>NC_058091.1:242660000-245160000 GCF_020171115.1 Neogale vison
CAACAAATGTTAACAAGATCCCCTTGACTTGCTTCAGCCTGAAAACTTGCAGAATACTTCTGAATGTTACCTTCAGGATGAATTCCAGATACCTGGTGGTCTGGGTTTTAGGGGTTTTGTGCTTCTTCCCTGAAAACTGGCTCAGGACAAAGCTGGTTTTGTATGGGCTTCGGAGTTCAAAGTGAAAAGAGCATTACGGAGTGCCAGGAAAGGCATCGATTCTTACCACTTGGGTAACCTGTCTTAGGGACTAGGAGAACGTCCAGGAGAAATCTAGCAGCGCAGTTTAACCACTAACACAACAAGACCCAGGCCTCTCTGACAGAGGGCAGCATACACCTTGCTCTCTCACAGTTCAGCCAAAATAAGATCACGACTCAAAGCACAGAGCCAAGGAGACTAGTACCCGAGGACGGAGGGTGGTTGGGCAGCAGCGGCCTAGAGGTGACACAGGGCTCCCCCCAGACGACCTTTGCCTAGTTGGGTTACAGTCCTGGAGTCACACAGCCTGGAGACACCGGGCTGAGGGCTTTGCCATCAAAGGCACTGAGAGAACCCGCAGCTGATGACAAGAATGGGCTCAATCCTTCTCTTTGCCATCCAGCCATCCACTTCCCTTGGCTTACAAAAAGCTTTTCCTGAGCCCACATAGTCCGAGAAAACTCGGTAACCTGCCTGACCACACACAGTACAGCCAGGGACAGAATGCATGTCCCTCCCATGTAGAAAATGCTGCCTCTGTCCCCTGAGTCCCCAGGTGTGAGCAGGCAACAGGAAGGGGTCAGCAAGGAGCAGGGAATCCCTCCCTCTCTGCCAGCTGCTCGGCCCTGGTGAGATTCAACATCTCAGCTATCCAAGTATTTCTTAATCCTGTGACTGCCCAGGAACCTTCCAACGACCAGCTGGCAAAATCCAAAGTTCACCTCCTGCCGTCTTTCTCGCACTTGGCTCTATTCTTGGTGTCTCTGAAGTGTTTACTCCTACCTCATTTGCTTCAAGAGCCTGTATCTGCATAATACACGGAAGCTGCAGGCCCAGCGCTTCCCCTCCAGCATGACAGGCACGCAGGCTTTTAGGGGAGTGGGATCCTGGCAAAGCCTTCTGAGGTCCCCCCATAACTGTTTCTGCCTCTGGTAGGAATTTTCCAAGGTAGAGTGGACCTGTCCAGCCTGGTCCTGACTCTGTGCTAAGCCCCGAGGAGAGGCCATGACCAGCTAAGGTGACAAAAAATGTCCGGGTGGAGTCAGGCATAGGGCCCTCAAGCAGCCCTCACTCTCCCTGGTTTGGCCTCTCCCCCTTGAGTGTCCTAGTCTCATGTCCCCGGGGTAGGGTCACTCTAGGGAAATAGTTAAACAGACACAGGCCCAGGTCCCACAACAGGAGAAGCACCCTGAGAAGAGAGGCACCGGGCATGGGAGCACCCCTAACCACTGAGCGGGCACTCGGCGGGAGTGGGGTGGCCATACATACACCATGCAGGCGCCTGCTTCTGTGCTTGGCCAGGCTTGTCTGACCCTTTCCTTGTGCTCCCATTTCAGAAAATCATGAAGCGGCTCATAAAGAGATATGTCCTGAAAGCCCAGGTGGATAGAGAAAGTGACGAAGTCAATGAAGGTGAGCTATGGGTTCCTTTCGTGTGGATGGGCAGTGGGCTCCCAGGGTTACCAAGCCGTGTTCCTATCCTGAGGCCCTGGAGGCACTCGCTTCCCTTGCTGGTTCGGTTGTGGGCAGAAGGAGGTGCCATGTGGCTGTGGGGGTGGGGCTCCGGTCCCCTCGCTGACTGTGTGCTGGGGCCACCACCACCATCCCCCCTGCTGCCTACAGCTGCCTTATATCAGAACCAGCCCCCCGGCCCGGAACCCTTCTCCAGCTGCCACGGTCCTTCCTGTTCTGTCCTTGTGTCCCTCTGACCCTCTCATGCCTTCCTCTTCCACTTGTAAAGACTCACGATTAGACTGGATAATCCAAAATCATCTCCCTGTTCAAAACCGGCTGATGCACAACCTTCATTCCATTTGTGCCACTGGTTCCCAGTTGCCAAGTAATGTGACCCTACTCAGACCAGACCCCAGGGATCAGGACCTGGTTATCCCTTTGGGGGCAGGGGCTGGTAATACTCCTGCCTAGCCCAGCAATGGCTGCCTCGATTCCCCCACCGTGTCCCACGGGTGCAGGGCGACCCAGAATTCCTCATTCCGCGGGTACACATACAGAGAGCCAGAGGCAGACTGGACCCCTCTTTCAGATCCTGCCACCATCCTGTCTCCCTTCTAGGCTGTCAGAAACCTGACAGCCTGCAGTGTTTCTGGAAGCATTCCCCCACCTTGGAATCACATGCTAAAAATGCCCATCCCAGACGGCACCCAGGCCCAAGGTGTCAGCATCTGCAGGGTGGCACCTGGAGGCTGTGCATTTTGATAAAAGCCCCAGGTCATTCTGATGCACACTGAGGTTTGCAGACGGCATCATTTTCACCGTCTGGGTGATTTTCCAGGCCATTTTAAGCAGTTACTCTTAAGCGAAAAGCAAATTACCTTATACCAGGTCATTAATCTTCATGAGACACACAGGACAAATATTTGCTACCTGGAAACAGCCTTCTCCATGAACGAAGGCACTCAATGACCTCCTCCTCCATGAACGAAGGCACTCAGTGTCTCCCTTGCTCAGGCCACAGGGACCTACTGGAAGAGCCTGGTCACTTAGTGACCCTCTGCTTCCTACTGGAGGTTCCAGGAGGAGCCTGATCCAGAAAATCACCAGCGGCAGAACTCACTCTTGGGCTGACACTGTCTGGGGACTGAGTGGCAGCCCTCTAGCTGCCCCTGTTGTGGGGTCTGGAATGTAACACTGCCAGGTGGCCTGATAGCCACTTCGAGCAATGTGTCCTTATGATCAACAGGAACGTAGCTCATCACAAATGGTGGGGTTGCCAGGGGTCATTATACCATGTAACCGGGGTGCAGAAAAGCACCCCACGAAAAAGAAAGAGGGGGTGTATGTGTTTGTCCAAACTGGCCAGCTAGTAGCTTTAAGATCTTTGCATTTTCTGTCTGCAACACATATGGAGAAAAGAGATAGGATAACATGCTCCCAGGCATCGGACTCCCATTTGAGGGCAAGTCCAATATCTATGATATCAGAAAAAGTTTTTTTTTTAAAGATTTTATTTATTTATTTGACAGATCACAAGTAGGCGGAGAGGCAGGCAGAGAGAGAGAGGAGGAAGCAGGCTCCCTGCTGAGCAGAGAGCCCGATGCGGGGCTCCATCCGAGGACTCGGAGTTCATGACCTGAGCCGAAAGCAGCGGCTTAACCCACTGAGCCACCCAGGCGCCCCTCAGAAAAAGGTTTTGAGTCCTCTTTGTAGCTCATGAAAAGATGGGCACTGCCAAGGCTTTTGACCCATGTGGTGGCTTTGACCCATGGGTGGATTTGACCCATGTGGTTCATGGTAGAAACCAGGGCAAGTTCCCTCCTGGAGGCTCCTTGCTAGGGAAGGAGGTAGTGGCCTCGGCGACACAGCGTGGGACAGGTGCTTGGGGTGGACCCCTGCTCCCATCAGGCTGCTGTGTGCCCCGTGCCCAGCCCATCCCTTCCCACTCAGGAGTTTCTCATCTGCAGACGATGATCCCAGAGCACACCAGGGAGCGTCATGAGGACTGTTCCAGTTAATGACAGTGTTGCCCTGAGTCTTGAAATCTGCCTTTAGTGGCTCCGAGGCCAACATTCTACCATGGTATGAGACAGGCGCTAGGAAGGCACAACCCTGCTCTCGACCCCCTGCCTGTCTGAAACCCTTCACAAACAGTCTGACCAGGAATGGGAGGAGGAGGAGGATGCTTTTAAATGGATGGATGAGTCCTTCAGGGCTAGGAGTTAGGTGGGACTTAGGTCAAAACAACCCTTGTCCCCTCACCTCTACCCTCCGTGGGCCGGCCCAGCCCTGACACTGTGTTAGAAAGAGGCACACCCCAAACATATGTGGAAGGAGCCCCTTCTGCTGCCCGTGCTCACCACAAGCTCCTCTGTCCTTGCAGGTGAACTGAAGGAAATCAAGCAAGATATCTCCAGCCTGCGCTATGAGCTTCTGGAAGAGAAATCTCAAGCTACTGGGGAGCTGGCAGACCTGATCCAACAGCTCAGTGAGAAATTTGGAAAGAATTTAAACAAAGACCACCTTAGGGTGAACAAGGGCAAAGACATTTAGCAGCCCTCCTCGGCATCTGTGACTTCTACCAGCATTCCCAGGCCAGGATGGGTTTCCTAGCCACCAGGCCTGGCAGGGAAGGGGCCCGGCACCCCCTCCTCCAGGACACTAAGGGGACCCACTGGCTCCGTCCTGAGCAGACGAGCTGACGTGGGCAGCATCATGGCCTGCCTTGACCCAGAACTGTTATGAATCTAGGCTGTTGGGTAAGAAAGGCCAGCACAGGAGGAGGGGAGGAAATGTCCCTCTGACACGTGTGAGACCTTTCGTCCAGTCATAGGGACACGTGTCCCTGTGGTCAGTGCAGGAAGAGGCCTTCTTGGATGCACACACGTGCCCTCCCACAGCACACGGACGGCATCCAACTCTGTGTCCCAGGAAGACAGACCACCTCACCCCACGCACCCCTTCTCACTCCCTCCCTTCCACCCACCCTCATCCCAACAGAACCGGGAGGTGACCTGTGATCTATTCTTAAGTGCCAGACGAGAACACAGACAGCCTAATAGCAAAATAGTTCTATTTGTTTATTAAAAAAAAAATTAAAAAACTTTAAATCAAAAATTGTACTGTAGGTAGCACTGTTTAGAGAACAACAACAAAATCCAAATGATGTATTTTTACCTTTATTATGATTATCTTGTATTTACTATTTTTACCTAAAACGCCAAGAAATAAAATTACCTCATGAGAGCCTGGGGAGCCTCTCAGTGTGCTGTCCTCCTGCTGTCCCGTGGCCCATCTGGAGGTGGCCTCGGAAGCCCACTGGCTCAGAACTTCTCTGGGAAGAGAATGGGGCAGGTGTGGGGTGGGGGGAGGGGGAAGGTACCAACCCTACCTCCCCCAGCCCCGAGATCCTTTAGCCAGGACCCCAACCTTCCAGCCCTCCTCTATCCCCACACCTTCAGAGTCCCACCTCACCAAGGTCAGAGAGGAGGTCCAGAAAAAGATGAGGGAAGCAAAGCATCTCCTCCCACCCACCCCTTCCCTCTCTCCCCTGTAGAAGGGGAACGGGTACTGGAGCTCAAGAAGCAACCTGCAAGTGAGTGAGGAGAGCGGCCACCAGAGGGAGCCCCAGTCCCAAACAACACCCATTCAGAGCAGGTTGGAGAAGATGCCATTGGATTCAGGGACAGGCCCCTGGCCCCAAGGGGGTACTTACTAGTAACACTAGCCAGACGTACTGAGTGAGCACTTGCTGGATACCAGGCACAGTGCTGAAATGTCTGCCGGCAACCGTCCACTGAGCCCTCACAGCAACCCTGGGAAGAGAAAGAGGCTCAGGGTCACAAATTCAGAAACCCTGTAGATAACCTGGGAGGGCAAAACGGACGGACGTGTGCGTGTGTGTGTGTGTGTGTGTGTGTGTGTGTGTGTGTGTGTGTGTCTTATACATGTGCATGTATGAGGGGGCTTGTGTTTCACCATACACACTGCATGCTCAGAGAACAAACATTTGTACTTCATGCTGCTCTAAGAGCAGATGAGCTGGGGTCATGGATTGTGAAGCTGCTACTGGCACGGAGGCAGGGGCGAGAGCCATAGCACACAGGGCAGCTGAGTCCTACCCAAAGTGCCCCACAGACCCTTGGCCCAGCCAACTGTTGCCGTAAAGAAGACAGGCCCAGCTTTACCAAATCCTCCCAATTTCCAGAGGGGGTAGGGAGAGCCCGTATCCATTGGGTCCCTGGCAGCCAAGAATTGTGGCTTCACACTGGGGCTGTCCTGGCACCACCGTCCAGAGCTTCAATAAGAGGGAACCAGAGCTGCCCAATGGGTGCCAGGGGCATACCGTGTGCTCAGCAGCTGGGAGTTTTCCACCTGGGGTCCTTGTGAGGGACCATGGATGAATTGCAAAAATCCTGCAAATCCTCGAGTGCCCATCAGACCATGTACTTGTCTTCATGATTTTACATTGTTCTGGGTTGTCCCAAATTCTCATCCATGGCTCCCTAAAGCCTGCAGATGATGACAGCTTCATTCAGCAGGTAGTTACCGAATCCCTTGCCAAGTGCTGGGGATGACACAGCTTGGTGGGGGGCCGGGGGGGGGGCCTCCTCTTTAAGCCCAGACTCTGCATCAGAAAGCTGATGTGCTTTGTAGGAAGAGTGACTGATTGATCAGGGGACAAATTATCAGCACTTCCGGAAGATTTCTTCTCAGATCTCTCACTTGTCTTCACCGGAACGCTAATAAACACTGGGAAGATGCGTTACGCAATTTCCCTGTCTGCCTTCGGCCACAGGCAGGCGGCAACCCCAACTTCAAATCCTGGGGTGCCCTTTTCCTTTCAAACCTCAGCCTCAAATTTTCCCTCTAAGGAAGATAAAGGAAAACAAGTCCCCCTGAGTAATTAAAAACTGAAAAGGAAACCAGGCACCGTCCCTTAGGCTTTGAACGCCGAGTCTGGGAGGTGAAGGACTGGACTCGTGGCCCAGGAGGGGACTCAGGGCCGCCAGAGAGGGACCCCTCTTCCGTGGAAAGCCATTACAAAGGCCTTGGAACTGAGGGTGGCAGAGCCATCCCCTGGAGCTGAGGCAAGAGCTTAGTGCTTTTCCAGGCACGGACAGCCTCCCTCCCTCGGCCCCATTTCCGTGGCTCCTGTTGAATTAACCAGGTGAGTTAAGAAACTCTTAGAGAAAACAAAACAGGAGTGTGAAGAGGGGAGTTTGAGAGGGGCTCACAGACAGAAGGGGAGGAGAAAGAGCCCAGGTCTTCCCCGAAAAGTCCCCAGACCCACAGGCTTTCCCGCTTCCTCAAACACCCTTGGAACAGGTCCTCAACAGTGTGTATGTAGGTCTACAACCCTCCTGTGTGCTTGTAACATCTGTCTTCACTGCTTGCAGGCCGGAAGCTCCATGAGGGTGTCTGGGTCTGTTTTATTACCACTGTGCACTGGCACCGGGCCCCAGAGTAACCACTGAGTGAACATGGCTGGGGCCCAGTTTTCTAGAATTCCTTCAGATGGCACCCCGGGCTCTGAAAATCTGGTGAGATTGCAGGAAACACACATTTCGCTCCTGGCCATGGTGTGGAGGGAGCCCCCACTCTGGCCCCCTCTGTCACCATGAGGCTGCTTCGGACAAGGTCGGGAGCACAGAACTACAGGGCAGGTCCCCAAGGGGGTGGGGGGGGTGGGCGATTCAGGCATGGTGGCCCTGGCCATGGCTCCAGGGAACCAGCGGTTAAAGCGGCCAGTTCTCCCATGACTTGTCACCTTCTGGTGGCTCCTAAGAGGACTCGACAAATCCTAGTGACATTTCCTGGGCAAAAACCCCCAATTAGACCCCAGAGCTGTTCCTAAAGGACGTGTGCTCATACACTTGAGAAAGCACGGCCAGCCTCCTGTGCCCAGCAGTCACAGAGTATCTCCCTCCCTCCCACAGACACCGGAAGACAAAACAGGGACCAACCACCAAACCCCAAACCCCGGGCTCAGGGACATTCCCTCATGTGAGGGCACCTGTGCAAAAGCTCCCCCAGGAGGGGCAGGCCGTGGGGGACGTCTTCAGGTCCGCTTGCCCCCAAGAGGCCGAGACACCTTGCCCTGCTCAGAGCACCCAGAGTCTGGTTAAAAATAAGCAGCCTTGGGCCATCACTCCTCAAAGGGTTCATTATGGCTTATGTAAAGTGTGAGCTCCAGGCTCCCAGAGGCTGACAGGAATTAGGAGTTTGATCATCTGAGGCAGGGAGGCAACGCCCCCATGCTATGTTTATCCCATGTCTTTGCCTCATCCCTTGGAGAATGAGCATACTAGAGGGAAGGGCCTCCAGGAGAGACACAGGGAATGCACATCAGCTCAGGCAGCAAACCGCCTGCCGCCCATGGCCTGCAGACGGGGCAAGGACCCAGGATGATCCAGCCTCACTCAGCCCAGCCCTCAGGAGCAGAAGCCACTGGGGCAGTCTCTTCCCGGAGGAAGTCCTACCATCTCTTTGTTGGGGATTTCTCCCTTTGCTTCAGGGAAGGAAGGACCAAGACACAGGAGAATTAAGGTATCCAGGGCTGGGGTCTCCTGAGGCCTGAGTCTTTAAGGAAAGGAAAGGACTGAGGGAAGAATCACAGAGTTGGAAAGAAATGGTGTTTGAGGAGCACAGGGCTCTCCCCTACCCAGAAATGTTTCCCTGCAACAGGAGGGCGAGACAGGAAAGGAGGCGGGAGCCTGAGAAACGAAAGTCAAGGCAGCCGGGCCCTGCCTGTGGAGGAAAAGCAATCTGTGCCCAGAGACATGGGGACCATGACTGGGAGGCCGCATCCTCGCCCAGCCCAGCTGCACCCCCATCCACACTCAGGGAGGCAGGAGGAGGAAACAGGACGGGCTCCCCCAGCCCAGGCAAGAGCCAGGTGCACTCTCAGGAAGAGAGTTTAAAAGTGTGGATTCCACATCCTGAGTGAGTCAGGAATAACTGGGTCCAACAGAGCCTGTTGTGTCTGGACAGGGACGCAACGTCAACTGCGCCCACTGAGCAAAGAGGCCCGTGGGCCCTGTGCTGTTGTCTCCACACACACCCAGGCCAATGGCCCACCTGCTCCAGCAGCATACTTAGAAGTAGGAGGCAGAAAAAGGCAACTTATATAAATATAAGTTTATCACAAACTTCTGGGCATCCGAGCACAGATACGGACCCTGGCGGACTAGACATTTCCAACCTGGCCTCCTCTACCCTAGCCCCAGCTGTGTGTTTGCACAGATGAAGCAGAGGGGAAGCCAGGGGACAACAGGCTTTGTACTGGTTGTGAACCACCCCATGGCTGGAAACACCTCCCCACCACCTTCCAGGAACGGGCTGGCCCCTGACCCCAACTTAACTAACCAGAGTACCCAGCACCCCAGAAACCAACATGGCTCCAAGCAGGGTAATCACATTCCCACCTTGTGGACACTGGGAAAGAGAAGTCCTTTTTCCTCTGGGGGTCGCTGAACAAGAGAATGTGAACATCAGACAGCCAGAAACCCCCTCCTTGCTTTACAGACAGGGATTGTCCAGGAAGGAAGCCAGACAGAGGAGAGGAAGAAAGGAGAGGGGAGAAGCCAAGGCAGGAGGGACGGGAAAGGAGGAGAGAGGCAGAAGGGCATGAGGAGAGATGGGGGAAGGGAAGAGGAGGGAGCGGTGTACAGTCTCACTCCCGAGCCTTCTTCCTATAGCTCTTCCTTAGAGTGGGGACCTGCTCCAGGAGCCTTCTCAGCTTTGCAGACAAACAAACCCCGCTGTCGATGAAGCTAGTCTGCCCTGGGTTTCTACGAGTCCTTTACATCCCCGGTGACTGGAGTACATTCCCGGCGTCCCGAGGGACACAGAAATGACACCAGGACTTCTTTGCCCCACGCTTCCCCAGGGGCTGTTTGCTCTTTCTGCGGAAAGAGGAGGTGAGAGGAACGGGGCCAAAAACTGAGGGCTCTGCCTTTCTGACTGAGACTCGGTGAGGTCCTGACAATGGGTGATGGCCTTGCGCTAAGGAAGCTGTTGGAGGGCAAATCTACAAGATACTGGACAGGAGAGCTCCTCCCTGCTCTGCCCAGGCTCCAACTCTGAAGGCTCCAGAACCGGCTCCCTGGGCACCTGTGGGATAGACGGTGGTCCCCAGCGAGGCACCCCGCTGTCAACAGCGGGGCCGGCAGCAAGAAGTGGGGAGTCAGAGAAACGGGATGAGGCAGCCAGCCGGTAACTAGACATATCATTCTTGTTGGGCATGAGGTCACTACTCAGAGACTCTAGAAATAACCAGGAGACACGCTGAGGACGGCCAGTTTCTGCAGGTGAGGCTCCTGCTACAAACAGAAGATAAAGAGCCTTACTTTGTAGGTACACACAGCAAAGGAGTCTGTTCGAGTTACATAAATGAAACTCAATCTTGGATGTGAGGGGCTTCTTGTGCCTTCCAGGAGCACGGGGCTCGGAGCTGTGCATGAATCCCAGCAATGAAGCCACTGACTCAGATGGTTTTGGGCTGGTGGTGCTGGGGAGGGGCCGGATAACGGACCTGAGCTGGGTCAGTCTGTCTGCGAGGGGAAATGACTCTTTGGATCATTTCAGGGACAGGACAGAACAGAGCCCCGGGGTTTCATGCTCAGCTCCAATCAATCACAGGAGAGACAACCCGGCAGAACAGAGCCTCTGGTGCCTTCCCAGTCAGCAGAACTAAATTAGAAGCCCCCACATCCTGTTGAGCCCGGCTGAAGGTGAACATTTCCGAGAGCCGAGCTGTTTTTTTAGACACATCTTTACATAAGGACGCGCAGAAAATCATCGCTGTCTGTCACCGACAGCGTGAACAGAATGTATATTTGGTACTTCAGCAAAGGCCATGGGGGCTGGGGCCTGGCTGCTTCTCGTGACATTTCTCCTCCAAAGATACACAGCCCTGTTTGCTGAGGCCTGGGACTCCTCAACCCCGACGTCCCCAAGCACCGGCTCGGGACGCCGGATTCCATCCTCCTGAGGTGCAGGGACAGGACGGTAGAGATCAGTATTCTAGTCACTATAGATAGATTTTCCGTTCTTCTCCCAGAGGGGACAAATGCCGTGTTCCTGATTCTTAAAGACCTCCTGGTCCCTCCTCCCCCACAGACACAGAGCAGGAAAGATTCAGCCTGAGGTGAAGCATAAGGGACCTCTTCAGGAAGACAGAGCTGACATCCTGAGGCAGGAGCACAGGTTTGCGAGCAGGAACCACAGGACTGTCCCTCCACATGCAGCCCAGGTGTGTGTCACCCGCAGGGTCACAGGGCAGGGGCCTGCAGAACAGTGAAGAGACCCAAGGTGTGCCAAGCCCAAGGGTGCTGCCGGTCACCCTTGGTGCCCACCACAGGGTCAGAGAGGAGGAGAGGGACTTAAAGGCGAGAATGGGACCCAGGAAACCCCAGACCCCTGGCATGAGGCAAGAGAAGGCAGAGCCATACACACTGTCACACGAGCAGATGAGAACGACAACCCTGGCCGTGGCCATGTGCAGGGACTCCCTGGGGCTCTCTGGAGGCCACCCCCAGAAAGAAGAGGCCAGAACTGATGTGTAGGAGGCAGGATCTACATGACACTTCAGGGCTGCAGAGAAAAATGAATATAGAGAACCCGCTTACCTGCCAAGCCTTGGAGTCTCCTCCAACATCCAGGGGTAGAAACCTCCATCGGCACAGAGCAGAGGAGCAGGGGTCTGGGGAAGCTCCCCAAGTCCCACTGCAGGCCTTCCAGCCCAGGACCTGGCAAGGCCAGTGCACCAAGAGCAAGGGGGTACCAAGGCCAGGCACAGCCACTGTCCTATACTATGAAGTGTTTGGGTGACCTCAGCGTCACGAAGGAAACATGCCTCCTGGTTCTCCAGCTCTTGCTTATTCCCAGCTCACGTCCACACTGGCTCGGTCAGGCGACCAGCGTAAGCCAGGGAAACATCAGCAAGCCTGGCGCCAGAAGATGCTTGATAGGCACGTGGCCCCTGGGTCTTGTCTTCTAGGAAGCCGAGGCTGTGTCCCGAAGAAGCGGGGCTACTGAATGTTTGAGGCCACGCAGGGAGGAACCTGGGAGCATGGGAAGCCTCTAGAATGTTGCAGACTCGCCCAGCTCCTAGCTGAGGGCAGCCACGGGAGCCTGTGGGAGAAGAGCCACCCAGCAGAAGCCTGTCAACCACAGAATCATGGGAGGAAATGTTTGGGGGCGGTATATGACCCAAGCTGTAGAGTCACAGAGGGACTGAAGGGCGGTCCAGGAACTTGGCGCACGAAGCACAGCCTGAATGCAAGAAAGGACTCTCCTCCATTCGCCCCAGGAGTGGGACGAGTGCCTTAGCGATGCGACTCCGCTGGTGTTTATCAAGCCAGAGGCAGTGTTCCCAGGGACCTAGGCCAGCTTGGCTTTGTCCAGAGAGAAACCCCATCTCTGTGCACGAACAGAAACCCCCAAAACAGGGGCGCTGGGGTGGCTCAGTCCGGTAAGCATCTGCCTTGGGCTCAGGTCATGATCTCAGCGTCCTGGGATCAAGCCCCCGTCTGGCTCTCTGCTCAGCAGGGAGTCTGCTTCTCTCTCTCCTTCTGTCTCTCCCCCTTCTCCTGCTCTCTCTCAAATAAATAAAATCTAAGAGAGGGGGAAATAAAAGAAAGAAAGCCCCAAAGCACCGCTGGCCTTTTGGGAGAAGGATGCTGCCGGTGGACGCAGCCATTGCCTCAGCACGTGCATGGCCGGGCATGGAGCACAGAAAGGAGGCTGCGGGCTCACCGGAGAGAAAGGCGGCGAGCCCAGCAACAGTTAAGTGGATTGGCGAGGTTTTAATAAGACCAGTGGACGGCATGGAGTGATGTCACAAAGCCGTCAGTGAATCACTGCCCCCACGGACAATGAGAACACGCCCTTAGGTCCCCAAGCTTACAGGTGCAAGAGCACTTTTGTGTCCCTGACCTCTTTGAGTTGAAACAACAGCCCAGCGAAGCGGGCAGAGCAGCATTCATTACCAGTTTTGCAAAGAAAGAATTTAAGTAGCACTGGGGGTGGGGGGCATCCAGTAGAACCCCCATGAACCAGAAGTTCAAGCCCTGGGCCCGAGTCCCTTGAACAGGCCGAGGCCCAGGTGGGTGTGATGAACACAGCTGAATGGGAAGACCGACCTCCAGATGGATGCCGGTGTGGGAGCACTACCATGGGAGGCAGCCTGCCAAGGATTTCTCTCTGTGATCCTAGCACCTCCTGCCCGGGAGGGCACTTGTCCTCCTGCCCTGGGACGCTCAGTAATAATGCCGATCTATAGATTGGGACTGGGGCCACGGAATCAGTATTTAAGTAGCTCCCAGGTGACTCCCATGGTCAAGCATATTTGAACACTCTTGCCCCAGAGGTCCCTTGGCTACGTGGTAGGGTTATCAGGTTACTTGACTGGTAAGAGCGGAAATGGGATTGGGGCTCCATGATCCAGGGGTCAAGCTAACTCTCTGGTCTTCACCCAGGAGGTGGGACTGTTCGACTTTGGGAAGGCTCTCTAAGATCCAGGCACGCAGGGACGATGGAGGGTAAAGCACTGGAGAAGAAAATGGTGGGAAAGTAATTCAGTCCCGCTCTACCGTGTACTGCACTAGTAAACACCATCATTGTGAAGCAGATCACAGTAAAGGGACAGGAAACACGAACACGGGTCTGGGTAATAACGTTCTCTAGAACATTGTCTCCTGTTTCCTGGAGGTGAGGCAATGTCATTCTTACACTGGACCATGGGCTCGGTCCCTGCCCACTCCGTCCTGGGGTCTCAGGACTCACTGGAAGTCAGAGAGCAGAGCCATCAGGTGGACAGCCTGCCGGAGTGGGACAGCATGCTTCCTGGACATCCTGGCCTTAGACCTCCTCGGAGGGCCCGCTCATCCCCCATGTGGGCAGGTTCTGGCGATGGAGACAGAGATGCAGGAGGAAAGCTCCCAGCAGGCTGAGCAAGTGGGCACGGGCACCCTCTCCTCTTGCCATCACGACCAGGGTCCTCGTATTTGGGACCCCCCCTTACTTCTGTCACCCATTCCTTCTCTTCGGGATGGAACCGCAGCCACTTTGGATCTGTATGAGGAGGGCGTGTGCTCTTTAAGTGCGCTCCTAGCCAGAGCTAGAATTTGCTCCTTAATGATCAGCGTGGTTCCTGCTCAGCTCTCCAAGGCCCCTCCCGTCCCTGTTCTAATCTTGCCCTGGCCTTCTCAGGTGGGGACTCCAGAAAGGGGTCCGGCAGGTCTGCCATCTTTTCCCTTTCTTTCCGAATGGCCTTAACACACCCCAAGGTGGGCCTTGTCTTCCTCATGATTCAGACTGAGGCTCTGCTCAGGGGCTCAGAGGGACTAGAGAAGCAGACTCCCAGAAAGGACACAATTTGGGGCACTTGGACAGTGGAAAGGCTCAGCCTACTCATTTTCCAGCTCAAGCAGAGCCCAGCCAGGACCCTTCTGCCTGTGGAGGAGGAGACATTCTCCCTGAAGCCAAAAATGGCTAGTGTCTCTCCCCTCCGGCTGTCTTCTCCAGTGGGTGCAGAGAGGATGGAAAAGTGTCTCTGGTGACATCATTGTCCATGTCATTGTGAATCTGAGCTTTGGAGGCCAGGAGTCCCGGTGGGGCCCACTCCCTTCTTCTCTCTGGGGCCCAAACCCACCTCCAGCCTGCCCCTGCAGGGCTGGGGAGAAGGGGGGCCTCTGAGGGGCTCAGGGAAGCATGCCAGATGAGGAGCCCAGAGAGGGGCAGAGAAATAAGAAAGCAAATTACTTTTGCTGTTTTATGTTGTTTTTTTAAAAATATTATTCTCATTATAAAAGTAAATGGTAGTCACCGGAGAAATTTGCAAACATGTCAGCGCTCAGGAGCAAATGAAAATTGTCTTTAATCCCACTGCACAGAGATCCCTCCTGGGGGTATCTGTGGTTTTCTTGGCATATTTATATCAATATAAATCCACAAACTCAAGTAACTCAAGGATAGTGCCATTATTTTTCCATTAGCCAGTCTCCGTGAGGAGCGCCCCTACTACTCCCCAGCCCGCACCCACACTCCTGGCACTGTGCTAAATTCTGCGGGCTGCCAGTGGTCATCCCTCTCTCTGCTGGTATCCACCGAGCACCTGCCATCCTATCTGATTCCTAGAGGTCAGTCCTGGAGGGTGCTGTTGCCTGGGTCCCAACTCCCATCCAAAAGATACCCACCGACACCTCCCCTCCACTTGCATGCTTGGATCACTGGCTCAAAAGCTCTTCTTCTGATTCCAAAGCATCTCAGAGCTGCAGGAAGCTAGTTGTGGCCCTTCACACTTGCAGGGGCGGGCGTGCAGGAATCACTCTGTCTTCTCACACCCGGTCCGGCTGGCGGAACCACCCATCTTCCCGAGGCTCTTGCCTGCATGGGGCTCTACGCAAAACTGGTTTTGATTATCTCCCACACCCTGATCCCCAGAACTATCCATGTTTCTGCCAGCCCTGTCAAGGCAGAGAGGTCTCCTTGCATCCCAGGCCACTTCCCACATCACCCTGCCCTGAGAGCAGGAAGGTCTCCTGGAATGTCAGGGATGGGAAGATTTGCCCCGACACAGGCCTATCACAGACCCTGCTGAGTGGGGAGGACACAACAGGCTAATACCAGCCCTGCCAAGGAGACAGCACTCATGCCCCAAAAGTGCTGTACGTGTCAGGCACAGCCCTGCCCTTACTCAGGATGCCTTGTTCCACTCCTTACACCCAGACTTTGGATACTCAAAAGCCAGTCATCTGATTCTTGTGTGAATCAGTCCCGCATGGCTGTCCCTTCCCAGAGGGAGTTAATGTGGGACTTTATGACTGTTGTCTGTCTGTAAGGAAGCATCATGGGTGCCCGGAGACGCCTGTATCTCTCGGTATCTCTCACTCTCTCTCTCTCTCTCACACACACACACGCACACGCACACACACGTGCACTCCCAGCTTCAAGGCTGGATTTGAATCTTTGGGTCTGGGGCCAGAAGGTAAATTTAAAAAACTCTCTCAGGTGGGCCTGCAAGGGGTGGGGGAGAAAAGGTACCAAGAGGAGAAACTGAGAGCCAGTCCCTGGAGCACCCCTGCCCCACAGCCCTCAGCTCCCTTTGGGGCTGGGGCCATTGCCTTCCTTGCCTAGGTGGGTGAATTCAGGGCCCAGCTGGGCGATGGTGGAGGTCCTGTCTCAGAATGCTCCCGACACCCCCGCCCAAGCCTCTCTTTTCTCCCCCTCTTTGATTCCAGCTGAGATGCTGAGAAAATCCTCACAACACCATTTCCAGGGGAGCAGCATCTTGAAGGCTTTCATAGAGAAGGACCAAACAATTCGAGTCATTCAGCCCACTTCTCCTACCCAGCAGAGCGAGCCCACGGGCAGCCTCCTGCAGGGGGCGGGTGGCGCGCAGTCCCTTCCCCAGCAGTGACAGGCGGCGGGGCCCACGCATGCCTCCCTAGAGGACACCTTCCAGGATGGAGACGCCTGAAATTCAGACCTGAAAACCCACCACAGTAGAAGAGCGGGTCGGATTTCTGTGGCCTCAGCACAAAATGGCAATGTGAACGTAGTTTCCAAGTTAGGTTTTAAAATGCCACTTAAAGGCCAATTTCAGTTCTCTCACTTAAAACTTTTTTTTAAATAATCACATTTCCTCATGAATCAGGCCGTGGGCATCTCTGTCCTTCCTTCCCTGTCAGGAACTGCCAGAGCAAAAAGGATATTTTCTCAGATTTTTTTTTTTCTCTCCCTAACCAGTTGGCACTTCTTTGGCTGGGAGACCTTCCCTGCTCCTACCCCACATCTGTGGCCCCTCTGGATGCGCCAGGACCCAGCTGCTCCCCTGTGGGGGCAGACGGCACCCCCAGGAGCAGAGATGCTGTAATGACCATGGTGAGGGAAGAGAGAGCCAGCCATTCCCTAGACACTGGCCAAGGGGCAGTTTGGGAGCAGAGGTGGCTGGCTGTAGAGAGAACCCTACCCAAAATTAAAATGATCAGGACCCCTAACATTTCTGTAGGAAAAAACCAAGTTGTTTAAAACAAACCAACCTTGGGGGAAAAAAGAAAACATAATTCCAAACCCTGAAGGTACAGGATCCCAAATTTAGTAAATTTGGATTTTTCTCGCTCCTTCTCCTCAAGGATGGAAACCCTTCCCTCTATTTTAAGTGTAGGTGGGGAGAGGGGCATGAAAATTTAATGTTGTTGGAAGGCTGTCTCTCCTAACCCACCTTCCTGTTAACTTAGAAAAGCGACTTGAGAATTTGTGCCCATGATGACAGGGTCTGCGGAAAGCCCAGGCCAGCTGCCAGGGACGGGGTTTGCAGGCTTAGCCTGGTCTTTGGGGAGGGAGGTGAGTAGGGAAGAGCCAGGACTAATCCCCTAAGATGGAAGTCGGGCTTCTAACTGTCCACCCAGGACTGGGCTCAGGAGGGAAATTTGGAGGTAGATCTCCAGCCTGTGCCTGCTGCAGCTCCCTGACCTGGCCCAGCTCCCCAAACCCAGACTGCTCAGTCTAGAGGCAGCTAAGAGAAGGATGGAGTGATGGCAGGAGGTGGTGACACCCTCTCTCGCTGGTAGGACGCCAGTCACAGAGATTCCCCAATCCTCCCCATGGGTCAGGCTGCAGGCCACCTGGGCCATTCCCTGTTACTCTCCCACCCCCACAGGTATAGGTCCAGCCACACCTGAACCCTCAGAATGCTGAGCCCAATGGCCCTTCCCAGTCCTTCCTTCAGGGCCGGCCCTCCACCTCTTCTAGTTCCCACACCCCAGACATCAGGCAGCCCTGACCCAGTTAGAAGCAGAAGCAGTCCCTGTCTGTCTGTTCTTGGGAATGCTCAGCCTCATGGATCTCCAACAACAAGCATGGAAACACCCCTTCCCACTGCCTCAAAACATGCTGGGGCCTGCGTCTCACTTATCAAGGCTTCAAAGGTATTTCCTCTACTGGCCAGGCCTTCATCTGAGCGCTAAAGGACTCTAGGTAGAAACAGTAATAGAGGCTGATAAACAGGACTGTTCTAGAAGGACTCACAAGGCTGAAGGGAGGAACCTAATGAGAGCCCAGATGCTGACGTCACACGTTCCGACCTTTCGGCCATTGGTGTCATGTCACATTTCCCAGCAGGGGATGGGAGAAGAGGAGAATTCTAAGCTGCTACTACTTGTGTCCAAGATGGCCTGTATTTCCTTCTTTACCCTTGTCTCCATTTTCCAGATAATGGCTAAATACTATTCTTAAAACCAGCATAAAAAGAAGAGGAAATGAGTTTTACTTTAAGAAGGTGGGTGGGAGCCACTGGAAATCGTTGACTCAGGCAGTGACCTGAAGGTGATCTGGGCTCATGCTGGCCAGGGAGCATACCCAGGAAGGATGGAGAGGGGTTTACTGCAAGGTCAACCAAGCTTGAGCTTCTGGGTCTCAGCTCATGTTGCCCTGGTCCGGCATTTTTGTATAATTTGCAAAGGTAAGGCATTTTATTGGGTGAAACTACTGTCTTCCCCCCAGGAAGGTCATTCGCAGGAACATGCCAGCACCCGCTCTCTGGGCTCCCTGGTTCCAGGACACGGAGGTACAGGGTCAGAGGGTGGGAGACCCCCTGCTGAGGTGTTCCTGAACCCCTGGTAGCAGGCAATGTGGCTACTTGGAAGAGAACTGAGGAAGCATGAGGCACCAGAAGCCTGTCTGGACTGTTCTCCCATGTTTTGGATCTTTTGTCAGCTTTTTAAAATCTGTAATTTATTTTGATTCTGTTTCTCTTTCTAGACAAATACCCCCTGGAAAACTTCATCTTGTGGTGTTATTCTCCAAGAGGGCCCCTAGGATGCACAAGGATCGCACCAAACCTCACTCTCCCCCGAAGGTGGGCTGCAGAGGGACGAGGAAGGGCAGGGGGCTGCTGTAACGTCAGAGTCTGGCAGTGGGGCTCTGCCCCCGGGGCAGAAGAAGTCGGGATGGAGGAAATGTCAACAGGGAGAACAGAGAGAAGACCCAGACACAACACACAGCCCAGGGCCACAGACATAAGGCACTGGCCATTGCAGGGGGGTGGAGGAGTTGGGCGCGGGAGACCCTGGGCTCTGACCTTGGCCCAGACTCATCTACTAAAACCCAAGGGTCTGACTCTCAGCTTTCTCAGCCTTGGGAGACACTGAATGTGAGGCATGCAGTCTAGACCAGCTGTCAACACTGGGAGGCCGCCTGGGTCACACCAACCCAGGAAAGAGGAAGGGTGAGCCCTGGAGCCAAGACTAACAGAGGAGGCTTCTGAGGAGAGGTGAGTCTTGCTGGGACTCACAAAGCCCTGGCACCGCCCCTGCCTCCCAGCCTCCACGGCTCTCTGCAAAAGGCCTCCAGCCCAGCCCAGCCCAGGCTGTGGAAAAGGGACCCCACTCTTAGCCACCCACCAAGCCCGACCTGCCTGTGGCCGCACACATTGTACCTGGCAGGCGATCCCTGGCCTGGCCAAGGCAGTTTGAGCTGGAGGCTCTCCCTCCAGCTCAAACTGCCTCGCTTTCCTTCCCCTCTGTTCTCATGACCCCCAGGCTGCACCGGGATCCGGAAGCCCTCCTGCCTGCCTCTCCTCCTGTACCTTTAGTCTGCCACAGGCATTTCCGCCAGTTCATCTCTGGCTTGTGCTTGTGGTGAACCTGAACTGACACAGAGCCCAGCTGGGTTTTGTTTCATGCCATAAGCAGAATAATTAAAGGAGATTAGAAGCCAAGAATTCTTGCATCGTGGGATTCAGTGATGCTTCACGCTTTACCAGTGGGCTCTCTGAGATTTGACTGCATCTCACCTGAAAGTGTACTCAGTCCTAGGAAATACAGACCTAGGAGAGAACCTTCCCGAATGAGTTCTTGTGCCCTGGCATCACCACCAAGTTCCAGACCTTTCCGTGAAGGAGTTCTCCCTCAGTGCCGCACTTGGGACAGGTTAGAGGGGAGGTAGGGGGGCTCCAGACCATCTGCCTCACTTTGCTTCCTGTCTCTACTTCTGGGCCTGAGACACCCACTCCGGTCTCCCCCCTGCCTGATCTCTCCCCAAGTGTAACCTCATGAGCCAGCCCCCCGACCCTTGGAAATACAAGGGCAAGACCAGAGGACCCAACCAGACTCCCAGGTGCCCCTGAGCCTGACTACTGACTCCCAACACTAGCCCTGTGCCAAGACTTGCTGTTCCTTTTGGCACATGTTGGCCTGTCCCAGCTTTGGCCTCTTTCCCATTCTTGGCCAGAATGATGGCCTAATCCTTAGTATTAGGCGACCCCTCTCATGACTCCACACCACCCACAATGGTTGGGTCCAGGCAGCAGGGGGAGTGCAAGCTTCACCATCATGCAAACCTCTGTCCTTTCCAGAAAAGGCTCGGTCATCCAGCTCAGGGGGTGGCAACCGCTCCCATCATTCTCAGCAACCTTGGGAGTTTCGTGTCTCTAGAGCCTGCTTAGCTAGGGACTCAGAGAGGCAGCTGAGGTCACATGTTGTTGGAACCAAAGAGAAGTCTCGCTAAGCAGTGAGACTCTGTCCAAAAACTGATACATGCAGGGTCATCCCTGACTCTCACCAGAGTCAGAGCCACCCACCACCTGCAGACCACGTGTACGTACGCCTGCTTCCAGGTGTCTCCAGACCCAGCCTCTGCCAGGCCCGTGAGTCTTGTCACTGACTCTCTCCATCCCACCCTCTGATCCCGCAAGAGAAGCCGCAGGCCCGTGGCATCAGAGGACAGAGGGGAGACACCCTTTCTGGGAGAAGGGTGCCCGGCCTCACGCTCGCACCTCATCCTTTCCCCAGGTACCCCGCATCAGGGACCACGTTGCAGTCCCTCCCATGATCTGGCCTGACCAACCCCCAAGCCCACAGATGCCTGTTTCCCTCTTGGAGAAACAGTGCATTTCAGAGCCGGGCTTAGCCTACTTGCCGTTTAGTTCTTAAAAAATGGTCATTCTAAAATTCAACCTTAAGCCACCAGCCACTGGTGGCTGCTGAATCCATCTGTAAAAACAAACAGACAACAACAAAAACAAAAACCAACCACTAAACCACTGCCAGGGACCATGATTAAAATGAAGAGGTCAGCAAGCCAGGGCATCAACGGCATTCACAGAGGAGCCGGCCACAGCAATCACAGCACACAACACACACGGAAAACCACTCCAGGGGTGGCGAACCCCCGGACCGCAACATTTCACCCTTGACCTCTGCCCCGGCCTCCAGGAGCGGTTTAATAATTCCCCTTGCTTGCAGGAGAAACAGAAATAGCTTTACCCAGCTCCACAGGCCGCGCACAGCACAATTTATGGAATCCTGGGGCTCTAATGCTCCTAGTCTCCCCAGTTTCCATTAAGCAGCTGCCAAATGGCCTGAGTGTGGCAGGAGAGGCCCCCTCGCCTGGCCTGCCTTCCCCTCCACAGACAGGCCGGGGGAGGGAGCAGGGCACGTGGCTCAGCAGCCACGTAATGGGGAAGAGGGCGCTCTGGGGTCCCGGCCCTGTGACCCCTGTCTGTCAAAGCCAACTCAGAGCCCCTTTATAATCTTTTCCAAGACTTAAGTGTACGAGTACACAAAGCTCCCTTAATGGAAGGTCGCTCTGGCTTGTGTAACAAGCTGTGTAAACTTCATCTCTGCATTCACTCAGCACTGGCCTTGTTTACTTTCCTCCCCGGGGACGTTTCGGGAACGTGACTGCCCTCCCAGAGCTCCGAACATCTTTCAGAAAAGATACAGTGCCCTCCCGGCTTGGAGACCAAAAGACCCCCAAAAAAGGGCAAGATACCTTCTCCAACTTGACCACAATGCCAGGCGGACGGACAGCCCACATGCCGTCTGCTGAGGTCCTCGTGAAAAGCAGCAGCTGGAGACGGAGTGGGCAAGTACAGGCTGCACAACCTTGGTTCCCTTGCATCCTGACCCAGCCGTGTGGGCCTTGGCAAGTGACATCACTTCGAGCGGCCGCAGCTTCCTCCTTGGGGAAAGGGAGGTCACAGCAGGGCCTATCTCCCAGGCCTCTTCGAGGAGAAAGACCATGTGCTGAGGCTCAGGCTGGAGCTTGGCTCAGGGGAAGAGACCCATGAGTGGCAGCTATCTGCGCTGTTCTGTCCCTGGAGGTGGTCATGGTCGTGGTGAAGGGCATGGCCTCTGGAGCCTTGGCTGCCTAAGATGCAGCCTCAGCTCCCCCTCTCACCGGCTCTAAGCCCTTGCGTGGGTCACTCTGGCACGGAAGAGCTCCAACGGCAGGGGAGGAATGAGAGTGCCGCGGACCCCAGGTTTAGAGAATTCTCCTCCCCTGTTCATGAGCAAGGGCACTACTGGGACCCTGTGTCCCCACCAAAACCTCTGCAGACTCCCCTGCTCTGTGCCTACTTCCTGGATGTTTCCAGAGCACGACAAGAAATCGCTTACCATAATCCCTCATTTTATAGCCCAAGGGGCTGGAACTCCCAGCTGAGTTGTCCCGGCTTCCTGCCATCACCTAGGGTCTTGTCTCATCCCATGGGTCAGTCAGAGATGAAGTAGAGCGAGCAGGGCCATGTTATTCCCCACACTGAGCAAAGAGGAAATCCCAGGCAAAATCCCAAAACAGCTACTCAAGCACTACCTTTCGAGCCTCACCAAGAGCCAGGGAACCAAAACAGCAAGGGCTTCACCTGGATAACATCTCTTCCAATCATTCCACGTGCTGACCCTCCCCCAGACTCCAGATGTCCCTGAGGAAGCCTGCTCTGATTTCACATCCTGGCCCCTGGGATCCTGCTGGCTGAGAAAAATGCTGTCCAAAATAGGTCAGGCCTTCAGGGAAAGGGACCACCTCCCCCGATTCGAGCGGCAGCCCCTCCGTCCACCCCTCCCCACCCCTGGCCATGGCTAGCACATCTCTCTTGTGTGCTGGCTGTTGGCTTAAGCATCAGCCAGGCCTCGGCACCCAGCAACCTATGCCCCAGGAGCACCTAGGGCAGCTCGCCAGAACAAGGTGGGGAGATGAGCTGGCCATCCTGCCAGGTCCTGCTGTCCACACCACCCACACACAGCCATGTTCTCCCCAGGGAGGCCCCCCTCAGCCCATCTGTGTGACCAAGAGGAGAGCCCCACTGAGGGCCTGCAGAGCCAGAGGCCTCACTTGGCAAGTAGTCGAACACCCTGGAGAGTCAGGCCTTGGACCCTGACTTCAAAGTCAGGCAAAGGGGTTGCAGAGGTGTTTCTCCCAGGCTGAGATGGGGTTTGTGGGAATGAGCTCTGACCAGGATCGGTCTTCCCACCCTGGTTGTTCATGTTAGGCTTGTGGCCAGGTGTGGTGAGGGCAAGGGGAAGAACTAGCTTATATATCTCCCCCTGTTCACACAGCCAGGGCTCACCCAACCCTCCCCATGCGCTGCACCCCAGGATAAGATGAGAGACACAGCAACGAACGTGGCTGACCTGTGGGGATCTCGGGCAAGTGACCGGGCAACAGAACTGAGACGACAGTGAGGGGTGAGGTATCTAGGGTGCAAAGTGGAAGGAGGTACGTTCAGCATTGCCTACACATGTGCAGGACCTCGAAGGTAAGGGCCTCCATGGTTTCCTGCCCTGAGCTTCTCAGCTGCCACCTCCCCAGCTGGGGCCAGTCAGACAATGATGGGCGGTCAGTGCTTCCGGAGAGGTACAGGGGCTATAGCAGACCAGGCAGCAGTTCCCAGTCTCGTTGTGGGAGCTTCCACAGTTTCTCCAGCGAAGGGAGGAATGCAGACCAGGAGAACCCCTTAGCTCCATTGACGGCTCACCCGTGTTCTGGTCACCTAGCCTTTGCCAGGGCTGGCAAGGTCAGGCGGGCCATCACAACCCTCACACCCTCCTCCTGCTCCCTGTGCCAGAGAGGACCAGGCAAGGGGAGCTGAGCAAGAGAGCTCACAGAGTGGGGGAGCACATGGGCCCTCAAGGCACAGCTACAGAAGGGCCTGGGCCCAGGGCACTGTCCCAGCTTGTCCAGGAGCCCCTCTGCCACTGGCCCAGCCTCCTCTGGAGGCCATGCGCCCTGCCTGCACTACCCAGCAGCCAGTGGGGCGCCTCGGCAAGTGGGCTCCACCGGGAGGAAGACTATCAAGGAAAGGAATGGAAGCAGGTGTCCACGTCAGACTGAGCCTTGTCTCTGAGTCCGTCTGCTGTCCACTACTGTCTGTTTTGCCTGTGTCTCTGATCATAGGTCTGTAACCATTTCTTTGTCCGTCAGTCTTCTGTGACCCTGTTCTTCCTCCCTCCCACTCTCTCTGTGTCTCTCTGGCCCTAAGTGATGTGAGGCCAGGCCAGGGCAGTCGCAGCGTGTCCACTGTCGCCCCATTGGTTGGCAGCCGCTCCCCGGGGGCAGAAGCTGTCAGTCCCGCCCCCCCAACCCCCCCTGCCGGGGACCTGAGCGCGCTCCGAGCAGTCTCTGAGCGCAGTCTCCTGCTCAAGACAGGAGCGCAGCAGGAAAAGAGAGCTCGCCGCACATTAGGCATCTGAACAGAGACTCGAGGCTGCAGGACTGCCCGCTCCGAGACGCAGCGGCCGCGGCGGCGCCGAAGAACTCTCGGCCGCCCGCCCTCGGTGCACCTGGCGTCCGGGCACCCGAACTGCGGCCGCACTCGCCGGGCACCTCTCGCCGCCGCTGCAACCTAGGGAAGCCCCGAGTCCGGAACTGACCGGAGCGGGGGACCGGAGCCCAGAGAGCGGCTCCAAACCCGCGAGCCGGGTGACTGGCAGCGCGGGGGGCGACGGCAAGACCCAGGGAAAGACCGAGGGTTAAGCGCGCGGGGCCGTCCAGCTCCGAGCCCCGGGGCCCGCCGCCCCGCGGGGACCGCAGCTGAGCGCGGGGAGCGACGCGGCCCGGGTTGACCCGAAGGCACCTGCTCCCGGTCAGGTGCGCACAGCAGAGCGGGAGGGGCGCGCCATGGAGGCGCCCGGCGGCGCTGGTCGGCAGGACACCCAGTGAGGCGGTCCGGCCGGGGTCGGCGGCCCCGCGGGCCATGTACGGAGACGCGTTCAACGCCACGGCCGGCCCCGAGGCGGCTGGAGGCGGCGCGCTGGCCCTGGCAGCCACGGTCAAGGCAGAGGGCGCTTTGCCGCTGGAGCTGGCCACAGCGCGCGGCATGCGGGACGGCGCGGCCACAAAGCCCGACCTGCCCACCTACCTGCTGCTCTTCTTCCTGCTGCTGCTGTCCGTGGCGCTCGTCGTCCTCTTCATCGGCTGCCAGCTGCGCCACTCGGCCTTCGCCGCCCTGCCCCACGACCGTTCGCTGCGCGACGCCCGCGCTCCCTGGAAGTCGCGGCCGGTGTAGCGGCGGGGGGAGCCAGGGCCGCCAGACGCAGTGTCCCCGTCTCACCGCCGGCCGCCGGGAGGAGCCTGGCCGCGCGAGCCCGACGCCGGGGTCGCTGGCCCCTGGGAACGCCGCGCCCTGACCCAAAGACCTTTTACGACCTCGAGCGGCCACCCGGGCGTAAAGGGAGTCGGAGGCGCTCGCAGGCTGCGCGGGGGCGCGCGATTCTACCGGCCGCAGTCACCACGGTTCCCATCCCCTGGCGGAGTCTTGCTTCCCCGCTCCCCGCTCCACCACTGGACAGCGGGTCTAGCAGGGGTGCCTTCCTGAAAAACAGAGAGCCAGCCAGGACGCCGAGACTTCTCCGCCCCCCGCCGCCTCCTTTGCTTTGGACAAGGAAGGGGCAGGCGCGGCTCGGCTAGCGCGCAACTAGGCAGCAGCCGCCTCTCCGGACTCCCTGGCCCCGTGGCTGTCTTCCCGTGGCTATAACTGCCTCTTCCTCGCTTGGGAACCTAGAATCTTGAGCGTGAACTCAGCCGAACTAGGAAATGATCCCTTTGGGGGGCTGTGTCCCCGGGGGAAACGAGGGGATGCCGAGTTTCAGTAGGTCCCGGCTGGGTCCAAGGGCTCCATTTTCTCGGTGGGCACGGGCGGAGGGGAAGCTGGTCTAGAGGCAGCGGGTCGCACCTGGGCCACCCTGTGGTCGGGGATCCGCGTCCCGCACTCTCCAATAAAACCTCACCGAATTCGACCCAGTGCTCAGAACGCTTTGGTCTTTGGTTGCGCCACTTTGGAAAGGGGGATTAGGGCCGGGCAAGCGGGCTAGCGACACTCAAGGGCAATCTGCCTCCTACTTCAACGTGATTCAGGTCAGTTTTAATGATACTTCCTCCTCCCCAGCTTTTCCCCAGCCTCAGCCAGTTGGCTGTTCTGGGAAGTGTTGTTCAAAAAGGAACTGCTGCCTCATCTGCTAAAAAAATTCCCTGTGAAGGCTCCATGGAGACCTTCCTACAGGCACTTCTTCCACTTGGTCCTCTCCTTTGCTCTCAGAGACTCTTGGGCCTGAACCCTCCCAAGAGTCAGTTCCGGACCAGAACCATCTGGCTATGGAAGCATCTGAGGGCCCAGGGAAGGGATCAGCAGCTCAGCACTTCTTCCCGAAGTAGGCAGAAGCCAGGTCTGGGGAGCACAGAGGAAGAAAGCAGAGCATGAATAAAGCCAGCTATGAGGGGATGATTATAGAGAACCTGAGAGGGAATAAATAGATTTGTGATAACCTTGACCATTTCCCAAGTTAACCTAACTCTAGGGACTGTACTTTACAGGGGTTTAAAATAGTTTCAGGAGTTACCTGGCTCAGCAGGGCACTAGAGCTCAGAGAATATGTGACTAAAAAAAGATCTGGTAGATTATCTAATTTAGTAGTGCCCAACCATCTGTGGGGTCACTGGGGTTTTGAAAATCTGAAGAATGCTAGGATGTTGCATCAGGCAAAAGGCAAACAGCCACACAATTCTGCAAACCTTTTGCAAAGAATGCCTAAGGACCCTTGCTGGGTTGGGGGGGTACGGGTATGAATTGCTGGGGCTGGATGGAATCTTGGGCCAGGGCTCCCCACCTGTGTTTTGCCTCAGCCAGAGAGTGCCCAAGAATCCCTCCCGGACCCTATCCCAGGAAGCAGAACAGATGAGCAGGAGACAAGGTCTCACGTTGGGCTAGATTAACCAGGTCTTGGAAAGCTACCACCAGTGGTGTTCGTTCCATGCTAATGGTGCTAATTCTATGACAACCTCTCAGACGTTTTAGTCAGGTCTTTGGAAACATAGCCAAACCTCTCCAGTTTATAGTAATGGTGACCCAGCTAATCCGCATGACCTTTGGTTACAGAGAAGATTAAATGAAATAAATGTAAGGAAATATGAAGCCCCCTGGCTGGTGTAATGAGATAGCACTCTGCTGATAAGGGGGACCCTTTTCTGGCCTTGATCTGGGAGATGAGAGAAGTAGGAGACTATAGAGACAGAGTCCTCCTTGCACACATCTGCCAGTGGGTAGATCTGAAGGCATAGGTGTGTGAAGTAGAGCACAAACTCTCGAGTCTGACAGGCTCTAAATCCCAGCAGCCCTGCTCACTGGCAGGCTGACTCTAGGCACACTGTTTAGAGTCCAGGCTGCTTCCTTCTCTGTGAAATGGGAATTCCATCTCCCAGCTCTACAGGTTTGACACGTGGTAACACATGGAACATGCTGGCTAGCCAGGCCCCGGGTGTTAGCTCTTACTCCAATTGAGCCTTAGGCTGGAGGCAGCAGTGCAGAAAGGTGATGCTGACCCCTAAACAAAAAGTGCTGTCACAAGGGCTCATGGTCTCCTGTGACCCCAAACCAGTGCAAAGGCTGGTCCCTGCAGGGGAAATATGACTGGCTTAGAGGTCACCTGCAGTTCCTGGGCCAGAATCGGCTAGAGCCAGGGTGATCTAGGAGGCTCGTGGGATCCCTTGATGCAATCCTGGCCCAAGGCCTCAAGAGCTGGAAGCAGAAAAGGGCTGAGATGGAGGCAGCCCGGGGAGCATCCCTCTGTGTGTCTGCAAGCTTGCAGCCATGTCAGCCACCTAAGCCAAAGGCTTGGCCACTTCAGATATGCAGATCCTTTTGAAATAAACTCTTACGTTATAGGACCTATGCAGAGATGGAATCTAGGAACCAGGTGGGGTCCATGAGAAGAACTAGACCGGGGCTCTGCTTTTGCCAGCACTGTGACTCCACAAATACTTCCATTCCCTTCTCTAGGCCATCAGACTAGATGAGCAGTAACATAATGGGCCTTTCTTGTTGGACCTAGCCCCAGAGCCTTCCCTGGAAAGTGGGGATGTGGCTGAGTTCATGTCTACCCTCTACTGACAGGGAGGGTGAGTGGACTATAACGTGGCAACTGGACATGTAGATGGGTGTTAGGGACGTAGGTCAATACGCACACGTCCTTCTTGCCCTTTGCTCTTCCAACAATTGCACAAAACCTTGGAACCACCTCTGGAGGTGAGCTGGACAGGGCAGGCTAAAGATTAGAAAGGGATCCATGACATAGGTGATGGGGCTGCCCTGCCATAACCAGCCACTGGGAGAAGGCAAGAGGGCCGAGCACACCTCCCAGATGGGGATTTAGGGGGTGCTAGGGTGGAAATGAGGGAAGGTGGTTGCAGATGCCAGGAACCAGGGAGAAGCAGCAGAGTGTAGGGACCGGGACCCTTAGTCCTGCCACTAGCTGGTGCCTTGACTGTGTTCCTGAATTTCTGGTAGCATCACTTTGCTTATCTATAAAATAGAAATCATAACAGCACATGGCTCACAGGATTTTCAACATGGCGCGAGACACTGCGGGTGAGGTGTTCAGCTCATGTGTGACACCAAGTACATGCTCTGGATGTGAGCTACCCTTACTGTCAACCAGTATGAACGTGCAGGAGGCGTTCACAGCAGCATTAACAACACTGCTCTCCCTCAAGGACTTGCAGTCCCTAAGCCTGCCCCTTTCTGGCAGGCCTGCCCAGAGTCTGAGGGCAACTGTGCTGGGTCTTTTCTCTCTCTGCCCATTCACAGTTTCAGAGGCTTTTCAAATGACTCGCTCCAGACCTTATCCCTGGGCCCACTCGCTATCTCCATTTGGACAGCTCACGGGGAACCTCAGACTCTACATGTCCGAGAATCACTATCTTTTGATAAACCCCACATCTTCCTCCAGTCTCTTCCAGCTCGGTGCCCCAGCATTTGGTGGCCCCAAGTAAAAGCCATGGTGGTCCTTCCTGACCCCAAACTTTTCATCCTCCCATACGCAATCCATCAACTTCCGGATACCACTCCACTTCATCTACTCCCCTCCATCTCCACCACTGCATAAACTCCAGCTTATACTCCAATGGCTTCTCTCTCTTCTCAGGATTTAAAACAAAGACTTAACCTTGGCCTTCAAGACCTAGCACTATGTGGCCCCCACCAACTGCTCCAGCCTCATCTCCTCCCACTCCTTTGTACTCCAGACTCTAGTCTCAGTGGCCTTTCAAGCCTTAAGGTCTCCTGCATGAGCTATTTGTCTCCCGTCCCTCGTCTTGCTAGTGCCTTCTCATCCTTCAGGCGTAACTGACAGATCTCCTCCTCAAAAGGACTTGGCTGAGTCCTCAGAGAGCAGTTCTCTTTATTCATAGCCCCCAATCAGCTCCCTTATCAAAGCTATTAAACGACTGTGCAATTCGGAGCCTAATGCTACTCTCTCCCTACTACAACGCAAGTTGTATGAGGTCAGGGATGACATCTGCCCTGTTCACTGCTGCTTTCCCAGTGCCTAGCAAAGTGTTAAACACAAAAGAGACACTGACTCTTTGTTGAATGAAACAGATTGGAAAGACAGAGCTAGAGGTTTAAGGTGAATTTGCCTGTGGGTTCTTCATCTAAGCTCTTTGCCTTTGATTTTCTGCCTTAAACTAAACTTGTATCAGATAAAATACTGAGCTGAATTCTCCTTACTGATTGGCCCTTCAAGTGGCCACTTTCCTGGAGGTGGTAATCCACAAAGTTGTTAGCAACCGACACTTCCTGTCTCCATCTAGGTAACACCTCAGTTATTATTCGGTCTCCTGCAGAGACTAAAGAACATGCAATTTAAGTTTGTACACTTAGCTGTTTCTGCTTGAATCACTCTTTCCTGCAGGGAAGCAGAGACCTTTGTAGCATCGTTCATGCTTTCTGGACTGTCTTGACTAAGAATCAGTTAAACCACTGCTTCACACGTGGACTTCCTCACCTCTTCCTGAACCTGGATCAAAGATTTCCTTCTCAATGCGACCTTCTCTGGGACATTGATCTAAAACTTCAACCATTTTCTCCCCTTCCAACCTTCAATGTTTCAAAACTCCTTTTCTTGCATTTTTTCCTTAAAACTTCCCACTACCTCTATGTTTTATTGTTCTTGTTTTGTGTCTCCATCAACCAGAATCAAGATCCTTAAAGGAAAGAAGTTTTGGTTTTATGCTATTTGCCCTAAGCCTGACATCTAATATTAGTTGAATGAATGATCAAACTACCTGGATCCTCTTCAATACAAAAAAACAAAACAAAACAAAAACATTCAAGAAAATAAGAGCAAAGTCTATTTCTGCAAGTCTCCTTCATTCTTCATCTCTGCTTCTTCTCGACCTTCCAAACTAACGGGATAGCCCTAACTAGATAGGAGTCGAAAATACTCAACTGTTACAGCTTTGCCTTCCACAAGGACAGCGGACGCCTGTGCTACAGCTCTAGTGCCTGCCTGGCATAAAGCTTGGCCCGTGATAAGCACTCACAAAAGATCTGGTTAGAGTTAAGTGAATGAGTCTGAAGTCTCCTAACAAAAAACACTCCCCACTCCGAGTTTCGTTTTCACCCAGCCTTCCTGGTGTAGCACAGCTTTGTCACCCTCATCCCTGGGCTTCCACATCCATTTCAAAGTAGCTACTCCAGTTCCTGCCGCCATATTTACATTCTAGTCATTGGGAAGGGGCAAGGGGCAAAAACATTCCCCTTTGGAGCCTTACACCAAATGGCACATATTTCTGTTCCTATCCTTAGTCACATGACCATTATCTAGCTAAAAGGGAGGCCAGGAGGTGTGGTGTACAGCTGGACATAGGTGTTCTATAATTAAGGAAGGGGAGGATGGGTATTGGTCAAATTCTAGCAGTTTATTACATAGCCAATAAATGCTCTTCATTTCCAGTTTTACCGTCTGTATGTAACTAGTTTGTGTTTGCATTCGTCATCTTCACCCTCACTGCTATCACTAAGTAGGCTGAAGCAAATTTTGTAAAACAAAGAATTTTACGTGAAAAGAAAGCAATCAGGGAATGTCGACTATTAATCTTAACAAATGTTGGGATAGCCCTTCGAACTCCTCTATGCTTTTTTTACCCATAACAATCCCACACACGCTCTTCAGCAAAACTAATACTGTATTTGGAAGTACAAATGCGGCCACTATGCTCTGTCTCTCAAAGGTGTTACTAGTGGGGCCCTACCTGAATGCAGTTAAAGTCTTGTCCCTCATGCACAACAACTGGGGATGCTGTTAGGAGACTGAAAACCAGGGTGCTGAAGTCAAACTGACTGCAGGGTTCTTCACCACCACCCCTGCAAGCACTCTTCGGTTATTTCTCTGGTCAAATTTATCAAGAAAACTGTGGCCCTTCGAGTTTCTCTGAGAAAAATATTAAACATCAGTCAACAGGCTAAATCTCCAACTTGACTGTCAATTTTGTAGGTTCTCTGACCAACAATTCCAGGAACCTGATAACCTCAGGGCAAAAATCTCAAAGTTCAAAGAGAAAGAACAGATACTAATCTTCTAATTTCTTAGTTGAGTCTCCCATTCTTCTCTGATAAGACATGCAATAAGCAGATCTAATATTTAAAGGGCTGAGCTACAGACCATTCAACTAAGAACTACCATGTTACGTAATTCAAAAGAGGAATTCTAGTATTAAAAAAAAAATCACATCTGACTCTGTGGCCTCATTCATTCCACAAATACTGGCATGCTTACAATTTATCAAGAACTGCCCTAGCAGTGGGAACACAGGTCTGGCCTCCGAGACCTTACATCCCCGTGAGATGAGACAGTCGGTAAACAGAGTAAAGAAATAAAATCTACAGTATGTCAGAGGGGGATAAATGCCATGAAGAATGAAAACCTTTTTTCTCCTTAATTTCCAATGTCTTTTCTTCTTTCTGAAAGCCTTCTCAGATTAATCCCAATTGGCTTTGTCACTCCAGCAATCTCATAAAATATCTGGATAGCAAGGCCTGATGTTGTACATTTTGCAAAGTCTGCCATTCAACAAAAGAAGATCCTGAAGAGAGGACAGTGTTCTCTTGGGTATATAAAATTCAAGAAACACTTGGCACCAATTTCTCTGAGTGCTTTCAGAAAAGGAGCTATAACTCTACTCCTCCTAATCAGCTAAATTGTTGTCAGAGAAAGGAAAAGGACTCATGTAGAGCGACCACACCACCAGGTTAGAAGGGACCATGCTACACAGGGAAATGTTTAATGGTTAGCTATGGCTTGGGGTTTTTTTTTTGTTGTCATTGTTGTTTATCCTTTTCTGTACTGTTAGAATTCTCACCATTTAGCTCAGATAAAAGCATTATTTAAAATGTGCTATGGGGGCGCCTGGGTGGCTCAGTGAGTTAAAGCCTCTGCTTTCGGCTCAGGTCATGATCCCAGGGTCCTGGAATTGAGTCCTGCATCGGGCTCTCTGCTTCCTCCTCTCTCTCTGCCTGCTTCTCGGACTACTTGTGATCTCTGTCTGTCAAATAAATAAATAAAATCTTTAAAAAATTAAAAAAAAAAATTTTTAAATAAATAAATTAAATGTGCTACAGTGAGTACTGTGATGAATCACAGACCTGTACCCCTAAAATAAATCATATAGGTTGATAAAAATAAATCATTTAAATTATAAAAATAAATAAATGCGAATTTAAAAATTAATTAAATAAAATGAAATAACACGTGCGGTTTTTATCAGATAGGGAAGGGGTAAGAGATTAAAACAAAAGTATAAAGATACTTTCAAAATCCAACCCCAAACATCAAAACCCTGCCCCAGGAACTGCCTCGCACAGAATTTCTACACATACCCACTTGATAGGATATGAATAATACAAGTCTAAAATGCCCCTTCCACCATTCATCCCACATACACAAGGATGTTTAAGGAAACTACCAACAACTCTTCCTTATACTTTCCTATAGTCTCATCTTCCTTTCTTTAAACTATAATCACAAAGTGATTTAGATTAGAAGAACATACAAAAAAAATCAAGTCTTCATTAATGAAAGGCTTACAAATTCAACAAAGAAACAGTAATATTTAACATGTTAAATGGAGGAACTTTTTAAAAAATCCTTCCTTTTTGAACCATATATACTACCGAGCTCTCAAGAAGTACCTTCTTAAAAGCCTGCCCCAGTCTCCCGACAGCCTTCTTATAAATGTGTATAAAACCTGAGCTACATCAAAATTGCTGTGATGTGGAGGAGCGTTAGCTACTGAGTCTCTTGTCTGAAAGAAAACCAAAGCAGCTGTCACAGCTGATCCCTTCCTCGCCTGAACTGTTTGGGCTACAGCAATCTGAAAACTAATCACCTTAAATCAGAGAGAAGCCAACACCTCTGTTTACTAAAATCTTGTGCCAGAATAATTTTTTTTTTTAAATATGCTTCGAAAACAGCCATTGAAGTCACTACTAAATACCTTACACTTAAAAAGCTGCAAGGAGGAGCTGATTTGCAGAAATGGATTCTCTGGATGACGTCTTGTCTCCAAAAAGAACAGTAAGAGCTTTTATATTTATTCTTTTGGCTTAAAATGTTTAGTTTGGGTCTTCCTCCTTTCCTAAGGGGGGAGCACACAGATTTATACCATCCCTTCCTAATGAGAATGCGTTTGAACTTCTCTACACAGCATTCCTCTACTTCTACCACTCCTTCACACAGTGGTAGAAGTATGTACTTGGTGGGGCTGTAAAACTAATCTGTGACTTAAACAAATTTTTTTTAAAGAAGAAAATAAAACTAACCAAGGGTGGACATCCTAAAGTCAAGCAGCATCAGAAATAATTCCTCTCAAAGCAGCAGAAGAAATGCAAGAGACAGTAAGAATAAATCCAAGTTCTTGTGTGCCAGGCACTGCTGTTAAGTACTTTATTTGTATGACTTTATTCAATCTTCCCCAAAATCCTATGAAGTAGACAGGAAACTGAGGTACAGAGGGGTTAAGCAACTTGCCATAGGGCACAGAGCTGAGAGAGCTATGAAGCCCAGGACCCCTGTGGAGGAAGGCAGAACCCAGAGCCACTTCCGCTAAGAGCTACTCTATCTCCTAATCATCAGGTCAACATCACTCATTTACAGAAAGACAGAGGGAAGGGAAATTAGTATTTAAACAAAATTACCCCACACTAGATCTAAATACTTCTTCAAAACACAACTAAATTAAACTCAACCAGCAAAGAAAAATACACGGACTCCTTTACAAACAGAATGGAAAAACACTGATCATTCTGAGCAAATCTCCTGCTGAGTAGAAAGGCATGGTATCTCCATTTTCTATTGCCCAAGCACACAAAGATAACACAGCCAGTCACAGCAACTGGGCATCTCATCCTTTTTATAACTCCACTCAGTGAAACATGTTAAGTTGAAAGAGAGTCCAAAAAACAAACAAACAATAAAAATACACACACACACACATTTATCAGGTTTTAAGATTTATTAAAATAAAGTATTAGCAAACAATATGCAAAAACAAAGTTCTTAAGAGTTATGGCTTTGAAAAGCACAATATAGTAAAACCTAATACATTTTTATAAGTATCAAAAAGGCAACAGAATTGAAGTATGTTGCTAGAACTTCATTTTCTACAACATAAACAGAAGCAGAACAAGTACAAATAAGAAGCAGATCTATAGTGCAGCCACTGGTTTGGTCTTTATCATCTGCATATGAAGTATCTTTTTAAGAGAAGATGGGCAGGTGCATACAAACATCCAGTTTTCTTGATTACAATCCTACCCAATTTTAAAATAAGTGATTTTCAAAATGCAGTTTTAACCCACCAGATCAAGAAAATCACTTGCCCAACTATTTTCTTCCAGAGTCCCTACACATAAAATACTTCATGAATAAATCAAAGCAATATCATCTCCAATGACATGAGAAGGGAAAATCTGATTCTAAAAAATTCCTTATAAAAGTAAGGAATGTGGAACCATCTGGCCTCACTGTAGTTTTATTACAGTTAACACCAGCTCGTAGCAACAAGGCACTACTTACTAATTAGGGAAAAGAACCTACCTGTACACAAAATTCTGAACTTTTTAAGAACACTATCTTCAAATGAATCCTTAAAGGACAACGGTTTACGATGATTGCAAGAATTTTCAGAATTGAATTATTGGACAAGACCACACCAACCTTTTTCACTCTGCCATGAATGACAGAAGAATCCTGCTCTTGGATCTTTTCACCAAAACATCCCATCACCTGTTTTACAGCAAATGCTAACCAGCAAGTATTGTATCATAAGCTCTTCCTTAAAAAAAAAAAACAAAAAACTTTTTTGCTATGTAAAAATCCCTTTTACTGGTTTTTGTACACCATCCAATTTCAGGTTAACACTTCAGTTATAACACAGTTGTACTTTAGAAGGTAAGTTTCTATTATGAGTAATCCAATTAATAAAGGCTTGATAAATACTGTTACCTCTTGAAATTAGGAAATGCTAAACTGTAATCCAGTGATTCCAAAGAACTGTCCGGCAGGCAAACTGCTTATACAGAAGAAATGCCTTGAATCATCACTTTCCATACATGCATCTTCTATGAGCAAAAAACCTCCCCCAAATCCTGCCTGTACCATCGAGGAAAATGGCTGCTGCTCCAGAGGAAACAGGCCTCAAACCTGAGATTACCCCCATAAAGCTGCCCTAGGTAGTATCCCAAGAGACCAACCATAAACCAATGTTCAGGAAAAGTCCCTTCCATGAAAATCACCAAACATGCCTGAAACCTCCCTGCTATCTACTACTTTAAAATATCCTTGCTTTTTAGCTCACTGGCATAATGAGGACACATATTTATACTCCTAGCTGAGAGAGTGAGCGAGGATTTAATAAGACAGAGAAGGGCTCAGACCCTCTGAAAAGTTAACAGATCCAAACTGAAATCAGCACTAGAAGATGAATTCAAAATGATCAGAAGAGCCTTCCTTCTTAAGCATGAAAGATATTAATATATTTTAAGTGGGAAAGTGATAAGAATCCAAAGTAATACTGAAAAACAACTAAAAAGAGTATAAAGAAATGGTATCTAAGCTGACATACAGATGCTCTCTGTAACAGAAAGACAGTACTTAAACAGGTACTACCAGACTATTTAGAGGTTCTCTGCTACTGGTAGGATTTTATTTTTTATATAAACCTCCTCCTTCAACAGAGTACTATTACAGGAGGACTGTTTCCCACAGGTACCCTTGAGGATTTTATAATGTGAGGCCCAGTTCTTACCCTGACAAGAGATTTCAATCTGAACACTTATTGATCATTTTACATCTTAAACGGATATCTCACTGTCAAATGTTATGAACAGCATAAAGTAGCTACACCCTCTTTCTGTACAATGAGATATACAGCTCACTGAACTACCTAGTAATCTTACTGTGGATTTCAACTCAGAAACCCAGCCAATTCTATTACCACAGTTCCCTTATTTAACAATAAAATGTGAAAAATGATTTATATTCTGATGTATATAACTTGACATTTTGATTGATGTCTTCTTCAATCCCTAAAGAAAAAGTGTTAGCTTCAGTAGATCAATAACACGCCTACTAGTTGACATTCCATAACTTAAGCCAAGCAATACCAAAAAGACCATAACACTTTATTTTAAAGAGATGCTGATCAAATGAAACTTTTAATTTTTTTTTCCCCAACCATCTTTCCGTTGCAATAATTCATTACTCAGATTAATTTTGATTCTATGTCTCTTTCTGCATTTACCAAACCGGTTGTAATTTTATTATTTCCAGACTCCAGTCTTTCCAGCTCACATATGTTAATATGTTATACACTATAAAACATGATTGTTCCAGTGGTGTTGATGTTTCCATAAATTTGACTATAAACCATTCTAGAAATCAAATAAAATTTTAAAACTGCATTTTTCTGAAAAGGTTTCTTCCAGAAGTGTCTTCTTTTCATTGGTCACTAGCAATTTTTATTTCCCATCCATAGATTTTGGGCACCCTTGGGAATTAGAGAAGCAGTTCCACTGAGTACAATTTTCACTTATAATCCAGGCATGTGGAGTTAATCACTTTTAGGAAATACAACAAGCTTATACTTTTCCATGAAACTCTCAACAGTTAAGAGCTTCAGTACTGTCCTTCATGAGACAAAATTCCTTGGGGAAAACAGAGAAAAGGCCAATCACATGAAACCTTGCCAACTCTAAAGGCTGTGGCATGAATAAAAACAAATTTCAATTAACTCAACTGAAAACATCAATAAAACAATTCAATAGTTTCTACCAGTTCAAACCCACTGAAGTTGACTACATGTATCTGTTATTCAACCAGTGTGCTTTGTTTGTTTTTTTTTTTCTTATAAATTTGTTCCAAAGATTGTGTCATATGCCTGGTAAGTAAAAGAATAATGTGGGTAGCTAGGTTCAAACACGGAGCAAGTAATTCTCTTTCCTGAGGCTGACACAACTGGAAGATAAAGAATGCATGCCATGTAGAACTTACGTTTAAGGCACAGGTGAGGGTCAGAAAGGATCCTTTTACCCAACAAAGGACCATGAACTGAAACACATATGGCACCTCACCCAAAGGTGAGCCACCCACGAAAGCCACCCACTGGCCGCACTTTGTAAAAGCAATAAATAATGGCACAGAAAACAAAATGAACCGCATTCTCTTCTCAAAAAATGCATTTTTTCTTCTCTTAAAAGCAGAAAGGGCAAAGTAGAAAGTCAAACCAAACTAACATTTTAAACAGAAGACTGACATGGCTCTATATACTTTCAAAAGGCACCAGAAAATAGCTTTCTCCCATAGGTACATTAGGTCGTTTCTTTTCTTTTTTTTTTTTTATAATGTCTCTGTTCTCATGCCATAACAAAGTGTCCATCTGACTGCTCTCTAGAAAATGAGGTTAAACGTTCTTTACCCAAAGCCCTCCAGCATGACTGACTGAATGGGTATTTTAGACTGTTCCTGTCTTTCCTCTCTTGAGAACTGTTCTGAGAGACTAGCATCCACAAAAGTACCAAAAAAAAGGGGAAAGAACCAGCACGCACGTTAACAGAACAGTCTGCAGTCTTTCATATGTGACTATTTTAAAGTCAACTATCTCCACAACCACTGCTTATTCATTCAAGCACCAGACCAGGAGCCTCAACTCAGGGCCTGACTGAAGAGGCTCTTCGGCTACAGTACACAGGTCCTTTCCTTGCTCAGGGCAACTGACGCCACTCAGAGCAATGGGATTAAGTGTGTGATTTTCCAACATGAGTAACACCCATAAAGCAGTAGGGAATTAAAAAGGCCCCTTAAGTTGGAGCTACAGAATAACAGTCTTATAATCTAGGTTGAAAATACACCAAGAGCTAGAAAAAGTGTAACTTCCTACAACTGTCCTCTATAAACTGCAAGTGTTTGTTAATACAAAAGGGGTACCAAGGAAGTAAGGGTGAGCATCCAAGTCCAAGTCACTTGAGCGTGTTTCACAAAAGGTTACACTAAAAACTGTCACCCATCAAAGTGCAAAATAAAAGATTAATGCATGTCAAAATTAGAGTTCTTGCAACATTGGCCAAAAGCAGCAAAGCTGAACAAGGCCGGCCGTGCGTGCACTGTCACTAGCTATAAAGTAGTACTTACGACAGATTCTGGGTAAATGACATATACTGGAGATCTGTTGTTTACAATTTTTTTTTTTTTTAAAAGGAAATGTTTTACAAAAGATATACTGAGTGAAGTCACAACAGACTGACAAACATTTAGCTGTATTAAATGTAAATTTTATGACATCACCTAGAAAACTATCACTTTGCTTCTACCGAACACTACCTGTTAAGAGCGGTGCATAGTGTTCCTTCAAATAAAACGGTGTTGTTGTTTTTTTATAGTTTCTTTTCAGCCCTTACCATATGCTTTTATGAAACAATGAATTACACTTTCTTCACATTGGTAGGACAAAGAAACTGGTAAAAGTAGAGCTTCCGTAGGCTTAAGAGGAGGAGGGAAGACTTTTCATGGCATACCTTCTTACACTATTATAACTTGTCATAATGTGATGTATTACTTTAAAAAAAAAAAAAAGAACAAATAACAAGTCATTTGGGACAAGAAGGCAAAATTATGTCCCAGTTTAAGCTCAATGCCAAACTTGTGAACTGGGGTATAACACTTACTTTGCATTTCTCACAACACTTTCGGGAGTTAATCACACGAACATGACTAACAAACAAATGTAGATTCATCACAAATACAAATGTATTGGTCACAATTATGTAGAAAAAAAAATAAGCTATAATATCTGTTTTCCATGTAAGCTCACAGTATCTGTACTGAAAGTTTCCCTAAAATTAAAACAAGTCCACTAATAATATAATTGAAAAGACTACTTCTACACTATGAGACAGAAGATATGGGGTTCAGAGGGGAGCCCATCTGAGTCAGGACTTTATCCAGCCATTGAAGAGGCCCATGAAGATGAATCTCAATCCAGCATGGGGTGCTGGTAACATCCTGCCGATGATATTCGGCGCCCCAGCCCTAAGAAAATGAAAAGATATCATAGCAAATCCCTCTTTAAACTGTCAACCAGCCTAAAACAATTTTAACATACTAACAAAGACAGTAAAGACCACAAAACCAATCTCAGAATTCACCATGGAGTTAAAAGCAAGAGTTACAGTAGTGAAAGAGATAGGATCCACTTAATAGAAACCCTTAGAGCGAGATAAGTTTCAGAATTCTTCCTCTTTTTGAAGTTTGTAAAGTTTTGTACTTCAGAAAGTACAATATTTCATAATAAAAACACTATTATTTCTGCATTGAGATACATTCTCACTTAATGGGATAAATAAAACCCACAAAGAGCCTCATATAAGTTCACATCAGATTTTGCTATGAAAAAGTTTTGGGTTTTCAGGTTTGGGATTTTTTTTTTTTTTTTAAGTATGAGGTAAGACACTACAGATCTGATCAATAGCATGCAACTGTAATTAAAGTAGCTGGGATGAATTAAACTGGAACACTTTAGCTTAAAATTCTAAACAGAATTTTTTTCACATTTATGTGCCTGGATTCACCAAGCTCTCTGCTTTACAGCTTACGGTAGTGCTGGCCCAGAAAAATAAGGCTTGGGAAGGGGGAAATGGGCAAGTAGAGACTAAACATATAGAAGTCATGTTTCTGGGGCACCTGGGTGGCACACTTCGTAAGAGTCCTGGGATTGAGACTCGCATCCCTGCCCCGCTTCTTTGCATAGTCATGCTCCCGGCTCAGTGAGGAATCTGCTTCTCATTCTCTCTCTGCTCCTCCCCAACCCTCATTCTCTCTCTCTCAATCAAATAAATAAATAAATAAAATGTTTTTTTTAAGAAGTTATGCTTCTATGGAGGGGGAATGCCTTTGGGGCTACTGATGCATTAAAAAGACCTATAGCAAAGCAGCAAGGCAACACTGGACTGTGGGTCTGAACCAAAAAGGAAAAGCCCACTCAGAGCATCATTTCACAGTTGTTCTTCTTTGGCTAAATCCTTAAGGACCAAATGGATAGAGTACAAGATGCTTGTATGTGTCACTAAAATTCTTCCCTAATTTTTCTCACAAACCATCATTTTCAGAAGACCAGTAAAATCAGGCCAAGAGCAAATGATAAATTTGAAAAGTTCTTTCAACTTTGCAAATCCTTAATAACAGAGGTTAAATGCAAGGAAGATAATTTTAGTCTTCTGAAGAATTTTTTAAGTTACCCCAGTGGGATCTAATAATAATTGAAACTGCTGAAGCTAAGGAACTTCAAAAGCAATTTTAACATTTCTAGCAATTCAGTCTTTAACCAAAGCTCTTTATAAACTCAGCCCCTATTCAATATCAAAATCAGTATCAGTATCATGGATTATATAATGTCTGGATTATAAAATTAAAACTTAGACCTACTATGTGGTTTTAAAGCTTTAAATCAAGAGTATCATTTAAAAACCTATTAAGTCAGGTCAAAAGTAAATACTTTCACTTCACAAAGGCATTTTAAAATCATAACCTAGAGAAATATAATATACATATTTACAGTGACTCTAATTAAGCTACACGCTACCACCCACTCACCTTGACAAAACTCATTCGAATAGTACACATTTTGGTGAGCTCATACACTGCCTCAAATCCGTGGTTGACAGACTGAGCCAGAAGCTGAGCAAACTCTTGGTTGTTAAAAATTTTGAGGCTGCAACTGCTGGGAATCTTACAGACAGTGGTAGGATGAAAGCCGTGATGAAAGTTGCAGTTCCTACTCTGAACAAATATGCTGCTGTCACTGAGGCACTCCGCGTACACCTCTCCACCAACATAGTACAGGTGAACACCTTAAAAAGACAAGCATTACAAGATTCACCTTAATACAGCAGTATAATGAAACCAAAGAGGTAGTGTAAGGTGCAACCAAGAATACCCACTAACCTAAAGCAAATGCCCAGCAGTCTGTAGACAGAAGCTACCACTAGAGGGCCTTACACTGCGCCAAAGAGAATCAAGAGCTCTACAATGGTCCTTAAATAACTAATAAGACTTAAGCCTCAGGTTTATCAGTTCTTGGGTTATTTTCTCTTTGCCAACAATCATTTAATATCTCTGTGAGACAAAGCGAATGCAAAAAGACCAAAAAGCACCTATGATCAGTCTTTTCAAAGAAGCACTTGGTGCTAAGTTAATTTAACTATCACGAAGAGTCAACTGACAAGATGCTCTGCTTTCTTTTTACTAATGGAGTACAGGAGCATTAAAAAAGACCCTAAGTCATATATGTAATTTCAGGTCACAGGAAAAGACTTTAAATGGCAGATTTATTTTATCTCCCTAAGAAAGAGTGGCTTGGGTATTTTAAAAATATGTATGTAAGTAATATGTGAACACAGTTTCAATATTAAAACTTCAAATTATACAGCTAAAGCTGAAGTTATTTCCAACTTTTCACCACTACAAAAATCGCTAAAAAGACGATCCCTGTACACTCATACCTCATACACATGTGAGTCAAAGACTTATATTAGGCTATGGTACGAAAAAGTGTTTTGTTTTTTGTTCTGAGCAAATAAAATGACCCATGGAGGAAGGGACCCTAAAACTAGATACTAGGAAAGATGGGAAAACAGATTGTAGAATTTAATAATTCACCAGGTAGATTTCTCTAAGATCATTCTCCTGTAGTGGGAAAACCAATACATAGAAGTGAGGCATTTCACCCACAAAATCAATGCCAAGTTAGCAACAGAGTCAAAAAAGAACAGAAATTTCTTTTCAACTTATTTTTGGCCATAGTATTTTGCTGAATCTCTTCTCTAAGAAATCACATCACAATTATAACTGTACCTCCTGTAGGTAAAAATAAAGTTTACTGTTTGTAGGTAAAGGGTATAAGTGTACCTTTTGTTCCATCTAACCTGGACTAAGACTTTCTCAAATCTATGAAACAAAACAGAGCTAGTGGCAAAAACTAAACTTACAAGACAGGCAATACGCTCTACCTGGGAAAGCTTTCCTTCCCGACCACTTGATACACAAGACTCAGACATTTCACAGACGTGGGAAAAGTTCCTTGATTTTGTGGCAACTGTCTTGTGGAATGAAATGGAAATAAAACCTAGTTATCTGAATTTAAAAGGTAGGAGGGGTGGTGATGAAGCCACTGGAGACTTGCTATCATTCAAACTGAACTTCTTAACTATAACCCAGCTCCTCCAACATAACAGGGATTGTTACAAGGTACCTCAACTCAAAATACCATAATTAAAACATTCTAATCCTTCATCAGCATTCATATATTTCACAAATATTTGACTGTACTTACTATGAACCAGGCACTCTTCTAGCTGCTGAAAATAATGCTGTGAACAAAGCAAACTTCTCTAAAGCTTATATTCCAGTCAAGAAGACACTCAAAAAATAAATATAGGAATAGTATGATTTCAGAGACTAAGTACTATGACAATAAGGATAAGGAAAAGAGGACTGATCAGGTCTTGACTTAATTCACTCTCTACCATCTGACACTTGAGGGCAGAGCCCGTGCCTCAGGCTCGTGGTATAGACAACTTTACACAACTCAAGGTACACAGTGAGCACAACAAATGACTGATTTCAACTGAACACAGGGAAATGACAGTTACCTTTTCCAATATGTCGCCTAGTGTTTTCAATTGTTGAATTACGATTAACATTTGACAACAACCCCAAGCAGAATCTACTTTTGTTATTCGAAGGGTCTGTGAATCCATCTACTAACACACTAGTAGAAGATGCATGAAAAGCCTCCCCAACACGATTGTTTAATTCATAGTACACAATTGAACACCAATGTTTGGGCTCTTCATAGGCAACAGGCTGAACATCTGTAAACAAACCAGACAGAAAAAATGATTAGTGAGTGAATAAGAAACCCAGGATTCTTTGTATTTCCCTTTAAGTGAACCCAAGCACTCTATGAAAAATCCTTTCACATATTTCACTTCAGTCTTGCTGTCCTCTCTGGAGGACGGTCTCTTCAGTAAGTGATGTTGGGAAAAAGTTTGGATCTTTAAAAAAAAAAAAAAAAAGAAAGAAAAATCAGTAACGCCTTGAATACAATGATTTTAAAACTTATCTAAATACAAATATAAGGATGGATAATATCACATTTATTTTATTTTTTTTTAATTTTTTATTATTGAAGTAGAGTTGACATACAATAGCATAATGGTTTCAAGTGTACAACAGTAGTGACTAGATATTCCTATATCTTACTCAGTGCTCACCATGATAAACAGAGTTGCCATCTGTCACCAAACAACACTATACAATATTATTATATTATTATTATTCCCTATGCTGTACTTTCCATCTCCATAACTTACTTCATGTGTTAACTGGAATTTTGTACCTTTTAATCCTCTTTTCCTATTTTGTACTCTGCCCCCTCCAGTAACCACCAGTTTGTTCTATGTAATTATGAGTCTGTTCCTGATTTTTTTATTTGTTCATTTGCTTGGTTTTCTAGATTCTACATATGTGTGAAATCACATGGTATTTGTCTTTCTTTGTCTGACTTCATTTAGCATAATACCCTCTAAGTCCAACCATTTTCTGCAAAATGGCAAGAGCTCATTCATTTTTATAGTTGAGTAATATTCCATTGTGTATTTATCTCCTTTATTTGCTTATCTATTGAGGGACACTCAGGTTACTCCCGTATCTTGACTATTGTAAATGCTACAACAAAACAGGGGTACATTTATCTTTTCAAATTAGTGTTTTCGAAAAAAAAAAAAATTAGTGTTTTGCTTCCTTTGGGTAAATACCTGGTAGTAGAATTACTGGATAATATATTTCTATTTTTAATTTTCTTAGGAATCTGCATACTGTTTTCCATGGTGGCTGCACCAATATATACTCCCACAAACAGTGCACAAGGATTCTCTTCTCTCCAATCCTTGTCAACACTTACTTAAATCCTTTGACAGTAGCCATTCAGACTGGTGTGAGGTGGCATCTTACTGCGATTTGATTTGCATTTCCCTGATGATTAGTGATGCTGAACATCTTTTCATGTGTCTGTTGGCTCTCTGTACGTCTTCTTCAGAAAAATGGTCTATTCAGCTTCTGTGCCCATTATTCTAATCTAATTTTTGTTTGATTTTGGTTTTTTGGGTTTTTTTGAGTTGTATAAGTTCTTTATTTATTCTGGATATTACCCCTTATCAGATATATCATTTATAAATATATACTCACATCCAGCAGACTGCGTTTTCCTTTTGTTGAAGGTTTCTGTAACTGTTACAAAGCTTTTTGTTTTGGTGTGGTCCTAATAGTTAACTTTTGTCTTTATTTTGTTTGCCTGAGGAGACATATCCCATAAATATGTTGCTAAGGCTGATGTCCAAGTGATCACTGCCCTGTTTTTTTAAGAAGTTTCATGGTTTCAAGTCTCACATTTAGGTCCCTAGTCTGAGTTTATTTGGTGAATGGTTTAAGAAAGTAGTCCAGTTTCATTTTTCATATGTAGCTGCCCAGTTTTCCCAACACCACTTACTGAAGAGACTGTCTTTTCCCTAGTGTATATTCTTTCCTCTTTTGTCACAGATTAACTGACCATATAAGCATGAGTTTATTTCTGGGCTCTCTATCCTGTTCAAATGATCTAAAGTTGACCCTGCAACTTTACTGATTTCATTTCTTAGTTCTAGTAGTTTTTTTGGTGAAGTCTTCAGGATTTTATACACACACCCCCCCCACATAATTTGCAAATGACAGTTTTACTTCTTCCTTTCCAGTATGGGTGGCTTTTCTTTCTTTTTCTCGTCTGACTGTGGCAGTTAGGTCTTCCAGCACTATGCTGAATACAAGTAAGTGGCAAGAATGGATATCCTTATCTTGTTCTTCATCTTAAAACTTCCAGCTTTTCACCAATGAGAATGATGTTAGCTGTGGGTTTGTCATATATCATCTTTACTATATTGAGTTATGTTTCCTCTAAATCCACTTTGTTGCATTTCCATCATAAACAGATAATGATTTCTGTCAAATGCTTCTGCATCTACTGAGACGATTATATGGTTTTTATCCTTCATATGTTACTAATGTATTATAACACATTGGTTAATTTAAAGCTTTGTTTCTTCTTTTACTAGATCTTTTAGGTGTAAGGTTAGACGGTTTATTTCAGATTTTGTTTCTTAAAGTAGGCCTGCACTACTATAAACTTCCCTCTTAGAACTGCTTATGCTGAGTCCCAAAGTTTTTCAACAGGTGTGTTTTAACATTTTAAATTGTTTTTCTAGCACAAGCTAATCAAGATTTATATTTATAAAACAAGCCTCTGTCTGCATCAGCAACCTGAAAGACATATATGACTATTTGTAAAATTACTCTAAAAAAAATATGAACTAAAAAAAACAAGTGAGACTCTTAGCAAGCTAGGAATAGAGGATAACTTCTACAATTTGATAAAGAACATTTATAGGAAACTTATACCTAACTTCATACTTAATGGTGAGGAACTAGAAGACTTCCTGCCAAGATCAGTAACAAGGATGTTCTTACCACTCCTTTTCCAACACTGCACTAGAAGTCCTAGCTATACAGTAAGAGAAAGGGTAATAAAAGGTATACAAATTGGAAAGGAATAAGTAAAATCATTTGTTCACAGATGATATGACTGCCTACCTAGAAAACCGGGGTGGTGGGGGGGAGACCAAAAAACCCCTCCTGGAACTAATTAAGCTATTATAGCAAGATCCACCTCTGTCTGTCTCTCTGCCTACTCGTGATTTCTCTCTTTCTGTCAGATAAAGAAATAAAATCTTAAAAAAAAAAAATACAGTTAACTGTTTTCTGATGAAGAAACAAAAAGCAATAATGGAGAAAAGACAGTCTTTTCAACAAATACAACAACAACAGATATTCACATGCAAAAAAATTAATCTACACACAGACATCACATCCTTCACAAAAATTACCTCAAGGTTGGTCACAGACCTAAATGTACAATACAGAACTATAAGAGTTCTAGAAGCTAACGTAGCAGAAAATCTAGATGGCCCAGGAATATGGTAATGACAACACCAAGGCATGAACCATGACAGAACTGCTAGGCCAGATTTTACTAAAAATTAAAACTTCTGCTCTGGAAAAGGCACTATCAACAGAGGAAGAAGACAAGCCATAGACTGGAAGAAAATATGTACGAAAGACATACCTGGTAAAGGACTACTATCCAAAATACACAAAGAACTCTTAAAATTCAAGAAAATAAGTAACCCAATTTAAAAAATGGGTCAAAGACATAACCAGCCACCTCATCAAAGAAGATATATGCATAAGAAATAAGCATATAAAAACATACTCCACATCATGTGTCATCAGTAAATGTAAATTAAGATAGCAATAAAGTACCATGATACACCCGTAAGAATGGCCAAAATCCAAAACAGTGACAACATCAAAAGCTGGGGAGGATGTGGAACAACAGGAATTCGCATTCACTGCTAGTGGAATATAAAATGGTATAGCCACTCTAGAAGACAGTTTGGTGGTTTCTTACGAAACTAAACATACTCTCACCATACAATCCACAAACATGCTCCTCAGTACTTACACAAAGGAGCTAAAAACTTATGTCCACATAAAAACCTACAAACAAACAGATGTTTATAGCACTTTATTCATGATTGTCAAAACTTGGAAGCAACCAAGATGTCCTTTTGCAGGTGAATGGATAAACTGTGGTAAATTCCAGAATATTACTCAGCTCTACAACAAAATGAGCTAGCAAGGCATGAAAAGGGATGAGGGAACTTAAAATGCATGTTACTAAGTGAAAGAAACCAATCTGACAGTCTACATACTGTATGATTCTAACGAAATGACATTCTGGAAAAGGCAAAACTATGGAGACAGTAAAAACATCAGCGGTTGCAGGTCAGAAGGAGTAAGGAATGAACAGGCAGAGCACAGAGGATTGTTACAGTGGTAAAACTATTCTGTATACTGTAGATATATTTCTGTACGTTACCAGTACGATAGTAGTACATTCCTCTCATTATTCATTTGTTACAATCCACCAAACATACAACAGCAAAAACAAACCCTAATGTAAACCATCGATTTCGGGTGATGTGTGAAGATAGCTAAGTCTGTAAAAATGTACCACTCCAGGGGCGCCTGGTTGGCTCAGTGGGTTAAAGTCTCTGCCTTCGGCTCAGGTTGTGATCCCAAGGTCCTGGGATTGAGCCCCCGCATCAGGCTCTCTGCAGGGAACCTGCTTCCCTTCCTCTCTCTGCCTGCCTCTGCCTACCTGTGATCTCTGTCTGTCAAATAAATAAATAAAATCTTTAAAAAAACAAACAAACAAAAAAATGTACCAGTCCAGTATAGGGTTTTGGTAGCTGGCAAGGCTGTCCATGTGTGGAGACAGAGGGTGTGTGGGAACTCACTCTAATTTCCACTCTTATTTGCTGTGAACCTAAAACTCATATGAAAAATAAAGTCTGTTTAATTTTTTTTTAAGATTTTATTTATTTATCTGGGGCGCCTGGGTGGCTCAGTGGGTTAAAGCCTCTGCCTTCAGCTCAGCTCATGATCCCAGGGTCCTGGGATCGAGCCCCACATCAGGCTCTCTGCTCAGCAGGGAGCCTGCTTCCTCCTCTCTCTCTGCTTGCCTCTCTGCCTACCTGTGATCTCTGTCAAATAAATAAATAAAATCTTAAAAAAAAAAAAGATTTTATTTATTTATCACACAGAGATCACAAGTAAGCAGAGAGGCAGGAAGGGGGTGGGGGAAGCAGGCTCCCCGCTGAGCAGAGAGCCCGATGCGGGGCTCAATCCCAGGATATTGGGATCATGACCTGAGCCGAAGGCAGAGGCTTTAACCTGCTGAGCCACCCAGGTGCCCCATGAAGTCTGTTTGAAAAAAAACTAAAAGTGGGGCGCCTGGGTGGCTCATTGGGTTAAGCCTCTGCCTTCGGCTCAGGTCATGATCTTGGGGTCTTGAGATCGAGTCCCACATCAGGCTCTCTGCTCAGCAGGGAACCTGCTTCCTCCTCTCTCTCTGCCTGCCTCTCTGCCTACTTGTGATCTCTCTGTTAAATAAAGAAATTTAAAAAAAATCTTAAAGAAAAAAAAAAAACAACTAAGTGAGCATGAACTTTGGATAAAAGCTGGTATACAATCTAATGTTAAATGCCAGAACTGCCTATGGAGACAGATATATATACAAAATAAATTACCAGCCAAACTCTTATTACTGTAGAAGTCAACAATTCATAATGGATGTAACGCATGGGAGGGACACGTGCAAATTTTTCACCCAGTGCTGGTGGATTATCTTTCTTGGGGCTGAAATCAGAAAGAGAAGTCAGGAACTTTCAAATTCCCTTTCAAAAAAGGCACAAATCAAAAATATCCAAAAAACTCTTAAGAGTGGCTAGGTGGACTAGGTAGGCAATACAAAATAAATGGTTAACTTTTAAGACTCAGTTTTGATTACTGAATTGCAAAGAATTCAGATGAGGAGGAAGAGAAAAAAATAAACCAATGTGGACCCATAAAGAAAAGTCCTAAGCGCTCAGATTATGAAGAAGTTTATATAAAAGATAGAACAGGGAGGGGCCCACAACCAAAGACACATACAAATGAGTTGTAAGCAGTTATAAGAATAGTGTCAGGAAAGCTAGAGCCAAAAATGAACAGAAGCTTGCAAAGAAAAAATTGCTAAGCAAAACTAAAAAGACAACTTTGGTACAGAGAAAAGAAAAAGAAGAGCTCTGCTCAAGGCAAAGGACATATTGTCAACTGGCAATTCAAGGCGCTGCAGTTTAACTCTGATGTCCCTTCTGTCAAAATAAAACAGAGAGAAAAAACACGAAATAGGACTGAAAGGACAGGAAACTTTGGTGAAAAAAGACATCAACGAGGGCAAAATGCCTTGAGTGCCAGGTCCCCCTAAGGGGACTCAGCTGTTTGGCTGTGACAAAAGATAGTGCAAGAATTATCCAACAGACAACATCACAGAGCTGCACGCTGATCTCTGGACAGCTAGGACAAAGAAGGGAAGGAAGATGACAATGGAGGTAAGTCCAGTCCAAAGTCTCAAAATAAGAGAATGAGAATGAGAACACCATTTACTGGTCATCCCCTGATGCACTATGTTATAGCCATTATACACAGTGTCTAACCCAATCAACAACTAATAATTCCTGTGTAAATATTCTGTTTAATGTACAAATGAGAAAGAGAAGTGGAGAGACTTTAAATGCTACCTGAGGCTAAAAAGCAAGAAAGGAGCGGTACAGGAATTCACCTCCAGAGACATTCTGTTCTATGAGAAGGTAGACTGTATAAACTATAAGAAAATTAGTGTGATATAAGTCCTAGATAAATTCTACACCTTGAAAAAGCAAAGACAGTATTCACACATTAACAAGACTACTAGGGAGGGCTGAAATTTAACTATTCTTAGAAATGTGGGGCTCCCAGAAAAACAAAGTGTGACATACACTCACTCCTTCAGTATCATCACACACATACAAAGCACACAAAAACATCGTTCTTTTAAGAAATGTATAAAATGGCAGTACCAAACTTCTCCCAAACTTGTTATAAATTAAGAAGATTAAAGTCTCAAAACAAAGTGATTTCAGGGGCACCTGGGTGGCTCAGTTAAGCATCTGCCTTCCATGATCTTGGGGTCCTGGGACTGGCCCCAAATCTGGTTCCCTTCTCAGTGGGGAGTCTGCCTCTCCCTCTCCTTCTGTCCCCCCCCATCCCCACATGCTCTCATGGGCATGTGCTCTTTCTCTCAAATGAATAAAATCTTTTTTAAAAAGTGACTTTAGAACAGTAAGATACCATATTCACATCCATTAGGATGGCTACTGTATTAAAAAGAAGATGGAAATTAACACGTATTGGCAAGAATGTAGAGAAAGAACTCTAAAGCACGGCTAGTGTTAATGTGTAAACGGTACAGCTGCTGTGGAAAACTGTTTGGCAGTTCCTCAAAAAGTTAAACAGAATTACCATTAAATCCAGCAATTCTACTCCCAGGCATAGGATACCAAATGATTTAAAAAGCACAGTCCAGCAAATATCTGTACAATAATATTCATGATGGCATTATTCCCTATTCTACCAAAAGGCAGAAACAACCCAAATGTCCACCAACTGATAAATGGGTTAACAAAATGTGGGATATGCATCCAAGAGAACACTTTCAATCTTGGAAAGAAATGAAATTCTGATACATGCTATAACATGAATAAAGCTTGAAAAGGTTAAGCTAACTGAAAAAAGCTAGTCACAAAAGGACAAATATTGTAAGATTCCACTAGGCAAAATCATTGAGACAGATAGTAGAATGGTGATTACCAAAGGGCTAAGGGGAGAGGGATTACTGTTTAATGGGTATAGAGTTCTGTCTGAGATGATGAGAAGTTCTGGAAACGGACAGTGGTGATGCTTTGCATGTCTCTGTGAATATACGAAATGATACTGAGTTGTTTACTTTATCAACAGAGCCCCCAAAGCAATGAAGCAAAAACCAGCATGAATGAAAGAAGAATAAATGATCCAATAATAACAGTTGGGGATATCCCAACCTTCGATCTCACACTCTCAACAACTAATACAACAATTAGAAAGAAAATATGCAAGGATACAGAAAACTTGAACAACACTACTATCAACCAACCTGATCTAAATAAAATGCACAGAATTTAGGACACCCTACAGTATCAAAATGTATAGGGTTTTTTGTTTTGTTTTATTTTTTCAAATGCACATGGAATAGTCTCTAAAATAGACCACTGCTATGCCCGGGGTTGGCAAATCTTTCTTGTCCACCAAATCCAGGAACATATAAAAAGGATTAAATACATGACCAAGTGGGATGCAAATATTTTAGGTTTCGTAAGTCACATATTCTTTTTCTTTAAAACTCTTTAATAATCTAAAAACCATTCTTAGATCTCAGGCTACACAAAACATACATAAAACAATTCTCAATAAATTTTAAAAAGAACTGGAATCATACAAAGTATGTTCAATGCTTTGTAATCCCACATGGAATCAGATTAGGAATCAAAAGAAAAAATGGGGAAATCCCAAAATATATGGAAACTGATTAATGTGTTACTAAATAATCCAAGGGTCAAAGTAAAACATCAAAAGGAACTTGAAAAAAATTCTGAACTAAATAAGCATGAAAACAAAACATACCAAAATTATGGGATGCAACTAAAGAAGTGGTCTTGAACTTCTATGCTAAAAATGTAGAAACACTGAAGCCAATAACCAAAGATTTCATCTTAAGAAACTATTAAAAAAAAAAACCGCAAACTAAAAGTAGAGTGAGCAGAATAAAGAAAATAATAGCAAATGAATTTGGAAATCAATGAAAAAAAGAAACCTGGTTCTTTCAAACGATCAACAAAATTAACAATCCCTTAGCTAAACCAACCAAGACACAAAATACCAAAACCAGGAATGAAGACATCACTACTAACCCCTAAGGAAATTATAACTATTATAAAATATACTATGAAAAACTTTATGCCAACAAATTAGACAATTTAGACAAAATGGAAAAACTCCTAGCAAGACACAAATTATCAAAGCTGACTCAAGAAAAAACAGAGACTCTGAATAGACAGATCCAACTAAGGAAACTGAAACAGTAATTAAAAATTTCCCCATAAAGAAAAGTCTAAACCCAAATAGCTTCACTGGTAAATTCTATCAAATATTTAAAATAGAAATAATACAAATAAGCCCTTCCAAAAACACGAGGGAACACTTCCCAACTCATCCATGAGATCATTATTACCCTGACACCAATGCTAAATAAAGACATCACAATCCCTGCCTCACGAATATACAATCAAAAATATTCAACAAAATATCAGTAAATCTAATCTAGAAATGTATTAAAAAGAATTATACACCAAGACCACATGAGAATATCCCAGGAATAAAAGCCTGGTTTCATATCAGGAAATAAGTTCATGTAATATACATTAAATAGAAAAAAGAAAAAAACCTCATCTGATCATCTCAACAGATGCAGAAAAAGCTTCTGACAAAATCCAACGTCCACTCATGGTAAAAATTCTCAGCAAACTAGGAACAGAACTAATAGTTATGGCTAGCCCCTCCAGAATGATGGTGAACAGAAGTAGTGAGAACAGGCATCCTTCTCTTGTTTCCAATTATAGGGGAATAGTAATTCAGTCTTTTACCATTAAGGATGATGATAGCTATAGGTTTTTCATACATGTCCTCTAATAATGAGAGAGAGAAAAAAAAAATTAAAGGCATCCAGATTGGATAGCAGGGAGAAAAATATGCTGTTTATCACTGATACATTCTTATATTTAGAAGATCCTACGGAATCCAGATAGATAAGCACACACACACACACACACACACAAAAATCCCTACCAGAATTTATAAATGAATTCAGCAAGGTTGCAGGTTACAAGATTAATATATGAAAAACCAATTATATTTCAATATATTTAATTAAGAAGAAACCAAATTCCATTCACTTCAGAATATATCTATACAGAGACACTAAAGTAAAAAAAAATTTATCTTGACACTGGAAGATCTAAATAAACAAGACATACCAAATCTATGCACTGAAAGATGATGGAAAACCTCCCCCACTGATTTAGATTCAACGTGATCTCTATCACAATCCAAGGAGGGGATTTTTGGGGAGGCAGAAATTAACAACTGGTACTAAAATAATAGGCAAATACAAAGAATGCAGAACAGCTAAACAATTTTGAAGAAGAACAAAGTTGGAGGATTAACACTTCTTGTTTTCAAAACTTACTATGAAGCTTTAGTATGTATTTTAAGACTATGAAGTACAAACATAAAAATCAATGAATAAATTGAGTCCTGTAATAAACTCTTACATTTATTCCACTGATTTTGGAAAAACATGCTAAGGCAATTCAGTGGAGAAATGGTAGATACTCTTTTCAACAAAACAGTGCTAGAACCAAATGGATGCCTACATGCACAAAGATGAATTTAGATCTCTACCATACAGAAAGCTTAACTCAATATAAATCACCTAAATGTAAAAGCTAAGGCTACAGAACTTCTGTAAGACAAAACAGAATTTTCATGACTTTGGGATAGTCAAAGATTTCCCAGATGCACACCAAAAACATGACCAAGGGAAGAAAAAAGTGATAAATTAGACTCTGTCAAAACTTAAAACTTTCAGCTCTTTCTGCCATCTTGCAGCCTACAGAGGCCTGCTGGGAACAGAACTCCTAACCTGACAAATATGTCTGGAAGGCTGTGGTCCAGAGACATTTTTGCTAGCTGTAAGTGAGGTCTTCTGAACTAGAAGGAGTGCACAGCTCTTCTTGAAATTGAAGGTGTTTATGCTCAAAATGAAATTGAACTCTTATGGAGGCAAGAGATGTGCTTCTGTGTACAAATCTAAGAACAACACAGTGACTCCTGGTGGCAATCTGTACAAAATCAGAGTAATCTGGGGAAAAGTAACTCGTGCTCATGGAAACAGTAGCCTGGTTTGTGCCAAATTCCCAAGCAACCTTCCTGCTAAAGTCATTTGCCACAGAATCCATGTGATATTGTACCCCTCAAGGATTTCAACTTACTGAAGAGAAAATAAAGTTGTGCCAAAAAAAAAGCTGAAACTTTTGTGTTTCAAAAGACATTAAGAAAATGCAACAACAATCCAGAGTAAACAAAAATATGTGCAAATCATACATCTAAGGAAGGACTTCTAACCAGAATATATAAAGAACTCTCACATCTCAAAAGTAAAACAAACAACCCAATTAAAACTGGGCAAGAGATTTAAATATGTCATGAAAAAAAAGATACATGAACAGCTAATAAGTACATAAAAAATGCTCATCATCAACACTGATTACAGAAATGGAAAATTAAATGCAAATTGAACAGAAGCACATATTAAAACCACAATGAGTCACGACCTCATACCCACTAAAATGGGTACATCCAAAATACTGACAGTAACAAGAATCAAGAGCATGTGGAGATGGGGTGTGTGGGGGGCTAAGTTGGTTAAGCATCTGCCTTCAGCTCAGGTCATGACTCCAGGGTCCTGGGATGCAGCTCAGGTCAGGATTCCAGGGTCCTGGGATGGAGCACCTCACTGGACTCCTTCTCCCTCTGCTGCTCCCCCTGCTTTCTCTTTCTCAAATAAATAAATTAATCTTTAAAAAATAATTAAAAGCATGTGGAGAAACTGGAACCCTCATATGTTAGTGGTAAGAATGTAAAACAGCACTGCTATTTTGGAGAAATTTGGCAGTTTTTCTTAAATAGTTAAATTTATCGTATTGACTCAGAAATTCCAGTCTTAGGTATTTTCCCAAGAAAAATAAAAACAAAACCCACACAAAAACTTATATGCAAATGTTCCTTAGAGTAGTAGTCATACTAGCCAAAAAACTAGAAATAATTCAAATGTCCACCAACTGGTGAACGGCTAAAAAAATATGGTACATCCATACAATGGAAAACAGTTCAGCAATAAAAAGGAAAAAACTACCAATACATGTTTCAACATGAAAGAACCTTGAAAACATTACGCTAAGTGAAAGAAGCCAGATGCAAATAACTACATATTATGCAATTCTACTTCCATGAAATATTTAAAAAAGGTAAATCTATATATACAAACAACAGATTAGAGGCTGTCTGGAGCTGAGGACAAGAGCAGGGATAGACTGAAAAGGCGTACAGGGTTATCTTTTTAAAGGATTATGAATATATTCTAAAACTAGATTGTGGTGATGGTACAAAACGTTATACATTTACTACAAGTCACTGAATCATACACATGGATAAATGTTATGGTTTATAAACAATACTTCAATAAAGTTTTTAAAAAGTGATAAGAAGTTAAAAACAAAATAGCAGTAACAACAAATTATGATGAAAATTTCTCTTACCTCTGCTGGATATACTGGGCATAATCTGAGGAATCATATTATTGCTTGTATCCATTGGCTGGGAATTATCTTGACCCATTTGATCATCTGGTGGCATATAGGCAGGAGGAGGAGTATCAGCTAAGAAGAAGAATATGAGAAAAGTTGAAGTCCCAAAAGAATTGTTAATACCTTCATCCTGCTTAAATGTATTCTAAAAGCATTAAAAATTTCCTAAAATTGGGGCACCCGGGTGGCTCAGTGGGCTAAAGCCTCTGCCTTCGGCTCAGGTCATGATCCCAGGGTCCTGGGATCAAGCCCTGCATCAGGCTCTCTGCTCAGCAGGGAGCCTGCTTCCCCCTCTCTCTCTGCCTGCCTCTCTGCCTACTGTGATCTCTGTCAAATAAATAAATAAAATCTTTAAAAAAAATTTTTTCCTAAGATTAATAACAGGGTTTGTCACTGAACATTATAGACAAACAAAAATGTAGGATGCTACCTGAGGCAAGAGAAAAGGAGAAAAGACAGCACACTTGTTAATTACTGAAAACCTGCTAAAGGACCATATATATTCGGTTCAATCCCAGATAGTAGATCAGTGCTGAAATTCACTAAACTAGAATTCAAGGTCAAGGATTTTGTCTTTATGTGCTTAGACCCCATGCTGGGAGGAACTGAAACAACTACAGACCAATCTGAAGGACGCAGATTAACCTAGTTTGAGTGTACCTCTACAGAGACACTTTGAAATTACCAAAATCACATACTGTATGTTGTTAATTAATACCAAAAACTAAAACTATACTCTCCACCTGTATGATCGGACTACCAACATGAACAGCAGATAGACAGTTAACTCTTTTCAATATCCTGAAATGGCTGTCATGCCTTACTAAATGATTAGGTAATTCTCAGGACATCTGAATGTGAACTAGACAATCTGAATTCCAGCCCTCGTAGTTAAAAATCTCTGTAGAAGCTACAGCTCTCTTTCTCTCACTCCAAGGTTTGTACAAAATATATTTTGACACAGAACTGTAATCAAACTAAATCTAGGGCAAAGTATGAAAATTAGTTCTGGTGCAAAAACCCAATAGCACATCAAACAGTTGATACTTAATTCTTCTTAAAAAAATTTAAAAACACATCAACCAATGCAACAAAGAAACCAGAAACAACATACTTACCTATGACTCCACCTGCGACAGTAGGCATTCAAATATTTCTTGACAAAGTGACATAATGATGCATCCATATATGACAGGCCATTAACAAAATCTGGGCACTTTATAAAATCTACTTATGAAGTTTCCCCAGGCGAACCAGTTTATCAGTTACCTAATTAAAGATAACTGGGGTGCCTTTTTAACTTTCCAAAGTCTATAATCATATGACAATCAGTAAAGTTAAAAAAGCACACAGTTTAATTCACAGACCTGTACCCCTGAAGCGAGTAATACACTATATGTTTACCAAAAAAAAAAAAAGGCAAAAAACACTGACTTGAGAGCAGAGAAACCTAGGCCGCAAAGCTCAGGCAAGGTACTTAAACTCCTGAAGGGAGTATCAGTTTCTTTCTCCACCTGTATAATCCAACTACTATCTCATATGGTTGCTCTGAAGATTAATTAAATTTAATGCAGTACCTTCATCACAGTACCAGTTATACAAAAGGCACTCAATAAATGGTACTTCACATTACAAATTACAAGAAAATATGTAAGTCAAACAAGGTTACTTCTTTTGGGGGGGTAGAACTTTAATTTTTAATGCCTGGAAATACATAAATTGGGTGTTTGGGCCAATAAACGATCCAATGATACTTAAAATACACTTTCAGTTTTCCAGAATACCTGCTCCACATCATAGTCATCAAACACATAGTCTTTTTCTGTCTTCAGGTTTTTGATAACCCGTTAGAACACTGCTTTCACGTATATAGACTCCCTATAAAGCCTTTCAAGTTAGCACCATTTGGCTTCACTCTCAGGTTGCAGGGGTAGCCAATCTGCATAGCTAGTTATAAATATATATATATTTCTGTAAGTTTACCCATTCATTTCACAAATATTATTGAAGGTCTGCTGTATACCAGGCTCTGATATAGGGACCGGGGATGTAGCAATTAAAGAAAAAAAAATTAAAAAAAAAAAGGCTAAAATTCCCTTCTTCACAGAGTTTATAGTCAAGAAAGGGAGAGGAGGAAAGGACAGGAATATAAATACAGACAATCTGTTGGGTTGTAATATAGGCTATCAAGAAAAATCAAGCAGTGAGAGAAAGAAGACAGGATGAAAGGAGAATGTGAATTTTTTTATTGTTCTTAAAGGATCATCTCTCCAAAACTCTGTTTGCTTTTTTTCAAATGTTCAATTTATTTAAAAAAAAAAAAAAAAAAAAAGCAGTTCATCCATTTCTCCTACCTCTTTCCTCTGACATGTACCCACCTGTTCTCAATATCTATGATCAGGGTTTCTTGTTTTTGTTTTTGTTTTTAGATTCGACATATAAGAAAAATTATATGGTATTGGTCTTTTCCTGACTTACTTTATTAGCTTAATACCCTCAAGGTCCAGCCATGTTGTTACTAATGACAAGATTTCATTCTTCTTTATGGCTGAATATACCACAATTTTCTTCATCCATTCATCCATCAATGGACACTTAGATTGCTTCTGTGTCCTATTATAAATCATGCTGCAATGAACCTGGGACTGCATATGCTCTCAAGTCAGCATTTTTGTTTCCTTCAGATAAATAACGAAAAATGGAATTACTGGATTACATGGCATTTCTATTTTTAATTTTCTGAGGAAATGCCATACTGTTTTCTTTTTAATTTAAATTTAATTAATCAACATATATTATTGGTTCCAGAGGAAGATGTCAGTGATTCATCACTCCTATATAATATCCAGTGCTCATTAAGGCATGTTGCCTTCCTTAACGTCCGTCACCCAGTTACCCCATTCCGCCAACCCCCTCCCCGCCAGCAACCCGCAGTTTGGGAGATTCCATACGGTTTTTCACAGTGGCTATACCAATCTGCATTCCCACCAACTGCATGAGGTTTTCTTCTTCTCCACATCCTTGCCAAGGCTTGTTACCTCTAGTGTTTCTGATAACAGCTTCTCTAATAGGTATAAGGTGACAGATATATACTCACTGTGGTTTCAATTTTTACTTCCCTGATGATTCGTGATGCAAAGCACCTTTTCCTGTACCTGTTGATCATGTCTATGTCTTCTTGGGAAGAAGGCCTATTCAGGTCCTCTGCCTGTTTTTCAGTTGGAATGTTTGTTTTTGTGCTAGTGAGCTGTAGGAGTTATGTGTTTCCCATATTATCCCCTCATCAGATATATGATTTTCAAGTATTTTCTCTCATTCAGTAGGTTGCCTTTTCATTTTATTAATGGTTTCCTTTGCAGTACAGAAATTTTTTTGTTTCATATAGTCCCATTTGTTTATTTTTTGCTTCTTTTGCTTCTGAGGTCAATTCAAAAAATCAGCACCAAGACCAATGTCAAGGAGCTGCCTCCCTGTTTCGTTCTAGGAGTTTTATGATTTTAGGTCTTTTGTTCAAGTCTTTAATCTCTTTTGACTTAATTTTGTGTACAGTGTCAGATAGTAGTCCAGCTTCATTCTTTTGCATGTGGCTGTCTAATTTTCCCAACATCATTTACTGAAGACTCTCCTTTCCCCGCTGCAGATTCTTAGCTCCCTTGTCATAAATTAACTGTCCATCTAAGTGTGGGTTTATTTCTGGGCTCTCTCTCCTGCTCCACTGACCTACAGGTCTGTTTTAATGCTAATCCCACACTGTTTTAATCATAATACCTTTGAAACAGTAAGTTAATTATACTTCAATTTTTTAAAAATTTCTTTGAAAAATTACTATAGCTTTGTAATATAGTTTGAAATCAGGCAATGGGATGCCTCCAGCTTGATTCTTCTTTCCTAAGACTGCATTGGCTATTCTTGAGTCTTTTATGGCTGTATTTAAATTTCAAGATTGTTTTTTCTATTACTGTGAAAAATAGGGCCACTTCCTTTTTAAAAAACATATGGTACACAGCAAAATAAAATCCAAAACTCTTCTGAAATCATATAATTACCAAAGAACACAGAGTCAAAAATAGCCATCTCTTAGCATGTAACAATTCAACAGAGGGCCAGCAGTATAAGACAACCACTGATTCTCAAGGGCCATCGTTTTAATCAATAAAATAAATTCTTACCTGGGAGCTGAAATGGACTTCCTGGTCCAGAACTTGCTGGGGAATTGGGATATGTACTGCTAGCAGGGGAAGGGGGATAAGGGCTATTTGGAGATAAGGGGAAAGGAGTGTTGTTGGGCTGGTGGAAAGAATCTGGAAACGTTGCATTTTGTGGCATGTGCGGCTCATTGTGGCTCAGGTTTCTAAACTGAACCAAAAGGCTGTGTTGTGGATTGAATTCATTATGACGAGGCACTAATACTGGAGGTAAGACTGAAAGACAAAAATCAAAAGTCACCTGTCAGCAAAGACTAAAGCAAATATCCCAAACATATTAAAGGATAGATAGAAAGGATTCGGTAGAATTGTAAACCTATTAAAACAATTTACTTTCAGGAATGGCTGCTTTGTAGAACGTTGAATGTGTATTTACATAATAACTAAACCAAAAGCACTCTAAGGATTTAGGCCTGCATAAAGAGCTCTGGAAAACGGAAAATCCAGGAAAGATACCACTCCTGTTATAGGAGAGAAGGCATATTTTAAAACAATCCTAACACAAAGAATTTAATGTAATGAGAGTTCAATAGAGTTGAGCACTTCCATCTAGCAATAATCAAAACGTTCTGGAAAAGATTACATCTGATTGGACCCTGAAGAACAGGGGGTGCCAGGTGCAGGACAGCAGAGAAGGAAATGGGGAGACTCCAGAAGGGGGAATGAGAAAGCATATTAACAGCTGGCCTAAGCATTGAACTAGGAGTTGAGATTAGAGTGTGATGCTGAGGTCAGCTATCATGATGCCCTGAAAGCCTCAGTGTTTCCAATTTTGAATATCTCAACTTTCTTAGTTGGAGAGATTTCACATTTTATGTTCTTCAGTCAAGCCTTCCCTAGTGAAAAGAGTAGCATTTCCTAAGTAGAAGCCTTCCATTCAAAATCAGTTTTCTACACACGATCATAATGAAAACATAGCCAACAAAGCCTAAATACTTTAAGAAACCTATTTTTTAAAAGCTTAACTTTATTCAAACACTCACTATCTCTGAAGACCCAAATGACCAATCACAAAGAAATGTCTGACTACCCACCCCATAGGAAATCTAAACAAACATGATTTCTTTAAACTCTATGGTATGAGTTCATCTCTTATACGACTTTCCCATATCTGTCAAAGTAATTTTACTTCCAAAAATCTCACTTCGACTCTGACGTCATTCAGCAGTAACAAAATCAATCTGTCTTTAAGTTAACTAGATCATACTTCCCTTCCTGAAGTAGGGATGTACCTGAGGAATGAGAGGTTCTATAACTCAGTATTCATACTGTTTTTCGTCTCTTTTCTTTGTACTGAATCAGTGTTGTAATTATGTGGTTAACATCTGATTAGGATTGTTTCGTTCTACTGTGTATTACCAAATGCTGTTCCCTTTACAGAATGATGGGACAGCTGCCACTGGAGAGTAGGGCATTAGACAATAAGAATTTCTATGTTTAGCTGGCCAGCAAGCTGAAAGACTAAGTGAAATAACTAAAGAGGAATTCAACCCAGTAAGAATTCTTCTACTTTTTTTTTTTCAAGACAGAGCTAAAATCATGGACGTCTCTCTTGTCTATTATCTGTATACATCACTTTTTAAAGACTATTTTCCTCCAAAATACATAGTTTAAAAAGGCAGAAGCTACAAGAGATAACAAACACAGCAATTTCTAAGTCTCCTCCCACACAGCTTCCAGAGACAACAAATTTAAACTCTTAGCTACCTCTTCTAACATTTATTTTGTGCACTGCTAAACAATGTGCTTATATTGCTATTGTTAATTTGCCAAAACATCATCTGCTGGTTTGCTATTGTGGCAAATGAAGTAGCTTTCTTACATTATTCTACCCCACTCCCATTCCCCTCAATAAAGTTACATTAAAAATGCTGGTTAAATCAACCCTTGGTGATTATTATCTGTACAAATATTATTCATTCCTAAGCCAAGTATGTACTATGATTATATTTGTTCTTGAACAGTGCTTTAAGTAAAGCTGATTATTGACTTGTTACTTCATTTGCTTAATCTTAATTACACACCACTAATATTTCCAGAAGTCTAGCAGATATGTTAAATTCCTATCAATACTATTTTCCAGATGCCACAAATATGTAATCTATTAACTCATTTTTCCCCTGGACTCTTCATCCTTCTACAATCTAGACTGCTAAATCCTTAAGTCTGCTGGAGATCTCAAGTCCTTAGACTTCCCCTCTCTTCTGTTGGAACCCATTTCCTGGACCTCATGCTCTATTAGTTTCCTAAGAAAGGTAAAAGGAAGGGGGCACCTGGGTGGCTCAGATCATTAAGCATCTGCCTTTGGCTCTGGTCATGATCCCAAGGTCCTGGGATGCACCCCATCGGCTCTCTGCTCGATGGAGAGTCTGCTTCTCCCTCTCCATCTGCCTCTCCCCCTGCTCATTCTCTCGCTCTCTCTCTCAAATAATTAAGAATTTTTTAAAAAGGTAAAAAGAAGATACATTTTTAGTCCTTGCATATATGAAAATGTCTTACCTTTTGTTTGTCTGCAGATTCCAGAATAAACAACTTTTTCTCTCTGAATTTTAGGGGCACTGCTTCACTATCTGCTGGAATCCAGAACTGCTCTAAGAAACCCAACATTCTCACTTTCAGTCCTTTCTTTATGTCCCATCTTTTCTCTCTGGGAGTTTTCAGAATCTTCTTTTTTAACCATAATATACTAAAATTTCATACGTGGGTCTTTAACCCTAACAGCACTATCACTGCCATTCTTTTAGCTAATCTCCATATCCAGTGTTATTTCCATACCAGACTTTTATTATCTCCATGTGAAATCCAGCATGGAAGACAGACTCTAAGATGGCCACCATAAGTCCTGCCTCTCGGCAGGTATTCACTCTTGTAAAATCCTCTCCCTTTCAAGGTATTATCTCTGAATTGCTGTTCAGCAATAGAACATGGCAAAGGTGATAGGATGTTAGGTGTGACACAATATAATATAACACCCTTCTATCAAGAAAACCCTCTCTCTTCCTACTGTTTTGGAAGAAGTAAGCTGCCATGAATGCAAGCTACCTATGAAAAAGGTGGCAAACAACTGAAGGCAGCCTCTAGTCAACAACCAGCAAGTAGAGTCCAACAGCCCACAAGGAACTGAACCCAATCAACAATCACGTGAGCTGGGAAGCAGATCTTTCCCTAGCTGAGCCATACATTGAGACCCAATACCTTAAACAGAGCCTAGCAAAGGACTCAAGGTAAACCATGTCTGGACTCCTGTCCTACAGAAACTGTGAGGTAATAAATGTGTATTAAGCCACTTAATCTGTTATGCAGCAAAAGATAATTAATGCACCCAACTAGTATCTCAGCTTATATAATTCATTCATTAAAAAATATATTTACTGTGTACCACCTACTAAGTGCCAGGTACCACTGGTGATGCAGTACAGAATGAGACAGAGAAAATTCCTGCTTATATCAGTTGGTAAATAAAATAAATACCTAACAGCATCAAGTAGTGATGGTGGTACATGAGTAAGGACTGAATGGAGGGAGAAAATGTATCATGAAAAGATCATGTTTTCTGAGAGTTAAGTAGGAGAAATAGAGAAGGGAAAAAAAGTCTAGATGCAGGAATAGGCCAAGTCCATGGAACAGAGGAAGTTTGAAGAGAGGTTACCTAGGGTCTTGTAGAAATCTGTTCTACATGTGATAAAAGTCTTAATTGTTTTAAGCATGCACAGATGTGATTTGGTATTTTTTTTTTAAAAACTGACTTAAGATATATATAGAGGGAATCTCAAGCAGACTTCCCATTGAGCATGGAGCCCAACACGGGGCTCAGTTTCACGACTCTGAGAGCTCATGACCTCAGCCGAAATCAAAAGTTGCACACAACTGACTGAGCCACCCAGGTGCCCCATGATCTGCTATTTTTTAAAGATCACTTTGGCTGCTGTGCAAAAAACAGAACAGGTTGGGGGAAAGAACAGAGGCAGAGACAACTAGGACACTTCTTAAGATAGAAAATGATGATGGTCTGTCCTAGAGTAGTGGTGTTGAGAGATGGTATAAAAGGGGACATTATTAAGATATATTCTGAAGATACAGCAAATAGCATTTGTTCATAACTTAAATGAAGACTTCAGAGAAGCGAAAAAAAAATGACTTCTAGATAGCAATTACATGAATGCTGGTACCATTTACTTCCACTGGGAAAACTAGAGATAAAAAGGACTTGGTGGGGGAAAAAATCAAAAGTCCTATTTAGACATATTAAATCTGACATGTTTAGAGACATTCAAGTGGAGATATCAAGTGGACAACTGAATACAGAAGTCTAAAACTCAAAGGAGAAGTTCACTCTGGAGTTCAAAATGTGAGAATGAGCTTATGGTTTTATGACACGTGACCACAAGAGCCCACAGAGGAAAAATATGGACGTAGAAAAGGTCTAGGGACTGAGTCATGTGAAAATAAGAAAATAAGCCAATAATGCGACTAAGCAAAAAGAGCCAGTGAAGTAGAACTAAAAGAGTGTCATGTTTCAGAAGCCAATAAAGAAAAAGTTGTGAGTGGGAGAGAAGGAAAGCAAGTGCCTCTATTGAGGCACTTCTCAAATGATGCTGAAAAGGCAAGTGAGATGAGGTCTGAGAAAGACCCCTCCAACCAGAAGGCAGTCACCAGTGATCTCGACAAGTCAAATGGTAAGGAAGACAGACTAAGCAGAGGGAGTGTCCAGAAAGAATGGGAACAAAGTAATGTAGAGATTTAAAAAAAAAAAAAAAAAAAAAGGAGACTCCTATAAAAGGACTCAAAGAAACAGTACAGGAGACTAGGGGTAGGGGATGTGAATGAAGTTGGGACCAAAATTCTTTTTTAACTTCTGTCTATGATGGGCAGTAACATGACATGCTTATGTGCTGACAGAAATAGTATAACAGAGAGGGAAAATGTAATCCTGGGGAGAGGGGTGATAAATACATGAACAAAGTTCTTGAGTATACAAGGAGGAATGGGATGTAGTACACATACGGACTTGGGTTTTAGATATAACAGAGACATGTTGGGGTGCCTGATGGCTCAGTGGGTTAAGCCTCTGCCTACAGCTCAGGTCATGATCTCAGGGTCCTGGGATCGAGCCCTGCATCGGGCTCTCTGCTTAGCAGGGAGCCTGCTTCCCCCTTTCTCTCTCTGCCTGCCTCTCTCCCTACTTGTGATCTCTGTCTGTTAGATAAATAAATAAAATCTTAAAAAAAAAAAAAAAAAGAGAGAGAGAGAGAGACATGTCATCCACAAGAAAGGCAGGGCATGCAAATAACTGACTCCAACTGATTCCTGTACATATGACCGACTGCTTACAGTGAACATGAATTAGAACTGACTACTTGGGAGATATTTTATCTATACACAAAAAGCTAAATTCAAAATCCACCATTTATTCCAAGATTAAAATCTTTAGGAAGGAAACACAAGGCTAATATGGCCTTTTAATTACTAAATCCACTGAACTATAAATCGGAAAGAAACAAGTTTTTGTAAATGTTCTCAAGGTAAAACCTACCTGGACTCTCCACTCTCTTATAGTGGTATGGGTTGATACAAACTTCTTTCTGCTTAGATCCAAAAGGAAACTCACAAATATCCAATGGCTTTAGCTCATGATGACTCTGCAAATCGGGCCAGCGCCAAACACGACAATATATAACATGGGGTAAGCCTTTTCTGTGGGAAACCTGCAGGCGTCCATCTAAAGATCTGGGAATAGTGACACATTTGCTTGGCTGTCCTGGACTGCTCAAGGCTTTCTCCAGTTCTTCCATGGCACCCTTTTTCTTTTTTAGCTTTTTCACCAAAGCATCAACTGCCTTTTCTGCCCATTTCTCCTCTTCATCACCTTGCTTCCAGCCCAACAATCGCTTTACTGCTGGACTAGTAAAGGAAAACAAGCTGGCCATTGACGTCATTTGATATAAATCTTCGGAGACCTTCCTGCAACTCAAAGTCAGTGGCTACTCAAAGAAGAGCTCACAGATGAAAAATCACATAAAGGTTCTAAGCAGAAGTTCCAATTAAAAAGGGAGGAGTGACATTTATCTTCATAAGTGCCATAAGATTCTTTCATTGGTTCAAGTCCTGAAAGAGAAAGAGGGAAAAGGATAAGACCCCTAACTTAAATGCATATAATTAACATACACCTAAATCAATATAATTAGAAAATATGTTATTTTTAAATATGAGCAGAAAAGCATTATTACAAAAAACCCAAGTCTAGAAAGAGAAATTTTCCCTTAAGTCCTGTGACCACTCATTTCCTTTCTTCACAACATGAACAAATAACTCACTGGCAAGCCAAATAATAACCAAAAGCAAAACAGTTTGCTCTACCTTCTCTCCTATATATTTTCCAAACAAGTAAGCTCTAAACTTTCAGTTCCTTTCCTCAGGCCAATAAGCCCCCAAATACCCTTCTAAGGTCTGATTCTGAAGTACTTCCCTTCACTGAAACCCATGTCATACCATGTCAATTTTGAACAATTATGTCCTAATGTCTACAAGTCTTCAGAGAAATCTCTTTCCTAAGGTCATTATTGTTCGTAAAGTGTTTCATAGACTTATATAAGGTTTGGGCAAAAGCTATAGTCCTATTTAAGTCACATTATTAAATGGAAGTTTTATCAAATTTTATATTAGTTTTGTCATAAGAGATAACAAATCCTCAGATAAATCGTAACACACATAACTGTTCAGAAAAATGTGAAGTATCTATTTTTAAAACTAAAAATGCTGAAGAGATATAAAGAGAATAAATTCAAAGTTTAACCCAAAAGAGGACAGTTTACAATTATGTGATTCCTATTGCCTTCTGTGATATTTTAGGCATGCTAAGTTAAAGAACCTGCTCTAGGCAGACTGCCCCGCTGTACCTTTACGAAGTTCTTGGAGATGATGACAAGAGGAAGTGATGTGCAACGGCACCGCACTGATAAGAATGGATACAATTCCCTGTGGTCACTACACAGCCAACTACAGACAATGAGTAGCCAGTGAAACAGCAGGAGTAATGTTTGGAAAAAGGATGTCAGTAACAAATTGGAAGCCAAGAGGCTCCTTTTCTTGTGCCTAAAATTGGAAATAATGCTGCAGCTCTGTCTTTGACAATATCTACCAAACTCTGGCATCAAGACCATTCTGGATTGGGACCCATCTTCCCAGAAAAGAATACATGTGTTCAGTTAAAACCCAGGCAAACATAAATTAAAATAAAACTGAGTTGAATTCAACAAATAATATCTAATTGCTTGCTATGTGCCATACACTGTGAACTGCCATGATGGTGCTTAAAAAAGAAAAAAAAAAAAGACACACCAAATTATGTTTCATCTTAAGAGACAGCTGATTCATTCATTCAACATACACTTACTGAGATGTAGTAAGTGCCAAGATGATCAACCAGCACTGGCTATCCGGACTGCCATGAACCATGATCAGAACCTAGAACAATGGGTGCACAGGTGCACAAAGGTAAAGTAAATACTCCTCCTGTGTGGATGGACTTCCCAACCCTACATGGGGTAATTTTTGCCAGGGAGGCAAAACTGACCATATTAAACTAAAGAAATAGGAAGGAAAGACGAAAAGTGTCAGTAACAGGTCACAGACTGAGAAGTGTTATGTGCTAGAAGAGCTGAGCTCAGCTGTAGCTACATCAAGAATACAGGATAAAAGCCATCTGGACCAGAGAGTAAAGGTAACAGAGTAAGCCAAAGCATCATTGGCTTGTCTAAGACAAGAGAAACTTCAAAGGCACAAGGAAACAAACAACAACAACAAAAAAAATCTGTGGGCAAACATGAATAGAGCATTTCCTAAAGTAGACAATAGATAGGTCTGGCTAAATGAGATCTTACCCAGTAACACCAGAACATAAAGGAGACCAGACGGGGTAGTGCACGTGTGTGGGGAGAGAATATATTAACAATGTAGAGATTAAGTTGATGAAAGGGACAAGAGGAGAAAAGCTTGAAGACCAGATAACATATTGTAGTTAACCACTAGAAGGTGCTTAATAAATCTGAACTACTAAACTTACTATCATCGTCATCATCATCATCAAATACTAACCATATTATGTATTAACCAAAAAAAAAAAAAAAAAGGAAAAGTTACTTCTGTGTGTACACATAGAACAAGGACTAGAAGGCTACATACTAAATTCATCATTGCAGTTACCTTTGGGGAGAGGCATGGAATGGGGAAAGGGCAAGAGAGAGAAAGGGGTCCTTGTGATTCGTTTTATGTATTTCTGTATCGTTTAAAGCTTTACACAAAGGGAATCTATTAACACATTACTTGCATATTACTAAAATAAAAATAGTAAATGATCTAAAACAAATTGTTGTGAAGAAAACAGAGTTACAAGTGCCAGTACAATGAGGAGGTAAAACTAATGCACACTTTATTAGAGGTCAGGCAGGTGGTTTCCCTTTGAAAGGAAGGGTATTAACTAGAAGAAAATCTGAGTTTCGGCCATCCTGGTGAAGTTCTCGTTTTCCTATGGGTGATTATATGGGAGAGCTCAGTTTGTGAGAATCCAGCTAGTGGGATACTTAAGATGTGTATACACTTCTGTATGATTTTTAAAAATTTTCTGGACATACAAAAAAGTATAGAGTGCTCAGTTTGTTTCCTTCTCATTTTTCTCCCCATCATCAATCAATTTCCCTCCTTACAGGTAATCCTTTTGTATCTGACTTTTATGCCCTTACAGAGAAATTTAACACAAATACAAACAAATACAAATATATACAGAAAATCTTTTTTTACATAGTGGTAGTCTAAAAAGAAACAGGTACAGAGAAACATATGAACAATATATGTTCAAGATCTTCCCATTCCCATATAGAAAGTGCTTCCACATTCTTTTCTACTACACAGAGCTGTAGTAGAAAAGTAATCTTATAAGTATGTCAAACTATGTCATTCCTCTGCTCAAAGATTATTCAGTGGCTTGCCATTACACTTGGTATCCAAACTCCTTAATATCACTTTATAGGGCCTACATGATCTGGCCTTTAGCCTTTCCTCCAAAGTCATTTTGTACATTCTCCTACCTAACTTGGCACTTTACCATTCCTTTCCATTTCTCAAGTGCTACAAAGTTATTTCTACCTTAAGGCCTTTGCTCTTGATGTTTCCTTCCCTGGAATTCTCCCTGATCTTATTTAACATGCTTACTCTTTCATTTAATTCAGCTGTTCAAATGTCACTTCTTGAAAAAGGACTTCCCTGGCCACTTTTTCTAAAATAGCATATATTACACTCCCACATCATTCTCTACTTCCTGACCCTGCTCACTTTTCATGGTATTTATCCTAACCTAATCAACATATTAATTTTGTTTACTTATTATGTCATCCTCACTGAAATGTTAGTAGGCAGGTAGCTTCATCTTCCTTATCCATCATCAAATTCCCCTAGACTGAGAATAGTACCTATTTATTAAATGAATGAGCAAGCAAGTAGTGAGTGAGTGAGCTGAAGAAAAGCAACCTGGAAAAATACACATTTCTTTACCAGAGCAACTGTGTGAAGGTTAAAACAAAACACGGTATTTATGGACATGGAGAGATATGGTAAGAGAAAAAAAGCATGGATAAAAATGATACACAGCAGTCTCAGGACAATGAGTACTGGTTGCCACTGCTAAAAGGAAAAAAGGACAAAGAATGGAAAAGCTTCAGCTGTTTTAAAACCAGATTAAAAAACAGTTTAGCAAATCATGAGATGTTAAATTCTCTCTTCTTCTCTATGTTAAAATATTTCATAACTCAAAATATTCACAATTTTTATAAAGTAGTGTAATAAAAAACAGAAAATTATCAGATTCTGTCCCAGACAAGATATAAGACCATGACCGGGTATCACTCTTTCTAATTCTACTAATTCTTCTGTAAAATGGGATGATGGTTCTCTTAAATGACTGAAATGTTCAACTAATAAAATATGTAGGGTCGCCTGCTTTCACAGCTCAGGTCATGATCTCAGGGTCATGGGATGGAGACCCATGTCGGGCTCCACGCTGAGCATGGAGCCTACTTAAGATTCTCTCTCCCTCTGCCCCACCAACATTGCACACATGCACATCCTCTCTAAAATAAATAAAATCTTTTAAAAAATAATAAAATATGTGGCACATATGTATAAACACAAACACAACAGATGCACTAAAAACTGCCCTTCAAACATGAATTATGATCATGAGTTTTCAAAGGAAGAATCAAGACTCAAAAAAATGGCTGGATCTGGGGCACCTGGGTGGGTTAAGCGTCCAACTCTTATTTTTGGCTCAAGTCCTCATCTCAGGATTATGAAATCAAGCCCCGTGTTGGGCCCCATGCTGGGCTCCAAAAACCGGTTTAACATTCTCGCTTTCTCTCCTACTCCCTGACCCTCCTCACTCCCTCTCTTTAAAAAAATAAAAATAAAAATAAAAAAATAAAAAGGCTGGATCTAGTACCAACCTAACATACCCACCACTTTATAAACCAGCCCAAATCCTAAACTTTTGTCCATCTGGGTTTTCCAAAAGAAATCTCAGTCATCCTTAATTATGAGCCTAGGGCCAGCCCCTTTGGTGAAAAATTCCTTTACCACCCAATTCTAAAGAGGCTATTGAATATCATAAAATTAATAGGACAGTGATAAGAACAGATCTTAACTTTCCAGATGGAATACAAAATCCTTCCAGGAGGAAGTCTTCAGCACCTGGCACTATTCCATGCATCATACCACATATTAAAGGAGTATTTAATGAACGGTCATTGATTTTTCTATCAACTGTACCTTGAAATTAACGAAAACTTCAAATTTTAATCAGGTGACTAAGATAATGAGAACTCCATTAGCAGAATTAAGGACACTCAGAAAGTAGTTTAGTCATTAGAGAAAATGGTTAACTCTACTGGAAAAGGGTCATGAGTAGACATACAGGTTGGCAAGGAAAAGATGAGAAAGAGATTTAAGATTTTGCATTTACAAACATCTGAAAACAGTAATAAAAAACAGGTTTTCAACAGAAAGAAAAGGGCGGCATGTTAACACCTGCATATTAGAGAACACTGACTGGTAGGGAAGAGAAAAAAGTTACCAATGAAGTATCATTAAATGGAGGAGCTTAGAATTAGATAAAATGGTATTGCAGAATTTCATACACAAGGCAGAGTTTAAAAAAAAAAAAAAAATGAGAACAAGAGGAGAAAAGCTTGAAGACCAGATAACATATTGTAGTTAACCACTAGAAGGTGCTTAATAAATTTAAACTACTAATCTTACTATCATTGTCATCATCATCATCAAATACTAACCATATTATGTATTAACTGAAAAAAAGAAAAAGGAAAAGTTACTTCTGCGTGTACACACAGAACAAGGACTAGAAGGCTACATACTAAATTCATCATTGCAATTACCTTTGGGGAGAGGCATGGAATGGGGGAAGGGCAAGAGAGAGAATGACTGGTAAATGAGGATGTCATTAGCTCAACTTCAAGACGGGTTTCAGAAAAACAAATGGGTGTCAGATTCCAAAAACCTAAGACTCAATATTAGTGTTTTCTTAAAACTAGCACTGGGAAAGGAGTAGGCGCAAACCAGGTACTCAGATCTTTAAATATTAAATGATTAAACATTTTTGGAAACGTCTCACACGGTGTTCTTTCCAAAAAGATTTTGTAGCTTGGCAAACTATGTGAGTGGTATGAGCAAATAATCCAAGTACTCATTATCTAAGTCTCACAAAGTTAAAAAGAGGGGGCAACTGGGTGGCTCAGTGGGTTAAAGCCTCTGCCTTCTGCTCAGGTCATGATCCCAGGCTCCAGGGTCCTGCGATTGAGTCCCGCACTGGGCTCTCTGCTCAGTGAGGAGCCTGCTTCCTCCTCTCTCTGCCTGCCTCTCCGCCTACTTGTGATCTCTGTCTTTCAAATAAATAAAATCTTAAAAAAAAAAAGAGGAACAAAATTCATCATAAAAATTTACTGATGAATAAGCAAAAGAACTGATCAGGTATTTCATGTAAGAAAATATTAGTGGCCATTAGATGGTAAAATAGGCTCAACATTATTAGTTATCAGAAAAAAAAATTTTTTGAGAAAAAAATTTTAAAGAAAACAATGAAATATCACTCTACGTTACACATAAATCTCTATGACCCAACAATTCCATCCCTAGGTATATATCCAACAAAAACAGGTACTATTGGGGCGCCTGGGTGGTTCAGTGGGTTAAGCCTCTGCCTTCGGCTCAGGTCATGATCCCGGGGTCCTGGGATCGAGCCCCGCATCGGGCTCTCTGCTCTGCAGGGAGCCTGCTTCCTCCTCTCTCTCTGTCTGCCTCTCTGCCTACTTGTGATCTCTGTCAGATAAATAAAGAAACAATCTAAAAAAAAAAAACAAAAACAAAAAAAAACAGGTACTATTGTCATCAAAAGAAAAGTACATGCTCAAAGCAACTTTATTTTTACTTAATTTGCCCAAAATGGAAATAACCCAAATATCCATCAACAGTGGAGTGGGACAATAAATCATAGTAATAACTTCAAGGAATAGACTACTTCGCAGCAATGTCAAAGAACAAATTAACATAGTAGAAACACGGATGAATTGCACAGACATGCTATAGAGAGATATAATTATACAGAAATCAGATATAAAAGATTACACAGTATGTCATTTCTTCTCAAAAACAGGCAAAACTAACCTATGTCATCAAAGACAAGAAGGTTACTAAGTGGGGACAAGAGAGCCTTATGGGGAGAAAGAAATATTCTACAACTTGATCTGGGTGATGATGACACAGATGTACACCTAAGTAAAAGTTCACTGAGCTTTATACACCTTAAGATTTATAAAAAAAAAAGTCTTCAAAAAACTTGTTAGTGAACTGATCACTTAAAAACTGGTTCCCATTCACTACCATCTCCTTCACCATAATGACTTAAAAACTACCAGTGAAAGCGCAAAGTTTTGCAAAATACAGTAAGATTTCACAAAGTTTATTCAAATAGTGCCCAACAATGTAGGATCTGGGATTTAATTTTGCCCTACCAGCCCCCCAAGCAAATAAGTTAATTTGTTAAGTTTCGTGGATGCTGACAAAGGCCACAAGACTCCTAAGCCAGAGACAAAGGACTTTATCACTCATGGCACAGCAAGCAGCATAAGCCTCAGATTTGCAGTTCCCTTTGCCTCCAAGATACCCACAGGCATGGGAGTGATGAAATACAGCCAAGATGGACGGTACTCCTACAGTGAGTTTGCACTGATGAGGAACAATGAACTTGGGGAATTCAACCCTTTTACAGTTACATTAAGCAGGACCCTCCTTGTGGAAAGAGAGTACCTTCAATCTCAAAGGATTAACCTTGGTCCTTAGTAAAATCAAGGTTTATTTTTTATGGATATGTTTGTAAAAAAATAAAAATGCTCTTTATGTTAGTAGCACAAATGACAAACACAAAGGATGCCCTATCATGCTATTAAATTATTGTGAGAAAAATTACATCTATTAGGGGCACCTGGGTGGTTCAGTGAGCTCGGCTCAGGTCATGATCTCAGGGTCCTGAGATGAAGTCCCGTGTCAGCATCCGCACAGTGCGTGAAGCCTGCCTGCTTAGGACTGACTCTCTCCCTCTGTCTACTGCCCCCCTACTGCCTCCACCTCCAGCTCATGCACTCTCTCTTAAAAGAAAATTTAAAAATAAGCCTATCCATCAAATTTGATTCATTCTTTGTTCATTTTAAGAATACATGTTTACAATTATAACCTAATATTTTTCTAAAATTTTAATTTTTGAAGATAAAGTCCCAATCAGACTTGTAATTTATAATTTAGTTTAAAATACGGATCAAAAAAAAATATGGATCAAATTTTAAATGGTTTCCTTTTTTAAAAGATTTTATTTATTTATTGAGAGAGAGAGGAGAGTGAGCATATGAGAGAGAGACAGAGAGAACCAGTAGGAGGAGAGGCAGGGGGAGAGGGAGAAGCAGGCTCCACTGAACAGAGAGCCCGACAAGGGACTTGATCCCAGAATCCTGTGATCATGACCTTAGCCAAAGGCATCTGCTTACCCAAGCCACTCAGATGCCCCTAAATGGTTTCGTTTTTGTTTTGTTTGGTTTTTTTTTTAAGATTTTATTTATTTATTTGAGAGAGAGCATGCGAGAGAAAGAGAGCACAAGCAGGCAGAGAGAGAAGGAGAAGCAGACTCCCCACCGAGCAGGAAGCCGGATGTGGGGCTCAATCCCAGGACCCTGGGATCATGACCTGAGCTGAAGGCAGACACTTAACTGACTGAGCCACCCAGGTGCCCCATAAATGGTTTCATTTTAAATAGGCTTTTTAAGAACCAATTATTCAGGAAAATCTACATGTGGCATGAGCTGCTCTTGAATTAAATTACCCTTATGAACCTCTCCTCCACTGTGGTATGCTGGAACAGGGGACATGGTCTGCGTTGTTACCAACTAAACAGACAAAACCACATCAATGATCTTGAAAAGTTACTTACAAAGACAGACTTTTGGACATCCAGCTTTCTTAAAAGAATGTAGCTATTTCAACGAATCCAACAGCTTCCTTTCTAGAAAATCAGTTCCTTCAATGATGATGACGATAATGATGGTAATAGTAATAAACTACTAACATTTACTGAACACCACATCAAGCACAGTTAAGGACCTTACATTGAGAGACCAAAAATGATTAAAATCTCAAGACAGACACATCAGGTAAATTACATTATTCTCATTTTACAGATGAGAGAACAGGCAAAGGGAAATTAAATGTGACTTGCTTATTTCAATAGATTAGAAACAGAGCCAGGAACTGAACCCTGGCAGTCCAGCTCCACCCACACTCCTAAACACTGTACATACTTCCTCCTAAAAAGAAAGCCTCCCATCAAAGAATATTCTTCCCTTAAAGATCTCTTCCATGGGGCGCCTGGGTGGCTCAGTGGGTTAAGCCGCTGCCTTCAGCTCAGGTCATGATCTCAGGGTCCTGGGATCGAGTCCCACATCGGGCTCTCTGCTCAGCGGGGAGCCTGCTTCCCTCTCTCTCTCTGCCTGCCTCTCCATCTACTTGTGATTTCTCTCTGTCAAATAAATAAATAAAATCTTTAAAAAAAAAAACAAAAAAAGAAAAACAAAGATCTCTTCCATTATTCTCCATATCTCTGACTTCTCCAAAATATTCCAATCATTATATTATCACAAGACCAGCTTCAGAGACCAGGGATAATCCTGTTCAATATGCTCATTTTCAAACTGATTTTTTCTGCCACTTAACATATCTTATTAACTTCATCTATTTTTAACCCACTCTTCTCTCAACTGAGCTAAATCAAGTCAATAGGTATGAAAGACTAAGGGTTTACTACTACTGTAAAAAAAAAAAATTTACATTTATTATGGCAGCCTTACTCACCTTCAAAGCTTTTTAAATTTTCATTAGGACATTTTTGCCACACGAAACACTAGAACACAGTGTGTGTGTGTGTGTGTGTGTGTGTGTGTGTGTGTACATATATGTATACACCATTACACACGATTTTAACCAGCCCCTCTATTTCACGCATCCACTTCCTTAATATTTAACATTTAGATTTCTAAATAAAATTGTTATATTGAGATTAAAACTGTTTTATTGTACCCATATGACAGACAGATCAATTTTCTCCTGTAAACTTTGCTGTAAAATGTATCAGATTCAAAATCACACCTTGATCCACATTGAAATGAAAGCATCAGAGTGCTTGGGATACAGCAATAGATTCATTTCACTATCTTCACTTTAGTCCTTGTATGGAAGAATTTCTCATCACATACACAAAACAACAGAGTAAGATACTATACTTTTTCCCGTTCACATATATTAGTGTATGTTCTGTGAATTCAGAGAAAACATGCAATACCTTTGAAAACCGGTTTTCTAGTGACAAAAGGTTTCATTTTGAATATATCAAAAAGTTGGTTCAATTTTTCATACCCCTTTTGCCTTTCGCTATATAAAATGAATACCCATTCTCAGTTCAGTCAGCTGTGTACATAACCATCCATATGATTCTTTCCATAGTATCTATGAACTTATCCTAGTAATAAAGAAAAGTCCCAAAAGGCTATATTTAGGAACTTCAGTCTTTAGAGGTTACATATCGCTGGGCAGTTAAATGTGGTCCACCTCCTCTGTGCTCCCTTTCTACAATGCTTTCAGAGCCTACTGAGGCACATATATAACCAGTGTTAAACTTCATCTTGGACTCAGAGTCATACAACACACATTTACTGGGTGCATCCAAAAAAGGGTAAACCACTAAGCCAGAAGCTGAAAGGTTGGAAAAAAAAAAAAAAAAATCAATCAGGTCCGGACCCAAACTTAAAAGAATTACAAATTGATAATTAAAACATGCCATTTACATTTGCAATACACAGTGGAGAACGGTAGAGGCCTTTCTATGTGCTAAGAGAAATTTAGGGGATGGCTCCTTGAGGAAGGGAGGAGGGGGAAAGACAAGATGGATGAAGTAGCTTTATCACAGGCATAAAAGCTAAGGTGGATAAAGACATAAAATCTGAGTTTTTAATCACCAGAATGAGAAAAGACTAAATTCAGTTTGCTAAAACATAGGCAGTAGAATTAAAGAACTGCCTAGAAACATACAATAAGGCTAATCTATACAGGGATAATAAAATATGCATTCTAACACATAAAAACACCAGATTTGAAGTCTAATTACATTTTGGATCTAACATTTACACCTAAACTTCTATTTTTTTCTATTTTATATAATAAATGTCAGTTCTGAAAATTAAAGGAGATAAACACTTAACTCAGTGTCTGGCATGGTGTGGTTACTATTGTTGTAATAATCATGAACATCTTGCTATTAGGCCAAGGATTTTAAAAATATAGCTGAGCTACTTTATTTCAACAAATACACAAAGCCATCTATTTAAATGGTATTCTATTCTATTAACCTTGAAGGAAGAACAAGCTGCAAATTATACTACCACACAGTGCTTTCTTATCACTTAAAATTTTTCTTCATGTTATCATCCTTCTGGCCTCAAGACTAGGTCTGAAGAGTGCTCCAATATTACTCCAGACTGTCACTCAAGGAAGACACCCATCCTGCAAGTTCTGATACTGTGTTTGCTTCACCTTCCCAAAGGTTGTAAACGGAAGAAACGACAACAACATAAAGAGAAAGGCAGAGTTCATAAAGAGAAAGGCAGAGTTCATGCCGGAGCAATGACAAGTACATCACAACTATCACCTGGCCAAAACCAACAATCAAATACCATCAAACGTAAGACACATCCCAATTTCAGAGATGTTACAAGGTGAAAAAAATGTAACTACACCTTAGAAGAAATAAGGAAATAATGCAGCTTTTTCTTTTGTCCTCTCCCAAAGTCCCTTCTCACATTCCCCATCACTTCTGTTGCCCTCCTTTCTCTTTTGTTCTCATTCCTTTGACTCTTCTTTCCTGCCTCCTCTTTCTTCATTCCTCATAGCTTCTCCCGCATTCTACACTGCTTCCCTCCGTGCTCTCCTCTAAGTAGAAAGGACAATGCATTTGATAGTCCATATATGTGAGACAGTGCTCTACATGAAAACCTGGCTTCTGAGCAGATACCACCTGTGCGTCTGCCATCTTCATCCTGGGCCATCTAACACACTAAAGCTACCCTAAAGTACACCACTGGGAATAATACATATTTGTTATTTTTTAAAGGTGATATATTTAATTCCTAAGAAAACAAGGGCGCTTCAAGGAACTTAAGAAGAAATTATTCTCTTGCAATAAACATCCTAAAAAGCTATTTCAAATTTGTAACATGTAACATGTATTTAACATGTTTTAACATTTTAATATTTACTTACAAATAGTGAAGCCTTATTTCAATAGCATAATCAGGGACAGAAGATAAAGTCTGTTTTCTCTTTTTTTGCTCTTACTGAGGCCATACTAACCAGTCTTTTACAATTCTAAGTGTTAAGTGAGCCTTTTACTTAAAAGTCATGCTTTGTTACAGTAACACAGAGTGGGCTAACCAAGTTTTTTGTTTTGTTTTGTTTATTTAAGATTTTATTTATTTAACAGACAAGGATCACAAGTAGGCAGAGAGGCAGGCAGAGAGAGAGAGAGAGAGAGAGAGGAGGAAGCAGGCTCCCTGCTAAGCAGAGAGCCTGATACAGGGCTCGACCAGGACCCTGGGATCATGACCCGAGCAGAAGGCAGAGGCTTTAATCAACTGAGCCACCCAGGTGCCCCTAGCCAAGTTAATAAAACAAAAAATACAAACTAAACGAACAGCCCCAAGATAATTTCCAGGGAATTTCTATTTCTATCTTGAAAACCAGAGAATCCTCCAAAATCTAAAATCCCATTAGGAAATATACAAGACAACCTGTGTAAGGTGAACCAGTTAATTCTCATCAATATTACAGTTTGAGTGAATATAATTAAATCTAGTGATCAAACACTTTCAAACTGAGATTTAGGGGAGCATAAATAGAAAAGAGGAATTATCCCAAAGCAACTGGAAAACAGGGAGTAAAAGGGGAAAGGTGAAAAAATTACACTCTTGTGAATAAGACTGCTGAGGAAAAAAATAACTGGGCTGTAAATGGCTAGAGACAGACAAAGTAGAAGGCTTAGCCAGTGTACAAAAAAACAGAGCTTGGCCTAGCTCACAGTTCCTCCCCCGCAACCACAGGCATTGCACTAAGGTAAAGAAAAGCCTTAAGGATGAGCACAAACATTGGGAACAATCATCACAAGCTCAAAATAGGAATTTGACAATTTATAATTCGCAATACAGTTGTAATATAGGGAAAGAATAAGGAAAAGCAAGGCTCATTAAGCCAAATGAGGCAAGAAGACACTTAGCCAGTTTGTGAAACAAAAGGGAAAGGCGCCACCATAGAATGGATGCAGAACAGGGAAGAATGAACATGAGTCTACAGTCAGGCTGCTAGAAGAAACGTTATATGCAGTGCAGACTTCTAAGCAGAAAGACATGTTCCAAGAGGAATTTCAAAAAGTCAGAAATAACCAAGGAAGAGACTTAACTCAGGGGGCGGAGAAGGTAGAGGGAAAACACAGTAGAAATCCAACTATGATGGGAAGACACACCAGCTGAGGGGTATGAAGACCATGACAGCGATGGCAGGAGAGACAAAAAGTGAAGTGCTGTGACAAGCATTACAAATAATCAATAGGACTTGGTGACCACCTACATGAGAAACAAGGGCAACCAAGAAAGGTCAAAGTTTAAAAGCTAAAAAGTAAAGACATCACTTACCTAAAAAGGGCAACTCTAGTTATAGCCAAGACAAGGCAAGAAAGGGCTGGTGAAGGGCTGGCTTTAAGGGAGTAAAAGCACTGACACACTGCCAAGGAGATGTGAAATTAAAGCTCAAGAGAGACAAAATATGTAGATTTGGAGGATCATATGAATAGAAGTGAGGTGAATCTTGACAGTAGATGTTTCATTTATTCACAATTTACTGGGTCTTTTCAGACCAGGAACTCGGGCTGAAAAAACACTATCTGTAATCTCAAAGATCTTAAAGAATAATGGGAAAAGAGAAGGAGCTACAAAGAACATCATATGCTAGTCAGCATACCACTTAATTTAGATTTGTTCCATATGATAACCAACAAAGAAGGGGCATTAAAATAGAGTGAGGGAAAAAAGGGGTGCCTGGGTGGTTCAGTCGGTTAAGTGTCCGACTCTTGATTTCGGCTCAGGTCATGATCTCAGAGTTATGAGATCGAACCCCATGTTGGGCTCCATGCTGGAACCTGCTTCAGATTCTCTTTCCCTTTGTGCCCCACCCCCCACTAGCTCATGCGTGCTCTCTCTCAAAATAAAAGATAAAATAATTAATTTAAATAGAGTAAAATATATATACAGCAAGCACAGAAGGCCAGTAATTGAGCAGGCAGAAATGTGGGCAACTTCTTATGTCAGAACCTGGAGGTACTTAAGAATATAGTTACAACCTATTATCTGCTATCCCCTTGGCCTTTTATAGTCTACCTCTGGTTTATGAAACATTACTGTATAACCCCCTCAATTAAAGTACTTTGTCATTTCTTAGGGAAATGACCTCAGAGCTAGAGAGAAAACCAGGATAACAATAAGACCAAGAAATTCTTGGGTGTTAAATTCCCTGAAATTCTTCCAAGAGACTGCAAACTATCAATTAGACAATAATGCAGAGTACCTAATAAATACAAAAAAAAGCAGCAGTATTAAAACAGTGTAAAACTAAGAAACATCATGCATTACAAAATACACACACACATATTAATTCTATTTCAGCTCAAGTGTCCCTTCTTCAAGGAAGCCTTCCTAGATGCTGCTGTGTAGATAAAATCCCCCCTATTATATACTCTTAATGCATGCATCACATACCTGTTTTGTAGCACTTAACACACCTGTATTTTTACATCCAATTCTGAAAGAGTACAAATTCTGCAAGACTATAAATGAGAGGAACCATATCTATTTTCACTTACCACCGTAAGTCCTGTGATATATATGCTCAAGAAATACTTATTTTAATGAATGAAAGAGAAGGTGCTAAAAAGCTTTTGGAAAGACCTTAGCTGAAGGGTTGGGGTATTTCTCACTTTCTGCTTCATACAATTCTGTACTCCTTTTTTTAAGATTTTATTTATTTGACAGACAGAGATCACAAGTAGGCAGAGAGGAAGGCAGAGAGAGAGGGAGGAAGGAGGCTCCCTGCCAAGCAGAGAGCCTGATGCGAGGCTCGATCCCAGGACCCTGAGATCATGACCTGAGCTGAAGACAGAGGCTTTAACCCACTGAGCCACCCAGGCACCCCAATTCTGCACTTCTTAAAGTAAATGTACTTCTTGTACAGTCAGGGGGAAAAACAAATTTCAAACCAAAGTCCAGTTGTACTTCAGCCATATTAAATTCTTACTAAAGAGGGGATTTACAGGGGCGCCTGAGTGGCTCAGTGGGTTAAAGCCTCTGCCTTCGGCTTGGGTCATGATCCCAGGTCCTAGGATGGAGTCCCACATCAGGTTCTCTGCTCAGCAGGGAGCCTGCTTCCTCCTCTCTCTGCCTGCCTCTCTGCCTACTTGTGATCTCTCTCTGTCAAATAAATAAACTCTTTAAAAAAAAAAAAAAAAGAGGGATTTACATTTACATTTCAAGAGACATTCGTATTTCAAAAGAATTCTCTCCACTGTATCTAGAATTATACAAATTTGGAGGCTGAAGTTTAAGAAAAATCAATGAGAAGCTAGGGCAAACAACTTCTGCTCCCAATTCATCTTTTAAAAGCACTTATCTTCCTATACCGGAATGTCTTGTACCTCAGAGATTTTACAAATGCCATTCTCTGCCTGAACTGCTTTCCTCAAGCCTCAGTCACTAATTTCCAAGCTCTCTCTTCATTCAGGCTTCAACTTCAGCTGTCATCCCATAGACCTTCCCCTGACATCACCCCCATAATCCTATATAAAGTCAGTTTCCCCCAATCCCAATACCGTGTTCATTTCCTTCACTCTACAAACCAATATGTAATTATTTGTTGACTTACCTGATTTTCTTCCTCTCCCACTAGAATGTAATCTTTAAGAAACAATACTAAGCATATTCAGAGAACTTGTTAAATGTATTCAAGTAATTCATTCAAAAGTATATCTTGGGGCGCCTGGGTGGCTCAGTGGGTTATAGCCTCTGCCTTCCGCTCAGGTCATGGTCTCAGGGTCCTGGGATTGAGCCCCAACGTGGGCTTTCTGCTCAGCAGGGAGCCTGCTTCCTCCTCTCTCTCCGCCTGCCTCTCTGCCTACTTGTGATCTCTCTCCCTCTGTCAAATAAATAAATAAAATCTTAAAAAAAAAAAAAAAATAAAGTATCTTTTGAGGTAGCATTCTAGGAGCTGGGAATACACATGTGAATAAAGGGAATCAAAACCTCTGTCCTCATGTAGTGTTACACTCTAGTGGAGGGAGACACATAAAAGACAATAAACAAGTGATTTATAGTTTGTTAGGTGAAAAGTGCCATGGAGAAAAATAAAGCAGAGGAAGGTAAATGGGAAATAGTGAAATGGTGTATGGGAGAGGTGTGATTTTAAATAGGATGGCTGAGCTGGGCCTCACTGGAGTGGGCACCAACAGAGTCAAAACTTGAAGGAAATAGGAATAAGCCAGGCAAGTATTTGTGGAAAATCACTTCAGGCAAAGGCAGCAGGCAATGTAAAAGTTCCAAGGCAGAAGCATGTCTGACAAGCTCGGGGAACTGCAAGACCAGTGCAGCCTGAGAATAAAGTGAACAAGGAGTGGGAAATAAGAAATGGGGTTAAATAGGTAAGAGACTTGCATTTAAGGGCACTGGTTGTAAGTCAAATGCGAACACATTTGCGAGCACTCTGATGGAGACATGACAGTTTCTGACCAACATTATTAAAGAGATACTCTGGCTGATGTGTTGAGAATAAATAAGCAGGGGTAAAAGCTGGAGACCAGCTCGGAGTTGCAGTCAGCTATGTGAGAGATGATAATGGCTTAGACCAGAGTGATGGCAGTTGGGTGGTGAGAAGTAGGTAACTTCACATACATTTTAGGGAACAGTAAGTTTCCTGATGGAAGAGATACTGGGAATGTGAGAACAGAAGAGTCAACAATGATTCCAAGGTGTCAGTACTCACTACTGGAAGAACAGGATTTGCAATCAACTGATCTGGGGGAAGACTGATAGCAGAGCTAAAGGAAGATCAGGAGTTATATTTTACATACATTAAATGTATGAATGAAATGTTATTAAGCTTTACCAGGCTTCCACTTCCAATGAAATCATACTAACAGCAAACACCCAAAGATCCTGTTCTTACCTCAACTACTTGAGTGGGACCTCTTAACCAACTCCCATAAAGATATGTACAAACCATCTTCCACACTCATCCCCAGACACACATGCACACACAGGACTCATGCCCAGACTTGACAAAACAATTCATAGAAACAGCTCCCTCACTTTCTGCTCCAACACCTAACTGCTTCAATCCAAAATAAAAGGCAAGCAACCAATCCAAAAATTTCACCCAACACTGTTAGCCAAAACAGAAACCTGCTGAGCACATCAACCCACACAAATAAATGCCCGTATGGGTCACAACCTGCCATAATCTCAGCCAAACCTGTAGAAAAGAATTACAAATGGGGATTCTAAAGAAGGAAATTTCTCATAACCATTCCACAAAATTCAGATTCATGAGGTCTGAGACTAGGGGCCTACCTCCCACTATTTTAACAAGAGTCCCAGATTTGCAGGAGGTTTGAGAACCAAGGCCCTCAGGATCATCTGTGACAGAAGAAAGTCACTTTGTTCCAAAGGTAACTTTTTTGTGGCTGGTGGAGGTAAAGTTTAAAAAATATCCTTCCCTATGGTTCTAATACCAATAGCAGTCACCAAGTATCAGCACCACTAGCATCAAACCAAGCCCAGATCCAGTCACACAATTACTAAAACATGTAAGCCACATCCATGGCAGCAGGCAGAGAAGAGAAACCAAGAGCAAGCTTGCCTACAAGCTTTCCTAAATTCAGAAATCCCATTCTTTATGGGAACATCTATAAGAAAGTGGAGCTACAATCACATGGGCACTGAAATAACTTCTGGTAGAGAAACACTTCAATCTCCACTTTTCCCAATCGTGGTTCTCAATTTCCAAGATATCAAAGTTCTCATAGTGGACTTCAAGGCCATTCAGGAGCTGAACTCATGTTCTCTGACACTTCTCACAGAATAATCTTACATAGTCTCTCTTTGTGCCCACACAAGTCTCTATTTCTTTTTATCTCCCAGTTTTTAATCACTCTTTAAACTTCACCTGCTCCTCTAAGTCCTCTAATTAAGCAGAGCCTGATCTAGATGTATACTCAGCCCCACAGAGCCTGCAAGATTTCCTATATTACTACCAGATGTGTTGGGAGTATACTTGTACAGGCTTGTAGACACAGGAATAGACACAGAGCTGGTCAATCATTATAGTGCTTTCCTTTAAATTATAAAATCGTCAAAGGCAGACACCAAATCATTATACTCTAAAATGTGTCTCAGGAGCACAAAGCACTAACCTGCATACACAATGCTTTAGGAAGATGTTCTCCAGATACCTCATGTGCAGGTATCTGAGAGTTCAAGTCACACAGAAGAAAAGGGAGCAAATATGGCTCTGGGTACCTTTTCGGTTCCTGTCATCAGTCATTTAATTTACACTTCCACCTCCAAAGAGTGGAAATGGTCAGTGAGTTAAGCAGGCACTCACTTAAGTGGGCACAGAGATGTAAATAAAGGGAAAGAAAAACAGAAGACTAGCTTTGAAGTATCTCTGCAGTACCCCTTTCCTAGGAACATACAAACCAGAATAACGAGATTTGAAGTTATACAGCCTACCAGATAGGATGCAAGACAGATCCTAACACATCATGAAAACAAAACTGAACAAAACAAAACTTGCCTTGAAAGCACCAGCTGTATTGAGATCACAGTTACATTTGAAAAGTGTAAGACACTTCTCAGAACTCCAGGTGCTATGCTCAGAGAAAGGAGGGATGGTGACACCACTTTCTTTCTTACTGTTATTTTGAGCAGTAACAAAATATACATAGAAGTCAAAAGGAAAAATCTAGTTAGACTCTCACAACACATCAAACCGTTGCCAAATTTTCAGAGTATACTAGTCTGTAAATTGTATATACCTTTTAGACAGAGACTGGTACACCACAGAACTCAAGAGCAAAACCTGTTTACAAAATGTACTTTAACACCAGCTTCCAAAGTCAATTATAATTATGGTACTATCCATACAGAATGGTCTAATAAGGAATTCTTCTAAAATATTATCACAACCAAGTTTGGGAATACTACAATAAAAGCAGGAAGAAAACTCACTGAAACCACCTCTCTACTATGACAGGGGCAAAATTTTCTCCCCTCAGCTGCCCAAAGCAAAACAAAAGCAAAAAAAAAACAAAAAAAAAACCACCAAAACTAAAAAGCTAGGAACTAGATGACTACTTCTGAAAAACCTACTATGTAATTATCCCATCTTTTCAAATTTTTAAAAAAATAAAATTTAGAATATGAAAGTAACATATGAAAATGGGAGATGTTGTCCTAACAACAATCTAAATTTTAATAATTCTTCCAAAAGAACTGTATGTCTTCAACTTCCAACTAGTAAACAAACCTATCAGATTCACAGTTCTAGACAAAGGCAATAAACTGGATAATATAGCACTAAAAATTTCAATTCTATTATGCTGTTAGCTTTGGAAGTACACAAACAAGGTTTGAGAAACATGGACATCCTTCCTGGGGTTGTGCATCACCTTTTTTGGTGGGAAAGCACCCTATCTCTGTGCAGCCTTCTTGGGTCCTATTCTTCCAGATAACTCTCTTGTCCAGAATATTCAGACTGATAGAGACAAAAATCATCCCTCAGACTGCGGCTGTCCTTTATAAGAAGAAATTTTCTTCAACATCTTTGACCTTATGAGTAGACAGGCAAACCTACTAGATGGAAAGCAGTGGTTAACATCTAAAGAAATAAACTATTTTGGCTTCTTCTTTGTGGTTAGTATGAAACACACACACATACACACACACAAGACGGGAACACTGACAGTCCCGAAGAAAACACTGAAGAATGATAAATCAAAGGAATAAAGGTGGCTATATCTTAAAATACACTCAAGGAGGCTGTTAAATTCACCCAAATGCGTGGCTCAGTGCCTAAGCCAACATATAGATCTGGTAATAATAAACACTGATAAGTCATAAACAAAAAGGGCTTTCTTAATTCAAAAACTCTAGAAGCTACTGGTAATATTAAAATTTACATAAAATACTATCAAACAGTATGTGTGAAACGGATTTTTTAAAGATAGTATTAGTATTTGAATTTAAATTACTAAGATGAAAAACTGGTATTTTACTGCCTAGTCTTCAAAACACTAAGAAGCCAGTATCTTTGATTTGACCAAGTTACAAATCTGTTTTCAGTAAACAGAGAAAACATATTGCCTCTGTTTAATGCAAAGGACAAAAAAGATCATCACTGCAAATCATAATGTTTGGGTTCATGATGAAAACAGGAAACAGACAGGCTGCCCAGGTATAATTATGGTTATAGTGTAATGTGCCTTCAGGTTCAGCCAAGAATTAAAACCCAGTGAAGAGTAAGCAGAATTTACTTGCCCCTACCTTGCTGCAGAAGGAAACTTTTAATAATACTTCCAGCAACATGTTACATAATCAACAGTAAACAACAATCTGATTCAAACCTCATTAGTAACAACATTCTGCCACTGTCTCCCACTGAAATTAATAGCTGACTTTGCCAGAGGGGAAAGAAATGCAACACATATCAATATACCCATTTCTGTGGCGCCTACCTATGTGAACCAGACAAGTAGATAATACCACCAAATCTGCACAGAATCTACAAAAATATTTTATTCTTCTCTTTTCCCGCAGTTCACCACTGGCTTTCCTCCTTCTTATCAGACTGTATCATATGGATGCATATAAAATCTAAGAGGAAGTGAGCTGAGGAGGTTCACCTAACTTTTCCTGCCTATTTGAGCTTTCAGATCTCAAAAATGGAAGGATAAAAGTAAATCTTTGTAACAAAGAGACACAGAAACATTTATGCAATAAAAACAGCTATGTGAAAAAGAAAGGCACACTGAGGGATCTGCAATATAGAGGGAAAGAAAGGAGGATGTAATCATGCAAACAATCAAAACAAAAATTAAATTTAAAAATCTATAACATATTATGTATCACCTTTGTGAAGGTAACTTTCGTTCAATTGTCTGAGTTGTTCTGTATTCTTGTAACCTCAGGGTTCACCGCAGAGGGAAAGAAATAGCCACCAAAGGAGTAAAAGGGGGGGGGGGAGGAATTTGTACAAATGTGTAAATAATCCATTACTTACTAAATTTGGATCACACTAATTTCCTAACAGTATTCTGATCAATACATGTGAAACTGTCACATTATTTCTAAGTACTGTTTTCCTTACAACACCCACTATAGCACTGACATCTAGCAGAAATTTAACCCTACCTGCAATGTCACTAAATCTACTAGGACTAGGGTTTTTGAGCCTTTCAGATTTCAAATTAAATCTGAAAACCCACTCTGGGCAATTTGGGTACTCTATGGAAATTCAAGTACTCTAGTTTTTGATAACTTCAATCTAATCTAATTTTTTTTTTAAAAAACAGCAACTCAAGAACACTTTCCCCTCAATTTCTGTGAAGCCAAGCCACAACCTCCACCTATCCAGCCTTTGTTGCTAGATAAGAACACTTTGGGGAGTGCTAGGCAACACGCATGATGTGACAAACCCAACCAGACTTCAAAACTTTTTCCACAGAAAGATAAGGTAAACAAGATATACTTAGCACCACACCCACTGAAACGCAGAAGCAGCCAGGAATGTTTCCCCCAACCCCCCTTCTAGACCTCCAGCTGGTCAGGAAACAATGTCTCTGCAATCAAGATAGTGATCTGGCCCAGGGTGTTCAGGCATTCCTCACCTCCAGGATGGCCTACAGCTCCATTCTCCAATGCCATCAAAAAACCAGAATTGGAACATTTTGTTAGAAATCGGGCACACGTCCAAATACCCGGGCTATCCTCGCCCCAGTTCTTTTTGCAACCAAAATCTGTTTTGGGCTACTGAGCATGCTCTGACTTAAGAGGGGCGCCACATGGGAGTTTTCAAAGCTTAGCCTCCAAACTCCACGTAATAACAGCAGCTGAAAGGGGAAGAGAGGGGAAAAGGAGGGGGAGGGGGAGAGGCCAGAGTATGAATTTGACTACTGATAACTAAAGTGAAAGACCCGGCAGAGACCGAATATGATGAAGGCAAACAGACAGCCCGGCTAGGCATTCTCCTTGCACTAATGCGAAAGTTTACAAGAAAGCACAAGAACTCTTTGCGGTGCTGAAAACGGGCACGGCAAGTGGCAGAAACCAGGTCTAACTACCAGCTGAGTGCAGTAGCAGGTCACAAGTGCCCAGAGTGTAATTCCCACCGATAAGCGTGGATCCTTATCTCTGAAACACAAAGCGACGGCGGCACAGATTCATCAAGCCACTGGACAGCTTTGCAGGGTAGCCGATCAGACGGCTCGACCGAGCTCGGCGATCCTACCAGGGGTGTGACTGAGGGTGGTGCTTAGAAGAGGTACAACAAACCGCTCCTCCGGACCCAAGCGCGGCCTGGGATCCCCCCAGGGGGCGTCCGGAGCGCCTCGCTCCACAGTCCCGGCGGCAAAGGCGACGCGGGAACCAAGGCCAGCCTACCAGCCTAGGGACCCCCCACCCCGGCCGCAAGAAGGCCTCCGCAGCTGGACGGGCCGCCCCATCCTCGGCCGCTCGAACCTCTGCAGGCCGGGACTCGGCCTACCTCCTGCCCCGCAGGCCCGGGCGGCTTCCGTTCCGCCCGCGGCCCAACGCCCCCACCTCGGCCTGACTCCAGCCCTGAGGGCGAGCCGCGTTCCGGAAGAAAATGCAGTCCCCGGCCCCGCTCGCCCGCCCGCCCCGGGGCCCCGCACTCACTCACCCGCCGGCTGGACGCACTCCCCCGACGCCGTCGCCGCGCTTCCCCTCAGTGCAACTTTATTAGCAGCTCGGCCGCGGGACACGCGCACGGCGCCCGCTCGCCCAGGACCCGGATGAGGGAGGGAAGGAGCCGGGGAGGACGCCGCTGGGGTCCGCGCATGCGCGCGAGAGCCCGAGTGACCGCTGCGAGGCCAGAGAGAAGGAAGCCTCTGCGCTTGGCTCCGTGCGGCCAAGCCTGGCTTCAGATCCGCCCGAGGCTCTTGTGGCTATGGCCAGGCCCAGGCGTGGGAGTCGGTGAGTTCCCATCGCCACAATGGCCGCTAGTAGTCTCCACTAACCAAAGCAACCCACACTGTAAGAAAATAAAACTATTGCCCTGGATAGGGACAATTGCAGATTTTCTCAGTCATATAAAAACTGTAGAAAAATCTTAAGACACAAGTTTGCTACTTTTATTGATTTTTTTAAAAGTAACTATATAAATCTAAATGAAGAGAATCCTCTTTCTATAAAAACTAGCTTCAAAATAAACTTCTGAGCAGCAGCCCTAGAACCCCTCCCATAGAGAAATCCTGGAGCCTCTGCTGTCCTCCCCCCACCCCCAGCAGGGCCTGAACTTGGGAGTTCCCCAAATTAGGATTGTCCACGTATTGGGAGATCAACCCCAATAGTTCAAGATACACACACTCTTCTGGACAGGTGAGGCCACTGAGGTGCCCAAAGGTCACCTGTAGGCTGGCATCCCTCCACTCCGCCTCCTGGGGCAAGAACCTAAGTCTCTCCCTTAGCAATTGGGCTCTTTTCTTTGCTCTTTTCCTCAAAATTCCTCCAAAGCATCAGCCTTTCCCAGAATATGATAGTGGTACCACCTAGGGTGTCCAGTTTGAAGAGTACTAGTGAAGGAAAACTTTTAAATAATTTTGTTCTCATTTTAAAAGTTCAACCCGGGTTTTCCAGTACTCCGCCGTAGGTTTCCTTTTTCAGTCAATTAATCTAAGTGAAAATCAAAATTGGAGTCATTTCCAAATCTTCTCCCTCATAGCCTAATTCTATCCATCATGAAATCTTATTAATTCTACCTTCAAAATATATGCCAAATCTGATTTCTCACTACTTTCTATTATCAACTCCATGGCCTGAGCCAGCACCCTCTTGCACAAATGGGCAGCTGCTATTTTGACCAGGGCGTCCGCAGTTTGTTCCCATGGTGAAAAGACTAAGTAAATGTTGCAAAAGTCTCAGCAAGAGAAGTGGCTATCTTGAATGGGACAGGGGCCTGGTGAGGAAGTGCAGTGGGCCAGGATGGGGGGACCCAACAGTGCACATTCTGATCAAAGGGGCAGCTGCTGCTCCAGTCCAGCCAACTGCCACCATGGGGAAATGGAATAAGGGCCCGTGTTGGCAGATCTTCTGATTTTTCAAAAACAGCTGGAAATCTGGATGTTAATGCAAAAAAATCTCACTTTTATATGCTTAGCCACTTCTTTCATTCTTTCTCGCTTTTTCTCCCTTTCTCAGACATTCAGGAGGCTGATCCTCTCCAAGCCAAGCCAGAAAAAGCCATGGTCCCGATTTAGCCTACTGACCATTGGTGTGCAGTCTCAGGTCTGCGTCTTAAACCTCTTTACTACATCATAAATTTGGTGAAAGTAAAGTCTGTGTACTTTAACTCTTTGTCAGGCTCACTGATTATTTGTTGGTAATTCAGAAGTTTCCAGTCCTTGGAAGGCACATATTTCTGGAGCCTGCATGAGTTTACAGCTCCCAGAAGTGCCCATAACCCTGCCTTGGAGGGTGCCTTTTATTTTTTTTCTTCCAGAACTAATGTTTGCAGAGTGTTTTGTTGAACATTGTAAGACATAACAATTTGGTTTAAATATTTTGTGTACTAGAGCCATTCCACACTTCAAACAGCCAATAAAATCCTCCCCAAAACCATTTGCTGTCTCACAGTCACCGCACATTATGCAAGGAACAATTTGTGATTGCAGGATTCCTATGAACGCTCACATCGGTAATCTCAAAGCCCACAGTTTTGTTTCCTGCACTATGTGTTCATGTACTGATCACAGCAAGAAGAGACTCCATCCTCTCCAAGTGGCTATGTGGGCTCAACTTAGGTCTGAAGTTGGAAGAGATAACATAGAAGGAGGAATAGAAACTTTAAGAGCCCAAAAGATGCCTCCCCAAGAGTGAAGAAATTACCCAGACTCATAGGATATAGAAAATCAGACAGATCACTAAAGGTCTAGATAGTCAAAAAAGATTATCAAATAGTCAATGAGATGGCATGCTGAAGCCCTAGGAATGGAGTAAGGAAGTTCCTGTTTTTAACGATCAAATGATTTCTAAAAACAAATGTAGAATGGGCTAATCTGAGCACTTAGATACAGTCTCTGTGGGACATCAAAATAGATAAACTGATTTTTTAGTTCCGCATTCTCCCATGAGGATCAGATAAAAGGAGCTTCAATCCTCAATCTTACTTTATTTGTAAAGAAATCCATTTCTGGATAATATAGGTCAGTGCTTCTCAACCAGGGGTGACTGTGCCCTCCTCCCCAGGGGAATATTTGGCAATGTTTGAAAACGGTCATGACTGTCGCATCTAGGAGAGTGGTGCTAACAGCCTCTATCAGGTAGAGGTCCGAGAAGCTGCTAAGTCCTGTGCAATATACAGGACAGCCCCGTTCTACCAAGAGTTATCTACCTAAAATGTCAATCGTGCTGAGGATGAGAAACCCTGTTCGAAGTCCCAAATAGGTTTTCTTTAATTGAATTGATGCTTAGGGGAAAAATGAGCCTTTTCTTTTTATTTCTAAAATTAAATAAAAATAATTGTTTTAGCTGTTCATTGGGTGGAACAAATCAGCCTTAATGTTTAGCCCATGACCTACTCCCACCTTGAATTTTCCAGAACCAAAAAGAAGGTAATTTTCAGGAAAGATGAAATCATCTATGGAATTGGAATAGTTAACTCAGTCTTTCCATATTCTTAACTTTGAATTTAAGATTTAGGGTAATTGAGGCAAATTGGTTTTGGTGTCAGTATCCTTAATAAATATGACAATTCCATCTTTTGCTCTAGCTCTGAAGATTCTCCCTTAACAACCAGTGCACACCCAGTAAAATTGGAAGAATGCAATGATGTCTGGAGAAGTCACCCAGTATAGACGCATCGGTGACCACAGAGATCTATAAAGGGTCCTACCTAGTAGCCACCTCAAAAACTCCCACTTCCTGAGACATTCAGGGCAATTGGACATGAGAGGAAGAAATGTCTGAGTTGGAGTGACTCTTCTGGACAGTGTCCTGGAAACAAAAAAGATAACTTCCCAAGTTCTAAACATTCTGATTTGTTCTCAAACTTGACAGACTAGCTCCGCCTCCAATCTTAATATTAGAAACAGTGCAGGAGGCAGAGCTAAATGCAGAAAAGTGTGAGAAGAGTGAGCGTCCAAAGAAATGGTATACAAAAAAATCCAAGAGAGGGGCACCTGGGTGGCTCAGTCTGTTGAGCGTCCATTTTTTATTTCAGCTCAGTTCATGATCTCATGGGTTGTGGGATTGAGCCCTGCGTCAGGTTCTTCACCCAGCGTGGAGTGTCCTTATTCCTTTCCTCCTGCCCCTTCCCTGCTCATGCTCCTTCTCTCTCTCAAATAAATAAAATCTTTAAAAAAAAATCTGAGAGAAAAAAAATCTTTATGTTAAAATTCTCCAAAGAAAATTCACGTTACTATTTAATAGAACAAGCCTGACGGTTCTGTGCAAACCAGAGAGTACACTAAACTGATTTTATGCAACATTTGAAAGGTTGTCCGCCCCCCCACTTGTAAAATCCAAGTGTTCTGGTAAGAAATTATCCCTTAATAGTCCACAGACCCTTTATTTTCATAACTCAGATGTAGAGAATCTTAATGTATTCAAAAAGAAAGAAAGAAAGAAACATAAGATAAAAGAATGACAGCTGCCTCTCCTGGAGGCTCGGGACTATCCAGGCCATGGACCCCTTGAAGCTCCAGGGAAAGATAGGAGAGACCTTGTGACCCCCTCATCCCCTGGAATGAATATGCACACTTTTGTGTATATATCTATGTACACACTTTCTGCAACAACAACAAAAAAATCTAAACCTTTCATCAGCTGCTCAAAGGTTTGCCTGACCCCCCAAATGTTTGCAGATGCTTAAAGCAGTGGTAACTTTCCCTGTGGTGTAAATTTAATGTGTCCATTTTAAGTCCTCTTCTCTTCTCTCTTTCAGGGCAACATAATTGGGAGATTCCTCTCAAGGGAGGGCTGCTGGATGCAGAATTCAGGAACCTGGCTTGCCTGCCTGCAGCCATCTGCTACATTAAAGAAGGCCTCCTATGGCTGGAATCCAAAACACAAAATTAAAAGGGTCGCTTGCACCCAGAGTCATAAAACAAAGAGGCTTTCTAAAGCAGGGCTTGGAGTGAACGTTCATTTCTTCCTGACTTAAACAGCATCTGTTCCTCCTGACAGCAAACACCCTCCGAGTTAATTCAACTGAGCTTCCCAGTTCTACATTCTCACTTTTCATCCTCAGAGATGTGGTCTCAGATGAGCCAGACCACATGTGCCCCCTGCCCCAAATCCAGAGCAGCAGGTAAAAATCTGGGAATGCTATAGAACTGGGGAGAGGGGAAGGAGACAGAAGTTCACGTTCTCTAGAATGCCTTTTAAGTGCCTAAAATCTTGGCCACCTGAACTCTGAAGCCAGACTTCCTGGTTTGAATACCGACTGTCTCCCTTACTCCCTGTGTGACCTTGCACAAGTTCCATAGCCAATCTGTCCCTTAGTTTCCTCATCTGCAAAATGGGGATAAGAGTAGGATCCAAATAACAGAATTGTTACGAGGATTAAATGAATAGAACCTTGATAGACACTTAGAACCAAACCTGGCACACAGTAAGCACAATGGAAGGCATGTGTTTTCACCGCTACACCAGCAACCTCTCCAACACTCTTAGCAAACTCGTTTGTTGCATAAAATCCCCATGCATTTTATCCAACAGTAGACCCTCTTCCCTTCTTACTTGAATAGGTGATTTCATTCCCCCACCAGCCTATGGTACTATCTATTGCAGACAATTCCCAAATATCCATTTCCGTCTTGCACTTGGCTAATGAACCCTAGGTCCTTGAACTCCCCTCTAATGTCTCTGCTGGACTATAGTAGTTGTGGATTTTGGCTGCCTGCCATACTCTCAAAACCCCTTTCTCCTGTTTCCTTTGTGGTACCATTCCTCTTTGGTATTAAGCATGGTCCCAGACACGCAACTCCAGAGATGGGCACATGACCCAGGAAGGTTATCATAGTTCCTCCCCTACCCAGGCCACCATGATTGGTTCATAGACAGTCATATAGTCCAAGGAAATAACATGTATTATCCCTTAGACTGATGTATGGATGTTGAGCTACATGCTAAGCTACATGTTAGCCACCATGTGGAGGGAGTATGCTTGGCAATGAAGCCAAGAGAGTGAAGCAGAGCTGAGACACAGAGGAGAAGCCATGACAAAAATCCACCAATCGGGCTGTGCCTAGGGCTCTAAAGATCTTCCTTAGAGTCCCAATGACACGAGCCTATACATTCTGCTTTTATTTAAGCTAGTTATGCTTCCATTACTTGTAACCTCTGCCCTTGGTTGTCTTGCTGGATTTATCAGGTGCAAATGTGAACTCCTGATACTTCCTTCCCAGATAGGTCATTCTTCCTTCCCAGATAGGTCCCCTTCCAATATCCCCCACATTAATACATGGCAGCTTCATCTACATAGTTGCCCATACCAGGCAGTCATCTGTGGTGGATTGGATTATTGCCCTAATATTTTTTTCCTTCCCTTTTGTGGAATTATACATCTGCACACTTTGCCACGTGACTTTGCACTAACATTCTCTAGAGAAGGTGGGATATACTTACTTCTTTGTCCCTTTGATGTTGGCTTTGGCCAGTAGATATGACATGGACATCATCTTAGGACGTGTTTGGTAGTGACTTACTGTTCTGTGCTTTTGCCATCTATCATTGAAAAAATAGACCCCAGGTGGCTGTTGGTCCAAGGGGGATGAAAATACAGACAGAGCAGAGCTGATCCCAACCCACAGCCTCGAGCCTAGCTCAGCGGGCCTGCAGCCTGATGCATAGCCACCCAAGCAGATTCACAGACCCATGAGTGAAAAATTAATGTTTGCTCTTTTATAACACTGAGATCCTGGTGTTGTTTGTTATGCAGCAATAGCCAGCTGAAACATTCTTCACTTACCCCTACTTCTCACCCTCATTTATTTATTCATTTATTCACTGCCTCATTCAATAATGTGACAAATATTTATGGAGCACCAACTACATATCAAGCATATTTTGGCACTAGGAAAAGGCAAAAAAAAATAAAACAGGCAAAAACCCCAGCTTTAACACAATATTAAAGGAATTTTTTTAAATAGGAAAAGTAAAATATGGTATGTCACCTTGTAATAACTGGTAAAAAATAAAATAAAATAAAATCATAAAATAAAAAAATAAAATAAAATAAAATAATAAAAAAATTTAAAAATCAAATAAAAAATTTAAAAAATAAAATCATAAATGGGGGACAGAGAGGGTACCAGGAGGAGGAGGGGTGATGACTGCTGTGTTGATGGCATATTCAGGGTTAAATAGATAGGGCTGCACTTCCACTTCCAATCCAGTCTAAAGTCTTACCATTTCTACCTTCAAACTGTCTCCAAAAACTCCCCAATTCTCTCCATGTCTAGTATCTACAGACTGTCAAATCCAGTCACTACCATCTCTCCCAAACTCTCTTCTGCTTCCATCAGCCTTGCTCCAGCTCCTTGACCACCCAACAGGTATCACACAGTAAAACTGCAAATCAGGTTCTGGTCACTCTTGAACTTAAGCTCTTCAAGGTCTTCAAAGTGTCCCCATGGCATTTAGCATAAAATTCAAACTCTCTATCACGGCCCTGCCCTGACCAACACAATCCCTGCCATCACCAACATTCTCACACGTGCCTTGCATACACTGGCCTCCTTTCTGTTCCTCACATGTCACAAGTTCTTCCTAACTTCTGGTTTTGTACATGTAGGTCCTGCTTCTGGTTTTGTACATGTAGGTCCTGCTTCTGGTTTTGTACATTAGGTCCAGTTTATTTTCAGTCTTCACCTTGAAGAAATCTGAAACGCTTGCCTACTGCTCCCCATTTGTCTCACTGCTTCTCATCAACCTTGGGTCTCAGCTTGAAGGTCAATTTCTTACAAAAGCCTTCCCTGGCCACCTCTGCTCCACTGAACCCCACTACCCTATCTAGATTGGTTTCCCCCATTATACACCCAGCATCCAGCTCTCGCCCTCTTCTCATATATCGTGATTTGATCAAATTCTATCTACCCCCTGGAGTGACACTGCCCTTCACAACAGAATCCTCAACACTTACATCAGTACCTGGACTTCTGTAGACCCTCAACAGAGGGTCACTGAATTTTCTGCTTCCATTTTGGTTTTATGCGTGCTTCTAATACAAGCACGTTGTTTCCACTTAATTTTTTTGAAGTTCTTAATGAAACATTACTGTGTAATAGGGTGTCACTCCCCTTGTCTCCCAAACAGAAACTTAGCCCTTAGATTTAACACTTGTTCATTCACTTATACATTCAACTTAAATATTTATGTAGTACCTACTATGTGCCTGACAGTAGGCCCGCTACTGGGCTTCAGAGATGACTGCCCTGTTGAAGCTCACAGTCTTCTGTGGAATGTTTGCTTCTTTTCTGTCTCCAAGGTCCTTGAACACTTGATAGAAGAGTCAGGAACTAGAAAATCAAAATCTGTCATTTCAAATGTGTAAGCCCAAGTATTCTCAGGAAAGATCACTCTTTTGACCCTGGAAGAGCCCCTCATTTTATAAAAAATCTCCCACATGTAATAGGCCAATTATGCAATGTCAAACAAAGATTATGTTCTGAAAAGGAGTACTTAGCACTAAAGTTTAAACGATTTGGTACTCTCATTGGAAAGCTTATTACAGGAAGAGCTACATCCCTTTAAACTGTATTTCCTGAGATGTTTCATTCCTAAGTATGATTAAAAAAAAATAGCTTACAGTTTTAAAAAATAATGCATGCTTATTGGCAAAATTCAAATTATAGAGAAAAGGCAAAAAAAAAAGTAAAAATTACTTGAAATCACACCTTTAACATTTTGCCAGATATCTTTCCATGTGTATAACAATAGCAATTTTTTTTAAGATTTTATCTATTTATTTGATACAGAGAGAGATCACAAGTAGGCAGAGAGGCAGGCAGAGAGAGAGGAGGAAGAAGGCTCTCCGCTGAGCAGGGAACCCGATGTGGGGCTCGATCCCAGGACCCTGAGATCACGACCTGAGCCGAAGGCAGAGGTTCAACCCATTGAGCTACCCAGGCGCCCCAACAATAGCTATTATTGATTAAGGATATACTTTGTGCTAAGTACAATGTGCTTTACGTATTTTATTAAATGCCATACAAACTGTACAATGGAGTTCCTATTGCTAACTGGACGATGCTCTTTTTTGTAAATGAAGAAACTAAAAGTGGAAACACGTCTTTCTATAGCCTCCTTGGGCTTATGAGACCCAGAAATGTCTCTAACCTTGGAGGACACCTTTTTTTTTTTTTAAGAACTGGTGTTTGTCACTGCTTTGCTCGTCATGGAAGGATATCACAGAACGTGTATAGCGTACACTAAGCTTATTCCTCATTTTACGTATTCTGTGAAATCTTGCATTCTCTGCTTTCCACAACCCAGTCTCCTCCATCTTCTCCCACCACCCCCTCTTCCCCTTTCCCCTGTCAGTGAACTGGCCTCTTTGCTGTCCCCCCGTCCTCCCAATCTGCCACCACACTCCCATCAATACACCTTTACTTCAATGAACCTGTGTACGAGTGTCCCTTCCTGCAGCCAGCCTGGACCTGGAGGATCGTTCCTGGAGCATGGCATCATGGGAGGGGCTAAGAAGGAAAAGAGATACACCATGTACAGGTGGTGAGGGATAAGGGGCATTGCAGGGAATTTAGCAGATAAGGAAGGAGAGGCTCAAAAGAAAAGAAATCACTTCCAGAGTATATACAGTCAGTCAGTGTGGAACTAGAATTCAAACCCAGTGAATCTGATGCCCAAACTCCCACTCTAACCACTGTGCACACTGCCTGCTCTCTCGAGACCATTCATTGAGTCGCCTCACCTCCTGTTCCCCAACCAAACGGTTCTTAGAATCTTCTGCTAATAGTCAAGGAACCGCAGCTCCATGAACGAGCTGGAAAAACAATAGATTACCGAGCAAGAGAAGGGATGAGGGAACGGGCGTGTTAAAGCACACAAACGCCACTTCTAGTATATGTGCTACCGAAGGGAGCACACAAACGCCATTTCTAAAGCGAATGTGTATCGTTCAGCGGTGATGGTGAAGGCACCCAGAGCAAGCACGCCGTAAAACTTGGTATTTATTCTAACAGTCAGGTAAGGACCCTGAGCAAGCTCCAAAGGCCCGGGATGAATGGAGGTACTGTTCCAACATGTTTATCTTGAAGTGTAGTGAAACCTATTGGTTCTATTTGTGTAATGACTAATGCCTCTGTGGCTGTATCATTTACAATACGATGGCTTCACTAATGCGCCACATTAAAGGTGATTTGAACTGATGAATCAAATCCGTTAAGTTCCTCTAAGTCAACGCGGGCTCCCCAGGTCCCATGTTGTAACATTCCCATTGCAGAGACCATCTGGCCTGCTGCTCTCATCACTGTTAACTTCCACAAACTTGATTTTCCAAGAGCACGATCACACAATGCACCAAAACCTAGCGTTCAAACATCTCAAAAACGAAGTTAGAAGTCAACACAGAGTCACCTGCCCTGAACTTGTCACAGATGGGGAAGGAGGAGCCCCCTGTCAGATTGTGCTGCCAGAAATGAGAATTTATATGAGGTCTGAGCTCCAGTGTTCTGGTTGGGATGTCTCAGAGGTCTTAGCAAAAACCATCTGGGGACTGCTACTGGTTTTCAGGACCACAGGAAAGAACCTCATATTCTTTTACTTGCCTAGGATTCCTGGATGAGTTTCTCTTATCAGCCAGGCACCATAATGATAAGGAAACTTTATTTATTCATTCTTATTTTGCATTCCTCTATTTTCTCTATTTACTCAAAGACACAGATGTCCATGGACAAAAGCACCCACCTCTCTCCTTTAACCTCTCTCCCAGTCTCTTCTTGAAGTCAGGTCTCTCTTCCGATCTCCGGCTTTGTGACTGAAGTCTGACTCATTTATTCACTCAGCCAAAATTTATTGAGTGCTTGCTCTGCATCAGGACTTGAGCTCCACACAGGGAAAGCCTGTGAATCCAAAAGCAAGCAGGACCCCTGCTCACAGGGAATACAGTCAAGTCAGGAGGACAGACGTGAATCCTCCATCTAGAATCTGCATGTTTACGATGTTACCCAAACACCCGCTTTCTTCTTTTGATCAGCGTTGGGTGAGCTCAACTTTTTAGGCTACATGGCTTTTTTCCCTGCCTCTACTTATCTCATTAGCACATAGCAGGAAATTTATTTTGAGATCCATAAGCAACATCACAGAAAGAGATATATATACTCACTCCCCCCTTGCTTTTGTCGTTTTTGCAACATGGACAGAGCCGAAAAAAACTGGAGTCACCAAGGGCCCTCGGACACCCAAGCAGCCACACCTGCTTTGCTTCTCAGGGGAGTTAGGAGCTAGGTTGCCGAGGACTACTGCTGATTCATGGACAGGCCAGGTCTTCACCAAATGCACCTTAAGGACCCAACAGTTCTGGAGCTGCTAGGGTGCCAGAAAAATTTCATCAGTAGACTAAGGCCCCACCACTATATGGCCAAACAGACATTAGACCCAGATTTTTGTGCTGAGTGGTTTCTAGAAGCTACCTTTAGAAACTCTTAGCAGCCTTAAGAAGGAACCAAAAAGGTCAATTTAAAAAAAAAATTAAAAAAAATTTTTTTTGAAAAATAAGAACAAACACACGCAACAAACCCGTTCCTCATTCTCACGCTTGGGTTATACTTACTCCTTCATATTGGAATAAAGAGTCATCACTTCCATTAGGACCCACCTAATGGTAGAGGAGACGAGCGTATGTGGCCAAAAACGTGGTTTTGTTGGCAAGGAAGTCATGTGGGTCCCAGAGCTACAAAGAGTAGTTTGCCTGGCAGACTTCTAGAACCACACTCTGGGTGCAGTGAGGGATTCAGCCAGCCCTAGAGTGACCTTTCTCCTCTTCCTTTACTTTTCCAGAATTCCCGGCTACTAGATTTCTCAAGAGACACTTCCAAGTTCGCCACCACCCAAAATGAATTCTATTGGTCGATTCATACCGAGCCTCCTCAAGAACAACTGGTTTTTCTCACAGACAGCAGCTCATCTGCAGTCTGGCAAGGACTCCACCCCCCTCATCTCAGCAGTTGTGGCCAGAGCTCTAGGGGTGCTCCCACTCAAACCACATGGGCAAGTCACAACCACTTCTCCAGGAATGAAGTGGCTCAGGTTGCTTTCCTGATAAGCTGGCTGTGGGCACGGCAGACACTGTGCTTTCTGTCTGTCAGCCCAACACACAGGGCGAGGGTCGGGGCATCTGCTCAGGCCGGGTGGCTTTCCCTACGCAAGTCCCGCACTGATTTGTTTTCTCCATCCAAATATTTATCATCCTTCCTCTGATGGCCTGCTCCGCTCAGGCTCTGTGACAGAGGCCAGATGCAATGGATTGTAGAACCAGACCCGGTCCTTGGCCAAAGTATATAACCTAGTACAAGAGACAAGTAGTAATCATGTGACCATGCTGTGTGTTAAGTGAGGGTGACGTTCGGTTGGGGTCGAGGGTGAGGAAAGTCTTCAAGGCAAGTGTGAAGACTCCAGGGTGGGAAGAACAATGCCCGGCAGACAGAGCAAGGACAGCTGGGCCTGGGATGGGGACAGGACAGCCCAGGGCTTTGTAGGCTGTGGCTAGTGTTTGGCCTTATCCGAACTGTGCATTGCATGTCTGAGGTGGGGCCTCCGACAGCTGCCCTCCCGGTGAGGAGGAAGGCCGCTGGTATAGCAGGGTAGAGAAAGGGGTGTAGAGGAAGATGGGGTTACTCAAAGGACAAGCCCTCTGCTGGCATTTCAGGAGCACTACCACTAGGCTCACCTGTGACTTCTACCCAAGGTCAGCCCACCACCTCGGCCGCTCCAGACATATCCCACTCTCCAGGCTTGGTACTGCTTTCCTGCTGTGCTGTGGCCCTGTGACGACAGGGACCAGGTCACCCAGCTGCCTAACCGCGGCTGGGGAGGGAGGACAGGAGTGAGCTGGGAGTTCGGAGGAGCTGGGAAGGCATGGCTGGGGCAAACAGGCTCCGTGGGAAACTGAGCCACATGGTACTTTCACCCTTCCAGGAGGTGGGAAAAGATACATCCTCCTGGGGGAGAGGAGAGGTGTGTTTCCATGACTCCTGGATGACGCAGCATCCCGGATGGAGCGCCTGTAGGAAGACTCATCACACCTGGACTTAGTTCTGTGATGCAGGGAAAGGGTAGGGACACGTCTCTCCAGTTCTTTGCTGTGGTGTCTGGTATACAGTGGGGCGTGGAAGGCCCACAGTAAATGTTTGTGCACTGAATTCCAGTGCAAAACATACAAAAGGGAATTTTATTTTCCCCTTATTACCTTGAGGGAAAAACCGGGGGCACCCCAAATGAATAGGGAAAACAATCCCATTTCTTGTCCTCTGAGTTGGGTGAGCTCATTGCAAATGTTTTAGGTGGGTAAAGAACTCTTAGACTAAACCAGGGCTCCTGCAGACTTTGCTCTCATTATCTTATAAGATGTTGACTTTGTTTAACTGGGGAGACTTCATTTATTTTTGCCCAGGTCAGTGTTCCAGCAAAGGTTGGAGCCCAGACAAGTTTTCACTCTAGAGACAGGTCTCCAGGCTTTCCATGCATGTGTGTATGTGAGTGTGTGTGTGTGTGTGTGTGTGTGTGTGTGTGTAGGGGTCCTCTCCTCTGCAGTGACCTAGGAAGGAAGGCCCTACATCTGGCCGGCCAGTCAGGAGTCAGCAGATTATGTCAAGGTCATGGGGTGAATTTGACAGACTTTTCCCTTATGAAAGCACTAGGAATAGTATTTCGCTTATCTCTGGACCTGGAGAATTCTTGCCCTGCTTTAAATGACAGCAGAGAGGAGGGGCCCAATGTCATGGGGGCTATCCCTAAGAGAGATAGAAAAAAGAAAAAAAAAAAAGTGCTCATTCACTTGCTCTTTCCTGCCGCCAGGACTAGGGACCCCGGGTGAGGTTTGGCTTCCCTCATTCTCTCTGGTGTGGAGAAGAAGGACTTGAGTGCCCTGCCCGCTGACTGGATGAGTGCCCAGGATCTCCTGCAGCTGTCTGTAGTCTGGAGACCTGACGCTGTCTGTAGAGTTTTCTGTACTTTCGCACATGAGTATTTTTCTGGTGAGAGACCCTTTAACCTGCTCTAAGGGTTTGTGATCTCTAAGAAACTAAGAACCTCTCATCTTTGTAAAGATAAAGATGTTTTACATTTTCTCTCACCTCCCAGAAACCCAGATGACCATGGCCTCATTCCTGTCTGATCATCTCAGAACCCCTCCAAGGACAGGTGGCCTGCAGTGACCCACTGAATCCATGAAGGTAGGTGACAGAGTAGGAAACTTCCTGTGGGCCTGGAAGCTGGATCTCCCTGGGAGATGTTTGCTCCTTTGAAGCAGAACTTGCTGTGAGGTGCCTTCTACCCCACACACCAGGACGTCTGCCTTGTGCTGCTTTTCCTCAGGCTACAGAGCACCAAGATTCTAGTCCCAAGAGTTCATCTTCAGATCCTCACAGCACTGTTGCTTGCCAAAGGTGGCCCTTTAGACCTTTGCTTCAATGGGAGCTAGGCTACCCAGGAAGAGGCCAAGGTGGGGATGGGTTGGAAGGCGGGGAGAGCCTGGGGTCTTGAGAGAGCCCTTCCCTTTCACTTCAGTTACTCCCAGCCTCCAGCCTCAGGATTCTGGTCAGAGGGGGCTTGGAGTTTGATCTGGACAGAGAAAAGGAAATGATGTGAAGTGTCAGGCCAGGAAGGAGGGTGAGGGGAGAGGAGGTGAGGATTCATGAGACAAGTGTGAGGAAGAGTGTGTGTGGCACAGAGGAGGCTGGAAGTCGGAAGGGGTTGTCAGAGTCCCCCCCGAGGGAAAGGAGCTAGCTCTGACAGGGTGAGAGCAAGACTGGGTTCCCTGGCATGGAAAGAAGTATCCAGGCTTTGGGTTGGGAGTTTTTTGGGTTGGAGAGGGAAGCAGCCAGGGAGTCGGCGCCTGTGGGCAATGGCTTGGGTTTCCTGAGGAAGGAAGAAGGCCCAGGAGTCCGGACGAGGAGTGCGTGGTGTTGAACCAGATGGTCTGGCATTCTAGATTCCTGTCCAGTAAAAAAAAAAAAAAAAGATTAAAACTAGACAGTCAAATGTGTGCATATATCAAGCTCATTCCAGATCCTCTCCATTGGCATCATTTCTTAATTAGGAGGTACTTGAGTCAATTTCCTTCCTCATGTCTGTCTCAGTGAAGGAATGAATGGTTAGTAGACACAGGGAGCCAGCACTGTGAGGAATCCTTTGGTCTTGGCAAGTTCAGCCCCCATCTGTTTCCAAGTAAGATATTCTGAGGCACTGTGTGTGTGTGTGTGTGTGTGTGTGTGTTTAGAAGAAGGAGAAGTGACTGCAGTCATATCCACCTCCACAAAAACCATCATTTCCTTTGTCTTCTTCACTGCCCCCCTTGTCAACCCTGTCTACTCTCTCCATCTCCCCTGCTGCCCCCCCACCTCCAGGTCACAGCCATCCTCTGTGTGGAGCATCTATCGAAAGGGTGATCTCTCCCCACCCCCCCACCCCTGTCCATGTCTCACCTCTCAGATTTCATCATCGTTCCCTTACAACAGCCTTCCCTGAATCCCCAGTCTACAGTGGTTCCTTCATTTTAGGTTTCTGTGGAAACTTGTTTGATTTTTCATGGTATCGTGTCCCATTGCTACTACATGCCAGGCTGATCATTATTGGATTGAAGGTCACCTCCCTCACCAGACTGTAATGTCCGTGAAGATAGACTTGCCTATTGATATACACCAGCACACCCCTGGAAGAATATACTGGGCCATAGTGGGCTTCCCCCACTTCTCTTTCCCTGGAATTCTCACCCGTTATTGATAGGGAAATAAACTCTCAAAGTCCACAGATTGGGTCAAAGGTCTTTTTCTAGGAATGGGGAGGGGACTTTGTAAATATTCAAAGGTAGCTCACATGACTCCCCTATAAACTTTCTCAATGTCAAGAAAAGCTCCAATGAAGGTTCTGGCCTTTCTGCAGGAATAACATTAAAAAGGTGGAAGCTTTCAGATGAGGCAGAATTAAGGGGACCAAAGACTTCCCATCCCATGTCTGCTCTTCAATGTATCTGGCTGGTTTTACTGAATGAGTAGAGGCACAAGTTCCGTTCCTCCAACCCAGAAGTTGTCAATGGTGCCTCACTGGGGGGAAGGGCCCCTCAGCGATTAGCTGAGCAGGTCCCGAGAAGCTACACAGAGAGAGGCTGCCCAGCCTTCTGGCACCCGGCACAGACAGTGCCATGTATGTAGTCAGATTTTTCTTGTCCAGCTCACTCAGAACCAAAATTTTAAGAATTTCAGGGTCCTAAGAGGAAGCATGAAAGTTCTTCCAGGGCTCTGGGAAGAAGGGGAGAAATGAAGACCTACTATGTGGAGTTCCCAGCACGTGAGACGGACAGGGGCCTGAAGGAAACCCTTCTTCCCAGTTTGAAACCCTTCTTCTCAGACCTGGACCTGCTCCCAAGAAGGAGCCAGCTCTGACCACAGCCTCTCTGCGGCCCAGCTCCACAGGACCATTCAGGCAGCCAGACCAATGGCTCCTCGGCTCTGAAGCTGGTCAGCATTTGCCGTTCTCAGTAGGGAACAGATCTTCATGAGCCTCCTGTGCTCCCCGTCCCACTTGACTACCACCTACCAAAGATCCCCCAAAGGAGCCCAAATCCAACCAGCTCGCTGGATCCTTTAGAGGGCACACTCCAACCTGGCCGAATGCCCTGAAGGCCAAGTGTGGCGCTCAGCCCCGTAGGCTTATTTACCCTTAAGTTTATGTACATTTTCTCATCATCTTTGCTGCTTTTTTAAAAATTTATATTTTTTATTTTTTTAAGATTTTATTTATTTGACAGAGAGAGACACAGCAAGAGAGGGAACACAAGCAGGAGGAGTAGGAGAGGGAGAAGCAGACTCCCCACTGAGCAGGGAGCCCGATGTGGGGCTCGATCCCAGGACACTGAGATTGTGACCTGAGCCCAAGGCAAAGGCTTAACTGACTGAGCTACTCAGGCATCCCTTTACTGTTCTTTTTTCTTTCTTTCTTTTTTTACATTCAAACTTGATACACCTCCATCATGAAGTCTGGCACTATTCAAATAAATAATATAGAAAGTATAAGTCTCAAAAAAAAGGAAAAAGAAAGAAAGTATAAGTCTCCTATATTCTCCCGCTGGCCCCATCAAGTTACCAGTTAGATCAACAGTTCTGTCTCTTCATCGGAATCTTGTTTCTTTTTTTTTTTTTAAGATTTTATTTATTTATTTGACAGAGAGAGATCACAAGTAGGCAGAGAGGCAGGCAGAGAGAGAGAGAGAGAAGCAAGCTCGCTGCTGAGCAGAGAGCCCGATGCGGGACTCGATCCCAGGACCCTGAGATCATGACCTGAGCCGAAGGCAGCTGAGCTGCCCAGGCGCCCCCAGAATCTTGTTTCTGTACACAGACTAACAAAAAGGATTTCACTACATTTACTATCTTGCAATCTACCTTTATTTAAATATTTGGAAACTTTCCGTGTCACCATAGTCTATGCACTAAGTCACCTCAATATTTTAAACACCTTGTATAAATGGATTCTCCACCGTCTCTCTCTTTTTTCGCCTCTGGAATTACGAGCCTGGTGCAGTGAGCATCTTTGCATCTTTGTGCATTTGGACCGGCACCGGGGTTAACGCCAATCCTTTCTATGACTGGCATGCTGCAGGAAACAGGTTTGTGTCTCTGCCTCTGTGCATGTCTGTGCATGTTTCCATAGGACAGATTTCTTGAAGTAAAAGCTAGGTGAAAGGGTAGTTTTGGTAGTTTTGACAAATACTGCCAAATTTCTCTCTGAAAATGTTGTGCCAATTTTCACTCCTACTGGCAATGTGTGAGTCACCTCGTTGTGCCATCCTTGGCTCTAACGAAGCCTGTACTAAGGCACAGCCATGTGGATTCAAGCACTGGCCATGGGATTTGTGCTCAGCGTAGTACGGGCAGCTCCACTCAGCCCCTGCCATGAGTCCCAGTCAAGGTTGCACATAAGTAACAAGATGGTCCAAGGAAACTTCCAGGAAGGTCTGAGAGCAGAGGTGGAATGGAGGTGGACAGATAGCCAGGGAGAAGTCCATATCCTCATTCTCATCCAAGAAGCCCATCATTGTTTGTTCCAGGATGTTCTGCAGCTTTCCCCACCCACAGACACACACAATCCCGTTTCCCCATTTCCTGCTCCGTGGACTCCATCCTTGTCTAGAGAAATGGTCCAAGGCTCACTGTAGATTCCATTTCATCCCTGCGTGGCCCTGCAGGTGGACGGGCATGCAAGGAGCTCCCAGGGCAGTGTGCTTGTCAGGTTCTAGGAAGAGATGGCATTTCAACTGGTTAGATCTCATCTATGTTGTGGATTATTCTCTCTTTCGAATTTCCCATTGCTCTGTCGACTCAGTCTGCTCCTCTTTGTCTGATGCAGGACTGCTGTGGGAAGAATGGGCATTTGGGCTATTTGAAGTGTCTGGAGAAAGAAGGGAAGTACAAGCCCAAACAGGACTTCTGGCCACAAGCTTGGACCAGTCACTGCTACACACGGCAGCCCTGAAAATAATGACTCACCGGAAGGGACGATTGACATGCATTCAGTGCTTACCTTATACTGGCTGCCATTCCAAACACTATCTAGTATTATATACAAGGTATATTTTTAATTCTCTCATTGATCTTATGATGCCGGAATTATTATTTTCTGAGTCTAACCTGAGTTCACGAGGCAGCCTGACCCCTCCTCCACTCGATGTAGAGCTTTTCTATTCACCCATGTCTTTTTATTTTCTATTTATTTATTTTCAGAAAAACAGTATTCATTATTTTTTCACCACACCCAGTGCTCCATGCAATCCGTGCCCTCTATAATACCCACCACCTGGTACCCCAACCTCCCATGTCTTATCTTACAGAGCCTTCCAGACCAATTTCATCTGATGTTCAAACAACGCAGTGCTGAGAAGCTAGGGGGAAAGGTATTAATGTGCTCATTTGACAGGTAGAAACACTGAGGCTTGGAGATGTGCTCTGCGTCAGACCCCATCCCCGTGCTGGAACGTGAGCCAATTCCCTTTATGTTGCCATCTGTCACCTGACACCCCAGTTGAGCGTCTGTCCTTGGGTCCCAGGTAGCTCTTCAAAGCACAGGGTGTTCTCAGGGCTCCAAGCACCAGGCACTGAGCCAGCACAGGTGGCTCCCAGCCAGGTGACAGGATCTGCAGACAAGCTTGGTTCCTGCCCGTAGCCTGGTATTCCTCGGGCAATTATTTTCAGAAGCCATCGACATTGTGGTTGGCCAGCAAACCTGGCTCTCACCCGCTGCCCAGGAATTGAACTGCTCATTGGCCCATGGGTTTATGAGTGTCAGCTGCTTTTTCTCATTACCACTTTCAATTAACTCATTGTTCTGAGTCCAAGCTAACGGCCCCCCTTGGGATTCATTTACATTAATGTTGTGGCCCTGGTTTCTTTTTTTTTTTTTCCCTAGAAGAAAAATTCAGGTTTTGTGAAGTGAACAATTAGAAACATCAGGGGTAGAGACCCTGGTTGTGGATCCAGAACAGAGGGGCACACATTTCCCACAGTGGCACGGTCAGCGCAAGGTGCCCTGGCCACTGAGACACATTGAACACATCCTTCAAGGCCCGGATCAGCCCTTCTTCTCAGAGGTAGCTGAGGCTGTAGGACGAAGATGCACGTGGATGAGGAGGCAAAGTGCTCTGGAGCTTGAGGAAGGTACCCTCCTACCCCGTCAGGAAAGCGTCAGTCTTCCATTGCAGAAGGAAGAAAACTGGCAGAGAACAGAAGTTTATTAAACACCTGGTATATGCAAAGTGTGATCGCCCTCATTTCCAATAATCCCCAACTAGGAATTAGTATCCACCTTCTATAGGTAAAGACACTAGGGCAGAGAGAGGGAGGTGTGACTTGACAAAAGCCATGCCAGTAGGAATGGTGGAGGGAAGATTTATACTTGCAAACGGGGACAAATGCAGGGAAAGTGAGTGTGGGGGATAGAAGGGGCATAGGCCTCGTGCCAATGAGTGATAATTCCTGAAAACCCCCTTTAAAATGTTTCTTGTGATGACCCACCTGCTTTTCATGCATTTATTTGGGAATCACTTGTTCTTTATCACCTTATAGATGGACCGAGAGTGCTCACTTGCAAACCAGGGTCTTTTTAGGGGAGTTTCCCCTTATGTTAAAAAAAAAAAAAGAGGGGTGCCTGGATGGCTCAGTGGGTTAAGCCTCTGCCTTTGGCTCCAGTCCTGATCTCCAGGTCTTGGGATTGAGTCCCGCATTGGGCTCTCTGCTCAGCAGGGACCCTGCTTCCCCCTCTCTCTCTCTCAACCTGCCTCTCTGCCTACTTGTGATCTCTCTCTGTCAAATAAATAAATAAAATCTTAAGAAAGAAAAAAAGGCTTTTTCTCCCCTTCAAGGTGATTATTGGTCCGTGCTGCTGTTGCAGCATGGTTGAGATCTGAAGATCAGAGTGACCCCTAAGAAGGAGACCCAGACAACCACTCCGAGAGTGGAAGGACAGGAGGCAGAGACAATAGGAAGGCCAAGCCCACACCTGTGACTGCCACTCTGCTTTTCCAGAAATGTCTCAGGGGAGGTCTAAGTACACCTCAGAGTAGGCCCTTGAGCTTCGAAGCCCCATGGTGCCATCCACCAAGAGACTTGGGGTAAGTCTGTCCTGCCTTGGCAGAGCCTCAGTTTCTCCACCTGGAAAGCGAAGGACGGATGAGCTGCCTTCTGAGGCTCTCCCAGTTCCAAAGTCCTCTGCTATGTGTTGGAGAGGATCCAGGGCTCATTACTCCAGAAGCTGGCAAAGCTGCTTTCCTTATTATTTTTTCACACCCAGTTACTTGGACGGTGACAGATTCTGCATTTATCCCCCTTTAGGTGTTATTTTAAGTTGTGAGCTGATTTATCTCTGTCTTTGATCAAGGACACCTATTCTGAATTTATGGGACCTGAGCGGAGCCATAGAGCAAATGAATCCGAGAGCCAAAGAGCCTCCCCACCCACCCCCCAGCCGCCGTGCCGTCCACCACCGCTCCCCTCCCTGAACGCAGCATAGAAATCCTTGGCACGTTTGCAGCCGTGTGCAGGCTACCTTTTGTTTCTCCTCTGGAGGGTGTTCGTGTGTATGAGCTAGAGGAGATGGAGCGTGAAGAAGCTGAAAGATCTAAGGGAGAGGAAAGGCCAGAAGTTTACAAGGAAGATGGCTAATCCTTGCCAAGGAGGTGAAAAAGTCAGACATCTGGTTGCTGGTTGTGTTTCCTGCTGAAAATCAGGGCAAAAGGTCCCCTACAAGTTCGGATCTGGGTGGGAGGAGAAGAAAAGAGGTAGGAGGGTAGATGTGAGCCAGAAATCCTATAGCCAGGGGAGGGGGAAGGGGGCAGGGGCGGGAGGTAGGGGTGGGAAACAACTGATTCTGTATTCTTTTTTTTTTTTTTTAAGATTATTTATTTATTTGACACACAGAGAGATCACAAGTAGGCAGAGAGGCAGGCAGAGAGAGAGGGGGAAGCAGGCTCCCTGCTGAGCAGACAGCCTGATGCGGGGCTCGATCCCAGGACCCTGAGATCATGACTGGAGCCGAAGGCAGAGGCTTAACCCACTGAGCCACCCAAGCGCCCCTGATTCTGTATTCTTGCTGCTCCAATCTTCTTCCAAAAGTGGGGAGGAGGTTTGGCAAAATATTCAAAGCAATCCAGCTTCCAGGGAGTGAACAGCGTCCAAGAGGCCCTTAGAGGTTCTCTCCTGGCTCAATGACTGGTTTTCAGGAGGAGTGGCAGGGCTGTGATCCAAAGTCCGGCCAGATAACAGAAGCCAGGAGGTAACCCGGAATTCTTCATTAACAGTGCAAACGAGCGAGAAGGAAAGTAAACAGATGCCCGGCTGCTGCGTGTGTATGCCCCTGACTACAATAAGCCCTGACATTTAGACAGCACTTTGTACTTTGCATTTTTACAAAGAACAGTTTCTCTGTCTGATTCCCATCATCCTACCGTGGTGAGCAAGGAGGGGGTGAGGCCTAGGATGTGAATCCGTATATCACAGAAGAAGAAATCAGATGAAAAAGGAAAAGTAATTTGACTGACAACACAGAGCCTTAGGAGGCCTTGATTAACCCCCTCCTCTACGTGTCCTTGTCCCCCCAATACCCTGTGTCACCAGGAACTGGGAGGAAGGCCTCAGCCCTGTGTGGGGGGACCGGCAGCTTTCTGTCCAAGGTGCTGCTTCTGGGCTGTGTTGTGTAGAACAGGTTCCTTGGAACTGAGAACTCCCAGAGCATTTGGCAGTGAGTGCTGGTTCAATGCCTAGTGTGTCACAACCAAGTAACCCAACTTTAAATCCAGTTTTCCAGGGGCGCCTAGGGTGGCTCAGCTGGTGAAGCATCTGCCTTCAGCTCAGGTCATGACCACTGGGGTCCTGGGATGGAGCCCCACGTCCAGCTCCCTGCTCAGTGGGGGGCCTGCTTCTCCCTTTCCCTCTGCCCTTCGCCCTGCTTGTGCTCCTTCCCCCACCCTCTCTCTCTCCCCGCCCAGCAAAATAAAATCTTTAAAAAAAATAAATTCAGTTTTCCTTCACACGAACTTTAATCGGTAGCTCTTAATTTACGTGATCAATTGTTGAATCAGTACAACACAATTCTCACCTGTTTTAACATTTTCATGTTAGAGTATCAGGGCAAATAGTTCTAATTTTCCATTTGACCCTTCAAATAAAAATGAGGAGTTGGCCCGCCTGCCTTCCCTCCTTCATTATTTCACAGATATTTAATGAGTGCCATGCCAGCGCTGAGAATACAGCAGTGAACTGAACAGGCATAGAGTTTGACTTCATGATGGGGAGGACTGACAATACACAAATTCACATGTTTGGAAATCTGATCTCTCTGCATACATGCCTAGAAGAAAAGGAAGGGCTATGGTAGAGAAAAACGGACAGGAGGACCCGTATTTAAGATGGGGAAGGAGGCAGAAGACCAGAAGGGAGAGTAGGATGGGCAAAGGGAGGCCAACAGGAAGGGCCCAGGAGCTTGAGCAGAAACCCAGTATGGCCTGAGCCCCTGGGGGGCTCCGAAGGCAGCCGCTCATCCGTAAAGTACGTTTGAGGGGGATATTTTCACAGGGAACCTCTCTTTTCTCACCTGTAAAGTATGGGGAATGAGATCAACCTCACTGGGTGTTTGAGACAACAATGAAAATCCTAACAGTGGAAACCCTAAGCCAAGACATATAAATGTGTCTTTCTCATACTAGGAGATCTGCTTCATCATAACGCGTCGTGGGTCTTCCTTGGTGGGGGGCGGGTGGAGCATGTTGCTTTGGCTTTCTCCTGCCATTAGAGTGTTGAATGAATGGTCTGTAAAGACACACTTGGGAGTTTAGGACCACAAAAAAAAGATGCTGCAGAGTGCTGGTTCAGCACCGTTTCTCCCTCCCATTGGTTGTTCCAGGGCTAATGGCAGGGTCTAGCCTAAGTAACATACAAAGATGGCCTGAGCGCATAGGAAAAAACTTCCCATTCTTTTAGCCCGGCGACATGTTTGGGAGACTTTGAAAACTTAGGGGGCAGATGGAAATAAATACAGACAACTGTCTTATTTACTGTAAAGTGATATTTCCTAACCTTTGGTCATCCAGATGTCCTCTCTCCTTTGAGGCACCCACCACATCTTTGAGAATCACAGAAAACTTGGATGGTTGGTATTATAAATATACAGGTGCTTTCTTGTTTTCCAAAAATTATATTTTATATCACATTTTAGAGACTTATTTGAAGGCCTGGCAACCCTGGGAGACAGGCGACCTAACATGTTGAACCGTACCTCCCTGCTTAATTGTCTTTGTAACACTTTCTAGTGGCACTCTTATCTGCTGGAAGATAATAACTGTGAATGCCTTTCGTTTCCCACCTCTTTTCCCACCAATAGAATGTGAACTTGAGGATACCCGTCTTGTTCATGGCTATGTGCAGCATCTAGAAGTATGCCTGGCCCATAGGAAGCACTTGGTAACAAGGAGTCTGATGAATTAATTAATGGCTCTCATTTTAGAGGTGGAGCAATTGAGACTTAGTGAGTTTCAGTGACTTTTCCAGGTTCAGGAGGTGTTGAGTGGTCGGGCCAGGACAAGAAATCAGGTCTTTGCATTTCTTATCTAGGGCTCTTTCTGAATTCTATGCCTCTTTCTATGGTATAACTATAAGCTCAGAAATATATGAAATACATTATCACGTGTCTGAAATACTTGAATTCACAGTCCTAAAGAGCTCACTCTGCTAATCAACTTGGTGTTTTGTTTCCTCGACAAAGGAGATAAGGAACTCCAGCTAAAGGGGGAAGGAGCAGGAGGGAAGGCCACCAGCTGTCATCTTGACATCCAGGGAGAGGCAGAAACCCCAAGGAGCAGGCCTGGAGCTCCAACACACTGGCTGGCTGGGGCCACTTAGCGTAAGGACAAAATGCACCACACATTGTCATAGCTCTAGATGAGAGCATCGCGGCATCACATCATTTAAAGGAAATTTCGGGGCTATTCCATGTTGGGAAGGGCATGCCATGAACCCTAAGAGTGGTTACCTGGAGAACTGGAGCGCCCTGGGCCAATTTCCAATTTTGACTTTACAGACCCCTGCACTGTTTATGTTTGTGTGTCAAGCACAACAAAAGCCCAACAAAGGCAAAGGAATTCATGGTCTTTACTATGTTCTATTTAATAAGCCTGGAAAACATGCTCTTCCATGTAGAATGCTTCCATAAAAAATAATTTAAGTCTAAAGAAAAATAATTAAGATATAAAGGACAGGATCATGTTTACCAGCAGGCTGAGTTGTCACTGTGAAATAAGAATGCATGACAAATATGGAAAGCCTGTGGCATGGCAGGCTCTATGCAAAGCATTTTGCTTACTCGTCTCATGTCGCTCTCATTACAACCCTTTTATTACCCTGCATTTGTGGGAGAGTTGAGCTCTTAAGATTAAGAACTTTGCAGGGAGGCAAGCTATGGAGCTCGAACTCAGATGCAGACCCTTCTAACACCAAAGCTCAGGTTCTGAAACCAGAGCTGCTTTGTTTTTTTGTGCGAGTCCCACATTAAGGGGGTTGTGGCAGATTAGAGGTTCAGAGAAGCTGTCTCCATTTTACAAAACAGCATGCCTTCAACGATTCTTTCCCTGCTCCCTGCTGGTTACAGATGTTAATTAGCAAACCCTCCCTCTCTTCCAGCTGCCCACCCCCTCCTTCCTCCAAACCTGAACCCCCCCAGCACCAGCTCACCCTGCCCAAGAACTCGGGACTGGCTCCTTGCGAACAAAGGGCAATAACCCCAGGTTCTCTTGACTTAATAATACCTATGTGTCCCATAGCCCTGAAAAAGTGCTGTTTATCTTGCTATCTATTTGACATTTACAAAGGAGCATATGAAAGTGAAAAGATGTTTTCCTTTGGATCCAAAAAAGGATTTGGACACTTAAGGCACAAAATCCTCAAGGGCCCCCAGTTTTGCTTTGTATCTTCATGATGGAATGTGACATTTTGAAATATGGAGATGTTTGTCATGGGTAAAAGTTGTGCTTACTGAAACAAACAAACAAACAAAAGAAGGTGAATCTTCAGTATTTTCTACTAAAATCACTTGCTTTTTAGCTTTGAAATGTAACCTTGATCTGCTGATGTCCTTTCAGAAGGTGTTCTGGTGCTGCCTGAGACTCCCTGGAGAGAAGGACAGAGGGAGGAAGAGAGGGAGGAGGGGAGGGAGGGAGGGAGGGAGCGAGCTTGGCTTAGGGATCTGCATCTGCATGGAAGAGAAGCCTGAGGCTCTGAGAGGAGGGACAGTGCTAGCCAGTGGAGGCGGGTACCCGCCCCATGATGCAGCACCAAGTGTTAAATCTCTCTCAACTTCATTGGCTTTCTTCTCTATAAAACAATCACAATTAGGGGTGCCTGATGGCTCAGTCGGTTAAGCATCTGCCTTCGGGTCCTGGGATCCAGCCCCTCATGATGCTCCCTGCTCAGTGCGGAGCCTACTTCTTCCTCTCTCTCCCTCTCCCCCCCAAAATACATAAAATCTTAGAACAAAACAAAACACAAGTGGAATTAGAGAATCTATCTCATAAGGTTATTGGGAGGATGGAATGAAATAAAACGTGTAGAAGCACTTAAATATTTCATAGCACAAAGTAAATTCGCCATAGAGACTTCAGTTACCACATCTCGGTGAGGTGCCAAATATCCAATCAACAAATCACACCAGTTGTCACACTATGGTTCAGATAGTTGCCACAAAGTGTCACGCAAAACGGAAATGATAATGAGAGGCTTAACCTAGCTTGGGAGGTCAGAGAGAACTTCAAAGAAGTGAAGGTAAAACTGAAATCCACAGGGTAAGAAGAATCCTTCAAGTGGGAGAAGCCAGTACTATTTCAACCACGCTTTTCAAAAACCAACTACAGTGTGTATGGCAACTTTCAAAGACAACAAATGTGGAAAGCATTTCTAGGTTAGTACTGTTTTTTATTTGCTTATCTTTTTATTTTATTTTATTTTATTTTATTTATTTGAGAGAGAGAGACAGTGAGAGAGAGAATGAGCGAGGAGAAGGTCAGAGAGCGAAGCAGACTCCCCATGGAGCTGGGAGCCTGATGTGGGACTCGATCCCGGGACTCCAGGATCACGCCCTGAGCCGGAGGCAGTCGTTCAACCAACTGCGCCACCCAGGCGTCCCTATTTGCTTATCTTTGATTATGAATGAGATGGAATGTTTTCAAATATTTGTTGGTCATTTGAGTCTTTTTTTTTTTTTAAGATTTTATTTATTTATTTGACAGAGATTACAAGTCATCAGAGAGGCAGGCAGGGAGAGAGGAGGGAGCAGGCTCCCTGCTGAGCTGAGCAGAGAGCCCTGGGCTCATCCCAAGACCCTGAAATCCTGACCTGAGCAGAGACAGAGGCTTAACCCACTGAGCCACCCAGGCTCAAAAAAGACCTTGAGTCTTTTTTTAATGGTCTTTGCCTAACTTTGTTACTGAAGGGCAACTGTATTTTTTTTGTTTGTTTTTAAAGGCTATTTAGATATTAAGTTTATTAACTTTGTCATAGTTATCATAGACAGTTTTCCAAATTTGTAATTCATCTCAATTTTGTGAAGCTCTTCAAACTATATATGCAAATGCATTAACACTTTATATCTTTGTCTTTTAACAGTTCTTGCCCTTCCTAATGTCAGAGACTCACCTATATTTTCTTCCTTTTTGATGGTTTTATTTTGTATTTACTCACTCATAAGATTTTTAAAATTCCCTACACCCACTTGTTTTGATTCTTACTCAATGGAATTCATCTCTACTATTTATCCTCCATGTAGACCATTTCCTTGCTCATAATCTTCATGGCTTTTCCCATTTCCTCTGTGTTCTGTAAAGACTCACAAAGACTCACAAAGTTTAATGTCCATGCTAGTGTTTTTATGTTCTAGCCTCCCATCCCGATGATTTTAATCTTACCATTAATACCCGAGTTTCCTTGCCTTCTTGATATGCCTTTACATCTTGTCTTGTTTTTTTTTTTTTTTCTCATGATTTTCTATTTGTATCAATGGAAGCTATTTTAATCAACGAGACCACACAGCTTTCAACCGGTTTATCTGGCTTTTGCCACACATGACTCCCATCGTTAAACATTCTTCCTATGAATCTGTGAATTGTTACTTGTACTCCGGTATTGCTCATGAGGGCTTCAGTTGTCCCTTGCCAGGTTCCTCCCTCCCAATCTGCTTTTGCGCAGAGGGAGATCTAACTGGGTGTGTTGCCCAGTTCCATGTCTCGTGGCCATGATAGCTCATGACCAATGCCCAATGTCCAGTACGAGTAACTGTCATGGTTTTCAGCAGAAACTTTTTTCAGAAAAAAAAATCTTACCAGAACTCCAACATAAACACCTCGAAAATCATAAAAGGCTTGACTGAAGCAACGGATAGAGGCCCAGACTAACACTCTGTCACATGCCGCTCTTGTCCTCAGATGGATTTTCTCCTCCTCCTGACACATTGAACTGACAGAATGAATGAGAAAGGCAACCCCTCACCAGGTGCCATTATAAAGATTTCTTCTCAGGTGCCTGGGTGGCTCTGTGGATTAAACCTCTGCCTTTAGCTCACGTCATGTTCTCAGGGTCCTGGGATCAAGCCCCGCATCGGGCTCTCTGCTCAGTGGGGAGCCTGCTTCCCCCACTCTCTCTGCCTGCCTCTCTGCCTACTTGTGATCTCTCTCTCTCTCTGTCAAATAAATAAATAAATAAAATCTTAAAAAAAAAAAGAGAGAGAGAGAGAGAGAGATTTCTTCTCTCTTAGGGTCCAAGCATTGACCTTGGATCCTCAGTGCTTTGAAAGGCTCTGGTTCATCTTTCTTTCTTGCCCACCCCAAACTCCCTGCCCTCCTCCATTCTGTGATTTGCAATCTCTGGACGGATGTAGAACATGTGCGACTAGGGGCGGGGGGGCGGGTGAATATTCTGGCACCTCTGGCCCAAGAAGTTGAAATGCCAACTTCTTGGTGATCCTTCATCCTTTCCTCTGGACCCAGACCCCAGGGGTGGGGGAGGAGGCCACCTGGGCAGCATGCCTCCTGCCCCAGATGCCCCCACCAGGCTCCTTCCCCACCCAGGGCTCAGACACAGGTGTGAACGTCCCCTTTCTTTCCAGTTTGCTACAGCTATGACCTTGCTTTAGGATATTTCTTTCTGTTCCAGAGCCCAACAAAGTCAGCATTTAGCTAATGAGCACCATATTACTGAGAACGTAAAAGACCCCATTGTTTTCCCCCTCCCCTTTATGGAGGGACGTGGCTTCCTGAGGTAAATTAATTTGCGGAAAGAGTCAGAATAACCAATTGCTTTACAATGAATAACGTTTTAAGCCACTTATGCACAGGGTGGGGCTCAGGGAAAATATTACATACTGTATTTTTCTTCGCACACTCCTCTTCTCTGAAAAACGACTTCTTAATGCTCTTATTAAGGTATCCAAGCTATAATCTGATGGTTCTAAAAGGCTCCCTTGCACTTTTCTTCATCCTCTTTGAATACCTTTAGAAGAGATCAAGTGTTGGGTCACTGGGAAAAAAGGAAACCGCACAATGGGATGGTTGATTATGGCTCCCTGACCCAAAAGGGCAGGGAGTCCAGAGGGAGTCACAGAAGTCCCTGGCAGTGACAAGTGTCAGCTCTTCCCAAGAGTACAAAGTCACTCATGAGAGAGGCTTGCCGAGGAGAACACCTGTGGGTGTGCATTGCACGTGTGTGTGTGTGTTGCCCATGCGTATGTGTATGTCTGAAATTTTTAACGAATTAGTACTTTATTATGTTCGTAAAGTAATTCCCCCTCAGGGTAAAAATTCAAACAGTGCCAAAGAGACTAAGTGATCCCGGTTTTATAACTGTCAGAAAACCATGTGTATGTACGTAGGCACATGTTCATATATAACGTTCCTCTTCCAATGAGTTCTTTTATGAAAAGAAATGGGGAGAAAGCACTTCTCTAAGTTCTTCAAACTAGTGATTGCAAGCAGTCTCCAAAAGCCACCCTGAATCCTACTTTTCTCATCTCTTTTGACTACTTTTGGAACAGAAGTCATTTTTCAAAGTGAAACACACCTGGGAAACACAATGGATGAAATTCTTAACAACAGGACAGTGGAAGCCTGACAGGTAGTGGACACTCACTAAATATTTATTGAACTAGCAGGTCATGAAATCAAACTGTAACACTCTTTCGCAACTCGGTTTTTTTCTCTCAGGACCTCTGGGGTGGTGTCCATGTGGGTCTGTGGAAGTGGGTAGCAGTATTTTTTTTTTTAATTTTACTTATTTATTTGATAGAGAGAGAAAGAGTGTGTGCAAGCAGGGGGAGTGGTGGGCAGAGGGAGGGGGAGAGGGAGAAGCAGGCTTTCCCCTGAGCAGGGACCCTGACAACATGGGGCTTGAATCCTAAGACTCCGGGATCATGACCTGAACTGAAGGCAGACGCTTAACCAACTGAGCCCCCCAGGTGCCCCAGGTAGCAGTGGTGGTGCGTGCTGCTAAGTGTTCTGTTGTTGGAATTTACCATCATTTGACCAAACAGACATTGCGTGGGGACACGGGGTGGAATTTTAGCTTAGAGCTTGAGTCCAACGACTCTAAGTAAAAAGCAGGAAATGGGTCAGGACTCCTCACCCCCGTCCCTTCATTCCAGATACACTTGGAGCTTTTTAATTTTCATGGTCGAACCTAAAACCCATCCAAAAACGTGTCAGGGATACTGACATTTGCGTTCGATGTCAGGAAAGATGGGAAAGAACAAAGGGAAGTTTAAATAAAGAAGTACGAATAAAAGTTTCACTCGGCGCATCACTGAGTAGAGGAATAGAGGCTTACATTTCTTTGGAAAAAATTAGAAGTTAATACTATTGGAGTTAAATTCTTTTACCAAATGACTACCAAAAAAAGCCTATAAAGTGTGTGTATGTTTATGTGTGTGCGTATCATTAACAGGTTATGCAGTGAAAGATTAACACTGCATTGATAGCTTTATGAGTCACTTTTTTAATTTATAAAAATAATGCAACAGTAAAATTCTGCATGTGGAGGCAGGGCAAGTTTCATACCTCCTACGAACTAAGGGTCCATTCTGGTCTGTGCATTACCGTCTGGGGAATGACCGGTCCTGAAATCCACACCCTCCTTTCCAATCTGCATGGCGGGGTGTCACGGATCCCCAGCCAGCAAATGGCCTGTCCTCCTGACAATCGGCTCAGAGAGGGCTGTATGAGCCAAGGTGAGACTCGGACTTCAGATAACAGTCTAGCTCTTTTATCTGAAACACTGTGGCCTCATCTTTGCCTGTCCCAGAATGAAGCCGTGTCTGAGTAAGGAGAAGGAAAGCGAGAGCAGAGAGAGCTGGAAAGACGGGGAGAGAGAGACAACAGATGACCAGTTTGAGCCTCTCCGCCCTGCCAGGTGACTCCTTTTTATCTAAATCAATACATCCCTCTTCCTCACCTAGTTAATTTGAGTTGGTTTCTGTCACTGATAACCACAAGAATTCTAAGGCAATGTGTCAGCCCCTAAAAGTTCAGGACACATTTATGGACATGGGCTTTCTGGGCCTACTTTAATCAAGAATGCTTTCCCCAGCCAGTACGATGTGATTGTAGCCCAGAATAACTTCTTCTGTGAAAGCCATGCCTCATGAATATAGAAGGCTTTGGGAGCCTCGTCTTGCTATTATCAAGTGGTTTGTCTGTTCTGGCAAAGGGTTTTGCTTTGGAGAATTTCCCTGTGCCCTCCATCCTCATCCACACTCGCTCAACAGAGACCCTCGTTCCTACAAAATCGGGCCCACCTCCCACCACCCGCCTCTACCCCTTTCACCCTCCCCCTGTTCATGCAACTCCAGCCAACATATTTTCTCTTTCCTGACCTCAAAAATGCCAAATTGTCACCCAAACGCCAGGCCCTTCCCCATGCTGTCCCCTCCTGCCTGCAAGTTTCTGCTGAAAGCATCTCCTTCCTTCACTTGGCTGCCTCTTCCTGAGTCAGCTGGGATAGCCCGTATTCCTTCTTCCTGTGTCTTCGGCAAGCGAATCTAAGATCTGATATCAGCTCTCACTTTAGTCTTTGCTTTTCTCTTCTTTATCACAAAACATAATTACTCAGTTAGCTGTGTAATTTCTGTATTTGACACCTGGCTGTAATTTCTGCAGCCAGGTGTCTAATATCTCTTTCTTTCCAGAGATGACAAGCCCCACGAAGGCACGGTCCAGGCCCATTTTATCCATGACTCCCCCCTCGGGATCTAGAAGAGTGCCTGACCCTCCCTGGGTAGCTGCTGAGTGGGTGAGGGCAGACTCACGACCAGGTGCATACACTGGATAGTTTCTTGAACACAGAAGGAGCCCAGCTTTCAGGAACAGAGCATCTCTTAAGAGCCTTGCCCACAGGACACTGCATGGATTAATGGCCTTTGCACTGACTTCAGCACAATTAAAAAAAAAAAAAATCAGGAAGGAGAATTTCCAGGAAGGCTCTGGGTCTGGAGAGCAAATGGATGGCATGGAGCTCCTTGTTTCCATTTGTCTCTTGCAGACATCAGTCAGGACTCACCCAAATCCTCTTTTCAAGGTATTTTGGGGCCCCTGTTCAGTTAAGTTAACTAGGAAACTCCCAGCACCATCAAATTTATTTCCACAGCATGAGAATGGTACCTATCAAAAGCAAACACTTAAGCAGGCAAGTTGAAGGAATTTGGCTGAAGCAGGCATCATCGGACACTCACACCAGAAGGGAGGAAAGTGCTTTTACTATTGGAATGTTTTAAAATCTCATGTGCATTTTTGTATTATTTTGCACTGTTTCTCATGGTGTCGAGTAACCCCAGAGCAAAGTCTTTGAAGTCAGCAAGACCTACGTTTTAACTTGGCTGTTCTACCTATTAGCTGTGTGACCCAAAGAAGTTGCTTAACCTCTCTGGGCTTTGGATATTTTTCTTCAGAAACTGGAGGATAATGTCAGAACTTTCCGCTTAAGGTTGTAGTGAGTGGGTGGGCCTTGAAATAATGTAATCAAGGCAAACCACCTAGCACCGCGCCTGATACCTCGTGAGCTGCTGTTGTTAGCTGTCATGGCCTGATTGCTGTTGCTCTTGTTGTAGACGTGAGTAAAGCATCTGGAATTGTGGCTGGCACATAGCAAATATCAATGGTCTCGTGTTACTCTTTTAGGTCCGGTACAGGTGAGATTCAAACATTTCCCCACCATGGCACAAGCTGATCGGGGTAGAAGCAAGGCACTGGCCTCTGGGTGGCGGGAGTTCTGGCAAGGAGTGGCTCCCACGGGACACAGGGATGAGAGAGTGCAGGGACGGCTATGATGGTGAAGAGTTGTTTTGGGGGATCTGGGCAGTGGTTCCTTACCAGTCAGAGTGGAAGCTGTTCTGCGGGGAACCCACAGTGTGGCCTTGTCCAGGCAAACCAGGGCACATCTGGCCTGGACTGGCTACTCAGCGGGAGCCTCAGGAGGCTCCAACCCCGAGGGCGCGGCTGATTCTCCCCCAATTAGAAAATCCCCTTTCAGGGCTCACACATGCCACCAGGGCATTGCCAGGCCTCCGTTGCCTTTTCTGGACCCTTCTTCAGGGACTTCCTGCCCAGGAACCGTGAACAGCTGCCATGCCCACAGACTTGCTGCCTCTGCAACTCCTGGGCTGCACGTTGCGGCCTGAGCCCATGCTCTCCTCCCTCCCCACCTGACACCAGGCAGAGGCAGGAGCCACCCCTCCCCGCCAGCAAGGCTGCAGCTGCCTCCCTGTCCCGTCTGTCACCCCCCAACACTGGCATGAGAGCCTGAGGGGCCCTGAACTTTTGCCCCGTTTCCTGCTTTCCAGCAGGGTGGCCGGGCCCTCCAGTGGTCTGAGGCTGCAGGGCTGGGTGGGCCTTCCCACCCCCAGCTGACTCCCACTCAGGAAATGGCCAGTCTCTATTTTGAGCAGAGGAACGTGTCACACCTCCCCGGGCCGGGACACCTCCTCCCTTGCCAAGAAACCACACTCCAACTGTGCTTAGCCAATGACATTTCAGTCCCGGTCTGCAAAGGCCTTTAGGACCTTTCAAGTTGCTTCAATCCTCTGAGCCTCCAAAAAGTAAATCTTATTTTCTCTTTCTTCCCCAGTACTTCCCCACAGTCAGCTATATATAGCTCTGGGTGCAAGAGCTAACCTTGGAGGGCTGGGCACTTGGACAGGGATGACCTATTGTTTCAACACCCGCCAAAGGATCCCCCCCCACCCTGCCCGCCCAGCTGGGAGCTAGAGTGTGCAGGGAGGGGTGTACAGAGAGGGATCGAGTGCAGCCACCTCAGGCCTGACCCTGCCAGGCCCTGCCTCTTCTTCCGTGTACACTTCTGGAGAGCTGACTTGATGTCTCTGAGATTCATTTTTGAAACTGGGAAAATACTACAAACTTCTTGGAAGGGTCATAAGGATTAGCGTGTACATCTATGTACATCCTATGTCAAGGAGGGGGTACAGTTGGTTGGTAAGTAAATACTTGCTATTAATTATGCTACGCGGTGACTTTTGGAAATCTCTAGGTATCTGGGCAGTTGAGAAGAAGGTCTTCTCTTTTTGTGTCTCAAGGACAGCACACTCACGTGGACACTCAGAAAGGTCTATTTACTTCTTCTTAATGTTTAACTCTTCGTAATGTCCCATCACAAAGCTTGTTCCTAACATTTGTGGGACAGAAGACAGGACAACGAGGAGGCAGACATTCTATGAGCCTATATACCGAACAGCTCTATCAGGGTGTAACTGACAATCAAACTTCCCACCATAGATGTAACACACGTACACACCCATGCGGCCATGTCTGCAAGCAGAGAGTGAACACGTGTAATGCTCCCCAAAGACCCCTCCCCCTGCACGATTCCACCCTGCCATACCCCCCACCCCACCTCTGCCATCCCCAGGCAACCACTGTTCTGCTTTCTGTGGAAAGGGATCCATCTGCGTGTTTTAGAGTTTTATGTAAATGCATCCATATACTACGTACTCCTTTCCTTTGTTTCTGCATCTCAGCATCCTTCTTTTGAGACCCATCATGCTGATGCCAGTATCATTGTTTCACTCTCCTTTATTGTTGGGTAACGGTTCACTGGCCCGCCGCATAGACATAACACACACTGCTAACCCATTGACTGGTTTTTGACTACTTGTTTCTTATTTGGGGCTATTAAGAAGAAAGGTGTTAGGAATATTCATGCACCAGATTTGGTTTCTATATATGCTTTCTTTTCTCTGGAGGAAACACACAGTACGGGAGTAGCTGGATAGGTTATGTGCATATTTACTTTTTAAGAAACTGTCCAACTTTTCCTTACACGTGGCTGTACCCTTTTCCACTCCCACCCACCAGCAGTCCAGGAGAACGTTCCAGTTCCTTCCCACTCTTGGGTGTGACTAACGCTTGGAATGGTCTTTTCCATTCTAGCCATTCTGACGAATGTGTAGTGGAATCTTATTGTGATTTTAATTTGCATTTCCCTCAAGAATAATGACGCAGAGAACTTTTTATCATGTGTCTGTTTGTCATCCGTGTATCTGCTTTACTGAAGAGTCTGTTCAAACCTTTGGCCCTTTACTGAAAAATGAGCTCGTTGTTTTCTTGATATGTAGTTTTGAGAGGTTTTCTACTCTGTATATTCTGTACTCTTAATCAGTTGTGTAATTTGCAAAGATTTTCCTCTCAGCCCATGGCTTATCTATTTATTCTCTTAACAGCATCTTTCAAAGAGCAGAGTTTAAAATTCCAATGAAATTCAAATCATTTTCTTTTTCCTTTTGTGAATCATGCTTTTTGTTCTCATATCTAAGAACTCTTTGCCTAGCCCAAGGTCATAAGGATTTTCTCCTGGAAGCTTTATGGGTTTGCGATCTCACATTTAGTTCTAAAAATTTTTTAAGACTCCATTTTATATATGGTGGAAAGTCTGGTCTAACTTCTCTTTGCATATGGAGTTCCAACTATTTCAGTCCTATTTATGGAAAAGAATACACCTTCTTCATCAAATTGCCTTTGCAAGTTTGTCAAGAATCAGTGTCTATTTCTGGAATCTCTGCATTGATCTATTTGTCTATCTCTAGGTCAATATCATCATCTTGATGAGTGTAGTCTTCCAATAAGGTAGTATTAGCTTTCCTATTTTATTCTTCTTTTTCAAAGTTGTTGGGCTAATACAGGTTTATTACTTCCTATATGAATTTTAGCATGAGCTCACTGATATTTAATTTAAAAGAAAGCCAGATGGGATTTTGATTAGGAGTAAAATAAATCTATAGAACAATTTGCTGAGAACTGACAACAATACCGAGTCTTCTGACCCACTGTTTTTTCCATTTATTTAGGTTTTTAAAAATTTGTCTCAGCAAAGTATAGTTTTCAGTCTATGGATCTTGCACATTGTTTGTCATGCTTATCCCTAAGTGTTTTATAATTTCTGGTGCTATTGTAAACTGTGTTTTTAAAATTTCATTTTTGGTTGTTTATTGCTGTCAGTGGAAATACAATAGATTTTTGTATGCTGATCTTTGTCCGGCAACCTTGCTAAACTTGTTTATTAGCTCTGGTAACTTTTCATAGATCCCATCAGATTTCTTGCCTAAATGATTATGTCAGTGGTTAGTAAGAACAATTTTACTTCTGATTTGGATAATTTCTTTTTCTTGACTTACTGCACTGACTACAACCTTCAGCATAATTTTAAATCAAAGCACTAAGAGCAGACATCACGTTTACTACCTGATCTTACAGGGTAAAGGCTGTTCGTCTTTTATACTGAAGCATGGTGATAGGTGCAGACCCGCTGTACAGGCCTGCTATCAGGTTGAGGAAGTTCTCCACCATTCCTGAACTGCTGAGAGTTTTTGTTTGTTTTTCATCAGGAATAGATGCTGGATTTTTAAATGTCTTCTCTGCATCTATTATGTGGTTTTTTTTTTTTTTGGCTTATTAATATAGTGAAGTATGTGGATTTTCAAATGTTAAACTCACCCTCCATTTCTGTGATAAACTACTTGGGTATGATATATTGCCTTTTTATAGGTTGTTGGATTTCTCCATGCTAAAATTTTGTTTCAAATTTTTCCATCTAAGTTTATGAAGGCTATATTGGTCTGTTGTTTTTTTGTGATGAGTTTTTCTGGTGTGGAATTAGAGTGATGCTAACCTCATCACAGGAGCTGGTTTCCCCTTGGGCATGGTCTATTCTTGGGAGGATACCCTGAGGAAAAAGCTCACATAGATTCCAGAAGACCCTCAGAGTGATTCTGGCAGGTGACTTGAGCTTTCCAGTTACGTAGAATATGATCTAGAAGAGTTCTGCATATGGTTCCTCTGCCACTTCCTTACAGTCCTGGGCAGAGCACTGCAGGCGAGGCTCTTAAAAAGTCCGGACACAGGGGTACCTGGGTGGCTCAGTGGGTTAAGCCCCTGCCTTCGGCTCAGGTGATGATCTCAGGGTCCTGGAATCGAGTCCCGCATTGGGCTCTCTGCTCAGCAGGGAGCCTGCTTCCCCTCTCTCTCTCTCTGCCTGCCTCTCTGCCTACTTGTGATTTCTCTCTGTCAAATAAATAAATAAAATCTTTAAAAAAAAAAAAAAAAGTCCAGACACAGGGTGGGGCTCCTGAAGCCCAGGACCAAGATGCACTGCCACCACAGAGCCGTCTGGAATCCTGACTAGCCATCATCTGGAGTCCTTGCTCAATATGAAACTAAGCTCTTTCCCTTTTAGAAGACATGCCATGGGAATCACCCTGGCAAAAACACTCTCTAGTATGTTTTCAACCTGCCTTGGCTACCACCACCTTCCCACTCAGACAAGCTCCAGGCTCTCATCTTTAAAATCCATGAAAACCAAAGCTCGTGAAGCAGGGTCTTCAGGACCCTCACCACCCTTGCCCCCTCTCTTCCACAGGAAGAGCTGAACCCCCCTCACCCTGTCCCCGCATCCCATCCCACAAACAGCAATCTGCCTCTCACCCTCACCACTCCTGCCAAGGTCACCAACGAACTCCTTCTTGCCAGTCACTTGGGGGCCCTTCTCTGCTCCATGAGTCATACCCTTGGGCACTTCCGACTGCGCCTCTGCCTTGGTGCATCTCCTGTTGACTTCTGTAACAGCTGGTCCTTCTCCTCCTCTCTCACTGGCCTTTGTCTCTCACAGACACCAAACATACTGGTGCTCCCATGATATCTTTCTCCTATTCTTACTCCTTAGACTGATCCCCCAGTTCCAGGGGACATACCCCTTCCTCACCAGCAGCCACACAGATGCGCTCAGACTGTGCACAGGCTGACTCCAGACAGCCTTGTCCCACTGTGCTCATTCCGTGGGGCAGAGACCAAATTTGAGTTATGCACAACCTTGCCCTACGTGACTGTTCTACCTCTATACATTCCAGGCACACCACTTGATGCCCTCCACAGCAATGGTCTCTAGGCTGTAAAGGCTTTAAAGACTCAATTCATCCCTTAATCATCTTTGACAGACCCGGTGCACAGTAGATGATCTTGAAGAGGGTGCTGTCTTCCAAGTCCAACCCCCACTCGTAGCCAGGGTGAGTTTCTCCACCGAGAAAGGCCACCACGTCCCGAGAGTGAGGTTGTCCTTCTTTTGGACTGTGTGTTCTTCTGAACCAGAGGAATGGATAGAGCCCGATGCTAGCTCTGCCTCTTAGATTCTGAGTTTGCTGATTCAGCAAATAATATAGTCGACCTTACAGACTGTGGGGAGGATTGCAGAGGTAAAGGTGTAGAACTGTTCCCTGCCTTCAGTCCTGCCTTGCTCTCTAAGGCACTCAGGACAATACGTCTGAGCAAAGGATACTGCAGGGGAAAATTTCTTATCCCAAAAGGAGCCCAAACCTGCCCGACCACCACTAGCTCTCAAGGTCTGTTCCAATTCTGTGTGTAATAGTGCCCTCAATCTAGTCATCTGTCCATTCAGATGACAAAGGCTCAGTGCTTGCTGCTGCCACATGCGGTGGCCAGCACCGGGAGACCAGGACCCTAGGTGACCGAATACAGTCCCTGCCCTCAGGACACTGCATTTTGCCACACTTGGGAAGTGTCGGAGTGGATCTAGGTATATATTTGCTAATGGAGGAAAAACACTGGCTTCTGGGACAAAGCAGTAGCAGGGTGGGAAGTAGAGAGGTGGTCCTTTAGACAGAGTATTCAAGGAAGGGCTCTCTAAAGAGGTAAATGTTAGAGAATGCGGTTGGAGGGCGGGGAGATTTCTGAGAAATGGTGGAGCAGCTGGAAGGGGCAGGCTTGAGCCTTCAGGGAAGGCAATGTGGTAGCCAAGAGACAAGGGGAAAAGGGAAGGGCCTTGGGTACCATTGAAAAGGTAGGGAAGTACCAGATCACCCAGGACACAGAATCAGGGCTGGATGATAAGAACAAGAGGCCTTCTCTCAGGGTTCTGAGCAGGAATGAATAGGATTTGCAGGTGGGGGATTTCCTTACTGTCAAGGGCCATCTGCCCACCAGGGGGAGCACCTGGTACGCACCGCCTGAGCCCTCCCCTTTTTGCCGGTCAGTTCTTACTCCTACACCCAGACCCGAAGCCCGAAAGTACCCGCTTCCTCAGACCGGGAGCTGGGAACTGATAGAAGAGAAGAGATTGTTGGCAGTAAACGGAGTTCATTGCTTACGGAGTCCTACGCACCTGGCCTGAACGAGGCACACTGTTACACACATAGTCCCCGGCCTCTAGCACACACAATACTATCAATAGCCCCGTTTTTGGATGGCAATTCAGCGATTACAATTTTAAACGTGTATATTAGTGCCGAACAGTTCCACGGCTGAAAATTCATCCTCAAGAAATACTTGTCTATTTCCACGAAGAGGCTTGTGCAAAGATATTCACTGGAGCGCTACGTGTAAACTGGTTTAAAAAAAAACACAAAACAAAAACAAAAAAACCCAGAACAACCCAGAAACAACTTCAAATGTCCAATCCTGCCAGGACAATGGCAAAATAAACCATGGTCCATGTACTCTTGGGGAGCTATTATAAATAATGAGAGATCTCCAGACAGTGTTTTGGGATCATTTCCCAGACACAAAGAAGTTTCCCACAAAGCTGGTGCACTGCAGTCTCATCCTAGCAAACAGAATTCAGACATAAGCAAAATAAAGCTATTTTTATTTACTTATGTAAATTTATAGAAAGAAGACTAAGGAGGAGGCAGAGCAACCTTTTTAAAAATAGCTTTTTTCTCTGGGGCAGGGTTGGGATGAGTAGCTCAAATTAGGTCAAGGGTGGCCTTCATTACTTGTACTGGCTTTAATTGCTCTCTCTTTTTGGGGGGGTTCCATACAAAATTAAAAGAAAACAATCAAACATTTGAGCTTGAAGCTACAGAGCTAGGAAGTGGGGGTGCTGGGATTCAACTCAGGTGGAGGGGCAGCAACGTTCAGACAAAAAGCACTGCTACTCTTCCTAGTCACCCCCTGACTCAGGTTCATGGAGTATCTTCTGAAGACCAGACACCGTACTAGGCACAGGGAGACCGCAAAGAACAAAACTGAAGATCTCTGTCTAGTGGACCTTACTAATTGTTTGATATACTTTTAAAGGTATTTTCTTATTTATTTGTCGGAAAGAGAGAGCAAGAGCGGGGGCACACAAACAGGGGGAGCAGCAGGCTGAGGGAGAAGCAGGTTCCCTGCTAAGCAAGGAGACCAAACCAGGGATGGATCCCAGGACCCTGGGATCATGAGCTGAGCCAAAGGCAGTTGCTTAACAGACAGAGCCATCCAGGAATCTCTGTTTGAACTCCCTGTTTGAAATATTTTAAAGCAAGACAGGCACACACCCCCTGCAGATAACTCTTCTCCTCGCCCCCCCCGCCCCCCCTCCAGTTCAAACTTTGGTTGGGCCACTGAATAATTGGGCCACTTTTTAAATTCTTACTATTTCAGTTACTTAAACTGGGAGTCTCTGTATATTCATCTACAAAATGGGCCAACATTACCAATAGGGTTATATATGAGACAGAAACTTAACGGAGGGCTTCACAGTGGTATATGCTTGGTCACAGGGACATGATTACCCTTGAGGTTCTAGTCCCTTTGTTAATAGTTGTATAGGTCAGGTCTCTATCCAGCTCTTGAATCATCCCAGAGGGAAGAATCATGAACAAAGGATGGGGTGGGGAAAGAGAAGGCTAATTCATCCTTCTCTATCCTTGAGAGCGATTTTCTTAGGAACTATGAGGCTTTAAAGTTTTGAGCTCCCAAGATCAAACCTGGGCTTTATCTTGAGGCCCAGTTACCGGGAGAACCCATCATTAATTCAGCCAAGCTCCGTCCAAAAAGCACGTACACATCACAAGCTCTGTTACCAGAGGCCAGCTCGGGGCCTGGCACAGAGATGAACTGAGCTGGTCTCAGCCCTAGGTAAGATTACAGGCTGTAGTGGGGGGTTTTATGGAGACTTGGGCTGCCCGCGTGTGCTCAGGGACAACTTGAAAATTATCTAGGCAAGGACTTCTGGAAACCTGGCGGCTCCTTACTACCCGCGATCAGCTCACCCACTCCCTCGCTCCTTCCCTCCCTCCAGCGAGTCTTTTCCCTTTCCTCGGGTGGGCTCTGCGGGGAGGTGGGGCGGAGAGACCGTGGACCAGCTCCCCAACACAATGAGCAGGCGGGACCGAAAATGAAGCTCGCAGTTCTGGGGGCGTGGAGAAAGCGCAGCCCCGCCCCTCTACGTCAGTCCGCTGCAGTTAGAGAGGTAGAAATTGCAGCCCGTCCCTCGGGTCGGCTTTAGCTCAAGCGGTTACTTCGCGTTCAGTCTTCGGACTTCTAATCCCTTCACGGGGGTTCGAGACCCGCGGGTGCTTTCTGACCCTTTTCCCTCCTGCTCTTTTAAGTTTTAGTTTTGTCCTCTGTCCCTCTTCATTTTTCCACATTATTTATCTGCTGGTATCTGAGGTAGATTTAATGGCCTGTGGGAGAATATGAAGAGGGTCACTCATCAGCCCAGAATCAGAGTTAACCCTGTATGACAGACCAGGCTCAGCACCTGCAGCTTTGTCCAATACCCCGGGGGAGGAGTGTGAGGGGGAATCCCCCACGAGAGACTCACTGTCAAGGTCACAATCAGAACCCTGTATTACGGATTTCAAGTCCAAGGGTCTCCCAAACTTGAATAACAATAGGTGTCATTTATTGTTATCTTACCATTACATGCTATTTTGTTTGCGTACGTTAAGCTCCTCGAAGACCTGCTGGATCAACCACAGCTAGTGAGACCTCCCCCTCCTTGCTTGCTCCCAGTTTTTCTTTCAAGTCCTAGAACACCCCCAAAGGACTCCCTCACAGCCTGTGGCTGTGCTATCTTACCACATGGACTTCTACCCAAGCCTCCCTCCCTACAAAAAGGTAATCTCAACTTTTATCTTCCCTTCACCCCTTACTGGTTCCCCTCACAGCGCTAGCACAATTCCTAGACATTTTATGGGAGTTTGTTTAATGCGGGGCGTTCTCTGGAATGCAAACCGCAGGAGGGCAGGGACTCGGACCCCCGCTGTACCCAGGGCATGTAGTCCTTTCTAGGTAGATGGAGCGAATGCATACTGGAAGGGCTTTACAGACGTGTCGCCCAAGTTCCGTCGGGAAAGGTCTGTGGGACGAGGGGCTGGCCTTGGTCGTCCCGGAACACAAATCCCTGCGGGCTCGGGGAGGCCAAGGCGGCGAGCGGCGCGGGGACCCTGATGGCGTCTCGGGCTACAGTTCCGAGGCCCGCTCGCAGCCCCGCAGCCCTTCGGGGACCGCCCACCAGCGGCCCTGCTTGCCGCCCACCTACCGCTGCGGTGACCGCCGCGCGCGCCACAGATCACACCACGGTGACGCACGCTTCCGAGGCTTCGCGGGGGCGCTGTTCCGCCTCTCCGCCGCATAGGCTCGCAGGCCTCTGCGCCCGCCTTTCCCCCGCGCACGGCCCCTTCCGCCTCCGCCCCGGGCAGGGGACTCGGGACCGGCCAGCGCTCGGCCTCCACGGTGCTCCCCGCGGACGCGCGCGGGATCCTGAAGGGGAACTGGGTGCGGCGAACAGCCCGCGAGCAAGCTCCTCCATGGGCGTGGAACAGCCCCGGCGCAGAAGGAAGAGCAGGGTGGCCCCGGGCTCCCAGCCGCCCCCCCCCCCCCGCTCCCCTCGCGCTGCCCAATTCCTGCAGTGGGCCTACGTACTGGCCCTACCATGGCCCACCCCCTCCAAAAAAAGAAGTAAAATCTACACCAACAAAAAGGATCCCCCTAACCCAGGTCCTCTCCTAACAAGAGTCCGTTTCTTTGTCCCTTCTTGGCAAAGTACCTTTGTCTCCATTTTCTTAGGGCTTTTCTCTCCACCAGTCCCTGGCTTTTATCGAGGTGTCCTCTGGTCAAATCCAACCACCGATTCTCTTTCCCCACCGTCTTCCAGCCCAGCGAATTCACAGACTCCCCCTCCCCCAAGCCCCTGACACCAGGCTCCTCGGTGCCCCCTTGTCTCACGGGCCTGTCTTTCCCCATCTCCTTTGTAGGCTCCTGCTCTGTGGACCCCCAAGAGTTAGAGGCCCCATGGCTGTACCATCTTTGCTGTGACTATCCTACCCCTCTCCTCTCCCTGTCACCGGATTCAGTCCCCAGGCATTCAATTGCCAGTCTGTGATGATTTCCCAATGCAGACAGCTCATCAAGCCCAGGTCTTTTTTGACCTTCAAAGTTTAATATCCAGTTGCTTCCCTGAGGTATATCTGACATTGCCAACTTGATTAACCCAAACTCTGGAGCCCCTCCCGGAAACCCACCCAAACAAGTTCCTTCCTCCTTCCTGTCAGGAAATGGCAGCACTATCCAATTGGTGGCTTCCATCAGAAATTTCAGTGCTATCTTTGACTTTTCCTCATTCCTCCCCAATTCAATCCATTAATAAGTTCTTGCGATTTTACTTCTTAAAGAAATCCTTAATTATCTCACTTCTCATCATGGCGACTGCCAGAGTCCCTGGTTCCATCACTTTCCACCTCCACTCCTTGACAGCAGAGAGCCAGGCTCCCTGCTTTGTGTTAGCATCCTGCGCTTCATCCTCCACGTGTAAGAGTCCCCCATCAACAGATTATGAAAAAAGGGAGGTAGTGCTCCAAACTGCTGGGGTCCTCGTAGAAGGATACAGAAGTGAGCTGCTCCAGAGGGGCAGAGAGATGTGACATGAGCCCCTTGGGGTCCCTAAACCTCTATCTGGGAGGATGACTGGAGACTCTCTCCCATCCTTAATGCAACAGCTGGGGTGGGGGTGGGGTTACATGGGAGGGTGAAAAATCCATGCATTTGGCAGTGGGTCAAGTGCAGACAACGTGCTCCTGTGCTCTGCCCTCTGTGGCCCGGTGGCTCTTGCTGCTCGCTTTGTTTCAGACCTAAAAGAGTATCACAGCCACATGGCTTCTCCTTGTGAAGAGCTCTCATCCATCAGCTCTCCAGAGACCTGCAGATGGGGCCGCGCTCCGCTCTCTTGTTCGGCTAATCTTGTTGGTGTCCTGGTTTTTAAAAACTTCCACACAGGATCAGGCAGAATAGGTGGGCTTTGAAGGACTCTGAAGCCTCACGTGACTGCCCCAGCTCAGGGAGTAGATAGCTGGAAGCTGAGCTTGTTCTGCTGGACAGAAGGGGCCACTTGGCCCCCAGGGGCCTGACACCCTTGTTCTCTCCTGCTCCTTCTGCCTGGGGCTGTACCTGGGCCCTCCTCTCTTTGGGGCCCAGGGTTCCAGCTCAGAGAGGCATACCTATACTAGACCCTCTTTTTAGAAAAGGGGAGAATGTCCCCAAAGACCCTGTCTGGAAGCCAGAAGCTCTTGGGATGCATGGCTGCACCCTTATAATGGTTACCTGGTATCCTGTAGGGAAGGGATCCTGGCACCTGCCTCTAGGATAGGCATGGAGCTGGTGGGATGAGGTCTACTCCTCACAGGAAGTGGGACTGCCATTTCTCCCCCACTTCCTAGCCAAGTGTTTGGTATCCCATAGGCATTCAATACAAACTGACCAAAGGAGGACTATGTGAATGTTGAGAATGATAGTCCCACCCCCTCCTTTCAGGGCAGTGCTAACTTTCCCTATATCTTCAGGCTAGGGAAATCCCATTGCTTTCCGGATAAGAGTGATTAGGCTCCAGAAACTGATGCATTGAGAAGAAAACCTCAACAAGGTTTGCATTGCATCCCCCTGGCAGCTGTTCGTGAACCAATAAACATTTGGAGAGAGAGCCTTCTCGCTGAAATCATCAAAACAATGGCTTTCCTACAAGAATGTATATTTTTGCCTATCTGCATCACGATTACCTACCTGGTGCTCCCAGATCTTCAAGAACTAGGGAATTCTTGCTGGGTTCCTAGTCGGCCTCCTGGGGAAGCAAAGCTTTGCCTTTGGAGCCCAAGGTGGAGACAACTGACAGCCCTTCCTGGCCAGCCTGGAGGTGCTCTCCCAGATGCGGCCAATTTCTCAAACAGGCATGCTCCAACTCTACCTTGTATCATAATCACCTGGAAGGCTTAATCAAAACCCTGGCTCCAGCTCCATCATTTCTCACCCAGTAAGGTTGAGGTGGGGCTCCCCCACTTTCATTTCTGCTAAGTTCCCACATGATGCTATCGGTCCCCACACGACGTTCGGAGAACACTGGTCTAGGGCAGTTCTTTCAAGTCTGCTGGGACATCTGACACTTAAAAGGTAGTCCCTGCACCAGGACCATTCAGGCCAGCTGGAAGCTTGTTTGAAAGGCAGAAACTGAGGTTCCTGCTCAGGTTTATTGAATTAGAATCTTCATTTTACCAGGTTTAAATAGCACGGACCTGGGCTATGTGTTAAATATGCTAGTTCCTGCTCTTCACCCTGCCCCAACTGAAACCATGGGAGGCTGTACTCTGGAATCTGCATATATAACAAGGCTGGGGGGGGGGAGTCTTTAGCGTGACAGTGCTGGAGAACCTCTATTCTGCACATTAAAATCCCCAGGAGGGGTTTTGAACTGCCAATTCCCTTAAAACCAATTAATGTCTGAATGGCTGTTGAGGTCCAGGCCTACGGATTTTAGAAAGTTGCTCCAGCTCCTACCTTGCAGCAGGATTAAGAACCACTGCTCCTGGGGCACCTGGGTGGCTCAGTGGGTTAAGCCTCTGCCTTTGGCTCAGGTTGTGATCCCGGGGTCCTGGGATTGAGCCCTGCATCGGGCTCTCTGCTCAGCAGGGAGCCTGCTTCCCCCCCCACCCCACCCCCCGCCTCTGCCGCCTGCTTCTCTGCCTACTTGTGATCTCTGTCTAATAAATAAAACCTTAAAAAAAAAAAAAAAAAAAAGAACCACTGCTCCTGTGGTACCTGGGTGTTTCAGTCTGTTGTTGAGGCTCTGCTCCTGGTTCCAGCTCAGGGCGTGATCACAGAGCCCCCTGTTAGGATCAGCCCACAGTCTGCTGGAGATTCTCTCCCTATGACCCCCTCCCCAACACACACTCTCTAAATAAATATATAAATAAAATCTTAAAACAAACAGCCACTGCTCTGTGGGTTGTTTCTAAGTGCATACGTCCCCCTTGGCTACCCTATAGGTAGTAGCTACCAGAGTCAGAGTCAGAACACTGACTTCATGTATTTGTTTGTTTTCTTAAGATTTTGAGAGAGAGGGAGAGCAAAGAGAGAGAGCAAGAGAACATGCACAAGCAGGGAGAGAAGTAGAGGAAGAGGCAGAAGCAGACTCTCAGTTGAGAAGAGCCCAATGCAGGACTCCATCTCATGACCCTGGGATCCTGAACCTAGCAGAAGGAAGAGGTTTAACCAACTGAGCTGAGGCCCTTCCCCCCTGACTTAATCATTAACGACACTTCCTTGAGTAAATCATATAACTTGTCTGACCCTCAGTTTCTTCTTCTGTAAACTAAGACACTAAGGTAATAAAAGGGAATGTGAGTATAACCTACACAGCGTAAGGCTTTGTACAGCTAGGCCTTCGGTAAGAGAGGTCTCTGATTATTATGATTGGCGCCAGAGGGTGGGTTGGTGGAATTCCGGGGTCTTGGTGATTCAATTCCTCTTCCACCAGGCAGCCCTATGGCCACCCATAGATGCTATAGGACAGAAACTTGCAGGCTTTTAAGTGTGTGAGAATGCAAAGCTGGGCATGTTTCCGGAAGGCCCTGTGAATAATCAGGGGCTCAGTTGATATGCATCCTAATTTGTCAGTGAAATACAGAGGCACTATGGGTGTGGACGGCCATGGGCTGAGCTGCCACACAGACACCAGGGCTGTGTGCCTGGGAACACCTCCTGCTCAAGTCAGGTGTTTGGTGAGTCTGGGAGAGATTTGAGGGCCGGGAATCCCCCTGCTTCCTGGAGCAGGTGCACAGAGGGGTCTCGAAGCCTGGCCCTGAATCCCCACCCTGGAGACCCCATCTTGACGCAGGCTTTCCTTGTAACCAGGGCAATCGAGAGACCATTGCAGATGCTGAGTGGAAAAAATATAACTAAATTCATAGGCTCAGTCCCCAAAGTGGTTCTGGCAATATTGAAAATAGAGTTAGAAAGATGATAAATGTGTTTTTCTTTTTAGTCGTTTGTTAGTTTAAAGGCTTATATTAATGTCTAGGGCCAAGTAAGAAGTTACCACAAACCTACTGGCTTAAAACAACACCAATTGCTTCCCAGTTTCATGAATATTCTGGGTGGGCTTGACTGCATTCCCTGCTCAGGCTCTCCTAGGCTGAAATACTGTCAGTGGGCGCTTACCTGGAATCTCTGGGAAGAATCCATTTCCAAGCTTTTAGGTGGGTGGTAGAGCCTAGCTTTTGGGGGTTGTAGGTTCAAGGCTCCCATTTCCTTGCTGGCTCTCAGCTGGGGATGGGTTCGCTCCTAAAAATTACCTGCTTTGCTTCCCACTTGACTGGCTAGAACTTCAAAGAACAACCCTGTGTCCAGCCCCTCTCAAACACCAAATGTCTGCCCGACTTCCGCTTCCGCCACCAGCTGGAGAAAATTCTACTTTTAAAAAGCTGTGTATTAGATTGGATCCACCTGGATCAGAGCCAAGGTCACAGAAGCCCCCCTCCAAAATTTCGTCTACCACAGCACCTGTTCTGCTTTTGTTTTGAAGCTTATTAATAATTTATGTTAGCAGAATAAAGGGAAGTTATGATACATCACGTATGCTCACATTTACCTCAAAAACCAAATCTGAAAGAATGTGCTCTGATCATTTGACAAAGGTTGTCCCTGGTTGGTAGAGTTATAGGCGATCTTCACTTTTTCTTTCTGCTTCTATTTTCTAAAACATTTACAAGGAGAAAGTGTTAATTTTGCAAAAAGAAAAAAGTTATCTTCAAAAGCAAAGAAATCAGAGACATTAAAAGACATTAAATTAACACCAATTTAAGGGGTGTGGTATGGGTGTGAGCACAGATATGCAAATCAAAGGAACAGAAAATGAGAAAATATGGCCCTGAGACACAAGTTGATACGAATAAAAATCAAATGTATCTCCGAGAAGGCAAAACAATATAACAGGAGAGGAAGTAACTGTTGAATCCCTGGTGCTGGGATAAAAGTTGGGAGGTGACATTATTCACAAGGACCCTGAATTCTCGCCTTGGAGCAACTCAAAGCCAAATCGAATTTAAACATTAACAAGAAAATGATGGGTGCATTAGGAAATAAAGATTCACAAATAAGAGTTTCCTAAAGCTAAAAATGGAGTTAGAAAGATAGCCAAAGGGCTTTTATTTTTCATGATTTACTGGTGTAAATTCCGTGATTTCCAAAAAGACATAGGCTATTGAGAATTACCTTCAAAGAGTTACTTTCCATGGGGGTTATTCCTCCTGGTGGAACTGTCACAACAGACCAGAGATAAAGGTGTTTCCATGTCACTCAGGGGCCCAAGGGCTCACATCAGTGTGGATTCTGTCATGTGGAAAAGGTTTTGAGTTCGGGGTGAAGATCTCCCCACCCTCCTGACGTTTGCAGGGCTTCTCACCCGAGAGCCCGTCAGAGGACCTCTCGACCTGGTGGCGGCATTCTCTCTCCCCTCTCTTGGTGTCACTGTGCCGTGAGCGGCTGCCTCTGTGCACAGTTAGAGGCTCAGAAACCAGGGGGCTGTGAACTGCCCACTCGTTTTATGTTTATGAACGTGTATTTATTTACCGTGTGTCCAAGTGGGATGTTTAAAAGGCAGAGGTCTTGCTGCGCCCCAAAAGCTTGTTGTGTTAGGGAATTCGGGTCTGTATGAAAGGTACATAGAGTGGGGTTCCAGAGAGAGTGGTCCTCAAAACCCTGTACTGTAGGGACTTGGTCCCGAGGACAGGGTCCCGGCTTGTACTGGGAGCTCCTGGCTCAAGGAACATCAGGAACCCCTGCTCTAGGCAGGAAGTTAATAGGACCTGAATGGTGGTGTTTCCTGTCAGAGGAGGGCTGGGATTTGAGGCTGCATCTTGGCAGCTCAGAGACTGTTGTTGCTTTGCTCTCTGGCATGTTCTGAGGAGCCGTGCTTGTATGTTGGAAGAACTGAGGATACAGGTGTGTGTGTGCCTGCACGCGTGTGTGAGTGTACACCCTAGCCCCGTGTTGTTCCCCTCCCCAACCATGGTGTGACCAGCCACCACCTGGGGCTGTCTCCCTCACCCTCCACTTCTTAGAGCCAGACTGAAAGCTGTCACCGGGGAAAGGTCCCTGCGTGCAGATGGCTTCCTTGAGCTCGAATTACTTATGGGCTGTTGCCAGGAAGCCACAGGGACTTAGAGGCCCTACTGACAGGGGAGAGAGTGGTTTTTCCATCTGTTCACTCAAAAACTCATTTCCGCCCAAATGAGGATATTTAATCAAAAGTCTTTCCTCTCTGTCTCTGCTACTCCCAAACCTCAGACCTTCTTCCTTCAATACAACTAGAGGAGGAGGAGCCTAGAAATGGGGGAAACTACCTAAGTGTGATATTTCCTCCCCAGGGGAGTTAGAGGGCCAGGTCCCCTGCTCAGGATAAGTCAATTGCTCTGTGGTGTGATTAACCAGCCATTTGTCTGTTTTCTGGAGCAGATGTTTTCCTTCTCCTGGGGCCTGCTGGCCCACAGGTGCCCTCTCTCCAATAAGGGCAGGGGAGGGGGTGAAGGATCTTAGCCAGTGTGGACTGAAGCAGACCAGAGCAGGCCACCCTCTGCTTTGCTGGGAGAGCTCTGAGGAGAGCGCTGGAGCCAGGCATCCTCCAATCCACATGCCTAACAGCCTTCTGGAAAGATGCTCCAAGTGTCTGGAAAGTTCCCTCTTCCTTTTCAGTGGGCAACAGGGACCCAAGGCCACCTTGTTCAATCAAGGGGTTTATTTCCAGTCTGGAAACCAGGCTCTGGGGTAACTCCTTTTGAACACTTACTGTGGGCCAGACCCTGTGCTGGATGCTGGGACACAGTGGTGGGACAGAGAACAGCTCACACCTTCACAGGGGAAGTCAAAAAGGAAGTAGAGAATGACTCCGAATAAGTTATTAAGACTATGATAATGGGTGCACAAGGGATGATGGAAGGGCCTTCTGAACCAGGCATGAAGGATGAAACTAAAAGGGTAAACGATTTCTAGATTTTCTTTCACCTACAGGGTTCTCATTCCCTGAAAATTGTCTCTATTCACACTCAAACCACAAAATGTATCCATTTTGTCTTTGTTCCCTCTCACTCCAGATGCAGTCCTCTTGTCTGCACTGACCATGTGCTTGCTGAGACCACTGATGACATGCACGTGGCCCAATCCAGTGGGCACACCTGTAACTTAACAGGGCTGACATGCCATCCCTCTTGGAAGACTCTCCTCCCTTGGCATCCACAGCTCCACACACAAGTTCTTGGGTCTTTTGCAGCTTTCTCTTCTTCTGCCAGGCCTCCGGATGCCAGAGAGTCCCAAGGCTCTCTTCTTTATCTGTGCACTCTTGCTAGGTGATCTCACCTAGGCACTGTGTGTGAATAATTCTTATATGCAATGACTCCAAACACCTCAACTCAGTCCTGACCTCTTCCCTGAGCTCCGGGCTTGGATATCGAGGAGCCTCTTTGACATCCCACTCCGATGTTTAAAAGGCTTCCCCAACTCCAAATATCCAAAGTAGAGTCATTATTTTTCTCCTTCTGATAGCCTCTCCTTCACTCTTCTGCATTTTAGAAAAATGGACACCAGCTTTTAGCCAGCTGTTTGAGATAGAAAATCACCATCTTTGAATTCTCCTTTTCTTCCTCACCAGTCCTCCAACCTAATCCCAAATCCTGTCTGTCCTACCTCCAGGATAGACCTCATCCCTCCATGTCCTTCCGTCTCTAGCGAGGACCTGGTCCTCTGTCTTCTCTTGCCTGCATAGCTCTGACCGCCTCCTGACTGGTTTCCCAGCTTCCACTCATTCCCTCCACCCTAAAGCCAAAGCAATCTTCTAAACACAAACTGGGAAATCAAGAAAACAATGTCGTTTACAGTATCATCAACAAATTAAACACTCAGGAATTAATGTAACCAAGGTTCTACGAAGGATTTATATATAGAAAAGAGTAAAACACTGTTGAAAGAAATTAAAGAGGACAAAAATAAACCAAAGACATCCTGTGTTCATGGGTTCAAAAACGTAATATTGCAAAGATGTCTATACTGTACCACAAAGTGATCTACAGTTTCAGTGATATACCAATGAGGTCTTTTTGCAGAAATATAAAAATCCATCCTAAAACTCATATGAAATCTCAAGGGACTCTGCATATCCAAAAAAAAAAAAAAATCCTGAAAAAAAACAGACAACTCACATTCTTGATTTCAAAACTCACGACAAAGCTACAACAATCAAGACGGTGTGGCTCAACTCATTAAAAACAGACCTATAGACCAATGAAACAGAGCACAGGCATAAAACCTTGCATATGTGGCCAAATGATTTGCAATAATAGTGGCAAGACCATTCAACAGGAAGGTGACAGTCTTTCCAACAAATGTGACTGTGAAAACTGGATGCTTGCATGAACTGAACGCAGACCCTTATCCCATACACAGAAACTAACTCAAAATGGGTGAAGGATCTAAACGTAAACACTTCTGGGAGAAAACATAGGGGAAAAGCTTAACGACAATGGATTCAACAATGATCTCTAGCATATGGCACCAAAAGTATAGGGAACAAAAGAAAGACAGACAAATTGGACTTAATAAAAATTAAACATTTTTTCTCATCAATGGGCACTATCAACAAAGTTAAAAGGCAACCCATGGAAAGGGAGAAAATATTTGCAAATCATATGTTTCATGAAAGATTAATATCCAGAATATATAAAGAATTTCAGTAACATTCAAGGAGCCAATAACCTAATTCAAAATTGGGCAAAGACTTGAATAGATATTTCTCCAAAGAAATACAAAGGGCTGATAACCACATGAAAAGATGCTCAAAGTTGCTCATAATTAGGGAATGAAATGAAATCAAAACCACATCCATTAGAATGGGTTTTATAAAAACAGAAAACAGCAAGGCAAGAATGACATGGAGAAACTGAACCCCTGTGCACTGTTTGTGGGAAGTAAAATAACACAACCACTGTGGAAGCGGTATAGCAATTGCTCAAAGATTTAAAGGTTTTATTTATTTGAGAAAGAAAGAGAGAGCACATGCATGCATGTGCCTGGGGGTGGGAGGAGGGGCCGGAGGAGAGGGACAAGGAAGCTTCTCCCTGCTGAGCGCAGACACCAACACTGGGGCTCCGTCCCAGGACCCTGAGATCAAATCCAGAGTCAGGTGCTCAACTGACTGAGACTCCCAGGAGCCCCATTTCCTCAAAAAACTAAAGATGGGATTATCATATGATCCAGCAATTCTTTTTTTGGGTATATACCCCAAATAATTGAAAATGGACTCAAATATTTGTACACCCATGTTCATAGTGGCGTTATCCACAATAGCCTGCAAGTGGGAGTGACCCATCCTCCATCAGTGGATGAATGTGGCGTATGAGCAATGGAAGATTCCTCAGCCTTGAAAAAGAAGGACATTTGCACACATGCCATCACGTGGACCAACCCAGAAAGCATCCTAAGGCAAAAAAAACAGTCACCCAAGAACAAGTACTGTACGATTCCATTTATATGAGGTACCTAGAGTGGTCAAATTCATAGGGACAGAAGGTCAAACAGAGATGACCAAGGCCCGGGGGGCAGGGAGCAGGGGGAAGGAGAATGCAGAGCTCGTGTTTTGTGGGTTTCAGTTTCACCCAATGAGATGAAAAGGATCCTGGAGATGATCGCACTACAATGGGAATGTACTTGATGCCACAGAACTACACATTTTTATTAAAATGGTTGGAAAGAAGAGCCTGCGCGGCTCAGTCAGTTGTGCGTCTGGCTCTTGGTTTCCACTCAGGTTGTGATCTTGTGGGTCATGGGATCCAGCCCTCCATCGGGCTCCCCACTCAACGCAGAGTCTGTTTGAGAGTCTCCCCTCTGCCCCTCCCCCCACTCATGTGTGCTTGCTCTCTTTCTCTCTCTCTCTCTCTCAAATAAATGAACAATCTTTTAAAAAATGATTAAAAAGGTAAATTCCCTGCTGTGTATATTTTACCACAATGAAAATGTGATCAGGACATACTGTTCTTTCCACCCAGAGCCCCCTCCCCGGCCCCCCGCGTTCTTCAGGGTGTTCACTCCATTGTCGCTCTCACCGATAAGAGCTTCCAGATGGGACAGCCTCCTGCTCTGGATGGCCGTCTCCCATAGGCCTGAGACCATAGCCCGAAGGTTCCTGGGGAGCAACCAGGACCCCTCCCCCAGGTCCCAGAGTCCTCTCCCCACCAAGAAGTTAGCTGTGCCTGAGGCTCTGTCTGGGGTCCTTTAGCTCCTTCAGGCCTACAGACGGGTGTGTGTATGGGGGGGTGAGTGTGAATGTGTGACCGTGTGAGAGTGTGTACATGTGAGTGTGTAAGCACTTGGGAGTGTGCGCACTTCCCTGAACCACCTTGGTCCCAGGTTTGGTCACAGGATCCCACGGAGAAGATGTTTCTTTCTTTGCCAGGCAGGCCTGGCCAGAAGTGGCCTCATTTGACTTCTCGGGAGAGGGCGCTGGGCCCATCCCTCATTCCATGGCCTTCTCTCCTGGCTTTGGAAAGTTTTCTGAGCAGAGTATTCCGGGAAGCTCCTCTCAGACCATGACACTGAATTATGGCTTCAAGCAGAGAGGGAAATTTCCCCTGCCAGGGCCCCTGTGCTCAGGGTCTTTCCAGTGCTCTCTACCCTGAAGGCCTGCCAGCTGCCTAGTGACAGCAGAGAGAGAAGGGAACTAGCAAAATGCTTGGCCTTCCTCCCACTCCTTCCTTTTCCTCACTGGGGCCCAAGGGGCAGGGGTCAGCCCAGCACTAAGCAACCTCCTGGTTGGGCTGCCCTCTGGCCTTCTGTTGGAGGGGAACACGGGGCAGGTGCACACCTCCCTCCAGCAGTCCCCCAAACATCCAGCACCGACCCTTCAGCCCTGGGCATCCGTTCCCAGATAGGAGCCCCTAATCCTTAGCCTGGGGTCTCCAAGAACAACATAGGTGGGGGTGAGAGGAATCAGGACCCAAAAAAGAGAGCTTTATCTTTTTCGGCTGGGAAGGGAAGGCAGGACCAGGCTGTGTGTGGTGCTCAGTATGTAGGAAGGACACTCCAGCTGAAAAAGTGGAGTGTCCTTGTCAGGGAGGCTGGGATGGAGGCCGGGCAGCGATCACAGGCACAGAGGGAGGGGTCTGGGCATTTTTAAGGAACTTGTGTTGGTTTTTATTTTAAATGAAGGGATCTTTAAAAGTGATCCTAACCGCTTCTTAGGATTCTGGTGTTTTCTTGGTCAGTCCGGGCTGTGCATTTCGGGTGCTTAAATGAAGTATGGAGGCAGCATATCCAGCAGGAACTAGCTGTCACTGGCAGCCCAGCCAGCACGGCCCCTGGGGCTGGGTGAGCAGGGCAGAGCTGTGGAGCAGGACTGGGAGCCGCAGAAGGCTGTCACCTCTCAGGACACCCCTCCCCGAGCCCTTCACCTCCAGGAGAGCTCCTACACCTGCTCTCATCCCCTCTCACTTCCAAGAGCTCCCAGCGTCCCTTCCTCCATCCCTACTTCCGCAGATTCTTCCTCATCTGTCACAGAAGCACAGGCCACAGTACCATTAGCCAATGCGCAGCTCCCTTCCCCATGAGCATGGACGCTTCACGAGACTGAGGCCTCACACAGATATTTGTGGAGGGACCGAGGAGGTCTGCGGAGTGGTGGATGAGTGGCTGTAGGTATGATAGGTAGTGTCTGTCTGCCCCAGACTCAGCGGGACGGGCTCCATCTGGGCCGCCACCGCTGTCCCCAACCATGGCGCTGAGTTCTGTGTTGGTCTCCAGGTCCTGGAGGTAAAATGACCTGTCCCCAGATAAGGGGGCTCTCTTTGGCAGACACCAAAAAAGGGCTCTCAGCTGCACGGATCCTGAGCAACCCCAGATATCGGGATAGAAATCAGGATACCTAATGCTGTGCTAGGCATCTTGTGGGAATCATCTCGTTTATTCTGCAGAATGGACCTCAGATGGAGATGCTCTGGTCAGCCCCCTGGGACCATTCTGGGAACAGGCCCTGACAGTTTAAGGCCACACAGGCAGGGTGGTGATGCCCTGGCTGTACTAGGCTGTCAGTGCTGAGGATATTTCAAAATGGAGAAGACCAAAGGAGCCAGGGAAAGGATTTGTGTGAGGGTTGGCACAGGGAGTATGGGCCTGGAAAACCTGGACAGAATCCCATGCCAAATGGTGGTCCCCGGGAGGCAGAACGCTTGGGTGCCGGTCCCGGCTCAGCTATCTGCTGTGCTCCCAGGGCCTGTCCCTTTCCTGAGCCTCAGCATCCTCATCTGTATAATGGGACCATGCAGGAACCTCTCCACAGGGTAGTGCCGAGCATTCAAAAGTCCAACACGAAGGCAGGGGTCACAAGGCTGGATGGGAGATGGGGACTTCCGGCCAACAAGAAGAGGCAAGGGAACACAGAGGACTCGAGCCCCCAGGGCCCATAGAGGCTGAAAGGAAAATGAGTTCGACAAAGATGGAGCATGTCCCACAGACCATCCCCTCGGGGCTCCTTGTCACGCTGCTCCTGAAGGACCAGCACAGCCCCAAGAAGCAGACAGCCCCCCGACCTGGTGAATACCCAGGCCGGCCCACGCTTCCCGTCCACACAGATATACGTTTCTTTAGTTTTATTATTACAAACACACGATGGCTCTGCCACACCTGGGAAATCCTGGGCTCTGCATGCTCTCTCTCTCTCTCTCCCCTCCCTTTCCTACCTGGACAGGGCCACCAAGAAGCGTCCAAGCCGCGTGCAGGCACAAGACATGTCTGACAGAGCGATTCAACTCATAGCTTATAACGATGCCATTTCTCCAGTTGTAAAAGAGCTTTACAAAAACTGTGCCAGGACTCCCCTCCCCCCACCCTCATGATGCCGGACTGCCTGATCTGTGTTCTGTGAGCGCCACAAAACTTCAGCCCCCTTTTTCAGAGCACTTGGCACAGGCGGGAAAGTCCACGTTCAGGACAGGTCCTTTTCAGAAGCGACTATCGGGCAGGGACATCCAGGTCTCCACAAGCAGTGGGTTAACAAGCCATGTTTGGGGAAAAAAAAAAAAAAAAAAGACATCTCTTTCCCTCCTCCCTCCACCCACCCAGGGCTCAGATCTCATTCTGGTGCAGCCCAGGTACACTGAAGTGTGATATTTGGTTTTAGAAACATTCAGTCTCTTTGGTAAACTCAGAGAAAGTGGCGGTGAGCTGCCGATGTGCCTTCTTCCCACGTCCTCCGCGCTAATGTTTCATCCTCTCTAATAACCGCTGATACACAGGGGCTGGAAGAGAGAAGTTTCCTAAGTGGAAAGGATGCGTATCTGTCTAGGACAGAGCCACGTGCAGGGCCAGCAGGTCCTCCGCCTGCTACCCTCCCCTGCCCCCCTGCTTTTTGGTTTGGGGGATGTCCTGTCTTATTCCACAATGGAACAAAGATCGTGATGTCTCGGTCCATGATGTAATGGGAACTGGGACTTCGGCCATCTACTAGCTTTGACCTAAACCACCATGTGCTCCTGCTAACGGCACATGCAATATTCCCAGGTTCCCAAAGCCAAAAACTCACAGCAACCTTCAAAGGCTGGTGCTCTTAGTATCTCCATCTCACAGAGATGGGAACTGGGTGTTCTGCGTCTGACCCCAAAGACCATGCTTGTTTTATTGCACCATGACATTCTCATCTATATACAGTGGATGGCAGGTTTGTGCCTGCTCGGGGGAGGGGGGTGGGGGGGGCAGGCCCGAGCACCTGTACAGAGGACTTTAAACCCAGGCCAGACTTACCTAGTTTCACAGAGGTCCGGGCAGCCTGAAAGAAAACACCAAGTGTCAGGTTTCTAGTGAAAGTTGTACCTGCCCCTGCTCGTGGCCCCATGGCTATCCCTACTCAGAAAAAACGCTGGGGGTGAAAAAGAGGAAGGGGAGTGTATAGCTACTGGGTCCTAGAGAGCCCTCAGGTGGTTTTGGCAGTCCCAAGCACAGTGTAAGCCCCAAACAAGTAGAGTCTGGGATAGATATTTCTGGGAGACCCCAAAGCCAGGCTTCCACCAAGAGTGCAGCCTAGAGTTTGGGGAGCTGGGACAGCATAGTGGGTAGGAGCTCACTCAAGAGTAGGAGCTCAAGGCCAAGTACCCTTCTCAAGGGTCACGAAGAAAACCTCTGTCCAACTGGGGAGGGTATGTGCTTTTGGGTAAATTGGAAGGGGAGATGAACCATGAGAGACTATGGACTCTGAAAAACAATCTGAGGGGTTTGCAGTGGCGGGGGGGTGGGAGGTTGGGGTACCAGGTGGTGGGTATTATAGAGGGCACAGCTTGCATGGAGCACTGGGTGTGGTGAAAAAATAATGAATACTGTTTTTCTGAAAATAAATAAATTGGAAAAAAAAAAAAAACCAAAAAACAAAAAAAAGAAAACCTCTGTCCAAAAGTAAAGGACACATTCCAGCTCCAGGACTCTGGGTAACAGCACCTCCAGCAGCTTCTCTCGAAAGGCAAACTTTCTATAAGGTGCCCAGGTTCCTGAAGGCCTCCACCTCATGCAAAGCAGCAAAGGAGACTGAGTGGGGCTTCTAGGCCCCCGGCAAGCTGGGGAGCAGAAAGAGAAGCGCAGGAAAAATCGGAGAGGTTCTAAGGAGGAAGCAGAGCTGAGGCAAGGAAGGAAGGTTCCCCCAACACCTGCCCTGTATCCAGATCCCACACCACTGCCTCAGAGAGCCCCAGCATTCCCCAAGACAGGCCATGCCATGAAAAACAGAAGGGGATTTAGAGGCCCAGGCTCAGGCCAGGCAAGGCCACAGTAAGGTGAATTCGGGATGGGTGGCCTTCCTTGGATAGATGAATTCCAGAGCTTTATCTGTCCTCACCAGCAGTGGCTTACCCACGGAATGAGGGTCAAAGACCTCAGTTTAAAGGCCCCAGCTTTTGCTCACAAAGGAAATAGGGTATGCCTGGGCTCTTTCCTCAGAACTCCACTCAGGCCAGTGCTAAGGATGCCTGTATGGAGGTGGGGAGAGGTTTCACGGAGTCCTGGGAAAGCACAAGGAAGGAAGACAGGAACCCGGAGAGCCCCCTGAATGGGCCCAAGCAGAGGACCCACAGCGGCTCAGACCACAGGCAAACCTAGAGGCATCTCACCCTGGAATATGCTGATGCCTGTTTGAAGATTTCAAGTGCAGAGTCTGCAAGTTCATCCCCTCGCTCCTGAGGTTTGATGGCTGGAGACAAAAGAAGATGCAACACTGGTGAGAGCAAATCTCTTAGCACAGCACTGACAGCAATCAGGACTGAGGGGCACTGCTGGGCTTGCTGGTTCACGTTCTCCCATGGATTTTTTCCATTATAACTTTCTCTAGTTCACAGTGGAATGTGGCCCATGGGGAAAGAACGCAAGGAAAGGTGAGTGTACAGTGCAGACAGAGGCTGGACCCAAGTTCAATCTTGCTGGAGGTAAAGAGAATTCCCATCAGGCACGATGGCTTAAGACATGTGGGCTGGGAGTCACGTTCATCACATCCATGGGTGACAAATAAGTGGGCTGTGTCTAAGTGGGGCTAAGACAGGCAATTCAGCAAAAAGAAATGCGTCCTCTAGTTTCTAGTGCAGCACAGTGGAAACCCACACTCCCTAATTCACTTTTCAATCAGCTCCAGCGATGCCGTCCATGGAGGCCCTGGGTGGCATGTCCCGTGCTCTTATCTTTAGTTTTCCTGTCAAGCACCAGTTGCCATGCGTGCAGAAGGGTCAGCTGCAGGCTGAGGGGGGATGGGCTAGATTAAGACCTTACCTGGAGGCTGCAGGACGCTGGAGATGGCGTAGACCACGCCGTTGGTGGCCATGATGTCAGCTTCTGCAACTGGCTCCTTATTGACATTCACGATGTTGTTTTTCTGGGAGAAAAAGAGACGACACAGACCGCATGGATCTTGCTCACTCAGTGCGAATTTACTGAGTGCTCCCAGAGGCCAGATCGTGTGTTAGACGTGAGGGATACGCTGGGGAATGGAACGGCCTCTGCCTGCCACACGCCTTTAGCTCGGTGGCCGCGTTCTAACATCGGCATGTGGCTCAGTGCAGTGTCATCTACAGAAGAGCACCCCACGCTGTCACGTTGTCCTCTCAGCACTGTGGGCTGAAGAGGGGGGTGTTACCACCCCACTTAGCAGAAAAAGAAACTAAGACCCAGGATGGGCCTGGTGTCTCCTTTAAGCTAAGTAGATGGGACGGCAGGAAACAGAAGCCAGGCCTCCAGCTCCTCCAGGGCTCCTTCCACTTGTCCTCAGTGGCCCACCTTTCTTACAGGAGATGCACCCAGGTGTCTACCTCAGTCCTTCCTGAACAACTCAAAGGGGAAGGGGGAACGGAAGGCTGTGATGGGACCCCAATCCCCCAAACTAGGAGTCAACAAGTCCTCATGTTCTGTCTCCCTCCATGCATCCTCAGGCTCCAGAGGGAAAGTGGTAAGCAAAGGGATGGCTGAAGTTAAGGAGAGAGGGGCCCAGCACCGAGGCTGGGCTAGCCATATTCTGGAAGATGGTTGGCTCCACAGGGAAGTCCAGTGACCTTGGCTGGTACAGCCAGGCAGGCCACAGGCAGCTTCACTGAGCTTGGCTGCCCATCTGTTCTCTCTCTCCAGTGAGGACGTCCCCTCAGGCAGCTTCAAAGTGGAACACGTGTCATCAAGGTGCAGAGCCAGGGGCAGCTCGCGACCGCGCATCTGAAGAAAAAGCCGCTAGGGACAGTCTGGATCATGGTGGGGCTTGGTGAGCCCCAGATTTGAAGGGATGGGGTGAGAAGGGGGCTGGGGATTGATCCCTCAAGCTGCACGAGTAATTGCCCATCATCTTAAGGGAAGGAAGACCTAACGGCCTCTCCCCTATGCCAGTCAGACGCTTGATTCCCCAGCAAATCTAGACGTTTCTATTTGTGTCTAAGCACCATCTCGCCTGATTTCCCCGAAGACCCTTTTCTCTTTTCTATTTTTGGGCAGAATGTCCTCAGAGATCCAAGGTGCACCTTTGAGACTCTGTGTGCTCTGTGTGTGTGTGTATGTGTGTGTGTGTGTGTGTGTTTATGTGTGACCCTGGCCAGGGGTTGGGAGGTGCCCGGGGGTCCCAGCGTGCACAGCTGGCCGCCTAGTTCTCAGGCACACTCACCGAGCTGACTTCTAGCTTGTCCCCCTGGAGAGACTTCAGCCGCACCAGGGCCCCGATGCCCCCACTGACCAGGATCTCGTCGCCAATGTGGTATTTCAGGATGTTGGCTAGCTCCTTGGCATTGCCTGCAGGTTTGTGGGAAAGAAGGGAGAGCAGAGTTCCTTGTAAGCCTGGTAACCAGCTCCGCTGTCTAGAAGGACCGGGAGGGGTGGCAAGCGGTGATGGCCGAGACGTAGAACTCCGTGACCAGATGAGGAGCACATGGTGGGTGTGCTCGGCCCAGGTGGGCTGCCTGCCGGAGGCTCTGGGGACAGAGGCAACATCTGTGGCCGTGAATCTGCCTCTGTAGTGGGGAGGGCGGGAACGGCTGGGTTAAGCAAGAGCTCTCTGTGCTGCCGAGGAGTTAATCCATACTCCTCTGTGAGTATGACTCATTTTTCCATGAGCTAAATATTTGCTTGGAAAGTCAGGAACCTTTCCAGCACCGGCATCTGGGACATTTCATCATCAGCATGGCTCCCGACGGTTATAACACAGTAGTGAAATATTTACACATTCTGCCCTCAAATGCATATTCTGGGGCAGCCGTTTCCTGCAGGGAGAACTTAAAAGACTCAACAGCTGCCGTCTGGGGGGGCGGGCTGTGGAGCCGATGAGGTCAGGGCTAAGGGGGGCATTCCCTCTGCAGCATCCCTCCCTTCACGTCTCGGCATTCCTTCCAGCCCACATCAGCTTCTCCACCAACTGGGGAGACCATCCGATTGCTCATAAAGGTGCACAGGCATTTTCCAAATTAAGTGTGGGAGGCAATTCTTCGAGCCGCCAGCTGTCCTCTCATTTCCATCACGGCTGCCCTGATACTCACATTCCCAGCCAAGTGGCTAGATGTCCCCCAGGGCTTCTGGATGCCTATTTCTAGCATCTTGAAACTAAGAGCGGAGGAAGTTTGAAAGCATTTTGGAGAGTTCACTTAGGTACAGACAAATCCACATTAGTGCCGCGGAATGGAGCCACCAGGTATCATGTGGTTTCCAAACACCCCACAACTTGGCAGATGGGAATTCCCATTCTATAGAAATCCCGCCTGCGATGAACCATGCCAGCCCCCAGGGCAGGGGGCCTCCTTATTCCAAGACATCTAATACCTGGATTGACCTCTTGCGCCTGGCTGGCCCTCTATCACACCCCAGGAGCACTGGGGGTCTTTTCCTGCCTGCAGACCTGGCAGAGGGCACATGTGGGAAGTTTTGTCCAAGCCTCCTCCTGCACAACTGAAAATGAGAGGGAAGCGAGCAGGCTCACGGCCATCTGGGGAACATTCCACTCCTGCTGGGCCAGGAGAGGCTGGAAAGTTTACGTTCAGAATGAACTTCTCTCCTTTTCTCAGGAACATACGTCAGCATCAAAGACACAGGCATTCGTTTGCAATAAAGACTATTAAACAGGACACAAATTCGGCCCGCAGCTGCCTGCAGCCTGAACTTTCTGAATAGACAGTTCCTTCCTGCCCTGGGGCTGGAAGGAAGGTGTAGATGAGGCATGCCCAGAGGGTGGCCAAGGACCTTCCTCCTCCTCCTCTTCTCTAGCTTCCCTCCTCCTTCTCCTCAGGCTCACCTTTGTGGGAGGGCCCAAGTGTGCCCACAGGCGAGCACCAAAGCTCCACACTACACCCCCACCCCGAACCCCAACATCACAGCCATCGCCGGGGGAGGACGTGTGCCCAGCGCTGCCGGCAACACCTCATTGACTCCACACTCCACACAGCAAGGCACCCTCATTTTTCTAACGGGAAAACGGAAGCTCTGAGAGGTTGAAGGACTTGCTCGACATAACTCACCTGGTGAATGCCAGAGCCAGGAATTAAAACTGCTTTTAAGTGATCCAGGAATCTAAGCCCTTAACCACCGGGGTTATCTCTCAAACATCCTCAGCTAAATTTCTCAGGGCCAGGAAGAGCTTCTCTGGGAAAGCGTTGGCCCTGAGGGACATTTCACACAGGTAAATGGCTTCCTTATGGCTGTCCTCACAGGTTCTCACGAGGAAGACATGTCTCAGTGACGGGGCTCGTTGTCACCCACTCAGGGTCTCTCTACTCTTCTCTGCCTTGCGTGGTACCCAGGGAGACTGACCGCTGTGACGCACGCCATCCAGGGTCCCTTGCCACCTTCTCATGGCTGACAGGAGGCCCACGCAATGGGCCTGTGGGAGGAGAGGGAGGCTGAAGGACTCTGGCCCCCTTGCCTTGGCTCTGCCCGCAGCTGCATGTGGGCTCTGGTTGCTGTCCTGTGCCCCTCCCCTGAGCTCCAGTTCCCCCTGTTCCCTCCTCCCCCTGGCCTTCCCTAGCCCCGGGCCTGCGGTGGGAAACACTTTTCCCTGGGTGTCCTCATCCTTTGCTGGTCCCTTACTCCTGCCCACACTTCTGCAGTTTCTCCATTAAGTTCCTTTCAGTCAAACCCTTGGTAATGAGCCCCCTGTTTCCTGCTGGTCCGCTGATGATTCCAGTCACGTTAGAAACTATGCAAAATATACTTCGCTTGGTCTTTACCCAAGAGTTTGTTCAGCTCTTCTGGTGGCATGGCTTGGAAGGCCTCATTTGTAGGAGCAAAGACTGTGTAGACCCCTTCCCTGTTGAGCACCTCCGTCAGCCCAGCAGACTGGATGGCGGCCACTAGCATGCTAGGGAGACACACAGAGAAAATGTCACCTGCCTGTGACAGGGAGGGGATGCCCACTTTCCCAAATATCTCCCCACTGCTGGGAGGCAGACCCCAGAACTAGAATTTACACCCCCTTGCTGGTTTTCACCCCTTGCTCATCATGCACAAGGAGGGAAGACTCCATTCTGCATATTTGCTCCATAAATGTTCAGCTCCATCAAACAGTCAGAGGTCAGAGGCCAGGGGGGAGCAGGAAGGAAGAGGCCAAGCCACCGGGCCCCTGGGGATGTGATTCAGGGGAGTGCAGGGGGTAGGGGCCTCCTGGCTCCGGTGTCACAGCACCCAGGGGTAAGCAAGCAGGTCAGAAATGGAGAAAGGGGGCAAGAGAACGAAGTGACACAGGGAGCTTGAGAAGGAGCAGCAAGGAGTCTTCAGTGGCCCCAAGGAGATATTGTGCCAACTGAGACTCATCCCACACTCAAAATGGGGTGCTCTCAGCTTACTTGGGACCTCAATATGAGAGTGTGGTATCTTTCTTGCCCTTCATATGAAAATGCAGCCGCTTCCCTGTTCCCAATGATGTGGGGATTACAGTCCCAGAAATAACCCTTCTTCTCAACATAAGCTTCCAGCGTGAGCCTCGCCCTTCCCAGATCCCCAGGCTGGAAGGTCACCAGGACACCGCCAGTGTGCACGGAACCCCCCGAGGCAGTAGGGAGTTTGACAGATAGCTGAGACCCAGCGTCCTGACCCTTGGCAGAAGTCTTCCATGGCATGAGGCAGGTTACCTGAAGCGATTGTCCCCCTTCAGGACGTCCATGACAGTCCCCATCGGAGGGGTGAGCATTCGGTCCATGGTGAAGAGCGTCCCATATCTCCCCCTCTTGTCGTGAGCAGCAATGCAGCTGTTCTCGATACACAGGCTCTGTATACCAAAGAGGGGCAGACATAGGTCATCCACCCCAATGAGGCCTCCTGATGTGCTCCAGGCACACACTGGTGTCTTCAACCGCACAGAGCAGTGAATGTGCGCTAGAGTGGGTCATTACAGAGAGGATAAAATGTCGTGTTTTCTCCAGGAAAGGAAAAATAAAAATAGTGTTCCTTAAGGAGAAAGGGTCACTGGGCCCCACTGAAGTTACAGAGAGGCCCCACGATGAGACTGTCCCAGTACACGTGAGGTCCATCGGCGATGATGAGATCAATAGATCAACTCTACTGAATTGTTTACTTTAACAGATGACAACCGTCTTTAGTTACTGGTACTGGCAGGTCCCAAGGAATACACCTGTGTTGTACTGTGCTTTCTGGCTGAGAGTCCACAGTAACTGTTGAGTTTGAAGATAGAAAACAGACAGGAGAAGGGAAAAGAGAAACTTTTGGACCAGGGAGAGCTGTGTTTCAGTTCAGAAGACTTCTCTTTGCATAAGCTAAGGATTCAAAATCTCCATCCCTCTGCCCCTGTTGATCACACTGAGCTCGATGTGGACCACTGCCTACCTAGTCAGCTATATGCTACATACCCACATATATAATTTTTTTTTCTTTAATACAGCTTCCATTTCTTAGAGCTGAGGCAAAGAAAGAGCATGATTTAGGAGCCAGAACTTACATTGCGATAAACAAAAACTCTCAGTTTTTTGCCACCCAGAGTGTCCAGGGTCTGTCCATGATACAGATACTTGGAAGCTAGCTGCTCTTTAATCATGTGATTCAGAAGCAAATTCTTTGTATGTGCATCAATGTTAGGGGTTCCATCTGCAAGAGAAGGTGGGTTCGGTCCAGAGGCATGCTCCAGAAAGGAAGAGAACGAGAGACAAATGCAGTGGGAAGCCCAACCCTCCTTGCACTTGAAAATGGGAGATTGAGAAATCCAGGGAGGCTGCCAATATTCCTTAACATCTGGCATCTTCTGAAAATCAACCAAACACAAGAGGGTCTAGATAATCGAGGGTGTCTGGAGTTTTGCCCGTGGAGGGAGGGGGAGGCACGGACACCCCTTGGCCCCGTCCTCCACCTTCCCCTCGGCCAAGGCTCAGCTGTATCCTCGCTCTGACCTTCTGCCGATCACATGAGCGGTTGATTCTGCGAATAAAAAGGCGCTCTCTGGCCAGCTGCAAACTCTTGGATTGGATTGATTTGAAGACCAGACCCCCAAATGCATTCTCTGCTCTGCCAGATGATACAGCAGAGCCCCTGAGGTTTCCGGTGAGCCGGTGGAAGCACTAACGCTGGCGGGGTGCTGTCCCTCTAGGAGGGTGCTGTGGAGGTGACCCGCTCCTGGGACTGCCCTCACCACGTTACCTTTGAATACAGAATTCATGGGGGCCAGAAGGGTCAACCGCTCCTTTCCGGAGAGATGAGTGCCGAGGCCAGCCTGTCTGAAAAGGTCAACGGCTGTGGAAACATCAGACTCCGCAGCCAACTCAAACAGCGTCTTGGCTGCAAGGAAAGAGAACGCAGGTTCAAAAGTTACAAGTGCTGTTTTCATTTATCCTCCGTCCACCCCACAGCATGACGCACACCAGCAGGAATGTCATCTCGTGAGTCAACAGCCCTCTCAGCCCCGCAGCGGCACAGCGGGCTCGTGTCATCAGGCCCGTGGTCCCCTAGGTCTCCTGGGCAGGGCAGGGAGGTGAGGAGCGGGAGGCAGAGGCCAGTCTCTGTCCTTGCCTTCAGCCAGGGTGCCGTCTAAGGCCTGCGGCAAGGCAGCGTGGTCTGTGTCGTGGCTTCTGAGGGTCCCATGATGCCAGTGACCACACCCACAGAAAGCTCACTTCTGGTTTGGTTTTCTTCTGTGAAATTGCTTCACTTCTGGGCAACCGACCTCCCTGGAATTCCAGAATGGGGCTAGCCTGCTGCACAAAGCCCAAGCCAAAGTCCACTCAGTCATTTCTCCCAGGCTCAGCGAGATGGCGGGTGCTCAGAGGCCAGCAAATGGCCCTCTGCACCCAACCAGAGCGGGCTGATCTCCTGAATGGCTTCTGGGATTGAGTCAATCCCTCCCCGGCTCCCCTCAACAGCTCTCTGATGCCTCCAAAGTGACACCTGGACTCCTAGGCTTGCGGCTCAAGATTCTTTACAGTCTGGCCATGACCTGCCAGCTGCCCAGGCCCTCTTCCCTGAGGGGCTGTGAGCTGGGTGCCTGCAAGGAAATGGCCTTCACAATCCCTGAATTCCCCCAAGGGCCCCCACTGCAGATGGCAGAGGGGCCAGCAGGCCTGGCAGGATCATGGCCTTGGAGGCCTGGCTCACCTGAGTCCGGGATGAGCAGCTCATCAATGTAGTGGATCACACCATTGGTGGCCAGGGTGTCTTTATTGGAGATGATGGCCTTCCCATTGATGGTGAGCATGTCCCCGCTGCAGCCCACCTCCAGGGTGGTGCCCTCCAGGGTCTCCATGGACATCCCTGCAACGATGGCTTCTGCACACATGGCCGACTTTAGGATGTGGTTGTTCAGCAGGTCTGGGGACCAAAACAGACACAGATCAAGGGCCGTGCTGGCTCTAGGCTGATCTCAGAGGCCAGCTTACAGCCCCCGTGGCTGTGAGGATTCTGTTCTCTCTGACACGGACCTGGAGATGAGGCTGGGGACTGCGCCACCCACGGCCTCCTCTCCTCCTGCTGCTGTCCCGAGTCAGCAGGTAGACTGCCTGAGTCTGAATCCCAGCTTGGCCACTTACCCGCTGTGGGGCCCTGGGCAAGTCACTGAGCCCCTGGGAGCCTCAACTTCCTCCTCAGGTCGAGATAAGCCTAGCATTCATCTCCTGGGGATGGTGTAAGGAGGACCTGAAGCCCGGAATGTACCGCACCCAGCTCAGTGCCCGACAACACAGTCAACACCCAACAAACATTCACGACTCCCTCATTAGCACCTGAACTTGAGACTGAATTCTAATATTAGTGTCTGACCCTCAAAATGAGTTTACCCTCAGACTTTTTATCTACTGACCTTTAGAAAAACCTGAAATTTGATAGGGAAAGATGGAAACTGTAGCAAATGAGAGTTCTAGATTATCTGCGCATTTTACCTGTTTTTGTTCATTTTATCCAAGGCAAGGGCCCACTAGCTGCCAGCATCTGTCTTCGGGCTCGGGGATGGTGCTCCGTCAGACACGGTCTTTGGCACTCCCCTCACTCCACCCGTAAGTCATAAGTAGAATTTATTTCCTTGTCCGAGTGGCTCTCAGGGACAGGGCAGAGGCTGGGGGTCCTGAGGAAGCTGCAAGGAGCAGCGGGGGGACGTGACCCCCACCAGGCGGGGCAGATTCCCGGACGGCCACTCCCCCAGGTCACCAGGGCCTTTTCCCTTACAGTCTCACCGCAGAGGCAAGTTTCAATCTGTGCTGAGCGTGGGAAACCCAAACCGCACCGTCACGGATAGGAGGAAGCTCAGAGGGCCTACAGAGGCAATGAGGCACGGGGCTCCTAGAGGAGCGTCAGGGGCCTTGAAAGCCATTCGGCTGGCGGGAAGGGAAAGGACAGCCAGGCTGCCATGGAAACGAGGTCTCGGGGATTTAGCTTCTAAGGGAAGGAAGGTAAAGGCTGGGTGGGGTAAGGGTGACCTGCCAGGGTCACGGGGAGGGAGAGCAGGGCCAAGGCTGGAAGCCAGTCTTCAAACAAGCCATGCCAGCCCAAGGCTGCTTCTTGCCTCTCTGCCAAGCCATCAGAAACAGCTGAGCCTGTGAGGCTGGACTCCTGTCCCTCTGCCTTTGAGCCAGCCAGTGACGCCCCTATACCGAGGGCCTGGTCTCACAGCAAACGGGTTACTGAGCAGGAAAAGGCCCGTGTGCAAAAGGAATAAATTGCGGCTGCCTTTTCTTACAGCAAGAGTTCTGATATCTTCAAAGATGAAAACGTGTTCTGTACAAAAGCAGTTTAAGGGAGAACACAGCTCCAAATAGAAAGTTCAGTCTGCAGAGATGCGCCCACGTCCCAGCTCCTGCGGCAAGCCTCAGGACCCCTCTGGCAGCACGTGCCCCACCCCCGCCCTCATGCCCACCACCACGGGGGCGTCTGTGTCACAGCGCTCACCGCTTCAGATCCCACGACTTGTTTTTAATCCCAACCAGGCTTAAACTTCCTTGCAGACAAGCCTGTACCACGTTTCCTTTGGGGACCTGGGTTCATGCCACAGGCCAGGCACGGAGGCACCGTGACATCTGGACACAACAGATCCCCATCTGTGCTTTCAGAAAAGTGCCCTTGCCAGCCCCGCGTGGCTGCAGGGAGAACATTTTGCACTTATCGGGCCTCTGAAATATAGTAGGTATTTTAAATCGTACAGTTTGAAGTGAGTTGAATAGACTCCAAAGAAACGATGTCATCCCTAGATTGTATTTGGGAGTAATAAGTGTGTTTGGGTACACAGAGGACCAGGGGGCTGCTCCTCTCTGCAGGAGATGCAGGGGTCAGTGGCCGAGCCCGGCCTTCACTCCCCTCCCCTCTCACATGTGCTGGGTCCTTCCTTCTCCTCCAGCAATACTCAACGTACCCCTAACTGAGCAGCTCACTGAGGAGGCATGGAAGGACCCAGCTCTGAAGTCAAGTCAACTCTGACTGGTTATTAATTTCATTTTGGATTATCCACGAGGTCCCTGGCCAGACAGGAAGAGTTCAAGGGTCAACACGATGGCCCCATTCTAAGGACGCCAGGACCAGCCATCTCCTTCCCACACTTCCAAGCTGCTGCCGGCTTGGCAGACTTGCTCTGGTTTTGAGCATCGTTAGCTCTTTCTGAGTCTGGCCAGGGCCTGCTTTGGACCTCCAGCCCTGCCTTGCTCTTCAGCACAACTGCTGCCGGACAAAGGCTGCTGGGTTCTCTCCTTGTCCCTCTGACCAGGGCTCTGCTCTGGCCTCTGCAGAGACAGGGCCCAATGGGAGCAATGGGACAGGATGGTGCGCGGACTCTTCATCTTGTGCAAGAGCAGGCCTCGGGCTCAGTCTGGCCGTTCCAACGGCGCTCAGGGGTGCTCACCTCTCAGGGCTTCTGGGTCACCCAGGATCCTGTTCAAGGTTTCAGCAGGGATCTTCTCGAAGGCCTCATTGGTAGGGGCCAAGAGCGTGAACTGGCCATCCCCTTCCAGCACGGTGTTGAGCCCTGATGCGGCCACAGCAGCCTGCAGGGCAGGGAGAGGAAGGAGAGTTGCCTGAAGGCTCTGGGAGGCTCTGTAGACAAGAGGCAGGCGCCGCCTCACCAGGCCTCCTGTGAAGCGCTTCAGACTCCTAGAAGAAATGACAAGACGCCAGAGCTCACCTCTCTTGGTGTCCTCCGGGGACCTCGTCAGGACTGAGCTCCCACTACTCTGGCCGTTTCTCAATGACTTCCTCTGCCTGCGGCCTTCCCACCCCAGGCTTTGGCCTGGCCATTCCTTCTGCCCTTCCTCCTTTCTTGGCTTCTCTGACTCCTATCCCTTCACTGGGACTTGATTATAGTATCGCTTTTCTAGGTAGCCAACTTGGCGTTGCCTCCATCACCATCCCTCCCCCTGCCACTGCCCTCAGACCAAAAAGAGTCCGTTGTAAGAATTTTCAGCTTGTGTCCTCCTTGCGTAATACTTAAATAGCTCTGGGCAATGCTCCTTCTGTGAGCTCCAGGAGTGGAAGGATCACATCACCCGTTTCTACAGAGGAGTCCTAGGATCTTCTAAAAGCAGAAGGGGCCTCCTGCTGCCCCAGGGTTGGGGATACACCCCTTGGCCCCGTCTGCAGCCCTGCAGGCTCTGGCCCCCGCCGCTCTGCTGCTTCCACGCCACACACCCTCGCTGTGTACATTTCTTCACTCTGGCCCTGCCCGCCTCCTTCTTACTATGCTTGCCCCAGAGCCTTTGCCCTTGCCTTCTGCTCTGCCCGCTGTGCTCCGACCCCTGCCTTTCACGTAACTGGCCATTCTCATCCTCCTGTCCTCAGATCTGAATTCACCTCTTCCAGAGACACCCTCCCTGACCACCCAGTGCCAGCCGGGCCCCTCGGCTCACCACTCCCCGACTCCCCAATGCCTAGCCCTGTCCATGGTTACCTTGTGTGCATCTGGTCTGTCTCTCAGTTAGAACGAAAGTGCCACGGAGGACAGAAATTTGTCTGTCTCATTCACCTGTATACCCCCGGCAGGTAGAACACCACCAGGCCAGGAGCAGGTAATGAAGTATGTGTTAGCAGAAGGAAAGATGGGTGTAGGAAGGCCCCCAAGGGGAGGGAGAAGAGAGGGAACATTTGTCAAACCTAAAGTAAGAGGATGTTACTCAGTGGGGGGTTATACATGGTTAATCAAAAGGTGTCACCAACTTTGTGGGGGCGTATCATTTCCTCACAGACCCCTGACCTTGAAGTGACCCAGAAGGAAAGCAGGGGAGAGCTGAGAGAGCAGGGTTCCCTGCAGAGCCACTTCCTGAGGCCACATCCCTGCTGGGCCAGCCCCAGGGTGTTTGTCTCTGTGTGTTGGAGATCTCCAGGGGAGGAGCCTCCGCAACCCCCACTTGGTATCCTTTGTGGTCAAGAAGTTCTCCTTGAATCAGGGCAAAAACCCTGACAGGGCAGCCTGTGTTCACTTCCTCTGAGCAGCCACTGCCAAGAGCAATGCCAGCTTGCCGCTCCAGTCCGAAGACAAACTCATGTTGGGCAGGGCTGAAGGAACGGTGTTCTGTGGCTGCGGAGCCGGCAGAAGCCAGGCCAGAGGTCAAACCCAGACTCCCTTGACCTCTCTGCTGGTCTGGGATCCAAGGAAACCTGGGGGTGGCTGGGACAGGGGTCCCCTGGAGACACGCGGTCCAGAAGGTCATGAAGCCTGGCACTATTCTAGTCCTGCATATGGAAAGTGCCCCTGGGGAGTGGGGGAGGGCCCTCTCACCGCTGGAGCCCAGAAGTGCAGGCCCAGGTAGCGGAGGGCTCAAAGGGACCTGAGGTGCTACAGACTATGGGACTTTTCGGGGGAGTCACAAAAGGACAGCCTTACAGAGGAGAGGATGGGCAGAGGGAGTTTCCCAGCAGTGGATTAAGATGCTTCCTCATGGTCAAGCTCAGTAATGAGCGGACCCTTTGCGTTCATGGACTCTTAGAAAAACAGACTATGTCTCCTAAATGCCCATGAAGAGACACCCTCTGCTTCTCCTGCGGAAGAAGGCCCTTTTGAGAGGTCCTGTGTCCCCAGGCCGGGTCCTCTCCCACAGCAGTCCCTCACCCGAAGGGTCTCAAAGGTGTCTTCGATCTCGATGATCTGCTGGATGTTGTTGGTGACGGTGGAGATGACCTTGTCGATGAGGTGCACCACACCATTGGTGGCGTGGTGGTCGGCTTTCAGCAGCCGAGCACAGTTCACGGTCACGATCTGTGCAGAGAAGAAATGAGGATGACCAGTTCACCTCCTGGAGGGGTGGGCCCGAGGCCTCAGCAGGGGAAAACAGGGCAGCATGTGGGTTCCACAGTCGTGGAACTGGAGGGCCCGGAAAGAAGCAGGTGCAGGAGGTGGGGATGACCTCCAGCCTACCTCACCCCCAGAATGAAACCCCAGAGCCAGCCCCACGTGCAGACTGGGGGCCTCGGCTCAGGGTGGATACAGGGCAATGCTGGGTCCCTGGGGACTCCCTACCCCATTGGGATAATGGTGGATCTGGATGCCCGAATTCTGGTACATGGAGGTAAGGGCCATGCCGTGTTTCAGCTCATCCGTCAGGACCCGTCTGTTGACCATGTGGTAGCGAAGGGCATTGAGCAGCTCAATGTTGACGTTGCTCACCAGGGAGTCCAGCACTTCCTGGAAGGAAGGCCAGAGCGGCAGTTAGGGGGCGGCTGACCACAGGAGCAAGAGGTGGCTTCCTGCTACCCTGGGAAAGTTACTGTGGAAACCAAGGACCCCTCCTCAGTAAACACAACGTCTAGACAGTTGGATGGGTGGGCACAGGAAGCCAACTAATGATGTATAGTTTAACTCAAGTTCCCTGACTTCATCTGAGGGCTCAAGGAAGAAGCTTCATGCAACAGTGGGAAACCGCTATACAGTGTCTCGCTTCCAGCCCACCAGCCACCCCTCTGGGAAGTAAGGTGGTCATCTCACAGCTGGCAAGGAAGCCCAGGCCTCGTTGCTGGGGGCGAAGATGGTGAAGCTGCCGGGCCCTTCCATCTCGGGCCTCAGCTTCTCCGTGCGCTCCGTGTACAGCTGAGTCGTGGTGGATCCAACGACGCCCAGGGTCTCGTAAAGGTTTGAGAGAGGTAGGGCTGCAGGGGCAGAGGACAGAGGTGGGACAAGCCTGCCCCAACCAGACCACACCTTCCCTGGTGTGCAGAGCGCATGGGACCTCTGCAGGACAGGTGTGTGGGAAAGCCCAAGGATGGCCACCACGGGCCAGCTGAAAGCCTGTCACTTTTATGAGTGACAAGCTGCCTTTTTTTTTAGATTTTATTTATTTATTTGACAGAGAAACATAAACAGGAGGAGCAGCAGAGGGAGAAACAGGCTCCTCGCCAAGCAGGGAGCCCAAAGTGGGGCTTGATCCCAGGACCCCGAGTCCATGACCTGAGCCAAAGGCAGACTCCCAACCAACTGAGCCACCCAGGCGCCCTTGTCACATACTCCTTAAAGCAACTCCGGGGGTCAATTGCCTCCCTGCTGAGACTCTACTAACTGGTCATTTTTCATCATTTTAGCCACAGGAAAATGAAGCTTCTGTTCATAGACATAGAAGATTTTTTATTTATTTATTTGGCAGACAGAGATCACAAGTAGTCAGAGAGGCAGACAGAGAGAGAGAGAGGAGGAAGCAGGCTTCCCGCTGAGCAGAGAGCCCGATGCAGGGCTTGATCCCAGGACCCTGGGATCATGACCTGAGCTGAAGGCAGAGGCTTTAACCCACTGAGCCACCCAGGAGCCTCTGTTCACAGACATATAAAGATTTGAAAGAGAGAGCACAAGTCGGGGGAGGGGCAGAGGGACAGAGGATCCCAGTCAGACTCCCCACTGAGCTCAGAGCCCCATGCTTGCTCTCAAGGACCCAGAGATCATGACCTGAGCTGAAATCAAGAGTTGCTTAACCAACTGAGCCACCCAGGCGTCCCGTTCATAGATGTTTACATAATACCAGCAGAAATATACACCCAAAATAGATATTCTAGTTACAAACTGGGCTTTTTGATTTATCTAGTTGAAACTGGTTTCCTAATGGCCTCTACTGGAATGAAAGAACATTACAAATCTTCCAGGTTCTTTGTCTATTTCCAAGCAATAAAATGTTATTTCCTAAAAACCCAAAAGTGGCCTGAAGCATAGAAGGCCTTCCCCTCCCACAGGCCATTCTCCTCTCCCCACCGCATAATTCCCACCTGTCCTTCTACCCCCTTATGACCTTGGCACCAACCAAACTGTCCTTTCAAGTCTGTCCCACATTCTCAAGGAATAATTACCAAATTTTAAAGTTTAAACTCCTCCTCCGCATAGTCCCCGGGGGGTGGGGGGGTGGGGGGGTGGGGTGGGTATGCTTAAAGGAAATCCTCTGATAAAATTCTTAGGTGCCGAGGTCTTTGGCTCCTCTGGCCAGGCGTGGTTCCCTGTGTTGGCTCTGGGAAAGCCTGCCTGGTTGGCCACCCTCCTCCCAGTGGACTCCAAAGGCTCAAGTTCCAACAGAGGGAGGAGGGGGTGGCTCAGTGCCCCAGCCCCGCTCTCCAGCTGAGCGGATCAGAAATACTGGGTGTGGTTAGAATCCCTCCCAGCCCAAGACAACAAGGCCAGAGCCCAGGCCCAGCTGCTTCTGCTCGAAGGCGAGCATGGGCAGGTTGAAATTGGAGTCTGCCACCAGCCACGTAAGAAGGTCAGCTTGCACAGAAAGGAGCAGTGCAGGAAGCTCCCTGCTCCCAGCTTCCATTATCTGGCTCTCATGTGGCACCGGAGCCAGGGAACATGCAGGGAGGGTGTCACTGCAGCCCTGTCACCTGTATCCCCCTGTGGATGGACTCTGCTGCCTGCTATGTGGGGGCTCTTTCCTGCCTGCCTCCTCCCCCTCCCAGCACCAATGCCGCAGGCCTGGCTTACTCACCTGCGGGACAGCCCTTCTCTCCTGGCACCTTCTCGTATCCAGGACAGCACTCATAGCTGATGACTCTGCAGTGAGACAGACAACACACATGAGGGCGGCACAGGGCTTCCCTCCCCTTCGCTGTCCTGGGGAAGAGGTGCCTCCACAGACAGAGGAAGGGAAAGGATGGTAAAACACCCTGCTCTCAGAGGAGACCATTCAATCAGCTGTATTAGTGCATCATGGTGTTGAGGAGCAAGGAGCTTGTCACTCGTCCTCAGCTTTGCAGAATGTTCCCAAGGTTGCCATCCGGACAGCAATCCCGCTGGGACTGCGGCAGTACGTTCCGTAGGGGGATTAGAAAACACACCCACCAGGAATTTGTCTCCAGCGTCACTCACGGTGAACCCCATGGTTGGCGTTCTTGAGAGGCAGTGGGGAGCAAGGGGGGTGCTTCCCTGGGCCTGCTCTGGCTGACACTGCCACTAACCAGCTGGGGCCTCTGCTGCCCCCCCGTCTCCTCCCTGGCTCTCCGTGCCCCCTCTGTAAAACCTATGTGTGTATCCTGCAACGGTCATTGGACTAAATCTTGCGTGCTCATCTAGACTTCTGATTTAATAACCAAGAAGGACAGCATAGAGATCATCATCAAGCTTTTCTGTCTTCACAATCAAACCTTAAAACTTTTAAAATTAAGGCAAAGCTCCTTTGGGTGTTTTTTTTTTTTTTCTTTCATTCTTTAAATTGAAAACAGAATCTTAGTAACAACAATGATACGGTTTCAAATTGAAAATGTACAAAGGATGTCCCATTAAACCTCGCATCCCTCAGCCATCCCATCATCCTCCCAGGAAGCAACCGCGACTACCCGTTTTGCTTAATTCTTTGGTATCTGGATGCAAATGAGACCAGCACTCTACAGTGTTAAACTTTGAAATCATTCGGCGGAAAAACTTAAAAACTTTCTCTTCTCCCAACTCAGGCCAGCCCATTATGGAACATCTGCCGTCCTCTGGAGGTCTGAAACACCCAGCTTCAGTGAACCCACTATTCTGGAAGCCCAAAATCCCGAGTTTCAAATCGTATGGAAAGGAAGTAAGTGATCTGAAAGGCTTACAGCTAAGAAAGACTTGCTTCTTATCGACTCCCCGGGTTCTGAGTAAGGCCCCTGAGTATAGCCCTGCATGGGCAGGGTGAACACAGCCTTCTTTGACAGCCTTGGAACCAGGGGCAAGTGGCCACGTCCTGTCCCTTCCCTTCCTGTAGAGGGATTCATCCTTTTTGGGACAGGAGACAACTCGGGCTTGAACTGCAGCAGGTTTGCCCACAGAACTGCCTACCACAGGGCTCTCCCAGGATGTTTAATGACCTTGCCGGAAGACAGGCAGGCGGAGGGGGAAGAAACAGGGCTTTGGGGCCAGGCAGGGTGCTCTCAACGCACCCAGGACGTTCTACTCTTATTAAATGACTTGGAATCATCTCAGGGGAGCCCTGGTGAGTCATGAGAAGACAAAGCCGACTTCATTTGTTATCCAGGGGGAGTTTCAGACAGTGACTGGCTAGGATTCTCAGGCTGCTGGGGAGCTATAGGAAGCATTTTGCCAGAAATGGGTCCTCCAGGAAATCGCTGCGGAGTGACAAGTCATGCGCCTCCCTCTTTGCCCTGCTCCTTGCTTCCCTCCGCCCACCTCATCCTCCTTTTCTCCAGCTTTCCCCCATCCTGGTCCTTTCTAACCTTTCATCTCATAAGGGCTCTACTTATAAGGGCTAAACAGACTCAGGACTTCCCTTGACTGACCCACAATTTTATTTTTGGAGACTAAAGTCATCTTCTGCTATGAAAGTCAGATTTGACCAACAGGCCACCTTCAAAGGCAACATAGTGTCATGGAAACAATGAGAATTAGGGAACTTGACTTGTGACCCATTGGTAACTAGTAGAGTGACCTCAAAGGTCCACTTTTCTCTCAGGGTCTCCATTGCCTTATCTATGAAATAGGGTGAGGTTAAACTAGATGGTCTCCAAGGTTCATTCCAAACTCACACTCATGATTCTAGTCACTAGGATTGTTTCTAGGGGGCAGAGAAACTGTCTTTCAAAGGACAGTTTCTGCTGGCTTCTCCTAGCTAACCCTAGGGAGAGCTCCAAGCCTCAGGCCCATAGATCCAGCAGACACCCATGCGTGGGATCCCAGGGCTTCTCTGATAAATACCAGGGCTCTCTGCCTGGGGTTGCAGAGGTGGAATTAAGGTCAAGTCTGCCAAAGCTTAGCATCTTTCTAAAAGTGCCTGGCTGACACTTCATGGAACTGGAGAAGCACAGTTGGAGGATGGGTCTTCTCCTGAAAGCTCTCCTCATCTCAGGGGTCCCCCGTGCATAGGGGTGCTGCATACTCTATACCTTGGAACTCCCAGCTGGGCTCGCCAACATTTCTTCTTCCAGGGTGTCAGCTTTTGAGTTCCATCTCAAATCAAATCAAAACAAAACAACCTGAAGAGAGCTCCTCAGCTCAGGCGGCCTCACCAGAATTTCACTGAGGACAGAGAAAGCCAACTCACTGAATGTGAACTTTGTAGTTCCTGCGGCTGCATGTGTCTGTGCATGGGGTAGGGGTAATTGGTCGTGGGGTGGTGGGGAGAAGAGGGGTTGAAGGGCTGGAAGGAGGAAGAGATCTAAGCAGACAAGTCTCAGTGTGAAGAAAGATACTTAGGTTAGAAAACTGCAAGGGCTCTCAGGGGCAGAAGGGTTTCTTAAGATCATAGCTGGGTAGGGGCAGACTTAGGACCCCCTCCCCCCAATTTCATCAGGTCTCATCCCTTTTCCATTGCTCTTGGCAGCATACAGGGGGCAAGCAGAGTAATCTGACACTGAGAGGACACAGGTGCCCTCTTCAGTGTGGAGGACAGAACCCTCCACCTCGTCAGCCCCCTTTCCATGTGGGCTTTACATCTGTGTCCCACAGCGGCTGGATGTGGATGGCACAGGGCAGCCCACAGAGGTCGGTCCACCAGCCGAGGGCTTTTCCCTGGTTAATGAAGTGTGGCTCTGCCAGGAAGCTTTCTCCTCATCCCCCACCCCACTTGCCTCTCTCTCTCTTCTGCCCTCCTCCTGCCACAGTCTGGAATCCTTGGCACTCCCCAGGTATGAGGACATCAGCCATGCCTCTCACCCCCAGCCTGGTAGCCTTCTGGGCTGAGATGCTTCCTTGGCCAGCGGTTTCCCTACTGTCCCCACAAAACCAGGCCTGCTTAGAACCTGTCTGCATGACAGAGAGGCAGAGACAGCTGGAAATTATAGACTGAGAAGACAAGCCCATTGAGATGATCTTGACCAAACCTTTCTGGACGAGCGGTGGCTGCTCCCAGCCCAGTGTGCTATTCCCCTTGAGCTTTGGCTGAGGAAAACACGGGTGCTGTGAAGAGATGGTGCTGGGGGCCATCACAGCGTGGTGGGTCTGATACCTTCTCTCTAGGATGAAGGCAGGAAGGAGGGAAAACACAGGAGCCTCCATCTCTGTCTCCCCAGTTCCTTGGCCTCCCCGTGCAGAGAGGACCGATCTATTGCTCTCTGAATCGCATCCCATCAGGGAAAGCTGCTCTGATGAGAGGCTCTGGGCTTCCCCTTGACCTAACACAGTCAGTAAGTAAAAAACCTCAGAAAAAGACTATCTCTAGGACAACGAGACATGACTATTCTTTTTCTGGTTTCCCCAATCAGAAGAACCATTTGAGGAAGAAGGTGAGGGCAGGTGACCACTCTAGAAGGGCCTTTAAAGGAGGAAGGAGAGACAGTGCCAATCCAGGGTCTAAAGACAGAGGTGGCTGGGAGGCTCTCTGCCAATGGCCTCCAGAGCGTTACTCACAATCAGATACAGACAGAAGCATTGCTAGTTCTTTCCTCAAAATGATTTTCCGAGAAGTTAATATAATAAATTAAAACAATCACCCTCTCCAACCACACTTCACAGTTCCGGCCGGTTGTCATGGCGGTAAATGTCTAGGGACGAGCCAGACTCTGGAAGTAGGTGGAGCAAGGAATGCAGTCTGGGCGCCGGTTTCCCGTGACGGAAGGTAAACCACTCAGCGGGTCATGATTTCCAAGCAGTCACAGAGCAAACACAGCTCCATATCGTCTAGACACAAAGCCATCCCCCATGGACTGCTGACCTCGCCTGGTTCCTTTTCTGCTCTCCTGGCCTTGGAAACTAAGCTGAGCTTTTTTTTTTTTTTAAATATTATTTATTTATTTATTTGACAGAGAGAGATCACAAATAGGCAGAGAGGCAGGCAGAGAGAGAGAGAGGAGGAAGCAGGCTCCCTGCTGGGAGCCTGATGCGGGACTCGATCCCAGGACCGAGATCATGACGTGAGCCGAAGGCAGCGGCTTAGCCCACTGAGCCACCCAGGTGCCCCTAAGCTGAGCTTTTTTGAGCCTCCAGCAGAAAGTCCAAATCTTGGCCTCTCTGATGAGAAAGGGCTCAGTTGGGTACCTGGGTGGTTCAGTCGGTTAAGTGGCTGCCTTCTGCTTAGGTCATGATCCCAGAATCCCAGGGTCAAGCGCCACATCAGGCTCCCTGTTCAGCCAGGAGTCTGCTTCTCCCTCTGACTACCCCCTCTTGTGCTCTATCTCTCTCACTCTCTCTCTTTCAAATAAATGAATAAAATCTTTTAAAAAGGTGTGTGTGGGGGGGGGTGCTTGCTTTGACCTCATGGCCAGCACCAAAGGCCCCATCATTAACCAGGGTCCAGCTTGGTTCATGAGAAGACAGAGACTTTAAAAAATGTACTCACATGTTTGGTGACAATCTGTGTGTATGGAGTGGGTGCACACATTGTGGGGGCGCCTGGACACTGACTGTGTCTCCTGAGTTCCCATGCCCTTTAATCTGACCAGGAGCCCCCTTGTAGCGGGGAGCACAGCGATCACCAGACTGGGGGGGAGCAGCCAGAAGGTGGCTGGTGAGTCTGAACTAAAGGGCCTCTGTTGCCCCTCAGGAGACCTTGTCTCTGGGACCTTCAGGCAGAGATTTTAGGGCTGTAGAGAGCGATGTGGGACAGGTCACTCACGCCCTACAGGGCTGCTTGCTTGTGGATCTCCCCATGAGACTAACAATAGCTGCTACTGTTTACTTTCCCTGGAGACATCAGGCCTGCCCCACTTCCCAGCAGATGACTTTGAGCACACTCCTTAGGCTTTCGGAGCCTCAGTCTCCCCATCTGTAAAATGGGCTAATAATAATGCTGCTCTCATAGGGTGACTATGGGAATTTAATGGGTTCACATATGAAAAGTACTTCACAGATGCTTGATATTTACTAAGGGCTCAGTTCTTGGGCTTTTAAAAAAAACACTGCAGGTATAAACTTAAAAACTGTAGTTAGATTAATAACTTCATTGAAATCAACAGCCTGCATGAGACCACTGTTTATGACGGCGTGATAAACAAATTCCCCATAAAATGCAACCTACAGAATGCAACAGACAGGGCCTACATTGGTTTCCTATTGTTCTGGTAACAAATAATCCCAGATTTAGTGGCTTAAAACAACACAAATTTATCATCTTCCAATTCCAGATTATAAATCACCTTACAAAGCGGGCTTAATGAGGCTGAAATGAAAGGCTGTATTCCTTATTTCATTTCATTCATGAAAGGCTCTAGGGGAGAACGTATTCCTTGTCTTTCCCAGCTTCTGGAGGCTGCGTGCACCTCCTGGCCTGCAGTCGCATTACTCCAACTTCATCTCCTTCTCTGACTCTGACCTACCCGCCTCCTTCCTACAGGACCCTTAGGACCACATACCAGATAACCCAGGATAATCTTCCCCTCCCAAGATCTTTAACCTAATCATATCAGCAAAGGCTCGTTTTCCTAGTTCCAGGTTCAGGGATGAGATGTGGACATCTCAGGGAGTTGTCATTCTGCCTACCCCAGGGCAGGACCCCAGATGCTGCATGGATGCACGGAAACAACAGAACGAATGTCAGCTAAGCTGCCACCTTGGAAGTTACAGAGTGGGACAGAACCTTCAGGCAATCCTGCGCCCGAACACCACTAAGGTGGTGTTAGGTGGGTGTCAAATCTGTTATTCTGAAGCACATTATCCATAGGGTCCCAGATGGCTGCACAAGGAATAGGAAAGAAGGAAGGAAGTGCTGCTCCTGGTGTGGGGAGAGCCTGGCATCCCCGGCTGGCTCCTCACCATGCTCGTGGGAACAAGGCCGTGGGGGACAAGACAGGGAGGAAAAGGAGGGCTCTTCTTCTGCTTCAGAACAGATGTCCCTGGGTGCCCTGCCAGCATGAGACCCTCTGGTAAGGGCTTGGCTGGCTGAGGGACAGGCTCAGCCATACCCCAGTGGCCTCTGCCAGAAGTTGAATCTCTACGCTTTAATGTGGAGCTGGAGAAGTATGAATATCGGAGCCCTTGGGCAGAGCAAGGCTGGGGTGTGTCCTCCTGCCGGCTCATCTTGGCTTCGCAGAATGGCTACTGAGCTCATGAATGTGTTGCTGCTCATGAAATCACTTCAAGACTTCTGGAACAGACAGCTACCGCCCCTACCTGCTCGCTCCCCAGCTGGCTGTGCCTCTGCCACGTGTCTGATGTCTGAGTCCCAGCGATGACTATTACCTCCCTGTGATGTCAACTCCAACCCAACTTGGCTGTGAAGCAGGCCTCCCTCTCGTGGGGCTCACACAAAGGAGGCCTGTCGGGAGGCAGCCAGGCTTCCTGACCACAGTTTCTTGCACCTCGGCTCAAGCTGCTGCACAGAAAGTTTTTATGGTTACCGATCAGACTGGGGCCTGGAATCACAGAATGGGACGCTGGCTCCGGCCAGGCCCTCTTTGCTTGATTAGCTCTCGTATCACCCTGGAGCTCTTTGGGATCTGGAAGAAAAGCCGATGTGAATTTCCAACTAATAAAATTCACTCGAGTCGCTAAATAGGGGCCCGCTGGTAACCGCTTCCTCTAATAAAATCCATATGGCAGGCTTGACAAGGAGCACCAAAGACTCAGGTTCTTCTCTCTTTGGAAATGCAGAAAAGCCACTGTCAGAGGACAAGCTAGGGTCCTGTGGCCAGCCCCCTCCCTTCCTCCATGGAGTTAGGAATCCAGGGCCTCACTAAAGCAGAGACATAGCTCCAGGCACCTGGATTCTCTGTGGGCCTGGACACTGCCAAGTCTTCCCCCCTGGGCTTGGTGCCACTTGTCTGCTTTCAAATTTAAATTCTTCTTCCAGACCTGGGCCCTTAGGCAACCTGTGTTGCCTCCCGCCCTGGGACACTTTGCTTCCTTGTACCTCAGCACACACCTCTGCTCCAGCTTCTTCCCTAGAGTCTTGCTGAGAAAATTCTCACTGCCCAGTGGACCCCATGCAGAGACGATCCTATTTGCTCCAACCACAACTATGCTCCCCATTTCCCAGTCTGGTCTTCACCCCTTCACCCCAATAAATGCACCTTGGGACCCATTTTCACAAGGGTGATGTCAACTCCAGCCCTCCCCCCACTCCCTTCCTGACCACCTGTGGCACTGAATCTCTGGGGGACAGATGGCAGCTCGCTCACGGGCCTCAGGCCCCGTCCATGAGTGAAGGGCAAGGCTGTTCCATCTCAGCTCCCCGACAATGAGGATGAGTTCCCCTTTCCCTCCCTGAGTCCTCTGGCCCCCTTCCAAGTGAGATCCACCTTCCTGATACTGCGTGTGATGTTCCAGGAAGGGACCCTCTTGTCCCGGATCATGAAGTTTTCTATCAACTCATGCTTTCCTAGCCTCATTTCCTTTTTTGGAAGTCGCCCAAAGCAATGGCCACCTGGACGAGTTGAAGGTGCCACACCAAGCCCTGGTGGCTTTGTCAGACCAGCTCAGAGGCCCTGACGAGGCTCTGGAGGTTACCTGACCCCACTCTACCGCTCTTTCCCACCCACTGCCCAATCCCCTCTTCACTTTCTCTCCCAGGCTCCCCCTGCGCTTACTGGTGAGACAGCAGCACTCTCTCAAAGCTAAGCCTGCCCAGAGGGAAGAATGGGTCAATACAGCTGAGCAGCCTGTGCCCCCTCCTGGCACCCAGGTGGAGAAGGATGTAGGTGCCAAGAGCCAAGAAGCCAAAATGGCTCGTCATCAACAGCGGTGTCAGCCAGACAAGTGCCGAGAAACATTAACAAGTTACTGTTAACAGGGCAGGCAAATGCTTCCACACAAGGCCACCCAAAATACCACAGCCCGTGCCACCCCAGGGCCAGCTTGATGTCAGAAGCAGGTCTCATTTCTAGGGAAATCAGGACCAACAAAAATGGGCAATTCTTGAAACCCAGGACTCTGAGATGGAGAAGAGCTGTTTGCTTAGTACACGTCTTTGGTCACTTTCTGAGAGGCAATTGCATGTGGCCTCGCTCTATGTTTAGTTAAGTAATTAATTAACTGAGTAGATGATATACACACAGAGGGAAAAAATTAAGCAGCACTAAAGTCTTTTTATGTGTGTTTAGCTGGGGGCACCAAAGAAGAACGTATGGTGTAGAATTCGCATAATCTCTTTTTGTCCACAGCAGCAAGAATTACTGCTGGGTGTTGATTCCCGGAACCCAGAAGGTGTGTCCTCTTAGCTCACTCAGCCCTTACCTTTGAGGTTGGGCATGGTCAAGTGGGCCAGCAGTCATGGACCCGCCCTACATGAGCTCCAGGGGGTTGCTGGTCTCTCTCCAGCTCTGCCATGATCCCCAGTTCCTCTTGATTTGTACCCAGATCCGAACACAATCAGGGTCAGAAGTTGGACTATTTATTTTCTATGTCCGTTTTAAGGAAAGAGCATTTTCCCTTCCCTCAGCAGGTTATGGAGTGGGAAGAGACGTCTCCTCAAAACCCATGTCCCAGGCAATACATTTACAAATCCCTAACAAGGGAAGGAGTTCAAGACAGTGACTCGGAGGCTCTTAACCCTCCTGTTCTGCAGACAAGAGGAAGGTCAAGCCCTCCCAAGTGGCAGAGCACTTTTCCTGTCTGCAACGGAGAGCCAGCTTTGAGATTGGTTGATTCTTGGTGCCCATACAGAACTAGGTCACCCAGGAATTCTGTTCGAACATGCACGCCATTCTGTTTCCACCAGGCTGCAGGGCCCCTGGGGCGAATGACACCTCCCCGGATGCTGGCACCAGCAAGGCCTGCGGGAGGCACGCTGGTCCCCATGCCACAGGAACTGCCCCTTGGGTCCACAGGGCCCAGATCTAGAGAGCAGCAGGAAGCCCTTACTAAGTAAGCACTTACTACATGCAAAGCCTCTCCTTCAGCCTCGTGGCTGTGTCACTGCATTCAGGACTCGAGGTTATCCTGGATCCCATAACGAAGTCCTTTCTCATCGGGCACACGAGGCTACAGCTGTGAAGCAACCTGCTCAGCTAAGGGGCAGAGCCAGCCCTGGAACCCAGGAGGCTGAGCTGAGGCTTTGCTGTCTCCTAACATGCCTATTTCTAGGCACACCGTCTTTTGGGCGTGTTTACCTTATGACTGCAGAGCGGGAGCGGTGTGTTAAGTTTGCCAACGGGCTTTCCTTCCTAGAGGTTCAGGCCGGGGGCACCTCCGCTCACTTGGTCCCGCTTAGGAAGGAGAAGCACGCACACTCACACAAGCGTAACCCCCTGTATCTCACGCTTCTTATAATCCCACATCAGTCCTGAAAACTGTATCCAAGTCTTGTCAGGAACCTTAAAAATACAACCCCCCCCCACCCCGGCCAGCTTACTGAAAAGGCCACTCCCAAGCACACAGCAACCTGACACGTCTGCACAGGCACCCTCATGACTCCTGCTGCGGCCTAACCTTCCAGAAGGCCGGCCCAGGCCCAGGCCCAGGGCCCCCCTGGCTGCCCTCCTCGCAGCGCAGCTACACGGTCTCGAGCGGCCCCAGACACTCACGTGGATTTGCCACAGATTTTCCTCTGGTACCACTGCTTGCAGTTGGTGAAGTACTTCTTGTTGGTGCCGATGAGCTTCTGCACAGCACACACGTTGGGGCTGAGATGGAAGCAGCACTGTTAGCGAACTGGGCAGCATGCCCCCCTGCCACCATGTCCTCCCCCCGCCCCCAGTGTGGGCCCTCCTGGGTCGTCAGAATGTTCTAGACATGAAGAAGGTATATAGTCATTTTAGGGTTTTGTTTTTTTTTTTCCAGGGGGTACCTCAGGGGTAGACACCGTCTCTAGCAATGTCTAGGCCCCCTGCAAGTTTCCTACCATATTAAATACTGTCTAAGTGCATCTCACACGCTGACATGGTTTCACGTAAGGGTCCTTCTTCTACACAGATATTTGGTATAAGTAGATAAAAGCATCTCAGAATGTTTAGGACACATGCTCCAGATGGAGACAATGAGCAGAGGTGTATGTCTGCTAAGGAAAGCAGCTTTGAGAGAAAGCTCTCAACCTTTCGCTGTACCCCCAACCCCCGAGCCAAAATGTCCACAGGCTCTAACCCGGCCTCCCGGGACATGGCCAGCCTCACTGTCATGAGGGGAGGCCAAGGTCTGGAGCTGGCACCTCCCAGGCAGTGCCACACAGACGTACTCTGCGTCCCTAGGCCAGAGGCTTGGCTCTGAACACAACCAAACTGACTGTGGTCAGGACCTTGTTAGGAGATGCTCTCCCACTTGACTCTCTGTTATTCATACTTGGGCCCCATCTCGAGTCCACTGTCCCCAGAAAGCCTTCCTCCAGGGTCCCAGGCGACACTCTTCTGTGCACATCTGACCTGGAATATGGCCCTTGTTTGATGCTTGGTACCAAACAGAATCCAACACTGATCAGAGAGGATGTATCTCCCTGCCCTCCAAAGAACAGGGTTCCCTGCCTTGTTCTTTCTTTTATGTCCCAGTTGGGGCCTAGCCCTGCGTCAGGGTGAAGAGAGACGTCAGAAGGACCTTGTTGAAAATACTGCTCCTGGGACCACCCACTCAGAGGAGTCCATGGGAACTCTGGAGAAGCAATGTCCACAGTTCTGCTGAGAAGCCTTCCTTCCCATAGCCATGGGGGTTTGTTTTTATGTTTTTTAATCCATGGACCAAGTCATGATCTGGACCACACCCAGGCCATGTGGTGGCAGGATTGTCATTAGGAGCTCGTGGCGAAAGGAGTCAGCTGTGGCTATGTGGTGACATCTGTGGGGGTGGGGAGGGGTGTCTTCCTGCCTCGGGTCAGGCTCATTGGCCAAAGCACAAGTCAGAGGAAAGCAAAGCAAAGAGCCAGAGGCTTCCAGAAAACCTCTGCGTCCTGAGAAATTCAGGTGTGACTTTTACATCTCAGTTCCTCTGTTACAAAATGCACTCCGTAACCATACTTGCTGCCAGGAAGACACGGCTCCTTCAGTGAGAGCTGCACCTGCCATCCCTGGCCTGCTGGCTGCGGGAACATGGGCAGTTCTCAAATGTTCAGAGTTGGGTTATTGTGTAGGAGGGCACACTGACACTTTGCTTCTCTGCTGTCTCTCCTCTCCCATGTGGATGTCACCTCTTGTCCAGTTTGTGGCTCAGGGACACAGGTGAGTGGCCCAAGTAGGCCCACTACGTAGCAGTGAGTCGACGTAGGGGGCAGGACAGGGGAAGTTAAGGGTGGAGAGCAAACCCCAGGCCAGCAGGGAGGTAAGCCCACGTCCCCTCAGCCCTAGCTGGATCCCTCCTGAGGATTCTACCGGAAGCCCCTTTGCCCCTCTGTCTGCTGCCAGAGATTCACAGGTTACAGCCGTCCCCACATAACCCTGGGAGAATCCCCACTGGCCACACTCCAGCCCTAGGTACTGTTTATTGCTGTACGATCTCAGAAGCTCTTCTATGTGACCGAGCAGGAAACAATTACTGTCGATGAATTCCCTGCAACTTTCCGTAGGCGGTTGGCGAATCTTCAGTGAGTCTCTTGTGGATGTGGTTCCAACATTCCTCTGCGGAGTGAGTTTCCACCGCTGCAGCCCTTTGAGATAGGAGCGGAGGCTGGGGGCAAGGGGGGGTCTCGCTCTCACAGCAGGGTGGGAGGGGTGGGCTGTATACACAGGAAATCAAGGCTGAAGTCTAATCGAAATGACCTCGCCATTTCTGGGCCTTCAGCCTTCAGCACCACAGCTCTGCTGTTCCAGTTGGATTTGAGAATCAAGTGCTCCAGGAAATCCAGCCCAGTTGGGGAGGCTGGTAGAAGTGTAAACGCATTTTTATTTCTCTGTCAGTATTTTTGTCCTTCTCTATAGCAACATGGGTGCAGCCGGGAGTCAGGAGACCCTGTCACAGTCTCTATGCTCCCAACAGCTCTCTGCACTGGAACTAAGTCCCTCCCTCCCACTAAGCTGCAGTTTCTCCATCTGTAAAATGGGAACACAAACTACAGATCTCCCATGTGGTGCTGAAGATGCAAGCAAGCGGGGTGGGAGGGACAGAGCGCCGTGCATGGGTGAGGCACACTGTGCGTCAGGTCTTGGAGAACACCGCGTGGCCTTAAAACAGCAGAGATTTTTCTTCCCTTTTCACCACTTCTAACTGCAAATGGAGGGTTGGGGCTTGAACAAGGTCATGCATTTTGCACAGGGCGCCACACCCATGTGCAAGGCCATGCAGTCCCGTGGTACTTCTGGGGGCACGATGGTCACAGTAAATGCAACTGTGCTTACAACCATTTTGTCACTGTTCATCTGCCCACAGGCCCACACTGTGGGCAGGGGAGGGGGTACAGGTGTGACTTCTCAGACCATCCTGCCAATCACAGATCTCTGCAGGCCTTTCCTGAGACACCCCAAGAACCAAAACAACAGGATCAACCTGCAGAGGCATGGGGAGGAGGGGTGCAGAGGAAGTTGGTCTAATATCCAAAATTCATAATAAGGAGCACTTATTTTGCATAAATAAATAAATAAATAAAATAATGCCGTATTTTCCAGGTGGTGAGTGTCTCTTCTGGGCTCCCAAGGCAAGGAGGATTTCTGCAGAAGTGATTCTTGGTGGAAGGATGCCAATGCCCTTGGGGAAGCTTCATGTTGGTGTGCACAGAGACACCATTCTGGGGGGCAGTGCTGTAAGACCCGCTATCCGGATCCTCTACTCACTTAGTGGCTAAGATACGGAGGGAACAGAAACTTCCCAGACACACTGTGACACCCAAGCAGAACACGCTTCTTTAGCAAGAAAGGCAGGAAGACAGAGGTGAGCTGGGCATAGACAGTGAGAATGCCAGGGACATTCATTTGGATTTTAAGCCTCAGAGACCCCTTAACTTTCTGAACTGACCCTCAGCCTTCTGCACACACAGCCCACGCCCAAGGTGATTCTCCCCTTGCCCTAAAGACCCGTGGACACTCCCTGCTGCTCTTTCCAGGAGGGCACCGAGCCTGCGGCTCACCCTGCCTTCATTACACTTGGCAGAAATCCCCCTCCCCACAGCCCTGTGGACCTGATGGGCCAAGTAAGCCCATATATAAGGCCGCAGGCATGGGGTATAAGGATGACTACCCCTGAAGGGGGCAGCCTGTACGCACCCCTGGGGTCCTCCTCAGGGTGGGGAGCCGTGGCTTTGTAAGGCCTCTGAAGTCAACTCTAGTCACCCTTAACAGTGAGTTTTGACTTGAGTACACATCTGCCCAGTCACGTGGCAGTCTGGGCCCTACTGAGTTCAAATCCAGACCCAATGGCATCTGAGCTCCTACTGGGGCCCAGGGACATATGGGCTACCATGTCCTTTACCCACATAGAGTTTTACCTCATTGTGTAAAAAGAGTTGATACAACCAGATCGGCTGGAAGCTATAGCCAAGCCTGGTCAAGTGTGAGGCACAATGGTTTAGTTTGGGATGTAGAAATACTAGCCATCCCTGTCTGGGTCTGGGTCTGGGATCTTTACCAGGTCGGACCCTCTGCCTGGGTTTGCCTCCTAAAGCCAATACATCCTCAGTGTCTCAAAGGACTGTCCACAATAATAATGTCCCACACTTATAATCCCAGCTATTGTTTCAAGGCAGATTCCAATCTTGGCTCCAGGGTCTAGTGCTGCAGGAAAGTGAAGCATCCTCTCTGGACTCAGTTTCCCAGTCTGTACCACATGTGTGAGGGGAGGAGATGCCACACTGCCACTGCCGTGCCTGGTGGTGGGCCCAGAGCCTGGCCAGGTGAGCAGGAGCTTCCGGGCTTTGGACACTGCCAGCTTGCATGGCTCTGTGCCACGTGTGGAGACGCTCTCTGGACAAGGACCTGGCCTCACTGGAATCTGCACCGGGCTGGGTGGGCTTCCTCTCAGCCCTGTGGCTACCTTTCCACCGTTATTCTGGGCAGAGCTGCCAACTCCCACCCTCCCCCGCCCTCCCGGGGAGAGGAGGCTGAAAGCCCTGGCCGTCTGTCCAGCCCTCTCGGTCCGATGGGGAGCGTTGCTGGTCAGCTCGCCGGACCCCTCTTCTACAAGTAGCCTCTCCTGCGGGCGTGCCCTCCAGGTCCCCCACCCCGCTCTGTACACCCAGTGCAGGGCCGGTCCCTCGGGGTGCCGGCGCGCCGCCTGCTTTGCGTTTGAGCTTTGTCCCGCGCGCCCCCGGCCCGTCCCGCGGCCACCCCGAGCGCTGCGGCCGGCTTACCCGTGCTGGCGGCCCCGGAGCCGGCTGTGCTGCAGCACCAGCTGGTACGGCGACTTGGCCGGGCCCGCCAGGGTGGCGGGGGTGCCCAGGGCCAGCGCCAGGGCGAGGGGCAGCAGCCGCACGAGGAGCGCCATGGAGCGGGAGGACGCGGACATCGGGGAAGTGAGAGCGCCGCTGCCGAGGGCCAGGTTAAGTAGGCGGCGATCGGGAGGGAGCGGCCGCGAGGGGCGGGGAAGCCGGGCGCCCGCCGCCCCCGCCTCCCGCCCGCCGCCCCCGGCTGCGCTGCACCCATGAGCGGCTCCCGCAGTTCCCGCCCGCCCGCGCTCCCCGCGCGGCGCCCACCCCAGGGGCCAAGGCCCCTCCGGCGGGCGTGGTTGGTTGGTGCTGGCGGCAGGGGCGGCAGGCCGGCTCCTCACACTTCTCCCTCCTCCAGGCCTGCAGAGCCCCAGCCCTGAGATCCCTCCCTGACCTCTGGCTGCAAAACTCTAGGGGAGCAGGGCACTGGTGATGCCCTCCGCACTCCCTTCACACTTGTCTGTGTTTCTGGAATGTTTCTGGAACTGGCCTCACCCTGGCTAGCTAACTGAAAGACAGGTAAGGAGTAACACTTGGATTGACAGAAGCCAAAAAACATGTGCTACCATGACAGAAGCCAAAAAACTAAGCTACCCTCAGAACCCCCAGAAGCGGGTTTTGGGGGGTCCGCTCATCTTGGTGCACACTCATTCGCTTTCCTTAAACCTCTCTTCAGTACTCTGGGCCTGACGGACTCTGCAAAGAGATGGAAGGGACTAGATTTCTGCCCTGGAGGAGCTCAGAGCACCTCTGCAAATAGTCACAGGGGAGGGGCCGTCAGTATTCACCCAAGCACCTATTAATCACCCACTAGTTGCCCCCCCCTCCACAGCGCTATTGGCCCTGGGGAGACAATGAAGGCCTGGTGATTGACATCTGGGCTCTTTCTGAAAAAGCTCACAGTTGGGAGACCCATGAGCCAGCAATGTGCCATGGAGAGTGGCAGCTGGAGCCTTGGGAGCCCCAAGGAAGTACCTGGCCCTGTGGAAGTGACATCTGGTCTTAGACCTGAGGGTGAGAAGGAGCTGGTCAACAAAAGGGGGCACGTGTTCAGGGAACTCAAGTTGTCCTGTTGGCTGAAGAACGGGGAGGTAGAGTCAAGGAGAGAGGAAGCTGGAAGACTGTGCTGCAGGGCCCAGACCCAAGCTAAGTGCTTGTGGTGGGAAAACAGGCAAGTGACATGATCAGTGTCAGGAACAGGCTGAGAGATGCTCAGATAAAGCAGGGCCACACTGGAGGCAGGAACGTCAGGGGACTAGGAGGGGGGTACATGAGAGCGGGACCATCCATGGTAGAGATGGGTATGCAGAGAGGTGGGCCAGCTCGAGGGGTGTGGAGGAGGTAACCGACCCAGCAGAACCTGGAGGCTGTATGTAAGGAGGGGAGGAGGAGGAGGCAGGATGTCTAATGTGTTCTTGGCACACACATCTCGATGGGTGGGGACGCCGTTTGTACAATAAAGGACAGGGATGGAGTTGCAGGTTTGCCAGGAGAGGGGAGGTCTGACGTGCTTGTGACTGATTGAGGTAGAGTGTCCCACAGACAGCAGGACGTAGGCTGTGGCTTTCCAGGAGGGTGGGGGTGGAGAGTCACATGTGGGAGTCACCCTGGGCACACATGAAGCTGAGGCTGTGGGAGAGCATGGACTCTTGGGGAGGGCAGAGAGAGAGCAGGAGGTGGGTGATGGCCGTGACGGTGAGGACGCAGAGCAGCCACAAAGCCGGTAATGGAGTGGAAGGCAGATGGGGAGCGCGGGGCTGTCCCTGGGGAGGGGGGCCGTCAAGGAGGGGCTGTTCGCAGTACTGCTGCCCACATGACAGACCCAAAGAGCCTGCAGTGTTGCAAACAGAGAGCCACTGGGGACTTGGCTGTGGGCAAGAGGATGGCTGAAGCCAGATGGGGTGGTTTGACAGTGAGCGGGTGAGGTGGAGATGTGAGTTCAGAGCATAGACAATTCTTTTGAGAATCTTGTCTGGGAAGGGGAAGGGAGAGTCAGGATGGGGGTCAGGGGAAGACAAAATCAAGAAAGGCTCAGACATGTTAGAATGCTGATGGAAAGGAAAAAGAAAAAGAGGGATTATCAGAGTAGGAGGTGCAGGGAGAGTCATGGAGGGGATGGGGGATGGGGGCAGGGGCACCTCCTACTTAGGGCAGTAGAAGCTATTGGGGGCCTGACTTGGGGGAACAGAGGGAGTAGGGAGAAGAGGACAGATTTCAGGGAGACTTCAGGGTAGCACTGACTAGATTTGGAAACCCCATGGGCACTAGAGAGTAAAGAGTGAGGCAAGTGAAGAGGCAACCAAGGCTCATAGCTGGAAGGACTGGATGTATGAGGAGCACACGGGGAAGGTGCATTGGGGCGCCAGTGGGGAGTGAGGCCTGACCCCGGGTGTGTTCACATCATGCCCCCTGAGCCACCTGCATTTCCAGGTGGAGAGGTCCTAGAAGGAGTTGCCTTCACAAGGCTGGAGTGCTGGGGAGGGGTGAAGACAGGAGATGCACCTTGAGTCACCACACTAGCAGGTGGTGGCCAAAGCCAAGGAGTAGATGAGGTATCTGGGGGAACCTCTGTTGGAAGAGAGAAGGAAGAAAAGCAAGGAGAGGGGAAAAGAGGAAGCAGGTCCAAGCCCTGGGGAGGATCCATTTGAGAGGCTGAGGGGCAGGCAAAGAAGGAACCCAGCAGGGAGGCCAAAGGAGAGGAGGGTTTCAGAGAGCACCATCATTGCCAGGTGGGGCGGAGAGCTCCGGCTGGATCCTATCACTGAGTGGGTTCTAGCCTATCACTGGCACTTGGGAAACCAAAGACCGGAAGGCTGTAGAGAGTTTCCTGGAACCCCAGTTTGTATCTTCTGCACTGAAGACTAGGAAATGAGGTGGGGTGGTCTTGACCTAATGGCCTTTCTCCCCACCCCCATCTCCCCAGAATGAAGGGGTGGGACAACTCACTGTCCTGGCTAGCTCTGGGAGGGAAGGCTCTGTCACTTTGAGGAAAATATTCCTTTGCCTGTTTCTACCAGGATGAGGCTCATTCTGCTCGCTGGTGAGCACGGTCAAGCACATACCTCAGTCTGGAATAAGTGAACTTTCCCGAAAACAACCTTCTGAGAGAGGAGAATGTCTCTCCCGCTGCCTTAGATTCTGGGTTCGAGTCTCCAGGTTTTAGCTCCACTTGATCTGTGAATTCTTTCCCTCATCGTGGGGTTTATTATCATTTCCTTTTTTTCCCCTGCAACTTCTGGGAGAAAATCCAGAGAACAGGATAGGAAGAGCTATTTTAATGACTTCCACATCAAGAAATCCTGTGTGCTGACCTCTCTGTTCAGCCAGGGGTCATGCAAAGAGAGAGGTGTCTTTGGCAATGACCCCACTCAGTGAGTCAGTCTGGATGGCTGCTCGGATCACCGGCTGGGAAGGCTGCATTGGCTGGGCTGAGGTCTGAACACATGGCAGCCTTCATTAACAAGCATCTGAGCCTGACCTACTGGAAAATAATTCCTTTGTAAATGTGGGGTGGCTTTGACAAGGACAGCAGGATAAGAAACAATAGGAAGTTTCTGGGAAGGAAAACGGGGAAGTAGCCCTTGGCGATCTTGCTTGATGGTTCACCTTTTTCGCTGGAGTCCCCACACCAGGTCCCCCAAGTAGATAGCCAGCCTTGCCTGAGTAATGGCATTGGGACAGCAGAGCTGTGGAGTTCAGGTGCTGGAGGCAGGTGGCCTGAGTTCAAATCCCAGTCCTCCTACTTATAAACTGTGTGGCCTTGGGCAAGTTGTTCAACTCCTCTGAGCTTAAGTTGCTACTTATCTCATAGACATGCTAATAAAATCTGCCTCACAGGACTTCAGCGTAGATTACATTACATAACTCAAGTAAAACGGCCAATAAATAGGAGTTGCTTGCTTCTCCCTGGTAATAGTTCTATATAATAGAAGCCACTGATTAGCAAGAATAGAAGCAATCATGTGAAAATGATCATTTAATTAATTTCAAGAAGAACATTTCTCTGTTTCAACAAGACTGCTTGGCCGAGGACATGAGGAAGGCTTCAAAGAGATCCAAGCTAAGGCTTGAAATTCCCCCCGGGGGCCAGAGCCCTGGCAGGATGTGGATTGTAGGGAAGATGCCTCCTGTGTATAAGGGCCTCAGGACCCCGCCTTCCCGGTCCAGCTCTCCCTGTAGCAAGATTTATGGGCTTTGGAGCAAGCCAGGTAATCTCTGTAAAACTTCCCTCATCTGTAAAACTAACATTCGATGACTTGAGTTTTTCCATGAGCTAAGTAAGAGATTACAGCGGTATTTCATTTACTGCTTAGATGTAGGAAAAAAAATTCACCTTCATGCCCACCACTGTCCCCTCTAGAAAACCATAAAACACAGAGCCCCGCGAATGTAAACATGTTCTCTCCCACCAGAGATAGCTGCTCTGGGGGTGTTTTTGTTCTACCGGACAACATGCAGCTGGCGGGAAAAGCAAGGGTCCTCCATCCCCGCCGACCTGGAGCCAGCCAGGGCTCACACAGCTCACTAAGAGACCGCTCACTTGGAAAGGGTTTTCTTTTTCTTTCCATGTCAGAAAAACCGAAGAGAAAGAGCGGCTTGTTTGGAACAATAATTACTAGACTTTTTCAGGGCACTTTATAAAAATGACTACTTTCACATTCTGTGGCTCATGTAACATTCCCCCCAAACGGTTTCGTTTTTGAAAAATCACTCTGTTGTGCTTGACAACAGGCTTTAAACATCGGGATGAATTCGTGGTTTCCAACAAGTTGGCCACAAAGAAAACCGACAGAAACTGGTTTGGGGTCTGCCGGTGGGAGAGCTGGCGTTGGCACCCTGGCCAAATTCATGCCTACCTCTTGCCATCCTCCCCAGGGTCCCTGGTGATGCCCGTGCATCAATGGGGACAGACGAGATGGTCAACATAATGTCCAGAGGACACTCAGCCTTTCTAACCTGCTACCTTGTAGCAAATCAGCTCTTAAAATTCAGTACCCTTGGACTTGCTGGGGAGAAGGAAGGATGGGTTTTGGCACGAGATATCTCACTTAAAAGAGTACGCAAATCGCGTTTTGAGGAAAGTTTCCATTCTTTGTACAACACACAGCATTTAGAACAGTACTTTACACACGGCAATTATCCATCCCCCTAACAAACAAATGCACAAAACAGCCCTGTTTTCGAAAATTAAGGGGTGACTGCAGTGCCATTTAGGGAATTCGGATTTGGGTTGTCAAGGGTTTTCCACGACCTTGCCACTGAAAATGTGTGCATCTTGTTGGTGCACGAGGATCTTAGAGCCCCTCTCCCACTCCCACCCTCCCGCCCCCATCAGACTCTGCCTTTTAACAAGATCACCAGGTCATTTGTGTGCACAGCCAAGTCTGAAAAGCACAGGCCTACAGGGTTTTGGGTGAAACAGGTAAAGCTCAGATAAGTTTCAACTACAGTTCAACTTATGGAAAGCTTTTCAAGAAATACAGACACTGACCAAAAGAAAGAAACCTGAAAATGTTTACCAGTGACATGAGCCCATTGAAAATGTGGCCAGGTGCTGCACCGAGACCCAGGCGACTTTGTGAAAGAAAGTCAAGGTGCTTTGGTGACTGGCAGGTGTACCCCCCTCCCCCCACCTCCAGCATCGTCCAGCCATTGGATAGTCAATGTCTTCCACCACGGAACAGGGAAAAACAATTGTGTTCTGTCGGGGTCACTTGCAATTCTTCTTGCCTTTCAGAGCCCGCAAAGGGCACCCAGGTGGTCCACGGGTTTGCCATAGCCAGCACTGAAAACAAACCTGCGGCTTCAGGCTCTACATTTGATGGGGACAGAAGAGCTGTTGCAGCCATCAAATGGCATGAGGCCCCCAGTGTTTACTTTCCTAAATGACTTGCTATTTTCACAACTTCTCCAAACACTGACTTTCTTAATCAGGGCTTGCCAAACGCTACTTGTTGGTTAGAACCCAACTTCATTTTCCAGGGAAATGGATTTTTCACAAGAGAGTTGCTCTGATTTGGCTCGGATAAAAATGTCCTGGAAAAATAATCCACAGGCACTTTTTGAGGTTGCTTCAATCACCTGACCTCAAATACTTTCGAGGATTGTTGCCCACAGTAGGGAACTTGAGACAAAGCAGACCCATGCCTTTCCTCGGTGTCCCTCAAGTTTTCCTGATTGGAGGGCAAAGGCCTCATGGAACAGACACCACCCAGTGGCGATGCATTCCAAACTCCAGCGAGCCCCCACGGCTCTGCTTCACTACTGTGCTCTTGCCAAGGGCACTGCCCGGGGCTGGAAGCCCAGCAGGCACTTTTGCCTCTCTCCCCATCCTGCCCCTCCACGTGCAAACATCCCCCAGATCCTCCAAGCCTTTCTTCCACACCTCTCCCAGATGTCTCTATTCCCCCCATCTAGCGCTCCAATACCCCACTGCCTCGCCTCCCACCAGCGGCAGCCCCTAGCCATCTGTCTTTCCCAACACTACTTGTCTTATCTTCCCCAAACATCCCTTCTCCCAAAACATTGCTCTCCTAGGACACTCCCAATGGCTTCTAATGTTTATGAGATAAAATCCAGACTTCTCTGCCTGTTTTCTTTCATTTTAATGAGCATTTTTTCCTTTCATTTTAATGGACCCCCCCTTTTTTTTCTGGTTAAAAAAAGAATGCATGCTGATGATACAAAGTTTGGAAAATACCGAAAAGGCTAGATCATAGAATAAAACGGATCCATCCACCATCTCTACACCGAAAGGTACTTTTGATGCATTGCCCTTCTTAAACTGTGCCTGGCCTCTACAGGTCTCTGTAGAATTCCTCCTTCTGATGGACTTTGCCTGCTTTCTCACGGTCCTGGCATGAGCCCTGGCTCCTGTGGGACACGCAGCCCACACAGCCCCGCTTCTGCTTTCCCTAGGCAGAGCACTGGGCTCCTCTTGGCCCCCACATTTCTGTACCTGTATACTCCTCTGCCTTTAAGAACCGCATTGCTACTGAGAAGCTGTGTGCCCCCAGCAGTTCCTTAACCTTTCTGAGCTGTTGTGTAATCATCTGGTCTTCCTTCCTTGGCCTTCCCACTTGAGAGAGGCTCTCCCTTCCCATGTCGACTGGCCGTTAGCCCTTGGGTCTGCCGTGACACTTGTTACCCAAGTGTTTACATATGCGCTTCTTTTAGAACTTCAGAATAACTCAGCACAGTCAACATTTACAGATTCATTAATTGACTGCTGTCTATGTTTTGGAAAGTCCAGCCTGAATCCCTTCTGGTGCAATTCCCACCCATCGCAGTTGACTGGTCTGGGGAAGGCAGGGACTGACACGGCTCCACGTGGCCGCTCCCCCCCACCCCGACACCTAAGATTTGCCTGTCTTCTGTGGCCCTCTGGGTCAGGCAGAGACCCAAGGGGCTAAAAGAACAGTGGTCCTGGCTCCCCTCCCCATCTTCCCCAGATGGGGTGGGTGTTCAGTCCCCACAGGAAGGACTCAGCTTCTCTGGGGCTGGGTGCTCCCAACATCACATCCTGATTCTCTGACTGCCCCCCCACCAACCACACACCCGTGGTAAATGCAGAGAGAGCCTCCATTTCCTCAGCCCCATGCTGTGCAAGCTTCAGAGACAGAAAGGGGAAGAAGTTAGAGCCCGGGAGGGACATGGCTCTCTGGCAGCCTTTCTGAGAGCCTGTTAAAAGCACCTAAGAAGGGGCGCCTGGGTGGCTCAGTGGGTTAAAGCCTCTGCCTTTGGCTCAGGTTGTGATCCCAGCGTCCTGGGATTGTCCTGGGATTGAGCCCTGCATTGGGCTCTCTGCTCGGTGGGGAGCCTGCTTCCCCCTCTCTCTCTGCCTGCCTGTCTGCCTACTTGTTATCTCTCTGTTAAATAAATAAAACCTTTTTTTAAAAAAAAAGTGCCTGAGAAATGCTCTGACCCTGATACCACCCTGCCTCACCAAAAATGACTCTGGACATTGGAATTCATGGTACAGAGGGTGATTCTACAGGCCAGACAGCCTGAGCGATAAGAGACACAACATTCTGCCTGCTGGTTTGCACACGTTGGAACATGCTCCTTCTCAAGATCAGCACCTTCACCCTGGTATGAAAGGGCAAAACTTCCCCCGACTCGAGTGCTCCGTGATACACACCCTGACTTCCCTGGACCCTCCACTCCCCTCACGCAGCCGTCGGGCTCAGGGCCCATCCCAGAAGACGCGGCCCAGAGCACACCTGTCAGCCCCAGCCGCCGCTCTCTGCTGCTGGCTTCCCCGCCACCCGCCACCCCCAGCCTTGCCCCAGCATCTCCTCCTCAGCCTTCCACCCTGGGGGCCCCTGACCTTTCCCTGAGGTGGGATGGCCTGAACGCTATAATTAGAGGAGCCCTGGAAAGGGGCTTGGATTGCTGCTTCTAAAGACAGCAAAAGTAGGGAGGAGCCCGGGGTTCCTCCAGACGAGGCTGTGTTTGGGAATGACCATGAGCTTCCTGGTGGCAGGGAAGCAGTCCGTGGAGGAAACCGTGTCCGAGCATGCAGGCACCACACGGAACACGAGCCCACGGACGCAGCTCACCGAGGGCAGGTACTGCTGTAATTACTTTCCACCCATGAAGTCATTTTGTCCTTAAAATAATCCGTGGGTTGGGTATTTTTCTTGTTTTACTGACGAGGAAGGCAAGGCTGGGAGAAGTGAAGGGACTTGCGGGAGAAGTGATGGAGCTAGTAAGCTTTGAACAGAGGCAGCCCAGTTCTTGGCACCGGCCCTGCCTACACTGCCGTGTGCTGCCCCTTGGCTGGCAGGGTGGGCTGCACACTTTTTGAGAGCCCTTGAACCTTCTTTTCTCTCCCTTGCACAGATGTTCATTGAGCAAACCCCTGTGGGTCCCCAGCAGACTTTCTGGTGAATGAGGCTGTTGGGGAGAGGAAACTAGTGACTCCTGCCCTGGGGACGGAGACACAGGGGCCTGAGCAGCTTGCACCGCTGTTTACTCTCACGGGAACTTCAGCGTTCCTTTGAGTGGATCCACGAGAATTCTTCAGCCGTCCTCCTCCGCAAGCTTACCGTTAGGCCCCTCCCCACCTGCAAAAAGGACCATCTGTATTTACCGCTGGGTGAATCTAAGTGAGCCAGTGTTTCCGAGATACAGGCGGGGGGATTCTCAGCCGGCTTCTGCCGTGGCAACTTTCGGCTCCTCCAAATCACCTAGTGGCACGGTCCTCCTCTGAGGAAGTCTCCAGAAGGGAGGGAGTTAAACCAATAAAAATGCTACTCTGCCGGCATGGGCAGGAGGGGAGCTGCTTTCTTGAATTTGGGTGAAGCACATCCCTGTCTTTTCCCCCAGGGTCTAGACCTGTCTGCAGCACTGACTTTGGGCTCCCAATAGCCTGGAGCAACCCAGATGGGACATTCTCCAGCTGCACCCCAATTTACCCTGGGGTATTCTCTAGGTTCCCACTGCTAACGTAGGGTCTCAGCTCACGTGGATTCTTAAACGTACTGCAGCAAGCACTTTACTTATCCAGACCCCTCTTTGCAGCCTTCTATGCTTCGGCAATGACCTCTGCCTGACTCTTTGGTTGGCAAGACGGATCATTTTCTTTCCTAATATATTTCACACTGGGGATGGACTGTGTATACTGAGCAGTCATTGTTTCTCTTAAAGTATGGTAAAAGTGGGTAAAATAAGAAGTGAGAGGTAATTTTTTGGGTTCTTGGCACAACCCGCCATGTGACAACACTTCATCCAGGCTCACTGAAAAAAAACAAAAAAAAACCCCAAACTTCCCTTTGATACCTTTTTAAATTAGTGCTCAAACCAATTATCTGTGCCTGAGAATTCTTCAGACGAATGGCACAGTCCCTTGAATTAACATTTAATACAACAAAATCTCAGGACAACAGAAGAATTAAAATGACCCCAGCATCTGTAGAAAAGATTTGTCTAGATTAATGAGCACATTTCTGAAGTCACAGTTGAGCCACAGTTTGAGTAAGTCCTGTCGTTCTACCTCATTTACCAAAAAACGCTACTGCCGGTGTATGGACAATGGTGTTGCTCCAGAAAATGGTCTGGGACTGATTCTCCACTCACAGAACTCAGGCTACAAGTTCAGCAACAGGTTGCATGTGGCAGTTCCAGAAATGACTCAGTCATTCTCTGTCCGTGAGGCTCTCAGACTGGTGGGGGAGCTAGGCGCATATACAATGAACTAACAGCTTAATACATGGACCCGTGGACAGGAGTTCCAAAGGAAAGTACCCAACCACACAGGGTGTGAGGGGGTGGTGGTGGCTAGTCAATGGTGAGGGAGTACGGCAGGGCAGTGGCGGGGGGGTGGGGGGGTGGGATACTTCCCAGAAGAGGTGATTCATCATTTGGTCGGGAGGGAAGCCAAGTCAGCAAAGGTAGACTGCAACTCATCAAACCAAAAACCAGAGGCAGGGTTAGTACCAGCGACATACATATTGCTAGTCTAGGTTTCTGGTTCTCGTCAGAGCTCTACAGTTCCCGGGACATACAGGAGCCTAGAAGAATTGCTTTCTCATGTATCCATTCTTGATGGCCAAGGAAAAGGCCATCTTGATTATTCTATTTAGAACCCCCCCCACCACTGTATAGAAATCTACTACATATCTTAAGGCTTGATATTTGGTCCTTTTTACAAAAAACCATCTTCTGTGCGGACACTTTCCAAACTTCACAACCGATCAGCACTCAGAAATGGGCCCCTAAGCTCGGGGAACATTTTGTCTTCAGGGTCCCATCCACCACTAAGGGCATAGTACGCCGGGGCCATGCAAAGACAGGTCAGCTGCCTTTGCAGTTTAAAGGAGGCATGTGGGGGAAGCAACAAACATGAGTGTGAGTGTGTGTATCTGTGTGATGTGCAAACAGCAGACTCTATCTGTGTGTCCAAATCCTATGAGCACAAATCCTAGTGAGCCCTGGAGACAGATGTGGCTGGGTCTGGCCAAGTCAGGGAGAAGCACGAAGCTCGAGGCAGAGCTTAGAGAGGCTTGGCTTGTTGATTAAAGTCCAATACACTCTGCAACTTCAAAACATGTTTATTTAGATGTAAAGTCTTTCCAAGACCCCATAAATAAGATCTTGGCCCGTTTTCAGAGCATATTGTGACTGTCGTGGCCTCTTTGTAACTTTGGTGCCTGTAGCTTTCTGCTGGGGACCTGAGTGGATCACCCCACACCAGTAAATTAATAAATAAAGCAGCAGAAAGGAAGACGGCAGGGTCACGAAGTCCAGGCTTTCATGCCTTTTCTTTCTTCATAACTGCTTCCAGATGTGGGGCTTGGCGCCATGCCAGCTCGGTGACAAGAACGAATGAAAGTCCTTCCTCCCCAGCTAACAGCAGGCAGCTACTGGTCCCGGCAGGACGGCCTGTTTGTGTTTGCGTTTCAGAGGGACTCTTGGCTGGAAGCATGGCCCTTGTTGAGTGGGGTTGCCTGAGGCTAAACACGAGCACCTCGGTGCAAGGCGTCTCCTGAAAAAGGTGGCGGGGAAAACTGCACACTTAGAAGAGCAGTCCTGGACCATGGGGAGAGACAGGGCCTGGATTTCGGGTCCCACATCCTGGCAGTAAAGAAATGGCATACATTCGACCCATAGCATGGGACCCTGGGTTTACCATCGATGAAATGCTTCCTCCAGAGCCACTGAGGAGACAGGAGCTGCTGTGCTCCCAGCTTCAGGGGGCTCACCGGCTGAGATGGGGCACACACCCACCCTTGAAACCCAGCCAAAGGAGTAACCCAGGCCAAAAGAGAATTGTCAGGAGAGACATCCTGGAAAACACACACGTTTGGGGTCTCGTAAAGAACAGTCAGGACTACTTTCGGGAGCAAAGTGGCAGGCTCCAGCATGGTTCAAGTGGCCAGTTTCTGTGTGTGGAGGAACTTCTCCCTCAACCTCAGACCTTGGTCCATGGAGCAGTCAGGCTGCCAGGGGTCCCAGGCCTGGAGGCCAGGCCAGTAGAGCTGAGGGCTCTGGCCTTCTGCTTCAGTCTTTTTCTGACTTTTGGGGAAGTCTCCTTCTATTGATTTTTTATTTGCTAGCCAAACTGCTCATCACAATCACAAGGAAAATAAACTGAATTGCTCAAACTGGAAACATATAAATTAGTTGGACATCAACGTGGCCTTCTCTAGTATACAAATAGGGAGTCTGTTTGCCTGTGTGATGGTATCATTGAGCACTCCAGAGCAAACCATAAGAATGCACTTCATTCATTCTAGAACACAAGTAGCTCTTTACTTGTGGATTTCCAAGAAAATCTTGCAACTGAGAATGCTCTGAAAAGTCACAGAAAATCTTGGCTTTCATGCCTCAAAGGACATCTGACCTCAGCTGATTTGGCCTTGCAGAGAGCAGAGCTTGTTTCTTGTTTCACTTGCAGGAGTTAATTTTGCAGACTGGAACAGAAAGCCCCAGAAAGTGCGAGGGTGAGAGAGTGGCCAGGGTCACTTTAGGGAAGCAACAAAGGAGGCTGCGTCTGTCTGCTGGGGATGGGATCTTTTGGTCACAGAGCGAGAGTGTAAATGGACAATCCTGTTCTCCCGTCCTGGCTGTTGACTCTGTGCCCTTCTCAGGTCTTGGAATGGAAAGGCAGGCTGAGACAAGCCACACATATCCTCCATTCTACAGGCCCAAAACCCCAGCCCCAGGGCTACTGGGTGTGTATGCCACTTGCAGGTGAAATGCTGCTTACATAATTTGGATTTGGGAACAATGCATGAAAAGATATTCTAGAGCATGGATTCCTGGGGACTCATATCTTAGGGGCCAGCAGACAGGGTTCTGTTAGCCCCTTTCCTGGACCTGGCTAGACTGGGTTCCATGCAGTGCTGCCCAGACCCAGCGATGCATGAGATGAGCCCCAGGAGGCAAGAAATGAGCAAATTTGGGGATAAATACAAAAGATGTAGAGAATTCTTTGTGTTTTCCAGAAGCATACCATGACCTGGGAGAGCCAAAAAAGGCAAGAAATCATGCGTTGGACTGGGAAATCTTCAGCTCTGTGGTCAAGTTTACTAAGCTTTCCTGTTCTCAAAGCTCAGCACACTCTGTCTTACCTCCACGATGATGGACATGTTGCTCCTGCCGTCTGGCTTCTACTTGTCCATTTGATTTTAGTTTGGATGACATCTCCTCCAGGAAACCTTCCCTTCTTCGATAACCCTTTTCTGGGCTGGCATTCACCCTGATTTCTTCTATACTATGGCATTTGTCAGTGTTGCAATTATCTGGTGATACGTAGACTGCAAGTTTGGTGACGGCAAGGAAGTGCCTGCCTCACTCATGTCCCTATTCCCAGCTTTCGATCACTGATTCACGGATCTCTTCCGGGTGACCTGGTATGTAAACCAGTCAAATGATCAAAGAAAAGAGAGGTCATTGTGTGGCTTTATCCCTCAGAACCGGCATGCCGGAGGGGGTGCACTGTGATGTCTTCTTCGAGGAAGCTGGGACAGGGAAGACAAGAGGAGGCATGGAACCTAGTTGCATCAGGCTACCACCCCGCCCCCCATCAGGGTGTTCTATTCCATGGGAATACAATCTGCGAATCATTAATGAGGTGGAAGGGCGCTTCTATTCAGGGAGCTCCCACCACAGGCCAAGATGGTTTTCCAGATGCCAGCCATGTTAATAATATCTGCCATTCATCCAGAACTGGCTTCAGGCCAGGCCACTTCTTGGGCTCTCTCAACAACCCTGCTGAGCAGAGATGGCTGTTCCGTTTTTGCAGATGAGGGACTGAACCTCACAAAGGTGGGATGGGGCCAATGCTGCATGGCCACTGAGTCAAACGTTAAAGGTGATATTTAAAGATTTTAATTGTACATTTAAATAACTGCCAAAGATGCCAGAGTATTGTATTTTGAATATGGACATCCCATTATATTTTTGTCAAGTTTGGAAATATAGATTTAGTTCATGCAATTTATGGAAAATGTCTGCTTTCTATCACTCTACCCCTTACTAGCCATGTGACCTTGGGGTAGTTATTTAACCTCATCTAAGTCAGGGCTCTCTCTAAATTGGGAATAATAGTGGTACTGAATTATAGGGCTGTTGGGAGAATTATAATAAGCTGACGCATATAAGGTGTTTAGAGTAAGGATTGGTCCATACTACTAAACAAGTGTATGCTATTATTATTACTATTATTTAGATTTTTTACATGATCTAATTGCAAAGTCATTTCTCTTTGTCAATATTAACCAAAGCTGACTTAATTATGGTTGGAAAAGTATCATTTCATTTTCTTTAAAGATTTTATCTATTTGAGAGAGAGAGCATGAGCAGGGAAGAAGGAGCAGAGAGAGAGGGAGAAGCAGACTCCCTATTGAGCAGGGAGCCCAACATGGGGTTCAATCCAGGACCCTGAGACCATGACCTGCCCTAAAGTCAGAAGCTTAATGGACTGAACTACTTAGGCTCCCCTGATTTCATTTCTTTAACTTGAATAAACATATTGCTGTGGGCCCTCCTGAGAACCATCTCCCTTATGGGTTCTGACTCTAGCAGAGACAGAGAAGTCTCTATGCCCATGAAGCCAGGTGCAATATCGTCACTACTTCTTGCTTTGATCTTTAGAGCCTGCATTTTCTATGTCCCCTTCGGTGGGACCTTTGTATCTGGCCGCAATGCCCCACCCACTGCAAGCCCGATGAGAGGGAAATCTTGCCTTTACCAAGTGTGAGAGAAGAGACAGGGAGGGAGAGGGAGGAGGGCTAGGCAGGTCAGCATGGAGGAGGTGATCCCAGGCAGATCTGTTGTGGGAGAGCACACTTATGAAAGCTGAGCAAATGGAATCTGGTATAAGCTGTGCTTGTCCACACAACCCCTGGGAGGTCTTCCTCTAGCCCTGAGGTTATGTGTGCTTTGTTTTATCTGTTGTTTTATATAGATATACATTTATTTATTTATTTATTTATTTATTTATTTAATTCATTTATTTATTTTGAGAGAGAGAGAGAGAATGAGCAGGGAGGGACAAGGGAGAAGGAGAGAACCCCAAGCAGGCCCCACGCTCAGTGCCAAGCTGGACACTGGGCTTAATATCACTATCCTAAGATCATGATCTGAGCTGAAATCAAGGGTCAGACACCTAACTGACTGAGCCACCCAGGCATCCCTCTGTGCTTCATTTTTTAAAGTCCCCACATGTCCCTGTAGGGCTGTGACCACAAGTGAACAAGACTGCCTTCTCTCAGCAAGGGCCAGCATCCCAGAACATACCAGAAGGAAGAGGTCAAATGCTCTCTGCTTTTCCTCCCCAGGTTAAACAGCAGACAGGGGCTCTGCATGGCTAAGTCCTGTAGACCCTCTTGCTACTCCAAGAGTGGTCTATGGACCAGAATTACTGGCATCACCTCAAACTTCTAGAACAAGCCCCACTGAATCCGAATCTGCTGCAAATGAGCCCATCTATACCTTGGCAGCATCTTAGAATGGGGAGATTTGCGCACAACCCAATGCTACCCACCACACCTCAGACCAGTTAAGCCAGAACTCTGGCTCTGTCGTCCCAGCCACACTTTTTAAGCTCCCAGAGCCATTCCCGGGTGCAGCCACTGCTGAGAGCCACGGTCTCAGTCCTGTCCACATGGCACGGCCAGGCTGGGCTCCTCTCACCTGGGCCACTGTAGCTGCCCCCTGGCTCTTTCCCTCCAGAGGCCAGACGCTTCCCCACCTGACCCTGACAAGTCTTCTCAGCCTTCTCTCTAAACGCTCTTCCTTCCCCAAGCATGCTTCCAAGTTTCCCACGTGCTCCGTTTCTAGCTGTCTTCCACTTATTTCTTGTCCAAATCCTGCCCCTCTTTGGAAGTGCATCATAACTATGCCTTTTCATCCGACCCCTCTGCCTAGTGGTAATCTCCCCATCATGGTCTGACTTTCACATGGCCCTTCCTATTTTCACACTGGATGTCCTCATTCCCCATTCTTCCTCACCCCCTTAGGCTGGGAGCTGCCATGAGGGTAAAGTGGGGCCTGCTTACTCTTGTTCATCCTGGCTTGTGGCTCAGCACCCAGGGCTACTCACATACAGCTGCGCCCTCAGGCAGAGGCAGGCCCAGGAGAACTCCCCAGCCTGGAAAATTCAGGCAGGGCCTGAGAGCCCTTCAGTCCTGCAAACTGTCTCCACCCGCCCTGGGGACTCTTGGCGTGGCAATTTGTTTCATTAAATTAAAGCTCTTTAAAATTACTCCTCTAAGGGGAGTGGGCAAAACCCACATTAGGCAACTTGCTTTGGTCTCTGCAACATAAAAGCTGTCTGGAAATCCACAGTTTTCTATCATTTGTAGTAATGTTAATACAGAACTTCAAATGTGGGCCCCCTCCCTTCTAAATAATAGCCTTACTCTTTGGTGGGATAAGCGAGGTTCACTACCACAGCCAGCAGAAACCTGACCACCAACTTCAAAGGACGTGCTCTCCAATCTCTCCTTCCAGCTCCCTCTGGCAGCCTGAGCCTGGCCTCAGTTCAAACCCATAATAAATGTTTTTTTAATGCAGAGACTGCATTAGCATTTAGGCTTGGACTCCTCCTCTGTTTTCCCTTCATGCTATGAAAATCATTCAGTGATTTGCTCAGGCAATGAACCAGATATTTAATGTCTAGAAACAGGATGCAGGGAGGAGGGCTCCCCCTATCATCACCGCCTCCATGTGCCTTTAAGTGGGGCTGACCTGTGTCTTCCTCCCCAGGGAACTGGAGGCCCAGCAGCTGCTCCTTTAGTGTTGGAAGGCCTTCATCACTTTCACCTTCTACCCTTGCCATGCACCCACACACCTTTTTTTTTTTTTTAATGGAGGTGTAATTGACATGTAACCTTGCATTAGTTTTATTTGTACAACATAATGATTTGATACATCTCCCAAAATGATTACCCTGGTAAGTCTAGTCAACATCCATCACCATACATAGTTACACTTATTTTTCTCTTCTGATGGGAACTTTTAAGATCTACTGTCTTAGCAACCTTCCAATTTGCAATCCAGTATTATTAACTATCGTCACAACGTTGTACGTCACACTCAGTCCACACACTCAGGACTTTATAATGGGAGATTTGTAACTCTCTACCCCCTTCACCCATTTTGTGCTCTATCCTATATCCTCTACCCTACCCCCAAGTCTGGCAACCACCAATCTGTTCTTTGTAGGATTCTACATATAAATGAATCATACAGTATTTGTCTTTCTCTGTCTGACTTACTTCACTTTGCATAACGCCTTCAAGGTCCATCCATGTTCTGGCAAATGACAGGAATTCCTTTTTTTTTTTTTTCCTGATAACTTTTTCTAATATTCCATTGTGTGTGTGTGTGTGTGTGTGTGTGTGTACCTCCCCTTTTCCTTTATCCACTCATCCATCAAAGGCACATCAGGCTGCTTCCATATCTGGGCTATTATAAATAGTGCTGTAATGAACACGGGGGTGTAGGTGTCTTTTCAAGTTCATGATTTGGTACCTATTTTCTCTAGGGCTCTGCAAACCTGTTTTTGTTTTTTTTTTTTAACTGGGTTCTGATAAGCATCAGTGTGGGTCATATTCGAAGTTCATTTTTCCTCTAAGATCAGTATTTGTACTGACAAGGTTGCAGGCACATGGCAGAATTTACTGAAGAGCTAGAAATGTCTGCCTTCTTATCTTCTTAGCACCAAACCATAGATCTCAAGAGAAATTTGAGGTGTTCCTTCCTTAGTACACACTACTTAAGAGGGAGAATATTTAACAGAGTTAAAAGTGAGTCCATCTCTCCATGTCTCACCTGGGTACGCGACGGGAAGGCAGCACCCCACAGGGCACCAGATGAGAGCAAGGCAAATTTACCTTACATATGTAAAGGATTTGCTCCAGTGTTAGGCCTGGACCAGGTTGCAGAAGCTGTTGGGAGGTGTCCTGAGATCCTTGGGGACACACACCCTTGGATCACATCTAGCTGAGGAAAAGACTGCAGAGGGGCTAGGGTAGGAGGAAGAGGCCTTTGAGGAGGGCAGCCTGCCTCATCCTGAGTCAGGAGAAACGGCTCATCCTTCTCCAACTTTTGCTTAAGTGTCTGTTATCTCCACGGATGTTTCCAGCACACTGTACAACTTCTGCCCCACCGCAAGGCCTCACTCTCACAAGGCTTCACTCTCACATGGGAACTGCAGCTCAGGGTGTGAAACCCTTGAGCCCTCTGAGCCAAACGCTGAGAAGCTTTTGTTTGCACCAGCCTGTACCTTCATCTCATCACAGGTAACAGCACAAATGTCAAAATTCTGAACAGCCCCTCGCTTCCAAAAACTCTTGAGAAAAACGCCACCTCAAAGTCAACCAGGGCCTCAGAGACTTCTATTTCGACTTCAGAATTTCTGATGAGAACTGCAATTTTGCTACTTACTGGGGAAAGCATGAATTAGACACTTGTAGTAAGAAGAGGAAATGGCTTACCAAATATCAGCGTTAATTCTCCAGATTCTGTTTTATTACGCAACACGCTACTTCCTCTTCCTCAGTGAACATGAACAAGCAGTTGTCTGAAATATTAAATAGACAAAACCACAGTGAATACTAACTAATAAATCCTAAAATTATATGTGGGTGCTCTTCACGGGCAAAGACAAGCATATGGTGGGATTCCTGCCCGGCCCCTGCTCCCTGCACCCCTCCCAGGTCCTTGGAGACTCCATGAAACCATCTTCCAAGTTCGTTTCTGAGTTACAAAACCACAAGCCGATAACAATAAATAGCTAGCTTTTAAATCTCTGGCTGCAGCCACACAGAGTAAATGATTCCCTTATTCACCCAGGGAGAATCATCATCAAGTAGAAGATCCTCTCTTGTTCTTCAACCATGACTTGTTTCAAGTGCATGTGTTCAACCCACATTCAATGTTCTCACATATGTGAACACTTAGACATTGGAGACATTTCCCGTGAGCTGTCGTTGAGCACTGCCCTTCTATTAAAAAAAAAAAAAAAGGATTTAAAAGATTATCAAATAAAAAATATTTCAAAGCTTCGGACAAATCCTCTTATTGTGTTCGTAACTACTTTCTATCTCTTATAATAAGGTTCGATCAAGCAATACTTTTGGCTTGATTTTCCTAAATGCTCAGACCTATTTTATGTGAGGTATGAGTCAGGGCGGCATGGCTTTCATGGCTCAGGACAGACGCCCGGAGTGAAGACTGAAATGGCTCTTAATTTATTGGTGATGACGGACTTGGAATGAGACATTCATCCAAGTGAAGAAAAACAAAATAGGAAAGTGTTGCCTGCCAATTTTAAATAAAAAGAGCTAACTGTCTTATACGAGAGTGTCACTAAGAAGTAGGGAATCCTGGCAGGGCTGGAAAGAGCAGACATGAGCAAGGAGTTCCGTCATGAATGAAATAATTTAAACTCTAGGGTGAAATGTGGACTTGGGTTTCAGGAAAGAAAAAAAAATCGTGTCTTTCCTATACTCAATATTGTTTTCTGTGTGGTACATTTTGTGATGGCAATTTCAATAGACAGGGAAGTCGGTGATCTCCTGAAACGTCTATGGTAATGTAAACACGGTTTAACATATGTGGGAGGAGACAGAAATGAATGATGTATTTCTACTAGAACTTTTGCCCTGTGATACCCCCATCTGAGGAGAGCTTCGTTTCTGCCAGATCACTTACTGGAAATTTTGTGTTTTCAAATCAAGATATCAGGGCGAGGAAGAAAGAACCAGGAAGGAATGAGGAAGCAGCAGGAGGAAAAAGAGAAAATTGCAAAGTCTCAGTTGATCTGACTCAGCACGGGGCTCCAGAAATATAACATGAGTTACATACGTCCTTTTAAATTTCGTAGTAGTCATATCAAAAGAGCAAAAAGAAACAAGTAACATTAATAAATTAACAAATAAAAGTGCACATTTTATTTAACCTGATATATTTAAAACATTATCATCTCAACATGTATTGAATATAAAAAATTAGTTGGACATTTTTAATCCCCCCTTTTTTTTTAAGTAGGTTCCATGCCCAGCATGGGGTTTGAACTCACAACCTCGAGATAAAGACCTGAGCTGAGACCAAGAACCAACTGAGCCACTCAGGTGCCCCTAAATTTCCTTTTTAAGTTTCATATCCAGTTTGCTAAATCCCATGTGTATTTTACACCTAGTGCCCATCTCCATTCAGACCAACATACTCTACGTGCATAACAGCCACACGTGGACAGGGCCCACCACACTGGACAGCGGAGATCTAGGTAATGAAAGATGAAGAGGCGGAGTAGAAGTAAAGAAGAAAGTCCATACAGGTTGTGGGGAGGTCAGGCACTCTGGCAAGGGTAAGAATTTTGAAGAAATTCATGCTGGAGCAGCTGTGATCTGTCAGGTGTAAATGAACAGAGTTGCCGTGAAGCATGTACTCAGATCTCCTTCAGGATTTTCAGAGTAAAAATGAAAAAACTTGAGCAACTTTGAGATTCATTTGGCTAGATAATCTGTTTCTTGAGACTGGACCATTGATCCTGGCTTTATCAAGGTTTCTTTCTTTCCTTTTTTTTTTTTTTTAAGATTTTATTTATTTGACAAAGAAAGACATAGCCAGAGAAGGAACACAAGCAAGGAGAGTGGGAAAGGGAGAAGCAGACTCCCCACCATGCAAGGAGCCTGATGAGGGGCTCCAATCCAGGACCCTGGAATCATGGCCTGAGCCAAAGGCAAATGCTTAACGACTAAGTCACCCAGGCACCCCCTATCAAGGTTTCATATCCAGTCATAAATGGAAGAGAGCTAAAGGAAAACGTGGGTTAGAAAGATGCAGGTGGTTGAGGGCAGAAGCCAGAGATGTTTTATTATCCTGATCTGCAAAAAGAAGACCTGTCCCTTGTCTGGCACGGATCACCACCAATGCAGGAGGCCACCAAGTCAGCATGTCAGTCAGTTGGGATAGCATACTGGGGTTGTGGAGCAGTGGTCGCAGAACCCTTTGGGGAGATGGGCATGGCCATGTGGGAGAGCTCCTGACCTGTGGGTGTGGTTTGTGCAGTAGCAAGGGACAGGGACAGGGTAAAGGAGCCTGCTGCCAGCATGCTGCCCTTGGGCACGCACTATAGGTGCATTGTGACCAGGAAGTGAAGAGGAGAGACTGCTGCTCAAGCCTTGACATGTGGCTGGAGCCCAAGGGCCAGGGTAGCCCAGGGCTCTGAACTCATCCTATGTCACACGGGAGTAAAAGTCATCCCAAATCAGCAGGTCAGTGCCATTCTGGGGCCATCTTGTGAGATCCCATGAGAGAAACACCATGCTTCTCTGGCAGAGTGAGCTCCTACTCACCAGGCCAGCATCGTGGAACTGGTGCCCATCCATAGCACCCCAGGATAACCCTATGGATGTGAGCCCTCAAGTTCCTCAGAGCATCTGGTAGAATCCATGTAGGTGGAGGAGGCTCAGAGGCCCTAAAGGGAAGAGAAGAGGACCAGAGCTCATACAGATGGGACTGATCCCTCCAGCTCTGGTAATTTCAAGGAAGCTACTCCAAAGCATGGGCCCTCTGAGGCACAGAGCCCAGGACAGAGACTCCACTTTGGACAAAGAGCATTTGGGAGGAAACTCCGCTAGCTTAAGGGAAATGAAGTCAATACAAAGAAACAGAGCAAGGGAAGCCAAGCAACAGACAGTCCTGCTGACACTGAGCCCCTCAGGTGAGTTCAACCACTGTCCTTATCAGATTATTCCCTTTCTGACTTCAGCTCATTTGCATGGGGTCTCTGTCACTTACAACTGAGAGGTCTGGCCAGTGTGGAGTTGTTCAGTGCCTTCAAGCCCGAAGTTGTGCTTTCCATCCTCATGGGAGCCAGTCCCTCTCTTCTATAGGTCCCGACATGCACCAGAGGGCCCAAGCGAGCAAGGTTGGAGCAAAAGTGCAGAAAGTCATCTCCCTTCCTTAAAAGCAGCACAAGAGCATGAAGGGTCATCCCCACAGAAGGATGAGACCCTGGTTTTATCACGACATCTTCTCAAAATGCTTCCATGAAGAGATTTGTGCCACATTCCTCCACCCAGTTCAAAGTACCTAGTGGCTTCACAATGCATTTAGACTGATCTGTGCCATCTGGCCCCAGCCCGTCCACTTCTTTAATCCCACCCCACCCACTCCCCACTTCCATGCTGTGCTCTTCAGCCACCTGGACTTCTTCCTGTTACTTTAACATGCCACTCAGTGTTCTGCCTCAGGGCCTTTGCACTAGCTGTGTCCTCCATCTGGAATGCTCTTTACTCTCTCTTCATTTTACCCTCAGATCTCCCTTTAAAGGACCCCTGGCACTCCTGTCATCATATTTTCTTTCCTTTAACACTGCTGCTATTTGGGGTTTTTTGGCTATTTATTATCTGTCTCCTCATTATAGTTAAACCCCTTGTGGGCAAGAATCTTATTCGTCTTGTTCACAGCTATATCCTCGGGATCCACCTGGCACTTGGTAGAGATGTTCAGTAAATATGCATCAGTTACAGAAACTGAATGCACACAGGCTGTCTGGGTGGACAGACACAGCTTGTCTTCTGGGGAATGCTGTCCTCTCAGTTCTTTAGCAATGTCTGGAGCTGACTTCTTTACTCAGCTTCGCCACTCAGTGCTGAGCACGTGGTCTGCGTGGGTTCTGTCCGAGGTGAGAAGTGGACAGAATTCTCAACCTGCAGGAGCACAGACTGATGAAGAGACAGACCCATGAACAAACACCAGACAGTGTGAAAGATGCTGTGATCCAGCGGGGGAACCAAAGAGAAGGCCACGATCTTTCCGTTGGGCCCGAGGCCTTCAGGCAGCAAAGTCAGGGAAAACCACAGAGAAGGAGCTTTTGGGATGTGTTCGTTTCCCTCTCTTAAAACACCTCACAGCTATGAATTGTAAAAACGATTCTCCCCACTCTTGTCTCTCCCTCAGATATGGGTACGAGTGAGAGGCACCAGTGTGAGCTCTAAGTCGTTGAGGAAGTACACCAAATACAAGGGAGAGCTTCTGATGATCTATTCTGTTTGTGTGTCAACAGCCAATTCGATTATTTATGCCCTAGAAGTCAATTTCACGTTGACCTGAATATCTGGTTTTGGAGGTGTCTTATAATCTGCTAAATTAGCTAACCCCCCCTCCTCTCCTGTCTGGGGCTAGGGAGCTCTCACAGGAGAAAGGGTAGATAGAAGCCAGGCCTCCCGCTCAGGAAGACATCCAGCCAGCAGTGTCCCCATGGGAAGGACAGTCCCTGAGACCCCAGGTCTTTATCCCACTGCCCCAAGGTGGCGTTAGGGGGACCGTCACCCCTAAGAGCAGCCTCCTCAGATAGCAGTCCCTCCCCACTCCCTGCTCTTTCTCATGGGTGCTGACTCACCTCTGCCTGTCAGACAGGCAGAATATGGAATTCTGACTACAGGAAGGAAACCTACCTGGAGCAGAGGAGGCTCCAGGATGGGTCCTGAGGTCTTTGCACACCCTGATGTATCAGAGCTTACTCACTCGTGCCCGATATCCCTTGTCTAAACACGGCCTGACAAAAGGCTCATGGCTCATTGTCAGAATGAAGCAACGCCCAACTCTTTATGGCTAAATTATGAATCAGTTATAAAAGGGAGAACAGACTCCTCACTTTTCAGATGTGGCCTGACATCCTTTTTCTGCTACACCGAGCAACACATGCACACAGGCAGATGATTCCAACAGACAAGACCTTTGTAAACTGCACACTCCTATCATTTACAGGCCATTTTGTGTCTGATGAAGAGACAGGCAAGAGAGGCTAGAGCTGAACCTTCCTGGCAGGATGCAGGGCACTAGACAGACCTCCTGGCAGGATGCAGGGCACTCCCAGCATGGAGGCTGGACTCTGGAAGGGGTCTGTACTTCCTGCTTCTTTGGTCCTTGGAGGTGATCCATCAGCCTAAGGATAGCCCATCCCTCCTTTCTACAGAATACCCACTGAATCACAGCAGCTGAAAAAGATGATGAACATGAAAGGTGGAGGCATATTGGAAAAGTTCTAGACCAATCCCCTCATCTGTAAACAAGAGAGCTCCAGAAGGGTGCCCTGCCTTGTCTGAAGTCACAGAGCAAACCCATGCTGGAGGTGGGACCTGGAAGCCAGAGTGCCGGAGTCCTGGCCCCCTGTGTTCCCAGTGCAACTGTCAAAACACACCATCTGAGATTGTGGCTTATTTTCCACATGTATCTGTTCTAGCTCCTTAAGGAGACTCTAATCTCCATTGGCTGCTTACAGTGCTTTATTCTTCGGGAGCCCAGATAGCCCCTTAATTAGAAGGTTCCTTAGAACTTGAGTTTTTAAATGATGCTTGGTTAACAGCTCCCTTGTGAGCCCTTCCAAACTCATGAAAATTCCTAAGATGATACTGGAAACAGTAAAAACATCGTTCTGTGAATTAGGATCAATATTCAACTAAATGCCAGGCAACAAACTGGATTTTTTTAAAAATGCCATTTTTTAAAAAATGCCTGGGTGGCTCAGTCCTTAAGCATCTGCCTTCAGCTCAGGTCATGAGCTCAGAGTTCTGGGCTGGAGACCCACATCCAGCTCCCTGCTCAGCAGTGAGCCTGCTTCTCCCTCTGTACCTCCCCCAGCTTATGCTGTCAAATAAATAAATAAAATCTTTTTCAAAATGCTGTTTCAGGACCCCCCACTCTTGAGCCAGAGAATCAGTCCCTAAAACCAGAACCACAGGGCTGACCTATCCAAAACCCCGAGACAGGATCCAGTGTTCTTTGCATCTACGGGCAACCCTTTCCTCATGATCTCGGAAATGTGGATGGAGAGGAATGAGGTTCCACAGTAGCCAGGAGGGGAGTCTTCACAGACATGATATGAAAATCACAGCCTACAGACGACCCAGCTTGGAGGTAGGCATGCCAGCACACTGTTCTTTCCACGATCCCCATTTCTTCCTGGTGTCAGAGAGCTCTCCAGTGGGGTAGGAGAAGGAGGATTTCAGTTAATGGATGTTCAATCAGTGCAAACCCGCTAGTCACTAGGAACCACAGTCTATGACTCAACTACTGGATAGGGCTTTTGACAGATACCCCGTTATCACAGAGGCAACAATAGGCATCAGCCACCAGATCTTCTCTCAAGGAAATAATGGATCTAGATAGACCTGTCACTGTGGAGGAGGAGCGGAGGGGGAGACACAAGAAGAAGAAAATACATCTGAAAAAAAGCACTCAGGTTTGCAGTTTAAGTGTTTCTAATGTAATACCAGAAAAAAAATCAATCAGCCCTCATTCAGGGCATAAGAAGCAGGGCTGACACCACACCAAAGTGAATGAGTGACAGGGAGGACAAGCATGAAACTCAGAGAGAAGGCAGAGGAGAAGGGCAAATGGATGGAAACGACAAAAAAAAAAAAAAAAAAAGAGGAGAGCTTGTGTCCCCTTCACTATCTTACCAAACCCAAGAATTAGAGTGACCAATGGGCTGCCTGATTGGCTCAGTTGGTTAAGCATCTGACTCATGATTTTTGGCTCAGGTCATGACCTCAGAGTCATGGGACCGAGCCCCATGTTGGGATCCAAGCTCAGCACAGTGTGCTTGAGACCTCTCCCTCTGCCTCTACCCTGCCTCAGGCTTGCATGCACACTCTCTCCCCTTCTCTAAAATACATAAATAAATCTTTAAAAAAAAACAAAAAGAAAGAATTCTAGAACATCCTAAGGGAGAAACTCACAGAACTCCAACAAAAGCGATAATTAAAGATATAATGAAAGAAAACTTTATTTCATATGCAACTTGAAGGGGCTCATCGCACTTGAAAGAAAAATAAACTTAAAGAGGGCTGTGCAGAATAGAGTTCATAAAGCAGACCTGAAATTGCTACTCTTAGGGAGCCTTGCTGGCTGGCGTCTGGGAACTTGGCTGGTCAGTAGTTCCCAACATTGATAGAAAACTTTTTGTGTACCTGGTAGGAGTGGCTCACAGTGCCTAAACTGTTTTTCACAAATACTGTGGTTTATGCTGAACACCTGCTCTCCTTCTGGCAGTTTGGAGTTTTGGTCCACACTAAGTGGAGTGCCTGTATGATCAGACATAAAAATCTTGAGAATGGAGACTTTAACAGGTTTCCCTGGGCAGACACCTCACATATATGTTCTTCTGTTTTCCTTGTCAGGGGAAGAGTGAGCTGTGTGTGACCCTTCACAGGAGGGAGAGACCAAAAAGAAGCCTGCACCTCTATTCTTCCAGACTCGCTTGTGCTTTTTCCCTTATAAGCTAGTGGCATATTCCCATGATTCTGCTGTAATAAATCATAATCATGAGGACACTACATGCGGAGTTTTGTGAATCATTTTGGTGAATGTTCAAATCTAGTGATAGATGGCCTTTGGGACCCCTAAGAGAGGGGCTTCACTTAAAATGCATTCTAGCAAAATATTTGAATTTTAAGAATAATTTACTTTTATGTTATAAACAACAAAGAAGGAAAACACAATTTCTTATAAAGAATATAAAAATTGGTTGGTTTCAGACTCTCTTCACCCCTCTATGTGGAGCAGTTTTCAGGGGGCTTTGAAAGAAAGAGTTGGGACTCAGTAATTGTGCAGCCTTCAGAGTAAGGCAATAGACAGACATTCTTAGATACCTAAGCATGCAAAATAGACTTCCACGAATGACTGAGATTATAAACTCCAAGAACGTAAGGAGAGGGAATTCTGGATATGTACTTCTTCTTTTATGGAGAGTCCAACCTGAAAATTAGTTACGTTGCTCTCCTGGAGAATTGTGCAACTTTAGCCTTATGTCTTCTTATTTTCTTCTAATGTTTTTCCTGCCTCTGCAGTTCTGCTGAGACCAAGAAATGAATTTTTTGGTGCCATACTCCACACTTCAAATTTAGAAGGAATCTTCGCTATGGTTGATGGCCATAGAAACTATCAGGCAGTATACTACCAGTCTTAATGATTGCTAAACTTAAAAGGCATCAATAGTCCCCAGTTGATGAGACTTACTGTACTAAGGATCGCTGTGCTGGGTACCAACCTGAGCCACACGGGCACTCCATGGGAAAGAAGGAGGGATCAATGAGAGATGTCTGCCTTAGGGAAACAAAATGGAACATGGCAGTCAATGTGTCACTCGTTTGTCATCCCTGATCACATACTCACGATACTGTGACTTGAAAATTAATGGACAAAAAAATCTTATCTTTTCTCACAAAAGAATAGTTGCACAGTGTAAGAAAAGAGAGCAACTGCAGTTCAAGAATCCAGAGTAATAGTTTTCTGCATTTGAAAAACTCAGCCTGGGGAAAAAATACTCTCATTGAATGATTTGGGTCATTTTGTATGGGTACATATGTCTGTGCATGTATGTACCAGTAGAGTTTTAACAAAAAACATTCAAATGCAAAGATTATCTGCCATCAAACCCTTCCATAAATAGGTTTTTTAAAATTATGTTACGTTAGTCACTATACAGTATCCTTAGTTTTTGGTGTACTGTTGCATGATTCATTGTTTGCATACTAACACCCAGTGCTCATCACAACATGTGCCCTCCTTAATACCCATCAATGAGCTAACCCATCCCCCTTCCCTCTGAAACCCTCAATTTGTTTCCCAGAGTCCACAGTTTCTCATTGTTTATCTCCCCCTCTGATTCCCTCCCCTACTTCATTTTTTCCTTCCTTCTCTTAATGTCCTCCATGCTACTCCTTATGTTCCACAATAAGTGAAACCATATGATAATTGACTTTCTGTGATGGATTTATTTCACTCAGCATAATCTCCTCCAGTCCCATCCATGTTGATGCAAATAGTGGGTATTCTTCCTTTCTGAGCAATATTCCATTGTATATATGGACCACCTCTTCTTTAACCATTTGTTTAAAGGGCATCTCTCTTCTTTCCATAGTTTGGCTATTGCGGACATTGCTGCTGTAAACATTGGGGTGCATGTGCCCCTTCTTTTCACTACATCTGTATCTTTGGGATAGTAGTAATTTGCACTAGCAATGCAATTGCTGGGTAGTAGGGTAGATCTATCCTTAACATCTTGAGAAATCTCCATACAGTTTTCCAAAGTGGCTGTACCAGCTTGCATTCCCGACAGTGTGAGAGGGTTCCCCTTTCTCCACATCCTGGCCAACATTTGTTGTTTCCTGTTTTGTTAATTTTTGCCATTCTAACAGTGTAAGGTGGTATCTCACTGTGGTTTTGATTTGTATTTCCCTGATGGCTAGTGATGTTGAGCATTTTTTCATGTATCTGATAGCCGTTTGTATGTCTGTTTTGGAGAAATGTCTGTTCATGTCTCCTGCCCATTTTTTGACTTGATTATTTGGTTTTGGGTGTTGAGTTTGTGGAGTTCTTTATAGATCTTGAATACAAGCCCTTTATCTATAGTGTCATTTGCAAATATCTTCTCCCATTCTGTGGGTTGCCTCTTAGTTTTGTTGACTGTTCCTTTGCTGTGCAGAAGCTTTGCATCTTGATGAAGTCCCAAAAGTTCATTTTCGTTTTTGTTTCCTTGCCTTTGGAGACATGTCTTGAAAGAAGTTGCTATGGTTGATGTCAAAGAAGTTACTGCCTATGTTATCCCCTAGGATTTTGATGGATTCTTTTCTCATATTGAGGTCTTTCATCCACTTTGAGTTTGATCTTTGTACATGGTGTAAGGGAATGGTCCAGTTTCATTCTTCTATATGTAGCTATTCAATTTGCCAAGCGCCACTTATTGAAGAGACTCTCTAAATAGTTTTTGGTGTGGACTTCTAATTGTTCCCTGGTTAACAACACCTTAAAAAGCAACTATGTAGTAGATCTCAGTTGTATAAAAATCACACATATTACAAAGTCAATGCAAACTTACCAAACTGTTAATCAAGGTTACCTCTGGATGATAGATTTTTTAAAAAGATTTTCTTTATTTATTTGAAAGAAGAGAGAAAGAGAGAGGAACAGAGAGAGAATAAGCAGGGGGAGGACCAGAGGGAGAGGGAGAACCAGGCTCCCAACTGAGCAGGGAGCCCAACATGGAGCTCAATCCCAGGACCCTAAGGTCAGGACCTGAGCTAAAGGCACAGTTAACTGCACGAGCTGCCAAGGCACGCCCTCTGGCTGGTGGACTTTTGAAGGATTTTTAATTTTCTTCTATTATTTATCCTAGCTATTCTCTGTGCTGCTGCTTACCATGAGATCCGTTTCCCACTTTTCTCTACCTTGTGCTGGGATCCTGAATCTATAACCTCTATAAGCCACACTGCCCAGGCTGTCTTGCCCTCTGGCTTCTGGTTGGGTTTGGTCAATGGGGGTGTCTGGAATAGATCAAAGGAAGGAAACGAAGAGAGGCCAGGGAAATGTAACATTGCACTGGTGTTCGGTCATATTTCTCAACATTATGGTGGATAGCTCATGTGTATATTGTATGGCTCCTTCCTGCCTTTTGGGTTCTCTTCCCCATGTATATACATAAATGAGGTCATCTATAAAAGTTCCACAAATTGGTATCTACCCCAAACTTGTTGACCTACAAGATTTCTATTCCTTTCCACAGGGAAGAAATTGAGGAGCACGGAGGCATCTGGACCAAGCACTCTAGGCTGGTATCAGGATGGCACGTCCTGCTTCTGAGCTCCATGGCAGAATAAAGATGACATTTTAACTGAACATGTATACTAGGTGCCATTCTATGCTAAAAAATGTTTAAAGTCATAAAATGTTAGCTTTTAATAATTATGAAGAAAATTAAGGAACACTCTCTGATATTTAAAGAAAACACCTATGAATTCCATCACTTAGGTAAGAAATGGTGAGATCTTCCTGAGGAGTTTGAAATACCAGACCAAGAAATAAACATCAGACATTTCTTTCTCTCATATTTGTGTTATAAAACAAAACAATGTAACTGGGTCAGCCTACATGTCAGTTTCAGGATGGATGGGTTACTTAGTGTCATTTTCCTGGGCAATCAGCTGATAGGGTTTCCATTCACTTTCTTCCATCACTAAGCCACCCACTCTGACATCTCAGTTCTTTAGTTCATGCTGCAGCAAGTTCAATTTTAAACAGCAGGATAAAATCCATATTCAACATGAATGTTTATGTCATATTGCCGAGGAGACAGATGGAAGTTAAAAAAAAAAACAGTAAAGGAAGGAGGTGCAAAGAAAAAGATCAGCTGAATCACATTTTGAAGCAAAAACATCCTAAGATAAATTGAATTGCATTTTATCTTATGATGCAACTGAATAAAACCAAGACAAACTGAGACACGTATTTGCAATCTGGGCAGCAGAGGATTAATATCCTTAATGTAGTAATTTTCTGTAAGTCGATCTGAAAATGAATCACACAGGAGAAAACGAGGCAAAGAGCATAAGCGGTAAACTCACAAAAGAATAAATCAAAATTGACAATAAAAGAGTAAGAAAGTTCACTGCTTGATCACTAAAAAAAGAGTTAAAAGTTTAGAATGCGAGGTATAAATTTTAAAAAAGCCTTACCAATTTGATAGATGGAAGATTATAATGCCCCGTGTTGCCTGTATAATTTTTCTTAATGGCGATTTGCCACACCTTTCAGAACTATTTCAGGTGCAAATGTCCACGCACACAGAATTCCACTACTACCAAATCATGCGAGACGGGCTTATAGATATGGGCACTGAGTGAATTTCTCAGGATCATTACGGCAAAATGAGGAACAACTCACAATCAGAGAAATGGGATCATTATGGCAAAATGAGGAACAACTCACAATCAAAGAAACGGCTACAAAGGTCAAGGTAAGCCTGTGTGACGGGATGGAGGTAGCTGTAAGAATCACACGCAGACAGCTATTTAACGGAATAGTGACACGGGGCTCGGTTCACGACACAGGATCATGACCTGGGTTGAAACCAAGAGTTGGAGGCTTAACTGACTGAGCCACCCAGGTGTCCTCCCACCCCCCACCATATCTGCTGTTTAGTGAAAAATCAGGACACAAACTGTTTGCATCGCACACAGATGTGTGTTGTGGGGTGATTTTGGACTGTGGAATCTGGAGGGCCCAGCCTGCTACTGAGTCCTGACCCACTCACCTCCCTGGGGAGTCCTGGGCAGAGTCTCTGCCCCTTCTAAACTGCAGAGTCCTCATTTGTAAAAACGGTGGTAATGAAAGAGCTAACCTAACTCTGTGCAGCCTGAGATCATCCAGCAGAAGTACTCAGCATGCTGCCTAACTCAGAAGAGTATGTTAGGCCGTCGCTGTTTTTAAAAACAAGGCTGAAAAATACTCAGGGAAAATAGCCCGGCAGAACACATTCTAACCCTCGGTCGTGGGACTGTCACTAGTTTATGCTTTATTTTCCTCTACTGGGTTTTCTGCACCGAATGCAGGCTGCAGTTACAATGTTAAGACACACATAAAATAAATACCGCTTTTGAAGGAGGTTACCAGGAGTCTTAAGGAAACAGCTGAAACCCATCTTTCTAGGAAGACAAGAAAGAAGAAATGGCCAGATGAGGGGGAACCACCCCCACACTCTAGGAAATGAGCTCTGAGCCTCTGAGGCCCCAGGGCGGAGAAGGGCCACTCCCCAGCCTGCCAGGCAGCAGGCCCAGGGTCACCGCTGCGGCTGAGCCGGGTGCAGGCTGCACACTGGCCCATTGTCTCACCACGGCTACACTGCGGTCAATGAGAAGCAGATGGCCCAGCCGCCGTGTGCACGCTGTGCTTTCCCTACATGCACACCTCCAATTCAGGGCCTGTTTGGAGCCCCCGGCAAGGAAATCTGCTTTTCATTTTATAGGCAGAGAAAAGTTGTAGAGGAAGGAGGGTGGGAGGCCATAGTTTTCAAAGTGTTGGGGGAGTTGATGTAACAATAATTCAATTCTCTCCTCGTCTGAAAGGCAAGGCTGTCCAACCTTGCTGGGTGCCTCCATGGGCCCAGCTGCAAACTCAAGGCCATCTTGCACTACCTCAGGTGGAAGCGAGCCAACCCCTGAACCTGTGGCCTGGACCCCGAGGCTCCGAGATCTTAGGACCTGCAGGGGAAAGAATCCAAATTGGGGCTTCTTCAGTTTGCATTTTTTTTCCAATTTATTTATTTTCAGAAAAACGGTATTCATTATTTTTTCACCACACCCAGTGCTCCATGCAATCCTTGCCCTCTATAATACCCACCACCTGGTACCCCAACCTCCCACCCCCCCGCCACTTCAAACCCCTCAGATTGTTTTTCAGAGTCCATAGTCTCTCGTGATTCACCTCCCCTTCCAATTTCCCCCAACTCCCTTCTCCTCTCTAACACCCCTTGTCCTCCATGCTATTTGTTATGCTCCACAAATAAGTGAAACCATATGATAAGCACCCAGGAAGGAAAGCTGAGCAGCTGGAGAGCTGCAGGCCTCACTTCCAGCAGCAGAGGGAATCATTTCCAACAATGGAAACAAGGGGGCAGCCATCCTGCCCGTGGGGGTCCTCCTTTCCCTGGCCTTGAGGCACTCTACTTTCCTGGGCAGGGGCCCAGACTCTGGAACCAGAGGTCCTGTCCAGGATATCTATCATCCCAGCTCTCCGATTCCTTGTTGTGTTACCTTAGGCCAGCTGCTTAAACTCTCTGAGCCCGTATTTCCTCATGAGACAGATGGGCATGGGACTTCCATTCTCTCAGAGAAGAGAAGATGACCACAGGAGATAATACACAGGGGGTGCCCATGGAGCTTGGCACATGATATGAGTTTGTGACAGTTGGCTATTGCCATGGTTATAATGGCCAGATTCTCTCTGTCTTCTTTCCCTCCTCTCTACACCGTGGTGTAATTTACACTCCATCAAGATTTGGGGGCCTTATTTCTTCTCATAGCAGCAACTGCATTCAGTCTCTAGGGGGTCCCTGCCTCTGTACCCTCTGTGGGTCTCCACCTGCAGTCACCCGTGATCTACGTTGTCTTTGGGATGAGTCCAGATTATTGTATGTGATTCCTGTGTAACCGCTCAACATGGCCCCGGGTTTTCCCCCATCAGGCAGTTGTAACAGGGACAATAGTCTTGAGAGCCAGAGGGTGGCTGATAGGCAGTCGCAGTAGAGCGGTGTCCCCTGAAGCCCTAAAATATGGACAAGCAGGAGAAGAAAGCCCAGAGCAGAGGGTTTGCTGAGGCAGGTCTAGGAAGAAAAGGGAAAAAGAGTCCCAAAGGAAGGGGAGCACACAGGAAGCATTTGAGAAGACAAATGCAATCTGAGAAGATATCAGAGAAGGCAAAGAGTTTCAAAATGTTCAGGAAGGAGAGACAGTTCAGTGGCCTTTTGGAGGTGGTGGCAGAAAAGAGAGACTTAAGACAGAGGCATCATCAACATGAAAGTCTGTTAAAAAAAAAAAAGGAATTGTAAGGATGCCAGCATGATGGACAAACAAGTCATAGATACAGGAAAGAAAAGAGTGAGGGTCTGTGTAGATTGCATGACAACCGAGACCTTCAGAAAGAGATGACAAGTAAACTGCATTGAGAGTGTCCGAAGCAGGTGAGGGTACATCTGGCTGGCAGCTCTCCCTGGATGTGCTCCTTACACACATTTGTTCTCAAACAAAAATCGTTTGTTTGTCATGAGGGCTGAGGTCCCAGAGTGTGAGGGATCATCTTCTCTCAGTGAGTAGTGAGTTCTGTGTGAATGTCAGAAAAAAACCACTTTTCATGCAGATTTTTGGGTTGGGTCCTACAGCTATATCTCACAGAAATAAATGGACTGGGGCCTGGCTAAGATGAGACATCCCAGAGAAAGCAACTTAAATGTCCATTGACAGATGAATGAATAAGGAAAATGTGGTATATCCAGATACAATGGACTATTACTCAGCCATAAAAAAAAGAATGGTCTTGCCATTCAGAACAACATGAATGAACCCTGAGGGCACTTGACGAAATGAAATGAGTCAGAGAAAGACAAATACCATACGATTGCTCTTATGTGCAGAATCTTAAGAGAAACAAAACACAAAACCAAGTTCATAGATACACAGAACAGACTGGAGGTTTCCAGAGGTGGGGTGGGAGGGATTGGAGGGCAAAATGGGTTAAGTCCATCAACAGGGACAAAATCCCAGTTATAAAATAAATAAATGTAATATACAGCATGGTAACTAGAGTTAATAATATCGCACTGCATATTTGAAAGTGGTTAAGAGACCAGATCTTAAAAGTTCTCATCACAAGAAAAAAATTGGTAACCGTGTATGGCCACAAATGTTAAGCAGACTCACAGTGGTCATAATTCTATGCAAATATATTATATGCAATATATGCAAATATTGAATCATTACATTGTAATGAAACTAATATAATATTGTATGTTAATTACACTTCAATTAAAAAAGAAGGTGGCAGCAAGATGAGAAGTCAAACTTTCTATCAGCCAGGGATAGGTTAATTATGCTGCAGTAACAACCAACCCCAACTCTCAGGGTCTTTTTTTTTTAAAGATTATTTATTTATTTATTTATTTGGCATGCACACACACACAGTACAAGCAGGGGGAGCAGCAGAGGGAGAGGGAGAAGCAGACTCCCCACTGAGCAGGGAGCCCCATGCGGGCCTCAATCCCATGACCCTGAGATCTTGACCTGAGCTGACAGCAGACGCCTAACCAACTGAGCCACCCAGGTGCCCCTCAAGGTCTTTGAACAACAAGGGTTTATTTTTCATTTATGCAACAGTCTAGTATGGGTTGGCAGGACTTTGCTCTACATACTCTTTCTTAGGGACCCAGGCTGATGGGGCAGCCACTATCTCAAATCATGTTCCCGTGGCAGAGGAAAAAAGAGTGAGACAAAACACACACATTGGCTCTTAGAGCTTCTGCTCGGAATGATATAAATCACAGCTGCTCACATTCCATTGGCCAAAGTAAGTCACATGGCTGTGGGGACCACGAAAGGGCTGGGAGGTACAGCCCTTCCATATGCTGCTTGGTTCCACCAACCACCCATTCCATGACATACCCACAGTCAACTAGCTGTCCCTTCCCTCAGCACACACCCCTCTCAATAATTGTCATCCGTTTGTGCCCAGCAGGTCACCACAATCTTTAAGTCACATTTTGGAGGCCGTGCTTGGTAACAGTGCTTCCACCTTGACTCCATTATCAGGAAGTGAGGGAAAACACAGAATAGAACAACCTCTGAGTTGGACCTAGAATAGAACTTTTTTATTTAGAGGTGGGGAAACAGGAAGTCAAAGAGAAACCAAACCACGTGTGATAGGCAGAATCCTAAGATGGCTCCAAGATACGTTCTCCCCGGTATACATAGTTCCCGATCCCCTCCTTCTGAGCAGGAGTGGGATCTACAAACATGATGAGATACCACTCCAATGACTGGTACTCTCTATGGGAAAAGGGATTCTGCAGATTTAATTGAGGTCCCTGGAGTCAACTGAAAGGGAGGTTATCCTGGGTGCCCCTGACTTAATCTACAGTGCCCTTAAAAGAGATGAAGAAAGCAAACAGCCGTGCTGTCACAGCCTATGGAGGGGGCCCCTGGGGCTAGAACCCAGAGCGCAGTCTCTAGCTCAGCAAGGAAATGGGGACCTCAGCCCTACAAGTGCCAGACCTGAATGGTGCCAATACCCTGAAGGAGCCTGGAAGAGGATCCTGAGCTCCAGAGGAGGACGCAGCCTCAGCCAGCCTACCTTGATTTCAGCCTGGTAAGACCGTGAGCTGAGAACCCAACTAACCTATGTCTCAACTCCGGACTCAAAGAAACTATGAGATTAAAAAAAAAAAAAAAGTGTCATCTTAGCCACTGAATCTGAAGTCACTGTCATGCGACAACAGAGAACGAGTTCGCCACAACCGTGGTACGTCCTGCGGCTTCCAGCCCCCATGAAACTTCGCTCCACTCTACCACCGGGCATGCTGCTGCAGCTGAGAAGGCCACCCTTGAAGCTGGCAAGAAGCCAAGCTCAAATAGACACCTAATGTTTGTTATCTCTTTTCTTGCTTTCTTTGCTCTATTCAAGCCAATTCGCACACCAGTGATGGGGATCTTGCACAACACTGCTTTTGCCCATGCCCTTCCCTGCTCAAACATTCAAATTTGCCCATGCCCTTCCCTGCTCAAACAGCAACTCCATTTTGTTTGTTTGGGACATTTATTCTGAGCTTCTAATCCCAGTGTTTAAGGCCTTCCAGCCTTTTCTCACCCTTTCACTGGACACAAGTTCTCTATTCCAGGTCCAATGGTATCTGCAGGGCCATTGCCACCTGCCAGGATCGCTCCGTTCTGTGTTCTGCTCCAGTCTGCTCCCAGGGGCACTTCCCCTGCCCTTTGCCCCCGGGTCGCCGTTCATCAGATGGGGCTTTAACATGCCACCCCCCAAAAGAGAACCCCCTTGCAACTACCGCCCACTGTACTCTGGCACTCTCTGACTGTTCCATCCCCCCGGCACAACTGTTAAGCATTCCTGCAGTTGATTACAACCAATAATATACCACCACAAGGATCACATCGTTTCAACCTCTTCCCCACAGATTCCAGGCTCTCTCAGGGCAATCCCCATGGTCACTCTGGAATCAGAAAAGGCATCTGAAGTCATAATACCCTCAAACTGGAAACACAGATGTCTACCATCAGGTGAAGAGAACACACTGTGGCATTTCCATACAATGGACTACTGTTCAGCTAAAACAAGGAGAAGTTACTAATAACATACCACCAAATGGATGGACCTCAGAGACATTATGCCAAGCCCAAGACAGGAAGGTATATGTACTGTAAGATTTATGTCTATAAAAATCTGCACAAAGCAAAAACTGATCTATGACAGAAAGTCAGTAAGTAGCTGCCTGGGCCTGGGGGCCAGAGGCATCCCTGGCAAGGTGCACAAGGAATGATTTGGGGTGATGGAACTGTTCTGTATCTTGATTGTGCTACTGGCTACATGGAAGTATACATTTGTCAAAACTCATCAAATTGTATGTTTAAAATGGATGCATTTTATGATATGTAAATTATACCACAAGTTTGACTTAAAATGAAAAAAAAATGTATATTCTGAATCAACTAAGCCTTTGTTGGAAATGTCATAGGCCCTTCCTTTCTGAAAGGGAGATGTGCATCGGATTTGTAAATGGTGAGGCCAGGGACATGCCTGCAGACCTACGTTCGGGCAGCCAGCCCCTAGAACGCCGGGAGAGCCATTTCTCCCTGAGAGATGGACTCCCAGGCTGACACCAAAGATGTGGCTTATAAGGTGACTCAACCAACTTAAAGAGGGACTTCTCAGCAACTGAAGCCCAGAAAAAGGAGCTAGAGGAATGCAAAGATGGGCCATGTGTTCTGGAAGAGAGGTTCAAAGACAGTCAGGTCACCCACAAGCTCTTCCCGTGCTGTGTGGTGCGGTGGGTCTCTTGCTGAGGCCTCACCATAGGCCAGAGTAAGAGCTTTTGGGTCACAGCCTGTCTCTCTAAATCCACAAGGCCTTCCACCAATGAAAGGCTTCCTCATCTGGATCAAGCAGGGCCATGGCCCAGGTCATGCTGCCTTGTGCAGCCCGTGGCTAGCTAGCCACTATGCCACGTCCCACCATCACCCAGGACACAGCCCACGAAAGGAGGTTCAGCAAGGGCAGTGACTGGAAAGCAAGGAGAAAGCAGCAGGCTTCCAGAAGTAGAAAGAGCCAGGTAAGAAGAAAACAGTTCCTGTCTTTGGAAGGAAATGGCTCATACCTGAGCAACCATCACCCCTGACTTAAAGAGGCAGCTGCCAAATCCTGAGGCTGGAAAAGAAAGTATACACATGGGCTAGTGCCTTGTGAGAAGCAGAGGGCCTTGGGACCTTGTGAGCACTAGGGCAGGAAGAGGAAGGAGGAGGCCGGGTACAAAGCTGTGGTTAGGAGGAGCAGCAGAGATTAAAAGGGGAAGAGTGGGTGTTGATGAGGAAAGGCAAGTGGAGAGCAGCTCTGTGGTCTAGTGGGGACACAGGGCCTGTTTATACAAATGGCTGCCAGATAGCTCCTCCACCTGACCAAACCAGAATGCTCCAGGCTTGTCTTCCCTCCGTGAACCTCTGAACACGATCAGAGATCCTTGCATCAGGACCCCCAGCCCCACACTCGTCAGCCTGGCCAACCCGCCCTCCATAACCCAGCAATCTGGATTCTGCCCGCACCCCCCCGCCCCGCCCCGGAGACTGCTGGGATTAACCTCTGGCCGCCCCACTTGCTGATCTGCACCAAGATGTCCTCAGTCACAGAGAGGGGAACCAACACATAGGAAGTATTTAAATCCTAGATATTTTAATTACCATTCTCATAACAACCCTGTGAGGAAGGCAGTCCTATCTCCACTTCGCTGACAAAGAACCTGGGGCTCAGAGGGCTGGTTAATTTGCCCAAATCTAAACAGCTGGAAAGGACCCCCTGCCATGATTCAAACCTCTTCCCTCTCTTCTCTCCCACTCTGAGATAGACATAAATACAAAATTCATTTCCCTGATGGAAATCCTTTGGCGATTCCCTGTTGCCTATTACAGGTTTTCAGTATTTTCTGTGGTTAAAGATTATTTTCTCCAAAAACTGTTTTTGCAGAACACGAACCTATCACATGGACAGGAGCAGGTGTGTGTGTGTGTGGAGGCGGGTGAAGCCCAAGCCCAGCCTGCTTTCCTAGTGGTCTCTATGTATGAAGCCACACAATTAGTAGCTCACATTAGTCCGTGAAAGCTCAGACCCCTGGCCTTTTCCTGAACTTCCCATCTTAATGAATGGTCAGACCATCCACTCGGGAACCTGAGCAACGCTTTCTCACCACCTTCTTGTTCCCTCATCTTCCATACGTAATTGGAAAGTCTCCTTGTTTGGCCTTCCACATCGCTCTCGAACTAGCCTTCTGCTCTTTGTTCACAGGGCAAACACCCAAGCACCGAGGCCAAGCCATTATGATCTCTCACCTGGAGTAGTGGTAGACCTCCCTACTTCCCTCCTGGCACCCACGCAAGCCCAGTCCTCTCCCCACCCAGCAGCCAGAGGAAGTCACACAAAATTCCCCACCAAAGAAGGGGGTCACTCTGACACAGGAACTTGCTGACATTTGAGGGGTGCTGTCATTCCCCTCCATCAAATGTGGCCATCTGTTGCTTCTTACTTTTATTTAAAATACTTTTACAACCCTCAGAGGAGACTCTCCACCAAAAAGTAAGCTAAGAGTCAAAAGAATGGGGTGTTGGTAATTTGATGTGTCGTGTGACCATCGAGTTTCACCAGCCACAGAGCAGAGTTGATAGAATCTGCTCTTTCTGGAAATAACTTACCTAAAATATTCATAATTAATTACAAGGAACATATTCATCTACAGCCTTCTTATGTTTTCCTGACGTGAAATGATAAATGTGGTTGACAATATGATGTTCTAAGATTTAAAACAAATTTGATGATGTAATGAAGTACCTATCTTACTATTTTTACTCATGTTTAGAACAAGATCCCTCTCAGACTCTATATTTATACATGGTGTCGGCCACATGGTCATATAAATCATGTGAAGATGTGGAGCAGATGTTACTGGGTAGCTGGAATTCTGTTAGGACTGCATTTTAATGGAAAAATGACCACAAAGCAGACTTCCTACATGCTTCACAAATAGAGTAATATAGCTACTTGAAAGGAATATTTATATTCTAGATAGGCCGATTTGTAATCAACGAACACGGATTGCTTTTTGTCTGCCCTTGGATGAGTCAGACAGCAGAGTGTGTAGGCATTTCCGGGCAGGAGGGGAGAGGGCCACTGGGGAGAAGGTTTCCAGTATCTTCTTGGTCGGTCTGGTCTCATGCCCTTTCTCCTCTTGCTGGCTGACAGAGTGCTCTCCCAGGGCATGTTCATGGCAGCCCTCCATGAGCTTGTAGCTTGAACGGGAAGTAGTCAATGTGAGCTAAAACCAAGGCCCCACCAACGATAGAAAAGAGCTCTTTGGCTCTGTGCATTTCAAAGATTTTTGAAATCATCCATTTCGTTGGTGTTGACTCCTTAGAGCCTGTTTCCTCTGAAGTCTTTGTTTGGAATGGTTCTCTAGAAATGATTTTCTAGGGATGCAGAAGGTCCTTCTGAAGATCCCTGTGCTTCTCAGACAAAGTAGGTGATGTCCTACTGCATGTGGACTCTGGCTTTCCGTGACGTTATTCCTCCCTTTCAAGTTCCCGAGTGGAGTGGGGCATCAGAGAGCCACAATCCAGATTCTTCTTCTTTCTTTTTCTTTCCCCTCCTCCTCTTTCCTTTCACAGTTCCTCCTCCTCCTCCTGCTTCTCCTCCTCCCCTTTCACGCCCCCCCCTCCTCCTCCTCCTTCTTCTTTTTTCTCTCTCATAACATGGAAGACGAAGAAGTAAAGCTACAATATTCGACGTGGGAGGTCTGGTGGATAAATGGATTGGACAATGACTTCATCCAAACAATGACTCAGTTAGATTTTCTGAGACAGAAGAAGGTTGCTTAACTCTGCCGATCTCACCTTACGTCAGGTGTTCTGAATAACTTTATACACCATCATCAGCTGGGTGGTTACCTGTAGACTTCAGGGGAGAGTTCGGGATGGGTGGGCAGAAGCAGCAGGACCATACCAAGGGCACTATGCTGAGTGCATGCTGGGCTTTGAGGATGGGGGGATGCAGACATGCTTTCCTCCCTGCACTGAGCCCCTGGGGGCAGAGGCCCTATGGTCCCCATGGTCAGTTGGAAAGGCAGCCCTGGCACCCGGCTTGTGTCATGTCAGAGCAGCCTGGGTTCAATCTGGCAAAATGAATGACAGACAAAAAAGAATGACAAGAATGCCATAAACCGGAAAACCACTTTTCTGGCTGGGGCAATTACCAGGGTCACTGAAAACAGAGTAAATGTTATCAACTTGTTTTATAGAGAGACCTGTGCATGCCTGTTAAACTTAGTGCCAAAGCTAGACCACACTGCCCTTGTCATTTTATTGTTTCAAAAATGCACTAAATGCTTACTATGTACTAAGCCCTGTGCAAAGCTCCATGATAATGTGACATCCCAATGAAACCGATTTCCAGGTTTTCATTGGCATAGGGTATTATTCATAATATATTACTAGTTAAAGAAAAACTTGTTTGAATCACAAAAAGACACACAGGCTGTAAGAACCTAAGACAAAATATTAGCTACGGCTCTGACCACTACCTAGGATACATCTAACTCAGGCTACCAGGAAAAAGTCCTCTCAACAGTGACTCATCTACAATTAGCAAGGACAGCATGATATTTATTGCTGTAACTACCCAAATAGTTCCTGACTGGGTCACATACTACATTTGCCAATGGAAGTTGATTGACCTAAATTTCTACTTCTTAAAAAGCCCCAGACTTAAATCCTCTAAGGTTTTTTCAGACAAAGCTTTGCAGGACACAGTTCCTTGGTGCATGAGTTTGATTCAAGTCCCAGAGAACCCCATGCCGATGTCTAATTTGTTTTGGCGTATTTTATGTGCAAGAAAACAGAATTTATGTCAATTTCAAAACCAACACAAAAACCAGACCTTCCATTTTCCTCCACAAAACTGTATCAGGCTTTACATCTTTTTTCTCAGGCCAAGTTTAGATAAGACATAGACTCTAGGCAATTTGGAATGCACTGAGGTAGGCAGTGACACCTGGTGCTGGGACATGGAGGACTTCAATGAGTAGCCATGGGGGCACACACACTGTTGAGTGACAGCCAAGGACTTAACTCCTTATAAATACTGATTGCACTGAGTAAGCCTTTTGGGACTTCATGTGAATATTTCTATCTCAACATACTTGCAGAATCTGTAAGGCAACAACAAGAAGCATGAAATATCTGAACATCCCTGAAACAGGGAGGATCAAAGGTCACCTTGCTGCAGGAAAAACGTGTGTAGACTTGTCCTAAAGGAAATCTGATGTATTGTGAGTCCTGGATACACCCCAAAGTCACATGACACTTTGATAATTATCCATGGCCAGAGAAAGCCTTCCTCGCTATTGCTATGAAGTTCAAGGCACAAACTGTATGAAAATTATTTTTGCTTTGTAGTCAACGAGTGGAAAATGCCAGATTTGAATCTGGACCTGCCAAAACGTACCTCTAAGTTGTGCTTTGATTCTCTCAGCATAAATTCTCTTAATATGTTTGTTAAACAGGGTAACATTGCCATGGATACTTTCCGCTGCCCTACAACTTCCCTTACACACTCTGGCACCTTCCCTCCAAGCTACCACATATGATACCAATTGAACACATTAGCATGTCATTTGTTCTCCCCATGGATGGGAAACCCAGAGAAAAAGCTGCACAGAAATATGACGAAGAGAGAGGAAACAAAATGGGAGAGAACGAGCGGGGCGGAGATGGGCAACTTGGCTCAGAACATGTATTGGGCTGACTTAACCCTTTCTGGGCTCAAGCAGCCGCCCTGTTTAGGCTGGTTGAAACCCACTCCCGTGTGAAGGAGTGGAACAGATGGAGCCAGCTGACAACAGGGGATGGGGGAAAGGGTGCTGGAGCACACGGACAAGAGGGGAGAAAGCTTTCTGTCTCTAGGGGCTGCTGTGGGAGCTAAGAACCAGCAACCCCTAGTTCCCCAGGGTGCCACATGCAGAAGACCTGCCCCCCCTTTCCACCTTCACACACCTGAGCCGTATCAGATGAGATGGCTTCGCTGCAGTTGCTCTGGAAGGCACGTGTGGGAACGGACCCTTCTGAATGGTGTGCTGGGCTAATCCAGGAGGCTGACGGCACTAAAGATATTCATCTGGGTACTTTCTGCTGGGAGGTGACAGACATCACCTTGAGCACAGAGCTGCAGATGAGTCTTTCTATCTCCTGCTTAATATCTCCAAACTGTCTGCTTCTCTCCACCTCCACTGTAACTAAAGCCCAGCCACTAATACTGCAATGTCCTCCCCAATGCCCTTTCTCCATCTCTCTCTTTCCTTCGATCCATTTCCCTCAGTATAGCCAGAGTCTTCTTCCCACACACAAATTTGATCATGGCTTTTGCTCTGCTTAAACACCTTCAGGGGCTTCCCGTTTTATTCTGAGACTGCATCCAAAGTCTCTCATGTGGTCTATAAAGTCTGTGGGGTGGGTGCCTGCACTCCTCCCCCACCCCCACCTGCGGGCTCCTCTGACACCACATTCTCCTTTCCTCCCCCTTTAGGGTACATAGGTCATCTTCATGCAGGACACTGGCATGAGCTATGACTTATGCCTGGCTGCCCTCCTCCTCCCTACCCCTTGGCACTGCCCCAGCCCCCTCTCATCCCCTGCCTTTCTTTCAAATCTTGGCTCAGGCCATTACTTCCTCAGAGAAGCCTTCTCCCAGTCTCAGGCTAGGCCAGGCTCCCTTGTTACTCAGTTTAAGAGAACCATGTTCTTGTTCTTCATGGTACTTACTAAAGTTTGAGATGAGACGTTAAGCAAAATGTTGCAAGAGAGGGAAATGCACACATCCCAAAGGCTCCTTCTCTGTGGCTTTCCCTGAGTTCACTGTCTGAAGGGCTTGGGCCCAATGAAAAGATCGTGGCCTTCTCTTTGGTTCCCCAACTGGGAACCAAAGCATCTTTCATACTGTCTCGTATTTGTCCATGGGTCTCTCTGTCTCTATCAGTCTGTGCTCCTGCAGGTTGAGAAGTCTGTCCACTTCTCACCTCAGACAGAACCCATGCAGACTGTGTGCTCAGTATTGAGTGGCAAAGCTGAATAAATAAGTCAGCTCCAGACCTTGCTAAAGAACTGAGAGGACAGTATTCCTTGGAAGATAAGCTGTGTCTGTCCACCCAGACAGTCTGGGTACATTCAGTTTCTGTAACTGACACATGTTTACTGAGCATTTACTATGTGCCAGGTAGATCCTGAGGATATAGCTGTGAACAAGACAAATAAGATTCCTGCCCACATTTAACTATAATGAGCAGACACATAATAACCAACCAACAAAACAAACCAAACAGCAGCAGAAGTTAAAGGTAAGAAAGCAGGATGACAAAGAGTGCTAGGAGTCCTTTAAAGTGAGACCTGAGGACAAAGAGAAGTAAGGTAGAGGAAAGAGCATTCCAGATGGCAGACACAGCTAGTGCAAAGGCCCTGAGGCAGAACTCAGCTTGGCATGTTAAAGTAACAGGAAGAAGTCCAGATGGCTGAAGAGCACAGCATGGAAGTGGGGAGTGGGTAGGGTGAGATTAAAGAAGTGGATGGGCTGGGGCCAGATGGCACAGATCAGTCTAAATGCATTGTGAAGCCACTAGGTGCTTTGTGCTGGGTGGAGAAGGGTGGCACAAATCTGTTTGTGAAGGCATTTTGAGAAGACCTTGTGATAAAACCTGCATCAAAACCTTCCAGGGTTTGTAGGAAACACTCTGACTCAAAAACCTCTGGGGATGGGCCCCAGACATAAGAATGGTCATTTGAGAACCACAGAGCTGGACTTAATTTTCCTCCTTGAAAGGAAATAAAATTTTCCAATTTTATTCTTCAACCTGAATATGTACCTTTTTAAGATAGGGAGAAGGACGGCTATAGAACAAAGCCCATGGTTTTCTTGAATCTCCCATTTGAAGTCACTGGTACTTGGGCTGAGTGAAGGACTTCCACATTATGAAGACTTGGGAGAGAAGAAGTATATTGCTAACATTACAGGAATTATTTTGAATGAGAAAAAGGTATTCCCCTCAATGGCCCCTGGTTGAAGTGATGCAACCTACCGCATAGAAATAGACTTGAAACAGAAACAAACTTTATGCAGCCTATGGGATCAAGCAATGGAATCCAGAGCCTGTCAACTAGAGAAAGACAGACATCCCCGCCCCTCCCCTGCCCCACTTTGGACCAAGATGCTCACTAGCTGTGCTCAAGGGAGTAGGAGGAAAAAGAGAAGCTAGGCCTTGGCAGGGACTACACAGTTCATCTCAATCTTGGAGTTCTTTTGAGCTTGTCCTGGCTTAGGGATGCTTTGGGATCTGGCAAAAGCAAACATAATTCTTCTCTAGAATTGTAACACCATCTCCGTCCTCTATTTCTACAAAAAATTTTGTAAATACAATGTTTCACACAAGATGAAAAATAACCAGAGCCACTCCAAGACATGACAGCATGAGAGAAAAATAAGAAAAACAATAGAGAGAAGAAAACAAACCCACATGGGCTTCAGATGTTAGAGTTACAACACGGACTTCAAAGCAACTATGCTCATTATGTTCAAAGAGGTAGGAGATAAGCTTGAGAATTTTTGTCAGAGAACCAAAAGTTATTAAAAGAATCAAAGTTAGTTTTGGAAATTAAAAATACAATAGCTGAAATATGGGGCACCTTGGTGGCTCAGTTGTTAAGTATCTGCCTTTGGCTCAGATCCTGATCCCAGGGTCCTAGGATCGAGCCCCACATCGGGCTCCCTGCTCTGTGGAAAGCCTGTTCTCTCTCTCCCACTCCCACTGCTTGTATTCCCTCTCTCGCTGTCTCTCTCTGTCAAAAAAAGAAATAAAATCTTAAAAAATAAACACTCAAAAGATGTGTTTAACAGTGGATTAGATTCAGCTGAAGAGAAAATTGGTAAGACAGACTAGAATATTATACTTAAAGTATGATTTATAGACCATCATTGACATAATCTGGGAGTGTTTTTTTTTTTAAGTAGTCTTTTAAATTTTAAAACAGCTTCAGATTTCAGAAAAGCTGCAAATATAGTACTAGAAGTTCTCATAAAAATCACACCCAATTCCTACAGTCAGTAATACCTTACATCGATACGGTGTATTTGTCACAGTTAATGAACCAATACTTGTATGTTGTTACTAATGAAACCCCGGACTTTCTTCATACCTCCTGAGTTTTTATTTAATGTTCTCTTTATGTTTGGGAGTGTTTTAGAAATGCAGCATCTTGGGCCCCAGTATAGGCCTAGTATGAATCAGAATCTATATTTTAATGAGATCCCTAGGTGATTTTAAAGACACTGAACTTTGAGAAATGTTGGTCAGAAGAAGGAAATTTTTCAGAAAGAAGCATGGGGAAAAAAAAAAATAATGAGAAACAGAGAAAGGGAGCATAAGGTGCAGAGTGAAAACGATGAGGCCCCAGTCTTACAGAGTCTAAATGCCATCTCCGAGCAAGATTACAGAGAGGCTGGACGCAAGGCAGTATTTTCAGAGATAGTGGCTGAGCAATTTCCAAAACTGACATAAGACATCAAGCCATAGATTCTAGACATTCTAGCAACCCCATATATGGGAAATAAAGGAGATCCATACTAGGACCATCACAGCAAATCTGTTGAAAACCACAGACAAAATAAGTAAACAAAAACAATCATAAAGGCAGCCCAAATAAACCACAAAAACAGGTTCCCTGGAAAGGAGTATCAATTGGATAAAGGGCAGCCTTCTAAACAGAAATAATGAGAGCCAAGAGGCATTGGAATACCTCTAGAGTGCCAAAAAAATGTAAAATGTAAAATCTGACTAGAATCCTATATTCACAACAAAAATTCTTCAGAGATGGTGACATGTTAAAATGCAGACAAATGAAAAATGAGAGAATTTTTCTCCAGCAGGCCTGCAATAAAGTAAATATTAAAAAGCATCTTTTGGGTAGAAGAAAAAATGATCCCAGACAGAAGTTTGGAGATGCAAAGAAAAAATAAAGAACAATGGAAGTGGAAAAAACATCAGTAAATCAAAATGACGTTCAACTGTGTAAAATAATAATAATGTATTATGGGCTTAAAACACACAAAAATTAAAATACAATCAATAGCAAAGAGTTAAAGCATTAAATAAAATTACTGCATTGTCCAGAAAGAAATAGAAACAATTAATATTAGATTCTGATAAGTCATAATGCATGCTATGATCTCTTGAATAAATATTAAAAGAATGTCTAATGATCTACAGATTCAACGCAATCTCTATCAAAATACCAGTAGTATTTTTCACAGAACTAGAATAAATTATCCTAAAATTTGTACCACAAAAGACCCTGGCCTACCAAAGCAATCTTGAAATAGAAGAACAAAATTGGAGGTATGTCAATTCCAGGTCTGAAGATATACCACAAAGCAGCAGTAATCAAAATAGAATGGCACTGGCACAAAAATAGACACAAAGATCAATAGAACAGAATAGAGAACCCAGAAATAAACCCATGATTATATGGTCAACTAATCTTCAACAAAGGAGGTAAGAATATGCAATGGCAAAAAGACAGTCTCTTCAACAAATGGTGTTGTGAAAACTGGCCAGCTACATGCAGAGGAATAAAACTGGACCATTTTCTATCATACACAAAAATAAACTCAAAATGGATTAAAGACCTAAATGACACCATAAAACTCCTAAAAGAAAACACAGGGAGTAATTCCTTGAACATTGGCCTTAGCAACATTTTTCTGGATATGCCTCCTGAGGCAAGGGAAACAGAAGCGAAAATAAACTTACTGAATGGGAGAAGATATTTGCAAATGATATATCCAATGAGGAATTAATATCCAAAATATACAAAGAACACAATTCAATAGCAAGAAACCTCAAATAATTCAATAAAAGTGGGCAGAGGGGGCACCTGGGTGGTACAGTCAGTTAAGCATTCAACTCTTGGTTTTGGCTCAGTTTGTGATCTCAGGGTCATGAGATTGAGCCCTATGCCCTCTGTGCTTAAGGTTTTCTCTCCCTCTCCCTGTGCTCTTCCCCACCTCCCAAGTAAATAAATCAATCTTTAAAAGAATGGGAAGAGGACTGAATAGACATTTCTCCAAAGAAGACATATAGATAATCAAAAGACACATGAAAACATGGTCAACACCTCTAACCATTAGGGAAATGCAAATCAAAACCACAATGAGATATCACCCTACTCCAGTCAAAATGTCTGGCTAAAATAAGAAAGACAAGAAACAAGTGTTGGTGAGGATGTGGAGAAAAAGGAACCCTTGTGCACTGTTGGTGGGCATGCAAACTGGGGCAGCCACTGTGGAAATCAGGAAGGAGATCCCCAAAAAAATTTCAAAGTAGAAATACCATATAGTCCACTAATTCCACTACTGGGTATTCACCCAAAGAAAATAAAAACACAACTTAAAAAGATATAGGCACCCATATGTTTATTGTAAATATATTTGCAATAGCTAAGCTATGGAAGCAATTTAAGTGTCCATCACTGGACGAATGAATAAAGAAGAAATGGTGTAATACACATGCAATGGGATACTATTCAGCCATAATGGGAAGAAATCTTTCAATTAGTGACGTGGATGGACCTAGGCGGTGCTATGCTAAGTGAAATAAGTCAGGCAAAGAAAGACAAATACCGTGTGGTTTCACTTAGGTGTGGAGTCTAAAATACAAAATAAAGGAACAAACAGAAGCCGACTCATGAATATAGAGAACAAAATGGGAGTTGCCAGAGGAGAGACAAGTGGGAGGGGCGGGGAAATGGACAAAATAGGAAGGGAATTAAGAGGTACAAACTTCCAGTTATAAAACAAATGAGTCATGAAGATGAGAGGTATCACATAGGGAATACAGTCAATAATATCATAATAATGTATGGTGGCAGAGGGTAACTACACTTTCTGTGGTCAGTCCTGCGTAATGTTCAGAATTATCAAATCACTGTTTTGTACATCTGAGCCAATATAAAACGGTATGTCACCTATGCTTCAGTAAAGAAGAAAAAAAATGACTGAATTCATATAAGATGCTCGAGTTAACAGAGGGATTAATGTAAACAGAAAAATAGTCAAAAGGGAGGCAAGAGTGGAGAGAAAAGGTGACAGAGAACAGGCAAGAAAAACAGAAAGCAACTGAGTGAGATGATGGATCTAAACGAAAGCATCAGGTGTTATATCCACTATGCTGGTCTGGGTAATGAACAGCACCTGCCACCATTTTGGGATATTTCACTGCTGACAGTTCTTAAGCCTCACTCTTCTGTCTTCACATCTAGGAAGAGTGAGAAGCTGATTCTCCCTCCTTTGGCACCAGGAAGAGATTCACGCCACACAAGCCCCCATCTCAGTCCCCTAACCGCTGTCTCCCTTCCTTGCTCTCCCTAAGCCATTTCAGGCTTGTGTGGGGAGCCTGACATGTCTTCCCCGACAGCTTCAATTACGTAAGTAATAAACCTTTCCCTATCCGCTGGCATGTGTGCACGGTGTCATCAGCCCCAACATCCAACACATTTGGGGTAGAGCCCTATTGTGCTCCTTCCATGTGGCTAAGGCAGTTTATGTGCTCTAACACATTAGACCACTGATGGAGATCTAAGTTCACATGTTCCAAGATTATAAGATCTGATTTAAAAATAAAAACCCCAACTGTATACCATTTATAAGAGATACGTCTAAAACACAGGGACCCAGAAGGGCTGAAAGGAAGGACTGACTGAAAGATGATTAACAGGAAGTCACTAAGTACATTTGGTTTTAATATCCAAAGGCAAAAGAAGACTTGAAGGTAAAGTGCATTACCAGAGATAAACACTTTAAAAAATAAATAGATAATTCAATTCAGAGGATGATCTAACTATTCTAGCATTGCATGCATCTAATAAAATAGCATCAAAATATTAATGCCTAGGTGAAGTGTCAGAAACAATCATGGCAGGAGACTGTTGCATGGGTGTTTGGATAACTGAGAGGGCAGACAAACAGCCAGCAGAAACACAGTAAATCTAAACAACATGATTAGCAAACTGCTGCATAGAGGCATCATCTTCACGCCAAACCACAAGAGATACGTTGTTTCCTCGAGTCTACGTGGAGCATTTACAAAAAGTGACCAAGTGGTAGTTACATGGAGCTTTCTTTTTTGATGAATCATTGCACTGTATATTTTTATTTTATTCACATTACTGTTTTTGTACCATTTTTTCCATAGTAATCTGGAAATTCTGTCTAGGATTATTAAGATCCTCCGTCGTGCCAAAGACTGAGAGGCTTTTCCTACTCTGGGCTTTCGCTGTGTATACTTCCCATTTTCAAGGCTACCCCCTGGCTCAAAATGGCTGCGGAAATTCCAGCCATTGGAATCACATTCCAAACACAGGATGAAGAAAGATAAGGAAGGAGATTTCACGAGCTCATTAAAAAAAAAAAAAGAAAAAAGTAAAAAACACTTTCTAGAATTTGCAAGCACTATTTCTGTTTATATCTTGTTGGCTAGAACTTGTTGCTTTCACAGCTAGCTTCACAGAAAGGTGGGGGTAGAGGTTTTATTTTGGTTGGCCATGTGGCAAAAAAAAAAAAAAAAAAAGGATTCATTGCTACACAGGGAAAACTAAAATGATATCCAGATACTGAAATGGAGAGAGAGAAACAAAAGATTTCCATTCTGATCTTATCTTATTGAAGGGACATTTTTTTCCCATCCTATCACTACAACCCATACCTCCCCAAAAGAGAAACTGTTCTCTAGGGTCCTCTTTGCCTCTATTCCTTTGGTGTGGTATAAGGTGGGAAGGGATGCACCAGGGAGGAACAAGCAAGCAAACATTATAAAGTCCAAAGAGCTCTGCATCCGTACCCTAAACATAGTCCGTTTGACTAATAGCTATGGAGGTCCTACTTTTCAACTTAAAATGAGGGAACTGCATGGAAACTGAAGTCATTAATAAATACCGTCTCTATTTTATGTAGGATGTCCAAGGATAAATCAAATGCAACTGTGGAAAGGCCAGATGTTATTCCCATTGCTTCACTTCAGTGTTTTCCTGGAAGTGATCTCACCCCGATGGCAATCCTGTTGTCCAACTGTGCATACTATTTATATCTAGAACTCCGGCTTCCAGGTTCAGAATGCAACAAATTGAACACAGCTATTGCTTTGAATGCTGAGCCTGTCAAGAGAATTCAGGCAGAATCTTCTGTCTGGGATGCATTAACGCTGATGGCTGTCCAGAAGGCAGGAGCTTATGTAACTTGTAAACACGTGGGGGATACGGGTACGGGGCTCTAACGTACGGTTCAGACTGCACCACCACATGAACCAGTGTAGGCAATCAAAGTCTCCACGGTCTTTCACCATCCCCTTCCGTGAAGAGAAAAGTGAACCACAATTATCTCCTACTGATTAAAAAGAATAAAGTCCTAAAGCCGAAAGAGACTTTTGGTCGGAGCCATAAATGGAGCGCTAATCCTTAAAAGAAATAGAGAGACTGTCGGGAAGAAGTGTGAGGATGAGGATGACTTTGATGCCAAGCGTTCTCTTGTTTTTGTTATGATCTCTTTAAATGTGGGGGTAAAGAGAGGCATCACGAGGACATAAAGTGGTTTTGAAGACTAGCATAGAGTTTTAAAATCTTTATTTGTTTGTTTTTTTGCTTATTTAGACCATGCGTGCAGGGGGGGGGAGCAGAAGGAGACAGAGAAAGAGCGAGCAAGCACCAGAGCTGAGTGGAGCCTGATATGGGGCTCGATCTCACAATCCTGAGATCATGACCCAAGCCAAAACCAAGAATCAGAGTCTTAACTGTTGGAAGCCACATAGGTGCCCCTACCATAGATTTTTTTTTTTCTTTTAGGATAATTATACCACTTGGGTTTTATTTATCCATCCATTTCCCAGTAACATTATTGTAGGGTGAAGAAGAAACAATACAATGATGAACATATTTATAGCTACATACACTTTGAATACTTCATTTACATGATAAATGCAACAGAGAACGTAGATAGTTCTTGTGTTACTTACCAATATGGAGGACACTAATGACTAAGGATCATAGAAATAATAGTTAACATTTCTGGGGTGCTTCCCATGGGCCAGGTCCTGCTAAGTGGCTTATACACTTTAACTCATTGGATAGAAGGAGGTTCTATTATCATCTCCAGACTCAGAAGAGGAAAATGAGGTGCAGGGAGGGCATACAACTTGCTCCAGCCCACGCAGCTCTTGAGAAGTGAGGTGGGACTTGAGCCCAGTCCAGAGACCATCGTTGTGAGCCCGGATTTCCCAGCCTGGGATTAAATGAGACATAACGTGTTTGAGGGGCTTAGTCTAGCTCTTGGCATATAATGAGTTGCCAAAAAAGGCACCATGAAGGACATTTATACAAAAATAGACAAATGCAAGCTGCAGCTCACACACCATCCACATCACTGAAGGTGTCGGAAAGAAGAACCAAGGAGTTGAGAATCCCTTTTTGGTTCTACCTCTGCTACACAGTCATCCCCGGGTCCCAGCTCTGCCTCACTCCCTGAAGGGTTGGGTGCCTTTGGACCAATCACTTCTCTCTGAACCTGATTTTCTTCTGTAAAACAAGAGGATCTGTTGAGAAGGACTCCTAAGTTTTCCCTCTGCTCCCTCTACAAGGTAAGTCACTGCTAAGATTTTGCCTGTGAGATTTAGTCCAGCAGCCCAAGGAAGTTGATGTCTGCCTTCAATATATAGGAAGAGATTAACTGTCTATTAAGAGAAAGAGTCAGCATTTTCCACAGGGGATGAACAGTTTCGATGGCAACGGGCTGTGGTAGCAAAACTGCAAGCTTCCAGTGTGGGCATGACTCAAAACCAGAGAGCCAGGGAAGACCTTCAGAAGAGCTGATGGAATCGAATTATGCCAACGACTTCCATAATCCTGCGCCATTTCAGAGCCAAATGCGTCAGTGAGGATGGGAAATGCTGTGGCCTGCTCTGGAGGGCTGCTGAGGCTCTGAAGATTGCTCAATGGCGCCCACTAGTGGAAAGCCCAATGTGGCCATGGACACTAGCTGGTGGCAGCGGTTCCAAGAGCTCTCTGTATCTTACGGGTGCGGAACCTAAAGGAGAAAGAGGAAATGCCTTGCCCAAGGTCACCAGTTAATCAGAGGTAGGGCTGACCTGTTGGCAGCCATTCTGGACCATGCAGAAAAGTCATCTTCCATACAATACACTAATTGTTCCCCATCACACCCTATCATTTAATATTTATTTCTACTAGATACTAGTCACCATGTTAAAACAAAGTGCAAAGTTCCTCTCTACTTAATCCAAGGAAATATAAAATACCTGGAGAGAGTCCTCTTCTGATTCTATCATAATTTAGTAACTGTAAAAATAAAGTACTTGGGATCCCCTCTCCCATGCACATTTTTTTTTTAAAGATTTATTTATTTGACAGAGAGAGATCACAAGTAGGCAGAGAGGCAGGAAGAGAGAGAGAGGAGGAAGCAGGCTCCCTGCGGAGCAGAGAGCCCGATGTGGGGCTCAATCCCAGGACCCTGGGATCATGACCTGAGCTGAAGGCAAAGGCTTTAACCCACTGAGCCACCCAGGAGCCCCATCTCCCATGCACATCTTACCAGAATCAAATGGTTTACAGAGATAAACAATATTGTAAATAAGGATTATTTGACGGATACTTGAATGTCTCATAAGTGACCAGGACAGCATATTTCAAATTCTCAAATAGAAACAATCTGACAAAATCCACCAGTCTCCAAACAAGTATATGCTAGTAATGTCATTTACTGGTTAATCAATCGGTACTTTTTTTTTTTATTATTAAGCATACTTGTATTTAAATAGCATTTTATCTTGTTAGAAAAATAAAAGCAGCATACGACTCAGTTCTTACACCAGGACAGTTGCAAATCTCTGCAAAGAATTAAGGTATATACAATGGATAAAATATACGACTCGAATTCTGAAGTAATTTAAGTGTCCCAGAAAAAAGTTCTGAGTGAGTTCTGAGAAAGGGTGCTGACAAACCTAGAAATAGCTAGAAGAACTTCATGGAGCAGGTAGCACTTGACCTGAACCTTAAGGATAAGAAGGACATTCAAGCAGAAGGGAAGCAAAAAAAAAAAAAAAAAAAAAAAAAAAAAAAAACGTGTTCAGGGAAGGCAAACTCACAATGATTCATGGTGGTGGTTGATGCAGAAAGGAGTTCCATGGACAGACAGTATCCAGACTAGTCCTGCCAGGGCACATCTCATGACTTTAGCTCTTCAAGCCTCTTCCATGTATCCGGCTGACCTCTCTCTTGTTTCCTGTCTAGTGAAGAACTCATGGTCAGCACTTCTACTCAAGCTTGTCAACCCTGGGCTTTAGCTACCTTTCTTTTTTTTTTTTTTTTTTTAAGATTTTATTTATTTATTTGACAGAGAGAGATCACAAGCAGGCAGAGAGGCAGGCAGAGAGAGAGGAGGAAGCAGGCTCCCTGCCGTGCAGAGAGCCCAATGCGGGGCTCGATCCCACGACCCTGAGATCATGACCTGAGCCGAAGGCAGCGGCTTAACCCACTGAGCCACCCAGGCGCCCCTTTAGCTACCTTTTGACCTCCCTCTGCTCATCACGTTCTCTGGCCCCACTCTGGGGTGGTCACATACTACTGGAGAGTCCCAGTGGTGGGTTCCCAGGCCCCAGCCACTTGGCAACCCTTTTCTTCATGTCTCATTTCTCAGTTACAGTGGTCAGTTCCAATTCAAGCTCATGGTCATTTCTTCACCATCTTCATATTATCTACTCACCCCATCTCAGAGGACGGTGAAGCTATTCTACAGGAACTTTCCAACATATACTGTCACCACTGTAAAGTGTTTCTTTATTGTCACATATTCTCCATCTGTGTTCCAGACCATCCCCTCACCTTCCCACATCACTGCCTCAGGTAACACGCGATAATTAGGTCCCTCGACTCTTACATTTTCAGCCTCTCTCGGAAGAGAGCACTGTCTTTGCTTGTGGGCATTTTGTGCTTTAGGTGAATGTGAGATACACAGGGGAAAGAGCTCTCTGCTGCCTATTCAGACCTGGAACTCCCATGGTTCCAAGAGACCAGGAAGTAACAGTCATCCCAGAGAGATCATCCTTAGAGGACAATGGATGCAGAAGGAGTCAAGGTCAGACAGTCATCACGTACCATGACTGAGCCTCAGTTTTGGCACAAATCAGGAGCAGAAACAAAAAAGGTAGTAAATGCAAAAAAAGTGCTTCATTCTTTTTAGAAGAAACACACCAAGAATGAAGTGTTCTAAGTGGTGAAATGGAAGATTTTTGCATAACCCTTCTAATTTGGGCAAAGCAACATGTTTTTTTTCTCTTTTCTTACAATACGGTTTGGGGAAGAAAAGGACAAATTGTAACTTCTGATGATGAAAAGATGTTTCAAAATATTTAATAATGATCAACAAATGCACTAAATCATGCAATAGGTGATTTTTGTTTCAAAACCCTTGGCCAGAAATCCCCCTTCCAACTAATGTTGTTCTTCAGTGATGAACTGGAACAGCCTGTGCTATTTGCTCTTGAAAATGTGGGGGCCTCAGGCTAACCTGAATGCATGCTCTCTTGCGGGGTTCTCTGTTTGCTCCAGCACACCACCTACTCTCCGCTCCTCCCCGATAGCCCTTCTGTTTCTGTATGGTTTGGCACTGGTAAAACACAAAGGATGTACAGAGTTCTCACAAAATGCAAAACATGCTAATGAAATGTGGGAATTAGGGAGGCTTCTCTGGCTTAGTCATTTTCATTATGTCTTACTTCTCCTCTAACTCCTCATCAAAAGTCTTAAATTGGACAGACCATAAGGAAAGTTTTCAGTGACAACATAATTAAGGACATAAAGCTTCCATAAATGAAAGCAACAAAATGAAATTTCCTCAAGTCCCATGAAGGCTCCCACAGCCACAGGCTCCCACCACAGCATGCCAAGTTTGGTCTCTGTTCTAGTTCAACTCTCGAAGTCGAAATACATAGTTAAATTCTTATTTCTGAAGCAACGGTGCTGGGATGGTTAATTGCATGGATCCACTTGGCGAGGCCAGGGTATCCAGACATTTGGTCAAACACCAGTTTAAATGTCCCTGTAGGGGCACCTGAGTGGCTAGGTGGGTTAAAGCCTCTGCTTTCGGCTCAGGTCATGATCCCAGGGTCCTGGGATCGAGCCCCACATCGGGCTCTCTACTCAGTAGGGAGCCTGCTTCCTCCTCTCTCTCTCTGCTGTCTCTGCCTGTTCGTGATCTCTATCAAATAAATAAATAAAATATTTTTATAAAAATGTCCCTGTAAAAAAAAAAAATGTCCCTGTAAAGGCATTTTTTTAGATGAACGTTTAAATCTGTAGACTTTGAGTAAAGCAGATTACTCTCTACAATGTGGATGAGGCTCATTCAGTCAGTTGAAATCTTAAAAGAAAAAAGATGAAGGTCTCCCAAAGAAGAGGGAATTCTGCCTCCAGGCTGTCTTCACACTCCAAGCTCCAACATCAACTCTTTCCTGGGTCTTCCTCCTGCCTGCCTATAGATTTTGGACCCGCCAACCTCTATAATTACATGAGCCGGTTTTTTTAAATAACTCTTCTTGCATTTTCTCTCTCTTCAGCATATAGAGGGTTATTTTGTATATGTAGAATATATATATATATATATATATACACATATATATATATATACACACACACATACATACACACATATGTGTGTGTGTGTGTGTATAGAATATATTTACAAAAATAATAGTGTTATTTTGTATACATACACACACACCCTATTGGTTCTGTTTCTGGGGAGAACCCTGATTAATACAAATGGATACTCTTTTGTTAAGTGCAAAAAGAAGACATCTCCAGAGGAAGGAAATTACGGTTGACCCGGGAACAACATGGGGGTTAGAGGCACTGATGCCCTGGGCAGATATGTATGATTTTTGATTCCCCCAAGACTTAACTATGAACAGCCTGTTGATCAGAAGCCTTACTAATAACATAAACAGTCAAATGACACCTATTTTGTATCCTTTATATATGTTCCATTCTCTAGTAAAGTAAGCCAGAGAAAAGACAAAGTTATTAAGAAAGTCAAGGAAGAGAAAAAACATTTATACTACTATACCATATTGATTAAAAACCTGAATCTGCATGGTAAGTGGATCTGCAGAGTTCAAATCCCTACTGTTTAGAGGACAACTCTCTCTGAATGTGAAGCTATGAAAGATACTTCCAGCCGAGAACTATTATATTTTCCCTGAAAACTTCTGTTTACCCTGCTGTCTGGCTAAGATTCAGTTTAGGTGGGGTGATCTACTTTGAAGGTTACATTCTGTCTTTTATGTCCAAAAGGTCCAACTGCCTTTCTTTTCTTGATAGTTTCTATTTAGCCACCACAAGAAAATTGTTTTATATCTCTGACATAACTTCTCATAAAACAATTTAAAAATAAACTTTGGAGACAGAGAGAAATACAAATGTACCTTGTCCTTGCACAAATGTATTCATGTATCCAAAAATGACTTCCCTATCCTCTTTCATAGCATCCAACACAAATATTCCTGGAGCAGCTCCAGATCTCCCTGGAGTCAAATGAAATTCAAAAATTCCATCTCTACTCTTAGAAACAAGCAAACAGTTGGATTAGGCTTGATTTATAAGGCTCTCTGCAATCCTTCAGGGACTCGGGCAGCTACAGGACAATCAACACTCCCTCTACCTGTTTCACTCAACCTGGCTCATTCTTACCCTCATTTCCACATCCAGGATGGGCCCCTCCCAGGTTCTTAGTCTTTTCAGACTTGCTTGCCTCCAACCTCATCTTCCATTCTCAAAGTGCTGCATCTGGTGCCCTGCACACTTTGCCTACTGAATGCGGGATGACGTGTGTCATCGAACAGTGAAGTAGTATTGTGACTTTCATACAGTCATTCATACAGATGGTTTCTTTTTTAGGGGATATCGGTAGCTAAAGAGAAATATTAATCCCTGAACAGAAGAGCATTATTTCTTCCACTGCTATAATTAATTATCATTCAACTTATGATGTTCTTCTGGTCTGAGTCAATCAGAACAATGGTGCCAAGAATGTGTGTGTTGTAACCTCTGGCAATGCTCTGACCATGTCTGTGTGTGGTGCAATTTCAGGGTTCAAAGCTCACTGGGCCAGTTACATCTGTTTACCATGATTTGAGGTAATCTAAGTCTGTGTTTCCCTAGGTGGCCCAAGGCTGTTTGCTCTCTGCTGGTCAAAGTACTAGCAGATGGTGAAAGTGGGTGAGGAAATATACCCACTGTGAGTCGGCAAGTGTTTGATAGAGTGAGGGTTGTCTATTGACTGGGGCTTAGTACATTCTGGAATCTTACAATCAAATGCTCAGCTGTAAGACAAAATTCTCAGGCAGGATTTTAAAACCAAATCTCATTTGGGGGGGAAAAAAGGTAGATTTAAATAAAGAATGTGTGCAGAGTCTTTCTTGATTGTATATTTATGCCCAGTGGGACAAAGAAAATTTTATTAGGAAAAGTTCATGTATAATTTAAATCTCACAGACTAGAGAGATCTTATTTTATTTTATGGAGGTGACTACCAATGACTTCTAGCTGTAAAGGTTTCTCATAGATGGCGAATCAATCAGTTCATAAGAGTTCCTGCGAGCAACCTCAGGTAAAATATTAGTGGTATAAGCTGTGGAAGCAGACATTGTCATCTGATGAGTCATGAGGAGGAACCTCCCTGTTTTTGATCCTCTGTCCTTAGCACACAGTAGAAAGAGAGAGGACATTTACATTCTCTACAGGTACAAGGACTTCCCATGGGATCACAACTTTACGTAAGGACTCAGCACAGAGAGCAGCCAATAGCTGCTGTCATTAGGAAAAACACATGTTGCACAGACTAGACAAAGACTATAAATCAACTACTTTAAATATGTTCAAAAATTTAAAAGAAATCATATGTAAAGAACTGAAGGAAAGTATGAAAACAATGTCTCACCAAATAAAGAATTTCAAGAGAGAGAAATTTTATATATATATTTCAATATATTTATTTATATATTTATGTGTTTATATAATATATATTATATGCTATATAATGTACATTATAAAATGTATGTTTTATATGTTTATTTATATAAATATAAATGTATGTATATGTGTGTGTGTGTGTGTGTGTGTGTAAACCAAGTAAGAATCCTAGAGTTGGAAAACACAATAACTGAAATAAGAAAAAAATTGTCTACAGAAGTTAAATATCAATTTGAACATAGAGAAGAACAAATCAGCAAACTTGCAGATTTGTTGAGTAAGATTATCTAGTCTCAGGAACAGGAAAAAAAAATCAATGAAGAAAAATGAACAGAGACTCAGAGACCCATGGGGCACTGTCAAGAACACCAATATATGCATAACAGAGTCCAGAAGGAGAGAAGAGAGATTAAAAGGCAGAAAGAATATTTAAAGAGGGGCACCTGGATGGCTCAGATCATTAAACATCCAACTCCTGATTTGGGCTCAGGTCATAATCTCAGAGTCATGAAATCAAGGCCTGTGTTGGGCTCCAGACTAGATGTGAAGTCTGCTTAAAATTTTCTTTCTCCTTCTCACTCTGCCTCCCCTTCCCCCCAACTTGTGCTTGTGATGTCTCTAAAATTTTTTTTTCAAATTTGAAGAAAACTTCTCAAATTTGATGAAAAACATCAATCTACACAAATGAGAAACTCAACAAAATCCAGGTAAACTTAAAAACTCGAAGACTAGACACATCATAACCAAACTACCAAAGGACAAAGGCAATAAAAGAATCTTGAAAGCAACCAGAGAGAAAATATTCATACATACAAGGAATTCTCAATGAGGTTAATGGTTGATTTATCATCAGAAATGGTGGCGGCCAAAATACAGTGGGATGACATAGTACAGAAAAACAAAACAAAACAAAACTGAAAGTACTAAAAGAAAAACACTTGCCAAATAAGAATTCTACATCTGGCAAAATTATCCTTCAAAAATGAAGAAGTTAAGCTATTCCCAGATAATCAAAAGCTGAGAAAATGTGTTGCTAACACATAAGCTCTACAGGAAATGTTCAGAAAGCCCTTCAGGCTGAAATGAAAGGGCACTAGATAATAACTTGAACCCATACAAAGAAATAAAAAGCATCAGTAAAGGTAACTAACTACTTTATTTTCATAGGCAAATAAAAGAGTAATTATAAATCTGGGTGTTGATGAACACAAAAAATATACCAGTATAATTTATATGACAAAGTACAGGAGTGAAAAATGGAGCTATATAGGGGAAAATCTTTTGTATAACTTGCAATTAAGTTCATATTAAACTGAACTAGATTTTTATAAGTTATAATCAGTCTAACTATTAAGAAAATAACTGAAAAATATATAGAAAAGAAATGACTAGAAATAAAAAGTATACTGAAAATATCTACTGAACCCAAAAGAAGGCAGTTATAAAGGAACAGAGGAATAAAAAAGCTTATTTGCAGATGATATCAGTGTGTATATAAAAATTCTAAGGAATCCATCAACAAATGAAAACTTTTTTATTAACATATATTATTTGTTTTAGGGATACAGGTCTGTGATTCACCAGTCTCACACAAATCACAGTGTTCACCATAGCAAATACACTCCCCAAAGTCCATCACCTAACCACCCCATCCCTTCCACCCTTTCCCCTCCAGCAACCCTCAGTTTGTTTCCTGAGATTAAGAGTCTCTTATGGTTTGTTTCCCTCTCTGGTTTTACCTTGTTTCATTTTCCCCTCCATTCCCTATGATCCACTGTCTTGTTTCTCAAATTCCTCATACCAGTGAGATCACATGATAATCATCTTTCTTTGATTGACTTATTTTGCTTAGCATAATACCCTCTAATTCCATCCATGTCTTTGCAAGTAGCAAGATTTTGGCTGGGGGGGGGTTGATAGCTGCATAATATTCCATTGAATATATATATATACCACATCTTTATCCATTCATCTGTTGGATGGACATCTAAGCTCTTTCCATAGTTTTGCTATTGTGGACATTGCTGCTATAAACACTGGGGTGCATGTGCCCCTTCAGATCACTGCATTTGTATCTTTAGGGTAAAAACCCAGTAGTGTGACTGCTGGGTTGTAGGGTAGATCTATTTTCAGCTTTCTGAGGAACCTCCATACTGTTTTCCAGAGTGGCTGCACTAGCTTGTTCTCACCAACAGTATAGGAGAGTTCCCCTTTCTTCACATCCTTGCCAACATCTGTCATTTCCTGACTTGTTAATTTTAGCCATTCTGACTGGTGTGAGGTGGTATCTCATTGTGGTTTTGATTTCTGTTTCCCTGATGCCAAGTGATGTTGAGCACTTTTTCATGTTCCTGTTGGCCATTTGGATGTCTTCTTTGCAGAAATGTCTGTTCATGTCTTCTGCCCATTTCTTGACTGGATTATTTGTCCTTTGGGTGTTGAGTTTGATAAGTTCTTTATAGATTTTGGATACTAGCCTGTCATCTGATATGTCATTTGCAAATATCTTCTCCCATTCTGTTGACTGTCTTTTGGTTTTGTTGACTATTTCCTTTGCTGTGCAGAAGCTTTTTATCTTGATAAAGTCCCAATAGTTCATTTTTGCCCTTGCTTCCCTTGCCTTTGGCAATGTTTCTAGGAACAAGTTGCTATGACTGAGGTCAAAGAGATTGCTACCTGTGTTCTCCCTAAGCATTTTGATGGATTTCTGTCTTACACTGAAGGCTTTCAACTGTTTTGAGTATATTTTTGTGTGTGGTGTAAGGAAATGGTCCAGTTTCTTTCTTCTGCATGTGGCTGTCCAATTTTCCCAACACCATTTGTTGAAGAGACTGGTTTTTTCCACTGGACATTCTTTCTTGCTTTGTTGAAGATTAGTTGACCACAGAGTTGAGGGTCCACTTCTGGGCTCTCTATTCTGTTCCACTGATCTATGTGTCTGTTTTTGTGACACTATCATACTGTTTTGATGATTATAGCTTTGTAGTAGAGCTTGAAGTCCGGAATTGTAATGCAATCAACTTTGGTTTGTTTGTTTGTTTGTTTTTTCAACACCCCTCTGGCTATTCGGGGTCTTTTCTGGTGCAAATAAATGCAATAAAATTTGCATACAAATTTTAGGATTATTCGTTCCATTTCTTGGAAAAAAAGTTGATGGTACTTTGATAGGGATTGCATCAAATGTGTAGATTGCTTTAGGTAGCATAGACATTTTCACAATTTGTTCTTCCAATCCATGAGCATGGAATGTTTTTCCATTTTTTTGTGTCTTCCTCAATTTCTTTCATGAGTATTCTATAGTTTTCTGAGTATATATTCTTTGTCTCTTTGGTTAGATTTATTCCTAGACATCTTATGGTTTTGGGTGCAATTGGAAATGGGACCAACTCCTTAATTTCTCTTTCTTCTATCTTATTGTTGGTGTATAGAAATGCAACTGATTTCTGAACATTGACTTTATATACTGACCCTTCACTGAATTCCTGTATGAGTTCTAGCAGTTTTGGGGTGGAGTCATTTGGATTTTCCACATAGAGAATCATATCATCTGCAAAAGAGTGAAAGTTTGACTTCTTTGCCGACTCAGGTGCATTTTCTTTTTGTTGTCTGATTGCTGAGGCTAGGACTTCTAGTACTATGTTGAATAGCAGTGGTGATAGTGGACAGCCCTACTGTGTTCCTGAGCTTAGGGGAAAAGTCTCAGTTTTTCCCTACCGAGAATGATACTTGCTGTGGGCTTTTCATAGATGGCTTTGATGATATTGAGGTATGTACCCCTTATTCCTAACTGTGAAGAGTTTTGATGAAGACAGGATGCTGTACTTTGTCAGATGCTTTTTCTGCATCTATTTAGAATATCGTATGGTTCTTGTTCTTTCTTTTATTAATGTATTGTATCACATTGACTTATTTGCAGATGTTGAACCAACCTTGCAGCCCAGGAATAAATCCTACTCGGTTGTGGTGAATAATCCTTTTAATGTACTATTGGATCCTACTGGCTAGTTTTTTGGTGAGAATTTTTGCATCTATGTTCATCAGGGATATTGGTCTGTAATTCTACTTTTTGATGGGGTCTTGGTCTTTGGTTTGGGGATCAAGGTAATGCTGGCCTCCTAGAATGAGTTTGGAAGTTTTTCTTCCATTTCTGTTTTTGGAACAGTTTCAGGAGAATAAGTATTAATTCTTTAAGTGTCTGGTAGCATTCCCCTGCGAAGTCATCTGGCCCTGTCATGTTTGTTGGGAGATTTTTGATGACTGCTTCATTCTCCTTACTGATTATGGGCCCATTCAGTTTTCTATTTCTTCCTTGTCCCGTATTGGTATTTATACATCTCTAGGAATGCATCCATTTCTTCCAGATTGTCAAATTTGCTGGCGTATAGATGCTCATAATATGTTCTTATAGTTGTTTGCATTTCTTTGGTGTTGGTTTTGAGTGCTCCTCTTTCATTCATGATTTTATCAATTTGAGTTCTTTCTCTTTTTCTTTTGATAAGTCTGGCCAGTGATTTATCAATCTTAGTAATTCTTTCAAAGAAACAGCTCCTACTTTTGTTGATCTGTTCTACTGTTCTATTTGGTTACTATTTCATTGATTTCTGCTCTGATCTTTATTATTTCTCTTCTCCTGTTAGGTTTAAGCTTTATTTGCTGTTCTTTCTCCAGCTCCTTTAGGTGTAGGGTTAGGTTGTGTATTTGAGACCTTTCTTATTTCTTGAGAATGGCTTGTATTGCTATATATTTCCTCTTAAGACCACCTTTACAGCATCCCAAATATTTTGAACAGTTGTGTTTTCATTTCTTGTTTCCATGAATTTTTTTTAATTCTTCTTTAATTTCCTGATTCATTCTTTAACAGGATGTTCTTTAGCCTCCATGTATTTGAGTTCTTTCCAACCTTCCTCTTGCAATTGAGTTCTAGCTTCAGAGCATTGTGGTCTGAAAATATGCAGGGACTGATCCCAGTCTTTTGGTACCAGCTGAGACAGGATTTGTGACCCAGGATGTGATCTATTCTGGAGAATGTTCCAGGTGAACTAGAATAGAATGTGTTCTATTGATTTGGAATGGAATGTTCTGAATACATCTGTGATGTCCATCTGGTCCTGTGTGTCATTTGAAGCCTTTATTGCCTTGGTGATCTTTTACTTAGATGACTTGTCCACTTCACTGAGAGGGGTATTAAAGTCCCCTACTATTATTGTATTATTGTCTATGTGTTTCTTTGATTTTGTTGTTAATTGGCTTATATAATTGGCTGCTCCCATGTTAGAGGCATATGTCATTTAAAATTATGAGATCTTCCTATTAGAAAGACCCTTTAAGTATGATAAAGTGTCCTTCCTCATTGCTAATTATAGTCTTTGGTTTTAAATCTGATTGTCATCCCAGCTTTCTTTTGATGTCCATTAACATGGTAAATTGTTTTCCACCCCCTCACTTCCAATCTAGAGGAGTCTTTGGGTCTAAAATGAGTTTCTTGTAGACAGCATATCGATGGGTCTTATTTTTTTAACCATTCAGATACCCTGTGTCTGTTTTGATTGGGGCATTTAGCCCATTTATATTTAGGGCAACTATGGAAAGACATGAATTTAGTGCCATTGTATTGTCTGTAAGGTGACTGTTACTGTATATTGCCTCTGTTCCTTTCCGGTCTGTTACTTTTAGGCTTTCTTTTTGCTTAGAGGACCCCTTTCAATATTTCCTGTAGGGCTGGTTTGGTGTTTACAAATTCTTTGGTTTTTGTTTGTCCTGGAAGCTTTTTATCTATTTTCAATGACAACCTTGTTGGATATAGTATTTTTGGCTTCATATTTTTCTCATTTAGTGCTCTGAATATATCATGCCAGTCCTTTCTGACCTGCCAGGTCTCTGTGGATATGTGTGCTGCCAATTTAATACTTCTACAAGAGGTTACAGACCTCTTGTCCTGAGCTGCTTTCAGGATTTTTCTCTTTGTCTCTGAGACTTATAAGTTTTACTATTAAATGATAGGGTATTGTCCTATTTATATGGATTTTGAGAGGAGTTCTCTGTGCCTTCTGGATTTTGATGCCTGTTTCCTTCACCATATCAGGGAAGTTCTCCACTATAATTTGCTCCAATATACCTTCTGCCCCTCTTTCTTTCTTCTTCATCTGGGATCCCAATTATTCTAATATTGTTTAGTCTTATGATATCACTTATCTCTCAAATTTTCCCCTCATCATCTATTAGTTGTTTACCTCTCTTTTTCTCAGCTTCTTTATTCTCCATCATTTGGTCTTCCATATCACTAAATCTCTCTTCTGACTCACTTATCCTAGCAGTTAAAGCCTCCATTTTTTATTGTACCTCATTAATAGCCTTTTTTATTTCAATTTGGTTAGATTTTAGTTCTTTTATTTCTCCAGAAAGGGATTATCCAGTATCTTCTATGTTTTTTTTGAGCCCAGCTAGCATCTTTATAATTGTCATTCTGAGCTCTGATTCTGACATCTTAGTAATGTCTGTATGGATTAGGTCCCTGGCTGTCCATACTGCTTCTTGTTCTTTTTTCTGAGGTGAGTTTTTCCATTTTTGTCATTTTGTCCAGTGAAGAATAGATGAATGAAAGAATAAAATGCTAAAAGGGAAACAATAACCCCAGAAAAATATACACTAAACAAATCAGAAGAGATCCGAAACCAGGGGGAAAAGAGAGGGAAAAAAAATATGATCAGGCTGGTGAATAGAACAGAGCCACACACTAGATTTTGGGTATATTTTGGTCTCTTAGAAGAAACTGCCTCCCAAAATTTTAAGAAAGAAGAACTTATATATGTAAAAAATAAGGGTAAATAAGATGAAGGTATGGAATATGACTGTAAAAATGAAAAATTTAAAAGATTTTTTAAAAGGAATTGACAAGATAAGATGCTAGTTGAAAAAGGAAAGAAGCAAAATTTAAAAAAAATAGAAAAAGAAAAAACCGAAAAATTTAAAAATTAATTTTGCAAAACTAAAGAATGATGGAGGGAAAGCCATGAATTCCATGGGCTGTATTCTCCTAGCTCTGGAGTTCCACAGTTCTCATTGATCAGTAAACTTGGTCTTGGCTGGATGTTCTTGCTGACCTTCTGGGGGAAGGGCCTGTTGCAGTGATTCTCAAATGTCTTTGCCCAAGGCAGAATTGCACCACCCTTGCCAGGAGCCAGGCTAAGTAATCTGCTCAGTTTGCTCTTGGTAGCTTTTGTTCCCTGAGTGCTTTCCGTATGGCTTTGGAGGATGGGAGTGACGATGGCAGCCTCCCAATTTCCAGCCCTGTAGGGACCAAGAGCTCAGGGCCTCACTCCTCAGTGTGCCCTGAGAGAAAAGCAGTCAATCACTCCCATCTCCTTTGTCTCCAGCTGCACTCCGAGCTCACCAGGCCTATGACAGTGTTTCTATCTCTGGCACACAGCTCCATCTGCAGTCTCCAAACCCAGCAGAATCCTGTCATGCACTCCCTCACTGCTCCTCCTGGAGGAGGAAGGTGAGTTTCCCCAGCTCTGCTGCTTGTTGGGTCCCTGATGGAAGAGCAGTAGCCCAACTGTGCTGGGGCTCACGGTTTTTTTTTTTTTTTTTTTTTTTTAAAGATTTTATTTATTTATTTGTGAGAGAGAGAGGGAGAGAGAGCGAGCACAGGCAGACAGAGAGGCAGGCAGAGGCAGAGGGAGAAGCAGGCTCCCTGCCGAGCAAGGAGCCCGATGTGGGACTCGATCCCAGGACGCTGGGATCATGACCTGAGCTGAAGGCAGCTGCTTAACCAACTGAGCCACCCAGGCGTCCCTGGGGCTCACGGTTTATGGCAACCCCAAGTTGAGAGCCCACTCCTAGGCTCTGTCTCTACAGCTGGCTTCCCCACTCCGATATCTGAAGGTTCTGCCACACTCAGACACCTCTGGTCTTTGTGTGACCCCAAAGTCCTGAGACCACACTGACCCAGAGACAATTCTACCCCCCACCACAGTTTAACCACTGGAGTGATGTCCCTCAGTGAGCAGATTTCTAAAAGTTCCAATTTTGTGCTCCCACTGCTCTACTGCTTGCTGGGAGCCGGCCTCTACCCCCATGGTCTATCTTCCCAAATGTTACCTCAGATTCACTTCTCTGCATGTCCTACCTTCCAGAAGGTAGTTGTTTTTCTATTCACAAAATTGCTGCTATTCTTTTCTTCAATCTCCTGCTGAGTTTGTAGGTGTTCACAATGGTTTGATAACCATCTAGCTGAATTCCTGGGACCAGATGAAATTTAGGTCTCCTACTCCTCCACCATCTTGCTCCTCCCCCTCAACAAATGAAAACTCTTAAACCAAATAAATGGATTTGGCTGGACTGTAGGATATAAGATATATATGCAAAAAGCAGTTGTATTTCTATACCCCAGGAAAGAACAATATAAAAATGCAATTAGGAAAGCAATTTGATTTATAACAACATCAAAAAAAGAGAGAAATACTTAAGTCACACATTTAACAAATGAAGTGCAAGATGTGTATCTTGAAGACTACCAAACTTACTAAAATAAATTTAAAGAGAACCTAAACAAATGGAAAAGTATTCCATGTTCAAAAACTTGGGGAGTTAACATCATTAAAATGGCAATACTCCCCAAATGGATCTAAAAATTCAATTCAACCTCTATCAGAATTCCAGCTGCCTTTCAGTTTTTCTAGAAACCAACAAGCTAATTCTAAAAAATTCATATTAAAGTGCAAAAGATCGAGAATAACCAAAATAATTATGAGAAAAAAGAAAAAGTTGGAAGACTCAGACTTCCTGATTTTGAAATTTACTAGAAAGCTATAGGAATCAAGTCTGCATGGTAGTAACATGAGACAGACATATAAATCAATGAAACAGAATTGACAGTACAGAATTCCAACAAGGGTGCCAAAAAAAAATTAAATGAGGGAAATATAAGTCTTTTTAACAAATGGTGCTGGGAAAACTGGATATCTGCATACAAAAAAGATAAATGTGGACTCCTTGCTTCATACCATAAACAACAATTAACTCAAAATGGATCAAAATACATTTCCTAAATGCAAATTCTGAACTCTTAAAACAAAGGCATAAATAAATCTTCATGACCTTGGATCAAAGATTTTTCAGATATGACACCTAAAACACAAGAGCCAAAGGGAGGAATTATAGTAAATGTCATTAAAATTAAAAACTTCTGTGCTTCAAAGAACACCATCAAAGAAAGTGAAAAGAAAACACATGTGGTGGGACAAAATATTTACAAATCATGTATTTGACAAAGACTAGTATCTTGGCAGACAGAGATCACAAGTAGGCAGAGAGGCAGGCAGAGAGAGAAGGAGGAAGTAGGCTCTCCATGGAACAGAGAGCCTGATGTGGGGCTCGATCCCCGGACCCTGGGATCATGACCTGAGCCAAAGGCAGAGGCTTTAACCCACTGAGCCACCCAGGTGCCCCCAAAGACTAGTATCTTGAATATGAAAAGAACCCTTACAACTGTACAATAAAAGGATAAATAACTCAATTAAAAATTGGACAGAACATTTAAATAGACATTTCTCCAAGGAAGATATACAAATGGGCAATAAGCACATGCAAAGATGTTCAGCCTCATTACTTATGAGAGAAATTCAAATCAAAACCACAATGAGATGTCACCACATGTCCCCTTGGATAGTTATAATTAAAAAGAAAAATTATAACAACTGTTGGTAAGGATGTGGAGAAAATGGAACTTTCACGCATTGCTGGTGCAAAAATATAAACTGATGTAGCTGTTTTAGAAAACGGTTTAACAGTTTCTCAAAAAAGTTAAACACACAGCAATTCCACTCCTAGAGACAGACCCAAGGGAACTAACATACATGTCCACACAAAACTTGTAGCTGAATGTGCATGACAGCCATCATGGTCATCACATACACATCACTACGGCCATCACAGTTATCATACAGACATCATAGAGTCATCAGAGCCAAAAGTGAAGACCATCCAAATGTCCACCAACTACAAAATGTAGCATATTCATGCAATGGACTATTTATTATTCAATCATAAAAAGGAATAAAGTTGTGATACATGTTATAACATGGATAACCTTGAAAACATTATGCTGAGTGAGAGAAACCAGACAGAAAAGGCTACATATTGTAGGATTTCATTTACATGAAATGTCCAGAATAGGCAAATCCATAAAGAAGAAAAGTAGATTAATAGGTGCTAGATGCTAGAGATAGTAGGAATGGGGAGTGATTACTAAAGTGTAAGGTTTTTCCTTTGCAGTGATAAAAGTATTCTGAAATCAGACAGAGGCAATGACTGTATGATTTTGTAACCATACTGAAAACACTGAACTATGTTAAAAGAGTAAATTTTATGGTATGTGAATTAAATGTTAATTTTAAGAAGATTTAATATGTTAGCAGATATAAAACACACACACACACATTTACTACATACAGTAATTATCCCTCTTGGCTCATTCTCAAATCCTGAGCAAACACTCATATCAAGTGTCACCTTTCCTACCTCCAGGTTCTCCCAATGGAAGAACATGGGTCTAGAGAGCCAGAGAGGGAATCAATGAGACGGAGGCTCATGGGCCCATTTGGTGTCACCCAAGATGGAAACATTTTCTAATCCATTTTCTCAAAAGAGAGACAGAGAGATTCCACATGGTTGGAAAACCCCTTAAAATTCTGTATCTCTTATTACTCTCATTCTATATTCATCAAACCACTTTCCCAAATTTCTAACATCAAGAAGAGAGGAAGCACATCCTGTCAGTAGAGAGAAATCATCTCCACTGAAAATCATACCTACTTACCTACCTACCTACCTCTGTGCTCATTTATTTAACCTCCAGTAACTTGATGAACCTGAACTACCTGCCCTGCCTCAGACTCTGGGATACTGAATAAAAACTAAAAGCCAGATTCTGGATGAAGGTAAATTCGCCTCAATCAAGAATGACAAGTAGATTTCAATCGAGATGCTAATTTCAATATAGTAACAGTTGGGAAAGATTCCACAATAAGCAAGATCATGAGGACATGACTGAATAGTCTGACAGAGGAACATGCTTGATACATAGTGTCTGCCTTGAACACAGGCAGGGAAGTCATGCTACCTGTACCCGCATAGCTGCCACTCTGAGATAGACAATGTTCCTTCAGGGGTCTCTAGCCAGAAAACCTCCAGGTCACATCCCTCTAACCTTGAAGTGCTGTGTCTATATTTCATAAAGATAGCTTTCTGCTTTCAGTAGTACAGAACTTACCTTAAAACACGGAAACTTGAATGCTCCATTCTAAGGACTACAACCTATCCCTTCCATTATTCCGTCAATGACAAAGTAAATGGCTTATTAAAAAATGCTTAAGTTCCTGTTTCCCAGGAGAAGTCAAACACCCCATACTTTAGAAAACTTGGGAACAATTCCCCATGTTAAAATTATTTTTGTAATCAAGTGCCACCCCCTTGCTAATTTCACCTCTCAAAGCTGTGGTGACTAATGTCTCATACTTAAAATTGTTACTGTTCTCTGTCTACACAGAGGATTTGTGAGGGATGAAAGGAAGGGGGAAATGAGAGTTGAGGAAGGTAGAAAGGATTTAAATGTTCACTCAGCATTCTTGAATCAGAGATGGAAGATGCCAGATGGGGCCTCATCATGAGGCTGAGGCTTCTACCAGCCAGAACATGTGTTTTATGCCTTCTTTATTCTAATCAAGACTAGGGCTGACTTTAGTAGAGCGGTTCTGGACTTATTTCAGGTTTCAGAATGCATTTGTTTAATAAATCAGTAGCTTAACACAACATGCTGTTTCTAGATAGGTTTATCCCAGTGAAACATAGGAGGACTCTATATGTTTGGTCAGGTGATCCAGGCCAACAACCCTTTGCAAAACACACTGGCCTCCTCCCTTTCGCAAAGGCCTCTGAATTGCAGATCAAACCAAATATCAAAGTTATTAAGAAACAGTATCCTTGCCCTCTCACCTACCATTCCCATAGCTAGGGAAAACCAAAAAGGTTTCATGTAAATGTTCCCAAATGGAAACACTCAGACATACCCAAAATGTCAACTCTTCCATTATTTAGTATTCTATTAAAATTGGTAGTCTTTTCTTGCATTTAACTTCTAGTGTTATGCTCAGGTGAAGAGAGTATTTAATAGGATATGGGTATTTTCCTGAACAAGAGAGACTAGGTCAAAATTAAAAGAGAAACACATATACCCAAAAATGTTAGTGGGGAATGTTCAGACTCTTCTGAAATGTTGGGAGGGGGGAGGTAATTTATGCCATAAAAATATAGTATGGTGGTGGCTCAGTTGGTTAAGCGTCCAAGCCTTGATTTTGGCTCAGGTCTTGGTCTCAGGGTAATGAGATCAAGTCCTGAACTGGGCTCTATGCTGCATGTGGGTTGCAGGATCAGGTCTGGTATGGGGCTCTGAGCTTAGCATGGAGTCTGCTTGGGGTTCTCTCCCTCCTCCTCTGTTCTTCCCCCAGCTCCCTCTTCCTTTCTCTAAAATAAATAAATAAAATCTTAAAAAGAAAAAAAAGAATGCATTACTTGCATAATCAGAACAATAAATACAGCTACTTATTAATAATAAATAAATTATTACAAAAGGATAGTATTAGCCCTAAAATAAGATGAAGTGCTTTCTTTGGCTAATCAAAGTATAGGATTCAGTGGTTTTAAATTAGAACCAATTTGTTCATCAACTCCTGGAATCCAACCAGTCCCCTCACTCTGGCATTTTGGGGTGAGTTTACTTCCTACCTTGGAGGAAGCAGAGACAGAGTTACAGAGAAGCAGGGATGAGACAAGAGGAAACAATCGAGTCCGTCAAGTGTGTGAGCTCTCACATTATTCTACTGCAAACCTTTCTAACAGGAGAGGAGAATGACGTGTTAAAAGAGGCAAGTCACTGCTAGTTAGTCTTGATACAAGAAGTAGTTTTTAATACTACTGCCTTCAAACTGGAATTATAGCCAGTTTGAATTTCTCCTCTTCCTCCTAACCCCTTTACCTTTTGTGAAAGTTCCAATAAAAATAAAATGGTCCAGGCATGAGGCATGGGGGAGACATGAGAGGTCAACTTATGCTGATAGTTGACCTTATCTTGCAAACATTAAACGTCCTTCCGTAACTATAGCCCAACAAGTAACCTGACATCCACACACATTTCCTTGTGAGGAAGTACAACTCAGAGAAGATGAAGATCTGACTCAAAAATAGGTAACTCAACGTTGTCTACTAACAGGTCAGAGTCTCTAAACAAACGATCTCTACCATGTAGCCATCACCTCAATGTTCCTTACAATCCCTGACAACACACAAGAAACAGTGAGTGCCTTCAGGCCCTGGGCTACCACTTCGAAATGGACATAAGTCAGTCTCCTCCAGAGCCCGTTTGGTTGGCTAGCTTGTATATGCTTTAACTCCCTTAATATTTCCTTTACTGTTCTCTGTAACTCTGAGAGCTGATGGTTTTCTAATGTAAATGAAGGGCTGGCTGTAGGTGGGGCAGCCTGGCTAGGGTGGATCCCTTCCATGTGACTTTCACCCTCTTGGGGGGCTGGGCAGCAAGTTAGTCTGGGAAGGTTGTCTGCACAGTGAAGGCAGAACACAAGAAGGGGAGAAACAATTCCCTGTAGGGCTCAGGCTCTACTCATGAACTGTCACTTGTGTCTCACTTGATTGGCCAAAGCAGGTTGCAGATGAGACACACGGCAAAGGCTGGGAAAGCTCCCCTGCCTCTGAAGAGGAGGGAAGGGTGGGGATGCAGGGAGCAAAAACTGAGGCGACAATCTGAGGGGTTTGAAGTGGCGGGGGTGGGGGGGAGGTTGGGGTACCAGGTGGTGGGTATTATAGAGGGCACGGATTGCATGGAGCACTGGGTGTGGTGAAAAAATAATGAATACTGTTTTTCTGAAAATAAATAAATTGGAAAAAAAAAAAAAAAAAAACTAAGGTGACAATCTCAGTCTCCTGCAGCCCCTGACAAATTATTTACATGGGGATGTTTCCACAGAAAATCCCAGGGCCTCATATAATATTAAGCATAACAAGAAGGAGGTATTGACACATACTTGAAATATACAGAAAATCACATATATTAATATACCAATCACCATGTATCTACCTCTGATGATTAATTCATACTTTGATCCACTGGCTTCTCATGCTTTTTACAAAGTATTTTAGAGTTTAAGCATTCTGTATACCCCTCCATAATTCTATTTCCCTCCCTCTTCAGAGGTACTTATTATCCTAAAGTTAATCTGTGTATATTTTTATAGTTTTTCTATGTACACAACCATTCGGGAAGCCAGCCACAGCCCAGAAGACAGTCACCTAGCCTTATCGTTTTCTGTTAATATTTAGTCAGCATTTCCAATAAAATTACCTTCTTTTCCAGATCAAACACTTTTACATAGGTCCTACATGTGAACCAGATAGGTACCCAGGGAATATTCAACTTGGACTTGCTTCATTCTCGTATTTTTTGTGTGTGTCTCACACTAAATTAAAGAAATGAGAGATGCAACATTCTGAGGCTAAATAATTCAAACCTGGCTATTCTTCAAAGAAAGTGGGGGCAATTCAAATTATCAGAGGAAGAAACATCATAAAGAAAGCAAAAGCCAAATGTTTTCCACAGGAGTCCTTCTCTCTGCTGTCTTGATTTCAACTGGTAAGTCAAAAACAATTTTAGAAACTTGGCTAATTTAGAAAAAAAATTTAATAAAAGATTTAAAAGTCATTAATATCACAACCACAACAGAAACTTACATGGTTGACTACTGAAAATGGGCTAGGAAGAATACATGGTCGGGGGTGGGTCGTCCTCCATGATTTCCACTCTTTAATGAGGGAAACAGAAAAGTAGAATGGAGGACTTAAATAAAGGTTTATCAATCTTGGTCTAGGATTTAATTGGAACATCATTAGAAAATAAAAAGTCTGTGTGAGAATTTGATTTGGAGAATTCCTGATAATAGTAACTGGTATGGACTAAGACAAGGGGAACACTCCCTTAAGAGTCAGGAGAAAAAAATGAGTCATTTAATAAGTTGTCTAATATCTGCCTCAATTCCCAGGGATAAATATTTGTTGCCAAAGTGATGGTATTATATCTCGATCAAGATATTGACTTGAAGCTTGGCTCAAAGGTATAAGACATCTGAAACCCATCATCTAAAAAGTATATTAAAGAATATACAAAAGGCCATATTCTGTAGCTCCTCTTATACCACGTATATCAATGAATAGTAAAATATCTTTAAATAAAATCAACAATCAAATTAGCTCATTCTTGTTTTTGCTTCTATTTTGTTAGTTTATTTCAAAATAAAAAGATGAATTTGCTAACTGCATCTCTCTATGAATATTAACATCAAAAGCCTAGGAAATTTAACTCAATTGAGTATTTACTGCTTACCATACTAAAGACAAGCTATACCTCAAACAAGTGGGGATAAAATACACTGAGAGAGCCAGCCCCTCTTCCATGCTTTATTGCTATACAATTTTCATATAATTATTTCTACTCCCTTCTTTCCCTTTTCTTTTCTTTCCACTCTAAATTGGTCTGACAAGTTCTTATTTCTAAGAATCTCCCTCTTCCATGTTTGCAAATATGAAAGAGATTTATTTAGTGCTAAATAAACTTTGCTAGTTCAGAGTCTGTTTCCTCTTTTAATTCAAACATTTTCCTGGATTTGATTATTAAGACTGGCAGTAAGGGAACATTTCAAAGTTACTTTAGAATTTCTAGAATTATTTCTTTGAACCATGCTGTTCATTTTTGCTTAACCTGAACATAATGGCCCCAAGTAATAAGCAAAGAAAATTTGAAAAGCACAATCTATGTCACTCATTAGTCAATAATCTGAAACAGACTATAACGATGGAGATGTATTTATGCTTACAAATAAATAGTTACAAATACACTGTATGTAATAAAACAGTTATTTTATGGCCATGGAAAAAGGTAATTTTCCATCTGAATCAGGAGTTAAAAGGAAGACCTGCCCATAACCTACAGAAAGTTAGAGAAAAGCTATAGTGAAAACAGAATTTTTGAATCCACTGGGATACATATAAGATAAAGAGAGACTGGAAATATGGAGGTCAGAAAACCTGCTTCTCATGTTTCTCTTTTTTAGCACTGGCTGGACCATGGGCTAGTATCTGTGCTGGCAAGTCTTCCAATGAGATCAGGACATGTGACAGTCACGGCTGTGGCCAGTACACGGCCCAAAGGTATTCTTATGGTTCTTACCTCTTTGCTTAATGTCCTTGCCTCAAGTGCTCATCTCCCTCTGACAGTAGGATCCAGGGGCAAAAGCAACTGTACTAATGTCTTTAGAGCAGCTTCCAAGACCTCTGCTTCAAGGACGGACTCTGAATTGGGAACACAGCATATAATAAAGAGGGAGGCTGACAAACATCCAACAATCATCATGAATCTGATTTTTCAGGTGCTGGCCTTTTACAGAGGAGAAGAGGTTGGTTAAGAGTGGGCATAAGGACAACAGTGAGGGTTGTCAGAGACAACTTAGAAATCTCACAAGCTGGAATCATTTTGTGTTTGTGCCTCATTCACTCTGATAAACTCAGGAGTATTAAACTCACTGTATTAAAATATCATATACAGTAAATGATTTTTTAAAAATATTTATTTATTTACTGGAGAGAGGGAGAGAGAGAATCCCAAGCAGACTCCACAATGAGAAGACAACCCAACTCAGGGCTCCATCCCATGACCCCAAGATCACGACCTGAACTGAAACCAAGAGTTGGATGCTTCATATCTGGAGCCACCCACATGCCCCAACAGTAAATGATGTTTATAATCACTTTGGGATTACTGAGACAAAAGTAAGATGAGGGCAATGTAATTCATTTATAATAGGTCTCCATAAAAAGACAGCTTTTTAAGTGGACTTGAAGGGGTCAAGATTCATGTATCTATAAAATTTACTTACATAGATTGGCTCATTTCCCCAAAATGCCATATAATAACCATAGTTCATAAATTCTTAAAGGCTCTCTACATACCAAATACTATCTGAAATGTTTTAATATTTACAATATGGTTATTCTAACTTCAGTGGGGGAGGTTAAAATGGAGATAAAGGAAATTAAGGACATCCCAATGTGTTCTCCAGTTCTAGGGTTTGATATCCTAGCCTGGGAACCACGTTTCTGGACAAAAAAATTCCAAGGGCAGTTCCTCAGTCTGTTCATTCTTATTTACATTCTAGAACTCACAGGCTTCACCAGGGTGTGGATGTCTTGTGCTCTGATGGATCCACCGTGTATGCACCTTTCACCGGAATGATTGTGGGCCAGGAGAAGCCATATAAAAACAAAAATGCCATTAATAATGGTGTTCGGATATCTGGAAGAGGTAAGAGGTGTTGTATACACCTGGGACACATACTGGAAATGTTTGATGCTTATCTATTTAATGCATTTTCCATATACTGAAGTTTCATACTTAATTCAAAATGGTGACATCTATAATAGAAAGAACATAGGGTATCGAACTAAAAAGTCCCTCCCCTGAGATGTTTATGCACACAATCTACCTAACCCCACAGTCAGTTGAAGGACTTTCTTCTTGTTCTACAAACAAAATCACTTTCAAGAGTATATACTAGAATAAATACTTTCATTTACCAAAATCCCACACTTCTAAGATGACATTTCTGCAAAAGTTGACTAGAAATATTTTCAAGGCCTTTATGTTCTAGGTAAAGTTGGGTCATCTAGTACTCCAGGTATGGGCCTATTCTTTATCAGTTTTTTTGGGTTTTTTATTTTTGTTTGTTTGTTTGTTTAAATCCACTGAGGTCTAACATTCACACAGAAAAGCGCACAAAGCATAAGCACGCAGCTCCTAAACTTTCACAAAGTGAGAACACCTGTGCAACCAGCACCCGAATCAAGGAAAAAAAATAAAATCAGTAGGATCCTAAGGACCTCCTCCTGTGCTACATATACTCATTCCTCCCACAAGGATAATCACTACACCACCACACACTAGTTTTGCTTATCTTGGGAAATGATATAAACAGAATTAAACAGTATGCAAGTCTTTTTTGTGGCATTCTTTCATTCCACTCATGTTTGCAAGATTTGTTTTGCATGCCAAAAATTTTGTTCTCAATGATGTAGACTGTTCCATTATATGCATACATCTTCATCTATGTAATTACCCTTCTCTAAATGGACATTTCTGCAGCATCCAGTTTTAGGTGACTAAGAAAATACTATGAATTTTCCTGCACATGTCCTGTAACGAACATAAATGTGCTGTCCTTTTGGGAGTGGGGCTGGAGGACACTGCCCTCATTCAGGCTGTAAGAAAGAAACATTCCGTGAGGGACATCAGGTCCTCAAGGATCTCTATGGTGGCTGTCCTCTGTATGTGTGAAATGATAAGAGAAAACTGCTGCCACTGGACAGGGTGCACTTAGGAGGCAAGGCCAAGGTTGGCATGGTTACCCAGCGGGCAACACAGCTGAAGTGCTAATCAGATTCGTCTGAAGCACCGAGATCTGTGGCATTGTCTGGTTAATTATGGTGACCGAGGAGCTGAACAAATGGGCAGCCTACTAAAGCCTGATTTGTGTAAATGGGAACTCTGATGAACAAAATTGTGACTTTAATCATCACAAGAGTGGGACACAAAACCTCTCCCTACCCCCTACCAAATGCCAGGCTCAAGCCAGTTTATGATCCCAGAGCCCCTTGAAAGAAACCAGGACTGGGTCCCTTTGAAGAAGGGCTCTGTCACTTGGCCAAAAATTTATACCATAAAACTTACTTCTAGCTACCCTCAATGGGACCTGCAGCTACTTGGCAGGACAGGTGCACACTGGGGAAGAAGAAACACTTGGGCTTCTCCGAGATTACTGGATACTCACTCAAAGAGGACACTAATCCTGGACATCCAAAAGGCCACTGTGGTCAACCAGTCAGACTACAGGCTTCCAGGGTCAGGTGATCAATGTAGTTTCTCATCAGGGTCCATCTGATAGTGGTCCCAGTGTGTCCGCACATCCGCTCTGTGGCCATTTCCCCAGTTCCAGGATGCATAATTGGCATCGACACAGTGACGGCAGAATGCTGTAGGAATGGGCATGCTGGGTCACTTGGGCTGTGTTCACCTTCCACGTTAGCCACCACTGCCACAGTTTCCCTGAGTATTACTTCCAATTTATACGCCGACCAGGAGCGCATAAAAGTTCCAGTTGCTCCATGCACAATATTTGATGCTATTTACTTTTTTCATTCCAGCCATTCTGATGAGTATGTAGCGGTATCTCATTGGCTTTAATGTGCATTTCCCTGATGGCTAATGCAGCTGAGCACCTTTTCACATTTATTGATGACATGGATATTATATTTTGCAAAGTGCCTATTCAAGTATTTTGCCCTGTATTTTCTGACCTTTCTTACTGGTATATAGGAGTTTTTGGTATATTGTACATAAGAGTCCTCTGTCAGATCTGTGTGTTGTAAATATCTTCTCCCACGTCATGAGTTACATTTCACTTTCTTTTCAAAAGATTTATTTGACACACACACAGAGAGAGAGAGATGGATCCAAGTAGGAAGAGCAGCAGGCAGAAGGCGAGGGAGAAGCAGGCTCCCCGCTGAGTAAGGAGCCTGATGTGGGACTCGATCCCAGGACCCTGGGATCATGACCTGACCCAAGACAGACGCTTAACCAACTGAGCCACTGAGGAGCCCCTACCTTTCACTTTCTTTATGCTATCTTTTAAACACAAAATTCTTATTTTTAGTGCAGCCTAATTTAGTATTTTCCTTTATTGTTAACATACTTTTTATCTAAGACCCATTTCCACCCTAAAATCATAAAAATACTTTCATCTTTCATATTTAAATTTACAATCCATTTGGGATTTGGTTTTGTGTAAGGATTGAGGTAGGAATCAAAATCTTTTTCCTCATGTTGATGCCTGACTTAGAACCATTAACTCAACAAGACTGTTTTCTCCCCTACTGTATTTCAGTATAGTATCTATTGTCATAAATTGCAGTCTGAATATAAATAAGTCTGTTTCTGGTCTTTCTACTGTGTTTCATTGGTCAGTGTGTCAATCTTGCACAAATACCACACTGCCTTAATTACTGTAGCATTAGAATACATCTTGATATCTGATAGTTTATAAATCTTTCAACTTCTGTCCTTCTTTCAGACTGCCTTGACAATTCTTGGTCACTTGCATTTCCAGATACTTTATAGAACCATCTTATCAGTTTCCACCAAAAATTCTGCTGGGACTTTGATTGGGCTTGCCCTGATTATATAGATCAAATCAAGAAGAACGGAGATCTTAAAAGTAATGAGTCTTCCAATGCGTAAACATGTTATACCCTCCATTTATTTAGGTCTCCCTTGCACTGTTGTATTAGTAGTGGTCATATTGTTGAGGCTGGGCACATATTCTGTTTAACATGTACCTAAGACATACTGTACTGATTTTGCTTAGATTTTCTATATAGAGCAGTACTGTCCAACAGAAATAAAAGTAACACATATAATTCAAAATTTTCTAGTAGTTACGTTAAGAAAGTTAAAAAACAATGAAAATAAATTTTAATAATATGTTTTATTTTACTACATATCTTTAAAATATTAACATTTCAAAATGCAACATAAAAATTACTAATATTTTACCTTCTTTGTATGGTGTTCAAAATCCAGATGCATCTTATACTTTAAGTACATCTAACACAGATTAGCTACACTTCAGGTGCAGACTAACCACATGTGGTTAATGATTACCACTGTGGATAGCTACAATTCTAAGGCGTTTCTTATGTTTTCTGTCTACTTGCCCTGTTTTCACGGATATGTGTGTTAAAATCTTCTATTACTAGTGAGTTTCTATTTCTTCCAGTATCTCAGATAGTCTCTGCTTTCTATACATGGTTTCTGTGTTATCTGTCCATGGACAATTTTAACTGCTGTATCTTCATTGTATCTTTCAGTATAAATAATTGTATATATTTGCATATTGTAGCATAAATTCTCCTCCTTTGTCTTGTTTAATTGCAGTATAACTGCAATATAAATTGTCCTCCTTTGTCTTGTTTCTGTGATTTTTGGCTTGAGTTCTACTCTCTGATAACAGAATCATAACCCTTGCTTGCCTTATTATTTCCATCTGCTTGACAAATCTTGATATAGCCCTTAATTTTTTGCCTTTTTCTTTTTTTATTTAAAGATTTTATTTATTTATTTATTTGCAAGAGTAACAAAGAGACAGGGAGAGCACAAACAGGGGGAGGGGAAGGGGGAGAGGGAGAAGCAGACTCTCTGCTCAGCAGGGAACCCGATATGGGGCTCTATCTCAGGATCCTGAGATCAAGACCTGAGATGAAATGAATGTTTAACCCACTGTAACTTAACACTGTATTGTGTTTTACTGGATACAACATAGAACTGGGTTTTGCTTTTCAAGCCAGTAAGAATTTTTTTTTAAACAGAGGAGTTAACATTTATAGATTTACTTCATGTATGCGTCCCAACATTGTCATATTACATCATAATTATAGTATTAAATTAACCTTACATATTTGGTGGGTCTTTGTCTTTAATTTTTTTTTCTTTTAGTACTTAGTAAGATTTGCATTCTTGTGCCAATTATGTCCATTTTTCTTTTTTTTTTTTTAAGTCCAATCACTTTATTAAACTAGGTCTTGGAGTTGAAATTATTCTGGGTAAGAACAAAAAATATTATAAAAGTTTCAATTTTCTCAGTAGCCTAGTGCTTTCTGCTATTCCTCAGTGTCTTCATTAAATTTTCATTTTCATCTACTCTCTCCTGGACAACCAGTCTTCATCTCTGATATGATTTTGATGTCTTCTTCTGTTCCCTCACTGAGTTCAACCACGTCTCATTTCTTTTTGTCTTCTCTTTCATTTCTGTTCTTATTTTTTGAATTTCTGATTCGAGACTACTGAAACCCAGATATTGACTAAATTAACTTCTGATTTCTTTTAGGTTTCTGTATTAAAATGTTCTACATTAAGCCAATTAAATATAAAGGCTCTATCAAGAAGGGAGAAAAACTAGGAACTCTACTGCCCTTGCAGAAAGTCTATCCTGGCATACAATCGCACATACATATTGAAAACTGTGACTTGAGTGATCCTACCGTGTACCTGTAAGTGGAAGACACATGACCACATCTTCTAAATAGAAAACCAACTTCTTAAAAACCTGGATGCATATCCTACTCTTCAAGAAATCTGTGTCCAAATAAAAACATGATGAATGTAAGAAAGAAAATAGCATTTTTATTTCAACTCATTACCACTTGAATGTTTGTCAACTAATTTCTGAGAGTTCTCTGATTTTTCTGTCACCTATGGGATCTGAGGGGTTTTACTTGTTTGTTTTTTAAAGTTTCTCAGTCCTAAATACACAGGATAAATAAACATACAAATTCTGGCATCTCCTGACCATGTTTTTGACACTTCTAAGACTAGCTACCTTTCTGCCTAAGAACAGGAAAAAACCTGAAGCTGTTCTCCTGGTACAAGAATAGAGTGTTGCACAGTGCTGGACACACATACATACTTCATAAATATTAAGTGAATAAACTGGAGTTAAACTCTGAGTAAAGGTAGGGAAGAGTTCCAGCAATATCCTCAGGTTTGTCAAACCAGTCAAAGGGTGAACTGTTTGCATGGAGAAGACAGAATTCGCTGGTTTTCCCATCTGCACTTGCCCAAAATACATGAGCAAAACATTTTTGAAACATAAATATAAGAAAATACATCAGTATTCTCGATTTCAGTAAGACTGCATTACAGGAATTTATCATCCTGGAAATTTTCCATGAATTTTTGCTTAAATCCTTTTGGAATGTAGAAAACTCCAGCAGAAAGATTCCATTCTTAGTACAGATGTGCTAGAGGAAAATGTAATTAACTGAGCTTTATTATTGGAGAATTAGCCGCATTTGTATGCTATAATATATGTATGAGAACGTTCACATCACTATTTGTCATGGCAAACCCTGGAACAACTCAAACGCTTACTACAGTTGATATGAACAAATGAGCTATGAGTCAGTTACAGAATGGAATAGTATACAATGGTCACAGTAAATGAGCCTCGGCTAAACATAACAAATGGATGAATCATAGCAATATAATTTTGAGTTTAAAGAAAAGTCCTGAAGATTATATATAGTAGCATACTCTTTTTATAAAGTCAAAACAATTAAAACCAAAATGTAATTTTTAGGAACACATGTATGTGATAAGAGTAAATTTAAAGGAAATCAAGCAAATAATGGACACTCGTTACTGCAGGACTAAGTAATAGAAGCCACAAAAAAACATTTAAGTTACTGTCATGTCAATGTTGTCATTTTACAGCTAGGAGGTGAGTATTATAATATGTTACAGTAGTAACAAGACTTGCCGGTGGGTGGTCAGGAAGAAGAGTTCCTGATGACTCTTGATTCAGAGCCTCTACTGGGACATTCCCATATGCAATTACATAGTATTCTCTACTGATCATAACATCTCATGTAAGGCTAACAAATTAAGAATTTTAATTTCTGTTTTTTAAAAAAAGAACTATAACCAATACTGTTGGGTTTGATCATCTACCTTAATAATCTCCTTAGTGCCAAATCACTTTAGGTTGTTTTCGGAAATTAAAGTTGCTTTTAAAAGACTAGGCTGTGTTCTCATTCAGAACACAGAATAGGAATTAGCACAGAGACTTCGAAACAATTTTTAAAGGAGCTCTAAGACGTCTGAACAAGAAATAATCAACCTTATTTAGTGATTGTTTTAAAAAGCAGACCTGTTGACTGGAACGGAGAGCCTCCCCAAGGTAGAGCAAGACCGAAGCCTTCTGTCTAGCACTCCGTAAGCACTCTTGCAGCTGTTAAATGGAAATACAAACTTTAGACTAAAGGACTGCTCTTAGAAAGAACCAGCATACAGCGCCCTCTGGTGCATTTCATCGGAGGGCTGTTTTGTTTTGTTAAAAATTTCCTTTCCTTTTTAGATTTGAGTGTCAAAACTTTCAGCTTAAAGTATTGTTAAGGTTCAAATGACAGAATAGTACTGAATAACATATTTTTCCTTAGTGAAAATGACTGTAAAATAAACTTTAAAAACTGTGACACATACTAGGCTCAATGACTGTTAAGATAATAACGCAAACAAAATTAGTTTTTACTTGTAAAATGTTTTGAGTTTTCTGCAGAAAAGTAATTTAATGGAAGAACAAGATAAGTGGCCATTTAAATCTAGAATCCTCTAATCTTAAGTAAACTGTACTTTTCATAGACTTCCAAAGTAAATGGAGACATTTTCATTAGATGAAGCATTAAAAATACTCTCTATTTTCTTGTCTTGATTTTGGCTATCCTACAAATGTCTGCTGTTGAATTTATAAATGCAGTTAGACCAACCAGGGTCATGAAAATGAGCTGATCAATTCTACTGCGTTTGCCTTTAAGAGTTCTTGTAGTGCTTAGTTCACTAAGTCCGACTACTAAAAACCACCACTGAAGACCACCAGTAAAGGCCACCATTTAGAGTGGCAACATCTCACTCAATGTACGAGAGGTGATAGGTACTCATTATCATTCCGTGCTAGCAGAATGGTAGCACATGGTTTCTCTGTGGGAGAAACTCCACCTTGACCACCTTTCATCAGTTCCTCTCTGTTTTGCTCTTTAGTGAAACCAACACAGGCATCCTATCACCTACTATTCAGATAGGTTTACTCCCACCCCACCCCTCCACTACACATCACGTCATCCTGTGAGACCAGAGTTCACCTCTTCAGCATTTCCACCACTGCTCTGACCTCCAAAGAGCCTGACCCTCCTCTCAGTTATGCCACTTCCTCCATGTGTGTCCTGTTAGCCTAACCAGAACTTGAGTGCCCTACAATGTGCTGTTTCTGTACTCTCCTGAAATCCTAAGGTATAAATTGCGTGATTTGCAATAGTAACAACTGTATTTGAGAATATGATTTTTTTAACCAGTATTTCAGCCCCACTCACATTTACTGAGGGTATACTAATGTGCTACCCAGCGGTCTGAGAGTCCCAAACACAAAGTTTAAGAAGGGAAGATGCCCATTCTTACAGAGCTCAAGGTGAGAAAGGATGTGGCACACTGCAGAGAATGCTTGCACAAGTAACTCTCTAAAAAAAAAAAAAAAGAGAGAGAGAGAGAGAGACACACACACACACACAGAAAATATGCTCTTTTTAAAAAGTTACCACTTACATACCACAAGGTATCCTAATTCTAATTTCTTTAACAGGTAAGAAGATTAAAAATTTTTTTCCTAATTAAAAAACTTTTGGGGCGCCTGGGTGGCTCAGTGGGTTAAGCTGCTGCCTTCGGCTCAGGTCATGATCTCAGTGTCCTGGGATCGAGTCCCACGTCAGGCTCTCTGCTCAGCAGGGGGCCTGCTTCCCTTCCCCTCTCTCTGCCTGCCTCTCTGCCTACTGTGATCTCTCTCTGTCAAATAAATAAATAAAATCTTTAAAAAAAAAACAAAAAACAAAACAAAACAAAAAAAACTTTTAAGGGTTGCCTGGGTGGCTCAGTGGGTTAAAGCTTCAGCCTTCGGCTCAGGTTATGGTGTCGGGGTCCTGGGATCGAGCCCCACATTGGGCTCTCTGCTCGACGGGGAACCTGCTTCCTCCTCCTCTCTCTCTCTCTGCCTACTTGTGATCTCTGTCTGTCAAATAAATATATAAAATCTTTAAAAAAACATTTTAAACTGGAAAATAATAAACTTTTTAAGTTTAATTGCTTTCTTAGAAAGAAAATGAAGATACTGGGGGAAGATGCAAGGGAACTCTGGAAATGAAAGTATCTAAGTAAAACTTACTGAGTATCTACTATTTGCTAAATATTATGCTAGATGCTGGGGATACAACAGTGAGCCAAACCTGACAGTGATCTTGCACTGATAAAGTTCACAGGGCAGTGGAATTAGCAGAGAATAATCTAATCATACAAGTCAATGGCAAATTACAATAGTGGTAAGTGCCGCAAATGGAAGTCAGAGAGTGCTGAGAGTCAGAGGCTTCCCTAAGGAAATGACATCTAAAGGAAAGATCTGAGGAAGCAAACAGCAATGGAGGTAGAAAGAGACTATATCCTCAGGCGCCCTGACTAGAGGGTGCATGGCTGTCTTTCGGACCTGCAAGAGAATGGAGCAGAAGGGCAAGGGGAAGCTCTGAGAGCAAATGAGGGCAAAGAATCAGGGAGATGCCAGACCATGTAGGGTACTGTAGGTCATTTTAAGGATATATTTTCACCCTAAAAGCAATCTATAACTACTAAAGAGTTTTAGCTGTGCTACTAATTACATTATAAGATCACTCCTGCAAAGGATCTCTAGCACGGTTCCAAACAGAGTAGTATGCCATCAGTACATGCAGATTCCCTCCCAAAGACACTCTGCAAGATGTACTTTTTTTCACTTGAGCTTAGCCAAAAGGCTGATAAGTATATTTAATCAACTAACAGTCACAGTATCTTTACAAATTGATCAGTGTTAATTTTGACCTAATGCCCATCTTCTCCTGAGTTAAATGAAGTAGAATTCAATGTGTTAGAAATCAGAAATTATTTATTGAGTTATAATATGATCTTATGTAGTGCTAAAAATTAAGTACAATTAAGTCAGCTTCTGTGTCTATACTTTTATTTTACTCTTGGATTTAATCCTATATATCTTGTAAAACATACTCATACCAAGATGAAAGAGAAGCAATTAAAGCAGTATAAAGTTACAAATGTCATAATTTAGGGATCCAAAGCTCAATATTATAAATTTATTGAGCAAGCTAAAATGTACCTTCAGCAAAGGCTAAGGAACTCAAGTACAAACCATATGTAGTTTTTAGCCTATCAACTACCTAATCCACAATACAGGATCTATGTCCTATTTATGGAAATTCCTGGCTCTTTCCATTTCTCATATTTTTTTCAAATATTTCTATTCTAATCCATTAAGACAGTTTGCAAATGATAAGATATTTTACCTAAAATAGTTCAGCAACATATCTTAAAATTTATAGTTGCATAGAAAGAAAGAAGCTAATTTTAATAATTTTTAAAAAATTAAGAATCTTTGGTAACCAATCACCAGACAGGCAGGACGTCGGGGAACCACATTCTTCCCAAATGTCTGGAGACCTCAGTGTGAACTTTATCTAGGCTATACTCATCATCAGGGATCAAAACGTCTTCCATTACAGAGAGCTGGGTTAGCCTTTTCCCACACAGTCTTACAAATCCAATGAACGCACTGCAGCTAACTTCACATTCACTGAGGCCCAAGGCTGTTAAGTTTTTACAGTGTTCAGCAATACAAATAAGTTCAGTATCAAGAGTCTGAAGACCATTAGCACATACCACTAACTCAATTAGTCGTGGACAGTTAAGACCTATCCGTCCCAGAATTGCTTTACTTACTGAGCGACCAAAATAAAGGTGAGTAACAGGGGTTTCTTCTTTGAAGAATGCCTCAAATTCTTCTTCATATAAAAAGAAATACATAACAACATTCACTCCAGGGGAATGTTTGATAAGTGCATCCCAACTTTGTTTTTTAATAGAATGAAACTGAATTTGCCCAGGATTTTCACTCACAACATCAATTCGGAGATGCTCTAGGTTAACATGAGTTTCGCTTGAAAGTGCTAGGAGAAGTTCATCACTTAGAATGTAATAATTCAATGCCAGTTCTCTAAGGCCTTGACAGCGATCAGCTACACAAAGGATTCCTGTGGGAAATGGGGAAAAGTTCTTAAGAACAAAGAATCACACTGATACCAAGATGATAGCTTATAAACTTAAATTTGACATCAGATATTTATTATTTACTAAAATAGATATCAAACAGGCTGCCTGGGTGGCTTGGTCAGTCAAGCGACCCACTCTAGATTTCATAGATTTCAGCTCATGTCATGATCTCAGGGTCCTGGGATTGAGTCCCATGTTGGGCTCTGCACTCAGCAGGGAGACTGCTTGAGGATTCTCTCTTCCTCTCTTTCTCCCCCTCCCCACCCCACACTCACTAGCTCTCTCCCTCTGGCTCTCTCTCTCTCTCTGAAATAAATAAATAAATCTTTTTTAAAAAAAAGATAATTCAAGGGTGCCTGGGTGGCTCAGTGGGTTAAGCCGCTGCCTTCTGCTCAGGTCATGATCTCAGGGTCCTGGGATCGAGTCCCGCATGGGGCTCTCTGCACGGCAGGGAGCCTGCTTCCTCCTCTTTCTCTCTCTCTGCCTGCCTCTCTGCCTACTTGTGATCTCTCTCTGTCGAATAAATAAATAAATAAATAAATCTTTAAAAAAAAAGATAATTCAAAATTAAATATAATAAAATAGACATCAAATGACTTCTGAGGAGATGGATGGCAAGATATATATATATATAATTACATATAAAAGTAAAAAACATATGTATATTAAGATATACATATGACTAAAATATCTTTAGAAGCAATTTAAACTGGGAAACCTGTGTGGCTCAGTCAGTTAAGCGTCTGCCTTTGGCTCAGGTCATGATCCTGGAGTCCTGAGATTGAGTCCCACATTAGGCTCCTTGCTCAGTGGGGAGCCTATTTCACCCTCTGCCTGCCGCTCCTCCTGCTTGTGCCCTCTCTCCCCACCTCCCTCTGACAAATAATAAATAAAAAAAATAAATAAAATCCTTAAAAATATTTATTAAAAAAATCAATTTAAACTATTGTCTACCTTACAGATTAAGACTTCTTTAGAAAAAAGATTACTTTTTTCATTATGTTTCCTAAGCATGTAGTATTCTATGTGAAATTGCATTGTTACACATAATATAGAGTACAGTAGAATATACATACATATAGTATATTATACATATAGTATATATTATATATACTATTCTATGATATAGTATATAGTATATAAGAGTACATACGTGTATATTATATGGATTACATATGATATATATTATACTAATAGTATAACAAAAACATCATGCTTGCTTAAATAACTTACCATCAGAGGAAACATGCGGACAGCTACTCATTTTTAGGAGTCTTAGAGTATCACTATTATTAGCCACAAGAATTTTCAATGAAGGATCATCCACTGGTGTGTCTTCAATTTTGATCGATGATAATGATTTTGAGTTGACAAAGACAACTGTAAGTGCTGACACAAAATGAGACTTGCACAGCAATAAGAAAAGAATTAGGAAAACATTATTTAAAATCTATGGATTCAATCAAATAGTTCATTGAAACTATATCAACAGATACGAACAATAACATAGTAAAAACAATCAACATATTAGCATTTTAATGACACCATTAGTCATTTCATGTACATACCTTCCAATTACTTCAATTCTAAGGATTTTTCAGTATTAAAAGGATATAATTGCATTTATTTCCTAGAACAGGGGTTGATAAATTGACCTGCCAGCCAAATCCAGCCTAGTCTGTTACTGTATTGCTCTTTAGTTCAGAATAGCTATTATATTTATAAACAGTTGAAAGAAATTTTGTCCAGAATAATATTTTATAACATGTGAAAATTACAAGAAACTTCCAGTGTCCACAATTAACGTTTGACTGGAACACAATCACGCTCCTCCATCTACATACTATGTCTGCTTTCACACTACTATGCTGGAGGGGAGGAGCTCCAAAATCACAGCCTGTGAAGCCCATAATACTTACTGTCTAAACCTTTTCCACCCCTGCCATAGAATAAAGAGAACTTTCATGTTTTATTCACTCCTATATTTCCAGCACCTAAAAAAATATCTGGCACACTGCAGGAGATCAGTAAATATTTCTCAATGAATAAACAAATGATTTTATTCTTCAATGATACGCATTTTGTTAGAAAATCATCTAAATAAATGTTTTAATATTTTAAAAACGATTTTTAAATTTTTAATTTTTAACTTTTTTTTTAAGATTTTTAATTTATTCAAGAGAGAGGAGGGAGAGCATGAACAAGAGGAAGGAAGGAGCAGGGGAGAAGGAGAAGCAGACTCTCCATTGAACAGGGAGACCAATGAGGGGCTCAATTCCAGGACCATGAGATCATGACCCAAGATGAAGGCAGATGTTTAACCAACTGAGCCACCCAGGCATCCCAATAAAGATACATTTTTAAAACTATGTTTTAAAAATTGACAAACAGGGGTGCCTGGGTGGCTCAGTGAGTTAAAGCCTCTGCCTTCAGCTCAGGTCATGATCTCAGGGTCCTGGGATCGAACCCCGTGTTGAGCTCTCTGCTCAGCAGGGAGCTTGCTTTCCTTCCTCTCTCTCTGGCTGCCTCTCTGCCTACTTGGGATCTCTGTCTGGCAAATTAATAAGTAAAATCCTTTAAAAAATTATAAAAATTGACAAACAAAAGCCTATTTATAGTTTGACTCCAAAATGGAAAAAACTTCACAAGGTTCAGATCCAGTATTTTTTGACACAGATAGAAAATCTGAAAACCAAATACAGGCATGATCATTTTTCTCTTTTCAAAGTCAATGTGGATTCTGCCAAAGATACTAATACTCCTATGACAATGACCAATTGGTTATAACTCTCATTCATTTATTAGAAACCATACTGATTTATAATAATTATATATTGATTAATATAAATTTTTAAATGATGGATGGCTAGATCTCTTTGCTAAATTTTATTGTGCCAAAAATCATGAGAGAAATACTTTACTTTTTCCTTAAGAAATATAAGGCTTATTTTCCCTTTAATCAATTCTCACTGGACTCTTAGTCCTGCAGGATGTATTTCAGCATTACAGGACCTACCTCATCATGCTGTCCACATAATTCCTTTAGCACTCTTTACGTCTAGCAAAATACTCTATTTTTACCCTATCCTTTCCCAGTTTACAGGTGAAAAAACTGACACTCAGAGAGATGCAGGACTTTGCCAGAAGCCACTCAGCCATTTGACTGTAGAGGCGGAGCCTGCAAGGAGGTGTGCTCATCGTGGCTGCCTCACCCCAGCGACTGCACCAGCTCCCCAGAACCAAAGCTGATGTGCGGCATCTGAGATAGCTGAGAATCTAAGAATTTCAGGCGAAGCTGACTCCATCACTCATACACAAGGAAATAACTATTGAGAAGTATTAAGTTTCCATCTGATTGCTTATATTACACTAATCCCCAAATGACCCATTTTCCCTATCTCTCAAAAAGATAAATAGGCTGGTGGAAATGCTTGAGAGCCATGACCCAGTTTATGAGTGAGAAGATGCTACTATTCCCCTATCCTCTTCCACAGGAAGAGGATAACCTTACTACAGGAAGGTTTCCATCGGCCAGTTTTACTGACAACCAAAATTAATGTTTATTATGTATCAGGCACTACTCTAACTCTTGGCTTGTAACAGCAAATAAACAAAACAGAGTCCCTGCCTTCAAAGAGCGTACACTTTGTTGTAGGGGATGAGAATAAACATGTTAAAGAATGACATTAAAAAAAATACTGTAACACATCAGAGTGTAACTGGAGGAAGGGGTGCTGCTTTAGCAAAGTGGGCAAGGAAGGCCTGCCTGAGGAGATAGGATCCAAGATGAAGCCTGAATGAAGACAGTTATTAGTTTATGCTTCTGGCAAAGTCGTGCATCTCTCTGAGTGTCAGAGACAGCTGGTGGCTTCCTAACACCCATTCATCCTTTCTTTCTTTGCTAATCGGGTTGCAATTTTGAGCTGAGCACGTTACCAGTCAGCTAAAAAATGGTTCCTCACCCAGAAACGTAGCGTGGCCACACAGTTAAGTGCTCGTCAGTGAGATATCAACAAAAGCATTACACAGTACTCATGGCTAGGGTTCTTGAAAAACAGTGGCATGCCCTTCTTTCCCCCTTTCCTCCAGCCTCCTACCATGATGGCTGGAGCTCAGAAAGCCATCTGAAACACCTACAAGAACACAAGATGCCTCAAGGGAGCTTGGAGTCCTAACAACTTCATACAGGCTCTGCTCATGCATGGATTTCTTTAATGTAAAAGAAACTCCAGCCATGTTGTTTAAGCTACTATTGTTTTGGAGTTTCTATTACACAGAATCTGACGTCATCCTAACTGGTATAGTTCATTTAGTATTATGTTGTTCTAACCTCCAATGGAGAGGCTACAGAATTACAAGAAAAACATCCACTACTGGTCATACATGGTTTATATTCAAAGAAACTAACTGGCACTTGAAAGTTCCAAGTATAACATCTAAATTTTATATTAATGATAGCTACTATAGAAACAACAATTAGAATTACAAAATATGTCGAAAGGATGAAGCCATACATAAGCTATTTCAGCAAAAGTAAGTGCTAATCAATAGGGACCTGCTTTAAGTAATTCTTTGAAGATAAGGAGGATGTGGCCTGTTTTATGGAAAATAATTCTTTTTGCCTACATTGAAATATTTGAGAATTTTTGTGTCTCTCACAAAAAAGCCCGGCATCTTTACCTTTGACACATTCATAAAACTTGGCTTGGCCGTTGAAATCAAGCCCAAGGTCTGGATAGAACAATTTACCAGCTGAGAAAGTATATCGCAGGCAGCTTCCGCTGATTCAGTACTACTATCCACCTATAAAAACAATTTTAAATCTTCATTTCCTGAAGGTGAGTTATCAGAAACTTACTGGCAATTTAACTATGTAACAGAATCCCAATGCAAAACTGTATTTATTCCATCTAACTATACAACAAATTAGTATTTCTTCTTTCCACAAAAGGTCTCAGACAAAAAGTGAGGAATAGAGCTGATGACAGCGTAACTTTCTAAGTGCTCTATGCTTCCCAATCCTTTACAATGACCTGAATTTTAGTAGTACCATCCAGATGAAGGCAACTGACGTTTAAGTTACAGCTCAAGTTGTACACTTCAATCTGTGCAAACGATTTCAGAAAAACAGGACATAGGTTGGAGTAAAAATTCTGCAAAATTCACCGACTGCCTCGGCACAAGGATCTAGACACACGAAAATGACACTAACAAAACCTAAGTTGTTTCTATTTAATGCTTATTTTTCTTACCTTAAAGCTAACATACTGGAGATGGGCAGCATGCTTTTTAATGATCTGCTGAATGAGATCAGGATGTGTGGACTTAAAATATGAAGTCGCTGACTGGTTCAGTTCAAATTCAAACTTTCTCCAAAGATCAGGAATATGAAAAACTTCATTCCATTTCCTACATACGGAAGACGCCCGGGCCCGATCTATTAAAGGAAGATACTGAAAAATGCGTAATACTACATAGTGAGGCAAACTCCCCCAGTCTAGAAGGACAGTGTGCATGTGGGTGTGATTGAGAGAAGAGAAGAAGCCAACTTTTGGTTGTTTCACTGCTGGTGAAGACAGGACGATTTTATTCACAAGAGATAAATTGTTCCTCTTCATTCTGTAAACATTAAAAGATTTTGTGATCATACAAGATCCACATTTCCATCAGACATCTGTACTCCAACTGCACAGAGTAACATTAGAAAATGAAAAACAGTTAAGCATATTTTAATAGTAATCTTCCACTATCATGCACTGATAGGTACTCCCACAGGCTATAGATACAGAGGTAAGAGGGAGCCTGCTCTCCAAGAGCTACGGTCAAATGGTGAAGGACCATGATAAATGCCTTCCCTGACATTGGGACAAGTCGCACTGGAAGAATAAAGCAATGACATGTGACTGAGTTCGTGTATGGGAGGGAATGGTTGGGGAGGCTTCTGGGAGGAAATGTCCACAGAAGCAGTGTGTCTCGCAAGTTTATTACTGGTCAATTACTATATTCTTACTATCTCCTACAGAGAAGAAATCAACACCATGCAATTCTGCTAACAACTCCTGGGGTCCTGAAAGACAGTAAAACATTATCAAAAGCAGAGGCCTGGAAAAGCCCCAGCTCAGCCATTGACTAACCATGTGATCTTGTCTGCATAAATTTAAGCCTCAGGTTCCTCATCTGAAAAGCATGGAAAACAGCAGTACCTAATTTCATAAGGCAGTTGGGAGGATTAAAGTCCATAAGTACCAGAACACAGTAAAGGCTTAAGAAATGTTGCAGTCAGGGGCGCCTGGGTGGCTCAGTGGGTTAAGCCGCTGCCTTCGGCTCAGGTCATGATCTCAGGGTCCTGGGATTGAGTCCCGCATCGGGCTCTCTGCTCAGCAGGGAGCCTGCTTCCTCCTCTCTCTCTCTCTGCCTGCCTCTCTGCCTACTTGTGATCTCTCTCTGTCAAATAAATAAATAAAAATCTTAAAAAAAAAAAAAAGAAAAGAAACGTTGCAGTCATTCTTGTACTAAATTGTCCAGTGAATTTTTCTAAACTAATTTCGTTACTTAATTTGAAGCACAATTTCCAGGTTACACCCAGGACACAGCAACTCTAGAGAAACTGGGCGTAGCAACACACCTGACCCTCAGTAGCAAACGTAAAACAGCAAAGGGATGAACATTCTTCCCCAACAAAAAGGCAGGATGAATGTCCAGGGAGGAGCCAGCCTGAGACACACCTAAGTTACAACAAATTTCAAGTCTAGATATACCCAAATATATAGGGTTACTGTGTACATATAGTCTACATAAGAATGCAAAGTGCTTTATATATACAATTATTTGAGAGGCAAAATAATGGTAGGAATGGCTCTCAACTTTATTTAACTTTGCTTGACTACTTAACTCTCTTTTCATCCTTGAATGTTAGAAATATATATATCTCTGCCTGATGTGAAATACTTCTTAGCCATAATAGAGAGCTGGATCCCAAAGCAGGGCTGACCTATAATAGTTGCTGAACAAAATGAAAGGACATCTTTAGGGTTTGGAAAACTAAAATAGGTGCAAAGTTGTATCTCAAGCATGAGGCAAAGAGCTACCACACACATTAAATATGACTCAACTAGTTATACACATAACTGAGAACTGGCCCAATAATACAGAATACATCAAACTGCTGACACCAATAATTCAAAGCATATTTAAAACATGCTTATTTTGGCAAAATATGCTTATTTTGAAATGGCTGCCCTACTCTTTAATTTTAATTCACTAAAATGAAATACATTGGCCCAGGGAAGCTTAAAGAATGAAGGATGGATCCTAAATTCTGATATGAAGCACATTAATGGGCATTTTGCTTTTATGTGTTTCATTTGGTAAACTTACAGAATGGATTGTTAAATTTTCACTAAGTGATCACAAAAAGAGTTATCCCTAATATAATCCCTTACTGGAAAAGCAGCACAGCCAAAAGGAAAATAAGATTTCAATGAAAGGTCAGGTTAGCAAACTGCCTTGCAGTTGTAAACAAAAGGAATGTGCTGTACATTAAAGTGACTCTAGGTAACGTGGACAGATTGTTTCATTTATTCAGCAAAATATTAAATTGCCAGTTCACTGACAGAATCACCATAAATGACAGACATTCAATGAATACCAGTCATCCTATTAAAATAATATTTTAATTTTCTTTTTCTTTGTGAACATTCATTTTCAGAGTCTGAGACTCATCTAAAAGTCAAATGCTTTATATTTAAGTCAGTATCGACGAACATCAGTTAAATATATCTTAGAATGCAAGGCAAATTAATCTTTATCAGCTTGAAAAACCTTTATATAAAAAACTCCAACCTAAACATACAGGATCATTTAAAAAAAACTGATGGTTGCTTTTTCAAACTGCCAACTTTCTTACGTAAAGAAGGCTTCCAAGTTATAGTTCACTCTGAGCAAATGAACTGCTGCCATGGGGTACTCACCAACATCCATTTGATCTCACTTCCTAGCTTGGCAAAATACCACAAAAACACCTTCATCAGAATGTATAAGTAAAAATCCAGTGACTTTTATGCTTAGGACATTTACCTATCATCGCATTATGTTGAAGGATTTTGTTATGAAATTGTTGATTCCCAAACAACTGTTTTGTACTCGGGAGGAACCTGGTCCATCCAAACAACTGGCTAGGTGAGCGGGAATATGGTAACCTTTGCCAGGAATCAGGCTAGAAGATCTACTAAGAAAGCCATGGATCAAACAAAGGGTTCTGAATATTTCTATTTTAATGAACATGTATGGAGAGATTTTACAAAGTGTCTAAGTAGTCCAAGCTTACATTTATTTATAGGCTGTGTAAATCTTTCAGTTCCAGATTTTAAGAGCACATAATGCCACTACAGTTACAATAATTAAATAAGAAGACATAAAAATTTAATTGAATATAGTTTGACTCATCTAATAACTGTAGTTTTTTAAGTTTTTCATTTTTGTTGACAGATGTAATTGATTCATTCATACTCAGTCCATTCATTCATACTGTCTTTGAGGTCCAACCAATTTCAGGCAAAGTTAACTTGCCAGAGTTGTGAGCAGTCTATGGACATGGAAGAAAATAATAATGGGTCTACACCAGGATAATACTCACTGCCTTGGCATCATGAATAAATGTTGTAAAGTCAAAGTAAATAAATAAATGCACTCTACTACCTTCATAAGCCAAATTCAATGGTACAGGGGAGGTGGAGGAAACAACCCATTAATGCACTAAAATCTGGACTGCTGTGTGCTACCTGCCAGGTCTCAATTTCTCTCTGAATCTTACTCCTAACAGAGCTTTGGTGAACAAATAGGGAGAAAGAATTTGAGCTCCAACATCCACAATTTAATTTCTTCCTCCACTACCCGTATTTACAAGGTAATGTCAAGGTTGGTTCTCCCGTTTTTTATTCTACTCCAGAAGTAGGCAGAAAAGGAGCTACTGGCACCATTTTCAAAAGAACATCACAAATAAGGGAAGGAACAAGTCAAGTGACTTGTATTTCCTTCGTCAGATGTCACACACAAGTTTACTTACTGCAGAAACTTTTCTACTGGGTAATCGAGACAGCTCTGTGTTTGCAGGCCCTCCTGTGTGCTGGAGAATACAGCAGTAGTGTACTAATGGTACATAAACAGTAAATCACTAGAAGCCTAAGAGGATGGCGAGCAAGCACCTATCTCAGATCAATTCACTGGAGTTTTCAGGACCAGATGAACTACTTCCCTGGGTACTGAAGAAACTTGATTGCTGTTTCTGAGTCACTATCAGAATTCTGAGCAACAGGAGAACTTAAAACCAGAATATGAGACCCGATCAAGTGATGAGACAAACTTACAACTGCAATATTCCAGAGCTTGAAAAAGGTTTATTAGCATTTGGGAAAGAATGTAACAATGACTCAAAGTCCAGTCAGTGACTTCGCTAACCATCCTACCCCGATTTTCCTTTCTATTATGTTTACTAATTTGGTGGAACAGGTGACCATGTGAATTGGATCTTCTGAGTATCTAAGAAACTCCAAAAGGTTTCTTTAGAATAACATTTTCAAAGACAGAATAAATGAAAGACTGAACATCCAAAGCCAACCTGGTGCCTGCAGTGGAAACAACCACCTTTTGGAGCATCGCCAGATTCTTCCAGATTGGTTAAATGAAGACAAAGGAAGTACTTTGAAAAGTTTCAAGTATTCAATCGTCACAACGCTAGAAATGTTGTATAAATATTACAGATAAGAGAATAAAGATTCAAAACTACCTAAAAGGCTAGACAAAGTTGTTGGAAGCACCAAGATGAAAATGAACAGAAATAACTACGAAATGCTCTTTATTTAAGTTGCTTTCTAAACCAGCACCCTAAAAATCTTACTGCTGCTACCAAAATCAGAAAGTGGCCGGGGCAGGAGAACTGAAGATCTGCTTCAAAACACAGCTTTCAAACACACAACTTTCTAATAATAGAGCCAATTATGTTAAGGGCCAACACTTTCTCCCAATAAATATCACTCAAGGACAGAGAAAAACATTTTTTTTTAGAGATACTGTAAAATAAACATTTATATTCTTTGCAGCCGACGTCACCTTAGTTGCCATCTAAATCTAAAGACTGCATTTTTTTAAGAATACAAAAGTCAAATTACAATATCATCAAGGATTCAACAAGACAAACAGAATAAGTATTATATCAAGTAAATCTTTTCTAGCACTGATTTCCAGAATTTTGGCGTTCTCATATTTCACCACCGATTTAGCAATTTTCTATACTGTCTCCAAAGTCTCTCTGTGGTATTAAGTATACTCATTTAAACAAGTAAAAAGAAAAATTTAAATTTTAAAATAGGCGTCTTTCCTTTTAGTGACTCATAGGAAAACTGAAGTTTTCAAAATATACGTAGACTTAAAGCACCTGTAATCCTCTATTACAGAGAATCAGAACCAGGCAATCTGTAAGAATCCCTGAACTGGGGAGGGGAGGCTGTTAGGCTGCTTTTCCCTCTCCATTCCCCCATCCCCACCCTCTCCACTCCCAACCTCACAGGCCAGACTCAAAAAGAAAAGGCAGTGAGGACACCAAGCCAGGCCCTTTACAGGGAAACCTTCGGAACTGGGGAGGAGGGTCCCAATCCTAGGGTTGGTCACATTAAGGGATCTAACATTAGTACAAGGGTTTCAAGAAAGCATTTTGCAACATTTTTCTGAGAATATAATCAATTCATTCAACTTAAAATTTTTGGAAGAATGTCTGCGCACGTGCCAAGGCAAAACTAGTCCACCTTTGAGTGCAGACTCTCCCAAGCCACGGGAAAGGCTGGTCTCTGCTTCTCTCTTGGCCATTTTTTTGTGGCAGACATAAACGCTCCGCTACCCTCCTGTTACCTAAAACCCTTCCAGATGTTCTGCAAAAGCGAACCCGTCTATCAGTGACCACCGCTCACTATCCCCAACTACCCTTATTCAAAATATCCGCGAGGGAGCGTTCGAGGGCCGCGTTACGATGCAGACAATCCCCTCAAAGCTTACCCTCCAAAGATGGGAAAAAATGACCGAATTCAGGAAGGCGGGTCCCGCGCAGGCCCCTGTTGGAAAAACGCACACGGTGAGAAGCGAACCACGCGCAGCCATAAAACTGGCTAGACGACACACCCACCCCCACCCCGGGCAAATCAAATGCCGGCTTTGCCAAGCGGCCCGGCCCGCGGTCTGGAGTGGGGCCGCGCCACCGGGCTCCCACCACCCCCATCCTAGGGCCGCGCCCGCGTCAGCAGCGGCCCCGCGACAAGGCCAGGTCACGCCTCCTCGTGCCCAGAGCGGGCGCTGGGACCGACGGCGCCTCCCCATCCCCACATCGCCACTCGCCTGAGTCAGGCAGAACCCGGGCTCCGGCCCCCGACTCCCTCAAAGTCTGCGGGGGTGCACCCCTCTAAGACCACTGCGACCCCCACAAGGAACTGCTACCTTCAAGCCTGTAACCGCGGGAGTTCCGCGGGCGCCTGTGTGCGTCCGCTCGGGAGTGACAGACCACCCCGCCGGGGCTCCAGTGGCGGTTAAGGAGCTGGAGGCGCGGGGACGCAGACCGAGACCCCGGCAGCTGCAGTGGCCGTAGTCCCTTGGGCCGGCCTTGCCCGGCCCCGCCCCGGCCCCGCCTCGCATGCGCCCTGCTCCCCCTTCCTCGGGAGGTCCACGTGCGCGGACGCACACCTGCTCCGAGGTCCCGGGGGCGCCTCCTCCGGGCGTGAGTGGGAGGGCTTCTGCCTGCTGGTCTTCAGCTACACCTCTGTGACCCCTGCGCTGTCAAACTGAGGGCCAAAGGAGAGTGAACTTAGAGTTCCAGTTCCTAGAAATGAGCCTCCCCGGGGAAAGGTCACGATTTATTAATATGCAAATAGATGAAACTTAAAATATCAAAAGTGGTAAGAGGTCGGTGTTAAATATGTATATATTACCTCTCTGTCCTGTGCCCCATCTCTTTCCCTGGGGCTAACTACCGCAATAGTTCATTGTATAAACTACCAGACCATCAATATACACACACACAAAAAGTGTACCTTCATAGGGTAAGGATTTTATTATTTTTTCTTAAACATTAGTTCTTTTAAAATCTGAAATCAAACTGTACGTAATGTTCTGGAACTTCTGTTTTTGCTTGTCATGGACATAGTTCCATATTAACATAGATGGTGCCCCCCAGACTTTTTTTTTTTTTCTTCAGATGGCTTTATTAAGGTATAATGAACAAACTGCACACTTAAAGCATAGAATTTGGTAAATTTTGACACTGTTGAGACAATCACTACAATCAAGATAATGAATATATGTACATCTTCCAAAGTTTCTTTACACCCTTCTGTAATCCCTCCTTCAACTCCTCCCTCATCAGCTTTCTGACACTACTCATACATTAGTTGGCATTTTCTCAGATTTTATGTGAACTGAGTCACAGAGCACTCAGCATAATTGTGTCCAGATTCATCCAGGTTACTGGATGTTATACTTTGTTTCTTTTTATTGCCAAGTAGTATTCCATTGTATGGATATGCCACAGTGTGTGTATCCATTCACCTGAAGATGGACACTAAGGTTATTTCTAGTTTGGGGCCACTGCAACATTAAGGTGCTGTGAGCTTTACTGTACACATCATTATATACAATTATGCTTTCATTTCTCTTGGTTAAATACCCAGGAGTGCAATAATTGCATTGCATATAAGGCATAGGTTTAACTTCTAAAGAAGACTGCCAATGTGTTTCCAAGGAGGCTATTTTATATTGCTGCCAGAAGTTTACTGGAGATCCATTTTTTCCACATCCTCACCCACACTTTAATCCAACAGGTATCTGGGAGATAACAGTGCAGTTTTAATTTACATTTCCCTAGTGAATAATGATGTTGAGCATTTTTTTTTCATGTAGCTATTTACTATCTGTATGACTTCTTTGGTGAAGTCTATTTAAATCTTTTGCCTAATTTTAATTGGTTCATTGTTCTTATTATTGCATTTGGGAAAATATTTAGATATTTAGATAAAATTCCTCTATTAGACATACAACTGTTAGAAGGTGGGGGAGGGACTAGCAAGTATTCCCCAAATCAAGAAGGCACTTTGAGACTGAAAAATGAAGCAGGCCAGTCCATACAGTTTTAACACAGAGTTACTTTCAGGGTAACATACTCACAGGGAAGATTTGGTGGGGGACAATCCGGCTCTGCAATTGTTCTCCACAAAGTCTGGACCTTGGTCGACAGATTTGACAGTGCAAGGGGACTGGCAGAAGGGCAGTGTAGTGAGACAGAAGGGTTCAGTTACACCTACTTGACATCAAACATTCCATTAGATCTTGTGGCACCACCTGTACGAGGAAGGCGAGAGATTAGGTTATCTTTAACAAATTTACAGAGGGCCAAAGGAAGCCTCCCCCATATCCTGGCCTTGGCTGGCATTTCTAAGATGTGCCTATTAATCTCCAAGGGGTCCCAGAAGTCTGCAGTGGTGATGGTGGGAGGAGGGGGGCTGTCAGTGATCAGACTTGAAGGAACAGATGGCTAAAGGTGGAGAGATGGAGTCAATAGTGTTGGTTCTCCTATATATGACTTATAACTATGTTCTTCCCAGTCTTTGGATTTTCTTTCTATTCTTCCTTTGAAGACCATAAGTTTTCATTTTGATAAAGTTCAGTTTATCAATTTGTTCTTTTATAGATCATGATGTCAAATCCAAGAAATCCTTTCCTAAGCCAAGTTCACAAAGTTTTTCTCCCATACAATTTATAACTTCATGTCTTACATTTAGACAGATAATTCATTTGAGTTAATATTTGTGCGTGGTGCAAGGTAGGAATCAAAATTCACTATTTTTGTATACATATATCCAATTATTCCATCTCCAGCTTTTGAAGACTTTTTTCTCCACGTAATTGCCCTTGCACCTTTGTTGAAAACCCATTGTTCATGTATGTGTTGATCTATTTTTAAACCATTTATTCTGTGTGATAGATTTGCCTATCTTTATGCTATTATCACACTGCCTTGATTTCTATAGCTTTATATTATTATTGAAATCAGGTAGTTTTCACCCTCCAAGTCTTTCTTTTTTCAAAGTTGTTTGGCTATTCTATATTCATTCTATATGAATTTTAGAATCATCTTGTCAATATCTACAAAATGTCTTGCTGGGATATTGCTAGAGATGGCCTGCAATTTTAGAAATCTATATGAGAAGAACTGACTTAAAAATATTGAATCTTCAAACCCATAAACACAATATATCTCTCTATTTATTTAGATCTTTAATTTCTCTCAGCAGGGTCTATAGTTTTCATACAGGTCTTGCAGAGATCTCTCCTTGTATGGCACATTTTTTAAAATGTAAATTGTGTTATTCTTAAAATTTTAATTTCTAAATATTGTTGCCAGAAATAGTTAATTTTTCGATATTGATCTTGTATATTACAACCTTGCTAAAATCACTTATTAGTTCTAAGAGCTTCCATTGGAATCTAGTACACTCCATTGGATTTTCTACATAGACAATCATGTTGTCTGTGAATGAAAAGTTTAACTTCCTCCTTTCCAATGTAAGTGATTTTTATTTCTTTTCCTTGCCTGATGGCACTGTACTTGTAGTACAGTATTGAATACTAGTGGTGAGAGCAGACATCCTTGGCTTGTTCCTGATCTTAGGGGGAAAGCATTCACTCTTTAACCAGTAAGAACGTGGTTACCACGATGTCAATAAAAACTTATCTATCAATAATCACTCTTAATGTGAATGGCCTAAATGCGCCCATAAAACAGCACACGGTTGCAGATTGGATAAAACGACAGGACCATCCATATGTTGTCTACAAGAGACCCATTTTGAACCTAAAGATACACCCAGACTGAAAGTGAAGGGTTGGAAAAGCATCTTTCATGCCAATGGGCCTCAAAAGAAGGCCAGGGTGGCGATTCTCACATCAGATAAATTAGATTTTAAACTAAAGACTGTAGTCAGAGATACAGAAGGACACTACATAATTCTTAAAGGGACTATCCACCAAGATGATCTAACAATTGTAAATATCTATTCCCCCAATATGGGAGCAGCCAATTACATAAGAAAACTGTTAATCAAGGTAAAGAGTCATATTGATATGAATACATTAATAGTAGGAGATCTTAACACATGTCTCTCAGATATAGATCATCGAAGCGGAAAATCAATAAAGAAACAGGAGCATTGAATGACACATTGGACCAAATGGACCTCATAGATATATACAGAACATTCCACCCTAAAACAACAGAATACTCATTCTTCTCAAGTGCACATGGAACCTTCTCCAGAATAGACCACATACTGGGTCACAAATCAGGACTCAACCGATACCAAAAGACTGAGATTATTCCCTGCATATTCTCAGATCACAATGCTTTGAAACTGGAGCTCAATCACAAGGAAAAGTTCAGAAGGAACTCAAACACCTGGAAGCTAAAGACCACCTTGCTTAAGAATGCTTGGATCAACCAGGAGATCAAAGAAGAACTGAAACAATTCATGGAAACCAATGAGAATGAAGACACTTCGGTCCAAAACCTATGGGATACAGCAAAGGCGGTCTTAAGGGGGAAATACAGAGCCATCCAAGCCTCCCTCAAAAAAATTGAAAAATCCAGAGCACACCAGCTGTCTCTACACCTTAAAGAACTGGAGAATCAAAAACAAATCAAACCAACTCCATACATAAGAAGGGAAATAATCAAGATTAGAGATGAGATCAATGAGGTAGAAACCAGAGATACAGTAGAACATATCAATGAAACTAGAAGCTGGTTTTTTGTAAGAATCAATAAGATCGATAAACCATTGGCCACACTAATCCAAAAGAAAAGAGAGAAAGCCCAAATTCATAAAATTATGAATGAAAAGGAAGAGATCACAACTAACACCTGGGAAGTAGAAACAATCATCAGAAGTTATTATCAACAGCTATATGCCAATAAGCTAAGCAACCTAGATGAAATGGATGCATTCCTGGAAAACTATAAACTCCCAAAATTGAACCAGGAAGAAACTGACAACCTGAATAGACTGATATCTAATAACGAGATTGAAGCAGTGATCAGAAACCTCCCAAAAGACAAGAGCCCAGAACCTGACTGATTCCCTGGGGAATTCTACCAAACTCTCAAAGAAGAAATAACACCTATTTTCCTGAAGCTGTTTCAAAAAATTAAAGCAGAAGGAAAACTTCCAGACTCTTTCTATGAAGCCAGCATTACCCTGATCCCCAAGCCAGGCAAAGACCCTACCAAAAAGGAGAATTTCAGACCAATATCACTGATGACTATGGATGCTAAGATTCTCAACAAGATCCTAGCCAGCAGGATCCAACAGCACATTAAAAAGATTATCCACCATGACCAGGTGGGATTCATCCCTGGGCTACAAGGATGATTCAACATTCACAAATCAATCAATGTGATAGAACAAATTAATATAAGAAGAGAGAAGAACCACATGGTCCTCTCAATTGATGCAGAAAAAGCATTTGACAAAATCCAGCATCCGTTCCTGATTAAAACACTTCAAAGTATAGGGATAGAGGGAACATTCCTGAACTTCATAAAATCTATCTCTGAAAGACCCACAGAAAATATCATCCTCAATGGGAAAAAGCTTGCAGCCTTCCCGTTGAAATCAAGAACATGACAAGGATGCTCACTCTCACCACTCTTGTTCAACATATTATTAGAAGTCCTAGCAACAGCAATCAGACAACAAAGAGAAATAAAAGGTATCCAAATTGGCAATGAAGAAGTCAAACTCTCTCTCTTCGCAGATGACATGATACTTTATATGGAAAACCCAAAAGACTCCACCCCAAGCTACTAGAACTCATACAGAAATTCAGTAATGTGGCAGGATACAAAGTCAATGTACAGAAATCAGTGGCTTTCTTATACACTAAAAATGAAAACACAGAAAGGGAAATTAGAGAATTGATTCCATTTACTATAGCACCAAGAACCATAAGATACCTGGGAATAAACCTAACCAAAAAGGTAAAGGATCTGTACTTGAGGAACTACAGAACACTCATGAAAGAAATTGAAGAAGCCACAAAAAGATGGAAGACCATTCCATGCTCTTGGATCGGAAGAATAAACATTGTTAAAATGTCTATACTTCCTAGAACCATCTATACCTTTAATGCCACTCCAATCAAAATTCCACCGGTATTCTTCAAAGAGTTGGAGCAAATAATCCAAAAATTTGTATGGAATCAGAAGAGATCCCGAACTGCTAAGGAAATGTTGAAAAACAAAAATAAAACTGGTGGCATCACGTTACCTGATTTCAAGCTTTACTACAAAGCTGTGATCACCAAGACAGCATGGTACTGGCATAAAAACAGACACATAGACCAGTGGAACAGAGTAGAGAGCCCAGATATGGACCCTCAACTCTATGGGCAAATAATCTTCGACAAAACAGGAAAAAATATACAATGGAAAAAAAGACAGTCTCTTCAATAAATGGTGCTGGGAAAACTGGACAGCTATATGTAGAAGAATGAAACTCAGCCATTCTCTTACACCATACACAAAGATAAACTCAAAATGGATAATGGACCTCAACGTGAGACAGGAATCCATCGGAATCCTAGAGGAGAACATAGGCAGTAACCTCTTTGATATCAGCCACAGCAACTTCTTTCAAGATATGTCTCCAACGGCGAAGGAAACAAAAGCGAAAATAAACTTTTGGGACTTCATCAAAATCAAAAGCTTCTGCACAGCAAAGGAAACAGTCAACAAAACAAAGAGGCAACCCATGGAATGGGAAAAGATATTTGCAAATGACCGTACAGACAAAAGGTTGATATCCAGGATCTATAAAGAACTCCTCAAATTCAACACGCACAAAACAGATAATCATATCAAAAAATGGGCAGAAGATATGAACAGTCACTTCTCCAATGAAGACATACAAATGGCTATCAGACACATGAAAAAAATGTTCATCATCACTAGCCATCAGGGAGATTCAAATTAAAACATTTTTGGAAAAAAAAACACAAAACACATTGAGATATCACCTTACACCAGTTAGAATGGCCAAAATTAGCAAGACAGGAAACAACATGTATTGGAGGGAATGTGGATAAAGGGAAACCCTCTTACACTGTTGGTGGGAATGCAAGTTGGTGCAGTAGTGTGGAGATTCCTCAAGAAATTAAAAATAGAGCTTCCCTATGACCCTGCAATTACACTACTGGGTATTTACCCCAAAGATACAGATGTAGTGAAAAGAAGGGCCATCTGTACCCCAATGTTTATAGCAGCAATGGCCAAACTGTGGAAAGAACCAAGACGCCCTTCAATGGATGAATGGATAAGGAAGATGTGGTCCATATACACTATGGAGAATTATGCCTCCATCAGAAAGGATGAATACCCAACTTTTGCATCAACATGGACGGGACTGGAAGAGATTATGCTGAGTGAAATAAGTCAAGCAGAGAGAGTCAATTATCATATGGTTTCACTTATTTGTGGAGCATAACAAATAGCATGGAGGACAAGGGGAGATGGAGAGGAGAAGGGAGTTGAGGGAAATTGGAAGGGGAGGTGAACCATGAGAGACTATGGACTCTGAAAAAAATCTGAGGGGTTTGAAGTGGCGGGGGATGGGCGGTTGGGGGAACCAGGTGGTGGGTATTAGAGAGGGCACAGAGTGCATGGAGCACTGGGTGTGGTGCAAAAATAATAAATACTGTTATGCTGAAAAAAAAAAAAAAAGGGACATGGTTACCTATAGGCTTTTCATAATACTCTTCATCAGGTTGAGGAGATTTCCTTCTACTCCTACTTTGCTGAGAGCTTTTTTTGGTTAATAAAAAATAGATTTTTGTCAAGTGCTTTTCCTCATAACTACTGGGATGGTTTTATGATTTTATTATTTCATTTGTTAAATGAAGAATTACACTGATTGCTTTTCAAATGTTAATCAAACGTTGTTTTCCTGGGATAATACTCAGTCATAATTCATTATCTTTTTACCAGTTGTTAAATTCAGTTTGCTAAAATTTTGTTCAGAGTTTCAGCATCTATATTCATGGGGGTATATTGGTTTGTAACTTCCTTTTCTTGTAATATCTTTGGCAGAGTTTGATATCAAGTAATGCTGGTTCCATAGAACAAGTCTAGAAGTACTTCCTCCTCTTCAGTATTCTGGAGCAGTGTGTAATAATGGTACTATTTATTCATTAAATGCTTGGTAGAATCAGCTAACGAAGCCATCTGGGACTGGAGTTTCTTTTGCAGGACAGTGTTTATCTACAAATTCAGGTATCTACTTTAGTAGATATACCCAGGTTACCTATTCCTTCTTGAATGAGCTTTGGAAATTTGTCTTTTAAGAAATTTCTCTACTTCATTTAAGTGATTAAATTGGTTGGCATAACATTGTTCCTAATATTATCCTATTACCCTTTTGTGTCTATCGTATCTGTGAGGATGTCCCCTCTCTCACTCCTGATGCTGGTACACTCTTCTTTAGTCATCAGTTTAGCTAAAGAATTATCAATTTTATTGATCTTCTCCAGGAACCAGTTTTGGTTCACTGATTTCTGGAACTGTTTTTTCTGTTTTATATTTCACTGACTTCAGTTCTGACCTTTATTTCTTCTCTTTTGTTCACTTTGGACTTAATTCAATATTCTCTTTCTAGTTTATTAAGGTGGAAGCAAAGTACATTGTTGTAAGACATTTTCTTCTGTTCTCAATGGGCTTTAGTGCTTTAAGTATTCCCCTCAATACTCCCTTAGTGGCCTATCACTGATGCCTAAATTCAGGGAGTCTACTAAACAGAGTCTGGGTTCCTTCTCTCTCCCTAGATGGCAGCCTATAACTCTCTCAAGGCAGTAAAATGGGAGCACTTGTAAGGTCTCAGATCACTTGTGTCTTGAAAGCTTCTATATCATATATCGTGTGCTTTTGGGTGGGTATTTACACAGAGGAACAATCTAGTCCTTGCTTCTCTATCCTGGTTGGAATGAGAGGTTGCTGCATACTTTGTTATGGCTGAATGAGAAGTTCCATGTATGTGGTCACATCACAAGTTCTCTAAGTATTGCTGGACATTTCATTTTTGTTATTATGAAGTATGCTTTGAAGATGATGTATCTTGCATTTCTATGAATATTACTGAAGAACATTAATAGAAGTGGAATTGATGGTTAAAATATTTTAGATTTTGATACATATGGTAATATCTAAAATAGCACTGGTTCGATAATTGTGATCTACTTCCTTTCAAATACGGACCACAGAATTATACTAGTAATAATCTTTTTAAAAACAGTATCTCTGTATAGTCATTTTGTCATGCTTTGAACAAACAGTGATTCTGGTCATTTGAATCAGGATAGTTTATGCTGCAGGAACAAACAGCTGCAAATGACAGTGATTTAGTACAACAAAAGTTTATTTCTCAGTCATACTACATTTCTCTCCAAATGCAGCTGATAGCTCTGGTCCCTGTTGTCTTCATTCTGGGACCAAGGGTGACGGAGAAGCTACTAGCTAGTAAACTGTCAATTTATCACAGAGGGAAAGAGAGTGGGATGAATACACTGCAACTTCTGCTTCTAACCACATGTTAATTCCACTCTCCTTGGGCAAAAGCTAGTCAAAATGGTCACATCTACCTTTAAGGGGGTGAGAAAATGAAATCATACCACATACCTGAAAGGAGAAACCTGGACTGTTTGAGAACCCCCATAATGACTGCCATATAGTAAGTGTGCAACCAAAATTTCACCAAAAATATTCAAGCATAAAACAATATCTCGGGACGCCTGGGTGGCACAGTTGGTTGGACGACTGCCTTCGGCTCAGGGCGTGATCCTGGAGTCCTGGGATCGAGTCCCACATCAGGCTCCCAGCTCCATGGGGAGTCTGCTTCACTCTCTGACCTTCTCCTCGCTCATGCTCTCTCTCACTGTCTCTCTCAAATAAATAAATAAAATCTTTAAAAAAAAATAAAAAAAAAAAAAAAAAGAAAAGAAAACAATATCTCATGGGGTCGGTGGTTATATAAAGTTTAAGGAGAGGAAGTTCCTCAGACTGCAGTCACTCCTGATACCAACAGCAGATACCAGGGATCTCCAAGACCCCCCTCAGATTGATAATTCACTGTAAGGACTCACAGGACTCCTCAAAAGCTGGTATACTCATGGTTATGATTTATTACAATGAAAGGATACAGATTAAGGTCAGTGAAGGAAAGGGATGCATGGGGCTGAGTTCAAGACAGTTTCAGATGTGAGCTACCAGTTGTCATCTCCCACTGGAGTCATGGACAATACTAAATTATATTTAGAAGAGCATGCATAGAGTATTGCCACAGAGGGACACTCACCCCAGCCTTTGTGTCCAGAGTTTTTACTGGGGCTTGTTCACAAGACATGGTTGACTTTCTGCCTACATGGCTGACTTTCATTCTCAAGCCCCTCCAGAGGCTGAGATGATACCTCCTGGCCCAAAGCCTTCACCATAAATCATACTGTTTGACTATTTGGTGTGACCCAAAGCCCCAGATAAACAGATACTCTTATTAGGCAGAACATTCCAAGGACTTAGATTATAACACAGGAGCTGAGGGTAAAGATCAGACCTCTCTTTGAGTAAGGATAAATCCTGACTACACAGAGTTAAATCATATTTGATTCAACATGATTTCAGAACTCTATAATGAAATGGCCTGTGAGTCCTATTGAAAAAAAAACATGCCTTTGAATTGTATCAGTAATATTTGCTACCTAATATAAAGTCTTTATTTTTGACAGTGTGACAGGAAAAAACAATGCCATATTTTCCTCAATATATAAACTGTCCACTTGGCAGAGAAAAATTCAGGTACGTTTCCCACTTTTTTTCCTCTTGCACATTGCCAAACTCAACACCTACAGAAAAAGATACTCTAAGATTTGCTTTGTTAGAGTTTGTCTCAGTTGACCTCTACAATACATTTAAATATGCTCTGAAGATCTATCCTGCCTTTCTTTTAAGAATTTATTTTCTTATCTATTTTCTAAATACTCTCAGTATTTTTCTGAAGATTCAGCTTTCACCTCATATTCCTTTGGAATAAGTTTCCCCAAAGGAAAGAAGGGGGCATTTAATTTTACAGAAACCTTAAGGCAATTCATTTTAAATCACGAACACCAGCTATTGTGTCTATAAACGTGGATGAACTTGCTGCTGTTTGTACTGTACTCAAACACAGTAGGAAGCCCCTGTAAATAGGGGGAATTATGAAATAAGCATTTCTAAATGGGTCAGGTTAGTCATCACTGACAACATTGATTCTAAGCCATCACCCTGTATTGAAGAATGAATAAAATCAAGAGGATTGCGTGGATCCTAACATTTCATTAACATCACATTCTATCTGGTGTGAAGTAGCTTTGTCTTATACGCTTTCATGGGTCTGACCTTTTCATTTGTTAAAGCAAAGAAGAAAAATTATTTTTGACCTGTTACTTTTCACTAATGCTTTTCTAACCAGGCCCTTATAAGGCAGTCTTTAAAATGAAAGGTAACACTGAATTATGTTTTCCAATTTAGTAGATTACTTAGTTTTAGAAGCTGTAACTAAGTAAAAAATCCAGCAAATACATTTTGCTTTAAAAAAAAAAGCAAATGGGGGCACCTGGGTGGCACAGTTAAGCGTCTGACCTTGATCTCAGCTCAGGTCATGAGTTCAAGCCCTGCACACTGGGCATGGACCCTACTTTAAAAAAAAAAAAAGAAAGAAAGAAAAGAAAAGTGAATACATTTATTTTCTTGATTAACTGAACAACATATCAGGTAAATACTTCATCAAAATCTAGAGATAATTTTTTTGCAATTGTTTTATTTATGAAAGGCAAAACCTGTGTTATTAACTTGATTATCAGCACAAATCTGGGATCACTGAGAGAAACAGGATGGTCATTCTAGATCATTTAATAAAACAGGTTAGTAGGTCATGTTTTATAGCTGTTGTGGTAATCAGCCATTTCTGAGGGCATTTCAAAAAAGGAGTCGTTAAAAAAAATGAAAATTTCTCAGTTTTTTGAACAAAAGAACATTTTAACACTGAACTATTTTTCTTATACAAAACAGTAAACTCAAGATACAAATTTATATTTCCTTGTTTATGGCAAGTTTTCCTGTGTTACTTCAAAATCTTTGAAAAATTATTGTCTCTTAAAATTGAAAATTAAGTACACAGCTATTTAATTTGACTTATGGGTTTTAGAAAGAAACTGCTTCAGTGTTTTTTAATGATTACTATTCATTAACATAAGGAATATACTCTATTGCCAGTCAATTACAATGAGATCATAAAGCAGAACTGTCAGAGGACACAGAAAACAATACTATGATACTTAATAGAGGTAATATTTAAAATGCCACAGGATAGCAGTAAACTGCCTACAAACACACTAATCAAGCACCCAAACTGAAATAAGGCAGCTCTTTGTTACCGAATTATTAAGGAGACTGTGAACAACAAACAGGCTCACAAACAGAAACAAGGTTTGCGGGGCACCTGGGTGGCTCAGTGGGTTAAGCCGCTGCCTTCGGCTCGGGTTGTGATCCCAGGGTCCTGGGATCGAGCCCCGCATCGGGCTCTCTGCTCAGCCGGGAGCCTGCTTCCTTCTCTCTCTCTCTCTGCCTGCTTGTGATCTCTCTCTATCAAATAAATAAAAAATCTAAAAAAAAAAAAAAAAAGAAAGAAACAAGGTTTGCCAATCAACAAATATGGTAACCAATCAAGGACAGAGAACAGTGCAAAAGAACTAACAGTGAGTCACACAGACATCTGTCCAACCTATCCAGGTGCATACAACCATACAGGAAACTCACATGGATGTAGAACACACACATAAACACGCACATGCATACCTGAGGCTGCTTGACAGTGGTGGTGATTGCATTTATTACAATAGTAGAAGTTAAAACAGAGCACAGCACGTCTGATTTTTCCATTTCCCTGTATAGGCTCCCTATACTGAGTGAAAGTATAAAGCTCAACATTCATAGGGAGAATTACATCTTCAAATCTTTCACATGAGTATTCTTATTTGAGCCTTCCAAAAACAGGATGAGGTATGCAAAACATGTACAAATAAAAATCAAGTAAAACCATTTTCTTGATCACACATCTTTCTAGTACTTAGGGTGGTATGGGATCTAAGAAGGGCTTTTGGGAGAAGCCCAGTCTTTTGAGAATGCATTAAGTTCTAGGTTTGGGGGAATGATTTTCCTCCTGAAGGAAGGAGCAGATCTCATGTGTGAGAGCTGGAGCTGTTTTCTTCCGACAATGATGCGTCCTAGAATATAATATCCCTTTGGGTTGAATCATAGTAAGAGTATATTTAGATCACTAAATCCTTATTAAGCATCTTTGCCATTATGTTTCATAAAAGAAGTTTTCTCTTCAGAGAAAATTTTGTTACCCATTTCTGTTATCAACATCAATCACACCATTTTACCTCTAGGGAACTTTTCAAATCTTTGAGAGGATATCACGACACTGTCCACAATTGAATGGAGGGTGTTTCATTAAGAGCAAATTGCTTTTGAGTCATATCCTGAAAGTGAATCATTACTTTTAGCAGGATAATTATACAGATGCTTCAGAAGAGAACCCAGTCAAACTCTTATTAGATTGATGTATTTCCCTTGGAACAGAGTTTTCATTTTCAATCCAGGAAAATTCACAAATATTAAACTTGTAGAATGACATATATAGGTCGCTTTTTTTAAGGGGGTGGTGATGATGTGCATCTCCTTCATTGACTCCTACATTTAATTCAGTTACATTTCCTTAAATTAACTACAGAAATACCTTGGAGATAGTACAGGTTCAGTTCTGGACCACAGTGATAAAACAGATCCCACAATAAATTGAGTCAAATGAGTTTTTTGGTTTCCCAGTGCAGATTATTGAGGAAGACATTGAAAAAAAATGGGGCTCCCAAACCTGAACATAAAGGTTGGCCATCAGTGATGATGGTCCCCAATCCAGGACAGAGAAGAGTACAAAAGAACAAGCCGTGAGCCACACAAGCATCTGTACAACACAGCGAGGTGCTCACGACAATAATGTCCACTACTGCTCACCTTGTTTAGAAGTCCTGTTTATACTACACTGTAGTCTATTAAGTGTGTAACAGCCTTATGTCCAAAAAATGTACATGCCTTAATTTAAAGATGCTTTATTGCTAAAAAAAAAAAAATGCTACCCATCATCTGAGCTTTCTGCGAGTTGTCATATCAGTGCTGGGTGGCTGCTGCCTCATCAGGGCGGTGGTTGCTGAAGGTTGCGTGGGGCTGTGGCAATTTCTTAAAAGAAGACAACAGTGATGTTTGCCACAGTAATGGACTCTTCTTCTCACGAACAATTTCCTCTGTATCATCCCATGGAGGTATTTCGATAGCGTTTAACCTACTAGTAGAACTTCTCTTAAAACCGGAGTCAGTCCTCTCAAAGCTTCCACTGCCGCATCAGCGGGACTTCTGCAGTATTCTAAACCCTCTGGGTCATCTCAACAATCTTCACAGCATCTTCACCAGGAGTAGATTCTATCCGAAGAAGCCACTTTCTTTGAACATCCATGAGAAGCAACATTTCGCTCATTTAAGTTTTATCCTCCTACTGCAACAGTTCAGTCACATCCTCAGGCCCCACTCCTAATTCTGTTCTCTTGCTATTTCTACCACATCTGCAGTGGCTTCCTCCATTGAAGTCTGGAAACTCTCCAAGTCATCCATAAGGGCTGGAATCAACTTCTTCCAAACTCCTGTACATGTCGGTAGTTTAACCTATCCCATGAATCACTGATGTTCTTAATGAAATCTAGAATACTGAATACTTTCTGGAAGGTCTTCAATTTGCTTTGTCCAGATCCATCAGAGGAATCACTGTCTGTGGCAGCTATAGTCTTACAAAATAATTTTTTTCTAAGATTTTATTTATTCAACTGAGGGAGAGAGAGAGTGAGGGCAAGTGAGTGCACAATTTTGGGGGAGAACAAAGAGGGAGAGAAAAGCAGATTCCCTGCTGAGCAGGGAGCCAGATGTGGAGCTTGATCCCAGGACCCCTGAGCTAAAGGCAGGCGCTTAATTGACTGAGCCACCCAGGCACCCCATGAAATGTATTTCTTTTTTTTTTTTTTAAAGATTTTATTTATTTATTTGAGAGAGAGAGAGACAGTGAGAGAGAGCATGAGCGAGGAGAAGGTCAGAGAGCGAAGCAGACTCCCCATGGAGCTGGGACCCCGATGTGGGACTCGATCCCGGGACTCCAGGATCACGCCCTGAGCCGAAGGCAGTCGTCCAACCAACTGAGCCACCCAGGCGTCCCAATGAAATGTATTTCTTAAAGAATAAGACTTGGAAGTCAAAATGACTCCTTGACCCACGGGGCTGCAGAATGGAGGTTGTATTAGCAGGCATGAAAACAGTATTAATCTCGCACATCTCCTTCAGAGCTCTTGCATGGCCAGGTGCACTCTCAATGAATGGTAGTATTTTTAAAGGAATCTCTTTTCTGAGCAGTACATCTCAGCAGTGGAGCATGTGGGAAACAGTCATGCTGTCATCCAGGCTTTGTTGTTCCACTTAGAGATCATAGGCAGAGTACATTTAGCATCTTTCTTGAGGGCCCTAGGATTTTGAGCATTAGCTTCCACCAAAAGTCACCCACTGCATTAGCTCCTAACAAGATAATCAGCCTGTCCTTTGAAGCCAGGCATTGACTTCTCCTCTCTAGCTATGAAAGTCCTGGATGGCATCTTTTTCCAGCTGAAGGCTATTTTGTCTACATTGAAAACCGGCTGTTTGGTGAATCATCTTAGCTGGATCTTCCAGATAACTTGCTGCAGCTTCTCCATCAGCCCTTGCTGCTTCACCTTGCACTTCTACATTCTGGAGATGGCTTCTTTCCTTAAACGTCACGAACCAACCTTTGCCAGCTTCAAACTTTTCTTCTGCAGCTTCCTCATCTCTTTCAGTTTTCACAGAATTGAAGAGAGTGAGGGCCTTGCTCTGGAGGAGGCTTAAGAGAAGGAGGCTTAAGGAGCATTAAGGGAATTCTCTGGCTGGTTTGATTTTCTATCCAGGCCAATAAAGCTTTCTCAGGTATCAGCAGTAAGACTGCTTTGCTTTCCTATCATTTGTTTATGCAGTGGAGTAGCACTTTCAATTTCCTTCAGGAACTTTTCCTTTGCATTCATAATTTGGCCAGCTGATGCCAGAGACATAATTTTGGGCCTCTCTGAGCTTTCAATAGGCCTTCCTCACTAAGCTTAATCGTTTCCAGCATTTGATTTAGAGTGAGATGTGTGACTCTTTTCACTTGAACACTTTCAGACCCTTACAGGGTTATCAATGGGCCCGATTTCAATATTGCTGTGTCTTAGGGAATAGGGAGGCTCGAGGAGAGGGAGACAGACAGGGGAGAAGTTAGTTGACAGAGCAGTCAGAACACACACATTTATCAGTTAAGTTTTCCATTTTATATGAGCACTGTTCATGGCACCCCAAAACAATTACAACAGTAACATCAAAGATCAATGATCAGAGATCATGTAACAAATATAATAATAATGAGAAAGTTTGAAATATTTCAAGAATTACAAAAAGGGAGAGACATGAAGTGAGTAAATGCTGTTGGCAAAATGGCACCCATAGACTTGCTCAACATGGTGTTGCCACAAACCTTCAATTTGTAAAAACAAAAACAAAACAAAAAACCCCACAATAGCTATAGAGCCCAATAACTTGAAGCACAATAAAATGAGGTAGATTTTTGTGGTAAAAACATCAATCAATAAATCTCAGAATTTCTTTCCCAACATTAATAGCATCTCTAGCACTTTTCCTGATTGTTCTTAGTATAGAGCTAGAACATGATCCAACCATAAAATGGTATGAATTTGACCATGAGGTCAATGGACTTGACAAAACTTTCTTTTCACAAACCCTGATTCCCCTATATTCTGGAAGTCATATAAAACCTATTTTCAAATAGCCTAAATTTACTTTTTTTGTTGTTATTACACAGAAATATGTTGAGAATGGTAATGACTTCTTCTGAATTATGCAGAAAAATATACCCAAATAGTTTTTAAATAAAATGCTTCAACTTTTAAACTTCAGTGTGCTATAAAATAGGAAGAATAATGGGAGGGCATCCCCAATTAGATTTCCCTGAACTGATGACATCATGTTATTCTATTCCAATAGCTTTAGTGTATCAGAGTCCCAGCCCAAATCCAACATTTTTCTAGAAAGAGGACAATAATGTAAAATGAACTTCTGAGTGCACCATTTAATTATGTCCTGTCCCATGGTGAAAGACTGTGGATGCAATATCTAGTCTTTCCCCAGTTGCTCTGGCCACTTCTTTCTTTCTTGTGTCTTTAAGCTCAATCTATATTTTACTGACTCCTAAATGTGTATCTCCAGTCCTGACCTCTCTCTTAAACTGCAGACTTTAATATCCAATGTTCTATTTGACTTCCCTTGGATTTCCAAAGGCCATCAGAAACTTACATCCAAAGAAACTTCCAGCTCTTCTCCTTCAAAACCTGCTTCTTTTGTGGTTTTCCTATCTCAGTAAATAGCAATGCCATGTTTTCTGTTGCTAAGGCACACTTCGCAATCATTCTTTACTCCCATATTTCCATCCATACTCTCTGCACAATTGGTCAGCAAATCTTCTCAGTGAGACCTTCAAAACATGCCCAGAATCTGAATACTTCTCACCACCCCTACTGCCACCATCCAAGCCCTATCATCTCTCACCGGGAGGGCACAATGGCCTCCTAACTGCCCCCCTTGCCTCCTTTCTCACTCGTACAATAAAATCTTAACGCCCTAGCCAGAGTCATCCTGTTCAGATGTTAGCTCATGACATTTCTTTGTTCAAAAACATCCAGAGGGATCCTTGCCCTCAAAGTAAAAGGCAATCCTCACAGTACCTATAAAATCTCCCTTTAATCTGTTCTGCCCACTGCATTTCTTTGACTTCATCTTCTCCCACCTCCTCCCTCCCTCCTTCCTTCCTTCAGCTCTAGTCACAAGGGCCTCCTCCTCCCTGTCCCCCCAAGCCCTCAAAGTACTCTCTTGTCTTGGGGCCTTCGTACTCACTTTTCCGTCTATGTGGAATGCTCTTTCTAAAGGTACTAACAAGACTCACTCTCTCTTTCTCTTTCAGGGCTGTTTTATTTTCTCACTAACCACTATATGATATACTACGTGTTTTTTTATGCGTCACTCACATTGAAATGTAAGCTGCAGGCAGGCAGAGATCTTTGCCTGATTTGGTTTCTGGTATATGTGCACTACTACCTAGAGTGGTGCCTGGCATGCAGCAGGTACATACTGTATAATCGAATGAATAAATGTCTTGTTATTTTACATCGTATCTTGTTCCAGTAGAGAGATGATGGATGGGTGTGGATGGATAGACAAGTGAAATGAACCTGCAGATAAGCTGGTAGGACCTGTCACTACCATGCCCCACCCCTTTCCAGGAAAGACAGCCCAAGCACCAATACAAAATTACAGATAGAAATCTCCCCATTTTAGCCTAAGGACAGCATATAATCATTATGCATTTTATATTTCTCAGAAATTTAAGTATTAAATAACGCCTTTCCCTGGAGCACCTTAAAATGTGTTCCCCTCAAAAAAGCAGCATAATTGCTCGTACTTATGCATCTCTATTATACATCAGGTAGCAGTAGAAGGCTTTGCGGAGTCAAGATCCCTCAGCTTCTGACACCTTTGTATTGGAACAGAAAATGTAGATGAGCCCAAGAAGTCGTCTGACATTTACAATAAATCCTTTGTGCTTTAGAAAGTCTATTATTGCCTGCATTATTAGCATAAGAAAAAAGTGAAATGACTTGTAGACTGTCAACAGAGCTCCACGGTGACCCTGGGCCAGTCGTTTACCTCAGCTAACCTCACGTGGTTCTTCTAGTCTACGTGGGCATGTCACAGTGAAACACATTAGTCAAGGAAGGCTCTGAGAAGGAAGCAGGGCTCACTCTTGGTGGTTAACCAAGAGTGTTCTCCTGAGGTCAAAGTGTGAGTGCCACAAGTACTCGGTGTTGACCACAGGTACAATGAAAAGACAAGTGTTCCTGAGGAGACCGAGCCCCTGCAAACTTGCCTGCTGTTCAGAGGGTGGCCCTGGCCTCCTAATGGCCCATCCCTCACACTTTCAGTCTCCTCTTCAGAAGCCCAGGACCTACACTCTTCTTCCTTTCAAAACTGGCATACAACTAAGACACTGATCACAACTGAAACAAGTTGCCTCCTGCTAGGTTGTGGTATGTCCTTCTGGAGAGAGGGAAGCCAGAAGCAAAGTGCATGAAGGGCCAGCAGTGAAGTATCAGGAATCACCAAGCCTCTGCTTGAGGGGGCAGGACTTTGTCAGTGCTCTGGAGATAAAGCCATGCAGGACAGACATGCACAGCCCCTCTACCCTGAGCCTGTACCTGCTTTACTTACTGTAATGACTAACATTAAAATTAAAATTAATTAAAATTATTATCTCTGCCCATGGGTCTAAAGTCTGAAGGAAATTCAACAGACCTTCAAGCATGTACTCACAAACTTTGGGAGGACCTTTGAAGTCACTTTATCTAACTTTCTCATTTTACAGAAAAGGAAATAAAGTTTCCAAAGAGTTGACTGCTGGCTTGCAATCTCCTCAGTAACACTCCATACCTTGATTTTGTGTGTGCTTGAAAATGACTGGACTGCATTTGTTACAAAAGGCCCTGTAATTCAGCATAGTCTTTCTGATGAGGGAGCACGGGGCTGGCTGGAGACCAAAAAAAGCTGGCGCCTTGCACCCCCCTCTCCATCCGCTCCCCCTCTGTCATATGTGTAGCATCCCTCAGGCAGCCCTGACTGCCATGAACAATAAGCAAATAGTTAACTTGCAGAGCTCACAATCCTTCTAGACTGGAGTCTCCCTTGGCTTACAAATGTCCTAAATCTCACTAACAAAGGCGATTGATAGCAGGATTGTGACATCCCACCAAAAAGTCTCCCAGCTATCTTAATGTTAATAGCTGGTCTAAAGACCACATTGATCAAGCCGCAAGGGCAAGGCCTCCGGTAGGCCTCTGACATCCTGGCACCTTGTAGGCCCTCTTTAGCATATGAAAACTCCATTGAAACCTCCCTTCCCCTCACCTTCCCCCAACTGCAGGGTACAAAACCTGCCATCCCTCCCAACCGGGGGCGGCTGCATCTCTGCCTGCCCACGGGTCCTGTCCCCATGCTTTAATAAACCACCATTTTGCACCAAAGATGTCTCAAAAATTCTTTCTTGGTCATCGGCTCCGGACCTCAGCCCACCGAACCTCACCTAGGTTCTAGAACTTCATCATTTCTGCATATCCCCTGAGTCTGAAACACTAATATTTGACTGAGCCTGTTGACCAGGATGCTCCAAAAATGCCCATGTTCTAGGAATATAGATTGTATAATGAAAAGTTTTCAAGTGGGACTAAGAAGGAACAAACCTGTCATCTGACTCTAAACTACATTAGCCCCATGGCCACAGACTTTATCTGATTGACCAAAGAAAACCCTGGTGGTATGAAGAGGACACTGGATGGGAGAAGGTAGATGGGAGTTTCAGCCCAGTCTTTGTCATAAGGTAACCATTTCACTTTGGGCAAGCACTTCATCTCTTTGGGACTTAGAAATCCTCCTATTAAGTATTCAAACTTACTGTCATCTTCTAGGACAAGGCAGATGGATGAGCAAAGCAAGTGGACAATAGTTTTGCTTTAAAGGTAAAATGCCTCTTTGGCACAGTATCTCCTAATCTAGCAAAGATTTGGAGAAACAGATTTTCTAGAAAGGCTAAGAACACACTTGTGCTATCCTAAGACTCTCTAGTTCCTTTCTTTGGCCAGAAGATGAAACGAGGGCAGGAACCAAGAAGATCCTTCCCCTAACCTGATTTCAGTGAGAGAAACATGATCCATACTTGGCCAGTGATGGTACCTTCTTCCCTACCAATCCAAATAGGTCCAAAGTATAGAGAGAGAACCAAAGCAGACCCAACCTAAGTTCTTCCCTCAGACTGGTATACGAATCTTGGGAAATAAAATTTATTTTCTAGGGGTGCCTGGGTGGCTCAGTGGGTTAAAGCCTCTGCTTTTGGCTCAGGTCATGGTCTCAGGGTCCTGGGATCAAGCCCCACACGGGGCTCTCTGCTCAGCAGGAAGCCTGCTTCCTCCTCTCTCTCTCTGCCTGCCTCTCTGCCTACTTGTGATCTCTGTCAAATAAATTTAAAAAAATCTTTAAAATTTATTTTCTCTAGAGCTACTAAGCTAGGGTGATGCAAGCCTGAAGTTACAGTGAATCCTTCCTTTGGGCCCTTGGCAGAAGACCATCTATTAGAGGGGAAGTGAGGCCAACAAAGAGATAAACAGAGCTGAGAGAAAGACGGTATTCCTTTTACACTGTCCTATACCTGCATCCAGCCATGCCTGAAGATGCTTGAGTCCAAAAATTCTCTTTTTTGCCTGAGCTGGTTTTGGCTGGGTTTCTGTCACTTTTGATTAAAAGAATCCTCTAATTTTTCAAATGAGGAAGGTTAGGTTCACATGAAGGGAGTGACTGACTCAAGGTCACATAGCACACTGGGGACAAAATTTGGACTTGAAATCAGGTCTGAGAGTTTCTATTCCAATGCATTTCCTATTACACTGTGCTTTATAATACTCTCTTGTGAATTATTCAGCATTTTCTGAGTGATAGTACAGGTCTTTATTCATGCCATACTGCATCATGGCAAAATCTATCCATTCATCTAAACAAAAGCTGGAGAATCATTTATTAAGGACTTCATGACACAAGAAGAGAGCTTAGATTAATTGACTTGTGTCTAGGCTAAGTCCAAATAAAGGATTCAGTGATGTCAGGATCAAAGGTAGAATTCATGTACTCAATTCTATCTCTACTGCCCCCCCCACGCCAGAACAATTTGCTTTGCTCTAGGCATAGCAATAGGGTCTTCCATCAATGTGTTCATGTGTAGTGACCTCACAGTGGGCTTCATGCATAGGTGAAATTCAGTAGGTACTGGAAGGAGAGAAGGAAGGAAGGAAGGCAAGAAAGAAGAGAAAGAGGACAGGTGAAGAAAAGGAGAGTGCGTTTCAAGTAAAAATTAACTGTTGTTTTCTCTTGTTGAGCAGAGCTTACATCATATCTTATCTTGTAGCGGTCTTACAATATGTCTGTGAAACCCAGTCTACCATGCAACCACTGCTTTTTCTAAATTGAACAGAAAAAACCTCAAGCTGGAGCCACAGATCATGAACCTGTCTTGGTAGCCTGGGATATGAGGAGGTAACTAACAGTGGTGACCCTTGATACACACCCTGATTGCAGCAGTTCTGTGAACTGGTTACAACAGGGTTTAGTCATGCTCAGTAATCCTCGTTTACAAGGGCTACACAGGAGAGTAAACTGTGTGAAAAGTGGCCAGTTCCTGGATTTAGTAACATGATGAATAACGTTTTAGGAAATTTGAACACTTGATGATGAATAGATGTTAAGATTATTTTATTTGAATTATTGTTTAGTGGGTGTTATATCATTCTTTGTGATCAGAATTTTTCAACCACGAACAGGATATAGAAAAATGGTAAAAAAAAAAAAAAAGTTTCAGAGTCAGAAAATAAGATGATCATCAAAAGAATGTATATGTTTCCCATGGCCTTGTTAAGAGACTCCACCACTTTAAAACTTGATCTTTCCCCACTTCAAATTGGGTAATGGAAGGCCAAAGATTCCACAGCATCGTAATCACGAAGCTAAGAGGCATCTTTTATATCATGCTGTCCTCAGCTGAAATTTAAATACCATAAAAATGAAAGGGGAAGATATTTCACTATCACCCTAACTGAATTAGCAAAACAGAACATGTTGTATGAATTATTTATTAAAATTAGGTTTTCTTTAGGTAAGAAATCTTCAGCCTGACTTACATGGTAATCTAGAAGGTCTCATCTCACTTATAAGTGGGTTTTATTGATCTTTCCATCAGTAGTTTTGTTTTCTAAGCAGCGTATATTATAGCAATTATTTTTGAACTTTTGAAAGATCTATAAAAATTAAGTATGGGTTTTGTTACGATTCACTGATGGTGGTGACATCAACTTCTGGTGTCATTTATTATTGAGAAACTTACAATGTGAGGGCACGATTTGCTGTCCAGCAAACTGTTCACAGGCTTCTGGTGTTTACTGTTCCATGAGGACGTCCATAGAGCCATTATTCTGTCTCTTGGAGAAATACTAAAATCTTAGCTTTGCTGGTGAGCACTATGAAGTCCTTTTATGAGATGCCTACAATAGCACCACATGCAATCTTCACCACTGATTCTTTAATTCAAGGGTTTATTCAACAAATATGTGCCATTCACTGTTCAAGACTCTGAAAGCAGAGTCGTACCATACAGAAATGGTCCCTGTTTTGGGAACTTTGATTCTGGTGTGAGCATGGAGAGACAAGCAACAAGTGAATGAACACCTGAAAAAGGAGATTTAGAGGTTCAAGAAAGCAACACAGATAATATCATCGAGGATATGGGGTGATGGCAATATGAATGGGGTCATGGGGGAAAATTCTTACTGGGGAGATGCCAGTTGAACCCAAAACTGGAAGAAGGAAAGAAGGCAGCCTGCATTTCCCAGTCTGAGAACAGCAAGAGCCCAAAGGATGGACTGGCATTGCACTGAGGGAAAACAAGTGGCTGCGTGCAAGTGTGACAAGGCTGGAGATGGAAGCTGGGCTCCCACCATGCAGGACATCACAGGCATGGTGGGAAGCTAACACTTTGTCTAAGGGTTTGGGGAAGCTACTGAGGGTCTTCAAGCTGGGAGGAGATACCCTATTTATGTTTTAAAAAGATCACTCTGGGTGCAGGTGGATAAATGATCATCAGGAGGAGCACAGGAATGAAGAGGGTTACTGGCTCATTTCTAGCCTGGATCTCACACCATGATGCCAGGCAGAGAGGGTGAGTGGGGGGTTGAAATCTAGCTTTTGTGCCATGCACCAAGCCTTATGTCCAGCCTGGGGCTACGTTCACCTGTACAGAGGGTATCTTTTTCTGTCATATACAAGGCACCAGTTGGGCACGAAGGAGAACAGCAGGGAAGGTATCAGAGTAATCATTGCAAGGATAAAATGATAGTGGAGAAAGAGAGAAGTGGGCCTAGGACATATGTGGGGGTAGAGCTGGCAGGGCTTACTGATGGGTTAGATGGGAGGATGGGGAACAGAGAAAACAACAGTGAACCTTAAACCCATGGGGTACAGTGCTATCACTGACTGGGGTAGGGAAAACTGGGAGTGGACCATGGTTCTTTTTAGGAGAGAGGGCAAGAATTAATTTTGAGCTAGATTCAGTCTAAGATACATGCTAGATGTTGAACAATCAGATGTAGGAGCTGAGGGAATCTCTGATTTCAGAAATATAAAGAAATTATTGCCTCTTCTCAGGTCTTCCTCATGATGCTTGACCCACTGGGGACTGGAGCCAGGCAGAGGGAGGGAACTAGAGTTAGCCCAGATGGGTATTCTTCATCCAACAGAAGATTTTAAATAGGTTCAAACTCTCAGATTTCCATCCCTGAACACTTCTCCCCCTCAAGGTGATGGGAGACCCTGGTGGCCCCCCAGCTGTGCTTGGAAGGAGTCTTTGTATCTTCTGGCATTCCCTACCTGCTGTGGGCTCTAGAGCAATACATCTTACTCACATGGGCCCGGTCCCTGCTTGCCCTGCTGGCATTCACTGCTGACGCTGGCAGCCAGCGTGGCTTGGTGAGAGCTTGGTGGGGGCTCAGAGACTCCCTGGCTGACTCAGTCTCATGCCAGCTGGCCCTGTACACCTATCTGGGTGTCTGCCATATTCTCCACCCAATTCCTGACCCAAACACCCACCCTGGCCCTGTTGGTGTTTACTAGCTCCCTATCCAGCTAGGATCCATGGACGCATTGCCAACACATGGGAATTTCTGAGTTCTATCCTCACCATGTGGGGACTGGGGATAGCTTAGGGAGCCACCACCCAGCTCACCTCTACCTGACCATGCCATACCACTGATGTTACTCAGATATGTTCATCCACCATCTGCTCCCCAACACCAAGGTTGGCAGAAAGGCCAGCTAGGTGATGCTCTCCATTCAGAGCTTCCAAAGTAAAACGGGCAAGGACACTCAGCATTCTCCTCCCTCTGCCTAAGTGGGAGTTCAGGGAGGAAAGACCAGCACCCTTGTGTCTCCTTCTGTCTCGTCTGCCCTACCTTCTTTTCCCTATAATCCCTTAATACCAGAAGAAATAGCCTTCCAGTTTTCATTCCTCTTGGTCCCTTCCTCCCCTGGCCTGGGGCAGCAAGCTTCACAGCCCAGCCAGCAAAGTCAGGTGGCAATCTTCTATGTATACACCTAATCCTAATATATTGAAAGATACAAAAATTCCTTCTGGTCTCAGTGCTAAACCCTGATGGCTAACGGAGTGTGAGAAGTGGTGATATGATTCTTCATGGGAAACAACATCTGGACGTGTTTAAATCTATTACACTTTGTAATGCAAGTTTGTAGTTTGTAGCCCAGTGAAGCTGTCAGTGAAGGAGACATAATTGGAGACTCATCAGCATGTGGATGGAGTAAAGCCAGGAAGGAAGGAGACATCTATGTCATGATAAAAGAGAGCTGAGCGCCCAGCACTGAGTACTAGGGAAGCCCAGGAAGGAGAGGCTGAAATGGAGGGAAAGAGCCATCAAAGGTTACAGAGAGAAAGTGTATGAGATAGGAAGAAAGTCAAGAATATGTGGTGTCACTGAGGCCATGAGAGGAGCAATTTTCCAGAGGAAGGGAGCACTCAGTGGAATCAAATGTTCCCAGGAGGTCCAGACTATGACGGCTCCTAACCCGTACTCTGATCCTGACCCTGACCCTGACACACCTTCAACTCTTCCTTAGAAGGATACTGAAGACAAGCTGAAATTAATAATAATAATAATTTTAAAAATGCCTTATCTAAAAAGGCCAGTGGTAACAAAATTTCATAAAACCGTGTCACTGTTTTTAATTACAATGATGCTCTATTCAGACAACGCTGTGCTCTTTGAGCCAAACTGAAACCCCATCGGGATGACTGAATTAATGAACACTGGTGATTGGAGATCCCCACTATTACTGAGAATTTTTAGAGGTACTCCACAGGATCTTTTAGTCTGCTTCTCATGAAGTATCATGAGAAGCAGAACAATGCTTCTTTCTTTGTTTTGTTTATCTTGTTCTGAAATCAACTTGGAAAACACACTTGTCTCTCCTCCTTTCAAACAGACACCAAAGCACATGGTTTTGTGGGCAGGGCCTCTGCTGGGTGCTGTGCTTGGTGTCCCAGGTGCTCTGGAGACAGCAGAAGTATAACAAGAGGTAAAGCCTCCTTTTCCACCAAAAGGAGCTTTGAAATAAAGCGTTGGGGTGGGTATGACACTGATGTCCTTCTGCATCTACCCACCATTGTTCTGAATTTCTGGTGCCGCCATCCCTATCCTGACCTTCACTTTCAGTTGTGACTGTGACCATAGTAGGAATCTTATTCATTTTCTCTGTTCCACTTTATCTATTTCATCAAACTGGATAATCTAGAGTATGGAAATAATAAACTGTGAATACAGTGTTCAAGTGCAGAGTTTGAATGAACTAGTTCCTTAAATGGTCAGCCTCTGAGCAGAATGATAATGCAAAGAGAATGGGTTGAGTCCTGACTCTGTCTCTCACCAGTTGAATGACTGTGGAGGTCTACAGAACAGAGTAGGTTTGTGGATAGGCGGTGAGAAGCCTGGCCTCCAACTTGGGCTGGGTTTCTAGAACCTGTCACTAGTCATGGAGGGGGAACAGAGCTTGCCATGACTTTGGGGAGAAAGACTGAGTCAAGAACTGAAAAGAGAGTCATTTTGAATAATTCCATCGAAGGGAGCAGGATAGAGAAGTAGAAGTGGAGACAGAAGCCAAGAGCTTGCATTTAAGGCCAACTTGATAGTTAACCAGTCTGAGGGGGTGCAAAGGAAGTGGATCCCAATGTGATCCTACAGTGCTGCTGCACAGAGCCCTGTCTCCTCTGAGATGGAGAGCAGAGAGTGGCTCTCCAACCTCCAAGCTGGCTGATGTCCAACCTCCAAGACAAGAAGGAGGCCTGGCTCTTGAGATAAGGTGAAATTCCACCCCAGAAGCTGTCCGCACTGCTGACCGCACTATCCCTGTTCTGAACCACCACTCAACCTCTCAGCTGCTAAAGAAAAAGCATACATCTAAATTTGTCTTCTATTTTTGTTAAGGACGGAAAGAAATTGCACTGGTTTACATGGGTTCTGTTGGGACCCATCTCAGTTCAGATTATCTTTCTGAACAACTGTTCCTATGTATCAGCAGAGCAAAAATTACCGGATATATAAAAACACTCAGCCTTTTAAACAGAACATTCAGAGTGAATAACCCTGAGGGGCGGGGAGGAGAGCTTCTCCTCTCTCCCATGTTTCCTCTGTATTTTTTTTTAATAATTCTTATTCTTCCATTGCATTGATAAAATGAGAGCAGGCTATTACGGCAAAGAAGCATAACAGTTCTTGAAGATAAAAATTATAACTGCAAAACTGAAAAGAAAAATGGAATCCCAGCAGCAGTAAGCACAGCTAGCTTCCGTCTTGCTTTCTAATGCCATTCTCCAGTAAAAGGAATCGGCATTCTTTGGAGAAACAGCTGTCTCTGGACTGCCCCAGAAAATAGACAACATGAACCTGGAACACCTTGTAGTGCCAGAAAGTAATGTGCTTACAAAACAAAAACATAAACGCGACAATCACAGGGTCAAAAGGGACACAGGAGACAAAAGAAACAGCTCCCAATGGTCAAAGCTACAACAATATGAGCCACAAAATATAAAGCTGTAATGGATTGCAACCTGAAATGTAAAATAAATACCCGAGTCCACACTGATATAAATAATTGAATAAATAAATAAACAGGAAGACAAAGGTGCCATGCAGACTAATCCCAAATAATTTATGTAGATACTCAGCCCACAAGGAAGTGAAACCTAACTCCCCACTCTTTATGTGTGGGCTGTCTATGGTGACTTTCTAAGTCTACTTTCAAAGACTACAGCATGGAAAGAGGGGGAAAGAGAAATCTACTGTGGAGAAATCTGACAAACACCATCTCTGCCAGACCATCAAGGCCAATATCAACAGGGATAAGTCATGTTAGTGTTTGTATTCTTAAATGATGTGATGAAAATAAATCATTTCTGTGGTCTTCCTCCCTAATCATGAGAGAAACAGCAAGCAAATCCCAACCGAGGGACATTCTATAATACCTAACCTAACCAGCACTCCTCAAAATAGTCAAGGTCATCAAAAATAAGATCTTGAGAAACTGTCGTACCTTGGAGGAGCCTAAGGAGATAAAATGGCCAAATGTAATGTGTTCTGGATGGGATGCTGGAACAGAAAAGGACATTAAGTAAAAATGAAGGAAATCTGAATAAGGTAAGGACTTTAGTTAGAAATAACATGTCAATATCGGTGCAGTAATTGTAACAAATATGTGGTAATTATGTAACAAATGTAAGTTGTTAACAATAGAAGAAACTAGATGTGAGATATATGAGAACTTTCTGTACTACATACATGATTGTCTTGGAAATGTGTTCTAATAGAAAAACTTTATTAAAGATCAAAAAAGAAGACAGGAAGACACTGGTAAAATGTGGGAGAGAGTAGGCTGCTTTTGGAAGTATTGTCAGATTTTGGAGGAAGAGGAGCTAGATGGCTGAATCCAGGGAGAAAAACTTCAGTGGAAGTGAAAGTTTCAGTGGGATTTTTAATTAATGTTAGTGGAAAATATAAGGCCATTTTATGTGTCTTTGTGATTTGTATGTATCACCTTCCTCATTTTTATAAAAAACGGTACAAAGTGGGCTACATGAGCTTGTTACTTATTTGGGGGGATGCAAATTAAAATTTAAAAATATTAAAACATTCATTAATGGGGGGAACCCATCCTCAATAGAGGCTTTTAAGCAACAGACTGGGTTCGCAGATAAATGAATTGGCAATTAAAAGACACAATCCAGAAGTGCCCTTAAAAATCAGAAGTAAAGACAATGGTAAGGAACTTAAGGGAAAAAACTAAAGGCATGAGAAATAAGCCTATGAATTTCAATCTGTGTAATAGGAATTACAGAAGGAGAAAAAAGAGAACTGGAGATCAGTGAACTAAAAGAAAGACTTTTACTGGAGAAAGACTATGATCTTAAGATCAAATGGGCTACGTGCTGGTCAGGAATAAAAAGCATAATAGCCACAACTATTCAAATTCTGGTAAAATTTCTCAGTCTGCATGAGGATGTAGATCATGCAGGCAGAAGGGAAAAGGTTTCCAAAAAGGTTTCCTACAGAGGAAAAAGAAATAGGAATTTCATCAAAGATGTAATTAAAAATTGAAATTACAGATTCTTAAGAAATTAATGCAAATGAGCCAACCCAACACCAAAAACCACAGGATACTGCCCAGGCTGTGCTCCCAAGAAGGTGGGTCATAATCTGCTAAGAGCTGTGTAATTCTGGGAAAGTTAGTTAATTTTTCAAATCTTCAATGCCTTGTCTTTAAATAATATCAGTTACTTCCATGATGCTAATTATGTGCCAGACACTGTTCTAGGGAATTTAAGTGCTAATTTATCCTCCACAAGAGCCCTATAATGTAGATGATATGATTAATCCATTGTACAGCTGTAAGTCACTTGCACAAGATCACAGAGTTACAAGTGGCAGTAACCATCTAGCCCAAATCTGCACTCATCACCACTAAGCTATAAAGACTTCTTATGAAGCCTTATGCAGTGTTATGAGGATTCAGTGGGATAATGCAAATAAAGCGTGTAGCACTCTGCTTGCCATACAGTGTACTCAGTAAGTGAAACTACTGTTTGTTTAAAAAATGAAGCAAACATATGACTCAAGGAGCTAGAAGAGGAACAACAAAATAAATCCAAATCCAGTAAGGAGGAATGCAAGTATGTAAAATGCTAATTTGGAAAGCTAAGAAAAATCATGCACAGAATTGATAAATAAAAGCATAACCTGAATATCTGAAAAGAATCGAATATATAAATTTCTTACAAGGTTTTTTCCCAAGAGAAAACATGGGTAAAATGCACAATCTCACCACTTTGTTAGCATAAATCTGGGATCATTGTCTAGGAAAATGCACACAAAAAATTAAGAAGTAGAAAACCTAAAAGAGCACTAAAAAGAGAAAAACCAGAAAATTCCAAAAAAAATAATGCCCAAAGGCCATCAGATCCAGGTTTTCCAGACAGGTTTATCAAAACTTAATTCATTTAGCAAAAAAAAAAAAAATTTTTTTTAAGAAACATTATTTTCCATCAAGCTTATTTCCATATTCTGCTTAAGAGTCTGGAAAAACAGGGATGCCTGGGTGGCTAAACTGGTTGTTCATATGACTCTTGGTTTCTGTTCAAGGCATGTTCTCAGGGTGGTGAAATTGAGCCCTGTGCAGGGCGCTGCCCTGAGCTTGGAGCCTGCTTAGGATTCTTTCCCCCTTTCCCTACCCCCTCCCCCACACTCAGGTGCATACCAGCATGTGCATGTGTGTGTGTGCTCTGGAGCGTGCCCTCGCTCACTTTCGTTATCTCTCAAATAAATACATAAATAAAATTTTAAAAAAAGAGAGTCTGGAAAAACAGCTTAAGACCATTAGGTGATTGTTCCTACCCATCAGCTGCGGTCCAGTCCTCAGTAGCGATGGAGGGAGGCAGTCTTCTGCTGGGATGGGCTGAATAAGCATGAGGGCGCCCACTCCCTCAGACAAGTCTGCCACATCGGAGTGAGTACCAGTAAATTTGGTAGCTGGAGCAGTCCAGGCACCGTGGGGTTCCTCCCAGATCAACCCCTTTCAGCAGCCGCAAAGCTCGTCCCTCTCAACAATCTCCCAGAACTAGAGGTTAGGCATGGCCTCTCGCCCCGCTCATGGGAAATGGTGCTGCACATGCGCAGAACTTCCCGGGGCCGTCATCCTTCCCCTCAGACTCAGAGAGAGCTCCCCTATTGCTGCAGGGAATGGCAGTGTCCACAAAACACAGAGGACATTCTGTGTTACACAGAGTGATGATAGGCAGATTAACTAAGAGGCCTCCATGAGGGGCTGGAGGTCAACCGTGGGGCCAGTAAACAGCAGAAGTCATGGCTCCTGGGTCTGGTGAGGGAAGGTTCTGGAAGCAAAGTGGCCAGCAACAGGAGTGGCTCCAGGGGCAGCAACAAACTTCAGGACAGCCCGCCAGTCAGCATTCCTGGAGGTGCTAGGACACTGACATCAGTCAGGTTTTCAGTGGCAACCATGGCACAAGCTGCCAGCAGAAACTTCTCCCCAGTTCTTTTCAGATTTATGACATAGATGCCATCACTTCCTTTTGCAAATGTACTATTCCATTTGTAAGTCAAGGTTGGTGCCACCTAAGTGGGTTTCTGCTGCAAGAAATTTAAAGACATCTTCCTCCTTCATCTGCAGTACATCAAGAACTTTGAAGATTGTGAAAGTTTCCCTTTAAGTTATGATGAGTACCCAGAACAATGCCATATGGACTCCTTTCTGGGCACCACAGAAAGGCCAGGAAATATTCCAGGTGCTGTTCTAATTTCTGTGCCCCAAGCTCTGCTTTGTTACTGGGTTTGTGGAGATGAGCAAGAAAAATCCCTTGCTCTTCACAGAGGAATAATGGCACAAAAAAATATTCTCATACTATTTATGCTCTTCCAAAGTGCAGAAAAAGATGGAAAACTCCTAATTCACATTAGAAGGATAGAGTAACCCTGTCCAAGACCCTTAAAAAAGGATAACTAAGAATGAACTCACTTGCAAATGTAGATGAAGTCGGTAATGTGTTAACCAGATACTTCTAAAAGAGAATTTGGCCTTACCATTAAATTTTTTTAGCTTTGTTCCTGAAAACCAAATGAAGGTAAAACGTCAACTAGGCCTGATTGGCAAAATGTATCTAGATGGGGAGGAGTCTAAATGAACTATAAATTCCTCAAGGGGACACCACAGCCTCGGGCTCCCAAGTTCAGGGGCCTTAGAAGCTACAACTATGGAGCTCTCCCAAGAGATATTGACAACAATTGGGACACAAGGGTTTTAAGCCAGGATCATGCCCATCTCCTTCAAATGGGAGTTTGCGTCACAACTGAGCCATCTCATCTAGAAACGTAAAGGAATAGCTCCTGGATGACTGTATGGACCACTCCCGCTGAGAGGAACACCTCGTGCTGTCATCCTGGCAAACTGTGCTTCATCTACTCTTCTGAGGAAACACATATGGAGTGTAACCTAAGATGGTCTTATGAGTCTGAATGCTTAGTTGGCCCTATGTTTGGTTGAGTGACCGAGTCTAAAAAGACCTCCCAGTGAGCACTGAAGATAAAAATCCAAAAGAAAGGAATAGCAAATTGAATGCAGCCTTTTTTTTTTTTTAATGGTGATAGAGTAAGACCAAATAGAATTTATTCCAGGAATGTAAGGATGGCTCAACATTTGATAATCTATTAAAATAATTCATCACATGAATTACCGAACAGATAAAATTCATGATCCTGACAGGAACTGAAAAGATATTTGATAAAATTCAGCTATCATTTCTAATATGCAAAACTAGAAATGCAAAACTATTCCCTAACATGAAATCAATAGCAACTAGAAATGCAAAACTATTCCCTAATATGAAATCAATAGCAAACATGATACTTAAATGAAAAATATTGAAAGTATGCCCAGTAAAATGAAGAAAATGTCAGCAATGCTTGTACAAAGAAAAAAAGGGAGGGAAGGAAGGACAGTTGGAAGAAAGGGAGGAGGGGGAAAAAAGGAAAAAAGACAGCATTCTAAAGGAATTGATTACAGCATCGGGGATCAGCCAACTTGGGCTGGCTGCCTGTTTTGTTTTGGTCTGGTTTTGGTTTGTTTTTTGCCTATTTTTCTTTTAAATAAAGATTTATTGGGACACAACCGTACACACTGATTTACATTATGTCTATAGCTACTTTCCTGTTACAACCAAAGAGTTCAATAGCTGCAAACAGAGACCACATAGTCTACAAAGTTCAAAATATTTACTATCTGGATGTTTACAAAAAAAGTTTAAAGAGGATCATTATTTTCAGTGAAAACATCCACCTAAGGAAAAAAAAAAACAAAGAGAATCAACGGAAAATCATTCCAACTAATAGGAGGGTTCAGTAGTTGATGGGTATATAAGATAAAGATATAAACATTAAGAAATCCATTGTGTTAGATTGCATCATTTGGCTGTAATTCCTCAGTCCTCCCCATAGCCAAATTCTTTTCCATGTAATTGTTCAGTGTGTGCTCACCATGGGCAAGGTGACCTGCTTTGCTCACTGATCGGCTCCATAGCTTGCTTTGGCACTGAGATGTTGGCAGAAATGATGCAAACAGAGGCTGGAGATGACACTGAGAATTGGTCTTACTCCTTTTATACGTCCTCCACTACTGTGAGCATAATGTTTCTGGATTATCTTTTTTTTTCAAGATTTTATTTATTTATTTGACAGAGAGAGATCACAAGCAGGCAGAGAGAGAGGAGGAAGCAGGCTCCCTGCTGAGCAGAGATCCCAATGTGGGCCTCGATCCCAGGACCCTGAGATCATGACCTGAGCCGAACTGGTCTTGTGCATATGGGAGCTGAGATGCTCCAACCAATACAGCTGTATCTACAGTCTACCTTCAGGCCCAAAGCCATACTTTGATATATGGATTGCATTCAATGGACTTGAAATATAGTCTATAAAGTTGGGTCAGCAGAAACAGAGGTTGATAAATGACATAGCAGACGAGATCACAGGCTTTGGGATCAGAAAAACCCAGTTCAAGTCATTAGCCGTGTGTTTAAGGCAACCCTCTTAGCCTATCTGAGCTTCAGCATCTATGAAGTGGGGCTAATAGAGACTGTGCAGAAGGCCAAGGGACATAATATATATATAAAGTGTTTCATATATTACCTTGCACATAGTAAGGGTTCAGCAAATTCTAGTGCCTTCCTCAATGTAACCCAATACAGAAGTTCTCATCCCTTTTTAATTAGATGTACACCAAGAAATTGTCTGCTGCAAGGGGAAGGTGGGTCCCACATTCTCTAAGAAACAGAGGGGTAGGGCGCCTGGGTGGCTCAGTGGGTTAAGCCGCTGCCTTCGGCTCAGGTCATGATCTCAGGGTCCTGGGATCGAGTCCCGCATCAGGCTCTCTGCTCAGCAGGGAGCCTGCTTCCCTCTCTCTCTCTCTCTGCCTGCCTCTCCGTCTACTTGTGATTTCTCTCTGTCAAATAAATAAATAAAATCTTAAAAAAAAAAAAAGAAAAAAAAGAAACACAGGGGCAGGTTTCTGCTAATAATGGGCTGTGTCAATGGGAAAATGTAAAGAGTGCATTTACAAGGATGGCCTAGATTATTATTCACTGATGGTGAGAAGGAGCAGAAGCCAAAAAGAGATCTTGGAGCTCTGGAAATTGCTTGGAAGCTAAACTCGGAGCAGTGGGCCCCGAGTCCACGGGACCCAGAATGTGCTTTGGAGCAATGTGAGGGGAGAGGTCCAGAGCACCACCTAGAAATCACCCTCCCTGGGGGAGAATCCCCTTCAGGGATAACAGCATCCAGTGGGGTTTGCCCGTCACAGTTGGTTGGGAAACAATGACTTAGAAGTTACTATTTGATTAAGAAATTAGTGCTTGAGGATTCTCATAACTAGCTATCTCTTGGCTATTTAAAAGAAAAGGCAGAATTGGTTTTACTTAGAAATTCTGTGTCTTTTTGTGTGTGTCATTTCATGCTGGGGCTTCCTAGAACAAATAACCATGTTGTTTTATTCCTAGAGCAATAATCCATGACACATGGGTGTTTAATCACAAAAATGTCAAACTTTATCTTTGAAACAAAATAATTGGTTGAGTATTTTCTTTTCTCATTTATTGTAAAATACATTATCTACACTACATCTTGGTAAGCATCCCACTCTCCAATCTTCTTGATATTTAAAACAGGTGAGTAATTAATTTCTGAGCTTGGTGTATTTCCTCTGTAGATCATTTGCTTACTAACATTCTGGTATCACAATAAATCCTAAAAGCTAAACCTCAAAAGCTGTAGACTTCGCTAGATAAACATCTGCTGTTGTAATGGTGTTTTAAACTGCAGAGTTGCTATTTAAATATTCTTAATTCTTTTCATTTTTATAACTGAGTGGTTGGGAGGATAGAAAAGAGCTAAAAGGAATAGTCACTTAACTTTCTTTCTCTGCCCCCCCACCCCGTTTCTTCCTCTATGGAGTCAGAGTTCCCACACCTGACATGCCTTCTTCATGTAGTGGCTATGAGAACTGGAAGGGAGAAGAAATTGAAAAGCTCTCCAAAGTTCTGAAGGGACTGCCCTGCAGGAGGCTGTATTTTGTTGATTGCTTACTCACTCTTCAAATGCTTCCCTTGCTCAAATTTCATGAATGTTATATCTGTTCTTTGTTAATGATTCACTGGGAACATGTCTTGGTCATTTCATAAATAATATACATTAAATACAGTTTTACAAAATTAACGTTATTCATAGTCATTCACTTAACCAGAAATTCCTGAGTACTTAGAATAGACCATGCCCTGAGAATACAGTAATGAATCAGAGTCTAGCATCATACCCTTCTCATGGAACTTAATCCCACTTGGAGGAATAGATACAAGACACGATTGTGCAGATTGCAATGACTGCTGTGGTCATGGAGGGCCACATGAAGGATGTGGACTTGAGCTGAAGCCTGAGGGATGAGAACAAGCCATACATGGAAGAGCTGAGGAAGAACATTCCAGGCAAAGCTTAGCAAGAACAAAGGCCTGGAGGCTGGAAATAGAAAGCAACCAATATGACTATCAGGTGGGAGCTAAGGGGAAGAGCAGAATATGAGCATAGTCTGGACCAGACGAGATCACATTTCCAAGAGGAAATGTGGTTCCTTCTTGAGGAAGCATACCAAATTGATACCCCTATCCTTCTATGAGGTGGGGCTGAGTAATCTGCCCCAGATTCCGGTGTGGGTGAGTGTTGGTGGTACATGGATATGTGGAAAGGCTAGGTAACCAGCCCAAGGAGCACCAGTGTCCAGTGATGACATTTCCCTGCAACAGTACTTGGGGGTAGATACAAGGGTAGATGACCCAAGGCCAGTTTGTCAGGCCAGTATTTGACCCAGAGAGAATGGAATGTTAGTTCACCCACTTTTCTCCTGACTTCAATATGTAGGGTTCTTCACATAAACCAGGACCTACTTGAGATAACTCTGATGGTAGGTACCAGGCTATACCAAGAGAAGACCTTTTGCTCATGGGACCAGGAAGCTCACTGTACAGCCCATTGCAGAAGATGATGGGTATCCAGCACTTCAGAGAAGATGGCAGCCCATGATTCCAGAGCTTCCCCTGCCCTCCCTTCTGTACAGAGCCCTGAACTGAATAACAGGAAGGGGAATGGGAAGAGAGACCCTCAGGCCACCAACTCCTAGCTCAACATTTCCCAGGAGGGGAAGATCATAGATGATGTTTACTGATGAAACATTTCTTTGAATCTTTACAAGACTCTTCTGAGGTAGGCCTTACATGAAAGCTGCACTCCCATTCCTCTTCCCATCATCCACATCCACGTCCTTGCTTTACAGTCAGGAAATAGAAGGATGAGAGGCCAAGCAACTCGCCCATATCCTTATGGCCAGCAAGTGATAGAAGTAACATTGGAACCCAGGCAGTCTGATAGCAAGGTCACGGGTGTTAACCACTACACTCTCCTATTACCAAGCTGGTAACTGGACAAGCCCAGTTTTCTTTCTGGATCTAGCCTCCATCTATCCAGTAAGGGGGCAGTATGGTGTTTTCCTCAGTGTGGAAGGCACATCTGAGGCGATGAGAAAGGATTTCCATGCCTTACATACATGGCATTAAATAGTACTGATCTACACAATGGGAAGGTGATTGCCTTTTCAAGTCTCTTTTACGTCTTCCAATGATGTTAGAAAAAGAAACATTTGATCTGATGCTGGCATATCTTTGACATTTCTCTGGCACGTGCTGATTTCCATTTTTAGAAGAGATTTCCATTTTTACTAAGCTTCAAGAGGCAGGGTCTTCTGTAGGCAGTGATTTCTAGCTGGAATTTACTAGCACTATTATAGTCTCATTGTTACCTTCTATTGTTGCTCTCATGATTTTATTTTTATCGGTTTTTTAAATGATTACTTCTACTTCTGTAAAGTGTTCATGTTGCTATTGTTACAATTCTCTTGTCCATTCCTGCATGGTTATAAGATGGCCTTGGAAGCTCTTATTATCATATCCACACTTGAATTGCAATAAGGGTTAGGTAAGGGCAGGTCTCAGCTACTTTAGCCTCCTGTTAACCAGAAAAGCTAGTGAATTCTAGAGGCATTGCATTGATCAGAACATGTCATGTGGCCCCTTGCAGCAGCACAGTAGAGGGACTAAAAAAGTGAGTGTTTGGTCAGGCCCATTGCCACCCCAAACTAGTGAGGATTCTATCAGCAAGAAAAGGAGATCACTACTCTGTAGAGATCAATACTCTGTAATCAAAGAGTTTGCCATAGGCTGGTAGGCCTCTGTAACTTCTCCTTAGTGCCTGCAGAGGACAAGTGTGGAGCTGCAGGAGGATTTGGGGGAAGTTAGCAAAAAGCCGATTTTTCCCTTGTTTGCTCCCAAGAGACCTCCCTTCCCCATAGTCCATCACGACTCCTAAGGGATGGCATGAACAGGAACAACAATATTACCACACATTCTTACAGGGCTGGTGACTAAATCGTATGGATGTGTCCCACTTGCTAGTGTGGCTCAAGGAAAAGAATCCCTGCTTTTGTAGTCTCTAGTCTGAGAAAGACACACTTTGTTAAGCCCACACACCCCCAAATGCCTGTCCCCGAAACTAGCTTTGAAACCTCATTAAATCATAGTTTTTGTGTATGTTTCTTACTATTTCAAAAACTGCTTTTCTCATTTATGTTTTGATTCAACAAGCATTTAGTGATAGACCACACTTCCACAGGTGCCTGCCTGGGGGCTGAGGATACAAGGCTGAACTAGACACATATACATCTCTGTTCCTCAGCTTTCCCACCTATAAAACAATGGGGATAATCATAGTACTTATCTCATAGAGCAACAGTGAGACAACTTTCTGGCTCATAGTGGAAAAAAACAGCTTCATCAAAGAGGCAGGAAGCTAAGATACAAGATTATTTATTAAAAAATTAAAAATGGGCTCAGGTCATGATCTTGGGGCAGTGAGATTGAACCCCATCTCAGGCTCTGCACTCAGCAGGGAGCCTGCTGGAGAGTCTCTCTCCCTCTGAGCCTCCCCTTTCTCTCTCTCTCTCTAAAATAAATAAATAAGTATTTAAAAAAAATAAAAGATAAAAAATGTGGATGACAAATTAGTATCCACCTAATTTGGTGTCTATATGTCATATATGGCTGAATTCCCATCAGGTGCTTAAAATGGTGTCTAGTACATAGTAAGTGCTCAATAAATGCTAGCTGTTATCCTATTTCAAGCACTGAGTGTTGACTGGATGCTGTGCAGGGTTACATAATTTCCCTAAAGACACTAAGGAATCCTCCAGGCCAATTTTAACAGACATTGTTGCTACATTCTTGCTGGTACAGTTGAAGAGTTCCTCCTTCAGACATCCATTTAAAGGAATACTTGCCCAAAGATGCATTTGTATGAGATAGAGAATCTGGCCCGAGGCGTGAAAAACACTGTTATGATTTGAGGATAAAGTACAGTAAGGTTAAGGTTGCAGTGGTTTCACCAGCGTGAGCTTGCAAAACCCTGACAGAGCAGCTCACAGGCATGATTTCTCACTCTCCCGCCCCCTCCTGGCCCTTCATTAGAACACCCATGACTGGCTAGTGGATCAGCATTTCCAATAAAGTAAAAAGGGGAAAATACAGACCTGGGTGTTCATGGAAAATATTCTAACTCTCACAACTAGAGCATCTGTCTTAGAAAAAAAATTATGGTTTTAAGATCTTTAACTTTTCCTTCAGCATCTCAGTACCCAACTTTTGAAAAGCATCTTTTCTGGAGAATGACATTTCCCAGCACAATGTCACATAGTCTTTGCCAAGTGACTCAGTTCGACGTATACATGTATATTTTCAATGTCAAGTGACCCAATCTTACATAGAAAAAGTGGGCACCTGGTATCAGTTTGATGTCAGGGTTTTCCCAGGTTTGCAGGGGAGCTTTAAATACGACTCCATCTCAAGGCATCTGCAAGCCAGCTTGCACCTCCGTGTCAAGATGCTCCTGCCCGTGGTGGTCCTTGCCTCTGCCCTGCTCCTCTGCTCCGTGACCAGCAAGAGTTGTCCGACCTTCATGGGGATCAGGGATGTCACACACCTCATTGACAAACTGCAGGTAAACAGCAGAGTGGGGTGCCGGCCGGAAAGGCAGCTATTGAAAACTTAGGTGAAACGTAAGAATGAAAAACTCACTGCCCATTTTGGGTTCTTGTTCTTCTACTTACTTTAGGAACATCCAGCTTCAAAATGCAACTGCAGCCGTGCCAATGTGAGTCAATGCTCTTTTAAGAACTTTGCAAACTTACTGCCGTGCTTGCATCGGGCATCCTCACTCTGGAATTTTTCTTTTGCAGGTGACCGATTGTTTGTGTCTGACCATTCCTTCTGTAAGTATAGTAAAACAACATAATCTCGACCTTGTATTCTTTAGAAGTTTCAAGTAAAAATGAATTGCTCTATTTGATCTTTTAAGTAAGAAGATGTTACTCGATTATAATTGTTACGGCTCAGTGTTTGCTTTTAAAAGCAGCCTCCTGAAATTCTATACTGTCTACATCACATTGTATCTAGTCAGCTTTATGTCCTTTCAGAAGTTTGAACACTCTTCAATCCTTTAAAAGGAATCTTGTATGTCTTTTTAGATTAGTGGCCATGTGCACAGATAAATCATACCAGAGCTGAGAATGAGAATATCAGAATATAGCTTATATCATATTGCTTACTGATTTATTCCCTAAAACTCTAGAGTTGCAAAATGAGTAAGTAAAAGTAACTCTTTTTCTTTCCTCTTGCATGAACTATCCAGGTGCTAGACCTTCTCTCCCTTTCCCTCCCTTCCTATCTGTCTTTTCGGCTGATGTAGGGTGGCTCTTAGAGTTTGAATGCTAGGAGGTTAGTGTTTCTAAGGCAGAGGGAAGGTGAAAAAAAGGGTTCCGGAGGGTCATTTATTCCCCACATAGGCAAAGAGGAAGAGTGGCAGAAACTCTCTGGTTTAGGTGAGGAAGGAAGCAAACCCTGGGAGAATCTGAGCTTCTCATCTTAGCTGGGGTCAGATATCACAGCCCATCAGGGGGCATTCCTTCAATGAGATGAGTGTGGGGTGCCTTCTGAGGATGGACCATGCATCTATCGTCCAGGCCAGACCCTCAGTTTATGGTCCATGATTTTAGTTCACATGAAACACCAGCTCTATTCATTTGGCACATCCCAACAGACTGGTATGAGAAAGCTTTTCCTCTCTCTCTACTTTGGACCTTACTATTACAAGACATACAGCAGAGGAACATCAGGGGCCAAGGAGACTAGAACTAGTTTCCCAGCATCCATAGGCTTTGTGTTCCTTGGATGGAACCAACTGGAAATCTCCAAGGAGGGTCACTGAGGAAAAATAGTCTCACCTTGAAATACTGATCATTTCCTAGACTGGGAAGGGACCGGTCTAAATACAATACCAGTTTAGGTTACATCGGTTAAGTTAAAATAGCATCTGAAGGCATTCTCTTTGTGATTCTTGTCAAAGTAGTCCTCGGAAGGTTTCTTTGAATCAATTCTTTTTATTTACCAGGACAGCTGCACCACAACGTGCTTCCAAGAAGGTCTGTCCCAGATGACCAACTCCACTGTGGGAACAAGATACCCCCTGATTTTCAATCGAGTAAAAAGAACAGTCCAAGACCTAAAGAAAAACAAGTGCCAGGTGACTTTGTTTTTATTTGTGATATGCTCTGCTTAGTCGTGTTTATGTGAGGGTCAATGACAACTCTGTCGAAATGAAAAAGGAAAAGGGATGATGAACTTGGAATTGGTAGCTCAAGGTCAGTAAGAGAACTCCAAGAAATTTACCCAGACTGACAAAAGTAAAGTGAGATCTGCCCCGGATGGTCCATTATTCCCTCTAGTTTTAAAAAATACTCACACCCATGTTGCCATTCACTTCTCTTGAATGGTGAAAGCATCTGTCCTGATTGTAGTAAGAAGCTGAAATCTGGAGGATCAGAGCTGTGTCTCCAAGGATGCTAGCTAAGTTACACAAGGGCACCTTCTCTTCTTCAGCATATGCCCTGGTCCCTGGAGGGAAAGTTGGGTGGGAACTCCTTGGGATTTACCATCTCCACAACTGTCCCCAGAAGGCTGGGAGCCCTTCCTTCAACTACTTACTGAGCTACTTACCATCAGCACTGGAGTTCTAAATGCTTAATATTTACTGTTTCATTGCAACACCATTTCAATGACAATTGTTTCAATGATCATTTATCACCCTCACTTTATGGGAGGAGGAAACAGAGAAATAGATGCTCAGTGAGCTTAACCAATTTGCCTAAGGCTAGATACTTAATGAGGGGCAGAGTTGAGATTGGAAGTATGGTCTATCTGACCCCAAGTCCTACTCTTAGCCATGACCTTGGAAGGACAACCAAAAAGGAAAATAAAACCTTAAGACTCAAATAATCCTGAGTTTTCCTCTAATGAGGAGATTTAGGACCATTTGATGGGAGTGTGTGTGTGTGTGTGTGTATGTGTGACACCCCAGGAACAGAAGCAGAATGTTAGCCACCTGCACTGTCTATGCAACATGCTAGCCCCAGACCTTCCCAAGCATTTGCCCTCTGCTGCCTGCATACCCCGCCCCACCGCACCCCTACCCCACCTCAGTACTCTAAGCAGGGTGATTCCTGGTCCACACTGTTCTAGTCACTCTGTCTTCGCTAACTTTTCTCCCCACAGTTTTTTTCCTGTGAACAGCCATGTAACCAAACCACAACAGGCAACACGCTGACGTTTCTGCGGAGTCTCCAGGAAACTCTTCAGAAACAAAGGGCGATAGGCAGAGTCTGAAGATGAAATATTATTTATGCTATTTATTGAATGAAAAAGTCTCCCCTTTAATCTGGGGCCATTAAAAACTCAAGTAAAGCCATGCTAAATCAGAATCAGTTGTAATTAACTTGTTTAAAATTGTATTTTATTTTGGAATAAATATATATGAAGAAAAAGAACACCATCTGGTCTCCAGGTGCTTATTTGCTCCTTGCTGCTCAGAAAAAAAGAAAGCTACAAATACTATGAAGGGACTGAATGGATCAAGGACTCCTGTAATAACAAGATTCCTTATCCTGAGCAGACTAGGAGACCCACTGCTCATGCCTGAGGACACAGAGGTCACAGTTAGGAGTGGTGTGTGGGGTTGGTCTGAGGACCGCTCTCAGGGAGGCTCAGGGCACCCTCCTTGTGGGTGCTGGGGGAGGGAGGCTCAGGGCACTGCCAAAGAGTTCAGGGTAATAATAATTTAATAATGATTAAAAGAAAAATATATCAGTCATGCAACTTTGTTAGAGGTAAACATTTTCGATTATACGTTTTCTGTAAACTTATGTTGTCCTTTTTTTTTTAATGGAATCACAAAAATGGAAGGATTTTAGGCCTACTTTATTACGATACTGTGGCTCTTAATTAGAACTGCTTATGTGATCCCCATCCTGGCTCATGGTATAGGGCTCCTAAAAAACCCTTGAATTTCCTGAGTGATGAGAGCAGTAAAGGTGTATTGTTATGTTAAAAAAAAATTGGGGCGCCTGGGTGGCTCAGTGGGTTAGAGCCTCTGCCTTCGGCTTGGGCCATGATCCCAGGGTCCTGGGATCGAGCCCTGCATCGGGCTCTCTGCTCAGCAGGGAGCCTGCTTCCCCCTCTCTCTCTGCCTGCCTCTCTGCCTACTTGTGATCTCTGCCTGTCAAATGAATAAATAAATTTAAAAAAATATATATTATTTTTTTAAACCACCTGTGTACCTGAAACAGGAGAACACAATGTGGTAAGCCCAGGAGGTAGAAGCCTACCCAGAAATGTGGGCACCTACACACAGAAGACAGCAGTGTTTGAAACTAAGCCAGGGGAGACCCACAGGACACACTCTCTGAGTTAGAGCCACCCAGGGATCAACAGTCACCTATTCATCCCGAATGACCTTCCACAAGTGCCCACCACACGGCAGGCAGCGTGCCCAGCCAGGGTGCGGAGCCTAACGGGGACTCTCCCGAAAGGATCCTTGGACTAGGTTGTTGACTTGGCATATGGGGCTCTCTCTGACGTTACATTTTTTTTTAAAGATTTTATTTATGTATTTGACAGAGAGATCACAAGTAGGCAGAGAGGCAGGCAGAGAGAGAAAGGGGGAAGCAGCTCCATCCCAGGATCCTGGGATCATGACCTGAGCCGAAGGCAGAGGCTTAACCCACTGAGCCACCCAGGTACCCCTCTGATGGTACATTTTATATGTCAGCTAGACCAGGCCACAATGTGCCCAGATATTTAACTAAACGTTGCTTCGGGGTGTGTCTGTGAAGGTGTTTCTGGGTGGGGTTAGCATTTGAATGGGTATACGGGCAGCGCAGCTCAGTGTGGATGGGCCTCATGCAAATCCACACGGGCCTGAAAAGGCCAAGGAAGCGTTGGCCCTTTCTGTGCTGACCCCATGAGCTGGGACACTTGCTCCACATGGACTGGGACTTACACCATCAGCTCCCTGGCTCTCAGGTCTCTGGACTAATATTATTCCCACACCAGCTACTTTCCTGGACCTGGAGCTTGCAGAAAGCAGAGCATGGCACTTCTCAGCCTCCTTAATGGCATGAGCCAATTCCTTATTATCTATCTGTGTGTCTATTGTTCGATTTCTCTGGAGAACCCTAGCTAATACACTATCCACCTGACTTCAATATTCACCTGTCCTTTCCCTCAGGAGCCCAGATCCTATCTTCTGTTCCATGGTACTGACTACCTTCTATGATGCTCTGGCATTCCTGACTTGACCATGTTTGTTGTCTGTTGTCTGTCTCTTCCTGCCCAGATGTCAGCTCCCTGAGGGGAGAGAACTTCCTCAGCTCACTGTTGCAGCCCAGATGCCTTTCCTGAGCCTGTACTCCTTGTATGCCAGAGCAAAAACTCCATAAACACAGACTGACTGAATGAAAGACCTTCGAGATGCAGAAGCAGAGTATGAACTGGTCTGGTGGTCAGGCATACTCACCTAGACAGGACATGGCGACACATTTGATGTGCTCACAGAGGTGAGGTCCCTTCACAGAGCTCCACGCTGGCCCCAGGCTGGGGTTCACATAACCTGGCCACTTGGGAGGGGGCCCTCTGCCAGCAACTTCCTGCCTGGCTCTGTGGGACTGACAGGGTGGAGGCAAGGTTAAGGCAAGGGTCTTGGGGTTAGGATGGTCTGACTATCACAATCACCCTCTCCCCCACCACCTGAAGGGTTAGAGGCTTGGGAAGAGCTTACAGGAATCTACCATGGGAAGTATTTTTCCAGTATTTTTCCAGAACTGCTTCTCCTCTCTATTGAACTAGAACACCCTTGGGTACTTCTGATGACAATAATACGGAAAGTTCAGAGCATCAAGATTTCCTCAAGGAGTTTCACTCGGCTTTTTGTTTTTTCTTTTAATCAGTTATGATGTTAAACAATATCAGAACTGACCTTACTTCATTTTTTTAAAAAGATTTATTTATTTTAGAGACAGGCAGAGAGAGAGAGGTGGGGGAGGACAGAGAGAGAAGGAGAGAGATTCTTTTTTTTTTTTTTTAATATTTTGTTTATTTATTTGACAGACAGAGATCACAAGCAGGCAGAGAGGCAGGCAGAGAGAGGAGGAAGCAGGCCCCCTGCTGATCAGAGAGCCTGATGTGGGGCTTGATCCCAAAACCCTGAGATCATGACCTGAGCCCAAGCCCCAGGCCCCTGAGATCATGACCTGAGCCGAAGGCAGAAGCTTTAACCCACTGAGCCACCCAGGCATCCCAGAAGGAGAGATATTCTTAAGCAGACCCATAGCCCAACACAGAGCCCAGAACGGAACTCGATCTCACAACTCTGAGATCACAACCAGAGCCACCGACACGGAGAGTCAAGTGCTTAACCACCTGCACCACCCAGATGCCCCAGAAGTGACCTGTCCTTTAAAAAGCCCTTATGGCGCCTGGGTGGCTCAGTTGGTTAAACCACTGCCTCAGGTCATGACCTGTATTGGGCTCCCAACTCCATTGGGAGTCTTCTTCTCCCTCTGATCTTCTCCCCTCTCATGCTCAGTGTCTCTCTCTCTCTGTCTCAAATAAACAAATAAAATCTTTATAAATAAATATACAAATAAATAAATAAAAAGCCCTTGGCCAAAGTTAAGATTCTCTGACACTCTAAGTAGCCCTGATCCCCAGAGTTGTGCAAACACTTTAGGGATAGGAGGCAGGGGGGATGGAGAAGGAATTTTTAGCAAGGACTGCCTCACTCAGGGGGGCTGGGTTATCTTCTGGGTCCCTGGGGATATCCAATCGTAATTGTTTTAATCTTAGTTTGCACAGAAAGAAACAAGTTTCTCAATGATTTATTTATAGTGACATGAAGATGAAAATCAAAGCCGGATTTTCTCAGTCAAGAGGCTTTCAGAAGGGGACCCACCATTTAGCCTTTGTTCTCTCTCAGTGCTGAAGGCCATAAGCAGCTTGTAGTGGACACAGACCTTAAGACAAGTAGACAGTCGTCACAACTTGTTGATCCACCTGCTTCCCAAGAGAAATAAGAAATATCATGTAGCAGTGGGGGGGGCGTGGACCGGGGACATTGGATCTGCCGAGGAGAATTCCTGAGCATCTCCCATAAGTGTGAGTACAGACTTCATGTTCCACTGTGGCTGTTTATAATAGTATATCTCAGCATCTCCCACGTGACTTTTTCCCTGACGCTGGAAGTTCTGAGTACTAAACATCCTCAGAACCCTCCCTCTTTCTACCCAGGGTTCCTCAAGCTGGGTGCTTGTTCCTTCCAGGCAGCCAGAACATGGAGTCCAGGTGTGGCTACCAGACTCCCTGACTGGTCTGGGATCCCAGTGCACAAGGCACTGAGGAAAAAGGTCTATCTGGCTAATACATACATTGTTATCTATTCATATTAAGCATGTAATTACTAAGCACTCACTCTGTATGCACTAAGCATGCATTATCTCATTTAATCCCCTAATAAGCACAAGAGGTAGGGATTATTATTTCTGTTTCATAAGTGAGGAAATCGAGACTCTGAATGGCTGAAGACCTACCCAAAGCCCTACAACTAGTGAGACCTCGAGCACCACCTCTGCCCCAGTGTCTCATCCCAAACCTATTGCTCTCTCCATTCTGTTCCTTTCTTATTTTGTTTATACCAGCTGTGTTTCCTCTGACGACAGTCTTAAGGTAAATCAGATTCATAATAATATGGGCCTACACTCCCTGATTCCAAAGGGAATCAGATAGTTTTCAGAGGACCAGATAGTTTTCAGAATTGAAACTGTTTGGCCTTCTAGAAAGGGAACACATAGCTCACGTGCTATGAATTACATAATCCCCAGAGCAGGGCCCCGGGGCAGGATGCTATAATGAAATACATTAATATTCTGAAAAAAAAAAATCCACTTGAGCTGTCACACAAAGTAGTCAGGTTTTGCAGCCAAATGAGTCTCAGCAAATCCTGGGCTTTCAGAACTGTTTGGATCTCAGAATTGTGATAATTCCCTAGTCCTGGCCCCACTTACAGAATGGGAGGGACTCCCTCCCAAGGGCTTATCTGGGGCCAGGCTGGGCATCTCCAGGAGGGACAGAGGCTTTATGGCCTTCCGGGTCTTGGCCACAGGGCATTATCTCATGTCCTCCACTTGGCTTTTCTGAATGGCCCCAGACAGGCATTTCCCATTTCCCAGTGTGGTTTACAGTCTGAGGCAATTGGGGCCTCCCCCTCAGCAGAACTCACCCTGTACGGGGATCAGAGGGAGGACAGATGCTGGTGGCTGGTGATGACTTTGGAATAGGCTGCCGGAGACGACGGGCCCGGAGATGAGCTGCAATCCACTGTTACAGATGAGTCACCAGTGTCGTCTGGTGGTTTCCCTCAGCTGTTCTGCAAAAGTCACATTAACCCACAGGATACACCCCTGCAGGCCAGCTCAGCCCACAGTTCTCAGGGCCTGTGATGAGGCACACAGTAATTACTCTTCTGTCTCTGTCAGGAGAGTTGAGATTTATCTAAAAAGCCCCTTGGAGAAAGGAGAAGAAGGAACATGTATTGAGTGTTGACTGTGTGCCAAGCGTTCTGCTAAGCATGTTTTATGGAATATCTAGTTGGATCCTTATAAGAATCTCATGAGGTAGATATACAATTTTTGTATATAGTTATTCCCAGTGCACGGATGGGGAAACTGAGGCCCAGAGAGGTTAGTATACCTTGCCAGGGCACACAACTCACAAGAAGTGAAGCCAAGGTTCTGACTCATGTAACTGGCTCTAGAGCCTCATCTTCCATCTAACCAACAGGAGAGAGGAGAGTGGAAGCTCTCAACACAGCCATCCACCTTGTCCAGGTTGCCCAACCCCAGGCAGAGTTGTTTCTAGAAGATTCCAGTCCAGGGCACAATAACACTGACCAAAGCCACACCCACAGTTTACTGACGGGGACCAGTCCCCATATGTCTGTCTATCAGTTTGCCCATCCATCCAATTTGAAGCATGAAGATAGGGTGAAGGCTGAAGACTACCATTCCTTTCCTAGCCTGCTCCCCTCACCTAGTTTAGACCAAGAACTCTCTTCCGCAGCAAAGGGAGCTTTCAGAAGAAATGTAGACCACCCACCACTTCAAGCGTAGAATTCAGTGGTTTTTAGTGTCATTATAGGGTCATGTGGCCACCACCATGGTCTAAACTCCAAAAAACTTTCTTTACCCCCAAAAGAAACCCTGTACTCATGAGCAGCCATTCCCTAGTGTCCCTTCCCCCCGGCTTATCAAGAAATGATCTACTTTCTTCTCTGTAAGTTTGCCTTTTCTGGATTTTTCCTATAAACAGAATCATACAGTATGTGTTTTTCTGTAACTGGCTTTTTTCACTTAGTATGATGCTTTCATTCATATTGTAGCATGTATCAACACTTCATTCCTTTATTGCTAAATAATAATCTGTTGTGTGGATATATTGCTACCAGTTGATAGACATTTGGGTTGATTCCACTTTTTGGCCATTATGAATAATGCTGCTATCAACATTTATGTAAAAGGTTTTGTGAGAACATGTTTTCATTTCTCTTGGGTATGTACCTAGGAGTAGAATTGCTGGGTCATATATATATATATACATATACATATATATATATACACATATTATACATACACACACACACATTTTTTTTTTGAGAGGACGAGAGAGGGAAGGGAGAAGGATAGAGGGAGAATGAGGGAGAGAATCTCAAGCAGGCTTCATGCCCAGTGCTGAGTCCAATGCAGGGTTCAATATCACAACCCTGCAATCATGATCTGAGCCGAAATCAAGAGATATTTAACCAACTGAACCACCCAGGTGCCCTTATGTCATATGGTAACTCTATTTAACTTTCTGAGGAACTGCCAAACTGTTTTCCAAAGTGGCTGCACCATCTCACATTTCCACTGGCAATATACGAGGGTTCCAATTTCTTTATCTTCTTGTCAGTAATTGATATTTTCTGTCTTTTTAATTATAACCCTCCCAGCAGCTATGTGGGGGTATCTCGTATTTCCCTAATAACTTGTGATGAATCTTTTCACATGCTCTTTGGGTACTTGTATATCTTCTTTGGGAAATGTCTATTCAAATACTTTGTCTGTTTTTTTTTTTTTTTAATTGGGTCACTTGTCTTTTTATTGTTAAACTGTCAGTGTTCTTTATATATTCTAGATAGTAGTCCCTTATCTAAGATTTGCAAATATTTTCCTCCATGTCGTACGTTGTCACTTCATTTTGTCGATGGGTTCGTTTGTAGCACAAAAGTTTTAAACTGTGGTCCAAATTGTATACATTTTGTCACTTGCACTATTTTTATTCTAAGAAACTGCTGCCAGATGCAAGTTCATAAAGATTTATTCCTATATTTCCTTCTGTGAGCTTTACAGCTTTACCTTTTCCCCTCTAGGTATATGACCCATCTTGAGTTAATTTATCATATATTGTGTGCAATAAGGTCTCAACTTCATTCTTTTGGTATGTGGATGTACACTTGTCCCAATACCACTTGTTAGAAAGACTCTTCTTTCTCCATTTTATTGTCTTGGCACCTTTGGCAAACACCATTGACCATAAATGTCAGGGTTTATTTCTGGACTCTCCCTTGTATCCCATTGATCGATGTCTCTCTTAATGCCAGCACCACACTCTGATTACCATAGACTTGTAGTGAGGAAGTGTGCGTCTTCCAATTTTATTCTTTATCAAGATCATTTCATCTGTTCCAGATCTTTTGCATTTCCATATGAATTTTAGGATTAGTTTGTCAATTTCTGAACCTCTCTCTCCAAAGAAGAAGCCAAATGGGATTTTGAGAGGGGTTGGATTAAATCTATAGATCAATTTGGGGAGTACTGCCACCTTAACATTCGTCTTCTGACCTGTGATACGGAATACTTTTTCATTTAGTTAGATCTTTAAAAGTTTCTCTCAACAAGGCTTTGTAGTTGTCAGTGTAAGTGTTGTGCTTATTCTGTTAAAATTTGCCTAAATATTTGATTTTCCAAATGGTATTGTAAATGGAATTGTTTTCTTGATTTCATTTTTAGAATGCTCATTGCTAGGATATAGAAATATAATTGATTTCTGTTATTGATCTTGTATCATGAAATCTTGCTAAATTTGTTTATTGGTTCTGATATTTTTTCAATGGGTTCCTTAGGATTTTCTATGTACAAGATCATGTCATCTGCCCAGGAGGTATTTTAGTTATTCTTTCCAATCTGGGTGACTTTTATTTCATTTCATTGCCTCATGGCCCTGGCTAGAACCTCTATACCATGTGGAGTGGAAGTAAGAGCAGCCCTCCTTGTCTTGTTCCCGATCTTCGTGGGAAAGCATCTAGCCTTTCACCGTTGAGTGTGATGTTGGCTGTGGACTTTTCATAGATGCCTTGTATCAGGTTGAGGAAATTCCCTTCTATTCTGTTTGTTGAGTGCTTTTATCACCAACCAGGATTACACAGATGTCGGAGAGGAGAGGATGACAGCAGACATCGGTGAGGGCTCTGCCAGTAAGTGAAGCGGGGATAGTGGTGGCAGGACTCCAAGGAGGGGTGAGTACCTGAGAATGGAGGGCTTCTGGATGGCTTATCCTGGGAGACAGCAATCTGAAAAGAGAATGCCTCCTGCCATCTGGCACATGGTGCAGCATAGGGAGTCCCCAAGATGGGCTTGATACATCAAGTATCTTGATACATCAAACCCCTGAGTGGTTCTGATGGAGAAGCCAAGGCTTTCCCAGAGGACAGAGAGGGGTCTAGGACTTGACAGAGAAGGCTGTGCATGGACCACAGATCAGATGGCCAAGATCAGAGGGGAATAAAGATGCTTCCCCAGAAGCCACGTGGAGGGAAGGCCAGACCCCAGGACTAGACAGGAAGAACTCCAGCATAGGATGGAGCACCTCCCAAGAGCCAGGAGTCAGCCTCTCCCTACACCCCAACCCCCCAAAATCTAAGGTCATTCCCAGGAGATGGAGGAGAAGGAGAAAATCCTGAACTGCCTGCCTTTAACTTGTTTCTGAGTTTTACCATGAAATGGCAAAATTACTTCTTACCGCCATCAGATGGAATGGAGGCCTGAAAAAAACAAAAAGAAAAATTTTAAAAGTCTTCATATAGGGACTCCTGGGTGGCTCAGTCAGTTAAGTGTCTGCCTTCAGCTCAGGTTATGATCCTGGGGTCCTGGAATCGAGTCCCACATCGGGCTCCTCAGCGGGGAGCTGCTCTGCCTGCTTGTGCTCTCTGATAGATAAATAAAATCTTAAAAAAAAAAAGTCTTCATTTATTTGTTGTACACCAGAGGGTGTTGTGGAATCATTCAGCAGACACCGGTGAAGCATGCAGGGAGTGCCAGGGTCTGGACTCAACACAGAGAGAGGATGCAGGGGCGTGTCCAGAATGTATGCATGTGGACCCAAGGGCTTGTCCAGGCAGCTGGGAGGCAGGAGGTACAGGGACTGGGGACCGGTGTTACGACTGGCAGCAGAAACTGATCTCAGAGCAAGCTGGCCCCACCACTCTTAGCCATGGGAAAGAGCTAGCGATTCTCCGGATGGTTTTTCTAACTCTCAGGTACTAATGGGCTGGATTCCTCTGCTGGATCAAATGTTTTTTGGAAAGCCCTTTGCTATCAGCCTGACAGCAAGGGGCATTAGAAGTCAGCATCCTGAAGGGCTGGCATCTATAATTCATTAGACATCCTCAGCATCAGCAAAAACACACCAGTATCTGTATCCACCCTACCCCAAGCATGTGCATTGACTGCCCCTTTGGACATCCAAAGGCCCAGGGGCCAGGCACTGGTAGTTCTCGGGTTTCAGCCATAGAGACAAGGTCCAAGGAACACCACTGCAACCACCCTGTGTGGCAAACCACCCGAAATCACAGAGAGGAAGGGCAGTCTAAACAAGAAACCAGAAAAATCAGATAAGCGATTGCCTTCCCTGCCTTCTCAAATTCCTGTTTTTTACTTTGTAGTTTACAAAACCATGTTTGCAGTTGATTCTTACGAAGGCCCTAGTAGGTAAATAATGGAGCCCCACTGTTGAATCCCCCCATTTTACAGGTGAGAAAACTGAGGCCCAGATGGGGCAAAAGTGGGCCAAGCTCACCAAGGTAGTTGAGAATAGCCTGGGCCTAGAATACCAGGTGGAATTCCCTCTCACCTGAGGTTCATTCCACTACAGAGAAGTAAAAAGACAATAACAACGTAGATGGTGAGATCCCAAAAACACGAAGAGAAGTGGGACTCAGATACTCTCACCATGGAGGACCCTGGTCACGAGCTACCAGAAGCTGACATCTGTGGATGGTTCTGTTGACCTTTGCTGCCACCAAGTGGCGATTCTGCAGTTCCTCAGCTTAGAGACCCTTTGAGTGACTGATTTTTTTTTTTTTTCTTTTCTTTTCTGTAGTGCTGCAGGAGGGAACAGAGAGATCAAGGAAAACGGTCCCAAAGGGGAAAGGAAAATAATCTAAGGATATTTTCCCCACTTGGATTTAAGCTAAGAATGGCAATTAATCTGTATGCCAGCTCTGCAGGCTGGTGGTGGCCACCCAGTGCCCTACACTGGGGATTCTTAGGTGGCATTTAGCGGATCAGGAAAAGGCTCTCTGACTGATTAGGGATGCCTGTTGTCGGCACAGAAGTGACAGTGATGTCATGGATCCATGCCACAGGACAGCCAAAGAGCAGTGGCCTTCCCATGTGGTTCTAGCAAGAGGGAAACTCAGAATAATGAAACCACCCTAGAAACCAGACTGTGGACAAAATATTTTATTATGTTTCATTCTCCATGTGACAAAAAGGCCCGGAGAATGCCCATCCCAGCACGCTCAGCACCACGGCCTCCGAAGTGCCTTACTAGCGCTTGCCACCCAGGTGGTGCCCTTCCTGCCCACCTGGGCCACGAGAAGCCTGACGGCCATCCTCGCTTTCCCTCCTCACCTGCGTGGAGAGGGTCTGTGGGCCAGTGCCACCCACAGAGGTCTAAACAGAGAGAAGAATGAGGGTAGCCAGTGCCCTTGGAAGCCAGGCAGAAACACTGGATTCAGAAATGACCTGAAGAGGTTTTCAGTGTTTTTATCTGACAATGTGGAGACCAGGGAGCTCCTCCTCGAACTCCCAGGGAACACACAACAGGCACACGGGCAGGGTTGATGTTACCCTGCTTTGGACCCAGCGCCAGTGCAGATCGGAATTAGCTGGTGTCCGTCAGCAGTCCACTGCTCCCTTCCCAGGCAGCCGCTGAGGGGCCCCAGCCAGGAGGTAAGGAACAGAGTACTCAGATCAGGGAAAGAAGGGATTCTGAGGTCTTCTCAGTGCCAATGGCTGAGCACCCACCGAGCCCACAGCATAAAGTGGAGAGGAGGCCTTATTTATCTTCAGTAAATTCACTCCCATGAGTTTCTAGATGGCTGCCTTCAGCAGTAGCACAATGAGGCTGTGGTCAGGTGACATGGCTCTGGGGGAAAAGGATGAAAAAAATAGCCTTAACCTAACCAGGTTATCAGTCAGCAAGATCTAAGGGTCAACAACCCACTGAGAAAATCATTTCTGTGAAGCAACCATTGGCAGAGGATCACCAGGAGAATAGATGTGAAGGGCGAGTAGATGGTCTGGGTTATTCCTAAATGTTCAAAAAAAAAGATATTACAAGAAGAATATATCTTCTTTCCTTGAAATTGAATTTCCTAGGAATTGAAAGTACATCAGTGAGGTTTGGAGCAAGAAGGTCACAGCAGGAGGTAGACCAGCATTATTCCAGGAAGCTTCTGAGACAGCGGATCCTGGTCAGTGGGTAGCGGATGGCCCAGCTGGCATCGTGGGCTTCCAACAAGCTGAAGAGCTGACTGCTGACCCAGGCTGGGACCCTACTTCTTTTCATGGTAGTCTGGTATCTCCCTGTGAACAGATAAAACGAACCACATCCCAAAGCACCACCTCAAGTGGCATTCACTGGGTTTCACACAACCCTTGGGCCACTCGTATGTGTAATCCTGGGGGACAAATAATGGAGAGGATGAATGAAAAGTAAACGTTCTTCCTCCATGGGAGCTGGTGGGCGGTGAGGGAGAACTCTGCCTCTGCTCGTTGGAAGGAGGCTGTAGGAGTTGCGGGTTGGACTCTGCTCCCTGTAGACACTGGCAACAGTCCCAGCCCATCCACCACCTACATCCAGGGACACGAGAAAGTCACCCTCCCACCCCCTCACAGGGACCGTGGAGGCTCTGTGGCTCTCTAATATGGATCATCTCTCACCCCGACCCCAGTCTGGACTCCCGAGGGAGCCACTGGTTCCCACGCCTTCAGAGACTGGACGCTGCTGTCACCGAGAGCTTGACTTGGGCATGAACTCAGAGCTACTTGGTAAATTCAAATCCAGGGCTTGATAAAAGGCCTCGGAAGCTGTAACTCCTTGAGTGAGATGATGAGGTCAGGATGAGGCTCCCGAAAGGTCAATGGGGATCCTTCTCTTCCACCAGAGAGCCACAGCCTCCTGTCCCATGCCTGTAGGCCAAGGCCAGCCCCTGTCTGTACCTCGTTGTCCCAGGAGAGGACTTTCAGAAAGAGGAGCTTCCAACTGGGGTGGTCGCTGCTCTGAAAAGCCAAATCCAGGACCATCAGAATTTGGCCTACTAGAAACTTCTTCCTTCCTCCTGAAGTAGTTAATCAACAGGGTGGTGACAAGTGGTTGGGCGTGACAGCTCAGGCAAGCATCCACCTCTCCAGGAGCTGCCAGATCTTGGCTCTCAAGCCACCTTGCTGCTGAATATTTAACCACAAAGAAAGACGGTCCTGAGCTCTTAAATAGGAAGAACGAGTAATAAAATAGGGCATTAAATAGGCGTTTTATTTTGTTCTGTTTGCATTTTCTGTTGTTGTTGTTTTTTTTTTCTATAGTAAAGAGGCACTGATTTTATTACAGGATTTTTTGGAAAGCCACTCTCTTCTGGTCACAGGGAGAGTGGCCAGTATCTGAGCACAGCTTTGAGAACCAGACTATTCCTCTGCCTTGCCCCAGACAAAACCCAAGGACAGTAGTGCTTCACACAAGATGTTTAAGTACGCAAAATGTGTGACTCCTCTTTTCCTTTTGTAAGAGAGGGCGAAGAGCTAAGAGAGCCGTGAATGTGGGTCCTTTAGTGAAAAGCTAAAGCATTTTATATAAAGCCGCCGTTCCAGGGCTTGTCCTGGGCTCAGTCTTGTCGGCCTCATCCATCAAGCCCTTCCCCTGGGTCTAGGGTCTGGCCCCATTCACACATGCCAGCAGGCCTTTGCTGCCCCAGGGGCAACAGCAGGGAGGTTTGCTAGATGTTTCTGACGAAGGCCACCCTTCTTGACAGAATTTGCGGTCACCAAGGCTGAAGTAAATTGGTTTCTTGTTGACTAGAAAATTCACTGACTCATTTCCCTTTGTCTTCTCAAGTCTGCAGTTACCACTGTGGAGCCAGAGAAGGAGAAACAGGGAGGAAGAGAAGAGAAGGAGCTGAGGGGATGCCGGAAGTTGATTGTCATCTTCTCAATGATGTTTCTGAGTGGCCGTCTCCGTGTCAGGTTCCATGCGAGGCACCAGCAATAAAGAAGTGAAGAAACAGTCACAGCTCTCCTAGGACTGAGGAGTGAGGAAAGTCATCAGGCAGTTATGATGCAAGGGGATGTGGTAGGGGCTGAGCAGGAGCTGCAGGGGAGAGCCTACAGCAGGCACAACTCATCTTGGCTGAGGCATAAGGGCAGGCTTCCTGGAGGAAAAGACTTGTAGACTAAAGCCTGGATGACAAAGAAGAATTGGTGAAGGACAAGGGGGACGCGGTGGGGTGTGACAAGATGGTATGAGGTTGGGAGAGTTTGTGCAAAGACCCAGAGGCAAGAGTAAGAATGTGATCTTCAGGATGCTGGTGGTGACGGGGTTGATGACTAAAACTTTACCTAAAGGGCAATGGGGGAGCCACTGAGGGCATTTGACGAAGGGAGTCACTTGCTCAGATTTCGTTTTTCAGATCCCTTGGGCTGCAGTGATCTTTTGCAATGAAAGATGAAGAAAGAAAGGGAGTAGGAGGCAGGGACCTAAGGAAAAGGCTGTCCTCCAGGGCTTTGGGAGCCACTGGTGGCTCTCAGACTTATGCTCTGAGTCCAGGAGGGAGGTGGGGAGATGATGCCTGTGACAGAGGGTGGACAATGTGGTTTAAGTCCTCACTTCTGGGCCTAACCCATTGAATTTGTATAGTAAAGTGAAGTACACTTCTCTCCAAGGGCTGCTGACACCACTGGATGGGAAAACAGATAGGTGAGCCCACTATCAACAGGTAAATTCTGTGCCGATCTCAGTTACTGGGCACCCGCTCACTACCAGCCACAGGTGGGCATTTCAGAAGGTTCTTCTGATGACAGAATTGTAGCCATTGTAGCCCCAGAAATGACAGAGATTAGAAAAAAATTAATGACAGGGAGGTTTCAGAAAGTCAAGTGTTCATGGCAAAGCAGAGTGTGTCAAGCCCCGGGGAGGTGCAGCTGGCTGGGAAGGAAGCACACTGACCTGGTGCTCATGGGCTGGGCACAGTGTTGTCCCCACGCATCGCCTTCAGTGAAAGCTCATACCCAAGGAACATGGTGGCGCTCATGGGGAAGCCGCGCACGGTGTTCACCGTGATGCCTCTGAAAAACACCTGTGGCAGGAGGCAGCGTTATCACAGAGGACTGATCCAGACCCCCTGCAGGGCCACCACTGAGGCGTGGAGGAAGGACTGGGGATGTTGGTCACTAGTCCCAGGCTGGACTCCACAGAGCCCAAAGGACCCTGGTGAACCAAAACCACCCCAGATGCCCCAGTCATGCCTCTGCCTTGACCCACATCACCTGTGACTGGGCTTTTCCAGCCCAGCCTTGTACATATACACTAAATACTGTGGGCAAACTGTTCACCACAGACACCCACATACACTTGCTTAATTGCTGCTCTTTCTCATGTATATACCCACCGGCATGTGTGTACACACACACACATACACACACACACACACACACACACACGCAAGCAAGCACCAAATTCTCTGGAACCTGGATATCCCAGCTCTGCACCGCCCTCACTTTGCAATGGTAGACAGAGCAGCCAGTCAGGACCAACCATTTTGACAGGGTGTCCTCCAAGGGGCAGAGTGGGGAAGAACTCAGGCCACACTTTTAAGACTGTAGATAAGAAGCGGAGACACAGCTTTGGCATTTAACAGCTGTTTTACTTGGGCAAATGGCGAAGTCTCTGGAACTCAACTTCCCAGTGGCAAAATGGGGGTAACGATACTACTGAGCAAATATGGCTGCCGAAGGAATAAATGAGATGCTGCTTTCAAAGCTCTTATACAGGCCTGCCATGCAGCCAGCGTTCCTGGAAAGCTGACGGTCCCCTTGCTCTCGTTCTCAGTAGCCGTCTTTACACAGAGGGGCAGTCAATCTTCAATCATCAGTATGAGTGCTGAGGGTACTGGCCTGTATCGATGAGCTGCTTAATCTGCCATTCATACAAGAACCCTGTCTCTGTCTTCCATCCTTTCTGTTGCGAGGGCAGATGATAAGATGAATCTTATCATGAATCAATCTCCCTCTCTGAATCTTCCTGCCCAGTGCTGGGTAGAAGTTGATCAATGTAATATGGTTCCAGCCTTTGCCTGGTTTAAAACCTACCAGGGAGAGATAAGCCCCATGTGGGAATTATTACAATACAGTCTAGAATGTGATGACAATAGATCAGGGCTTTGGGGTGGGGGGAGGTGGGGAGAGCCTGTCCTTGAATGTCTTCCCTGGGAAGAGACAACACATCTAAGGGAAACACTACACAAGCATAAATGATCCAGCAAGTATCAGGAATATGATGTATACCTAGCTGACTCCTGTATATTTACTAAGTGTAATAAATAGAGCTGGTATGGGAATTTTGGAGAAGTAGAAATCCAGCCCTTGTACATTTCTCTAGTCTTCTTGGTTGTGAGCCACTGTGGCATGAGGGTAGGTACAGGCCACTGTCACCAGCCAGGACAGCAGGATGTCTTCCTTCAGGTGAGGCTCCTGCCCCCCTAGTACTCTGTGTCAGTCTGCAAGACATAGCCTGGTTGTGATGGGGAGAAAATGACCTTTGTGGGTTTGGGGGGAGTCTTGACCCTCACAGGGAAAGGAGTTGATGGATGAGGATCCCCAAAAGGGAGCAAGTGGCTCAGCTAAACCCAGGACTGATTCAGTCAAGGGGCAAGCAGGACACTTGTAGCATCTAATGTCTAACCTTTCTGGAATTCCCCAGGCTCACCCAGAGTGACTGAATAACAAGGAACTGGCCCGAGCTCCAAAAGGAAAATTCCATGCTGGGTGCTCATAAACACTCCCTTGTGGGCCTGCGCTTGTCTCTGCTCTGTGAGGCTGAGCCAGGCAGGGCCCAGATTGGAGTGTGGCCCTCCTCTCCCGCAGCACTGGGCCCTACGGGAACTACAGAACACTCTAGACATATAGACACGACCTCCTTCCAGCAGCCCTGGCCTTCTCTGCTCTGAGGCCCAGAGATGGCAAAGTGCAGACGTGCTGGCTTTTACCCTGAGCTTTTGGAACACAAAACCACCAGAGCTGGTCTCTCCTCATGAAGCCTCGATGGCTCCCCACTTCCCAGGGAAGTCTACATCCTTCCCTGGCCATAAGGGTGCCAAGACCCTTATGCTTGGGCCCTGCACTTTCTCTGGGAAGCCTCTTACACCTGAAATTCTGGGCAAGTTAACAACCTGTCATTCCTCCAAGAAGCCAGTTCTCTTCCATCACTGGGTGTCTTCTGTTCCGTCTGCTGGAATGTTCCCCAGGTCTGGCTGTATCCTCTAGCAGTCTTCCCAGGGCCACCCCAAGCTGGACCATGGCCCGCTGTCTTCTATGCACTCAGAATCTCTGCCATCACAGCACTTCTCACACTGTCCCTAACTACCCATCATCTGTCTGAATCCCTGTTAAACTCAGTCAGGGCAGTGACAGCAGAGCTCTGTGTGGTTTACCTTGGAACCCCCAGCATCTACACATCTGAATCCCCCACATTTATACTTCAGAACCCCCAGCATCTAGTGCTTTCCTTGGCCCAGAGGGTCCTTTATAAATCTTATAAATGAATCGGTGGACGGATGAATGGATGCATGGAATGAACGAATTCCTTGTTGTGAAAAGGGAACAGTCTCTGAGCTTAAAGAGTCTTGCTGAGGTTAGTGGTAGTGGGGGATTCTAAGAGTGGAGGGACAGCCCTGGTCCCCAGATGGCAGAACCAAATGGCAGCCAGCTCTGCTACCTCAGGAAATGGCTCTTTCTACAAATGATTCTCCTCACCTCTCCTTAGTCTCAAGTTCAGTCTCAAGCTACTGTCACAAACCCCCTCCCAACAGCCACCTCCGTGCAGTGGAAGGATACCCACTCCCTCTTCTGGCCTCCTGATCTTGATGGTAACTCTCCCAATGTGTGCAATGGCCCAAGTGGCTCATGACGAATGTCATGGCAGGCGGAGAACAGACTTCTTTTTGGATTTGGGAATGCCCCCAAAGTCCTAGACTTCTAATTCCCTTTATCTAAAAGGCTGCTTTCCTGGTAATCATGAAGTGAGTTACAAAGAACTGCCACACTTGGCAGTGACTGGGTACAATCACCATTATTCTACTCCTTCCTCAATCTTTATCCCCACTGAGTTTTCCTTCCATAGGGAGGTAGGGACAGGTTGGCTTACCCTGCCTCAGTGTGCCATGGTACAAACAGTTTGGGAATGGATGCACCACAGAGCCAGCTGTGACAGGAGCCCTCTACTGGCCCCCCAGAAAAGCCATTCCTCCTGCTGCTGGGAAGGACTTGGAGACAAGCCAGCTGTACAGGGCTATGTGGGACATTGTTGTCATGTTACTCTTTGTGTTTATGTGCAAACACAAATAAAAACATATATAAATATAACTATCCACATATAAGCTTGCACAGTATGTGAATGTTTTTGGAATACATTAGAAGAAACCCACAACAGTGATTGCCTTTGAGAGAAGATTGAAGACCAAGGAGGGCCAATTCGGCCTTATATCCTCTTTTACCTTTTGAAACTTCCTATGTTCATACATTATCTATTTTAAAACCAACTAATAAAAAAATTAAAAATGACTTGCAGTCAGTGAGTGGTTAATACAAGCTGAATACTGCCACTTCTATCTAAAACCTGTCTCTGAATATAAACTATGGACCAATGCTACTGAGATTAAGAAATCAATCATCTGACCTCAGTTGCCTTCCAGGACCTTGTTCTTAACAGAGCACAGAAATTTTTGGATGAAATAATATAAGCAATATATTAAGACTCTGTAGACTTTATAGGATTAGGGCATATTAATATTTTGACACATTAATTTGAATAACTTGACACATTAATATTTTAATTAAGAGCAGACAAGAATATATAAAATAAAAGAGCATCCTGTTTGTCTCTCTCTCACATGTCCCTCTGTACACTTCATAAACTGTGTCTCTACTAAAATAATACAAAAAACAAGAGAGGTGAGGATTCTAGGAGGGTGGCAGAATCGAAAATGCCAGCAGTCTCCTTCCTTACCTAGATAAGAGATGCATTGACAGAATCCACCTGATGTAACTATTTTGGAATTCTGGGGCTTGTTAAAGGCTTACGACTTCCAGAAGAAGGTTTGGACAGTAAATCTGGTTAATTTCAGTACATTTAAGCTCATAGCAAGGTAGGAGCTACCCATCTTCCACGCCCAGACCTGTGGCAGCAGGTGCACACATGCTCTAGGAGCAATCTGCACACACAGCTTGTGGAAGCCAGAGTGGACAATAGCGACCCTGTCTTGCAAATATTGGAGATCTGTGTTTTGATCACCAATTGCTGTTTCTGATCACAGAAGTCCAAAGAGGAAAGTAGCCATGGTTGTTTCTTCTACCCCCACTGAGGCAAGTCCTTCCTCCTCTGGCCAATGCCCCTTTCCCTTGTCATTTTTCCCCTTTCCTTTTTCTCTTTTCTTTTTGGAAGCTAGATGTTCAAGACTAGGACATTCAAAAGCAACTTCATGTATAGGAAAGTTGGAAAGTGACCATGCATTCCCAGAGAAAGGCTCAGAAAAGAACTGAGAAGACCTTAAGTTTACACTTTGGGCTGATCTTTGGCAAAAACACAGCCTACAACAACCTGAAAAGTGAAACAATAAACAAAAACAATAACAAAACACACCAGACACTGGGGAAAGAGGGGAGAAATCTGATTTCCAGAATTAACACATAATTAAATTAAATTCATAATTAAAGTTAATCTTCAATAAAAAATAATAAGGCATAAAATGAAACAAGAAAGTATGGTCCATTCAAAGAAAAAATAAATCAAGAGAAGCTGTCCCTGAAAAAGACCTGACAGCAGATCAAGCTGACAAAGACTTTGGAACTATCTTAAAGATGCTTGAAAAACTAAAGGAAGAGATGAAGAAAGTCCAGAAAATGATAGACAAACAAAATGAAAACATCAATATGAAATAAAAAAATCTAGAAAGAAACCAGACAAAAATTCTTCAGCTGAAAAACACAGTAACTGGAATGAAAAATTCACTAAAAGGATTCAAAGGTATATTTGAGCAGGCAGAAAAAAGAATGAGAAAACTTAAAAATAAGACAATGGAAATTACTGCAGTTGAGAAAAAGAAACAAAATTGAAGAACAGTGAAGAGAGCCTAGAGGATCTGTGGGAAACTGTCAAGGAAACAAATATACACATTATGGGAGTCCCAAAAGGAGAAGAGAGGGCAGAGAATGTCTGGAGTAGTAATAGCCAAAAACTTCCCAAGTTTGGTGAAAGACAGGACTATAAACATCAAAGAAACTTAATGACTCCAAGTAAAATAAACTCTAAGAAACCCACATCAAGACACATTATAATCAAACTTTTGAAAGCAGCAAGATAGAAGGAGCACATTATATAGAAATAATCCTCAATAGGTTTAATAGCAGATTACTTATCAGACACTTTAGAGGCCAGAAGTCAACAGGCCAACATAGCCAAAGAGCTAAAAGAAAAAATGTCAGTCAAGAATCCTGTATCCAGGAAAACTATGCTTTGAGACTGAAGGTCTTATTCCCAGGTTTATTCCCAGATAAACAAAAGCCGAGGAAGTTCATCACCACTCAGTCTACCCTGCAAGAAATGCTCAAAGGGGCTGTGGAGGGTGAAACGAAACAGTACTAGAGAGTAACCTGAATCTGTATGAAGAAACAAAGAGCTCAGTAAAGGTAAATTAATGATGAGAGTGACATCAGCAACATGACAGTATAAAATGTTCCTATCTTGTCCCCACCCCAACAACATAAATTGGGCATCCATTCACTCACACAGGTGCCTCTATGGGAGTTCTGGGATCCAGGAGCACATCCCGATGGAAGCAAGAGTCCTGCCTGCCTGTGCCTGCCTGTGTATCAGGGACTGGGCAGAGAGACCTCAGTACTGGCAGTGGGAGCTTCCGCAGCCCATGGACTGGCTCTAGCCTATCTCAGCTGCAGTCTGGGAGCATCTGGAGAAAAAGGACTTGGCCAGCGTGTGTGGTGTGTGTGTGTGTGTGTGTGTGTGTGTGTGTGTTAGAGAGAGAATGAGAGAGAGGAGAGAGAGTCTGGATGTGCTGGAGTGGATAGTGAGCCAAGAATGGAGGGCTGGGGATGAGGCAGCCATGTGAAGAAAGGTCCAGCATCCAGTAGTAACATTAACACTAGTGAAACTACTAACACTAATAGTAAAGCCAAGAACAATGCCTAACTCTTTGTAAATATACTCTGTATGTTATGCATGAAGCTAAAGTACTTTTTAGATGCCTAATTTAATCCTACTAGCAAATATCCCTGTTGTTCATGGTAGGGGTGATTATCCTTGGAGAAATGAAGGCCCAGAGGTGAAACAACTTGCCTGGACCTCCCCCACCTCATGAGTAGCCAGGCTGGCTTTAACGTGAGTCTGCTGACTTGAAGGGGGGAAGTCAAGAAACCTGGGGGGGGGGCTGAGGTAGAACATGCATGATGGTTTCTCTGGAGGATACTAGGAGTTATCACAGGTGGCAATATAGACAGAGATGATTTTGTTTATAGCCTCAGATGCCAAATTTGGAATTCTGGTTGTCATCCTAGGACAGTTCAGACACCAGAAGGGGCTTGGATTTAGACAAGCCCTTTGGGTGCAGGGAGGAGGAAAGAGAAAGGAAGCAAGGCCAAGTTGCAGGCTTCCCCACAGCTGAGCCCAAAGGTGACAGGATGTGGACTCGAATGGGGTGAGAGAGAAGAAGAAGACAGACCAGAGGACTAGACATTGTGAGATGTGATGACCAGTGTGGCTCTGGGACCCCCTACTTGGAGGAGAGGCACCAAGTACTGAGTGAGGAAGCACCTCCAAGCCTTTCCTGATGAGAAGGCAAGCTTTGGTGACAGGGAGATGTGGCTCCAGGTCCTGGTTCTTCCATGTACAGCTGCATGACCTCAGGTAGGTTACCAGCCCTCTCTGAGCCTGTCTCTTCCTCCAACCTGGGGCATGGACTAGATGAGACAAGGATCCTAAGTAGGGCTTGATGTGGTAACTGCCAGAACTTCAGTTTCCTGATTTCCCTCTCTGTAATCTCGTATCCCCCAAAATGTCTGGCCCACCTTCCCGGGACTGACATGACCCCGTGTCACCGCTGTGGGGCTTACTTTAAGACCTTCCTTCTGGTAACTCTGAGAGATACAATCCAGGACACCTTTGTATTTGTTTAAATAAACCCCGTCAGCTTGGAGTCGACTTTTCACGACATCCATAGGAGTTGCTGTCCCCCAAGAAATTGCTCCTGTAAAGAGAGAGACAAACAGCTGTCAGGGACTGGCTGGTTGGGATCTGTTGGGGACGTGGCTCCCTGCCCCTTCCCATGGTTTACAGGCTTAACAGGCTGCTGGGGGACGTGGAAAGAGCTCAGTCAGGACCTGTGAAGGCCATCCCTGAACTTCCCTCACCAGTCACTGTGGAACTTTAGAGAAGTCTCCTCCTCTGGGCCTACAGTACTGACCTTTACGGGGTTCCTGTTAGGATGAATAAACGGATGCACACAAAGCATTGAGCACAGTGCCAGGCCCACAGCCAGTGCTTTGTCCGGATGCCTTTATTGGCAGCTTTTACTGGAGAGACAAGAATAGGTCCCACCAATCCTTGGCAGTGCCTTTCCAGGGCACCAAGGGCCACAGCCCAGAGCAAAGGCTGTGGCGGAAGGCTTGCAGCTCCCCAGAAACAGAAGGGACTGTGAATACAGAGAAGCTAAACAAACACTTGCAGATAGGCTGCTTGCCAACAAAGGGCCAAGTAAGTACTGGAAAGAGCAGGAAAGTCTTTACAGATCTGGTCAATTTCTGAATATCTGAAACTGAAGCCTCGGGATGATGTAACACTGGGTCATCCTCACTGGAGAAGCTCGGGTGCCCTAGTTTGAGCACTTCTGTGACTTTAAAGAACTCTCGGAAAACAATGTCAGGTTTTTGTATAAACATGAAAATTGGCACGTCCTTAGACAGGAAGAGAAAAACAAACTGATGCCAAAGTCCAGGGCAGCTGGTTTGCAAAGTTTAGTAATTGCTGTCCAGAGACTCCCAAATGATGCCTCAGCCTGTCCTGGACCCACTGCCCATCCCAGCCTCCAGCCGCCATGGCCTCCTGCCCACGATCCCCTGGGAATCCTCCACACCTCCCTTCCCTCTTGCCTCCTGCAGGATAATGGGGCTGCTTTCCCTGGAGTCTGTCCATGTACTCCCGGGCATACTCTCCTGTTCCTCAGCCCATGGGCAAGGGCAATACAAAATGTAGTCTACCTACCAGGCCACTCAGACCTGCTCTCACCAGATTCGAGAATAGTAGGGGCCTTGTCCTCTCAGCCAGCAAGTGCTTAGTAAGCACTTACTAGGATCTGGCAGAGGCTGGACCTCACACACATGAGGGCAGAGGGTGGACACTGGCGTTTGGCAGGTAAGAAATGGGCTTTGTTGTGTGTTTGCTGAGTTTTGAGCATAGCTAATGATGATGATACGGGGGCGGGGGAAGTGGAGAAGAATATCAATTTTCTTCTTTCCAGAAGATCTTTCCCATCAATATCACACATGCTATGTTATCAGTCTTTTTAAAAAGCATCCTTCTCTTGATTTCCCTACCTTTCTCTGGAGATAGCTGCATACCACTCTTTCCCATCACAGCACAGCTAAACCCCTCAGACATGTGTGTCCTCAGACTGTCCAATTTCTTTCATCCCATTCTCTCCTAGTCCCACTTCAGTTGAGTGTTTACACCCCTCTCTTCACCAAAATGGGTCTTGTCACAGTCCCTGATGACCTACATATTGCTAAATCCAGGCAGCAGGTATAGCAAGTGCAAAGGCCCTGAAGTAGGGAGAAGTCAGCCATGGTCAGGGTGAAGCAAGGAGACCAGTCTGGCTGGAGCAGAGCAAGCAAGGGGAGAGGAGCAGAAAAAAACTGCAGAAGGGTAACCGGCAACTGGATCATAAAGGGACTGAAAACCATTGTAAGAACACTGATTTTTACCCAAAACGAAGTGGGGATACTGTGTGGTTTCTGAATAGGGAGGGTGAGTAACCAGCCCATGGTCACCAAATGAGTAAAAGAGGATTTGAAATGGGATCTTGCTGACTGCAGAGTCCCTGCTATGCTGTCTTAATTAGCTGTGTGCCCTTGGGTTGGTCACTTAATCTCTGTGAACCTCAGTTTTCTCATCTGAAAAATGGGAAGGCTGATTCTTCCCTTAAAGAGTTAATGAAATTCTCACTTTAGAAAGGGTTTGCTGTGTCAACATTCAAAAACAGTGAACCCCAATAACAGATTTCCTCTTCAAAGCTCAGTAATACCTAACACAGAAGAAAGGGTCAGAGTACATCTTCTGACTGGAAGTTCCACAATCCTGAAAAGGAACTTGTCATTCCCACAGATCCAGAGGAAAGGAGAGGCAAAATAGAGGGAGACCATTCCCCATTCCTACACTTTCCTCTGACTGGCTCGGTCTGGCACATAGTAGGTGCTGAATAAAGAATTGTTGGATGAGTGGCTAGATGAATTGTGCCCTTTTCTGGGCTGAGAAGGGCATGATAGACCTCCCAGTCATCCCAGGACAAGGGTCAGCCCAGGGACAGGGTCAGTACGGCTATCCTTACCTGCCATGCCACCGGCCAGCCACACAGCACAGGGGCTGGGGCCTGTGCAGGCCTCAGGTGTGATCCACTCATTCAGGAACACATAGGGGATGAAGTAGAGGCAGTAGCCTGGGACATCCCTCAGCAGCATGGCACCAACGCCCCGGTACATCCCTGCCAGGCCCTCAGTCCGCATGATGGTTGCGATGCAATGCACAGGTCCCTGGTAAATGGGCTGCACCCCAAGAGCCACTGCCCTGGGTTTCAAACCAAGGTTGGCTGCAAAGACAGGGAGAAGAAGATGAAAAGTGACCCAGGGGGCAAGAGACTGGCCCATCTCCAGCGCTGGAGCCAGCCTGGCGCATTGACAATTTCCACTCCCATGGTCTGTTGGTTTTTATCAAAACTTCTGACCCTAGCAATTCAAACCGAGATTCTCAAGCCCCAGCAGGAAGGCCAACATGTGCAGCCAGCTGTACAGCCAGACTGGAGACTATTGCCTGTTGGGTGAGAAAGCACCAGGTGCCTGAAGGGCTTTTGGTCAACCACCGCTATGTCTTTGTAAGCAGCAGTGACTGCGGAATGTCCAAGATCAAAGATGACCAAGCTGTACCAAACTCTTCCCTGAAGCAGAGGTTGCAAAATCAATGTACTCTGTATGAGTATGTGCGTGTGTGTACTTGTGCACAGTGTGGTTAAAAAAAACATACGAATATCTTCTCCCATTCTGTCAGTTGTATAAGGGCTAGTATCCAAAATCCATAAAGAATGTATCAAACTCAACACCCAAAGAACAAATAATCCAATCAAAAAATGGACAGAAGACATGAACAGATACTTTTGCAAAGAAAACATCCAAAGGACCAACAAACACGTGAAAAAGTGCTCAACATCACTAGGCATCAGGGAAATACAAATCAAAACCACAATGAGATACCACCTCACATCCGTCAGAATGGCTAAAATCAACAAGTCAGGAAATGACAGATGCTGGCGAGGATGTGGAGAAAGGGGAACCCTCCTACACTGTTGGTGGGAATGCAAGCTGGTGCCTCCACTCTGGAAAACAACATGGAGGTTCCTCAAAAAATTGAAAATAAAAAAAAAAAATTGAAAATAGAGCTACCCTACGACCCAGCAATTGCACTACTGGGTATTTACACTAAAGATACAAAGGTAGTGATCCGAAGGGGCATGTGCACCCAAATGTTTATAGCGGCAATGTTCACAATAGCCAAACTACAGAAAGAACCTAGATGTCCATCAACAGATGAAAGGATAAAGAAGATGTGGTATATATATATATATATATATATACACAATGGAATACTACGCAGCCATCAAAAGAAATGAAACATTTGCGACAACATGGATGGAACTAGAGGGTATTATGCTGAATGAAATAAATCAATCAGAGAAAGACAATTATCATATGATCTCTCTGATACGAGGAATTTGAGAGGCAGGGCAGGGGGTAGAGAAGGAAAAAAATGAAACAAGGTAGGATCGGGAGGGTGACAAACCATAAGAGACTCTTAATATCACGGAACAGACTGAGGGTTGCGGGGGCGGGGGGTGGGTAGGGATGGGGTGGTGGAGGGATGGACATTGGGGAGGGTATGTGCTATGGTGAGTCTTGTGGAATGTGTAAGACTGATGATTCACAGACCTGTGTCCCTGGGGCAAATAATACATTATATGTTAACCAAAAAAAAAAAAAAAAAAAAAAGTAAGGAAATAAAAAAGCATATGAGATTTGGACCCAGACTGTTCTGGTTCCAAATCCAAAACCCACTACTTAATAACTTCTTAACCTTGGTAGGCCACACTTTTCAGTCTTTGGTTCCTTAACTTTAAAAAAAGATAATAGGCCAGGGGCACCTGGGTGGTTCAGTGGGTGAAGCCTCTGCCTTCGTCTCAGGTCATGATCTCCGGGTCCTGGGATCAAGCCCCATGTTGGGCTCTCTGCTCCATGGGGAGCCTGCTCTCCCCTCTCTCTCTGCCTGCCTCTCTGTCTACTTGTGATCTCTCTCTCTGTCAAATAGGTAAATAAAACCTTAAAAAGAAAAAAAAAAGATAATGGGCCAACTATTTATTGCATAAAAAGTTGCTAAAAAAGTAGATCTCAGGTGGCTTAGTGGGTTAAAGCCTCTGCCTTCGGCTCAGGTCATGGTCTCAGAGTCCTGGGATCGAGCCCTGCATAGGGCTCTCTGCTCAGCAGGGAGCCTGCTTCCCTTCCTCTCTCTCTCTGCTGGCCTCTCTGCCTACTTGTGATCTCTGTCTGTCAAATGGATAGATAAAATCTTAAAAAAAAAACAAACTTAAAAAAAAATAGATCTCAAAAGTTCTCTACACACACACACACGCACACACACACACACACACACACACAGGGTAACTATAGGATATGACTAATGTGTTAACTAACCTTACCTTGGTAACCACTTCACAATACATGCATATTAAATAATCAAGTTGTATACCTTAAATGTACACAATGTTATATGTCAATCATTTCTTAATAAAGCAGCAAATATTTCTAAAGGAAAACGAAGATAACAGGTCAGTATGTGTAAGGCAATATTATAAAGTGCTGAGCATGGTACTAGGAACACTGTAGGGGGAGAGTAATTTACCCACAGATTATTACAGAGACTGAGACGATTGGCATGAATTTGGAGGGTACATGGGCTGGAGGGCTGGACATGCTGTCCCTCCAGCCTTGGCTAGCAAGTAGTGATTCTGTCTCTTCCTTTTAATCCTTCCACCAGGCTCCCATCTCCTTCTCTGATGCTCATCTCCCCAGCTGTGGACGCTTTATCTCAGCTTTGACTCCTGACCAGAAAGGCCCCCCAGTCCCAGGGATGATGCAGTGCACTCTTATTTTCAACACTCCGTTCTTGAGGAACCAACGTGGTACGGCCAGGAAAGAAACAGAACGAAGCTTCCCTGTGACACACACCTACATTACCACCTGGGTTTAGTTCCCTGTATGTGGCATCCCAGTTTGGTTTTGCACATGCTGACAAAGAGGCAATAACTTTCATTACCGAACAGGTGAATTTCCAAGTTCCCCATACAGTCCCATCCTTATCAGATAAAAGGTTAGGAGCAAAGATTCAGGTTCATGATTCTATAGTCTAAACTGAAGATCTGAGAGTCAAGTACAACCTGTCTTTCTGCTCCTCCCAGAAGGAGGTAAGGTAGAGGGGGAGATTCCTATTTGCCTGGGAAGTGTGCTTGGACAAATGAATCCTGTATTTTCTTTTTGTGCAAGGGGAAGAGACTAATTAGAGACTTGTGCATTCAGCCAACTACAGCATGGCCAGGAGGCTGAGTCCTGTTCACTTCCACAGCAGATCCCCCAGGAAGGGAGCAAGTGTGGTGGCCACCCTGTAAGGGCAAGGGGCCTCTGAGCTCAGAGCAAGATCAGACACTGTGGTCTTTGAAAGCCCACTGAGATATCAATGCCCACCCCTTCCTTTCCCAAATCCACTATGATGCTGCCAGCGTCACCCTGAAAAATTCTGGGATGAGACAGAATAGATGTAATTGTCCCAACATCTCAACTTTCCCTGGGTCATGCCCACGTCCAAGTAGCACTGACCTGACCCAAGAGTCAAGGTTTTCATGAATCAACTACCGGTAGGATGTGGCTCTCAGAAGTTACTGATTGAAGGAGAGTGTCCTGATAATATTCTGCTTATGTAGAGGTACAAATGTTGAAAAAAATACCTGCCCAACCTCCAACATGCCTTATCAACAAAACACCTGTACTTTTTTCCCTTTTCTTCCCAGGATAAGCAATAAGGAACTTCTCTGAGATTCTCCCACATTTGTTATATAAGCAATCTAGTTTTTACTGCTTAAGAATTCTCCATTTATGGCTATTAAAGCAATATAATTGTCATGGGGACTGCCATCCTCTGGAATACTAACATGACTCTAACTGGCAGCCAGCGCCTTCTGAACACAAGGCCACTGGAACTCCTTCTAGCTCCCTCATCCCCAGTGTTAAAGCACACACACACACACACACACACACACACACACACACACACTTATTTGGAAATAATTTCCAGCTTGCAATAAAGGACAAAAAAGAAAAATTTATACAGAGAACACCCTTACACATCCTTTCCCTGGATTCACCTAATGTTAACATTTGACCTCATTTGTTTTATGGTTTGAGTGCTCTCTCTCTCTCTCCCCACTCCCATCTCACTGAACAGATGTCCCTGTCCCAGTGCATAAACTTTGCCTGGGCTGTGTTCATATCCAAAATCAGTGACCTGACCCGGAATCAAGGGTTTCATGAATGAGGTATGGGTATGATTGTGTTTCAGGAGTTACTGATAAGAAAGATCCTCATAAAAATCTTCCTTGTTTGGAGGTGCCAATGTTGGAAAAACATCTGATAAACTTTGAACTGGCTTTGTCAACAAGACCCAAACTTGCACTTAAAAAAAAAAAAATCCTTTTCCGCAAGGTAAGCAATAAGGAAATTCTCTGTATACACATGCATATCTTTTTCACACATATGTACATAACATTATTTTCTGAACCATTACAGGGTTAGATACCGAATGGTTCTTTACCCCTAAATCCTTCAGTAATTGTTGCCTAACAATAGAGATACTGCCTTAAATGCCAGAGTAGTTATCAGTCTCATAATATATGTTGACAGTACCTTTACCTAATGTTACTAACTATACTCAAGTTACCAATTGATCTTGTACTGACCTGTTTGGCATTCCTCCCTTCACTAGTGCAGGATCTAGTCCAGCGAGTTACTGCACTTAGTCGTCATGATTCTTCAGGTTCCTTTATTTATTTTTGTTTTTAGTAAGCACCACACCCAACGTGGGGCTGAAACTCATGACCCCAAGATCAAGGTCACACTCTTCTGCCAACTGAGCCAGCCAGCCCCTAGTTCCTTTAATCTGCATCATTTCTACAGCTTTTCTTTCTTTTTAAAGACACCAGCATTTTTTATTAGTGTGCTGCCTCCCTTCTTATGAATAAAACCTTCCTCATTTGTGGTTTGCTTGATGTTTCCTTGTTATCACATTGAGATGATGCATTCTTGGCTGAACTTCCTCCCCGTTCTCACCTCTCCTCCCATGAAGACTAATGACTCTCAGGAGCCCCTGGTCTTCTTCTCTGGCCTCCTGTCCTAGTTTTATTAGTTTCCTTTTTCAATTTGGATATAATTCACATTCAATAAAAGGTGTAGCTTGTAGGTATACATTTGATGAGTTCTGACAACTGCATGTACCTGGGTTACCACACCCTCCTGAGAAAATGACATCTTATACTTGAAGCAACCTGTTTGATCACAGCCCACTAAGACACAGTGAAGATTCCAAGCCTACCTACCCTCTCCTGATTGTTTTTGAAGGTATAGGAACTCTGTGACATCAATGATGTGTCACTCAATGAGAAACAAATCTTCCAGCTAGTCGATGGTTGTTGCTGGCCCATCTGCATTAGCAATAGTGGCATGGACTGTTCATATGGGACCACAAAGCAGAAAACAGAAGCAACTCTTAATCAGTTGCACCAACCAAGAGATGCTCAGAGGCTGGGCCCATCAGGGGGAGGCTCCCCTTGGGAGGGGGCGTGGTCCGAGAGGCGTGGCCCAGGGAGGCACAGCTTAGGAGGTGTGGCCCGGGGAGGAGAGCTTAAGACAGGACCTGGGGAGGTGTGGCTTGAGAGGCGTGGCTCCCGGGGGAGGTACGGCTTAGAAAACGTGGCTGGGGAGGTGGGGTTTGGGAGACAGGCAGGGCTTGACAGTTCCACTTAGAAAAGAGCTGAATCAGAGTTCTTGGTAACTCTAGCTGTTTAAAACAAACTTTGGTGACCTTTAAAAATGGACTTGGGAGGTTGCCTGCAAGCAGCTTTTGGAAATAGGTGCAACAGAAATGCGTAAATCTGCATGTTGTTTGTGCAAAGAACCCAAGGAAGGGGGTGAGGTGCTTGGTGAGTGAGTACTTTGCTCACACTGAACCACCTGTTCTCAGCCAGTTGTTTTTGATCCTTCAGGGTTTAGCTTGGGTGTACACGTGCGTGTAAAGGGATTCACATAGGGCATATTTTTTTCTGGGACAAAATGCATTTAGTTTCTCTAATGAGAATTTTTTGTTCCAAAATGGGGATTAAATTACAAATCAAACTTTGATCATTTTTTTATCAGGAGGCTTTGCTATTGACACCATTTTTTTTCTGTACTCTAAATGAAGACCCTGTTACCTTTTATGATGATACATATGGATTAAAACTCTGAAACACTCAGGATGCTTGTGGTTTTCTTGGTTTTCCCAAATTCACTTAGGACCAATTCAAGCTCCCTATATCAAGACAGGCAGGATGTGGGGCACCTGGGTGGCTCAGACGGTTAAGCATCTGCCTTTGACTCAGGTCAATGATCCTGAGGTCCTGGGATCAAGCCCATCGGGCTCCCTGTTCAGCCAGGAGCCTGCTTCTCCCTCCGTTTCTGCCTCTCTCTCTCTCTCATGAATAAATAAATCTTAAAAAAAAAAAAAAAGACAGGATGCTCAAAGTCAATGAAATTGGCCGCTACCTAGCTCCTAATCTTCATCAAGGAGCAGAAGATAGCCTCTACAGTTCTAAAAACAAAACAAAACAAAAACCTCTGGGGCGCCTGGGTGGCTCAGTGGGTTAAGCCTCTGCCTTCGGCTCAGGTCATGATCTCGGAGTCCTGAGATGGAGCCCTGCATTGGGCTCTCTGCTCAGCGGGGAGCCTGCTTCCCCCTCTTTCTCTCTGCCTGCCTCTCTGCCTACGTGTGATCTCTGTCAAATAAATAAATAAAATCTTTAAAACAAAAAAAAAAAAAACCTCTCCTCCAAGCTCCCTCACCTCAACCAGCTGGCCTACCTGGTCGGTGCGGCTGGGAGGCAGGAGACACAGAAGCTGGGGACCATCATTCCATAGACTATACAGTGTGGCTGTTTAACTTCACTGCTCTGCCCACCAGAGTACGATGACTTGCTTACTGGCCTCTGACTGGGCCCTCCTGGCAGGTGCATCTGCAGAAGGTAGGAGTTTTCAGGTTTGGCCTATCCTAACAGGTACCCATGCAGTCACCTCTTGGGAGTTCTCCCACTTCGGAGGGCCTGAACCAGCCTAGATGCAGGCTGGGTCCCCACAGATTTGCCTCTCAGAAGCCAGGGGTTTAGCCATGCATACTGCTGGGCCCTTCCCAGGCACAAACATGAAAACTTCCATCTCTTTCCTTTCTCAGATGTTGTTCAATGTCTTCAATGGGCCATAACTGGAAACAGGAAAGGCACCTGAAATACAATGGCTGGTCACTGATCCACTGCAGTAAGGGGTAGCCAGCCCTCAGAAACACAAGGTCCGGCCACTTTCTGGAAGGGAAAGGCCCATGAGACTTCTCTTATGTACGCATAGTCAGGCATGGGATGAAAACACAACATTATTTCTCAACAGGTCACTTTCTACAGAAAATCCTTAATAACTAAGCCATCCACAGATGAGGTCCCGCTGCTCCCCAGTCAGTGACGTACAGGGTTACCACGTACAGGTTACACAGGTTATTGTGCTCAAATATTTCTAGGCCAGGGAACTCCCAAATCACAGTTGAGAGTATGTACTTATTTCAGGGACCCACAAACTGGTAAGCATTATAGATTCACAGGACTCCTAAAGTATCTCACATACATGTGTAACTGTTTTTCTCCTACGTGTACATGCTATTGCAGGGAACACAACAAAAATTTACTTAAATATACTAATTATCCAATAGTAACTGATCATATGTGGCTTCTTAATCTACAGACACTGAAGGTACAGCAGCTATTCTGTGGGTTGGACACCATTTAATGGATTTAAAAGGCATTCAGGGAAAACCTGGGATTAGAAGCAGCTGGGATTCACTTTGCTGCTCAGTGGCTGCTTACCATACAATCCAGTGCAAGGGAACCCACCACATTGGCCCACAGTTTCCTCCGCCGCTTAGAAAAGGGGAAGAATAAATAGCCTGCCACCTCTTTCGCTTTTTGTGAAAATTGAGTGACAATTGGCAAAGGTACTTTACTTGAGGCAAATAGTCATTCCTATTTTATTACCCCTCTCCTGATATGACTCCAGATTCTGGGAGTGCTGGACCTGCCAACCTCAGGCAGCGGTGGCCTGCAGCCAGACCTACTGGGGGAGGTTGTATATGCCCACACAGGACCAACGACTCAATACTAGCATTGAGTCCCCAACTCAGGACCATACTTGCCCTCCTCAGTTGATATAAAGACCAGATGGATGTGTCATCCGCGTATGTAACCTCACAATGGTGTGTTACGTGGTATGCACCATCATTTCATCTCTGCTAGCTGTGTGGGACCACAGTTTGCAAAAGGTTCAGCCAAACCACCCAGAATTCAAGGACTCCTCTTGAACTACACGGCTAAATGCCTGGCCTCTTCACAAATTTCTTCCCTTTCCTTTTGGGCTGCTACAGCGCCAGCCCTCACTTCCTATTGGCAGCCCACAGCCTACTTGACAAGAAGGGTCAGGCTGTAGTCCTGGCTTGTCTCCAGTTGGGAGTTAAATGGAGCAGCATTCAGGGAGTTTAGTATTAGTTATTCTTGATCTGCAATGGGAAAGTCTTGAAAAATCTGCTCTATCAGAAGGCTGCTCCTCCCCAAGGCCATCCTGCCTGGAGAAGAGTGTTTTTCTTGGCAGCCATACATCTTTACGGTAGCAATAAAACTATGTTGCCAAAGAGACAAACTGAAGTACATGGTCAGGGCCTCTGAGGCACAGTTGGTGACCTTCCCAGCCAGACATTGAGAAATGGTTTCATCCCACTTTTGTCATCCTTGGGCTCAGGCGGGCTTTGTGTTCTGGTATGTGGTTGATGATCTCTTCCACCCAGATCCACCCCTCATGAGGCCCTCTCTGATGTTACCATTCCAGCCCTATTTATCTCGGCTCGCATGCTCAGAAAGTAGGATACTCTTCTCTCCAAATCCTGGCCACATTCTGTCCCCTTCATTCTGTTCGGGCTCTTGAATATGGTAGAGGCTGGCCTTGCAATGAGGTCTCCCTCAACCTCCTTTCTCTTGCCCTCAAAATCCTTTCTGGGGGCGCTTGGGTGGCTCAGTGGGTTGAGCCTCTGCCTTCGGCTCAGGTCATGATCTCAGGGTCCTGGGATCGAGCCCCGCCTCGGGCTCTCTGCTCAGCGGAGAGCCTGCTTTCCTCTCTCTCTCTTTCCCTCTCTCTGCCTGCCTCTCTGCCTACTTGTGATCTCTGTCTGTCAAATGAATAAGTAAAATATAAAAAAATAAATCCTTTCTGAATTGTCTGTTTTATTCTCCTCTCCCAACCCAGAAACAAAAGGCTTGTTCCTTCCCCAGCCCTCGGTCTCTGTCCCTAGTGTCACCTCCCACCTCAGCCATTCTCCCCTCTTGATTCCTTTTTGCCTACTTTGGTGACAGGAATTTTTCCAGGACTCTGGTTCCTGGGGCACTGGAGGTGGACGGGCTATGCCCTATTGCAGCGTGTCACACCTGAGGGAGCACGTCACCTAACACGTCACCCAACAAAAGCCTCAGTTTCCCCATTTGTAAGATAAAAAGAATGACGGCACCTCTTTTACACAGTTGCTGTGACGATTTAAAGGCAGGGGTGTGTTAGCACAGCATGCATGGTATGGGCTTGGCCGCTGCTGACCACGGCCATTGATGCCACTGGAACTCCTCCCTGAGCTCTTTCCTGGGTCTTTCCCTTCATCTCCACCTCTTCCTATCTGTAGCTCACCTTGACATTTGCACCTAATTCATGGCCTCAGTGGTCACTTCTCTGTCATACCCCTGACTCCTCCTCCAGCCCCGACATTCCAGCTGTGGCACCTCCCACATGAACCGAGCCAGACTCAGCATGTTCTCACTCAAGCCAGCCCTCCTGCCAGGCTCCAGAACAGCAGCAGTGACAGTAATGTGTATGGGTGACACGCCCCACACCAACTGCTGCCTCACACACTCCACCATTTCATTCCCGGTGGGGGGGGGAGGGGCGTCCTCTCTCACAGTCACCCAACTGTGCAGTCCTGGGTCAGTGCAGACACTTCCCTCTCCTACCTGGCCCACTGATTCTCCACCACAAATACCTCCAACTGGCCACTCCCCTCCATTCCCAGAGACCAAGGCCCTGGGCCCCCTGCTCCTGTTTCTCACCTGGTCTGTGGCAGCACACCCAAATCAACCCACCACCACCACTTTCCCCACCCTTTCCACATCTCCTGAAGGCCAGATCCAGCTTCCTCCCACACAGCTCTGCTCAGGTCATTCTGCTGCCCAAGAGGCTGCACTGCCCGCTGCACAGCGCCTAAGCCCATGCTCAGCTAAGTAATCCAAGCTCTTCACAACTACCCCCTGCACCTTCCCCTCCCTGCATTGTAGTTAGAACTCCAACCCTGTGCTATGGTGCTTTCCATTCCCACGTGTCCGTCTCCAAAGCCTCACCAGTATTCCAACACCCCATCAAAGGCCCCTTTCTCTCTGGAGTCCTCCTGACCTGCAAAGCCAGACTCCAAGGTTCCAGAGCCTTCCACAGACTGTTCTATTCTGCTACACATCTGATTTCCCCACCAGACTGTGCACTCCCTGAACAGGGGCTGTGTGTCTCATACCTCTGATTTATTTACTGTGCTTGGATCCCAGCAAGAGCTCAGGACATGTTTGTGAATGACAGAGCCAGAGAGTGAGTCCCAACAGGTGCCACACTCAGCCCTCTGCCTCCAGTGGGGCCGGGTACAGTCTTGGGCTGGTCGGCACAGAGTTAAAGCTTAGTCCTCCTCCAGTGCCCAAATTCTGCCTTCTTGGGGGGTTGAGGCCTTTGTGATTTGCACATTAATTAGGCTGTCAATGAAAACACAGACCAGAAAGCTCCCAGACTAGGGAAAAGTTGAGGGTCACTGGCCATCGGCCTCCAGGACGTGACTTGGCCCGGGCAGAGGAGGGACTGCTGCCCTCTGGGACCACAGCCCTGAATTCCAGTTCAGGCCCAGCAGGGCACCCAGAGAGGCTCATGCCCACACCAAGGATGATGATGACTTCCAGAGGGAGGGTTTCTTCATCAGAGCCTTACAGTGCAGCTCACGGCCAACTGAACTCAGGCCAGCCTCTCCTTGCTGCCAAGTGGCAGGGGCACCAGGAGCAAACCTCTGTCAAGTTGCAACAGTTTTCATAAGGGGTTACTGCTGTTTAGTATGCAACTCCAGTCGGGGCCAGATGGAACTTCCCTCTCAACTTCAGCCACTGCCGATGGAATGTGGTTAAAAAAAAAACAAGGAAAAAAACACACACACACACACACACAAAACCTTTCTGTATAACAATTTCACAGTATGTGCCAAGAATCTAAAAATGACCAGACCCTTTGACTCATTCATGAAGCAAAGAGCCCACACATTTAGGGAAATAACCCTACATGAAAGCAACTCCATATGGATAGATTACCTGATCATATCATTATGTTTGAAAGAGGATGAACCAGCAACAATGTCAAGGTCCATCCCTAGGAAGGTGTGACCTAAGTTCAGTATTACAGCGAACATCTATTTCAGGTGTTCAGTGTGCCAGGCCTGATGCTCAGATCGTCATGTGAAATCCGTCATCCCATTCCATCCCAGTTATGAGGTAGCTACTGTCGCTATGTCTGCTTTGCAGATGAGTCATCGGAGCCTTGGTGACTTGAGGGGAATTGTCTAGAGTTCCTGGGTTGTGGGGGAGAATTAGAAGCAGGTAATCAAACTCAGAAACTAAATTTTTGCCACATTGCACCATCCCTCTCAAAACATGTGTGTGCTCATGGACACAGTGATGGAATAATGCATGTCTATTTTAAATATTAGTCGTCTATTGTTAATCATTTTAAATGCCATTTTCATAACATGGAAAATGTTGTAAACTAAGTTAAAAAGAGGATATGAAACTGGAGGAGTACCACTTCTTAACATGTTTTATCTATGCATTTAGAAAAGGAACACATTACTGTATTCACAGCGACTGGACGGGTGGATGGACATCTTCTCCCTCCACATTGAATGTTCTAGCTTGTTTATGTTTTCAACGACAAGTCAGCACGAATAGTTCATCAGGATGAGCTCAGTGGCTTTCTATTTGCAAGCCTTCAGGTAGCTTACCTCTTACCTCGATGCGGCCTCTATTCTACCTGTCACATGTCCCAGATGCCAGAGGCCTCCAGCACTCAGCTTCAGTATATGGGGGCGCTCCTTCATGGCCCATCGTCTCCACCCAGAAGTGGTTAGGACATTCTAGGGTAAATCCACAGACTATGGACAATCCTACAAGCCCGGCCTGAGGCTGCCTGGAAACACCCATCTCAGCATGGTCAGCACCCCACAGAGTGGGCCTGACCCAGGGCCGAGACCACAGGCTCCCAGGTAGCACTAGCCCCACACCACCAGCTCCATGCTCTGCTAGGCTTCAGGGTGTGGTGTTCGCATCTGCTTTTGTTCTTAATTATATGACAATTTCCAATTCAGGCCACATGGCATCCATCACCTAGAACAGAGCTGAAGCCACCCCCTCGGACAGGATGTGGGCTTGGCTTGCCACAGTCCCCACCACTCCCTATTATCTCCCCAGCACCAGAGCGGACACGTGTGGGACCTGCTGCTTTTGTAAAAGCAGAGTCATAGGGAAGTGAAATATGTTTTGTGCTCACATTTTGAAGAGGAAAAGGGAGATACGGTTTAGCAGGGCTGTGGGTGTCAAGATAAATGGAAGAAGTTACTCATGTTACCTCCCTGGTCCCAGTGAGTCTTTGAACTTTCCATCTCTGGCCTAGAGGGTCTCTGAGGGACAAGTAAAAGAAAACCACATCCTTTCTCCCTTCCTGGGAAGATTCCTGGCAAAAAGCACTGCTTACCTGCCGACCTCCTCCAGCCCCAGTAGTGACCCTGCCCAGCCACCAAAGACCTACCCCCAAGCAGTTGGGGTGGAAGGTGAGGGACAACAGGTCAGGCAGAGAGGGGCTGCCCAAAGCCATGGCATTCAGACCCGCCCCTGGGAATCCAAGAGCTATGCCCACTACCTGAACAATGTTATTTTGGAGACATGCTCCCAGCCTACTTCCCCTTTCCCATTTGAAGCCGGATTTGGGATGAGTTTGTGCAAAGGCCCAGGTGTTACGAAAGCTGCCATCATCTCAAAATCCCAGGGCAGAAGCAGAAATAGCATCAGTGGGCTGTGAGTCAGAAAGCCTGGGGCTCCATCCCAGCTCCACTTCCCACTAGGGGAGTGACCTGAGGCCAGCTACAGAAGCTGCTGATGCCTCAGGCTCCCCTTTGTTAATGTCTAGGAATTGGGTTGCTAGAAAGATTAAACACTTACAGAGCTCCTAGCGTAGTACCTGGCGCAGGGTAAGGGACCAGTAAATACTGGCTATTCTGCCCCCACTGCTGTGACCTGGCTTCGCCCAGATCAGAGGTTTGAGGAACACAGCTCATGTGAACCCTCCACTCCTGGTTTCTACTCTCCCTGCACTTGCTCAGGTAAACTGTCTTTGTCTCTAGCTGCCTGCTAAGCCACTGGGCTCAGGTGCTAATGACTTAGAACTCTGCAGGGCTGAGAAACCCTGGCCTGCAGGAACCTCCCTTGGCTTCTTGTTGAGAGCCTTCCCTGAGTTCACACAAGGCCAGTTCCTGGCACACTGAAAAGGACAGAATAAACACATGTTCATTTTCTGTTGCTGCCTCAAGGGACTGACGAAAGAGGACAAGTTTCCTTCTAGCACTATGATGAACTGACAACCTAAAGCCACGGACTGTGGCCTACCCACACAGAAGCAGAGCCAGGAAATCACCCTCCTCGGATGCTGTTCAATGCCTCCTATGGTGGAGAGCACCCTGGACCCTATGTTCTCACTGCTCAGAGAGCTTATCCCGGAAACGAGGCCCCAGAAGGATCTGGACTTCCCAGGTAGGCAGTTGTTCTCCACAACTGCTCAGGCCCTGGCGAGCAGGCAGGGGTAAGCCTCAATGTAGCCGTGAGCATGTGCACAGACCTGATCTGCAACAATCCCTCCACCCTCCTTCTACCTGCCCTTCCTGATCCCCAGCCCGTCCCGATTCCTCCCCTACCACCACATCTAGAGTTGCCCAATTGCTCTCTGCTGGAAAGAGCATTACAGGACAGATAGGATGTAGACACTTCTTCACCACTGCATCCCTAGCACCTAGCTCTGTGCCTGGCATACAGCAGGTGCATACATAGCACACTGGATAAACGAACAGGGCTAGCAGCCATGAAGACCTTATGGTACTGTAATGGGTATTAAGTATCGGGCATATGGTGAATGGCTTGGCAGCTTTAGCAGCTGCCAATGGGGACTGCTCATGTCCCTAACATTGGCTGCTGCTGCACACTCAGCTTTGGGACCCCTCTTGGGTCTACCCATTCTTTGACAGTCTCCCATCCTTCTTCCAAGCTCCAGAGGCTTCTAGCCTAGCCTCAGGATTCCTTGTAGTTCAGGCCTCCGCCTGCCAAGTTAGTTACCAATCTAGCACCCTCTGCAGGGAAGGCAGGGGTGAAGAAGGACAGGACAGAGGATGCAATCAATTAATTTACCTCCAATTGTCCCAGGTGTTTATAAGAAAGGTTTTTTTTTTGAGAAACATCTCCTTTGGTGTCCAGGCTCACTGTGCCTCACCTTGCCCAATATATAAATGCATGCCTCCCCTTCTTCTTCCCCTTCCAGGGTCAAAGTTTCAGGTTGTGAAGGAGGCAGGTCTGCTCCCAGGAGCAGAGGAGACCCAACACTGGTAATTCTTCCAACATTTGGACCCAAAAAGTCTGAAGACTTAGGGAGAGAGATTTCCTCCACACCTGAGACTGACACAAGCTTTTCTAAGAGAGGGACAGAGCCAAATGTGAACTTGGGGGCCAGGCCTCCTCAATCTCAATCTGCTCTGGATGCCCTTCATTCCTCAACATGTTTGCTTTTGTCTCTGGGATGAGACCAGATCAGTGAGCTTCAAACACTTCTATGAGGTGTCACCCTTTGGTGAAACTAAACTATACCAAGACATGGCTCAGTATGTCGAGTAGAGGGATGTGGAAACCCCTTGCCCTGTATCTCTCTGAGTGGCCCCAAAAACAGTATGCTGTGACCCTCAGGATGAGCCAGCCTGCTGGGGTCCCGTGTCACCCTACATGCTGACAGTGACCACTTAGTGTCCCTCAGGCATGACCCGACATGTTAGGGCAGCTGGCCCCAGGCTCTCCATGGGCCCCAGTGAGGATAGCAGCAATAGGGGCTATGCAGTCCTGTCCTGGAAACCTCCTGGGCCAGGCAAGATATGCAGGCTGAATCAAGGCGCTGGGGCTGGGGGCAGGAGAGCTGCTGGGCTGGAATGCTCCCGAGTGCACTCTCTGGGCTTCGGATGCAGAACCCAGATGAGCCCAGCTGAGCCTGGCTTCTCTGGGCAGAGGGCTCAAGGCAGCCCACTCAGAAGGCTGCCAGCAAGAGGGGTCTTGTCCACGAAAGCTGTCAGCCCAGATCAGATAACTGAGATGTCAGGAAGGACCACAAATCCAGCCCTTCCCTTATGCAGACAGGAGATGGTGGCCCAGACAGGAGCAGTGCCTTGCCTGAGGAGACAGAGTGACATCAGAGCCAAGAACCAAACCTGGAGAGAGTGAAGTCTGTCTAAGACCCCAGCTCATCCTTTCTCATGAGCTGGCACCTTCTACTCCGAACAGCAAGCACCTTCCCATTCTTTCCATCCTCCTTTAGGCAAAGCACAGCAGACACAGACACTCCTCTCTCAAGATGAAGGAAGTAACACACTCAGCCTGTAGTTCAGGAGGGCTGATTAACACACCAAGAAATGAAGTTCCAACCAGAACGTCAAAGAGGGGAAGAGGAATGACCACTCACCCTGGCCACAGGTGGTGTAGGGGTAAGGCCTCCCAGCAAACTCCCTGGTGTTGGGGATGGGTATGGTTTTGAGCCCCAGAGTCCCTCAGGGCCTCAGGCCTGATTTAATGCTTGGGTTGCTCTTTTAAAATTCTTTTTTTTTTTAATTTTTAATTTTTTATAAACATATATTTTTATCCCCAGGGGTACAGGTCTGTGAATTGCCAGGTTTACATACTTCACAGCACTCACCAAAGCACATACCCTCCCCAATGTCCATAACCCTACCCCCCTTCTCCCAACCCCCCTCCCCCCAACAACCCTCAGTTTGTTTTGTGAGATTAAGAGTCACTTATGGTTTGTCTCCCTCCCAATCCCATCTTGTTTCATTTATTCTTTTCCTACCCACTTAAGCCCCCATGCTGCATCACCACTTCCTCATATCAGGGAGATCATATAATAGTTGTCTTTCTCCACTTGACTTATTTCGCTAAGCATGATATGCTCTAGTTCCATCCACGTTGTCGCAAATGGCAAGATTTCCTTTCTTTTGATGGCTGCATAGTATTCCATTGTGTATATATACCACATCTTCTCTATCCATTCATCTGTTGATGGGCATCTAGGTTCTTTCCATAGTTTGGCTATTGTGGACATTGCTGCTATAAACATTCGGGTGCACGTGCCTCTTCGGATCACTACGTTTGTATCTTTAGGGTAAATACCCAGTAGTGCAATTGCTGGGTCATAGGGCAGTTCTATTTTCAACATTTTGAGGAACCTCCATGCTGTTTTCCAGAGTGGTTGCACCAGCTTGCATTCCCACCAACAGTGTAGGAGGGTTCCCCTTTCTCCGCATCCTCACCAGCATCTGTCATTGTTAATTTTAGCCATTGTTAATTTTAGCCATTGTTAATTTTAGCCATTCTGACTGGTGTGCTCTTCTAAAATTCTTAATCATTTTTGAACAAGGGGTCCCCCGTTTTCCTTCTGCACTAGACACCACAAATGATGCCACTGGTCCACTGGTCCTCACCCACCAGTTATTCATTATCTGTGTGGCCCTGTCTAAGGGTCGTCACTTCCAGGAGCCTCCACTTTCTCCTCTGTAAAACGGACATAGTCATAGCACCCACCTTACAGAATTGTTAGGAAGACCAATGAAGAGAGCATACCCAGAACGCTAAGCAGGTGGTTGGCATGGAATAAATAATTAATGACTGTTTACTACAATTGATCAAAATGCTAACTGCAGACTCTTACACGACAACGCAGGTACTCTGCTCAACAAAGAGGAGACAAGCAGCCACATCCCAGATCTGGTGGACCAGGGAAGGGCCACTGGTGCCCAGACTCCAGGCCCCTCCCCTCCTCTTACCTTCCTGAAACGGCTGCGTTTGCATCTGCAGCCGGATCTTAATGAGGTCCACAGGTGTCCCCAGCCCAACGGAGACCACACCAGCCACCATGCTGGCTAGGAGAAGGTCAGACAGTGTGCGGGACTGGCTGGCCTCGGACTCCCGGCCGTGGTACTGGCTGAGGAACCGCTGTGTGTTACTGAAGACCCCAAATACCACCGAGTTGTAGACAGCGATGCTGGCAAGGGGAAAGGACATGCCCTTGAAGAAGCCGAACACCTGTGGGAAAGCCAGGGGGCAGGAGCATGAGGGCCTCGGGCTGTCTGCAGGACAGGTGCCAGGCTCCCCATGTGGCACTTGGCATAGACCCTGCCCTCTTGGAGCCCGCAGGCTGGGGAGGTGACACCATGGGAAAACTAAATCATCATGTCGGTGACAAGAATTAAAAAAAAAGGTTGCTGGTGTGATGGGAGGGACCAGGTGGGTGAGTGAGGGGTGGCTCTCCATTCCCCTGCAAGGCATAATCTGGCCCAAGGGAGGAACCCACTTCTGTAGGCAGTTCTGTTTCCTGAGTCCGGGTGCCCTGGGCCTGGAACCCATATTTTCCACCAGAGTGGCAGCGTTCTTGGGCTGGAAAGCTATCAGGCTGCATGGAGCCCTCATGGGTGGTGGCCTTGCCGAGCACCCCCCATAACTTCCTCATTTGCCACTCGACTAAAAGCATTCTTTAGGGCACTTGCCATGGGCCAGGCCCTGGGGGCCAACTGTAAGAACAAAATACTCGCTGCCATCACTGAGCCCACATCTGGGGGTAGGAGAGGGGAGGATGCAACAGATAAACTGACAGGCGATTAAAATTCAACCTGCTAAGGGTGTGGTAAGGGTCTGAGGGGAAGGGAGCTGCAGAAGGACAGCACCAAGAGGCTTCCTTTGCACATAAGCAGAGACCTCAGCAGAGGGTGCTGGAGTCTGAGAGGAGAGGGTCCTTTCCACACTGAACTCTCAGGGAACATCACAGACACTCCTCTGAAATCTGGAATATTCCACAGGCCCTTAAAGGAGTCAGGGCAGCACTTACTTTCAGCCCCGTGCCAAAAATGAAAAAATACCAGGAAGCTATTGTACCAACTCCAGGCTGCACACAAACCTGCTAATCCTGATCTGGCTCAGAGGTAGGACACCACACACATATGCACACACACCTTCACACACATGTGCATGCATACACACATGCACACACACCTCCTCCCCACCTCAGGTTCTTCTTCCAAAACAAGCTTCCTCAGATAATGTGGGACATCACTCAGCCTTGAGGTGCTGTGTCTCCAAGGAACACGTGCAGTCCCCAAAAAATGGCCCAGAGGCAGGGGGGAGGGGGCTGGGGCTGGCAGGCACTGTGGAGAATGTGTGCCCAACAGCAGAATCAGGGACCACCTCTCAGAGAACTGAGGAATCACACACCACCCTGAACAGCTTGCAGTCCATTGTAAAGCAGCCCAGCAAGAGAGTTTGAGCAATGCCCTGACACAAAACACACCTCTGAGGAAAAAGTCCGGGCACAGGCAGGAGGCTCCTAAGCCCCAGGGCACTTGCTAGGATGGAGGCTGTGGAGATGGTGGTCAACAAGAAGGCCACATTTCCAGGTACTCAAGGGAAAGCCCAGGGCTGCTATCAATGATTTCTTTAAATCATCAAGTCATTTCATCATTAATTAGAAAATGTATTTTAAATTCCCCAAAGCAGGGCTTTAGAAACTCTTTGGAAAGCATACACTCATTCTTTAGAAGGGCACATGATACATCTTCCACAAAATATTATTCGCATTTTCCTTTTTGGGAAGGAAAATCCTAGGTCCCCTGCCTTCTAGCAACCTGAGGGACAAGCCAGCTCTGGGCATCTGGAATCCCAGGGCCTGGCTTCTGCCACCCCAGGTGAAGGGATGCCTGTGAGCAAACAGTTTACCGGTCTCACCTTTGGCCCTGAAAACTGACAGGTCCCCCTGTTTCTGCAGGAATTTTCCACTCTGTGATTCTAAATTCCTCAGAATCTCTCCAGAGAGGTTTCACAAAATCAGCCCCCGCCCTCCATAACAGCACACAAGATGGCTGGGTTAAGTTTAGGGGACATACAATATTTGAGGTGTGGCATGAGATGAGGAGAGAAGAGGCAACACAGAGCCAGAAGCGATGAGCAGGAATGAACGGGCCTCCAGCCTGACGGGCTGGTGTTGGGGCTCTGGCCGCAGGGCCCAGGCCCTGGGCAGGCTTCGAGCTGTGTGCAGGAGTCCCTGAGGGGGACAGCTCCAGCCCCTGTCCTGGAGGCACTTACACTCTCCCTCTTGTACACCGTGCGGATGCAGCTGAGGGTGTTCCCATAGTTGACGCCGGCCTGCAAGCGAGTCTGTGGAGAGATGCAAGGAGGTGAGGGCCCAGGCCAAGATGGTTCACATCCCCACTGCCCCAGAGAGCATGGGCTTGTGACACTGAGGCTCTTCCTGGCCCAGCCAGGAAGGAGGGCAGGATTTCTGTCCCCGCCAGGCTGGTGCTCTGTCCTCAGCCGACACTGCCTCCTTCAGTGTCCCCTTCAGGCCTTGCTGAGCATGGCAGAAGCACTCTTGGGCTGAGAGAAGAACAAAAGTCTCTTTTTTGTTCAAAAGCAATGTTTGTTGGGGGACATGATCCCCACATCTTGAGTGCAAACATTTTCCAGGGCTCTGCCCCATCTGCTGCCCATCATTCTGCCATCCTAAGTATTCCCTGAGTGACCCGCCCTTCGTTGCTCCAGAACCCCTTTCATCTCTCACCGGGATGGTACGCTGGTTGCTGGCGTGTTTCCCCACTGGCTCCTGCTCCCTCTCAGTCCTTGGTCTACACAATAGTCACACTGATCACTTCTGACAAGAGCAGATTGCTATTTACAGCTCACTGGTGGCTTCCCACCAGACTCAGAGTAAACCTCCCACTCTCTACCAGTGTCAAAGAGGCCTGGGTTGGCACCAGGCCTGCCTCTCACCCCTGCATGTCCTTTCCTCCATGCCCCTGCCCTCTGAGCCCACCATGTGGTACATCCCCCAGTCCCTGGCCTCACTTTTCTCTCCCCCACCCTGCCTGAACTCTCCACCGGCTCTTCCTTCCCCCAGAAGGCTCTTCCTTCAGCTCGTGCTTATCCTTTGTGTCTGAGCTTGTCATATCTCTGTTTACTTTGGGTTTATTTGGGCCCCCCCTCTATGGCAGGGCTGTCTCACATTTCCCTCTTGTCCCCATGCTGAGCATGGCCCTGGCACGTAACCCCTTTGCACCGGCTAAATGAGGGACTAGAAGGGAAGACATAGTGTCCTCTATTGGAGGTTGGCTCTCTTGACCAGGGGCATCAGTAGACAGGCATGGGGAGTCTGAGGAGGCTCTTAGAATTGTCAGGGCACCCCCTCTGAGCCTGGTAAAAAGGAACTCCAAGAAGCACAGGAGCAGTGACCACACCCTGCCCAGCAGAACCCAGGGGTCCCTGAGGACTAAGACCCAGAGTGCAGCCTAACACGTCACACTAACAGCCTGAGCTCAGTGTGTAGACAAGGAGCAAAGACTCTGGCAGAACACATATCATAAAGGTGATGGTCTCTGAGGTGAAAATCACAGGAAATGTTTTTTCTGCCCTCAACGGTGTTTCATGTCTGACTTTCTTACGATAGACAAGGGTTACTTTCATTATTTTCAATTTACATTATTTTAAAAAATAATGTTAAGTATACAACTAATATGGGAATAAATTTTCTTAGTAAAAAAAAAAAATTCAACATTCTCCCTCCTCAATCCACCCTGCCCCCCCCTTCCTGAGCTAACCAGCATGGCTAACGGTGTGGCTACGAGCTTGATAGGCATTCATCTCCATGGGCTTAGAGACCCCGATGGCCGTGGGAAATCCACAGCACTCTCTCAAGCAGGACAGGTAAATGGTAGTGTATGTTTTATAAGTGTTACTTTCATAATCAAAGAAATGTAGCAGGTGACTCATCCAATCAGTACGATTGAACACCTGTTTTCCAACAGCCACTGTTCCACTCTCAGGAGACTTTTAGCAGTAGAAGAAACCAACTTCCTGGCATTGTGGAACTTAGAACTAAGTGGGGATGGGGGGAAAAAAGAGTCGGTAGTAGGTAATTCCCAAGCAAATATCTATGTCTGCTGAGGACAAGTGCCATGGCAAAAAACAGACCTGGGGGTCAGAAGTGTGGGCTGATTGAGGGAAAATGCAGTATTTAACCATCTGGAGGTGAAGACATGGGGGAAAGCACAGAGAGATGAGAAGCAGGTTCACACGGATGGGCAGATCCACAGAGCTGTCCCTTGGGGTGGGGTATCCCCAACCAGGACAAGAATGTAGGCGAGGAGACTTGAGCACAGGCCTCCCTCTTTCCCTTATTTAAGGCTGGTGTGGGGGTGATACTCTCCACTGGCCCCAGTGTGGGCAGGGCTGCCTCTGGGGACTGAATCCCCAAGAAGGTTCAAGTTCCACTGAAAAGCTCGAGGGCCCCAGTTACTCAAGCAAATCGTACATGAGGAAGCTCAACCTAGGAGTCAATCCCAGGTCACAGAGGAGTTTTAAAACCATGGAGCAAGGGTCTCCCAGCCATACTGAGCCCTTGGGAAGGCTGCCACGGAGGCCAGGTGCACGGCACACGCCTCTGGGGCCTTGGCTACAACAGGGGCTGGAATTTAGTTGCAACAGTTACGTTGTTGGGGAAGTAAGGGGCCTCTTCCAGAGCTTATCTCACAGAATCCCACAAATGCCATGCAGCCTGGACACTCTCCCCGTTTTACAGATGGAGAAAGCTGACTTCTTGTATTAGTTCTCCTACTGCTGCCATAACAAACTATGACAAATTTGGCGGCTTACCACATGTATTTCATTCCCTTACCAGTTTATTGCTGGTCTAAAGGCAGCTGAGCCCCAATCAGGAAGTCCTGGGCATACTGCATCAGGCATACACCCCAAATGCACCAGCTGGGCCAAGAGGCATGTGAGAATCTGGATCCCAGCTTCAGGGCCACTGCGCAGCCAGGGGCTGGCCGTCCCACCAGTGATGGGGCAGTCATGGGCAGGAAAAGAGCCTCTGATCTAGGTTAGTAGCACAGGAGTTTTTAGCTCAGCTCTTCCCCCGGCAAGCTCTGGGACCTCAGAGAAGTCCCAAGGCACTCGCAACACAAGACAAGCTTGTGTGTTCATCAGGATGGGAACGGTTCACTCATGACTCTGTGCCACAGGGACGATCTTCACAAGAGCCCTGTTGGTAGGTGCTCTTTGCCCATTTTTCAGATGAGGAAAGCAAGGCTCGGGGAGGTAAAGTGCTGCACCCTGGTCACAGGAGAGTAGGTGGGCAGGCTGAGAATGCACTCCAGATTATTCCAACTCTAAAGCTCTTGCCTGGACCTTTCTAAGACAGAGACTGCAGAGAAAATGTAAGCCAGAAGAAAGGAAGGAAGGAACATGTTCTGGGGAGGAACAAGGGCCCTGGGCCACATCCCTGGGCTGGGCCCAGGCCAGCCATATAAGCTGGCATCACCAGGCTCGTACTCTGCGCAGGGAGATTCTCAGGCTGGGCAGAGACTGGATTTGATGTATCAGGAAGGGTTCCCTCAGAGACTCCAGGGGCAGAGAGGACAGGAGGAGGAGCTCTCCAGCCTTTTCAGGTGGCCAGACTTGCCTCTGTGGGGAGGGGGCACCTTCAACAAGCCCCTGGCCTGGCGAGGGTTAAGAGAAGGATGCTCTACCAGAGAGACACAAGAGGCAGCTTGTGCCAGGAATGTAGCTGGAAGGCCCACGGGGGCAGGGATTGGATTTGCCTGGTCTACCACTGATGCCTTGCTATCCCTATACCGTCTACACACAGAACATGTCCAGTATGCGAAAGTATGAGAAAAAACAAGGCCCATATGGGGCTGATCCCCATCAAGAAGAAAGCAGGCCTAGGCTCTGACCTAGGAGGGGCCCGCTGTCAGAGAGGGAGGAAGACAGGGCAGGGGGTGGAGGGGAGGCCGGGTTGTGATCTTAGCAGCCATTTGGTGAGAGCCAGAGAAGTTGTCTTAGCGCACGATCCAGGCAAAGTTTTAGATAAGACTGTGCAAGTCAAGGGTGAGAAGGCACTATTTGAGACCATGCCCCAAGGTATGGCTCTGTAGTCCTGTTCACCACAGAGGACAGGGGGCAGCGATGGGGGTGGCGTCAAAGAATGTCCCTTTGTAGAGCGCCTCACTCCCTCACTCCTGAAGACTTTGACACCAGGAATGACCTCAGGCAAGCCCTTTGCCCTTCCTGGGCCAGCTTCTCCATTGGTAGAACAAGGGGTGTGGATGAGCTCCATGCCAGAAGGCCGTGCTGGGTCCTCAAACCTCCCCCACTTCCTGGAGTTATAATGGCTCCCTATTCCCAACCCAAGTCCACAGCCCTGCTCTGACAGTGAAGACCTCCCAGGATGGAGTGCTGACCCACCTTTCCTGGCTTCTGATCTAGAGCAGCTTTCACAAACCCGCTGCATCGGCTAAACTGGCCATGCTGGCTTTTCCCAAACGTGGCCTGCAAATGGTGTCCCTACCTCAGTGTCTCAGCTCTAGCCTGGAGTATCTGTTCTCATCACCTGAAACCCAACCTTAAATTCCGGACTTAGCTGCCGCCTCACGCCTGAAGCCTTTCTTGTTCCTTAGTTGCACAGAGACTGGCAGGGGATGCTTAGCATTGCCTTGGCTCCCTCCCTTACAGCCCATGAGAAGCTGGAGGCAGGTATGCAACATTCACAAAAACAAAATCACTGCCAAGTAACCAGAGGAGAGCAAGGATTCCAAACCAGTCCTCCCAGCACCCCACCCCACCCCCACCCCCAGGGCTGGCATAGAGAATCTGCCTTGGGCTGGAGACTGTCTTGGGATCAGAAAAGGCAGACACATTCCTGGAGACAGACTCACTCCAGGCCACTTTCCAAGAGTAAAGGCAAACATGGCTGCTGTACCTTGACTGTGTCTAGAGGGTGGCCAACGATGACACTGGCTGCACCTGTTGATCAAAGAAGAAGAAGACCTGGTCACTGACCCCTGGATTCCTCACATGTACCAGTTGGCTCTTGGGATAAGACAAACAGCTTGGGCACTCACATTCACTCATTCAGTCAATGCCCAGTTACCAGAGCCTCCCCTGAACCACTGCAATGTGCTAGGCACTGGCCCAGTCACTGAGGAAGGCAGAGAAAATGAAGTAAAACCTGGGCCCTGCCTCAAGAAAGAAGCACCTCCAAAAAAGGGCAGTGAGGTTGCTGGGACAACTGGTAATCCACATGCTTAAGAATGAAGCTAGACCCCTACCTCATGCCATATACAAAAACAAACTCAAGGGAGACTGAAGACCTTAATGGAAGCATTGAAACTATAAAAATCATTTGCTGAAACACAGGGGAAAAAACTTCATGGTCTTAGATTGGCAACAGATCCTTAGATAGAACACCAAAATCACAAGTCACAAAAGAAAAAATAAATTGTATGTCACACAAATTAAAACTTTGTGTGCAGCAAAGGACACTATTAAGAAGGTGAAGACAAGTTATGGAATGGGGAGAAATATCTGCAAATCATATATGTGATAAGGGTCTTGTATCCAGAATTTATATGAAATACTTAAAACTAAAAAAAAAAAAAAGAAGAAAAAAGTATTTTTTTAAACGTAGGCTTCATGCCCAACATGAGGTTTGAACTCACAACCCTGAGATCCCAAGAGTCTCACATTCCACTAACTGAGCCATCCAGGTGTGCAAACCTTTTTTTTTTAAAGCAAAGGATGGGAAGAGACATTTCTCCAAAGAAAATATACACATGGCCAAGATGTACATGAAAAGATGTCTAAAACCATTAGATATTAGGGAAATGCAAATCAACATCACAGGGAGATTCCCCTTCATACCCATTAGAATGGCTACAATTATTTGTTTGTTATTGTTATTGTTTTTTTTTTTCTTAAAGGCAAACAGGAAGTGTTGGTGAGGATATGGAGAGACTGGAACTCTTGCTCATTCCTGGTGGGAGTGTGAAATGTTGCAGCCACTGTGACAGCGGTTTGTCATTTCTTCAAGAAGTAGAACAAAGAATTGCAATATGATGCAGAATTCCACTCCTAGATAGAGAGCTAAAAGATTGGACCACGGGCACTGGAACAAGTACATGAACACACATATTCACAGCAGCACTATTCTCAATGGCCAAAAGGTGGAAACAGCCCAAATGTCCACCAGTGCATGAGTGGGTAAATGCAATGCGATGCTGTAAATCCTTGCAATGAATCCTGTTGAACATCAACGGGAATGAAGTGCCGATGCCCTTACAGTGTGGAGGAAGGGTGCAAGAGGTCAGACGCAGAAGGTCCCAGGGTGTCTGATTCCATCTACTCTAATTATCCAGAACAGGCAAACCCTCAGAGACAGAAAGCTGGTTAGGGGTTGTCAGGGCTTGAGGGGAGGGGAAATAGGAGTGACTGTTTGATGGATCCAGGACTTCTTTGGGCAGGAGGAAAATTTGGAACTAGACAGAGCAGACAGGTGCACAACACCATGAATGCACTAAATGCCACTGAATCGGATGCTTGAAAATGATTATTTCTAGGTTATGTGATTTGTGCCTCAAAAGGGGGGGAGGGTGTGAAGAGAAAACACAGAAACATTTTGGTTACCTATAGTTCAGTTTACTTCACTTTCTTTAGACCTCACTTTTAGCAGATGTGGGTGGGAGTCATATTAGCACCTACCTCATGATTCCATTGCAAGAATGAAATGAGCTAACGAAGGTCAAGTACTGGCAGAGTTCTGGCTCTAATAGGCTGTCACTATCCACTTTTAGTTGGGTTTTTTAAACTTGTTTTTTTTTAATGTTTTTGTTTTTAAGAAGGCTTCTTTGACATGATGATGGAATCTCTGGATTTTTCTTCTCACAGAAAAATGCCCATCTGTACACACAGTTTCAAAGGCCTGAACAAATTCCCTGCCACGCTGATGAGGAGTGAAGCCTTTCTGTCTGCAGGGGTGGTTTAACCAGGTAAGGCAGTCCTGGAATATGAGATGGGTAGAGGGGCAGAGGAAAAAGCTAACCCCAGAATAGACATGTGCTCTGTCTAGAACCTCCAGACCCTTCTCAGTCCCTCCTTCCCACAGAAGTGGGTGGAGGCAGAAAGGTGAGAGGCAGAAGGAAATGAGTATTCATTCTATAGGAGCCCCTTCCAGCAGGGAAGAAAGGACTTCTGGTCTCCAGATTCTAGTTGTTTCACTATGGGCATCCCTTAGCCCAGGAAAGCAGCCTCCGAGCCCACCTACGACATGTATCTCTCTGGTCATTCATTAGCCCATGCATCTGAAAGCAGGGAATACAAAGATCAGAAATGGGACCATCAGGTCAGTGGTTTCCAGACCTGAGGGCCTCACAGACCAGTAAAACTTCCAACAAAATGTAAAGGATGTCATGGTGGGATTTTATCCTGCAAGTTCATTAAGAAAGAAAACAGCTAGAGATGAGTACAGGGGTTAGGACTGCCCTGGTACCAGGCTGTGTGGGTTGGATTCCAGGGCTCCAGCTAGATACACGGCCTTGGGCAAATCACTATGCACTATGAATGTCTCTATGCACCCATTTCCTTGTTGGTAACATGAGGATGTAATAATGGTAGCTACCTCACTGGGGCTACAAAGAAATATACACCAACAGATATGAGACCATATATTGTCTGATTCAATTTGCATAAAATGCCAAGAAAAGGCTAATTTATCAAGCCAGAAAGTAGATTCAGAAAGTTGCCCAGAGGGAGAAGGAGGTCTTGGAATTTAACTGTGAATGGGCATGAAGAATCTTACTGGGGAAGAAAATGTGCTAGAATGAATTTATGGTAACTGCTGCACCACTGGTAAGGTTGCTAAAAATCACTGAATTGTATACAAAATTGATGCACAAAATAACCTCAGAGAAGTCATTTTAAAATTACCTGTGGCACTTCAACAGCACCTGCTATTGACTTAGCATTCAGGTATGATCCTCATCCTCACTCCAGGGTAACAAGAAAACCCCCAAATCAAAAGACAACAACAAAATGATAACATCAACTCGCAGAATAAAGGACAATCCACTATTTACTGTGTGACTTGGGGAGGGTCCCAGGATCATCAGAGACCTGGAGCTACTCGGACAGCCTTACCCTCAAATCCAGCCAGGGACAGCCCTTCTGAAGTTCGTCTGGCTATGTAAGCGGACAGCCTTAAGTAGGGACAGCTCTCTCCCAGAATAGCTGACGGTTGTTCAAAGAGGGCCTGAATAGGGCCAGTGGGCCCCTGGGTAGCACCCCTGACCCCATGGTGAGGTTAGGAGAGGGAGGTCTAGAAAGCCTGTACAAAAGAACTGCTTATAGTGAAAGGGACCACCTGTGTTCATGACAGCGAGAAGCAGGGGCCCTGCAGCCACGTGCTGGGGGACAAAGGCAGGAGGAACCATCAGAAAGGGATCCTGGAATGCTATCTGGTCTGTTGTTCTTTTTATCTGTTTCATTTTCATTTTCCTATAAATCTCCTGGTCCCCATTTCCAGAACACTTGGTGGGGCACAAACACACTAATTATAGTCTCTGCCTCAGCACCTCAGGTTTTTGGTTTTGTTTTTGCTTTTGACTTTGGGTGGAGGTTGCAATTGCCAACATCCCTTTTCCGAGGATCCTCTTAGATTGGGCCAAAAGAAAGATAACCTTCTACAGTAAGTGCTAGTGCTTCTCATTCCCTCCCTGGGCCCCATCCGTAGCTGATAAAAGTAGAGAAATAAACCTACTGTAAAGAGATGATCAGAGAAGCAAGGAAATGCAGGCAACTCATGCCCAAGCAATCCCATCTCGGGCCTAGCAGACACTGGCTCCAGGAGCGGCTCCAAAGGAAAAATGGCTCTAAGATGGCCGGGAGGAGAAACCGGACAGTCAGTGGATAAAAGCTGAAAACTGGAAGGGTTCCTCCTATCTGGCAATGGGCACCTGCAGCCAGGCGCTGGGCGCGCTCGCACCCTTCAGCCAGGGCGCCCTCTAGGGCCAGCCAGATCGCGAAGCCGGGCTCCCCATCCCGCGCCCGGGACAACCGCCACCCTCACCCAGAAGTTCTTGCAGCTGTGTCCTCAAACTCGGAAGCACACCCGGTCTCCGAAGGGTGTGTGCGCGCCTGGGCGCTCCATTGGCTGTCGGCTTCGACGGCAGGTTTAAAAGTTACCGGAGACAGTCCTCGGGATCCTCACTTTGAGGCAAAGCCGCAGCTCAGGGGGAGCCTGCGACGCTGGCGGGGCAGCGGGCGAGGGACAGCGAGGCCAGCAGGCGCGGTGCGGTGGAGCACTCCGGCAGCAGGCGGCGAGCACTGTGTGCGCCGGGTGGAGTCGCAGGGGTGCGGGGCGCCCAGACGTATCACGGCACGGTCTGTAAAACTCGGCCGGGTCTCTCGTTTTCTCCCCGGCCCGGACGTATCCTGCAAGCACACTCACCTCCCGGAGGTTCCCTCCCATCCAGGCTGGGGCTCACCTCCGATCCAGCCCGCCGCGAAGTCCTCCAGCTGGAAGTTGCCCATGGCCGGAGCCGCGGCTCCTCGCACTCCCGGAGCCCGGTTGGTGCCCAGTCAGAGGCCGCGGCGCATGCCCCGCCGGCCCGCGTGTCGGGGGAGGAGGTGGGAGACTGGAGCGCACCCCAGGACCTCCCGCAAGCCCTGAGTCTGAGCCGCGAGGCGGATCAGCCGCCGCGCTCACCTCTCCAAGCGCCCGCCGCCGCGGCTAGCACGCCCCCGGCGGACCTTAAAGGCGCAGCACCTCGCCGCTCCCGGACACTGGGTCCGGTGCGCGCCGCATTCCCTCAGGGTCCCCTTCTCCATCGTCCACGCTGGGCCACCTCACACCCTCCACGCCTCGAGGCGAAGAGGCCGGCCCTGCCTTGTTCACACTTCCCCCGAGACACTGCAAGAGATGTCAGGGACAGTTTTGCAAAATTCATTAGAGGTGGAAAGGGAGGCTTTATCCCAAGTCTAGAACAACGTGATCACAAACACCAGGAGGTGATAGGATCATTTAAAACAGTGCTGGAGGACTTGTAACTGACAGCGCAGAGAGCAGCTTAGCCCCAAGTCCTTAGTTTTCCGAGGAGCTGATTGAAAGCTAGAAGACAGTTCCGCTGTGAAAGACACAGGACACAATTTTGCAGGCCCTTTTTGAAGGTCAAGGACTCTTCCACAGCCACACCCTCTACAACCCTCTGGCTAGTCCCAGGCTGCAGAACCCTATCTATTCAAGAATAAAGAGTGTGTGGAAAGCACCTAGCCCAAAGTTAGACTCAAGTCAGCTCAAAATAAATACTTGCTATCTGGATGTCTTCAGGCCAGAGTCTGTGCCCAGGGCCTTGTGCATGGTTCCACTCCTCATGGTTCCTCCTCCTTACAGCAGCTGGGAGCAGGTATTAGGGTCATCCCTACTATGGGTCAGTTCTGTGTGTCTGCCTGGCCTCCCAGCAGAACCCAGCGATTCCATCAAACACTAACCTAGGTGTCGCTGTGGAGGTATTTCTATAGACTTATTTTAATTAATTAATTAATTGCTCGATTGATTTAATTAGTGGCACCTGGATGGCTCAGTCGGTTAAGCCACTGCCTTTGGCTCAGGCCATGATCCCAGGGTCCTGAGGTTGAGCCCCACAACACACTCCGTACTCAGTGGGGAGACTTCCACTCTGCTGGAACCCCTTGTTTGTGTTCCCTCACGCACTCTTTCCCTCTCTCTCAAAAAAGTTAATATTAATTTTTTTCATTAAAAAAATTTTTTTAAAGAGCAAAATGGAGGCTTCCCTGAGGAAAAAGAAATTTTGCCTGTGGAATGCAGTGTCAGCTCCTGCCTGAATATCTCCAGCTTTCCAGCCTGTGCTCCACATTTTAGACTTCCTAGCTAGACCCCACACTTAAGGTAACATATATACGTCCCCTGCTGATTACTGCCCCGGTGGAACCCAGTGTGCACCTGACACGGCTCTGACAGCACTGATTCCAATCAGCCGTGGGCTTTCTCTTCTGTCTCCCAGCCCCAGGAGCTGATGCTTACTGCCTTCTCAACCATGTCCCATGCAGCACCCAAGCAAGCAAGCACCTGGACATTCAGGGTCGTGTCAGGTTTTCAGATAGAGCTTTCCAGGGGCCTAGCTCCCCTCAGATCCAGGCTCAGCCTACACTGTCTGCTCTGGGCCACCCAGGAAGGCTGAGAGGTTTTCCTCTGTCCCTCAAATATCTTCTCTGCAGGTAGGCTCTGCACCCAGCCAGAACCCAGCTGGAGGTCCATGCTCATTGGGGCACGTAGCCTGGCTATGTGGAGGTGCTTATGGTGCAGTGGGAGTTCCCTGACCTTCCAAGGAGGAAAGTGATTTGATGCTGGTTTCCAGCAGGACACCAGCCCTGGCACCCCTCACGGTGAAGGTATGGTCTAGAAGGGGCCTCTTCTGGGTCTGCGCTTTATCCTGCTGGCACGTCTATGTCACCTCCTCCAGTCCATCATGAAATAGCCACCCAGGCCTCCTTCTTCCAAAGCAAGACAAAGTCTGGCCACTGAGGCTTGCTGATAAGGACCAAGAAGCCTGCTGAGGAGTCAGGGCCCACCATGAGCATTGACCCCCAAGCTGTGCCCTACATACCAGGCCTGAGCTATGTGCCAGAACAGTTCCAAGACATGAATGGTCTCCCAAGATGGGCCCTTTTGTGAGTTCAGCACTGAACAAGTCAACAGGTGGAAAGGCCCACTGTCTCAGAGGACCACCAGGCCAATTGTCGTTCCTCAGTCCTGTGTCAGCAGTAACTGGAAGGTCCTGAGTTGGCAGGCAGTGGCTCTGAAAGCTACTGCTTAAACTGCTAATGAGTGCAGCAGAATGGAAGGAGTGGGCTCCTTTCCAGAATCAACCACTGTGCTCCATTCCCAGATGAGTGCCATAAATCTACCCATGAGGCACATCACCCGACAGGCAGGGGGAGGACCCAGGTCCAATGGCAGTCACGGGGCTGGCCTAGAGCAAGCCAGACCACTAGGCTGGGGACCTGGCAGAAGGCTCACTCTTGAGTAGTGGGTCTGGTCTGTGGCTGACTTCTGGTTTCCCTGCTTGGGAGCATTTGGAATGCTACCATGCACATTTATATTCTACCCTTGCAAGAGAGAGGGTTTGGAAACTGAGGCACAGAGAGATCAAGTCCCTGGGTTGCCAGGGCCAGAGAACTTCCCACTTCCTTTCTCCCTCAACTCTTCCCAAGAGGTACCCTCCTGGAGCGTTTCCTGCTGCTGTGGGGTATGCACGTAGGATACCAGCAGTCCACTTCCCACCTCTCGTTTGCCTTTTCAGGTGATGACTTTCCTGAGCACCTATTATGGGCCTGTCTCCACTCTTGGGAGCTGTCAGAGAGGAGGCAGTCTGAGTTGCTCACAGGGGGGCAACGGTGAGAGCCCTGGGGAGGGAGCTGTGTGCCAGACAGCTGTCAGGGAAGCCTCCAGGCCTTGAGTCTCTGGGCTACACCCAGTCTATCCAGCCTCAAGGCTCTGCCTCCTCAAGGCTCTCTTGGCCAAGCCCTCCCCTCCCACCCCTGACCCCTGCACCTGCCATGCCTGAGCCACACATGCCTGAGCCACACAGTCCTGAGTCAGCTGCTCCTGCCTCACGGTCTGTGGCTGCGACCCTGACTCCTGCTCTCTTCCCTTCTGGAAGCCCAGCCCTGCTCAGCTATTCTCCCCTTCTCTGCTGTTCTGCCTTCCCTCCTTGGTGCTTCCAACCCCCCCCCCCCGTGGACCTCCATGAGGTCCTCAGGACCCTCATCAACACCCTGGCCCAACCATGTCTGCATCTCTCCACTCACAAGCCCCACATCTCATCTCCCACTCAGACCTCATACCTTTCTTTACCCAACACCTCCACCTGGGTGGCCCCACGTCATCTCTGATTTGACATGTCCCTCAATGAGCTATGTAACTCCCCAAGTATTCCTATTTTCCCAAGTATTCCTCTTTTCCCACCCAGCCAGTCACCCAAGCCAGACCCTGGGTGTTGTCTCTGATTCCTCTCTCTGCCCCAGGCCTCTTCCCAACAGCCATCTCCTCCTTGGCGCTGACACTCAGCCCTTTCTGGCCTCTCCCTATGTGGTTGAGCCCAGGCCTGTGCCACTGCCTGCCTAGATGAGGGTGACAGAGGCCCTCTGCCCCATCACCTGTCTAGCCCCCCACTGCTGCAACAGTGAGCTTCTGAAGCCTTGCATCCGCTCTGGCCCTCCTCTGTTGGGGACCTCCAATGATTCCCCATGGCCTTGAGCATAACTCCAACACCCCAGCTCGGCATGTGGGCCTGGGTCTGACAGTCTTTCTACTTCTTACTTCCTACCATCTCCCCTCAGACTCCCCCACTTCCTAGCACCCCCACCTCAAGCTGGACAACATGTCCTCCAAACCCCACCTGCTTTCCACATACAACTGGGCACACATGTTCCCTTCCTGTGAATGCCTTCCCCTCAGCTTCTCTGGCTAACCCCTCTACCTGACCCATTTGAGACTCAGCTCAGCCCCCACCTTCTCCTGTCACACCTTCCGTGAAGCACTCACCACCATGCTCCGCCCTGAATCTGCTCTCTCTCAAGTGTATTTCCAGAATATCTTGGGCCTTTCCATATCATAGCTGCCACATTCTAAAGATTAGTCTGTCTTCCTAAGAACAGGGCAGTGCCTTATTATCCTGCAAACCTGCAGTGCCTGGCACAGGCCTGGTGGCCAGTCACTGCTCAGTGGGCTGTGGAAAAGGAAAGGCTGTGGAGCAGAATTCTGAAAGGCGTCCTGACTGCAAACAGCCTCAGAGGGGGTCCAGATAGAAGGCAGAGCAGAAGAGGCCCTGGTCCTTTCTTGTCATGTCACAGAAGCCTGGCTTCCTTTAGGCCGTCAAAGCTACCAGATGTTCTTCCACCTCAAGACCTTTGCCTTAACCACTCCTGCTTGTGGCTCCCTCCTTTTGCTTTTCTAGAGGAGAGCTTCCACTTCCTTCAGGCCTAAGGTGAAACATCCTCTTCATAGAGGGCTCTCCAGGCCCCTGGACCAAGGTCAAGTCCTTGTCTCTCTCAAGGCATCCTTATTTCTCATTCTACCCCTTTCCATGTTCAGGTCAGTCCTTGAGCAATGCCCAGGAAGCCTCGGAGCAAAGGACTCTTCTGAATCACCCACCACCACTGCATCCTAAGCCTTGGCCATGGAACAGATGAATGGGAATTCCTGATCGCTGAATGCAAATGAATTAAGTGGAAACACATGTGTATGTTGTATTTTTCTGTGGGCATTTGTACCTGCTGCATCCATCCTGTACTGGTCTCAGACAATGGGAGGTCTCTGGTTCCTTCCAAATCTAATGGAATGGGAAAGACCATATGGTGGTTTTTAAGGTGCTGTTCAAACTTCTCACTTGGGGTGACATTCCCTTCATTATTGATAGTTGTTTGGGAAAGTCTATTCAAAGCATGTTCAGACTGTATTTGAATCAGCATTAAATAAATTTGACTCCAAGTCAAGAAACAGAGTTGCACGGCTGGGAAGGGCTGGGAAGGGGCAAAGAAGCCACTGGGAGACTGGGCAGCCTGGGCTCTGCTTCTGGTGCTGCTGCTGCCTCCCTGGGCCCCGTGGGCAACTCCAGCCCTCAGTTTCCCTTCCTGTCTTTTGGAGAGTACAGATAACTTCCATCGTAGGCAGTAACCAAAAAGTATAAAATTCTGGGCTATCGTGACACCGGCTATGCGTGTCTTATCAAGATGTGCCAGCAGAGAGCGCTGCTGTCCAGCACTTGGGACTCCCAGGAGGAAAAAACCAGCTTGGCCGCTCCAGAGGGAGTTTCCCAGCCCAGATTCCTCTGCCCTGGGGCTGGCAGTGCATACACTTGGGCAGTGAAAGAGGAGCTGAGCTGGGAGGCTCACAGGGATCTGAAGGTGCCAGAGGGGACATCTGAGGGGACTGAAGAGGATCCATCTGAGGCTGTGAGGAGCTGACGGTACTGGGAGGGAGAATGCCACAGTAAAGAGAGATGACACCCCCAATCGCTTCACCTGCCTTGATTCAACAAGACAGCAAATGTACCAGGGTCTTTTTTTTTAAACCAGGGCTCCAAGCTGGCCCAGTACTCTATGCTCCATCTCCAACATCTTATTGTATTCTGTGAGTAAATTCCCCATTTATAGCTCAGAGGAGTAAGGCTCAGGGAGGTTAAGCAATTTCCCCAGAGCCACACAGCCAGTGAATGGAGGATTATACACCTACTGTATGACTCCAGGGCCTAGCTCTTAACTAGAGTCCTGCCTCTTGGCCAAGATGCAGAAAGTGGAGATGACTTTTTCCAAAGCCCTTGCTTGTCCCTATCCCTGCCCTAGCCCACCTGCATAAATGTCCTAACTTCTGTGATTAATTTCCCCACCATCAATAAGATGGTATGAATATTTGCCAACCACACTCATATTCTTAGGGCTTCTGCAGCAGATGCCCCAGTAATCATGGGGAATGCCCTGGGATATCTGCTGTCCAGTTCTCCCTGACAGACTACCCTGGGCTGAGCTGGTTCTGTGCACATCTGAGAGCAAGGAAAGCCTGGTCCACCTTGGGCTTTTCTTCTCAACTCCTGGACATCAGTGGTCTGGTGCTGAGGACACGTGGAGGCTGGGCAGGTCAGGGGACCAGGTAGATCTACAGTGGATGGGTTTCTATGGGAGGAAAGGATGGAGGGGTGGAAGGATCCAGAACAGCAGTTGCGACCACATCCTAAAGCCTCTGCTGAACACCTAGTGGGGACCAACCTGTCAGGGAAACAGGGGGCTTGAGATGCTGACAGCAGGAGAGAAGTTTGTGCTGAAAATGGGTGGCCAAGCTCTGCCATGTGGTAGGTCTCCCCAGCATGCGTTCTTCAAACATCAGATACTGGGTCCTGCAGTGGAGGCCAGGAAACCCACTACTCTGGATGATCTGAAAAGAATACAGGCCAGGAGGGACAGAAGAATGTCTTGAGGACACACTCAGAACCCTCAGGAGGGAGGTGACCTCTGGGTGGATCCTAAAGAGACAACCTGGGCTTTGACCCATGAAGGTAGTAGAGAAAGGCAGGTGGGCAGAGGGAAGAGCCTGAGCAATGCCAGCCAGGGACGGCGGGGCACCCTGAGGAGCCTCCTTGCTGTGGGAGGGGAGGCTGAAGGCTTGGGGATTTTAGCCAGCAAACTGACTGTAGGTGGTCTCAGTCTTCGTGCTGCTCCCTGTGAGGGGACAGAGGACCCGTCTTGTAGCCATCTGCATCTCACTGAGACAAACCTCCCTGGCCCAGGCTGAGGATGGCTTGGGCTCCTTGAAAATTAGCTTTTGCTCTCAGCAAGGACCTGGTCATCTTGTCCCAAAAAACTGGAGGCCTGTGCTGGTCAAGCCTCTCGGAAGGGCTACGATCTCCCTCCCCACACTTGCCTGGGCAGTTCACTGTCACACCAGGACACGCATAACTGAATGCCCTCTGCATGAGGGTGGTGGCCAGGGGACAGGCAGGCAGGAACTAGGACCATCAGTACCTTTCACGCCCAGGGAGAGCACAGTTCTTCCCACTTGCTGTGCATCACCTTAAGGAGAGCCACAGGGTGTGATAAAACCCACAGCTCTGAACCCACCCAAATCCTACTGTTCTCTGCTCCAGGGTCCCTGTGAATGTGGCAAAGAGCAAACTTCCCATTGCTGAGAGAGGAAGGATTTTAAAGAACTCCAAAGACATCTCAATTTTGTATAAAGCACAAAGGAAAAATTTAAAAGAACAAAATCCCAAACCATATGGATTAGATTAGAAAAGAGAGATTTGCTAAGTGCCAAAAGCTGTGGCCAGGGAGCAGGCTCAGGGGAGCCAGCCCTAAATGAGGTACAAGGCCCCTTGGGGCCCAGGCAGAAGGGAAGTCACCCACTGCCCCACGCCTGCAGCTCTCCGGTGACAACAGCCGGCTGCCTGTCCTCCTCAGGATGACTGCCAGCCACAGCCCCACCTTCTCCCTCCGGCATGCCAGCCACAGTGAACGAGCTCACTCCTGCTGTGAGTCACCAGCATTGGGCTCTGTATCTTGTATGACAGCATTTCGGTAGCCATGTCCAGGAGGACACTCACATTCACCATTCATGCCCTTGTGAGGTCTCTCCACACTGAATGACAACGCATCAGCGTGATCAACAGAGTATGCCAAAGGTAACAAGCCGTGACTCTCAAGGCTAGGTGGGAATCAACATTACAGCTCTGCCTTGGTCTCTGGGATCACTTGCTCTGGGGGAAGCCAGTCACCATGCTGGGAGGCCACGCCAGTGCCCTGCGGCGAGGCCCACAAGGGGAAGGACGGAGGTCTTCTCCCAAATCACCGGCACCAATTTGTCCGCTGTGGGAGTGAGCAAGCAGAGCCTCCAGCCCCCGTCCAGCCTTCAGATGACTGCAGCAGCCCTGGCCAATACACTGACGGCAGCTTCACGAGACAGCCCAAGCCAGAGCCACCCAACCAAGCTGCTGCCAGGTCCCTGACCCTCGTAACTGGGAGAAAATATGTGTACGTCATTATTTTAAGCCACTAAGTTCTGAGATGACTTATTATAAAGAATTCGATATCTGATAGATGTAAGCATCATGTTAATGTTATGATCTAAACGTAACAGTCAAGGGCATGGGGTCTAGATGACACACGTTCACAGCCAGAATCTGTTTGCTGTGTTCTTCCCTCAGCCACTTAATCAACCTGCATCTTGACATTCTCATTCATGAAATGGGAGCGCTAATCATACCTAAATGAAATCATTCTTCTTTAAAATTTTTTCAAAGATTTTTATTTGAGAGAGAGAAAAAGAAAGCACGAGCAGGGGAGGGACTGAGGGAGAAGCAGACTCCCGCTGAGCAAGGAACCCGACGCAGAGCTGGATCCCAGGACCCTGGGATCACGATCTGAGCCAAAGGCAGCCTCTTGATGCACCAAGCCACCCAGACACCCCTAAATGAAATCATTCTTAACTCATCATCAATGCCCATGAGTCCTCAGCCCCATGGCTGGCACACAGCAAACACTGGAAGTTAGCTGGCGCTTATCCTTTTTATGGCCTTGGTGTCCTGACATGTGTTTGGGCATGTGTCTGTGTCAGCACAGAACTCCCAGCCGATGCCACCTGGACCGACGAGCAGCAAGCCACCTGCTCTTCCACATTCCACATAAGCCCATTCCTTCACCCGGGACCTCTCCTGCCCCAGATCCTTTCTGCGAACCCCTCGCTCCAGAAATCTCTCAGTCCTGAAACACGGGAGGTTCTCTTCAGCATGCGAGCCATTCAGGCTCGTCCAGCTCCCTTGGGAGTGCTGGCAGGTGGCCCTGCTGAAGCCTGGGAGGCCACTCACATGGGAAGAGGAAGCCACATGGCCGACCCAGCTTGGACTGCACAAGGAGAGAGTTCTAACACGCAGCCAGACACTTCCCAACCCAGTCTGTTTCTCTAAGGGCAGCGAGAGCCCAGAGATGCCAGCTGGCTGGCCCCAGCCCTGTGGAACGTGAAAGGGGAAAGACCAGTCACCCCCTCCAAGAACAAAGCCAAGGAGCCTTCCAGCAAGGGCACCTAAATGTCTTCACCCTACTGTCAGCCCAACCCAAAGGGAAGTCATACAAGTGCCTCAGAAAATTTCTTTTTTTAAGTGCATTTTAAAAAAGAAATTCTTAGATGTGACTGAAGTACAACCGACTGATTTCTAGCGTGCGTCCTCTCAACTCTGCCATCCTCGGGAAGACTGGGGAGTCAGTAAGGGTGTCCTCCTGGGTGGAGGAGGAACAGGAATCCAGCCATCAGGGGTGTACGGGTCAGAGGGGAGGGGAAGGGACATGGGACCAGTGCTGCGGGACAGAGTGGCTGTGAACGTGGGTACTAAGAGGCTGTTTCGAACAGGAGCCAAGATTCACAGTCCCGGGGGGCGGGGGGCATGTGCTGTCATTATAAGCACGTGCTTCAGCCTCAGGGCCAACCGCCATGCTGTGGGGTAAGCCTGGAGTTTGGGGTCAAGGCTGGGGCACCAGGAAATGTTATCCCCAGAGGTCAGGGAGGCCGGTCCTTGGTAGACATGTGTTATGCTGCTTTCTCCTGCTTGCTGCTCCAAAGCGCAGTGAGCCAGGCAAGGGAAGGGAGCCTGTGGGGGAAGGCAAGGTGGGATGGCCTCCAGGTAGCATGACGGGTGGCAGCTGGCTCTTTCCTTGCTGTGTGAAGACTCACTGAGGAACGGTGTTAAAGAAAGAGTTTTAAGTACTCAGGGCCCAAGGACAGGCATGGGTATGAATCCCAGCTCCACTATTGGTGAGCCCAGGCCTGCAGCCCACCTCTCTGAGCCTGTTTCTTTAACTGGAGGATAGAGTTGACCCAGTGTCTATCCCTAACCCACAGCAAATACTCTATACATGGAAGCTGCATTTGTATTTCTCCAAACTATCACAGTAGGGCATCAATTCCAACCCTCGTAATGCGGTGACCTAGCTCTGGTCTGTAGCCCTCCATTGTTTGGTGGACCCTGCTCTCTGCCCTGAGTCTGGAGCTCAGGCTAGAGCAGAACCAGGACCGTGGGGAGGTCTGAGTGCTGGGCCAGGCTGACATCCCCTTTGTGGAGCCACTTTTGGGCTGCTGCACTCCATTAGTCATCAGGAGGTTTTTCTGGCTAGCAGACCCAAGGGAGCCCCCCGGGCTGGGGGTCACTTCCTGAGCCTGTGGCTGCAAGGGGGCACAGACTGAGCCTCTCAATTCCTTGGAGAGAAGGCAGCTCCCAGGCCTGCTGAGTCGGACAGTGGTGTAGAGCTACACACTGGCAGGGCACGGGGTCCCCTTGTTTGCCCCCCCCCCAAGTAGACTGAGGGGGATGGTAGGGCCTGCCTGCCTTTGGACTCTTCCTGACCTCTCTGTGGGTCCTAGGCACTGAGGCAGGAGGTCCCAGGCCAGTTCGGGGAGTCTCACCCCCAGCCACCTTCACCTCTTGCTGAGCAGGTACTGGGGTCCATTCTTTGGGGGCTCCTGCTCCCTCTCACTCTGGCGGCAGCAGGCCTGGGCAGCTCCCCTGCGGGCTCCCAGCTCCTGGACAGAGAGGAAGGAGGCCCAGGGCTGGTATGCAGCTTCTCCTCAGGGGTTCTGTAGTATGGCACGAATCCCGAGGCACAAAGGCCGGGGCCCCTGAAGGCAGCATCACTGGAGAGAGGGACAGTCAGGCTGCTGTCATGAGAGTGACCGGCCGAGAGCAGCAGGAGGGGACAGCAGGGTGGTGTAGAGAAGGACCCGGGGAGGATGCCTGGGCTTGCTGAGGCAGCCTGTATGGGAAGGAGACAAGAGGGTGAGCCAGGCTCGCAGGTTCAGCTGGAAATCCAGGACTGGCCTTGGGCCTGCAACCGCCCAGCAGTGGTAGGGTTAGAAGGCTGGCCTGTTCTGTAGACCAGGTGACACTTAGCAGGGTCATCTGCCCTTCTGGGCCTCCCTGCAAGGAGGAGTGAATCCAGCATTAGAACCCACCCATCCTGCCTGCTCTGGCTTTGCAGTCAAGGCATTGCACTCAGCTTTATGCTGCTGCTAGTGGCTGGTAGTGACATGCCAGGGTGCAGGCTTGGGGTCAGATCCCAGGTTTGCTCTCGCTAGTAATGTCTTTGGCCAATCATTTAACTTCTCCGAGGCTCATTTTTCTCATCCGTAAAATGGGAATAACAATCAGGCCTCTCTCATAGGACTATTACGAGGACAAGTGAGATGAGGCACAGGAAGCATCTGTCTGGGTGCCGAGCAGGTCATGAGGACTAAGATGTTCCTGTCCAGGAACACAAGCTAAGCCTGGTGTAATCAGCGTATTACTGTATGTAAGTCTCACTGGGGCTCTAAGAGCAGCTGTACTATTCTCTCTCTTCTGCAAGGAAACTGAAGCTCAAGGGGCTTAAAGACACTGCCCCCCCCACAAGTGGCTGAGCTGGAATGAAGCAAGGTGGTCTGTGTCCAGTCTCTGTACACTTTGTTCTGGGAGCCCCAGCAGACCCCAGTAGTGGTGCTGGCCTGGCTTACTGGGCTAGATCCCAGGACAGAGGTCTAAAGGATGCCAGGGTCCCCTCCCCATACTCCGCCACTCACAGAGCACTGGCAGCTGACAGTCATCCTGCAAAAGCAGCCAGTCAGGACCTCCTTCCTGGTGTGCAGGTGTTGGGACCCCCCATACAACCTATCAGGAAGGACCAGGCTGGGAAAACTCTCCTCCTTGGAGCGGTAGTAAGGGAAGAAGCCGCTGGGTGGTTCTGGGTCCTCAGGGAATGGCGCCTCTCTGATGTTCTGGTCCCTGCAAACCTTGGGCAGCGGGGCTGGCTCCTCCACAGTCAGGAGCTTCCCATAGGTGCGGAAGGCAGGCAGGTACTCCGAGGCCACCAGGGAGCCACAGGGGAGATCTAGGCTGCTGAGAGGCTCACTGCCTCTGGAAGTGCTGGCCTGGAGGTGCTGGGACAGGGGCTCTGGGCTGTCCTCCTCCGGGAGGCTCTGGGAGACCGAGACCCAGAGCTCAGACTCACAGCTCTTCTGGGATGACTGGGAAGAGAAAGGGATTTCATCTGTTACGGCAGCCCAGTTTCCCTGCCCCTGAGCTTCCTCCCCATTCCTGCTGACACTGGAGGCCAGAGGGGTCTTTCTTTCCAAAGTATAAACCTGAGTTCAGCTCTCCTTGTTAGAACCCAGCAGGGGCAGCCAGCCATGAGTAGGTTACCCAAGAGTCCTGGAGGATCTGGCCCCACCAGCATCTGCACTCTGCCTTGCATCCCTCTCCACTGATTGCTCTACTCTCTACACACCAGTCTCCTTACCCTTCCTCGGTCATGCTAAGCTTGGTGCAGCTTTAGGGCCCATGCCCAGATCTGCCTTTCACCTATCAGTCCAGAGGAACCTTCCCAACCCCAGCCTCCCTCCACCCCTGCTTTGAGTCCTAACCATTTCCCCCCTCACATCTCCCACACTGGAACGTTCTTGCTCTGTGGTCTGCCTGTTCCGGTGTGTGGTGGTCTTGTCTGTCTGATGCTCCTGGATCACTGCAGGCTGGGCTAATCTCCTAACTCTCATGCCATCTCAAATTCCCTTCATTGTCCAGTCCAGCCACACAGAACTCTTCGTCCTTCTCACTCGCCTAGCAGCCTCTTGCCACAGGGCCTTTGCTAACGCTCCGGCTAAGAATCCCTTCCTTCTCCCTCCCTGGTTGACAACTTCAGCCCCTGGCTCCGGGCCATTTCCATACTTCCCTGATTTAGCTGCATCACTCTGTTGTTGACTCCCACCACCCTAAGGCCCCTCACTCAGAGCACCCACCCCTCTGCTACAAAACATACATCTGCATGGTTACTTATTAATATCTCTCATCTCCCTCGTTACAAATTCCACTGAGGCAATATCCATCTGTCTTCTGTATCCTCAGGGCCTGGAACAGCCCCAGCATATGGCAGATTCCAAATATTGGAATAAAGGGAAGGAAAGCAGGAGGGAGGGAAAGAGGGAAGGAGGAAGAAAGAGAACATTAAACTGGGTTTGGCCAGGAACAAAGTCCTTGCCAGACTCCATGTCATAGGAAGGAGAAGATATGCCTTGTGGGGAGGTTGGGGAGAGGAATGAGGAGTTACTTTCCAGCCCCAGATGGGACAGAGAAGCCCAGAGCACCTGTCAGTAACCTTTGTCCACCTTTGCCTGTCAGGATCAGGCCCAGAGCCCATGGGTACATGGGAAGGTCTGGGGGTACCCTCTGGATTCTGAGTCCCACAGGAAGGGACTTATTGTCTGGTCCTCGTCTTCTTGATCTTTGCTGGGGCCTCTGGGCTTGAGTTTCCCTCCCCAACCTCATGTCATGTGGCCATGCTGATCCTAACTTCTTATGTACCTGGCCAGAGTAAGTCCTAGCCCTGGATAAGAGCCCAGGGCCCCACAAACTGAGAGCTCCTGAAGAGCAGAGGTCAGGCCCCCTCCCCCTGAGTGCTGGTGCCCAGTTCAGCATCACCTAGACACCCCAGACCCTTCCCAGACACCCCATGGACCCTGTGCAATCCTCTCTCAGGCCAGCTACAGGAGCCCTGTCCCAGCTTTGCTGGGCCTAGGAAATAAGATGGGCTAGAGACGGTGGCAGAGTTTGAGGTGAAGTACACCCTACTCCAAAGCTGTGACCTATGTAGTATTGTGGTCTGAACTGTGTCCCCCATAAGATATGTACCCATGGTCCCTGGGAATGCAGTCTATTTTGGAAATAGTCTGTGCAGATGCAATCAAGTTAAGATGAGGTTATACTAGATTAGGGTGGCCCTAGATATGACGACTGCTGTCCTTAGGAGGGAAATGTGGACCCAGACACAGGTCGAGCATCCTATGATGCTGGAGGCAGAGACTGAGAGGATGCTGCCACAAGCCAAGAGCTGCCAGGGAGTGCCGGCTGCCAGGGAGCACCAGCTGCCAGGGAGTGCTGGCTGCCAGAAACTGTGAGAGGCAGGGAGCACATTCTCCTTGAGTCCCTGAGAAGGAGACTGCCTTCAGAACTGCTCGAGAAGACATCTGTGCTATGTGAAACCATCCAGGTCATAGTGACCCCAGGACACTAACACACACACAGGTGGGTCACAGGGCTGGTTATATGGGCAAAGGGATTCGACACAAGAATGAAGGTTGGCAGGGCTCTCCCGGCACTACCTCGTGAGCAGCTTCTGGAGAGAGACCCATCTAGGACTGTGGTGTCCCTGCAGGGCCTGGGTCCCCCGAGGCCTTACCCTTTCTGCCATCCTGTGGTGCTGGCCCAGCGGATCTCCCACACCTGAGTCGTCCCTGCCTGGGCCCTGGATCTGCTTCACCCGTGGGTTCTGGATTGAAGGAGACTGGGTACGCCCCACCTACTCTCCAGAGGGGCTAGGCAAAGTGGCCTGTGCCCAATGCCACATATGCTATCCCTTGGGCCCCACCTCCAGCATCCATTCTGGACCCAGCAGTAGCCCCAATTTGTGACATGATCAAGGCTAATCTTCAAACTCTGGTGAGAAAGACAAAGCTGTCCTTGGCAGGTCCCTTCCCCCTGGCCTGCTCTTCACCCTGGCGAATCCCCCCACTGCCTGTCAGAGAAGATTCTACCATGAAGTCACAAGGCCTGGTGCCAGGCAAGAAAGCCAGATGGCTCTGTTACCATGGAGACTCCAGCCCAAGTGCCCAACACCTGTGATCCTCACCTGCTTCTAATTCCACTTAATCCAGATCTCTCTAGAGACTTAGGGGAAACAAAGGACAGGCAGGCATCTTCGGGAATGAGATCAGCTCTCCACGATAGGACCAGTGAGCTCGCTCAGGGATCTGTGCCGGGAGAATCAGAGAGGGCCCAGCACCACCCCTGGAAGCTGAGGAGGGGTCCCAAGGATCCATGCTGTCACTGGGGGCTGTCCGGACCTCTCCTTCCCCAGAGGCCTTAGTCCCCTCAGGTCTCCGCTCTTGCCTCCTCTCCTCAATGGGTCTTCCCCAGTCACTTGTGAGCACCAAGTGAGAGGGGCTCATGCTGAATGCCCGCTTTCCCCCACGGAGCCACCACCCCCAACTTCTGCCCCCAGCTGATGCTGCTCTTCCGAGGGAAGAGACCAGCATTTGTTGTCAGCTACCACGCTGGGCGTTCTCCACATGCTGTCCTCACTACAGCCCTTCGAGTCAGGAATGGTACCACGCTGGGTCCATGTTTCAGTCTGGGGAGCTGAAGTTCAGCACTGGGACGGTCTTCAGAGGTAATCCTTAGCCCTAGGGCTGGAGACCAGAGAACCCTGACACACTGCCCAAGGCCACAAGACCTGGCTATCTCCAGGAGCTTCAAGCTTCTCCAGTGCAGGATTCCAAGCACAGGGTGACCCAGCCAGGTTCCTCCCTCACCCCCATCCTGGGCCATGAAACCCTTCTTTTCTTTTTTGATAGACATAACCCTTTAATCCACATGGAATTTATTTTTTTAAGTGTTAATAGATAAGGCTCTCATTCCATTTTATATTTACAGTTACCTATGTTGATGCAGCATCATTTATGAATGATGTATTTCTCCACCAACCTGATTTGAAATACCAAAGTAACTGCCTTCGAAATTCTTAACTATTGTAAACCCGAGTCAGTTTCTCCAGTTTATTGTTCTGTTGCTCTCTTTGTCTCTCTCACTGCCAATACCATATTGTCTTGAGCTCTTTAGTGTCATCATAATTATAATTCATGATACAGTCATATTTTTATTATTTTTAATTTATTGGAGGGAGGGAGCGAGTGAGCAGGACGACGGGCAGAGGGTGAGGGAGAGAGAATTCTGAGCAGACTCCACACCAAGCAGAGAGCCTGACAGGGGGCCCAATCCCATGACCCTGACTGGGGAAGACCCATAGAGGAGAGGAGGCAAGAGCAGAGACCCGAGGGGGACTAAGGCCTCTGGGGAAGGAGAGGTCTGGACAGCCCTTGGTGACAGCATGGATCCTTGGGACCCCTCCTCAGCCCGAGCAAAAGCCAAGAGTTGGATGTTTAGTGCCTCAGGCTACGCAGGTGCCCCCATTATAGGGACATATTTTTAAAAATCAGCTTTTCTGAAGTCTAGTTTACAAGCATCATAACATGTATCATTTACAACCTAAAAATCCACATAACAACCCTAAAATTAATATACAGAATTGCCTCTCTCCAGGAAGTCCCCCACCCCGGCCTCCCAGCCCCAAGGAACCAAGTGATTTATCTGCATTTTGAGGTCATAGATTAATTTTGTCTGTTCTAGAATGAACGGAATCTCACAACCTGTACACTTTTGTGTGTGGCTTCTTTTACACAATATTTCCTTTTTAAGAGTCATCCATGCATTGGTGTTCTGTTTGTGCCTTTCTAGTGAGGAGCAGGACATCACTGCATGGAATAACAAAATTTTTATCCACTCATCAGTGTACAGACTGTCCAGGTGCTTCCATCATCAATAAAGCTTCTATGAATAGTAATGTACAAGACTTCATGTGGGCATAGTTTTTGTTTCTTTTAGGTTGATACCTAGGATTTGAATAGCTTGGTCATATGAGAAGTGTATTAAAAAACTGCCAACCTGGGGCACCTGGGCAGCTCAGTTGGTTAAGCAACTGCCTTCAGTTCAGGTCATGATCCTGGAGTCCCGGGATCAAGTCCCACATTGGGCTCCCTGCTCAGCAGGGAGTCAGCTTCTCCCTCGGACCCTCTCCCCTCTCATGCTCTCTCTCTCTCTCTCAAGTAAATAAATAAAATTTAAAAAAAAAAACTTAAAAAAATAAACAACCTGCCCAACTGATTCCAAAGGTTGTACCATTTTACATTCCCAGCAGCAATGTGGAAAAGATCAAGTTGCTTTCCATTCTTGCCATCACTTGAAAATTTTGCCATTCTAGTGGGAATGTACTGGTATATCATTATGGTTGTAATTCGCCTTGATGACTAATGACATTGAGCATCTTTCCCTGTGCATATTGTCAATTTATATACCTTTTTAAGTCTTTGAATCTTTTGCCCATCTTTATTGTTCTAATTAAAGTACAACAAACTGCAGATATTCAAAGTATGCAATTTGACCAGTTTCCACATATGGACACACTTGGGAAACCAAGTGTACACAATCAGAACAACAAATATTTCTATCAGTCCCCAAAACTTCCTCATGCCCTTTTGTAATCTGTACCTCCGTTTCCAGGCAACCACTGACCTGTTCTCTGTCACAGCAGTATTCTATATTTTCTACAGTTTTATATAACTGGAATCATATGCTATATATTATGTCTTCTTTTACACAGCATAATACCGAGAGATTCCTCTATGTTTTTGCATGTACCAATAGTTTGCCCCTTTTTTTATTACTGAGTGCTGTTTCATTGTATGGATATACCATGATCATTAGTCCACTCTATGTAGTGGGTCATTTGTTTCTAGATGTTTTGATATTTTTCTTTATCTTTCACTTTCTGTTAAGCCATGGTTTACAATGACCTTATCCTTTTGGGGGTTTGGACAGCCTCCAGAATCTGTCAACTTATGTCTTTCACCAAACCTTGGAAGACTTTATTTCATCAAATATTTTTCTGCAGTTGATTTTTCCTCTCCTTCTGATACTCCAGTGACACCTCTGAGGGGCAACCTAGCCCCTGTTTCTGGGATTCCACCCTGAGGGGCATGGACTCACCTGGGGACTAGTCCACATAATTATTTGGACGGGGTGAGGGGCTGGGTGTAGGAACCAAGCTGCAACAGCAGTGGGAGTTCTTGGTGACTCTTGTGAGCTGGGAGTTCTTTCTGCCTCTTCTTGTGCTCCTTTCTATGGCTCTTGCTCCTTCCCCATGTTTGTGACCCTGAGCAACCATCTGTCCCTCTCCAAGCCACAGCTGCCTACCTAAAGACACATGGCAGAGTGGACAGGGGATCCTTGGGCTCTCTCCTCCCTGCAGTGGCCCCAGGACCTCCCATGGTGGGGTCAGATCTCCATCTGCCTCCCCTTCCTGACTCGCCTGTGCCCAGTCCTGCCTCCTTCCTGTTTTATGTCACCTCCAAGACACCTTCTCCACAGAATTAAAAAAGAAAAAAATTTAACTTAACAATTTTTTTAAAAAAAAATGTTAAGTATCTTTCCCACGGGTCCCTGGAGCTCTTCTCATTTTTTCTGGTTTTCTTTTCTCTCTGTTCTTCAGAGTATGTAATTTCCATTGATCTATCTTAAAGTTTATAGGGTTTTTTTTTTTCCCTCTCATCATCACCAAGCTGCTATTGAAATCAGTAAATTTTTAAATTTCTGATTTTGTATTTTTCAGCCTTAACATTTCCATCTGGCTCTTTTTTATAGGTCCTATGTTTCTGTTGAAAACTTCTATTCTTTTATTCATTCCAAATGTGTTTTTCTTGACCTATGGAACAAGGTTATAATAGCTCCTTTGAAGTCTTTGTTTGATAATTCCAACGCATGGGCCACCCTAGGGTTAGCATTCATTGTCTTTTCCCTGGAGAACTGGCCACGTTTTCCTGGTTCTTTATATCGTGGGTAATTTTGATTTGTCCCAGACATTGTGAATGTTATGTTGTGTAGACTTTGGGTCTTGTATATAATCCTCCCAAGAAATCTGTATTTTTGTTTTAGCAGGCAAACAACTGGGTTAATTAGGTTCAAGCTCCATGCTCTGCCATGCCTTCCATATGTAGTGATCCAAACCTAAGGTCAGTTCTCTAAGCCTATGCTGGACTGGCTTGGTTCAGTCCGTGAACATGCACTATTTAGTGATTAAGCGATAAAGATGTGTGCACATGGTTTAAACCTCAGCTTGTTTTTTTTTTTTCTTTTTAAGATTTTATTTATTTATTTGTCAGAGCATAAGCGGGGGAATGGCAGGCAGAGGGAGAAGCAGACTCCCTCCTGAGCAGGGAGCCCAAAGTGGGACTCAGTCGCAGGACCCTGGGATCATGATCTGAGCTGAAGGCACATGCTTAACCAACTGAGCCACCCAGGCATCCCATCAGTTTAGTTTCCAAAGCCTTGCTGTGCTGGTTTGGGTCTGTCTCACTTACACATAGCTCAGAGGTTAGGCTGAGATTGGTGAGTACTACATTACAGAATTAAGGCACCACTTTCCTGGTTCTCTCTCCTCCTGGATTCCTCCCACACTCTTTGTCCTCCACGGCCCCTCATTCAGTTACGGCTGCCTTGCTGCTGTGCAAGTGGAACTTGCCCCTCTGGGCAAAGCTGAGAGACTGCAAGAGACCAAGATAGCCAGAGAGAAAGAAAATGGGCTTGGGAAAATTCCCCCCTACATAGATCACTTGTCTAAGTGTGGTGTCTCCACAATCCGCTCCTATTTAATTTTTAGAGTTCTCTTGTAATTGATTTTCGTGTTTGGCTCAAGGTTTTTAGTTTTAATCAGTGGGAGGAGTAGACTAAGTGAGCTTATGCTACCATGTTAGCACTGACACCTCTTTTCCCCTATTTTTAGTAAGGTTTTTTGTCTTCTTATTGCTATACTGTATGAGCTCTTTATATCTACTTTATATCTTTATATCTATTGGATACAGCTCCTTTGTCAGACATATCTGTTGTGAATAGTTTCTACCAAGCTGTGCCTTGACTTTACATCATCTTAACAATGTTCTTCTAGGAAATTTTTTTCATTTTGAGGAAATCCAATTTGTTTTTCATTTGTGCTTTTGGTATCCTAAGAAACATGTGCCTACCCTAGGACTGTGATTTCTTTCTGTGTTTTCTTCTAGATGTTCTATAGCTTTAGCTTTTATACTTAAGTTTCCTTTGATTCTTTTGGAGTTAAATAATGTGATTTCAAGTGGTAATTAAGATCTATCTTTCCATTTGGATATCTACTATGTCAGTTATCATTGGTTGAAAAAATCTTTCCCTGTTTCTTATTGAAATATCTTGGCACTGTTGTTGAAATTCAGTACTATACGGTAGCACCTGGGTGGCTCAGTCGGTTAACCCTCCAGCTCTTGGTTTTGGCTCAGGATTATGACATCAAGCCCCACATGGGGCTCTGCACTGGGCATGGAGCCTGCTTGAGATTCTCTCTCTCTCTCTCTCTGTCCCTCCCCCACTCGATCTTATATTCTTTCTCAAATAAATAAAAAATCTTAAAAAAAAAAGTCAGTACTATATACATGGGTCCATATATACCAGACTGTCTGCTCTGTCCTGTCAACTGATAAAATGATGGGGGTAAGGAGGGTTTGATTACGATGATCAGAGTTTCTCAATCTTGGCACTATTGACATTTTAAGCCAGATTACTTTTTCTTGTGGGAGCTTTCCTGTGCCCGTTATGATGTTAAATAACATCCCTTGCCTCTACCTATTAGATTCCAGTAGAAACCTCTCCTCCCAAGTTGTGGCCAACCAAAACTGTCTTCGGACATTGCCAAATGTCCCTTGGGGTTTAACCACTCTCAGCTGAGAACTGCTGCTGCAAATTTACCATATGCCTTGAAATCAGCTAGGGTCATTGGTCAGTTTTGCCCTTTTCTTCTTTTCTTTCTTTCTTTTAAGATTTTATTTGTTTTCTTGAGAGAGAAAAGGAGCAGGGGGAGGGGCAGGGGAAGAAGGAGAAGCAGATTCCCACCGTGCAGGAAGCCTAACGAGGGGCTCTATCCTAGGACCCTAGCATCATGACCTGAGCCAAAGGCCGACGCTTAACTGACTGAGCCACCCAAGCGCCCCGGTTTTGTCCTTTTTCAAAATACACTTTAACATTTAAAGTTAAATGTTATACCTGAGGTTTTGCCTTTCTCCAAAACTCTCCTAAGTAGAATCATATGCAAGTTCTAGTTACTCATCCTCCTTGAACATGGACCTCTGCCTTCTGACTCCCAAAGGCCATGGTGCTCTGCAAAAGCGTCCCTTCCCTGCTGTGTTCTAAACCCTGCAGAAAGCTGGGGGATTTTAGGGCTCACTTCCCTGTTCCCTTTCCCTCCAAGACCCCTGTCCTACATGCACTACCTGTTTTCCACTGTCTTAAAATAGTTTCCTATTTTATGTAGTTTTCTATTCCTTAAAATAGTTTCCTATTTTATGTAGTTTTCTAGTTGTTCACAGCAGGAGAACAAATCTAGTACGAGCTATATTCACACGTCTCTATAACCAGTTTTTAATAACAGTTTTTTATTTTAGTAGTTACTCTACTCCAGGAACTGTGCTAATCAGTTGTCATTGATTATGTCCTCTTAATAATCCTATCAGGGATGTACCATTATTACCCCCATGTGAAGATAAGGAAATGAGATTTAAAATTTAGGCAGCTTGGCTCTGAGGCTGAAGTATTTAATCACTTTGTCTTTGAAAATGATTTTAGGTGACACAGGTAAACAGTTTTTATTTTAACAGCAAATATATTTGATTTTCAATATATTAGAAAAAATAATATCGTGACACCAAAGTCATGATTTTTTAGATATTTCTGCCTGGGACAAGAGTAGATTTTTTTTCCCCCCCAACAAAATGCCAAGTCTACTACTGACATATTGACTACAAGCTGTCATCAGACACGGCAATGTGAGAGACCTACACTGCAGGCCACGTCCTAGACACTTCACCCCTTCTGGTCTGGTCCCTGTGTCCGCATGCATCTAGAGATGGGGATGACACTAACTCATTTTATGTCAGAGGAATCACACATTGCAATGTACTTTCTTCATGCCACAGTGTGTGCTGGACTTAGCCCTTGCCCTTAAATATAGTTCAAAGCCAGCCCCTCAGGCCCTTCTGTGGGGTTGACACTCTTCTTTACCTGTAAGAAGTTTCCAGTGACATTTAAAGAACCACCTCTTCACGGCTGCTGTGCAAGACCAGGGCCCCAGCATTTCAAAAACGTTTGGTGGCTCCCTCTTGCCCAGGAAAGCAAATCCAGACTGCATGGTCCAGCGCCCCAGATCTTTAACAATCCAGCTACCTCTCTACTATGTGAAGCAAGCTTCCCCTCGGGCACCCCAGATTTGCTAAGCCCCTAACAGCCCTGGTGCATCCCCCTACTGTGCTCTCTTTTCCAGGGGAGCCCCGCTCTCTTCCTCCAAGACATGGTCCAGGTAGCCACAGATGCGCTCTTCACTTCTAGGCTGCCCTAACTCCACACCCCAGCCTGGGGTTCTTAGACACTGAAAGTTATCTTCTTCTAGTTCTGGAGGATGGAAGTCTGAGATGAAGGTGCTGACAGGGCTGGTTTCTTCCGAGGCCTCTGTTGTTGGCCTGTACATAGATGGCAGTCTTCTCCCTGGTCTGCACATGGTCTTCCCTGTGTGTGTGTGTGTGTCTTCAACTCTTTTGAGAAGCACACCAGTTGTATTAGGATAAAGCTCATCCTAATGACTTCATTTTACCTTAATTACCTCTTTAAGAAAACTGATTAACATTTAAAGGTATTTGGGTGAGGGCTTCAACACATAGATTTTAGAGGACAAAATGTAGCCCATAAAGTCTTCTGAGGTTGACTTTAGATATTCCAGATCCTCTTCTCCATCCTCAGACCTATTCTTTTGCTTCCTCTCAGCCAAGGGTTGGAGGAGTTTTCACTTTGCTTTGCTTTATGTGTTTCTTTGGGACCTGAGGTGCTCAGACCTCTTCTGCCTATATCCCTCAGGCTGGGGTACAGACAGAAAAAACACGATCTCCCGGGGACAGGAATCTGGCCTCTCACTTCGCCAGCACTGAGGCTGTCCTGGTGTTATGCTGCTTCCCAGCAGGGAGTTTGCCTCACGCCCTCTGGGTGTGTCCAGACACAGGCTTTTATATCTCAGCTCTGACACTTAGCAGTATTACTTTAAGGAAGAAAACCCAGGTCTCCCAATTCCTCAGTTGTACACCGGGGACAATAACAGCCTAAGCTCCTTATGAGGATTAATTTAGAGAGTAAGGTTAAGAAGAAGTACCTGAAATAGAGTAACCCACACCCAAATGACAGTGGTCGTTATTGTCACCTCTCCTGTGAGCGCCCAAAGTTCTTGCCTAAACCTTCCAGTTTACAAGATCCAGACAGGGACATTAAGACCGACTTATCTGATGTGGTTGCCAATAATTTGGGGATGTGGGAGAGGAAACTAAAGTTTCAAACATATATACATAGCTGAAGACATTCTATTATATGTAAAAATACCTATGTCTCACACTATACCTTGTACTTATTTTTTTTCCTGTGGTTTGTGTTAAAATACTAGTTATAAAAATCAGCCATTACAGAGACATTTTGTGACTTTAACAAAATTTTAGATAGAGTGTACTCACAATTACTTTTAAACGAGGAAGAAAAATACCAAACACCCTAGAGTTCCCTCAACACTCTCACGTATAACTTTAATCTGGGAAAAAGACACTTTCCTAGTTATTCCACAAGGGGGAAGACTGATTCCATTTCTTCTGAAAGGTACTCACTGGGTCATCATTAAAGATCATTTAAAACTGGTATTTCTGGGTGTGGGGGTGTGTGTGTATGTGAGAGAGAGAGAGAGAGAGAGAGACTATTTCTCTCAAAGAAATGAAATTTCCCTATGCAAGGAAGATGCCATTCTTTTTTAAGCTGACAACTTACAGATGGCCGTTGGTTTGAAAACACATTTCAAAATCACTTACACAATCTCCCTAAAGTCAATCACGGAGGATTCTAACAAATGCTACATCCAGAACATAAGAACACTGTGGTTATTCTACTAGAAAGTCAAGCAAATTATTTAAATTCACAGGGATGGAAAAAAAAATCATCTTTTTTCAACATCAAACAGAAAACATTCTCTCTTTGAAAATGTAAATCCCTTAAATGTATTCAAGAATTTTAATAATCATCCCGGAAGACTATCCTATTACTCTTTGAAGCCCTTAAAGAATTTTTCTTAAAATAGTCACACACTACTCAGGGTGGGGGAGAGGCTTTTCAGTGACAACGGAGGTGGAAGGGCCCCATGAGTTCCCATATACCTTTTTCCAGAAAGGAAGAACAGCCTTCAGAGAATCACTAGGCAAATCACTAGGGGCGGGGGTGGGGGGGGTGGGGGGGGCATGGTCTAAGAGTAAGGCACAGGATCTATTTCCCATCTGTTTTACATCTGGGGTTAGAAATAGGACTTGGAGCTCTGAACTTCAGGGAGAGCCTCAAAGACAGTTAAAAACAGAGAGCTGAGGAGATCATGGATCCCCCATCTGCAGTTTGGGTACAGGTGGGGGTGACGGCCTTCCAAGCTAGGGTGGTTGGATGCCCAATCTTTTTGTGAGCTAATAACCAAACATGAGCTTCAGTTCAAGGAACTGGAACTCCATCTGTGAAAGGTAAAATGGAGGAATCAAGAAGATACCAGCTATTTGACTCACAGACGTTTTCTCTAAGGAAATAACTGAAAATATTTACAGAGATGTGGCTTCAAGATATTTATCACAGTGTTGTTTCTAACAAGGAAAAGTAAATAAACAAAAAAAATAATTTAAGGGAAAACCTAAATATTCAACAATGGGGGATTGGTCAGATAAATGATACTGTATCCACACAAGTAAATATTATTAAACAATTAAAAATTACAACATAGAAATATATTTGTTGCCATGGAAAAAGAGTCTTAATATACTAAGTAAAAGACAGCTGGTTATGAAACAGTCTCTACAGGATATCTATATTGTGGTAGATTTACAGATGCTCTCAGTTCTCTATTAATTATTTATTTTTGCCCTATTAAAAATACTATATAAAATACACTGTAGATACTATAGAAAAGTTACATAAAAAAGACAGAACCCCAAATTCCTATCAAAATCCCAGCAAGATAATTTGCAGATACATGTTAAGAATATCCTAAAATGTATATGGAAAGACAAAAGAGCTAGAATAGCTAGAATAATTTTTGAAAAAGAATAAAATGAAAAGATTCATTCTACCTGATTTTAAGACTTAGTAGGTACCTACAGCCACCAAGACTGTGTGGTATCCCAGGAGATGCATCCAGATACCCAGAAAAAGACTCACACAAATGTGCCGGACTTTTCACAAAAGTTTAAAAGCAGGGGTGCCTGGGTGGCTCAGTCTGACTCTTGATTTCAGCTCAGGTCATGATCTCAGGGTTGTGGGTCAAGCCCTGCATCTGGCTCCTGCAGAATGTAAAGCCTGTTTAGGATTCTCTGTCTCTCCCTCTCCCTCTGCCCTTTGCCCCCAGTTCCCCACCTTTAAAAAAAAAAAAAAAATCCTCAACCTAAGTCTCACGTCTTTTATGAAAATTGACTCAGAATGGATCACAAATGTAAACATAAAATGTAAAACTATCAAGCTTTTAGAAAAAAAATAAAGGAGAAAATCTTCAGGGCCAGGAAAGATTTCTCAGATCTAACATTTAAAGCAAAATCCATAAAAGGAAAAACCAGCAAACTGGGCTTCATTAAAAATAAAGACTTTTGCTCTGAAAAACACCCTGTGAGGGGATGAAACACATAAAGGACCGAGGACTCGTATCCAGACCACGTAAATAACTTGCAAAACCAAAGAGTAAATAAAGGCAGAGAGTCCAACCAGAACACAGACAAAAGACAAAAGCCATTTCACAGAAATGGTATCTACTGATGACCAATAAGCACATGAAAAGATGTATGTTATGAGCCATTACAGAAATGTAACTTCAATCACAATGAGATATCGCTATGCATCTGTCAGAAGAGCTAAAATAAAAAACAGTGACAGCACTAAATGCTGGGTAAGATACAAGGAAACTGGATCACTCGTAACAGTGCGAGTGAGACTGTAACATAGGACATTCCTTCCTGAAAGCAGTTTTCTGAAAAACTAAACATGCAATGACCACAGAAGCCAGCAATGGCACTCCTGGGCATGTATCCCAAAGAAACGAAGACTTATGTCCCTACCAAAGTCTACACATGAGTGGAAACAGCAGTTCCATTCACAGCAGCCCCAAACAACATGGATATCCCTTGGTTGGTGAAAGGTTAGGCTGTGGTACATCCACACCTCAGAACAGTCCTCAGCAGGAAAAAGAGAAGAACCACTGGCACACACAGCAATCTGGATGATGTTTCAGGGAATTATGCTCAAAGGTTACATTTTATAATTGCATTCAATAATCCTGTGTTTCCTTCTCTAGAAAATTTTCAAAATGACAAAATTATAGAATTTGCAGTTCAAAAATGACACAATTACAGAAATTACAGTTTAGCGGTTGCAAATGATTAAGGAAGGGTAGAGGCAAGAGGGACTGGGTATGACTATAAAGGGGAAAAATGGGGGATCCTTTATGGTGATGGAAATATCTGTATTTTGACTACCAATATCAATATCCTGGTTGTGATCTCGTACCATGGTTTTGTAAGATGTCACCCTGGAAGAAGCCGAGTAAAGGATATGCAGGGTCTCTCTGTGTTATTTCTTACACTTCTGTGAATCTACTGTGATCCCCAAATTAAAAGTTTCATTAGAATAAAAAGGACAGAGATGAGACGCTCCCCAAAAAATGGGCAGACATGGGCCTGGGTGCTGTGCTACTTGGGGCTGCACCAAAGGCCTTGTATTCAACAAGGAGCCCAAATCACTCAGCACCCAAGTGACACGAGGATGGCAAGAATGAGGGTCATGGCAGGGGTCCCCCAAGAGAGGGGCTAGGATGGTAGGGTCTCTCTCCAGTCAGCTCTGGGCCACTGGGCAGGATTCTCTGTCTCTAGCAGCAGCAGACCTCAATGCAATGCACATGTGGATCAACCCAGCCCAAAGGCAGGATGAAACAGTGACACTGTCTCTTCCCAGGTAAGATCTGGAGTCGGTATCCATCAGCAAGCAGAATGAGCAGGGATGGCTTGTTTAGGGCTGTCCCTCCCAGAGCTAATGGCCTGTTTAGCTCAGTGCCCATAACAATGTTAGAGCAGCTTTCTGCAATTAAATAACCACAGGCAGGGGCTTTTGTTTTGCCTTTTTTTTCTTTTTCTTTTTTCTCTTTGGCAAACCCTAGCACTCTGCCTAGTAACAAAAGGTAAACATAACATGATTTATTTCTTTACGAAGTCCAAGAAATGCCTTGTTAATTGCCTCTAATGAGGACATAGCTATCAGATGTAAACAAGCCATCAGGCTGAGGGTACTGAGAGATCGGAGCGAGCGTTGGTCTAGAAGAGCTACTGTCTGCATGAGAGTCCCAGCCACGCACCACTCCCTGCAGCATGTGAACACAGGCATTGATGAGGGGAAACAGTAATGACTTACAGAGACAAAGGAAGAATCCAGTCCAAGTGGATGTTCTGTCTTGAGGCAGGCCAACAATCCCAGTGGCCTGGCTCTCTCTTTGCTCTAAACAGCACCAATGCTGAACCTCAATAGAACTGTTGCCATCAGTCTTCTTTCTCTTCCTGCAACTCACTCAACTGCCTGCCTCTGGGCCCCAGCACTTGCTGTTTGCCCTGCCTGAGGGCTCTGCCCCCAGATCTGGGAAGATCTGGGTCTCAACACATGTGCCTCTTCCTGGGAAGAGCCCTCACTCCCTGACAACTTCCCGCAAGCTGGCTTCCTGCCCCCACTTCCACCCACAGTCCCTAGCATATCTCCACACTTTCGTCCGTCATAGCATTCACCCTTAGGAAGTGTCCTGTTTATTGGCTGGTGTATTATCCCCACTAAAGTGGGAGCCCCACAAAGATTAAGGAGCTCATCTGTCTTCTTCCCACTTCCTGAAAGTTTGGAAAAATACCCATTGAAAGAATCTGTAAAACTACCTCCTTTCCTGTGGCAGCTTTAATTCTGGGTTAATTCTGCTCAGAAAAGGTTGTAGTCACAATAAAGCCCCTTTCAAGGGGTGTTGCCGCCCAGAGGAGACTCCAAAGAGCAAAGAGCCTCTCCCTTTGTAGAAATCCCTTTGTTAGGAGTTTCTGTGGTAAGTCTGACAAGTTGAGTTGGCAGGCTGAGGCCGGCTCTTCTAAGTCTGTTCCGTTTGCCGTCCATCTCTGCCCACCACTCTGGGCTTGGTCACTGTCTCCTCTCTGGTCATCTCCCCTGCCCTGTGCTATCTATGGGACAGCACCAGCGTTTTCCAACAACAGAAGACTGCTATCAGTCAGCCACCTGCTCACAAGTCAGAAGACCCCAGATGCAAGCCCAGTTCTGCCAATAACTCTCCCCGTGACCTTTGGGAAGGCTTGGTCCCATTCCTGGAATCTCTGGAAAGGACCCATGACCTCTCAGCTTCCATTTTAGCCAGGAACGCACCATTCTGCCCAGGATTCTTGTGGGGTTGGGGGAGGCCTCCTCTCTCCCCTGGAGAGAAAGATCCATTGTGGTAAATGCTAGGGACCGAATATTTACATCCCCCAACTCCCGTGCTGAAACTTAATCCCTAAGGTGATGGTCCTGGGAAGTAGAGCCTTTGAGAGGTGAACAGATCATGTGAATGGAATCCTCAAGAATGGGATTAGTGTCCTCCTACGAGGAGCCGATGGTATAAATCCCCCCCACCCCAACCTTGAGGCAGGCTGCCTCTGACCCTGGAGAGCTATTAGAGTTCTGACAGCTACTTCAGCATCCTAGGCCTCAGTTTTCCCATCTGTAACTGAGGACAGCAACAGCAAGAGCACTTGATGGGATGGAATAAAGCCATGAGGCGAGACTACAGTGCCTGGCATGGAGTAAACACTCAATAAACAGCAGCCCTGAGTAAGATGGTGAGGAGGATGATGATGGAGAAGTTGAAGAGAGAGACAAATTCACACTGCAGAAAAGCAGGACAGGAATGATCTCCGGCTGTACTGTTGAGAGACAAAAGTATGTGTGCAAGGAGTCTGGGCCTGAGTCTCCTTCAAAAATGAAGGCATTTATTCACACATGAAGCAAGGATAAGAGTTCTCATCCTGGAACAGTCATGCGCCTGCCCCAAGGAAGCATTTTCCTGCCGGAAACTTCTAGAGTTAATAACACCGAGAGATTGCACAAATGACTCCCATGCTTGTTTCCCAGCTAACGTGACGTGATGGCCATTCAGGGGGATGGTCAGTAAATTCCAGAAGGCACAACTGAGTGAGTGATTAAAAACGATACCTATAAAGACTGTGGTAGTGGGAGGCAAGACTTAGGAAATAAGGGGAAATACAGAATACAGGATTGTGTTGCAATTACAGCTGCTTGGAAACATGTCTGCGTACAGGCAGGATAAAGAAACAAAGATGAACAACAGTTGATTCGCCTGAGTGACAGGACTGGGAGTAATTAAAGCCACATTTGTGCTCTGGTGGTTACACTGTGGTCTCTGTCGTTTTTTAAGTAAAAGGAGCAAGTGAGGAATTGCATGGGAGTGTATGTACATGGGGGTCCCTGGCTCTGATGCCCCCCCTTCAATTCATTCTCCCTCCCTGATACTCAGTCTCTCCCACTTGAGCTACCATTCAAAATGGCTCTAGCCAATAGGGCCTGTTGAAGAGGGATTTTTGCAGATTTACAGTAGCTCAAAGAATAACAAGTTGATTAGCCAATGAGAAAAAACATTGTTGGGCTTTGTTATCAAGGTTTGCAGCACAATGGGCAGTTCAAAGAGTTTAAGGGTAGGGGGGAGCAAGACATGAAAACGTGTATTTGCCAGGAGCCTTGTGAAGGAGGGAAAGCCTCGAGCCCTCAGGTGGAGCCCAAGGGGCCCAGCTAGGACACCTAGCCAGGCAGGACCTCTCTGAAGAGGAGCACAAGTCCTGTAGCGATCAAAGCAGTCACTTGGGGACCTGTACTCTGGTCCCCGGAGGCAGCCGGTGGGGAGAGATGCCAGTAAATAATCCCTCCTATTGGAAACAATATCAATGACCCCCATCATTATCACTATGGTCAGTGGGTCTTAGAGGACAATGTCCTGGAATGCCAGCCCTGTTCTCCCCTCTTCCCATCTGGGGCCCAGCCAGGCTGTCCCTCAGTTCAGGTGGGATGGAGTACAGCTTTCCCCTCCTTTGGCCTCTCCCAGGCAAAGTCCATAGACAGTAAAGCTGCAGCTCTCCAGGTGAGGCAGCTGAGTCTTCAAAGAAACAAGTAACTTGCTCCAGGTCAAAGCCACTCATCCCTGTAAGTGAAGGGGTATGATTCAAATCTGCATCTTATTCCTGCCTGCTTCCCATAATGAAAAAACATGGAGGGGCAGCCAAGTGCCTGGAAAGAGGAAGGAAAGAGAAACTGCAGGCAAAATTCCCTCTGTATTCACACACCCACACCAGGTTCCTCAGACAGCAGGTTGACACAGTCAAACTGCCTGGAACGTACCAGCTGTGGCCAGCAGCTTGAGAAGCTTGGGGACAGGAACCATGGGGTGGCTGGACCAGCAGACAGAGCCAGATGGCCTGACCCAGTGCTCTTTCCATGGAGGACAAACAAAAAGGAGCAATGTTAGGGACGCAGAAGACAGTCAAGAACAATGAGATCCGGATCCCTGACTGTTCAACCCGCAGTTTGCACACAGACTCAGAAGATACTTGAATATAAACTTCGGCTCTGCCCCAGGACTTCTGCAATCATTGACAGCAAAGGCAAAACCACAAGGCACCATTTCCCAGAAGTGCAGGGTCCAGAGCCCTGTGGACTGAAACCTGCTCCGGGATGCTTTGGAGCCCTCTTGCAGAAGGCCCACATACCTGGGCTGAATGCCCTCTCCGCTGCTCTCTGCTGGTTTCCAGCAACACGCTGTCACCACAACACGTCTAATAATACTCGAAGAGCGATGCCAGGGTAGCACAACCACATCTTCCCTGGGCTGCGTCCGGAGGAATGTTCCCAGGGCTTTGGCGTCATCCCGGTCAGTGAGCGAGGCTGTCAGCGGTCTGCGGTGGACGCGCTGTTCCTCTTGGCATCCTTCTCTCCCTTTCCCGGACCCATTTCCTGTTAGAAGCCTCTTCCTCCTGCAGTAACTGATTTTCTCCCTCTCGCCTCCTACACTTGGTTCTGGAGAGCAGAAATTTGCTCAGACCATCCAGCTGGGGGCTTGCAACCCGCTTCAGCTGTGGAATCCTTCCCACGAGTAACTTTGGGTGGGCCCCAACATGCAATCCCGTGGAAGTGGAACAATGCTGGTGAAAATGGGGATGGCAGCGCAGAGCCCGCTAACCAGGCTCCCCTCTGCACCCGGCCCCTCAGAACACCCCTCTGTGAGCAGCATCTTCACGTGCATATGCCCAAGAATGCGAGGATAATGCTGCAGGTCAGGGTCAGAGGGAGGGCCTGAACCCAGGCTTTTTGACACCAGCCAGAGGCTTCCACCACATCAATCCCCCAAAATAATCTTCCTTCCCTATACCACCCTGCTTCACTCCACAACCAACTTCATGTTGGTTGGTGAGAGCCCAGCAGTTTTTAGGCCTGGGATATTTTTCTCCTTTTCCACCCGGCATCTCCACGCAGTGAATTGTGGGAAACAATCCAGAGAGCAGGATCTGCCAGGATTGTGCAGGGGCTGTGCTGAACAGAGGCTTCTGGAACCGTCCTGGGGCATCCAACCATTCTGAGGAACCTGCTGTCGTTTCATACCAGCAACAGCAAATACTGGACTCACAAGGACCACTGATTCCCATGAAAAGCCACCATATACTCTTCCATCAACGTTCTCAGTCATGCAAGTCTCCCGGGTCATGCAATTGAGGGGTTGTGCAGTTCAGGAGAAGCATACAGAAGTGAGTGTCGGGGGCCTGAGTCCGCTGCCAGCTTTGGTTGTCTCTGGACATGTCACTCTCTCTGGGATCGGAGCACCCATCTCTTGAGAGGATCATAATACCCACCTCCCTTGCCTCACTGGGGTACACACCAGTGTGTGCAAGGCCCTGCAGAGTGTGACAGGTGAATAGAAGGCAGTCATCTTGTGTGCAGCTCTGCTCGGGAGTCAGATAACACTGGGTTGGAGTGTGATCATGGCCAGCTGTGGGGACTCAGGCAAGTGCCCTCATCATAGTGGGACTGGTGTGTAGCAGGAGACCAGAGGGTCATCTTAAGGCCAGGGGGAGCTGTGTAACCTTTGTGTGAGTCCTGTCAGTCATGAGTCACTCAGCACATGGCCTGGCCTTCATCACCCAATCTGCATCTCCATCTCACAAAGGCCAGGCCCAGCCAGCACTTCCAGACCAACAGAGAATTTCAGGCTCGCTTTAAAAGCCTGCCTGCCAGGTACTGGCAACAGAATGGTGAACAAGGGATGGAGAGCCTTTCCCTGGGCCCAGGCAGCTGCCCACCTCAGCCTGCTGGGACCAAAGAAATGGGGTCCATCTGTAAGGCCCCAGGGATGGGTTGGGGTCACATGACACAACTCTAGGTCAGGGAGGGTCCCAGGGGGAAGTGCCCGCACCCCGTATGAAGGAGCTCAGCTGCTAAAATGAGAACCCGCACAGCTTCTTCTCAGGTCTCCTCAGTGAGAGTGCTGTTGCCCTCAGCCTTTGGCCAGGCCCAGCGGTGGAAGCCACAGTACTCTCTCTCTTCTTCCTCCCCAATACTACCTCCCCACCCCTCCCACACCCCCTGCCACATTCCTGAGCAGGTCTAAGCATTGCCCTCACGGAAGCTTCTTCAATTTCTCAGATCCCTCTTCGTGTAGCAGCCTGAGCACCTTCCCTTCCAACCCTGCTGCTCCTTTGAAGGGGCATCCCCAGGGGGAATGTGGGGCTCATTCTCTCCTGTCCCCCACTGACTCTCCCCACCCTTTCCCTTGGGGCTCCACAGGGAGGGATGGAAGCCAGGTTTCCATTCTTCCTGCCTTTCCTGCTTGCCTGCTCCACACCCCCTGCCCCCCGCCCACCCCCTAGGACACTGGGACATGCCTATACTCGCTGCCTCTGGTACGCAGTGGGCTCATTTACCTGTCTTTAAGTAATTTGACTGAATCTGACAAAGAGACAACAGGACCTAAGAAAATCCCAAAGGGTGTAATAAATCCTAGATCTGCAAATGAAAACATAAGCTCTTTAATTTATTTTGTTTACTTTTCTATTTTCAAAGTTAGCTATCTTTAATTTTTTTAAGTTAGCTGTTTCTGAAAGGCAACGTCATATATTGAGGTAATTGTAGATTCGCATGCAGTTTGAAGGAATACAGGAAGATGCTGTGTGCCCTTCACCCAGCTTCTTCCCTCAACAGTAACACTCTGTGAGACAATGGCCAGGATGCTAACCTTGATGTAATCCACGGATCACGGTCAGACATTCCTCACTGTACTTGTACCCAGGCGTGTGTTTAGTTCAAAGCAGTTTGGTCACATGTGAGGATCTGTGTATCCACCACCACAGTCAATATACAGAAACATTCCAAAGCCACAGGATCCCTCTTGACGCCCTTTTATAACCATACCCACGTCCCTCCAACCCCCCCGTCTTTGGCATCTACTAACCTCTTCTCCACTTCTGTTATGTTACTATTTCAAAATGTTACATAAATGGAATCATACAGTATGTAGCCTTTTGGGATCGGCTTTTGTCATGTGGCATAATTCTCTGAAAAGTCATTCAAGTTGTGTGTATATCAAGAGTTTGTTCCTTTTTTTTTTTTTTTTTTTTTTTGCAAAGTCATATTCCAAGGCTACCCCGAGAAGGAGGCAGATAGTTAGCTCCCTGATACAAGGGTGGCATCGAAGCCAGAGCAGGCTAGCCATTGCTCAGGGATATGGTCTAGAGCGAGTTTCCCAAGGAGAGTGATATACACCTAACAGGACAAAGCTTAGTTCTTGGGAGGAAACAAGTCTGAGCTGTTACAGTGGCTGTGCCCTTCAAGGACCATAGTACATAAACAGATACGTGGCATTTCCCTGGTACTGAAATTTCATAGGTGGAAAACATCTAAACAGACTAAGAGACAACACAGTTGAGGGTATCCTTTGCTGGCCAGAGCTCGGGCTGAATGGTCTCAAAGACCATTCTTCCTAGTCCACAGCTTTTGACAACCCAAATCCCACATTCATAATTCAAGGTTTCAGACTCCCAAACTGCCCCTTATTAAACCTTTTACAGAGATAGAATTGGGGACTGTCTTTCTAGCACAGTATCAGGAAACACTCATTGGACAAGGACAGGATTCCTCTCACAGATGCCTGGAAGCTCTTAAAGAAGAATCAAGGCCAATCAGCTACCACAAGTGAGGCTCACAACGCAGATACTCCTGAAGAAGTAGCTGACTCATGCACACAAAGGTGGAAACAAACAAAAATCAATGGGATCAGAGAACAGTCCCTCTGAGAAATTGTATCTCCCCTCTGCAGCAGCACAGGAGATTCTGGGGGACCTCAGGTCAGCAATAGGCTCACTTTCTTCAAACCTACCACCTCTTGCTGGCCCATGAAAAGGTGCTCATTGAAAACCCAATTGTCTAAGCCAGTACACCAGTCACAGGCACAGTGGAAGGGCAGTGGGTCCGAGTGGCTCTCACACAGTTTTCTCAGGGATGTAGTCTATTCTGCTTCTCTCCCTGCTGAAGATCATTATGGATGCCCCAGGGCTGGGGCCCAGGTAAGATCGAGGCTCACATATTTCCCTATAGGTGAGCATTCTTTGTCAAGATGGTAACACACCACCAGGTCCAAGCCACAAGTACCCAAAAGCCTTAGAACAGAATCTTGCAAACCATGTATCGGGGTAACTGGCATAGTTATTAGGGCTAGGAAGCAAAGAGGAAATCTCAATATGAATCACTTGTTCCAAATAAAAGGCAGGAAATACAAAGCAGGAGTCTCAGCCCAGGGAAACAGGACGATACCACGGCAGGGGCACAAGAAAGGGTTTAGCCCCAGAAAGCCATGCACGCCCTGGTCAAGCTGGATCTTCCAGCTTTGTAACTCTGGGCTGCAGCTTTAAGGAGACCCAGCTTCCTAATTACAGGTACAAGTGGTTTCAAGAGAGAAGAGGCTGTTATCCAACTTGCAAGTTCTCTTTCAGTAGGCATTAGCACAGAATGGATGGATTAGTAATATAAGAAATTTGTTTTTTCCTACAAGTGCACTTTTTATGCCAACACTCCTAGGTTCAAACCTCTCATCTACTCCCTGGGGCTTTGGAGAAAGTCCTGAGAGATGAAGTCACCTCTGGCCAGTTACAGCCTCCCACTACCCACCTGGGCAGTAGCCCACCCAGCCGCTAGGGTGTCTATACCAGCTCATGAAGGGACAATGGCTCAGGCCATGCTGGGGTAGCAGAGGAGCCTTTGAAAGAGCTATGGAAGTTGATGGAGCCATCCCAATGCACATCCACCACCTCCCTGGGCTCTCAGGAAGGGTTGTGCTACCCCAGCCAGGGTGGGAGCCCAAGGCCAAACTTGGGGAACTTGGACACAACCCTGACCCTGCTCTTCTCTGCCATAGTGACTCACATGGTTCACACAGATAAGTGTCCCATCCTGGACTGGAAACCGCAGCCTGGAAGAGCAACCAGTGAACAGGCTGGCTGTGTGGCCTCATTCTAGTGGCAGCCCCTCTGCTACTTCTTTCAGATGTAGCCCAGTGGCTCAGCCCTCACCTCTTTTCTGCCCTGCTGAAAGAGCCTCTGTGCAGCTGCCAGGCCTCTTGTCTCACCAGCCAGGCCCCCAGGAAGCTACCTCATACCTTCCTGGATCACACAACAGACTTTAACTCCCCTGGCCGACAGGGTGAAGCTCACACTTCTTAGCCTGCCCCTCTTGGCATCATCGCTCCCCACCACACCAGGCCTGAGCTCAGAGCACTGTGTGGTTTGCAGGTCCCCTTTGCACCGATCCTTCCACTGCACTGTGCAGGGCCACAGAGACGCCCCCCCCACCCAAACATCCTTCGAGCCACTTGCCTTCCCCCAGCTAATTAACCCAAGAGGTGGTTTAAAACAGTTCTTGCAATCATCAGTGTGTGACCTGGAGCAATCACGTGGCCATTTTACGTTCCCTCTGCTTCATCTGTAGAATGGAGATCCTAACAGGACCTTCCTATTGCCTAGTTTGGGGTGGGGAATCAAGGGACTGAACGCAGGTCAAGTGTTTAGAAGCGTGCCTGGCGCGGGGAGTGCTCACACAGCACCAGCCATCACAAGTGGTATGACCTCTGCCCAGAATTTTTGCAGCCAGGGCACCTAAGCCAAAGCATGTAGGAGAAGACAATACATCATCCCCATTGGGCTTGGCCTCCACTGCAAGCCAGAGGGGGTAGGCAGACTTGCAGTCTGCTGACAAGCTGAGCAATTGCAAAAAAGCACGAGGTGATGGGCTTCCAACTGTGGAAAATGGCAGTGAGAGACAACTGCCCTCCTGGCTCCTCTTTGGCTCAGGTACCCCTCCTGTAAAGCCCAGGACAGGGCCTGGATGAATCTGTGGAACAGCCAAAGCCTCATCTGTTCTGTCCTTTGTAGTGATCCCTAAGGGAGGCTGGGCACATTCGTGTGGTCTGGAGTTCAACATGCAGATCCCCTGTTCCCCTGATTCCTTATTCTGCCACTGGTTTCACCACAGGGTCCTGTGAGCATTTTGTGAATAAGTGCCTCTCTACACTCAGGTGGATGGCCAGAACCCAGCATCCTTGGGGAAGGGGCTCCTAGGGAGATGATTCCAAGTTAATAAGCATCACAACCAGAAACTATTCTCAATAAGCTTCATCAACACTCCTGTCCTACCCTTCCTCCCTGCACTGGCTCCTGTCCTGGGGGAGAGGGGGCATGGTAAACAGCAGGTGTTTGCATCCCCTGGAACAGCTCCCTGCAGGGTTTCCCACTACCAGCTACAGGGGCTCCAAGGGGAGCCCCCCCACCCCCGGGGCCAGAGGGCTGTGACAGTGTGCCAGGATGGAGACTCGGGTGGGCTGTGCAGGGTGCCCCCACCTGGAGGAGGTCATTCCACCCAGAGCTTTGCTTTTGAACTTGCAAGCAGCCTCCATAACCACAACAGGGGGACCACACAAATCTTTTGCAATGGAGCATGAAAGACAGCCTGCAGTCACCCGGAGATGGGAGGTTGGGGGAATTTCAGTTCTGACACTTAGGAAATAAACTGGAACAAGCTTCGATCTATTTGAGCCTTAGCTTCCTCGTGTGCAAAAACAGAAAGAATGCCTGCTGCCCTGTCTCCTTCAGGGGCCTCTACGTTTATTCATTTGTTCAGCTAATTAAACTGCAGCCACATGCCAGGCCTGGGCGCGGGCTGTCGGGGCAGCCTGCCGGTCCCTGGGGCCTCCAGGAACCCAGGCGAGCTGCTCTGATAACCATACAAGTCCCTATTTGTGAAAAAGCTTTGTGAAAGTGTGAAATGCGAAAGCACTGGCATCATTGACATGGGATGCCTTGTGCTAAAGGTTATCATCTGCTGAAAAGGGGAAAATGTGTATTAGGTTAGTGCTCTTCTGACTTTAACATGCACTAGAATAACCCAGGGATTTTGTCAAAATGGAGAGTCTGATTCAAGGTTCTGGGGTGGGCCCGAGACTGCATTTCTCGTAAGCTCTCAAGTGACTGGAATGGGGGCCACATTGCGAACAGCAAGTTAGGTTAATGCTGAGTGGTTACAGTTCCTTAAATATAAGCTATAACTTGGCTTATCAGATCTGCTAACTGCAGGATTTGGTGGGGGGGAAACATAGGATAGGGAAGTTTTGATATGACTGCCTGGCACTGGGCAAGTTCTAGAATGCAAGGCCTCTTGGAGTTGTGGTCACTGAGGATGGTCTATGTATCTTTAGGGCATGTATGTCTATGTATCTGTAGGGACATTTGAGGGAGGTGAGGTCTGGAGGAAGAGACGGGTGAGCACAACTTCATGGGTTCCTTGGGGTGTCCAGAACGCTCTGCAGAATGACAGGTTGCCCCAAGTGCGAGGGGTTGGCATGGTTTGGGCACAGATCTTGGGCAGCTTCTTCCAGGGGATTCTCTTCTCCTACAAGTGTTCAAGGGGAGGAAGATGGTCTTTTAGTGGGTTTCAGTTGAGACTGAATTCTAGGGCAACTGACAAGCCAGAAAATATCCTCAGGGCAAAGCATCAGCTCGCGGAGCTGCCCGTGCCAGGGAATGCTGTCAGACCTCAGGAGGAGTGGGATGGGGCTGGCCTTTTGCTCAGGCCCTCTCTCTTGTTTTTGTTCCTCTCTGTATTCCACAAAGTGCCTACTGCAGGGCCACAGAAGGGGCCTGGGAAGTCAACAGAAAGAGAAGGGGTAAGTACGTACTGGGATCATAAATTTGACCTTACAAGTGGTCGCCCACTCAGACTCAGACACATATGCTTTACAATAAGAATGGAGTTGGGGCACCTGGAAAATTCTGTTCCTCACTTGATGAACTCTTTCCTCCAAAAATAAAGCTCATAAACTTGTTCAACAGCTGGAATTTTCCCTCTGAAGAGAGTACCTCGTCTGGCAGTCGACTTAAGCAGTTATTTGCAGCCTATAATTTTCACAAAAACAGTAGGGTGTGCCTGGCGGGAGATGTTTTCTACAATCCCATGGAAAGAAAACAATGAGAAAACTTTGGAACAAAGAACGCCTCTGATTCCATCCGAAAATCATCGACAACTCAGGGTCAAGGCCAACAAAGACGTGGAAAGTTTTGGAGCAGACTTGCAAGGAGTCTGGAATGCTGTGCTTTGGGGTGCTGGAGCACAGCCAGCAGGATTCCTGGTAAGATGAGGTGGCAGGACATGCTAGAGGCAGGGACACCAGGAAGAGGTGACCGCAACAGTCCAGGTGACAAAGCTCTAGGCCCAGGGAGGCAGCAGCAGTGGAGCTGAGACGAGGGATACGTGTAAAGCCTACACAGGGAGAACCAGCAGGGCTCATCAGTGAATGAACTGTACAGAAGGGGAGTCCAGGAGACCAAGGCAGTCTCGAGGTACCAACTCCAAGCTACTGAAGAATATGGTCCAGGCAATGAGGACAGGGCACAAAGGACGGACAGACTTGAACGTGCTGGGGAGAGTTCCGTGCAGTCAGTCGCAATGTGGAAGTATGCCTGTGTCCCCCGTCCAGACGGCTCCCCTAGGTTCCTGGGCCCACAGGAAGGCAGGGAACTGAAGTGAACCAAGAGGACTGGTGAGAGAATGGAAATTGTGGAGTTTCTGCTTCTTGGGGATACTCCTTGAAGCCCTTGGCACTGGTGCTTTCCTTCCTTCCTCCCAAACAGCATGAAAACAGCAGCTCACAGGGCCTTTCTGAGAACCGACCAGACAGAGTCCATTCACGCCTACACATGAGGCCAAAATAACTGGAGGGGCAGGGTCCTGGAAAGGCTGCAATTCTCCCACAGGTCGGGGACACTAATATCCACAGGGAGCTGAGTATCACCAACTCTAGACAACCCTCATCTCTGCCACCTTGGCTCCCCCTGGACTGAAGAGTAGGAGGGCACACAGAACAGCAAAAAGACCTTGACACGTAGAACTGCCCATAGGAAAAGTATGTGCAGGGCAGAACTTGTACCCTGTGCCTTCCCAGTTGAAGTTCGTATGTGACACCTCTCTCTGGGTCTTCTCGCTGCTGCTCCATGTCTGCACAACAGCAGTGACACCGAAGCTCTCTGGCGCCTCAGAGTAGCCGCTCTGTACTGGATCTGACCACCTCTCTGAGTGCTCCCCAGGCTTCTCAAAGTGTCTGCTTACTATGACTGTATTAGCGAGGGCTGGCTAATGCTGGGGTTGGAACAGCAATACCCCAAAACTCAATGGCTTAACACCAAGGTTTATTTCTCCCTCACGGGAAGTCCACAGTGGACTCCAGGTCAGCCAGCTCTCCTCCAGCAGGAACCCAAGCATTCTGGCTCCTTCCATTGTGTGGCTCCACCATCTCTGCGCCTGTCACATTTTATGACCAGGTCTCTAAGTGGCATGGAACTGCTTATATTTTAAATCAAAGCGTACCAAAGATTTCTCCAAACTTGGCAAAAAAAAAAAAAATCATCCAACTCCTTCCACATGCTGGAATAAGTGGAAAGAACTTAATATTTCTTTGTGTAGGAAAGGTCCCTTTGAGGAGGAAATGAAACTTGCCATGATGGAAACGACCTCTTCTTCTCAACCCATACCAGCGCAGCTGGATTATCACCGAGCTTCTAAACTCTTGGATGAAGGACAACATCAGAAAAGCCATATGGACAGCCCCTCTGAGACAGGATTAGACACGACGTGGCACCCCTCCACCGAGCCACCCCTCTGCCTGGCCCTATCCTGAGCACACAACATGTATTATGTCTGTGTGTTACCACCCCATGTGACAGATCCATGAACACACCCACTTGACGGAGGAGCAAACTGAGCACCAGGGAAGCTAGCTAACTTGCATCAAGGTCGCACAATGGTCACATGCAGTCCTAGGATTCTAGGACAGTCTGGTTCTAAGACCCACACTCGCTCCTTGGCATATGCCTGCCTTTCTCAATGATCAACACAGGACAAAAGCAGAACCAACAAGGAGGCAACAGTGGCTTCAGAGGCCTCACACCCTTTCATGCCATCCAGGGCAAATGGTAAATATTAGCATGTTGGAGCCATCGCTGCCCTTTGATAATCATTTCTTCTCTGGATTCCTAATGCCGGTAATTTGAGGTTATGATTCCCATTTCCTGCATTAGCTAGGAGGACTCAAGGATAGCAAAAATGTGCAAAATCCAGCTGCCCCTTGCAGCAGGAGGTAGCAATTACATTGGACTCTGCCCTCAGCCCTCTGCGTTTATCAGCTCCAGCTGAGGCAACCACATACTCCTGCTCCACAGTGAACAAGGACTCTGTACCGGGACTCCGGAGCCCATTCACAGCCACACATCCTGGCCCGCTGAGCACATCGCCTCTCAGCTCCAGGTTCAACATCATTGCATTAGAAGCTGGCAGTTGGCCCTGGGAGAGTATTTGTATCACAGAAACTGGTAAATGCCCTAGATCAGGACTTTTCTTTAAAATGCGGAGATCCAGTTGATAGTGTTCTTGGGACCAGTGTGTTGGGGGAGGGGGCCCATGTGCGGGTGAGGAACGGTATTTACTATTTACTCAGCGTGAAGTGGGCACTTACAATGTGCCTGGCACTTGGCCGCATTCTTGAGCTATTCTCTTGAATAACCCATAGGAAACACGCCATGTACATATTATCATTGCCTTCATTTAAACCACCCTTGAGCTGCCTCACTGTACCTCTCAACATAGTGATGCCTCTGAAACATGGCCAGGCCCCCCCTCCTTTCCCCCTTCTAGCTGGTTTATTTAAATGCAGATTCCGGGGCACTGTCCCTTCTGTACCAAGTCATGATGTTTGGGGGAGGGGAGCCAGGATTCTGGATTTGTACCAAACTCTCTGGAGATTCTTCTGCTCACTACAAGTTGCAGATGAGGGCTGAGGGGTTAAAAACTGGCCCCTAACTATGGTCTTCCCATAGCTTCCCATAAAATTTACTGGGAAACCTGGCCAGAGAGTTGGTCTAGGACTTGAGTGGGGTTTGAGGTCTCAGCCCAAAAGCCCATGGCTAGGGAGTCTAGATGCTGATTCCAACTCCTTCCCAAAGAACCAGTGAGTTCCTCAGCTCAGCAGGCTCTGCAGGCTGTGGGTTCCCAGAGGCTGGGGCACTTGGAGCAGATGGCAGGGTCCTTTCTTTTACTGTCAAGAAAGGAGTAGTGGTTGAGTTCTCACTTTTACAACAATTTTCAGTTTATGGAGCAAAATCTGCTTTGTATTATTTTCTTCTCAAAATAGACTTTTCCACATTTTAAAATAATAAAATCACCTTGGCAGGACAGTCATGCGACCTAAATGAAAATACTCTCCAATGAAATGGCACTTGACCAACTTGAAACAAAGCAAAGGTCTTATTTTAGGTGGGAAGGGACTGGGGGTGGGTGCACGGGCGCCCTTGGCCATAGTTGTTACCAGGGCCAGCCCAGTTCTCCAAGGCCATGCTGGCCTACCACCCCCCTGGCCTTCGGAGCCTTCAGGCCCTCTCTCTCCCTCTCTTGTGTGTTTTTCCACCTGAAGTCATTAGGGATGATTCTGGAGGCACTTGGGCTCTCCCTGGCCCCAGCTCAGGTCTGGACCGGGGCACAGCAAATATCCCTCCCATTGTCCATAGCCACTCCTTACAGGACACCAACCCAGGAGAACGGAAGCGGCAGTGCCACAAACCAGCAGTGGCCAAGTCGCCCTGCGATGGCATGGCCACCTCTGCCTGGCTAGGGCAGGGCCTGACACCCACCATTACAGTAGAGAATCTGGATGAAAGCACACCCAAGACGAAGCAAATCTCATCACTGACACCTCCGCGGGACTACATGGAGCAGATCCCTGCTGAGGGCTAGTGCTGACCTGGGAGAGACGGAGCTGGAGGCTCAGGATTCTCGGGGGAGGGGCAGAAGGAAAACACTTGCCAGAAAGTACTTCGAAACTCTTTACACAAAAGGAGGCCCTGTGGGTTTGCCTCAGAATAACCCTTGCGGGGGTTGGGTGCGGGGTGTGTGTGGAGACACTCAAGAACAAGAAGGGCCACGAGTTGATTGTTGTCGCAGCTGGGTGACTGCGATGGGTATGGATTATACTCTTCTCTCCACTTTTGCAGATGTTTGGGGGTTTCTGTAATAAAACGTTAAAAATCAAAAAAAGGGAACCTTGGATATTTATACTCCTTTGCACAGCTCCTGCTGCCTGGGAGGTTGGAGGGTCCATGACCCAGTGGCACGGAGCCAACAGGGAAAGGATGTCACAGCTGCAGAGTCCCAAACCCTGGCCCCACCTTCTCTCTTCATGTTGAGCCTGAGGCACAGGGGCCTCAACTGCGTGCACCCATCTATTGTCACTCAATGCATATTTATTGTCCTCCTACCAGAAAGCCTGCTCCACGCCAGGCACCAGAGTCCAGCAATCAACAAGACAGACACGGTGCCTGCTTTTAATAGCTCACATGCTAGTTAGAGATGGACAGTTAACGCAAACACTTGAGGTCATTTCGGACTGATACGAACTGTGGGACAAGAAACCAGGATGTTAGGAAAGAGAGGCTAGCTGCTTTAGCTGTGGGGGTCATGGAAGGCCTCTCTGAAAGGTGACATTGGAGTTGGAACCTGAGTGAAGGGAAGCAATGAACCATGAGGGCTTCTCAGAGAAGTGCTCCAGCAGTGGGAACAGCAAGTGTAAAGGCCCTGAGGCAGGCATCCTAGGGAGTATATGAGAAACCAAAGTGGGGGCCACAGTGGCTGAATTACAGCAAGCAGGAGAGAAAGGCAGGCACCACGATGAGGAGGTGGGGCAGGTAGAGGATAACACACAAGTGCTTGAAAGCCTGCTAGGAGAGAGTGGAATGCCATCAACACTCTGGTTTGCAGAAGAGACCAAGGGAGTCAGAGTGATGACCAAGGGATCAGATCACAGGCTGTAGTTGCTTCAGAATCTATTATACTCTTTACTTCTCCTATGAAATCTTTTCCTAATCACTGAAGCCAAAAGAGTCTGCCCACCACAGCCCTAGAGGGTCCCCTCCACTCTTTCATGATCATGCCTGCCTGTCCTGTATGGGAAGGGAAGACATGGCCACACATCAGCAGTTTGAGAAAAGGGACTGAGCCCCTTAAGCCCCTCATCCTCCTGGGAGCTCCTCCTCCAAGTCTCATTCCAGAGGCACCTTCCGGATATTCAGTGCCCCTCCCCCAGGGCTTCTCTTGCCTCCATCACTTGCTTCCCTTGGAGCACTGGTCTTGCCAGAAGCCTCTCTGTAAGAAGAGCGACGCACTGATGACAACTGGTCAATACTGCATATTTGCTATGTGCTAGGCCCTATGCTCAGCGCATCTTGTGCTCCCACTGATCCTTTGAAGTGGGTAATATTGTTAACCCAACTCACAGATGGGGGAACTGAGGCTAGGAGAATGTGAGTGCCTTGTCCAATGGCCCACACTAGTGAATAGCAGAGCTAAGATGTGGACCGAGGTTTGTCTGAGCAGTGGTCCTGCTCCTGGTCTATTGTACTCCTCTATCCCCAAGCCCAGGAGAGAGAAAGTCTAAATTGCCTTTGGACCCTCAGTGCCTGGCAGAAGTCACCAGGGGCCTAGGAGGTCCATGACACACATCCCCTTCCTGACTGCCCAGCCCAGGGCTAGGCCCTACCCTGGGGAAGCAGCCAGCAGAAAGGCCCTATTTACTCAGGTGTCAGGTGTCTGGTGGGGGTCTGGCTGCAAAGGCAGAGCACCTTCTTGTAGTCACGAGGCCCACTTTGAAAATAAAGGGCTGGACTGGTGGCCAGATGGGCAGCCAGGAAGAAAAAGCTGAGTTCAAAGAAAGTGGTTACAGGGTGAGTGACTCCTGAGAACAAAGGTGGGATGCGGCGGCCACGTACACCCGTCTGTGCTCCAGCCAGGCCAGCTCCCTGTCAGTGTAGCTGGGACCCAAGACTTGGCTGTGGGACCAGCCAACTTCAGGAACTCCTGCCATCCTAATGCCCTGTGAAGGCCTAGCTCCATCTCCTGGGAAGAAGACCTAGCCCTTCTGCTATAGAGGAACTCTCTTCTGAGTGGAGAGGCTCAAAAGGGCTAAGTAACTTACTCAAACTCACACAGCAAGTAGGCACCAGAGCCTATATACAAACAAGAAGGATGACCCCAGCGCATTTTTTGTCTAGGCAGTGTTGTCGTACCCTGTTTTGAGCAGTAAATGACACGAGTACACAGCCTAGCCTGGACTGGGATCTGCTGGGCACATGGCCCATGCTCTGTAACTGTTGCCACCAACATCACTGTTTCATGTTCAAAGCTAACAGGCATGGAATTTACCATGTGCTGATTGCCTGGCATGGATTACCTGGTTCCCCACAATGACTCATGAGATAACCATTAACATTCCCACTTTATGGATGAAGAAACCAAAGCTCCCAGAAGCTACAGGACATGGCCAAGGCTTCCCACTGCTGGATGGTGGAATGAGCCTGAGAAGTAAGGAACAGCAGCTATGTGGAACCTCATGAAGGCAGCTACTCGCCCTGCGGGGGCTGCTGCTCTCTGTGTCAGATCCAGAAAATGCAGACCATAAACTGGATATGGGAACTCTGAATTGGGGAGTCCAGGCCTGAGGGCCTCAGCACAGTCCTGCAGGGAGCACGGTGGCCTTGTCAACGGGAAGGGGGTCCAGAGCCTGGTCAGGGCCCACAAGACACTGACTAGTCCCTCCCAGAGCCAGCTCAAGTTCGCTCAGACAAGAGTGTTCCTTGCAACTGCCCACACACTCCCCACGGCCCCAGCTCCTTTTCAGCCATCCTGGCCATGCCTGCCCAAGTCGAAGCCTCCTCTTAGACATCCTCCCAGCCCCAACACCTGAGCAGCAGTCAGGAACAGCACTGGGCTTGCATCGTCAACCCAGACTCACACTGCAGTCTGCCTGACACCAGGGAACTATTGAGTACGTGGAAGTTGCCAGAAAACTCAGTTAGGAGCATAGCTTTGCCATCACACAGTACTGGGTTTGAATCCTGAGTCTGCCGTTTATTAGCCATGTTACATTGAGCAAGTTAACTAACTTCTCTCTGTCTCAGTTTCCTCATCTATAAAATGAGGCTAATAACAACAGCTGCCTGAAAGAGTTAATAGAGGAATTACATGGCATAAGGTACATAAAGCTCTTCATATACCTCCCAGAACTTAGTATATACAGAGAGAAAAAAACAAAAACAAAAACTAATTTTGATCCAACTTGACCCTTATATGTGTCCCTTAAAGGAAAAGGCCAAATAGCACTGACCTGAAAGTTGGAAGTCCTGAGTTTCAATTTATGCAAATAACTACACATCTCTGGGTCTGTTTTTCTTTCTTTAAAATGGGAATATCGCCCACAACCTACTCAATATTTGACAAAAGAATTTATGTGGCTCATGCATGAGGATCTTTGGGAAATCTGAAGCCTCGGGGAAGATGAGTTAGAAGTTGCCTGTCCTCTACATAGCTAAACCGAGGGTGCCTAGGTGGCTCAGATGGTTAAGCACCTGCCTTCAGTTCAGGTCATGATCCAGAGTTCTGGGACTGAGCCCCATCTTGGGCTCCTGGTTGGCTCAGTAGAGAGTCTGCTTCTCCTTCTCCCTCCACTGCTCGCACCCCCCCACCCGCTTATGCTCTCTCTCTCTGTGTCTCAAATGAGTAAAGAAAATTGCAAGTAAGTAAATAAATAAATAGATAGATAGATAATAGATAGCTAGCTAATCCAGAATCTTCCAACTTTAATTAAGGGCAGGCTTGGGGCTGCAGGTCTGATGTGACTGTGAAGCTGAGCGGGTTAAGAAAACAACCTTTCTTCCCCTCCTGATTTGCCACCCATACACATATTCGGAGGATATTCTCCCCAGCAAACCCCCGAAGGAAGCGTTTCACAACCCCAAAGGAAGAGTTTCGCAATGCCGAGGGAGGCGTTTCGCAACCCCATCCTGAACCGCTGTGTCTGAAGCAGAGGTTGCTCTCTTCCCTGAGTCCTCCCAGCCCAGAGCAGGGCACAAGCCCACCACTGAAATCTGGGCCTTCTGCAGGACTTTGAGCCAGGTCCCAAGTGGATGGGATAACCATAACAGTAACTGAATGCCGCAAATGGATATAGATATTTGCTGCATCTCAGGAAGGAAATCTTTGCAGGAGCATGAGCCTGCTGTAAACACCAGAACACTGAATCTGGCATTATATGCTGACCACCAGAAGTACACTCCTGGGTGCTGGTGATGGTGCAGCCATTTCCAGCCAGATTTGGGGGAGCTGGCACACAGAAAGGATGCTTGTGGCCATGACAGTGGGGTCTGAGGAGGTACCCAGGGAAAAGCACAGATGTTCATTCATTGGCTATGTTCTGAATACCCTCTTAGGCCAGACATTGGGCTGGGTGTGGGGGATACAGTGGTGAGTGTGACCATTCTATCCTCATAGAGCCCCACGGTCTGGCCAAGACAGACACTGAGTGTGTCACAGTGTGGTGTCAGTGCCTCAGAGCAGGGTGTCCAGGGTGCTTAGGGAGAGTAGAGGAGGGGGACACAGTTGGCCAGAGAGTCTGGGATGGCTTCCTGGCAGAAGGGACACTTCTTCTGAGAAGTTAGCCAGGCAGGGATGGGCAGTGGAAAGACTGTGGGCAGCAGAATGTCAAGTGAGTCACATGACCTTGCTCTAAAAATGCCCACCCTGTTAAAGCAGCTCCTCACGGAGTAAGCAAATGTGTGGCTCATCTGTCCCCCAGCCTTGATGTCTGCAGCTGCAGAGGGTGAGAAACTGCTGCTCCTCACCATTTGGGAACAACAGGGAGGCCGGGCTGGGCTGCCGCGTGGTTATCTCTGAGACATTCTTGGCTCAGAGGTAGAGGCATGCCAAAGCATCCTTGAGTAGTGATTGAAGTTTCCAGGTTTGCCTTTAGGGAAATTCTTCTGCAAAAGCTCATGTGTGGTTCCCACAGAGCTACTCCAGATTTCAGACTTGGTGTTTTTTCACACTTGAGACGAAAACAGCACAAGTCCGCACATCTGCCTCTGCTATTTTTGCCTGTGGGTCCCTGTCTGGTATTAAATATTGCCGTCTTGCTAGCTGCTGTGAATGGCATTTTCATAGCCCTTTCTATAATAATTAATTTATTGATGTCTTTTTTTCCCTCTCCCCACTGCCGGGGAGAGGAGTGATGGAAATGCTCAGGTGGTTCAGTCGAGAAGGCAGTTTCCTGGAAAGGGCCCCGCGTGTGGCTATTTCCAGCTCTGGCTTAGCCAGCAAGGATGCCTGTTTGGCATTTAACAGCAGTTCTCAAAGTGTGTTCCTTGAAGCCTCAGCTTCACACCATGTGAAAAGGCATTTTATGAGAAAGGGGTCTTGAGGCCATTTGTTTGGGAAATATGTGATTAGAAAATATTGACTACATTTCCTGGCTTTGGGACTTCTCAGAGCCTTTCATATGCAGTTGGGCCCTGGAAATCTCCAGGAGGAGAAGATAGCACCCAGAGGGGGCCAGACCCTCCCCGCTGCAACAATAAGACAGTGTATTGCTTTCCCAGGGCTGTGTAACTAGGTGGCTTAAAACAACAGAAATTTGTTTTCTCTGAGTTCAGGAAGCTAGAAGTTCAAAATCAAGGTATTGGCAGCACCACACTCCCTCTGAACACTCTAGGGGAAGAATCCTTTCTCATGTCTTCCTAGCTCCTGGTGGTTGACAGCAACCCTTGGCATTCCTTGGGTAACAGACAAATCCCTCTAATCTCTGTCTCCATCTTCGCATGGTCTTCTCCCTGCACATCTCTGTGTCTTCATGTGCCTTTTTATGAGGACCCAGTCATGGGATTCAGGGCCCACCCTAATCCAGTTGGACTCATCTTCACTTGGTTACCTCTGCAAAGGCGCTATTTGCAATTAAGATCACATTCATAGCTACCAGGAGTTAGGACTGGGGCATATCTTTTGGGGGACAGTAACCCACTACCATTGGGCTAGAGAGAAAAAAAATGTTAAAGCAGGGCACAGTGTGGCTCAGTGCCCAGGCTTTGTAGCCAGATCTAGAATTAAATTCCAGCCAGCAATGGAAACAAGTTAGTCGTGGTAACTTCAGTCTCATTCTTCTCATGGAACCATCTCATAGGCCTGTTGCAAGGATCAAAGAGATAAACACATAAAACATGACGCCCAGTGCCCAGTACACAATAGGATTTTAAGCAGCAATGTGACAGGATCAAATGAGTTTTTTTGAAAGTAATCACCCTGGTTTCCAGGTACAGGATGAGTTGGCGGTGCCAGACTGCTGTCTTGGTCTCACTGGGCCTTCTCCTGGGTGCACCTGAGGAAACACCTCACAAAGCCTATCTTGCCTCAGTAAAAAATACATGGGATGGATGCCCAGATCTGGACCGTGTGAGGCTGTGCTCAGGGAACATGAACTCACAGCTGTCTGTCTGTCCCACTGTCTGTTAGCTCAGACATCATCACGAGACATGGGCCAAGTGATCAAAAGTTTAGGAAATCTGTTTCCTCCTCTAAATGTGAGAATGATGGTCCCTTGCTATGTCCCTTACAAGATGACATGGGGATCAAATGACAAAATGCACAGCGAAGAGTTTTGTAATATGCAAGTGAGTGTTCAAGATGGTGGTGGGGTGTTCAAGGTGGTGGGGGTGTGGTATGGATTCTGCCCCTCAAGATACTGCTCCTAGCAAGCCACCCAGTGCCTCTGTCAGACAGTCTGGCTTACGCTAATCCCAAGGAAGGTAAGAACAGGGCAGAAGCAATTATTAGGGAAAAGTCCCCTAAAATATGAAGGTATTGACCCTCAGCCAAAGCTATCCTCAGCCAAGCCACTGTCGTCTTTGATTGCCAGTGATCAGAGATGCATAGGGAGAGCAGAATGGTGCACACCTGGGCCGAGTGGACCAGGACAGGCAGCAGGGGACTGTCACTAGGCTACCTTGATAGGGTACCCAGTGGCCCAAACTCGGAGGCAGGTGGGCATGACTCTGCCCACTGCTGCTGGGGCTGGGGCTGGGAGTGTGAAGCACGATAAGTCTCTGGGAGACTGTGTGCAGATGATAGGGAAAGATGCCCATCACCAGATCTGCAGGTGGGATGGGCCCAGCAGACCTGCCTGTTATGATTCAAAGGCAAGAAAGCAAGCTCCCTAAGGCCTTGTGATTTATGGGGGCCATGATATCTCAACTTGCTCCAAACCTGTCTAAAAACTAGAAGCCAGGACAGGCCTGGTCCCCTGCCCTTGGGCCTTAGCACATGCAGAAGCAGCATCGACTGTGTTGCCGCTGGCAGGAGTGTCCTCCAGAGCTCCGGAGACAGGGAGTCCATGAAGAGGCCCAGGTGTGCACCTGGAGCCTGAGGGGACTTCACAAGTCTCTCTCTGACAGGGGCCCTATGCCTTAACCTGTTTGCAGAACCAGTGCCTGTGAAGATAAAAGGGCACTTGCACCATCAACGGACACATTTCCAAGCAAGGCAGGAGCCAGGGTAGAAGGCATCGGAAAATAAAACCAAAGACTGGGCTTAGAGACCATCAGGGAGGAGTGCAGGGGCCAGCAAACATCCGGGAAACCAGATGTTTGCCTGCATGGACCTCTCTAGATTGTAAATTCCTGGGGTGGCACCCCCTCTTGTTTGCTGCTTCTGCTCAGCCACAGAAGAGTGCCCGATATACAGCACGTGTTCACTCAACAGTGGACAATGCCTGGAATTCCCACTGTCAGTCCAATATCATTTTGCTAAGTACCCACAAGGCCAAGTGATAAATGCTGATGGGAACATGGAGGTAACAAAGTAAGAACCAGAAATACAATTAGACCCTGTAAGGCCTCAGGCCACAGAGTTTAGGTTCTGCTGTCCCCCACCCCATTTAAAGGGCCCTGAAACCCCTCAGATAAAAAATGGTCATGATGGGTCCTACCCCTCTAAGAGGGAGGTTGTGAGCATGACAGAGACCACTGATAGGCGGTCAGTCACAGAGCTGTATAGCATAGGTGTTCAATAAATGCTGGCTGTTGATATTTTTCTAATTAAAACATAAAATACATTGGGGCACCTGGGTGGCTCAGTGGGTTAAGCCTCTGCCTTCGGCTCAGGTCATGATCTCAGAGTCCTGGGATCAAGCCCTGCATCAGGCTCTCTGTTCAGCAGGAAGCCTGCTTCCCCCACTCTCTCTGCCTGCCTCTCTGCCTACTTGTGATCTCGCTCTCTCTGTCAAATAAATAAATAAAATCTTTTAAAAAATCAGTAACATTTCTCTTAAAAACAACATAGAATACATTAACTATTATATAACACCAAAAGCAGAGACCTTAAATGTCCCATTTGTGGAATTTTGGCAAGTGCATACACCTGTGTAACCATCATTTCAGACAAGATACAGATATTAAACATTTCCAATCATCCCCGTTCCCTCACACTCCTTTCTGGTCAATCTCTGCCTCCCTGCTTCCAGAGGCAATAATTTCTGATTTCCATGATCATAGGTGAGCCCTGCCCATTCTAGAACTTCACATAAATGAAATCACAGAGTGGACATTCTTCTGGCCCCATTCTTCTGTCTGGCTTTCTTTTTTGCTTACTATGTTTTTTAGGTTCATCTATGGTGTTGCAGGTATGAGCACTTCGTTATTTTTTATTGGTGCATAGTATTCTACTCTATCACTTTAATAAAAAAAAAAAGAAAGAGCCTATTCTCCTGTTAATGAATATTTGGTTTGTTCAGAGTTTGAAACTACTATAAATCAGTCTGTTATAAACATTCTAGTATAAAGCTCAGTATGAACACATGCTTTCATTTCCCTTGGGTGAATAATCAAGAAAGGAATCACTGAGTCCCAGAATAGACTTATGTTTGGAAGAAACGGCTAACCCATTTCCAAGGTGCTTGTGCCGCTTTTCCTTCTGACCAGAAATGTGTGAGAGGTCTGTATCCTCACCAGCGTCTGGTGTAAGGAGTCCTTCTCACTTCGGCCACACTCCTGGGTGAGAAAGCATACCTCACTGTGGTTTTAATTTGCATTTCCTTGATGACTAATGATGTTGAGCAAATTTTCATGTGCATTATTGGCCAATCATGCATCTTATTTCATGCAATCTCTGTTCCCATTTTTTTAAGTTGGCTTCTCTTTTTGTTTTGATCTGTTGAAGTTCTTTATATATTCTGAATATAGTTCCTTCATCAGATACATGCATTTCATATATATCCCTTCTGGGGCTTGCCCATTCGTTTTCTTAATGGTATCTTTTGATGATAAAAAGCATCTTTTTATCACTTCTGACGAGCAATATATTATTCTTTTTATTCATGGTTTGTGCTTTTTGTATCCCGTCTAAGAAAAGTTTGCTTACCCCAAAGCTTACCCCTATGTTTTTTCTAGAAGCTTTCTGATTCTAGGTTTTACATTTAGATTTACGATCCAACTCAAATTCTTATTTTTTAAAATTGTAATAGTTGATGAGAGTCATGAGTACTAAGGAAATACTCAGATTTTTTAGATGATCTGACTTCACTTAAGCCGCAGGCTGAAGAGATAACATCAGTTCAAAGAAAGGGCCTTTGTTAGAGTCATGGCTGACTGACCACAGGCCACAAATGGCTGGTATAAGAACCACCAGTCAAAGAAAAAGCTATGTTGACTTTCCAAATTACTTCCAATTACTAACTTAGACAACCACAGTGTGACCTTATGGTGGCCCTGGGAACCATAGCTGGTCCCAGCGCAGGACGCTAGGATGACCAGCAGAAGATGACTGTCAGGATGCTGGTAAGCCCCACCCCATTGAAGCCCAGCTGGCCCTCAGAGCATGTGAGAATGGCAAATTGGAAGATGACATGACTTTAGGCAGCTCCTTGTGGCTGGACACAGCCAGTCCTTAAGGTTGCAGGACCTGCTTGCAGCAGATGTCAGAGCCCTCCACATGGCCCAGGGACATGGGACATGTCTAGACAGCTGGGGAGCCTGGGTAAGAGGCAGAAGGAGGTCATGAGGGGATGATGTGGCAAGGAGGAGAGGCATTCAAAGGTTGTGAACTTAGCCACAAAGGCCTGAAGCCCAGGCTTTGCAAGCCTGCTTCTGTAAACTCATCTGGCAGCTAGGGCCTGTCAGACTTGTTCTTATCACCTCAAGGACACACTAAGGACATCTGTCCATCTCTTGGGCTCTGGGAGAAGGCCACTGGGGTGTTCTGTCTCTCCTGGAGACCCTGCCACAAACTCAGTGCCTTGCTGGCTCTGCTGGCAACCCATTGTACGTCTTGTCTACCCTCTCATTATGTTGGACCTGGCTCTTCTTATCATAGCCCTGGTTGATATAAACTGGCTAAAGCTAATATAAATTATGTTACACAGCTGCTCTCTCTTTTCTTTGTACTTCCAAAGATGAGGGTGCTGCTAGGACTCACAGAAGAGCAGGTCAAAGCTCTGGCAAACGAGGCTTTCAAGAAGCCCACACTCTATTAGTCCAACCTCTCCAGAGACAGGAAGAGACATGCCAAGGGCACACAGCTCATGAGTGATAGCATAGGGATTTGAGTCTGGGCAACCTGACTCTAGAATCATATCCTATCCCAAGGAAATAAGTGGACCAGTGGTTTCTGATTGCTCCTTGTTTGCCTTGGGGCAAGGCAAACAAACAGATATCAGGACCCTTGGTGACCAGTGTTTATGGGGAGCCCCTGAAAATCACCACCCACTGAGGCCAACAAGCCTAAACCTTGGAGGCCAAGCCAAGCTGGCCATACAGAAGGGGCAATGTCTGTGCCATCTCCTTCACCAGGAGGGAAGAATCATGTGAGGTGGCCTGAGATACTCTGGGTTAATCCAAAAACTTAGAGTTTTAAAAAAACAATGTTCTTTGCCTCTGAGTCTCTTACAAGGGACTCATTCCAGCATCCTTTCAACTCAAGTAATTTTGGATGTCAATTGTGTGTCTTTAATGAGCCTAGAAATTTTCATAATTACCCATTTTTTTTCAAAGCCATAATTATAGGTTTGAGTATATGCTACAGACAAGAAATTTAAATAGCACTTTTTACACACTTAGGCATTCTGCTTCTTTCTCCTTTCAATAAATAAATAAATAAGCAAGCCTTCCAATTATCCTTCCATTACCTTTCTTTTTCCCTTGACGTAAATATTAAGAGAGGACTCTAATTGTCTGCTGCCTCATCACCAGGTCACTGGTCCCACTCAGCCCCCATCTCCCTGCCCTTTCAAGGCATTCTTGATTTTTCCCACAATGGTTCAGAAGAAAAGTCACTGTGAACAGGGACAGGCTTCCCATCTCCAAGCACAATGACTGGCAGAAGGTGGGAAGTGTTACGTGGAGATACTCTCTAGCAAGCAAGGCCCAGGCTAGCCCTGAGCATACCCAGAGACCTCCCACAGGGGTACAAGGAGCCACAGCCCCAGAGGGTATTACAGTGGAGCAGAACCTCCTAGACCAGCCCCTTCCTGTGGAAAAACTTACTCCCACCGGTACTCCATGGCCTGTCCTAGCTCCTTGGCATGTATGTGAATTTGCATGTAGGTAGAGGGGCCCAGTGGGGACAGGACAGAGGCCAGGGAGACCATAACCCTTGATTCACTCACTCATTCATTTATTCACTTATTCATTCTTCACTGAGTATCACTGTCCTCTTGGAACTCACAGCCAAACAAATCTCTTTCCTTACTCATACTTACTGCATGCCTGGCACAGAATTTGGCACAAGGGACCCAGGAAAATCGAAACTCAGATCCTTCTCCCTCAGAGTTCATCTACCTCCTGGTAAGTACCAACGAGTTTGGCAGGACTACTGGCTCCACCTCATCCTCAGCTGAGAGCAGGGAGGAGGGTTCTGCTCCCCCCGACTCTGGCTCATCCTCTCTGAGCCAGGTCAGTCTGGTCCCTACCTAGTGGTCTTGCTGCTCTACGGTCCCAGAACTCTCCCTGGCATTCCTAGATATTTCATTGCTGAGCTCGCGCTGGGCACTTTCCATGCATGGCTTTCATTCTACTCTTCAAAACTGCCCCTGAGTAACAGATGTTACTGCTTTTTCTGGTGAAGAAACTAAAGCTCAGAGAGTTGGCATTTGAAGCACACTGCTGGGCTCTGATCCACGCATCTCTCCCCTGGATTTGCAGGGCAAATCGAGGCTAAATTTTTGTCACGGCAGGCTAGCACGTGAAAACGTGTCTTCCTGGGTAAGGATAGGCTATTCTGGCAAGGAAGGGACAGAGATCTTGCTCTTGGTGAGACTTTAGAATTTTCTCTCTTTCCAAAATGACAAAGGTCATCTCCTTCACGTCCCATCACTGCTGGGAATTTATTTACCTCTGAACCCAAACGCCCGTTTGCTAAGAAGGTTGTGGCCAGCATCAAAGGAGACTCCCAAGAGTAACTGTCCTGCAGCCGGGGTCCAAGAGGAAACAGCCGCCTCCAGCACTGGCAGCAGGAGGAAGGTGGCAGCACTGCTGCCCTGAGGTGGGAGGCTGGCCAGTGAGAAGCCCCTGTGGGTGGGAGGCAGCTCCCGGTCAGTGACCAGCGGAGGCTGAAGGAAGAGGGCTCACCCAGGCTGATGCATGCATTGTTTTGGCATACCGGCCCCAGGAGGGTCGGACTGCTTCCATCCTAGCTCACCATCCTGTAAAGCCAGCTGAAAAAACAAAGAAACAATCCTCTGGTCCTAGGAGACCTAGCAAGTTAAGCTCATTGTCAAACACCTTTGTTGGGTGCTAGGTCTTGCTTTCATAGATCTTATATTCTCATAGGGGGAGACGGACAATATGCAAGAAAAAAAAGTAACTAGGACAACTTCTGAGAGTGATGTGCTCTGTGAAGAGAGTGATTCCAGGAGGGGAAGGTGGTGGCTTCAGACAGGATGCTCAGGAAGGCCCCACTGTGGAGAGGACCACTGAGTTGACCCACAGGTAATAAGCAGCAGCTGGCTCTGCAAGCATTGGGAAAGAGTGGTCTAGGCAGAGGGACTGACTAGCACAGCTCACCCAAGCCCCTGGCAGGCCTGTGCTTTTGAGGAGCAGGAAGTTGAGAATGGAGAAGCTGGAGAAGCTGAAGGGTGCGAGGAGTGCGGGAGGTGATGGAGCCTGACAGGTCGAGTCATTCCAGCTGCCAGGCGGGCAATGAGTTTCTGGAGAGCAAAAGTCAAAGTAGGGAGATGGGAGCTGCCAGAGTTCTGATTTTAATATTATTTGCAGCCATTTTCCAGAGCCATTTCTCATCCCTAAATACCTAAGCAGTGTCCTGCTAAGAGGGAAGCTGGCTTCATCTTCATAGACATCAAGGTGAAGACTGCTCAGAGTATTTGACCCTCTCCAGCCCTCTCTTCATGGAGGCCATGGCCAGGGCTGGGCCTCTGGAAGCCTGTGTGGGTGGGACACATCCGTGCAGCCGGTGGTTCAATAAAAATAGTAAACGCAGGACACCAGGCCACCCAGGGGACCAGCGCATTTCATCCAGAAGCCAAGAGCCTCCTTCGCAGTCTCTCCCTGTCTCCACGCCGGCCTGCCAAGGTCCTGTCCACTGTTGTGGCTGCCTGGCTTCCTGTGTCTGGGAACAGACACCTGGTAGGGCTGCTAAGGTGAGCGGTGACCTGAAGCTCACCATCCACACCCTACTCACCACCTTTCAAGTGTGTTCCCTAAAGCATCTGGTGAGGAAATGCTCTTTCTCCAGAATGTTCCAACCCACCGGACCCAGAAGGCTGCAGGACAGAAGGGCCCTGTGGACGCTCATTCAGACCTGCTCAAAAAGCAGGCCATGCTGCGGGGACAGCAGCTGTGTTTCATCTGCGTCTCCACTCTACTTGACTGGCAGTGGCTGCTTTGCAAAAGGTCTAACAGGGCTTCACATCATGCCGTGTTTCATAAGGAAAGAATGAAGTGATAGATTAGTGATGTCTGCCCTGAGCACAGGGGAAGACCCTAAGCACCCATGCCTTTATTTGCCAATCCTATCACAGGCTGGAGATGTCAGAAAGCAAGCTAGCATAGGACTCCATCTTCCTTGGTGGAGCTGAATATCTAGAAGGCTGCTGGGTTGCTCGGTAGAGCCACTTCCCAATCCCCACCCACTGAGGGCAGGAGAACTGCCCAGCACTCTCCAAGGTCTGATCCAGTCCTTTCCTTGACTCCAAACTCCCTAACCATATGGGGACTCAGATGGGTTCAAAACAGAACTTTTTTGGGCAGGCATCAGCCACAGCAGACTAAGCAGCTTCAGATCCCTGCTAATTCACAAGCTAAGTGGTAGGAGTTTTAATCAAAGAAAATTTAAAGAACATTAAGAAAGTCTCAACATTTCAAGTTATTAAAAAGTCTACTCACAGATTCAACAAGGAAAACCATGTTGAAAACACATTGCAGAGACAAACACTTTAAAATTTTGAGATGACTTAGTTTGAGCTTTGGATTTGATCTTGGCTGGTAATAAGGTCCATTTTCAAAAAATAAAAATGCAAAGCTATTTAGAGGAACTTTCCTCTCTGGGCCTCGCATTCTGATTCACATCTTCAGACCTCAGCTTCAGTGGGACACAGGCTGATCAAACCCAGCTCCACTAGAAAACAAGGACACATCTCTTAGTGTAGTGGCAGGCTTAACAAGCAGCCGCATTCCATTTTAATTGCTAGATTATTAGCAAAGACAGCATCTCCACGGACGACTGCAGTGCATGTCAATTCGGAATGAGATCCTCGGCTATGTAACTTTTTCCAAAGAAATGCACACACACAGACAGTGCCAGCTCAGGTGGGCTCTTGGGGGTGCTGGGTGGTAGTTGTTCTTTGCCCATAGCTTCTCCCCTGGGGCATTTTTAACAGCCACTAATCCTCTCAAAGGACCAAGTAGGATAGGATTCTTTAACACTAAAAAAGCCTTAACAAATCCACCCCAGGTGATCTATGTCTTTACCTGATGAGTGATTCTTCAAATCAGGTTTAGTCCGCCAACCAGATAAAGTCATTCTCAGGGCAACGCCGTTCACTCTCTAAAGAGCACCAGGCCCTCCTTGCTGGCTGCTTTGAAACAAGGTCCACTCTGAGGCAAAGAACTAATATGAGCTACTGTCCGTCTCTTTTCTGAAAATATATTAGCGTGAATGACACAATATGAGTAACCCTTGGGTAGGACTCAGGATTTCTCTGAGCCCTCTGGGCTGCTGCAAGTAAAGGGGAATAGCCCCCCTTTAAACAGCCACATGGAGCAAGGGGCAGATGATAAATGGGTGTCACCTCAGGGCAGGGACCTTGTCTGGGCCCCTGCCCACGACTTAGCCCTCAGCTGCCTACTTTCAGCCAATCCTCGTGCTACACCGGGTGGTGGAACAGCTCTGGACACAGAAGCACCAAATCTACATCCAACACCTTTGGTTTTAAGCATTCTGCAAAATTGTTGGACAGGAAATAAGGACTCCTGCGCAAAAACATCATGGTCCTTTATACGGGGTGGCCAAAGCGGTCACCTAGTTTACCTGGGATTTTTCTAGTTTAAGCGCTGACTAAAATCCTGCCTCCCGGGACACCCGTCAGTGTCCAGGATGGCTGCTCAGCCTATTTCTAAATATCCAAGGAGCACACGCCAGATGCCTCAAACAGTGCCTTCCACGTCCAGTGAAGTGACTGGAGAAACATGGTGTTTCCCTGGGATCCCTAGCTTGCTCCCACGCCCGCTCCGCCTGCAGTGGGACAGAGCACCAGACGCTGGTTTGCCCCGACAGGCGAGAGCTATCGGTCATTCTTGCCTTCGATGGCCCAGCCGCTGGAGGTGGAGGCATCCCTTCACACAGAGCTCTGAGTAACAGGAATATCTGTGAGTAAAATTTATGATTCGTGTTTCCACTGGAGTTAACCTTTTAACCCTGGGAGTGCTTAATTGCCTTTTCCAGGTTTTGCTTTAATAACCAGGTTGACTCTTGCCAATTTTGGCTGGATTGAGAAATACTGAAAGTGTGACTGGAAACGGAAAGCTCATTATTTGATACTTGATATAGCCTGTGCCAAATCTTTAATTCATTAAATTCACTAATTGTGGCATCTTTTCCTAATGACAGAGATTTCCTTCAGATGAAAAACTTCCCAACTCAGGAGCTATCTTCAAAGCTGAATTTTTATAAAAATGCCTTCCCCTAACACATATTTAGGGGGAACTCCTGGCCATAAATTACAGGACGGCTTTGGAATTCTTGGTCTCCCGGTCTCTCCCAGAGGAGCCCCGTCTTTCTATTGGGGCCTCCCAGGCCCCACACTCCACCTTCCAAAGTAAGCACAGAGTAAGGTGCAGACATCTGGTTCCTGTTTCTGGATTCAAAATTGATCTGCTGGGTGATTCTTGGCAAGTCACTTAACCTCTCTGAGCTTAAGTTTCCCTAATCCTGGCTCACTAGACACCTCTCATGGGGAGGGGGCGGGTGGCCAATTAATGAGCAGGTGTTTTAGAGAAAGGGGACTCGACCTGTGGTACAGCAGAAGCAAATCCCAAGGAAAAGAATGGACAGGTGGGGGTGGGGAACAGAGGCAACTGAGAATCGCAGCAGAGCAGTAGCTAAATTCTGCAAAACGTAAGGGGCCTGAAGCAGGAAGAAGTTATTTCTAGAGTCACTCATTTTATTCCAAGGCAATCAAATCTCCTTGCATAATTTCAGACCGAGTGTCACTGCTCTTTAAGGCTCTCTGGACCACATGCCCTCCACAGAGTCTTCCTCTGTTCACTTAGGCTCATGCTGGCTGTGTCCCTTCCTGAATGTTCCTGCATGAGTCTTGTCCCTCTTTGATGTCTTAGGGCATTCATATGCTAGTGCCCCCACATTCCACATGCTTTACAAATCTAATCACTTTCCGCCCTTTCTTACACCAACTTTAAGGGTTTGGTGTTCTTGCCTCCCTTTTGCAGATAAGAAAACTGAGGCACGGAGGAGGTTTAACAACTTTTGGGTGAGCAAGTCATCCTGGTTTGTGCAGGTCTTTCCTGGTTTTAGCACTAAACATCCCTTGTCCTAGAAAACTCCTCAGTCCCAAGCAATCTAAGTCACCCTCATTTGAACACAAATGCCTGGCTGGCCCAAAGCAGGGCTCTTTCTCCAGAGTTCCTTGCTCCTCTTCCTCCCCCATCCTCAGTGCCAAGTCCCCAAGCAGATATAGACTCCCTAAGGACAGTGGCCAGGTCTTCAACCTTTGGTGTTTAAAAGGACCCAGATAGAGCAGGACCAGGTTAATGTTGGCCAATTTTACTCCTATTGACGTCGACCCCCACTGAGGGCTCAGCCAGGCTCAGGTAGGGGTGGCAGGTGGTGAGAACATCCACTCCCAGTCCCACTTACTGCTCCTTTCGCTGCACATGTGACAGAGACACCTGCTCCTCCGCAGACTCCCAGTGGCCCCCAAGGGCAGCCTACTTTCATGAGCCCTGTTGCATGAGATGAATGTTGCTTCTTCGTGCACAGTGCTGGCTGTTAGCCTTTGCTTTTGGCATGTTTACAATAAACCTGAGTGTTAGAATCAATGTTCCCTGGAACAATTGCCACGTTCCCTCATGGAATCGGTTCTTGAGCAATTTCTTTCCACTAATGTTATTATTTTTTTTTTAAGTTGCAACACATTGTTCTATAACAGGCACCTTGACAGACATCCCTGCAAAATATCTGGTTGCTCAGGCGTGATCTCCAGAAGGGACGTCTCTGTGACCTAGAGATCAGGCCTCAGTAAGGGGAACCTCTCAACTATGTCCATGAAGGCTGTGTGAAAAAGCTGCAGAGAAGTGATGGGCTACCAGCAAGCCGAGGCAGCGCAAGAGACACTTGGGACAACAGCCGACATAACAGGAGAAAGGTAATAAAGAGGGGAGAAGAATCTATAGTTAATGGGCATGGCAGTCAGAGGCCACTTCCCACACAGCCAAACAGCCCCACATTACTGCAGGAGCCCTGGAGAACATTCTTGAATACAAGAACCCAGGAGAATCATGTCTATTTATAAAGAGAAGCCCGAGTCTTCGTGAAATGATGACTTGCGTCTGAGGTGCTCTGTTCACTAAGCAGGGAAAGGAACACATCTCTGTAAAAATAGTGACATAAAAAAAAAATAAAATAAAATAAGACCTGTCCTAAGTTAATTTGAGGGAAATTGCAAAAGAAGGATTCTGAAAATGCTTTGAAGTGGGTACGTGGGTGGCTCAGTTGGTTAAATGTCTGCTTTCAGGTCAGGTCATGATCCAGGGTCCCGGGATCAAGTCCCACACTGGGGTCCCTGCTAAGGAGGGAGAGAGCGTGCTTCTCGCTCTCTCTCCTCATGAATAAATAAGCAAAATCCTTAAAAAATTAAGAAAATTTAAAAATACCTTGAAGTAATGGTAGCATTGGAAAAATAAAAAAGGATTTAAATACGCAGCCTCAGTTTCATAGAACTCTCACTCATCTGTAACACCATGTTCCTCAACTTGGCAGTAAATGAAACGTTTTCCGTGTATAAATACCATAATTCTAAGTGCAACCGTGAAATCTTTGAGGATTAATCTTTTGATAGATTATGACTGGCTTTTATAGAAAAACATACCTAATGATTTTCAAATAATGTAGGTGGGGAATTGCTCACCTTCTCATTCAGTCTGTAGGTAAACTTTTTGAAGAGTTCAGTGTTACTCCTTAATGTCAGCCTCCTTCCTAGTTCCCTGAGGGCTTGCTACTGATAGCATAAGGACACTGAGACTCAGCCTCGTGGGAAACAGAGAGCCTGAGTGAGACAAGCCAATCAGTCATGCTTTCTCAGTGCATTTAAAAGGAGTTACCATGGCCTGGGTTCTGAGGAGAAGATGTTCTTTTCAGGTTTCTACGGCTTTGTGGAAAGCACTTTCTCCTTCTTTCCAAGTCACAGCCTTCAGAAATAAAGGCAGCCCCTCCCAGAGCTATCAGGTGTGACCCCCAGGCAGCTCATCTATCCGTCCCTCTACACACTCACACACCCACTCATCCACCCATCTAGCCATCCATTCTTCCACTCAGCCGTCCATCTGTCCTCCAGCAAACTTTTACCACGTGCCTCCTGGATAAATGTGAGTCCAGGGGAGAGGTTAAGCGGCCCTGCCCTCATGGTAGTCTCAGTCTAATGAGGGACACTGGTGGACAAGAAAGGAGACGGCATGAAGGTGCTGTAATACAGCATGAGAGGGCTGACCCTGGGAGGGGTCACTAACTCACACAGGAGAGCCAGAGAAGGCTGTTTCTCTGAGGATGAGACTACTCTGAGGATTATAGGATAACGGGGCATTAGCCAGAGCATGGGTCTCCAAGGAAGTGAAGGAGGCTCAGTGTAGCTGGAGGGGAAGCAGCAAGAGGGAGGGTGGCCTGGGAGAGGGGAGGTTGGAGGGTTAAAGAGGGACATATCAAGTAGTTTACATTATCATGTTTAATCTCCTCAGCAACCCATAGAGCTCTCTTGGTGTTTTTGTTTTGTTTTAAGATTTTATTTATCCATTTGAGAGGGAGCGAGAGAGCACAAGCTTGGGGAACAGCAGAGGGAGAGGGAGAAGCAGGCTCCCTGCTGAGCAGGGAACCCAATTCGGGGCTCGATCCCAGGACCCTGGGATCATGACCTGAACTGAAGGCAGATGCTTAACCGACTGAGCCACACAGGCGCCCGAGATCTCTATTATTTCCCCATTTTACACATGAGAAACTGTATCTCAGAGAGGCTCATGACAAGATGACATAATTGTTAAATAACGAGGAGAACATTTAAGTCCAGATGTGTCCAACTCTAGTGCCTCTGAAAATAAAAGAATACACGCCACAGGAAGCTCTACCCAAGTTCAGCGTGTTACAGTTCCAGGGACAGTCACCTGAGAGACAGAAAAATGGGAAATAGGTTCATCACACTAAACCAAGCCCGGGGAGAAAAGTTCCAGAAAAACAGCAGGTCTTAATGCCTACTTGAAAGTTCCCTAAATATACAATAGTTTCTGTGTCTCCCTACATTAGTTAAAGGGTGAACTTGTCAAAATATATTACAAAGTTCTGATTTTCATACTATATAAAGAGCTCCTGCCAACCAATAAGAAAATGGTCAACTAAAGAAAAATTAAACAAAGGCTGTAATTAAAATGTTTGCAGAAAAGGTGATGCAAATTTCATTTAAACTTAACAAAAAGACTCCCTCATTCATAAAAAGAGAAGAACAAATTGAAATGACCATAACAAACTATTTTCAACCCTTCATACTGGGAAAAATAAAAAAATGTTTAGTAACATAGTACTGGCAACAGTAGGGGAAATAGACAAGCTCATACATTGCTGGTGGGAGTGTCAACTGATACAGCCCCAGGGGATGGCACTAGATAGAATCTTCCAAAATAAAATGCACAGATTCTTGGATTGTGCAATTTGACTATAGGATATACTTGCACGTGTGTGAAAAGACAAATCTATACCAAATCTACAGAACTGGATGTACTTCTAAAAGAATGCTAATAAACTAAATGTCCATTAATGAGGAACTTAAATTATGCTATACCCACCCAATGGATGACTCCACAGCCATTAAAAATGGAATAAGGAAACTATTCATATACTGATGTGAAACAAATGTCAAGATCTACTATAAAGTGGGAAAAAAGCAATGTAAGAACAATGTACATAATATGCTGCTAACGTTGGCCCGCACAGATTAACCAGCTGCTGGAGGTGTTGGAGGGACCCCAAGTTTCTCTGCAGGGGTTGCCCAGGGGTGAAGAGAGCTGCATCACAAAGGATTATGCCCACATGCAATGACTGATCAAATGTCTGCCCCCCCATACCCCAACTCAGAGAGCCATTCCAGCTCCAGAGCTCCCTGGGAGCTGAAGCCTCTGTTGTGATAGCATTTCAGTTAGAGCTCCTCCCTCTGGTCAACCCTGCTTCCTTCTCTTCCTCACAGTGCTGGCTCCTGCCCTGCCCATCTCCATCTCAGAGTCCATTTCTATAGAACCAACTGCTACTGGTACCATTTGAGGGTGGAGTCGAGGGGTAGGAGGGTAAGGGCAGAAAGATGATCCACTTGCATACCTACTTGATTGTACAAAAAATACCTCTAGAAGTACATGCAAGAACGTGCACAATGGATCAGCTCTGGGGAGGAGACCCAAGTCGTCGGGGCCAGGTGAAGTAGGGAGACCCTTTTTGGGTTTTTTTGAAATTTTAAAAGCGTTTCCCCTTCCAGTGTTTTTGAAATTCATATCATGAGCATATGTTACCCATTGACAAAATAAAGTAATAGCACCCTTAAAAGGCGAAGGCAGGGGAGGTTTAAGAAAATCCCTAACGGGACTCTTCCAGTCATTACATAATTGTCAGCATTCAGAGGGAAGTCTCTGCCAGCCTGAAACCAGAGACTGGGTTACTCTCTGGCCTGCTGACACTGCAGGGAGGACATTCCTCCGTTCCCATTTCAAAACCCACAGAGGCATCCTGGATGCAAGCCGGGCTGGGAATGAGAAATGATTCTTGTAGGGCATCCCTCCTTGTGCAATCGGAAGTGTTGCTTCCAAAGTACAGGCATCACCAAGGGAACTTGGGCCTTTGGCGCTAACCTGAATTATCATTCGGAGGACCGGAAAGTACAGGGTAGTGTGCGTCCTCTGGTCAGAAGCACTTTGATGATGATGGGGCTGACCTTCCCATCAGGCCCATTTCTGGGAAGACATCTGAATGCCTGGCCTCGCCCTGCCTTGGTGCTGCTGACCACCCAGCTTTTCAACACATACTTGGTGGTGTGCTTTTCCAGATGCTTCCTCCAAAGAGAACTTCTGCCTCCATAATGAGCCAAGCCCTTGCTTTTAGAAGTTTCTTCCCCATCCCATTTATGAATATAGAAATGAAACATTCTAAGTGAAATCAGAGGAGATTTTCTCAAGAATTGCTAAGTCAGCAAGAATGCCAGTTGGCAGAAGGAGACTGGGAGTGGAGGCTCTTCTCAGCTCTTGTAGATCCTGGGGGACCAGTAAATATCTGATGCCAACAATTCTGGCCATAGCCATGCCATAAAATGCCTTTATGAGGCCTGACTCTTCTCCATGTACTAGATCTCTCCTCATTCCCAGACCTTTCTGTACCCTGCTCTCCCCCTACCCCTTGGCCAACACTGATTAAGCCCATGGTACTTTCTCTATTTGCATTCAGCCAGCAGCAATGTGCATTATCTGGAGGCACGATCTGGGCAGTGGAGGGTTACAATCAATGCCGGAAGTAGGAGTCGTGTTAACAGAGGAAAGTCATTCTGGCCGACCCCTCAGAGGCTTCCCCAGAGGGACTTGGGGTCTTAGAAACAGTCCCAGTCCTCCAGTGCCCTGAATCTCTTCCTCCTTCTCCTATTTAGCCACAGCATGACTTCTAAGAAGCAGAACTGGTCCATGATGATTAGTTATAATCATAACAATCCAGATATGCTATACGTCCCAGATGAAATCCTGGTGGTATAACAGTTTTAAATCTATTAAAAAAAAAAAAAAACTGCCCCAAGGTATTGTTTGGGGCCCCTAGATTGGATTATTTCCTGCTGTTCATTTTTAGAAAAAGTCCTTTACCTAGCCAGTTGAGGCACTTGGGTTATGTTTGCAAACAGTCCCACCTCTTGGCTTTCAAAGAAACCCATCTCAGCAGCCTTTCCTCCTCCTGGAGGAAATGTCCCAAATCCCCCAAAGGAATGTGATTGGTGTGCACCCCCAAAGAATGCTCTGCCCACAGAGAAAGCACCGTACAGATTAGCGGATTCTCTTCAGTCCTTCAAATAAAGGCATGTATGTATATGAGCATGTCTATACACACATACATGTATATTTATAAAGTGTGTAATTTGTACACTTTAAACATGTGCAATTTGTCCTGTATCAATTCTACCTTGGAATTCTGTAAATAATAATAGCTTTTGTAAGAACTATGGGAGGAAAAAAAAAAAAAAAGACTGGGGTTAAGTGTCCATTCCCAGAACACCTGGCCGGGCTGTGAGTGCCCAAGCTCCCTGCCCTGTGCCTCCAACCAGGTCTTGTGCTTAGCAGCTGAGCCTCAGTCCTGACACCCGAGAACCTGACACTTGAGATGAGACCACGGGTTTGAATAGAGGGTTTGAATAACGGCAGTCACCGTCCCAACACTCTGGCGGGGAGATTCTCTTCCTGCCATTTAACCTGCTTGGTGACGAAGTAATAGTAAGAAATAAATACAAGGAAAGGCTTGGGGGGTGGGGGGTGTCTCAGGCACCGATGACAGCTGCAAGGAACCTGCTGTGGCTGTGAGCAGTTCAACATGGTCAGCTTCTCCATGGCTCACTGCAGGCCCAAAGCCCACATTACCTCCTTTTATAAGCTTTAATATCCCTCGGAAACACTCTCCCTTTATATTCTCCATCTCTTCCCTGGAACTTCTCCAGAGGGCTCTGTGATTGGGTTGCATACAAGTTTCCAAGCTCGCAACTTCCTTTTGGTCATAAATCACCTCTTACACACTCACTTTTTCCTTCTCATTGTTCTTCAATATTAATAGCCCCAAATCCCGGGAGCATTTGAGAACCGTTCCAGTTTTGGTTAGAAAATCAATTTGGAAACTAGTAGTTGGCTTTGCTCAGACTTCCAATCCTTCTGAGAAGGTCAGTTCCTACAAATTGGCCAAACTGGGGGACAGCGAGGCGGGGGGTGGTGGGGGGAAACGCCTGGTAAAGTCCCTGTGTTAAAAGTCTAGCCATTTTCTTATGAACTGCTAGATACCTCAGCGTCACTGTTTTTCTTTTAACTCTGTCTCTAAATTTAAAATGTTAATTTGAGGGGGTGGGGAACCTAATGCCTTCTGTTGTGTGATCTGATAGATAATTTTAAAAACTGCTCATTTTAGGATAGGTCAAATTCTATTATGAAAGCAGAGGAATAAATATGAAATCTGGTTCTGTTCGTTAAAAGGCTCTGATATTATTTTGAACTTTTTGGAAATATCTTTCTCCTAAATAAGTTCTGCTTCCTCCCCAGGCTTCTGACCTTCTGCTGGGCAAGTGGAGAAAATGTCCCATCTCAGGCACCTGTGTGGCTCAGTGGATTAAGCTTCTGCCTTTGGCTTAGGTCATGATCCCAGGGTCCTAGGATCGAGCCCCAGGACGCTGGGCTCTCTGCTCGGCTGGGGGTCTGCTTCCCCCTCCCCCTCTGCCTGCTTCTCTGCCTACTTGTGATCTCTGTCTGTCAAATAAATACATAAAATCTTTAAAAAGAAGAAAGAAAGTGTCCCATCTCATCAAATGCTGATCTCATCAAAGGCTGACAGGCCAGGGCTCCCCCGTAGATGGGAGCAGAGATCATCATCTGGGGTCTGCCCCCCACATCAGACATCAGGAGCATACACTGAGGGATAAATAAACAGACCATTGGTTGGGTTTCCTGGGAAAGACAGAAGAGGAGCTCTTCACACATAGCACGTTGCCTGGAGTGGCCTGCACCCTAGACCAGAGAGGGAAGTGGAATAAACAAAGCCCAAGCCTTGGCACCATGTTGTCAAGCAGGCCTCCTGGACAGACAAGACAAGGGCACAGTATCCACTAGCTCCTCAGGGACCACCAGCCTCCCAACTCCAGAGCTGGGCTTGACACACCTCTGGGCTGCAAACTTGACCCAACGCTTGAAAATATAACTTTCTCTAGCTCCTTCAGCCCTTATTCCGTCCTCTGATATTAGAGTCAGGTTCGGCATCTTTCCCCATATAGCTGATCAGATGCCAGCTTCTGGGCAACCCCGACATGTGCTCCCTGACAGATCCCCAGGTAGTTCATGTGCCTCCACGGCCACAGGATCCCACCTCTCCGCCAACAGTGGGGCCTAGGTATGGCACAGATGAATGATTTATTTAGAAGTGCCTCCCTAAAGCTCCCTCTGGGAGACATCATCAACATTTCAAGAGGCTGATAAAGTCTCCTGCATCTGGGGAGGAAGGCTATTAATCTATTCGTTAGTGTGAGACAATGTCTCTTTTGAACCCGATCCGTCTAATTGTTGAAGAGAACAAAGCCTGACAATTACAGCCCAAGACAGGCAAAGAGCATCTGCTCCCATGACATCAGGATTTCTTCCAAGCAGCTCACAAAGTGCTGGAGTGCTCCCTCCTGCCCCCACCGAGGGGGATCCCTGTTGGGGCAAAGTGATGAGAACAAGTAGTGAATCATTTACAGAGTTCTTGCTATGTACTGCACACCATGAGAAGCAGCGTGTGTGCACTAGCTGTCTTCATTCTCACAACAGCCCTGAAAAGGGAGTAATTTTATCTCCCTTCTACAAATGAGGGAACTGAGTCTCAATGTGCATGATTTGCCTAGAGTAACACAGGGAGTAAACCGCAGAGCGGGGGTCTTTCCAGGCCCCTGGCTCCCGAGCCCATGCTTCTTCCCACTGTTCTGTGTCTGTCCCTGGACAAGACGGCAATGTGGCACCTGGGACCCAGCTCTGGGAGGCCTCCTGGCAGCAGCTCTATTCATGAGCAGGGAGGAGCCCCCACAATGGTTCTTTTGCCCTAGGTTCCCCAGAAAGCATACCAGGTGAGATGGGGTTCTGTGGGCTAGCCAGTCAGCAAGAACCCAGAGAGGCTGCCCTGGCTGATAGCACCAAAGCCGACTCTCAAACCTGAAATCCAGTATGGTTTGTTAAACTAGCCTCCAAAGGTTTCTATACAAGTTTACTAACAAACAATTGGATCATTGATTTCTGGGACATTGCTGGGACATCATTCTGGAGCACCATGGAAAGATTTATAAAGTCCTCATGCTTATTAATGGGTAAGGAGTTTCTGCTGGGCTTGAGCCTGCCCCTCTAATTCTGAAGAGGAATTAGTGGTGTGGATCTCTAAGCTCAAGGACAACATGGTGCCTCCCCAGTAGAGGTGTGGTCAAGGACTTGCACTGCCATCCTTCATCCCTGGACCCCCAGGGGCCACAACCAGAGGTAGGCCTAGCACAGTGCACTCACCTAGATGCATGAGGCTGGTCATTGAGAATGCCAACCCTTTTCTGCTAGAGAGTTAATGGCCCTAAAAGCAGCCCTCAAGTAATGACAGGTGGTGGCATGGCCACAGATAACTCTAGCATCTTCAACACTCAGCATAACTCTAAGGTGTGGTTTGCATCATCTCACTGCATGCCCCAGTGCAAGTGACATTCAGTTGCCCGCAGAAGGAACTTCTGGATTCTGCACCCCGACTTGGTGTCCTTCCCTTCTCACATCATTATTCCCACCAGCACCACTCCCAACAAAGTCCTTGCATTCCAATCCTTGTCTGGGGTCTGCTTCTGGGAGAACGCAATCCAGCCCCATTCCAGGGCATCCTCTCCCACTCCAACCCCAGGGAATATCCTTCATGCCTCTCTCCTTAGGATGCATGACAGAAGCTTCTTTATATTGTGTGATCCTAGGCGCAGGAGCTGATCTCCCATGGCCTCAGCATTCTCAAAGGTACAGTGCACTGACAAGCAGGCTGACAGTGTAAGGGTGTGATATGGGGGGTTATTATTATTTTCTTTTATTTTAGAATAACCCAAGCACTTGCCTTTGAGCTCTCTTGTCAAGCTGTGACTTCCTGAAGGTCACACACCAGGAGCATTTCATTTCTGTCTCCCCCCTCACAGGTGACACTCCATTAAAGACTTGTTGCATTAAATTGCTTTGCCTAGAGGTGCCTCGGTGGCTCAGCTGGTTAAGCATCCGACTCTCGATTTCAGCTCAGGTCAGGATTTCAGGGTGGTGAGATGGAGCCCCGCCAGCACTGGGCTCCCTGGTTAGCAGGGAATCTGCTGGAGAGTCTCTCTCTCTCCCATTGCCCCACCCCCACTCTCGTACATGTGCCTTCTCTCTCTAAAAAACTAAAATCAATAAATGATTGTTTTACCTGATCTTTGCACTACCTGTTCTGAAAGCACCCTAATTCCGCTGCGTTTTTTCCAGGTGCAGGGAACAGAGCCCTAAAGCACTTCCTGTTTGTTGACTTCTTTAGTGCATGTGTGCTACTCTGCATGTGTGTGAGCCCACAGCTGGAGGAGGCAGCTGTGAGTTATCTCACAGGTTATGATTTCACTCTTCCTACGTCAGAATAGTGAAAGCATGTCTCACAGGAGGCAGGCCTCGAGGACAGCACCTGTGTTGATCCGTGACCATGCTCCTCTATGCCAGGCCTGTAGTAGGTGCTCATTAAATGTTTGCCATTTGACTCAAATAATCTGATACGAATATGTGAAATAGCACCAGAGGCTTTGCTCTAACGACTGTATCCCTGACAGCTGGATACAGCCAAGGCCTGACTAGGCTGATTTATGAGAGAATACCTTTCAAAAATTGGAAGGTGACAGATAGTCACTAACATTGGTAACTTTGCCCTCCTACACACCATTTATGCACGTCAGGTTACATTTAACTTTTCTGGGTGTATACGTAGCTTATATTCGATTTCCAAGACATAAGCCTTGAAGCATCTCAGTTTAGAGACTCCTTCCCTGAGTTTTGATGATTTGGCTATTATGGGTCAAATCTCAGCCTTTTTGTTAGCACCAATATTGGTTAGCTGAGATTTTAAACACTTGATTAGGAACTACCTCAACCACATCACGACTGTTTCTGAGGGCCTTCGGTATCTTAGAGAGTACATGGGGCCACTTCTTGTCGCTCTATGATCAGACTCTGCCCTGGCTGCTACAGCTCACAGAGAGGCTGAGGCCTTAGAGATTTTCACACCCCAGCGATTTAAAAATCAATTCTGTGCTTGGGAAAGAGTTGTCACAAAGCACATACACTTAACTTCACAAGTGAGACAGGGCTGGTGAGGATCTGTAACTGCTCGTAAAGCAGCTATAAACCCAGGCTGCATGGAGGCATCAGCTGGGAGTCTGGCACCTGCTCTGACCAATCAGATCAAGATCTCTGGGCATGGAACACAGCATGGGGGCAAAAAGGATCCCTGGGTTCCTGTACTGTGCAGTCAGGCAGAGGGGAAACCCAGTGCCATGAAGAAAGGATACAAATTCAACCAATTTCCTAAACAAAAGCAGATGAGAAAGAACAGGTTTGAAGATGGAAGGAGAATGGCAGGAAGTGGGGAGGATCCAGTATATCAACAGGTCACAGTGAGAAAAGAGCAGAATGGTGGAAATCTGAGAAAACTTTAAAAATGCCTTTCTCTGTGGCATGGTATGCGGGACACACCTCAGCAGAGCACATGCCACTTTGAATTGAGTCCATTTTCTCTATATTAATTTTAGATCAGGAGTTGAGGGAAGGAGCCAGGTCCAATTTGTCTTTATGCCCCTGACCCTGGCATCGTGTTGGGGCAGAGGAGGAGGTCGGGAGACGTTGGACAGCGAGTGAAACAACAAACACCTCTTCCCTCCTGGATGCCCTGAGGACGTGGACCGGACACAACATGAAAACAGCGGGGTTTTATATGACTGAATTGTTCTACAAAGATGCTCACTTGGCACACCGGGTGTGCCAGATGCCAGGCAGAGTGCTTTTAGGAAAACAGAGCTTCAGAGGCACAGCATGTAGACATGTGACAAGGAGCTGAGGCTCACATGGGAAAGCACGGGACGTGCTTCAGAACGCACAAGACTAGCTGAAGCTGCAGTGCAAGGCACAGGCTGAAATACAGCAGAAGCAAAATGCTGTTCCTGCACTCCCTTCAAGGAGCCAGACAAGGTACGACACCATTAGAAAGATTTCCTTCCCAGATGATTATGCTTTTTCAAAATCTGCTCACAGGCTCTGTTTTCTGGGAAATCCACTCATAGTAAACTCGTTCCCATAATTCTGGATGAGCAAGGCATTTTTACAGCCACACTTCCCACCCAAACTCCTTCCTCCCTGCCCTAGAGTCAACACCTTCTGTGCCCTTGCTCCTCTAAAACCAGCAAATTGGGGCCCAGAGAGGACAGCTTTCCTTCTCCTGATAAGCAGCACTTACAATCCGCAGGTCACTCACAACTCACAGCCGAACTCCTGAATGAGTAAGATTCCTGTCCCCAAGAACTGCCCCTCAACAGCTGCTTCTATGAGAAATCAGAGCCTGCCAGAGCCCTCATGTCTTAGAATAAGGGCCTTGGATTTCAGCCATGGCTCTAAGTTGGTCCCTGCTTTAGAAGTTCCCCACAAACATCTGAGGAACAGGGGGATCTAGGCCAGGAGTGATTGGAATTGGATTTCAGTCCTCACTTCCATCCTGCTGAGTTCTTCCTGAACATGAGCTCTTTATGTGAAAGATAGCTAAAAACAGGCGATCGCTGGGGTATTTTACTGAAAAACCACACTGCTATTTCCTGGTCTAAAATGCACAGATTACTGAAAATAGTCCTTGAATAAATGGAGAAGTTTCCTCTCAGTGGTTCAGCGTGCTTCAATAGTGTCTCACCCGATCCCAGGGGTCAGGGTTGTTTCCTCTGTTTTCTGGATGGGACACTGAGATAGGGGAGTTATGAGAGCTGACTGTGGTCCCAATGAAATGGTGGCAAAGCAGGTCCAAGATCTCCATGTCCTGGCTGTTCCATGAAAAGACCTTGTGTCACCTGCAGACCGCCTCTCTCACCAGGTCATGGCCCATAACGAAGGTCAGGTACTCATGGAGCCCAGGTATATAGCTGGAATTTCACCAAGCAGTGATGGCACCCACAGTGGGTTTAAGGCACTCCATGTCTTCAAGGAGTATACACAGTAGAGAGGAAGAGAAACATACCCAAATAACTATATGACAGAGCAGAGCCCACTGAATGTCCTGGGAGAGGGTCAAACTGCAGGACAGTGAGGGAGCACGAGAGCCTACATTCCATCACACTGGGACAGGAGAGGTCAAGTGGAAGGAAGCTCAGAAGTCATGGAGGCAGAACTTGAGGGTGGATCAGATATTTTTAAGAACATAATAACCAGGGTATTTAAAAATATGACAAGATTTATTTATGTCAAAATAAGTCATTCATAATCCCACTTCCCACTGCAGTGGAATACCCATTCCAGATTGGTCCATGCCCACCACTGGGATTCAGACACATATGGGCATGCCCTAGAGAGCTAGAGGGCAGGCCACCAAGAGCCTTTTGGCAGCATGTCAGCCATGACCCGCTCGATCACTAACAAAGCCAAGGTGGCCGGAATGATGAGTCTGTCATTGTATCTGTCCCTTGGATTGAGTCCCAGCCCAGTCTTCCATAAACATCTGTCTAAGCAGCAAAGAGCAGGTTCATTAAAATTGCATATCTATAGCTTTGCAGAGAATATGAACAGACCATGTTACCATGAGTGTTCCCCCAGACACAGGGCCTCCAGCATCAGTATGCCTGGTGGAGGACTTCAGTGCTTGGCCGTTGCTTTGTGTGTGGGCATCTCCTAGTCCCTACAGGTGTCTGAGGCTGGGGTAGATTCCATGGCAGAGGCAAATTTTCTGTCATGAGATTCTTTTGGGGAATAGGGGAGACTGAGTATTCCCTGGAATTTCTGGGACCCAAATCCTACAATAACAAGTGGAAGTGAGAGATACCCAAATGCTGGTTTGTTCCATAAAAAACAGCCACATTTTTAACCCTCCACAAGAGTAGCCCAAGGAAACATAGCTTACATAACTAAGTTCATCTTTGCATATTCTATTCCAGTCCTTATTCACTTGCGTATATAACAATCACAGTGCATACTTTTCTATAATTCAGTTTTTCAAATTTATCACCAAATTACAAATTGTAGGTGGGGAGATATGGGGGGGGCATCTATGCAGATGAAACAATATAGCTCTCAATAAGTGGTTCTCAACAGGGGGCAATTTTGTCTTCCACAGAAACATCAGGCATTAGGCGGTGTCTGAAGACATTTTTCATTGTCACGACTGGACAGGTGACACTATGGGAAGAGGCCAGGGATGCTGCTGAATATTCTCCTATACACGGGAGAGCTCCCCACCACAAAGAATTATCTATCTCAAAGTGTCAGGAATGCTGAGGTTGAAAAACCCTCATCTCTAGGTGCAGAGACCAGAAAGTATCTGAGTAACTGTAAGTAGCCCAATTTGAAAGCTGGCTGGGTGGGGATACCAGAAGCTACCCCAGTAGGTGTTCTTGGGAGGAACAGAATGTACAGAGAGGGGCCTGGAGGATACCCAGACAAAAACCATTCAAGGGCAAAAGAGAAGAATGGCCATAGGGGCGGGGAAAGAGCTAGTAAAATCTGTGCCACAGAGGCCAATGGTGCCATGAGGCCTAAGAACAGCATGAGGCAGATCCAAATCTACAAGATGGCACCGAAGAGCTGAGCTGGGGGAATGTCATCTGTGCCCTCCACAGGGAGAGCTGGTATTTGAACTTGGGTCTGCTGGCCCCCAGCCCAGGGCTCTTCCCACTGGCCACATCACACTGTCTCAGGACCCTGTGGGTCCATGAACACCTCTTGCTGGACACAGGCGGGCTGGCTAGAGCTGGACTATCACAGACACAGAATGATGATTAACAGTTACCAGAACAGAGAGAGTCTGGTGTCATACAGAAGCTTTCTTCTTTTTTCCAACATGAGCTGAAAGCCCTCTGGGGGCCATAGCAACTGCTTTTGCACAGAGTCTTTATGTTAAACAAATAAATACTGCTTACCTTCTCCGGCGAAGCCCTTGGTGGTAACTCCTCAGTGGAGAGCTCAGTGAGGAGCTGAGCTGGTGGCCGGGGGCTGCTGGAAACCGGATTTCATGAGCTGCAGACGGGAAACAAACATCAGAAGGGATGGATGCCTTCCTAGTGAATCCAGACATGCAACCATAAATAAGCACAAGATGATGTCTTTCCCCTTAAAGAATGACAGCCATGGAAAGGCTTGACGCTTCCCTGCCATCGCTGGGATGTGTTGAGTGGACACATATACGCTGTAAGTGGAAGGTGCATGGTGGTGGGTATGATCTTTTGCAAGGTACCACCTATCAAATGCACAGAGGCACTTTCCATTTGCTCAGGTACCCATCCTAGAGAATGTTCAATGAAACTTAGAAAGTTAAAAATTTAGAGACAAACAAAATGTTCATCGCTAGGGCATGATCTGACTGCCCTATGGTATAGCTATGCTGTTGGACGTAGCTGTTAGGGAGAATGAGGCAGGTCTCCATGTGTGTTGATATGCAAACAAGGGTCAGGATATATTTTGAAATGACAAGAGCAAGGTGAAGTTGTGAGACAAGTAGAGATGAGACATTCCTGTTTCTAGATGAATATGTCTGTGAATATGCCATAGAATATGCCATAGAAATAGTACTTGGAAGACACGTACAATGTGCTGAAAGTGCTCTCTCCCTGAGAGGTCTGTGGGATGACAGAGGGAAGGAGAGTAGCAGTTTTAACCCATGTTTGCATGCTGTCACGTCATTACAACTCACTGGTGAGATTTAATGCCTACCTGATGGGATTCCAACTTGTCTCACAGAGAAGAGGTCCCAGCCTTGCTCACCTTGCCCAAGGTTGCCAGCTCTGGTCTGGTAGCCATGGCCACCTGGGGCACAAAGACTCCAGGAGGACACCCTACAGGGCTGCTCCCAGGTCACAACATTATTGCCACTGATGTATGAAGGGCAAGTCAACCTTGGGCAATTTAGGGCTGCTTGCAGACACCTGGGCACTGGTGGTCTTGCTTCTCTCATCCTCCATTCCCCATCTGCCTGCCCAGGTGAAGAAGGGAGCAGCCTGCAGAAGCTGCATTTCTGGAGGCAAAAGAAGCCAGGAAGAGCAAAGTGACTCCTGGGCCGCGTCTCTTCCCATAGCAAAGAGCACAGGGATCAAGAGCACTGGGTGTGGTGAAAAAAATAATGAATACTGTTTTTCTGAAAATAAATAAATTGGGAAAAAAAAAAAAGAACTTCAAAATAAATAAATAAATAAAATGCCACATACAGAAGAAAAAAAAAAAAGATTCAAGGTCAGGGGCACATCCACACTCTCTCACCCATTTCTGTTAGGGCCAGTCATCAGCCTCGTACTCCGGCTCCAGTCCAGTCCTGGGACTGGCAAAGCTAGGGGCATTTCGGGTTCTGAACCTTGAAGCTCGGGCTCCCCGTGCCAGCTTCTGCCCCTCGCAGCTTCATACTAAAGCTGGAAAAATCAACGATTCTTGAGTGCTTACTCTATATCAGGTACTCTTCTGAGTCCTGGCCATGGAGCGTGGTCCGAGAACCAGCAACAGTCAGCATCGCCAGGGAGCTTGTTAAAAAGGCAGACTCTCAGTCATGATAGAACCCAGGTGATTTGTGTGACATTAAAGCTTGAGAGCCACTATCCTTAGTACTTGGTTCTATTAAATTCCCTCTGAGTCCTATTATTATCATCCCCATTTTGCAGACAGAGTTTAAGCAGCTTGTCTTAGGTCATCAGGCTAATAAACCCTATGGGCAGGATTGGACCTGTAGAGCCTACACTGTTAGCCACCACAACACAATGCAGACCATGTCAACAGCAGGGATTACAGCCTCCTGAACTTCCTGTCCAGCCAGATGGCAGAGGCCTTGGGGTGAAGAACAAAGTCAACTTCACCATGACTAGCTCGGTAAAAAAAACCACGTCTTTAAAAATTACAGAATCAGAGAGCAGAATAGTAGTAGTTGCCAGGACTAGGAATGCAGCTGGGTGGGGTGGGAGCTGGCGGTCACTGCGGTGATGGGGCCATTCTGTATTTCAGCTGTATCACTGTCAGTATTCTGGTTGTGATATTTTACTATGGTCAAACTAAGGTAAGTGTGCAGAGGATCTCCCTATTATTTCTTATAATGGCATGTGAGTCTCAAAAGGGTTTTAATTAAAGAGAAAAAAAAAAGCCTTCTCCATGGCTAATAATTTCCAAGCTTAAGACCCTGCTGAAGAAGCCAAAGTTAAATTTTTCACATATGGACCAGAAGTGTGTTCTGATTAAAATATGCACAATTAAAGGCCTGGGGAGGGGGAATGAGAGGAGGTACCAAATCCAAGTGCAGCTATTTACCAAAACCATTTGTGCTTTAACATTTAATTCTCCTTTGTTCCAGTATCTCGGCTTATAGCATGCACACGTGTGTGCACACGTGTGCGCGCGCGCACACACACACACACGTGTGCATGCCTCCCACAACCACAACCTGTTAGTCATTTAGATGGGAATAATCTCATAAAGCAGTATTGATGCTAAAGAATAAAACAGGAGGGCTCCAAAGTGGGGAAACCATGACTGGCTTGCAGCAGAACAAGAAGAGTATCCTATGGACTACAGTCGACTTTTTTTTTAAGATTTTACTTATTTATCTGTCAGAGAGAGAGCAGAGGTACGGAGAGCTTCAGGCAAAACAGGCAGAGCAGGGAGAGGGAGAAGCGGGCTCCCCACTGAGCAAGGAGCCTGATGTGGCACTCGTTCCCAAAACTCTGGGATCATAACCTGAGCCGAAGGCAGATGCTTAACCGACTGAGCCACCCAGGTGTCCCTACCATCAACTTTTAAGAGCAAAGAGCCAAATTAGAATCCTGCTCTTCACAGAATGTTCTTAGCAGGGGGTTATCTGGTTGTTAGACAAGCACAGATAGAGTTATGTCAATTAACAGTCTGCAAAAACACCTAGCCCAATGGTGAACCCCAAAGCTCGTGTGTGTGTGTGTGTGTGTGTGTATGTTAGAGAGAGAGAGAGAGATGTGTTGTGTACCACATAGTTCTGATTGAAACCAATGGTTGGTTCAGGTCATGTGAATCAGGCATTTTTGTAAAAGGCTGAAAAGTTCTAAGGTGAAGAGATGACCTCCCTGGTGGGTGGTTCATCAGCTGGCTGCCGGCCACTTGTGGCAGAAGCCGGCTAGTAGGCATCATTGACACTCCTTTCTAGAGTCCAGACCAGACTCAGCAAGCAGCTCTTCCTTCACAGCACAGCAAGGCCTGCCAGGCTGCAGGGAACTCTGTAAAATGAAGATTAAGCCCCCTTGGGGACTGCCACCTCCGGTCACTTTGCACAGTAGTTTCTGATGGATGTTCTCCGTGCTGACCACTGCCAGAAGCCAGCCCCAGATTGTCACAGACACCACATCACAGAAACCTGCATGGGTGGTCCCAGTAAGCCACCACATGACTCTCACATTGGGTGGCAACTGAAAAGACAGGCCTTTGTGTGGGAGGTCATTGCCCAGTGATCCAAGGAGAGGACCGGGTCTGCCATGCCTGGGGACTGCAGTCTTTGTGGAATGGCAGTCCGGAAGCCAGTATCAGCCTTCTTCTTTCCACCCCTTCTCTTTCTATATGTATGTGTGTATGTCTTCCTTTTCCTCAAACCTCATCTCATTGGAGAATGCTATTCAGCTGAAGATTATATTAATTCCATCATCTTCAGTGGAAATATCCAGAAGACTGTTTGATATGCTCCTGAAGAGATCTACCACACCCAAAATCCAGGTTTAATAGGGACTTGAACTTCACCTTAGTAGACTGACACCAGTAGTCTAAGAAAACGTGCCATCAGCACAAAGCGCTGTGCAGCCTCTATCCTGACCCCCTTGTCTTCACCCAGAACACTCCACCTCCCATTTTGTTTCTAGTTTTTCCAGCTTAGGACCTCCTGTCTTGTCTTCCTGCTTATTCTCTTGTTGTAATCCACTTCAGTGTAAACACAGGGGGTAGGGTTTTCAATTTGGTCACTTCATCACTCTTCCTAGCACATGGACCTTGGGACATAGTATCTACTCAATAAACAGTTCTTGGGGGACTACCAGTCTCAGACTGATCTCAGAGCTGAGGGTGAGTCCTACTTCTCTTGCTTCTGGTTTCACTCTTTGACCAGAAATTTTATGGTCCACTGGCCAGTCTGGAGAAATTCTTCTCTTTCTCCAGAGCACTAGAATCTCATCTCTTCTCAGCTTGTGGCCTCCCCGTTTTCACCCTAGTTCATGGAGCAGAAAAAGACACACAGTCCAGGGCTAAGACCACACAGGTCAAAGGTAATCTGAAAGCCATCCGTCTCCAAGGCCTGGGTGAGAGCCAAGTAACTAAAGACCACAGGGGGCAACCAGGCATGGAGCCCTGATGCCAAAAGTAATGCAAAAGAGGTTTGGGATGAGAAATTTAAGGCTGAAACTTTCTGGAAGGAGCACCAAGAAGAGAAAGACAGAAACCCAGAGCTACACACTTAGCACCCACAGAGTCCAAGGCTGGAGGAAATCACAGCACAACACTGTTCTCTGTACACTCAAATGACAAAAAAGCTCCTTATTGGTTTTCTTTATCCTGTAGCTCATGCTTGATCATGGCTGCCATGTGCCAGAAAGCTGGGAAAGAGTTTGCATTTCACAAATATGGACTTTCATGAGCCTGACATTTCCCACAGGGGCCCTGCTTCATCAGCATTCAGAGAAACGTCTCTGATCAAACCTAGGTCTCAGCTTGGTTTCCGTGGTGTAAGAGCTAACGGAAAGGAACATCCGTGTGTTTGGATGTTGGCTCCAAACTTGAACCAGCCATGGTCACATGCTCATGCGATGCTTAGAAATAGTGATAGAAACAAATAATAGAACTGGTCAACAGAAGCAAAGGGGCTGGTCTCAGCATCAACTTTGCAACACTCACCCTCTGAAAAGGGCATCCACCACCAACATGAGTGCGAATGCCCAGTGAGGAGGGGCTGTGCCAGATGCTCCCAGAGGGTGGGGTGCAGACATGTGTTTGAGGGACAGGAAAGATGCCACCCCTGAGACAGAGGATACATACTGTCCTAGGGCCGCTGTAACAAAGTGTCCCAGACTGGGTGGCTTAAAACAGAGATGTACTGTCCCACTGTTCTGGAGACCAGAAGTTGGAAATCAAGGTGTCAGCAGGACCGCGCACTGCCTCTGAAGTCTGGAGGGAGACCATGCTTTGCCTTTTCCTCAATTCTAGGGGTTAGCTGGGAATGGTAAATGCTTGCCTGGTAGCCACCTAATTCCAAGCTCTGTCATTGTCTTCATTGTCACATGACTTTCTCCCTGTGTGTCTCCATGTCTCTCACTTTCTTCTTGTAAAGATGTCAGGATGAGGGGCCCATCCTACTGCAGAATAACCTCTTAACTAATCACACCTGCAAGGACCCTATTTCCAAATTAGGTCACTTTCTGAGGTAGTGGATTCCAGCATATCTATTTTGGAGGAGATATAATACAACCCATACAGAGGGGTTGAATAAGACGGTGGGCCCAGGGTTCCATGACTGGCAAGATCCAGTGTCCTGGGAGCATGGCAGGAAGACAAGCAGACCTCCAGGAGAAGCAGAGACATGGGGAGGCAGGATGTAGGACCCAGTGCTCTCAGCCTCAGCAAAAATCTGATGCCCAAACTGGGCACATAAGTAGCAATGCTGTCTGCTACAGACCTCAAGTGCTTGGACAATATGGTCAGTGTAGGCTATGGACCACCACACACTTCCCGAGGATACTGGCCAACGTGGCCTGAGAGCACAGCCCAGGATGGGAGCCCCATGGTGACCAAAATCAAACCCTGTAACACCAGGCTCTGGCCTTTAAGTCAAGATTATTTTGATTCAGGAAAAAAAAAAAAAACTAATGTAAACATGGCTCTTAAATCCAGCTAATATGGTGGTTGGAAATTTATAGTAAGCTTTCAAATTTATAGACTATAAACATAATCACACTCTATTTCCATGCACTGCACAAAAGCCAGCCCTCAAGATACAGAAGACATGAGTCTACATGGCCAACGGGGTCAAAAATGGGCAGAAAGACGCCAAACATAGGTAGGTGTCAGCAGGAAGTAACGACGAACCCGCAAAAACCAGTGCTGGTGCAGATCCCCTCCCCCTTCTAAGTCCTTGCAGAAAAGAATATTAATAAAATGAAACTCTAAATCCAATCCCGGAGCAATAATAGAATGCTCGTGCCAAACTTCACAGCCGTGGGAAGGATGGATGTAGCTGAGCAAAACTGTGGACAGCATTTCTCAGCTGAAATTCTTGAAAGCTCATAGTGCTCAGGCCAAAATGCTCTGGAAACCAAGTCCCATGGAAAATGCAAACTTTATGAATTGCACATGTGACCACAAAGTTAGCTCTGCAGTCGGAGTGAAAAGATTTGCAGAGAAATCTTGTCCCCATGCTGAAGACCACCAGGGCTGATGCAGAGCATACCGCGGGCCCCAGAGAGGATAGGAGACTCATTCAGCCTTTGGGATTTTCTTGGCAAACTCCAGAAAAAAAAAAGTGGAGGTCTGTGCCAGAATCAGACATGACAAACCAAGGGGCCATTTCCCTTTGCCTGAGGGTCATCCCTGAAGAAGCAGCACCCGCAGAGCAAAGTGAATCCTTCTCCAGCTACTTGCCCTTTTTGTCTCTCCCTTTTCCCATCTGTGAGTTGAGGACCATATAGAATTTATCTCGTGGGGTGGCTGTGAGGGTGCTACGGACTCATATATGTGAAGCTCGAAAAAAGCGCCGGCCCCTTCACAACGGCCAACACAAGTCCTCACCTGCAGCAAGCACTCCGGCAAAGCTGAAGTTTCAAATCTCTCCCCGAAGCTGCTTCTCTTCCAGCACGCCTCCTAAATTTTCATTTTTACTTTATAGATCTCAGATTGCCTTCCCACTTTGTCTCCCAACAACCTCTTCTCAATCTGGAGAGCTTCCCGCTCCCTGTCATAGGATCTAAGGACAGGAAAGGCCCTCCTCAGTCCCTCAGCTTCCGCCCCTGCCCCAAGGCAGAGCTCTGTTCACACCGACTCCGACAGATGGTTGTCGTTTCCAGACAGGAAATATTTATCGAGCATGCATTCTGGGCCAAGCCTTGTGCTCAGAGTTGCTAGGAATACGCACAGGAGTGGGGCCGGCTGGGCTCCTACCGTCTGTGTGGGGGAACTGGAAACTCAGACAGGATTAGATGCTGCAGTCTTGAGACAGAATTTCTTCTTCTCTGGGAAACCTCCGTTTTTGTTCTTGTGGCCTTCAACTGATTGGATGAGGCCCACCCACATTATTAAAGGTCAACTCCTTCACTTACAGTCCAGTGATCATAGATACTAATCACATCTAGATTCGTATCTAATTAACTGGCTACTGTAGAATCACCAAGTTGACATAAAATTAACCTTCACGTTCAAGGTTCATTTATCTTTGCTCTCCCCACTTCATGTCTAGCTTTCTTCCCACCCTCTTGTTCTGTGACCTAGAACAACTTCAGGCCCACCATGAGACACAGAGAAGATAGCTTTCCATTGACTTTTTCATCAGCTCTCCCACTTGCATTCACTCTTCATCCCTAAAATAAATCCTTCATTCCATTTCACTCATAATGGTGGGACTTTAAACCTGTCTTCCTTCAAATTTATTTAACGTATGTGCCTACAAGGCTTCGGCATGGGGAGGTGGCATACCTCCTGGGGTATGCCAGGAGGTATGCTCCTGGGGACAACTGTCCCCAGAATTACCCAGGAGGATGTGCTCACATAGAGATGCCTTGCTGGCAATATTTTCATGACTCCAGATGCTGCCAGAAAAGATGCCAGAAGAAGATGCTGGCCACTGAACACTTTTGGCTGTGGCACAATTACAGGAACTAGCAGTTCCAGAAGCCAACCTCTGCAGGGATGGAGTGCTGGAGAACGTGTGCCCTTCAGCCTGGCAAGTGAGACACAGTGGAACTAGGAAGAAGAAGCCTCTTCCTCTTCTCTCCCTTGTGCCCTCAGGGTTCCCAGTGATCACATGGAACAATTTGCCAGCTGGCAAAGAAGAACTCTTTGCAAAGCCCATGCCCACCTCCCTTTGCTGACAGAGTCAGCAAAGGGAGGTGGATTTGGAGCTAAGAAGCAATATGCCCAAAAAACTAGCATAGTTTATTCTTTTGTCTACTCAGTTTCCACGTGGGCCTTTGGACAGACGTTTGAACTTTCAGGTAACAGTGAAACAATGCTATCTTCTTTCCACCTGCCATGATAAGGCTATCCTCCTTCCAAGGGAAGAATTTCTCACACTGTCATCAAAGCTACCTATGGCTTCCTTCCTCCGTTCTATACTCCTCCCATGCTCTCAGTCAGATCTCAGATGGCTGGACTCTTTACCTGAAGGCATGACTGACATCTTAATTCCTGAAGAGTCCTTAGTCATACTTCCTGTATTTTAGTTGCTGTAGTTTTCTATTAATCTGTGCTGCCAGGTGTGGAACTACTAGGAGGTGCCCCCAGAGAATCCCATGGGTTCCAGAAATAGTATTCCTTCCCCCCACTGTGTAGCTATAACCTATCATCTCTTGGTGCTCAGGGTCAATCACTCCAGCAAGTAGGCCAACTCCTTTTTCTTGATTCAGTGGTGTAAGGAACCCAAAGCAGCAAGGTCTCATCTTCCCACTTCATGGAATCACAGCTCATGTGAAGCACTCTCTGCCTGGGGGACTAAAACCTACAAACCAGCAGAACTCAAAGACACCTGAGCAGGAAGCAAAAATTCTGTGTATGGATCACTGGGCATACTAGCAAGAGCAGCCGCTCCCATTTATGCCCCTTGATTCCTTGCCCCAACCATTCTAACTGTTGGGGAGACAGTACTATATTAGGATTTTGATTCAAAGCATATACTACATCCTGTAAGACAGAACCGCACCCATTCAGGAAGTTGTTTCACAAAAGGTACTGCAATTATGTTTTCAGTAAGTCACTGAACCTTCCAATTAGCCCAACCATGTCCAGTGGATGGGGTAAAGCCACATAATTCCATGGAAGGGTCATTGGTCCACTGTTACACTTCCTTTGCTAAGAAATGGACTGCTGATCAGGAGCAATGCTATGGAGAATGCCATGGGGGTAGACAAATCATTCTGTGGATGGTGGTGCTACAGACAAGCTATGTGAAGATCTATAGCTAGAACACATGTCTATTCCAATGATGACAAATACCTGCTTCCTTCATGACAGAAGAGGTCCAATGTAATCAATATGCCACTAAGTTGCTGGCTACTTACCCCAGGGAATGGTATCAAGGGCCCAGGGTCAGTCTCTGCTGTAGGCAGAATAAGCAGTATAAGCACCCATGCCACTTAGCTCCTGCATAGCCTCCATGACTGCACACGGTTCCTTTGTTAATGGGCCCACTGAGCGAGCCCTGGAGAGGCTGGGGAAGGAGGTTGACTGATGTCCACAGAATATGTAATTTTGTCCACGTGGTGACTAACCTTCCCTGTAGTGGATACCCTTTGGGTATCCACATGGGACACACATATCTTCACAGTTTGTGCCCATTCTGAGAGAGGTCCATCCAATACCTCTTTCCCCCAGATTCTATTGTCACTAATCTTCCAATCATGTTCCTTCCAACTCCTGGATCATCAAGCCAAACCATAAGGGCATTGCAGGAGCTCAAGACACCACGACTACAGCAGGCAGGCACTAGAGAAAGGTAGCCCCTTCAGGAGCCTAACAGCAGAAACCACATGCTCTCAGGACCTGAGTACTGGACAAAGCATGATCTGTAGGAGTCTGGTAAATGAAAACCAGAGAGTGGAAACCCCTTCTTTCTCCAGTGTGTCTCAATGTCCTCTACTGACAAGGCTTAGAATCATTCCAGCTGGCAAAGAAGAAATATTTAGAAAGCCCATTTCTACTATCATGGAGCAGGCAGAGATGAGTTTGGAGCTGAAAGGCAATAAATTGGCAACTGGCATGGGTTGAGGGGTGCTATACTAGGAGATGGTCAGAGAGAAGGGCAGGAAGCAAACTAACATTCTGCAATGCACTATTCTATGTATAATCTGAGCAGACATAACTTCATCAGGAGGCAGGGCCAGAGTAATCAGGAAAGACTGCCTGTAGGAGGCAGAAAGTGAGCTTCTGCCACCCCAGTAAGATGATCCGCTCAACCCAAGGGTAGGGGCTGCCTGAGTGTTCTCAGTTCTCTTCAAGTCTAAGCAAACCACCCTTACAAAAAGCAACTTCTGTGAGCCTGACATTTATCTGAGCATCTTCCCTCATATCCCCAGAAGCTGGCCAGGGCCAGGCTAACAGGAGGTACTTAATAACAGTCAATGACTTTGAGAGACTTTCCTGTTCCACTCCATCAGCATGCGACCACACTTTAACCTGAGGGTCATAGTTTGCCCTAAAATCTTCCTTCCCATGGACAGCAGCCTGCCTATGACCCCAGCTGGTTCCTGAGAAGTCACTTTGCTTCTGGAGGCTCTTTCGTCCCTGTGTAAAGGAAGTGTCACCCTCTATTGCTCTAACCGCAGCTCTGACCTCCTGGGGGCCGGCAAAGTCCCTCCATCCTCATGACAGAGAGAGCCTGGAGTGTCATGATGGGAAGAGTAGTGGAGGGAAGGAGCAGTCCTTGGCGTACCTTGGAGATGGATGCAATTTTGGTCTCTCCAACCTTTGCCTTTTAAGAGTCAGGCTTTTAGAAAGACAAAGAAAGAAGCAAAGAGGCCCCCTGGGGTCTCCAGGACTTTGTATTAAGAAAGGATGGTCACTGTGCTCTCAATCTTGCAATGTCTCCAAGTTGTGGCCTTGATTTTATAAAAGTCTCCATTTGGGCTCCCTAAGTGAAAAATGTCTTGGACAATGAACAATCCCAGAGAGATACATAGGCTTCTCCAAGGTTCTTGAGACCCTGGATGAACTGCTCATAAATGTTCTCTTTTCCCCTCCTTTACTGCTCAGTTTGGTTCACCCCTCACCTCCCTCAAAAAGGCAGATCCAACAAGTACTGAGTCCCTACATGGATGGCCATTATCCTCCGTAGCCTGGCTTTAAGAGGGATGTGAGGGCTCTGTCCCTAGGAGCTCACCATCCCACCCAGGAGAGCAGAGTCCCACCCCTGGATGAGGCAGGGTGGGTAGAAGAGCAGGTGCTGAAGGTCCATCCTTCCCAACATTTAATGAGCAAAGGAACCACCGTGAGGCTTCTTGAAAGGCAGATCCTTATTCAGAAGTTTTAGGGAAGGCTCAGGCAATCTATATGTCCAACAACCTCAAGTGATGCCAAAGCTGCCAACCTATTGGCCACACTTTGAGTTGCAAGGGTCTCCAGTTTGTGGGTTACAGAACCATGGTGACATAGGAACTCATGAATCCAGAGGCTACAGGCCCCAACAAGGTCTAGGAAGTCAGGCAAAGTTTCACAGAGTTGCTGACGCTGGAACTGGCTCTCCAAGACCAGGAGGTTTTGCAGGGAGGGAGGCGTCCAAGCAGGGGTGCAGCACCCTCACTTCCTCCTGCCACAACCACTATTCTCTCCTGTCCTGCCTCTGATCTTCCCACGTGCTCTTCCTGCTCAGCATGCCCTGCTTCCCGGGGTTGGATCAAGTACATGCTGTGTGTCACGGTCACATTCCTCTTCCCACTCTGGTTCCTTCTCTGACCCCTGAAGGCAGGAGGAGGACACTTTAGTAAGAACTCCTGCCTACTCTCTCCTCAAGCAATTATGGGGCAGCAGGAACAATGGGACTGCAGGAAATGTAAATGGGCATATATTGGGGAAATGTGAGTAATGGCCAGAAAACGACAAAAGATGAGAATGTCCCCTGATGATGACTGGCAGGGGAGGTGGGTGGAGGTGGGCAAGTCTCTGTTAATTCACTCTGTTTGAAAGAGGCTCTGGGGAGCGATTTTCAGCCTCTTAGTCAAGAGTCTGGCATTTAAGCTGCATACATATCCCACTTGGTTCAGTGGGCAAAGTTTGTCCACTCCTAAGACGCCGATGACTACACAGGAAGAGTCCTCTTTCCGTCCTGCCTCCACATCCATCCTATTCCAAAGCCACCCTCTCCTCAGGACTACAGCCAAGCAAATCCTACACATGCATCTTTGAGGCCCGAACCCCCTCTCATTCAAACCCCGCTCTGCCCAGCCTTTTCTGGCTTGAGAGCCTTAGCCTGTACAGGGGTATCTGCCGGTGATGCTCTGCCCTCCACCCACCGGCACACTGGCTCCTCCTAAGCCTTCAAGTCTCTGAGTAAAGTCACCTCCACAGAGAGGGCCTCCTGTCTGCCACTTGTCACCACTTCCTCATCTGTGGTTCACTTGGTGATGTTCTTTCTGTCCTGCCAGGATCCCGGCTCCGTCAAGTCGGGTGCCAGCACAGTCTCTGGTACCTCCGGGACATTTGAGAGACATCCATGATGGGAAAAATGAAGCCCTTGGACTCCCAGACCTCTCATGAGGGGTTCCCAGGCTAATTGATACCACATGGATCATTTACAGCATTTCTTTCTAATTCATGTTATTAGCCACAGAACCCCTTCTCTGTCCCAAAGCAATTTCATCCCAGAAACCCAAAGGCCCCCACCTAGTGGCTCCTGCAGATGCTATGGCTCTCAGACACTGCCGAATGAGGGCCAGTCACAGGCCAGTGTTTGTCCCCTTACTGCCTCTGCTCCATTTTCCCATAAATGAGTTAGCCAGGGACCTTATTCCCAGTTGTTTGGCTCCAACCAGAATTCAAAGCTGGAAGTGTGCAAGAGGGAGTCTGAGGGTCCTCTCAGAGAAGAGCTGGGAGGTCAGGGCTGGAGGCTTCAAGCCCTTGTTTCTGGGAAAGACCTGAAAAACTGTGGCCACAAGCAGCAGAGAAGGAGACATCCCAGACTGCTGGTGTGCGCCAGCTCTGGGCAGCTATGAGTCAGTCCCCAGGCCACCAGTGCAACAGCCCTGGAAGACCAGTTCACCGCTGCTTGGCCCTTGCCTGCCTCCCCGTGCCTACTGTGGTCCTCATCCACAGGCACCAGCAGAGAGGATCTAAGGACTGTTTACATTCTTGCCAGTTTTGCTTGTGTTTAGACCTACTAAAAAAAAAAATCCATCTTAAACATTTATAAGCAATCATAAGCCCTCGTGGATTTCAAATAAACTTTCCTATAAACCAGTCAACATCAGAGTATCCATCCCCCTAAGAATCGTAAACCCGCAGAGCTGGTAGGCCCTTAAAGATCCCAGTGTCCTTGTTTTTCAAGTGGAGAAACCAAAGCCCATGAGGCACAGGGACCTGCCCAAGCTCCCAGGGCGCTTAGTGGTGTATGTAGGGCTGGAGTGCAGGGCTCCTGCTTCCACAACCCAGTGTTCCCATTTCATGTGTGAAAAATCAGAGCCCATCAGCACACTGCCTCTGCAGGCATGTGGTTCTAGTTTTTAAGAGAACAAACTGATTTGAGGTTTCAAAATATTAAGCACTTAGAGTTTGGAGAAGGAATGTGTGTTAAGTGCACATTCTTGGTCGTCAGCCATCCCCCAGCGCCGGGCAGGCTGGCTGCCTGATGCGAGGGCTCTGAGACCCAGTGTGTCTCGCCGTCTGCGGCACAGCTCCACGCCACAGGCCCTGAAAATGCTCATGTTGTAGCACGGTGCCACAGCAAAGTGCCAGGCCTCAGTGGCAGCCCCCAAGATCCCCATCTGGAAAGAGGACGGCAAGGATGTGTCCTCTCCAGGCAGGATGAATCCTAGGGTTCTTCATGTCAAACTCCCCCCCCCAGGTTCTTCCCTAATAAGGGGGCTACAGACCCAGGAATGGAGATCCCTGCTGAGGTAAGCAGCTGAGGTAAATGGAAGCCTCCTCAAAGCCCAACACCAGAAAGGAAGGGTCTAGCTTAAGGCCGGAAGACGCCATGCAGGCCCTAAGCCCTCTGGGTCATCACCTTCCTCTCTCCACCACCACAGGCCCTGACAGGAAATTGAGCAAAGCTCTTTCTAAACCTCTACCGTGGGACTTCCAGGCAGGGCTCTGAGAGCCAAGGCCTATGCTCCAAGGAATCAGCTTTTAATAAAGCTGTGGCCCCAGGGGATCCCACCGCAGGGCCTGTTCAGCAGAGGACACTGGACCCTATGCTGGCTTGGGATGATAGGGAAGGCCAAGGCTGGCTGGGAAAGCCAGAAGATTCCCTTTGGAAATGTCCTAGGCTCCAATCTCCACACGGCTGGGAGGCTGAGGTTTGATGGCACAATGAGGACTGCCACCTTGGGCCCTAACGGTCTCCCTAAAGCACAGAGGTTTTAGCCAAGATGTTTTCAGAGCAAAGTAATTGACTGTATACCCAGACTTCGGTTGTGCCTGGCCACGCGCCTGACTGTTCTGTGTCTGAGATGAGAGGGGAGGATGCTGCTAATCTCAGGGGCCTACAGACCAATAGGAGAAGCCTAATCAAATTAAGTCTAAATGCAGTGTAGTTCCTTGGATTGGATTAGGGGACAGAAAAAGGACACTAGTACAAAAACCAGTAAAATCCAAATAAAATCTTGAGTTTAAGTAATAGTTATATATCAAAGTTGGTTTCTTACTCTTGATAAATGCACCACCAATATGTAAGATGTTAATGGGGAAAGCCATTACAGAGGAGGGGTAACAGGGTATAAAAGAGTGAGGAGTATATGGGAACTCTCTACTGTTATTGCAACTTCCCTGTAAATCCAAAATGATCCCAAAATAAAACGTTCATATAAAAAAGTAACCACTGATCATGGAATCACTATGTGTCATTCATGGGGCTGAGTACTTCCTCTGTATTATCTCATTTAATCCTCCCCAAACTCTATGGAGGCTGCAATTATGATCACCCTTTATAGCCAAGGAGACTGAGGACAGAGCTGCAGACATTCCGAGTCTAGGTAGGCAGCAGGTCACCGCCCCTCAGAGGAGCAGAGATTGTGTAAGAAGTCACCTGTACAATCCCATATATAGAAGGACTCTGGGATTAACACACTACATGGAAATCCACATCCAAGTAAAAGTGAGCGATTTGCCATAAGGCCTCTGAAACACTTGCCAGGACTTCTGAACTCCCTCCAAAGCCCACCTGAGAGTACTCTCCCACCCTGTGCAGTGTCAATGGTGAGAGCAGCCATCCCTCCTTGCACATCCAACTCCTTCCAGCGGGAAATTAAATTCCTTCCTACTCCCTCCTCAAGAGCCTTGGAACGTAGTCCTCAGAAGCTTACCAAGGGAAAATTCTTTCTTCCTTCTATTTATAAGATTTTTTTAAGACTCAAACACTTCCTAGGGCTCTTTTTCACACAAACAGAAATTGTGCAGCTATTTCCAAGTCTCTGGTTAAGCATGAGGCCTTCCTTCCATCCTGCGGTCTGACTGTGCCCACCACTGCCCCTGATGGCCCTCACCCTCCTCTTCCCTCCTCGGCCCTGCATTCCAATGCCAGGAAGTATGAAGTCATGAGATGAAGGAGAAGGAGAAGTTCAAGCTCTCTCCCCAACTAGCTTGTTAGCTGACAGAGCAGGGAGTGGGTCCTAGTCTCTGGGTCTTCTCTTTCTAATATCCATGTTCTACTAAGTGCTAGAAATAGGAATTCTTGGCAGCTTCTGGTCCGAGGAGCTGCTGAACAAGAGACAAACCCACAGAGGGCATTTACACATAGGGATCAATGGTCTCTGCTCTGCTCTCAATTTTAGTCATGAGCAAGAGAGACCAGGCCAGCCTGTCCTTCCCCAAAACACTACTCCAAGAAGAGTTATGATCACAGACAGATCTGGCAGAACTCAAGGAACTTGGGGGCAACCATGTCATGGCAACTCAGGGTGAACTTGAACTCAACTTCCATGTCAGGTTTTGCTCCTAGTGGCTGAATCAACCTCATCAGGAAAAGCTCCCCATTTCGTCCTTGAGGTTATAACCACTTTCTAGGAGTGACTCCAGTGAGTAAGGTCACAGCTGAGATGCTGATGGTCGTTTGGGGGTATTTCAGGCCCAGTGAATAATTATGTGAACAAAATAACACAAAGTAGTTGCCAACAGCTATTAGCCCCGTGAAAAATAATAGTGGAAAATTCAGTTGATTGTCTATCAAAGGGCCTTTACAGAAAGGAGGAAGCCAGCTGTAGTTTAATATCTGTAAACATAAAACACAACGCAAAATAAGCGAACAACCAAAGGAAAAACTGTCCACAAGTCCTTACCCTCAGAATGATATCAAGACTCCTGTATATCATTTAATAGCCGTGAGCTGGTTCCATTCCAAACTGGTGTGCACCTGAGCAGTTCAGAGACATTGGCTGTTTCCGAATAGTGACAGAGCAGCAGACAGGAGACTTATTCCCACTGCCCCCCCAAAACAAGTTACTCCCTCTGCAGAGACTGCACTATGGTGAGTGAGAACCTTCCTCTGTGGTATTCCAACCCTTTCCATCAACACTGATGGCAAGGGAAGGCCTGGGTGAATGCTACCTCCCTGCAGGTGAAATTAGCACTAGGTGATAGCCTCATCAACGACTCACCCCTGCAAAGGTGGCCTCATGGGAGTGATGATGAGCAAGAAAACAGTCTTCATTTCATCCTCTAATCTCCTGGGAAATGACCTATGTGGTGTGCAAAGGGCATGGCTATCAAATGACACAGACCTGGGTCTGATTCAGAGTTCCATCACCCATTATTAGCTGGGTGGCCTTGAGGAAGTGACTTAACCTCTCTGAGCTTTAGTTTCTTCATCTGCATTGCAGGGCAGGGTAAATACTAGAGATAATAAATAAAAACCCTCCAGTATGGTGGCAGCTATGCAGATATGCAGAACAAATTGCTGGCTTTTTCATGAATATTAGCAGGTGACACCACCCCTAGGACACTAATCACCAGTATGCCACGCATATGCCAGATATCAGCATCAACCCCAAATGTGCACTCGGATTAGAGACGGCACTGCCCCAATCCCCATAGCTCCCACTAACTGCTTTGCAAAGTTGACTTAGAATCTTAGCTGCCTGTGTCATCTTCTACCACCTTCTACCACAAATGCCAGGTTCCTACCACATCAGACTTCTCCTGAGCATACCCTGCTTAGCTGGGACACTATAATATCTTTATTAAGACTGGTCCTCTGCTTGGGAATTTTTTCTTACCATCTGCCCTTATTGAAATTCCATAGGTCTTCCAAAATCTGTGTCATGAGTGGTCTTCCCTGAAGAGCCTTCCTCAATCTCTGTTAGAACAACCACCTTGACCTTCCACAGCACAGTCTTATGTACTGTCATCAGTTGCTTATCCTAAGGCCTAGATGAGAATGTACTGTGCTCTGCTGTCAGTCCTCTGGCTCTAGCAAGGTATGGGTTCTTCCATTTATTATGGGTGGCCCATGTCAAGCAATACTTGATGCACAAAGCCTCAGTTTCCTCATCTGTAAAATGAGAGGATACTCATGGTACCAAACACACAAAACTGTTGGGAACATTAAACATATTTATGCAAGTGAAGGCACATGGTATGTATTAGTCCAGAACTGTTTGTTCCTACTCTGAGAACATGTGTGAGTAAATTGGGTCACTGGCTCACCAGCCTGGAAGCCCTCAAAGGCCAAGAACTAGATCATCTCCACAGGAAGAACATGGTTCTTGGCAGGGGCAGATGCTCCATAAATGATGGCTGAATAGGATTTCCCTTGGGAGAGTTAGCCCTTGAAGGCTGAGACCATGCCCATCCTGATCTCTCTGCATGATGCTAAGTAGGGACAGAGGGCAAGTTAGCCCTTCATCAGCACTGCAGGAGAATGAGGCCCATGGGAGACAGGTTGTAATGGAGGGTGCCCTTCTCTACAGCAAAATGCCCTTCCCCCATCTTGGCCTCATCAGGGCCCCTGAAGGGTCTCTCTGGTCTCACCTCTGCCTTCCAGAGGCAGGAAGAATTCATTCTTGCTTCAGTCCCACTCCTAGCTTGGAGGTTCTTCTATTTGGAGCAGGTGAGTGCCATTCTGAAAGGGTCACCATAGACAGGGCTAGAAACTCAGCTTGGTCACCTCTTCCAGGGATTTTGTGTTTAGCCCCACATTGGGCAGGGCCACAAATGACCAAAGAACTGGGCTTCATTCTCATGGAGGCTGCAGCTGTTCTTGGCTTTTCCCGACCACCCGTCAGGAAACAGGACAGAAACAAAATTGAGCAGCTGTGGCTGTAAAAAGAACCCGCTTCAGAATAATACATTGTGTCCAGCAAGTATGTGTTATGGGCCGGTGATGGGACAGCTAACACATGTGAGAGATGAGTCCACTCTGTGCACCCCCACGCTGCTCTCTGTACACTTCCTTGCCTGTGTGTCATGGGTTCAGGACTTGTGTGCCATTCCCTCCAGCTCCCATGGCCCCAGGTCCCTCCTGTGGAGCTTGTATGTGAGGTAGACTCTTAATGCCATTGCAAAGATCATAAGTGAGGTGGATGCCTATTCCTTTCTCTCTACTCTTTTTTTTTTTTTTTAAAGATTTTATTTATTTATTTGTTAGAGAGAAAGAGTGCGCGAGCACAGGCAGGCAGAGTGGTAGACAGAGGCAGAGGGAGAAGCAGGCTCCCTGCAGAGCAAGGAGCCTGATGTGGGACTCGATCCCAGGACGCTGGGATCATGACCTGAGCCGAAGGCAGCCGCTTAACCAACTGAGCCACCCAGGTGTCCCCCTTTCTCTCTACTCTTGAGCAAATGCCCATCAGATGCCACATCAGCACCATCAGGACCTTCCAACAGAGTTTTCATCCCAACCTCAGCCCTTCTTATGTCCAGATCCACTCGCTATGGACGTAGTCAGGTTTGGCCAAACCATGCTTGCACACGTGTTGTTTTGAAAGATTAGCACTGAATCCAAAACAATATTTCTCTTGGGTTCCTCTTCCAAGCCAAAAGAGAAAGACAAGTTTCCAAAAAAATAACACATTATTAACCAATGAATGAGAGCCAAGAAAACAATGTAGCCAGCATATTTATTCCAAACAGCTTGTTTAGAATGCAAATTGCAAATATATTTAATTCCATCAGGCATTCTGGAGAACCATGCTGAAAGCCTCTTACAGGCAGCAGAGCCTAGAAAGTCACCCTAAGTGGTTTGGCCCTGCTCGCTGGTCAGGGACTGCCTAACACTAGTTATTCTTGGGTTCTCCAATATCAGAAGTTGCTCCATGCCATAGGGCTCACTCTGAGAGCCCTACTACCTCTCAAACCTCCTGCTTGAGAGCAACATTCCTTCATCCCATGCCTTTGCCTTGAGAATGGCCATCTGGCCAGAAAGGTTTCCCTCTAAACAAAGGCAACTTGCGCATGAGAGGAGAAAATAAAAGCCACTGTGACAGTCTCTATTAATGGATGTCAAAACTAGCCCCCAAGTGTGTGAAAGTCCAAATCAATTTGATTTACGAAAACTAAGCAAACTTTCCAGTAGGTTTGGCACATCTAATGCAATGAAGAGAGGCTTTAATTATACTGCCTCTGCTCATTAAATAGATAAGATCTTAGCAGAGACAAGTTATGTTTTGTCTTTACAAAAAAATGTGAATCCATCTGGCTCCATATTTTATAGTCATCAGTAGCCTGCAGCCATGTGAAATGCCCAGAGTTTTCATCTTCCCAGATCTGGGGGTGGAACAGAAGTGAGACATCAACACGAGAGCTCTGAGCCTGGAGATGACGGTGATGTATTGAAGCATTCCTGTCTCTACAGAGCCCCAGAGCCAAACACTGCACATGGACTCAATGAGATGCCAAGGCATAAAAAGCCCAAAGAAGAAATAGCCCTGCACTTTATCACAGAAATGCCTTCTCTTGGGCAATCAATGGAAAGAAGATTCATACTCTTAATGGTTCAGATAACCCCTCTTCCAACCCAGAAAGGACAAATGCTCTGTGGGCATAAGCCTCTGCATGTCCTAGGGCTTATCAGTGAGGTCATCCCAAATACCAACTAGAGAGTCAGTTGGTACTAATGGAAAACTATGTGTGGGCAACAGAGTTCCAACACCCCTGGGGAGCCTACCATTGTTCAAATGAAAGTGGCTTGAAATATTGCTTTTACTGACTCTCGCCCAGAAGAAGCCCCATATGCTCCTCACCTCACAGTCAAGACTCAGAGCAGGAGCAAGTATGTGAAACAGCAAATCTCCTTTACAAAGGACCCACAGTCCTTGGACTTTTCTTCTTCCCTCTTTATTTTTTTCTATCATTCATCCAAATGTCTTAAATGTCTTATAAAATGGTTCTAAATTTATATATCCATGACAGGCTTCTTCCTTGAATCCTAGATCTTAGATTCAGCTGCCAATTTGACGTCTCATTTTCAACAGATTTCAAACCAAGCTTCTTATCAGTTGATTGTATGTATTGACCTTGTGCCCCATTATTTTGACAGAATCATTTCTTAACTCTTGTATGTTTCCCCCATAGGTTCTTTAGGGTTTTCTACATACAAGATCATGTTGCTTGTAAATAAAGATTATTCTATTCTTTTTTTTTAAACTTGTATGTATGCCTTTCATTTTTTTTTCTTCTTGCATTATCTCACTGGCTAGAAGCTCCAGTACAATGTTGAATAGAAGTGGTGAGAACAGACATCCCTGTCTTGTTCCTGACTTTAAGAGAAAAGTATTTGGTCTTTAATGAGAGAATATGATGTTAGCTATAGGTTCTTCACAGATGCTGTTTATCAGGTTGAGAAAGTTCCCTTCTATTTCTAGTGTCCTGAAAAGTTTGATTAAAAATGGGTGTTGAACTTTTGTCAAATGCTCTTGCTACATTTATTGAAATAATCATATGGTTTTTCTCCTTTGCTCTTTTAATATACTGAGTTATGATAATCAATTTCTAAATATTAAATTGAGCTTATATCCCTGAAATAAATCTCAATTGGTCATAATGTACAATACTTTATATATATTTCTGGATTTAATTTCCTCATATTTTGTTAAGACTTTTTTCTGTTTGGCTACTTTCAGGAAAATACTACTCTTTTGGTTTCCTCTTTCATGATATTGTCATATTTTAGTATCAAAGTTATGTTGACTTTATAAAATAAGTTGGAAATGTTTCCTTCCCTATTTGCTGAAATAGTGTTATACCAGTATCACATCTCTGTTGAATGTTTGATTGAATTCATCTATGAAAATCTGGGCCTGCAGTTTGGGTAACAGAAAGGTTTTTTATTATGTATTTCACTTCTTTAATGGATATAAAACTGTTCAGATTTTCTATTTCTTTTTGGGTCCATTTTAGTAAGTTGTGTTTTATAAGAAATCAGTACATTATATCTACTCTGCCATTGGCATAAAGTTCTTCATTATGTTCCCTTGTTATCCTTTTAATAAATGTAGGACGCATAGGGGGACCTCTTTCATTCCTGATAGTGGTAATTTGGGTCTTCTCTTTTTTCCTTAGTCAATCTTTTAAGGAGTTTATCACATTTAAAAATCTTTTTACAATAATGAATACTGTTTTTCTGAAAATAAATAAATTGGAACAAAAAAAATAAAAATCTTTTTACAGAGCCAACTTTGAGCTTTGTTAATTTTCTGTTATCATGTTACTGTTTTCTATTGCATTGATTTTTTTTTACCTTTTTTTAAGGATTTTATTTATTTGAGAGAGAAAAAGAGGAAGAGCATGAGAGAGTGAGCACAAGCTGGGGAAGAGGCAGAGGGAGAGAGAGAGCAGCAGGCTCCCCACTGAGCAGGGAGCCTGATCTGGGGCTTGATCCCAGCACCCCAAGTTCATAACCTGGGATGAAGATAAATGCTTAACTGACTGAGCCACCCAGGTACCCCACTTTTTTTACATTTAAAATTTCTTTCCTTGTATTTACTCTGTGTTTAAATTGCTCATCTTTTCCCCCAGCTTCCTGAGGTGGAAATTTAATCACTGATTTTAAACTTTTCTACTCTAAACATTTAAAGGTATAATTTTTTCTCTAGTGCATTAACCATATCCCAACAAATTTTAATATGGTGTTTTCATTATCATTTAAAATATTCTTAATCTCCAAAAAAAAGAGAAAAATATTTCTAATTTCCCTGGAGATTTCATTTTGGAACTCCGTTCAAAACTATCTTTTAGAACACACTTGGAAAAGTATTGTTTGGGATTTCCTAGATATTTTACTAATACTGATTTCTACTTTTTTTTTTTGTCAGAGACCCTTCTCTATAATTTCAGTCATCTGGGTCATCTTATGGTCTTTATTTTTTTTCTTAACTAGTAGTCACATTTTATTGCTTCTTAGTACACCCAGTAATTTTTTCTTGTATTCCTCACACTGTCAGTGGTACCTGATAAAGTCCTGAATAATGTCATCTTTCTTTAAAGCGTATTGCTGTTGTTATGGAACAGTTAAATAATGTATCTTGATCCTATTGACTTTGGTTTTATTCTTTGTTGGGGTTGGTCCAGTTTTGCCTTTGTGTGTTTGTTTGTTTTTCCTTAGTCTCAAGATATGGTCCTCAATCTAGGGAGTAATCCTTATTCCTAAAATATGATCTTTCCAGGGTAATAACTGAACATTTGAAGAGCTCATTATATTCACTCCAACCTTGCAGTTTCCTCCCCTCCAAAACCCTGCCCCACTGTATCTCCAAACTCTGATTTTTGCCTCATCAATCTACTTTAATTTGCTAGGCTTTATTAAAAAAAAAAAAAAGCTGGTGATAGATGTCTGTGGAATATTAAGCCTTCTGAATAACACAGAGAGCTGGAGAGCTATGAGACTAGAAATTCTCATTGTCTGGCATCTACCTTACTATACTATAGCCCTTGAAACACACAAGTATCTTTCTTCTGGTGCTCTTAGGATCATTATAAAGACAAAGTTGGTAGTTAAGAGCCCAGGTCTTGCCGAATACCTTTTGTTTGAAGTACCATATTAAATGGGCTATTCACACCGGTTGGTACCTACCAACCTCACAACCCAGAAATCATGACCTAAGCTGAAATCAAGAGTTGGACACTTAACCAACTGAGCCACCCAGGTGCCCCTGTCTTATTGTGTTTTTGTCCTAATACCATTCTGAGCCTAATACCAGGTCATACTAATACCTTGACAAGATGCAGAAAAAGAATCCATAGAGTACTTAGAATTGAAACCAAGTGCTTCATGATTTATATAAGGATAAAGATGTGTGCACATCACTGTATCTCATGAAATCTAAGACCATTTGATTATAAGACTTACTATTTTGGGTACCTTACTTAAACTATGACATGATCCTTCATCAACAGCCTTCTGGGACACAAGAAATCAGATGCACCATTATGGTTCTAGAATTTCTTTCATCCTATGCCTGGGGATTTGGTATTTATCATGTCTTTAGCAGTATGACTCATCAAGAGATATACAATCCATTGTATACAGTTCACTAACAAAATGAGCACAGCTTCATTTATTTATAATTAACTTCCTTTATAGCTTCGGTAAAGCCTTATTACTCAGTGTATGGTCTGGGCCTGTACTAATAACATCACCTGGACGCTAGCTACAAAAGAAGACCCTCGAGCTCCACCCTAGATCTCTCAAATACTCTTAACCAGATTCTCAGACAATTTGTATGCACATTAAAAGCTTAAGAAGTATTTTCGTAAAGTACTTGGTTGTTGTTCTGCAAGAAATAAGGAATTTTGGTCATTTCTCCAATGACTGATATTTGCTCCACTTAATAGTAATTTTAAATACCTCTGCTCTTTTGTGTTTGTTTCAATACCAAAGCATAATGTAATCTTTTTAAAAAACAATTCTAAATGTCAGTGAGACTTAACATACACAGCACCAAAATGTACATAACTTCCAAACTCACTGAAGTGAAAATATGAACAGTTAAGACCCAGTTTTCACATGCACAGATGGTGACATGTCATGACTGCTCCCTGGCCAGCAGGAACCGGACCACGCCATGAATTATAGAGATGTTAAGATAAGAAAAACAGAGAAAATCTGCATCTTCAAATTGATGAAATGGAGCAAGTGATGAAAAATATAGTCACTCTTTATGTAGATTTAGGCTTTTCTGGAACTAGAAATCAAGGTCCTTTCTTACAAAAACAAATACAGTCGAAATATTCTCAGCAGTCCCTGTCATTGTGGCCTAAACTGTTCCGAAGGGAGCCACAAATGGCTTCTCTAAAATTGACAGGAGGTTGAGGATGCTGCTTTAACCAAGAATAGGGAGCTGAGACTTCCAACCCACTTCATAACTGCCATTTCTGTTGCTTATGAAAGGAATTCTCTTTGCTTTGCTGCATACCAGACTTTTCAGCACTCACATTTCTCTCCTGATGGAGAAACCCGTGATGAAAAAACACTTCTGCCAAGAGAGACTCCTCCTGGATTAAATAAAACTGCTGTACTCCTTAACCTGACCTTTAGCGTGAAAAAAAAAAAAAAATGAGTTGGGGACCATGATTAAAAGAACTTCTCAACAATCTTTCACCCAACCGCCCCAAAATGGTTGCAGAGGCTCGAGCTCCTAAGTTGGTAACATCCTGCTCTTCTTTGGGTCCCTGTGTGCTTGGTAAGTTTTCCTTTTCACGAAGTGGCAGGAGGGGTCAGTAGGGGGAGGAGTGGGAGGGAGGGGGAGAGCGAGAGGGAGGCCATGAATTCATCTGGAAGTCCTGGGAATCCTGCAGCATCTACTTCACATAGCTTTCTTTGCTGGTTCAACTCCAACAGGAGGGTATGGTTTCACATGGGCAGAACTAAGCCAACATTTGGGTTGTATTGGTTATTTTGCCAGTTCATAGCCAGCATGTGATAGGAAGTTTACTTGTTGGCTATTTGGGTTGACCCCATTGATGATAAATTACAAATTCTGAAGGTCAGGGATGGGATCAGTTCAACTCACCCTGCATCAGCTCCAAATCCACACACAATTGTTAAACAAATGCCAGTCAACACAGATGCCAGGAGTAACTGTGTTTGTTAAAAGGGGCTGACTTTTTAAAGGTCATCTTCTCTATTTTTCACTCCAAGTCCTAATGGATGTTCACTCTTCCTCACTCTCTTTCTCTCTACGCTGAGGCAGTACATAACTTGGAAAATTCTTCCTCAGTCCCATGGGAAGCAGACCACGCTTCAGCAGAGATGTACAACACGGTCTGGCTTGACTAGTAACAGCCCACATGTTTCCCGGTGTGTGAAAGTGGTATTGCTCAACCTCAGGAGTAATGAAAGGTGGCTCAGTGGGTTGAGCCGCTGCCTTCGGCTCGGGTCATGATCTCAGGGTCCTGGGATCGAGTCCCGCATCGGGCTCTCTGCTCAGCGGGGAGCCTGCTTCCCTCTCTCTCTCTGCCTGCCTCTCCATCTACTTGTGATTTCTCTGTCAAATAAATAAATAAAATCTTTAAAAAAAAAAAAAATTGGCACCAGAGTCCAACATCTAAAGACTGTGGCTACTGTGTGTACAGTTGCTACAGAGGATGTTTCTAGTACAAGAACTAAGGGCTCGTTCCATTTCACACGCTGAGCTCTTAATCAGATTAACAGTGGCGCTGTTAAATCTCCTATCACTGAAACATGGGCAGCTTCCTACAGACATGAGTGTGACAGAAGCTGCCCAGAACTTTCTGTGGAAAGTGGTCTCTGCCCTAAGAAGTTAGCCATGCTAACTGGTCCCTTTCCACAGCATAGATGCCAAAAACAGCACACCACAAGCACTATAGCGATTTACAGATGACTGCCACTAGACTTCAAGGTCATCTTCTATGACCATAGAGTCAAAAGTGACCTTTCCATAACAGAAAGCCCCAGAGCACATTCCTACCCCTCATCATAAAACAAAGCACTTCAGATTGGCTTGTCTCTCCCCCTCACTGAACACTTAGCCCCTCAGGAGGAGTCTGTGTCTCACTCATTACTTCCGCACAGTGTCTGTCACAAGACTCGGCACCAAGTAGATTCTCTATTGTGTTTGTTGAATGAAATTAGTTAGAAACAAAACATGCTAGATATGAGGTAACCTGTAAAGGGACGATTAGGAGGTCAGCAGAAGGTCATTATCCAAGACCAGTGAGTAATAATTACTCTTTTTATTAGAATCTCTAGTCCTAAAATGCAGGCTGCTTCTTAAATATCTATAGAAATGGGAACCAGAAATGAGAGTTGGGGATGGAGGGGGAGTACTGTTTAATATGAAAGAATGACAGATTTGGGTTTGACATAGTTTTCTAATATTTGCTTAGGGAAGGACTTATTTTGACCTCACCAGAGGATGAAATCTGAAAGACCCAAGACATGAAAGGAAGAATGGAATGAGCAACATCAAGGGTAATGAATTTCCTATCACTAGAGGTATTTTACTAAAGGCAATGGTGTGCAGCATCTGACTTGTACTTCCTGGAGAGAGCTGGTTGTAAGTATCTTCCCAGGGCTGTGTTCAAAGATGTTGTAGTGGTAGCTTGAAATCAGCCATGGTGGGAGTATTTACACCATGGAAACTATTAATTACAAACAAACACCTTTAAATTTTCCCCAGAGAGCCAGCTGTTAGGCATCTACCAGCATAGCACTGATTAACGATTCAATGCCTGATATTTATACATGAGATCCTACACTTAAACACAGTTGGCAAGATAACCTTTCAGGCCTCTACCAGCACCAAGTTATTTGATACATCTCTTGCCCCCTCTGGAGAACCTCACGCCTTGGATGGCTGTCATTGTTGCTGGCCCCACAACCAAGGTTCCCAGGCCTGCTTATCTCACCTGTTTAAACTCGTATGGACTTGGCCAGAGATCTGGCTCCCCAACACCAACACCACCACGCCCTGGCTCAGTACGTACAGATTTAGCCCCCCAAAGGCAGTCCTGCTCAGAGCCCTGAGTTGGCACATTGCTGGGGATAATTTCCTGCTCTGTGGCATGAGAGCTTTCCCCAAGCTCCGCTGCAGACGTGGAGCAGCCCTGGACTCCACATGCTTGTGAACAAGCAGAGGCTGCAGGGCAGGGCCACTAGCATTTTCTTGCAGATAGCATGTGGTTTCTGAGATCTACCTCAGGGATCCCATCCTCATGAGGTCAAGAGTCACATGGGGCTAATGGGAGGGCCTGCGGGTACAGGAGTCACAGGAGACACAGATGAAGGTAATTAGCAGTTGTCCCAAAGCAAAGTTGCAACAATGGCAGCACTCAATGCATGGGGACACTTGGCTTCCTCCCGTGAATAAGGAATTCATCTGGCTTCAGCTCTCTTCGTCCTCAAAGCCACAACAGACCTAGAGAAATCCCCCATGCACATGTGGCTACTTGTTTTCTCCTTTTCATGACACATCCATGGCCTGACAGGCAGTAAGCACTGAAAAAGTATTCTCTGAGTGAGCAAACTAACAACCATTTTCTGCCTTGGGCCTCTCAGACTTCATCTCTCTCTGAGGACTGGAACAAGTACATCTCCTCCAGAAGGACTTCTCAGACCCTAGGTATCAGGCATACCACAAAAACCCAGGGCTTAACCCCAAATCATTCCTTTTCCTTCTCAGAAACTCCCCCAGTGGAAGTCATCCTGTGAAGACCCCTACTTGGACTTGTCTTGACTTCCTATGGGTCTTGTTTTTTCAAGGAGACCATGAGCTCCTTGAGGGAAGGACCCAAACTTCTTCTTTCTCTAGCGTCCTTCTATAGTGTCTAGCTCAATGTCAGGGGTCTCAAGGTTCCATGATTATTGGTCATTGGCTAGGCTCTCCAATCACTGGATCATAGATCAGCTCTAGAAGATATTTTCTCTCTCGCTCTTTTTATTGCTTCTCTTGTTCTTTGCCTTTGCATGTACACTGGGTTGCAGAATGGACTCCATGCCAGCAATGCCTCCCCAGAGAGTGACAGAAATGGCAGCCACTTCCCTAATGAGGAAGCAGCAGAGCCCAGAGGCTAAGCACACCCAGCACTCCCTCATGACCAGGTGACACAGAGCTGGCCCTGCCTTGTTCTTGGAGAAAACTGGACTGACTAAAAGACAGTTCTGGGCACAGTATCCCCACAGAACAGAAACAAAAATAGCATGAAGCACCTGGCCTTCCCCAATTCTAACTTAGTCTCAGAAAAGAACACAAACTTGGGGAGAAATGGATTTACTTTCCCTGAAAGAATTCAGAAGTCATCTGGGGAACATGTCAACCATTTGCCAACTTCAGACTTAAATTAAGTTTAAATTTTTTTTAGAGCTCATAATGCTTATGCAAATTCTAAAACTGAGCAAGATATTTGCTACTTCATTGTACAAAAATCTAAATCCAGGAGAATCAGTGTTTATTACTGATTCCAAACTTAGAACCATGAGAGTGGATTTGTTTTGTTCAAATAAATACTATAATTGAATCATCCTCACATCTACCTGTCTTAGTCTGCTTGGGCTGCCATAATAAAACACCACAGACTGGGTGACTTAAGCAATAGAAATTTATTTTCTCACAGTTCTGGAGGCTAGAAGTTGAAGATCAGGGTGCCAGCACGGTCAGGTTCTGGTGAGAGCCCCCTTCCTGGCTTGCAGGTGGCCACCTTCTTGCTGTGTCCTCACGTGGCCTTTCCTTAGTGTGTGTGTGTGTGTGTGTGTGTGTGTGTGTGTGTGTGCGGTGCGCACACGTGGAGGGATCTCTCTTTCTCCCTCGTTCTCTTCTTTTAAGGCCAGCAATCCTATCAGAATAGGACTCCTCCCTTATGACCTGATTTAACCTTAACCTTACCTCTGCCTAAAAGCCCTATCTCCAAGCACAGTCACACTGGGGGATTATGAATTTGAGGGGTGCACAATTCGGTCCATAGCAATGTCCGTGATGAGTTTTGCCACGTCTCCAAGTTCTTCCAGACTACTTATCTTTCTCATGGTAGGCATGTGTCTGATTAATATAACCCACTGTCTTACAAGAAATCTAAACAACAGCGCATAGAGAAAAAACATCACTTCATCTAGTCTGTCATGTTCCCATTACTCGGATCAGCTCCCCCATCCCCTTGCAATCACCATTACACCGCAGAGATAATTACCTATCTGAGGGCTGCAGTCCTCCCACATAACCTGAAGCCATTGCCATTTGTCACAACAGATCATTTCCAGAACTCTGACAGCCAGTCCTGGAAGCAGGAAGAATGCTCATTTTCCTCACCCTGCCAGAGCTTCAGAAAGAACTCAGCTCAAAATAGATGCTATTGAAGAAGGAGACACATGAGGAGGCACACAGCCTATCAATACCTCGCCGCGGGCCTCTCCTTGCCCTCCATTCTATTGACCACATGAGAGCCGCTGCTGGAAGCTTTGTAATCCAAAACCATCAAGTATTCATGCGGCTGGCAACCACAAATAGAAAATGAATTGAATCGCTCTCTTTCAAATTAAGAGAATGACATTGTCTGGGAAATGATGATTTAAAAAAATAGTTCAAAATATTGGTTTGAACTTCCTTCCCACTATTCTTTCTGCTCAGGCTCTTCTCTCTGTTTTTTCACAAGGTTTCCCTCCCAATGGTTTAGAGACCTTGTGTTCAGTAACACGCTCCCAAGAATGAGGGGCCAAAGTCAACCCTGACTTTGTACATCACTATTTCCAGGGTAGGAACTAAACTTTTCCTCCTTCAGTACTTCACAGTCCATCTTGATGGATTTTAAGTTTTATTTCTTAGATATTCTCGAATGTGCCTCTCTTTTGCACTCCTTCCACCCCTGCTTGAGTTCAAGCCACCATGTCTTCTCTCACCTGGGCACACACCTACCTCTCACAAAGTCTCGGTGGCCCTAGGTTCTCTTGTGTCATCCATCCACCACATGGAAACCTGAACCATCCTTCTATGGCACTAAGCTTCCTTGCTACTTTGTTGTAGAAACCTTTTAGCGGCTCCCCAAGGCCCTGAGGACAATGCCTACACATTACAGTATGGCACGCAAGGCCTTCTGTGACCTGGTCACCGTGGTAACTCGTGATGTCCCTATGGGCCAGGCCTCCAGAGGATGCTAGGAGAACCTATCCAGCCACAAGAGATGTCACACTCAGGTTAGTCTTTCATCCTAACCCTCGAGGGACAAGAACCACACAGGTAGAGGGGATCTTAAAAAACACAACACGTAGGCCCTTGTTTCTAGGCAGAGGGCATCTAAATCACAGCAGGGAGAAGGCTGGCATGGTCTCAAAGACTTCTCCCTTCCCTGGGTCTGACTTCAAAGGAATTCCTCTGCCAAACAGTGGTTTAGATAAAGAGCAAAAATATCCTATGAGAAGTAACGCCATTTAAAATCAACACTAATGATTGGACTGAGAAGCTGTTTAAATCCTATGGCTGTTCTTCGTATGGCGGATAAAGTGCAGAGCAACCTTGCAAGATGTTTTAAATGACTCATCCTCCAAAAAGAGTCTCCTCTCCACAGTAGACCCGTATCATTCATCTGTGATTACGGCTGTCATTTTGCACAACATGAGAATGACTTTGACGGCTGTGCTGATGTGGGGAGAGGTGAGGAGACAAGTCAAGGGGGACAGATTAGTTCTGGAAAATCAGGCATTTCCTGGGTCACCCTGGAGTTTTTACCTTTGAATTTGGTCTCCTGGAGCATTAAGTCATCCTGAAATCTTTCTAAAATGAGAACGACTCAAGTGCCAGTTGCACAGAGCCTTTCTTGAGCTGCAAAACAGATAGGAGCCATGCAGAGATGAGAGGCTGCAATCACCTCGAAGGCACAAGGCATGGCTCCATCTCCATACTTTGGACACAAAACTCATAGCATGACCTGAGCCCACTTCCCAGGAAACTCATCAGCCCATGAAAGGAAACCCCACCACAAGGAAGTCAAGACTCTTCAGTCTATTTTCCTCCCTCCTCTTCCATTCTCCACTCTCCTAACCAAAGCATGCCCCAAATTCCACCTAGAGAACCCTACACTCTGCATGGATCATTGATCATCCACCCACAAAACTGTCCATTTTGCCAAATGAAAGACATACATGCTTCTAATTAGAGGCTTCATGCCAAACTCCAGGGTCAGTGAGGAAGGGAAGTGTTCAGGATCCTTCCACAGGCCCTATCGTCTATCCTGGCCATCCTCTGGGGATAGATAGCAGGAGGGCAGAAGTGGTGCTGCCTCCTTTGGTCAGGCCCAGCTCCCAACATTGTTGCATGAGAATGGCGCTCAGCCATTCCCATCTACCCTCAATCCAGAAGGGAGAAACGTTTAATGTCTAGAACCCCATCCTGAGGCCCCTGGACCAGGACACTCAAGTCAAGGCTTTGCCCGATCTACACCAGAGCCTTGGTCTCACCATCCCTATGATGAGGAACAAGGCTGCAACAACATTCTCCAAACTTCCCTGTGGGGCCAGGTGCTCCATTCTCAGGGCTGTGGAAGAGATTTTTCATTAGAAATAGGCACAGAACAGGATGCCTGGGTGGTTGAGTTGTTAAGCATCCGCCTTCAGCTCAGGTCATGATCCCAGGGTCCTGGGATCGAGCCCTGCATTGGGCTCCCTGCTCAGTGGGGAGCCTGCTTCTCCCTTTCCCTCTGCCCCTGCTTGTGTGCCCTCGCTCACTGTATCTCTCTGTCAATAAAATCTTTTAAAAATATTAAATCTTTTTAAAAAATAAATAAATAAAAGAGAAGAGAAGAAAGAGGCACAGAAGAAAGCTTCCCAGGAGGCCTCATAGGACTACAGCAGAAATGGGAGAAGGCACGTGCCTTTGAGTCTGAGAGAGCTGGCCGAACACAAGAGCACTGCCCACTCCAGACAGGCTCCTCATTGGCAGGAAGATCACTGCAGAAAGGTGACTGGGGCCTGCCCACCCCAAACTCTCAGCAACCTGCCACATTCTACCCTAGTCATTCAGTTCCTGGCATAAGCACTGATGTGGGAAACAAAGGCAGAAGAAAAATTACTAAATTGCCTTACTATCTACAGCCCATTAACAAGTCCTTGAAACAGGCAGTGTGACATTCCTCTAGGGACTCAACTGCCTCCATGTTAATACTTTGTTAAAGGCAAAAGACAATCCTAGCATAATCTCCCCCACAGCCTCCACCACCAGGATCCTGAAAGTTTACTCTAACATATAAAAATTTCTTTAGAAATTTCCTTTATCTCTAATCCCCCCGCCAAGATATGTGTTGGCAATCACCGTTCCAAGCATATGACCCACTGATATACATCCAAAAGGTCATAACTAAGGTTTTATTAGATGGTAATAAATGACTTTTTCCTAACAATAACTAGCCCCCTCAAGGTCCTGGAAACCTTGTTTCCAAATTCCCTAGAGTCTTTAGCTATCCCTAATCTCCTCCCAAATCGAAAGTGTAAAATGGGCCACTCCTCACAACCCTGGTGCAGCTCTTTCTGCCCATGGGTCCTGTCCCCATGCTTTAATAAAACCACGTTTTGCAACAAAGATATCTCAACAATCCTTTCTTGGCCATTGTCTTCAAACCCTAACATTCTTTCCTTCATCAAGCATGATACTTTCCAAGTCCTAGGTAAGAATAAACACCTCCCTGCCCCCCGCCGCCAGGGAAAGGATCACCTACTGGGTTCCCAGCAGGGTCAGAGAGATGAAACGACCAGATCAGGAATCTGTGAGTCTGGGTACCTGCGCAGTCACTGCTGATGCCTTGCCCTTACCCTCTCCACCATTATAATGCATGCCAACTGCATGGCTTCCAAACACAGGGTCCCGAAAGTTTTTGTCCTAGGGCTTTCTCCAGCCAACAGAGTCTGCTGAGGCTGTGCACAGAGCAAGCCTGAGTGCTAGGGAGTCAACACTACTCACCACCAGCAGCAGCCCTCAACCCCTGGTGGATGGGATTTGTAGGACCAGTATCCCAGCCCTCTCATTCCTTGGTTGTGATAATTCTGGGCACATTCTGCACTGTCTTCCAGAGCTCCTGAGTCTGATGTACTCTAAGTCACTCACAGAGTAACCCACTAGACCCTCTACTGGCTTCTTTCCCTTCCCGATCTTACTTCCTCACTTTCCACCCTGCACTGTCCAGTGTCCCTTGGGATTAGAAGCCAAAACGATGTGATGCCAAAGCCCCAGATCTTTCCACAACACTAAGCCCCTTTCTTTGTACAGAGCTGTCCCCCAGGGGCAGTAGGGGAGAGGGGCACTGGAGAGTCCTTGTCTTCGGAGACCACACTGGCCTCTGAGTCAATAACTTATCCACAGGTGCTGCATTCCTGGCATTCCGTGCCTGTTTTATGCAGTTGGAGTCCAACACAGGTGTTTGGCTACGAATCCAAAGGCTAGGAAGTTTTGTTGCTGTTATTTGTTGTTGTAGTTTTGTTTTGTTTTGTTTTGTTTTGTTTTGTTTTGTTTTGTTTTGCTTTAAGTAGGGCTGCTTTAAAGAGGCTACAACACCAGGGATTCTGGTATTGGATGTCCCTTTAGATTCATTCCAAAGTTGAATTTCTGTGCAATAGCCCACAAGGCAGAACTGGAAACATATCATAATAAAAATTCCCCCCTTAGAAAGTCATAGTTGAACGGCTGTTATAATTGTTGGGGACTTTATGAAAAGAGACCACAGCCTAATTTTGGAAATTAACCTAGCACCAGCTGCAGCTTCCTGGCCCCAGCCTGCAGACATATATCCTTGTCTTCACACATATGCTCATCTGGACATGGGATGGCCTCGGGGGGCTGAGGCATGCAAGATGAAATCCCACAAATCTCCATTATTAAATCCATGATATATTTCAAAACCTACCCTCTATCTCAGTAATGACACCTCTGACATCCCTCCAAAGTAGGAGAGAGGGAGGGAGGGCTGTAGTGAAAGAGGGAGGGAGGTTCTGTTTTCCTCTAACCACATGCACCAGCTTCTTCTCTGCCATAACCCTGGGAACAGTGAGACAGGTCTCATGCAACACCCCCAGACCACGGAAGAGACTGTCAACCACCGACTGATTTAAATCTGCCCAATCTCACCTTCCTTTGGTCCCAGTATCCTCAGATTGCCTTAAGATAGTCCAGACCCACTGGGATGCTCTTCCCCGGCTATCTCTGGGGCCCAAACCTCATTTTATTCCTCTTCCACTCTTCTCCCCTCCAACAATTTACCTCAATCTCTCTCTAAGCAGATATATGGAAAGCAAAGTGAATACCAAGTGAGCTTCTCCAACAGAAGACAACTGAGCCCTAAAGAGCCACCTTTGGAATTCTAAACTTGCCTAAAACGTATTTGAGATTGTCTTCAAGCTCCTCTGGGTGTGAATCAACCCTTTGTGGCAGCACTACCTCCATGGAAAGGGTTTAGAAGTCTTCACTAAGACACAGACAAGCTGTTGAGGGCTTTGCAGTTATTTAGAGGAATTAAAAACCTTAGACTCCACCTTTAACCTCTGGGTATCTCCCTATAGTCATCTCTGCACATCCTACCCATCCTTCAAAACCCAGCCAAATGCCACCTCCTCTTGAAAGCCCTCCCTGATTCCATATGCCAAAGGAAGGCTCTTATGCTCCAGACTTCCCTGTACTTCCCTCCTTGGGTGGTGCTCCATGTTACCCTTACTTGTGTGCAAGCCCCTACATTCTCAGTGTGTAGCAGGCTCCTGGCAGGGAGGCCTGCCTCTTCATTTCTGGCCCCAGCTCCCACCCCCAACATCAGCATAGAGTCTTCTTGCTGCAAAAAGTGCTCCATACATTTTAGAGGAAGAAGATGGGCAAAGGAATAACTTTTTAGGTCTCTCCATGACAAGAGTGGCAAAAGGAAGGCATAGGGCAGATGACATTCCCCTGTCCCATGTGACATCACTTCTTTCCTCAGCAGAATGGAGCTGGCAGGAGATAGGAAGGAAGAGTAAGTAATGAGGAAGAGGAACAGACAGTCCTTGATCATCCAGGCCCAGTTAAAAAACAGGAAGTACTTTCACAGAAGGATTTTAGTACAAGAAACAAGTTACAGAGTGGCCAAAGGCAGGGAACAATGAGGTAACCTAGACATCATCCATAACTAGACCCTGCTGGAAGGTTACAAGACAGAGATAGTATTACCAGAGTCCAGGAGCCAAGGCCACCAGTCAGATCTGAGAGCAAAGAGGGCCACGCAGTCTATGGTAAATACAACCCTAGAGGAGATGCGGCCATTGCCCTAGGCACTGCCCTAAACAGAAAGGGAGAGACACACCCTGACTTCTGCCTGTTTCTTGCCCTTCAGGTTCCCACTGGGGCCTCCCATTGGCCAAACATACTCTGAAACCAGAAGGTAAGGGAACCTGAGGAATGCCACCTAAGCCCTTGACTGCTGCTGTGATGCCATTTGGAGCAGGGGGTGAAATGGATCTGAAGCAACAGTACAAGAACATTCTTCTTTCACTTCTTCCACAACAAGCATCTGTCCCATCCCTGCCATGGTCCTGAGTTTTTCTTTCTATGTCCCTCCTACCACCACCCCTGCCATGCCAATTCAGGCCATGAGTGGAGATACTTCTGTAAGTCTGTTCCAAGAGGACAACCAGCCAGGTCAGGGAGGGACACTGGTTGGACCTTGGATGATCAGCCCCTGATCAAGGAGCCCGGGCAGGCAGGTTTGGCCTGGCTAGTCAGGATCCAGAGCAGTGCAGGCAAAGGGAACCACCAAGCCTGGCAACAGCCTGGGCGAACTTAGAACTGCCCAACTCCCTCACCCCACTCCCAAGGAGCCCCCATCCCCATGGGACCATAAAGTCAACTCTCTCAGGGCCATATGATTGACCTGGCCTCTCAGGGCTTCAGGATGCCTCTAAGATCATGGATTTGCCTACCACCCTCTACTGCAATCTGATAAGAGCCAGCAGAGGTTTGAACCACAAGAGGGAGGAATTAGGAAGCCTGCTTTCCAGAACCTCGAAGCCAGTGGCCAGTAATGCCGAGAACAACCAACTCTGACACATAAGCAGAGCTCACACGCCCATGAATGTTTACAGGAAAATATGGAAGAAATCCCACTTTGCAGAGAAACAGCTGGGTATTTAGAAGCTTTGTTTATACTCAAGGATCTGCCTCACGAATCTGACATGTTAAATAAACTCATTACCACCCACCTTGTCCAAACTTTCATCAGAGAAATGGAAAAGGACCAACAAGGGCAGGTAGACCCTGGCTCCCGAAGTTCAGACTCAAAATTCTGAGTAGTCTTATTCCTACTCTACCCCAACCTTTTTGAGATTTTTTGCATCAAGCTTTAGCCTTGGTTTTAGGGTCACTGACGTTGGGAGACTCTGAGGCTATGCTAAGCCCAGAAGAGATGGGGCATTTAGAAATTTGAAGGCCAGGGGTGGCAGCTTGGCTCATACAGACAAAGTCATTGTTGGGGCCTGGGAAGACCCACCTTCTCAGTGGCCAGAATAGTGTTACTGAACCAGACACATATCCAGAGTTTGCCAGCTGCTGCCCTACCCCAGGAAGTAAAGGCTGACCCACGAGACTTGGATGGTTCCTTGCAAGGTGGCTGTCACAGCCAGCTCAGGCAAGACAGGGAGTCTGGGGAGGTTTACCTCCCATATCCTTGCCTCCCTTTAGTGGCCTTCTTCCCCTATTATACCTGGGAGTACTCCAAAAGGCCTTAAAATGCCAGTCTGCCATTAGGCATCTTGGGAACAGATGCACACAGACACGGAACTAAACCCTGAGCCCTAGGACAGAACTCCCCGGTTGAGATGGAAGGGAAGGGGCCCCATTCTGCCTGGAGGGCCTCATCATGTCCCACCAAGTCTGAGGGTGAGTAGTCCAAAGCTGGGTAAGAAGGAGCCTGAGCAGAACCAAGGCAATGCCCTATAAACAAGTTCACCTCTCAGGAAGGAATCGTAGTCTCCTGGGTCCAGTCCACAAAGCCCCATAAGCTTCATTTCCTGCTGTCTCTACCACACTCCCCTCATCTGGCTCTTATGGTGCCTCAATCTTCACAACACAGAGCCTGGGTTTTCTTAGGCCAGCAGTTTCTGAGCCTTTGCCTGTGAATCTCCGCCTCCCATAAGGCTCTTCCCACCTTCCTTTCAAGGGCCAGGTCAACCACCACTTCTGGTCTCATCCTCACCTTCCCGGGCTCCTCACCCCCAGTGGACAGGGAACTCAATGGGGCAGGGCTCAGGAACGTGTCACCTGCCCTCTACCAGGCACACTCAGATTCCACAACTCAGTTCACAGAAAGAGAAGCCATGTCACTTAATCATATCAGCCACACTTCCCCACCTGATTTAGATTCAGGTGGACAATTCTGTTCCACATATCTGACCTGTTGGCCACAGACCTAAAAGGAAATCTCTATTATCGGATCCAGCCAAGAAAATGCTAAGCCAACCATAGCAGCCAAAAACGCATTCTGTGTTTTCCATGTATCTACAGACTCAAACAAGCTTCAGACAAACACAAAGTTGGTAACTTCTGATAAAGACTCCCCCAGGTTTGGACAAATTTAAAGGATCCCCTGCCTTGCCATTATCCATTTAAGATAACACATAAAGGGGCACCTGGGTGGCTGAGTGGATTAATGCCTCTGCTTTCGGCTCAGGTCATGGTCTCAGGGTCCTGGGATCGAGCCCCGCATTGGACTCTCTGCTCAGCAGGGAGCCTGTTTCCCCCTCTCTCTCTGTCTGCCTCTCTGCCTACTTATGAACTCTCTCTCTCTCTCTGTGTGTGTCATAAATACATAAAAAAAATCTTTAAAATAAAAATAACACATAAAAATGGATGAATCAGAAGGGTCTACTAACGGGACAAAAGACTCCATGGAATTCCAGTTCTCAAACGCTCATCCCCACCATGGTCATAATTTTTGCCATCATCCACTTACTATCTATGTTATTATTAATTTTGTATTTTTCTTCATATAACATTAAAATTACCCTCTTCTATTCAAACCGAGCTTTCTTCATTTAGTGCATTTTATTTTTCCTAATATCTACTAAGCCAAACGCAAAACAGCTAACATTTCCTTAAGTCTGTACACAACAGACAACCTTTGGGTCTCCCATTCGGGTCGAGCATGGCCACCTTGGGGGTGGCCCCCATTTGCTGTGTCTGCCTTTTGACTCTGTGGACTGAAATGTCACCACTTCTGCTCCACTTGATCAGGGAGCTGGCACAGTGGCTCCTGGGCCTGGCTCCCGGGCTCTCGGCTGACTCACTGACCCTGCCCAGAAGCTCCCGGGGGCCCAGTTAAGGAGGTTACTGTGAGCAGAGTTTGCAAACACTGGAACGGGGAGGTCAAAGCCAGGCTTTGTGCTCATTTCAGGGAATACGCACACCCACTCCAGCTCCCACCCACTTGCTCTCCATCCTCCAAGTAGCTCCGGCAGATACGAGAACCAGCAGGAAGCCTGTTCTCACAAAGACCTAGCTGAAGGTGGGGACTGGAGAGTCTTGCCATCTGCTCACGCGGTGCCTAGGGGCAGAGGCCATAGCAACAACAGCAGCAGCAACAGCAATAATAATGACAGCCTGCAGCCCCTGACGTCTTCCTGCCCAAATGCCAGGTAAATTTCGTGAGCACCTGGCACCATACCCACATGCTGCCTAGCTGGGGGAAGACAAAGGCTGAAGTCATTATAACTGTGATTTATGGAACACCTCCCTCTGTGTCGGGCTGGGATAAATGCTTTGCATACATTTGCTTACTTAAGGCTCACATGGCCCCTCGAAGTACTTAATACCGATGGGGAGCTTAATTTATAAAGGGAGGGCCTGAGGCTGACCTGTGAAGTGAAGGGACATGGTCACGCCCAGAGTCACGCAGCTTCTTTGCGTTCCCACAGCAGGAGTCGACACCCAGTGTAAAGGACTTCAACGCCCAGGAGCCTTCTGCTGCTCCTCCCAACCTACCTGAGACCAACCTTCCCCGCCATCCTGGTGTCCCCAGGTGACATTATAGTCCATTTTGGGGTGGTCAGCAGAGATTACACTCTTCCAGGCCTTGAGCACCATGCCAACGGGGAAACACTTGTCTCCAGAATGTCCCAACCACTGTTCTGGGCCAGTAAGCATCCAAGTTCCTGGAACTAGGCTGGGTGCTAGACAGGAATAAGAGGAAAGAAAGCTCAGTCACAGCACCGTATTGGCAACCTGAGGTATCTCAAGAGTAAACTCTTTATACCAGGGATCTTTTCCTTTTAATGCAGCAGAGTCAAAAGGAGAATTGAGGAGCGGGTAGGGGTGGGGTGCCTGAGTGGCTCAGTTGGTTAAGTGACTCTTGGTTTTGGCTCAGGTCATGGTCTCAGAGTTGTGGGAATGAGCCCTACATCAGCCTCCACACTCAACTTGGAGTCTCTTCCCCCTGCCCCCCCCCCGCTCTTGCGCTCATTCACTCTCTCTCTCTTTAAAAAAAAAAAAAAAAAAATCAAATAAAAAGAGAGAACTGGCCACACCCCATACGTCTTTGCCTCATGGCATGTTTGGAGGCACCTGCTATGCTGTAGTGAGTGCTCAAGGGTGTGGGCTTCGTTCATGCCTGGTCAGGGTGGTCTGCAGGATGGGGTTTACTCAGAGGGGGTTCAGCCTCTCTGAGAAGCTGTGGCACCCTGCAGGGCCTCACATACTCTGCCCAGCCTGCCTGTCTACCTCCATGCCACACTGCCTTTCGAGAACAATCAGATTCTGATATATCCATTCTGCTTCCTTGATTCATTCTATTAAATCCAGTCTTCTACCTTTTTTTTTATTATGTTGTTAGTCACCATATAGTACATCATTAGTTTTTGATGTGGTGTTCCATGATTCATTAATTTGTGTATAAAACCCAGCGCTCCATGCAATCAGTACCCTCCTTAATACCCATCACCGGGTCATTACTACCTTTTTAAAATACGACTCACTTTCAAAATCTCTCAGCTAGTCTCACCTGTTTGATTATGTTTCAACTAACATTTTTCTCATTACAAGTATGTGTGCATTGCACAAAACTGGAAAATCTGAAAAGTAGAAAGAACATAAAAATTGCTCAAATCCAACCACCCAGATGTAAGCACCATTAAAATGTTGGTATATCTTTTTTCCTTCTTTCCATCTTTTATCTAGGTGTGTGATTATTTTTAATTTTTTAAAAAAAGGAATTACACTATATACAGTTTATATCCTGATGTTTTTACTTAATACATTGTAAAGATTTTCTCAGGTAATTTAATGACAGGATTCTTCAAAAACATGATTTCTAATGACCAGAGTATTGTCTCATGGATGAGCCATGATTGAGTTAACTGTTACCATATTGCTGGACATTTCATCTGTTTCCAATTTTTTTCTATTAAAATAATGCTTTGATAGATACCTGCATATGTAAGTCTGTATATGAATCTCTGATTCTCCTCCAAGATATTCATAGAAGATGAATAGCTTGGCCCCCTAGGTATAGATATTTCTCAAACTTTCCAAACAAAGCATTTCAGAAAACTGCTTTAGCATCCCCAACCTCACCTGAAAATCAAAATGCTCATTTCACTACATCCTTAACATCACTGCATCTTATCATTTTAAAAATAATTTCTCTCTTGAAATATGAAAAATGATGTTGTTTTAGTGTGCATTTTTTGACTGTTAGTGAAGTTTGGCATTTTTCCATATGTTTATTGGCCTTTTTCCTTTTTCTTTTGTGGTTTGGTTATTCATGTCCTTTGCCCTTTTTACTCTTGCACACTCCTATTTTTCTTACTGAACTGTAAAAGATCTTAAACTGAAAATATGGAAGATGATATAAATATTTCCTTATCCTGTTTTTGGTTTGACATACTGATGTTGACATTTATCCCAGTAACTCACCTGGAATGTATTCTGATGTGTGGTATGGGACAGCAGTTCCCACATTTTAATGTGAAGCTCAGAGTAAACCTTAAAAATTTGCATTTTAAGGGATGCATGGGTGGTTCAATCCGTTAAGTGCCTGACCTTTGGTTTTAGCTCAGATGATCATCTTAGGGTCCTGGAACAGAGCCCTGTTCCAGGCCTTCCATACTTCCACACTGGGCATTGAACCTGCTGGAGATTCTCTCTCACCCTTTTCTCTCTGCTCCTCCCCTCCCCTCTAAAAAATTCTGCATTTTAAGAGTGCTCCAAGGAATTCTGATGGCTGCAGCCACACTCTGAAAAACACTGATAGAGTGAGAGGCTACATTTTTTGGTAATGGGTGAATTGTCCCAGCTTATTTATTGAATAACCTTTCTTTACCAATTGTCATAACATACTAAACAATAAATTACATTCCAATATCTACCTGGGTCTAACATCTTTTAGATTTTTGTTTAATATTCCCATAAACTGAAGCATTAATTTAGGGGAATTAGTATAAAAATAATAGCTCATATTTATTAAGCCATTTCCTTTGTAGCAGGCACTCCTCTACACTCTTGCCACATAACAACTCCCAACAATCTAATGAGGCAATTACTAGTACTGTCGCCATCTTAGAGATGAGGAAAAACCTAGGTCCAGAAATATTTAACAATTTAACCAGGACTACACATTTGGTAAGTAGTAAAGCTGGCACTAGGATCAGGGTAATATGACTATAAGCTGTTCCATGTCGTCTTCATGAAGCAGTGTCTCACATGCCTCCAAAGTACCAAGTCCTCCAATTCATGAACATGGCACACTTCTCCATTGATTCAGTTCATCTTTAATTATTACTCCGAGTAATATTCTGAGGTTCAACATATTGCTTACTCATTCCTAGATATTTTATATGCTTAAAAAATTAAAATAAGACCTTTTGCACTGAAAACATTTCCAGCTAGCTGTTTTTAATACTTGGAAAAACTACTATAAAGTATCTATGCAGCTTGGCCATCTTACTGAATTCTTATTAACGCTAATAATACTCCTATTAGTGCTTTTAAGTTTTCTTGGAAAGTAATTATACAATTTTAAAGTAACGATCACTTTGTTTCTTCTTTTCAATAGCTATACCTTTTGTTTTCTGGTTTCACGCTTTACTTCATAGAGTCATATTAAATGTAAAGGTGGGAGGGAACATTCTTATCATATTGCTGGTTTTAATGGGAATGGCTCTGCTGTTTCCCTATTTTCTACAAAGTTGGATGTTGGCTTAGACAAATATTCTTTATCCTGTTAAACAAACATTCTTTGCAACATAGCATTTTTAAATGTTAATTTCTGATTAAAAAATCTTTCTAAAATCTATTGACTTCTGTCTTCTTTAAATGAAAGATTCAGAGCATAATTTTCCTTGACAATTCAGAATCACTGATTGCATATCCACTACTGCAACATTTTGGGGCACACAAACATTCTTGCCTCTATAAGAACATGTCTCCTGCCACTATGTTTCTTGAAGTCAGGGCTCTGCTTTTTATGTTTCTTTTCTGTGCTCTTAAGTTGTCATTTCCTCCTGACGGCAAGGCATGTGTCTCTAATTACTGTTCACTATAGAGTTTTTGTAGAGCACTAAGTTAGAGAACCCTACTTCTTAAAGCTATATGTAAAATGAGAGTAAGCTCTGAGAAAGCAATTTCTTTAGGAGTGAGAGTGAGTTTTATTACAAATAAACCTTGATCCATTATGGCTGATTTTAAACTTCTCCCTGTATTCAGTGGTTGTCAGTCCTGCTCCAAGGGAGACAGGATTCCAGCTAGGGGGAGCATTATTACCCCTATAGGCAAGAAAGCAAACATAAACATGCTTTAAGAACTTCAATAATAAAACAGGAGTAAAGCAGACAGTAAAACAGAAAATTAAATGAAACATCTCATTCTATAATCATTCAAGAGGCTTCTTATGAAGTTATTGGGAGATTTCATCCTAAGACACAATGAAAATTATTGTTATCCATGCCCTTTCTACCTTGGAAAGAACACAAAGGAGGAACAGTAAAGAATCTACCGGCGTGGGCATCTGGGTGGCTCAGTGGGTTCCAGGCAGGTCATGATCTCAGGGTCCTGGGATTGAGGCCCACATCAGGCTCTCTGCTCAGCAGGGAGCCTGCTTCCCTCTCTCTCTCTGCTTGCCTCTCTGTCTACTTGTGATCTCTCTCTGTCATATAAATAAATAAAATCTTAAAAAAAAATGTAAAAAAAAAAGAATCTACCGGGGCAACTGAATCTGGTTTTGTATACATCTGTCTTCCAGGGTTACTCAAGTACTGACACTGCATGAAGCTCTATGTATGCTAGCAACTCTGAGGGGACACAACCCTGGAAGAGAATTGAATGTGCACAGAATTATTACAGTAACAGGCAGCACATGCGTGAGGGTCGGGGTTGCAATTATCAGATTCAAAGAAACAGTCACTTGAGGTAGGAATGCCAGAGAAAGAAAACAGGCATCCCTGTCTCATGCAGTGGGGGAAAGGCCGTGGAAAAAGGTCTGAGCCTGTGGGAATGGATGCCTGGGGCCGGTCACGCCGCTCTCCAGGCTGGAGCTGGCCCAGGCCCATCCTCAGTCACACACCTGGCTTGTTTTTCTGGCACCGAAGATTCCACATACCCTTCCTCATATACCAGTCTTACTTTTGTTGCCAAATGGCCTACAGACATTTCCTTTAAGTAAGCGTACATAGTTTTATACAACTGGGTTTTTGCATTGGGAAGTAATATATTCATGTGGCTAAAACACAAATCAAATAGTGCAAGTGGACATGCAGTTACAAGTGAGTCTTTCTTTTATCCCAATCCCTCTCAGGCTCTCCCTCTCAACCACCAATTTTTAGTGTACCCTTCTAGAGATTTCCGCAAATGTACAAGCATACATGAATAAATACACATTCTTTTAAACAGATGATGGTAAGTTATACACCTTGTTCTGCATTTTGTTTTTTCCATCTGATCATCTAGCTTGGAGATGGAGTTAAACCTTAACCCAACAGGCTCAGACTCCCTCCCCCAATCCTTGCAAGGAAAGGTAATCTGTAAACCACCTGCAGAAGTGTAAAGGGACTTGCCATGTGTCCCTCTGCCTGGAACACATTTCTGCAACTCTGCACAGCAGTTTCCTCAGGCTCCGGTCTCAACTTAAAAGTCACCTCCATCAATGTGTCCTCTTGGGTCACCTTATCTAAGAAATACCTGCCACCCCCGCCGGATGGATTCTTCTCTCGGAACAGGGTATGGTTTCTCCATACCATTCAACAGGGTATTCAACTACTTCATTTGCCCATCTATTTACTGGTTCACCATGCGTCTCTTTCCATGAGACAGCCCCTCGATGAGGTGGCAAGACCATGACTACCGCGATCACTGTCATTCTCCTGGTGCCCAGCACACACTGCCTGTGACAGGTGCTCTCTGCGCACTGGGTAAGAAAATAAAGTAACCTTGTGACTTTACAAAGCTCCTTTGTTTCCCAGTCGAGGGACAGATGAGGCAGTATGAGATCATGGGGTAAGAATTAACCCCAATAAACTGATGGAAAAACAGGTTTGGAGAGGAAGTATAATTTGTCTGAGGCCACACAGTGGGTCAGTGATAGTCAAAATTACAACTGAAACATTGTGATTCAATTCATTGTGACTTTTTCTGCCTCTAGAAAAATGCCGATTTATACTCATCAAATCTCAGCTTCCAAAATGACAGTCCTTGTTTTCAAATAGGACCCTAACTCTACAGATATCCACAGATAAGGGGCCCAAATCCCTCATACTCCTTCCTCCAGTTAAGATCTAAGGATGTGCCCCACGCCACCCCAGGAAGCAGCTAGCCCCTCAAGGAACACAAACTGTCCTCCTCACATTTGACAACTGTTAGGGATTTGGGGCACCAGAAAGAGCCCAGGAATTTCTTCTCACACTTGCATAGCCAGCCTGGGGAGAAGAGAGCCCCTTAAACCTCTGACCCAGCCCCCTCACTTCCACAGATCAGTGTGCTATCCATCACGGAGCAGTCCCCCACATACTGCACCCTCAGTCATTATAGACCCGCATAGCTGCATGATCAAGGTCAGAGTGTGGAGAAGGGGCGCATGGCTTCAAGTGGAAAACTGCTCTTCCTCAAATGGGTCAGGCTTTCTGGAAACCACCTCACTAGCTGGCCCATTTGCAGACAGAGAAGGAGAAGCAGACTAGCTGACTCGGTGGACACTTAGAGATCCTGGTGTCTAGACAAAGTGTGGGAGTGGTCAAGGCAGGATATGGTCAGGGTGGGGGGCAGGAAACATGAGAGAACTGAAAGGTATTATGGGCTTCACCAGCAAGGAATTCACTCTCTCATGAGCCACAGTGGTAATCTCATCCATTTTATTGCTCCTCTGAACTATAAAAGCAAACCAAAGACACATTGGGGCAGCTTCTCCAGGCCTGGAAAACCTCTCCTTTATGGTTGGGGAAGTTTGTTCAGAGACACAGAAACAAAGGCACCTCAAATGGTGATGTTATGCTTCCAAGGAACTTCCTTACTCATCTTGTGTTGCGTATACACCCCAATGAAGTTTCACTTGCCCTGGGAGAGAGCGTGACCTGTGTACCAGGAAAGACAGAAGAACCCTGGGCATTTGGGAGTCAAAAAGAGCTGGCATCCAGCTCAGGGTCTGCCACTCATCGACAGGGACCCTCGGCTGAGCCACTTATCTTCCCTGAGCTTTGGCTTCTTACCTGTTAATCCACCCTGACACTACCGCTGGGTGACAGGCCTGGTCAGGACACAAAGAACCTGTCACAGAGCACAGGTGGCTACCTGCTGACCCTGAAGGGCTCTGCACAGGGACAATGGTGTCATTTGTCTATTTAGAGGATTAAAAATCACAGATGGCTTATCTGCAGATAAATGCTTCTCAAATACTTTAAAGATTTTATTGATTCATTTGAGAGAGAGCGAGCACTCAAGGAGAGCAGGGAGAAGGGGAGCAAGAGAAAGGGAGAGAATCCCAAGCAGACTCCATGCTGGGTGCAGAGCCTGACACACAGCCTGACACACAGCCCGATCCCACAGTCCTGAGATCCTGACCTGGGCCAAAACCAAGGTTCGGATGCTTAACCGAATGAGCCACCCAGGTGTCCCTTAAATATTTCAAATGTAAAATTGAAAAATGAAGTCAGATCCTAGCAAATTATCATCAATTTCTAGGGCCTCATATTAACTTTGAGTTTAACCCAAATTAACATATTCCCCAGCTTTGTCGAGATAAACCAATAACTCAGACCATCACCCTCTGAACTGAAAATTTGAACATTTTATATGGATGAAAAACGTAGGGCTGGTAGAATGTGAGCCAGCGTGAACCATCAGGTCTCACTCTAGACACAGGCCTGGGCCCGACTTAACCGCGCGTCAATACAACTGCAGTGTAAAGGTTTTGAGCCAGTCTACCCTTGCTAAAAGGCCAGATTTTTTTTCTTCCCTCCCCTCGGGCTGAAATTGTTCTCACAGCTCTCTGCAGTGGCATTGCTTAGGAGAGTACCTAGCACATTTCAGATAATCAATACATGTTTCTTGAACTAAATCTGAAAATAAGATGGTAATTTGTGAAATGCTGGCTTTAAACAGCCAACATCTCTTTGACAACACTGTCCGAAGCCAGGTGTCCACTACCCAAAACTTGTAGTTCCTGTCGCAACACGGATTTTTCTCTGTTCATTTCTGGTGCTGCGGTAAAAACCAGCACTGCCAAGGAGCAGTCAAGACCAGGCAGAATAGTCTTGCTCAGCCTGAGACTTTCCACTGGCAAACTTAGGACAAATTTTCAAGCGCAAGTTCACTGCCACTTTCAAAGATGTGTCTTTCAGGATGCTCAAACTTCAAGCAAGGAAGATGATGTTAAGCGCTCATATTTCTGGAAAGCAAGTACCCAAGGTAAGCTCAACCCAGAGTGTCCACTGTCTCCATGGATACCCGCAGCATTTCTGCAGATGAGATGGTATGCCCCTTCTTCATTCAGAAGAGAGACCCAGGAACAGGTGTTTCCCACCAGACATGCTAGCCAGAAGAAGGCCACCAACCAGGAAATTCCCAAACCCTCCTAATCAGATCTAAATAGGAAGCCTTAGACGTTTCCAATCAAGAACCCCCAATCTTTCAAAGGTACACAGTCCTCATAATTTAGAACCCATCTTGTAAAGGAGTGAGGGCTGGGAAGGCTGGATCCTGGCCTGAAAGAACAAGCTTTGTTTTATATTCTTCAATAAGATTTTTTAAAATTATAAAGTAATTCATGTTCATTGCACAAAAGAGAGAGAATACAGAATGTTATAAAGAAGAAAATAAAAACCATCCAAATTTCCATAACATACAGATAATCATTATTAAAATTTCTATAAATGCATATGTATATGCATGTCTGTATATAAATATATATAATGTGTATGTGTGTATATATATAAATATATAATTAGAAGCATAATTTTTGCATCCCACGGTTCTCACCTAAAATTACTTAAAAGCATTTTCCAATGGCATTCAATGTTTATATTTCACGAACACCCACATAGACCTTACTCTGCACCAGGAACTATTCTAAGCGCCTCACAAGCATTAATCCTCACAGGAGGCCTGTGAGGTGAGTATTATTATCCTCCCTATGTGCAGCTGGGGACACAGAGCAGACAGGCAGCAGAGCTGGAGTTCACAACCTGCTTCTAACTCCAAAGGCCGTGCTCCCTCGCCCACCATGAGGCACTGTCTCTGCAGCCTTTGGAAACCTGACTTTTTAGGACTCAATAATATTCCAATTGGGTCTCCTGGGATTGAAGCAATGCCACATTTAAGTCCTCCAAGTCCTTTGCGGCCAAGGTCCTTTGGGCTCTCTCAGTTTGTTGACCATAGGAAGAGGATCCTGGCTATCAGATACCTCGACTGTTGACTACAAGCCACGTATAGCAAAGTAAGGGAAACACTGCCAAAGAAACACCCATTGTGAGAGCATTAGCTCTTTGACGCCTGCCACCCCCACCCCCAGGTCCTGGTGCTCCAGGGAGCGGCTGCTTCCCCACTTGTTCAAGATTGGGCAGGCTGCCTCATTTGCCTGCACTTTACTTTCTCTCACTAACACAGGGCACTTGGACCTGCCTGACAGGATGTTGATAAGACTTAAGGAGACATCTCGATGAACCTGAAGTACCTGGCCCAAGCTGGCCCAGGGTTGGGTACAGGACAAGCCTGTTTTTTTTTTTGGGGGGGGGTGTTGTTTGTTTTGTTTTTGGCTTTTAAAAATATACCTGTTTATTTCGTGGATGTCGTCTCATCCACTGGGATGGGAAGGACAGACTCTACAGTCGGACAAGGTAGGACTGACTCCCGGCCCTGCCATTTCCTAGCTGTGGGACTTTGGACAATTTTCCTACCCACTCTGAACCTCGTTTGCTCACCTGTGTAACAGGCATCATAATGGCAGCCACCACACAAGCCATTGTGAGAATTAGATGAAATAATACATGTCAAAGAATTTAGCCTCTGGCAGGGACTCGCTAAGTCCTAGCCCTTCGTACTACTTCTTTGCTCATTTTCTACCTTCTCTGATTTCCCCTGTGTTCATTCGTTTCTCTGTCGAGGTGGAGCCCGGGGTGGTGGGGGGGGTGGAGAGGGGCGGCGGCAGAGGAACCACCAATCAGGTCTGAGTCTGTGACACAGTAACCCTCAAGCAGCCAGAATTGAGGGGAGGTTAGAGACCTGGTCACCCTCCAACTTCCCTTTTCCAATTCACACCTCAGGAGACCTGACCAGTATGCCCAGCCACGGGCCACTGGCCACCACCATCAGAGAGTACTGCTGGGGTTTTGAAGGCCTCTTCCAGTACCCCACACAGTCACTAGCATTGCTAAAGGAATCAGGGAAGGAGAGCACTCTGAGGAGCTTGATCCTGCCCCTGGGGCTGGAATACCTGTTTCCAAAGTCCCTGTCCTTGGTTCCTACCTGAGGTATGCAGGAAAATGGCTGTCACCACACAGGCCTGCCAGCTTCCAGTGATAAGGCTCCCTAGGACTTTGAGCTGGCATGCCCCTCAAAGACAACACCCCCTCCCCAGCTCCAGAGAGATGCAATCTGGAGGCAGGGCTAGGCGTGCTGGAAGGCAGGCCTGCTTCTACAGTATTTCCACTCAGCCCTCGGGCTATAAGGGAGGAACAGGACACTCCTCAAAGCCAGCATCGTAATTGCAGGAGGCATTAAGTTTAATTAGGCTAATCATCTGCCTGAAGTCATTCACTCTCAACCTCCAAAAAGTGTCTTCAGAAGAAAATCCCATACCAGCTGTGGGGCTGGAGGGTGCAGGTGGAGGCTTAGGGTGCTAGTATCTGGAATTCCTAGGGGGCCTCCAGCATGGTCTCAAGAGTCTTGGGAGCAGAGCTAACCAGCTAAATCTATACCCAAGAAGGACAAAAAGGGGGGACTCCTCAGCCTCAGTCTCAAGCCAGCATCTGGGCCTGAACTGGAGGGGGTCTTTTCTGGTTTCCCTCTGAGCCTATTTGACTTGGTCAAGTGGAGGTCTGACCCAGGAAACCGTCGTGCCCAAGCACGTTCCCACAGGTCCTGTGGTTTAGTTTCTCCAGCCCTTTGCTCCCCACAGCAGTGGCCTCCTATCTGCCAGGATGATTCTCTGTTACCAGACAACCGGAGAGACAGAAAGACTTATCTGAGTGGACTAGTTCCTCACTCAGAAAACTTCATGGGAGGCTACAAAGCCCAGCTGAGAATGAAAAATCCTTTGCAACAAGGAAAAAAAAATCTATTTAGAAGCTAAAATTGAATCCTAAACCCCATAATTTAAAAGCCCCAGGGAGTAGAGATGCCAGCCGCCAAACCCTTGTATGTAAATGCCTTCCTGGAACTGGGGCATGGGGAGAGAATCTGGAAGCTGGGTCCACCCCCAGGTCTGCAGAAGCCCACAAACCTACAGTAAAAATCTCACTAAATCAAAATCACTCATCCAGAATTCAGGATAGCTAGGATAGGGAATGCTTGGTTCCTTCCATTGTAATGGTTTATGGAAGGCACATTAGAGAACACAATTGTGGGAGAAACACTTAGCCCCACTGAGTCTTCCTGATCCTCTTAGTTGCACGTATTAGCGCAGAAGGAGCTAGATGTAAATAACCCTACTTTGTCCATCAGAGATGATTCTTACTGTTAGAGGCTCACTTTGTAGGCAGTGGGCCCTAGCTTTATATATAATCTGCAAAAAGTAAGAGACAGTTTATGGATTGGTGCCTGCCCTGTGCTGGAGAGAAGCACTAATTCTTTGCTCTCTGCTAAGTGGCAGGCCCAGGGCAAGGTGATTGACACTGAAGTCACTTCTCACAACAAACCCAAGGAGGGGGGTTAGATGTTGTTAACCCAGATTTATGAAAAGAAAAAAGCAAGGCCCAGAAACATTGCATAACCACCCAAGGTCACTGAGCAAGCAAGTATGCTGCTAGATTCAAACTCAGGGTGCATGCGTGTACACACACACACACACACACACACACGCACACGGCATCCTCAGGAATTCTACAATAGGACTTCCTTTGTCATAGCTGGGCGTTCACTGTGGCAGCCGTGTGAAGGATGGATAGATACGATAGGAATGAAGCCCAGGCTAGTCCAGCTGGGCAGCCCACAGTCCCCACAGTCCAGCAGGAGATGGCAAGGGCCCAACCAAGGCCACAAAAGTGTGGGAGCCCCCTGAAGGGAGCCATAAAGAAGGGAAGAGCTTGGGGAGAGAGGGCAGCTTCTTCAAAGACTGTATAACCCCTGGGTTCAGGTCAAGAAGGGAAGTAGAACCACACTTTCTCCTAAGAGTGTAGATAAGGTAAAGACAAACACTTCAAACACACACGACTAGCTCCAGGATAGAAGAACTTGTCCCTAGAAGATTCCCAGGCCTGACCAGGAAGGTGGAAACCAAGGAAAAGCCAGAATCCCCAGGCAGCAGGAGATGCCTGTAGAAGGAGGCAGTCCTCAGCAGTGACAGCCTCTCACATGGACATAAAACACTACGCAGAGGTCCCCCTGGCCCCAGACCTCTGCAAGAACACTAAGCAGCCATAGGTTGTTACTGCAGATGGAGACCTTGGTGTCTGAAACCATAAATGACTTACCCAACCCAGGATGGGTGGCTACCTAGCCAGTGGTCAGAACTTCCCCAGGTCACTCCCTCAACCAGTGCCAGCCCTTTGATCTCTGGTGTCTTCTTCTATGGTTGGGTTTGTGACTTCCCACTTTTGTGACTAACTCTGTGAGAACAGGGGAGGGATAACAATTGTTCATTCATCTAGTCAATCGGTCAGTCAACAGACACTTGAGTGTCTACTATTTGCCAGGCACAGTGTCTGGTGCTGGGATATGACACCAAACACACAGTCCCTGACAGGGAAGACATTCCAGGCAAGGACTCCAGACAAGGAGCACAGAAGTAGGGGCTACAAAGGGTTAGGGGTAGGGGTAGCATCTGGGCATGACTTTGTGCCAGGTACTAGCCAGGGAAGAAGGGAAGGAAAGGGAAGGGAGAGGAAGGGAAGGGAAGGGAAGGGAAGGGAAGGGAAGGGAAGGGAAGGGAAGGGAACGGAGGGAAGGGAACGGAAAGGAAAGGAAAGGAAGGGAAGAGAAGAGAAAAGGTGTTCCTTCCCTCCAGGTACACTTGCTCAGAGGACACTGGCACCACTGTCCGTAAGCTGAAGAGCCTCAGATTGACAAAACAACATCCTCAGGGCTTGATCACTGGGAAGCAGAGAAGGCAAGAATGGCAACCCTGCCCCCATGCAGAAGGAGGCCACCTTACTCATCTATTCCCTAAGCTGTTCTACTTGGAATGTCCCAGCCATCAACTAGGCACCAGAGCATGAAGGCCCTGGAAATGCCTCATCTACCTTATTATTTTAACCTACTTGTAATCAATCAAAGACTACACCCTAAGACATAGCTGCTAGCAGAAGAAGCTATAATGAGGCCAGCAGATGGAGCCTTGACAGCTCTAACACAGCACAAGGGCTGAGTGATCTCTCGAGCCCCGAGGGGGCTGGCCAAGGGAGAAGGGAGTATGCAGAAATTCGAGTGGATTCTTTCTTAGATATGTTATGGCATGGACAGACAGGAATAGACTCCTCTTCCTAAAGTCACTGCCATGTATTGACTTCCCCAAAGTTGCCTGGAGAGGCAGCCCCATCCTGGACAAGCCTGTGAGTGCTGAAGGCCAGGACTGGGGCTGTGCCCTCCAACTTCTAGCTCCCTGCACAGAGTTAGCCCAAAAGTAGCAACAAGGAATATTTTCTGGATAAAATTTTCAGGGGAATGAATGCCAGAAGGAAGGGGTGACAAGCAACTTATCGGGCTGGCCTGTGCTCCCTACAACTAGAGTAGCAAGAGCACCATTAATACTGGCAATATTGACTGTGTCCTCCCAGCCTCAGTTTCCCTAGTAGCCCATCCTGCCTCAGAGCCCCACTGGTACGCCCCCACGGTCTCACATGAGGGGGCTGTGATCCTCCCACAGACTTCTGTGTCAAAATTCCAAGCAGCAGCTCTTCTCACTCTCCTCTCCCACCTCCTGACACCACCGTGCCCTTCCTGCCACGTGCAGATCCATCCCTGCATCATGGAGAAGGTCCATTTCTGATTCAATATCGCATGTCATCGTTCCACCCCTAGGCTCTGGGTCCCTCTCTCACTGCTGGGGGCACGGGTCTCTCCTACCCATCCCACCTCTTGCCAGTCTCCCAATTCTACCCCCTCCCTCTGCCTCCTTCCCCCAAACACGCTTGGGTCCTGCTCACTCATCCAGAAACCAAAGACACAACTCTCCTTCCACTTCATTTCTCTACCTTCCCTCAACTTGCTGCCCTCTCTCCTCCCACCAAAGGGAGGTGACCTCTGAGAGTTGCTTACAACCCTCGCTTGCCCTCGTCCACTTCAACCACTGCAGTCTGGTTCTATCCCTGCCACTGCCCCAGAAGTGCTCTTACCAAGGTCACTGTCAGCATCCTGTGGCCACGTGAGCCTTCATCCTTCTGACCTCCCAGGAGCATCTGTCCCTGACTCTCCGGCACCAGGGCAGGAGCACAATCATAAGAAAGTGGTGTGTGCAGCACAAGGGAGTTCACACTCTGGAACCAAGCCGTTCTGAGCTGGCAGTCCTGCCTCTGCAGCTCACTAGCCATCCCTTTGACATCTCCACTGCAGAAGGGGACGAATGCCAGTACCGCCTCCTCGGATCACTGTTAGACTGAAAGCTTGAATGGGGTGTCCAGCACCTCCTGACACCATAGCGACAGTGGCCATCACTGTACCACAACATCACCAAACTCTGGGCACACACTGGGTACACACACAAGGAAGAAGCCGAGAACAAAATTAGAAAGAAGGCTTACTTACTTGTCAGTGAGGTCTGCATGTCAAAGGAGCAGGTCTTCCATTAATAACTCAAGGAAACCAGAGGCACCTGCGCAGCTCAGTCGGTTAAGGGGCAGACTCTTGATTTTGGCTCAGGCAATGATCTCAACATTGTAAGACTGAGCCCTACTTCGGCTTTGTGCTGGGTGTGGAAGCTGCTTGGGATTCCCTCTCTCCCTCTCCTTCTGCCCCTCCCCCTACTTGCACATACTCACTCTCTTTCTCAAATAAATAAATATTTTTTAAAGTAATTCAGGGAGGGCGCCTGGGTGGCTCAGTGGGTTAAGCCGCTGCCTTCGGCTCGGGTCATGATCTCAGGGTCCTGGGATCGGGTCCCGCATTGGGCTCTCTGCTCAGCAGGGAGCCTGCTTCCCTCTCTCTCTCTCTGCCTGCCTCTCCATCTACTTGTGATTTCTCTCTGTCAAATAAATAAAATCTTTTAAAAAAAAAAAGTAATTCAGGAAAATTGGAACACTTCTGACAAGACAACCATTGAGAAAAATGCCAGAGTAGGAGGGAGAAGTGTCTGGAAGGCTGGGGCTGCACTCGGTGCAGGCCACTGGCCAGCAGGAAGAACAGAGTGGGACCACTGAGAAGGACTAACTCTGTGAAGGCCCTACAAACTCCCCTCCTCCACTCACCCACCTACAGTGGGCCCTGTGGCACCTTTTGGTCCTTGCCTTTGGAACTGACATCGCTCCATCCTGATGGCTTCTCCAGCTGTCCCTTGAGCAGTTCAGCAATGACCTCAGGCACCATTGTCCTGGGTGTCAGGCTTTGGTAAGCCTGCCCATGGGGTACGTCTAGGTAACATCAAGGTCTGTCCTTCTACCTTCTACCTTCTACCTGTACATCTAGGTAAAGTCAAGGTCTGTCCTTTGGGGATGTGCGTCCCAGGAGTGGGAGAGGACAAGTTCAAGTGACAACAAGAGGGAAAAGGGCAACGGGTAAAGAGACAGGTATGACATGTAGGTGCCTTATGAGGCTTGGTGGCTGGTTGGGGTGAGCAGGTTGGCAGTGAGAGTAAGTCAGAATGGTCCAAGCTCCTGGCACAGACAGTACGGCGGAGGACAATATGACACCATTACATGAGACACTGGATCACAGAAAACCACTCTGCAAGGGAGGCCCCCAAAGAGGAAGGTGAACCTTAACACTGTTCATTAGGGGCCAAGCCAGACTCCTGAGAAGGCCAGGAAAATAATGATAATGATATCAATAATAATAATATCAAATATTTTGAGCACTTGCATTAATCCTGAACGCTTTGCACTGGATTCTGTGGATTAGTCCTCTCAACCCCCATTCCATTCTCTTTCTAGCTGGGAGGTTGGAAAGCTAAACAAGTTTCCTAGACTCCTGCAGCTAGGGTCTAGGGTGTGATCTAGGTCCTGCCAGTCAGATACACTCACACCAGACTTGGAAAGCAGAAGACAGAGGCCATCCTCCTATGTCCTTCAGCTGTTTCTAGTGGCAAGCATGGCCCTGGAGATGTGGGGTTTCTTGGAGGCACATTCCAGACCTCCTCCCACAACTTCTCAATTATTGAGAGGTGAGTGTGGTGCCACCAGCAGCAGCAGTGATTTTTTTCACTCTGGCTTCCTGGTACCTGGATCCCAGCTGCAAGCCTGAGTCCTGAGCTCTGAGCTCCAGTGTCAGAGGCGGGCAGCCCTACCCCAGAGGGTTCCGTTCTGAACTGTCTGGGATATACTTCCAGGGGCTTGTCAGTGATCTGCTCCTCCAGCCCTCTGAACAGAGTTGTAGGACCTCATTCCCTACTTTAAATCTCCCCTTGCTATACCTTAAATTAGCCTCGATGTATTGCACAAGGCCTTGTGCTGGGTTTTTATATGCATTACCCCTCACGACAGACCTACTATTAGCTTCATTATTTCAAAAGAGGACTGAGTCATAGAGATGCTAAGCAATTCACAATAGGCTACACAGCTAGTAAGTGACAGAACCAGATGTCAGCCCAATGCCAAGTGCACCCCCAACCTTTACAGTATAATCCCCTGATGGGAAGCACACGGTTACACTACCTCGCAGAAGCTGCCCTGTGGGCATGTCTTTTCCAGCTTCCATTAGGCTGGGGTAGGGGCAGAACAGAAGGAGAGGGACAGGGGGGCCCACTGGATAGGCACTCTTTCTCAAAATTGTGGTGGACTATGGGAGGACACTGCGGTGGGTCATTCTGATTAAAAGTGGGGCATAAAGCTCTGCTTGCTTAGCAGTTGGCACCAATGAGAAAATTCCCTGTCCTTCTTAGAAAGTGGGGCAAGTTGGCACATGGAGGTTATGCGCAAGTGGGGGCTGACAACCATTCACTCCTCTGCAACTTCACAGCTGAGCTTGGCAGGTCATTTCATTCCCCACATCTGTAAAATCTGGCCTGGTAGGGCGAAAAAAGAGACCACTTGGATGGCGAAGTGAGGGAAAAAGACTCAAGATATTTGATTTTGAAAGCTGTAGACGCTGACGCTTTAGGTTGAAGCTAAGGTTGCTCATACGCCCTCTCTCTGGATGCGGACAGAAGGACACAGCTATGCAGAGGAACACTTGCTAATCCTCTTCCTCCCCCCAGAGATTTTTCCTTGGCTGCTTAGCCCATGAGTGAAGTCATGTGTCTCTGTGCATAAGTACAACAACTATAATTTTCAGGGAGTTAATTACCTTCATACTTTGATCTGGTGGAGTTTCATCTCTATGGTTACCATCTGAGTATAAACAGTTATCACTTGTCTCTTTTACATAAAATATTCTTGGAAAATACCCCTAGGGCTTCAATCATGGAAATCAAATATGCAGAATGTTCAGAGAACCTATTAAGATTTTTTAATATAAAATATATCTACACACAAAAATAGATAAAATTGGGTAACCATATGGCTATAAATAATAATTTGAGAACCGATGCAGTTTGCTTTTTCAGCTCTACTCTGCAATGAGCACATCAGGTGTCCTCACTGAGGCTGGTCTGGCAAGGGTAAGGGCTTGGCTGAGTGACAGGCAGGGGTGCACAGAAAACAGTGTCCAGCACTTGATAATGTTCACTGGGAGTATTAGAGCTGGGAGTGACTGATACTCAGAGGGACCATTCAGGTAAGTGATCATTTCGTCATTGTACTTATTGATTGTGCCTGCCTGGGGCCTTATGCTGAAGCCTGTGTAAATAGATGTGACTGTGTTGAATGAATGAATGAATGAATGAGTGAGTGAGTGATGAAAGCTAACATTTACACAGAATTTAATGTGTGCCAGTCATCGTCATGCACTTTACCAGTATTTTCTGTAATCCTCACCATAGCACTAGGAGTTAGATATAACTGTCATTATAAAAAATTTATGGTGAGGAAACAGAGGAAATCAGAGAGGTCACATAGCTAAAAAGACGTAGAGCCCAAGTCCATCTCAGTCTAAAACCCCTGCTCTCTCTGCCCCCTCCTCGACTGGCATTATACGACAGGCCCACAAATGTGGATGTCATGACTGCCAGACAACACTGAAATTTTCAAGGTAAGGGGCATGACAGCTTTCCTAATTTCCCAGGATGGAGCTCCATAGATGGGTGACCCTGATGGGAAGATGTTCCTGATGACCAGAAGCACTCAACCATTGGTCAACAATGTCTATATATTGGTATATCTATCTCCCTGATCAGTGGTATCTGCCCATTGGCAGGTCTATGTCCATGGTCAGTAGTCCACCCACTGGTAGCCCTATGTCCCTACCCAGTAGTGAAAATCCACTGGTAGCTCTATGTTTCCAGTCAGCAGTGTCCATCCAGTGGGAACCTTCTCAACCAGGGTAGAACCGCCAGCAGCTCTGACCTCCAGGAGTCCATGAGGTTGAGCAGGGTTACCATGTCACACAACTCCAGATGGCATACAATGGGAATATTGCCCAAGAGTTAGGCAACACCCAGCCCTGGCGATCCAATATTGTCTCCAAATGGAAAAGGTGGCAGGGACTATACAGGGTTGACCTGGGTAAGGGAATGAGAGGACCCACCAGAATGGTACTGTTTAAAGATGGAGGTCTCTACTTGCCTCATCAGGGACTATTTGGAAGTGGGGCCTGAGTCAACTGCAGCTATGATTAGATTTCAAAGGCATGTGGATCACATCTCTAAGACTCGAAATCTGGGTACAGAGTCTGACCAACTACAAAACAGGGATAGAATATATGGAGTGAGGACTACTTACCAAAGCCCTGGGTACCATACTCCCACAGAGTATGGGCCACTGTGATGGCTTTAGCTCATCAGTCAGTCCCTTAAGATGTCATTCCCCATCTGCCTCTTGGAAGAAACCCTTGGAACTTTGTCTTATGGTGCCAGAAATTGCAGATGCTGCTTTAATCAAGTGAAAATACTTCCCTAGATCCATTGAAGCCCCATTTCATTTTCTGTTCTGGATGAGATCTGGCAGAGATTAGAAATAATACACACATACCTGTTAAGTGTTGACCTGAGGTTAGCACACACAGGTTGTGATGGAGGCTGACACTCAGTCACAGCACAGAGAGTCAGCTGGTGTTCCACTGCAGACACAAAGCAATCAGGCTCACTGGTCACCAGCCTCTCACTAAGGGCCCACTGTACTTGACCCTGTGTATTCCAAGATGGAGAAGCCCTGGCTTATGCCCCAGGAATGGAGAACATTGAGGACTACATCAGCTGTGAACAGAAAAGGAGGGAACTCGTAGATGAGAACAGAGGAGGAGGGAGAAACCAGCAGAGCTGGATGAAGTGCCTTTTCCTATGCAGCAACCTTGAGAGCCTAGTCAGCAGCACTAAGAGACCTTGGACATGAGCACTCATCTGGAATCTTGCTGAGTTTGGGATGGGGGGGAGGGTGGTGCGCTCCCTTGGCCACTGCTGGAGCTCCAGAACCTTGGGCAATGGACCAGGCAATGGGCATTCCTGTCAGGAGTAGGGTGTTTACACCAGGACTCTCCCTCCCACCTCAACCCCCACTGGCTCTCTCAGAGAGTTCTGCTACAGGTACTGGTGCCTTTGGTGTTTTCAGAGTTTCTAGAAGCCCCAAACATCTGCCCTCCGCTCTCCAGTACTTACGTGGGAACCAACTCCTCCCCCAAACTCCCAGTGCCCTCATTCTACCTTCCTGCTTCCCAGGGCCATGGCTAGACTGTTTCAGGTCATGTATGTGTTCTCCCTCTCTCATACACACACTTACTCACATCCTCACAACACACCAGACACCCACGCATAGACCCTCACACTCATACACTCACAACCCACATACACTTATGCAGCACTCTCGCACTCACAAAGACCCTCACACTCACACTTATGCATGTTCACAATCAATGCACACCCATAAACACTTGCACATGCTCACTCACACATGTTCACCCTCCCTGAGCTCACTCACGCTATCACACCCAGCTTGCCTTCCTTTCGCTCTCACAGCACATCACATCTTACAGTTTTACTCTCCACGGTCCATTCTTTTCCCATTTCTGTTTCCCATGTTCACATCCCTATCCGTTTCCCCCCGTGTCCCATTCCCTCTGGCCCTTCCGGCTGAGCCCCTAACACACCCCTGTCTAGGATGGTCTGCATTTAGCAATGGAAACCCAAGACAGACGCACTCTGGAGCCACCATGCCTCAGCACAGAATCAAGGAGAACTTCCTTGGTGTGAACTAACAGTGGATCTTCAGGGACAGGACAAAGTCAAAGGCATTTAGGAGTGAAAGAGCATTCCTGGAGCCACAGACAATGTCCATTTCTGGTCATCTGGGCTTAGTTACATAGCCCTTAATGAGACTACACCACAGGCCTGAAGGGTTGGGCCTGAGTTTCTGCTGTACCATAAGCAGGCCAGCATGGTTTTCAGGCACTCTACATATTTCAAGTCCCTGGCCCAGAAGATTCCCCTGGCCCTGAAAAGTGGGGTAGGATTGGCTATGGGGGTACTTAGTTTAGGTTTAACACTCACAGAACCTGGCATGGGGACATAGGTGTGAGTGGCTTATTCAGAAGTAGTCCCAGGTCGGGCGCCTGGGTGGCTCAGTGGTTTAAGCCTCTGCCTTCAGCTCAGGTCAAGATCTCAGGGTCCTGGGATCGAGCCCCACATCGGGCTCTCTGCTCAGCGGGGAGCCTGCTTCCCCCTCTCTCTCTGCCTGCCTTTCTGCCTACTTGTGATCTCTTTCTATCCAATAAATAAATAAAAATCTTTAAAAAAAAAAAAAAAGAAGTAGTCCCAGGGGGCTCCTGGGTGGCTCAGATGGTTAGACGTCTGCCTGAGGCTCAGGTCATGATCCAAGGGTCCTGGGATTGAGCCCCGCATTGGGCTCCCTGCTCATCAGGGAGTCTGCTTCTCCCTCCCTCTCTCCACTGTCCACCCTGCTTATGCACTATCTCTCTCTCTCTATCAAATAAATAAGTGGAATCTTAAAAATAAATAAATAAATAAATAAATAAATAAAGGCAAGAGGGGCTCCTATGGGCTTGAGAAGCCTCTGCGGGAGAAAGCAACAGGGTGCGTGGAACACCTGAGGTGGGTTGAGGCAGGGTGGAGGGGAGGTGAGTTGGAACTGCCCACCACAACCACCACTGAAATCAGAGATAGGCTGAGGGAGCAACCACAACAGGCACATTTGGGCCTGAGTCAGCCTCCATCCCAGAGAAGGACCACCCCAAGGATACTAATATGCCAGGCATGTGCTAGGCATCAGGCAAACATCTGAGAACAACCCCACTCCTGAGAAGAAGCAGTTGTTTATCTGCTCTGGGTCTCAGTTTCTCTATCCCCTAAAGAGTGGTCAGAATGTTTTCTCTACAGATGGCACAAAAATGGATGCAAGGCAGTATATGACTCTCCAGTGCTTTGCACTCCCATCATCACCAATTAAGCCCATGCCTTTGGCCAGAAAGGTACAGTCTAACAGCAAAATTACAGGTACCTTATAACTGTTCTGTGGTCCCTGAATACCTTTGTTCTGTGTTCGGGTCTGTAAAACTGCTTGGAGCCCCTAAAAATGCACCACACTCCCTTGCAAAATAAGCAGGGAATCACTTTGGAGACAAGGCAGTCCTCGTCCCCTGGACATTGTGGAGGCTCCTGCTCGAGCATTTGGGGGTTGGAGAGGGTGAGGGCAGTAGAGAGCTTGTGACAGTGCATGGGCCTTGGAATTGAGATGTGAGTTCACAGCCCAGGTCTGCCCAAAAGCTGGTGACTTTAGAAAGGTCATTCATTCTCTCTGCCAATGGGAAACGGGCTGAACTTTGGGCTTGGCTGATAGTCTGAAGACACAGTATCTGTGAAGAACCAGTACCCAAGACCTAGCACAGAGCAGTTCTGCAGCAAATGCCCTCTGCTGGCTGCCCCAATCTGCGGGCCAGAGAATATCAGCTGGGCTCCCCCAAAGTCAGGCTATTGACTCTCCTGCAAAGCCTCCCACCCTCCTTCACTGGATAGAACAGTGCTGGGGGGTGGGGGCTGTGCAGGTGTTGGGGGGGGGCCAGCAGCAGCCCTGGAAGTGCTCAAGCTTTACAGTCCCCCAGCAGGGGCTGTGTTCCCCTCCACTAGCTCAGACCCTCGGCCCTCTGAGGAGCCTGAGCTTAACGGAACCAGGTGCCTTCAGTAAAAAAAAGAAAGAAAGAAAGAATCATCTACAAATAAAGGGTGATTTTGCAAGGGAGTGTGGTGCATTTTTAGGGGCTCCAAGCAGTTTTACAGACCCAAACACAGAGCAAAGGTATTCAGGGACCACAGAACAGTTCCTACACCCAGTAGGGTGGTAGGGGCCCAGGCCACAGGCAGGGATGGGGTGGGAAAGGCCCCTCCTCCAGCTCCTCACTGGTCTCCAATAGCAGACTCCTAGGCTGGCCCTACTGCAGGTGGGTGGAAGGAAGGATGGGGAGAGGTTCAGCTCAGTGAAAAGCCAGGTTCATGCAGCTTTTCCTGTGAGAGGCCTTACATCCCAGGGACAGGCTTTTCTTAAAAGCAGCTTGTCTTGCTGCGGATATGAAATGGGTACATGCAAGCCCTGGATGAGAACAGCCATCCTCTCCACACACTCCCAGAAATGCAGTCCCTCTCACGTCTCACTAAACAAATCTGGGAATATATAGAGTCAGGAAAATCACGACACTGGATTGAAAAATCCATTTATGAAATCTTTCTTTTTGCAACACACAAGATGTCCAAAATTCAAAATGCATGAAAGCATGTCAAATCACCAGATACAAAAATACAGCAACCAAATGAGCAGCTGTGGCAAGAACCAAATGCCCACAGGGCGCCTGGGTGGCTCAGTCAGTTAAGTGTCTGCCTTCAGCTCAGGTCATGATCTCAAGGTTCTGGGATTGAGCTCTGAGTCAGGCTCTCTGCTCAGCCGGGTGTCTCTGTCTCCCTCTCTCTCTCTCACTCTCACTCAAATAAATAAAGCAAATCTTAAAACAAAAAAAGCCCATAGATGTCACTAGTAGTGAACAGAAACCAAATTCAGATAAACTGGTATTTCAGTACCTCGATTTTCAGGATTGATTTTTATTGAGAGGACTGACCTGGGGCCCTTAACAGACTGAGCCCAGTGCCTGGCAGATGCAAGAGGTCATCCCAGAGCGCTGCCATAAATCCCTGTCCTGCTGCATGACCTTTGTCACCCCAGTGGCCAGCCAGGAACCTGGGCACAGTAACACAAGCTCACTTTCCCTGGTACTGTAGGAGCACATGGTTGAGTGAAATGGGGGAGCCAGCCCAAAGGGCTCTCCAACCTTCAGCAGGTATGAACTAGAGAAACTTCTGGAGAATCCAAACTCAAACCACTAAGCTGGAAATTGTTCATATTCCAGAAAGCCTGTATTTTACCCTAGGTCATTACCCTCCCTAGGTCATTTAAAGTGGGGAATAAGTGGAGCAAAGAGGGGAGTCATAAAATAATGTGTGCCAAAGAAGATCAATGCACGTGGATCATATAGTATGACTGTAATTCTGTGAAAGTCAGCAGGGACAGCAGGACTGGCTCTTGGCAGGGTCATAGCTCCATGGTACCCTTTCTTCTCCTCAGTGCTCCCGTACTATCTTCAGGACAAGACACTTGTATTGTCTGGTGGCAGGGACGCGGCTGCTTAAATATTTTTTAAGAAATGAGTGTTGCAATGGCATCAAAAAGACCTAAGCACCAAACTCAACTTTCCAACAAGTTGATTAGAAGTTCCTGACACCAGCTTTCAAAACTCTCCCAATGTCCCTGCTGCCCACAGCCCCCATCTGCCTCTTCATGGAACCAGCTACTCCCTGACTCACCACACTCTGCCTCCAGGCTGTTCTGCTGTTCAGTCCCCATGGCTCTGCCTTAAATTCCCCTTCTCTCCCTGGCTAAATCTCTCTCATCCTGCAAGGTCCACCTCAAGCCGACCTGCTCCATGAAAGCTCGCTTGGCTCCTTAGCTGAATGGGGCTGCCGCTAGCCACCCTCTGAAATCCCAGAACACACGTCTGGAACCCATTTAAAGGAATCTTCCCAGACTGCTGGCCTGTGGTTCCCTCCGCCACAGACACATCACGAAGCTGCCCGCATCTTTGCAGCCCCTGCTCCCTGGCAAAGATGCAGTGCTCATGGTCAAAGGACAGTAAACAACAGTATAAAATAAATCCTCCATCTCAAGCCAAGGAGGGCTACTTGGGCAAATATACTTTCACCCCAATCCAAAGGGATTTCCATATACGTTACTCTTTTCCTCTACAGAATAAACAAAGTTGGTCTTTTCGTGATATTTCAAGTATACTGTTAAAGGACTACTTCAAATGTCGTCTTCAAAGACAAAAATTCAGGAGAAGCTTATAAAATACTTCTGTTAGTCCTGCTGAAGACCCTCCAGTCTCTGCCTCTTCACTTTGAAGCTGGACCTCCCAGCCACCACCAACAGGGGCAAACCTGCCCTTTTGCCATGGCCTGGCCTGGACTCCATCTCCGTCAGTGATGCAGAAGCCACCTCCCGCCCTCACAGGGAGCCCTTTCCTCCACCTCGGGCCCACAGGGTGCTCCCCTCTCCCTCTAGCCTGCCTCCTCCCTCCAGGCCATCCATCCCCTCCCCCGCCTGTCCCCCACTACTACCTGCCCTGCACCTGCTTCCCTTCAACCCCGTCCCTCCTCCTTGTCCCCCACACCCTCCCTCCTGCCTGTCCCCTCCTGCCTGAACCTCCATCTGCACATCCTCCTTCCCACCTATCCCCCCAACTTCCCCCTCTTACTTGCCCCCACCTGTAACCCTCCCCCCAACTGCCTACCCTCCCCCCCACACCCCCCTCCTGCCTGCCCCCTCCCACCTGCCCCTCTCCAGCATGCACATCTGGTTTTCCTTCCCCGCAAGTTTCACAATGGACAGATTCTGCACTTCAAGGATTTATGGGTCCTGCTGCCCCTCCTTGCTTTTGATATGATTCCATTATGTGCTTAAAATCTGGGCTGTGCTCTTGGCTCCTGGGAGCTGTTTATGACAATTCTTTTACAGCCCTAAATCATTCACCATTAGGAACCTGGTCGTGTTCAGAAGCAAGGACTAGTTAGACTAGTTCCTAAGACAGAAATTTGCAATGTATGTCAGACAGTTGGTTGAAAAATTTTCCTTATACATGATTAATTAAGGCTAACGTTCACCTGGAAGGTAAGTCCTCTGAGCAACGCCTTTGACCCTGTCCTCTTATACATGGCTGAGACCCTGATTTAGGGGCAAATGAGAAACATCCCCGCCCCAAACCCAGTCACTTCCTCCTTCTGCTATACTCCTTTCTCTGGGAGCTAAAGACCCACTGATAGAAGGCTTGGTAGAAATACCAGCACTGCAAACACCTCCCTCTCCATAACAAAGGGGCCTGAACCGGCTTTCATTTTCCATCTCTGAGTTACATTTTTCAGGAGAAGACAAAGAATTCTCAGAATAAGAAGACAAAGTGTTTATTCCCTGCCCTTTGGTCTAGGACTTCCCTTGGCCAAGGTTTCTCTTGCCTCCCAACTCTCCTTCATGTTTCCTTCACAGAAAGCCAGACATCTTCCTAACAGGTAAAATCTGATCACTGGACCCTCCTGCTCACAGGGCTCAAGGGGTCCTTATCATCTAGGTGGTGAAGGCCAAGGCCCTGTGCAGTATGGCCCTCATTCACACATCCAGCCATCCCTGCTCATGTGCCAGATCCTGGCCCTAAACCCACAGCTGTCTGTGAGTCTGTCCCAGCTGCCCTGTGACAACAGCCCCCTCCACCATCTCCGAAGCACTTACTTAAGCTGCTCTCTCCACCTGGAATGTCCTCCTTGATGCCTGTCTTTTCAGATGGTCTCCTCCTCCCCCACTAGAGCCTGAATGTTCACTCTGCCCCACAAGAGAATTCCCAAGTGTGTCTATCCTTCCCCTCCTCAGCCCTGCCCAAGGCAGATCCGAGGGGGCTCTCACGTCTGTGTGTCTGAGACCACCACTGGAAGGAGGGTGGCCCAAAACCACACTGCAGCCCCTGATGCTGAATGTAGGGTAACTATTCAAATTACAAGAACTTTAGTGAACTGTTGGGGGGGGAGTTATGATTTATTTTTTAACTTTTTTAAATTTAAATTCAGTTAATTAACATAGAGTGTATTATTAGTTTCAGAGGTAGAGTTCAGTCACTCATCAGTCTTATATAACAGTGCTAATTCCATCACGTGCCCTCCTTAATGCCCATCACCCAGATACCACATCCACCACCCCCTGCTCCCCCAGCAACCCTCAGTTTGTTTCCTATAGTTAAGAGTCTCTTTTGGTTTTTCTCCTTCTCTGACTTCATCTTGTTTTATTTTTCCCTCCCTTCCCCTATGCTCCCTTGTTTTCTTTCGTAAATTCTACATATGAATTTCACACGAGTAATGCATAAGTTTTTGGGGTAAGTGTGTCCCCGCATGTTGCATGGGCATCGTGTGTTTGTGTTTGCCCAACCCCAGCTGGATGGGAGCTCTGGGACACCCTGCAGGGACAGGAAGTAAAGATCACAGGCCAGCACCACAGGGCAAGGGAAGCAGTGGGGAGGCCACCTTCCCCTGTTCTCTCCTCGCAGGGGGCAGCATATGGCCGTTCTGAGCACATCCTGTAGCCACACTACTTGGAGGTAAAGATCAGCTCCGCTACCGGCCAGTTATTTGGGGCAAGTTTCTTCCCTTTGCTGTGTCTCTGTGCCCTTTTACACACGGGGGTCACCCACCCTAGGTGTTTATGATGATTAAATAAATAAATAGTTGTACAGCGCTCACAATAATCCTTGACACAAAATAATTGCTATTAGAGCACCTGGGTGGCTCAGTGGGTTAAAGCCCCTGCCTTCGGCTCAGGTCATGATCCCAGGGTCCTGGGATGAGCCCCGCATTGGGCTTTCTGCTCAACGGGGAGCCTGCATCCCCGCCCCCTGCCTGCCTCTTTGCCTACTTGTGATCTCTGTCTGTCAAATAAATAAAATCTTAAAAAAAAACCATAATGAGGGCTATCTAAGCCTCTCACAAACATAAAGCGACAGCAATTAGCTAAGCAAACCCACAGACAAGGGGACAAGACAGGGAAATCTAATAATAATAGTAAAATAAAACAAGAACAGACATCTGTGGAGCACGCTATGTGACAAGACCTTGTGCCGCATGCTCGTCCTTACTTGATCCCCACCACAGTCCGACTGTTATTTCGCCTGTCCTCTTTTTACTGATGAGGAAGCTGGGGCACCGAGAGGCACCCAGTGGTAGACTACGGCTCTGAACCACAAAGTCTGACTCTAACTCACTAGACTGGGGTAAACTGTGTCAGTTTGTTCATCACTCATTCACTCATTCATGCATTCCTTGAGCACCTGCTGTGTACCAGGCCATGGATTCCTGCCGGAACACTGGAGTCAATAAGAAAGTCCTCTGAAGTTCCTAGACTGATGGGGAAGATCTTGAGGGAGGCTTTGTGGGCATGAGAAGAGGTACTAAAGAGAAAATGAGCCTACAGACCATGCACGCCGACAGTAGTGGCCTCTCCCTGACTGGGACAGGGGCAAGGAGGGGATGGGACAGAGGCACATGGTCACAGAAGGCTTCCCTGTGAAGCCTTGCAGATTAAGAAGGTAAAGCAGCAACTGGCCTGACCAGGGGGCAGGGGAGAAGGCTTCGGAGAAATAGGGAGCTTGTCAAAGGAGTTTGAGTTGGAGCTTTCAGGGAATTGAAGACTAAAGGGTGTGGCTGGAAGGGGTGGGGACACCCCTACAGTACAGGCTAGTGAGGGGCAGCTCCCAAAACCCACATCAGGAGACAGGGCTCAATGGACCTTGACAGAGGCCTGGGGGAGAGTCCGGGACCCTGCTGGGAGCATGAAGTAGGACTGGCAAGAGAAGGAGGAGGAAAGCAAGACGAGGCAGGAGGGGCCTGCTGGGACATGCCTGTGAGCTATGCTCTGGAACGTAGGGACAGCTGTGCCAATGGGGCCCAAGCCCTCATGGGGCTCACCTGCACCCCAGGAACTCTATGTGCCGCTTCTGTGGTGCCCTGCAAAGCGGTTAAGGTGACCCAGGCCTCGCTGTTCCAACTAAATGTTCTTGAGTTCCTTCCAGAATAAGAACATTCAAATAAACAGGAAATCGAGGAGAAAACCTTAAATGAATGCCCAAAGTCTTGCCACTCAAAGAACATGCTGTTTGTACCTCTCATTCTGCCTTGCTGTATACAGCGGTTGCTGTCTTACATACTTGCAATCACGGTGTTTACAAGACCTTGTATTGTCCCTCCTCGCTGCATAAGCATTTACTCCACGAAATTCCACGGATTCTGTAATCAGGAGTCTTCGTACCAGTATGATATTTCATTCAGGGCTTTCACTGTTTACTTAACCAACATCCCATTGTTGGGCATTCAGTTTAACTCCTTATTTGCACGTGGCATTTTTCCCTTATAAACTGTTTAAATAAGTCTGAAGTGTGTTAATGGGGTGAAACAGTTCATTTCAAACAGTCTGGTTACATACAATAAATATAATTTCCCCAAATCTTGTACCAATTTATAGCTCTGCCAGTGATGCCTGAGTGATGCTTCCGCCCTTTACCGTCGTCCGCTTTGAATGTCATGCTTTAAAATAAATATTCATTATCGGGTAGGACCCAAACCAAAATGCCATGACACTGCAGCATTCGTGTGGCTTTCCTTGATTGCTAATGAGGATGCACATTCTTTCATGAGTTGGCTAATAATTGCTTTTCTGTGTTCCCCCTGAATTGCATTTTGATGTCCTTTGCTCATTTACTTGTTAGAGCCCCCTTTTGAAAAGATCTTTGCTTGTGTTCTTGATATGGTAAAGTGGCTTGTCTGCAGTGAGGTGGTGCTGAATAAATAAATGGGAAGATAAATGCTAACTGTGGGTTTGTCGTGTCTGCCACAAGAATCCTGTTGCATGTCCAGGGGAATACACAGCCCCTTGCTTACCCACCCGAGTGGCAGAGCCCCTCTGTTCCACAAGGCTGCCCAAAGCCTAATTCAACACTGCCTGGCTACCCCCTGCACCATTTCCTCTACGCTCGGTTTCTCAGGCTCTCTAAACATTCCAAGTATAAAGAACAAAACCAAGAGTTGTCCTCAGGAAACCTCAATCTGCATCCCTTTCTCCCTCAGAGCAAAGCCATGGGGAGGGGGTCAGTATGCAGAACTGTGCTAAAGGAAAGCCACCAAAGAGGAGGCAACTGGCCACCCAGGATCCCACAGGTTCTGGGGGACACTAGGAGAAAGGTACACAAACCTCCACCACGGGGAAGTGTTGTCTCTCGGCTCCCTGGGCTCCCTGAGCAGGAAACCAGCCTTGACCAGTTCAACACCCACCTGCTCTGCAGACCTTTGGGGTGAGACCCAGATACCTGCAGGGTTTCCTGGGAAAAACACTCTCCTGTTCATTCACCTTCTCCTCCTCCTCCCAGCAAACACTTTTCTGAAAGCAAATGTGCTCAGAAGAACTGCCTTTTACTGAAAACATGGTCTTTCCAACAGTCACCCTTCCCCACCCCTACACGTGAACACACGTGCACACCCTCCCCTCTCCCCCTCTCACCTGACCTTGTGGTCTACACAGCCTAGATTCAGCAATTCTCTATCACATCCCTGGGCTTTTGCCTGAAACACACTTTTATTTACTCAAAGATGTGGCCAGGCACAGCAGTAGGTACAGAGGATGAGCAAGGAAGTCACAGACGCTACTTCACAGAACCAGCAGACCAGAGGATGACCCACCATACACCCCCAAATAAACAAGAACATGGTACAATGTGAGGTTGTTGCACATACAATGTAAAAAGTAAAATAGGTCAATGGCAGTTGACTGCAGGCACAGGAAGGAGGAGACTGACAGTGTGATCTGGTCTCAAGAGTGACTATTCGGGAGAAGAGGACCACCTGCCAACACCTGGACAGCAGCGGTGTGGGCAAGGACAAAGATCCCGAGACAGGGACAGGCTTGGCATATCTGAAGGAGAGGACAAGGCACTCTGGTGGAGAATGGCCATGGAGAGAAAGGTGGATGCTGGTAACGAGGGGACTGGCTTTGACTCCTGAGATCAGGAGCCAGAAGGGCATTGAGCAGGGTGTTAACCCGAGAAGATCACTGTGTGAAGAGTAGAGACTACAAGGGGGCAGGAGTGGTCTCCTCCCACTGTCACCTAGTTAATTCCTTCTCATCCTTCAGACTGCCGCCCAGGGGGCATTTCCTCTGGGAAGCCACCTCCGCCTACCCACTTGCTGAGATCCCCTGATGAGACCCACCAGCTTCCCTTCAGTACATCTAGCTCTGGAGTAACTTCATGTGCATTTCTGGTTGTGTGATTAATGTCTGTCTTCCCCCACTAGACTCTGAATTCGATCTCAGACAGTTTTCCCACTCCCTCTAGGAATGATTTTCTGCTTCTACTTCCTCCCATCTCTGTGCACCCCACAACTTGCATGTACCCGTTCCACAAAAGCCATCATGATCATAAATAGTTGCTAGTACTTACACACACATACAGACACATACACACACCAGACTGTGCTCCAAAGGGCAGGATATATCTGTGGTCCTTCACTAAACTCCAGAGATCCCCTTCAATTAGGCAGTGTTGGTGTGCTGAGGACTGTCTTTCCCAGATCCACTTCACCCTACCCCACTGACCTGCTCAAAGACTCCCCACATGAGCTCAGTAGAGAGTCTGCACCCTAAAGGTAAGTCAAAGGTCGAGAGCACTCTCTTTCCCAGTTGAGAAGCATTGTCCACAGACAGGCCGGCAGCAGAAGGCCCCCATCCTCTCCTGTACCAGTGACCCTCAGAAGAACTCACACAAACAGGAGAGAGCTCTGCTTGCAGAAACACATGACTGTATTTTGGGGCACCTGGGTGGCACAGCTGCTTAAGCATCTGACTCTTGGTTTTGGCTCAAGTCGTAATCTCACGGTCTTGAAAGCCAGCCCTGCATTAGGGTCCATGCTCAGTGCAGAATCTGCTTAAGATTCTTTCTCCCTCTCCTCTGCCCTCCCCCCCAGCAAGCATGCTCACGCGGCCCTCTCTCCCTCTCAAATAAATAAATAAATCTTTAAACACACACATATACACACACACACACACACAGAGCTGTATTCTGCAAACCAAAGATGAGCATTCATACACTAAGGAGTACAACTAGGGACTAAACACGGGATTCCCTGACTTCTGATCTCACCCTGGAAGTTGGGAACCTGGCCTGTATTTTTAGGGCCCACTTTTTCCTATAAAAGCTCAGTGACCATGATCCTTGATGCTGTTAGATCCTACTTAACCAATCAGCACTGTTAATTAAAAAGAAACAAAACAAAACTATTTCACATGGTCTGAGAAAGCTTGGTAGGTGAGAAATGCTTTTTTGCGAATAAAATGCATTATATTTTTAAAATTTTTTTAAATTTTTAAATTTGTATTAAAAGACTTAAAATGGGCATGACATGGCCCAATGATTCTGAGACATGGTCAATTTTTTAAAAAAAGAATTTATTTACTTATTTGACAGAGAGAGAGAGAGACAGCAAGAGAAGGAACAAGAACAGAGGGAGTGGAAAATGGAGGAAAGCCATTTCCCACCTAAGCAGGGAGCCCGACATGGGGCTCCCAAGACCCTGGGATCGTGACCTGAGCCGAAGGCAAACACTTGACAATGGCACCACCCAAGCACCCCGAGACATGATCAAGTTTTAAAGGGTCCCAAAATTGAGCTACAAGAATATCTGTCACACAGCACTGCTTCTGAGATAATACGGTGGAAAACAATCTACGTATCTAGCAGAGAGTAATTACTTAAAATAATTATGACAAAAATAATTATGACACATCGTACAGTGGCATATTCTGTATCCAAAATACTAACAACTACACACAGCACATAGTGAGCACTTCCTCTGTGATGGGGACTGCATTAAATGCTTTATAGGTGTGATCTCATTTAATCCTCCCTAAGCTCCAGGTACCATTCTCCTCACCATCTCACAGATTAGAAAGTCAATATTGAAAAGAGTTCGGTCATTTGCCCCAGATCCCACAGCTAGTAGCAGTCTGACACGGAGACACACAGTCTGACACACCTGTGTCAGGCAGTCTGACACAGAGACACCAAGGTCCCAGGCACAATGCTCTATGAACTCATATAACGATATTTAAAAAGAGCGTGGAGAAGCAAAACCAGCCACGTGGAAGAATGTTGGTGATACCGTGATAGGTAAAATAAGCAAGTTATTAAACGGAACACACACACTGATCACACTGATGCAAATGAATGCAAGCAAAGACAAAAGGGGTGGCATCTTGGTGAAGACCTCTGGATGGGGAGGTGTGTTTTTTCTATGCTTTTTTTCTGCCTGTGTTTTCTGATTTTTCTGTAACAAAGGTTTTGATTTTGTACTAAGAAAAACATTTCAAGGGATTAAAAATTTTTAAAATTAACACGAATGCCAAAAATCACTCCCTTGTACTCCTCTTTTGCATAAACCCAAATATCCAGCTGTTGGCCTTGCTTTAAGTATAGATACGACTGCACGCATAGGACTCAGGAAATGGCCTGAAGCCAGCTCACGAGCTGCAGGCTCTTCATGGCCAAGCATCCTCTCAAGGCGGCCAAAGACTCAAACTGGGAAGAGACAGTACACATTTTTCTACTCTCCCCCAGCATCCTGCCCTCCCCATCCTCTCCAGGACCCTCTCTGGGTATTTGTACCCCCAGAGAGTTACTGAGCTGACAGCACAGAGCTGTGCAAGCTGGAAGAACCTGGCAGCTTCTGCCCTGGCTTCAGCTCTGGCCTGGGAGCCAAGCCCAGGGACCCCTGGAGTCTGAGACACTCCATCCCCTGTCGCTGGGTCTAAGAAGGAAGCACTTCAAGTACATGAAGGAGACAGGACAGCCTCGAGACTGGTGCCCCCATGCTGCAGCCCCATATACCAGGGACCTTCCCAGCTTGGCCACCTGCTTCCTGGCCACAGGATCTTAAACAAGACATTTCTTCTATCTGAATCTATTTCCAGGCTCGTCAAATAAAGAATTAAAATACCAACTTAGAAAAGGACTTACAAGAATCAAAAGAATACATACTAAAATACATCCTACAAGGATACCAGGGAGTACCATTTCCTGGGCACCAAGTACGGGTCAGGCACCATGCTGAACACTTTCTACGTCTGATCTTACATACAGCTCTCGCAGTTGCCCCGTGACAGGCACAGGAGGCAAACTGAAGGCTTAGAGCAGTTGAGTGGCTTGCAATGGTAGGGAATGGAGCAGGTACTTCTTTTGCCATGCCTTGGCCCACGCCACTTCACCACAGAGCCTGGCATAGGTGGGGAACATGGACTTGGTCCAGGTGGTTACCACTGCCATGTGTCCCTCCTAGGCAGAGGCTTTAGAGAATGGTATGGCAATGAGGAACCCCCAGCTGCTTCTCCCCACCGCACAGGCAGCTCCCACAGACACACACCACTTGAGGAAGCCTTCCTCTCAGAGTGACCAAATCGCCCTCACACCCACCCTTGGAGACAGCCCCAGCGGCCACAGGCAATGGCTTTGCTGCTGTCCGACCTATGGCACCCTCCCTCCAGACCTGGCCTTGTGCTCTGGCCACCAAGGCTGCTGGCCCAACAAGGACAACTCACACACTAGGAGTCAGGCCTGCTGGCACCCACACCTGGCACCTGCTCCAAAACCCTTTCAGTTCTCAGAAGATCTGGGCCGCGGGCCTGGGTCTCTCAGTGGCTCAGAACAGCAGGCCGGTCTGGCCAGGGGGAACCACGGGAAGCAGAAAAGCCGTTCCCTTAAGCAGCCCTTCAAGTGTCTGGTACAGTTGGGGCGCTGGCCGTATGCGAGGGTTGGAGCCCGGGTGTGCAAGTGTACGCATAAGTGAGAGGGCAGCGGGCGTTGAGTGTGCTTGTGCGCGCGTGGCTGCGAGTGAGCGCCGCTGTGATCACGTTCCCGGGGCGGGGAAGGTCTCCTCCCCCCACCTCGTTGAGAAATCTCAGTGAGTCAGCGAGTGGTTCTGCATATTAATGAGCTCGCTGCGGCGAGGGCAGGAGCGGATTTAAAAGAGGCCGGGGCGGGAGGAGGGAGGCTGCGGAGAAAGCGCGGAGCCGAGCGCAGAAGCGCCGCGCGGTAGCCGAGGCACCCACCGACGGGCGCAGCGGGAGCGAGCGGAGCCGGGAGGCGCGCTCCGGGCAGAGAGAGCCGAGCCGGCCGGGCGCCCTCCCCAGTCCCTGCTCCCGCGCCGCGCCCCTCCGGCCAGCATGAGGCTCCTGTCGGCCGCGCTGCTCCTTCTGCTCCTGGCGCTGTGCGCCGCACGCGTGGACGGTGAGTGCCCGGGAGGTCCCTCGTAGCTGTCCCGTCCCGTCCTGGGGCACCCGGGTGCGGACTGCCGGGCTTCCTGGGGCCGTGGAGGTTCTGGGTGGGCACCGGGGGGAGGTCCGGGGAAGTAGACCCCGCACGCAGCTGAACGGCACCCCGCGCTCTCTCTTGCAGGGTCCAAGTGCAAGTGCTCGCGAAAGGGGCCCAAGATTCGCTACAGCGATGTGAAGAAGCTGGAAATGAAGCCAAAGTACCCGCACTGCGAGGAGAAGATGGTTATGTGAGTTCTGGCTCCTCACCGTGAGCGTGTCCGCGCTGCTCTTAACCCGGTGCTGGGGCACAGCATGGGGCTGGATCGGGCGGGCTAACAAACATTCCTCTGTGCCTCTAGCAAGGCCTTGGACCAGCTTTTGTAACTGCCCAGAGAGTCCTTGGGACGCTGGCACGACAGTGTGAAAGGGAGTTTGGAAAGAGGGTCAGTGTCCCGTGCTCCGGGAAACAGCCCTCTGGGTTCACCTTTGCTAAGATTCAAATGGGCAGCCTAGGTGCATGCACTGCCCACCTTTCTGGGGTGATCAAAGGTTAAATGGCTCCCCTTGTGCCAACTTTTTAAAATCCAGATTCAAAGCATTCAAAACACACCCAGAACTATTGAACTTGCACCCAAACTGGGAGGCATGCTGCCTTTCTGTTACTGAAGAGAAAATAAAAACAAATGCTTTAAGTCCTCAGACCCTCCTTTCAGAGCCTTTTTCCGATCAGGGGACCGCAGATGGCCAGTTTTTGGCTTCTAGCGATTTCATTTTGAGACTGATCCTTGATCTTCCACCACCTGCTGGACTCCCGTGGGTCCCTGAGCGGGGCTGTGCAAAGTGTTCTGCTGGGGTTAATGTGCCATGTGGCTAGAGCCCTGTTTAGTGGGGATGCGAGGAATATTTTAAAAACTGGGGCAGAGTGAGAGAACACTGAGTTTCCTTGCTCCTCTGCCTTCCCAATTAACCACTTGAGTCCAGCACCACTGTTTCCCCACCAATATGCACTTGGCCAGGAAGGGAGCCCTTGGCAAAGCAGCTACCAAATATCTGCCACGGACCATTGGCCCTTCTTCCCCTCCCCCAGCAACAGGACACACTTTATTCTCAGTCTGGGCAAGTGCCTTCCGTCTGCTGGACCTGCTTGCCCAAAGGCCTCCACACAGGGCATGCAAAGGCAACCCCCACCCCCTACGGCCACCTGGGGGCTGTCCAGCCAGGCTCAAGTCAGGAGAATTTGCAAAGCCATTAGGCTTGAGCTGAACCACACTGCCTTCCCGCCCAGAACCTAAATTAACCTCCTGTCCCTGCCCCTTGCCTTGCAAACCCAAATCCAGAAAAACTGCCGGAAAATCCTTTTTGGTGAGGTCCAGGGTTCCCATGACCTGAGAGAAGGGCTACAAGCCCTCCCTCCTCCCCATGGTGCCCAAGTAGGGGGCTGAAGATGACAGGGACACTGAAAATTAGGTCTGCACTCCTCTAAGTGCTGAAAACCACCCAACCCCCAAGGCAAGGTGTCAAGAACTTTCAGAGACCAAGAAGCAGGGTATGGGGTGCAGAGCCATCTCAAAAGGATAGAACCCTTGATAAACAGGCTTACTCTTTTTCCTGGCAAAACTTTTCAGAATAGAGAGGACACTGACGGCAGTGGGCAGGTGCAAGAAGGCTTTATGCAGCCTTGTGAAAACTTGCAGGGGCCTCTGGAGGTCCAAACACAGTCAGCGTCTCCCCCTAAAGCTTCACCCACACCCAAGTCTCTCCTTCCTGAAGGCTAAATGTTCTCTCCCATCTCAAGCTCCTGAGAGTCTCTAGATCAAATGAGGGGCCAACACTTATGGCCAAAGCAGGTTTTCAATCACAAAAGCTGAACAAAAGCAAGTTTTCCAGCTCACCCTGAGTCACCCAAAAATCTCTGATGAGGCTGGGGGTGGGGTGGAGAGGACAATCAGTGGGAGCTCTTACACCAGATTTTTTAAAGGACAATTTGTGTCATACGTCCACTGAACTCTTGCCAAATCCCTCGGCACCCGGAACCGCTGAGGAGAGGGCACACAGGACCCAGAATCTCTAAGTAACTGCTGCAAACAGAAATCCTTATGTCTTCACCCCACAACCAATTTTCACAGTCCCAGCATTGTGACAGGCAGTTGAGGACTGTGGTGGGAGGGTCGAGTGTCCTCCCCTGCTGCCCCTCCCTTCAGGACTGGGGATGCTCAGCCTGTACAGTGACCTGAGGAAGGGATTTTCATCAGGCTTCACCACATCCTTTCATTCTGAGTGCAAAGGCAGTGCTGTAGGCAGACAGCAGTGGGCTCAGTTCCCACAGAGCAGCCAGGTAGCACAGGGAGGAGACCAAGCACACTCCACCCTGAAGCCTGGCCCTGTGCTTGAAACCTAGAAGGAAAGACAGAACCAGGGGAGCAACTGGTCTCAGGGAGGGCCAGGGAAGGCAGAGCCCAGTCCACAGGCATTAGCAGAAGACCCATTCCTGCTTTAGGAAACAGAGGTGGGGGGGTGGCTTGGAAACTAAGAGCGCAGGGAAGGGAAGAGAACAGGTTGCCCAGAAATATTCTGCCCCCATACTGGTGGCAAGAGTCATTTCCTTTCTCCCTGTCAACTGGGATATTTGGTTCATGGTGGCCCTGCTCCCACCTAGAACTTGGCCCATGTGCCCTGACACTTCACCTTGGGGAATCTGTGGGGCCCTCACTGACCTCTCTCCTTCCCTTCTTGCTCCTCCCATTCCAGCCTCCAACCGCCCCTCTGCAACCCCACAGCTCATTCCCCAGCATGCAGTCCACAATCATCCCTTGCTCCTGCTATGACCTCTCAGGAAATGGCCCCTCTCACCTTCCACTTTTTCAAGTCCCCTATGTGGTCCTCATTCTGGAATACCATCCTTCCTCCCCAACCTAAAGCTTCCTCCTAAATCCTGCTGCACTAGCACTGCCCTGGCTGAGACCGGCAGAGAGGTTCTGGGCATGCGAGCTGCCTTCCGCTCCAGGCTGGAGCTCACACACTAAAGCTTCTCGTTCTCCCTGGCCATACCATCTTCCATGACAAATACTAATGACAGTAACTCTTCACTGTGCACCTACCAGGTGCTAGGCATTCTCCATAGACTGTATCATCTCATCACTCAATAGCCCTAAGAGGAATGTCCTAATATTAGACCCACTTTACAGATGGGCAAACCCATTCAGAGAGTTTACCCAAGGTCCACAGACATACCTGGGATTCATACTCTGCGCGCTGCCACCTGCTTCTCTGCCACAGGGCTAGGACCTCTACTGGGTTGGAACACTGGGTGACAGAAGCCTGAAGGGAGGTCTTATTTTCCTGCCGAAGACTGAGACAACAGGGACTTCATGCTTAGGAATCAAAATGGGCTTCAAGGCCAGCAAGACTTAACTTCAAGATTGGCAATGCCTGGGACATTCTTCAGAAGATCAAGTAGAACAGGGTTTGAAGGGCCAGAGACCACATGTACAGAGCATGTCTATATCCCATCGCAAGCTCCTCATGTCTAAGGAAAGAGGTCTTAGCATGTGCACCTTGCTGGCATTAGCTCTCTCCACCTCCACCCCAGGTTCAGAGAAGCTGGAACAGTCCCCTGAGCTTTGTTCTCCAAGGAGACATAGCCCTGTAAACAACAACCTCATGGGGATAGGGGCAGGGTAGGGGGACTATCCCAGACTCTGAGGGCTCCAGGGGAAAAGTGAGAGCCTATGGGGACACCCAGAAACTTTCAAAGAGTCAGCCAGGCAGGGAGCACATGGGCACACTCCCATGAAAGGAGGGAGGGGGCTCCAGTCTCTCAGTGTCCTGACTGGGACAGACAAGGGCCACCCACAGGCCACAGTGAGGGGCTGTCATTCAGACTCCTCAATCCTCCACCCCATGCTGCTCCATTTCAGTATCACCACCAAGAGCGTGTCCAGGTACCGGGGTCAGGAGCACTGCCTGCACCCCAAGCTGCAGAGCACCAAGCGGTTCATCAAGTGGTACAACGCCTGGAACGAGAAGCGCAGGTATGGCCCCCCTCCTTGCACCTTCCTTCCCACCTTCCCCCCAGCTCCCGATCCTACGCCCCATCCAGCTCATCCAGCCTCATGCAGTGGGTGAACACCCACCACTGTAGCCACAACAAGCAGATACTCAGCCCCACTTACAGAGCCCCCATGGGGTAAGGAATTCACCACTTCCCAAGGCAGCAACTGCTCTCTTGGACAACTGGAAGCATCGAAAATGTATCCTTTTGTGAACTAAAGTTTGCAGCTTGCTAATGCTTCAATTTGTAGTCTTAATTCCTCTTCTTTCTGAAGTAACTTAAGGTCTCCAGTCCTGTTTCCCTCTGTCAAATGAATGAGCCAGCACCCATGGCTGTCTGTGATTCTCATGTGGTAAAACATGACCACTTAAGTAACTGGGTTTATGAGCCGTAACACTGGGTACAACACCACGAATGATGAGGACACTGCTTTGCCTGCAACATTCCCTCCCCTCAAGGTGTTGCCTGACCCCTGCTGCCCAGAAAGCTGATAGATGCCCTCCCATGCCAGTGCAGGGAAGGACCTTGGGCTTGACCCTTTAAAATCAGAGCCTCTTTTTTTTCTATTTTTTTTATTAATATATAATGTATTATTAGCCCCAGGGGAATCAGAGCCACTCTTAATCTCAGAGAGCAAGAATAGCCAGATGACCGGAGCCATGAGACAGACCCCTGTCCTCTCTGGACTCTGTTTCTCCATAAACAGAAAATGACTTTCCATCTCTAGTTCCCTGAGGTCCTATGTCTGTCAAGTTCCTGGTTTCCCCATACCACATACAAGAGAACCTGTCCTGGAACACACCCACTCCTCACATACTCAGGGCCTGTGTACACCTGTACCTACCTGTGTAGGTACTTCACAGGAAGTGAACTTCTCTGCATGCTCAGAGAAGCACTTGCGTGTACACACATGCACACGCACACACACACACACATACACGGAGGACTTCCTCAGGAGCTGCTGCCAGCACCTCATCCTGCAGAAGGGGAAACTAAGGCTAAGTGGAGGTGAGGAGTAACTTCCTGGGAGCACAGGGCAGGAAGCCAGGCCTCCCAGAGTCACCTTCACCCTGCCTAGAGGGGCTGCCTGAGCCACCCCTCCCAGTGTCTCACCCAGTCCTTCCACTCTAAGCTCAGCCCATGACCAGCTCTCCCCTGGCTGACACTTGGGCCCAACCCCAGTCCCTGAGCCTCCTGTGCAGCCTCCAAAACTGCCTCGTCTGCAGCTGCTTGAAATAGAAACTGATGAGAGTGAGAGATTATTTTCTACAAATCTGATGGGAATCAAGCCCTCTTTCTGGTCAGGGAAGGTGGCTCACGTGGCAAAAGCAGGACCTGCCTTGTCCACTGTCATGCTCCAGACCCTGCATCATCAAAGTGGAACAAGGCTAACCTTGGGGCCAGGCATGGAGGGAGTTGAGAACATCTCTACCGACTGCTGGCAGACACTTAGGCGGTCTGCACACTTTGTCCCTCAGCCCTCCACCTGGGCCCTAGCTCTGACGAAGAGGAGGCAGGCATGGGACAATGCAGTCCTGCTCTTATTTCTGCAAATTCCAGTGAGGAGAGCATCTCCGTTACCAGGCCTCCCGTCACTTCATTACAAAATGAACTCGTCCTCTTTCTGGTGAAGCTGAGGCGTCCTGGGAGAGGAAGAGGGCAATCTCTTGCCCTCCCCCTGTAAAAGGTTGAAAATGTCTCCATGAATGTACAATGGAAAGAAAGGAACTATCTCAAAGATTTATTTGCAGAGACAGCAAGAGAGTGCTAAACATGGGGTAGAGGAAGGAGAAGCCAGCCGGGCAGCCCAGGCCTATGGAGCCAGACCAGCAGCTCCACATCTCAGAGCCCTCCGCTTCTGGCTACCACGGGAAGCAGTCGCATCAGGCAGAGCCCAGTTAGGTGGTCCTACTCAGAAATCAGGAATGAGGCGGAGGATGGATGGGCTGTCTGAGTAGGAAGCATGGCCCTGGAATAGCCATGGGGCAGAAGAGAAGGGATTTAAGTACCTAAAGAGAGGCAGTCTGGAAGGTGAGAGGGAAAGGTCAGCTTGGGAAGGCATAGAGACCCCACAACCACTAGAGGAAATGACCTTGAGCCACATGCCTTGCTGACAGCCCCAGCCCCAGCCCTGCTGCCACCCTTCAGTCTTCAGGCAGCAGCTTCTAGAACTAGCATTCTTCTGGAGGACATGCATTTCTGGGCAAAATACAAAGAAAGATGCAATCCTAAGTTGAAGGAGGGGACGCCTGTCCTCCCCTGTCGCATCCTGCCCATGCTGGAGATAGACCTCGTTCCCACCACTGACAGTCAGTGCTCACTGGGCAAATCTGAAGTCCCCTGTCCCTCAATTTCCTCACACATAGAGAAGGTTTGCTCCACAGGGCTTTGAGGATTGCAGAATGCACAAAGCCAGATTTGGGTAAGCTTTTGTGGTCCATGTAATGACCTCCTCTGAGGTGTTCCCCACTCCCACCCCCATTTCTCCCAAGCTCCAGCATTGCTGGAAGGGGAACTCCTAAAGACAAGGATGAAGCAGCTGAGCCACCTCTGGATCACGTCTGAATCAGGCAGCCTCTGGATCACCTCTGTCATATCCTGAGCCACTTACACGGGTGTTTTCTCTTCTTAGGGTCTACGAAGAGTAGGGTGAAAAGTCCCGCATGGAAAAATGTCACACCAGCTGGGAGATGAGCGAAGGACTCTGCAGATTAAAAAAAAAAAAAAAAAAAAAAAGCAACAAACAAACTTTTCTTTCTCACAGGCATAAGCACAAATTATATATTGTTACAAAGCACTTTTTACCAAGGGTCAGTTTTTACATTTTATAGCTGTGTGTGGAAGGCTTCCAGATGTGAGACCCTCTCTCTCCTGCTCCAGACTTTATCACACACTGCTTTTTACTGAAAAGGGGGAAACTCATGCCTTTCCTTCATAAAAAAAAAAAAAAAAAATGCTTTTTTGTATTTGTCCAGACATCACTACATCTAAGCTTTATAAGCGCCTGGGAGGAACACAGAGCTGGGTGGAAACATTTCATAGCAGCACTGCTCCATTGCTAACGCAGGAAGCTTCCGCTCAGAGGTCCTGGCGCCTCCACACAGCTGCCACAGGCTCTCCTGGGCTCATGGTTGGTCACAGCCTCAGGGGGACTCCACGGTGGCCCCTGTTACCAGGCAAGCAGAAACCAATGTCTCTGCCTCTGTTCTTTGAGGAACTTCAGTTTGGTTGCCAGGGAAATGTGCTTCATCCACCTCCCCCGGCCCCAAGTTTATTTTTGCATACTCTGGGAAACATCTCTAAGATTCTGGAATGGCAAAGCATAGGGTCCTTAAGGAAGGGGTTGGGTCTTCTCTCCTTCTTGTGAAAGGTTCACTGCTTCAGTACTGAATGCTCTGGAAGCACATGATGTTCCCAACACTGTTAGCAAAATCCAGCAAGAAAGCTTAAAAGTGTACCCAGACAGGCACCATTGTACAACTACAGACACACATTCTATCAGTGATGGAGAACCTTCAGAGCATGTTTCTTTCCCTCCTTGCAACAGAACAGGCAGGACAGAAGCAGTCTATCTGATTTCCCCGTGTCATTCTTCAATGTGAAACAGTGCAGTCCTCTTTTGAAAGCTGAGACAACCACGCGCTCTTTCCTTTGTAAATATACTCTTCAAAACGCCCCTTCCACACACTTCCCCTTCAGTATATGCCTCATTGTACTGCTGTGTCATATGCTATGCACATGTCAGAAACCATTAGCCTTGCATGCAGGTTTCATATTCTTTCTAAGACAAAAAGAAAAGTAATAAAATATATTTGAAATGTACCAAAATTCTAGACTACTGATGTTTTTTCTATTCAGTGAGGTCAGGATGACCATCAAATGTTTAGCACATTGTGAATAAACAGGGACAGATGCTTTGGGAAGGAAGGAAAATATGTTTCCCAAATTCCTTGAAATATTGTCCCCTTTGTGGAATGCCATTACAGTCCTGAAGCCAGAAAGCTAGGTCTTCAAGCCTCAGGGCAGGCTCATCAGAATAACCATGTCCATACATATGGAACTAAAGGGTCCCTATTTAGGGAAGAGAGTAAATGGGGAATCAATCAAGATCTGTGTGGCCCAGGGCCCCATGATTCCAGTGGGGATCAGGGAGAAGTGACAAGTGCCCACCATGTGGCTGTGGGGCTCTGGAGCCAGGCTGTCTGTGAGCCACGGCCAGGGAAACATGGAGGCTCTCTTTTTGCTTCTGTGAGGTGGGGCTGATGAGCACATGCCTCATGGCACTTCTGGGGGCTGCAGGAGGCAGTTCATGTAATGACCTCCTCTGAGGTGTTCCCCACTCCCACCCCCATTTCTCCCAAGCTCCAGCATTGCTGGAAGGGGAACTCCTAAAGACAAGGATGAAGCAGCTGAGCCACTCAGGGCACCAGGGCTGAACACTTGGTAAATGTCTGCACCCTTAATATTCACGATAGCAGGCCACTCTGTACTGCGCACAAACCACCCACAGCCCCACATCCCACTGTATCCAACTCAGCCAGGCTTTCAAATAGGCCTTTCTGTGCCCCCATGTCCCCGACACTGCACAAAACTGCCTAAAGGGCAACCTTCACCTGTCTCCACTTTCTGTGCGCTACCCTAGGAACCAGGAGCCAGACACCCATTTGTGCATCACTTTTAGGATGATTTCCTGTGTGGACACTTATAGGGACACACCGCAAATACCCTGCCCTAGCATGTCCTCTGCAGAATGCTACAATGTAGACATTGTCCATCATGGCCTCATCTCCTGGCAATGCCAAGCTATACCACATGTATTCCTGAGAAAACTGAGGACCAGAGAGGTTAAGAAAGTTGCCCAAAGTGACTCATCACACTGCTCCAGTAACTGAGCCTGACAGTTTTTCTGCTGAGGGGAACAGGAGAGAGCAGGCCAGGCCACCGTGAATGCAGGTCCCAGTCCCCCATTCCCTTTATTATGGAGAAAAAAGGAATGCTGGATAGGGAGGACCAGACACCAAAAGACAGAACAGAGCAGGAGGGCCCCAGGAGGAGGGCACATACCAGGGCAGGGGACAGCGGACACCAGGCCTCTCTCTCTGGGAGCCCTGAACCCAGTCTGGCCCCAGATCAGTACACCATGGGGGCTCACGAGGGAGGGCCACTGGAAGGGAATCGGCTGAAGGACTCCCCCCCATCTCCAGTCTGGCAACATGGAGGCGTGACAGGATGGGTCATGGGGTACTGGGTTCGCCGTGCTGCTCCCTGAGTTTCAGGCTTCACCTTTCACTCATTCTAAACACACCATACACACATCCCCCCGCTTGTTCTCTCTATCCCATCTGTGGTTCCAGTGCTAGCACCTCCTCTCCAGCCCTGCTGGCCCAGGTGCCCCCTTGGTTCTCTGATCTCCCAAGGCACAGAATAGATTCTTAGCAACCATAGCAATGTCCCTTTCCAGTGTCGGGCACTGAGCTGGGCACTGCCCTGCATGCTCTCCCTATACCCGGCCAGCCATTCTGGGCTACAGGTGCCCAGACAAGTTCAGAAGGAGACATGGTCTGTAGAGGGAGAGGTAGACTTCAAAACCCAGTCCATCAGGGAGCAGAAGGAGTGGGAAATTTTGTGTAAATGTCTCATCTCATCTACAGAGACCATGTGTCCCTGGAGAACAAAAACTGGGCTATCCTTCCTGATGACTGAGACCCTTGTCCTCCAACAGACAAGTATTAGCCAGACCACTAAGAAGAGGCTCTCAGCCCCAACACTTCACTAAACACCAACTGAGGATCCTCAAGCACCAGGAACTGTGCTCTGCTACAGGGAAGGTGCCCTTTTCCTGCTTACAGAGCTGTTGCCCATCGTTCTTCTCCTGGGGCCTTCCCAGCAGCTCTGTGAGGTGTCCACCCACCACAGTCCAGAAATGACGGTAACACTAGTGCAGCAAAGCAAGGCTGGGCTGCCTTTTCAAGTGGCTCTCCCAGGCCTCCCTGTGGAGGCAGGCAGGGGCACAGGGCACATGGGGCAGCCCAGGCCCCCACACAGGCTCCACCTTCAGAGCCACCACTTCCTCACAGACAGGCACACTTCAGGATCAAACGCCTCACCCCCAACTCCTTCCCCACCCCTCTTCCCGAAGGCCTGTCCTGAGCGGGCTGCAGCACTGCACCAGGCTTGACGCTGGGATGACCATGTCCTCTCGGAGAGCTCTGGCCCAGCTCTGGTGCTCATTTTCTCTGTCCAGCTCAAGCCCTCTATCAGGGAGCTTTTCCCGGTCAGCATGGATCCTGGGTCAAAACCAGCGACATAACTGCAAGGCCTGGGGCAAAATAAAGATGCAGGGCCCTCTATTTAAAAACTAAGAATGTCAAGATGGCCAGAGCAGAGCATCAGACCTTAGCAAAGGGGTCCATGAGAGTCACACTCTGCAAGCCCATGGAGCCAGCCCTCTACCTCGGGTAGTGACCCCAACACCCATCGGGACAGCCCATCTTGGCCCTGAGTTATTATATGACTGGTACTACAATTTAATAGTCATATTTTAACTTGAACAGCTAACAAGATCTGTTCCTAGAGGCCAGGGATGATTTCTTACACTCATTTGTAAAAACCTCCCAGAACCTGTAACAGCACCTGCAAGGTATTCAAGCACTGTGAATTGATCTTAGTCTCAAGGAGCACCCTGAGAACATGCTTTCTGTACCCACTTACTGAGCCACCACAATGTGCAAAGACTTGTGCCAGGCACCATGGGGAACATAGGTGTGGTCACGTGCGATCCCGTCCTCAAGGGCAGAGTCCACTGTTCATCCACCCAGCCGCTGTCTCATTAGGAAGCATTTGCTATGTTTAGCACACCATGCTGGTTGCTGGGAATGACCTCTCCAGAAACTCCTGGTCTACCAGGGAGACACAGACTCAGTTGAAATTGCCCACGGGTCTAGCGCGGTGCACTAGTGGACTACAAGGCAGGCTCCGGGCAGGCTCCCGGCCCCTCCAAAGGGGTGCCTCGCCCAGCCTTAGAGGAAGCAACCTCTGACCAACACCTTGATCAGCCTAGACAGGGCTCATGGCAAACTGCAAGTTGTTCTCAGGGACAATAGGAAGTGCTGATTTCATCCTGGCTCTGCCTGGCCTGTGGCTCCTGGATCCACTGGTAATAGGATAGGCCAGCAGAGACAGGGAGCACCACACCTAGAAAAGTCAGGAAGGCTTAGGGAATTCAGAGGGGCGTGAGGAACACCAGCCACGACCCAGCTGAACCTCTGGGGAAACCAGCCACAGCTCCAAACTCTACCCTCCCCATCCCCCCGCCCCCACTGTTTCATGAATGTCTCTTCCTCTCCCTTAACTTTGCCGGCCATCTGGCCTGCCAGTGAGCCATGGCTAGGGCCAGCCTCCCCAACTTCATGGGCAAGGAAACTGACCACAGCCTTCCTGAGCAACCTCCTATACATGGAAGACATCATCCTGCTTTTAGGAACCTTAGGGTATTTTCCTGTCCTCCTCTTTTTGAAAAGTTGGAAAGATATTCTCAGAGGTGGTCAAGAAAGCAATAAAACCCAAATTTTCTTACTTTAAAGGTAACCTCTCCCAGCTTCCTCTTTACGGGGCCACTCTGATATGTGCCAGCAGAGGGCAGCAAGGAGCAGGTGCACCGTTGCCCAGGGCTCTCCGATTCCCTGAAGCTCTCTGAGAGCCCTAAGGGCAGTAAACTGGTCCAGGTAGTGTGGCCTATGAGCCAGACCCTGAGGTGAGGACTTTACCCACCTTATACCACTGAATCCTGCTGACAATCATAGCAGGGCACTCCATCATAGCTCCACTTTATGGATAAGAAAACCAAGGCCTAGGGAGGTGGATACACTGCCTGCATTCACAAAGCTTCCAGGAGGTAGACCCAGGATTCAAACTGAGTGGCATGTGGCAGGGCTTCTGCTCCCTAAAGTACACACTGTCTCACCATTCCTGTTGACCCGGGCCCACAGGAGACTCTGCTGTGCCCGCACGCGGGGCTTACCTCCTATTTACTGAAGAAAGATTAATTATCTCGTCAACACGAGCCACACAGTGAGCCAGCCTTAGCCGAGGTTGTCTTGAGTGTGATCATTCGTCTTTTCGAGGCAGAAGACCGCACCCTCCACGTGCTCCTCCCTTCTCCAGCATGGACCCCACAAAGCGAGCCCGACCACCATGCCGTGGTTGTTTGGGCCCACAGTCTGGTAGATGCAAATTCTGCTGGAGAAGCAGGGGCCAGAGACTTTTCCCGCAACCACCGAATCACTTCAACAAGCAAGATGACTGCACCAGCATCCAGTTAGATTCAACATTTTAGCTAGAAACAAGGTGAAACCATCTCTGCTTTCAAAAAATTAATTCAAAGCTGGATTTGAAAAGAATCAGCTGGGCTTCATAATGAGAGCTGACATTGTGGGATGAATAGTAGGCATGTCTAATTGGATGCAAATGAGACTCTCATCTCATTTGAGTTATTCCCCAGAGCAAAAGGGAAGGTGAAGCAACAGGCTCTTCCTTTCAACCCATTGTTTCCTTAAAGGCAGCCCTGGAACAAGAATCGTTTCTAAATTACAAAGGCTTTTGTCCCTTTGAAATAATGATCTGCCAAGACAGACTGAAGCTGAATACAAGCATTAGTACAGTCAAAAAAATATTATAAACTGAGAAAAGATGAGAGGTAGAATAACCTTCACTTCCTTGATCGCTGCTAAGATACCAACCCTTCGGATTCTCTGCACTTTGAGGGGCAACAAAGTTTAATAAAATCTGTAACCACAGCATGAACAGTAGTTATTGAGTGCTTTCTCAATAAACTCTTTTAGTAGTCCCGTTTTACAGATGGGGAACTTAAGGCTTAGAAAACCTGAGTAACTTGTGCATGGCCACACAGCGGCCAGGTGGTCTCGGGCAGTGTCAAATCTTTGGACACTTCCAGGTAGGGTGACCATATATCCTGGTTTGCCTGAGACAAGCCTGGCCTATGATTGTTGTCTCAGTGTAATTATAAAGTGTTTTTTTTCTCTCTCTCTTAAAAGAGTTCTAGTGCGATTGATAAAAATTGTGATTGCTCCACTTACAGGGCCTGACAGGAGAGTACAGAGGGTTTGGAATTGTGCCGTATCTGAGAAATGTTCAGTCAGTTTCCCCCCTTGAACGACCTACTCCTAAGCTAGTGTGGGCCCCTTGGAAGTAATGGTGCCTCTTTAACCCTGAAGAGCTCCCCACAGAATATTCCAGGGCAGCCTCCTGGTTTCTTCTGTTCTGCCCTGGTCCACCTCCTCTGCTAAGTAAAAACTGAAGCTGGTGCCCATGGACCGCTCTCTGGGGAGCAGGCACATGGCACTCCGGAGCCCCGTCTGTTCAATGAAGACACAAATCAAAATCCCTCTCCCTTTCTCTGTGTCTGTTCACATGAGACTCCCCAGACAATTGGGAGCATCAGACTCTGGTTTCAGGAGAACAGAATCAGCCAAGCAGCTGTACTTCCCAGAGGACTGAGGGAAAACTGTCCCTTGATGATGTGGTTGGCATGCACTGTGAGTGGGGGATTAGCTACTTCAGAGGAGCAGTCATGAGATATGGGCCTCTGACATCATCCTATTCTGAGGCAGGGATCCTGGGGAGGGCTGAAGCCTATCAAGAAGGTTTGGGAAACCCTGCAGACACAAAGGTGCACTCCCTCTCCCCACATTAGTTCCGAGCACCTCTCCCCTCCGACTGCCCACTGAGGGCAGTGGTCAAGTCTGGAGCACTCTCTTACCACAAGGTTGCTGACTGGCTTCCTTCTCTAGGCCTGGAAGGAGCTGTGGTGAGGGAGAGGGCACAGCGCCAAGACTAAGGGTATGCTAGATCCTCACTTCACTGGGCCACCTGGAGCTGTGGCAGCTCAGGCTGGAAACGGGGGCTGGGCACGTGAGACCTGCAGGCTCACTGACTCAGCTGTCCTCTCCATGTTTAGCCCTTGGGCTGGCATCCTGTTCCCGAGGCTGCAGGATATGTTCAGTTGCTGCTCTGCCTAACCTGCTCCACCCCCGATCCTTAAGGGGTTCTCTGTACCTCTCCTCTCCCCCATCTGGTCAAATAGCCCCTCATGGGATAAATCACAGAAGGAGCCTGGGTCCCAGCATCATGTACCAGCCCCAAGTGTCTGCAGAGCTAAGAGTGCAGGCTGCAAGCCAGATGGGCCCATTCAATCCTGGCTTCTACCCTTAAAAGCTGAGTGACCATGGGCAAGTGACTTAATTTCTCCCAAGCCCTGCTTTATAATTAAGCATTAAATGACTCAACACAGAAGGTAAAAATTCAATACACGGTTACTTATTATTATTACCATCCTACCTTTAAAATTTCCAACATGACATTTCCCAGGCATAAAAAGGCCAGATGTGGGGGCACATATCTACCAAGAAAAGAAGCTGGAACCTCATGTGAACTTCCATACCTCAGTTCATCATTTATAAAATAAGAATGATAATATGCTTAATCTCAAAGAATTTTTTTTTCAAAAACACTAAATGAGACAATTCAAGTAGAATATGTAAAACTCTGTGAGGCACAAAATAGGCACACAGTAAATTGGCAGCTAATAATAACAATAAATTCACATTAGCCACAAGAATATATTTAACAATTTAGCACAGACTCTCACATCTGGGGGTAAAAAAAAAACACCTTAAAACCTAGTCCCACCTTGAACCCAGTAGCTAAATTTCATTAAAGTTATGTAATTTTAAACTGCTTTTGGATGCTGCCTGCCTCCCCCCCCAAAAAGCTGATGAATGCAATGTTTCATTCTCCCTGAAAAAAAAAATCCACAGACATTTTACAGTTTCAGGAGATTATGAGATTCCCCCCAAAGTCATCCTAATGATTACCTAGATTGTATGTGAGTAATTCATGCTTTAGACCATTCCAGATGGAGCATCCAGAGGCTGCCTGAATGCTTCTGCTACCAGGAGCCCCACAACTCATAATGCAGGTCACTCTGTGGTTGGAAAAGTGCTAAAAAGTTGTCCAGTTCTTCCTTGAACCAGGATACTAAAAGATGCTTCCTGAGGCCCATCTTTGGAGTAACATACAGGTAGCATGATGATACTTTCTCAGGTGCCAACCCTTGGCATTTGTGGAAGGCAGTACCCAGGCCATAACACACCTGATCCTCTCCAGGCTAACTCTGCCCATCCTCTCAGCCATTCCAGGGGACGGCTTCCAGGCCCTTTGTCATCCAGGTCACCCTGCCCAAACCACCTCCTGCAAGCCACCTTATATGGCTCCTTTCCTCCATCTAGGACATTGGCTACTGTTCTTAGCCACCTCATCACATCCATTAGGCAAGAATCTATCTGATCCCCAAGGCCTCCTCATACAAGAGCAGAGTTTTGTGCCACACACACTCCCCCTTCAACCTTGTGTTGGGCCCACTGATCTTTCAAACCTAAGGCCACCACTGTACGCCTGTCCCAGTCAAATTTAGTCTCACCGATTTCTTCCCTGACAAACCTTTCGGGAGTGTTTGGAATTTACATTCTATCACCCACTGTATTAATTCTGCCTCTCAGCTTTGAGACGTTTGCAAATCCCAGCCAAGGTCAGGCAATCGGTAAGATTTACACATCTCCCTGTGTTAAGCTCGGAGCAAAGTGCCTTACATGTGTTCTCGTTAAATCTTCATATCACCTCTATGATCCAGGGCATTGACATGTATACTGTCATCCCTGTTTCATAAAACACCACTGAGTCTGAGGGAGAGTCTGTCACTTGTGTAAAGCCGCCCAGGTACTGAAGAGCCAAGCCAGGATTTTGACCCAGGCCTGTCTGAGCCACACTATTTTCCACCCTGAATGGCATTTTTTCCCTAGATATGTCCGCCTCTCCAACGAGGCTGTGGGACCTTTGACAATAGCGAAAGGGTTTTGTCTCCAAATTAACCAGCCCCTGGCTAGCGCCTGGTGCAGAATGGTTGTTTTATGATTCAAAGGGAAGGCAGGAAAGGGGTACAGGGCTGAGCCCCGAATTTCAGGTTCTTCTGTTAGGACATTTATTCTACCCTGTGGAACATTAGGATACAATGTCGGCCACGCATGACCATAAGATTCCGCGTCCCCAGCTGCCAGGATCGCGCTGGCCTAACAGCGTGACATCCCTTCACTGACGTCACTGGAAAGCTGACCCAGAAGAGCGGCCTCACACGCCTCCCACACCCCCGCGCACCCGAGCCCAGCCAGGGGCGCTCGCAGAGTGCCACCCACTCCTCCTGCCCCACAGCCGGCCTCCTCAGCGCAGGGGGCTCCGCGGTGGCAGAGGGAAGGTTCAGGAAGCCTCTGGCTTGAGAGTTCTCAAGTGTTCCTGATGAACTCAAACACTCCTTTTCATGAAATGGACTCTGGAACGAACTCACAGAACTTTTTACAGAGGAACCAGGCCAAGGAAAAGAGGCGTAAGACAACGACTGAACACCACCGCCGCTCCCACAGCTGCTGTCACACCACAGTCTGTGTGCTGAACCGGCTCCGTCCATACAGCACTAAGTTTCCACGCACACCCCTCTCATCGCATACACCCCCCACCATGGCCTGTTCCTTTTACTACTGCAAGGTCTCACTTCTGAGAATCATCCAGCAGGAGCCCCACGAAAAGCTATCATCTCTCCGGGTTAACGGACGGAGGGAAAGACCCAGGGAAGACCCAGCGTTCACGTGAAAGAGAAAGAGCGGGAGCGCCATCTTGTGGTGACTTCACAACTTGCAAGCCTAACTTACCCCTTCCGCGGTAACACCGTCGCAGCTTCTTGCTCTTCCCTCGGGAAGCCCCTTCCCCAGCCCCTGAAGCCTGTGGGGGGCTATGAACTACCACGTCCAAGCCCACCTGCCCCCGGCGGTAGAGACGGTTCCTAACTCCGGTGGCCAGAGTCCAGCATCGTCCCCCCCCCAGCACGCTGATTGGCTGAGACGAGGACACATGACCCAAGAAAGCCAATCAGGGACTTCAAAGATTTACTAAGAGAAGCAGGAGTTAAGAGGCTTTCGTTATCTCTGATCACAGGCTGTAGGGATATGGCCTCAGGGCACCGCAGGTTGTGTTTAGGATCATTTAAAGAAAACCTGCCGGAGCGCAAACCCAACACGTAAAGAATCAGAGCAGAGAAATGGAGTGCCGGGACTACAACCACAAGGGTTAGTCCCTGGATCAAACTCTGCCTGAACTTGCACCCACTCTCCTCAGCTACAGGAGCCAACTCGTTCTGGTTTTGCTTAAGCAAGAATCAAGTGTCTGTCACTTACAATCAAGAGGCATTACACATCTGTAGAAGTAAAGGAAAAAAAATTAAGCCTAGTTGCAAAAAAATAATGCTTTCATTAACTTTTTAATAAGGCTTTTAAAAACAAATAACTTTAATATCAACTCTACTAAATTCAAATAAAATAATTACAGGACACTATAAGTCTTAAAGCCATGGATCTTGATCTAATAGATTAAAATATAAAGCTAGCAAGGAAGAAAGAGCTCCACCAAAAGTTCAAAAAGAAGTGATTGCTAAGTATAACAGAACCTCTTCTGAGTATTTTGTATTGTCATATCTCTCTTTGCAACCTGTGTGGCAATATGGAAATATCGTCAGGAACTGCTGAATAAATTCTTCCCATCAATAAAACCATTTTTAGGAGTACATGCTGAGAAAAGAATTCCAATCAAGGAAAATGATACTTGCACGGAGATGTTCACTGCAGCATTATTTACAAGAGGTATGAATAAATAAATCGACAAACTCAAAAGGTCAGAATACATAAATGTTATGTAACATCAGTTTCATTACATAGACATAACCAGGCAATCTATTCATACACCAGCTACAGAAATATTTATTCAAGGGCACCTGGGTGGCTCGGTCAGTTAGGCATCAGACTCTTGATTTTGGCTCAGGTCATGATGTCAGGGTCTTGAGATGGAGTCCCGTGTCTGAGTGTGGAGGCTGCTTAGGATTCTCTCTCTCCTCTCCCTCTGCCCTTCTCCCCCTTTACCCTGCTCTCTCTCTAGAAGGAAGGAAGGAAGGGAAAGAAAGAAATATTTACTCAAACTTGCTGAACACCAGCAATAATTTACTGAGTTATTTCCCATCTTTCATGTCATTTCACCCTGGAACAATTTAAATATTATGGACTTCTTTATGAACACTTCTATAAATGTGTGATCTAAAGCTTGGAGGAATTTATACCTTTTTGGGGAGTGTGACAAAGGATTTCAATCCAGGAGTCCTAATACAAACTCCACACACTTTCTATGAAGCAGATAAAGCAACAAGAAGGTCGCCTGAGTTATGTGTACAGGCAGCAAATGGCCTCTGTGGGTACTTCCCTGTACGTTTAGCTGTATGTTTAGCTGTCCTTTCCAGCTCATGTTCCAGGCAGAGGCAAAGGAAAGAGCCTTTATTAGCATCTGCCCAAGGTCAGGCACTGAGCTGGGTTCTTTGTTTCCACTGTCTACATTAACCCTTATAGTGATCCCTGGAGGTGGTGATGGGGAGATCTCACAAAACCTTCATTTCTACAGAAGCTGAATTCAGAGAGATCCAGAGGTTTGTTCCTGGTCAGGTGCATGGCCTCTTACCTATATGTGTAACAAGAAGACGAATGGGAGAAATCATGGAGACCTGCCCAGACACAGTAGGGGATAAGGAGAAGGGAACTATCTGAAGGGTTCTGAAAGTCAGACAGAAGGAAATGTGTGCCATAACGCCTGGAATGCGGAGAACAACCATACTATATAAATGACTACCATTATAGGACTCTAACTCCAAGCCAACACTACCCATGATTTCTCACCTCATTCTAAGAGCAGGCCTTCAATCCAGGCAGTATTATCCCATTTTACAGATTAGGACTTGCAGCAAGTGGTACAACCAGGCTACAGATAAAGACCCATCCTCTCAACACCACAGCCCATGGCCTTTCCAGAGCCCAGCAATCTCCACAACTGGATGGTTGAGTCTGTGGCACACTTGCAAATACGAGAGACAGAGAGGGGCTGGGTGGCACACCTCACGTGGCTCCTGGGGGGGGGTGTTCTGAACAGCAGCAGCATAGCTGGTGGGAGACAGCAGCCCAGCTCCCCACTAATTGTCCCTCTTTGTGGTGTTCAGTTAAGGACTCAGAAGAAACCAATCTTTGTGTCTTTTCATGGTTAAAATTCTACATAGAACAGAAACCTCAAAGCAGCCACCAAGCCAGTCTTTGTTGGGTTTCTAGGCAGTAAGGACGCTGCATCTCAACACTTAGAACTCAGAGAAAAAGGGGCTCGGTTATTCAAAGGAGAACTCAACAAGAGCCTTTTTCTCCCAAGTCCTTGCAATTCTGGACTCACTTTTAATCCCCGGAAGAAATGTTGGATCCCTTTTCTCCTCCACATCCTAACGTCGTTCTTGCAAGTTCACAAACTGTGAGTGGAAGATTTTCAGGAGTTGGGCAGTCCCCACTTTCTGCCCCATTCTGATGGAACCAGTTTGGTTTTTGGAACCTTGAAACCTTCGTTTTTGAAAAATATCCATACATTCAGAAACATATATTTTTTAACTCAAGTTTTTAAATACAAAGAAATATATGCGTTGTAGGTTCACAAACAAGCCTCAACTGCATTCCTTCAAAATAAGGGGCCAGGCAGGTTTCTGAAGAAGCCATTCAGGGGAAGCTGGCTGAATATGCTTGTCCTAAAAAAAGCATACATACCCTGGAAAAAAAAAAAAAAAGCCAAAGGCGGGTTTAGGTGCCTGGGTTCTACAAACAAACCCTCCCAGGTAGGAGAGGGGCTGTTTCCAACTCCATGAAGAATGAAGAGCTTTTAAAGGCAACGACCTCTTGCCTTCTCTGGGCTCCAAACTCCTCTATGGGCCAATCACCACCACCACCACCACTACCACCACTACCATCATCATCATCATCCCCAAAATTATCACTTGAAGAGCAACTAAAACATGCGGGGCCCTCCCTGAAACATGTGACAGACTTGATTCTATTGAATCCTCAAACTTTCAGAAGACAAATGCTTACCCCCACTCAGCAAACAAACTCAGGGATTCTAAAGAACAACACAGCCAGCAGGTGGCAAAGCTGGAGGGTAGCCAAAGCTGTTGGACTCCAGTCCAAGTTCTTCCTGCCTCAACCTCCCATACCCTTGCCCCTCTCCAAACCCAGTGCCCTGCTGATGAGAAGATGGACAGACCTGGAGCTTAGCCCATGATGCCAAGGTGAGACACTTTCTTCCTTCTCTCCGAGAGGCTTCCTGTTGACACACCCATATGAGCTGTTCCCAAGCAGATGCCCTCTGACCTTTCTCCCTGACAAAGAAATACTCCAGACTCTTTCTTCTTTATAACTCCAGTTGGCCAACCAACTGTACGCAAAAACCCTGCTCAAGGATCTTGGGATCGAAAGGTGGCCATTTGGGAGAGTAGTTTGACAAAATCTTATTATCAAAAATGTTCATTTCTGACACTGTACAGAATATCTGACCAGTACCCCTTAAATGGATGGCACACTCAAATAGGGCAATTCAAGATGATTTAATAAAGGAACGTCAGTGATGTGCTGGGGCCAGAGCCTGAGAGCCAATGGCAACATTTTCAGAATTGTTGGTAAGCCTGGAATCCGCCACGGTGGGAGAGTTTACACTACAGAAATCAGGAAAAGTTACATAAAATTAGGGCTTAGTTTGGTTTGGTTTTTCTGAGTGAGAGAGTTATTAAACATTTACCAGCACACCCAGGAGAGAATTTGTAAAAATGGGGGCAATGTTAAGGGAACCCAAGTAGGATAATGAAGTCGTCTGATGTTAGCATCAGTGGGGAGCTGTGAGCAGCCAAGCCCTGAAGAGGCAAGGAATGGTACCAAACCCAGACTGCAGCTGAAGGGGAGGACAAGCAGATAGAACCTTGACAAAGACAATCCATTAGGGCAGGAGATAGGGGGAAAAAATACTCCAGTCTTACCCCCTTCCCTCCAACCACCTCTGGCTGCTGCTTGCCGTTGATGGAGCTCACCTGAAAGAAGAGGGTGTGGGAGCCTCCCCCTCCCCCACGAAGCCCAGAATGATGGGCTTCCAGGGCCACATGCAGAGTAATGAAAGGTAGAACATGGATCTGGGGCACCTTGTATCCAGAACAAGATGCCACCAATTATTTAACACACATACACACATTCTCTCTCTCTCTCTCTCTCTCTCTCTCTGCACAAGTAAATAGATGTATTTCTGGAAGGGCCCTCAAGTCCCTGGTAACAGGGGTGACCTCCAGGGAAGAATGCTGGCAACTAGGTCAGCAAGGTAGGTTTCGCACCCGGGGAAAACGTGGACTTGGGAGCTGGGCTCTGCCCCAGATCGGCTCTGGGAACTGGGCAACCCCTCTAAGCTTCCGTTCGTTCCCTGACGGGTGGTGGGAGGAAATGGCCCCTGAGTTGGCGGAGCAGGAGGGGCTGGTGTGGGGGGCCAAGGACAGGCGATTTCCTTCAAAGCAGAGATTTTGTGATCCCCATCAAGGGACTGGGGTGGGGGTGGCGGGGTGCTTCTGAACACTTCTCTTTCCAAGTCCTTTGCATCCACCTCCCACGCTGGGAGTCTGGAAAAGGCTTCACAGAGCAAGCGGATGCCTCTGGGAGGCGGGAGCCTGGCTCCACCTTGTGGCTGTTCACGCAGCTCCCTGGAGATGACACAGGGATCCCAGAGGAAGCATCAGGGCTGGGGAACGCTCCAAATAAAGACTTTGCCCACAAGTTCAAGGACACCTTTGCCTCCTCTTCCCTCTCACCGTATCAACACTGTGCCTTCAGAGGAAAAGTCGCCTCTCTGGAGGCAAGCCCAGGTCCCACCCGAGACCATGGCTGCATATCAGCCCCTAAAATCCCCTCCGAGGGCCTTCTCACACTGCTCCACTGAGACCTTTAACACGACAAAGTACCAAAACACAAAACTACAGCATCTCTGTTCTATATTAATAACTGAATGCTTTGAACCTCTGCTAAACACAACAGGAAATGTTGTCACAGGACCCCTAAGATTCTGGCAGACTTTTAAAACTCTGAATTTGGAGGCCCCTGGGTGGCTCAGTCCTTAAGTGTCTGCCTTCAGCTAAGGTCCCAGGATCGAAGCCCACATTGGGCTCCCTGCTCAGCCGGGAGCCTGCTTCCCCCTCTCCCTGCACCCACAACCCACTTGTGCTTTTTCTTTCACTCTCTCTCTCCCCCAAATAAATAAATTCATAATATAATAAGGTATGATCTAGAGACAGAGGCAAAGTCGAAGTTGTAGGATACCTACTTTCTCTCCAGCCCGTCATTTTTTTTTAAGATTTTATTTATTATTTATTTGACAGACAGAGATCACAAGCAGGCAGAGAGAAAGAGGAGGAAGCAGGCTCCCCACTGAGCAGAGAGCCTGATGTTGGTCTCGAACCCAGGACCCTGGGATCATGACCTGAGCCGAAGGCAGAGCCACCCAGGCGTCCCTGTCATTTTTAATTATAAACTCACCGGAGATAGTAATGTTGGAAGTTAAACGGCAGCCCTGCCCTGTCTGGGAGGACAGACCAAATGATTCTCTGGCCTGACCCCTCAGGCCCTTGCCTCTGCAGGTGTTCCCCTCTAGCTAAGAACTTGCACACATATAGAGCTCCCATTCATTCCCACGGGATGTTCAGAAGGTACATCCTCCAGGAAGCCAAGGGGAGGGATGGCCGAAAGGAGCCGGTCTGCCCACCTGCCACTGAAAGACCAGGGATGTTTCTGGTAAAGCTGGAGCTGGGGCCTCGTCCATCAGCCTCTTGGTGACCTAGAAGAAGGGACTGAGGCCTGAAAGGGGAAAGGCCTCAACCGAGACCCAGATCTGTCCCTAACTTCCTCTCCAATGTTCTTTCAAGAAGTACATTGTCCTTGATTGAGGCTCAGAGAAAGATCATCTTTACTGTGATAGAAAGGTGGGGGAAGACCCTGCCCACCTGAATACACTGAAGCCCATTCCTTTGGAAAGGTCATGAGCTTCCCCATGTGTTTAGGTGTGAGTGCAAGGGGGTGAGTTCTAGAAGGCCTCAGCAGGTCCCCTCGTCCAGCCCTTTATTTCACAAACAGGTAAACTGAGGTCTCAATGGGAACACAACCTAGTTTTGAGGCCCTGGCCAGGGAACAACCCACCCCACCCAGGAGGCTCCCCTGCTGCACACTGCATAACAATAGGAGGCTGAACCCGTGACTGAGGCCTGGGCACCAGTTACTGTGTCTTAGCTGCTGGAGAGAACAGAGCCAGGCCCAGGATGCAAGCAGGGGGCCACAGGGCAGGAAGATCAGAGGCTCTGCCAGCTGCACTGTGACCCATAAACTGGAAGCAACAACCACCTCTTTGTGACCAGGGTATAGAGAAAGTAGTTCTTACAACCATTTTATTAGAAACTAAGAAAAAGAAACAGAAGGCATGCGTTTCCATATTGGAGGAATATTTACTCACCAGCCATGCTTGAGTCTCCATGTAAGCACTCCCTCCTCCCTGTAGCCTTCCTAGTTCTGTCAGGCAGGCTTGAATGACTCCTTAACTGGGAGTCAACAAAAGCTCCCTGCTCTCCTCCTAGGTGATGAGCCCCTCCAAGGGTGGAACCCAAGCCCAAGGCTTCTCTGGGACACTCCCAGGAATAAGTACAGTATTGAAACCTAGTAGGTGCTCAGTAAATTGTTAAAACACCAATTAAATTAATAGCTACCTGAACTCATCCCTAATTACAATAAAGTACAAAAATCTTCTAAAGGCAACTTGGTAAATCTTGATATCAAGGAATCAGAAAATATGGAACAACAAAGCCTAACAAGAATCCTTTGTGAAACAAGTTATCTTACACATACAAGGTTTACAGTGTTTCCATTTCAGTGGATAATCCTCCCATAAAAGTTCTCAGATTCTAGAACTCTGGACCAGGCATGACCCACCAAGGTTTATCAGCTCTAGACCCAAGGCAGCAAAGGCCCAGGGAGAAGAAGCAGGGCTGAGCTGAGTGGGATCAGAATTCCATTTGATTTTTTGCTTCTTTATAACTTTCCTTTTTTAAAACCACTAACTGGAATATGGAATAATATGCTTAATTTGAAAACTAAAAAATAATCCAAAGATACATTGTAGGATAGAGGGTCTCCCTGCCAATCCTGTCTCCACACACTCACTCAGGCAACCACTGTGTTAATGGTTTTTCATGCATGTTTCAGAGGTTTCTTAGGTTTAGCCAAGCAAGATGAATATTTATTTTATATTCTCTCTCTCTCTCTCTCTCTCTCCCTCTCCCTCTCTACACACACACACACACACACACACATACACACACACACACACACACTGGCATATTATATACACTGTTAGTCTCTGGTCTTGTTTTGTTTTTCTCTCTTTTTTAAAAAAGATTTTATTTATTTATTTGCACAAGCAGGGGGAGAGGCAGGCAGAGAGAGAAGCAGACTCCCCACTGAGTAAGGAGCCTGATGTGGGACTCAGTCCCAGGACCCTGGGATCATGACCTGAGCTGAAATCAAGAATCAAATGCTTAACCGACTGAGCCCCCAACACGTCCCTGTTTTTCTCTCTATTTAACATACCTTGGATACTTTTCTACTTGGGTACCTAAGGAGGTCTTTTATTATTTTCTTACAGTTACACAGTATTCTTCTGTACGGATGCAACGTACTTTATCTACCGTTCCTCCTCTCACAGGGGTCACTTTCAATTTTTGTACTTCAAACAATACTGCCATGAGTAGCTTCTGCAAAAATATGTCCTTGCTCAGGTTTGCCACTTTGCCAGAACCTCTCCACGTTCCTCAAGCCAACCCAGATCCTTCACTTCTGGCGCACCTCCACTGCGTTTATTTTCTAAGATCCACGGATGCCCAGGACAAGGGACCGGAAGTAGCCAGCTCAACCTCCCAATTCTGCCCTCTCTGTGCCGGAGGCATAGCTGGGCCTCTGGGTTCTCCTGCACACGCTTACCCACCCCACCCCATTCAGGGCAGGCCCACACCCTGGGGATGGCTGACACTTCATGGGTGATGATGGATCCCTGGGTCTTCTTGAGTCGTACATCCGTCACCATCTTTCACCAACAGGTGGCGCTGCTTTCTGCGTGTAGACCATTCACCTGCTCCACGGGAAGCAGAACTCCTGGAAGGGTAATAAACTCTTTACTCTGGGATAAATGATGCCTTTTCAGCCATATGATTGTCCACATGCCTCTCTACATGATCCTCCAACAGCCTAAGGCCATGACTAGTCTTCTCTGCTTTCTCCCTTCTCAGTCCCTTTCCATGTTGCAGGTATGGGCGGCTTGCCTCTTTTCCCTGGACGCCGGGAGACAGAATCACCCAGTAGTTATGAATTTGGGCTCTTGAATCAGACTTGTGTTCAAAATATGATTCCACCATGTGCCTGACTGCGTGGCCGCTGGCAACTGGCATCACCATCTGAGCTCCTGTGACCTCCTCTGCGGGACTGGAGGACCGCACTGCACACCTCACTGAGTTCTATCAGGGATAACACTGACCTGCACTGCCTGTCCGAATATTACACCTGGCCTGGCAAGCCTTTCTCAACATATACCAGTCTTCCATCAGTTTATCCCACACTACAAGCTTGTTCCTGCCCCCCAGAGTCCGCACTTGCTAGGGCCTCTGCCTGCAATGCTCTCCCCCTTGATTCCCCCACGGCTGGCTCCTTCTTGTCCTTTAAGTCTCAGCTTCTGGGTCGTCTCCTCAAGAGATGGTCCTTGTCGCCTCAGCTAGAGTAGGGGTCTCCTGTTCTGCCCCCCATTTATTTAGCACTTGTTACCACCTTCTACCTTAGGTGTGTACTCATTTTTGTGACAGCTCTCTTTTCCTTCCACTGGCTGCTTTGCACACCTGTGTTCTGATTCTCAGGCAGATGATCAGCTCTTCAAGGGCAGGAATGGTGTCTTCTCCCACGTGCAACCCTTGGCCAGACCCCCTGCAAGGGCTCAATGGGTGGATCCAGGATTTGGGGGAAGGAGGGGAGCAAATGAGAGGGCTGCTGAGGGCTTGTTGGTAGGAGGAGCCCCTGAAATTCACACCCTAAACACACCCTCACGTGTGGATTTCTGGAAGTGACAGAGATGCACCCTTGGCCCCTGCCCCTCCAAATGGCTTTCCTTAGAACCAGTTCCAGCTGTCTTCCTGCTGATGGTCACCCACCCAGGTGTGTCCTACCCCCAGCAACTGTTCAGCTCCAGTGCTGCACTGAGGGGCTCGTCCTCTTCCCTGCAACTCCTAAATGTCCCAGGAATGTCCATTCTCCATTTTGGACGGGAAAGGCTATCCCCATCCATTCCCACACTGCTTAGAAGGTATGCCCACACAGCTCTGTCCTAAAGAAAAAAGACTTCAACTCCAGCAGGTACAGCAGTCTCCTCTGGGCACAAGCAGTGCAATTCAGGGAGCCCTATGAATTCAAGCAAGACACAAAATCATGCTAGGGAAGTCAAGCCCAAATAAGAAATGTGCTAGGTCCAGCCTAGTCAGAAAATGTCCCCATGCCTAAAGAGACACTCATCTTGGACACACTTCCCTCAGAAGCACCCAGCTGCACCCTTTGCAAGAATAAAATCACACACATGATGCACTCTTTCTCGTCTGCCCAGATTTTCCTGGAGCTGGGGAGGTAGGGACATATACAATAGCAAGGCATACATACACTTCACCATTTGACATAGATCCGAACCCAGGTCCACATTCAATCACAAAACATACTGGGCACTTCTTACACAGCAAACGTGGTTCTTCTGGTCATGGGGGAGACAACAGTTACTACCCCCCACATGGAACTTTTGGTTTAGTCAGAGACACAGACAAGGCACAGCAAGCAAATAAGTATGCAAACCACATGTACAGGTTAGCGGAGTCAGTGCTGTGATACAGAGTGACCACTGGGGTCATGGAGGGGGACTTTGGCCAAGATCATCAGGAGGTCTTCCTCAGAGAAGGAGCCAGCCCAGGGAGAGTACTCCAATAGATCAAGCTCATAGCCCTGAAGAGCATGTAAAGGCAATGAATGGAGACCGGTATTGCTGGAACCTCAAGGACAGACAGCAGTGGCACTGGCCCTCTCCATGAGGTTGAGATACCCACAAGATACCCCCAAGTCTGCATGGGGCAAAGAGCATCGAGCCTTATTAACCAGAATTAAAAGCTGAGCTTATTCTATAGTGAAGGCCAAGGGAGACCTCTGAAGGGCTTTAGGCAGGTACGCTAAATGACCTTCTCTGCTCAGGAGAAATTGACTTAACAACCTGGCAATGAATGAATGAGTGAATGAATGAACTGAATGGACACTACAGAACCAATGAACATGGGTCACTTACCGTCTCAGTGCTAAGATCATGCTGAGTTCTTCAGGGACACGTAGGGACAAGAGAATCCCAGAACAGCTCACAAACTCTAGAACCATGAACCCCACACCAAACAGAACACAGAGAGTATCTCCTTCATCACTCAGAGGTTGCTGGCTTTCAGCATGGTTCAGCTCTGTGGCCCCTCCAAGGCTCTGCTCACCAAACAGACAGGGGGACCAAAGAGGAAAGAGAACCATTTAATGTCACACAGCCTGGTGACTCCCCAAGACCTCAGATGAGGGCCTCACAGGAGCCTGGAGGTTTCCCCTTGGGCTGCAAGCCCCCGGGGACACCTAACACCCCTCCATCTCCTACCCCGTCGTTGTTTTTTGAGATTCAGAGAGTGAGAGAAGAAGGGTTTTTCTCAAGGTAGCAGAGGGAACCCAGACGTCTCAAGTCCCACCAAGAAAACAAGGACAGAAGCTGATTTCAAAGCCAGCAACGTCTCCTGTATGCCATGGTCATAGCCCTTCTCCAGAAGAGCAACCAACCAACAGACAAGAACAGACCTTTTCCCTCACCTGCACCTGCAGCTGCCCTCCCCAACAAAGTAGGGCTGTGGTTTCCATCCCATGGCCCCAGCCCTTGGGTGGAGCTGGCCCTGGAGTGGGCGTTCTCACAAAGTGAGAAAGGGAGATGACAAGTGGTCAATGTCTTGGGCACTGAAGCCAGATAGCCCTGAGCTCCAGCCCTGGCTCTATTACCTGCCAGCCTCATGACCTTGGTCATGGATCTTGACCCCCTTGGCCTCGGTCTCCTCATATTTCAAAGACAGATTAAAATGCACAGGCTTGCAAGTTTAATAAAATTATGCATATTAAGGGTGAAGCTCAATGTCCCTCTGAAAAAAACTGTTCAGAAACTATTTATGTCAATGTGAATGTTGATGATGATGTTGGAGTCAAGCTGTAAAGAGGACTTTCACTGAGCATCTTGACCCTGGGCATTCCAGTGCTCATGCTAACCAACAGTATCTGGAACATATTTGTTAAAACAGGAAAGAAGACAGGGATACTTAATAAAGATTTCTGCAGAGCCCGTAAATGAGCAGAAAGTGTAGTCTGGCTGGCTTCCCAGCACCCCACCCCCACCCAACCCCAGACTCCAGGAGAACCACTGCCCAGCCCCCACTCTGGGAAACACCTCTCGCTGGTAACAGGTGTCCAGGTGTTGCGGTGAGCAGCCTGTGGCCAGGGTTTTGAGAGCTGGTGTTGTCACCGCAAGTAGCTCCCCTCTCCTCTCTCCTTCAGTGTCCAGAGAGGAGGCTGGGGGCATCTGTGGGAGCAGAAAGAGTATCATGTGGCCTGGGCTTTGGCAGAGCTTGGCTATGACTTACCTGTGCCCATGGGTGTGATTGACAGTAAAGGCGTGACCAGGGTTTCAATTTGCCCTTGCCTGACCCCCCAGATCCAGCAGGGGTAATTAGGGACCTCGCCTCAGATTAGGGTCCTCCATTTCCCACCCCATCCCATTCTAACTCCTAAAGTTACACCACCACAGAGTGAGTGAACAGATACCCACCCAGGAAGCCCTCTGTCAGCCAGGCGCTGAGTGCCCAGCAGAGCCTGGGGCTGTGGTGCCAACTTCTGGGCCAACTCTCAGGTTACAGAGGTGGGGTGATCCCAGAGAACAGATGCAACCTAATTCCCTGCTCTGAAGTTGAAGAAGGGCAGGGTGTGTGTACACATGTGTACATGCATGTCAACCACACACAGACAGACACACATATATGAACACGGGGCCCATACACAAAACTCTTCTCTCCACAAATACCCTTTGGACACCAGGTATGTGAGGCCCAGGCATTTTTTTGCCTGAGGGCACAAAGAGGGTGTGGCATGGGCAGAATGACTATGTCCTCTTTGCTTCTCCTGCTCCCTTTCTAGGCCAGTCTCCACCCCACAGACCCTTCTCTCCCCCTACCCCCACATTGTCATTGCTATTACTAGAGTTACTAAGTCACCTAGGGGTGCTTCTCTATTGCGTCCAGTAAACAAAGGCCACTAGATCAATGCATTCCACAGCAGTCTGCTTTACTTAGATTGATAATGAGTAATGTATTTCTGTGCCCAGACTTTGCAGGCACCCACAGGGCCTGAGCGGCAGGTGCAAAGCAAAGCTGCCTCCCTTCCTTTGAAGAGCAATCACTACCTTCTCCTTCAGCACACGCACATAGTGGGAGCTGATTTTCACACTTTTCCTGCTTATCTTTCTCACTCTGGTTTGTGTCTTCTCCACCTGCTCCAGGCACGTGATGCCTATGGCAGGGTACCTGCTTCATTTTTCCTATTTCTGCTTCAGAAATACAGAAGTGTCCACCCTGGCTGCAATTAACATCAGCTGGGGCACTCAGCACAGCAAAATCTAGGCATTATTCCGTGAGCATTTCATCCAGAATGGCCCCTTCCCTGTCATCACACAGCATGGAAAAAAGGAATGAGGGACACAAGGACCACCCTACTTGGAATACCCAGATCTTCTGCATCTTTTTTTTTTCCAACATACACTGCTGATCTGTCATTAGAGACTAGGGCACTGCACCCACTCCTAAGGCGCCTAGGGTCAGGCGGCACTGGGCTCTGGGGGACCGAGTCCTCCTGGCTGTCAGAAGGCAACCCTTCTGAGAAGTCAGAGTGGGCCGAGTCCTCCCTCCCGCCGCCCCCCACCCCCACTTCAGATGCAAAGTGCCCATATGGCTCATCTCCATCTTTGGGGGAGGTTCCGTCTAAAGTCCTCCCAAAGATTCAGATTGTATGACAAATCACGTTCTAGACTATCGTGGCGAGAAAGGGCCGGGGCATTTGCATCATTACCCCCAGACAACAGCTTCATTAGGCTGAAAGAGAGGTTTGCAGCCGCGCAAGCTCTGCCACTGACCTGGGCCTCTCACTTCCCCCATTGTCTGTGGGCTCCGAGGCTCTCACTCCAAACCATATGGTCCGTTTGGGCATCTCACACTGCCTTCCAGGAAAAGCAGGCATATTGGAGCAAGCCAGAGGCCTGCCCGCAAGACCGCAGGTGCAATCCTGCCCCAAAGTGAGATGGGTCTGTGCCGGGAGACAGAAACTGCTAGAGCTCAGAGGAGGCTGAACTCTGAGAAGCAGGGTGTGGGCCTGAGAGGGAAGGAGAAAAGCACCTGAGCAAGAAGGCAAAGGAGAGAAAAACCACTTGACATTTGCCCCTTGCAGAGAAGGCAGCCTACTGTCCCAGACCTGTGAGAGCACGTCTGGCAGAATCTTGGTGTGGAGAGTACTGGGGTAGCAGTGCTCATGCTGGGTCAACCCTTTCTTCACCACAGCCCCTACTCAGTCCAAGTATGTGGAGCCCCCACAAGGATCCCAGACTCCAGTCATTTCCCCCACGAATATGATGCAGAGCCAGAGTCTGGCAGGCTAGAGAGTGAGGCAACGACTCCCCTTCTCCAGTCTTCAAAACCTGAAAACCAGCCATCCATTTGAAGAAGACACCCTGGGATCTGGCTTAAAGGAGGTGGGGAGACATGGCTGGGTGGATGAGCTGTCCCAACCCTATTCCTTCCCAAATCCCATCTTTTTGAAAATCCTCTTTGCACCAAGCCTTTGCAAGATTCCAAACAGATGGAATGAACCTTGGAAGCCAGCACAGCTACATGGGCCTGGTTCCCAAGGGGAAGGGGAAGCTCAGCACGCCTCCCCAGAGATGGTGTGGGCTGTCGCCTTGGGCCAACCGGTGTGCCTTCCCTGTCATGGAGAAATGGGCCCACATGGCTCTCACCTGATGGTCCTCTTAAGAGTGGCAAGGCACTCCATTCCCCCCAACAGGGAGGATTAGGGTCAGGATTAACATTTTAAACTCAGACCGACTTTCTGACTCTAAGATCTTCAAACCCTAATCGTATTACTATCCCCAGGATTATTGCTTTGCTGGCTGCAAAAGAGATTCTAAAATCAAATTGTTTCAAGTTGTCTCCTCTTTTTTCTTGGCTCTTGGGGTGGGGGTGGGGGGATAGCTTGTAGCTTGTTAAGGAGACGACTTCTAAAATCTAATCTCACTTAATATTTCTCTCCTTCCCCGCGCCAGGCGGCGGTAAGAAGACTGGCGATACGGTTCCTTTATTCCCGCCCACGCCTGCTCCTAATTCCTGGTAATTTATCCCATATTAAAACTTCTTTAAGTAAGAATGGACAAGCATCAGCACCTGCTATGCAAATGCGGCCAAATCCAGCCCCGGCCGCGGGGCGTGCGCGCCCGCCCGACCGCGAGCGGCCTTTCAGCGCTCCCAAGGCGCCCGGCGCGCCCTTCATATGGAAACGGGCCGAGGGCCTGACAGATTGCGCCGCGCGCTCGCTCAAGCGGCGGGGGCGGGGGCCGCGGGGCAGGGCGCGCGCCGGCCTCGAAAACGCCCCCCGGGGGTTGGTAGGGAGGCAGCGGGCCCGCTCCTGTGAGTGTTCCGCGCCCGAACTTCTCCGGGAAGCGCCCCCACGCGCGCGGCCACCCTGTGCCCGGGCTCCCCCCTCCCCGACGGCCCCGCGACCCCGCCCCGCCGTCCCGCAGGCTGGCCCGGGGCTGCCCCCAGCGGCCTGCGGGCTCCGGGCGCGGGCGGGGGAGCCAGCCCCGAGCAGCCGGCCCGGGCTCCGGCGCGGCGCGGCGCGACGCGGCGGCCCCGGCGGATAACAAGGATTAGCTGGGGGGCACCTTTGAAGCCCAGTCCCCCCTCACGTGGCTGGAGGCCGCCGCGCAGTCTCCTCTCGTGCGGCCCTAATCCCCGCACGCGGCCCGCCCTGCCGCGCCCTGGCCCTGGCCCTCTCGCTCTCCCTGGCCGCGCGGCTCGGGCAAGACCCCCTTCCCCGGCTGCGTGAAAGGAGCGGCGGCGGCGAGGGAGGGGGAACGCGGGCGCGGCCGGCGGCCCAAAGAGGTGCGAAGTGATAAATACATTGTTTCGAGGCCGCCCGCTCGCTCGGTTCCGGGGGAGGGAGGGGGGGCATAGAAAATGAGGCACTTTCTTCCCCCTTTAACTCAAGGGGAGTACCAATAATTCATGTATGTTATAATTCTTCATTGCCCCTAGGTAGTCTGGGAAAACTGGAAGAAAAGAAAATGCCAGAAAGTTACGGTAAAACTTAAGATGCGGCCGAAGTCGCTTTCTTTGCCCCTGCTGCGAGTGTTTGAATAAGAAGAATGCTCCCGGACTGTAACAAGCAAAAAGAATGAAGAAGACAAAAGATTTCCAGAAAAAGGTTTAGCTAGAAGACAAGGCAAGTGAAACTGAAAGGAGAAAAAAAGCATTTACAATGGAACAATAAGTGTACTAATCGCTTTGATATATTATACAAGCCCAAAGACCCAAAACATTGTGTAATTATTTATAAATGACTTCTCCACTCCTGTGTATAATGCAGAGGAAAGAATAAAACTGCAGGCTACTCTCTAAACTATTTCTAAATAGACCTGGTTCAAAAGAAGGCAGAAGTGTTTGAAATAAAATAATTAATGGTGGATTTTATGGTTGTCTCATTAAAACATTTTAATTACTACAAACAAAATACATTTGTGTTCCAACCCAACATGAATTTATGTAGCTGCAGCGTTAAGAAAAAAGCAAAAGGAAAACACCTCAGCTATTTCTCGACTCTCTGTTTATTTCAGAATTCTCTCCATAAAACCGTAGTCAAATTCCATTAGGATAAATTTCACTGCGACTTTCACAGGAGGAAACACCCTCAGTTTTCCCACACTTGACCCACAAGCATTTTGGAGGGAGGGGATATTTTTAATCTCCACTGATGATGTTCTTAAGGATTCAAAAACATGAAAAAGACTTCATGAAACAGTTCATGAAAAATGAACTCTGGCTTTAGCAATATCCCATGGCAGGTGCGGCCTGGATTTGGGGAGCTGAATCTAGTGACAGCAACAGCAGGGCCTCTGTTTTGTTTTGTTTCTAAATCTGAGCCCAGAAGATTTCAAGAAATCTAGGAAGGCAAAACCCAGTCGCTTTGAAGGAGGTTCTGGATTGATTCTAGCCTCAAGCAGCTGATGTGAACATGACTCCAGGCCTCACTGCTGAGGGCAGTAGGGGGTGAGCACCTTCTGCCTGCTCCCTCTTCATTTCAGGGCTTGCACCCTGTGAGCCCTCCCTGCACAAGCATGCATAGCCCCTTCGCATCCCCCCACACACTGTACTTTGGGCACAAAAAGGACATTGTTTTACCCAAGACTGGTCCAAACCACAAACGCACTTCAAACCTTGGGTGAGCCCAAGCACATATTGTCCCCCCCCAGCTAGGCTTGAGAACTCCAATCAAATTTGAAATTTTCTTGTGGAAAGAATTCATCTGGCTGCAGAAATGACCGATACATTTTTGGAAGGCATTTCTTACAGGGCACTAGAATAAAGTTGATTAGGACTTCCCTTCAAGGCCAACATTCATCTCACAAGTAGGCAGATTGTACACAACCAAACACATCGGTATACAATGGAACAGAATATTCAAGCAGACATCTCTGAGGTGGGAAATGCATACAGCCGGCACTGTATTTAGCAGGGCAGGGGCTGAGGGAGGCCTCCACGGATTTCTGGAAACCATGGATAATTTGCCATTTTCCTTGCTCTGTCACTGAAAGACCCCTCTGTTTCCCCCCTCCTGCCTCGTTTCTCCCCTCCTCCCCCCCCACAACTGTCATGGGTCATCAGTAAAGAAAACAGGGAATTGTTTCTCCTTTCCACTCCCCAACCCTACCCTGCTTCTCTTAGATGGAAATGCCTATCTGCGGGTGTATTTAATAGACCCAAAGGAATACTGTGTGCCTCTCGGTCCAACATCTTCCTTCATCACATCATCTGGAGTAACTGCACCTTTTTCTGCCTTAAAAAAAAAAAAATTACAATGTTTTCTTTCTAAAATGCCACCCACCAAACCAATATCATCCCTCCCCACAGGTAACTCCAGAAAGAACACGATGATGGTAACAGGGACAGTGTGGAGAGGGTGGCCCTCGCACAGCTTTGCTTTGTGCAAAAAAATCTACCTTGTAAACTCGGTGCACTGCACTGCCCTGTGCCCAAGACCCAGATGGATGAGTGGCTGGGTAAGGCACCAAAACCCTTCACCTCTCTTCTCTTAAATGGCATCTGAGAGTTCATGTACACTGTAAAAACAAAAGAACATTGCCTGTAACAGAATCCAGACCTACATGTATATGTCACAACACTCTTGAAATTAATATTCTGTGTAACAATTGGTGGGGAGGGGGAATGGTAAATCTCAGCTAAAACAGTTTGGGAGAAAAGGATGAAATGATGATGTCCTTCCCCCTGCCCCATCCAGCACATCCCGATGGCCATGGCAGCACGTGGAATTGCAGGACACTGACCCCCTCAGCCTCGTTCCCTGGCTGGCTCAGTTATGGGAGCTTTGTATTTGTATATGTCGACTACATTCATTTACTGCAGGTAAACATTTATAATTTGCCACTATTTTCTATTTTGGCATTTCTTTCTTTAAAAAAAAAAAATCACCAAGAACTTCAAAAGACCCTGGAAATACCAAATGCCTTGCTCCACCCTGAAAGCCTCTCCTCCTGTCTCTCCAGAATGCCAGTTCCTTCACGGGGTGTTGACATTAGAAAGGTCCTCTCAATAGGGACTAGAACCGCCTCCCTGCTGGTTCTGCCATGGTCTTGAGTCAGACCTCCAGAGATGCCTGGAAGAGGCATGCCCTTTCCAGTCCCTGCATCCCTTCTGGGCGGATCCTCCCCTGCCCTCACACCCTCAGCTGTCACACAGGCACCACCCCTGGTATTGGGATCACTTGGAGCACCTCTGAGCCGTCATAGAAGCATGTCTGATCTCATGGGCTTAGGTAAGCACAGGATAGGAGGTCGGATGCCAAAGCAAGGCATTTATTTTAATATGAGGAGCAAACAGAGGTAAGTATCGTTCACTACTTCAGCAGGTGGTCTATATTTCCAGAGTCTGATGAGGGCATCTGGGATGGGGTCCCCCATCATCCCTACCACCTCAGGTGACTATGCTGTGAGAAACTCCAGTTTTATCCAGCCCCTTGGAACATCTGTCCCACCTACCAACATCTGCCCCCTGGCTGACTGGCAGCTGGATGGCTCACACATCAGGCACCCAGAAGACCTGGTGCGGCCCTCGCCACCTCAGCTCCTGCTGGGGCTAGATTTATTGCATCCTAGTGTGCTCTGGGTATGAGGGCTTCCACATATGTGCTCTGTACTCACCTCCAAGGGATTTGGAGGGCAGGAGAAACTTCTCAGACTTTTCTTTTGGAAAGGAGAGCTCTGAGCCTCAGAGGGAACCCTTGGGAGCCCAAGATAACATCTTGTTCTCATTCTCCCAGGACTCAGCTCCATCCTCAGTGGGTCACCTCCAGGAGAGCCCCCCACCCCTCACCTGCCAAAGCCTCAGATGCATTTATGAAAAGCCAAATGGGCAGGCACTAATGTCCAGTGAGGAGCTGCCCCATGCACGGCCCATGAGTCCGGAACAGGCAGGGCAAGCCTTGGATGCCTGCCCAGGCAGGTCACTAAGGCCCGAGCAGAGGAGTGGGCCACACAAAGGAGAGAGCACAGAGCCGCTGCTAGCCCATAAGGTGTCTTTAGGCACATGTGAAAAGCACACCTCTCTGGGAATATGCCAGCCCTCATCACGGTGCATGGCTCAGTACATGGTAGACAGGTTAGAATTTAGCCCCACTTGCACTGGATGTTCTTGTGCAGGGAACCACTGGAACCACTGTGATAGTCCTGCTCACAGAAAGCAACAGGAAAAAAAAAAAAAGAAAGCATCAGGAGAAGGAGACAAAGAGGAAGAAGAAAGACTGCCGTGGCCAGACCCATCACAACTGTCCCCTACACTCTTCTCACTGGGACCCCATAGAAGCTTCATCCAGACTGGCCCCCACATTGCTGCCACAGTCATCCTCATCCCTCCATTCGATCTAAACTGCCTATTCATATCCCAACCATCTTTCAGGGCCTTCTCAAGGCACGCCTCGGTGCTCAGTGAGTCAAGGCCTTCTCAAGTCCCCCTCCACCAGGAAGCCTTCCCTGACACCCCTTCCCTTTGGGAGGTGCACAATGCTCTTCAGGTCTGCTCCCTTAGTGAGCCCTGGATATTTCTCACAGCCAGTGTCAGGTTACCCTTCTGTGGCCAAGTCTCCTCTGCTCTGTGGCTACAGGTCTGCCTGACTCTACACAGAGCACTGGCATAGGGGAGCATGCAGGAAGTGCTCACTGCGTAGTTATTAACAGTGATGGAAAAACCTGCAATGGGGGCTGAAAGGACTCCCTAGTCTGGCCCTAGTTTGGCCACCAGCTGGTTACCCCTGGGTAACCTGGAGAAAAGAACCCTCCATCTCTCACCTCAGTTTCCTAGGTATGAGGTTCAGGACCCAGACAAATAATCTCCAAGGGTCCTGCCAGCAGTGAACCCTAGGCTTACGAGGCTCAGAGCCCCTGACCCCCATCGGCCAGTTTCTCATCCCTGCTAACCCAGTGTCTAGCACAGTGCTTAGCCCAGGATAGGCAAGCAATATGGTATACGGGTTGCCTCGGTCTCTGTGCTTTGACAACAGAGCCTTTAACTTGGTGTTTTATTCAGCAAACCTCAGACATCAAACCTAGCCAACCCAAGCAAAAGAGCCCTACTAAGAAGAGTCCTAGTTCTTGTGCAGTCCATGAGAAGACTAGAGAACCAGCCTTGGAATATAGGGGAGATGGGGCATGGGTATCAGAACCACAGCTGAAGGCAGGCCTACGAAAGAATTAGGGCAGGATACCCACTGCCTCCCGGCCACACCTTCCACCACTGGGCACTGGCCCATACAGGTTGTTGCCACAACACATGTATATGCTGAATTATCACCAGCTCAGAGCCTAAGTGCCAAGTGGGGCATGCAATTGACCCCATTTAAGTCACATGGCCATGCCCCATTTGCCAGGAATGGAGAGGAAGGTGTTCATGCATTCAAATTCCTCCCTAGGAAGGCTCTTCAGGAGCAAGGCAGCCAAGAAATGACCAACAGCCACTCCAGTGAACCTGTTCCCCTGAACAGACAGATTCTTTCTTCCAGGAGCTTACAAAAGACACTGCAGTAGGTTGAATAGTGGCTCCGCAAGAGATATGTCTACCGAGAAACTCAGAATGTGAACTTATCTGGAATAAGCTTCTTTGCAGCTAGAATTAAGGTAAGGATTTCAACACGAAATCATCCTGGACTAGGGTGGGCCCTAAATCCAAGGTCAAGGGTCCCTATAAGCAAGAGAAAAGAAGACACAGAAACACAGAGAAGGAGGTGGCAGAGACAGATGTGGTGCAGCTACAAATTAAGGAAGGCCAAGGATTACCAGGTCTATGAGAAGCACAGAACACACTCTCCCTCAGAGCCTCCAAAAAGAGGCAACCGTTTTTGCAGCCTTGATACCAGACTTCCAGCCTCCTAAAGGACAAATGTCTGCTGTTTGAGGGCCCTAGTTTGGGGTGACTTAGTACCACAGTCTGAGGAATATAATACAGGGGCCTGGCAACGTCAAATCAAGGCCGGTGGGAGTGCACTGGAGCCTCAGAGAAGTGGTGTGAGGATGCCAGGGCTCCAGCGGGCTCACACAAATGCCAGCACCTATGTGTTCCTTGAAATGCCTAGTGTCTCCCAACAATTTCCCTTTCTTGCTTAATCAGATTAAATCCACTCTTGGTGACTTGTAACAAACCTAAAGCTCTTCTATCTGAGCGTGTATAGCCTTCTCTCCAGGTTGGGAGTACATGTAAAGCACTGCAGTGGGGAAGGCAGTGTTGGGTAGACCCCATTAAGCCAGAAAACCAGCACTGGACAAGCAGCCAAGGCAGGCTCTGCCTCCAGACAACAGTCCTGTAGAAAGGGGATAGTGTCCCAGGCAGAGACCGCTCTGAGGACAGCAGGGACCAGACTGGAGGCAATCGCCCAGGTATCATGGGGAGGAGACTGAAACTTTGCTAAAAGGTGTTCATTTTGTTTTTAACCTCCCCGCCCCCATAATCTGGGGCTGTTCCTTAGTGAATGTTTCCCCCTAGGTACAAACTTGGGTGTGTCTGGGTTCTACTGCTCCAAAGTGAGCACTGGTGACCAGAGAAAAGTGACCGCTGACAGGCAGAATGGAAACCTTCTACTCTAAGAGGTGCGTCTATGTCACTAAAGAGCACTTTTCTCTGCCCTCTGCTCTATTACCCTCATCTGGCCACTGTTCTTTGGATAGGGTTTTCCGGGGTTTCTGAGGGCGCTGCTTCTGCCAACCATTCATCGGCGCTGCGTTACAATAGAATCCTTCCAAGTTTCCCTCATTTCCCTCATTCAACATCATTTCACATCATACACAACAGGAGAGACTTCCGCCCCATTTTACAGATGGGAAAAGCGAAGTCAAACCACTTGGCCAAAGCGACGCGGCCAGGCATCAGCGGGAGAGAGGAAGCGAACCCAGGCTTCCCGCCGGCGGCAGGTTTCCGCAACTTGCTGCGCAGCTCACACTTGCCGGCCCGCGCCCCGCCTCCCCGTCCCACCCCAGCGAGGGGCGCCGGGCCCGCCCCCGGAGGAGCGTGCCTCGGTCGCTAATCGCCGGGCGCCCCCGCCTCCGTTTCACCGCCCGGAGACACCCCCGCCGGCTTAGCCCGGAGACCGCTTCTCCGGCCGCGCGACGCCGCGGATTGGCCCGCGGTAATTACGGGCACGCTCCGGGAGGGGGGAGGGGCCGGGCGGCCCCCCGCGAGCATAAATTATGCAAATACCCGGGCGCCGCACGGGGCTGACCTGCCGCCTTGCTCCATTCACGGGGGCTGCCGCGGGGGCGGAGGTGGCAAAGGGAGGGGGGCGCCCATTGTTGGGGCGGGTACTTAAGGGGTCCTGAGGCCGGTCGTGTGCCACACTCGGTACTCACACGAGCTGATCTGCTCGCCGGCGAGATCACTGGGGAGTCCGGCCGGGAGCGTGGCCCCTGCAGACGAGGCAAGGAGGTGAAGCCAAACTCCAGGTGCGCCCCCGCGCCTCTCCCGGCCTTCGCGCCCGCAGTGGTCACAGGGTAGGCCCGGGCCATTTGGAACGTAAGTGCACCCCGGCGACCCTGCCCTCAGCCCGGGCTCCCGTCCTCCAGGAACCTTCTTACCTGCCCATTGGTCCCGCGCCACGCAACGATGCCAGCCCCACTGGAGACCTGCCTCTCGGACCTCGACTGCACCAGCAGTAGCAGCAGCGGCGGCGGCGGCGACCTATCCGGCTTCCTCACCGACGAGGAAGACTATGCCAGGCTCCAACCACCAGCTTCTGCCTCGGGGACGCCCGTGCCAGTGCGCAGGGGCGCTCCCGGGGTTCCTGCAGCCTCGGATACTCCCCGGGCGCAGGACGACGAGCAGGAGCGGCGGCGGCGCAGGGGCCGGGCGCGTGTGCGCTCCGAGGCGCTGCTGCACTCGCTGCGCAGGAGCCGGCGTGTCAAGGCCAATGACCGCGAGCGCAACCGCATGCACAACTTGAACGCGGCGCTTGACGCGCTGCGCAGCGTGCTGCCTTCCTTCCCCGACGACACCAAGCTCACCAAGATCGAGACGCTGCGCTTCGCCTATAACTACATCTGGGCTCTGGCCGAGACTCTGCGCCTAGCCGACCAGGGACTGCCCGGGGGCGGTGCCCGGGAGCGCATCCTGCCGCCGCAGTGCGCCCCCTGCCTGCCCGGGCCCCCGAGCCCCTCCAGCGACGCCGAGTCCTGGGGCTCCGGTGCCGCCGCCTCCCCCTGCGCCGCCGCCGCCTCGCCACTGTCTGACCCCAGTAGCCCCGCCGCTTCGGAAGACTTCGCCTATGGCCCCGGCGACCCCCTTTTCTCCTTCCCGGGCCTGCCCAAAGACTTGCTCCACACGACGCCCTGTTACATCCCTTACCACTAGGCCCTTTAGGGACACCGTTACCTTCCCCCTCCCTCAGGCAACAGGCAGTAGATGGAGCCCCAGCTGCAGTCTCAGGTCCCCCAGTCCCGGCAGAGGGAGCAAGCAGGAGCTTTAAAAGGACGGGGGATACCTGAGCGGCTTGTTAGGTCGCTGCACCCTCGCCGAGGCTGCCCCTTGGTCTGTTTCTCCAGCCCTCAGCCCCTGGCCCCTCCTGCCCGCCCTTAGACGGCCTTTCCTTTTGCACTTTCTGAACTCCACAAAACCTCCTTTGTGGCTGGCTCAGAGCTGACCCCAGCCACCACTTCAGTGTGATTTAGAAAGGGGACAGATCAGTCCCTGAAGACGAGGTGAAAAGTCAATTTTACAATTTGTAGAACTCTAATGAAGAAAAACGAGCATGAAAATTCGGTTTGAGCCGGCTGACAATACAATGAAAAGGCTTAAAAAGGAGAGACAAGGAGTGGGCTTCATGCATTATGGATCCCGACCCCCACCACGGCAGGCTTGCTCTAGGAAGAACCGGAGACTTGCGTAGCTATTCAGGCACCGGGCTGGGAAGTACTTTAATTTATTCAAGATGCTTCTTTCATATGAAAATGTATTTTTGTACATAAAGAGTTTATTCTATTATGATGAGCTATCAAAGTTTACATTTTTGTACTGCAGATGTTTTGTGTAAATAAAAACCAAGTTAAAAAAAAAAAAGTCACCAAGTTTCTCGCCTAATGTTGGTGTCTCTCTAAGGCTTTCTTCCCTCCCCGGGCAGCTCAACCACTAAAGTGAAACACTATCCTTACCCACCTCCAAATCTTCCAGGCCCTTTTCAAAAAAAAAATAATAATAATAATAAAATGCACCTGATTTCCACCAAGAAACGGATAAAGACTGGGGCATTTGGGATCCATCATTTCCTTTCACCTTATAAACACAAGGGAGATCTTTCAGGCTCCCCATAAGCCAATTAAGACTTTTTAGTGGGGAATTAGCCCCGGATACACAGCTACCTGTAGAGGTAGGGGCGGTGGGAGACTCTTTCTTTTGAGGAACTCCACATCAGCTGGCTCTGTGTTTCAAAGAGAGGGGATTAAAAAAGATCAATACAGTGTGACCACTGGCTAGGAAGTCCCAGTGACAGGTGGGCCCAGGCTGGGCAAGCAGAAGGGTCCACTCTTATAACAGCCTATTTAGAGGGAGAAATTGATTTGTAAACAATGCCTCCAAATCGTTGTCCATTGAAGCCAGGATCTCCCTGGCTGTGAGGTGTGGGATGAATTATGCTGGTGTGGTATCCCTGGATGGGATGTGCACCTGCCTAAAATTGTGAGTTGGGTGCCTGCACACACACACCCCCCCACATTTATCCCCAACACATGTTGCGCCCACAGTGAGGGGGAGGGGTGGGGAATAGGGAGACATTCGGTGGGCTCTGTTCTGGCTTGCCCAGCCAGTCTTCAAGGGCAACAGCTTTCATTTGCTGCCAGAGAATCAGCCGCCCAAACTCAATGGGGATTTTTCTGACTGCAGTGTGTTTGTTGTCTGACAAGTAGCGAACAGCATTAGCCACAAGGAGATTTTGTTTTAAATTTCAGGATGTGGAGGACTACAAGAGATACTTCCCAAAATGTCGTTGCTGTCTGTTCCCACAGCTCACAAGTTACCGCACATGACCACCAAGATTTCCCCCCACTGGGTTGCCCCTTTCCATGAATTTAATTACTGAGAAGCAGGAGTTCAGGAAAATACTATGGTCTCATGTTATAGAAATTGTATCTGTTGAGGAGGTGCATAGAAACAGAGGGTCAAAAGTAAAGCCGCGAACAGCACTTTCCACTTGTGCAAGCATTTTCCCCCCTAACATATGTCCTGATAAGTGGGATCCACAGACTCATATGCAGCATCTCCAGCAGGCATCCCCAAAGCCCAGCCACCAACAAGGAGCCCTCTTTCAGATAAAAAAGCTCCTTTACAGAAGGTTCTGGAAAACTGGGTGCCTGCTTTAACTGCCCACAGAACAGACAAAGAATCCTCCAAGAAAAGCTTCAGAAGTTGTGAGGGCTCAGAATGGAGTTGTTTCTGCTAAAAGCTCTAAGGAAGAAGTTGTGTCTCTTGAATGACCCTGCCTGGGGCCCCACTCTATTGTCTGTCTCAGAATTAATTCACCCTACTAGCTTTGCATTTTCCTATAGCAAAAGACACAAATGGTCTGCATCAGATTTTCTGCTTTCCTGTGCACAGGGTGTTTGGAAGGGACTCCTTTCAGCCCCAGACTGCAGGAAGGGCAGGTCTCCTATGGAGACTCCATGCAGCCAGGGGATAGGTGAATGTATCTGGGCCAGAGGATGAGAACAGCTAATTATGTTTATCATTGTCCAAAATCCTTGGGAAAACCAGCAGCAAACAGACACCCCGAAATCCCCAAGGCATCCTGGAGCTCACAGCTGCAACAGGACCTTTGTCTCCTCTAACAGGACATAGCCAGCACCGAAAACGAGAAACATCACTACACCCTAGATTGTAGAAGGGCAAACCATATGCCCAACTTTGTTGCCAAAATAGGCTCATAACTTAAGGTACAGGGCCCAGAAGACCTTCCATCTCAAGAAACATCTTTCACAACATCAGCTGCAGGGGCGGGGGCGGGGGTTCTCCACCCGTGCCAGTTAACAAGGTTCTTCTAAAAAAGAAAGCATGTATGTATAGCCCTTGGAGCTCTCAAGTAGAAGAAAAGGAAGGTGATTAAAAATGCTTATCCCTAGCTCAGGGGCCTCTTTCTTCCTGTAGCACACTCTCTAGTTCATCCACAGGCATCTGGGAAGATGGGCTGGGGGTTACTAAAATATTCTAATCCTTTATAGAGCATAGAACTTCCTGCTGACAGCCATGATTCACTTCTTCAACAGAACCTTCCACCAAGGAATCAGCAGGCGCTTAGGAAAGTGTATTCATTCTCCACCTTGATCTCTCTATTTGCTTCTGTCCTGCTATAATGTATATTTGTACACACTGCATCCAACCCTCCACGAAACCAGGCCAGGAAAGACTAGGATGCCCAGGAAATGCAGGATTTCCCTCTTATCTCTAATCACTGTCAAGCCCCTGCTGTGTGCTGATCATCATTCCAGACACCACCACACCACAGTGAGCAAGACACCCCAAAAGGAGCTCCCCAAAAGGAGCTCAGAGTCTCACAGGGAAAGACAGAATAAACTCCTAAGAGACTGTGGTAAATGCTAAGGAACAGAATAAGATCATGTAAAATAAGGGGAAGAGGAAATGCCAGGGTTCAGGGGAGTTTGCTCTTGTAGAAAAGATGGTCAGGAGGGCACTGGGTGTCTCAGCCAGTTAAGCATCCAGCTCTTGATCTCGGCTCAGGCCTCGATCTCAGGGTCAAGAGTTCAAGCCCCGCACGGAGCCTACTTGAAAATTTAAAAAAAAAAAAAAAATTTAAGGAGAAAACAAAAGAAAAGATGGTCAGAGAAGGGCTTTTAATGAGATGACATCTGAGTAGAGGCTCGGACCACAGAGAAAAGGAACAAGCCATGGCATTATCCATTGGGAAGTGTCCCAAGAAGAAGACGCCACAAGGAGAAAACCCTTGCTGTGCATGGTGCAGAGAGGGACCACAAGGAGACCAATGTGACAGGCACAGACTGGGGTGGGCAATGAGGGAAACAGATGGGGGGCAATGGAAGCCATTATTCTTTTCCTCAAGGTTAAGGCTGAAAGCAGAGGAGTGATGTGCACTGACCTGTATTTTTTAAAGTCACACTGGTTGTTACACAGATAGCAGAGGTCAGGGACCAGGACAGAAGCAGGCACCAAACTAACCCTCTGTACATTCATCCTGGGGGTGAAAAATAAAGGCTTATACTGGTAGAAGGTGAAGAGTGGTCAGAACCGGGACAACGTCCAGAGCAGCCAACAATATGATTTGCCTTGGGTTATGAAAGAAAGAGAGAAATCAAGGATTGCCTTTAAGGACTGGGGTTAGGAGTAAGGAACACACAGAACCCATCTCTAAAAGCCCTTGACAAATGGTTAATTTTGCTGAAACTGCTTATTTAGCACCAAAAGCCAAGATGGAAACATGCGTTGCAGTGTCCAAAAGATTAAAGACAGATTGCTGCCCAAAAGAACCATAATGTCTTCTGGGCTCAAGGCCTGAAAATAAGGCCTTGGAGAAGATTTGCAATGGGGTATGGGAGAGGGGCAACCGAGGTCACAGACAATATCCTCACCACCAATATCATCGTAGCCATCATCATCCTAGCTAGCACTTACACAGCACTGATTCAGTGTTCCACGTAGTTGCTAAAAACATGACATATATTCATCCATTTAATTCTCACAACTCATGAGGTCAGTAATATCAAGATTTCCATTTTACAGATGAGGGAACTTGAGGCACAGAGAAGTCAAATAATTTTCCTGAGATCACACAGCTAGTAAGTCGTGAAACTGGGGTTTGAACCTGGGCAATTGGGCCCTGGTGAGCCTGCTGCTTGTTAGTTTGTCTCAGAAGGAATGCAAATTAAAGCATCATTCAGGTTTAGTTTTCTGAAACCCAGAGTGATCCAGGGGCAAGCCAGGGCCTTTGGCTGAATGAGGAAAAGCACTGTTCCTCCCACCCTGCCTGGTGTATCAGGCCTGTGCCAGGGTACACAGCAGGGTACAGAGTTGCCCTTGCCCCTCCCGTGGGGGCTGTGCCCAGGGCACAGTGGTAAGAGCACAACTAGTCACCCTGCCTAGAGGCAAGGATGGTCACCTGAATGTGCCTCGTGCTAACTGAAGTAGAGACAGCCTGCAGAGTGTGTGGGTGAGTTTTCTGGCAAGAGCTGGGGTGTTACTGCTTCAGTTGGCAAAACCAGCAGAGCTTAGAACCTGGTGGCCTCCTCCGGTGAAAACGCAGTTTCTTTTCTTTCTTTTTTTTTTTTTTAATTTATTTTTATTTCACAGACAGAGATCACAAGTCGGCAGAGAGGCAGGCAGAGAGAGAGGGAGGAGGAAGCAGGCTCCCCGCTGAGCAGAGAGCCCGACGCAGGGCTCGATCCCAGGACCCGAGGATCATGACCTGAGCGGAAGGCAGAGGCTTTAACCCACTGAGCCACCCAGGCGCCCTGAAAACGCAGTTTCTTCATCATTGCTAACGGGTGAGAAAGTCCCCATACATCTTACCAAGGCCTGGGCTTCCTTTAGAAAATCTTTCTGGAATTGCTCTTAGGCCAAACAAGGAATCAAGGCCCCAAAGCTCCACATGGAAGAGCCTGAGGGTGAAGACTGGAGCCTGGAAGGTGCTTTTGCCAACTTGCACCCACTGCCTGTATAACCCAGAGGCCAAAGCCAAGGTATGTGTAATATTAGGAGCGATCACTTCCTGGGCACAGCTCAGAACAAGCATCTCGCTCCAGCACTGAGCTTACCTATGGCCCACTGGGCTGGCGTCCCAGAGCCTCTGGAGGTAGGATGCAAAAATTGGATGTCGGAGTTTCACATGGCTGAGCTTATGCCTTCCTTTCTAGCAGCAGTTAGACGCCAGTCCTGGCTGCCTGCTGAAGTCATGCCCTTGTCAGAGAAGCCCACTGTGCCATTGACCAAAATGTCTTTCTCCAGCCTGGAGAGTAAAGGACAACGTGCACCCAGCTTAGGCCAAGGCGGTCTCAGGTCACTGAAATCCAAGCAAAAAGACACCACTTCTTTGTCACCTCAGATTTTATCTTTGCTCAACCTAAAGAGTCCACTTAGCCCCTGATAATATTCTGTTTGGTTCTGTTAGGATACTCACTCACTGGGCACTTGGGTGCTCAGTTGGTTAAATGGCCAACTCTTGATTTTGGCTCAGGTCATGGTCACAGGATCGTGGGGTTGAGCCCTGCATGGGTCTCCATGCTCAGCAGGAAGTGTGCTTGAAGATTCCTTCCTCTTCTGTTCCTCCCCTCACTTTTGTGTGTGCATGCTCTCTGTCCTCTCTCAATTGAATAAATCATTTATTTATTAATTTGAGAGAGAGTGCATGTGGTAGGGGGACAGACAGAGGGAGAGAGAGACCCAAGCAGACTCCATGCTTAGCACAGAACCCAACACAGGGCTCCATCCCAAAACCCTGAGATCACAACCTGAGCCAAAACCAAGAGTAAGACACTTAACTGAGTATGCGACCCATGCGCCCCAATGAATAAATAAATTTTTTTTAAAAAGAAAGATTTTATTTATTTATTTGACAGACAGAGATCACAAGTAGGCAGAGAGGCAGGCAGAGAGAGAGAGGGAGATAGGAGGAAGCAGGCTCTCCACTGAGCAGAGAGTCCAATGTGGGGCTCGATCCCAGGACCCTGCGATCATGACCTGAGCTGAAGGCAGTGGCTTTAACCCACTGAGCCACCCAGGTGCCCCCCAATAAATCTTTTTTTTAAAGGATAAACTCACCCCCAATACAACCTGGATACATACTGTGCACCTAGAACAAGTCCAGAATTATTTTAGATTTCACTTGTTTAGAGCCTGGTTTCAGAAACTGCTGGTTATTCACCAGAGTCCATTCTCCTCTTCCTCCTGGGCCCATGACTAGACATTTCCAAGAATTCTTAGCAGTTAAGCCTGACCATGTGGCTGGGTCTTTGGACTGGATCATGAGTGGAAATTGCAAGCCAGTTCTAGGACTACACTTTAAAGATGATGTTGGAATTTTGTACTTTTGTGTAAAACACAGAAAGCTGCAAAAAAAATCACTCTCAGGCTAAAAATGAGAAAAAGCCATATCACCCACATAGTCATGATTTTTCTTCAGCTAATCAAAAATGTAAGGTCATCAGCCATTAAAACAAAGTGAATTACAATAGGAGGAGAGACAGTGCATGTCAACAGTTTCCCCTTGGGCAAAGCAAAGGGGGAGAGGAGTGGCTGCCATACAAACAGGTCAGAAAATACTGGCTAAAATTTTAATAAAATCTAAAAGCTAAATGTGGGCAAAATCACTTTGGAAGAGTTTGGCAATTACTTACAAAGTTAAGCATATAGGGAGGGGTACCTGGCTGGCTCAGTCAGTGGAACATGCGATTCCTGATCTTGGGGTTGCGAGATTGAGTTCCACGTTGGGTGGAGATTACTTTTAAAAAAATGAAATATTTTTTAAAAACAAGAAAATAATAAAGTTAAACATACATTTACTATATGACTCAGCCATCCCATACCTAGGTATTGACCTAAGAGCAATGAAGTCATATGCTTTACACAAACACCTTTATACAAATGTTTATATTAACTTTATTTATATCCTTCAAAAACTAAGAAGAGCCCAGGTGACCATCAACAGGAAAATGGACAAAGAAACTTGTTATGCAACTGAGAGTAGATAATTGATGCATGCAAGAACATAAATGAATCTCTAGACGGTATTGCTAGGTGGGGGGGAAAAAAAGCCAGATTTAAAGGCTAAGATTGGGATGCTTGGGAGGCTCAGTTGGTTGAGCATCCAATGCTTGGTTTCTGCTCAGGTCGTGATCTTCGGGTTGTGAGATCAAGCCCCACATCAGGCTCCGTGCTCAGTGGGGAGGCTGCTTGAGATTCTCTCTCTCCTTCTCTGCCCCTCTCCCTGTTCTTTTGCTCACTCAAATAAATAATTTTTTTAAAAAATAAGGCTACATGTTGTATGATTCCATGTATATGCATTAGGAAAAAGCAAAATGGTAGGAGTAGAAATTAGACTAGGATTTCCAGGGGCAAGTTGGGAGATTTATTGGAAAAAATAGAGCAAGAGAGATCTTTTGAGGGTGATGGAAATATTGTGTTATGATTCTGATGACAGTTGCGCAAACTGTCAATACTCATACAACTGTATGCCTTCAAAGGGGGAATTTTATTTTATGTAAATTACCTCTCAATAAGACTGACTTAAAATACAAAAACGATCATGGTGTGAGGTGGAGATCCTTCCCACAACTGTCACCTGGATATGATACAGCAGTTTCAGCTACAAGTACAATGACGATACCCAGACCAGCGGCCCCTAAAGGGTTTTCCAGAACCAGTCCCTGGTGAGATACATACCAGATATGGTATGTATATTTAGCAACATTTATACCAATTTAAGCCTGTTATATCTAAGAATAAAATACTTAAGGCTTCTGTATTGTATGACTTTGGGAGGTTCCCCTCTCCATTGTTCCAATAACTTCTTTATTTTTTTTTTTTCAAAAATTCTGATCTGAAGTGGATGGAAAGTGGGTTTTTTTTTTTGTTTTTTGGGTTTTTTGTTTTTTTAAGAAAAAAGGAAGAAAGAAAAGAAAATGGGGCCATCACCACTTACAGTTTGAGAAGCCCTGCTCTAAGGAACGGTGAAGCAATTTGGAGGACTTCTGCAGCCCTGAACACTGCACGAGGCAGATCCACCTCGCCACCTAGAATGCTCCTCTTGGTGAATGAGAAATACACTTTGTTCTCTAAGCCACCATATCATTGTGTGTCTCTGCTGCAGAAGCCGAAGCTTACCGTAGCTGCCAGGGATCACCACAATGGCATACTCCCTGCTGACTCGGAGCTAAGGCCTTGGTCCCACAAACAGCTAGAAGCAAGCTCTCTCCAGGGAGAGCACAGGCTCAAAGCAGGTACAAAAGGGAACACAGCGCACCTTAGTTTTCCCGCCACAGAGAGTCTGCAAACAAGCGAGGAGGTAAGAGCTAAAGTCCTCACAGGCAGGCTGGCAGCAAAGATGGAATGTGGAACCATTTTAATACCCTGCAAGTGCCCAGCAGGACATAGCTTTCCCAGGCTGGTGGTGGGAGGGACAGGCTCCCAGGGCAGCAGGGACCGTTGAAGACAGCGACAGCCGCCCCCAGAGGGACGGCTCTTGGGCGTCCCCCTGAGGGGGCCGACATACTGGGGAATGGGTGTTTCTAATTATCAGTGAGGGTGCTCAGGCAATGGAACTAATCAGTCCGGTACTGCTGATTCCCAATAGTTCCCCTCTTTTTGCCTCAGTCTTCTCATCTGTAAAATGGGGAATAAGGACCTTATTACCTATCTCCATTGTAGAATTTTCCAAGGTTTCAATGAGGCATCATTCTGGGCCTGGCTCATTAAAAGAACTTGATAAATGTTAGCTATTGACTGATTCAGCAGCAAGCCAATTACCCTTTGTAATGAGATGATCTCTTTCTTTGGTCACCAGATGGTCCCTGTGGTGCTTGAAGGCTGTAGGCCTTAGATACAAACCTGACTGGTGTAACTTGATTCTATTGCAGCCATTTGAGTTTAGGGGCCAACGCTATACTTCAAATGTAAAACTGTGATTACAGTACTTAGGAGGGATATTAAATTAGACCTAGTGATGGTCTGGCAGAAGCCAGATGCAAATCTCACAGCCTGGAAGACCTCTTCCTATGGAGCATGGGTCCACGAGTACAGTGCCTTCCAGTTTACAAAGCAATTTCACATCCATCATCTGATATTAGCCTCACGATGTCCAGTGAGGTAGAAGGGATTATTGTATCTATTGCACAGATGAGACAAGGGGCTCAGAGGTTAAGTGGTTCACCCAAGGCCACAGGGTTAATGAGAGGAGAAGGTGGGGCTCAGAGCCACATCTGGTTCTAGGCCCATTTCTTTTTCCCAGATACTTCCCTGCCTCTCCAGGCTTGCTGCACCTGACCCCGGGCACACCCCACTTTGCCGTCCTTTCTACACCTTGATTCATAACCAAGCCGAAGACGAATAATAATGGTGATCTGATTAGATTGAACTACATAAAACTGCTGATATCTGAACTACAGAAATGGCAATTTCGTATGGTTCAGCCTAGTAACTAACACTTATTTGGCTACTTACCACGGGTTAGGCACTAAGCCAAGCATGTAACAATTGCACTGGGTCTTATCTCATCACAAAAGCGCTATGACTTCCATTTTAGAGATGAGGAATCTGAGACCAGGGCTGCAAAATTAATGAGTGATGGGGAGAGGATTTAAATCCAGGCATCTGAGCCCAGAGCACAAGCACTTAACCACTATACTGCCCTATGATTTCTTTCCCCAGCAAGAAAACGCAAGTCACTAACAACAGAAATCATGTCTTCTTTGACCATGTAGTGCTGCGTGCAACACTTGCTATTCACTCATTCATTCATTCGATAAATTTGAGGACCTACTATGCTTCTTGTTGGGGCACTATTTTCCCTAAGTCACAAGCATTTCAACACATCTTGCACACAGAGGCACTGGGTACTCTTGTTTCCAGATTCTCTTTTCAAAGATTTTTGTGTATCAAACAGCCTTGGAAGATAGAGTTAGTGTCTCCCTCTGGGGCAAAGGGCAGACAGAAGGTCCAGGAATAAGAGAATCATGTTCCCAAAGCTCAGGGCTACTCTCCTGGAACTCGTGTGTACAGGTGTCAGGGGCCCTCTTTGCGTCATCCTTTGGACTTGGGCTTGGGAAACCATCACAAAGATGCTCATACTCTGGTTACTGCTATTGCTGTGAGTAAGAAACTATCCTTTCTGACCCAAGAGCCTCATATCTTCTACCAGCATGAAACTGGTGCAGGCTAACTGGTTAGTTTGCGTAGAGATCTTGACAGTACTGTGCAAGTGCTGGCCGAATGAATGGATGCATGCAATAAGCCCTCCTTGGATACAGGCCACTGTTGTCTTAAATATTCTAGTGACATTTGTCGGGAGCCATGGCTGGCTGCCATTCTGAGAGAGAGAATGCTGCAAGAAAATAGCCAGGAGTGTGGGTCTCTTCTCCTGGGACTGACCACTGGCCTGCAAAACAGCCACACTGACACCAGCATTCATTAAAAATCATCTGTGTACCTCGCTCCAATTTCCTAAATGCCGCAGTGCCTCCCTAGAAACTCTTCATAAGTGCTTAAGGAGTGAAGGTTCCACTCAACGATCAACAAATACTTATTAAGTGTCTACTATGTGCCTGGCTCTGTTCTAGGATTTGGGGAAATGAGACAGACAGGATTCCTGCTCTCCTGGGTTTACCCACTGGTGGGAGAGACAGTCAACACAGAAAGCACCAGAGAGTGATTTAAAAAAAAAAACTCTACAAAAACTTGAAGAGGAAAATGGGCTAATGAGTGAATGGAAACCACTTTAGAAGTGGTGGTTGGTGGTCTGGGAAGGCTGCTTGGAAGAGGGAACCTCTCAGCTGACAGCTGAGTGCTGAGAACCAGCTGGGCTCAGATCAGGGGGATGAGCTCTCCAAGCAGGGGAAATAAGAGTGGTGTGTTCAAAGGACAGCGATAGGACCGATATGGAGGGAGATCCGCCAAGCAGGAGGTGGCAGAGGCTGCAACAGAAAGAGAGACCAGGTCCTGTGGGTCCTAATAAAACCCCACGCATGTTTCCCATCAAAATACCAGTGGCACCATTGAGCGCTGTCACTCAGAATCCATCAGCCACAATGGCAAGCATGGCCACACTGAGGAAAGTGCTCGATCCTGCTCCATGAAGTATTTTTGCCTCAGCAACTCTGTCGTCCATAAGGTGACCACTTGCTGGGAAAAAAAACAAAACAAAACAAAACACAAATAACTTAGCACAAATCTCCAGAGAATGGGTATTTAACAAATTAAGCATCCCCTGGGATTTTTTTCTTTTTCTTTTTCAAGAGTCGAGCTTCTGTGACACCAGCTGAGCTCAGTGCACCTGGGTTCATACAGAAACCCCTTCCTGGAGATTGCTTGGAGAACAAATGCAGGCCCCCCGCCCCCCGATTACGGGTTACACAAGGACATCACCATGTGAGGGGCGCTGCCAGATATCACAAGAGGGGCCGAGGAAGACCTTGCAGGTCCCAGTGGAACCTGGAGTTTTAAAAAGAAGGGTAAGTGTAGGGGTAGAAGACCAGGGACCCTTGCAAATGTCCAAGCACCTCCCGGAGCCACCTTTTCTAATGTAGTCAAAGGAAATGTTTTTTTTTTTTTTAAAGGAAACACACAACGGCCAAAGGTACAAATAATCCATTGATAGCAACAACCACCATAACAAACTTCTAAATACTCAAACCCAGGGCAACTACTCAGTAAACAGAGCAGGACCGTGTCATGGAAAAGGTATTATCTGCTGGGAATGGCTGTGAGGACTATGTAGGCACATAAAGCTTAAATAAGATGTTCAGGGGAAGAAGATTACAAACTTGATATACACATTGATCAAAATGGTGCGAAACCTAGTTATGGGTAAAACGATCAAGATCGGAGGAGTGAGAACGGTCAAGAGGAGCTCAAAAACGGTGAGAAGGTAAAGTTACACATTTTATAAGGTTGCTGACTCAACTAAAAATTATAAATGAAAACTGACTTCCAAACTGGAATACGAGATTTGAGGAAAACAGGTTTTTCAGAACCATCAAGACCTAAAATAACTTCTAGAAGCCCATTACTCTGGCCAAGTGATTCACTTGCAGAGATACTACAAGGATTACTTGTAATAAAAATGCACACCAGTAGCCTTTAAATGTCCTTAGGCATTCATGGCTTTCTCTCAGCTACAGGCAGCAGTTTTAATAAGTCGCCCTGTCCAGATTCCCCTTAATGATATGCTTTCTACATAAAAAAAGGCTTGTGAAACCTAATTCCCCTGACAGAAGCGAGCTCCGGGCTCTGAAGCAGCGAAGATTTCAGATTTCCGCTGGGTCTCCTTGCACCTGCCCTTTCGAGGCACGAGGTTTTGTGTGCAGAAGCCTCCAGGGGTTGAAATTTAGCCCTGTCCGTGTAGCAGGAAGGTCAGCCGAAGTCACTGGGTCCCAAGACACTGGACTTCAATCTCCGACCAAAAACAAAACATCAAAACACTTCCATTCACTAGGACGTGCTTAGCAGCGCGCTGGCATTCACAAATGTAACGGGGCACCGCGCTGCTCCGAGAAGGGGCTCGGCTTAGATTCGATTGTTCTGCGGAGATCTGACAACCTCTATCAGATCTGTGTCAGCCCGGCTCCAGCAAACGCTCCAGAGAAAGCCAGCCTCCTCCAGGCTGCGCCTGGCTTGCCACCTGATACCTGAATGAAGAGCAGAGCCAGCAAAATCCAAACTCCTTTCAGGACGTCTGCTTCTGTGGGAAATGGTTTTGATTTTCTAAAACAAAAACAAAAACAAAAACAAAAACCATTAATGTGGAAGAAAATTAATTTGTGATTGGCTTTCAAAGATGGATGTTACATACCACTAATTGAAGCAGATGTATTTGACTGGGAAGAAAACCCTTGCTCTGTCTGCCTGTGTATTTCTAAGTACCTTCCCATCTGGGCAGTGCTCTTACTTTATCTTCTTATTATTTGTAATAATGACAATAATTACAACAACAGCCAACGCTAACCGAGCATTTACCATGTGTCAAGCATTGCGCTACTTAGACTTCACAACAAACAGGAAGACATCATTGCCCGCACTTTGCAGAAGGGACACTGAGGTTCAAGGGGTTTGCCAAAGGAGGCTACTCAGCCAGCACCTGGTCAGACTTGAAGTCAAGTTCTCAGCTGGTCTGGGTTCTGCTTCAGTTCCCCCCGTCCCTTTACAGTGAGTGTATACAGAGGGTGATGACAGTTCTGAACTTGCCCCAGAAACTTCTCCGCGGTCTCACACATCCCAGTTTAATTTGGCCAACCATGTATGGGACTCTGAGCTAGCACAGCCCTCCTACCACTGGGCATTCACAGGGCAAGGAAGCAAGTACATATGCAGGAACCCTAGCCCAGCACAGAATGCAAATGGCTTGGCAGTGGCACCAACAAGGTCAACCAGGATTGAGAAGAGGGGACAACTAATTTTGACAGAAGCATTGGGTAAGGCTTCCAAAGGGGAGAGGGTCTGAGCTGAAGCTTCAAAGATGGAGAGCATGTTTTCACAGTGGCAGTGTATTTTTGAAAAGGGAAGTGACTGAGATTATTACTATAGAAAATTTAGAAACATGGGCAAATGTTAAGAATAAAATTTTTAAAATCTTTACTGCCATCACCCCAAAATGACTACATTTCTCTTCTCATCAAAATAATACACAGACGATGCGATCATGTGTTCAGTGTGTTGAGTATTTGACACATGAATACACCAATTTAACCACCATCTCCATGAAGATACAGAACATTTCTATTATCTCACAAGATTCCTTCATGACCCCTTCCACTCAGTTGTCTTCCTTCTCTGACGCCAGACAATCACCGCTTTGCCTTCTGACACTTCAGGTAAGTTTTGCCAGTTCTAGAATTCCATATAAATGGATTCATATACTATGAATTGTTTTATGTTTTTGAGATTTAGTCATATCATTACGTGTATACGTGATTCAAACAATTCTATTTGCTGACTGATAACCCATTGCATGTGTGTTTATATATTCACCTGTTGATGGACATTTGGGTTGTTTCTGGGTTTGACCTATGGCAAAAATGGCTGCTGTGAATATTCACGCACAAGCTTTTGAGGGGACTTATGTTTTCATTTCTCTTGGGGAACTCCTAAGAGTGGAGTAGCTGAGCCATATAATAAGGATATGTTTAACTTTATAAGAAAGTGCCATTTTCCAAAGTCGTTGTACCATTTTTGACTCCTGTAGGCAACTGAACCCACATCTTGGCCTAACCTCTTCCCCTGGCCTTTCCCATTTCCCTCAACCCTGTGCACACTGGGAACACTCATTTGATAAATCTCTTACTTGAGAATCCTTCATTCAGACTCTGCTTTCAGGGAAGGCAACCTAGTGCAATTAACTAGGCTTTCAGGAAAAGATACAGTTATCCTCCAGGCCTACATTGAAAGCAGGAGCTGGTCCTGCCTTCTCCCTGGACTTAAGTTCCCCTGAGTCAGGGGACTGATTAGGATCCTTTGCTATCCTCATAGTCTGTCCCCTCCAGTGAGGACTCTGTGATCTAACTGGGACAAATGATGCTTTGTCCCCCTTCCTCTGCAGAAAAGGATCCCCAGAATACACTGTTATACACTAACTCTCATGGGTCGGCGGCATGCCTTCCCCTCTGCCAGTTTTAATATATACTTCACTAGCTATACATTAACTAAACTATGAATAAACTATACAAAATTACTACATGATATATTAATGAAATGAATATATGTTAAACTAGGCATCCTAGTTCACTCACCTTGGAGTAAGAGGTGCCTTGAGCTAAAGGTGAGCATCTCCTTGTATTCATTATCCAGAATCTCATATGCAAACTGTCTGAGAGGCATCATTCCACAGTGGACTTTATTCGGGCATCTAGAAAACCCAGCCTGCAATGGCAAAACCATGAAACGCTATACCATAATTACAGTCTCCAAGCACCTCTAATGACCCATTAAGGTGGATTTGTAGAGCGGGCAGACTCTGTAGCCAGCGGCAGGTGAGACTGCAGGGTCTGGTGCTTTTTCTCTGAGACCAGGGACCGACCAGAAACCATCTTTTGTGGAGGAAAATCACGGGGGAAGGTACGATTTTATCTCATTTTATCACCAAGAGAAGAGAAATCCTGAGATTTTTTTCACATTTCCTACACTAAAAAATCACTTTGAGAACAGAGACCATTGTGCACATGGTTTATGAGAATACAAACTGGTACATCAATTTGGAAAACAGTAGACATTATATTGTATACTGCCATCCGCCCATCAGCTGGAGCCCAGCAACTCAGCTCCTAGTCACAGGTTCTGGGGAAATATTTGTACTTCCACACTAGGGATAGATGGATAGAAGAAGCATTATTTAATTGCCCCAAAGTAGAAACAACATCTTTTTTTTTAAAGATTTTATTCACTTATTTGACAGACAGAGATCACAAATGGGCAAAGAGACAGGTAGAGAGAAGGGGGGAAGCAGGCTCCTGGCTGAGCAGAGAGCCTGATGTGGGGCTTGATCCCAGGACCCTGGGCCAGGACCCTGGGATCATGACCTGAGCAAAAGGCAGAGGCTGTGTAACCCACTGAGCCACCCAGGCACTCCAGAAACAACATCTTGAATACCCAATTTCAGGAGAATGCATAAATATCCTAGGGTACCAGTACACAACAGAGTATTAAGCATAAATGAATTAAAACTACATACACCAACGTGAGTGGGTTTTAGAGATAGAATGTGAATGAAAAAAGCAAGGTCACAAAGACAATCTAAACAATGTCATAGCCAAAGCAAAGAAAATACTAACTTCAGGATGGAGGTCAAGGGCAGGGCAGAGGGATAAAACACTAGAGGGACAAACGGGTAGATATGCTGATAATGGTAATAGCCATGTGTTGAACAGTGTCCCCCCAAAATATGGCCAAGGGACTAATCCCTAGTCTCTGTGAATATGAGCCTATTTGGAATTGGGGTCTTTGCTGATGTAATTAAGTTAAGGATTTTGGCCCGAGATCACTCCAGATTTAGGTTGGGCCAACGACTTGTGTCTTTCTTAGAGAAACAAGAGGCAGATTGGAGGCACAGACATGGGACATATGGCCATGGGAAAACAGGGAGAGACTGGAATTATGCTAGCATAAGCCAAGAACACCAGGGAACACCAGAAGCTGGAAGAGGCAAGGATGATGGAGAGCCTTCAGAAGGGGCACGGTCCTGCTCAGGCCTTGCATTTGAACTTCCAACCTCCAGAACTATGTGGGAATAAAATTCTGTTGTTATAAGCTACCTAGCCAATACTAATTTGTCACAGCAGACCTAGGAAACTAAAATGGAAATGCTCTAGACCTTAAGTTGAGTGATGAGTTTCTGGGTACTCTTTCTTAAATTTTGTGCCATAACTTATATATACCTTACATGTGTTCTCTTGCATGAAGCAAATATTATAAAACACGGTCAGAAAAAAAAAAAAACTTTAAAAAGCACGCATAAGCAAAGCAAACTTTCCCCAAGCCTATTTAAGGTCCCTGAGAGATTTGAGGAATTTCACAGGTATTGAATACCTACTGTGTGCCAGGAATCATGCTAAGTGCTTTCCAAACAGTGTGACATAGGACCCTCCAGGCAACCCTATGATAAATAAGTTACTCATTCTGTGGACAAAAAGAGGCTGGGGGGTGTCTGGGTGGCTCAGTCAGTTAAGCGTCTGCCTTCAACTCCAGTCATGATCCCAGGGTTCTGGGATGGGGATCAAGCCCCAAGTTGGGCTCCTTGCTCAGTGGGGAATCTGCTTATCCTTCTATCCCATCCCCCCACGCTCTGCTTGCGCTCTGGTGCTTTCTCTCTCTCTCAAAAAAATAAAATTAAAAAAAAAAAAACGAAAACATTGAGGCTGGGAGCAATCAAACAGTTGCCTGAGGTGACAGCAAAAAAGCAACAAAGCATGGCTCCCAGTGGGGGTCAATTTGCAAAATCTCTGCCTTTCCCACCTTAGGTCACCTCTACTTAGCTCAAGCTTGTTGACCCCCTAAATACCTGATGTTACCACTTATAGATCTAGATGAAAAAGGTAAACATACACTTGCTATATCTCCTATTCTAGATTTCTCTTCAGACAATGCTGGATGAACATTGTTTGATCTCACCATCTGCACATGAATTATGCATTTCGTCTTATCTTCCAACTCTCTCACCATGACCTGTGTGGATAACCTTAAAGTAATTGGAGAGTGACTCATCCAAAGACTGGGACCCACTCCTTGACCAGTCTACACCAACCCCAGTGCTGGCATTGCAGAAGCCTAAAATAAAATAAAGTTTCCTCCCTCTCCTCCTCCTAGTCACTGGGGATGGATTCAAAAGGAATAAACTCTTGGGAGACACTTATCCTGGTTTGCCTGGGACTGTCCCTGTGTGAGCACTGAAAGTCCCACACCCTGGGAAGCTCCTCAGTCTGGGACACACCAAGACAGCTGATCACCCTTCCTGCCAGGAAATCCTTTCTTCTGGGACCTGCAGTATTGACAAAGGGGCAGGAAAGAGAAGCCTGGGTCATCTGATCAGGCCATGCACTTTCTTCTAAGGACCATGCCCCCTTCCTACTTCTTCCTATGAGGAAAGGCACTTTTCAGACCCTGAGGCCAAGCCAGGATGTTAGGGTTGGGGGGTTGGGGGGGCACACTGGCTCTACTGGAGCAAGTGCTGCCTTCTTTCCTTCCCTTTCCCATCCCCTTCAGCAGTCAGTGGGTTTTAATTAACTGATAACCACAGGTCAGCTTCCCATGCTGCATCCCAGCTCCTCTGCATGAAAGTGAGAAAGGAAAAGCCACCATGACACCTTGGACCAAAGTCCCCAAGCTGCAGAGCACCCCACCTTCCTCAGCATGAAAAAAATGGTAGGATCACTTCACTCTACAGTTTATAGAACTTTTTGCATCCAGTAGCCCACTGGGTCCTCAGGTAAACACCACGTACATCTGTTTGCCTCCATTTCACAGGTGGGAACAGACTAAAAGGAAGGGTCAAGCAAGGGGCAGAGCCAGACCTGACGATGGGTCTGAAACCAAGCCTCCCAGGACTCTGAGAACAGCAGGGGAGAAGTCAAGAAGAATCACCATTTCCTTCCCCACCCCCTTCCCCTGCCCCCTCGAAAAATGTATCATAATCCTGGAAAACACACACAGCAGATGGTTGATTCAGGAATAAATTCAGGGCTGCCAAACTTTTTCCGCCACAAAAACCTGACACTTCTCCACCCCCAAGTACCTCACACACTAGGGTGGGTAAGGATCCCAAAGGTGAGAGCCCAGTGCCAGGTGTGGAGCCACGTGGGGGTCAAGGGTGAAGGGAAGAAGTACAGGGTACTACAAAGACCCTCCACGCTCGGTCGGAGGCTTCCCTATCATCCTCCATTGGAGAGAGCGGGTTCAAGACACTTGCAGGCTGTCTCCAGAGGTCTGCCTCAAAGAGGCAGGGTTGGGCATGACAGATGTGGCTCCCTTTAATCGAAATCCCAGTCATCTGGCTCAAAAGAAAAAGCACACGGCTCATCTTTCACGTCCCTGGCTGTGCCTGAGGTGGGGAGGGGATGCGGTGGAGACAGATCTGATAAATTCCACTCTGGAAGATGGCTTCGTAATGGGGGTGTGCGCATGCGAGTGTGCATGCAGGCATGCGGGTCTGCGTGCGTGCATGCGTGCGTGCGTGCATAAACTTGGACTCTGCAAAAGGGGCTGTAAGACAATGCTTAAATCCATTTACCCACATCATCTACTAACTGGGACCCCACTAACAGGGCTACACCCTGCATTACAAGTTGTTGAGGAAGCAAAGATGGTGGGCAGGCTCTGGCCTTCATAGGAAATAAAACCACGTGACCACTGTCTTTATCCCAAGCGTACAATGAGCCGGGCACCTCGGAAGTATGGGGACAGCACAGAGGGTCTCTGAAAAGCTTGCATTTCATTTCCAGTGGGAGAAAGGGGGAGGAGGTGGTGGAGCTCTTTCAAAACAAGTACCTCTCTTGCAGTGGAAGAAAACAAGTATGGAGTAAAAAGGCCAGCCAAGCCCCCTGTTCTCTGCTATCATGGTGGTGGGTCCCCCAAAACCTCCCAGTTGTTAAACAGGAACTGGGCAGAACCTGGGGAAGGGAGCTCAGGGTCTCCTTCCCAAATGGACTGGAGGTCCCTTGGGCCATCCTTGTGGAGTCTGGCAGGCTGTGATTCCTGCCCTTGGCTTCAGGGTTCCCAGTGTCCTCTCCCAACTCCCTGCCCCTGGTCTCACCCATTCCCTCCTCCAGAAGACCACCAGTGGGTTTTAAAACACAGCTCTGAAGGGTGCCTGGAAAGCAGAGTCAATTAAGCTTCCACCTCTTGGTTTCAGCTCGGGTTATGATCTCAGGGTAGTGAGATCGAGCCCCACGTCGGGCTCTATGCTGAGCATGGAGTCTACTTAAAACTCTCTCCTTCTCCCCCTCTGCCCCTCTTCACCCACTCAAAATAAATAAATGAATATTAAGGAAAAAGAAATAAAATGGGTCTGACAACCTCATTCTTTAAATCTTTCTAGGGCCCCCAAATAAAAATCCTACCAGATAAAATTCTAGACCATTTGCCTCTTCTGCCTCTCCAGGCTCATCTATCTTTATGCCTCCACACAGCCCCCCATATCATGCTTTCTGTGACTTCAGGCTTTCATCTGTTTCCTCTCTGGGACATTCTCTTACACGTCATGTCCTTCATACCCCCAACTCCCGCTCAGCCCCAAAGCTCTAGGTCCATCCCCTCCTCTATAAGGCTGTCTCTGAGCTCTCTTGTTCCCCTCAGCCATTAGGGCTTATCTCTATACTGCACTGACCACACTGTACCAGGATTAGTACCCCAACTACCTGCCCCTTCTCCAGACTGTGAGTCCCCTGAGACCAAGGACTGACTGTACCATGTATTTCTGTAAGCCCAGGGCCAGCACCTAATACCATCTGACTGAAGGTGCTCTTGAGTCACCACTTCCTTACCTTACCCAGGAACATTCCTTCGTGATGTCTGGATTGCTCACAGGCAGGAACTACAGGGTGGGTGTCCAAGATACTTCTTGGAAGGACACCCACCTGAAGCATTACCCAGGTGGCCCTGAAGCACCAGAGGGGGTTTCTCCACCTCTCTCACACACCACCTTAGGATTCAACCACCTCTGAAGTGGAAAGGATAGTAACGTGTATTTTGAGGGCTTAATGCTTGAGACGTGCTTTACATTCGCTATCCCAATGATTCTTTAAAAAGGCTGAACAATATCCCATTTTTCAGATGAGGAAAAGCTATGGCATGGGGAGAAGCTTCCTTTTATTCTGGTTCCTATGGAGTGCGAGAACAGTCAGGTTCCTGTAACTCTCCCTAGCTACCTTGAAATACAGGTGGGCCTTACTTAAAACAAAAACACCCACAGAGCCACTCTCCAGCCTAGCTAACAAGTGACAGTGAGTGGCAATGAATTTTTTGTTATATAAACATGAGTCAGAGGCCCTGACTGCCACCTCCCTTACCCTTTGTCAGGCCCTGGGAAAATAATTCAATTCAAATTAACCACAATTTAACAACTATCTGTTGAGTGCCTTCTGTGAGGACATGTGGGAAATCTAATGGACAAAGAGCCTTGCTTTCAAAGAGCTCATGGAGAAAGACAATGAATGAGCACTGCATGTGATAAACGAAGAAGCTATATACTGTATTAGAAGGTGTGAGGGGTGCCTGGGTGACTCAGTGGATTCAGTGTCAGCCTTTGGCTCAGAACATGATCCCAGGATCCAGGAATTGAGCCCTGCATCAGGCTCTCTGCACAGTGGGCAGTTTCCTTCTCCCTCTCCCTTTGCCATTCCCCCAGCTTGTGCTCTCTGGTTCTCTTTCTCTTTGTCAAATAAATAAATAAATATTTAATCTTTTTTTTTTTTTTTTTAAAGGTATGAGAGCCAGCCTCCAAGAGGACTTCCACTCACCATCACCTCCTGTCACTCATGCCCTGTGTAGCGGTGCCCTCCAACAGATGTTGTAGAAATGGTGGTGTATGACTTCAGGAGTGAGGGCAGCAAAGACACTGTGGCTTTTCCTTGTCCTCTCTTGAAACACTTGCTTTGGGGGAAGCTGGGAGATGGTGATTTGAATAAGCAAGGAAATGCACATGGGAGACTTGTCTTGGTGGTGGTGAGAACAGTAAATCTCCGTATGCTCTTGCCAGAATCTTTAGAATAAACACACACACACACACACACACACACACACACATATATATCTCCCTAGTGGGGTTCAGTCCAAGCTGGTCTCAACACTACATTACTCTCTCAAATGTGTGTCCTTGAAGTGGCTCATAGTACAGGAACAGTGGGTGGATGGAATATACATTCCGAGGATAGGGTAGGAGATAAGGACCCTCTGATTGCCTGGGGCCAGCTCAAGGGTAGCTGGCAGTCATGTCCTCTTGATGACTTCCTCCAACCACCATTGACTGGGTGGCTTTTAAGCAACAGGTATTCCTTCCTCACAGCTCTGGAGGTTGGAAGTCTGAGACTGGGGTACCAGCACAGCCTGGCTCTAGACAGGGCCCTTGTCCTGAGTTGCAACTTCTCCCTGTGTCCTCACATGCCAGAGGGGTCGAGGGAACTCTCTGGGGTCTCTTTTATAAGGGTACTAATCCCATTCAGGAGAGCTCCACCCTTATGGCTTAACTACCTCCCAGAGGCCACTCAGATAAGGACCTTCACACGCCTTACCCAGTTTCTAGGGACCTAGGATGACTCCAAAGCTGCAATTCACAACAATCTGATTTTTGCACAGTTTTTCCAGGAAATGTCTTCTACAGACACAAAACTACAACCTACCCGAGACACGATGTCAGAAAACTCTGTGAAGAGTTTTTTTCTCTCTGACTCCTCACTCCCATAGCTGCTCCATGATTCTGCTGGTTATTTCTCAACCCCTGCTGTGTGTCATGCTTAGCCTAAGTTCTGAGGACCCTGAAAGAAAAGCCAGGCCCAGGGCATATCAGGTACTCTAAGATGCTTAGAAAACTTTCACCTCAATCGTCAATGACCCCTTGACCACATAAGAAATAAATAAGTAAATATATAAATATATCTATAAATAAGGCTTCACTGTTGGGAACACCTCCCAAGCTCTCCCAGGCACCAGCCTGCCCAGGACCTCTGCAAGGAGACCTCCCCAGTATTTCAGGTCAACAAATGAAATCTGCCTGCTGCTTCCCCAGGCCTCCAACTCCAGGTCTGAGGCAGGCCTCCAGGGTCTTTGTGCAGGACAGAGGGACTGCTCCAGCCCTGTGTCCTGGAATGGGGAGGTGGGAGGCCTGAACCACTGGCCATGTCAAGCACAGTGCGATGGGGGAGGGACTTGTGCCTGTGCAGCCCCACACCAAGACAGTTTGAATGATTTATCAGGACGACAGGGTAAATGGTTAGAAAAGAGAAGACCCTTGTTTCTTTGTTTCAACTGGAAGGACTTGGTCAGATGAAGGGTCTGTTCCAATGCTACAAGGAGTAGCAGCAGTCAGACCAATGTTGTGGCCTGAATGATGGAGGCAATTCAGAGGTGTGGGGAGAGCTGAACCAGGAACCAGAATGAGGGACGCTCTGCCCACATTCTCCAGGAAACTTAGAGGAGCCTCTGCACATGGGACCTTAAGTCCTGCCTTCAGCTCTCCACAGGTCTAGGCATGGTGCCCAGGACAATTTCCATTCATCCTTCTCTAAAAGCAAATATTCTCAAGGCCCCAGAGGGCATAGAGATCTCTGCACCTACTTCTCAGTCCTTCCCCCATCCCCTCTTTTCAGCCCCTCAGCCACTCTCCTCTCTTCAGCTAAGCCACCCATAGAGTCTGTTTTCCAAACAAGGCTCTGGGGCCCTCCCTTGGCAGCTGGTCAACAGCTTGGGATGGTTAAATTCCTCCCATTCCTGACTCTTCACCTCAAGATGTTCGTGACCTGGCCTTAGAGGGAAAACCTTTTAAGCCTCCTCATGGTAAGAGGCCATTAGGATCTCTTCAGGGACATAAAAATTTGTTTCAGAAAGAATGGATTAAGTTCCACCTGTCCCAGGTAATTGGGGAGAACAAGGCCCTACCTCTGCCCGTCTTGGCCTCTGCCATGGTGGATGCCAGCTTTTCATGGCGGCTGTTCACAGAGGCCACTCTAACTCACAAAAGAAAAACACAATCCCCATCTGGAAGCCTGAATCAGCCACAACTAGTCATGTCTTGAAACGGGCTTTGTTTTATAAGAGCCTGAACCTGACTTAATGACAAGAAAGAGAGGGCAGGCAAGGCTTTCCCTGTTCTTCAGATCTCCCTGCAGGACTGACTCCTGGCTACGGAGAACCAAGTCTAAGTCACATGTGGGTTGTGAACAAGAGAAGTAAACACTCAGTAGAAACACACTTGTAGTCTTGGGCCATCTCATCCTTCAGTGTAGGAGCCCTGGTTTTCTGTTCCTGGTGGCCCTGCCTGGAAGGTGTGGAACATTTGTGGAACATCCAGCATATGTTCAGAAGAGCCCTGCTCTGCCTCCTTAGGATCAGCTCAAAGAGCAAGGGAACCAAAATGACAGCATTTGAGGACCACTGGCTCCCCATGTGCCATTCCAGCCATTCCAACACAGGGGGCAACGGAGGTTGCAAACAGCAGTCGTATCTCAACTTCTGTGCCCTCGAGAACAATCTGTGGGCCCTCCAGCCCAGAAAGTCAGTGCCCGTTCTGCTAGGGGCGGTGGATATTGTCCCATGTGGAACCACCCTATATCCGTTTGCCCCTTACAACAACACTTCAGTTTATCTTGGAGTTATTGCCACTAGCCAGCTCAATGTAGTCTGGGTGAAATGAGAAATCCAGGCATCTGTATGTCATCACTGAGGATACAGGGCCTGTATCACTGAAGATACACAAAGCTAGTAAGACCAAATGATGTGCTCTCTGTAGACTCTGAGTCTTTAGCATGTGGCCTAGGTAGAGCCCAAGTGTCCTATCACCCTGTCACTCAAGACCCCAGATGGCTGTTGTAAAAGATGGGGATGGGTTGTGACAGACTTGCCAATCTGTCCCCAACTTCAGGAGCACAGAGGGTACCCAGTAATCCTCCCTAAAGGGGGCTGGAGAGAAAAATGGGGAGCTCAACGGTGGGTGAAGTGAGGGAATTGGAATGAAAGCTTTAGAGGGACCAATCACATCTACTAGGAAGCCACTGGGACAGGAGAATTTAAGCCGTCAAGACACACTGACACCAGTATATGCCAGGAGTGCCTCAGCACTGACCAGACCCTGCCCTCATCAGTCACTTAACCACAGCCAGAGTGCCTGTGTAAGTAAGCTGCAGTGATAGAAGCCCGGGGTAGGTGACCTGAATGGTCACCTGAAAGGTCACCCCACCTAAATGGGGGGAGGTATGGCCAGGAAAGTAGCTAAACGGTCAAATCTTAGTTTCCCTGACCTTTGCAGCCTCCTGAAGTGACCCCACTTGGAAGTATTTGTGGCCTCACAGTCCCCTCTCCCCAAAGGGAGCTACCCCTTCACTCGAGGCAACCTTGGGAGCAAAGGGTACTTCTGAACGCCCTTTCCCAGTTCCCTGACGCTGCTTACCTGACAGGTTAGGGAATGGACTCATTGGGATTTCATACATCTATTTACTGCCCACCGCCCCCTCAACCCCATCCATTCGCGGTCCGCGTCTGCATCGTTTAAAATCAACATTGTCTCTCTGGCTCGGCTAAGTGGTCCCTGACGAGAGAGGCCTAGCCGCGCACTGACAGACCAGGGAATCCGGAGGCACCTGGCTGTTGGCACGCTCACCTGCAGCGCTTTCCCGGATCAGGGTGAGCGACCCGTCAGGGAGCGGCCGGCACCCACACCCGGCAGGGGCGGGAGGCCCGGCTCCCGACCTGTCAATCACCGCGGGGTTCGCAGCTGCGCGCTCCGCCGCCCCAGCGCACCGCTCCTCCGAGGGAGATAAACATCGAGAAATCCAATCCAGCGCAGCTTCAGAGATAAACAGATGTGCAGGCCTCCATCGGTCAGGAGATAACGCCCCCGCCCCGCCCTACGCGCCCGCCTTGGCCCTGCACCTGCCCAGGGCGACCCGGACGCGCCTCTTGGGAGGCAGGCTGCGTCCCCCCCGCACCCCGCCCTCCGCCTGGAGAAATGGTCTCTAGTACCGCTGGCGGGGGTGGAGTTAGAGAAGAAAGAAGCTCGGTTTGTAAGCAACTCCGAACAGAACCTGCGCTTTGGAACCAACTGCCAAGGTTCAGATCCTGACTCTGCCACTGTTTGACAAGGGGCAGCAGCTCTGAGCCTGGGTGTTTTCCTCGGTACGGTGGGGAGAAATACCCGTACCACCTCAGTGGGTTAGCACTGCTGACATTTGCACAAAGAAAGCTTCAGTAGATGATCATGGTCAACAGTAGCCGGCCTATGAGCTAGGTAAGCAGAAGCTAACCCCACGCTTTTGAGGGCATTAAACGCCCAAGGCGTTTGAGGTGGAAGGTGTTTAGGGCCGCATAAAAACTCCAGCTTTAAGAGAGGAGTGATTGGGTCGCGTCTGGAGCTGGGATCTACTACTTCCAGAAAATAATAACCGCGGGGCTGACAAAACAAATGGTAACAAGTAAAAGTGACGCCGTGGCAGGAGGAAAGGGGCCTGGGAGGTAGTGTGTATGAGAGGGTTCGGGATGGGGGGGGTGAGGCGCATCAAGGGAAGGTTTCTCCTTCCCTGGCACTCAAGGCTCCAAAGTCTCCGGCCACTGGGCGATTGGGAGACTTCCCCGTCCAGAACACCTCCACGCAACTCATTCATTTATTCCACGCAACCCGGTGAACCTCCTTAAGGTCCACGACCTTGCCCTCAAGGTAAAGGTTAGGGACTGAGCAGAATCAGAGACAACAGCACACTTAGAAACCTCCGGGTTCACCACTTGAAGCTTTGAACCTTTGTTCCTTTCCTTTAGGGGCCAGAGGGTGGGGGGCGGGGGCGATCATTACTTCCTACCGGAAGCAATTGGATTAAACCGACTCCCACTGGGTATGAGGGGTTGGCGGCTCTCTGAAGCCACACCTAACGTAGACTTTGATTTTTGTCCTTGAGACCACCAGGCCGGAAGTTCGATGAGGGTTGGACCACAGTTCCCCCAAACCCCTCACCCCACCCCCTGGCCTCAAAAGATCTGGATGGGATGTTAGGTCACACAGGAAGAGGATAAAGGAGACAGGGGCCACTCCTGGCGTGTGCCTGCTGGAGCTCAGCCGCCCAGCGCATCCCGGGCACATTTCGCCAGCGGTGTACGAGAGGGAAGGCCTTGGACTGGAGGCGGTCACATGCTTGGCCACATGCTGGGGACCAGCAGCTGAGCCCGCACCCACGCTGGTGTCTTTTGCTGGAGCTACTTCCGCCTCTGGTCTAGGATCTCAAAAGACGAGGTCTTCCGAAGGGAGGAGAGGTGCCCAAGCCTCTAGGGTCGCGAGGCTCACGGGGGCGCGCAGTTCCGCTGGGGTTTGGGATAACCTAAGAACTGCACTCCTGCAGCCCCCCCCCCCCCCCCGCCTGCTCCAGAAGTGAGAGGCAAATGCCTGGTCCTGTGCGCACTGGCTGCCCCTGGATCTCTGAGGGACGCGGAAGGACAGAGACTACTTACTCCCAGGGACCGGGAAGGTCCACACCCGGGACCTTCCGGTGTCTCGCCGCGATGCCGCCCGCACAAAGGGAGCGGCGACGCGGTCGTGCCTACTAGTTAAAAGCTTATTAGTTCCCTCGGAGCAGTGTGATCCCACTTTCCCACTTTGTTCCTGAACGGTCTGAGCGCGCCCTTTCATGCTATTGTGCGCGCCGCGATTTAGCGCGGCCTTTGTGGGCCTGAAAGGATCCGCGGCCTCTCCGGGAGCGCATTCCCGGGGCATCAGCGTCGGTGGCATCGCGGTCCCCGTTTGGCCGCAGGCGCTGCATCCCCAGAGCCACTGCACCCTTTAGTTCGTCTTCTGTGCTCGGCAACTGGGGAGATGGCGCAAACCATGGCACCGGGAGAGCCCTTCGCCCCCGCTCCCGCGGGCCCTCGCCTCTCAAGAACCCCCCCCCTTCCAGCCAAAGTGAAAAAATGCGTGCGGACCCTTTACCTCTACTTAGGGGCAATTGGACTGGGTTTAAAGGGCTATTGAGGCCTGGAGCGGCCGCCTCTCTCTTTATAGCTTTGTGCAGTGTTTGCAGAGACATTTGCATCTGTTTGCTCTTGGGGAAAAGGCCCCGAAGCCTCGGTGGCAAGAAAGCCCGAGGATTGTTCTGGTCGCTCTCCCCCTCCCCGCTTCGATGCTGGCCAATTCGTGCTCCAAGCAGAGGCATGCAAAAACCTATCCGGTTCAAAGATGAGGCGCCCAGGCTCTCGGTCCACTTTTAAACAATTGCTGTTAACAATGCAATTTTAAGCAGAAAATCGTCTAACTAGATTAAATCCACATGACATAAAAACTAGAGGGGGAAAAGTCCGCATAGGCACAGGGGTGCAGACGCCTAACAGGATAGAAAGTGTGAAATGCATGCAGAGGTGGAGCGACCGGCAGGTGCCCTGGCCTCCCTCCGGTCGGACAAGAACTGAACTGCTTGCCTCTCTCCAGCCCCAACGGCCCTGGAGAGGAAGGGGCTCCCAGGGGGTGCAGGCGGGCGAGGCTAGCCTCCCACCTTTGACGACCCGGGGAAGGGTGCTGTAAGCCCAAAATCAAGTCCTCGGCTCCTCCCCACCGCCGCGGGTCCCGCGATCCAGCTCAGTCTGCGCCCTCCCCTCCCCAAGGGCGAATGGCTCAGGGCAAGACTGGGGAAGGTGGAACGCCCTCTCCAATCTCGAGACTGAGCAGACAGGCTTTTTAATGGAATCGAATGAAAGTCAGGTCTCAGAAAGCCCCATTGCTATGGCAGCAGAGTACCCTGAAAGCGACAAAGCCCAGAGCCCCTCCCTCCCTTCCTGGCCCTGCCCTCCCGCTCCCCTCCCCCTGCGCTGCCTGCAGCCACGCTTGGAGCGCGCTCGGACGGGTTAATCACTGTAAAAACAAAGAGATGAAAGGCTCTCCAATTGGAGAGCTCTCGGCGGCCTCCTCCCCGTACTGGGGGAGGAGAGGGGGCCACTCGGGCCGAGCTTCCCGGCGGGCCAGTAAGACTCTCCTGCCCTCGGCCGGGTGGGAGCCACGTCCCACCATCCCCAAGCGACGCCGCCCACACAATCTGGCGCCTCCCGAAGGGCCTGCGGAGGCTGGCGGAGGGGGACAGGCCATTCCCCCCCTTGCATCTCCCCGCAGGCACAACCCCACAAAACAGAAGCACAAAGCCTGGAGCTTTATGACGGGGCCCTAAGGAAATGTTTGAAACTTGAAAAAAATTACTAGCTCTCAAAAACACCACAAAACGCCAGCAAAATTGAAATTAATAAACAATTAAATATCTGTCTTACAGCATCCTCAGTCAAGTGTAAGTCAACTCAACTTACGGAGTTACCGAAAAATTAAATTTAATATAGGATTTTGGAGGCATTTTTATATCTTGATATGATACAGGGTGGGACTCAGAAAGTTTTTAAAGGCTTAAAATTTTCCTTCTAAACTTCAACTGGGAGCCAGGACATGGAATCCAAGACTGGCAGGCAGGTCCCTAGTTATTCTCTGACTGGTTCACTGGGGTCCCTGGCCCTGCCTTGCATCCACCTCACCCCAACCCCCAACCCTCTCAGGCAAACAGACAGGGCCCCCTTTAGTTAGCTGGAGACCCTGAGATGGGAAGCAAAGCAAGGATTTTCTAGTCACTCAGCCGGTCAAAGGCCACATAGTGATGGGCCTGTGGTTTCTGTCTGGTAGTCTGTTTTTCCCAGTTCTGAATTTCTGGGTACCAGGAAGAGTTGGTGTTCCCAGAGACTGTCTCTGAAGCATGAAGAGAAGCCCAGTGTGCTGCTGGAGGGGTGGAAGAGACAGGTGCAGCTTGGAGCACTGCCACGAGGGACAGGTTTCGGTAACTCACTAGAACCAATGGAAGATTTTTTTTTTTTTCTGCTGTAGGTCTACAACTACCCCAGCGCCCAGCTTCACCTAAGCCAAGTGTCATCCAGTCTCCTCCCTGTGTTATCAAATCCTCCAAGGAAAAAAGAAAACCCTAACACACACACGCGCACACACACACACAGGCACCACCCATCCTGATTCACCTCCTTAAAGTTCCTGATTTACGGTCTATAGCCCTTAGATGTTGCCACAGTCAGGAATAACAGTAAGAAAAATCTCTTCATTAAAAAACAAAAAAGCAAAACAAACAAACAAAAAAAAAACCCAACTCTTCCCTTTTCTGGGCCTCAGCATCCCCAAACTAATAGTAAGAGATATCTCAAAAGCCCTGTGGGCAGTGAATGGGCAGAGAAATTGGCAAGAAAGGCCCAGGCCTTTTCTAAGCAAGCTCCTTTGGATGTCCCTGGGCCTGAGGACGCCTGGCAGCGGCATCAGCTTCATTTTAGAGAGCTGGACAGAGGGCTTGTCTGAGGTTAGCCAGGGTGAGGCAGCTCTGCGCACCTGTCTGTCCTGGCAGAGCCACATTACTGGAGCCCCCCGGGCTGCTCTAGGGGATCTCTGGGGGCAAGGTCCCCAGGGACAGAAATGCCAGAGAAGGAATTATCTGTGGATGAGCTCTGCTCACAGCCTCACCCCACTCCTTCAACGAAACAGAGGTTTCTCTCTTCCCATTTGCCTCTCAGGAGACTGCCATCTGTCCCTCACTGCTATGTCCATCACTGCTGGGGATGACAGGTACACTGTGTGGCCTACCCCCACCGACTCATTCTCAAAACCCCATCAGGGAAGCTGCGCAATCCAGCCATTCTGTCCACTTTCTCTGGTCCATGCGTGAGCCCAGCTGAATTGCTGAGTCTTAGGGACCCTCTCCAGGTCCTGGCTGAATGCAGCCAGGAGCCAGGCCACCAGAGCAACACCTACTTTGACTTTAAAATCTTCTATTTTCCCAGGGGCACCTGGGTTGCTCAGTCAATGGAGCTCTGGACTCTCAGGTTTCAGCTCAGGGTCTTGGGATCAAACCTGACAGGGAGCCCCACATGGGGCTCTACAGAGAGTCTGCTTGTTCCTCTCCCCTCCCCTTGCTTGCTCTCTCTCTCTCTCTCAAATTAATAAATAATTAAATAAAGTCTTTTTAAAAGTCTTCTTTTTTCTATCCTGAGGATACAGGTCTTCTCCCTCTCCTACCCTTCTTTACAGAAAATAATAAGGAGGTGGGGCCACAGCCTTCTGACTCTCCTGGAGCATGTGCCCAGGGCCAAGGCCAGGTCACACAGAGCCTAGCACCACTTTATAAGCTCCTGTCTCAGGCCCAAGATCGGAGGAGCCTCAGTGCACCTTTTCTGGGGGAAGGCAGAGTGGGGGCTCCCCTCTCTGTATTCTTCCTCCCCAGGACCAGCGCAATGCTAGGACTTCCCGCTTCTCTGCCCAACCCAAAATCACTTTCTGAAGCAGCTCAAGATCGTAGGGGGCCCAACTCACAGTCAGGGGAGCTTTTGTTTAAAAGCTGAATCCATGGTCTGGCTTAAACCCAGCCCACCTCAGAGCCTTATTGGGCTCATTTGTAGAATGGGGATCGGCAGTCCTCCATGCAGGTGTCGACAGGAATAAATGCAGTGAAAAATAGAAACAGTAGGCACCTGCACCAGAGAAACCACGCCACAGACATCAGCAATGATTATCATCCACCTGCTGGACTCTCCTCCCTCCCAACCCTGGGCTGGAGAGAGCCTTTCCCAGGAACTTCCAACGTCAAGCACAACATCCGATCCTTGCTTCTCCTGGTTATTTTTACTGCACTTGTCATTTACTGAGCGCTCGTCATGGCGTAAACACTCAGGGCTTTCACATGCTTACCTCCTTGACATGTGTAATAACCTTGGTGTATAGGTAGAGAGCCCATCCAGAAACACGGCAAGGTTGGTGACCTACCCAAATGTCACAGCTATGGAGCCGAGATCATTCCTCATTCCTCCTGGTTCCAGAAGTTCCACACTCTAAAGGCCTCGTAGGCCCCTGGGCAGTCCTGTGTCCACATTGGGTGCCCCTTCCTCAAACCAGCTGCCTCCCTCTTACCACTAAGATGGGAAATTCCAGGCAGTCCTGGAGGAGCCAGTGGCCTTGACCCAAGCTCCCAGCAGAGGAAACTGGAGTACTCCCTTGCAGGAGAACAGAAAACCCCAGGGGGCCAGAAGGACAAGCTGAGTGGTTTGTCTCTCCTCCCTTTCTCTCTCTGCCTTATCTTGCTTCTATAATGCTCACCAAACGGGCAGCCTCTGAGGTGCTTCCCACAGCCCCCCACAACACTCAGAGCATCCCTTCCATGTGAAAGCTGAGCCCCCGGGCTACACAGCTGGGATGCCCCCATCCTCACAGTTACGCCTTGGCACAGTACCTAGCTGGGCAGAGGCAAGCAGGTGGGTAAAGGTCCCACTACCCCGGTCAGAGGGACCCTGCTCTGTTGCGTCACCCCACTGGTGGGACTTCTAGGACTCCAGCCCCTCTGAATGAGAGTCAGCCAGATGGGCAGATGGGAGGAGCTGACATGCAGTTTGGGGCTCATGCCCGCTCACCCACTCACTGCTCCATCACAGACTGGCAGGGTCTCCCCTGATGCCCAACACTCGCAGGAAAAACACCTTGCAGCCCCTGCAGGGATGCCTGCCAGCCATCTTCCGTGTTAACCAGCCTAACTTCCTCTCACTGCCCAAGAGCAGAAATATGTCTAAGGGCTCACATGGACGAAGACAATGAGCCATCTGCCATTGACTGTTAATCAATCACATCCCAGCTCCTTACAGGAAAGGTGGGGAAGTGGAGACCCAGAGAGAAAGTGACTTGCCCCAAATCAGAGCCAGCCAGTTTAGTAACAAGCAACTGAAATGAAGGAGGGTCCAAGCCAGGAAGATGGTGTTTCCTTAGTGAATAAATGGACATTCCCTGCAAGTCTACCTCTGCTACAGGATTTAGGAAAATACCTGTGGGGTACTTGTCTCAGGGCTGATGGGTGACCTTCTGGGGTGAAAGCTTAACCCCTCTTAACCTTTGATCTCTGGCCATCAGTTCCCCCTTGGCCCCAACTCCATCTCCCAGGCTAAGTGAGGACAAATCCAGCATCAGCCTGTGCAGAGGCCACCTGCGGGGACAGAGAGGCCAAAAGGCCTGGCAAGGACAGAGCCCCTTTAAGCCGATCAGCCTTGGCGCAGTGAAGGGACCCCCAGAGGGAGTGGGGGAGTGAGGTTGCTGCCTGGCAGGAAATTGCTCCAGGAGGGAAGACCTGGGGTAGGCCGGGCTCCTGGCTCACACCAGGGCCCATCTGCCCACATTCCCCAGACCAGAGTCCACGCTAGCATTGCACAAATGCTCCCAGGACTGGGGTGAAAGCATCTGGGGTTGAAAAGCCCAGAGCTCTATCTAGAGCAGGCTCCTGCAGGAGAGCTGGAGGCTGGAGGAGACTTCAGCCTGCTTGAAAGAACAAACAGCTTTCAAGTGCTCTCTGGAGTACCTATTTCTTGGCAAACTCTTGTTATGCTAATGAAGGATCCTTCTTTGCTCATTAGAGCACATCTCCAAAAGACCTCCTTGTAGCTGCTGTGTGTCTGTGTGCCTTTGTGTATGAGTGTCTAGGAATCAAACACGGGCTCCAGAAAGGGGCTGGGGTTTCCTTGTACACCCCGCCAGCATGCGATGAGACGAGAAAGGACATGTGACCAACAACTCACCTATTTAGAAATCACTCCAAAGAAACCTGCCCCTTCCTGGAGCGCCACTGCGCATCGGGCAGCCAGCCAAGGAAGAAAATGCCCAGGCTGCACGAGGGATGTCACTTAGCTCTACCCGGGATCTCAGTGGATCCCAGTGTCTATCCCTGATTCCTGCCTTGGCTCTGCACTCCGAGGCGGGGTAGCTAGCTGGGCTCTGAGACTGAGGGTGTCAGTCAAATGGCGGAGACTCTTGTCCAGGCCAGGTGCTTTGGAAGGCATGGGGCACAACGCCCACACACAGCAAGCAAGCCATCCCTCAGGGAGGAGTTTCCACTCTGGTGAGTCCTGCTCTGGTTCCTGGCTCCGTGCTCAGCACCGAGTAAGAACCCAGGATGGGCAGGTTTGGATGAAGGCTCTAGGGAGGAGGCCCCGGGGTGTGTGGTCCATGGCACTTGGTGACCAATTTGGTTAAGAGCTCAGGCAGGACCCACAGATTTCTTTTTCAGAAGAGCTACACTGGGATTTTTCATCCAAACAGAAGGCTCAATAGGGGCAGCTTCCCAGAAAAACCTGAGGGTGCAGGATAGAGTCCTCACTTCCCTGAGAATCAGCCAGGCCTCCACTACCTACCACGTGGGCTAGTGAGTCCATGATTTGGTGCTAAGGACTGAATGACACCCCCACCCCCCGCCACCATGCTTCAGGTATTAAAACTCTGGCCTCCAAGGTGACTAGATTTGGAGATAGGGCTTTCGGGAAAGTAATTAAGTTTCAATGAGGTCGTAAGGGTGGGATGCTAACCCAACAGAATTGGTGCCCTTATAAAAAAAGGAAGGAGCAGAGAGGGACCTCTCTCTCCCTCTCTGCCATACAAGGACACAGCAAGAAGGTGGCCATCTGCCACTCAGGAAGAGAGCTCTCCCCAGAATCCTGACCACGGCAGCATCCCAATCTGGGGCCTGCAGCCTCCAGAACTATGAGAACGTTCCCTTCTGTTGTTTAAGCTCTCCAGTCTATGGTATTTTGTTATGGCAGCTTGGGTTGATGAATATATTTGGCCTTTCCCTGCTTTAGTCTCCTTATCTGTAAAATGGGTGTAACAATGGAGTCATTAGACCCATTAAGGGAACTTAGCCCAGCGCTAGGCATCATAGCAAAGGCTCCTGAGTGTGGACCGCTAGTATCAGGATCATCCTTCCGCCATGATATGCATCTCACTTGCGGCAATGTTGATGGGATGTGACCTCCCGTGCGGACCCACAGTGGTGCAGCAAGATCTCTAGCAAGCAAGACCTGCCAGGCATCTCCTGGACTCAAAAAAATGCCCTCCTGGAAGAGGAGAAGGCAGAAAAACATCTTCTTAGTGGTTTAGTTGGATCATCCCCCTCCCTTGCTCTTAGGGGCAGGGAAGGATCAGATCAGAATAAGGGAGAAGTAGTCAGCAGGAGGAAACAGCTGTAATGGGGGGCTCACCTGTGCCCCGTCCCCCCTCCCACCCCATCTCCTCCCTTCAGCCCATTCTGGGGCCACTCAGGGGCACGATGATCACACAGAGTGAGGAGAGGGCTGTTGCCTTGGGGAAGAGAAAGCCCTCAAGAGCAGGCCACTGATCTCAAAGGGAAATAATGGGATTTTCTGGGATTCACATTGATCCCCAAAGGAGAAAAGCTTCTGTTTGCCTTTTTTAAGCCGCCAAACAAGGAACTAAAGCCTCTTTCAGCCCTGACGCAGGGCTGTCCTTTCTGAAGTCCTTATTATCCCTGGGGCACTGGGAGAACAGGCCCCAGCACTGGGCCCTCCACACAGGGAGCTTTCCGCTGGGTAGAGGCCTGCCTGGTTTCCTAGCGACCCACACCCCACCAGACTGCAGGCGCAGGCACCTTGACCCATGGTTCTTGACTGTGGCCCGGCCAGGGCCGGGCTCCTCTCCTTGATTTGCTGGGGGATGTGTTTCCACATCCAGGAGCCAACACACAAAGCAATAGCTCTCCATACCCTCAGATACCACACACACATTTGTCACCCCCACCGACCAACGAGGACATCAGTGATGGTAATAGTCCCATTAAGAGAGTGGCTAGTTCTTAACCCACTGAGCCACCCAGGCGCCCGAGAGTGGCTAGTTCTTGAGCGATGTTTTGATCCGGACTCATCTTCTTCTCCACTGGGCCTTACCTCCAAAGATCTCAATGCCTGGTGGGCCAGCAAGGCCTTATCCCAAAGGCCTACTCAGGGCTCCAGACCCACCAGCAACCTTCCCCTCTTGTCACTTGAGCTGTTCCTCTCATAGCCACACTCTAGATGTGGTCATCCTTCACCACTGCTCCCTCCATCTCTGAAACCTCACGTATACATCCACACACTCACACACACTCACACTCACACCAGTACAATCCCACCCCCCAAACTCAGTCTCCAACTTTCTCTCTGTCCAGCTCTTAGACCCTCTGTTCCTTGGACACTCCTCCACTCCAAGTGCTCTCTTCACTCGTGGCCAGCTTACACAAACTCCAGAAAGAGAATCCCTCTTCCCCCTACCACCAAAGCCTGGTCCTCCCTCATCTACCAGTCACCCAGCTCACAGACCCAAGAGGCCCTTCCCATTCCCCTCACTTCCTCTTCCTGCTTCATATTCTCTTACAGATTTGACTTCCTGAATATTTCAGTCTAGAAACTGAACTACATTTGAGTGCAGGTTAGATGATACGCTACTCTGAGAGATAAGCCAAATCCATTTGTTGGGGGCACAGAGCACATGACTTGAGGCTTGCCTATCTTTCCAGCATCAGCTCCTGACATTGTGGCCTGCCAACATGGGTACATGTATGTATGCACACACACACATACACACACACACTTGTGCATATACCCAGGCCCTGCCATATTCCAGTCCTGTGCTCTGCTCACACAGTCTCCTCTGTCTGGGTTGTTCTTCCCCTCCTCTGTGAATGGCCTCCTCCTTCAAGAAACCTCCCCTTATTTCTGCTGCCACTGCCACCTCCTTGTGTTCTATGTCTGTAACACAGAGATGGCTATCTTCTCTTCTCCCAGGGTAACAGAATTTTTGGCTGGATAATGGTCAAGAGGAAAACTACACTTCCCAGCCTCCATTGCAGTTTGATGGGGTCATGTATCTAGGTTCTGGCCAACTACGATATAAACAAAAGTTGCATGTGGCAGCCTTCAGGGACCTTTTCCAAGAGAGCGATGAAGTGTACCTTTTAACCCCTTCTTCATCTCTTCCTCCATCTGGCCACCTGCAACAGTGAGTGCCACCATCTTGAACGATGAGATGAAGGCCACAGACCAGGAAAGGAAGGAACCTGATTCTTAAGGCTATTGTGGAACAGAACCATCACGTTAGCCACAGACAGAAGATCCCGAGAGAAAAAGCAAATTTTAACTTATTTAGGCAACTCTTGCTTTGGGTTTCGTGTCATTCCAAATAGCATCTTTCCATACTGCCATCTTTAAACTGCAGGTGTATTGAGAACATCATAATGTGAAACAGTCATTTTTCATGGGTCTGCTGCTAGACTGAGGCCAGGGGGTATATCTAACAAACTCAACACTGTATCCCTCCAGCCAGGAGCATTGTAGGCACGCAGTAGCAAATGGATAAACAAATGGTTGCTTGATGAGTAGATGGGAAGGTTTGGAATGAAAGACTTACCTAAGGAAGGTGGGTGGGCACGAGGGGGTCACACTGCAGATGCCCACACTGCTGTCTCGGGACTTGGTGTCTTCCTTTCTAGAGGGACAGGAGGCACAGCTTAGAAGGACAGGAGAATTGATACTCTGCACGGGTGAACTTTGACCAATGAGAGACAGAAGCCAGAAGACAAATTCTTCTCCCTTCCTTCTCTGGACTGGCTGGAGGCCAGTCGCCTCATACAGCTCTCTGAAGATGTCTCCCAAGACAGTAGCAGCCAACTCATAATGCTCTCCCTTATATTTGTTTCCCTCCTTGCTTCTCTCACTCCCTTTTCCCCATACTCTTGCTCTCCTGGGATTGAATTCCCCAGAAAAATATTAGCACTTGAGTTTTACACTCTATTTTTTAAGAGGGCCCATGAGTATCAAGTTCAGAGCACAATGAGGGCTTTGGTATGGTTGTAAAGCAAGGAAGTGTTACAATATGAGGCTGGTAAAGTCAGCTGGTGCTGGGTGAGGCACCCAGGAATGACTGATTGCCAACCCCGTGTCTGCTTCTTCTTGTAGCTGCTTGGGCACCATGAAGACCGTGAGAGCCATCACTGGATCGTTTTCTGCGTTATCCCTGCCACAAACTAGCCAGAAGTTTCCCTTATCTCCTCGCCTGCTGTGAAGTCAAGGGCTTCTGTGATGCCCAAGTATTGGCAGAGAAGATTCAATATGGTGAAAGTGAGCCTTCTTTGGGCCCATCATTGCACTTCTAATAAAATATGTTCTAGGTCTGCTGTCAGGTGTGTACAAAGTTGAAGGTATCAGTGACTCAAACCAGGCCAATTAGACTCCATTTGCTGGAATTAATAAGAAATAAACATCCTCCTTTTAGGTCAGCTCATAGGTGTAGCTGGTAGGATGTGAGCCTGGAATAGATCTTGCCTTCCACAGGGAGAGCCTGTCTGAGAACAAAGCCAGAGAGGTGCAAAGCCAAGAAATAAGGGAGACAGAATGGGAGAGAGAGAGGGAGAGAGAGCTGAAGCCATCACAGGAGCACCAGCATTGTGCTGACCTTGTAGTTGAAGCCAGACTCATGCCACATGAAATAATAAATTTTCCTTTTCAATGAAGCCAGTTTGCACTAGGTTTCTATTATTTGCAAATGAAAATGCACTCAACCCTATGATAAACAAGGAGGTTTATGGCATGCCCTGCTCTCATGGAGCTTAGAGTGTGGAGGGGAAAGAGCTTTATAACAAACTTTTCATGCAGAATTTTTTTTGGTAAATGTCTTACTAGTAGTACAAGGGCCACAGAGGAAAGGTACAAGGCCTGAGACTGCTGTGGGTGGGGGAATTCTGACCCAGTCAGGGGGATGGGCTACTTGGAGGAAGGATGTGTGGGAGTTCATTTTGGAAGGGAGGCCAAAAGATGTTCACTCAGCAGGAATGGCATGTGCAAAGACCCCGTGGTTATGGGGACAGTGCTACATACTAGGGGCTAAAAAGAAGGACAATGTGTCCCTAGTGAAGAAAAGATAAGGGAGCATGAGGTGAGAGATGAGGCTGGAGAGGTTAGCAGGGACCAGAGCCACAGAGAGCCACTGAGGGAGGGAAGTGAGACAGAGGCTCCCAAGATTAGTTGGTGTTTTTAAAAGACCGTTCAGGCTTCGGACACTGGAGGTGTGCAGCTTGACCAAGTCGCACCCCCTGAACCTGAGTTTTCTGCTCTGTTACATAGTAATGATGCTATTCCTGGCCACGAGCTGACTGAAGAACTTAGAACAGTGCAGGACTCACAGTAGCAGCCCAATCCATGAAAGCTGCTTTCTCTGGGGACTGAGGATGTCCTGGGGCGTTGGGGTGGGCAGGTGGCAAGGCTGAGAAGTGGGGCTTATTCACAGGGTCTCTGATTCCTCACCATACTGAATGGGCCAAAAAGCTCCCCAGAGGGCAGAGTCTGCTGCAATGGCTTCTCTAGGGAAGAAAGTGGAGACATTCACAAAAAAAAAAAAAAAAAAAAAAAGAGTCCAAGAGATGAGGACCTGGGCCAGAACCCATGGCTCCCAGGAGGATCAGGAAGGAGGGGAAGGCAGGAGAGTCTGGGAGGGCAGGGTGTGGGCTAGGGCCTCAGGGGTAGGGGGCAGCTCCTGCAGGGCTCCATTCTGGGGCAGCTAGGGCTGGGCTTTTGCTATTTTGCAAATGAGGAAATAGGCCAAGAAGGTGAAGTCACTTACTCAGAGTCACTTAGCTGGTGAGTAGCCAGGGCAGGCTTTGAGCCCAAACTCCTTCCTTCCAGAGCCAACAATCACTGAGCCAGATTCAAACCAGCAACAAGAGGCAGATATCCAGGGATAGGCAGAGAAGCCAAGAGGGAAAGCAGTAAGGGACAGAAGGACCAGGCCCACCCCAGAGCTGGTCTGATTATCCAGCATCCCTGTGTGCCCAGGGAAAGAGTATCCTTTCGATTCCTTCTCTCCCCAACTCTTGTGATTCTGCAGTAAGTCCTGCTTCTGACAACTTGACAGAACAGAAGGCTTCCTGGAGGAGGAGGTATCAGTGATGCTGGGCATTGAGGGATGGGAGAGAGTCAGCAAGGGCATTCTGGGAGGGGGCACTTCAGATCAAAAGGCTAGAGACTGGAGCAGCCGTGTTCAGCCTGAGCGGGGATTGAGGGCAGCCTGGCTCAGAGAGGATGAAGGGACAGGGGGACACTGGGAGATGCTCTGGGGGCCAGTTTCTCAGAGGCTTTGAGCATCCAGCTAAAGAGCTGATTGTTTATCCTGTAGACAATGGTGTGTGACTCACAGGATAAAGGTGCCTCTTTATCATCGAGATGGACTTGGGAGGTGTGGGGGGTGGGCAGGGCCTTGGAGGCCCATTGGGGCAGGTGTTTGCCTGGCGGCTGGTGGGCAGGGTGAGGCAGGTGCAGAAGGCTTTGGCCCTGGCCTGCCCCCCTCTCCGCAAAGGCAGCTCCAAGGCCCAATTCTGGCCCAACTAGCTCCCCCACTGATTGCTTGTGCCCCTCTCTCCCCCACAGCCCAGATAATCAGCTTAGGATGGCAGCAAATGAAGGCTCCAGAACAGCAGGGCCCTCACTCTGCAGCTACAAATTAACACTTCAATTAAAAGCCAGCCAAGCCAGACCTGACATCCACACTCTCCCTGGGTGAGCATTTAATTAAGACATGGTTTGGAGGGGCACCTGGATGGCTCAGTGGGTTAAGCCTCTGCCTTCAGCTCAGGTCATGATCCCAGGGTTGTGGGATTGAGCCCCACATCGGGCTCTCTGCTCAGTGGGGAGCCTGCTTCCCCCTCTCTCTCTGCCTGCCTCTCCACCTACTTGTAATCTCTGTCAAATAAATAAAAATAAAATCTTTAAAAAAAAAAAAAAAAGACATGGTTTGGAAGTGGTGACCTCGGAAGGCCTCACCTTGAGCTTGGCGACCTATTGTTTCCAGCTCAGACCATGGCATTGAGACCAAAGGGCACATTTGCAGAGTTGGTCAACAGAGTTCCCTTTCATGGGGAGGGAGCCTCATCAAAAATATCTATTCCCGGGCCCCACACCAAGGCCACTGGACCATGTCCTAGAGACGGATGAGCCCAGGGGCCTGTATTTTTATCCAGTATGGGAGTTGCTGGGGAGTCTAATGCCTGTGAGTGTTTGAGAACTCCTGCTCTGGTAGGTGCAAAAAGTAATGTGATACCTCAAAATGATCGGCATTTTAAAGATTTTATTTATTTATTTGACAGAGAGAGATTACAAGTAGGCAGAGAGGCAGGCAGAGAGAGAGAGGAGGAAGCAGGCTCCCTGCCGAGCAGAGAGCCCGATGCGGGACTCGATCCCAGGACCCTGAGATCATGACCTGAGCCGAAGGCAGCGGCTTAACCCACTGAGCCACCCAGGCGCCCATGATCGGCATTTTAAACCATGGATTGGAATATTAGAATAGGAAATATCAGAGAGTGTCCCATAGACTTGGGGGAAGTATTATTTTGTGAAACTTTTGCTTTAGTTATAGATCTGTATGTATATTGGATTGCTATGAAAAAAATATATATATTATATAAATACATATTTTACTATACGTTTCAGAAAAAAAAAAAAGTTTGGAAACCACACAGTCACTCCCCAGCAACAGAGAGATGGGCAAGCCCTCTCCAAAGCTTGAGGCACACAGTTCACAGAGGGGGCCCAGTTGTGAAACCTCACCCTAGCTGTTCCTCAGGTCTATGGATCCCCAAACATCAGGCCCACTGGTAGCCTGACTTCCCCCAGAAGTCAGCAGCAAGACTGGGGGAGGGTGCAGCCTCCGCTGCTCCTCAGGGTAATGGCCCCATTTCTGGCCCAGGATAAGCAGGTATTAGAAAAGGGATCCCCCTAAAAAGAGACCAGAGCTGAGGCTTTTCCTGCTGTCCAGCACAGAGTGCCCAGGCCACCCTCCTAGGCAACCTCGAGGCCTCTGTCAGCACGAGGGCTGAGCAGTCCCATCCACACCTTCCAGAGCTCACTGCTGCTTGGGAGAAGGAGAAGCGGCGGCGGGGGGGGGGGGGGGGGGGCGGGGGGGCGGGGGGCAGGAAAGATCCAGAGTCCATCCCAAGGAGGCACAGCAGAGGGCGGAATGGATGGGGGGGGGCATGCGGGAGGGTGGAGCTGGCAAGCAGGCTGCTGGCCCGGAGTGCCACATTCCCCAGCCCTTGCGAGGCCACCCCCGGCCCTGCCCTCTCTGCCTTGGAAATCCCTTTGAGCTCCAGAGGGCAGATGGGGGTCAGAGAGTGATGAGCCCTGGCCCCAGCCCTGTTTGAAATCGAAGCATCCCGGGCCGGGGGCGAGGCCTGAGAGGTGGGGTCGCCGCCCCAGGCCCGCAGCATCCTCCCGCCTGGGCCAGCCCGTTGCTAGGGCCCCTCTTCCGAGGCATCAGGTTATAGGGCCGCGTGGAGCAGCCCATCTGCCGACTAACTTCTCACTTTCCCCCCTAAGGCTGCCTGTGACCCGGCTCCCCAGGCTCTGGCCCGCGTGTAAAGTGGCGGGGGGCCTTTATTCCCACCGAGCCCCTTCTCAGCAGCTCGGCAGCCAAACTGCTCTTGGATTACATTTTGATGAGTTTTCAATTTAGGCCCAGCAGACAAGGGAGGGGAGGGGATGGGGGTGAGGGGGTGGGGGTGGGCAGGGGCGGGCAGGGGAGCCGGCGGAATAAATGCAACAGATGGGTCCAATTGTGCTGCCTAGGCAAATGAAGGAAGACATCTGTAGCTCCCGAATACTGGTGGTCTGAAACGCAATTAGCCCTCTGTGAAAGGGGCCCCTCGCAGCCCCCTCGGCCAATCCCCTCCGAGGCACTGCTCACGTTACAATGGCCTTGACCACAATCCATTGAGCAGAAAAAGGAAAAAAGAAAAGAAAGAAAGAAAGAAAGATTAATCCAGGAGTTGCTGCTCGCGGTGGGGTTACAGGGAGAGCTGGTATGCTGGAAAGGTTACTTACGCCTCTGCTTTTCCCTTTTTCTCCCTCTGTCTTTAGGGAAGGCTGGAAGGTTCCTGTTGAAGAGAAGGGGCGAGGGGAGTATCTTAGTTTTGGGCTTGGTGAGGCTCTGTGGACCCACATCTTGAAGGGTGGCTGACTGCAAACCTCAATTTTCCACTGCGGTGTTTGGAAAATAATGAAGGGAACCACAGTCCCTGTGGTTGCAAGTGAGCCCCACCTCCTGGCCCCCAAGGGGTGAGAAAGTTGTTATGTGATAAGACCCCTTCTGCACGTGGTAATTATAATGGCTGCGGTGAGGTTCTGGGAGTTATCTTGAGCAGCTGGAAACATGCGTTCTGCCTGACTCCTCGGGGGACCTGTCTCTTCCCCACTCGGGGAGGGGGGGAGCCCGGCTGGAATCCTGGGACGGAACTGGAGTCTCCTTTATCTATGCACATTTATGCTCAGTGGTACCTGGCAAGAAAGGCTGGGCGGGGGGAGTCCAGTACAACAGTGCACGCTGCCCCTGGGAGGGTGGAAGGGGTTCAGGGCACCCTGAAAGGGGTCAGTAGCTACCCTCCTGGCTTTTGTTCTCCTCAGCTCTTTGCTGTCTGATCTGGGAGGTGGCAGCTCCGCCCCAGGAGGTCAAAAAGAGCCCAAATTCTGGAGAAACCTGTTCTGGGGTTTCTGCTGCCTGTGTCTGGTCAGAGCCCTTGAACAGCCCAGAAAGCTTCTCAGCCAGGTCATAGGGATCCAAGAACCTATACAGACTGAGAGCTGAGGGGACACGCTCCTGTTGTGCATTTTATTGTGGTAAAATACATATAACATAAACTTTACCATTTTTAAGTATACAGTGGTGTTAAGTACACTCACCTTATTTTGCCACCATCGCTCCTATCCATCTCCAGAACGTTTTCATCATCCCCAAATGAAGGTCTGTATGCATTAAACAATAACTCCCCCTGTCCCCTGTCCCCAGCCCCTGGCACCCTCCATTCTGCTTTCTGTCTCTCGGAATTTGCCTTTTCCGGGTAGTTCATATAAATGAAAACCTAAGTGTTTGTCCTTTTTGATCGGCTTATTTCATTTAACATAATGTCTTCAAGATTTGTCCCTATTGTAGTATGTGTGAGAACTTCCTTCCTTTCTTAAGGCTGGATAATATTCTAGCGTCTGTATAGACCACATTTTGTTTATCCGTCCATCTGCCAATGGACCCTTAGGTTGCTTCCACTGTGGGCAATTATGAATCAAGCTGCCACGCACGGGGTTACACATCGCTGCTGGGTTCCCTGCCTTCGATTCTTTTGGAAGTGGAAATGCTGGATTATATGGTAATTCTGTGTTTAATTTTGTTTTGGTTTTATTTTGTTCCTTTGTTTGGTTGGTTGGATGGATGGGTTTTTTGGTTTTTTGGGTCTTTTGGTTTTGGTTTGTTTGTTTGGTGTTTTGTTTTTGGGTTTTTGTTTTGTTTTGGGGTTTTTTTGGTTCTTTTTACTCCAAGTCTGGAAGTTTCAGTTCCCAGGAAGATGCAGGTTAAAGACCATATTGATGATGACTTCTAAGAGCTTTAGGCAACTGATGCTTCGATTTCTGAATTCAGGCTGCAGGTGCTTTCACTTGTTCTGGGTTAGAATTGTGTGCGATACAAGCTCTGGGGTGAGCTAGCTGTTGGAGCTGGTCTGGGCCTCCCATTGCTTTTGGCTTGGGTCTCCATCAAGGCCTGCCCCCGCCCCCTGGCCCCCCATTAAGAAGGCCTCCGTCCCCTTCTTTCTTGCCAGGTCAGGCTGAAGGTGTGATAGTGATCCAGCTGTTGGGAGGTTTTTGTTGTGTTTATAATTATTCTCAAGTTTGTGCTGACAAAGTAGTGGATGCTGGGACTTAATTTCTACAAGCTTCACTAACCAACTGCTCTAAGATTCAAGGATTTCCTAGTTAACCATCACCTGATGCTATCTGGTTAATTGAGGAAGCCAGAACTGAAATGCATTAGCTGTGCTTATGTGACTCTCTTCTCAGGAAGAGAAGAGAACTCCCACTATTTCCCCAATGGGCATATATGTCTTTCCCTTTCCCAAATCCTAGGTGTAGGGATAGTTTGAAAAAGTTGGTGACCACTCATCCCTGATTTTCTAGGATGACCCTGAGTTCAAGTGCTATATTCCATACGTCATTCCTTTGGATCTTTTGCATAGTCCAGAAATCCCAGGGTTTCATCCCCTAGACTCTCTCTCCTATCCTGGAAATGGGCAAAATCACCTACCTGAGCATCTCTTCCTAAGAGAGGTCTGACTACATATTTACAAGCCACTGTCTGAGGGCCCCCCCCATCTAATCAGCCTTCCCCCATGGGTGGACTGTGATTCTCCCCTTTGGGACACCGATCGGTCTTGGAACACCCTCAAGTACTGCGATCTACTAAGAATAAAGTAGGCTGTTTGCATGATCACAAAGGGCCCATATACTCAAAGCAATCTTGAAAAAGAACAAAACTGGAGGCATCAATGTTCTGATGTCAAACTATATTACAAATCTATAATAATCAAAACAGTATAGTATTGGCATAAAAACAAACACATAGATCAACAGAACCAAAAACAAACCCCAGAAACCAACCCATGCATATGTGATCAATTAATTTTCAACCAAGGAACCAAGTATATACAGTGGAGAAAGACTAACTTCTAACCTTGGGAAAACTGGACAGCCACATATGAAAGAAGGAAACTTGGACTGCCATCCTACACATGCAGAAACTCAAAATGGATTAAACATTTTGGTCTTGAACAAATGACCTTGAACATAAAACCCGACATTGTAAAACTCCTAGAAGAAAATGTAGGGAGCAAGCTCCTTGATTGATATCAGTCCTGGCAATGATTTTTTGGATTTGACACCAAGAGCAAAGACAACAAAAGCAGAAATAAAACAAGTGGGACTATATCAAACTAAAAATCTTCTCCACAGCAAAGGGAATCATCAGCACATGAAAATGCAACCTATGGAATGAGAGAAAATATTTGCAAACCACATATTGATAAGGGTTAATATCCAAAATATACAAGGTACTCATATGACTCAATAGCAAAAAGCCAAATAATCCAACTTAAAAATGGGCAAAGGATCCAAACAGATATTTTTCCAAAGAAGACATATACATGGTCAACAGGTACTTGAAAAGATTGTTAATATCACTAATTAGGGAAATGCAAATCAAAACCACAACGAGATGTCCCTTCATATCTGTTAGAACACATAGTAATCAAAAAGACAAGAGACAACAATGTTGGCAAGAATGTGCAGGAAAAGGAACCCTTGTGCACTATTGATAGAAATGTCCATTGGTGCAGCCACTATGAAAAACAGGATGGAGGCTCCTCAAGAAATTAAAATATGATAAAGTAATCCCACTTTGGCATACATATTCAAGGGAAAATAAATCAATAAATCACTATTTTGAAGAGATATCTATACTCCTGTTCACTGCAACATTATTCCCAATAGCCAAGGTAAAAAACAACCTAAATGTCCTTCAACAAATGAATGAATAAAGAAAATGTGGTACACATACATACACACACACACACTGGAATGTTATTCAGCCTCAAAAAAGAAGGGAATCTTGCCATTTGTGATAAACCGAGAGAGCATTATGCTAAGTGCTTAATGAAATAAGCTGGACAGAGAAAGACAAATACTGTCTGGTATCCCTTACCTGTGAAATCTAAAAAAAAAAAAAGAAAGTTGAACTCCTAGAAATAGAGTAGAATGGTAGAATGGTGGTTGTCAGGGCTAAGGGGTGGGAGAAATAAAAGAGGCTGTTAAGGGGCACCTGGATGGCTCAGTGCTTTAAGCATCTGCCTTCGGCCCTGGGATTGGGCCCCGCGTTCGACTCCCTGCTGCATGGGGAGACTGCTTCTCCCTTTTCCTCTGCCTGCCACTCCCTGTTTGTGTGCTCTCTCTCTCAAATACATAAATAAATAAGAGGCTGTTAAAAGGGTACAAGCTTTCAATTACAAGGTGAATAATGTCTAGCCATCTAAAGTACAATGTTATATATTAGAGTTGATAATCCATATTATAGCATTGAAATATACCAAGATAGTAGAGCTTAATTGTTCTTACCAAAAAGAACACAAAGGGGAAAAAAAGTAAATATGTGAAGTGACCGATGTGTTAATAAACTCAATGGCATGAAGTCTTTCACAATGTATACATATATCTAATCATCACATTGTACACTTTAAATATGTTACAATTTGATTTGTCAATCAAATCATTTTACCTCAGTAAAGCTAAAATTAAATGAATGAATGAAACAGTAATCTCATTTCATGTTAACATATAACTTTAAAAAAATTTATATTTATTAGAGAGAGAGAGACAGTGAAAGAGAGCATGAGAGGGGAGAAGATCAGAGGGAGAAGCAGACTCCCTGTGGAGCTGGGAGCCCGATGCGGGCACCAAACCGGGAGTCCAGGATCATGACCTGAGCCGAAGGCAGTGGCTTAACCAACTGAGCCGCTCAGGTACCCAACATATAACATTTTTAATGAAAAGGCTTTGTTTTTTAAAACCAAAAAGCTTTGTTTTTTTTTAAACAAAGCGTTGTGGGGTACCTGGGTGGCTCAGTGGGTTAAGCCTCTGCCTTCAGCTCAGGTCATGGTCTCAGGGTCCTGGGATGGAGCCCCACATCCGGCTCTCTGCTTGGCGGAGAGCCTGCTTCCCCTCTTTCTCTGCCTGCCTCTCAGCCTAATTGTGATCTCTCTCTCCCTGTCAAATAAAATAAAATCTTTTAAAAAAACCACAAATCTTTGTTTTTTAAAACAATAATTAGTAAGAAAGATGACATTGCTTTACAAGTTTGCAAATCTCTTTAGTATCTGGCTTAAAACCAGACAACTAGATGCACATATCTGCTTCTGCATTCAAGTTGGTATGATATGTTTTTGTATGATTTTTGAATGAAAATGCCATCTCAGATAAATATGTAGCTTGAAAACAAAGACTTTGCAGACACCGTGCAAGGGTCTCAGCTCCCCCTCCCCCCAGGGGTCTTTAAATACACTTGGAGAACCACTGGGTTATCAATGCCCTTTACCCTAACTATCCAGTGTGTGTTTCCTAAGAAAAGAACATTTAAAAAGAAAATCTCAGCATAATTTTCAAAATTGGGAAATTTAATGTTGACATATGCTAATACCTAATATCCAATCTGTATTTAAATTCCCCATATTGTCCCAATAATGTCCTCTTTACCTATTCCCTCCCCAATCTCATCTAGAACCACACATTGCTTTTGGTCATCATGTCTCCTTAATTTCTTTTAAATCTAGAAGAGGTTTTTCAGTTTTTATTGACCTTGATGTTTCAGGAGCGTATAGGCCAATTATTTTGTATAACGTCACTACATATAGGCTTTTCTGATGTTTCCTCATCATCAGATTCAGGTTTTACATTTTGACAAGAATGCCACAGAAGTGATATGTGAGAAGTGAGACGTGATTCTTCTCAATGCCTCAGATGAGGAGGTACTTGATATTGTTCCAGTGTTGCTGATGTTAACTTTAAACACTTGGTTAAGGTGATGTCTCCTGGAACTCTCCACTGTACAGTTACTTTTTAAACAGCTATTAAGTGATTTGTGGGAAGATTCCTTGAGACTAAATACTCTGATTTGCATCAAACTTTCACTGACAGTTTTAGCATCCATTGCTGATTTTTGCCTCCACTGATTATCACTTAATGTTTTCTTTTTTTAAAAGATTTTGTTTATTAAGGAGAGAGTGCACAATTAGGTGGAGCTGTGGGGGAGGGGAGAAGTAGAATCCGCATGGAGAAGGGAGCCCAATGTGGGGCTCGATCTCAGGACCAGAGATCATGACCTGAGCTGAAGGCAGACGCTTAACCGACTGAGCCACCCACGTGCCCCTACTTAATGTTTTTTAACTTCACCATTCTTTCTCCATTCATTGGTTGGCATTATACTATAAGGAAACGTTTCTTTTTCCCGCCACTTATTCATTCGCCTATTGGTTCCTTCATTCATGCATTCATTTATATCATTTTGGACTCATGGGTTCTTATTTTATTCAAAGGTTATAATCTTTTACTATCATTATTTGTTTTGGTGTTCGCATTGTTCCAGGTAGGACTCGTGGGTGCCTCTTCCATCTGGCTTCTAGACATTTTGATTTGTCCTTACCATTCTTTCTGGCATAAACAGATGTCTCATGCTCATCTTGTACTTTTCCTGACACAGCCATTCTCCACCGAGATTCTTTTTTTTTAGTAAGGAATGGTATTTAGCAACCAAAATCTAGTTATTATAAGTAAGCATTGTAACTGATTGCTTCTAGATGTTTTCCTTGTACATAGCTAGAAAATGTATATAGTATGTATATTTGTTCATATAAGTATATATTACATATATTGTATGTATCAGTACTTCCAATCATACAGTTCTAATCCAACTCACAGAATTCTTCCGAGCCTTCCTCTATTCCATATTTTTTATTTCATTCTCCAACAGTGAGAATCTAACTCTCAATATTATCTACGTATTTACTCACTTGCTATTCCTTCAATACACAGAAAATTGCTATACTCATACAGCCATGAAAAAACACGTTCTAAGTTGAGTTTAATGTTTGCACTTCTATTTTGCCTTACACTGAGAGTATACAGTCAAAGTACTGTGTTCAAAAGTTGCATGGGTTAGTTTTCTTTTTCTTCCTCCATTATGGTCAAGGTATTCATTGGAAACCCTCATTAGGCTCATTTGGTTCTACTTTTAGGATTTGCTCCATCCTTGTTGATTTCATGGAGCCTGGACCCTTAATGTTGCAACTATTGTTGCAACTCTGATTCAGGTGTGGACCCAGGTAGCATGGGGCTTTTGGACATAGTTGAATAGTTTTTCCTAATACCATAATAATACATAGTTTCATCCTGATTTACATTTCTGGGACACTTCCAATAGTTTTTTACAAACTTAGCATCTGCAAATGCTCTTTCCTCCTTCCAGACTTGTCCTGCTCCTGGTCTTTATGAAGCCGTTCCTCCCCACAGACATCCCCTCCCTGGTCTCTCTGGAATCAGGCCATGTAAGGCCCAGGTGAAGGTCCACTCCTCCAACCTATCAGGATGGCAGGCTGGGCCCAAGAGGGTCCTCTGCAGATTGCCAAGCATCACCCAGAAGGGCTCCCGCTGTAGCCAAGGCCCTTCTGCTCCTGCCTTAGCTTCCTTTAAGGGAGCCCTAGAATGAGTTTCAGGGTACACTGAACCAATGCTTCATACTCAGTGGAGCCTGAGGGGAGCAGGACTCGGGAAGAGCCCTGGGATCATGGTCTAGAGCCAAGCCACTTGGTTTCTCTGTGAAGAGTCCCTCCGGGCGCCTGGGTGGCTCAGTGGTTTAAGCCTCTGCCTTCAGCTCAGGTCATGATCTCAGGGTCCTGGGATTGAGCCCCACATTGGGCTCTCTGCTCAGCAGGGAGCCTGCTTCCCCCTCTGTCTCTGCCTGCCTTCTGCCTCCTTGTGATCTCTCTCTGTCTATCAAATAAATAGATAAAAATCTTTAAAAAAAAAAAAAAAAGAGTCCCTCCTAGAGGGACAGGCACAGGCAGTGGGCTTTGGGATGTGAGAAGTGAGGGCTTACATCTGGAGCAGAACCCCTCCTCCTCCTTCTTTTTCTTTATGTTAGTCACCACACAGTACATCTTTAGTCTTTGATGTAGTGTTCCATGACTCATTGTTTGCATATAACACTCAGTGCTCATCCCAACATGTGCCCTCCTTAATACCCATCACTGGGCTACCCCAACCCCCCACCCCAATCCCTTCTGGAACCCTCAGATTGTTTTCCAGACTGCACAGTCTCTCATGAGAACCCCTTCTTTTTTTGTTGTTTTTGTTTTGTTTTTCCAGCTTATATTTACCTGTCAATATATAACAAATATCATATATGTGGTATGTACATCATAATTTTCATTATTATATATTCTCTTTGCCAGTAATACTTAAAAGATATAATAGGAAAAGATATTTCATTTATATTATGTTTAAAAAAATGAGAACCCCTTCTTCTATAAGGCCAGATATTTCTGCTATCACCGGCCCCTGGCAGCCCTCCACCCTCACTCCAGGGACTCAATCCCCTTGCTTCTCTCCACTGGACCCTACATGGGGAATTTAATCCAGAAGAGGGCAATTTATTTTTTTAAATTTTTTTAAAAAGATTTTATTTATTTATTTAACAGACAGAGATCACAAGTAGGCAGAGAGGCAGGCAGGGAGAGGAGGAAGCAGGCTCCCCCTGAGCGGAGAGCCTGATGCTGGGTTCGATCCCAGGACACTGGGATCATGACCCGAGCCGAAGGCAGAGGCCTAAACCCACTGAGCCACCCAGGCACCCCAGAAGAGGGCAATTTAAAATCAGATGTCAAATATCATTGTCTCCTGGCTCAAAAGAATGGCCTCATCACCCATAAAGCTCTTAGCCACCACCCTCAGTTCTAGGACTTCGGTCAAAGTTCCAAGGGTTCAAACCCTTCCTTTGCCTGAGCAATGAGGCCTACAGACCCCTGAGCTGCCAGCTGCTACCTGGGACTCATGAGGTTTGGGAAGTCCAGTTCTGGTGTTGAATGTCTTGCCACTGAGAGAGATTGTGCGCGGTCAACTTGCAGCTACCCAGCCCCCACCCCACCCCAACCCTGCCAACACCCGTCTCCTTAGATCTCTAGCCTACGGGATGGACTCTGACCTCCCCATCAGGTCATCCCCTGCCCGACAGTGTTGTGGAAAGTGGCAGATGCTGCTGAGTCCCAGGGTTCCGGGCAGTCTGTTTCCACTTGGGGACAGTGAGTGTAAATTTAGCTTTTGTTACCAGGACACACCTCGCTCTGGGTGCACTTCTAATAAGGCAGCACATACACGCACGCACACACTCAAGCTGTTAGACTGTGGACACGCTGCCGCTTTCCAATGAGGGAGGATTTCAAGGGTGTATTTTTATAAGGAAGAAATGACATAAGCATCCTTCTTTGTTATTTAAATTTCATGAAAATCAACTATAGATGGTGTGTAATTGAGCACAAAATGGGTCCCAGAATATATTCTGAAATGACGGGAGCTCTTTTATCGGGTTATATCTGAAGGAAAGAAAGTCAAAGAAAAGCAAAATCTCCATGCAAAATAATGAACTATTTGAAGGGAGGGGAAAAGAAAAGCGAGAGACGGGGGATCAAGCACAGCTGGGAGAGTATTCAAGGGGCTGGTTTGGGGAAGTCGCTCAGGAGTGGGGGTTAGAGACGGCGTGGCTTCTGGTCATTATTGGTTGACTTGGGCACAGAGGCAAGGCTGTAAACAGAACTGTGACCATGAACCAGAGCCAGGCAAGTGAAAGCCTGGGGGGCCCCTCAAGGTGGGACCGGTGACCCAGGTCCTGGATGAGGACAGAAGGGACTGCAGGTCCTCAGAGGACGTGTCCCCACACCTACCCTCTGTATTCTGTATCTGGTGGCCCCCAAAGGTGGTGTGCCCCAGGGCTCAGACACCCAGGGGATCAACAGAGCTGGCTCAACTTGGGAAAAGCTCTGCAAGGATATGGGCTCTCTAACAAGCCCCCCCACCCCCCCGCCATCACTGTCCCTAGTGGCCCCCAAGTACATCACAGCAGCACAGTCTCTCATCTGCCACTCACCCCGAGTACACCTAGACCTAAGACTGTCCTTCCCTGAACCTCCAGGGTCACATCTGCCTAAAAGAAAAGATAATGTCCCCAGAAAGGCTTGTGGTGAGGATAACATAGGAGACAGGGCCAAGTACAGTGCCGGTCGCAGGAGAGGTGTTGAACTGAGGATGCTATTTCCTCTTTCTGTTAGCCGGATCCCCCTGCACGCCCTCTCTTCTGCCCTGCTTCCCTCTGCAGGCTGCTGCCCCAGCTCCCCTGCAAGTTCAATCTCCCTTCAAGGCCAGGTGCAGCTCTGAGCCCTAGGACGACGGCAGCTCCAGAGAAGTCGCCCTGAGTGCCATAAATGAGCCAGAAAGTCCCCAGGAAATGATCTCACTGCTGTTCTGGGAGCTGCTGGTGCCGCTGCCACGCCACGCAGCCTCCAGAATGCCCTCCCCTGATCTCCCTCATTTCTTGAGCACCGACTGTGCTACCTGGTCCCGAACACTCCCTCAGGCACAGCCTGTGAGAACGCTAACCCCAGCCTTCTCCCCAGATGGTGCAAGGCCACCCAGCCCACTGATCCCCTCAGCCCCAAGTTCCTGCCCAGGACCTTACTATCCTGGTCGTGGTCACACTGAATTGCAGTGCCCTTATCTGTCCTCCTCATTGGACCATGAACACTGAACACTGGGCGCACAGCACGGGCCCTGATACTCAGCAGGCGTCACATTAAGTGTCTGTTAAAAGAAGAACAATGAAGACGCAGCTCGTCCTCTGAAGGCTGGCAACTCCCAAGCTCTGGGACCTGAGCAGGCGAACCTCCGCATCCAGAGCCTGAAGCGTGGCACTGCAGAACACAGAGCATGGAGCGGGGTGGGAGCGCCATCTACAGGCAGCTTCTCAGACTAGCAGGGAAGAGCTGACCCGGGGCAAGGACCCAGGGCACCTGGAGGATCATCCTTACCGCTGTGAGAGCAACCTTGATTTGCGACGCTTCTCCAGAGCCCACACTCCAAAGACTCTGCACGCTGCCTCACAATCCCCAGCAAAGAGGGTCGCCTCACTATAAAAGTTCCGGGAGTGTGTAGGAAGTCCTGGGCTGCTTTGAGAATACCCAGGCATAGCTTCTCTTCCACCAGGAATTACCGGGAAACTCTCCTGGGTGGCAGGCTAAGGGCAGGTACCGCAGAGCTGAGGTAAGGTCCTGCTCGCTGGGACACCAGCAGGCTTTGGGGTCAGACAGACCCAGCTCTTCTGCTTACTAGCTGTGGGATTAAGGTCATTGTCCTTACTTTCTCTGTGCCTCTGTGTCCCCACCTGAAAAACAAGCTCCATGATCACAGGGTTACTGGAAAGATGAAAATCACGTCTGTAACCCAGATGCCCAGACACCCACTGTTTCCAAGGGTCAGGCTTCTCTTTCGTGCCCAAATAGCACAAAAGACCCAGGCTTCGCTCTACTTGGTCGCTTGGTATGGCCAGCTTCTATCAGATTCCCCTCCCCAGGGTTTTTGAGCATCTGCAGGTTGGATTTCCCCTTCCCTCAAATCCTGGCTGCAACTGCTCCTGACTCACACTCTCCTCCACTTTCCTCCAGTGACCTCTTGCCACCTCATAACAAACTTCCCCAGATCCTGCTGACCCCCTGACCTCCTTACCTCAAGTGTGGCCAGATATGCTCCCCCAGTACCCCAAAATCCAACAGGACCAGACTTGTCTGAAAGAATAACAGGAACCACAGAACGTGCTGGAAAACCCCCAGCTAGCTCCTTCAAGTGACCAGGCTCAAAGTCCTAAAGCCAGCCTGACCCCAGGTTCCTCCTGGCCCACTCTCTCTGGGGCTCCTGGCTAGCACCTCTGCAACAGAGAGCCCGCTCATGTTGCACTTCCCTAGTTCCAGAAACATCCAGCTTTCTGCGTTCCTGAGAGGAACATTGCTTCCTTTATATTTCTGTAAACAAACCAGCCAGAGACACAGTTCTACTGTGAACGAAGACCATCTTTCATGTGATTGTGAAAAACAAAACTCTCAAGTATTTTTATTTTGTTGCCTGGAAGCTCTCCATCCCAAAGCAGCATCTAGGATTTTTTTTTCCTATATAAAATCACATGTCTTGTGTGTTATTTTTTTCCCTCTTTTCAGAACACAAAGCAATAGCTTGCTCTCAAAGTTGTCTCCTGCAGACTGAAGATCAAATAACAACAGGTAACATTTATTTCGTGTTTCCTAGTCTGAGACCTTGCTACAAGACCTTTGCCTGTTTTAGGTCTTTAAATCTTCACAAGCATGCCAGAAGGCAATCACCATGTTGTCTCCATTGCATAGAGGAGGAAAAGGGGGGAATGAGGTTCTGCCAATACTTTTCAGCCCAGTAATACTGATTTCAGACTTCTGGCTTCCAGAACTGTATGGTCCTCGATACCTATGTGCTAAATTACTGAATGAAAGAAGCTATAGCTAAACCAAAATTAATGGAATGGGGAAAAATGAAGCAGGCAAGTATTAACCGAAAGAAATATGGTACAATTACGTTATGAGCAGAGGAGATGTTAAGGCAGAGGAAAGCCACTGGGGATTGTGTAGACAACCAACAGCATGATCTCGAGATAGATAAAGCAAAATTTCACTAAATTGAGAGGATCGAAGGGGGAAAAAGATCAGAACATAATCATAGTAGGAGACTGGATTGTTCCTCTCAAATATAGATGGGTCAGGGACGCCTGGGTGGCTCAGTTGGTTAAGCAGCTGCCTTCAGCTCAGGTCATGATCCCAGCGTCCTGGGATCGAGTCCCACATTGGGCTCCCTGCTTGGCAGGGAGCCTGTTTCTCCCTCTGCCTCTACCTGCTACTCTGTCTGCCTGTGCTCACTCTTGCTCCTCTCTCTCTGACAAATAAATAAAATAAAATCTTTAAAAAATGGATGGGTCAAATGGCAGATAAATATGATGGTAGATTTGGGTGTCACAGTTAGAAGTTGGGTCTAACAAATGGATGAATGGAGAGGAAAGCCTGAAGTCAGGCCAAGGTTCTGAGAGAAGAGGAGAGGCTGCAGGGCCGCTTGGGAGATGGGGGCATGGCTGGGCCAGAGAGCAGAATGAAGGAGGGGGGAAGGAATGAGAGAGGCAAGGGGCAAGCTTTGGAGAGGGAAGTGGTGCGGGGGCAGGTCTAAGCGTCTCAGGCGTTGGCTATCGTTATAGCTGCTCTATCGCTGACAAGCTCTGTGACTTTAGGCAAGTGAAGGAAGCTCTCCAAACCTGTTTCCTCTGCCATAAAATGGGGGTGATGGGTGGATATAATATAGTCATCAAGAGGGTTAGAGGAGACAAGGAACGTAGTAAGTGCTCAGTAAGTGACAGCCCTTCATAGCATTTGAGACTGGGATGAAGTAGATAAGCAGGCAGAAAGGTGGGTTTACCTGCTCTGAGGGCAAAGCAAGGAGTGTGTGTGTGGGGTGGGGGTCTTTCCCCTGCCACCAGCCAGTTTCCCTCCAATGTTTTCCCTGAGAGACATCTGATCTGACTTCTGACGAGCATCCCCTCATTTCCTGCCTGGACTCCTGGGGGAGACCTTGTATAGTTCCCCTCTACTCCCAAGGGGCAGGGCCCACTTTCCTGAGGGGTCCCATCTACGCTCAGACCATCTTTATCAGAAGGCAGGGTGCGGGCTAGTTAAGGTCACAGACTTTAGAGACATCAAAGGGATCATTAGTGTGACTTTGGAGAGTGACTTAACTTCTCTGTTCCTGAGTTTTCCCCATGAGTAAAATGAGGGTAACAATGGCCACTGCCTTATAGACCTGCTGAAGAAACCAAATTAATTCCTGTGTGTAAAGCGCTCGCAGCAATTCTGCTGCACAGTATCACAGGTGCCTGAGAGTTAGGGTGGCCTTCCTGGGGCTCCATGGGGGAACTCGATCCCCCCACCCGAAGGTAAATCACCCTAACCGGTCTGAATGCTGGCGCAGCTGTTTGCAACAAGAGTCCTGACAGTCATTCCAGGGAAGACAGAAAATATCAGAAATGAAGGCAACATTGTGGTCTTGATTTTGATTTTCTTAAATGTTGGTGTTGGAGGGGGGGATTTGCAGAATTTAATTCATATCAAAACATCCTACAGGCCCTTGGAATTGTGGAGTACAGAATGAAAGTGGGTAGGGGGCGGTCGAGAGGCACTTCGGCTCCCTTCCATCTCCTAGGCCCCTCTGCAATGGCCTGAAGACAGATGGGGTTAATGCCACTGAGAGGGAGAGGAATTGAGGCAGGGGGCATTCTGGCCCCAACAGAGGAGGGACTCTGTTCGGGTCCCAGCAAGCTGATTGAGTGTGGGACAGCCTGCTCCACTCTGCAGTCTGTCCTCCAAATATACAGGCGGGAATCCAGCAATCTTGCTCCTTGCTATTTACTCAGAAGAGCTGAAAACTTAGTTCCACACAAAAACCTGCTCATGGAAGTCCCTAGCAGCTTGCCTTATAATCACCCCAAATTAGAAGCAACCAAGATACTCCTGAGTGGATGAATGGATAAAGAAGCTGTGATACATTCAGACAATGGAACCTCATTCAGCGCTGATAGGAACTGAGCCATCAAGCCATGAAAAAACATAGAGGAGCCTTAAATGCATATTACCAAGTGAAAGAAGCCAATCAGAAAAGCGATGGACTGTGTGATTCCAACTATATGCCATTCTGGAAAAGGCAAAACTACAGAGACAGTAAAAAGATCCCTGGTTGCCAGGGTTTACAGGGGAGGGCAGTGAAACTGTCATGTATATTACAATAGTGATTTTGGTCGTTATACATTTGTCCAAGCCCATAGGTTGTACAGCACCAACCATGAACCCCATGTAACCTGCGGGCTTTGAGTGATACTGACGTGTCTGTGCACGTTCAGAGATTATAATTCATGTACCACTCTGGTGCAAATGTTGATGGGGAGGAGGCTGTGTGTCGGCACAGGTCAGCGGGTATGTGGGAACTCTCTGTACTTCCTGCTGAATTTTGCTGTGAACCTAAAACCACATGTAAGTCCATTAAAAATATATATACAGACAATACCTTCAGAACACACAAAAGTTGCCCAACAGGGCCCCCTAGCACCCACAAACTATAAACTTGCTTAGAATAGGGCTTGGAAGTTAAGTATCAGAGAGCGAAAGACTGGGGTTAAGTTTTGCTCCTGTGAACCACGCTTATCCATAACTTGTGTCTATGGGAGTTAGAAGGACAGGTAAGGGAGGGAAGGAAAGGTAGGTTGAGGCTGGCAGGTGGCAAGCCCTGACCCTGGGGTGGTAGCCAGGTAGCCAGGTTTCCAGGCAGGCCAGAACCTAGTGCTCGCAAAGGTCTGCCAAGGTTGAGGGGGCAGCTCCTGGGCTTTGTTTAGTGTTGGAGGCATCCCGCAGTCTGTGGCAAGCCTGTTAGCAGTCAGGTTTGCCTCTGAATGACCAAGGGAGTTCCAGCAAGGTCTAAGACCAGCCTGAGAGTGTAGGGAGGGCTTCCTTAAGCAGATGACACCAAGGGCGGGTCTTGAAGAAACAGGAGGAGTTGGCTGAGTTAATAAGGAGGAGCGGGTGTCCCAAGACTGGAGGGAAGAGCCAGGAGGAGCTGTGACAACCACAGTTGTCCTGGGCCTCAAGTAGAAACCCAGGTCTTTGTGCAGCTGGGCCTAGAGGAGGGGTCGGCGCCCACCCCAGGGACAGGTGTGTGGGCAGCAGGCAGAGAGGTGGACAGGCAGAGAACAATTGTTTATGCAGCATGGGCGCTCAGAGTCACTGGCCACCGCACACTAGGCCACTGGGTCACAACTTCGCCAGGCCTCAGTGATTTACGCTTCACAAGGTGACACGGTCCCAGGGAGCCTCTGGAAAACCACTTGGAGAGAGAGCTCTGTTGTCAGGATTTCTCATTTTCTCATCACTTTTCCATATTCATGATGGAGTGCCCCCCCGGGGCCAAGGGAAAGGGAAAATGCTTTTTATATTATATGAGGGGCCATGTGGAAAAGGCATATTTCCCACGACATTCAGTTCAGAATGAAGACGCACATTTGTAAAGCATATGTGAAAAATGTCATGCATGAAGGGTATGAAATATTTGTTGTCGTGGTTGTGCTAGTTTGGTGAAATATCATAGGACAGGGAGAACAATTTTAAGAGTGAGAAACCCCTGGGGAGAACGTGAGCTGCTGGTCTTAAGGACACCTTCGCAAAGCAAGGTACCAGACGGTGTTGGGGAAAGAGGAGGGTGGGGCTAGGCTGTGTGTTCGTGTTGGCTTGTACTTGCACAAAGAATATCTGGAAGGAAGCACAAGACCCTGGTGAGAGAGATTTTTGAACTCCGCTTCTTTTTTTCTTTTCAGAAATTAAGGACTATGCGAATCCATTGCTTTTTCAAAGCATTACCTAAAACAAGACCAAAAAAAAAAAAAAAGCCTTTCACTCTGTGACCCTACATCTCAGAAACAGAACTAGAACATTCAGAGAAATATTGCACATTTTGTCTGGGGAAAAAAATTTTCTGATACGCAACTTCCTCCCTCTAGCCACGAACCCACGCAAGTCCTCTGGGTTTGGAACCAACCAGACTTTACAGCTGGACACTGCAGCCTGTTTCTCCGATGGTCCCAGGGGCAGTGACTGCATGTGTTTTATGAGGGCCTGTGGTTGTACCCTGATAAATAGGACATTCAACAGGACAGCAGAGACAGGAAAACAAGTTGAGTGATGAAGGCCAACATGTGGCATCAACCAGCCCTTGGGGCTTTGATGGGGTCCGGGGAAGAGCCAGGAGGATCGGTGAGCAATGATGACAGCAGAACCCTGGGAGCTTATGTGGACAGCTGAGGAGGTAGCAGCCTGCCTCCTTCTCCTGTGGTTCTCCTGACATCTGGCTCTCTGAAACTTCTGAGCGAGCCTTTGCTTGTGTGCAGCCCGCTCTTGGGAAATCCACTCCTCCTTATTATCTCAGTCAACTCCTCCTGTTTCTTCAAGACCCATCCTTGGTGTCATCTGCTTACACCCCCAGGATGGTTCTTGGACCTTGCTGGAACTCCCCTGGTCTCATGCTTCTGGGTCTGCCTGGCTGTTTCTTGTCTGAGAGCCCGTCTTCTGCATTAGCCTGGATCTTCATGGTGAGAGGTTGTCTCCTGTGCTTGGCTAGTGCAGAGCCCACTAGGGGCTGGGAGAAAAGGAGGCCAGTTGTCCTTGGGCTCAGTCTCTTACTTTGGAAGAGGTCCAGGGGTCCTGCTTGGAAACACAAACAAGCTGATACGTGGCTGTGGAACCATGCTGGGGTCAGGTCCTGAAGTGGGCAAGAGTGCCAAGCTTCTGTGCTGTTCTGCGTGTGGAGACAGCTATTAGTTCCTATGGATTCAGAGTGCATGACCACAGCAGGTGGTCCAGGAGCTCCAAAGTCTAGGGATCCCCAAGACTCCCGCTCCATGGAACTTTCCAGAGTCTCATTTTTTTGGGGTCCCAGACTGAAATGCAGGTCATATGGGATCTGTCACCTATTCAGTGGGTTTTCTGAACGTCACTGGTTTTGAAATTCCAATAGATATGAAACTGGTAAAGGAGAATTAAAAGCAGACAATTTAATTTTGCAAAACAAATCCACAGAAATTACAGGAGGGCCTTTCCTTTGTTTGGGCAAAATCCAGCCAGATTGCCCTAGCCATGGTGATGGCAAGTAGCTTGCCATCAAGCTACTGAAGTAGCTTCTGAGGCTCACAGCCGCAGAGCTAGCCCAGCCGATTTTTCTTGGCACCAGAAGCCTCCGTGACATAGCATTCTTCTCAGGAAATGTGGGTCCTCCTCCAGCTCATAATGACCATTCTAAATGCAGGAGGTGACTTGAGGTGTGAGGGCTGGTGGGAGCGAACGGACACCCAGTGTGGGCAGCACAAGACCCTTCCAAGTCCCACTTCCTGTAGCAGTCTACCCAGAGGGGATTCATTTTCCTTGTGGCTATGAGCCAACAGTTTAAAGAATCTAGGAAGAGTTTAAAAAACCAAATGCGGGACGCCTGGGTGGCTCAGTTGGTTAGACGACTGCTTTTGACTCAGGTCGTGATCCCAGAGTCCCGGGATCAAGTACCGCATCGGGCTCCCAGCTCCACGGGGAGTCTGCATCTCCCTCTGACCTTCTCCCCTCTCATGCTTTTTCTCACTGCCCCTCTCTCAAATAAGTAAATATCTTTAAAAAAAAAAAAAGAAAAGACCAAATGCAAAAGTTTTGAAATGCTGTGACCTTCTCGGTTTTATATGTCTGCGGTACTGAGGGCTCGGAATTTGGCTCCCAGGCTCTGATTCTGGGGCCCAAACCCATGAAAACAGGTACACAGTATAGGCTGTCTGGCTACAGCTTTGTTTAGAAGCCCATTAACAGACACAGAGTGCTCGCACTAACCCTTGCCCTTAAAATCTGTGATGCCAGGAACATCAGGAAAGAACCAAGAGCAAGGGCCTAGGATCCAGTTCACGGGCAGGAGGGCAGGAAATGATGAAGTCGGGCGCCTGGCAACTCACAGCCTGGATGAGTCATCGATCTTCCCACTAACACCTCCATGAGATTCATATTGTTAGAAACAAACCCGAACTGCTGGCAGGGTGCTGTGGTATTTCCAACAAAGAGTAATTTTGTGCAACAGTATAAAGATGGAAACAGGATATTAACAAAAACTACAAGGTGAATCTGAGTGCTTTCTGTTTTGTGTTGTTATCAAGATATATAAAATACTTTATTCAACCTGATATGGTCAGATTATGGTACCTTGTCACCATTAATCATAAATCTTATCTTTAAATAAATCTTTGCAGGAAAATTGTGTATCCACATGAATGTAGACCCTGACCTTAGATGGTAGAGGAAAATAATCTCAAAATGGATTAAAGATCTAAAATGTATGAACTAAAACTCCACAACTCTTACAGGAAAAGCATTCTGATACTGGATTTTGCAATGATGACTTAGATAGGACACTAAAAACACAGGCAAAGAGTAAAAACAGGTACATTAGGTTACACAAAAATTTAGAACTGTGCATCAAAGGATCGATCAACAGGGAGAAATGGCAACCTATGGATTAGGAGACAGTATTTATAAATCCTGTGTCTGATAAGGGGCTAATATCCAGAATATATAGAGTGCCTACAGCTTAACAATAGGAAAACAACTCAATCTAAAAATGGGCAAAAGACTTAAGTACCCATTTCTTTAAAGAAGATATACAAATGGTCAACAGCACAGGAAAAGATATTCAATATCACTCATCATCAGGGAAATGCACATCAAAACCACAATGAGTATCACTTCACATTCATTAGGACGGCTGTTTAAACAAAAACAAAACAAAAACAAAAACAGGGCACCTGGGCGGTTTGGTTGGTCAGGCGACTGCCTTTGGCTCAGGTCATGATCCTGGAGTCCAGGGATCAAGTCCCACATGGGGTTCTCTGCTCAGCAGGAGTCTGCGTCTCTCTCTGACCCTCCCCCTTCTTGTGCTCTCTCTCTCTCTCTCTCTCAAATAAATAAATAAAAACTTTAAAAAAAATTTAAAAAAAAAACAGAAAAATAACGAATGTTGGCAACAATATGGAGAAGTCAGACACTTGCGTGTTGCTGGCGGGGGAGGGGGGTGGGTGTGGAATGTCAAATGGCGCAGCCACTCACTATGGCCACAATGGTGGTTGCTCAAAATATTAAACAGAAAATGACCATGTGACAGCAATTCCACTTCTGAGTATATATGCAAAGGAACTGAAATTGAGGAATCAGACAGTTATTTCTATAGCATATACATGGTAGCATTATTCTCAATAGCCAGAAGGTAGATGGAGAAACCCAAGGGTCCATTGACAGATGAACGGATAAACAAAATGGGGTATGTACAATGACGTAATACAGTGTCCAGCAGTAATACTGTCCAGCCTTAAAAAGGAATGAAATTCAGACACATACTGTAACATGGATGAAACTTAGGGAGATTATGTTAAGGGAAATAAACTAGTGACCCAAGGACAAATACTGTTTGATTCCGCGTATGAGATATCTAGAGTAGTCATAGAAACAAAAAGAGAGATGGTTGCCAGGGCCTGGAAGAAGGGGGGAAATGGGGAGTTTTTAAAATTGGTTTAGAGTTTCAGTTCTGCAAGATGAAAAGGTTCTGAGATGAGTTGCACAACAATGTGAATATACTTAACATGGTGAACCGTACGTTTAAGATGGCTAAAATGGTGAATTTTATATATTGGACATCTTACCACAGTTTAAAGACAGATAACTATTTGCAGAGGGAGAGCTGTTTTTTTTTTTCCTCCCTCCTGTTGCTATCAGATCTGCCCAGAGAATTTCTAGGCACCAGGAACCACCTAAATTCCCACACGGAGGTTTTTTCATGGTATGTTAAAAGTCTGCCTTTGAAGGCACGCTAATTTCAAAATACACTTTATTCCTAAACTGTAGTTAAAAGTATTTTATTTATGCTAGGCTTTTACCTCACTTAATTAAAAACAAAGAGCTCATGTTTGATGTGTGTTACGCTGTGTCTGAGGCCATCTTTCCTAGCCAGATGTATCCTCTAAATAAAGCAAGCTGTGTTTCTTCCATCCGGGTTCTTGACTGAAACAGAAAGCAGCCCCAGTCAAATCCCTCTGACCAGGTGAAAGCTGCCCCCTCTTAAAGTGTTAAATGAAGATGATGGCTATAGGGCACGAATGATAATCCCCTTTCTCCAGATGAGGACAATGAGGACGCCAGAAGGGAAAGGAAAGAAAAGGTGACTTGTCCCCAAGTCTGTCCACAGCAAAGGCATGGCTGGCTCAGGATAAGGGCTCCCTCTGGGTGCTGTGAGGGATGGTAGAGGGAATGCATGCTGGCCAAAACCAGGCCATCCCCTCCTTCACCAAGCCCCTGCTCCCCAGGCAACCTAAGGGATGGCCCTTTGGCTCAGTGGAGAAAAAGGAGGTCAAAAGCATCAAGTAACTTCTGGGCTTACTGGTACCAGCTCCACGTGGCCTGACCACCTCACCAGATGGTAAGAGCCAGGAAGGCCTCAGAACTCCAGGCGCCTATCCCCACCCCTGCCTCAGGCATTGGTCAGGGCTCCAGGACTTACCCCTTAAGTAAATCCTTATTATCGGATTTAGCAGTAAGTAAAATTGACATATATTAAGCATTGAGCACAATCATGAAATTAGGCTTAGCAGTGACTCCCGGAAGAGGGGAGGGAGCGTGGGCCTGAAGCAGCTCCTGAGAGCCGCCTTCTCACCATTTCTGGCTCCTTCTGCAAGTGGGGCCTACCACAGTCATGCTGACCAGCCCACCCTCCATCTGGAGGCCCAGCCAGCACTCTGGGAGGGAACAGAGAGGGAACACGTAATTGCGGACACCTGATTGCCATTTGCTTCCCCCAGGGCTCAGCAGAGTTGGCCAAAGGTTGAGAGATCACCCTAAGGGGGCTCAGTTAATGGTAACTTTTCAGACCCACGGTTACCTTGCAGTTATCATTCTTACTAGCCAAAAGCATGGGCCTGGGTGAGACAGAGTCATTTCCAGAAACTGGGTACTGACTCCCACTTCCTCCACCAGGCTTCCTCCCACATCCCACCCTGCAGAGTCAGCCCAAGTGTCCCCTCCTCCGGGAGGCCCTTCCTGGTGTCCCCCACCCCCCCATAGGTTAGACTCTCCTCCTGGGGTTCACGGTTTTGTGTGCTCCCCCCACCCCCAAAGCATCTGTATCTCTGAGTTACAGGTGCTCTTTTCCTTACCTGAGAGCTCAGTGGGGACAGGGAGCAATCAGTCACGATCAAAGCAACAATCATACTGTGTATATAGTATGGACAGAGTCACAACCACAGCAAATAGCAACTCCATCCATATTCCTCTTACCACACATGCGTGAGGCCTCGGCCTAGGCTGCGTACTGCGCATGTATTTCTTCTCTGGGGGCTCCTCTCCAGAGAGCCCCAAGGTTGCGCCGCTTTCCAGAGAAGGAAGCTCGGCTGCTTGTCCTGGTGGTGCTGGGCACCCAGGCTGTGTTCCTGCGCAGGCCACTTACCCCTTCGGAGCCTGTCCATCCCGGCCACCATGCTTGGAAGCGCTGCTCCATAGGGCCTCCCGCTCCTGCTTCCTGCTTTATCCCCGCGCTCCATGGCTTGATGTTCTCTGGTGACATTTGCGGCGGAGTCACCTGGGGCCATGTCAGGCCATTTGGAGTCAGAGAAGCAAGGACTCTGTCCCCGTGCCACCCCCAAGTGCTGGGCCTCCCTCATGCTGTCCTCCCCAGCTACCCCTGGGTCCCAGGCCTGAAGCTTCCATCCTTTCATCACCCTGCCCTTCCGGATGAGCGCGGGCCACTAGGTTTACGGGTGCTGCCACCTGGTGGTCACAGGGCGCCGGCACATAGCGGGGTGGCTGCCGCAGGCTTGGCAGGCTGCAAACGGGCCCCTCTCTCCGCCCAGCGCACGTTTGCGGGACGCAGGACAGCTAGGCTCCAGAGACTGCCATCTAGAAGGCATGGCAGCTTCGTGATTAGACCCAAGCGCGCGGCAGAATGGGTTCGAATCCTAGTTCTGCCGCTTCTCACGTACGGGACCTTGGGCCGGACGACTGATCGCTGTGAGCTTCTGCTTCTTCATGGGTCCAATAGGTAACCTTGTCCTCCCGTGTTGGGGCCACATGACCCAGCCATCACCTGGAGATTCTTCCCAGGGCACCCCCTTAAGTTCATTATCATTTAAAATGGAATTTCTGTTAAATTCATGTAAATGAGGTATTCAACTCCGAATTATGTTCATTTTAAGTAAAACATGTGGCCTTTGGAGAATTTGGGGAGTGCGCAAACTGCCAGGCTGCTCCGACAGCCCCTCTCGCCAGCTACGTCTTTAGCTCTTCTGCTGTTAAGGGTTCGGCCACGAGCAGCACTCACGCACCGGCTTCTTTTTTTTTTTTTTTTCCCCAAGTTTTATTTATTTATTTATTTAGATTTTATTTATTTATTTGATGGAGAGAGATCATAAGTAGGCAGAGAGGCAGGCAGAGAGAGAGAGAGAGGGAAGCAGGCTCCCCGCTGAGCAGAGAGGCCGAAGCGGGACTCTATCCGAGGACCTGAGATCATGACCTGAGCCGAAGGCAGCAGCTTAACCCACTGAGCCACCCAGCCGCCCCACGCACTGGCTTCTTAAGGCTCTTCTCAGCACGTGGGGTGTATCTCATTTAGCCAGAACACAACAACAAATCACCGTGATTTCACAGAGCAAAGATCTGATTCAGAGAGGCTGAGTCACTTGTTTGAGGTCATGTGCTTGCTAGAAGAAGGAACCAAGCCTCACACCAGAGTCTGTCTGACACCAGATTCCTCGCCTGCCCACCATTGTAGAAAGCTCTAGAAGCTATTCTGTCCCTGAGTTCCCCTAAGCAGCACATGACAGGGACATTAACTCACTGATGTATACTCCTCAGGGTCCCAACATCAACCAGAGAAGGGCCTCCTGGCCCAGGGTCCAAGAAGGTGAAACCAGACCCTCGACTTCCTCTCCCCTCAGGGGACTGCCAGCCAGTGACCCACAGGACTTGAGCAGGACTTCTGGCTCACCTTTGGAAGGTACAGCTCAGACAGGACTTCCTGGTACCAGATGAATTCCTTGGCTGTTTCAGTTCTCCCTTCCTGGAATTGCTCTGAATTTACTGAGGGCACAGGGGTCATGAACACATCTTTTCTAACCACCTCCTCTCCTACGCCAGGGCTGGGAATGGGGACCTAGCCTTCCTCTCACGGAATCACGGGTGCAGGGTATAGTGGGGGACACAGTGTCCCATTCCTACCGGAGGAAAACTAAGGTCCAGTGAGGGGATAGGACTCACCCAAGGTCACAGACCAAGGGGCACCAAAGCCCTTGCCTAGCTCCTACCTATTGCTCACTGCCTTGGGCTCCTCAGGGGAATGCTGACATCCTGTGTGGACCCTGATGGGGCCAGGCCTCCCACACACACCTGGCCCAGTTCTGTGTGTGCTAGAGCTTAGACAAACAGTGGAGAAGATGGACTAGGGGGAGGCAGCTGGTAGCTGATGCTTGGTTCCCTCCAGGAGCAGATATACTTCCCAGCTCTGGGGAGCCGGTTTCCTGGGGGAACCCCAGTGGTGGTCTCGCACTGGCTAGGGTACACAGGGATGGATGACTCTTTTCCAGATCTTCCTTTTGTTCTTTTTAGTTACTAAGCAACTAACTAGAGTCTACAGGCTCAGAAGAGAGAAAGCAGGCTAGACCCTGAATACTGCCCAAAGGGGCTTAGTCCCCAGGGTGGGGCCTGCTGAGATATCTGGGGCTACAAGGGTCACCCATGAGAAGTGGGTAAGCAGGGACTCTGGGACAGTGGGGCAGATCGGGGGTTACTGTGCATGGCATCACCCACCTGCACACCATCCAAGAGTCCCTGGGATAGCCTGGGTTTGACAGGCAAAGGAGGAAGGATTATAAACTGCTTCATTCCGGGGCCTTGGGGCAGGCACTGCCCCTCCTTAGGGCCTCAAGTATCCCCTGTATAAGATGGGCGTATGTCTCTTGCCAGCTTGGTGGACACAGTGAAGCCAGTATGAATACACAAGTGGGCTGTGAAGACTTGGGCCACGTGAAAGTTTAGCACCAAGGTGACACTGGGTCACTCCCAGGATGGCCAGGGCCCACGGTGCTGGGCTAGCACCCATCGCAGTCTCTTCTAGGCTGCCCTGGAAGGCCAGCAGAGCCCAGGAGGGGTGGGCATAAAAGATGGCCTTTCTGCTGTCCTACAAGAGAGACTGCCTGCCATAATCAGCCATTAGCCCCCGTCCCCTGGGTCCTTGCCCTTCCATGACACTCTGTGGATGGTTCTGTTGCCCACAGCTCCCTTGGTCACTCCTGGTCCAGCTATAATGCTCTCCTCACAGTCACTCATGTATGGGGGTTCCCCTCGTTGACCCTCTATTCTTTTTTTTTTTTAAAGATTTTATTTATTTATTTGACAGAGAGAAATTACAAGTAGATGGAGAGGCAGTCAGAGAGAGAGAGAGGGAAGCAGGCTCCCTGCTGAGCAGAGAGCCCGATGCGGGACTCGATCCCAGGACCCTGAGATCATGACCTGAGCCGAAGGCAGCGGCCTAACCCACTGAGCCACCCAGGCGCCCCTTGACCCTCTATTCTAAAAGCTTCTCCTTTCTAAGAGGCCTGGGATGCTTCCCCTACCCCCACCCCCACGCGATTGGCAGCAGAAAAGAGGAACTCTACCAGATACCAGCATTGGACTCCGCTCTCCAGGTCCCCAGAGACGGGCCACAGTCACAGGCAGCGCAGAAACCCAGTGGGGAACCCCACTTCTCAGGGGCCTCTGCTGGCAAGGATCCCAGGCTGGAGTTTCTCAACCTCTCAGCGCTGGGGTTGCACTTCTACAATGGGAAATTACACTCCCACTTTCTTTCCTAAAGGGAAAAGGGAAGAAAGCAGTGACATGGAGGGGTGACGTGATGCATCACAGCCCGGCGGCAGAGCTGTAACCGCCAGCCCCAGACCCAACCCGGCTCAGCCCCACATGCTCCTGAGAGCCCACAGCTGCAATGTCAGACTTTGAGGGGCCCCTGGAAGTAAGGTAGGTGAAGGTCAGGGGGACTGGAGCCACAGCCAGGGGAGAGGGTCTGGTGGGACCGGGAGCAGGGGCCCTGCTGGCTCCTCGTCAGGTGCCTCTCAGAGTGTCTCATCCTACTGTCTCATCCCAGAGATGGCACTGCTAGGGTGGCTTTCTGCTTCCCTAGAAAAACTGGGGGGGGGGGTTCCTAGAGACATGAGAGGGCCTCATCGGGGCTCTGTCCTGGCGGAGGATTTCTGTCAGCTCTGGAGCGTTCGGTGGAGCAGCAAGTCACATCTCGCGAGCAGTGGTGAATTTTAATTTCTGGGGGTTTCTCTCAGGATCCCTGTGCCATGGAATCAGGTCCTGGAAGGGAACTCTTGAGTTTCTGGCCAGGCCTGAGGACTTGGGTACCCATTTCGGCTGTCCTGGGCCCAGCTTACCTTCTGAACATCAGGAGGAGGTTTCCTGCAGCTGGGGTCCTGGGATGTGGATGGAGACACGTGTTTGTGTGTGCTTTAGGGAAGAGGGAGGGTCCTGAGGAGGCTGAGCCCTCACTATCAAAGTGCAAGGTCCTCACCATTTGCCTGCTTCACCCAGAAGGTAGAAGTGTCCAAGGATCTGGGACTGAGACTACCTGTGAGAGGTTTCTAGTCCTACAGCCCTTGAGGACCAGGCTTTCATTTGCAGTATACCAAAACCTGATTTCACAGGATTTTCGTGTGTGTGTGTGCACCTCCACATTTAGCCATCTAGCAAATGTGCCCCCAGATAGATGTTGTGGTCGGGCCCGGTGAGCACAGGGCAGTGGGACACAGGCCAGCAGCTCCGACCATAGCCTGCCCCCGGGGGGCCTCAGGGACCACAGGAGGAGCAGAGTTCAGGGAAGACAAGACAAGGACCCACATGACTCTGGTGTGGAATGAGAAGATGGGCTGAATGGGGGGTCTCTGGAGGGGGTTGCAGGGCAGAAAGAGGAAAAGAGCTTCATAGAAGAGGCCACCTTTGAACTAGGACTTTAAAGATGAGTAGTATTTGGGTAGAGTTTTGGATGGAAGATGACTCTGTAGCAGAGAAAATACTGTAGGCCGAAGCCTCGAGCCGGGAAAGTGTAGGATTAGTTATTCAAACCCACTCATCCTTCAGTTCCCAGTGCAGGAGGTGGCAGGCTTTGCACATATGGCATTGGTGGCTGTGCTAGAGAGTTTAGATTCCTCAAATCCATGCGAGAGCAAAGCCGACTGTTGGAAGTAGCGTTCTTGCATATGTGCCAGTGAGATTCTAAAGGACAGATTACCAGAGGTGGAGTGGCTGGGACAAAGGAGGTGCACACTTCTCACTGTGGCAGAGAGAAGTGCTCTCGGCCTCTGTGTTATTGTGTTACTCAGCCTCTGCAGAGTCCCCGTCAGTTCTTGAGTGAGATCTCTCCATGCTCTCCATGCTCTCCACCTTCTTCCTCAGGATCTGCCTTCTGCCCATATAATAAGACATTCATGCCCAAAACGTGCTTGGCGTGGTACCAGGTCCATGGAAGCCCTTAGAACATGTTAGCTGTTTTTATATTTTCTCTGGGTCTCCAGGCAGCCTTTCTGGTCCCCCAGGAGCCAGCTGGGCTTCCCGATTCTGTGTCTGTCCACAATTCCTGCTGCTAGAAGCATCTGTCTCCTCTATCAGCTGGGTGTTCTGGAGATCAACAGTTTCTCCTGTTGCCTGTGCTCATTCCCAGCAGCTAGTCAGTGCCTGGCTCAGGCAAGGGCTCAGCAAGGGTGTTTTGGGGGACTGTTGGCTACGAGGAAGGTGTGTCCTGTCTGCCTGTCCTTCTCTTCCATGAAACAGAGCCAGATTGTCTCCAAATGACAGTAGGCCACCAAAACCACACCATGCAAGCTGAAATGCCTTATCCCTCGCAAAGATAAGATAGGCATCCTTATATTACAGAAAAGAAAGGTAAAGCTCAGAGTGGGTGAGTGGTTGAGTCCTACTCGCAGAGCGTGCTAACGATGAAGCTGAGGCTAGACCCAGCAGGGCTGACGTCCCACACCAGCTCTAGTCTTGGCACCATCCTAGTTTGGACAGAATCACCATATCCACACTCAGGGCTCTGCTGTGTTTGGCTGGAGCTGGTTCAGGGTCCCTGAGGTGGGCAAGCAAGTCTAGGCTCCAACCACATCTTTCTGTCTGTGTTCCCTCCTTCCCAGCCTCCCGTCCACGGAGAGAGCCCTCACGGTCCTGCATGTGAGCCTGTACCATCCCAGGCGGGACCCGGCCACCTTTGCCAAGGTTCCACCACAGCTGCAGCACGGTACCAACCCGCTGCTGGTGGGGCGGGCCCCGGACACCCACCTCCAGCTGCAGCTCCCCTGCCTCTCCCGCCGACACCTGTCCCTGGAGCCCTACCGGGAGAAGGGCAGCGCTCTGCTGACCTTCTGCCTGAAGGTCCTGAGCCGCAGGGGCTGTGTGTGGGTCAACGGGTTAACTTTGAGGTTCCTGGAGCAGCTTCCTCTGAGCCCAGTCAACAGGGTCGCCTTCTCCGGCATCCAGATGGTGGTCCGCATAGAAGGGGGCACCTCGCTGGAGGGCTTTGTCTGCTGCTTCCATCTCAGCCCGTCACCCCTTATTCACAGGCCGCAGGCTGAGGAGACCGACGAATGGGAGAGCACCTTCCAGGGGCAGCCTCCCCCAGGTTCTGGGCCACGGGCTCCAGGTCACCAGGGGCTTCTCCATGGCCCTTCCCTGCCTAGCCCTGGAGGAGGAGCAGAAACACAGCTCCAGAAGGAGATCTCAGATAGCGTGTTGTGCTAGCCCCACCGGCTGTCCAGAGCAAGCCTCGCCCCCATGAGGACTTGAACGCTTGGAGCGACACCACGCGGAGGTTGACCAGCAAGACCTGCTGGGTAACAACGAACTGATTCTGCGAACCTGCACAGCCTGGGGAGGGGGTTGGGGGGGCCGCGGCACACCCTCCGTGGTTACAGCTCTGCAAGGTAATGGGAGCTTCCTATACTTTTAGAGGCCCTGAGGGGTTCCGAGAGCCTCTCTCAAGCCTTTCCCCACCTTTCCCTCCTCTTGTCTGCCTAGGAGTTACTTTATGTTGCTAATTTCGTGTGTTGCTTAAGAGCTAGATTTTGAGGTTGCGCCAGGAATGCATGGACACATGTAACAATTACGTTTGTAGTAGCTCGGGGTTACCTTGGGCTTTCAAATACCCACAGGCACTCAGGGCTTAGGGAAGCCTGTGTTTAATAAACTGCAAGTATTTCATTAAGCTGGCATACCCAATAGGATCCCCTGACCCCCAGATGGGCTGCATGCTTGCCGTGTTGTCACGCAGAGGCGGGGGAGGGAAGTAGAGAAGAGGTGTAAGAGGAAATTGGAAAGGTGGGGGCTCACATTTCTGGAAAGGATGCAGGCAGAGCTTAGGGTTTCCCTGCAGGGTGGGGAGCTGGGGGCTGAGCCTGCCTGGAAATTCAGTGTCCCGGTCATCCTCAGGCTCCCTTCTTGTGTCATTTCTGGATCAAAGCCTTGGCTGATCAGAAGGCAAGGTCTTCAGGGAAAGGTAGCTTCCCAGAGCAATGGGCTCTTTCAGAGGGTGGGGAGGGAGGTTGTGGTGGAATTCAACTCAGCCATCATTTGACTCAAAATGACCATTAGAGGTGGGGTTGTCTTTCAAAAATAGGGACAAGTAGTGAGCCAGGCAGACCAAGGGTGGGACACCTTTCTCAGTGAACAGGGGAGCTGAGCACAGGCACTCACTCTTCATGTCATTCTAGTGGCAGTGGAGGATTGGAAGTGTCATTTAAGAACAGCATTCACCTGTGTAAGGAAGTGAGGAACCTACAAACCAGAGGGGTCATCATCATCCTGGATCCTGCTCTAGGGTATCTGAGACACTGAGGCCATGGGGCTGCCTACAGGGTGGCTCACATCCTCTGGCCTCTAACCACCTCCAACAAGTATTTCAACACTCTCTACTTCCCACCCATGAAGAAAAACCCATTTGCACCCAAGGCAGCCTTGCACGGACATTCAGCTGCCCTGCCCATTCCTCCCTGAGCGTCTCCCGGGGGAAGATAGCAGTGAGCAGGACCCAGGCCTATTCTGGCTGGGGAAGCGTCCCTTTTAATAGGGAATAAGGCAAGGACCCCGAGGTTACAGACACAAGGCATAGGAGGGCAAGGGCTACAAGGAGAGGGGGCTGTCCAATACAACGAATGGCCCCTCAGGTCCCCCAAGCAGTCCTTCACTCAGTCATTCAACAAACTTTCACCAGTTGCTATGCAAAGCCCCAGGAACCACAGTGAACTAGTCAGGCAAAGTCCTTGCCCTCAAGAGAGTTTATGTAGGCTCACAAAAGACACCTGTGGAGGAGCTAATCACTTCATTACTTGATCACCACTATTACTGGTGCTGTAAATGCTGTGTTTTCTCTGTCTTCAAGCTGGGGTTAACATTCACAGTACCATTAAGTGGCCATGTCTGATGAGTGCTTACTGCGTGCTCAGTGCTCTGCCAGGTGCCACATGACTTGCTCGGCTGAATCCTAAAAACATCCAGACAGATCATGGTATTAACACATTGTATTGATGAGGAAATCAAGACTTAGAAAGGGCATCTTGTGTGGCATATATGTATAATGGAATAGTATGCAGCCACCAAAAGACAAAATCTTGCTATTTGCAACAATGTGGATGGAACTAGAGTGTATTATGCTAAGCAAAATGAGACAATCAGAGAAAGACAATTATCCTATGATCTTTCTGATATGAGGAATTTGAGAGGCAGGACGGGGGAGTCATGGGAGGCAGGGAGGGAAAAAGTGAAACAAGATGGGATCAGGAGGGAGACAAACCATAAGACACTCTTAATCTCAGGAAACAAACTGAGGGTTGCTGGGGGTCTGGAGGGGGAGGGAGAGGGTGGCTGGGTTCTGGACATTGGGGAGGGTATGTGCTATGGTGAGTGCTGTGAAATGTGTAAGCCTGATGATTCACAGACTTGTACCCCTGGGGCAAATAATACATTATATGTTCAAAAAAAAAAAAAAAAGAAAGAAAGGGCATCTTGCCCAATATCACATCACTCACTAGCTTGTGATCTTGGACAAATGACTTAGTCTTCTCTTGCCTCCATTTCTCCCTCTGGAAAGTGGGTAAGATAATAGTACCCATTCACCAGGGATGTTATGACAGTCTTAGGAGGGGGCAGGTGTAAAGCTCATAGGGAACGATTTGTCATACAGTAGGCACTCAGTACAGGTTAGATATCTACTATTGTGAGATCAGAGAGATGGTACATAATAGATCCATATCCAAGGGCTCACCTGGGATGCATATATGGAGCTAGAGAAGGATGGAAGCCTGACAGACTGGCTGCAGAGACCAAGAGCTCTTCTGCACTCTGTGATCACCTGAAAAAGGATTTTGTCTTTGCCGGAGAACTGGTGGGCAGTCAGGAGCAGGCTTTAACCTGTTGCTTGCACCAGAAGGCCCAGTATTCAGAGTCAGTAGGATGGGAGACACCCCGCGAGGGCTGGCAATCAGAAGAAGCCCACTGTTTTGGAACAGCCTTTCTATTTCACACACAGATTCTAAATGGAGCGATGATCTCTCCAGAGACCAGAATGTTCCCCTAACCTTGCTAGGGAGCAGGAGTGCACCTACAGAACTGGGAAGCCACATCCTGGAGACTGCACCTGGTCTTTGAACATGGAACAGAGGAAGCCGTCTGGGGCCATGCACCCCAGAGTCACAGGGGGCAGCTCCTCACCTCCACCAGGGAACTTCTGCCACTGAGAGGGGTCCTCTCCCTTCCAGGAAGCAGCAAACCCTCCCAGCTGGGGGTTTGCTTCCAAGGGGGAAATTAGGGGAAATTAGCTGCCTCCTGATGAGGAATCTGAGTCCTCCTGATGAGAAATTCCGAGTTAAGCATCTGGGGGTCCCTCCGGGAACACACAATGAATCACAGGGTAGGTTAAAGGACACATACATGCCAGAGACAGGGCTGGAGGGAGCCAGACTCTCTTAATTCACAAACTCTCCTTGCAAAACTCCTTGCTTGCCTCACACCAGCAGGGAAGCTCTGCTCCAGGCTAGATCCATCCCATTATTCTTGAATAGAGAATTATCCCTGAACCCACTCCCATTGTCACACCTGATACCTCCCTCCTTGGCCTGCAAAGACAAAGAAGACTGGAGGGAAACTGCCAACGACATCCTCTGCATTCTCTCACTCCCACACGCAGGGCAGTGCATGTGTGAGGGCAGGCGAGGGGGTACGTGTGCACGCCTGCACTGACATGAGCTGTCTGTGCCCACTGGGGTGGCCCCCGGCCAGGGCTCTGCAAGCAGTGGGCTACCTGGGTTGGAATTCCTGCTCAACTGCGTACTCATTCTGTGATCTTGGATGAGTGAATTTCCCTGTTCCTCAGTTGCTTCTGGAAACGGTGAAAAGTAATGGCTGGCCGTGGTGATAAAATGAAACCCCGCGTATAAAGCACCTAGGACAGCGCCTGGCACATAGTAAGTGCTCCATCGAGTTTGTTTCATTGTCAAGTTCAAGGGAATGACTTAAACGCAAGCAGGCACATCATCTCAGCTTACACACACACACACACACACACACACATACGCATGCACGCACACACACACATCCGCTCCGCAGAGCTATACCAGTTCCCCTCAGGCACCCCCCAGAGCACTACAATTCTCTGAGACCACGTCTGGAAATGCAGAAATCATCCCCTGTGCCTTTTAAGGCATTTCAACCCTCCCAGTCCTCTGCTTTTCCAAGAATAGGAGTCTTCCAACCTGTCTGCGAGACACTGCATCCCCTCCAGCCCCATTTCGAGGGAGACCGAGAAGACCCGGTAAACAGGCGGGGCTGTGACAGCAGACACATCACTCAGCATGGTCCTGGCTGTGACCTTGAGCAAGGAAGACCACAGCTGGGCACCCGCAGTCCACACAGGACCTCAGAATGCTGCAGCCGTCGTTTCTGTGTCTGTCGCCCTATGAGGCTTCGGGCTCTGCACAGATAGGGACTACAGGTTGTCTGTGGCTGGGTTCCTGGTGGCCATCAGGGAGCTCGCCAGAGAATGGATGGACAGACAGACGGGCGAGGAAGCAGTCACCTCGGCTGTGTGAAGGCATGAGCCGGGCAGGCGCGGGCATGGCTGAGGCTTGTAGTGATGAGACAGGAGAAGGGCCAGCCAGCTGGGACAGCAAGCCCTCAAAGCCATGGGCAGACAGTAAGTCTCTGGCTGCTCTTGGCCCCAGTGAGGAGAGCCCAGATCCTCTAGCTGGGATAGAAGGTGACCGGTGCTTCTCCCTGGTGCTGGGGCTTCTGAGCCCAAACCAACCAAGAATCTGGGTTTTCAGAATTCTGCCCAACAACCGCTGTGGAAGGTTGATAGATTTGACAGGTCCCCAAGTCACTGAGGATAGCTCTCAGGCAGCACTTCCTGTCCCAAAAAGAGGCACAGAGACACCCCCCAGGAGACCCCAGAAGGGGCTCCAAGCCCAAACAGTCACGAGTTGGGCTGGCAGGATTGAGTCAGGGCCCCCGAGGCTCACCACATCTCCATAGGATTTGGTCTGACCCTTTTGCCCCAGCCCCATACAATGGAGGCCACCCTCCACAGAACCTCCTCCCCCAAACACACACTAGGAACAAGCTGCCTCCCTAAGCTGACACCCTGCCTGCCTGCCTGCTCAGACCAGAGCTGTCCCATAAAGAGATACCCTCTGGTACAGGAAGCTAAGACATCACACTGCCAGAGGCATCCGCGTTTACAAAGGACTGGAGAGGGTGATGTCTGCTCTGAAGGAGTGGGTTTGGTTGTAGAAAGAGGGGCATTAAAGATTTCACAGGAGGCCAGTAAAGGAAACATTTCCCTTTCCCCTCAAATGGACAGTCACTTCATCAAAGTATAAAGCAGGATGCAGTCGAAGGGCTGGCCCAAGGTCTGTCTGTGACTGAGTAGAGCTGAGACAGGATTTTAAGAGAGCAAAGAACAGACTCTCTCCCTAACAGCCCACGGAGCGGCCAGGCTGCTGTCAACAAGGATATGTGCAGAAGCAAGTTAACCCCATGTGGTGTGGACGGTTCATCGCCTCCTCCAGGACTCCCCCCCACCCCGCCCCCCAACTGGGTTGTGCGGGGCGGGGGTTGGGGGATGCCCCACTTCCCACTGTATCTTCTGTGTGAGCTCAGTTCTTCCCTCTCAGCTTCCAGCCCCTGACAGCTGGTGGTGCTGATGTTGCCATCAGGTCACCTGGTCCCCAAACTGGACCCTCCAGCTTTCTGTCGCTGTGGCAGCCCTGCCCACCTCGTGGGGTTTGGGTTGCTGGCCGGCACGCCAGGTCCGAGCCCATGTAAGCCTTCAGGAGAGCAGCAAACACACCGAGCTCCTCCGCCTCTAAGAAGAGATGCCAAGTTAATGAACTCTATTCACACTGCAGGGCTGTGATCCCTTTTACCTTGAACATGAACTCATAGGCGGATTAAACTGAACTAAAACCTACCATTTGAGTTACATTCTCAGCTGATTGGAAACATGCATTACCTCCCCATGACCGGGCTGCGAGAAGGGAAGTTATTATTTTTCTTTAGAGTTTGTAAACTCTTTATGGCTGAGGCAGCTTTAATCCTGCTGGGGGGAAAAAAATGATCCGGGAATAAATTGCTCTCATTTACCTTTGTTTTCCAATCACACGCTCCAGTGGGAACGAAACATCCTAAGTGAAGGGATGTGGGAAGCCAGGTGATCCCCGACAGAAGAGTTTAATTACTTTCTTCTCTAAGCACGTGAGCTGAAAAGGCTTTTAAGTGCCGTTTGGCACGGGGTTTGCTCCACAAAAATGTGCACTCCTCGGATGATGCCAGCTCTCCCCGAGCTCCTACTATTTTCTGCCTCTTCTTTCCAGGGGCAGGTCGCCTCCATCTCACCACCATGCCCGGCTCCAGACCTTTGGGAACCAGGAAGGAGTCTGAGAAAGGGCAGATTTGAATAATCACACTCTTGGAAGGACGGAAAGACTCGTGGGGTTTGGAGTTCTGAAGGGGGCTTTCTTTCCTCCTCTGTGCTTTCTCTGATCCTCTGGGTTCGCTAACACAGAAATTACACAGAGCAGGTACTGAGCAAAACCATCATGACGCCCAGGCTCGGAGCCAAGCATTCTAACTGCTGGAAGGAGCCCCAGCGGAGACATCTGCCTCACTTGCCTTTAAAGATGCAGAGGAGGGGGTAGGGGTGGGGGATCTTCCCAATAAAGCAGAGACAGGGGCCTTCCAAGGGAGAGCTCTGTCAGGCAGTCTGCCATGGGGTTTCCATAATTGCTTCTCTGAGGGACCAGGACGCCATGATTTCATTCTTCCATTCATCTGCTGCTTGCTGCACGTGGGCTGAGAAGATGGACCCTATTAGGTCGCCCTGCTTGAGGGAAGGGATGGTGTGGGGGGGGGCGACGGTGCGTATCAGGATCCAGTCAAGAAAACAAAAACGACTCTAAGTATTTTTAAAACGTGACTCAGGGTATGGGGTACACAGGCGATGTACTCTCAGAAATCAATCACGGCTCCCTCCCGCTCCTCGGGCTACAGAGGTGACCGAGAGTTGGTATTGCCAGAGCCAGAGTAGGCATTGCCTGGCACAGAGCTAGAGCAACTGTGAATTTTCTCTGCAGAAGCTGGGATCTCAGAGGCAGAGGCCACCCGGAGGGAGCTGGAGCCGATGAGGAGACACACCTGCTGCGAGGTAATGTGCCCTCTCCCACGGCGACGGGCTGAGAGAGAAGGTGAGATGTCCTGGCTTCTCCCCTTGCCCTCTCCTCATGGGCAGAAGGCAGCCAGAAGGCAGCTGATGAGGAAGCCTGGGGAAAGCACCCTGCAGGGTGATTCCCCCCAGTATGAAGCAGAGGAGAGAAGGGAGAGAGACGGGTCTGAGGGCCAACAGTGAAGACCAGCACCGTGGGAGGTATAGCTCAGTGGTAGAGCATTCGACTGCAAGACCAGCACAGTGACAATGCCTACGGCAGTGTGCTTCAGCCCCCGCCCAGGGTCATGGGCCACCAGAGAGGGAGAGCCAAGAGGGCTCCACCGCCTAGAGGGCTCCTGGAGGCCAAAGGCAAACACAGATCCTCCCACAGGTCACCCCAGCCACATAACCTCACATCCAGGTACTGACTCTAAAACTCAAGTCATCCCCCAAGCCTCTGATATTCATGTATGAAACGGGAATGCCATCCCCACCCCCACCCCTCCATGGAGGCTGAAGCACACATATGTGGATAATGGAACTTAGCATGCACACCTTGGAAGCCTCCACCCATGCCAGCCATCAGTGCTGACGGCCCCCTCTCCCCAGATGTTTCTTCCTCCGGAAAGCCCTCCTGCCTCTTTCCAGAAAAGAATCACCTCCCTCCTAGCTCCAAGCCTGTTTGAGGACACTCAGAGGGGTTTTCGGGCAGCAATCCACAGTATCAACCACAAGTGGTATTTCCTTAGCAGGGAACACGCGTTCTTGCTGTGTGCTCAGTCCCACTCCAGGAACCTCCCCGCCAACACAGCCCGGAGCAAGGCACAAACGCGTCTAGCACACGGTATGTCCTCAGGAAGGGTCTATTGCCTGAATGACAAGAAAGTGAGCTGGGAGAAGGATTTTGGGTGGGATGAAAGCAGACCTTTAAGGAATGAGGCTTTGAGAAGAACCTCAAATCACAGCAAACCAGCCGGCTGAACAGGGCAAAATGCACTTTAAACAATTAATGACTCCAGGAGAGGAAGAGGCCAGGGCAAGTGGTCTGCTCAGTGAATGGATTCACTGTATCTACTGGATGCTGAGCCCATGAAGCAAGGACAAATCCCCGTAAGGCAAGGCAAGATGCATACCCCTGATTGTTCTGCTCTGTGCCAATAGGTTTTCCCGTTTGCAGATGAGTCCTGTCTCCATGGCTCACCGCAAGTGCCCAGCATGGCAGCATCCAGAAACACACGCGTGAGGTGCAGAGCTCCCAGACTTGGACCTCTGCCCCGGGGAGCCCTGGAAACAAGCAGACTGGATGCTTGATGTCAGAGGTTTCCAGAATCAGTCCTGGGCCTCATTACTGAAGAACACATGGTCCCCTATGGACACTCGTTGGAGGCCAATGAGGGAAGCGAATAATCAGGAAGCTTCATCTTTCACTTCTACGTTCCTCTTCCCCTGGGCCTGCGGTTGCCATGCAGATTTCAAGTTGAAATGTCAGGAGAGCCTCCTGTCCTTTGACTTCTTCCCTGTTCCACCCCCCGCTACACATACGGACTCATGCATTTGCCTGCCTCTGGTCTCTGTCGAACACCCCAGGTAACGTGTTGGTTAGAAATCCACAGGGCAATTAGGAGCCGGGAGTTTGGCTCTTCAGTTAAAGAAAGAGAAAATACCTCTACCTGAGATTCTCAGCAGGCTTTACAAAACCAAGGTGAATGTTCTGGCTCGGCTCAGAGGAAACACAGAAGCTGAGGAGAGACCTCATTATAAGAACGGTAGGGGCCATTTTGGGGAGGCCAGAGTGTTCTGAATGAAGAAATAGCATCCACCCTGGACACAGGGTCCTGGGGATGCGGGAACAGTTAAGTCTGATGAAGAAAGCAGGGTGTCGAGGGCTTCCACTGGGCATGGGCGGAAAGACGTGGAGAAACTCACCAAAGGCTCAGCAGCCCTCCCTTTGCCAATCTCTAATGTCAATCTCTAATGCTGGGAAATGGTTAACCCCCAGCTCCCTCCAGAGCACAGATACAGTAAAATGCTTAGGGAACAGTGAGTTTTCTTTAGTATTTGTTAACTATGTTTTTAATATAATTTATTTGGCTTTAAGTTCATGTAATTTAATTTTTAATAAAGACTTGTTTTTTTTTTAATTTCTAAATTCAAGGAATTAACACATGGTATATTTTTAGTTTCAGAGGTAGAATTCAGTGATTCATCATAGAACACCCAGTGCTCATTCCATCACGTGCCCTCCTTTATGCCCGTCACCCAGTTACTACATCCCCCCACCGACCTCCCCAGCAACCCTCAGATTGTTTCCTATAGTTAAGAGGCTTGTCTCCCTGTAAAATAAATAAATAAAATCTTTAAAAAAAAAAAAAAAAGGGCGCCTGGGTAGCTCAGTGGGTTAAGCCGCTGCCTTCGGCTCGGGTCATGATCTCAGGGTCCTGGGATCGAGTCCCGCATTGGGCTCTCTGCTCAGCGGGGAGCCTGCTTCCTCCTCTCTCTCTGCCTGCCTCTCTGCCTACTTGTGATCTCTCTCTGTAAAATAAATAAATAAAATCTTTTAAAAAAAAAGAGAGAGAGAGGCTTGTCTCCCTCTCTGATTTCATCTTGTTTTATTTTTTCCTTCCCTTCCCCTGTGTTCCTCCATTTTGTTTCTTAAATTCCACATATGAGTGAAATCTTGTGGTATCTGTCTTTCTCTGGTTGACTTATTTCACTTAGCATAATACCCTCTAGGTCCATCCAGGTCATTGCAAATGGTAAGATTTAATGCTGAGTAGTATTGTGTTGTATTTACCTACCACATCTTCTTTATCCGTTCATCTGTTGATGGACATCTAGGTTCTTTCCATAGTTTGGCTATTGTGGACATTGCTGCTATAAACACTGGGGTGCACGTGACCCTTTGGGTCACTATGTTTGTATCCTTTGAATAAATACTTAGTAATGCCATTACTGGGTCTACTTCTAACTTTCTGAGGAAACTCCATACTGTTTTCCAGAGGGGCTGTTTAATAATCAGCTCTTAGAAGACAATTTGAGGCAGCTTTTAGCACAATCAGAGAAAGTTGCAGCCCCTGAGAACAGTGGGCCCGAGGAGCAAAAAAACAACGTGACAATGTCTTGAATTGATTATGGTGCCTACCAGAAGGGCTGGAGAGGTCAAGGGGAACCTTCTAAGAAACTGTACAACGTTTTGCCATTTAGAAGTGAATACGTTTATATTTATAACATTAGATACTTAAAATAATCTTAAGAGGATCTTAAAGCATCCCATGTTACAGATGAGGGAAGTAAGATGCACTGAGGGGAAAGGTGCCCAAACCCACGGAGCTGGTACATGGGGGATTCTTGCTCTTCCCCTCACCTCCTCCATCCATGCACACCTGGTGAGGGGTAGCCCACAAGCTCTGGCTGATCCCCACTGTCAATGCCCATCTAGCAGTTGTAACCAGACTCGGTTCAAAATGGAAATGCTGTGCCAGGACCATGGAACCTACCCCTTGGCTTCAGAACATGCCAGCGAGTATTAGCTAAGAGGCCATGCTCTCTTCTTTCCCGGAATCTCTCACTCTCAGAGCTCAGGGCAGTACAGGTCACCTGGCATTTTGAGGTCACCTTCTTTCTCAGAAGGAAGGAACAGTATTTCTCTGGACCCCACCTCATCTCCCTGCCCTCTTAGACACCGGATGTTGGAGACACTGGTAAACTGATCAGCTGAGAGCAGGGAGACTTCCAGCTCAATCTCTGAGCTGTAGCCAAACCCCGGGGCGTTCAGGACCCCGAGAGCAAGGCAATATCTGGTTGACCACCCAGGCTGTGTGTGAGCATTACCTGGCATCCCTTGGGGGTAATGGCCAGACAGGCCACTCCCTCTGCCCGACAACACAGAGCAACTGGCACTGGATCCCCAGTGAGATCAAGACCTTTGTTTAAGGCTTGGATCCCGGAGCCAAACTCACATGTGGCTGGAAACCAGTGCCTGCAAAATCTTCCAGTGCCAAGTGAGCCCCTCTCCCACCTCCCACCTTCTCCCGCTTGGCTACTACAGCTCTGGCTTCTGGGTAGGAAATGCCCCATTGTCCAGGCCACATCCCTTCGATGCTTTCTCATTTCACATTTTCTAGCATGTAGGTTTGGTATGCTTGGCGCTTTATGGCTGTTTGCTGTGTAATTCTGTTCCTCTCCTGCCATTCAATTTGAATTAAATATCAAACAGATGTGAGTCATTTTTCGCTCTTTTTAAAGAAAAAGTTTAATATTAGGGAGCATGCCCTCCTATATGATCAGGAAAGCCGTTCAGAGAAATAAGCCCCTTCAAATTAAAAAAGAATCACATTGGTTAACGTTAAGATGCTTTCGAGTGATACATTTCTAAGTGCTAAGGGAAGGTGTTTCCAGCAAGCTATAAAGCAGCCAAGACAAAAGAGGAGAAGATATATGGCCACAGGCTGATGGGGAAATTGGAGCTCAGAGAGGGGGCAACCCCACCTGGGGAGGAAGCTCTAAACTTGGAGATGAGGTTCACAGATGATGGAGGGGGAAGCCATCTTCCCCGAAGTCCTGGGGGGTGGGGCGCTCTGCTCCCTGCAGCCTGTGTGGTCAGAGTGGGAAGGGAGTCCGAAGAGAGTCAACCTGACTTGGGTACCCATTCCCTGTCCTCACACACTTGGGCCCGTCTGGCACCTCTCCCCCAGCCTAGTCCTGTGGATGATGGTGTAGTTAAACATGCTGACTGGAGTAAAACCCTTGGCCCCCACTGCAGTCTCTTGGATAATAGGGTCTTTGGCCTTTTGTGGGTCTTGGACACCTCTGAAAATGCAGAAAAAGCTATGGCTAATTGTTGGACCCAGGAACGTGCTCAAACTTGCATAGTACCTCAGAAGCCCAGGGTCCCCTGATTTAGACTGCCCCCTACCCCCAAGATAACCATGGCAAGGAACATTTTATCACCAGGACACTCAGCCCACAGGACCATGGTCCCTCTGTCACAGAACATGAACCTGCATTCTCCAGCACCCTTACGCCCGGCACCATGCACAGCCTTTTCACGTGCTGGAGGAGCTGGTCAGTCTCCAAAACCCCTCTGGCTTCTTGGCAACATGCATGCCTGGAGCTCAACATTATTGGACCTGCCGCCATTCATGGCTGTGAGCCAGGGCTTCTCTGGTGCTGGCTCAGGCACTGAGTGTTTCCATGTGGTCCTTTTACTCACTGTACCTACAAGGCAGCTCTCCAACTATAGCCGGCTGATTGCAAATGACATTTCCATGTGGTCGGGGAAAAGGGCCAGAATGCCTCCGATTCCAGCTGGTTCTGGACATCCTGGACCTGGAGATGAGGCTCTGCACACCCAACATTTGGCTCTAGGGATGATGTGCAAATGCCCTGAGACCCTGCTCCACAGGGAGCACAAGGCCCTGCTGATGAGAAACAGAACCAACACTTCCTAGAATTCTGCAGACAAAAGAAAAGGTCGAGTGGAGGGATTTAGAGCAAAGAAAAGCCTAGACTTTGGAATCAGACAGCCAAAGTCTGGATCCGGCTCTACTTCTTACTAGCTCCATGACCTTGGGCAAGAGACCAACCTTTCTCAGCCTCAGTGTCTCCCATACATGAGCGGGAACACTGCCCGTCTTGTGGAGTGTTCGGGAGAATGAAACTGGATGACGCACGCAGGGTGCAGAACGCAGAGCTTGACTTATAGTGAATGCTCAGGGTTTGGAACTTACCTGCTTTTGCTGTTCCCTCCAAGATCACCAGCCCCCTGTGTGATGGTTCTCATCGGGGCCCAGGGCGCCGGGAGGTGGGTCACAATCAGGCGTACCCACGAAGTAGCCACAGTGATAACCACAGGAGGAGACGGAGATGCAAGGGGGGGGGTGTGGGTTACCGTTTCATAACTCTAGTCTTGGGGGGAAGGAAGAAGTGGGATAGGAGAGTGGAGGAAAGCAGCAGAAATACCTGCAAGTGGTTTTAAAAGAGGAATCGAAATTCACAGTTATTGCTGCCATTCCAACTGTTATTTTGCACCTGGGACAACTCAATGAGAAGGAATGGAGAGCCATTCTGAAAGCCCCAGGGGAGAGGGAGGTGCCCAGAAAGGAGGAGGCCCAGCTCCTGCCCTCCGGGGACACAGGGTCACATCCAGTTTCTAGAAGTGTGCTGAGCAGGGACTGGCAAGGGCGAAGCTGGTCAGAACAGTTTCCTAGGAGGCGGAGGATGGAGCTACCGCCTTGAGGGATGGGAAGTACACTGAACGAGAGAGATGGCCACCTTCCGTGCCTTGCAGTGCACCAGGCAGGGGTCCCAGGACAAGGCAGCTGGCTCTCAGTGCTCTCTCAGTTTAGGCTCCCCTCCAGCCCTCAACCTACACAGTCTCTTGGGGGCAGCCATTCATTTGTGTTTCACGAAGAACAAGAGATTCCTGTCTCCAGTGCTGCTCAGGTGCCCAGCCGTAGAGCTCCTCACCGCCATGAAAGCATGTTTCTCACCCTCTACAGCTAGGGGCAGCCCTGTGCCAGTCAGAGCCCTGAGGACATCCCTGAGGAACCTCCCCACCCTCCTCAGGGGGCCCAGGCCCACATGGTGTCCTGACAGAGACTTAGCCCCATTTCCCCCAAGTTGCCCAGGACACGCTACCCAATGCCAGAGCCTCCCAAGGGTGCCAGCACTCACTCTGATGACCCTGCACCTATGATCCCCGCAGGGACTGAGCCCTAACCACAGGCTTTTCTCCATTCTTCGAGATCACATACATCTCGTCCTGGACTGATGATGCAAGGTCTCATCCTAGTAGGACCTTGATAACTGAAACGCATTCGTCTCTCTCTCTGTTATTTCATTTTCATTTGAAATTATGCTGGTATATGTCGAATGACTTAAATATATTTACATAAACAATGACTTGCATCGCCCTCTGATCTTCCCCAAAGTACATATCTTCCGACCGTTGTACTCAGGGAGCGTGGGCTTCTTGTCTTCGCTTGCTTCCTGGGCTTTTTACATGGCTTCATACCTGTCATAGTGATCTTACGGGCTATTCCTTATTGCATCAATGACATGCCTCAGTCTACAACCAATTGATGGGCAGTTTCATTGGTTGCAATTTTTTTTGTTATGTCTAAATTACTCTACACTATCCAAAGAAACAATTTTCCTTTTGAGACATCTGTTGGGGATGTTGCCAGGAGCTGGAAGCTCAGTTGAGAGCCGCGTGAAGATTTTCTGTGCGCCCATCGCAGACCGTGGGTATCTTATTAACCTGTGCGCCAACACAGCAGAGTTCATTCCTGTGATGTATATCAGAACCCTGAGGTGGGAGGGGTGGGAGTGAGCATTTGCCCAGAGCCCCCCAGGGTATCTCCCCGTGCCGTGGGAGCAGGAGCCCCAAGAGCCTCTCCCCGTGCACTGAGTGACCCATGGAAATGCCCCGATGGCAACATGAAGGTATTATGGAAGGAGGAAGGCTGCTTCTTTAGGCTCTGGAACAAACCCTGCAGATGGCTGTCTCTGACCAAGCCCCAGTCTACTTCCCCAACCCCTCCAGAGACCTTTTAAGCAAGGGAGGGAGTGCTTTGTGGATCCTTAAGCCCTTCAGAAGATGTGCAAATGGGGGTGGGTCAGCCACATGAAGCGCTGGCGACAATGTGTAAACCCACCTTGGGCGCCCTGCTAATCTTTCAGGTCAGGTCCTGGTGCCGCCGGGCACCCACTGCAGGCATTAGGGGCTGGGGTACCTCCCGCCAAGTCCCCTGCGTGATCCTGTGGCATAGCTGGGCAGTCATGGGGCTCCAAGGGCCAGCCCGCAGGACTGTTCGCCAGGTCCCCCCTCTGCCCTGCCGTGGCCTGAGTGCCCTGTCCAGCCTTCCCTACAGGCGAAACCACAGCAGTTTCTGGGCCACAGAAGCCCCGGGCTTACAGGCATCCCTGGCCCCCAGTTGTGCCCCTGGGTGAGGTGCACGGGGCTAACCAGAAACACCTGTGTACATGGAATTTCCTGCCCCAGTTCAGCCTTCATTTCCTCCGCCAGTAAAAACCCAAGGCATGCAAAGGTGAAAGAAACCAGCCAGTCAATCACCCAGACGACGGCCACCAGAGCCGCAGAGACAGGACTTTCTAAATTAAATTTTAATTCCCACCTGATGGCCTGGCCGGGCCAGCCATGATTCAAACCGGGCAACTGGCCGCCTTGGCCAGGCAGATGCCCGCTAGGTCCTTGCAGGAATTCACCTCCCCCCTGGGCCGGGGACGGTGGCGTCTGCTTTGGCCCTCAAGTTGTGGAATGAGACCCTAAGAATGAAAGGGACCCCCTTTCCCCTCAACCCCATTGTGCAGCTGCAAAGGCTGCCCAGCTGATTAGCGGCTCACTGCCCCGGGGCTGTTTGAGTTATTAGGTGCTGGGGAGATCAGAGGCCATCGGTGACTCGGGGACATTTACCAAGACAACATCAAAGCCCAAGGTGCCCAGGGCCGGAGTGTAGGATAACGGTCAGAGCCTGAGGGTCTGCTCTCTGTCCTGGCCCAGCAGGTTTAGGTGAGGAGAGAGTCGTAAAAATGCCTCTGTTTTTCCAGAACATTTTCCCAGCAATTCCTGCTGAAGAGAGGAGGGCGGCTTGGGGCAAGAAGAAGGGCGGTGTTGAGCTGCCCGTTTTATGGTTAAACCAACCCAGGCAGTGTCTGAGATCATGACTTCCCGGCCACATGGCCAGCTGCAAACAGGTCAGCGGACTGAGAAGGATGCCCCGATGGAGTCCTGACTCTCGATCCCCTGTCTCAGCCAGCGATGGGAGGGGCCGGAGAGTGGCCTGGAGAGGCAGCACTGAGGTCACGAAGGCCTGGTCTCATAGTCCAGCATTTGCCCTTAACAAGTTACTTCTCCCAGCATCAGGGACTTGTTGCCTCAAGCAGGGAATCCCGACAGCCTCTCCTTGTAAGACTGTGAGCCTGAAAGGAGCACCAGGGAGGTGCTTCAAGCCCCCAGAATGTGATAAGGCAAACTTCGTCTGATTCTCTCTCTGCCAGTGGCAGATCAGCGATAGTCTCCAGGGGAACAGAGGTGAAGACCCTCTCTTCAGGAGCACCTGGCCCCATTCTGGACACCCCAGGCCCTACCTCCCATTCAGCCCCTTGTGCAAGATGCACAGAGCCCCCTTCCCATCTCATCTGAATGGTCTCCACATCAAGGAGGTCAGACAAGAAGATGCATCATTGGTGAGGGCCGGTGAGCCAGGGGATGGGGAGATCAGCACAAATCCTTCCTAGATCTGGAGAAGCAACCTCTAGGGCAAGCCGCCAGGGGCTGTAGGCCATGACTGTCTCCCTGGCAGAGAACTGCAGAATGTTCCTAGGGAAGTGGAAAGCATCCCAGCTTTTTAATAGCCGCCATCTGCCATCTTTTTTTAAAATAGCTTTATGGTTTTAAAAATAATATAGGCTCATTATAATATACTACAGCTACACACCATAGCATAAGTGAATCTCACCAACAGCGTTGCGCCAAAGAACCCAGATACGAAAGAGTTCACGCTGCATGCATGAGTCCATCGGCACAAAGCTTTAAAACAGGCAAACGGAAACTGGTGTTTAAGTCAGGAAATGGGTCATCCTGGGGGTGGGAGTGACTGGAAGGGGACACAGGGGGACTTCTAAGAGGTCTGCTGATGTTCTGTTTCTTGATCAGAGCCCTGGTTTACATGAGTATATTCACTTAGTGAAACTCCACTGAGCTGCATATGCCTATAAACTTTACTGCATGTATGTTATATCAATAATAGATTTCCTGAAAATAAATTAGTGGGTCAGTGGCAACACTGGGTGTACAAATAAATAGATAGAAAACACTCATGATCAGGGTAGAAAATGTGGTGGTTTTCTTTCCTAAAAAGGGAAAACTTGGAAAGAGCTCACCTATCTTACCATCCAGGGTTAATTCCTCTAATATTTCAGTATTTTTTTTTTCCCTTCCTACCTCTTCCCAGGTATGAGGCATGCTTATTTATACATGTAGCATTATTCTTGTATAGGAAATTATTTGTACAACTTTTCCCCCTTATTATCATATTGTACGGATTCTTGCATGCATTCTTTTTTTTTTTAAAGATTTTATTTATTTATTTGACAGAGAGAGATCACAAGTAGGCAGAGAGGCAGGCAGAGAGAGAGAGGAGGAAGCAGGCTCCCCGCTGAGCAGAGAGCCCGATGTGGGACTCGATCCCAGGACCCTGAGATCATGACCTGAGCCGAAGGCAGCGGCTTAACCCACTGAGCCACCCAGGCGCCCTCTTGCATGCATTCTTAATCACTCCTGAAAGCGATCTCTAGGACGCTGTCTTGTGTCACTGTGTGGGCACGTCATGTGTTCATCCATTGTTTCCCAAATGTGGTCGAAGTTGCCACTCCCTCTGGGGTGGACATTTTGCAAAGTCTGCAGACATTTTTGGTGGTCACAGCGTGGCTGCGGGTGGTGACTACTGGCATCTAGTCATCTAGATTTGCCCTTCGTACCACTAGACATCCTATAATGCCCAGGACAGCTCCTATAACAAAGAATTATCTGACCTCCAATGTCCACAGCTGAGGCTGAGAATCCCTGGATAATCCTGTCCTTGTTGTCATACCTACAGGCTGCTTTCAGCTTTTCCTGTCATGAATGAAGCAATAGCACACCTCCCAGATAAACCATTCTGTGCATCTCTTTCTCCTTAGTGTCTGTTTCTGTGGGCAAGCTCAAGGCTATGGCCACTTGAAAGAGCTTGATCTATCCTTCTGGGCTATCTTCCCGAAATCGGCCTCAGTTTACACTCAACACCTGGCCCTTCCTCTATGCCTTTAGTGACAAACTAGAGACTTTTCGTCTTTTAGAAACTCACAGACCTCCCCTACCCGTCTTTGCCGGGCTGCCCTCTCTCACTGTGGCCCATTTGCTTTCTCTTAAAGCTTCCTAAGAAAGCGGTCCCCATCCCTCTCCCCTCACCCTTGTCCCTATCCACCCCTTAGGGCATCACAGAAGCCTCTGACCACCCCCTCCCACTCCACCACCACTGTCCTCAGAGTACCACAGGCCCCCCTTGAGCCAAATGTCAAGGTGGATTTTCCACGCTCAGTGCACCCAATTGTCAGCCCATCAGCCATCGGCAAGCTCCCCACTCCCCAACTCTCTGAGAAGATTGCCAGAAATTCCCAAGCCCGCCACCTCTTAGGGCCCATCATCCCAGGGCTCAGACATCACCCTTTCTCACCCAGGGGCAGAGGGAATTCCAGCCCAGCCTGCTCTCCCGAACTCCAGACCCTTGTTTCCAATGGAAACAATGTAACTTGGCCTCATTCTGGAGCTAGAAGACTTGAGCCTTCCAAATCGCACCTTCTCTGGGTGAGCTTTCTAAAATAAAAATCATAACTGTAATATGTAGATTGGCTTTGAATCCTGATTCATACAAATCAACCTGGAAACAAACACATTTTGCAGAGACTGGGTAATTTGGCTATGAACCTTGTTTCAGATTTTAAGAAATTTCTGTTAATTATGTGAGGGGGAGGATAACAATGGTAGTGTAGTTCTATAAAACAAAACAAAACGAAAACCAATCAAACAAAACTAATTTATAAAAGATGTTCCCTCTAAAGAGTGTGACTTGATTTGCCTTAAAATATTTTAGCAAAGAAGAAATACATTAAGAAAATTTGGAAAAACATTAATAATTGCTCACTTTAAGTATGGGCTCATGGAGGTTCACTATACTCTGCTCTCCACTTTTTACGGAACTTGTCATACATTCAAAAACCCCCACAAACCTGATCACAGCATTCTCCTGCTCAGAATATTCCAGGAATCTCTAGAGTAGATCCTAGAAGATCCAGTCCAGACTTTTAAATGTGTCACGCCAGCCTGAGGGGTCAGGCCACTTCCATTCTCCAGCTCGCTGTCCCCTCTTCTGTCCCCACATTGACAGATGATCCCTTTCACTGCGTGGAGAACACGGGAACTAACCCCGTCTGCTCTGCCTACAAAGCTACTCATTTCCAAGCATCTCTTCAAAACGTCCCATCATTTCCGATCTTCCCGGTGTCCTCCAGTCTCTGACCCTTCAGGCCAAGTCTCAAGACCTTGCTCTGTCCACTGATCAACTATTTCATAGCGGTTTCTTGTCCTATGTTCCCCATCCCACCCTCACCCTTCTGGGGACTGAGCTCCCTGTGGGGGAGAGCTGTGTCTCGGGGAGAGCTGTGTCTTGCTCACTCCCACTTTCCAAGACTGGTGCGTTCCCAGAACTTGGCTGGGATTCAGTGGAAGTCAGAGGAGTGAATGAGTGAGCCTCTTTCCTTCTTCCTCGTTCCCTCCCAGAGATGAACAAAAATTACATTTGAGTTTTTTAGGCTAGGTTTTTTCTGCGCTGTTCTCTGCCTGGGACATGACTAGAATCGTTTCTGAAAATGAGTTTCAGGAACTCAGAGTAGAAGTGCAAACCAATCTCAAAGAATACTTGAGTTGCCAGGCAACATAAGGACACAAGCACAAACTCTCAAATATCAGCCCAGAGATGTTTTGTAATTGCTCAGGGTGGGTCTCTTGGCTAGTAATCTGATTACTTACATGCACGGAAAGGCGGAGTCAATAAATAAGAGTAAATCACATCGGCCACTGGGAGAAGAATGCCATAACTGAGATCATGTCCCTTTGATGAAAAAAGAGCAATCCTGACCCTGGTCCTGGGAGAATCAGAGACAAAGACAAAGAAGACAGAAGGACCAACTCCAGAAGGGGCTGGAACCCCAAGCTACTTCCTGCCTCTGGCCTTTGCTGTAGCCAACAGACAAGCTTGGCTGGGAAAGGGCAGGCTGGAGAAGGGTGTGGGCCAGGGCTCCGAGGGCTGGCACAGAGGTGGGCAGATTCCCATCACAAGCCACAGGCTTACTTGCGGGGGTCCCTGTCTTCTGCTCCCAAGACTGCCACCTTCATGTACAGCCTGGGAAGACCTGTGTGCCCATCCTTACTCAGCTGGTGCATGGATTGGCCTACCTTCCTTCCGCCCAAAGTGTAAGGTTTGAGTGTCCTGCCTCAAGAAAGTGCAGCAGGGCCTTCTCTTTTGCTTCCTTGAGTTTCCCAAGCAAGGCAGGTGGGAGGACCGGCTGCACAGCTGCATGCTAAAGGAGGCCCATGGATCACCCACATCAAAGACCCTTGGCAAGCCTGCTAGAAAGGCACATTGCAGAGCCCCATCCCAGTCTTACTGATTTAACAAGTCAAGGAGTGGGTCCTTGGAGCTCACACTGTGGCAAGCTCTTCCAGTAATTCTTTTTAATTCTGGTAAAATATATATAACACAAGATGTGCCATTTTAACAGTTTTCCAATGCTCAATTCAGTGGCAGGCATTAAATACCTGCACACTGTAGTATAATCCTCTCCACTGCTCCCCAGACTTTTCCATCACCCCAAACAGAAGCTTTGTACCCAGGAACCAGTAACTCCTCCAAGCCTCTGGAAACCCCTAATCCACTTTCTGACTCTATGACTTTGCCTATTCTAGGTGGTATGCGTAAGTGGAATCGTACTTTTGTGTCTGACTTATTTCACTTGGCATAAATATTTTCAAGACTCATCCATGGTATAGCATGTATCAGAATTCCATTCCTTCTTACGGCAGAAGACCATCCCATTGTATGGATGTACCACATTCTGTGTACCCGTTCTTTTGTTGGTAGACACTTGAGATTCTTCCACATTTTAGCTATTGTGAATAATGCTGCTGTGAATATTGGTGTGCTGGTATCAGCTCAAGCCCCTGGTTTCCTTTTTTTTTTTTTTTTTTTTTGGTGGATGTACCCAGGAATGGAAATGATGGGTCAATGATTCTATATTTAACTTCTCAAGGGATGTCAAGCTATCTTCCCCAGAAGCTGCAGCATCTTATATCTCACCAATAATGTGTGCGTGAGGATTCCATGCCCATCCTCATTAAAGCTTGTTATTTTCTTCCTTTTTTTAAGGTTTACTTATTTATTTTAGCAAAAGAGAGAGCAGACACAAGCAGGGGGAGGAGCAGATGAAGAAGGGGAGAAATCTGCAAGCAGATTCCTTGCTGAGCACAGAGCCTGATGCAGGGCTCGATCCCAGAACCCTGGGATCATGACCCGAGTGGAAGGCAGAGGCTTTTTTTTTTTTTAAAGATTTTATTTATTTATTTGACAGAGAGAGATCATAAGTAGACAGAGAGGCAGGCAGAGAGAGAGAGGGAAGCAGGCTCCCTGCTGAGCAGAGAGCCCCATGCGGGACTTGATCCCAGGACCCCAAGATCATGACCCGAGCCGAAGGCAGCGGCTTAACCCACTGAGCCACCCAGGTGCCTCCCCCTCCGTGTTTTTTATTATAACTATCCTCGTAGGTGTGACATGGTTTCCCTTCAGGTAATTCTGCTCAACATTCAATAGAGAGAGACAGGGACTCACAATAAAGGGAAGGGGGATCTGGGTCACCTTTCAAAGAATGAGTCTTCTTTTTCTTTTGCAAATGAACACTGTCTCCTCAGACTGAGCTCAGCTCCATGACCCATCAAGGGCACCTCAGAGTCCTGAAGAGAATTTGAAGGGTTTGGGGGTTGCCAGGGTGGGGGTAACCCTGGGAAGACTGGACAGATGAGAATGACCCAGCCGGGGGCGGAGCCATGGGCTTGGTGACCAGGGAGCTGTGGAAGCTTACCGCCGGGGATCCACTTTTAATAAGCTTTTGCCAGGGGAAGGGATTGAGTCCGAGCCTCTCTCTCCAGGGTCTGATGATTTTATTTGTTGGCTCTGTAGGATCACTCTGCCTTTTAGGAAGAGCTGCCATGAGAAGGCACAGCGGGAAAAGCGCCACACAGCTTTTAATAAAAAGCCACGTGAGTCAGGGGTGGGGTGACAAACTTCTCCACCTTCTCCCTGAGACATCTGTGGAATAGAACTTGGTGGGCAAGGAACCAGGCTTTGGGGCTGACAATCAGAGGGGTTTTCTTGCATTCCAGGATTTAAGTCCAGGCTGAGTGAAAATCTCTCCGGAGGCTGGGGATGACCCTGATGGCCCTCCATCATCCTGATCAAGAGACAGCTGCCCATTAGCTGAGTATCTGGCAAGGGTGGGGTGGGACCCAGGGCTGACCCCCGAGGCTCTGCAGAGGCTGCCTTCTCCCAAATGTCAAGTCCTGCCAGAAGAAACACTCACTGCTTTAGGGAGAATTTTGCTTCTTTGGCAACCCTGGCCCAATTAGCATAGCAGAGCTCTGTGGGTAAGCTCGCTCTCAATGGGACTTGTAAGAGCCACAGTCAAGAGATCAAATAACCCCCTTGCTCTCCATGCAACAGGCCTGGACTCCATCAGAAGGACACGCCCAGCCAGTCAAGACATAACTCCGGTGCAGACAGCAGGGCAATGAGGCAAGCAATAAAAAGGCCTAATCTCTTAAGGCAACATGAATTGTTGGCGAGAACATAAGGGGAAAGCAACATTAGCCAAGGATCATTTTCCTCTTGTTATAGATGCCTGCTGACTGCTTGGAAAAACCAAAGTGGGAAAAAAATCCTGCTAGCAACAGTGGGCGGCAAGATGCAATTTACAGAACTGGTTTGCCTGAGTTTCCAACAGCTATGTAGTTACCCTTCTTGCAATCATTAGTGACTGCCATGGGCTGAGGGCTTCTTCCGTGACAGGCATTTTATACTTAATAGCTTGCCTAATCCCATGATTCTAAAAAATTAGCAGTACCCATCATCCTCTGTCAATTTGGTTCAATGTGAGGAACAGAAGTCATACTAGATATTTCCAGCAAAAGGGGGTTTTTGTACCAGGAATCAAATGCTTCCAAGACTCTGGTTAAGGGCTGGAGGAGCACATGCAAGGAAGCGACAGCCAGCTGTCCGCTAGAAGGACCCATCACTAGCTGAGACTTCTGGAAGCTCTTAGAGCTGCCATCATAGCCACCATCACAACTGCCTCTCCCAGCCTGAGGCTGGTGACCTCATCCTTGTCCGCTCCTCAACTCACCAAGGCCAAGCTTGCCAGCAGCCTCAGCAGAAGGAGGAACGCTTTCCCCAGCTCCACCTTCCAGACCTCCCATGAGCACCATCAACTGGTAGAACTTAGTTGTCATCCAGAACTCCAGGTACGAGTGAGTCTGGGGGTTTTCCCGGCTCCCTGAAGGAGGAGCGTGGGATGAAGAACGAAAGCACCTCCTGTTCCCATCACTCAGTTGCATCCCAACAGGTTAAATCACTCATATGGGGTTACGCAGATAGTGGGTAGTTGAACCATGATGGGAGCTCAAGTTCTCGAGAATGTGAAGTCCATCCTTACCCATAGATTTCTGAGCAATTAGGGGAAAAAGCACTCTACATATTCTAAGCATTTTTATTAATTATAATTACACTGGGAGCTAATATTGGGTTTCAGATTAGATTTCCAGGAGATTACTCTGAACTGTACAAAGATAATGATACTGGCAATTGTGAGAAATGAAGCATTTCAGTTTCAGAGGAGAGAGGATAAAGAAGGCGTGTGTGGAAGAAAAAGTCGGGACTTAGTCAGGACTTATTTGCAGAGTAAACCTGTTTCCCCCCCTAGATTCCCATTCCAAGCTACAGGTCCTTTGTCCCCTGCCACGGGCTGCCTGGAAGAGCCCTGTGGCACTGTTGTTGAAGGATTAGCACAGAAAGGCAATACTCACAACTGCTTACTCACAATTAGATGCCAGGCACCAAGGATTAGCTCACTGCATCCACATGAAAAGTTGTAAGGTAGGTAGGTGACTGCCTCCTTTGGATTTCATAGGCGCGGAAGCTGAGTCTCAGAGAGGTTAAATGACCCACTCAAGGTCATACAGCCAGTTTGTGACTAAGTTAGAATTGGCATTCAAGTCTGCCCAAGTCCATATGTTACGTCCTTTGCCCCGGGCTATGCATATACCCCATTGAGTCTACAAGTTCTGGCAGCCCTTCACAGCATGCACAGAGCTGGATTAAGCCAAAACAACGGAGCATCAGTTAGGTGAATGCTACCTGTGGCACAGTACTGGGGAACGACGCCTGGTACCCCAATCTGGAGAACTCTTTGAAGACAGACCTAGGCCTGCCACAAGCTGGGGCTAGGGCAACTCTCTACACAAGGGATTTTTTTCCAAGCCCATTAAGTATTATCCCCACTGCACCCCATCCTGTAGGATTGGGGGAAATTCCTAAAACCAAGTTGTTCCAAGTTGACAAACCCTGGTGGCTTGCTGTTGCAAACCTCCCATTGTATGCCCGGAGAAACAGAGATTCTAAAAGAGGAAGCAACTTGCCAGGGCTAATTCAGATGCTGGAATCAAGGGGAGGGCGAATCCCAGATCGCTTTGGTGTTTCCTCACCTTTGGAGCTAACACTTAAAGAAGAACCCAAGTGACATACTAGCAACTCAGTACCCTCAGAATATCCTCCCTCAGCACCAAGAACTCCCCCGTCCCACCCTTACTTGTTGGTTTCTAAGATAGAGATAATGAGTTATTTCTTGATGTGGGTTGTAGTCACATGACTATACCGACCTTGTGAAAGTCCATTGAGCGGTTTACTTACGGGAGTTTTTTTGTTTGTTTGTTTTTCGTTTTTACTTTTCTAGATTATGTCAAACTTCAATAAAAAGCTCACTTAAAAATAATATTGGCCAATTAGATCTCCCCCAGGACCAAGAAAATATTCCACATTTTAGTTGAAAAGCAAGTTTCCTCTCATCTTAAGAGGCTGAAAAAATCATATGCAGTGTTGCTGTCAACTCAGGATTTGAATAACCTGAAGAGGTGAATGATCCCAGGAGGTTTGGGGGGCTCTTTGCAAAAGCAGAGACATTCTTTTTATTTTCCTTTGGAAGGCAGAAACGGATGAGACCTGTGGCAGAGACTTGAGAGCTGTTCACAACCATTTACCTATTCGTCCTGGGAAACCCCTAGGCTACACTTCCCAGCCCCTTTGCAAGCAGGTGCAGCCATTTGACTGGATGCTGGCCAATGAAATACCCGAAATCGCTATAAGTGAGATATAAATTCCAAGTCGGGTCCATAAACTTTCTTTCTTTCTTTTTTTTTTTTTAAAGATTTTATTTATTTATTTGTCAGAGAGAGAGGGAGAGAGAGCGAGCACAGGCGCAGGCAGAGGCAGAGGGAGAAGCAGGCTCCCTGCAGAGCAAGGAGCCCGATGTGGGACTCGATCCTAGGACATGGGATCATAACCTGAGCCGAAGGCAGCTGCTTAACCAACTGAGCCACCCAGGCGTCCCCATAAACTTTCTTATGTGTAACCATTGACTACGTTTTCCCAGCTACTGGCTAATTCGAGAGTTCTCTGAGGCCCTAGAAGAGGGTGGAGTCATGACAAAAGAAACCTGAGTTCCTGTGACATCAGGAGGAGGAGGGTCATGTAGGAGAGTCCCCTGACCAGAAAAACCTTTGCTAGGACACTGCACAAGCAACAGATACACTTTATTGTATCGTGAAGCGTGCTGCTTATTTGTTTCCCCAGTTAACTTACCCTGAAAAATACACGAGTCATTTTGAAATTCAGCAAATCCAATTCTCCAAATCACCCCTACCTCCTCAACCTTGAGCCAGCTCCAGAGTATTTTTTAAAATCCGAGAAGCCAAAGTGGAGTCTTGCCTGTTACTTATGGATTCTTAGTGCAGAAACAGTTTTCACAGGTACAATTCACCGGTTCCGGGTGAGTTTAGGGCAGGAGACCAGAGGAAAAGACTCATTGTAACAAGGTGTGAGAGCCGGCAGTCCTGTTTTTCTTCTAATCGTTTTGTCTCCTCCTTCGCTGACCGTTCAAAATGGCAGCATTCTCCAGGCCATTCAACTCAGGGGCTAACGGCTCCATACCACCAGGGGGCAATGCTAGAACAGCTGGTGCACACCATGATAACTGAACCTTCGTGAAAGGGAGAGTAAGAGTCAGACTTTTTTTTTTTTTTAAAGATTTATTTACTTATTTGAGAGAGCTAGAGAGCGCCTGTGAGTGAGGAAGGGGGAGGGGCAAAAGGAGAGGGAGAGGGAGAGAGAATCCGAAGCACCCCCCACTGCTGACCTTGGAGCTCGTTTCAGGGCTCCATCCCAGGAGCCCGAGATCATGAGTGGACCACCCAGCCACTGAGCCACTCAGGCATCTCCGAGCTTTTTTTTTTTTTTTTTTTTGAGTCTACATCTATGGAAAGGGCAAGAGGCAGATACCACAATCGTGGAAAGGTCCCTGGTTGATGGAATGCGGCACAGTGAGGAAAACATCTTTGAGATACACTCCCCCCCACACTTCTATCTCCCTTGCAACTGTTCCAAGGACAAGCTCTCTGTATTTTTCCCACATATATTAAAGTTTTCCAGACTACCAAATGACTTCACTTATATACAGAATTTAAGGGAAAAAAAGAGAGAGAGAGAGAGAGAGATAATACAAGAAACAGACTTTTAACTATAGAAAACAAACAGATGGGTCCCAGAGGAGAGGTGGGTGGATGGGTAGGGGGGCAGGTGACATAGGTGATGGGGTTAAGGAGGGCACTTGTGAAGAGCCCCGGGTCATGCATGGAAGTGTCGAATCAGTACATTGTACATCTGAAACTAATACAACACTGTATGTTAACTATACTGGAATTAAAATTATAAACTTAATAAAAAATAAAATTATAAGTGAATATTATGTCTGATCCTCCATCAAGATTTTTCAAAACTTTGACAATTTTCTAGGAAAACATATATTAGCAAAAAATAAAATAAAATAAGATTCTCCAGCTGAAAGATAAACTGCAAGTAGCAAGGAAAATTGTACTAAAGGTAACTTCCACCAGCACACTCAAATGTGGAAAGCAGTTAGAAAACAAAGACACTGAATAAAAATAGAAATAAAACAAGAGGCATGTGAGGGGCAAGCTCACTCTGGTCTCTGCTGGGCTGGGGGCCCACCAGACTCTGTAAGGAAACACCAGTTTCTCTAGCAGGAGCCTGTGGTTTCCTATGAAAACCCAGGCTTGAGTTCTGCTTCTTGGAATGGAGAACTAGCTTTTGCCCAGACCAAGCTTCTAGCTGAAAATAGCTGGGGGGGGGGGGGCGAAGAGAGACAAAAATATATATCTTTTAAACGGTTTAATGGCAGTAAAGAGCAAAACAGGATTTCTAGAAGCAAGATCTCAGAGAGAAGGGGAGCCCAGGAATCTGAACCGGATATATGGTGTGCTTTTTTTTTTTTTTCCTCCTGAGATATTAGCTAACTCAGGTTTTCAGGTTGAAATGCTATCAAAAAGTGGCAGCTAAGAAGCTGAGTAGAACTTACGACAGCCTCTCATCATTCTGCAGGAGCGAGGGCTGAAGTTGGAGACCTGCCAATCAGGAGAGGGTGTGATGAGCCATCAGGTCTTCCGTTGGGGTCCCAAAGATTGATACCCTGGAAAAAAGGTCTTACTGCAGATTTCCTAGAATAGAGAGCCAGAAGCAAAAGCTTGCGTGTGGACACTTTATTAAGAAAGGCACTTGCAGGGAGTCTGGAGTGAGGAAAAAAGGGAAGTGAGGCGGAGCAGAAGGGAACACATGCACATGTGCAGGGGAGGGCACCAGAAGAACACCAGTGCTCCTCAGCACTCGCCTCAAATTCAGGGAAAATTGGAGCCTGTAACAGACCAGAGCAGGAGGAGACAAAATGACTGAACACGAAGTGGTTCCCTGGAACAGAAAACGTATGTTAGGGTAAAACTAATGAAATCCAAACTAAGTACAGAGTTTAGGGAAGAGTCACGTACCCGTGTGGGCTCTTTGGTTGTAAATGCTCCACGGTCATGTAAACCCTTAATAATAGGGGAAAATGGGTGCAAAGTATGTAGAACTTTCTTCACTATCTTTGCAACTTTTCTGTCACCCTAAAACTAACACAAAACTGTATTTTAAAAAAAGAGTAAACAGTAGTTTCTTTTTTTCTTTTTTTTTTAAAAAACAAGTAGTTTAAACCAAATGAAATTTCACTTTGAAAACACCCATAATAATGTCTTGTGGGATTGTAAATATGTATTTAACATTGCTTGTAATTAAATCATATGCATATTAAATATTAATAAACATAAACACACATAATTATATTTTATTAGGTACAGACAGCAATAGCAGAAAAAGCAGGAGGAAAGAGATAAGTGAAGTTAAGAAGTTCTAAAATCCTAGTCTTGTCCAGGAAATTGTAAAAATATTCATTTATATTGGATTTTAATAAATAAGAAATGCGTATTATAATCTCTAGATTCATCACTAACAGAATAGCTGTTGAATATGGAACTCAAAACTAACAGAGAAAAAATAGAATAATAAAATTATATGATACAAAAGAGAGTAAGAAAGGAAGTGGAACTTAAAGAGGTGGGACAAATAGAAAATAAATGGTAAATTGCAATGCTTAGCCCCAAATATCAGTTGTAACATTAAGCATAAATGATGAAAAATCAGATGTCTAAAAGCATACTTAGAAACAGCATTAACCAAATGCTACTTTAAATATACACTTTTACTAGAAGGATACAGCATTATTAAAAATTAATGGGATGGGGGGTCCCGCCTGGCTCTGTCGGTAGAATGTGTGACTCTTGGTCTAAGGTCATGAGTTCAAGCCCCATGTTGGGTGTGGATCCTACTAAAATTTAAATTAAATGATAATAAAATGACATAAAATAAAAATCTGAAAATAAAAGTAATGAGATGGAAGAGACATTCAATTCAAACAGTAATCAAAAGGATGCGGGTGTAGCTCAGTGGACTTTAAAACAGAGCATTACTAGAGATAAAGAAGGATAGTGTATATTAAAAGGGTCAATCAGCTGAAAATATGTAAAAATTCCAAATCTGTAGACACTTCACAACAGAGGCTCAAAATATAAAAAGCAAAACTTGAAAAAACGAAAAGGGAAAGAGACAAACATACAACTATAGTGGGAGGCACCAATACACTTCTCTTGGTAACAGAACGAGCAGAATAAAATCGGTAAGGACTGAACAGAATTAAACTATACAATAAAAAATGTTGATCTAACTAACATATATAGACTACTACCTCCCAACATGAGAGAATGAATATATGTTCTTTTCAAGGGCACGTGACCATTGGCCCATATTGAACACACGTGGAGTCATAAGGCAAATCTCAAGAAATGTCACAGAACTGAAATCCTATTGAAGATAGTCTCCAACCACAGTGGAGTTAAGTTAGAAATCAGGAACAGTAAAATTACTAGAAGAACAGTTGACTATTCCGAGAGTAAGTGATATACTTGTAAATAAGTCACAGATCAAAGAAGAAATCTCAATAGAGAGGAGAAACCTACTCAATAGCACTGAAGACACAACCCACTAAAACTTGTGTGCAATGGAGTGGAGGACTTGATCCTCCCCCCAAATTCCTATGTTGGAACACTAATCTCCAATGCGACAGCATTCGGAAGAGGGACCCTTCGGAGGTCATTACATTTAGTTGATGTGACTCTGGTGGGATTCCCATGATGAGAATAATGTCCTTCTGAGAAGAGGAAGGGACCAGACTCCTCTCTCTCTCTCTACCATGTGAAGCTAGAGCAAGAAGGTGGCTGTGCGCAGGCCAGGAAACAAGTCCTTACCTCGCACCTTGATCTTGGAATTCCCAGCTTCCAGAACTATAAACAGTTTGTTGTCTAAACCACCCACATTTATGGAATTTTCTTATAGCCACCCGAACTGGCTGAGACACTGTGGAATATGGTCAGTCTGGGCTTAGACGAAAATCTGTACCCTGAAATTCACGTAAGTGATGAAAGGAAAGAGCATCCGTGTGCAGGAAGTTAGAATAATGACAGAAAATTCAGCTCAAAGAGTTCCCCCTCCAGGTAAATGAGGTAGTTTGTGGCAAGGCAATGCCCCCGCTGAGAAAACCTAGAAAATTCAGAGAACTTATAAAAATCATATATTCAAAAGCATCAGAGAACTACAGAGGCAATTACAGGAAGTAAGATTTCACTGAGGAGCGATCTTTCCACAAATGACTGCAAGATATACATTCCTTTTGAAAGATGTATATATGGTCAATTCATTTTCAGTAAAGATGCCAAAACAAACCAAACACATTTTCTCATCAACTGGCAATGGAACTACTGAAGGTCCAGATGAGGGAAAGCAAAGCTTTACTTCCCCACCTTACACTATACATCGATTTAATTTGCCACGGATAGTAGACCTAAACATAAAAGCTAAAACCATAAAGATATTCAGGAAAATATCCTCGTACTCTGGGGCCAAAGATTTCTTAGATAAAACTGAAAAGATAAACCTATAAAAGAAATCATTGATAAAAATGGAATTTATTGAAAGTAAAAACATCTGTTCATCAAAAGACTATAAATAAAATAAGCAGGCAAGCCACAGACTGGAAGAAAATATTTGCAAGATATATAAGAAATAGTGTCCAGAATATATACACGAATACACATACGACTTAACAGTTAAAAGAACGAACAGTCCCACAAAAACAAGCAAAAGACTTGACAGACATTTCACAAAAGAAATATTTGAATGGAAAGTAGCAAGGGTGGGGAGCAATGAAAATTCTTCTGTTGCTGGCAGGCACAAAAAAGGGTACAACTGTTTTGGAAAAACTCCACCAATTTTTTTGCATGTTAAATGTACACTTACATTTGAACTCAATAATTCCAACCTGAGGGGTTTACTCAAGAGATATAAAACATGTTTGTGACCCAGCTTATTAAAAAATGCTCATCACACCTTTACTCACAAAAAACCTGCCAAACCAAACATCCATTCATAGGAGAATGAATAAACAAGTCGTGATACATTTATACAATCTATTGATTGCTATTCAACAATAAAAATTCATGAAGTATTAGCCCACACAGTAAAATGTATTGATCCAGGAACAAAAACAATAGAGCATGAAAGTGGTATACTGAATAATTCCTTTGTATGAAGTTCTAAGACAGGCAAAACCAATGTGAGGTGAAAAAACATTGAAACGTTAGTTGTCTCTGGGGGTAGAGATTCACTGGGAAGGAACTCAAGAGTGATAAATCTGTTGAGATTATGATAAAGGAGATAATCCGTGAGATATCCATTCATCACAATGACACAGGTAAAATGTGTGTACCTCCATATACATACGTTTTACCTACCTTAAAATAAAAGAACTATTAAAAATTATTATCCTCATCAATTTGTTGGGTCAGGCCACACCCCACTGCCCATCTTTTAAAAATTGGTGTAAACTGGGCATCTACACCAACCAAAACTTCAGGTCAAGAGCTCTGAGTTCCCAGATTACATCTGATCGGAGTGGAGTATTCTACACAGCCGTTGAAATTGTACCTCCTAACTTCCTTCCTTAGAAAACAGTCAGATTCGTCTACACCAGAAAGAAGCAGCTGAGGAAAAAATGACTAATTTCACCAACAGAAAACTCATTTTGCTTGTCAAAACACTTGTCTTTCTACATATCCTGATACTTACTTTTAGAGGTTTGGATTCTTCCATGTTTGATTTTGTACGAGAGATTCTGAAGCATCAGGTGGCCTTTGCCTCCTTTTCCAACCAATCTAGACAAAACAGTCATTCTGGTTTGCACGTTCCATCTTCTGAGAAGCACTGACAAGTCAAGCTGTCAGGCTCGTGCTTTCCATGATTAATGAAAGTTTTCCTTCCTGTGCATTTCCTTTAATACCGCTTTCTCTGTAGCCATGCCGTCTTTATTTTTATCTATATCTATATCTATCTATATACATCTGGTGTGGGAGGGGCAGAGGAACAAGCAGACTCTGTGCTGAGTATAGAGCTCCATACGGGTTCAATCTCACGACCCTGAGATCATGACCTGAGCCGAAATCAAGAGTCAGATTCTTAACCGACTGTGCTACCCATGGGTCTCTCTTTTCTTATTTTTAAAGAAAAAACATTGAAGACCGTTGTTCAAAATTCCTCATTAAAAAAAATAAATCATCATCATCATCATGACCATCAAGGTGAAGTGTGGTTGGGAGAAGATGCAAGAATGGCCAAATTTGATAATTGTCCGCGGGACTTCGTTACATTCTCCTTACTTTGTAAATGTTTGAATTTTCCCATAATGGAATTTCTTGTTAATGAAGCTGCAATAAGGTTTTGAGACTTCTTTCAAGTAGAAAAAGCAGAGAAGTGGTTGCCAGCATGAATGGCAGTCTTTTCGGGAAAAATAAAAACGACCCACATGGTAACACAGATAGGCAGGGGAGAATGAAGAGCATCACGAAGGATAAATATGTGGGTAAACATCAATGCATAAAACCATACAAAGTAATCCTAGAAATGGAGTGGAGTTTAAAATATATGTAAGAGATTCATGAGAATAATGAGAAGTTGAAAGCTAAAGTATTCTAGGTGAAAATAGTCTAGGATCGTGTTATTATTAGGAAGATAGAAAAAAACAAATTGTTGGTAAAATGTCAAGGACACATCTTGTAATATGTGGCAATTTGTTGTAACAGTAATCAGAAACTAATATAGTATCCACTGAGAGTGTTTGCCAAAACCAATCTTTATAATCACGGTTGTGAAATGCTGATTTTCCAACTCCAACCTTCTCTCAATGTTTGCTTGTTATTTCAGTATTCTACTAAAGCAGGAGAACTTCTTCCCCTCATCTTTGTAAGTATGTATTTTTAAACATACGTGTTATATATAAGTATATATGCATAGGTGTGCATATCTGTATAATGAGATCTTTTTATTTTCAGTATGAACTCAAGAATCGCTCACATTGCCCCAGATTTGGCTCATGGGTGCTTTTCTAACTGGCTGTTTTACTTTTATGACTTGACCCCTTCGTGTGTGTGTGTGTGTGTGTGTGTGTGTATTTTTCTTACTTTCTGGCTTAATAAGATATCTCAGCCTCATCTTGTATACTTTCTGTTCTAGCCTTAAGCTCAGGCATTTCTCCAAGAAGCTCTGCCTTCTTTTAGTAGGAAATAGGGTCCTAGATGTGCTTATTGCTGCAAGGGAGGTCTTTGCTTCTTGGCCCTTTCAGCAGCCAGAGCTAGGAAACATGAATGTATGTACACACACACACACACACACACACACACACACATACATGTATGCACATACACAGATACATACACATTTATGTGTATTTTATTTTTTAATTTTTTAAAATAAGATTTCATTTATTTATTCCAGAGAGAGAGAGAGAGAAAGAGAGGAGGGGGAGGTGCAGAGGGAGAGAGACAAGGAGACTCTGCCCTGAGCGAGGAGTCTGAGAAGGGGCTCGATCTCAGAACCCTGAAATCATGACCCACGCTGAAACCAAGAGTCAGATGCTTAATGGACCAAGTTTCATATTTTGGTATTTTTAGAAGTGAATTCACACCTCCAACCCCAGTTCACTCTCACACAGCTCCATCTTACCTTCCTCCATTCCATATTTTCTAAAGATTCGTTTATTTACTTTAGAGGCAGAGGGAGAGAATCCCAAGCGGACCCCCAGCTGAAGCCGGAGCTGTTGAGCCTGGAGCCTGACACAGAGCTCCATCCCACGACCCTAAGACCATGAGCCAAGCTGAAAGCAAGAGTTGGTCACTCAAAGTCCTGAGCCATGCAGACACCCCTCCTCCATTCCATATATATTTTTTCACCTAGAATACTTTAGCTTTCAACTTCTCATTATTCTCATGAATCTCCTACATATATATATTCTTCCCTACTGATAATCGGACTCCTAATAACAATATTTACTCATTTGCTAAAACCATAATAGACCTAAAGATGTCTTAGAATTGATTTTCCCATGCCACTAGGAAAAACAAAGTCAGTAAAAGTGGTTCAGGATTTGTTTGTAATTCTTCCCTGATGCCCTTTCTCATCACCAACTGAAAGTAGCAAATACTGTATTAAAAAATAAAGCAGATTACTTCTTTATCCTTGCCCTCAGGAGGGTTATGACATTCACCAGAGATATGCTTGGGTTCATCGGTTTTAGTCTGACTTCAGTTCTAAAAATTTTCTCCCTGTCTGTTAGTACAGATGAAAGGCTAGTTTTTGAATGTGTAGAGCACTAGCTTCTGAAAACCAGAGGTATGCAAAACAATATACTCAGAGAAATAGTTCTGTATCTCTTTCTTTCTGTCCCTCACCCTTTATAGGTCACTGTCCTCAGTGTTTTCTGGTTTACCCTACCCCAACCCCCCACATTGTCTTCTGTGGAGAGAATATGTATGTGTTCTTCTTTTCCTTATATTCCTACATAAAACACAGCATCCCATATACGTTCACCCTCCGCATTTTTCACTTAATGTTATCTCCTGGAAATCACTCCATAATCAGTTCATAAAGATCTTCATCACTCATTTTTACCGTGTGTAGTCCTTATTGTGTATACACGTTGTATCACACATATGTGTGTAAACACATCCTATCTCCTACGCTTGGATATGTCAGTGTTTGCAATATTTTGCAATTACAAATAATGAAGCGATGAATAATCCTGTGGGTATGTATTTTCCTGTCACTGGGGTGTATTTTCAGAGTAAAATCTACAAGCAGTACTGCTTGGTTAGGGGTAAACTCAGAGATAGCTTTATCAAATAATGTGGAAGTCCCCTCCATAGAGCTGTGGCACTTTGTATCCCCACCAGGAATATATGAGAGCCTGTTTCCTACAGCTCTGTTGACAGAGCACCATTTCCAGCTTTTGAACTTTTGCGATATCTTGGTATAGTTTTATTAGCACTTTCCTTATGGGTGAAGTTGAACATCTTTTCATATTGTAAGCACCATTTTTATATCTTTTTATTAATTGTTCCCAACTTCTGAGCACTTTTTCAATAGTTTTAATTTCCCCCACAATTTTCTTTTTCTTTTTTTTAAAAAATATTTTAATCTATTTATATGACAGACAGATCACAAGTAGGCAGAGAGGCCCGCAGAGAAAGAGGGGGAAGCAGACTCCCCGCCCAGCAGAGAGCCCGATGTGGGGCTCGATCCCAGGACCCCGGGATCATAACCTGAGCCGAAGGCAGAGGCTTAACCCACTGAGCCACCCAGGTGCCTCTCCCCCACAATTTTCACAAGAGATATATATACACATATATATGCATCATATATATATGATATATATGACCTCTAGGGTCTGAATTATGTCCACTCACAGTTCATATCAAAGCCTTAACCCTCATCGTGAATATATTTGGGAATAGGGCCTTTAGGAGGTAATGGACATTGAATGAGATCAGAAGGATGGGGCCCTAATCCAATAGGAGACACCAGAGAGAACCCCTAACCCCCATCTGTACCCTTGCCCTCACCCTCACCCCCAGCACAGGCACACAGAGGAAAGGTCATGTGAGGGCAAGTGACTTTGCTTTGGAAGAGAAACTTAACTGAACCAGAGCCTTGACCTTGGATTTGACAGCCTCTAGAGCTCAGAGAAAATTCTATTTTTTAAGCCCCCCAGTCGATGGCATTTTCTTATGGCAGCCCAGACAGATTAAGGCAGGAACAATACTTTTTAACCTGTGTTAAATTTTCCCAATATTTTCTTTCAGTGTGTCATTTGTCTTTTGATTTTATGTTGGATTTTTTCCATGCGGAAGTTTTATTTTATTTTTTATGTAGTCAAAGGAGAAGTATTATAATAATCTTTCCAATAATTGTGCAGTCGTTCTCTAAATTCTGTACCCCAGCTTTACAAGTGGTAGTTTCTTAAAGTTGCATAGATTATTAAAACATCAGTGAGCTGTTCATACTCTGTGACATTGTGCTTTGAGCGGATTTTCTTTTTAACCTACTCATGATGAAGTAGTATCATACATTAGTCATTTGGAAAATGCTAGTTCGCTAAGTTGTACTCTCATATATCAGATATATAAGACCTTTCCAAATGTGTGGAGATTTTATTATACAATATCAGAAAATCATACTTGTTAATACCATCACCAATCTCATCAGAAAGTTTTTAAGTATTGGGAAGCTGTCAATCATGGTGGCAGTTAGAAAAATGTTTAAATCTGCTTCTTTTGGGAGATTTTTAAATAAGTGAAATGAGCTCACTGCATGCATGTGTGTGTGTGTGTGTGTGTGTGTGTGTGTGTGCTGAAGAACCCCATGACTGCTAGCAGTTTGGGGCCACTGCCTGGATTGCAACCGAGGTGCCAATAGTTGACCAACAAATTTTTTTTTTTATCATCAGTGCAAAGACAGCATGGTGGAAAAGGCAAGTAAAGCCTTAGCATTAATTTTTGTTTAAGGTTTTATTTATTTATGTGAGAGAGAGAGGGAATGTGAATGGGGGAGAGGGCTAGAGGTCCAGAGGGAGAGGGAGAAGTGGGCAGGAAGCCTGATATGGGGCTCGATCCCAGGATTCTGGGATCACTACCTGAGCCAAATGAAGAAGTTTAACCGACTGAGCCACCAAGGTGCCCCAGGGTCTTAGTGTTATTATGGAAGTACTTGTGATGTGCAGATGCTGTTAAAATGTCTCACATACTCCTCGGGGGTCCATAGGCTGCACTTGGAAGACCACCGCTCTTACAGGTTGCCTAAATTTTTCACATTGCATTTTCAATTCAGCACTAACTTCAAGGAAACTATATTAAATCTAGAGATACCCAGAAAGAGGGAATATAGCCCTTCTTCCTTCTGATGTACACCCTACAATGGTTTTCCTCAGCCCCTTTGCAATAACATCACCCAGGGTAAACGTTCACCTGTACTCCTCTTGGAGAAGGGCATTAAATGCTTAACAAAGATGAGATGGGGTGTGGGTTGCTGCAAACAAGGGAAATTGTCAGATGTTGCCGCCACAGCAGATCAAAGAGAGGACTTATCTTGGAAGTAATCGAGCAAGGAAGAAAGGCTCCAGCCAGCAGAGATGACAAATACACCTGTTCAATGGAAAAGAGCCCATCTGTCCGTTTGCGGGGCAGGCGACGGTGGGGGAGGGGTTTGCCAGAGGTTTTCTTTCCGGGATGCCGCCCCACCCAACTCCCTGGAGCGCACACACACACTGTCCTTAGTGTGATATGTGTTGAACAAAACCTTAGGAATGGGGGCGCCTGGGTGGCTCAGTGGGTTAAAGCCTCTGCCTACGGCTCAGGTCATGATCCTAGAATCCTGGGATCTAGCCCTGCATCCGGGTCTCTGCTCAGCGGCGAGCCTGCTTCCTCCTCTCTCTCTGCCTGCCTCTCTGCCTGCTTGTGATCTCTGTCTGTCAAATAAATAAATAAATAATCTTAAACAAACAACAACAACAACAACAAAACAAAAAACAAACAAAAAACCCCCCCTTAGGAATGAACTGGAGACTCCCTGGCTGGCCTTCCACAAACAAGATCAAGGGGAAACCAAGGGAAAGAGTGACCCCCACTGTTTGACCCTCAGATCATCAGAGGTCTTGGAGAACATTCAGGGTGAGGCAAAGAGGCCCTGGGCAATGCAAGAATGTTCAGGCCTGCACACTAGGACATCCTATCCCACCTTCCCTGGAGGGCCATTTGGCTACCTGTTAAAGCTCCAAGCTATGGTTTCTTTGATGCAGCAGTCGGCTTGTGAGAACTTACCCTCGGCCGTCAGATGTGCACAATATCTCTAAGGGGATTCATTGTGTCTTTGTAATAGAGTTAGAAACACCCTGGTGGGGGTGGGGGGGACAGTAAGGAAAGGGGTTAAACAGTTGATGGAACAGCCCCAGGATGTTTGGAATAGTGGTTCAGAAAATGGGGTCCGCCGGGCCATGAAGGTCACTGACACCCTTCCTAGGGGGTCCGCAAAGTCAAAGTTTCTCATGATAATACTAAGACATTATTTAGACATTTCACAGTCTTGATCTTCGCACCAATAATGCAAACACGGTTGGGGGTAGAACTGTTGGTGACTTAGTAGAGATCAGCAAGGGCGCCGAACTGCACTGATAATCGTTTCGTTCTTTATTGCCAAGCACTTGCAGGAAAAGAAAAAAAAAGGTTTCACTTAAGAACGTCCTTGATAAAAAAAAAAAAAAAAAAAAAAAAAGAACGTCCTTGATGAGGCAATAAAAAGTATTAGTTGAATCTTGATCCTTTCGAATACATTTCTAAACATTCTAGGTGACCAAGTGAGAAGTGTGGATAAAACACTTCTACTATATTACAAACTAAGACAGTTGCCTTGAGAAAAAGAGTCTTTGTGTGATAGAGTTGTGAGCTAACCTAGCTGTTTTTAACATGAAACATTTTTTTTTAAAGATTTTATTCGTTTATTTGACAGAGAGAACGAGAGAGGGAACACAAACAGGGGAAGTGGGAGAGGAGAAGCAGGCTTCCCGCTGGGCAGGGAGTCCAATGCGGGGCTTGATCTCGAGACCCTTGGATTACGATCTGAGCTGAAGGCAGATGCTTAACGACTGAGCCACCCAAGCGCCCCACCAAACATCATTTGTACTTGAAACAATGACTGACCAACCACAGGGTTCTGTTTATATTTTCATGGGCCTGGAACACTTTTGCCTTTGTGAATCCTTTTCTCTGTATAGCAGATATAAAAATTACATTTTATGACCACACTGCTATAAGAGAGATAAATTAATATTATTAATCAAAATATTTTTTCTTCTATCTAAAAGAATTAACTTGCTTTTTATTTTTCTGATTTTAAAAGAAAATTTTTCTGTGGACCCATGAAGTCCTGTGAGCCTTAGCAATGTTCCTGTTGGAGAAGTTGGGCCTGACTGGCAAACTATGGTTGTTCAGACCTGGTTATGTGCAGGGCCGAATTCTCCATAAGGCACAATTTAAATATCTAGCGTTAATATATTTGTATTTATATCAATGGAGGTTTTTTTTTTTTTTGGTTTATGTTTGTTTTAACAGAGGAAGGGCCCAATGAATGCAAAATGCCTAACACCCACAGAGATCATAATACAGTCTTGCGTATACGGTAGGCATTTTCTTGAAAATGCATGAAATGAACCTGTCACTTCAAGGAAAGTAACTAACATTATGTTGCCAATGATAAATTTGAACTTTCAAGCAAAAATTACAGTTTTGGGATACTTGTACTTTGCTGCTATAAGCTTTACAACTTAACAATACTTTAGAGTCTTTTGATGGTATCAGAAAACTGTTGCTATTAAGGAATGTAATTTTCTGGGGTGCTTGGGTTGCTCAGTGGGTTAAGCCTCTGCCTTCGGCTCAGGTCATGATCTCAGGGTCCTGGGATCGAGCCCCGCATCAGGCTCTCTGCTCAGAAGGGATACTGCTTCCCCCTCTCTCTCTGCCTGCATGTGATCTCTCATGTGTCAAATAAATAAATAAAACCTTTTTTTAAAAAAAGGAATGTGATTTTCTGATATTGTACAATGAAAGGTGCTCATATTTGGAAGATAAGAAGAGCTATATAACCCCGTTGAAACAACTATTTTTTAAATGACCAAGGTATGACTTTACTAAATCATGCATGGCTAAAACATCCATTCAAGGTATAAGACAGATGAATGGACTTTTATGTTACCGAGTTTATTGTTCAGTTTTAGATTCTGCATTGCAATTAACCTTTAAGAAACTACTGCTTCTTGATTTTGGTGTAATATCAAAGAAGAACATGCAAAAGAATCTTAGGAGGCTATTAAAATCCTCTGCTTTTCTTTTTCTTTTTTTTTTTTAAGATTTATTTATTTATTTATTTATTTGACAGACAGAGCACGAGTAGGCAGAGCGCCAGGCAGAGGGGGGGGGGCACCTGGGTGGCTCAGTGGTTAAAGCCTCTGCCTTCAGCTCAGGTCATGATCCCAGGGTCCTGGGATTGAGCCCCGCATCAGGCTCTCTGCTCAGCAGGGAGTCTGCCTCCTCCTCCTCTCTCTGTCTCTCTCTCTCTGCCTGCCTCTTTGCCTACTTGTGATCTGTCTGTCAAATAAATAAATAAAGAGAGAGAGGGAAGCTGGCTCCCTGCTGAGCAGAGAGTCTGATGCAGGACTCGATCCCGAGACCCTGGGATCATGACCTGAGCTGAAGGCAGACACCTAATGACTGAGCCACCCAGGTGCCCCTAAAATCCTCTGCTTTTCCCCCCAAATACGTATCTGTCTATGGCTGGATTTTTTTTTCTTTTTTTAGAATACTTCAATACATGTAGTAGCTGATTAAATACAGGGACTATCAGAATCTACTTATTGTCTATTAAATCAGACAGTAAAGAAATGTGCAAAATTGCAAAACAATGCTACTCACTCCTTTTTTTTTTGTTTAGAGCATATAATAGTTTTTCATACAAATAATCACATATTTTGTATATTTAAAAATGAATAAATTAATAAATATTAAAAATTGTCCTGTTTTGATTTCTAATCCAGCAAATTTTGATAGATACAACCTACATAAACAAAATCTCTTTAAAGTCCTCACTAAGTTTTAAGAGGATAAAAGGGTTTTAAATCCAAATAGTTTGAGAGCTGCTATTGTAGATTAACTACCTGGTAAAATGATCAAAAAAGACCATTAAGCTTGAAAAGCGGGTGACAAGGAGTAAATGCCGTGGAAATCCAAATATATTTACTATCACGTGGATACGGATACGAGAGCTGGAAGAAGAGCGGTGGTTCTCTCCCAGTGGGATACTAAGGAGATTTTCATATTTTGTGCATTTTGATTTTCCAAGTTCCACATTGCAGACATGCATTTCTTTTGCAATTGGAGGGAAAAAAAAGTGGGTGAAACCCCCGAGCCAGATTAGGTGAGGGGACAGGTCACCGAGGAGGTGAAAGAACAAGGCATAGGAAATAAGGAGGAGAGAAGAGAAAGAGAGGGAAGGTGGAGTTTCTGGAGAGAGGAAGAGAGAGGGCCTCTGCCTGAACAGCTGGGGGGAACAATATTGCTGGTGAGTTCTACGAGAACAGTGCACTGTAGAGAAGTATTAGGGATGAGATGGCTGAGTTGACCTCTTGGGGGTGGGGTATAGACTCTAACTCATGGATGGGACTGAGTGGGGACAAAAAGACCCACTCTGCCCTGGTGGGGGACAAAAAGACCCATGGAAGCCTGGATGAGCACCGAGAGGAAACCAACCCCCAAGAAGTATGCTTCAGGTGCAAGTTACAAAAACTCAGGTTCTGGATGAACCTGGATTTGAACCTCACTGCCTGTCCTCTCTGTGATCTCAGGCAGATTTCTTGCCCCCCCCCCCAATATATAGTGTCCTTATCTGTAAAATGGGAACAGAAATGTATGAGAAAGAGCCTGCCTATGGTGAGGGTCAAATTATGGGATATACATGCTCTTCACTAAGACAGAGCTGATGCTGGGGTGGATGGTTCTTGGCCACCTAGGGTTGCAGAATTACTCCTGAATTACTTCTTGGCCTCCTAGGGTTGCAGACTGGCATCTGTTAGACAGTCATCTTCTGTGTCTGACCTTGGCCATAGCTGTGGACCTGGGGAAGAAAAACCCCCAGGTCTGTCTGCTGCCAGGACACCAGCAGGCTATAGGAGCCTCCCCCTCTCCACACAGGCCTGGCCTTCCCTTCAGCTGCAGTGTTGCCTCTTGTTAAGGTTTCCAGGAGTACCTCCTACATTTTGGACCAGGGTCTGGATAGCGTAGCAACACACCGGCATGGGCCTGGCACAAAGTAGTTGCTCAGCAAGTGTTTGTTGATTGAATAAACAAAGTCTGGCATCCTTCTGACTTGTTGTGGCCCACAGAAACCTCACCTGTTGCCTGACCTCTGCAAAACCGAGGGGCCTGCCCAAGGACCCGGGGAAGGACAAAAGGACAAGGGAGGCAGTCTCTGCACCTTCCCTGACACCCATCTGTAGCTTCCCTGAGGGAGTCTCACACATCCTTAATGCTTTTATGGGGAGCCCAAAGAATCATCATTTCTCCAGTTTCATCTGTTGTTACTCTCCCCTTCACTCATTTCACTACAATTCCGCACTCATTATTCCCTTTTTAAAAAAATTGAGATATGGGGCACCTAAGTGGCTTAGTCGATAGTCTGACTCTTGATTTCAGCTCAGGTCACGATTTCAGGGTTGAAAAATTTTTAAAATGAAAAAAATTGCAAAACACAGTGTTCACTGCAAGCCATTTATGTATTCAGTAATCCAATTAAGTACTGAGGTCATACTTTGTGCCAAACACCAATGTGGGTGATGAAGATTAAGCAGTTTAAAAAACAGGCAAAAATCCTTGACCTCTGGGAGTTTGAAATCCAGTAGGGAAATAAAGACAAGAGGCTAAAGAGTTGACCTGTCAGATAGTGTAACTGCCGTGAAGAAAAATAAGGCAGGCAAGGGGGAGAGTGTAAGATGGGGTGGCATTTCAAATTTTAGAGAAGGCCTCCCTGAGAAGGTGACATTTAAGCAAAGACCTGAGGGAGTAAGCCATGCAGATGGGGAAAGGAGGAAGTGTTCCAAGATGAAGAAGAGGAAGTGCAAAGGCCCTGAGGCAGATGTGTATGTGAGGTGGTCAAGGACTAGTATGTTTTGACTACAGAAAGAAGTAATTAGGTGATGTAATAGAAGTGGTAATCATATTGCAACATATAAATGTATCTAGTCAACCCATTCCTTAAATTTACACATTGTTATATATCAGTTTATATCTCAATTTTTATTTTATTTTATTTATTTATTTATTTTAGGAGAGAGCCAGCGAACTCCGGGGTGGGGAACAGACATAGAGGGAAAGACTCTTAAGCAGCCTCCACACCCAATCCAGAGCCCACAAAGCAGGGTTCCATCTCAGGACCCTGACATCATGACCTGAGCCCAAATCAAGAGTTGGAGGTTTCATCTACTGAGCCACCCAGGAGCCGCCGCTTTGCAAATTTTTAAGGTGTGATGTGAAAGTAGCACATGGAGGGGAGGAGGTTACCACTACTGCTACCGCTACAGCCTGAAATCCGGGAGTGGTTTTGAATTAATTCTCTAATCTCTTCCCATCACCTTCAGCAAGGTACAATAAACTTCACATTCTTCCTGGCGGATGTGTATTATTATTTAAATTTGGTCCACAGCTGGGTGCCGAGGTGGCTTCCACCATCGCAATTTGGCCAAGAAAGGGAAGGAAGTAGAGAAAAGGCCCTATTTAGGTACCCTGGATGGGGCACTAACGCCTTCGAGCAAGAAACCAATTTAGGACTATATAGATGGGCTTTGTAGTGGTTCCTTCTCTTTTTGCTTGTCTGCGGTTTAAAAAAAAAATGTGTGTGTGATAATCACTTTTGATGGCAGTAGATCCACTTGGGTCCAATAGTGAAGGTTGGATGAATCAAAGTAGTTAACCGCTTCCATGGACAAAGCAGGTCCAGACTTCCGGGGGTCACTGTAAAGAAGCCCAAGGGAGCCAAAGAGGGCTCGGCGGGGCCTTGCACCAAAAGACAGCGGCAAGTTCTGAGGTGTGCGGGCGGTGTGCACTGCTGGCTCGTAACAGCAGTTATGCCTCCCCTTCCCTGGGCTAATGGGAAAGCTTCTAGAGTTGAGTCTGCTACAGTGCCGTGCTCAGGCACACAGTAGGTGCTCAGTAATTGTCGCTGGAGACACAGAGGCTGGGAGGCGCGCGGGAGAAACTTCTCTGCTGGGGACCGGAGCCTTTCCCAGCACTGTGCTCAGGGCACGCCCGGGGCTCGGCCCTGCGTCCGGCGTCCAGTCTCCAGCCGGATTGTCTGCTGGGCCTCGGGGCGGCCGGGAGACAGACTGGCCGACGTGCCCGCGACCGAGTGCGGAGTCCGCGGCGCGCGCAGCCGTGGGACCGGGGTCAAGGCCGGGGCGCCCGGGTGGCGCGGGAGGGGTGGCCGGACGCGCGGGGCGGCATGGGATGTGACGAGCGGCGCGCTGTGCATTGTGGGAATCCCGGGGCCGCGGCGACTGGTTCCAGTTCACTCGGCAGCGGAGCCGGGCGGAGGGGGCGAGCGCGCGGCGCGCGGGCGGGAAGCGAGGAGGCGGGCGGGCGGGCCAGCGAGGAGCGCGGAGAGAAAAGGCGCGAGCGGCCGAGAGGGCACGGGCCGGACACCTAGCTGCTGCCGCCGCCGCCGCCGAGCCGCCCCGTAAGTGCCGCGCGGGCCCCCTCGCCGCGCGCCTGGTCCCCCGCCGCCCGGTCCGGTCGCCGCTCTTCCGGCCGCGGGGACCCGGGAGCCGCCGAGCCTGCCGCTCACGGGCGGCGCTCCGCCGGGCTCGGGTCGCCACGCTCCGCGTCGTGGCCCATGCGGGGCCTCGCGCGCGCTCGGCGCCCTCCCAGGCCCTGCCGGGCCGCGCGGGATTCTCTCTGGTTTTGTTCAAACAGCAAACCCGGAAGCCAACTTCTCTCCAAACCGCGTCCTCCTGCCCGCGCCTGGGCGCTTTTGTGGGAAGGCAACAGTGCTGGCCCCTCTCCCGGCGACCCTTCCCGGGGCGCGCGAGCGGGCTGAGCCCGAGGCCCGCGAAGGCCCAGCGGCGCTGGCCGGCCAGCCTGGGCCTGGGCGGCCGGGAGCTGCGGGGCGCGGAGTTGTACTTGGTGAGGCCCCCGCCGGCCCGCGAGTTGCCGGCCCCCTGCACAATAAGTCAGGCCCGAGAGCCAGGTGGCGGCGGTGTAGGCGTCTGGCTCGGTCTCTGCGCAGAGGGGAGGGTTGGCTGCTGGGGGGATACACTCGTGGGATCAGAGCCAGGCAGGGCCCGGGAGGGGGTTGTCCAGGGAGTGGCTGGAGAGGGAACGCGGGAACACTCCTCCCCCCCCCCCCACCCGCCACCCCCGTTGCCCTCGTTCATCTTCTGATCGGCCTTTTGTTTGCTTCGTGGTTGGGAGTTTTTTTAAAAGGTAACTCCGGAAGGCTGTAGGCTCCCAGGGTGGAGAAGGCCGGGAGGGTAGGGACTCGCTGGGGGTGGGGAGGGGTGGGGAGGTAAGAGCACTGGATGCTGCGGACGGTGTCACCTGACAACAGGTGTGCGGGGTGGCGCGCCCCGCCTCCACTCCTGGGACCACGGATCGCTCAGGGATCTGGTCAGTAGATTGGAAGATTCTTTCAGACAAGATGTTAGGGAAAATACTGCACAGTTTGAAAGCGAGAAACATCTGTACAAACAGCTAAGGCAAACTTTGAATTCAGCAATTACAATTACCATGAAATCCTTGTAAGAGTTTAATGATCCAATAAACAGCATATAAAAATAGACAATTAGAGGGGCCTTCCTGCTGGCTTCTCTTTTTCTTCCACCTTTGTGGTTTGAGGTTTTACCGTTAAAGAGGGGGCAAAGTACCTTGTCCCAGGCTTCCTGCTCAGCAGACTAGGGGAGTTTCAAAGAGCTTTAAGTTTGAATGGGAGACTCTAGGTGTAAGTTAGGTGGAATCCACCTGCCTGCAGGTGCCCTCAGAGCACTTATTGACTCTGAAATGCCCACCTTATGCCTGCAACTGGGAATTAGACCCCTTGTACAAACGGACTAGAGTCGGACAGTGTCATCCCAGTCTTGCACAAAAGCCTCTCCAGTGGGGATAGATTTGCTTTAAAAATTTAAATTTTTTTCTTAAAAAAAACAAAAAACAAAAAGCCAACCCAAACCGGAAGACCCTTGAGTCTTTAAATTCTTCCCCCATCTAGTTTTAGGAGGAGAGCAGGAAATCTCTTTATTCTGTTACTTTGTTTTAGCCTACCAATGCTGATAGCTAGATAAGGTATTAAGGAGGGAAGAGTTTAAGTGAAAATTACTTGAGGTAGGGTCTTTAGAATGAGGAGTGGTCTGGACTACCACTTGTGACACTCTAACACACAGCTCCAAGTCACTGGCGTGGTCCGTACCCAAGGGACCAGGGGCAGGGAGTGGGACATCTTTGTCTGCCATTTCTTCTGGTCCTGGTGACAGTAGAACTCTGAGACCCCTTATCCTTTTCCCATAGAGAGGCTTGGAGTACATGTATTCTGCACTCTGGGACCTGCCTCTAATACGTTCAGAGCTAATGCTGTCTCTGGTCATTTCAAGTTGATTTATTAAAATAAACCAAAGTGCAAACCCCAAGCTGTCAAAACACAGTAAGAACCTATATATGCTATTGATCAGAATTACAGCAGCTTCTACTTTTTGTTGGATTGTGTCTTTGGGTTCATGTTAGGTTTTTTGGAGCTCCGTTCTTGGCACATATGCTAGGAAGGAGCAGGGTTTGGGAGGCCCATGCCAATCCTCTGGGTCCTCCCCCACATTCTATAGTTCTAGAAGCACATTGGAGGCCATCCCAGCTCTTACAAGAGAGCCTAAATGGGTTCTGAAGAGTTGTATAGCTTGTTTGCTTGGATCAAGCCTGCCAGATTCATATCTAGCTGTCTTTCAATAAATAATTCCTGAGAATCACCTCTGAGTCAGGCGCTGGGGTCAGGAGCATGATCAAGAGATGCCCAGTCCTCATCCTTGGGAAGGTAATGCAAAGAGAAGACAGGCAAGTGGCTGTTGTAAGGTTGGTGCAGAAGGCCACAGTAACTCTCATGGTAGTCCCCAGAACAGTGACATAAGCAGGAGCAAGCCCTTCCTGGGTATAGAAAAGCCAAGTAGGAATTGACTGGGCAGAGGAAGGCAGATGTGGATAAGTGTTTGAGGCCTGGGGAGCCCCATGTGTTGAGTCTTAGAACAGTGAGAATAGAGGTCATATGGGGGAACTGCTAGGGGCTCAGAATGGCTGAATCCTAGAGGGAGTCAGGTAAAGCTAGAAGAAACCATCAAAGGCTCTAAGTAGGAGAGAGACGTGGCTAGATGTTCTTTATTCTTACTGGGAATACTTCAACCATTCAGCAAATACTGAATGGCTTCTAGATGCCAACCACATCCAACCAGGGTCCTCCTCTATTGAAGCTCACATTAAACTTTTCCTTTGATAGTCTTCCATTGAAATGGCTATCTTAAAGTATGGCACAAACCTTTAAAAGGGAGAGGAGGTGGGAAGGAAAGTTTCCTCTTGAAGCAGGAAGACAATGCCTTGCTATTGAAAGTTAGTGCAATTCCTTTAGCGCAGATCACGAGCTTGGGGGTTTAGGTGAAGTTTTAATTCCAGACTAGCCTTCTGGAAACTCTTTCTTAAATAATACTTGTGTTTGGCTTCTGTTTTTAACCTCACTACAAAAACCTGACATACAAGGAAGATACATGTGCTGGAACAAAATTTGCAGTTTAGGATTTATTTATTATCCCAATTTGTCCTACTCTCCTTGTTTGTAATCCCTTGGCTCACTGAAGGTGGACCGTAAGTCCTTTAATCATCCAGCTCACTTGATGATGTAGTGTTTTATGAATGGAGAGAGATGTTTCTTCTGATTGGCTAGTGTACCAGAGCAAGTCTCTCTTCTCGGCCAATCAGAGGGCTGTTTCTGAAGCCCGGCTCTGTGAGTGATAGTTGTGGAGTAGATCCTTGTGCCTCTGGGGACATGACAGCAGTGACACTGTTAATCATCTGGTATGATGGGAGTAAATGGAAGAGAATGCCGTCAACGGGATTAGTGTCCCACGCTTCACAATTAAGGGCCTCAGGCTGGCTGTCACGATTGGAGTTGATGGGAAGTGACAAATGCATGCGGACACGTGGGCATTTATCCAGCTGCAGGGAGTGGATGGTGCGGTCCTCCCTCGGCAGCAGTGACTTGAACCACTGATTGCTCAGATTCCTCCATCCTCAGGTGCTGGAAATAGGGCCGTTTGACTAGCAGCTCCCCAGCAGTTCTGGTCAATATTTCATTCGGAATCAATATGCATGAATTTCATTGCTTGGATAATAAAAGACTTCACAACCGCTGGTTACAGTGGTTTTGTAAGTGCTCTGATAAAGAGTTGTCTATGCTGTAGCCTTAGCGGAGGTCAGTCATTTAGAGATGCGAGGAAGCTAAGTATTTCTGTCTGGTCTCTTTCATCTTTTACCGAGCTAGTCTCATGGCAAGAGAGAGGAGGCAGGAACCATAGAATTATCAGGGAGTGGGAAGGCCCCTTCGTGGCTCCCACTTTAGCTGTCAGTGCAGTTGTGGTATTCCCTTCCTGGGAATCCCTAAGGTGACTCCACGAGCTCCCAGAATTTTGAGGATATGAGTTCCCACAGGGACTGGCCAGGTATGTGTCCATGAATGGTCTCACTGAAGGTGCCTGACTGATGTCCCACTTGCCATATCTCTGAGTCCTGTGGCCTATGACCTTTGGAAACGCTGCCCTCATCTTTGTCAAGAGAACCCCATCTACTGTAAATGCCAACTGATCAGTCACCATCCAGCCAGTATTTTAGAGCCTACCAGATCACAGATTGTTGGGGGCCTGGTAAGCAGAGCCCACTGGTGTATCTGTTCACAACAGACAAGGGAACTGGTGGTGATGATACAGTGTAGCAACTGCTAAGGTCGAGGAGGTTGGTTTCACAGCCAGCCTTCTTCCTAGTCCTGTGCCATGAGGACAGATCACATGCCCTGTCCCATCTCGGTTTGTGGGAGGCCTGTGGTTAGAGACTTGCCGCTCACTCAAGCCTGGCTAACTTCTCCATACAGCCGTTCTCCACCAGTGTGTGACTCTGGGTAAGCTTTGGGCTTCTGCAAGCAAGGTTTGCATCTATTGTGATTGACTTGTAGTCAGAGGGGTTGCAGAGGTAAAGACCACAGAGATCCCTTCAGGATCAACCACAGAACCTTCATTTCCAGTCAAAAAAGACCCAGCTAAGATAATGTGCCATGATGAATGAATGCCAAGGTTGCCTGAAGCCATGTAACCATCGTCAAAGCACATGGGGCCCTCTCTAGGGGTGAGGACTTCCAGTTTCTTGAATGGGGTGCCCTCCTGGATGATTAGTCCAGGAAGGAGTGCACAGTTTTGTCGGTTTGACAAGATAGTAGAGCTTTTTCTCTTTTGAGCAACATCAGTGCCTTGAGAAGCCAAGTGTGTTAGAAGCCACATTTTCTGTGACAGGGGACCATCCAACTCAGACGAGGCTGGATGCAGGACATGGCTCACATAGGACCCAATGGGCTTTGGCTGGCTGCTCACACCCTGGTTTCATGGTCAATTTTTACCTTGGTTTGTTGTGTGATGGAGCTGGCTGTTTTCTCTGCTCACTGGATATCTAAAGGACATTTCTCAGCTGCTCTTGGGGTTAGGTGAGACCATATGACCAAGTTCCAGTCAGTGAATCATGGTTAGTAGTGGTATGCCCCCTTCCCCCTCAGGCCTGGCCCTTGAGGGCCTCCATGCATTATCCTCCATGCCCTTTTCCCTTCTGTGGTAACCCTGAGAATTGCGCTGTGAGGGATGGGAGGGGTCTGGGCCCATGACTCATGTGCAGTAGCACCAGCCAATCATGGAAACCCACTTTGGACTTTCACGAGGGAGAAACAAGCTGTAGGGGCTTGTTTGTTAGAGCAGCTGGTGCCATCCTTGCCAGTATGAATAGCCCACATCATCTTTCCAGGAGGCGGTCTCTTTTCAAATTATACACGTTGTTGTTCTTTTTATTGACCGTCCTGAGCACTCACTCCGTCAGTGCTTGTCAGGCCCTGTATATGCATGTTTTTGTTCTGTTCTCCCACCAACTGCTCGGCGTCCATTCTGTCTTCATCCCCGCTTGATGGTAAGATAAGCTCCGAGGGTGACATTATGTCACATGCCCAAGGACACATAGGCAGGAAGCAGCAGAGCCACAACCCGAATGAAGCCAGCCTGACTTTGGAATTTGTCCTTAACCCTAGTGCTCAATGTCTACGTCCATCACAGCCACTCTCTCCCCATGGTGGTGCCTGGCCATGGCCGCGCATGTCTCCACAGACCCCTGAAGAGTGGAATGGACTGGGCAGACTTGCGGGTTTATCTGGAGACTGCCCAGCTACAAGGCGATTTTCTGAAAGATATTTTTAAAGTTAGCACGTATCACTGGATGTCAGAGGCTGCATGGCTTCGCCAGAATTCTCTCCGAGCTGTGGCTGCAGCTTGGGGACCTACAGTTAGAAATGCGGGAAGAACATGGGGAGGGGTGAGGAGCAGGAGCTGCAGGGTCAGCCCTGGGGGATGAAGACGTGGGGCTGTGTTATCAGGAGCCTGACCAAAAGTTAGGTGTGAAGATGTTCTCCTCTCAGCAGAGTGACACTTGGGGATCCGTGATGTTGAAGGTCCTGCCTGGGACCCAGGGACTTAGGGACGAGCTAACCACCTGGCACCAAGTCGCTTGCAGTGCAGTCCGGCGGGGGAGGCAGGTGCACAGATACATTCCAGAAGGTGAGCTTCGGAAACAGGGAGCAGCAAGTGATGCCAGTCAGCGGTCGGGTCTGAGGACAGGGATGGCATGAGCACCAGCGCACTGGGTCGGAAAAAGGACAAAAGGCGTCAGAGGCGGGGGAGTTATTCTGGACCCTGCATCGCAGGGCAGGAAGTCAGGGCGGCAGGAAGCAGTGCCTCAGAAACAGGCAAAGGATGCTGTTTGTGGCCGGCTCAGGGCGACAGGGAACATGCAGGGGGGACACACATCCTCTGGCCTCCATGGAGAGAACCTGGAGCTGAGGATGATAGGTGAGGAGAGAGAGCTGAATCAAGACAGGGAGGCCGAAGAGAAGGGAAGAGGCCCGAGAAGTTACGAGGTGGGTTCAACAGAGCTTGGCTCATGGCTGGGCACTGTGAAGATGGGCAGAGAAGTAGGGCCCAGGCTGACTGCTGCTTGGTGACTTGGGACATGAGGTTGTCACTGCTGGGGCTGAGAAACCCAGAGGAGGGAGTTCCAGGTGCCCATGGGACTTTCAAGTGGGTCCTTGCCACAGGCAGTCAGAACAGAGCCCTGGGGCCACAGCTAGGTATGTACTTGGGAGGCCCCAGCATGTCCATGTAAAGGCTGGAGTGGAAGGGAAGCACCAGGAGCATTTCGAGGGCCCATCAGGCTCGTGAATGCTAATGGCTCCTCTCAGGGACAGGACATTGACTGTTTGCCACAGAGGCAGCCCCAAACATACCCAGACAGCTCTGCCTGGGGATGGGAGCTGATACCAGGGCTCTGGGAAGAACAGGGCTGAGCTGCATTAATCATCACTGACCATAGGCCTCTCCTGCTAAAGGAAGGGAAATGTTCAGATCTGAAAATTCCTAGTCCAGAGGTGTGGGATTGGTCCGTGAAACACATTTGTACTATAGGAAAAGACTGCTGGGAAGGCCCATGACAGTTTTCCCTGCAGACACACATGTGCACACGTGTGTATGTATACTACTTCCTGCTCAGAGTCCGCATGGACACCTGTTTGCAGGGACTCTTTCAAAATGGAGCCCATTGCAGGAAGAAATGGGGCCATTTAATTTTTTCAGAGAAACTCAGGCCCTTCTGGGGTTCTCTTTAGCTTGCAGTGATCAGTTAAGACTCGGTGCCCCTTGATGAGAAATGTAAGGTTCTCACCATAATTGTCCAGCCACCACCTCCACTGCCCCGTTAGAGTGCCCAAGAATCTGCTGTCTGCTGTTTTGGCTATCTGTGTCAGGCAGAAGACTTGAGATGACCTTATTCGTCACCCTGATGTTATATGGACCACAGTGTGTTCCGAATATAGGGTTGGGCATCAGTAACAAGGACTCCTAACTCTGTGGCCTCTGCTGGTGTTGTGGCATGGCCTGTTGGAGCTGGAGTGACCTACATAGCCCACAGCCTGACCTCAGTTTACCAGTAGAGAGTCCTGCCCATTTGTGAACAAATTCAGTGAACAAATGTTCAGTTGAACATAGATGTCCTCTGGGAAATGCTTGCCTGGTACCCAAGGATAGGCTGAGGCCTCTTCACAACCCCTCTCCCTCGCTGCCTTTCATGGTTATCACTTAAATAACTGTAGGGTTATTGCATCTCTCTCTGCCCCATGAGCTCCAGGAGAACAGAGAAGATCCCACCTGCCTTGTGCCTTGCTGTCTCCATTCCCCAGCACAGTTCCTGAAGCGAGTGCATGAATGACTTGAATGCTCTCATTGAACATCTGAGACCTTGAATCCTCTTAGCACATGGGTAGACCTTACTGATGCTCTACTAGGAGTGCAGCCAGGGGCCGCCCTCTAAGAGCCTGCCTTCTGATGGGAGAGATGGGGGCATAGCCACATCATCGTGTTGTCATGGGCAAGGCAGCCCAGGGGTGGAGTGGCTGGATCTGAGCACTTGGGGAAGGGTTGGCAGAACTCAAGTGAGAGGGATAGTGGCAGTCCTGGCCAAAGGGCAGGGCCCCTGCAGGGGAGGGCATTTGTGGGGAGCTGTGTGTGACTCCCCCTGTGCCCAAGTTTGGAGCACCAGAGGTATAGGGTGAAGCTGATGGCTGTGCCAGGCCTTGATTTTCCAAGGGTGTTGATTTTTCCTCAGGAATTTGGCAGCCAGAGAAAGCTTTCAGATCAGAGCCCTTAACCATTCAGGCATTTCTGTACCAGCCTGGAGGGCAGGGCGATTGGAGAGTATGGCCCACTGTGGAGAGACCTCTTCAGGAGATGTTCGTGATGGCCTGGATTCAGTCACAGTCGGGTAGACAGGAGAGGCCTTCCGAGAGTTGATGGAGACAGAGTATCCTCTGGACTCGAGTGGCATTTTGGATGGAGATGGGGAGGAGGAGCAAGGAAAGACAAGCACTTCTCCATCTTCTCTAAGGACAGGCCCAGCTAACAGACTGGAAGTGTTCTGAGGGCCTGTGATTACAGCCCAGCATCCTGCTGAACTCTGGTGAGCTGTTCTTGGCCCCACAGAGAAAGGATCATGAAGTAGAGATGCTGCTTTCATCAGACGACCTAGGTAGCAGGCTTTCCATCATTGCTGGGGGCGGGTGTCATAGTTTTACTTCACGAAGGCTTCCGTGTGTGTCCATCTTGGTCTCAAGGATATGAAAATGCAATTATTGAACAAGTGTGTAGGACATCGCCGAGAAATCCCATTGCCTTTTACATTATAGGGCATAAAGGCAAGGCACTTAAGAGCACTCATTGTCAGAGTAGCGTTGGAGCGGAAATGGCCGCTGAAATGGATGTTACCATATCAAAGGTGAAAAGCATTGCTGTTCTCTTTTCAGGGGCGAGGTGCTCCAGCAGAGGGCCCCAGTTGGGCTCGGTGGGGGCTCGGTGGCTGCAGGCAGTAGCCCTTCCCCTAGGGGCCGGGGAGCATGGGCTGGGGGGCAGACACTGTTCCCATGGTCCTGACGTCTGTGCCTCTTGCCTCCACAGTGTGTTTTACTGATCCACCTCCAGGGCTGCCGCCATGTCGAGCCGGGGTGGGAAGAAGAAGTCTACCAAAACTTCCAGGTCCGCCAAGGCGGGAGTCATCTTCCCGGTGGGGCGGATGCTGAGGTACATCAAGAAAGGCCACCCCAAGTACCGGATCGGAGTGGGGGCGCCCGTGTACATGGCCGCTGTCCTGGAGTACCTGACGGGTGAGTACACCTGAGTCCCCCTAGGGGGACCCCTGGATTTGCGTCGTGGCGGTCCGGACACCCTATAGGGATTGAGCCGACCATGGGGCTCCTTTTCTCTTGAGACTTTTCAAACCTGCAGAGAAGCTACAGGAGTAGAACAATGGACCTTTTCACCCGGATGCCCCAGTTGTTTACATTCTGCCCTGTTAGCCGTCCATTTGGAAATTTCTTTAATCTCCCAACATTGGTCTTTGTAGTTTTTTGGTGTGTGTGGTTTTTTTGTTGTTGTGTTTTCTTTCCTGATCCAAGATCCATTTCAGGATCCTACATTTCTTTTAGTTGTCAGGTTTCTTTAGTCTTATTTAAGTTGAAACAATTCCTTACTTTTTTTTTTTCCTTTAAATCTTCCATGACATGGATGTTTTTTGAAGAGTGCAGCCAGTTGTGTTGCAGAATGTCCATCAGTCTGTGTTGATTTCATGCTTGCATTTGGGTTGAGCACTTTTGACAGGGGGATTGCCTAAGAGCTCTTGTGTCCATGTCTAGTATTGTGTCAGGAGGCACCTGAGTTTGTCCTGCTGTTGGTGATTCACTGGGGTCCTATGGTTAAGGATTTCTGCACAGCCTGAATCACGGTCTTCCCCCAAAGGCTTTGGCATTCCTGGATGTTCTTACCTGAACCGGTTATTGCTGTAGTGGTTATGAAAGAATGCTGTTTCTGTTTCTGTCATTTCTTCTGCTTGTATTAGTTGGCATTCTTCTGTAAAGAACTTATTTTCCTTCTGCCTTTCCCTCTTTCTTTTCTTTGGACTCGCAGCGTTGCTTCAGGGACATCTTTATTGGGTTATACACTACACATCAGCACCCAGGATGGGTGTCTTGTCTCTTGTCTCATTGTCTCACATTTGACATTCAGGCCATTTCTGCTGTCCTTTGTGGTGGCCTCTTCCATTCTTACACATTTTCTTGCTTTCTTCCACAATGAGATATTCTAGTCTCACCCTGAATTTCCCCAGCCCCAGTCTCAAAATCAGCTATCTCTATCAGGGGTCAGGGGCGGTCCTTTTACCAAAAATAAATTTATTGGTCTCACTGGTGGCTCCATGGCCACTGCAGGAAATCAGCTGAGGAGGGATATCACCCCCATCTGTAGTGACTCGAAAACCAGCCTCAGAGCGTAAGAGAGCTTGCCTGGGGCCTCATAGAGCAAGTAAGGAGCTGAGAAGGGACCCAGATCCTGCTGGGTCATTGTAACACTTTTACTGTTTAGTGCTCCATGCTCCTCGGGGTGTGTGGCAGGAAGGGCACCCGCGATCTTGCAGCCACCTCTCCCACAGCCAGACAAGGGGACTTAGCAAGACATGGTGCCCCTTCCAAAGTGATAACACACAGCAGGAACGCTGGATCACTTCTTGATTCTCCCATCTCTCAGTGAGGCAACACCAAAAACATGGTCCTAAAAACATGGTCATATGAGAAATCACCGGTGGGTTATAGTTGGGAGGCGTCCGCACTTCTGGGACATTTAACCCTCTGCTTCTCAGATTCTCAGAGGCAGCATGCTTGGTCACATGAGCTAGGTGTGGTTCTTCTCATTCTAGACATGAGGAACCAGAGGCCCAGAGCTTGCGACATGCCCAGAAAAGCCATGTGGAATGTTGGCAGTCGGGGGAGAAGTTACTAGATAGGAGGCAGAGGACTTTGTTTCGTTCTGGCTTGTAGTTTACATGCTGTGTGACCCAGAGTGATTCACTTAACCTCTCTGGACCCCGGTTTCCTTACAACTCAGATGTTGACAACAGCCCGTGCTCCACCAACTCCAGACTGCTATGACAGCCAGAGGGCTTTGAGTATGATGGGAAAGCTGACGTGCTTGGCATACCCAGTAAGGCGGTGGTTCCTGGGTCCCGAAGGCCATGATGTCCCTGTCACTGGGATGTCCACAGATGCTGTCATTAAGTCAAGTATCAGATCAGTTTCATTTCTTCCTTCAAGCTTCTGTTTTTTAGTTGGCAGGGTGTGGGGCAATTGCTCCAGCATATCCGAGGCAGTACTGTTTGTGCTTCACAGAAAGTCTGGATGTCTTCCTCATCTGTGGCTGGCCGGCTCTGGAACTGAGCACAGTGCTCCTGACTTTGAGGTCAGTGGGCCCTTTGCTTCTGTTTGCACCCACACCCCCTGTGCCTCTCCCCAGCTCTCGTGGGTATGTGGCAGTGGTCACAGAGGGGTGTGGGAATGGCCAGGGCTGCCCATCACTAGCACTGGACAGTAACTCAAGGCAAGTTTTACTCAGGTGTCAGCCACGTTAACCCCTGTATATTAAGAATAATATATATTTTTACATTTTACCAAGTCCTTCTGGCTAGTTCACTGAATCTGAGCCATTTTTTTTTTCTGGCTGTATACAGTGCTGAGTCACTGGCTTGACCATTGCCCTATGCCTGTCCCACTGTGGTGCCTGGCCCATGTGACAAACACTTCGGGAGACCTCCTGAGATATTAGTGCTGTGCTTAGTCTTGTAGTGGTCACTTGTGCCCTGTTGCCAGATGGGGTAGTAGCTGAGCTCTGGGGCCACATCCAATGAAAACACTGTTCCAGGCCTCAGAAAAGCACTGCATGCCCGCACTGACAGACTGGTGTTAAGCACCTTGGCTTGCGATGTGACAGCATGTGCATATTGGAAGTCCTGATTGTTTGCCCCCTCAGAACTTTGGTTTTGTTCCATGAGTGGGATGGGAAGGCAGATGCTCTGCTTTTTTATTTTGCTTCCCTCCAGACATTTTCTCATTCATTCTACAACCTGTTGAGCACCTGCTGTGTATCAGGCCCCATGCTAGGCTCTGTGCGAGAACACAGGAGTGACTACGGCAGAAATGGTCTCTGTTCTGTGCCGCTCATGGTCAAAGCTGAAGAAAGAACCAAGCAGCCCAGATGGTTACCACCTGGGATAGACGCCATGGAGAGCATGAACCAGCCAAAGCAGGGCTCAGGCACCTGGGCGCCTGGAGAGGAACTGGCTCAGGAAGGCTTCTGGGACAAGGAGCTCTCAGCAGAGACCTGGAAAAGGAGGTGGGGACCATCAGCCCCATGAGAGCTGGAAGTGGGGCTGTGCCACCCACTCACCTGTGCTCCAGGTGCCTACTGGGTGCCAGCCTCAACCCAGAGCTCAGGGAAGATCGAGGATGAGGGAGGAGCCCATGTGCCAGCCCTGGAGTAGCTCAGGGCCTTGACCAGGGTGTGGCCCAGACATGGTGCTCCAGCATGAGGCGTGTGAGCCAAGTCCCAGCCAATCAGCAGGACCTTGCTGAACGTGTCTCTGGCCCTAGTATTGAAGCTGGAGCTTCCTCCCCCAACAGAGCTTTTTGTTCACAGACAGGTACAGGCAAGAAGAAGGCAGTGCTGTGGGTTTGTGTTAGATGGAGGAGGCTTGTTAACCAAAGCCCCTCTGCTGGTCTAGCTGTCACCCAAAGGGCCCTGTAGAGGGACTGTGTTCTCTGTGTGGCCCAGACTCTTCTAGGTGGTGCACAGAGCTGCAGGCCTAGCAAGGGAAGTGCATGGCTGATGCCCTTCGGCATGGCTGGGCCAGGCCTCCAGCATTCAGCAGGCCCCAGTGGAGAGATGAGGGGTCTGGATGAGGTTGCTAATAGGACAGTTGAGCTACCAGGGTCCTGCTGAGACTAGGTGGCTGCAGAGCAGGGAGCTGATGTCTCCCTGGTGTCCAGCCCTGGGGACCAGATGGGATGCCACAATGTTCAGTGGATGTCACATAGAAGCAGTAGAGCTGGATGGTTAAGATGTGGACCTAGGTGTCCACAATTTCATAATTGTGGCCTCAGGCCGGTTGCTCACATTTCTGGGCTGTGGTTTGATTATCTGTACCCTGGGGCTAGCGGGGACTGTCCTAGATACTGCAGTGAGGGGACGCACGGGAAGGGCTCATCCCCTCCCCACACACAATGTAAGGGCCCACATCTGACCCTTAGCATTGGGGTTAAGGCAGAGAGAGGAGGAAGTCCCTAATACCCCCACTCTGGCAGTTGACGTTACTTCCTTTATGATGGTGATGGGGCTGTCACTGCCCACTCACGCGTGTGGACCTTCAGCTGCTGAGAGCCCACCGAGCCTCACCGGCACCTGCAGAGGATGCCTTGGCGGCCTCAGTCCTGCTCTCTCTGGTTTGTTTTCAAGCAGCACTTAAGTCCTCCCCCTAAAGCCTGTGCCAGCCTCAGCACCAAGATGTCTGTTAGCAAACTCATCTGTCTGATGTTGGAGGCCCCTTCCATCCTGGGCACCTGGCACATGCATGGACATCTACCTGAAGGAGTTTTTAGTCAGCCAGGAGCTGGGCATGCCAGAGCAGAGGCCCACCGGCATTCAGAATGTCTGAGCCAAGAGTGGACCTTCAGCCTGGGAGCCATCAGAGCCCAGTGACACCCCCCAACCATGCAGAGCATGTTGTCATGGGAGAGGGACCCCATTTTCCTCCTTATGGCCTGCTCCAGGCTGGAGTGGGTGTGGGAGGAGGTTGTAGCCTTGCATCTTGCTCTGAAATGTGAAGCTGGCCTCTGTTTCTCCTCTTGGGTCCAGAGCCCAATAATCTGTCATACTTAAAAGGCAAAGGCAACCTCTAGAACAGCCACCAGACAGCTCCTTCCCCAGATCCGTGGGTTCCTGGCTCTGCTTCCATGCTGGGCTCTCCAGAGTTCTTCCCAAGAAATGTGACACTGTCCGTTGGGGCAGCCCCTGTCCAGCCATCACCTTTACCCCATGGTACTGTGGTGCTTGTCCCCTCCATGACATTTAAATGATAACATTTAAGGGAATAGGGAAGTTGACTTGGATCAGTTCTGAAAGCCTCTGGAATCTCTCCCCTGTGCCCAGCATAGCACTGCTGGAAGGTATAGATGTGAGATGTGAAATGAGCAACTTGTGGCGTGGCTTTTGCCCCAGTGAGATGTCCAGTGATTTTGGGACACATCATCCCAGAGACCAATAAAGGAACAGGGCAGAAAAAGGGAGAAGTGTAAAAGGTGCTTGAGTCCTACTGTTGGGGGTGGTGGGGGAAAGCAGTGGTAACTGAAAAGTGCATGGAAGAGCAGAGAGCAAGCACCCTTGTGATTTGTTGCTCTTTTTTCCCCCTCAGATTTCATTTATTTATTTATTTATTTTAGAGAGAGAGCACAAGGAGGGGCTGAGGAGCAGATAGGGAGGGAGAGGGAGGAAGAAAGAATCACAAGGGGACTCCACCCTTGGCATGGAGCCTGATGTGGGGCTCAATCTCCTGACCCTGAGATCATGACCTGAGCTGAAACCAAGAATCGGATGCCTAACCAACTGAGCCACCCAAGCATCCCTGATTTGTTGGTCTTAAATCACGCTGAGGGTCAGCATTGCTCCAGCTGTGTGTAGCAGAACCTAAGTGATGAAATTTAAGAGGTATTCTACCAAAAAAACACAGCTCCATGGCCGAGATAGGAAGACAGCTCGATTCACATCTCCTCTGAGATGGCTGTATGAATAACTTCAGAGGAGTTTCTCAGCGAAGGAATTTGTTTTAGTTTGGAAACCACCAAGAAGCAGCTGTGTTTACTGCAGGACTCTTCAGAGCCTTTACCATGTGGGTGTCCCTGTGAATCTCCATGGGAAGGAACTGTCATCCACATTCGTTCCCAAACTTTTGTCACAGAAGTCTCTCAAGGGATACCTTACAACACCCTGCATGGTGCAGCGTGGGGGACCCTGGTACGGCTTACTGCCATGACAGCAGCACAGTGTGGCAGGCTAAGTGAAGAAACAAAACTGAAAGCCTCCCCAAGAGCAGGCTTTGGTTTGTTCCGTTGAGGCGCAAAGCTTGGCTCAGAGGGGCCCAATGCACCAGCAGCAGTGCATCAGTGTTCACTAGGTGAGGTGGTGTCTTGGGAAGCCCGTAGCATATATTTCACTAAGCTGAGTTGCTCAGATATTAACTTGGCGACAGCTTGCTAGACCCCAGGCCAGACAGTAATGTACCCGACAAAAGTCTGGCCCAAGGAACTGACTCCCTAGAAGGGAAGCACTTTTGGAGCCATTTACCCAACCAACCCCTGAGAGAACAGGCCTGGCTCCTGTTTATCAGATCCAAAAAGATAGGCAGTGACATCTTTTTCTTTCTATTCTTCCTTCTTTCTTCTTTTTTTTCTTTCCTTTCCTTCCTTCCTTTCCTTCTTTCTTCCTTCCTTCCTTTCTTTCTTTCTTTCTTTAGTGCAGGAACCCTATCCCATAGCCTGATTACAAACCTTATGCTTTAGCTTCCCTCCTAGTACTCAGGCTTGTTGCAAAAATCCAGTCCACTCTCAGAGGGTTTCTCAATATTAAGGAGGATGGAAAGCTCTCGAGACTGAATGTGGATACCTTGTGATAAGTATGGACCCTCCCAAGATAGCCACTGATGTGGGTTCCTAAATTGTGTTCCGTTTAAAAACCCAGTTTAAATCCAGTTTAAAAACCCATGGAGAGCATGAACCAGCCAAAGCAGGCCTTTGGATTGCATTTCTACATAAGGATCCTGCTACAAAGTAGGATTGCATTTCTACATAAGGCTGTGGCTAGAATTTTTTTTTTCTGTCTTATTTGGATCTAATCTACAAAATGATGAAGACCTCTGGATTTCTGTATTCTTTTCTTCTCTCTCTTTAAAGATCTATTTATTTGAGAGAGAGAGAGAGAGAGAAAGCGAGTCGGGGGTCTGTGGGGAGGGGCAGAGGGAGAGAGAGTCCCAAGCAGACTGTGTACTAAGCACAGAACCTGATGCAGGACTCAATCTCATGACCCTGAGATCATGACCTGAGCTGAAACCAAGAGTCAGTCCCTTAACGAAGTGAGCCACCCAGGCACCCCAGATTTTTGTATTCTTAATCCCTCACTCCTTCCATTTTCCCAAGCCCTGTCCCCTCTAGAGTCCATGTTTTAGACCTGGTCATCCCTCTCCTGTCTCGTCAGGGACCAGAGCCTCCCCCTTGTCCAGTCAGCCCCTGGCACCTTCTTCTGGCAGATGCTGTCATGGGAAGCTGCTGTGGGGAAATAGACAGGGCCAGCCCCTGACCTGGGGAATAAGCAGGGTCCCCTGGGTGACCTTACAGCCACTTTGCAGACTAAATGGGGCCCCGCCCTTGTACCTGACTGTGTCCTACGACAAAAACCCAAGGAAGAGGGATGGCTCTTAAAAATATACCTTGCTGTCTGACTTGGCTGATGAAATGATTATCTTCTGCCCAGGTTTCAGCTTGCTTGATTTCTGATCCGTAAGTGGGTCAGGTGTTGCATATCCCTTTGGTATTAGGGGTTGGGCTGCATTCCGGCCCCACCTTGTATCCTCCAAGTACAGGAGGGGGAGCCCTCCCTGTCCACAGCACGCCCTGATACACATACTCGTTTCAGCAAACATCCATCACATTCAGTGTTTCTGGCCTGGGAAAGGACCTGACAGGCTTGGCACATTGAGGTAGGTAGAACCTGCACTTGGCTCTGTCACTTACCTGGACTGCCTAGCACTTTCCCATCTAGGACACCCGAGTGTGTCCTGTACTCATGCAGCTAAAAATAGCGCAGGAAGAGGAGGACAGCCAGACTGGCTCCTGATGCCTCGAGGCCCCCTGAGTTCCTCATGAGTCTCTGGTGTGTTAGCCGGACCACTTCTACCTTAGACTCACTTCAGGCCAGGGCCCAGCTAGCTCTCATGAGCACCTTCTTGGGCGTTCCTGCTGCTCTGGGGCTCTCAGCCCCCCACAGTGCTCCCTGTTCTGCAAAGCACTTTACTAGCTTCATTGCCCTGAACAAACCACACACACACACACACACACACACACACCCGTGCACATGTGTGCACACACACACGAGGGAGAACTGGGGATTTTAATGAGCCAGAGGGCTGCAGCTAGAAAAAGTGGGAAACACCGAAGTTGAAACTAATGTGCTACGTACCCAGTGCATGCAGACAGTGCTTAAATACCTATTCCTATTCTGGGTTATAGGAGCAACTTGTGTTTAAAAATGTAAGAAGTTGAAACTCATTCATAATTCCACTGCCCAGAGGTAGCTGCGGTACTGGATGCCTTTCGTGCATACATGCAGGAAAGGGAGTTAGATTTTAACCCAATTATTTGTTTTTATTAATATCCTTACTGATGAGCTTCAGTGATAGCCAGTCACCAAAAATCATCACCATCCATCTCACAAAGCAAATTGCAAGGTAATTCAGGAGATGCAGCACGGGCAGTCCTCCCTCTGCCTCTCAGGGGAGGAGATGATTCCATGGTGGGAGACATAGGAGGAGTGCTCAGAGAAGCGGTTTATCACAGCGCACCTTTGGTACTTCCTTCATCACGTGGTGTCCGATGGCTAGGTGGGACAGGTCTCAGGCTGGAGGAGAGAGCTCAGAGATCTCCGAGGGGAGGGGTGGCATTCCCAGAGTTTTGCTACCCCTGCCGCAGATGTGAAGGGTGGTGGGACAGCACAGGGATCCCAGAAGCATGTGCACCTGCCGCAGAGCACAAACACGGAGTTCTTATCTGTCCACCACCCAGTCCTTCTGAGGAGTCCCTGAGGGGGTCCACGACAGTGTCAGCGTGACCTGGGCCCACTTCGTGGAACAGCGGCCCTGCTTCCCCTGCTTTCTCAGAGCCAGGGCATGGACTGTGGCACTGGGCTCAGAGAAAGGAAAGGCCTCATTGCTTTCTTTTGCAATCATTTTCTCCCAGTCTGTGACTGGTCTTCTTATTTTCTTAACAGCGTCTTTCACGGAGCTGAAGTCTGTGATTGTAATGAAGGCTAGCGTTTCATTTCTTTTTTTGTGTTTTGCTCCTTTGGCGTTGTATCTAAAACCTCGTCACAAAACCCGAGGTCGTGCAGATTTTCCCCTATGTTATCTTCTAGGAGTTTTATATTTTAGTGTTTTACATTCAGGTCTGTGATCCATTTTGAGTTAATTTTTGCTAAGGATGTGAGGTCTGTGTCTAGACTTTGCATGTGGGTGTGCAGCTGTTCCGACCTCTCTGTTTCCTTGAAGATGCGCTGCATTGCCTGGAAAAGCCCAGTGGTCAGGGAGGCTCCTTCTTGCTTCACTATTTCCCCATGAAGGGTCACATGCCACTTTCATTTTTGCCATCGGGTCTGTAGATGCAGAGACAAGTTCCCTAGCAAGGGTTCTGTTTTCGCTGGGGCCAGTGGAAAAGCCCACAGCAAGACCAAACTTGTTTCTGGATTCAGGCAGGGAAAAGGTATGCCCCAAACTGAGTGTGCCTCTTTCTTCTCAGGTCTTCCGTCTGGGATCACTTTATTTGTGATTGAAGTACATCGTTCAGAATTTCATTTTGTGAGTCCTTTTGTGATAAATTTTCTCAGGCTGTGGTTTTGAACATGCTTCTTTTATTATTATTATTATTTTTTTAAGATTTCTTGTATTTATTTGAGAGAGAGCGTAGAAGCAGGGGACAGGCAGAAGGAGGGGGAGAAGCAGACTCCCTGCTGAGCAGGGAACGCAATGCTGGGCTCGATCCCAGGACCCCAAGATCAAAGGCAGATGCTGAACCGAAGGCAGATGCTCAGAAGACTGAGCCACCCAGGCGTCCGTGAACATGCTTCTACCACATCCATGAAGTTTTTAGCTGCTATTTCTTCAATATCTCTATTCTAGGCTCTTTCTACTTATAAAACACAAGTCAAACACATTAGTGTCTCATTCTTTTTTCCATATCTGTTCATCTCAGTAATAATTTTCATTTCTGTCTTGCAGAACTTATTTGTAGATAATTATTTCTGCTCTGTCTTCTAGGACTATCTCCCCATTTACTAATTCTCTCTTCAGCTATATCTTATATACTATTTAATTCAGTCACTGATGATGATGATGATTATTTTGAGAGAGAATGCTGTGCAGGCCCCTGAGTTGTAGCAGGGAGGGACAGAAAGAGAGGGAGAGAAAATATTAAGCAGGCTCTATACCCAGCACGGAGCCCAACTTGGTGCTCGATCTCCCGACCCTGGGATCATGACCTGAGCCAAAATCAAGAATCGGACACTTAACCAACTGAGCCACTTGGGTCCCCCAGTGAATTTTTAATTTCAGCTTTGAAACTTTTATTTCTAGAAGTCCTGTTGGGAATTTTTTTTAATCTGCTTGGTTGTTCTTGATAATTTGTTTTCTCTTCATTTTCAAAATTTTCTTTAACTCTATTATACGTAATAACATCTACTTGAATAATTTGTTTTTTTTTCAGTTTTATTAAGGAATAAATGACACCTGTAATTGTATATATTTAAGGTGTACAACCTGATGATTTTATATCCCTATACATTGTGGAATTACCAGGTTTATCTGAATAATCCTAATAGTGGCAGTCTCTTATCATCTATTTCTGCCAGATTTTGAATCATTGTTCAGAAAGTCTACTTCTCTCCAGGGTTACAAAGGAACTTCTTCATGCTCTTCCTTGGTCTTTTTATGTTTAATTTTTTTACATTTTAACTTTGATCCATTTGAAATTAATCCTGATACATAGTGTGAGTTAGGGATTGACTTCCTTTTGTTCCAGATGGTTACCCAGTTATCTCAACACAATCAGTTCAATATCCCATCTTTTCCCTGGTGATCTGAGATGCTACCTTCACCACACATGAAATTTCTAGATATATTTAGGGCTATTTCTGGGCTTTATTTTCCGTTTGATTGGTCTGTCTAGTTACATACTTTATGTTTCTCATATTTGGTAGGTCTTTCATTGCCTTTATTTTCTTTAGTAAGTGATGTATACCAATGGTAAAACCTCCCCACAGGACACACAGTAAGACCTGCATTTCCCTTTCTGCTCTTTTTCCTTACCCAATTCTCCTGGACCCAGGAGACAGCGTTAATTTCTTATGTGTGTTCGGTATCTTTCTGAAGGTACTTTTCTTCTCCCTTTTCATTTCAAAATAAATCTTAAAAATGAAATGCCAAGGATTAATGAATCAGGTTAATGGGTACATGTGATCTCAGTGACTGACATTTATATTTGAGCCCGAATCTTGGTTGGGAGGATCTGGGGATTGCTGCTCTGCCCCAAACATCTCCCCAGAACCCCCAGACCTCTCTGCCAACCCTGAGACCTGACTTGAGACTGTGAGCGGAGGCTTGCCTGGACCCTGGGCCCTCTTGGGGCTGCACTCCCCTGGGATGACTGCTTTATAGTTCACACTGCCTGCCACGGAGCCTGTGCGTCGGCTCTAATACATGAAACCAGGCCAGTGCCTTGGAGAGCGTGCCCACACTTCCACCCTGAATCATGTTCTGAATGCTGCAGGGCCTGGTGTACTCCTTTAGCGATCCATCTGCAATGACCTATTTGTGAAAGAGGTACCAGGCTCTGGCCAGGTGCAAGGTGCCATGCGGGCTGCTGAGGGTTGAAGGGATCAGTGTTCATTTCAACAGATATGTAGTGAGGGTCTGTGGTGGGTCAGACCTATCGGAGGCCATACTCCCGACCCCAGGGCTGGGAACATGCCTTCCCCACTTCTCCCTCAGCACCATGAGCTCAGCTACCAGCACAAGGGCTCACATTGTGCAGCTGCTTCATAAGTAGTTTTTCGCTGAAGGATCATCCTCAGTTAGAGGATGATGAATTTCAGGAGGACAGAATGTTGTTAATGGCAGATGTTGCCAGACGTTGATGAGATGGGAGCCGAACCTGCCCCTGGATTTGTAAACGAAGCCGGATTCGGGTTGTGCTAATGACACCAGGGCACAGCCGGACCGGCTGGAGAAGAGGGAAGTGGCAGGGCATGTGTGGGCAGGCCACGTATGTGGCAAATGGGAAGGCATGGGAACTTTATCAAGGACTGATCTCTCACCTCTGACGCGAAAGCCACTGAGGATGTCTCAGCTGTACCTTGAAAAGGAGAGGAAGCCAGGAGCCAGCCACCTGATTTAAATAGCAACATCCCAGGAGGGGTGCTAGCTGCACCCCAGGGTCTCTCTGTGGATGACTGGCAAGAATGGTTTTAAAGCACCTCTCACCTACTGAGAGGAGAAGGAAGTGATAAGAATTCTACAGGTATATTCTCTCTTGCTGATAATTGAACAGAAAGATACCATCCAATAGAACATATTTATAGTTCTATTGCTTTCTTTGCTTGCCTGAAGGCTTCTCTAGGTCTAGTCAACCCAGAATAAAACATGGTGAAAGCAAAAAGTCACTCCTCAGAGCTATAAATACACTGTAGCGAGAAGACAGACCCAAAGGGTAGTAACCACAGTCAGACTCCCCACCCCCAATCTCCCTGTATGCCTCTCCCCACCACCCCCTCCCATGCCGGTTGCCAAGAAGTTAACTGGGCCTGGGATTTGCCATTTGCTGGGCTGCTCATCCCACCTACAGCTCCGACCCTGCCTCCCATCCCCCCTTCCTCAATGTCTTTCCTCCTTCATTTCATATCCCACCTTCCTTTTGAGGCATGTGCCTTCCAACTGATGGCCTGGAAGCATGTCTCCCTGGTACCTCAGAGGCCTGTGGTGGCTCCTGATGCCCAGGGGTCCTGTTGTGGGACTGCTGTCATCCCCGCATACGCTGTGTAGAGTGGCCTTTATAGAAGACATTTAGAGATGTCACCCGCATTAGAAGGAGGCTCTTGTTTTGCCAGAGCTCACATTTCTTGTCTGTAGGACTGTGGGAACCGTGTGGGAATGCAGGGCCTCTGGGAAAGACTAATCATAGGCCTCCCTTGCCATGGCTCTCCTGAGGGATGTCCTTCATGGTAACTGGTGACTGAGGTAGTCTGTGGTCCACATTTGTGCACAGCTTCTGTAAATCTGGGGGTTGACTGCTGGAAGTCAGCATCAGAAAATGAGGACACTTACCTTGAGCAGGGTCGGTTTCCTCGCCCTCCCACCTCCCCGCCAGGCCCTGGTGGTCCCTATTCCAGATGGAGAATGTGGCTTGTGGTTATGTTCATTTGAGGGGCATGGGGGCCAGTGCTTTGAGTACTAGGCAGAGGCTGGCCAGTATAAGTAATGAAACGTCTGCCTTATTAGTGAGCACTTAACCATGTGTCAGGCACTGGCTCACTGCTTTACATGTGGTAACTCATGGAATCCTCAAACTGCCTGTTTGGCCTAGAAGGAAACTGGGGTTTAGGGCCTAAGAAACCTCTCTCTGCAAGGCCATTCTGTGTAATAACCCATCTTGAGAAGAGCACCTCCTGCAGGCTCTCCTCAGGAGTGCAGGCCTTAGCCATTACCAGGAAAGCTCACTGGCCAGGTTGGGGGGGTGGTTTGCAGGTGCTCAGGGTCCCTAGGTCCACTTTGCATCTCCTGTGTCTCCCGTGGACATTGCAGGAGGATGCTAGGTGCCCAGTCCTGGAGGGCTGGCTCGGGTCCTCAGTGGAGCCACAGCCTGGCTGAGGCGACAAAGCCTCCTGAGAGGGGCAGACCCTGAGCAGTTGCAGGTGATGTGTGAGGGCTGGAGACAGTCTTGGGGTCTGGCCTGGGCAGAGGGGACAGGGGTCCTGCAGGGACAAGGGGTCACTGACAGGAAGGAGATGGGTTTAAGCATATGAGGGCTGGTGGCTGTTGGCATGACATGTGCTGGGCCATAGAGAAGGGGCAGTCTGGTCAGTGCTGGGAGCGCTGGCTGCATCAGCAGCAGGACAAGTGAGGTTCTGGGGGAAAGGGGAGCCACAGAGTCCTCAGAGAGGGGAGGGTAGCGCCCTGTCCGCCATGAGGAGATTATATGGCTCAGCGGCATGGAGGAGAGACCGGAGGGTTGATGGCTTCTTGCCCGATGTCCCTTCATCTTCCATTTAGGGAAGAGGGGGACAAAGCTTACAGTGGACTCGTGGCCCTCAGCCTTGGGAATCCACCTGTGCAGACAGGGCCAGCGCCTCCTCTGCTGTTACACACTCGTAATGCTCTTAAAGCAGTCATGAAAAGAACCTGAAAACTCCACATGCTCAGAACCCTTGTGAGAAGCAGGATTAAGGAGGCAGGGACAGATATCAGGGTAGGAGGGTGACATAGTGTCTCAAAGGTGAGGGGGTGCACACACCGTAGTTGCCTCTTCTCATTCACACCGCGTTTTCATTTCTTACATTTTGAAAAGACAGTTGTGCACAAGGGAAACAGCACCAAAGAGGGTCAAGTGTCTCCCTCTGATGGAGTCCCCGATTCCACCCAGAGGAGGCACCAGGGCGCCCCATCTTGGGGAACACGGTCGTGAGTGCAGGGATAGGCGTTGCCTCCACCCCCCATACCAGGGCTGTCCACCATACGCACCTTCCTCATTTCCCTCTGTAAAAGTCTGTCTGGGAAATGGCACTGTCAGGGCTCTCTAAATGAGTTTCCTCTTTACATGACACTTTTCAAATCATTTCATTTCATCAGAGCTCTCTGAATGTCCATCTCTTCCTGAGAGGAGTTAAGAGCAAATGGCTGTGATTTTCCGTATCCAAACAAACACACATACTAACCATTTCTTTGTAAATTAACAGTCTTTGAGAAGGAGTGAGGGGCGGGGCAGAGGGTCCTGCCCAGCTGTCAACCAGGGCCTGGGGGAGAGCAGGTTTCTCTGGGGCCACCCCAGCATGGCATCCTTCCACCTTCTGTCCTGGGCCTTGACTCGTGCTGTCTGGGCAGCTGGCTTTGGTTTTGCCTCTGCCCTGGCACACGCCCCATGGGGGTCAGACGAAAGCCCCCAGCCCCATCCCGAGGCAAGGACTGCCTGTGGGGCCGCTCCGGGTGCTGCATTCTATCAAGGTAAGTCTGGCAGTCCCAAGGTTAATCGGGTTCAAGTGCATTTTTCAAACATATGTAAACTGTTAAGTGTAACAGCACAGAGTAGACTGTTGATGAGGAAACACCAGGTTTTCTGTGTTGCTTTCCTTCTCCTGGCTCTCACACACGTGAGAGCATCTATGCACTTAGCCAGCCCATTATTTTGATGGAGGAACCCAAGGAAAAGAAAGGATAGTTTTCTTCCCCTAGATATCAAGCCTGGTGGGCTTTGCAAAAGACAAAGTGTGTAATCGTAGCCGCTGAAACAGCAGCTGACACCGAACCACGGTGGTAACCACGCCGCAGCTTGTCAAGTCAGGAATCCTCACCTGCCGGAAAGTGACCTCGCAATCATCCCCCTTCCATAGAAAGGGCATGCACACCTCCAGTGTGTACCGGCACGTCTTCAGCCAAGTACGTGGGCTGGGATTCACACTGGGCCTTCTGACCGCAGACCCCAGCTCTGCCATGGCACCCCAGGGGACTGCCACCCTCTTCCCCCCCACCCCCCGCCTGCCCCCGAAGACATACCAAGAAGGTGAGCTGACAGAGAAGTGCAGAAGACTCAGGGGAAGACACGGGAAGGCTTTGCAGAAAGGGAAGGGACTCGAGTGTGGGGCTGGGGTGCTGGGTAAGAGGAAGGTAGTGTTGGTCTCAAGAATCCTCCCTCTTTTTTGTTAATGTGTAGAATGTAGATTTACTTATTTTCTACTTTGAAATCAGAAAAACAGCTTACTTTAGAAACTCCCGAATTACACTGCATTTCTATCTTACTTCGAGACGTGGGGAAGGTGGGAGACTGGAGCAGATGCTCCTGGATTCTTAGGAGGGTCTGCAACGTGGGCTTAACAGCAAGGGACAACTGTGTGTCAGACTCGGAACATCTGCAGAAAAGCAACAGAAAGGCTTATTGTTACCAAATACCTTGTATCCTGCACACATACACACAATTGCTACTTTCTGTTACTGCTGTTTTTTTTCTCTTTGGAATCCTTGGCTCCTTTGAGGCCCAGGATGAGCAGACTGGAGAGCTTTGAGTGAGGCCCTAAAGCCTTGGGTTGACAGCTCGGCGGGTTTCAGACTCTGCCGCTCATCTGAAAAGGTGAGATGTGGGGGCCGGTGGATTCTAGGTCCCCGGAGGAATTAGAGGAAAGTGCGGTGCAGTCAGGATGCAGGAAACTCTGAGCAATCACTCCCCAATTGGGGTTGATTGGGTTAAGGCTTTCCAGAACGGTGTAAAACAGTTCTGAACTCCGTGAACTGCTGATGGAAGCCCGAGGAACTGAAAGAAATACAATAAACAGATTGCCTGTCATGTTGTTGGCTTTGTAGCAAATAGCTGTTTTCTCCTTGGGATTACGTGAACATTTGCTTTCCTTTGATTTCTGGTTGTTCTTTTCAATCTCTTTTGTTAGGGGAGATGCTTCAAACAGCTCCGGGGAAGCCCCCGCCTTTTGCCTTTGCAAGGTTTGTGTTTAGAGTTTGGCGCAGCCTGCACACGTCACCTGTTAGCTGTTAGGACTCTAATTCTGTAAGCCATGACTTCATCTCCCTCAAGGAAGATAGACGGAATGCTTCCCTCCAACAGATATGGTTCAGTTCAAGATGTTTGGGGTTGTGGGGGAGGGGAGGGAAGGAAGACTAAGCCTTTGGTCTCTGGGTGAACTTGGAAAGGAGACCTGTCAAAGGTATTCACGTTCAGACAGCTGGTCTGTAGCTGAAAGGCTGCCAAATAATGCCATTATTCACAGCTGTGGGAATTTTGTCAAGCGGCCTTAAAGCAGTCATGCTCCGTGAGCCTGGGGAATGGTGGGCCCAGGGCTGTCTGTGCAGTGCCCGCTGCTCGGATTAGAGAATAAGGTCTCCTTGCTGGGCCCGGCCACTAGAGATGATGTATCTGGGGGCTCACTACTTGCCTGATGGGCCCTAGCCAGGAGTGGGAACAGGAGATATTGGGGTGTCTTGCAAGTTAGATCTTAAAAGAGATCTTTAAAATGAAAACGTAGCTCAAAAGCTGGCCAGTGTTGCTCACCATTTAGCTTGGCCCCATGCAATGCTTATCATGGGGAACCTTAGCGCACCTGCAGTCCTTTCAAGAGCTGAGCCCACATGCTTGGGGTCCCACACCTGTCCGTTGTTGGTCATTGGTAACAAAGCTGTTCCTGTTGCTGGCCAGGAAGTCCTGCCTTGAGCCGGTGGAGAACCTGGTGAGGGTCTGTTTCTTCTCTTTGTAACTGCTCTTGCCCAATCTCCTCCTGTGGTTTCTTGCAGATTCCATTTGTTTTGGTTATAGCCCCCAGGGCCATGGCTCCTGAAAACTCCCTCCAAGGGAGGGTCCAAGCAGTGAGCTCTGGAAATTGTGAAAAGGACTTGCATCTGTAGGTGTGGTGCTTTCCCGATTCTTCTCTTTCCCAGAATCCTTTTCCCTTTAACCCAGGTGGTGAGGGGGGTAACAAAAAACTATATATATATATATATATATATATGTATTTTTTTTTTTTTAAGAGATGCATAAGTCCTTCCAAAATTCAAGATGAATCAGGTGCAGGAAACCCTCCCTTGTGGGAAGGCACAGGTTCCATGTAAGCTGAGGCACAGCTGAAGCCGGCTCTGGTTCCCCAGGGCCATGGCCAGAACTGTGTACAGCCCTGAGCCTGGTCTTCCATGATCCTGCTGTTGCTGTCACTCGCAAGGGTGAGGATCAGTTACAAGGAAGGGAAGTGAATGAGGAAGTTCCTTGGGGGGCCTGTGCCCTGCCCCTGTTCCTCAAAGCCAGCACCCTCTGCCCCTACAGAGTCGAGGGATCTGTTCCAACCTGACGAGCAGCTGGTGTTGCCTGCCTCCCCTCTCCCCCTGCAGCAGGCAGCCCTCTCCTGGCCAGGAAAGCCCCTTGTGATGGCTGATGCCGAAATGGGCCCGAGGACGATAGGGTGGGCACTCATGAAGACTTGGCCAGCGCTCAGTTAGTGCTCTGGCTTCCTGCCTTTGTTCGCTGTCAGATGAGGCCTACATCTTTCGAGGCTGCTTAAACTGCCCCAGCTCTCTGCCAGCTGCCATGTACCCGGGGGAAGGATGGGAGTGGAACATGCTTCTCATCTCACCTCTGAGGTGTTTCGTCTCCACCTGTCCCTTGACAAATGAGTTGCTATGGTAACTACCCTCTGGAAAACATGCAGGAGTAAACAAGATCAAGCTCTTGCTCAACTAGCTGCAGCGTGAATCTGTGCCCTACTTAGTTGTCTCCACCTGACAACCCCTCCCCACAGGTGGAACCCTTGGGTGGTAGAGGGCCAGTCCTCTGGGCATGCGCAGATGGAAGGCACGCTGGGATTTGTGGGGAGGGAAAAGCCGTGCATTTTCTTGCTCCTTGGTGAGACAGACAGAGGAATGAGACACCCGCACCCCCAACACACATGCCAGCTCTTTAGCAAGGAGCTGCAGTGCTCCTCATCCCACTGGACACACCTGCCCCTCAGGGTCACTCCACGTGGATCCAGGCTGAATGAACAGTAGGTGAGCGCACCCCTTGAGATTCCCAAGTGGAGTCACTCTGCCCATGGAGGTTTCAGCCACAGAGTAAGAGCCTGGGGGCTGGGTCAGTTGTGGGGGAAGAAAAGCTCTTGGAAGCGAGGGGGAGCTGCTGGAGAATTGATCTCCAGATCTCTGAGCCGTGGGAGCTACTTACAGGCCACTGCTGTGCTTTATATCCTTGTGTCACAGGCTGCCTGTGTCTCACCCAAAGGAGTCGCCCAAGGCGACTGAGTTACGGTGACCCCTCTCGACCTCCCTGGTCTCCGTGTCCATCATCACATCCTCACCTGCACACCCAGAAGTTAAAGGAGCAGTCCCTAAAATAAGACCACAGGTCTCCCCATGGTGGCCACCGCCCCTTCTCTTGAGAAGAGCCTCTCACTACCACTTCTGGCAGGAGGAAGAAATAAGCCATGTCCTCTTGCCTGAGAAGCCATAATTTCACAGGGGTGGGCTTAGGGCACCATGGTGGGTCTCTGCCTAATGCAGGCAGGGTAAAGCGTTCTTAGCACCTTATGGGGGAAAGGTTGTAATCCACCAGACTCCTTCTGTACATTCTGGCCCTGCAGGTACTGTTTGCCCCATGTTTCCCTGTGGCCCCAGAAAGCAGGGCACGGTGAGGAGGTGCGGGGATAGTGGGGACCAGGAGGAATGCCGGCTAAGGACTGCTCTGGTACCAGCTGTTCCTCTTTGAGCTCGCTGCTTGGGCTCCCCCCAGAGACAGCTCTGGCCAGCTCTCCTTTCTTTACCCTAGAGTCTGTGCTCGAATCAGCTGAGGCTCCTACGGGAGCTTCCTCCCCAGCCACGGGCAGGACCAGAGTGTTGCAGGTGTGGTGCCGCCTCCAGAAGTGGAGGAGGAAGAAGCTCAAGCTTGGGCCCATTTCTGTATCATGGCATGTGGGACTTAGGATCCCTTGGGCCTCCCGGGCCCCCTTTCCTGCTTGGCCGAGATAGGTCAATCTCTGCTGGGCGTTGGAGCCCACTGCCACCATCATGTACAGGGAAGCCTCAGCTAAATTTGAAGGTGGGCTCTCTCCCCCACCATCTGCCCTCAGGCTGTGGGGGGAACAGCCCCGTTGAGATTAATGCTTAAGGGTGGGAAATGTGCTGGTTCTCATCAGGTCCTCATTGGGGCCTCATTGTAGTGATTCTCAAATGGGAAATTCAAGGTGAGATGCCTGGGAGCATCAAGTAGGTAGGGGTCTCATGGTGTCTCTGGGTGTGGGGGGATGTATCTTCAGTGATGCGATTACCGAGTTTCTGAGTTCCTGCCTTGGGTTCCAGGTGGAAGCTTGTTCAGGCTGTGGCTAGTTCTCCACCGCTCCCAGGAGGAGAGTTTGTGTGAGGAGTCAGGCCTTTTTTCAGCATTTTATGCCCTCGTTACCGCCCTGGGTCCAGCAGCTAGCCCTCCTTCATGTGGACCATGGAATATCATAAAGTTTAAGCACAGGACCTGTTCTCCGCTTATTTTACAATGATTCTGAGTTCTGACTTTGCTGGAGATCTCTAGTATTGACAACATAACCCAGAATACTAGAAATTCTTCAGTACCCAGAGAGGGTCCAGGCTGAGCCAGGGTCATAGGCAGGGCTGTGGCCTGGGCAGAGTTGCAGACATGGGGGAGGGGAGTATAAGATACGTCCCAGGACAGTCTGGGTTTAGAAAATGAGGAAGGGATGATGTTGACATTGTCCAAGAGAACTGTGCTATGGAGGAGAAAAAACTCTTGCCAAGGGCACTAGCAATTTTGGCCCATGTTGGGTGCAATGGAAGCACCATCGTCCTGTCCGGTAAGGGTCTGTCCTGAAAGACAGGCACATGAACCTGAGCACCAATGAGGGTCTGGGCTTCTAGCTGTCTAGTATGTAAAATGTTTTACAGTGCTGGGGCGCCTGGGTGGCTCAGTCGGTTAAGCCTCTTCCTTTGGCTCAAGTCTTGATCCCAGGGTCCTGGGATTGAGTTGGCTCCTTGCTCAGCAGGGAGTTTGCTTCTCCCTCTGCCCCACCCCTGCTTGTGTGTGTGCACTCTCTCTCTTTCTCTCTCAAAAAAGTAAAATCTTAAAGTTCCACAGTGTCAAGCATACACGATGCTGAAAGAGGAACACTCTGATTGCACACCTAGATTTAATAGCACTTAGCGCATCACCACGTTTTCTCCGTGGAGTTGGTTGTGATTATTTGAGAGTAAATTGCAGACGTCAAGATCCTTCGCCCCCAAGTACATACTCATGTATCTCCTGTAGAGAACACAGTTCTCTACAGAGTAGTGACATTACAGTCACTCCCAATAAGATCAATAATCCTTTAGTATCTAATACCAGTCTGTGTTCAGATCTCAGCTTTGTCCAGAATGACTTGTATAGCTCTCTCTCATTCTGTCTCTCTCTCTCCTTTTTTTTTTTTTTTTTTTTTTGTAATCAGCATCCCATCAAGCATTGATAGGTTTGACACACTGCATTTGGTTGTGAGGCCTCTTTGGCCTCTTCTACTGCATCCTACCTCTTTTGGTTTATGTTCTTCGGATGTTGACTTCGTGGAGTCCCGTCCTACCCTTTTAGTTCTGAGTCTGAATGTGTAGGTGTTCAATGTTGAACCCCGACAGGATCCAGTACTCAGAAAGCAGAGCTCCCTCTAGGGCCGCACTGCAGGGTGCCCGTTCTGGGGAACAAGGTCTCCTGTCCACTCCCCCACTTCTTACTGGGGTACCTTCAGCTGGTCCCTTCTCTCTCCACCTCCATGTTTTCATATCCTAAATAAAGGGGACGGAGTGGAGGGGTCTCCTGGTTCCACTGAGCACATCTGCAATTAGCCGACTCAGCTCTCGGTGTGGCAGGGCAGAGCGCCTTCAGCTTCATGCCTTGGGGCAGCTGTTTCCTGAGGCCACTGGCCGTGCCCAGGGCCATGAACGTGGGGCCTGGGAGGACGCCTGAGGTCCCCTGACATTCTAATATGACCAATGCTCTCCCCCTCTGCTCCCCGCAGCTGAGATTCTGGAACTGGCGGGCAATGCTGCAAGAGACAACAAGAAGGGACGGGTCACACCCCGGCACATCCTGCTGGCCGTGGCCAACGACGAGGAGCTGAATCAGGTATGGGTGCTTCTCTCCCTCGCCTGCCAGACGCTTGGGCGGGCAGTCCCTCTGCCCGAGAAACACAGGTTGGTGTTTGGCGGGCTGCCAGAGGTGTGCTCTGCATTTTGGACTACTAGCAGCTTCTCTAACTTCCCCCCTCCCCGACGTGCCCCGTGCCAGTTTTTCCTTGAGGCTTTATTTGGGGACAGGAAGGAATGGATCAAGGTATTTGGTTCTCCCTGGAAGAAAGGTAGTGAAGTTCCACCGGAGCGAGGATACTCTGAGGCCTTTCTCCCTTGTATAGTGAGCCTGGGTCCCATCAGCATCCTTGGAGATGCCCTGGAGGAAAGACCTTGACGGAGCAAAGCAAGAATGTGAATGGGGAGGGCAGACTTCTTGAAGGCCAGGGGCCTGGTGGACAGGCTAACCATCTGCTACTTTGATTTTCCTGCAAGCTGCTAAAAGGAGTCACCATAGCCAGCGGGGGAGTGTTACCAAACATCCACCCAGAGTTGCTAGCAAAGAAACGAGGATCGAAAGGGAAGTTGGAAGCCATCATCACACCACCCCCAGCCAAAAAGGCCAAGTCTCCATCCCAGAAGAAGCCCGTGTCTAAGAAAGCAGGAGGCAAGAAAGGGGCCCGGAAATCCAAGGTACACAATGGGGCGGGGCTGTGTGCTTTGGGTCAGACAAGTTCCTGCAGGTGAGGTCCAGAGTAGCTCCCTCCTGCTGAGGGCTTATCCGGGGACAAAGGGAACCTGCATGGAGCTCTCGCAGAGAGGCTAGCCCAGCTCCAGCAGCCAGAATCAGAGCAAAACCCCGCATTCCTGTAGGCAAGGGGGGATGTGGGGAGTAGGCCGGGGGTAGATAGCCCCAGGCTGCAAGGACCCCATTCCTGGCCTGCAAGGGAGAGGCTCTGCAGAGGGAACTGGATATGCGAGAGCTTTCCTGTGCTGGGGCAGCTGCCATTGAGTCCTACCTTAAGGCACTGGCTGCCTCCTTGCCCCCGATGCTCTCAGAACTCTCACTGTGTTGCCATGCCTGCATGTCCTCCTCTGAGCATCTTTGAGGGAGGATGGTTCAGACAGTTCGCTCTTCAGAACAGTTGCCTTGCTAAGGAAGAAAACAGATGCGTTATTCAGATGCTCCTGCCAGACCCAGCTTGGCCTGAGATGAGGTCCCAGGCAAGTGAAGCGTTCTTAGGGTGGGACCTAACATCTTCATGGGGGTGGGGGAGACAGACCAGCTAATCCCCAGCCCCGATCCTCACAGTGGAGCCGCTGCCCACCCTCAGGAGGTCTGGGCCTGTGGGAGTTCGCACTCTCCTTGTCTCAGCATCAGCAGGAGGCCCCAAAGCACCTGAAACACATGTTCTGTGTTTCTTCCTCCCTGGTCCTGGCCTCTGGGCTTCTTGTCACAGTTTCCGGGGCCAACCAGCTAGTGACTGGGCAGTCAGAGAACCTCCTTAACAAAATGGAATCTTAAGCTGTCCTGCTCTGCCCTGGGGCACCCCCTCAGGTGTGAGCCTTCTGGTCTCCAGCCAGACTAGGAGGAAATTTCCTCTGGCAGAAGGTGACCTGCCTGTTTTGTGAAACCCTCAGTAGTAGTTCCTTGGAGAAGCCTTATGGGTCAGATGCCATGTTGGCACATTCTTCCCACCAGAACCCAAAGCCTTTGGCCTGATGAGATGGGGAGGACACCCAGGCCAGGCTGCAGGAGCACTGCCCCTGCGCCCCTCTCCTGTCCACCCTCCCAGCACATACCCAGCACATGCTTCGAGTGGGTCCACAGAGCAGGCCTCTGGCTCCCGACTTCTGTCTACACTGTTGCCCATCCTTTGGTAGTTGAGGTGGATGTGGCTGTACTTTTTGTCCATGCTGGTGGGTATGAACAAATGCTTCCCCCAAAACACAAAAATCTGAATTCGTCTTGTCTGCAGGCCACTGCCCTGACCCACCCCACATAGCTGAGAATCAGGGCCAGCTCTCTGAGAGGGAAACCCGTCAGTGAAGAGCATCCTGGAAGCTTTTCCAGGCACTTACGCTCCACTCAGCTCCCAAGTCCTAGGGGAGGCTCCTGGCCAGGTGGGGATGTCACAGAATGTTCCATTACTTGTTCTTGCCGAGTATAGAATTAGCAGTTCAAACTGTTTCTGTCTCCCCTTTGAAAATTCACATTTGCGGGGAGGAGCAGGAGGACAGGGAAGGCAGGGGCAAAGCGCCTGTGCACACCTTTCTAAACGTTAAAAGAGATGATGAAGATGCCAAGACGATCATCTCTGGATCACGGGCCCCGGAAAACTGGCTGCCCGCAGAGTAGGGCCCTTGGTGGTTGGCTTAGCGTTCCTCCAGCTGTGGCCCACGTGTGGCCCTTGTTTGTGCGGACCCACTGCTCACTGACTTCAGAGCAGCCCCTCTAACTGTGTGTCCTGGACAACCCTGGGCTGAACCCTGTTCCCGTCACCCCAGTCTTCCCTAGTTACTGCCTGACGGCTTTCTGGCCTTCCCACTTTACCAAACACTAGGAAGGCTGTTTCTTTCTTTTTGGACTGGAAATGAAGGGGTGTGTGTGTGTGTGTGTGTGTCTGTCTGTCTTTAGCTCTAGTAGCTATATTTGGAACTCAATGTTTCTAATAACCATATGCCAATAATCACTCAAACACTCAGCTTTCCCCTTGATTACAAAAGCAGGAAGTCTGTTATGGTGGTCTGTTTTTCTTCCACACAATAAAACACATTGTCTGCTTACTGTACCAGTATTTGGCTAACATTAAACCCTGGGGGAAGCTGAAATTGGAACCGTGAACAGCTAATTTTCAAAACATTTGTTTAATGTAAATTGTGGTGTCAGCTCCCAGAAACAGCAGAAAACCTGCATCCCTAGGTTTAAGTGGAATGTTCTGAAAATAACCTTTCCAGAGTCATGCAGAGAAAGCCTTAGTAACATGCTAAAGCACTTGGAGGAAAAGGGAGTTGGTATTTTTCAAGTGTCAACACTTGAATTCCAAATCATAATTTTCCCCCCAATTCGATGTAATTGGGAGGTTTTGAAAGTCTCCAGTTGTGACAGCTGAGTCAGCTATCATGGATCCAGTGAGAGGAGGCCACGAAACCCACTGGGACTGGGAGTCCGGGGCCCTGATGGTGCCATGGGGCTCTTCCTGCCTGCCTGGGTGGCCTCAGGCAAGTCTGTGCCTCAGTTTACCCCCTCCCATAAGATGAGGGCATCCATTCCAACCTCACATTTCCATGCCTGAATATGTTCACCGTGTTTCTGACTAGGTAGCACGTGTAAGGGTGGGGATGGTTCAAAGGAGGATGCTGTAAGAGCTCTCACCATAGGCCCCCGCCACTTCGCCTCCCCAGAGCAGTCTCTGTAACGTCTGTGCATGGAAAAGCGTAGAGATCTGTAAAGCCCTCATCATTGTCCCTGCCTTTAAATATAAGTACACATAAAATATGTTACCCCCCATTTTGGCAGGGTGGCGCAGTGGTGACGGGTGCCAGCTTGCTGGGCTTTGTGTTCTAATTCAGCCATTTTCTGGCCACGTGACCTTAGGAAGTGACTGAGTTTCTCTGGTGTCACGGTCTCCTCATCAGTGGAATGGAGCTCGAACATGGGGCTTGGGAGCCTGAGGAGAGAACACCGTGGCGTCTTTACAGTGGTGCCTGGCGCACAGCTTTGCCACTGCTCTTACTCCCTTGCTCTTCCGCAGCGCTTGGTAGAGAGCTGGCTCTGGAATATTCCATGGTGTGGTTCTAGTGCCCAAGACAGGATGCACCACCATCCTCACCAGGTCTCCGTGAATGGACTTGCCGTTGTTCTGAGCATTCCGACCGGATCGTATGGAGGTGTCTGTGCTCACAGGTCTGCACGACAAAGTCCCCAACGGGAACGTGCTGAGGCAGACATATTTCTGGTGACTGTTGCTCACCTAGAGAGCGTCTGAGCCCATTCAGAAATTTCAGATTCTGCCACCTCCTCTTAATAGCAAACACCAAAGTTGTTGAAAGAAGACACCTCCGTTCGATCGACAGTCATCGCCCCTGCACATGCTCCTCGTTCCTCTTACTCCTGAGGGTACGGCAGTGAACACAGGCCCTTGCTGAGCTTTGGTCTAGTGAGGGGGTCAGAGTCCTTACAGAGGTGTGGGGAGGAGAGTGCTGTGACAGAAACACCGCAGGGACGCCAGAGGTGGCGTTACCCTCAGAGGCCGTCGGGTGAGGCTTCTCTGGTCAGGTGGCTCTGGAAGAGAGGCCTGAGAGAGGAGGGTATCGGGGGTTCAAGTGACTGACAGGAGACCGCTTGTGGCAGAGGACCAGCCAGCCTGCCTGCCTCCTCCCAGACAGCACCCAACAGGATTTGGATGTGAGGTTCCTGACGTTTCCATAGCACGCATACCTCTGGCAGCTGGAGGGTCTAGGAACCCTTCTTAAGATTGGGTTTTCCAATGCATAAAATCCTGAAGATTCGAAGGAAGCCATTTAGGCTTCAGTCTTCCAGGTTAAGACCCCTTGTCAGAAAGATCACTGAGAGCCATAGGATAATCTCCAAGAAGACTGTTTTTGCCAAAAATCTGGATTAAAAAATTCTCTTACCCAATTTCTTTGTTTCCTTTTTTTTTAAGCTTTTATTTTAATTCCAGTTGGTTAACATATGGCATTGTCGCAGTATCAGGTGTACAATATAGTGATTCAGTCTCACCTAGGACTTTTCAAACAAACTCGCAAAACCCCCCAACTGAACTCCACCCCCATGTGGAAATCACCCCCGGAATTGTGAAGATAGGCTTGCTCCTCACTGCCTGGCAAGAAGCCATGATGAGTTTAGTAGGACGCCCGTTTCTTTTTTGAGAAATGAATATTTAAACTGAAAATTGAATGATGAATGTTTGGGAAAGGGATGCCAAAGAAAGACATTGGTTCTTGTGAGAAGCTGCCATCCTTGCAAAATCTTACTGGCCTTTTAATGAGATTCCTAGCAGGTCAGACATCCGGGTACAAGAGCTTGGGCAGAGGTCATCTCAGGTTGATGATTTCACATAAGGCTCTTTGCACACCCAGCCCTGCGTGTTCTTAAATAGGTCTCCCCCTGACTCTGAATAGGTGTGTGCTGTTCAGAATGAAGCTGGGTGCAGGTATGATATATGGGAGCTTGTGGATTTGTTCAACAGTATGAAATTCCCCAAAGTCAATCCTTTTGGAGACTGACAAAGAGTATTGCTTGTTAGCTTTTCCCCCTCCTGCCAGGATCTGAAAAAAAAATCTACCACCTGCTGTCACCATTTCATAAAATGGTATTTGAATCCGAAAGGCTGGGCAGGGAAGTAATCCCTGACTACAGGCTTTATGTAAAGCTTAGGGGAACAGTTACTGTGATTTGAATGTAGTGACTTCTCAGGAGGCATCTGAGTACACCTCAGCTACCCTGTCGTGGGCTGGGATCCTCGTATGCAAGAGACTCAGCTTGTGTGCCAAGTAGCCAGACTGGAGAGAACTGGGAAGGAATGGCTTGTCTTATACAGACAGGTTTTGGCAGCTTTCTCTCGAGGCCACTGGTTTATCAGATCTCCCAGCTTAGACTCCGTTTTCCCACAAGGAATTGAAGGGAGAGGGAAGTTAAGCAGCATGCTCTAGTAGTCAGTAGTAGAACCAAAAATCACATGCAGAATTTCAGAGCCCAGACTTCAGGCCCCTCATGTGTCCTGTGACCACAGACCCTTTACTTACCTTGGCAGAGCCTCCCTGTTCTGTAGGTGGAAGGCCAACAGCTCTCTGCTGGAGGCAAGTGGGGCCAACAGCTTACAAACATTTTTGTTTTAAATAACACATCCTGGACTCTCATTGAATATATTTGTGCATTCCTGATACATACTCTGCTTAAAATTTCCACCTCCTCTCCTCTCTAGCACTGTTTCCCAGTTTTATCCAGATATCTTTGACATACAGCACTACATATATTTAAGGTGTACAGCACAAGGACTTAGATCAGTTGTGAAGTGGTTACCACAGTAAATTCAGATCATTCATTATCTCATGTGACTAGGAAAAAAAAGTTCATTTCTCTTCATGATGAGAACTCTTAGCATTTACTCTTAATAACTTTCAAATATACCATGCAGCATCGTTAACTGTAGCTGGGAGCTGTGAATTAAATCCCCTCTACTTCCTTATCTCATAGCTGGAAGCTTGTATCTATTTTCATAGTATTTTTTAAAAGTATAGTTGACCTACAATGTTAGTTTCAGGGCATACAACATAGCAGTTTATTTTTTTTGTATATTTCACGGCACTCAGTGCCAATGTAGCTACCATCTGTCACCCTGCAACCTTACTATAATACCATGGATTTTATTCCCTGTGCTAGACCTTTTTCCTTGTGCCTCACTCTATAACTAGAAGCCTAAACCTCCTACACCTCTTCACCCATTTTGCCCACCATGCTGCCCACCTCTCCTCTGGCAGCCTGATGTTCTCTGATGATTCAGTTTCTGCTTTTTGTTTTCTTCATCTCTTCTGAGTTTTAGATTGCACGTGTAAGTGAAATCATACGGTATTTATCTTCTCTGACTTATTGCACTTGCGTAATATCCTCTAAGTCCATCCATGTTGCATATGGTAAGATCTCATCCTTCTATATGACTGAGTAATATTCCATCATGTGTGCATGTGTATAATATATGCATATGCCACTTCTGTGTGCGTTCATCTCTTGATGGACACTTGGGTTGCTTCTCTGTCTTGGGTATTATAAATAATACTGAAATAAACATAGAGGTGCATACATCTTTCTAAATTAGCGTTTTCCTTTTGTTTGGGTACATAATGAGTGGTGGAATTACTGGATCATATGGTAACTGTATTTTTTATTAGCATATATGTATTATTTGCTTCAGGGGCACAGGTCTCTGAATCATCAGTCTTACACAATTCCCAGTACTCACCAAGCACATACCCTCCCCAGGGTCCCATCACCCAACCACTCTGTCCCACCCACCCTGCCCTCCAGCAACTCTGTTTGTTTCCTGAGATTAAGAGTCTCTTATGATTTGTCTCCCTCCCCGATCCCATCTTGTTTCATTATTTTCCCTCCCTACCCCCCATGACCCCCTGCCCTGCCTCTCAAATTCCTCATATCAGAGAGATCATATGATAATTGGCTTTCTCTGATTGATTTATTTCGCTTAGCATACCTTCTAGTTCCATCCATGTTGTTGCAAATGGCAAGCTTTCTTTTTTGATAGCTGCATAGTATTCCATGGTGTGTGTGTGTGTGTATCACATCTTCTTTATCCATTCATCTGTTGATGGACATGGAGTTTCTTTCCATAGTTTGGCTATTGTGGACATTGCTGTTATAAGTATTCGGGTGCATGTGCCCCTTCGGATCACTACATTTTTTTTTTTTTTTAAAAGATTTTATGACAGAGTGGCAGGCAGAGGTGGAGAGAGAAGCACGCTCCCCGCTGAGCAAGGAGCCTGACGTAGGACTAGATCCCAGGACCCTGGGATCACGACCCAAGCTGAAGGCAGGGACTTAGCTGACTGAGCCACCCAGGTGTCCCACTACATTTGTATCTTTAGGGTAAATACCCCGTAGTGCAATTGCTGGGCTGTAGGGTAGCTCTGTTTTCAATTTTTTGAGGAACCTCTATACTGTTTTCCAGAGTGTATGCATCAGCTTGCATTCCCACCAACAGTGAAGGAGGGTTCCCCTTTCTCCACATCCTTGCCAACATCTGCCATTTCCTGACTTATTTTAACCATTCTGATTGGTGTGAGGTGGTATCTCACTGTGATTTTGGTTTGTATTTCCATGATGCTGAGTGATGTTGAGCACTTTTTCTTGTGTGTGTTTGCCATGTCTTCTTTGCAGAAATGTCTGTTCATGTCTTCTGCCCATTTCTTGATTGGATTATTCTTTGGGTATTGAGCTTGATGAGTTCTTAATAGATTTTGGACACTAGCCCTTTATCTGATATGTCATTTGTGAATATCTTCGCCCATTCTGTCAGTTGTCTTTTGGTTTTGTTGACTGTTTCCTTTGCTGTGCAAAAGCTTTTGATCTTGATGAAGTCCCAATAGTTCATTTTTGCCCTTGCGTCCCTTGCCTTTGGTGATGTTTCTGGGAAGAAGTTACTGCGGCTGAGGTTGAAGAGGTTGCTGTTCTTCTCAAGGATTTTGATGGATTCCTGTCTCACATTGAGGTCTTTCATCCATTTTGAGTCTATTTTTGTGTGTGATATAAGGAAATGGTTCAGTTTCATTCTTCTGCATATGGCTGTCCAACTTTCCCAGTGTCAGTTGTTGAAGAGACTGTCTTTTTTCCATTGGACATTCTTCCCTGCTTTGTCAAAGATCAGTTGACCATAGAGTTGAGAGTCTATTTCTGGGCTTTCTATTTTGTTCCATTCATCTGTGTGTGTGTTTTTGATTACAGCTTTGCAACAGAGGTTGAAGTCTGGAATTGTGATGCCACCAACTGTAGCTTTCTTTTTCAACATTCCTCTGGCTATTTGGGTTCTTCTCTGGTTCCATATAAATTTTAGGATTATTTGTTATATTGCTCTGAAAAAAATTGATGGTATTTTGATAGGGATTGCATTAAATGTGTAGATTGCTTTAGGTAGCATAGACACTTTCACAATATTTGTTCTTCCAATCCTTGAACATGGAACGTTTTTCCATTTCTTTGTGTCTTCCTCAATTTCTTTTGTGAGTATTTTATAGTTTCTGAGTACAGATTTTTTTGCCTCTTTAGTTAGGTTTATTTCTAGGTATCTTATGGTTTTGGGTGCAATTGTAAATGGGATCACCTCCTTAATTTCTCTTTCTTCTTTGTGTTGGTGTTTGCAAATGCAACTGATTTCTGAGCATTGATTTTATATCCTGACACTTAACTGAATTCTTGTGTGAGTTCTAGAATTTTTGGAATGGAGTCTTTTGGGTTTTCCACATAAACTATCATATCATCTGCAAAGAGGGAGGGTTTGACTTCTTCTTTGCCTATTCGGATGCCTTTTATTTCTTTTTGTTGTCTGATTGCTGAGGCTAGAACTTCTAGTACTACGTTGAATAGCAGTGGTGTTAGTGGATAGCCCTAACTGTGTTCCTGACCTTAGGGGAAAAGCTCTCAGTTTTTCCCCTTTGAGAATGATCTTCGCTGTGGGTTTTCATAGAGGTTTGTACCCTCTATCCCTGCACTTTGGAGAGTTTTGATCAAGAAAGGATGCTGTACTTTGTCAAATTCTTTTTCATCACTGTTTGAGAGTATCATATGGTTCTTGTTCTTTCTTTTATTAATGTATTGCATCACATGGATTGATTTGTGGATGTTGAAACATCCTTGTAGCCCAGGAATAAATCCCACTTGATTGTGGTGAATAATCCTTTTAATGTACTGTTGGATCCTATTGTCTAGTTTTTGGTGAGAATCTTTGCATCCGTGTTCATCAAGGATATTGGTCTGTACTTCTCCTTTTTGAAGGGTCTTTGTCTGGTTTTGGGATCAAGGTAATGCTGGCCTCTTAAAGTGAGTTTGGAAGTTTTCCTTCCATTTCTATTTTTTGGAACAGTTTTAGAAGAATAGGTATTAAGTCTTCTTTAAATGTTTGGTAGAATTCCCCTGGGAAGCCGTCTGGCCCTGTGTTCTTGTTTTTTGGAAGATTTTTGATGACTGCTTCAATCTCCTTACTGGTTATGGGTCTGTTCAGGTTTTCTGTTTCTTCATGGTTCAGTTTTGGTCATTTTTATGTCTCTAGGAATGCATCCATTTCTTCCAGATTGTCAAATTTGCTGGTGTGTTGTTGCTCATATGTTCTAATAATTGTATTTATTTGGTGTTGGTTGTGATCTCTCCTCTTTCATTCATGATTTTAATAATTTGGGTCCTTTCTTTTTTCTTTTTGGTAAGTCTGGCCAGGGGTTTATCCAGCTTATTAATTCTTTCCAAGAATCAGCTCATAGTTTCATTGATCTGTTCTACTGTTCTTTTGGTTTCTATTTCATTGATTTCTGCTCTGATCTTTATGATTTCTCTTCTCCTGCTGGGTTTAGGCTTTGTTTGCTGTTCTTCCTCTAACTCCTTTAGGTATAGGGTTAGGTTGTGTACTTGAGACCTTTCTTGTTTCTTGAGAAAGTCTTGTGTAGCTATATACTTTTCTTTCAGGGCCACCTTTGCTGTGTCCTAAAGATTTGAACAATTGTGTTTTCATTTTCATTTGTTTCTATGAATTTTTTTCAATTCTTCTTTAATTTCCTGGTAGGCCCATTCATTCTTGAGTAGGATGCTCTTTAGCCTCCATGTATTTTTATTTCCATCTTTCCTTTTGTCGTTGAGTTCTAGTTTCAAAGCATTGTAATCTGAAAATCTGCAGGGAATGATCCCACTCTTTTGGTACTGGTTGAGACCTGATTTGTGACCCAGGATGTGATCTCTTTTGGAGACTGTTGCATGTGCACTCGAGAAGAATGTGTATTCTATTGCTTTGGGATGGAATGTTCTGAATATATCTGTGATGTCCTTCTTTTCCAGTGTGTCATTTAAAGCCCTTTATTTCCTTGTTGATCTTTTGCTTAGCTGATCTGTCCATTTCAGTGAGGGTGTGTTAAAGTTTTAAGTTTTATTGTCGATGTGTTTCTTTGATTTTGTTACTAATTTATTTATATAATTGACTGCTCCTATGCCAGGGGCATAGATATTTATAATTGTTATATCTTCTTATTGGACAGATCCTTTAATTATGCTATAGTGGCCTTCCTCATCTCTTATTATAGTCTTTAGCTTAAAATCTAATGTAACTGATATAAGGATTGCCACCCCAGCTTTCTTTTGATGTCCATTAGCATGGTAAATTTTTTTCTACCCCCTCACTTTAAACCTGGAGATGTCTTTGGGTCTAAAATGAGTTTCTTGTAGACAGCATATTGTTGGGTCTTGTGTTTTTAATTCATTCTGATACGCTCTGTCTTTTGATTGGGGCATTTAGCCCACTTACATTCAGGGTAACTATTGAAAGTTATGAATTTAGTGCCATTGTATTCCCTATAAAGTGACTGTTACTGTATATTGTCTCTGTTCCTTTCTGATCTGTTACTTTTAGGCTTTCTCTTTGCTTAGATGACCCCCTTCCAATATTTCCTGTAGGGATGGTTTGGTGTTTGCAAATTCTTTGAATTTTTGTTTGTTTTGGAAGCTTTTTATCTCTCCTTCCATTTTCAATGAAAGCCTAGCTGGGTGTAGTATTCTTGACTGCATAGTTTTCTTGTTTAGTATTCTGAATATATCATGCCAGTCCTTTCTGGCTTGCCAGGTCTCTGTGGATAAGTCTGCTGCCAATCTAGTATTTCTACCATTGTATGTTATAGACCTCTTGTCCCAAGCAGCTTTCAGGATTTTCTCTTTTTCCCTAAGATTGTAAGTGTTATTATTAGATGACGAAGTGTGGACCTATTTTTATTGATTTTGAGGGGGAGTTCTCTCTGCCTACTGGATTTTGATGCTTGTTTGCCATATTAAGGAAATTCTCTGTTATAATTTGCTGCAATATACCTTCTGTCCTTTTCTCTTCTGACCATTTTTTAATCAAGAAATTTTTCCTTTTGCTATTGAGTTGTATGAGTTCTTTATATATTTTAGATATTAACCCTTTATCAGATATAGATCATCTTTGCCTTATGATCGGGTTGTGTCCTGGTAAACCCACTATAAGTTGAAAATATTATTAAGTTGAAAGCAACATTTAATACACCTAACCTACCAAACATCATAGCTTAGCCTAGCCTACTGTAAATGTGCTGAGAACACTAATTTGCTTACCGTTGGACAAAATCATCGCACACAAAGCCATTTCACCTATTTTGTAAGAAAGTTTGGAATATTTCAAGTAATTTATTGAATACTTTACTGAAAGTGAAAAACAGAATGATTCTGAGGGTACAGAATGGTTTTATAAGTATGTTAGTCATTCATCCTCATGGTTGTGTGGCTGATTGGGTGCTGTGACTAGCTCTTGCTGCCTAGCATGACTAGAGAGTATAGTACCACACTTTGCTATCCTAGGGGAAAAAGTCAAAATTTAAACTCAAAGTATGGATTCTGCTGACGTGTGTGTAGCTTTTGCACCATTGGAAAGCTGAAAAATTCAAAGTCAAATCATTGGATGTCAGGGACTGTCTGTATATGATTTGCAAGTTTCTCTATAGGTTGACTTTTCATTTTGTTGATGGTTCCTTTGCTCTGCAGAATTTTTTTCAGTTTGGTGTAGTCCCACTGTTTATTTTGCTTTTGTTGCCTTTTTGTGATACCATATCCAAAAAATCATTACCAAGACCAATAACAAGGTCCATCTGTTTCCTAGGAGTTTCTGGGTTCAGGACTTACATTCATATGTGTAATCCATTTTAAGTTAATTTTTGTATAAGATGTAAAATGTTGGTACAGCTTTATTCATTTGCATATAGCTGTCCCATTTTCCCATTTAATTGAAGAGACTGTTCTTTCCCGATTGTGTATTCTTAGCTCTTTTGTCAGGAATTGATAATACATATGTGGGTTCATTTCTGGGCTCTCTGTTCTGTTCCATTGGTCTGTGTGTCTGTTTTCATGTTGATACCATACTGTTTGGATTATTATATCTTTGTAATATAATTTGAAATCAGGGAGCATGATGCGTTCTCTTTCATTTTTTGCCAGGATTGCTTTGGCTTTCAGAGTCTCTTGTGATGTCATATAAATCTTAGGAGTGTTCTATTTCCTTGAGAAATGCCATTGGAATTTTAATAGAGATTATATTGAATCTTTAGATTGCTTTGGTTGGTCTGGACATTTTTAACAATTTTAATCTTTCCAATCCATGAGCAAAGGAGCTCTCTCCATTTATTTGTGTCTTCTTAAGTTTCTTTCATTAATGTATTATAGTTTTCAGTGTACAATATATAGTTTTCAATGTGTAGTTTTTGCCTTTTTGGTTAAATTCCTAAGCATTTATTTCTTTGATGCCATTGTAGATGGGATTTTCTTAATTTCTCTCTTACAACTTGTTATTAGCATATACAAATGCAACAGATTTCTATATATTAATCTGATATCCAGCAACTTTATTGAATTCAGTTATTCTAACAGGTTTTTGGAGGAGTCTTTAGGGTTTTGTATATGTAATATCATGCTGCTTGCAAATAGTGACAGCTTTACTTCCCTTCTGATTTTGATGCCTTTTATTTCTTTTTATTACCTAATTGCTCTGGCTAGGACTTCTAATACTCTTGAATAAAAGTGTCAAGAATGGGTATTGTTGTGTTGTTCATGATCTTAGAGGAAACACTTTGAACTTTTTACTAATGAGTATAATGTTAGCTTTTGGGTTGACATTTATGGCCTTTATTATGTTTAGTTATGTGCCTTCTATACCCAGTTTTTGAGAGCTTTTTATCATAAATGAATGTTGAATTTTGTCATATGCTTTTCCACATTTGTTGGAGTGATCATATGCTTTTTATCTTTCATCTGTTAATACAGTATATCACTCTGATGGTTATTAAACTACCCTTACATCCCCAGAATAAATCCCACCTGATCATGGTATATGATCCTTTTAATGTCTTGTTGAATTCAGTTTGTGAGGCTGATTTATAACAACCTATTCAGTTTGTTTCAAGTTGATAGTGCAAGTTTGAACACATTCTAAAACTCTGCATTTTTACCCTCCCCTCATGTTATTGGTGTCACACTTTGTCTTTTAATCTCATGTGTCCATTAATTAATTATTGTACTAATTTTTATTCCACCTTTGTCTTTTAACCATCATATTAGCTTTTTTATTTCTTTTTAAAGATTTTATCTATTTATTAGTCAGAGAGAGAGAGCGAGCACAGGCAGAGAGGCAGGCAGAGGCAGAGGGTGAAGCAGGCTCCCTGCCGAGCAAGGAGCCCGATGTGGGACTCGGTCCCAGGACCCTGGGATCATGACCTGAGCTGAAGGCAGAGGCCTAACCCACTGAGCCACCCAGGCGTCCCTCATATTAGCTTTATAAGTGATTAAGTCACTACCTTTAGTATACACTTACCTTTACTAGTGAGAGTTACACTTTCATATGTTTTCCTATTACTAAATAGCACTCTTTCTTTTTAGCATAAACAAGTACCTTTAACATTTCTAGTATGGCCAGTTTAGAAGCCTTTGACTTTTTGTGTGTCTGGAAAAATGTTTCTCTCTCAATTTCAAAGAACACTTTTGCCAGGTAGAATATTCTTGGTTGGACGTTTTTTTACTTTCAGTACTTCGAATATATTGTGCCACTCTCTTATGGCCTGCAAATTTCTGCTGAAAAATCTGCTGATAGTCTAATGGGAGTTCCCTTGTACTTAACAAGTTGTTTTTCTCTTGCTGCTTTTAAGATTCTCTCCTTTTCTTTAATTTTTGACATTTTAATTATAATGTGTCTTGCCGTGGCTCTCTTTAGGTTCATCTTTTTTGGATCTCTGTGGGTTTCCTGTCAGGATTTACTGATTTTTTTATGGCTGAATGTTTCCACAGTTCTTTATCCATTCATCTGACTGTGGACACATAGATTGTTTCTTTGTGTTGGCTGTCATAAATAAGGCTGCTGGGATCATGAGGTGCAGTTACCTCTTTGACATAGTGCTTTTTGTTTCCTTTGATTATATTCCTAGAAGTGGATCTGCTGGATCATTTGGATTCTACTTTTTTAAATGTTTGAGGAAGCTTCATACTGTTTTTCATAGTGGTCGTACCAGTTTACGGTGTGGGCATCAGCTTTAATGGAGGAGGCCATGAGCAAATGAGCCATTGCTGAAAATCTCCAGTATTAAACAACACAGGCTAAGCCTTATAGCTTGGCTTCATAGGCAGCTGCTGACTTGTACCAGGGGCACAGGGAAGCTGTCACAGCCCCCTCCTCCCAATACAACCAGCTCCATTTGTTGAATCCTTGAAATTCTGTTAGTTAAGGCTATTCTACCTTTAAAAAAAAGTCAAAGTGTTTTTGGCATAAGCACTAAATCCTTATCTACTTAAAAACTGCATCCCATTCCCAAGCATTTATTAAGCACCTCCTGTATGCATGGTATTCACTGGGTAGAGTAGTGATTCTCAAACTTTTTTTGCTTGCCTACCTCTTATAAGAATTTTGAAAATCTTTGTATCTCACACATTTAGAATTTGTATAAAAATAGTTTCATCACTCATTTAAATGTATCCAAAGAAATCAAAACACTGCATTGATTTGGAATATTGTCATCATTATTTAAAAAATGTAGATAAGCTCTTTTTTAACAGGTAGAAAATTTACATCACTTTTCTCCCTGACCCTGTATGTCCCTTTCACTTGTCCCACAAAATTTTATCCTAATGCCACACATTTAATGCTGGTGGTGATATTGTAATGATCTTCCCAACAAAAATAATGTATATAAATTTAAATGTTCTTGGAAAAAATTTCTTGTGATCTTTATAAAGGGACTAAATGTTACGGATTTTACAGGATTGGACAGTTATCACACTTATTAATATATAGTTGATCAAACCAATAAATATTTTACAAATTTAATAACTATAAGGGAGAAAGTGTTCTTGGAACTGTATCTATGGATACTGTATTTTGGGAACTGTATCCCATCTATGGGATAGATGGAGATCGAGATAGCATTTTTACAATTAACTCAAGTTCATAAGATAGTGACTTACTGTTAAAATGAGGCAGTGTTTAGCATTCCATATTTGTAAATTTACAGGCACAAGTACTGGGAACATCTTGTTCACCAAAAGTAAGTGGAAATGGAAAGGATTCTGTTAAAGCAACATCACTCAGTCTTCTGAGCTCTTAAGTGCCAACAGTCACCTAGTAATCTGTCACCAATTCGTTTTAATGCATGTTTTATTTTACAGTTGTTTTAGATTGACAGAAAAGTTATAGAGACAGTACAGAGAGTTCCTCAATACCCCTCACCATGTTCCCTGTCATAACATCTTCCATCTCCCCAGTACACTGGTCACAACTAAGAAATTGGCTGTGGTCCATTACTGTGAGGTCCATCGGCCTTTTCTTTAATGGTCTCTCAGCTGTTCAGTCAGTTTGGTATTTCTCCCATTTTGGTGAAAGCACAGAATTAGAAACATCTGAGTAGTGAAAGCATTTGTCATCCAGCCTTTCCCTTTCTTGTTTCCTGGAAAGTGTATCAACAAAGGCTTACTAAGACTTACAACGTCCCTGTAGGTTATACCTTGCACTCTTGGGTTCCCTTTTACTGGTCAGATCTGGTATGCTGAAAGAATTAGGACAACCAGAATGCTATCATTTTAACCTAGCTTTGTTAATGCCCTGTTTCTTGATAAAATGCCTTTTGTCTCAGCATTTATATCAAAACCTTGGAGCTTTAGATTTAGCTCACTGAATTCACAGAACACGTTCCAGCTTGGCCGTAGACCTTAAATATTAAAGCAGCCCTTCTTGTTAAAGCAGACCATAAAACTAGAGTATTTTTTTCAGTGTAAGCAAAAATGTTAATATGTGAATGAATGTGAATCCCTAAACAGGCACAGGCTTTGCCCTGAGTTTATGGGTCCAGAGCCTTCCTAAAGGAAGGCTCTGGAATACCTCTCAGCCTCTGCCTTCTTGGTTTGCTCGCACAGGAGCATCCCCTCAAGAGTGATGTACTTTTTTTTTTTTTTTTAAGATTTTATTTATTTATTTGCAGACGGAGATCACAGGGAAGCAGGCAGAGAGAGAGGAGGAAGCAGGCTCCTCCCTGCTGAGCAGAGAGCCCGATGTGGGGCTCGATCCCAGGACCCTGGGATCATGACCTGAGCTGAAGGCAGAGGCTTTAACCCACTGAGCCACCCAGGCGCCCCTGATGTACTTTTTTTAAAAAAGATTTTATTTATTTATTTGACACAGAGAGATGACAATTAGGCAGAGAGGCAGGCAGAGAGAGAGGGGGAAGCAGGCTCCCTGCTGAGCAGAGAGCCTGATGTGGGGCTCGATCCCAGGACCCTGGGATCATGACCTGAGCTGAAAGCAGAGGCTTTAACCCACTGAGCCACCCAGGCGCCCCAAGTGATGTACTTTTTGATAGCAACTGGGGGGAAGGGAAAAGGTGGAGTGTCTAAACACAAACTACTATGGTTCCCACCATCCTCAGTCCATGCTATATCTGCAGGCGGACATCCCCCAGTGAGACAAAATACCCATTTCTGATACTGTCCTCCTACTTAACAGAAATGCATGAAAGACTGTAAAGCCCTGTATCCCTACTTCTGGGGGTGGGGGCTGCCAGGCCAGTAATGGGAAGTGGGACCAGGGTGGTGGTACAAGGAGATGGGGCGTGAGACTTCTGTCACAAGTGCATATCACTCAGGGCCTATGAGTTCAGGAAAAATCCATTAGAAAGTTGAGGGTCTTGAAATTAAACCTCTGGGGACAACGTAGCTTGCAGGGCTCTTGGGAACCCCAGGGTATACATACTTGAATCTAGTTGGGATGGGGACTAGCGTCACCCCCCATTCCAGGAGGGCAGGGAATCCCTGGGGATAGCAGGGCTCACCAACACCCACCTCGGGGATCCTTCTCCACAGCTGGTTTCTCAAAGGACAGTCAGGGAGTGTCTTACCTCCTGGGCTGGGAAAGGGTAGAGAGTTATGGTCCTCGGTCTGACATTTGGCTCTTTGAGAACTCATGATCAGAAACAGTTCGCTTTTCCCCTCTCAGACTTGCACAGTGTGTCCACATCTAGAAAATGAAGACCCTTACTTAAGAGACTTTTAATTGGTCTAAGTTAATGAAAGTAATTGTTGTAGATTATCACTCTGCAATACAGTTGTGCCTTTAAGTAGCAGTATTTTGAGATTACATAGTGATGAAACTACTCTTGGTAGAACTCCTGGACTTCACAGAGCCTGTGGCTCCTACTTTGAGAAAGGCCAGAAACTGGTAGTGCTGTAGTTGCCTGTTTTCTGCAGGATGATGGGCAGGGCCTGGGAGCTACCTCCCTGTTAGAGAAGCCCAGATTCCTTGGGTATCTGCTGTTCGGCCTCACAGTGACTCTTGTATTTGTGCAAGAAGAAGCAGGGGGAAGTCAGCAAGGCCGCCAGCGCTGATAGCACCACCGAGGGTACGCCGGCCGACGGCTTCACGGTCCTCTCCACGAAGAGCCTCTTCCTCGGACAGAAGGTAGGCAGATGTGCGGCCTCAGTTGGCTCGCGGCCCTGGGACAGTCAGGTGGAGGCCACCTCTGCTGCAGGAAGGCCCGGGGATTCCGAAGGCCGCTCCTGGCCTGGTGGGTGTGGGTGGAAGAGCGGGCGGCAGGGACTTGCGGGATGGTCTCAGGGAGGGCTTCCGCAGGAGCACTGGGGGAGACTATCTCCAGGGTGGGAAGAGGAGATAGGGCTAAAAAGAGGGAAGGCCGCTCCTGTGGTGGGAGTTGAGGGAGGAGGGGGACAGTGACAGCCTGGGATTAGTCTGTGGAAGGAGCTGCTAATGTGGGATAAATGGGTCATGTAGCTCCGGCCAGAAAAACAGCCTGAAGTCAAAGTTGGGTCTTGGAAAAGGAAAGGTCTAGCAGGCAGCCTGCTGGCTCCCTCGCTTGCTGTGGAGGGCCCTGCAGGCAGAGCCTCTGATAGGGGCGGGATTGTTTCTAGACATCCTTAGGTAATGGGACACTGAGCCACCTCTCGACTTTCCTCAAGCCAATCTTTTGTTTGTTTTAACCGTGGGCACTGTATTTTCAGCCATCCCAGTGATGCAGCTTTGCCAGGACGCCATGGTTTTGTAAAAGATGATTCACTTTTGTTGAAAATAAAAATGATGCAAAGGCTTTTAAGACCTGAGAGTAAGAGTTAATTAATATTTCTCTATTAACACCCAAAAAAGGGGGGGTGGAGAGAGAGGGAATTCCACTTCTCTTAATTTTTTTAATCCTTCTTGAAAGAAAATGAAAGGCATGAATTTGACCTTCTGTGTAAATTGCTTTGTGCCTAACAGTTTGGTTCTGAAGCTGCATCATTTTTACAACCTCACTGTCAATTTTCTTTCGCATCTCAAGTGACACAGCCCTCCTGCTCCTGCCTTGCAAGTGCTCCTCCTCCCCTTCCCCCTCCTTCCTGTCCTGATTGCACTCAGGCTCTCATGATGCATTTCCGGTGGTGGACCCTGTGTTCCAGCAAATAACCATCGCCGCTGACATTTTATAACCATTATCTGTATTTTGTATGCATTTTTCAAAGGAAAAAAAAAAAAGCAGCAGCGCTTATCATCTTAAGGTCTGGGGCTTTGCAAGTTTTCGTTTAAGATATTTTTTATTTATTTTAAAAATTTCAACTCAGCAGTGAAGGCAACCACCTGGGTCTGCTTTCACGCCCTTTAATGTGTCCTTTGCGTCATATATTGGACGTTAACGTGAACTGTCGTCCCATTTGCTGGGGTTTGGTGCTGCTCAGGAGGCACTCCGGTGTGCTTTGTATCCCCAGTGTAGACCGTCTGCTGGACTGGCAAGCCTGCCATGCCGGTAGAGCCGTTCAGTCCCTCCCGCCGTCCCCACCATCCCTCACCCTTTTGTCCACCCCACCTTTGGGTGCCCCGACCCTGGCCTCTCCCTTCCTTCTTGGTTCTTGCTGCCTTCTCCAAAGCCAGCCTCCTCTCAGACCTCCTCGCACCCCCTGACCGGATGAAGTCAGGTATTTCCAGAATAGTCACACTCAGCCACACCAGTTCCACAAATACTGACAGTACTCCATTCCGGGGCGGGGGGACTAGACAGCTCTAGAGAAGTACTGATACTGTCTAATAACTTATGGGGGCGGGGGGGGTCCTTTAGTGTTTTTTAAGAACAGGAAAATGGAAGAGGAGACTTGACTGAGAAACTCATGTGCCCATTACTGATGTCCTGGCTTTGGAAGGGAGATCTGAGAGGACGGGTTGAGCTGAACACAGGGTAGAATGGCCCACTGTCAGAGAGGGAGTGGAGTGCAGACCTAGAAAGACCACCCACCAGCTTTCCCACGTCCCACAGTCAGAGGTCAGCAGGGAAAAGGAGCACCAAGCTCCCACAAGGCTGCACTCCATGTTAGTGTGCTTCCAGATTAATGACCTGAGATCCACACATCCAGGACAGGGCACCCCCAAATCCAGGGCCGCACATGCCCTTCTCCCCAAATGTGGCATTACAGAATAAGGTGGCACTTCAGGTCAGCCTGGGCCCCAGCATCAGCAGTGTGCCGGCGGCCCTTCCTGGAACCCTGGGCCCCTGAGGGGTGACATGCAGCTAGTGTTGGTTGTCCAGAGTGCTTTTTGCAAGCAGTACTTTCTGGCCCTTGATTGGCTGTTACCGTGGGGTGAAAGTCATGGCATATAATGCAACAGGGGCAAGAGTCCTAAAACTGACGTGACTTTTCCCACAAAGCACATTTTAAAATGTCATTCTTACAGACGACAGTTTTGACTTGGACTTTTGGAAATGTCCTGAGAAGGGTACCCCAGAAAGAAGACCATAGAGTGCCCGCTATTCTTTGAATCTTATTTTCCCATCTGTGACAGTGAAACCGAGGCTTGACTCTTGCAAGCAAGCGACAGTAGAGAAAGGGAATAGGGTGCCCTGCATGACCCTGCCAGGCCCGGTTGCTAAGCTACTCTCAGGAGAAGCCAGCCCAGGGCTGAGGAGGCTGGGATCTTGTTATTGTTGATGATGAAGTCTCAGGAGTAATCGTCCTCGTGACTCTGCTTTTATCCAATGTTCACACACATTGTTGCTGAGTTGTTTTAAAAAAGGAGATGGTTCTGTGAATCTGAATCCACCACATGTTTTTGCTTTGTGGTTCAACAGAGATTCACAGCTTCCTTTCAGAGATTTAAAAACCTGACGGTTTTATTGCCAAAAAGTTTCTTCCAGGGTGTACTTCTAGAAATCTGGGTCAGTGGCAGTAAATGATGTAAGGCTTTCTTGGAAGGGTCATTATTATTTGAAGGAGTAGGGAAGGCAGCATGAGGAGGCTACAAGTGAGTCTCCAGGGCCCCCCAGACCGTTAGGATCGGAGCCATAGCCCTGTAGGCCACTGAAGGTGGGGGGCGGGGTACCATGGGTGTTCTCCCTCCCAGACACATACACCTGACTCGCAGGGGCTGGCACAATGTCAGGAGAGAGGGAGCGATGAAAGCAGCAGTGAGGAGGGAGGGGTTGACGCTCTCTTTCTACCCTATGGCTGAACAGTGCTGGCTTAGCTCCTGGGCCTCCAGCAGGGCCTGTCTGTGTCCTTCTCTTTGTGTGACAGGTTCTAGCCAGAGACACATCAGATGCCACCTCCAGACCTGAGGCCTTTGGGAGACCTGAAGCTGGGGATGTGTGCAGGGTAGGCAGCAGAGCACAGATAAAGAAGCCCCTTCATCCCAGAGGCAGGGCAGGCATGGGCCATGGAGAAAACGTTGTTCTCCATCAGGGGCTACAAACAGTTTTGTGGAACACCTCACCCTTTCCATCTACCTTAGTTGAAATGGACTTTGGGGACAGGACAAGAGTGACATTTTGTAGGCTAGCACAAGGAAATACAGCTGGTCATTCTTCTCCCTTCCTTGCCCATCATGAGGCCATGAGACACACCAAAATTGAAAATTATAGGCTAGATCCAACGTGTCACTCAGATACTGTTTATCAAATACCTTCATTTCCTAAAATTGAGTTTTTTACTATATATATATATATATAAAAATAGGGTTCCTGTAGCCAAGTAGGTCATGTCAAGGCATAGCCCACATGTCTGTCTAGTAGTTCCAAGCCATGGCTCCTTCCCTATCACTGGCAGGCCACCTGACCTGCCGTAAGTGATGAGGGCCAGCCTTCCCTTCCAGAAGGCCAGGTTGGCCCTGAGCTACTTCAGGTCCAAGCCAGGCCAAGGACCCAGGTCCTGAGCTCTGGCATTTCTGTTAGCCCTACTTTAAGAGAAGGGAGATGGCCATTTCACCTCAGAGTTGTTGGGAGGCTTGACATTCAAGTCCAACTCTGTGTCCCTCTAGAACCTGAGCACCATCTCAGGCATTGTGTGGCATTCGGGGCTAAGAGTCAGCCACACTCTGCCTTCTAGGAGCTTCTAGTAATGAGTTCAGTCATGAGTAGAGAACAAGGACTGACATGGACATAAGCAGTAGAGGGAAGAAGTGGGCACAATAGAGGGGGACACTGGCTGTAGTAGAGCCAGTGGAGAGTAATCAGGGCCCAGAAGTGGAAGGGTCTTGTAGGACACGGGCTAAGTCCCCTTCTTCCAGTCCCACAGTCACATAGGACCCTCTCCTGCTCTGTAACTGGAAGTCCCCCTTGGTCACTCTCAACAGTGGCCAATAATCTTCGGATATTTTAAATTCCCCATACTGTGGATTAAAACTTGTTTTTCCGTAATTTCCAGTGATGAGACAGGGGAGTAGTGACCTTATTCAAATTCTGAAATCATCAGTAACACTCCTCCCCACGCCCCACCTCTCAGAGGATCAGACTTAATATGAGAATATGCACAGTTGTGCAGAGATCTTGTCTCTAGGGGCGGAGGGGATGGGACTTCTAGGACAGGCCATCTTTCCTGGTCCTACCAGGCCGATTTGTGCATAGCCACCGGACCACAGGATCCTTGTCAGTCCGCTGCACGCATGGCCTATTTGTATGTCATGCTCACAGAGTTTCTTCTCCTGTCCATGGGAGCTGTGGCCTTTGTTCTTGACCATTTCACTGTTGGCTTCTGTCCCTGGGCCTGCCTGCCCAAGCCAAGCTGGTTACCCATTTGTCTTTCCAGAGTGCCTGCCCCGGCTTGTCCTTTCCCCTCCCCACCCCTTCCTCTTGCAGATATACACAGAGTAATCCCCCCACCCGAAACACATTCTTTATAGTCCAGAGGTGGTTTTTAATAAATACTTCAATATATTTAACCGCAACAAAACTGTTCTGCGGCTCAGACCCTCAGCCTGGACCAGTGCTGAGCCTGCTGCCCAGCATAGGCGGAAAAGCAAGAGTCAGGCATAGGGGAGAGTGAGACAGTACTCCCTTAGCTGTGAGTTCTCCTGGCTGGTGGTAGTGGCTCCCTGCGGTGTAGCAGTCTGGACTTCCAAGAGTGGGGCCCCTCTTGTCAGGAAGGTGAGGAGTCCAGAGGGAACTGGGAATTCTCCAAGGAATTTGTTTGGAAGCTCTCTGCCACCCCTCTGCCCCCCCCCCTCCAAGTTTCTCCAGAGATCCCATTCCCCAGGCAGAGTCAGAGATAGTCTTCTGGGGTCTTTTCTGCTAGCTGAATCAGAGCCCATGGAAATAGCTGGTTTTTCAATGACGTGCTTACAAATTAAGTTCAGAAGCATCTACACGGTTGGGGAAAAGTAGTGGGAATTTTAAGGATTTGAACATACATATTTTTAAACAAACAGGAAAGCAAACTCATAGATCCTTTTCAAGTATCCTCCTCCACACCACACCAAGTCAAGTGTTGCTTTCCCTTTTTTTCTCCTTTCCCTTCATCCTCAACAACCTCCTGCTACTTCATAGTGTAGGATTTTGGGGTGGGTTTTTTTGGGTGGGAGGCAAGGAATATTAGCTTGAGTTTTTGTAAACAACATTTGCTTAAAGTTAGATACAAAGATGCAGTACTTACATATCATGATCAAACCCTCTAACTTATCCTGAATCCATTCACTTGCCTTCCTGGAGTGCCCCCTCTCCCTTCTGTCTGTGCCCACCCACACCCCTTCTCCCTGAACACAGCACTTAGCCCCCTCACCCTGATGCTGGTCTCTTCTCTGCCACTGTCCCAGCCCCAGAGCCTGTAGTGCAGATAGCTGTGCTCTGTGAGACCTCTGCTCCCACCAGTGGGCTTCCTCCAGCTTTGGGGATGTTGGCAGTCCACTAAAGCCCCCAGACCCCAGGAAGTCCCTGTGGAGAAAACCTGTTCCTCTTCTACCTTCCAGGCCTAACTAGAAAGGGAGCCGATTGCCCTGTGGCAGGGCCTGGCTGAGTCTTTCCCCAGCCCAGTGTAGGACCAGATTTATTTCCCCAGTGCTTTCTCACAGAGGATGAGTTTTGGCTTAAGTGGGTACTTTTTTTTTTTTTTTTTTTTGATAATCTACTGAGTGCTTCTGGGAATGAGAAATGTGGGTTTATATTTCTGGTGCTTAGAGAGTGTCAGGTTTTCTGTTTGGTTTTGTTTTCAACAAAACATTTGGCCCCAGCAGTTCAGTGCCTTGAAGCGAAGTTGCCAGGAGCCTCCCTGCCAAGCGTCTGCATATGGCCCTCTCGTCCGAGTGTGCGCCTCAGCTCCTGCCCTGCTGGGCCCTGCGGCTGCGGGCTGCTCGTCCAGCCCCAGGCACAGTTGATCCCAGGCGCCGGCTCCTCTGGGGGCTGCTTAGGCATCGCTCTTTGCTGCAGTTGAGGGGAATTCATGTCACTGAAAGATAAGCATCATTACAGAGAGAGAGAGCGAGCAAGCCAGCGAGCGCACTTTGCTTCAGGCACTGGTATGTAAGAACAGGAGGGGAGAGAGTAGGATCCCGGACAGTGGTCCTGGGCCAGCTAAGTCCTCTTCCCCTTCTGACTGCTGAATCTAGAATTCAGGGCTTCTCTTCAGCCAGAGGGTTCCTATAGCAGTGGGGTATCTGTGAGGAGGGAACCCATTCAGTGGCTCTTCAAAAAAAAAAGCCAGTTGGTTTTGTGCTCATGAAACTAGAGGAAATACTTGACCCAGAGGGGCTCAGCAAAATGCAACTCTTGAAGGGCCACTGTCTCGCAGGAGAGCAGCTCTTTCTTGTCCTGTCCTTTACTAGAACTTCGGTATTACGTGACTAATAGGCACGTAAAATTAGATATTACTAAGCCATAGACCATCTCGCTCTTGGCCACCTCTGAGCAGGGCAGGGGCCGGCCAGGAGGCAGGGTGAGGGAGACACCCTGAAAGACCATGACCACTTGGAGGAGAATGGCAGAGCTCCTAGGGCTTTCCCAAACCAGCTAGGACTTGTGTACCATCCTGGGGCTCAAAGAGGAGGTCACATATACCGCCCTCCCACCCCCGGCAGTGAACACTCTGATTCTGGGTCCTGATAGCTGCTGTTACTTTGTTTCTTCAAGGGGAAGTGGATCTACCAGTCCACATGGCTTATGCCTCCCTTTTACCCCAAGCCTCACCCAGCAGGTCCTGGACCCTCAGCCTAGCTTGCTTCCTTCCAGCATCCTGAGCAGCACTTGAGTCTTGTCTGAAACGGATTCGTTTTAGCCAGCGACTCCCCATTCCCCTCTGCACCCAAGACAGCTGGAGTGTTCCCTGTCCTCCATCTGTATCCCAAGGCTCACTTCTCTGTGACTTCCCGGCTGTCCTGTTATTTCCCACCTCATGCTTTTCTTTTCAGCTGAACCTTATTCACAGTGAAATCAGTAATTTAGCCGGCTTTGAGGTGGAGGCCATAATCAATCCTACCAATGCTGACATTGACCTTAAAGATGACCTAGGTAATTGGGGATGGGGTTTGGCACCGCCAGCTGTCAGATGAAAAGTTATGGAGCCCAGAATTTAGGCTTTTCATCTTCTCAAACTTCAGAGGGGCAAGCCAAATTCCCAAATCCAAGATGGACATTTGAGGGTAAACCCGAATGTTTACTCACGCCAAGCCATTTCAAATGGAAGTGATCTGATGATGTTTCATTAAGTGCAATTGGCTACTTTCCCTGGTTGGTCAATATACTGCTATCTAAATTCTCTTCCATAATGATCATACTGACTGCTGGTTACCTGGGAGGGATTTTTAAAAAATGTGTTTGTTTTTTTTTTTTAGAACTGAAAAATCTCAGGTTGCTACAAAATGATAGTTTCTCCATTTAAGCCTTAATTAGAAATGACAAAGCTTAGATGCACTTGAAGAGCCAATTAAACTGCATCGGTTCATCATTGGCTTTAATCCACCAGCAAATTGGTTTCCCCCAAATTTACCACCTACTCAGCGTTTCCTATGACTGAAAACAGTATATGACTGCATGCCAGCTTCGTCAATTATTTGATTAGAGGATATTGAACATGTCTGAGGGAGTTCCTACAGAAGAAAGCTCTGCCCCAGAGCTATGGTGTCTGCCCAGTTCAGGGCAAGGGAAGAGGTACTGCTCAGGTGTCCCAGTCTGTGGCTTGATGTTTACACAGAGGAACTGTCCGCTCAGGGGCTCAGTGAAGGCTCCTGTCTTCCTAGCTGTGAGCCTTACCAGGCGCAGCAGATGAGCTAATGCCCACTGAGGCAGCCTCTTGCCTGATGCTGACCTAGGTATGTTTTTGAAGCCTTTTGTTTCCACCTTGTTTCCACAATTTCCACTGTGTCAGGTAGCAGCATTTCTTACCAGCAGAGATGCTCATTCTAGAGCCTGGGCCCAATCGTCACAAACCAGATATAATTGTGGGCTGGAAACATGGGAACAGGGACTCAAGAATGTCCTGCCCAAACTTATTTTCCACCCATATACTTTCTTCATGCAGATATTTTCTTTAAGAAAAAAAAAAAAAGGCCATAAACTAAAAAAGGCAGGGATCAAACCTAAAGTATGTTTTTATATGTAAAATACATGAAAATAAGATTGGCTAGAATAAACAGCAAACCTGAAAAAATATTTTTGCCCAGTGAGGGGGAAGATAAAGGCAATTTTCTATGCACACATACTGTTTTCTTGGTTTTCAAGAGATGGCCCTCAAAGGCAGACAAAACGATGCGTGCCCTAAGACTAAAACCCCTGCTCTGAATGTTGCTGCCGACAAAATGGAGAAACTTGTCATTGTGGTTGGCCTGATAGTCCACATTTTTTTTAAAACAGATGCCATGTTTTTAGTAGTCTTCTCAATGGGGTGCCAGTTTTGGAGGCTTTTGCGAAGTGAAATGGGGCATTCGTTGTTTTGTTCTTTCTTTTAATCTTTGGAAATGATCTCATGTGTGTGTTTCTCTTTTTTTGGACATGTCATTCAAATGTTTAATTTAAACATGTCACATTTGATATTCCTCCTCCTCCTCCTCCTCTTCCTCACCCCCATCCACATGTGCGCACACTTCGTGGACTGATTGCCCCTTGGGCTCATATGTTGGAATCGACCAGGTAGGCCAGCCCTGCCATTGGGCCTTAGTAAATGTGCCTGTGCGTGGGTCTCGGTCCAACACAGTTGATATACATTTGTTTACCTGTTATAGTTGCAAGTTGTACAGGCTGACATTGCCTCGATCGACAGTGATGCTGTCGTTCACCCGACAAACACTGACTTCTACACCGGTGGTGAAGTAGGTAATGCCTAGCCGGGTGCTGCCGAGTGTGTGTGTGCATGGTCAGTCGGCCGCCGCAGACAGCTTGATCCTTTGACAGCTATGCAGGGCTGCATTCATTTCACACTTCCAGCCGTCCTGACCCTCCCGAGGTCTCCGATCCCTGGGCTGTGACCACGAGAAATCGACAGCTAGCTGTCCGCCAGGGTGCCTCCCACAGCTCCCAGACAGATGGGCACACTTCTGGTTTGGAAACTGGTTCAGCAGCGTCCTTTCTGCATTTGCTTCACGAGGCGCAGCTTTGTTGGAGACTGGGTTCACCCTGGATTTCAGCTGCCAGGGGGATGGGCCGAGTGGCTGCCAAGTCTACTTCGGTGAGGTCCGGGCATCTGGATGTTTTGACAGGAAGGCACAGGGTTAGAGCTATGTGGAAGGGGCTTGAATCCCAGCCTTGCCGTATCGTGGTTAGGAGGACTGGGCAAAGAACTTAAGTCCTCAGTGCCTCAGTTTCCCTATTGATGAAAGAGTGATCACGATGAGAGGCAGCTGGGTCTGTGTCTACCCTATGATGGGTGCTTCCTGTCTGGTCTCACCCTCACATGCATCTAGGATTTGGCCAGTAGCTAGCTGTGCTTGTCCCCAGCAGAGCACAGCATGCTGGTGGTAGATTTGAACATCACTTCCTAAAGTAGTGCCCTTTCTAATACAGGGCAAAAGTGCAGTCAGCCTGCAGGCCAAGGCTCCCGGGATTTTCCTGAGTGTCCCAGACACTGAAGTGCAAACAGTGTTAGCAGCCTGAGGCTGTCCAGCTCTGTTAAGCGTCACGAGCAAAGCCTGCCATTCCTGGTCTGCCCTAGCCACTGCGATTTGGGCTGATTACTCTCCTGGGCATTTTGGATCTGGGACATGGATGGAAAAGACGCACTGGCCGGGAAGTCGGGATTCGCCAAGGCCTCCAGGCCAAAATGAAATCAGGCTGCAGGCAATTAAACTCCACTTTCACAAGATGTTGGAGGAGTTTAAGAGCTCCTAAGTCAGGCAGCTTAAGAGAAAGATACTTTTCTTAACCAAATGAAAACTCAATGGGAGGGAAGTACTTATTTGGAGGAAAATAAACAGTAGAAAGAAGAGCTTATCTTTCTGCCAGGAGTGACTAAGACCTGGGTTCACCCTGCTGTCCAGGACTTGGGACGAGATAGAAATAAGCAAGCTTCCCCTGCAAAAGTATCTCCCCCAGTCCCAAGGAGAAGGGAAAGGGACTTTCTTTGATGTGTAAGGTGTTTGGTCAGCAGGATTCATGATGCCCAGAGGTACAGCTGGAGGCTTTGAGATGGGGGCAGGAGCCAGTTCTGGGGTAACATGCAAGGAACCTAATCCTTCCAGAACCATGATCACAACTGGTGTCTTTGGAATCGTGACCGTGCTAATACTTTGCCCTGTGAGGTACTTGTCCTCAGCCCACTGAGACGGGCAGGGGAGGCACTATTAGCCTCGGTGACCTATCCGTCACCTGGCCCCCAGAGCTCAGCCAAGGTCATGTGGCACATCACTCATGAACACTGTCACAGCTGGCAGGCACCTCACCAGGTCCAGACAGCTTTACTGGCTGAGGAGGACCCCAAGTGACTGTGCCGGAACCCAGGTCTTCCAAAGCCCATCTCAGTGCTGTTTCTAGTGAACCAGTCCAGACTAGTACTGAACCCATCTACCTTTGACATTTCCAAAAATAATGACAAACCAGATTCATCCATGGTCTCAATTGGTACCAGCTCCCACTTTGATGTGTGAGAGGGGAAAAGCAGAAGCTAGGACACGGTCGCTCCATTTCTTCCCCTGGGTGTGAATTCCTGAGACCCGAGACTGCTGGAAGAAGGAATGCCAGTGCAGGAATGCTTAGCCCCGTGATTAACTCTTACCCATCACAGTTCTTTCTAACAGTGAAATAGACCACAGGCTTAGCCTGACATTTTCCAAGCCTAAATTTTCGCTTAGGCTGTTTTGAACACTGATACTTATGCCTGCTTTCTGAGCATGAAATAATGTTCTTGTTCTCATGGGAGTAACACATGTTTATGCTTGGGGGCAAAGAAGCCCATTGCTTTACTATGATTAACCCTGAAGTGGAGCCTAAAAAGCAAGAGTCTTCCATGATGAGTGTTGACAATACACTTGAAATGGGCCTGTTTCTTGTTACAAAGTACACGTGTGTCTACATGAACATGTGCATACCTATGTGTGTGTAGGGGTCCAGTCCTGACCGCGGTGAATGCCTGCAACCTAGGGTTTCAATCTTTAAGTTTGGGAATTGCATTGAGTGTATTTTTAACTTGCAAGTTTCACTTCTAATTAAAGCCAGATTTAATTACAAGTAAAAATTTTAAAGTAAACGCTCTTCCTAAGATAAAGCACCTTTAATAATACATCAGCCCATTTTCTTAATACTATATGCTTTAGAAAGGAGTTGTTAGTTTGAATATAGTATGGATTTTGTTTTACCTTCCAAATTTCTCAGTTTTCCCCCAAAGAATATGTCTGATAGAGAATGCAGACCTAACATAGCTCCGCTTGGAGCAGCTTTGTTTTCCCTCCCTGGAGCTGGAGCACAGGTCAGCAGGGAAGGCCAGACCAGGTGCGGTGGGCAGCAGTGTTTGGGACCCAGCAGATTCAGACTTAAAGATTCCTTTTTCTCCATTGCATGATCTTCTGAGTGATCCCCTAATTGGGCCTCACTCCCCTGGGGGTATCCTCAGAGTCTGTACTTCCTGCAGGGTGGATGGGACTGTGAGGCCCGACCCTGCTCCCTCATGCCTGTTCCTCCACCTTCTGTGATGCTGGTCTTGGTCAGAAATGCACAGCAGCTGCCGCAGCCAGCGGATGGAAGTCTTTGGAGTGGATGTATTTTCCTTCCTGATTCCTCTGCCATTTAAAGCGTCCGTGACTGCTTTCCAAGACCAGCGCAGGCGTGAGGGTATCATCTTAGCTAATGTGGGATGCTGGCTCCCTCCCCAGCATCCCACATGCTAATCTCTCTCTTCTTCTGGACATCTGAGAGTGCCCTGGGTGGGGTGGGGTGGTGACAGCCTGCTGGTCATATGCATTCACACCCCCCAGACCTGCTGCCAGCTGGTCAGTGCCTGCCATTGGCCCAGGTGCTGATGGGGGACGGTGCCCGGGCTGTGTGCTCTCCCTTCCCAATACTTCCCAGGATTAGTTCGCTCCTCCATGGCCAGTCTGCCTGGGAGGCAGGTTCGTCTCAGATAAATAGACCTAGTCACGAGAGGGTGAAGAATCCAAAGAGAATTTGGGCTGGTGTGCTCTGATGTGCTGAGTGACACGTATCACAGCGTGCCAAGTGCAACTGAGAATTTTCCAAGATAAACGGTGAATCTTAAGGGGAGTATTTCATCCTCTTGTGAGGAAAAGTACTTTAAAATGTGCAAAACTGATGAATCAGAGCTTAAGGAAGACTGAGACCCCATTCTGGCCAAACCCGAGAGGAGGATGTGGTCACTCATTCAGAACGCTGTGGGCCTGTAAGCTGCAGGCCACGTAGATGCTGGCTATCTCGTGTGGGCACCTGCCTTCGCAGCAGGAACTGAACGCTCAGCAGGACCCCCAGCTCAAGAAGAGGGGCTGCCTACCTCCACTGGATTTAATCCTGGCAATCTGGCCCCGAACAGGCGGTCACCTTCCATGGGGTACAAGCTCGCCTTTAAGCTCTGCTTCTGATGTTGCCTTCCTTTACCTAAAGTGATTCTGAGTCATGAGTGTGATGAAGGAAATACTGTCTGAGGCCATTTTTTTCCTTTTATTTTATTTTTTTCTTTCTTTCTTTCTTTTTTTTTTTTTTTGTATTCACATATGAAGCCAAAGCTGCAAAATAGGAACGAAGCATGGTAATAATGCCGGTCCAGAGGTGACCAAATCTGAATGCTTTCTTCTGGGCCTGCTGCCAAGGGCAGACCTGGCTCCCTCATAGGAGCATGGTATGCTTTCCCTATAGCCTCCCTATTTGGGGGTTCTCCTCAGGGACAGGAAAATCTAGTGGAGGCCTGAGCCTCCAAAGCCAGCACCATCTGGTTTCTCACAGCAAGGAAAAGCATGTAGGACAGGCACACTTGCAAGCAACAGGCTTGTCCCATGTCCCTCCCATCTCCAGCCCATCTCCGTTGACTCCAAGTCAAAATGTGGGACAGCAGTGACCACTCGGGCAATTGGCCAGTGGTGGGTCCTTTGCAAGTGTCACTTTGATAACCTCACCAAGGCTTAGTTCGTGTTTTGCAGCCATATGGAGATTTAGCTGGTCAGATCATTTGAAGTCTGTAATCACCTGACATGCTGAGTGTCTGTCTGTGCCCCAAGATGCAATGATGATTATCTGACCTCACCCTGTCCTTGTCTAGGAAACACGCTGGAGAAGAAAGGTGGCAAGGAGTTTGTGGAAGCGGTTCTGGAGCTCCGAAAAAAGAATGGGCCTTTGGAAGTTGCTGGAGGTGAGCTGGGGAAGCGCCCTACTTATCCGGGTGTGGTTCATGCCACATCAGGAGAACCGGGTTGTGAGGCGTCTTGGAATTGAGAAGTGCATGACCACAGGCACCTGTCTCCGAGCCGGAGCCACAGGGACACCTGTCAGCTTTATGACATGGGCTTAGCACATGCAAACTGTCAGGAGGAGCTTAAGAATTGTACAATGTGCCCTTCCACTTTTTTCTTTATTGCTCAAAATAGCTTTTGAATGTTTGATGCCTAGACCTCACATTTTAAGGAATTAGAGCAGCCGAGTTTGGCAAAGCTAAGAGTCGAGACTTGTCGACAGTGATACTGAGCCATCTGCGGAAGTGCGAGGGAGACATGCAAATGAGTCCTTTCCCATTCAGCCATCTGTGTTTCTGACGGGCAAGACAAGAGACATTCTCCATTTGCCAGTCCCACCTCTAAGAAAAGGTGGGATAAGAAAATGACTTGGAATCTGGTGTAGGGAGAAGGATTGCTAAGAGCTAGAATCAGATCCTTCTTCCTGCTGCTGGCCTGGATTCTGGTGCGTGAGGTGGTCACAGGGGGATGGCATCGGGGTACAGGGCATTTCCAAGCCCTTCTAGGTATTTGTCACCAAAATGCCATATGGGACAAGGGAGGAGCTTGCATTATTAACTACCCAGCCAGGGGCTCCTGGCCTCTCCTCAGTCCCTTCCTGGCCCTTCTCTGCACCGGCCTGGAGGTCCTTCCCTTGGGTGACCCTTGGGTAGAGCTGTGACAAGGGGCAGTCCTGGTGCTACCACTCTCCCAGGTCAGCTAGTGACACCTGACACACAGCGGAGGCAAACCCACTACATTTAGCAAGGCTAACATCATGTCTGTTTTAATAACTCCTTTTGTTCTTGGTATTAGCATCTATTTTACAAGATGTTTTAAGGCACTTTGAAACATAGAAAGGTAATAGGTGATCCCTGTAAGGATGTTTTCTTCAGTCTTTTCCCGCATGTCATGTGGCTGTGACTTCTCCCAGGGACAGACCCCAGTCTCTCATTGCCAGAGATCAGCACTTCCTCCCAGAGTTCTCCAGTCAGTCAGGGAGCAGAGCCAAGACTCTGATGCAGACCTGTAACTTTGCTGGGCTGTTGCTACTGCTCCGTGAGATGCCACCCACACATCGTGCTCTCCTGGTCTCTAGTAGTATCACAACCTACCGTGACAGGTTGTATCAGCCATGAGGACGGTTGTCCCTCGGCATGTGGAGGCCTCCCTTTGCTCCCCTGTGGAAACAGAGCAGGCAGTACTCACTGTACCCGTGGACCCAGAACCACCGGCTCTGTGGTGTGTCTTGGGGGACAGGAGTTGCAGAACCTGCTCTGGGAGACCCTGCGCTGACATGCCACCCTGGCTGGGGTGGGGAACACACTGGAGGCCAGGCTCTCTGGATCTGACAAGGGGGAGAGCCTGAGGGCAAAAGCTGGCTGTGGTGTGGACATGGAGAGGTAGACAAAGTGGCTCTTGCAGGACTGGAAAATAGCATCGTGGAAGAAGAGCTGAGTTCTGTCCACATTGAGGGGGTCGGTGAGGGAAAAGAGGCAGCTCTGGAGCTGTCTGTCATGGTGCTTAGCGGTTCATGGACCAGAGCTGCTTTCCTGTTGCTTTTTTCCTAAACTGTGCCGGGGCAATCTAGCTACGTTGTCATTATCTGTACATGAGTCCTCTGGAGGAATGGGGCTTGGAGACCCCAAAAGGCACATTTGAGGCTGCTGACATACTCGGTTGAGTGAGGTGCTTCAGGCTCTGCCTCTGGGAGGGTACAGAGAGAGCTCGCTGTCATCTTGGCTAAAATACCTGGTGGTGATGGATACTGACGCCAACTTTCCAAGGGTGGGCTATAGCCCAGTGTCTCGCCTAAAACGACTAGTTGGGGAGCAGCCTCCAGAGGGCTCTGGGTTGGGCATCAGGTGCCGTAAGCCTTGCAGAGGGATGGAGCTCACTGTTTCTGTTTCGTTCTCTCCAGCTGCTGTCAGCGCAGGCCATGGCCTGCCGGCCAAGTTTGTGATCCACTGTAACAGTCCAGTCTGGGGTGCAGACAAGTGTGAGGAACTTCTGGAAAAGACAGTGAAGAACTGCTTGGCCCTGGCCGACGATAAGAAGCTCAAGTCCATCGCGTTCCCATCTATTGGCAGTGGCAGGTAAGGACACTTGGTTTGTGATGTCGTTAGTGGATGTGCTGATTTGCATATGTGGCCCATCCTCATGGAGTTCTGGCTTGTGCAAGGTCTGCTGAGGCTGTCCTCGGGCCACCTGATGTGTCGAGTAGATCTGAAGGGAATAACACGAACGTGAAGCAATGGTGAACAGCAATTGAAGAGATGCAGTGAGACAGAAAGCCTGAGGCCAACAGAAAATTTTCAGTATCACAGTAGATGCATGGGAAACGAGCTCAGGGTGTGCCGAGACAGTGAACCATGCAGGACAGAGGCCCAGGTGTGGAGTGAGTGGGGCAGACAGGGCAGGTATGAATGCTGGGATGCTTGTGTGGAGAGTGCCCTCCCACCACTGCACCATTCTTGGCCTCACCTTTTTTCCCAAGCGTCCTTCCCCTCCCCCAGACCTGCGCACTCTGCCTCTGTCTCCCCGTCTTGCTGTCGAGCTCAAGAGGGGTGCGCTGGAGTGGGCACTTAAGTAACCATGAAACAGGGCTGGGCCCAGCCGACCTCCTAGCCCTGAGCAAGCCCCGACAGATGCTGTGTGCACTAGTAGCATCAGAGGCACTCTGAGAAGGGACAGGGCTTTGGGAATGTAACAGCAGGCTGCAGAGCCTGTCACGGGGTCATCCTGGAAGGCTCAGTCTGGATTGGGCACCGAAGCCAAGGGCAACGGGCCTGCAGAGGCTGAAGTGTGGACATCTTGGGCCCAACAGAGACCCCAACCTCGGGCTCTGTCTTGGCCATGGCTGCACCTAGGGCATCCCATCCAGACTGTGCAGCTCCCTGGGTGTCTGCCGTCAGCTCCTCCCAGTGCCCCAGGAAGGCAGGACTGTGTGACGACACCACGCTGACTTCCCTGGGCCCCGCAGGCTGCGCCGGGAGAGCCTGATTATTGCTCCTCAGACTCCTTCCTCGCTTTTCTAGGAAGCTCCTCTTTTCAGAGCACTCCTCTTCCCAGCCCACAAGGAGGACAGAGAGAGCAGTTTGCTGTTTCCACCTTGGGCAGGCCTTGTAATGGCACTCTCCTCACCAGGGTCCCAACACCTCCAGGGACAGAGCTTGCTAGCCTGGGACAGGCTTCCTGTGTCCTCAGATTGGGACCCCCTGTGTCTCCCTCTGACAAATGGTCTGTTCTTGGGCACCATGCTGCTGTGGGACCTTTGCTGAATGAGTTAGCCTCTCTGGCCTGCCTTATCAGGGAGGGGGCTCTGGGGACAGCCTTTACTCACAGACAGCTCCGAGGCTCAATTAGTGCTTCAGATGCACTTGGATCTCCACTGATGAAAGGTGCTTCCGAAGAAAGCAGCAATAGGAGCCTTTATTGGAGGCAGTGATTTCATGTTCTTTCATGTGGGTATTGGGAACTTTTAATTGAAGCCTAAAATAATTCTCTACAATTTTCACAGAGTAAAAAGTTTTTAAAAACAATCAATTGAAAGCTTTCAAGAGGGCAGAATGCCCAAGGTGAACACGTGTGTGCAGCCCCTGGCCCCACGGAACTGCATAGACAGCAGCCCTCTCTTTCCTGAATAGAGACTGGGATTACACCAGAGCCGGCCCATAAATCGTGGGTTTCAGGAGGGGAAATAAAACAGTTTGTTTTTGGCATCCACAGTCTCTGACAGAAAAATCATGGCAGAATTAAAACAGTATAGAAATGCAGAAGCTTTTGATTTTGATGAAGTCCCAAAAGTTCATTTTCGCTTTTGTCTCCTTCATCAAAATCAAAAGCTTCTGCACAGCAAAGGAAACAGTCAACAAAATAAAGAGGCAACCCACGGAATGGGAGAAGATATTTGCAAATGACAGTACAGACAAAAGGTTGATATCCAGGATCTATAAAGAACTCCTCAAACTCAACACACACAAAACAGACAATCATATTAAAAAATGGGCAGAAGATATGAACAGACACTTCTCCAAGGAAGACATACAAATGGCTATCAGACACATGAAAAAATTTTCATCATCAGTAGCCATCAGGGAGATTCCAATTAAAACCACACTGAGATACCACCTTACACCAGTTAGAATGGCCAAAATTAGTAAGACAGGAAACAACATGTGTTGGAGGGGATGTGGAGAAAGGGGAACCCTCTTACACTGTTGGTGGGAATGCAAGTTGGTGCAGCCACTTTGGAGAACAGTGTGGAGATTCCTTAAGAAATTAAACATAGAGCTTCCCTATGACCTTGCAATTGCACTCCTGGGTATTTACCCCAAAGATACAGATGTAGTGAAAAGAAGGGCCATCTAGTACCCCAATGTTTATAGCCAATGGCCACGGTCGCCAAACTGTGGAAAGAACCAAGATGCCCTTCAATGGATGAATGGATAAGGAAGATGTTGTCCGTATACACTATGAAGTATTATGCCTCCATCAGAAAGGATGAATACCCAACTTTTGTAGCAACATGGATGGGACTGGAAGAGATTATGCTGAGTGAAATAAGTCAAGCAGAGAGAGTCAATTATCATATGGTTTCACTTATTTGTGGAGCATAGCAAATAACATGGAGGACAAGGAGAGTTAGAGAGGAGAAGGGAGTTCAGGGAAATTGGAAGGGGAGGTGAACCGTGAGAGACTATGGACTCTGAAAAACAATCTGAGGGGTTTGAAGGGGGGGGTGGGAGGTTGGGGGAACCAGGTGGTGGGTATTAGAGAGGGCATGGAATGCATGGAGCACTGGGTGTGGTGCAAAAACAATGAAAACTGTTATGCTGAAAATAAATTTAAAAATTAAAAAAAAAAGACATTAAAAAAACCCCCACAGTATAGAAATGCAAATACATTGGTAAAGAGCAGCAGGAGCCCTTTCTCTCAGCCCACTGCAGGATGACTGAAGCCGTGAATGCCCACTCTCAGCCCGCTGGCCCCACTGCCAAGCAGTTGAGCCCACTGGAGGCCACGGCTGGCCTCAGGGTCACCACCTCTGGCCTCTGGACATCCGGTCCCTGGGCACTGCGGTCACAGTATTTACAGATACCCCAACTCTGTTGGACATTTGAGGGCAACCCATCTCTGGGGGGCATAGTATAAAGAGAAGAGGTACTTTGGGGCCTTGATTAAACTCTGCTTAGGTTTATGAGCTTAAAAGAACCGCCAGTTTGTTTTTCTCAAGCTCCCACTTATGGGCATTGCTTGAGTCCCAGGCCCTGTGCAAAACTCCTGATCTACATTATCTCCCCGCAACCCAACCCGGTGAGCACTGGCATTAAGTCCATACAAACAAAACCAAATGAAAAAAACGGAAGCTGAGAGGGGTTAACACACGTACCTGAGGTGCCACAGCTTAGACTGGGTAGATCCAGAATTTGAGGGGAAGTCCTTTGCGTCAGTGCTGCTGAAATGAGGCACATGGAACCCCTTCCTTCTGTTCCAGTTGGTCAGCAGATGATTGTCCCACTGCTTGAGCACTCTCTACAGGAGTGGATTTTAGGGAACTTTGGAAACCCCACTTTGGAATTCCCTGACCTGCCTGGGCCTAGACATCAGCCTCCTTCCACCCTGGGAACCAGCCTTAGAAGATAAATAGGACAGAACCAAACGAAATGGGGAGAATTACTTAGTAGCCTCAAGCAAAAATACCCTGGAGAGAGAGAAGTAACAGGCCACAGCGGGCTGGCTGTGCTCCCTGGCCCATCTCCATGCCTAGAAAGACCCAGTAGCACAGGGTGCAGGAGACCTAATCCTGGCAGCAGAGTGACCACACATGGGCACACACACTTTCCCAGCATCACCAAACCTTCCGTGCCTTCCAGCCCTACCCTCTTCTAGACTGCCAGGATAGACCGGTGGACTGGTCCAGCACAGAATCCATCTAGAATCCATCTTTGATCCTACCCTGCCTTCCAAGGCAAGCTCCCAGATGGTCTCCTCCAGAAAGTTGGCCTGGACTTTTCCATCTCCCAGGACACAGCCTCTCTGCACAAGAGTCTCCAGTGTCCCTGATCAACCTGCTCAACACTGCTCCTGGTCTAGAATCCCTCCTGTATGCCTGCCAGCCCCACAGGGGAGCTCCCCAATAACAGGGATGCTTGGCGATCCCCCATCAAAGGTGGGGGCTCAGCAGTGCTGGAGGAACGAAACCCTCTTCTCTGATGTGGCCCTGGTGAGCCCAGAACCCCTGCCATCCAGGTGGGATGGAAAGACAACCAATACGGAGTCCCCGCCATCCCTGACCAGGCTGGCCCAAAGGGTGCCAGATCACAGCAGCCCCTGTGGTCCGCTTGCCTGCCCCAGTCTAGGGAAGCTGATGCCCAGGACCCTGGGAAGGGCTGTCCGAGACAATCGGAATGACTTCAGGGGAAGCTCAGCTGTCTCCTTAGTCTGCTCCAGGTCGAAAGACTGGCTGCAGAGTAACTTAAGGACCTTGCTGGACTCGCAGCCCCTAACAGGCCCCATAGGGCTCGAGTGGGGCCCGGAGGCTAAACCCTCCTGTGGGGAGCAGCAGCACCCCGGGCATCACCAGCTGGCACCCAGGTACCCATAATGCTTGGAGAGGTTAATGCCCCAGGGCAGCTGGGATTCACACCCCAATCTGACACCAGAACAGAAGCCCCAACCCCCTCTTGCTCTGCTGTATCTTGGGGTGAGGGGGGCGGTCTCTGGTCTTTTCCAGAAGACAGATAAAGTGACTGTCAACAGGGGCAACAGGCCAGAGCTGGGGAGGAGGCCAAAGGTTTGGCCAGGCTGGGAGGGCCATTACAGAAAAACAACCAGTAGGGAACATAAGCAGCCAGGAAGCCATGAGAGGAGCAAGACCCCGCAGGCTGTTGGTCTCCTGAAGCTGGCCCCTGCCACACTGTGCGTGCCAGTGGCCCCTCCTCTCTCTAGAATGACTAGGCATCGCAGACCTGCCAGCAGCTTTCTGAGGGCCTAAGGCTGCCCCATCAGCCCAGGAAGGTGCAGAGGCCAGCACTGTTGCGGGGCCTGGGGGGAAGGCAGCTTCCCACACCGTGAGCCTTCCTGAAGCCCCTGCAAGACTTCCCGCTGGTTAGATACGGGGAGTGAAAGAGGACCTCCTGCGTGGTTCTTGCTCCCCACTCCCAGCTCCTGGGCCAGCAGGTGCATGGATGCCCCAGCCCACTGCCCTGGATGGGCAGCGAGCTCTGGGGGCAGGGCCTGGACTCACACCCTGGGCAGCTGCTCGGCCCAGAAGAGTGGGGGGCCACTGCCTGTGCCACAGCTGCCCCCAACGTGTGGGCACAGGCCCTGGCACCTATGGCGGTCCTGTGGGAACAGCCACTTTGACGTTCTGTTTTGCCACAAATACTTTGAAATGTGGCTCTGCGAAGCCACCGCGCAACCCTGAGAACATAAGGAAAGCTCTTACTGGTGCCCTGTGCAGTCTGGAGCAGCAGCAGTCCCGTGGCTAGCGTCCTTCTAGAGGCTGTGGCTGCCTGCGACAGAGAGACGGGCTTGTCAATGGGAGGTGTTTCTGGAAACAACTGCGATTCCCCCGTACCCAGCAGTGAGCTTCAGAGTGGACAGCAGCCCCTGTTCTGTTAGCTGTAGGGCCTGCCAGGCCTGACAACTTAGACCCCCACCTTCTCCCCCACTTAGAGGATCTTTACCATGGGGCCCACCGTGTGAGCTCAGATTAAAACGCCCATGTAGGGGGCGCTTGGGTGGCTCAGTGGGTTAAAGCCTCTGCCTTCGGCTCAGGTCATGATCCCAGGGTTCTGGGATCAAGCCCCGCGTCGGGCTCTCTGCTCCGCAGGGAACCTGCTTTCTCCCCTCTCTCTCTCTGCCTGCCTCTCTTCCTACTTGTGATTTCTCTCTGTCAAATAAATAAAATCTTTAAAAAAAAAAAACAAAAACGCCCATGTAGGCTACAGGAGAAGAACGCGTTCCCTGGACCTGCTGAGTCGAACTCACCAGGGGGAGCCCAGCACCCTGCGTGTGGACAAGCCCATTGCGATGCTGAGACCAGCAAAAATGGAGAACGGTTGATACAGGGGGACGGAAAAGAATGTTCCCTCACTGACTGTCACACAGCCCTTCTCAGGAGTCTAGAGTGGAAGGGGATGGAAAGCTGGAGGAGAAGGCCTGTGTCTGAAAGGGGAAGGGGCAGGAGTCCGGCAGGAGTGACAGACGTGCTTTTGGTCAGCAAGAGCCGAGGAGCCAGAGTATCTGCACGGCCCCATCTGTCACCCAGCTCGGACACAGCAGCCACAGTGTGGGCAGCCGACAGAACTGTGCCCCCGGGGCCAGCAGGCTGGGCCAGCGCGAGAGGAGGGTGGCTGCAGCCATCCAGCCCCTCAGCAGACTGCAGGGACATTCTACAGATCCTCACTGGAGCCCAGCATCCCCTGTGGCTGTGATGCAGAGACAGACAGAAGGGAGCCCTCGCTGTGGGGAGCCGGACTTCCAGGGCTGAGATCAACTCCTCATGGCCCTGTTCACCCCACCTGCCATGTCCACACACAAAGCTCTGTGTGGTCCAGCAGCCCTCAGCGTTCCCCTGGCTGGAGCTCGGCTCCTCCCTGTGCTGCCGAAGCTTCCTCGAGCTCCCCACTCCTGCAGAACTGGTTGCAGGCTGCCGCTGCCTCAGGCTTTTCTTACCAGGGATGAACGGAGGGGCTGTCATTTGGCATCCCCTTTGGGCAGCAGCTGAATTTACAACAGGAAAATAAATATTTGCTCTTTGGGAGACACTCAGAAGGGTGACCCCTTATTCCAGTGACCCCATGACCCTGTATCTGCACAAAAGCCAGCAGGACCAGGTGAAGGGCAGACCGTACGCAGTCATGCACCCCCAGCAGGTGCGAGGTGGACTTGCCGCAACACTCATGTCGACACAGGACCCTGGGAATGTCCTCACTGCAGACGCCTGCCCCCGGCACCCCTCCCCCAAACGGAAGCTTAAGTTTAGGTCCTCAAGCACTTGCCAACACGTGCCTTGTTGGGGACAACCCATGCTGCAAAAACTCAACTGTCAGGGCCTGTGAGGTGCAAGAACAGCTGCCTCCTCAGATGAGTCTGTAGATCTGAGAGGGGATGATGGGTGGCAGGGGAATGACCTGCCGTGTGGGTCCCAGTTGTCCCCACTCCCAGAAAAACCCTTCATTCCGCATGGTCTCCACCACCCTCCATCCCCTCCCACCTGCTGGCCGCCCTTCCTCCTGTGCTGGTAGACCAAGCACCCGGGGTCGGCTCCAGAGCAACCTGGGCCTGCCGGCCCCACCCTGGCTGGCACGCCTGCCGCTCTTCCCTCAGCCTCGTGGGCAGGGTGGCGTGTGCGGGCTCTCCTGCGGGCGCGTCGTGGGGCTGAGGGAGGGGGGCCCTGCTGTGAGGGATTGCTCACACCCCACTACCACGAAAGGCCACTCTGCACAGGCTGGGAATGTGCCCTGAGTGACAGCCCTTCTCTGCTAAGAACAAGCTTCATTGTGAAGCATCTAGAAGTTACTGGGGATTCAGCTTCAAAGCTGGGCAAAGCCCTGTTTGATGCAAAGTGGGTCATCAGAGTGATTTTCACCAGTAGCTCTGAGCTGCTCGGAGTCCTAAGATGGTTCAGAACTCCCAGACACTGAGTGAGGAAGGCTCAGAGCACTACAAGAGACCCCGTACCTTATGCAATAGAGAACTTCTTACCTGGCAGCAGGTTCCCCATCTGAAGAAGTGCAGCCAGAGCTGGCAGGCCGGCCCAGCACTCAGGCTACCAACAGTGCCCACGCTCAGGGGCGTTTGAAGGTTGTAGACCTGCCAAAGAACAAAGAAATCCCATGAAAATGGGCCCCAGACTCACCCCAAGTACTCTTTGCTGAGGATCTGGGCCCAGGGCCCCCGGCTCCAAAGCCTGCATGATTTCTGCCAGACTCGGCAAGCTGCTCCGTTCCTGCTGCTGTCCCGGGTCACCTAGGTCCTGTGCCTGCAGAGTTGACCAGAAGCAGCCTAAGGCACCCTTGGAGCAAGTGGTGTCAGTCTTTTTAGACCTCATTTGCAATTCTTGAGAATTCTGCACACCTATCTCTGCAGTTGCCATTGGGCATTCGTCACAAGTGGAAATAGGTGTGAATTCACAGCCATTTGGCCTGGAGACTCGGATGCTGCCCCTGAAGATGCAGAGGCCTCCTGGGCCAGGAGTTGTTCCCTGCACCCGCAGCTCCCCTGGGCCTTGGCCTTTGGGTGGTATGAGCTGGTGTGTCCTGGGAGGCATTCCGGGTCAGCAACCCTGGCACTGTGAGGTCTCAGGCCCATGTGAGGGATGGAGCCCTTCTGCCTGTGTGCATGAAGAACAGTCCCCACCCCCCCACACACACACCCCCATCCCTGGAGAAGCTCCAGCGTCCCACTGTCCCACGGACTGTGACCCACAGCTATACGCCAGGCCCCATGCTAGTCACAGTGATGCTGCGAGGAGAAACAGGAGCTCAACCTACCCTTGGGAGACTTAATGCCTCACACGCAGATCCTGCCGACCAGCTGGTTGCTCTCAGAAAGCCTGGTGTGTCCCTTCTGAGGGCACATGGGACATCCTTCTGAAGGTCACAGTTCTCTGCACACTTGTCGTTCCAGGGTGTGGCAGGCACGGGCCTTTCTCAGGCCTGTGTACGAGCAGCCACAGGATCCCACAGCCTTAGTCTCTCAGGGGCATTAAGGCAACAGGAGGCAAAGCAGGGCACATGGCCTCGGCCTTGGGGGTCTCTGGGAGGGAGGGAGCAGGGAGGCAGGGCCATGGCAGTCATCATCTTTCTGGTTGCTGAGTGCTTTTCTCTCCTGCAGGAATGGTTTTCCAAAGCAGACAGCAGCTCAGCTGATCCTGAAGGCCATCTCCAGCTACTTCGTGTCAACAATGTCCTCTTCCATCAAGACGGTGTATTTCGTGCTTTTTGACAGCGAGAGTATAGGCATCTACGTACAGGAAATGGCCAAGCTGGACGCCAACTAGGCTGAGGAGCAACAGAGCCAGCCCGCGCCGTGCCCCTGCCTCCGATCTGGAAGAAAGAACGAAAATCCCCCATCACTCCTGTTGGGAGGCGGGACCCTTTCATTTCCAATTTTGCTCATCTAGGGAAAATAAGGTTTTGGTTTCCAGTTTAATTGTTTTTGACCTTCTAAAATGTTTTTACGTTAGCACTGATAGTTGGCATTACTGTTGTTAAGCACTGTGTTCCAGACCGTGTCTGACTTTAGTGTAACCTAGGAGATTTTATAGTTTTATTTTAATGAAATCCTGCTTGACGCAGAACAGCGGGGAGAGCAGTGTCTTCTATCTGTGGCCGAATCCAGGAAGCCTGTTTTGTAACCGTGTGTCGTGGTGCTTTATTGTACACCCAGTGGCGTTCTTTTTACAATAATGTTCTTTTTTTTTTTTCCTCAAGAAGAAAAATCATGAATTTGCAGCCGACTTAATTTTTGTTTACTTTTTGTCTTAATGATGGATTTGAAAATGAAAGATTTAAAAGGCAGAACAGAATCTGTTGTCCTTAATTATATTTGCAATTTGGAATTTGTGTGAATTGATTTAGTAAAATGTTAAACTGCTCTTTTGACTGGCTTGTTCCAAGTTACTGTGCCCCTGAGCCCTAGGTGGGCTCCTCTCATCATAGGATTGGGGAGCTAGTGCGAGGCAGCTGCTCACCCCCTCCCACCTCTCTAATCCTCCCCCCACCCCCGCCGCCTCCACCGAAGCACCACAGGCCACTACTGCCCAGACACAGGGGCATCTTCAGTCCCTAATGGCTGGAGGGGGAGCTCCTGTGAAGTCTCTCCTTCCAGCCTTGTGACACCTGGGGAGGGGTATTGTCCCCAGTTCATGGATAAGGAAACAGATATACTGAACGCCATGCGGACAGCAGTGGCACTAGTGTTCGAGTCCAGGTCTTTAAACTCTAAGCCCGGCTTTCTCCTGCCATCTGCCCCTCCGCCCCCCCGCCCCCCATGGATGGTCTCCCCAGCTCATGGATGGGCCCAGTGTCCCTGGGCCACTTGCCAAATAGAGCTGCCGAAGCCTCAAGCCTTCTGCTGGGGCTGTTGAGCACCTTCTAAAGGTAAGGCGCCACCACCAAGGTCCCCAAGATGTGCTGCCACCTTGTAACGCTTTCTCGAGGCCATGGGTTATCGTTTAGTGATACAGGTGACAGCTGATCCTTGAACAGCATGGGGGTCAGGGGCGCCAACCCCCACACAGTCGAAAATCCACATATTTATGAGTTCCCCCAGACTTACCTACCAGTAGCCTCCCATCGGCTAGAAGCCTTGCTGATAGCAGAGCCGATGAGCGTATACTGTACATGTCGTATCTACTGTATTGCTACAATACAGAAAGCAGGAGAAAAAAATGTTAGTAAGAAAAATAGGGAAGAGAAACCACATTTATAGTACTGCACTGCATTTATCCAAAAACAAACAAACAAAAAAACTTGCCTAAGTTGGACCCACACACTTCAAGCCCATGTTGTTCAAGGGTCAGCTGTAGTTAGATCCCAGCTGGACCCGAGTAGCTACACTTTACCTAAATTCGGTCAGCAAAGCACAGACACTATTTCCTTCTAAAGGTACGTTTGCCTTTATCTAAATTTGCCTACAATGCAGAAGACTGTTTCTCTCTCTCTTTAAAAAGACGTGCCTGCTTCTAAAACAGACTTGAACCAAGAGAAAATATGCAGCACACCGCATATAATGGACAGAGGTAAAGGACCATTTTTCCTTTCCAAACTGTGCCCAAAGAAATCCAAATAGACCTTCTGAGCCATCACACAACCTCGCTTTTCAGTGAAAAGACACTACCGCTAACGAAAACCTGAAAGATGAGTTTTTCCCAAGTTTCTCCTAAAAGTAAGGTGTTATTAAAACCTTTACCTTTCTTCCCCAAGATCTCTACCGAGTCTAGATTTCCTACTTCTTGATGAGAATGCGTGGACAAGCCTGACTGCAGCCATTCACCCAAGAGCGTCACTGCTGCAGGGAGAGCCCACGGCGCGCAGCGGCACGAGAAATAAGCAGGGCTAATGGGAGCTGGAACGAGCGGTCCTTCACCGTGTGCCTTGCGCCGTCTTGAGGCCCATGTGGGCATCATTCCTTTCTGTCCTAGGGATAGTTCTGTGGGCAGTGTCTGTTATCAGAGCCATTTTGCAGCTAAGAACACTGAGGCTGGGAGGAGTTATGGAACCTGCCAATGATCACACTGCTTGTAAGGCACAACCAGATTCAAATGCAAAGATGCCGACCACTGCCATCCAGGACTCACTGTAATCAGCAACTAGAGAATCCGGGTTGCTCTGATGGTGTTTCATTTCTTTTCTTTTCTCTTCTCTTTTTTCTTTCTCCCTTTCTCCCTTTCTTCTTTCTTTCCTTCCTCCCTTTCTCTCTTTCTTTCCTTTTTCTTCCTTCCTCCCTCCCCCTTCTCTTCCTTCATTATGTTAGTCACCATACAATACATCAGTTTTTGATGTTGTGTTTTGTGATTGTTTGCAGACAACACCCAGTGCTCCACGCAATATGTACCCTCCCTAATACCCCCTCCCCCAAACCCTCAGTTTGATTCCCAGAGTCCATAGTTTCTCATGGTTCCTCTCCCTCTCTGATTTCCCCTCCTTCATTTTTTCCCTCCTTCTCCTAATATCCTCCATGCTATTCCTTATGTTCCACAGGTAAGTGAAACCATATGATAATCGACTCTCTCTGCTTGATTTATTTCACTCAGCATAAGGTTCTCCAGTCCTGTCCATGTTGATATAAAAGTTGGGTATTCATCCTTGGGAGGCATAATACTCCATTGTATATATAGACCACATCTTCTTTATCCATTCATCTGTTGAAGGGCATCTCAGCTCCTTCTACAGTTTGACTATTACGGACATTGTTGCTATGAATATTGGGGTGCACATGCCCCTTCTTTTTACTACATCTGTACCTTCGGGGTAAATACCCAGTAGTACAATTGCCGGGTGGTAGGGTAGCTCTATTTTTAACTTCCTGAGGAACCTCCGTGCTGTCTTCCAGAGGGGCTATACCAGCTCGCATTCCCACCAACAGTGTAAGAGGGTTTCCCTTTCTCTACATCCTCTCCAACACATGCCATTTCCTGCCTTGTCAATTTTGGCCATTCTAACTGCTGTAAGGTGGTATCTCAATGTGGTTTTGATTTGAATTGCTCTGATGGCTAGTGATGTTGAACATTTTTTCATTGTCTGTTAGCCATTCGTGTGTCTTTGGAGAGTATCTGCTCATGTCTTATGCCCCTTCTTTGACTGGATTATTTGTTTTTTGAGTGTTGAATTTGAGGAGTTCTTTATGGATCTTAGATACCAGCCCTTTATCCATAGTGTCATTTGCGAGTATCTTCTCCCATTCTGTGGGCTGCCTCTTTGTTTTGTTGACTGTTTCCTTTGCTGTGCAAAAGCTTTTTATCTTGATGAAGTCCCAAAAATTCATTTCGCTTTTGTTTCACTTGCTTTTGGAGACATGTCTTGAAAAAAGTTGCTGTGGCCGATGTTGAAGAGGTTACTGCCAATATTCTGTAGGACATTGATGGATTCCTGTCTCACACTGAGGTCTTGCATCCATTTAGAGTTTATCTTTGTGTATGGTGTAAGAGAATGGTCGAATTTCATTCTTCTGTATATAGCTGTCCAATTTTCCAAGCACCATATATTGAAGAGATTTTTTTTTCCCCATTGGACATTCTTTCCTGCTTTGTCGAAGGTTAGTTTACCACAGAGTTGAGGGGCCATATTTGGGCTCTCTACTCTGTTCCATTGATCTATGTGTCTGTTTTTGTGCTAGTACCATGCTGTCTTGGTCATCACGGCCTTGTAATAGAGCTTGAAATCAGGCAACGTGATGCCCCCAGCTTTGTTTTTCTTTTTCTACATTTTCTTGGCAATTTGGGTGGTATTTCTAACTCAGAGACTGAAACACAGAACGAACTCAGAGTTAAAAATCTTCTAGATGTGAACTGCATTTCCTCAACTTTGAAGGACGGACCACAGAAGCCAATCCTGTGTTTAGCGGGGATCCTCCACTAGATGGCGCTAAAAGGACTGGGAAGCAAATAGAGGAAGGGGGCTGGTTTCTGCTCGCCCTTCTGCACGCACAAAAGAGTAGGTTGCATTTGTCAGGATTTGCGTGAATTATTTACCATAATCACCTAAATGTTTCTAAACTTTCACTAATCCAAAGTGCATCTCGCCCCTGAGATGCATTTCTCATTGAAGAAATTCTTTTCAGTGAAACGGAGGAAAGAGGCCAGCCAACTGCCTGGGATTCCCATCATGTCCAAACCACCCAGTTAGCTTTTAAAACCAGGATCAAAAATTGTTCTCTGATGTCAGCCTCATGTTTACAGGGAAAAAAGAAAACAGCTCATTACTTTAAAAAGAGGTTGGCGTAACTGGGAGGGAAACTTGAAGTGTGCATGCACCTCGATTCACAAGACTGGTTGGCAGTTATGAAATTTACCAAAAATGAAATTATTCTGCAACCTGGGGGCCACGCAGCCCTGCGACCTGGTGGCGGCATCAGCCAGACAACACCCCCCACTTTGTTCCTGAGGAGCAATCCCAGCCCTCGGCAACTGAGCTCTGCCCTGCCTAACCCAGACATTTCCCTCAACCTCCCGCATCTGAGATCGTACACAGCTCCATGGCTCCCACTGGGACCCAGGGGACCCAAAATGATAACTCCTGTGTGTGTACCCCACACACACCGGTCCTCTACACCCATACCTGCTACTTCCCACCGCAACCCCGCAACAGTGTAACACTATCCCTATTTTACAGATGAGAGAAATACAACACACCTCTCTCCAGGCAAGGCATATTCCCCCAAAGCCACACAACCCTCAGGGCTGGAGCTGGAATTCGAACCCAGCTGTCAGACTTTACAAAGCTCTCCCCATTCTATGTTATCTGAACCCCCAAAGGTGGCCTTTCCTTTGATATGCACCACGAAGTTTCACCCGGGTTAGGCAGGCCTTCTTGCCTATACACTGACAGGTCCTTTGTGGCCAGCCCTGGCAGCATAAACAGACGTGTTTGAGGACAGATGAAGAGAAATATGTAATTAAAGCAATCTAGGGGCCAGCGAGATTTGCTGGGTACCTACTATAAAAGAGCCCTCCCAATTGAGGCCTCTTGCAGAGGCAGATTAGACAGTGCCTCTGTCCAGCAGAGTGGGAGACCCAGAGCCATGCTTGCCGGACAGGCAGGGACTCAGGAGGGAGTTGTGCTCCCTGGCCCAGTGTGCAGGGAAGGTTCTGTGCAGCAGATGACCTAGACACCAGGGCTTCCTAGGATGGGCCGCAGTCTCCTAGGCCAAGGGAGCGAGGGGATGGGTGGTAAGTAGCCAGATGGCACATAGGTCTACAGGCCCAGCTAGGGGAGCCATGGGGTCTGCTGGGGACTGAGAAGCCCAGACCTGAACCCCGCATGCAGCCTCTGCTCCCCGTCCCCATCCCTGGCATGTGGGGCCTTCTGTCCGTGCCTCTGTCCATCTGGCAGAATTCCTCCTTTCTGTTGAGGGATCAGCCGGCTACCTTTGGTCACAGCCACAGTCTGCCCTGGCAGAGTAAAGGCGGGAAGCTAAGACTGAAAAACAAGAGATGCACAGTCATTTTGGTCTGTCGTGCAGTCTCGCCAATCCCAGTCCAGTCCCGGGGCCTGAGGCTGGAAGACCCGCCTGGGCCGGTCGGGGCCAGGGGCAGGCAGTCCTCAGGCAGTTTCCTCACTTGGCACTCGGGCTGTGTTGTCAGTGCCCCTGGCCAGGCTGGCTACCCCCGTCAGAGGCCGCAGTGGCTGGGGGCTGGCGTGACTGCTTCCTTCACTAGCAACCGCGATGTTTAATTTTCCAGGCCTGGCGCCACCGTCCAATGTTATCTTGGGAGCTGGCCTTGGTGCGGCCCTGGAGGGATCCCCCTGAAAGCACTGGGGTGGGAGGAGGGTCCTGGGCCCAGCCCTGGCTGAGAAGAAAGGGAAACACTCAATGGCCAGGGGTGAGGCTCCCTTTTTCTCCAGCATTTCTTCTATTGAGAATCTAACCTGTTGTGTTTGCTTCTGGGGGCCCCCTGATATCAAAATAATATCCCATGACCCTCCTGACAGGGAGGTAATAAACCTGCTCATTAATCCCGGCCCCCATCATTGCCCCACCATGCTCCTCAGCAAAGGTGTGTAAATAGACTGGCCTTTCTCTGACCTCTAAAAATCAACTCAGCCGGGCTGCTTTGTCCAACTCCAGAAAGAAAGTGCTCTCTCCGTGGAAGCCACCATCCTGCTCACACCCTACTCCCACCAAAGGGAGGATCACCCCTCCCACACCTGACACCCACACTCTCTCTCACACACTCACACACATCTAGAAGATTCTGGATTCCTGGGTCAGCAGAATGCAGCACTGAAGGATGTGCAGAGAAACATCCACCTTGAACGGGAGCACCCCGAAATCTGTCTCCCACAAAGCTGCCGAAGTTTCTCCTCAGAGAGGCCAGTTTTACCATGTAAATGCAGACCTCTGCTCACAGTCCCCTTGAGTACCTTCCGGAGGGACCACCAGACTGCCCTCCGAGGTCTGCTGGGGCCCTGCACCCAAAGTGGAGAGGGAGCCATGAGAGGTCCCAGAGCACATGCCACAGGTAATGTAATCACCAGGGAAGAGGCCTCCGATTGCCCTGAAAACTGTCCCAGCATCACAGGGTGAAGGTCACCACCATGGCTACGAGCGTCTGGCCACAGTTGACTGAGGGCAGAAAGCTCAGAGTCCCAGAATGACACCTGCCAAATCTTGTGTCCAAAGCCTTAGAACGAGACCCATGACCACAGCGTAGGGTAACCCAGCCCTTGAACACACGAAAGCGCATCATACGTGCCTTGCTGGCGGGAGTCCCTTCTGGCCCTGTGCCCAGGGAGCAGGCGACTTTGGTCTCGATGACTTGGCTGTCAATGCCAGTCCCATCCCCACATACGCCTCTTCCAGTGATGAGCCCAGCCGCCCACACCAGAACCGTGGCTGATGGCACGGCCCCCGCCGGCCACCACGGCTGTCTGGGGCTGGGGCCGTGAGAAGAGGATTCCGGCATCTCACCATGCCCGCCTGTGCACTCCATGCCTGGGCTGGCCGGGAAAGCCGCTATTTCTCTGCCTTAACACGGCCAGGCTTCTGAAGCTTAAGAGAATAAATTAGGGTAGACTTCGAGCAGGCTCAGCTGCAGTGGGTGGACAAATTGATTTGCTTCCCATCTGGGAGATTAAATTCCACCGCCCAAAATGGCAGTGGGGTAATGAGCTGTCAGTCACACGGCCCAGCGCCGGGGCTGGCGCATAATTGAACCCCGGCAGCTCCTTGTTACGTCCCACGGAGGTCCTGCCTCTGGTGCCCATCTCAATGCAACCTCCCAAGCCCCAGAGAGGGCTCACCAGGCCCTCTGGCCCATCCTGGAGAGGGTCATTGCCACCGTGGGTAGGGGGTGGGCCAATGGTGGGGAACTTGCCCTTGGCCAAAGTGCATAGGATACACTTGTCCATAGTCACGGACAGTGCATCTAGAATGTAATTACGGGCAAATCCAAACAACTGTGGTGATGCTCACAGCTTACCTTGAGGTGATGTGACACCTGAGGGACAGCGCTTGGCAGGGGGCCCTCACTGAACCCTCCCCGGCCTCAAGGGGCCCCAGTCACCCCAGCACCCAAAGCCTTCACCTGCTCAGCCCTTTGTAGCCTGCGAGACACGGGCATGCACACAGTTGGCTCAGTCCTCACCATCCCCTGCAGCATCTCCGTCTGCAGAATGGATAAGAGAAGAGGGACCCACGCAAGCTCAGAAGCTGCCGCCCAAAGTTGCTGCAGGCTTAGGTTCCGAAGAAGGCAGCTCAGCCTCGCCCGCCTCACCTGCCCACCTCGGCCTCTCTTTCCACCGATAACGGATTCTGTTTCCGGCCACTCTCATCTTCCTTTCAGGACTCTGTGTATGCCAGTTCCTCAGGATGGAAACAGCCCTGCCACCTTTTATCTGTAATCCTGCTCAACCCTTCATGTCTCTGCTCTTAGACCTCCCTGCCACCTCCTCCAGGGAGCTTTCCCAGATCCCGTCGCACTCTGGGCTAGATGCCCTCTAGGAGGGCTAGATGCCACAGCCCTGTGTCTCCTGGATAGCTGTCCTGTGCTGACAAGCCTGTCTCCCCAACACACAGGGAGTATCACTCATCTGCACAGATCCCTTGAGCCCTCTGGGCCCAGCACTATATAAGGTCCTGGGCACACAGCAGTAAGTGAAGGAAACCCTGCCCTCCATGAGGCCAGGGATCAGGACCTTTGCCCTCTATGGCACCCTCAGCTCCTTGCCCCGAGGACCTAGGGTGGGAAAGGGCATGCTCTCAGTGGTTACATGAATCACCGCTCCAGCAGAGTCCACGAAGGACCACGCAGGACCATGAAGACCAGTCACCAGGCAGAGCGCCTGACCCAGAGAAGGCAGTGAGGAGACTGGGGAGAACATGATCACTGCTGACACTCCAGCCCTATACGAGTCAGCCAGGGGTACCACCCCGCAGGCTCTCTGGCTTCATGTGGGCACACAGTGGCTTCAGAGTGGGGTCTGATGTTGGCACCAGGCCCCAGCTCAGCACACTCTTGCCACACTGCTAACCACAGCCCGGATCTCGTGGCATCTGGTGTTTCTGCTTTCTTTGGCTCTTGAACATTCTGGCTAGATGCTAAATCCACGATATCAATAAACAGGGAAAATGGCAGAAAATGCTTTCAGGAGAGACCCCTGAGTTCCTGCAGCCAAGGGCTCCTTGCCTTCATGCCAGCAAGCATGGACGCGCAGAATTTCCAGGCAAGAGTACTGGCCCCAGGACAGGTGTCCTTGGTGGGCCCCTAGCGGCATTTCCTGATGGCCCAGTACGCAAGCCCAAGTCAGGAATCCTCTTCTCACGGCCCCAGCCCCAGGAGAGGAGAACCAAGTCTCGCTGCCTGCTATGACCAAGGCCTGGATTCAAGCATTATCGGGCCCTTGTACCACCAGAAAGAGCACCAGGGACACACAGGTCCCTGACAGAATGGGTCTGACCCTCTGCTGCCCAGACACCATGGGACAGGAGCAGAGTCACAACAACAAAGGGCCTTCAAGAACCCATCTGCCGCTTCCACGATCAGGGCAGAAAACAACAGACACGGACGAATGGATAAGGAAGATGTGGTCCGTATACACTATGGAGTATTATGCCTCCATCAGAAAGGATGAATACCCAACTTTTGTAGCAACATGGACGGGACTGGAAGAGATTATGCTGAGTGAAATAAGTCAAGCAGAGAGAGTCAATTATCATATGGTTTCACTTATTTGTGGAGCATAACAAATAGCATGGAGGACAAGGGGTGTTAGAGAGGAGAAGGGAGTTGGGGGAAATTGGAAGGGGAGGTGAACCATGAGAGACTATGGACTCTGAAAAACAAGCTGAGGGGTTTGAAGTGGCGGGGGGGTGGGAGGTTGGGGTACCAGGTGGTGGGTATTATTGAGGGCACGGATTGCATGGAGCACTGGGTGTGGTGAAAAAATAATGAATACTGTTTTTCTGAAAATAAATAAATTGAAAAAATTTAAAAAGAAAAGAAAAGAACAGACACAACACAGCCAGATGGGACCGTGCACGGGGAAGCTGCAGTGGCGTGAGCGCCCGGTTCACGAAGGAGTCAATGTGCATTCACCGGTCAAATCCTCCTCACGACCCCCACAAAATGAGCATTCTGATCCCTGTTTTCTAGGTGAGGGAGCGAGACTCAGAGAGGTCAAGTTACTTGGCCACGCCGCACAGCAGAAGCTAGCAGACCCAGGATTCGGAACTAGGAATGGAAAACTGTGACGTCAGCTCTCGCTCGTCCTCCAGTGCTGTCTCCCAGGGGCCTCCGAGGGGACACTCCCCATTCTATAGATGAGGAGAAGCGAGGAGGAGGTCGGCGGCTTATGCAAGGCCATTGTCAGTAAGTGGTATAGGGGCCTTGGGCTTCCAGCTGGGCCTCCCTAGTAGAGACCCAGGACCCCGCACAGCCACCGCTGACGCAGGAACCAGCCCCGAGCTCTGCTCCACCACAGGCTGGGGACCCGGCCGGGGCCTTCCAGTAATTAGTGGGCTCTTGTTAAGACCCAGTCGCGCCGAGCTCGAGCCAGGACTTGTTTTTGTTCCCATGCGGAGGCCCTCGCAGGAAGGCCAGGCGCACGTGCGCAGCCCCATAAATCCAGCCGGCGTCGCTCATTACAACGTTCTGCTTCACGACCCTGCCGGCCCCAGCCCGCGCGGGCTTCGCCAGCCCCGGGCCTCCTTGCAGCCAAGCCCGGCTGCCCTGTGCCGCCCGAGCCTCAGACATGAGCTCATCAGCGCGCCGCGTGTGAGGAAGTGGCCGGGCGGCACTCTCGGCAGCAAGGGGACAATGTGCCTATTAAGGCTGTCAGCTGTCAGCCACCACCCCCCGCCCCACACCAATACACCCGCCCTGCTGAGGCAGGACTACCCCATTCAGGGCCCAGCCTGGGCTCCCATTGGTGCAGACTTGCCCTGCGGTGTGGCCTGTCCACTCTGGCAGCGGCCGCAGGAAGTAGGAACACAGCGGCAAGGATTCAGGGGACGGGAGAAGCCGGCTCGGAGACCAGCAGGCCCTGAGCACCATCCCTGCCCCTGGCGGACAGACCAAGGCCCTGGGGACTCTGGGCAGGTCCTCTGGCCCCTCTGAGCCTCCATTCTCACAGCTATAAAATGGGAAGCTACTCCCTGTTCTGCCTGGGAGAACAGCTCCGCAGCCCATGACCTTGAGCTGTACTATGGCATTCCACCAGTGTGAAAACTGGCTGGCCCTCTGTTTGTGTGGGTTGAGGAACACGGAGGGGATTAGGGGCTAGGTGAGTCACCCCACCTCTTGGGGATGTGGTCTCCTTGTCTGTAAAAGAGAGCTGGCAGCATAGTGTCCGGGACAAAAACGTGAACTACTTCTTTCTAATGCTCAGATTCCCATAAATGTTAGAAGCCATGGCAGGTCCACACCCAAACCTGGGCTGTGGTCCGTGTTTGAGAGTTAGCCAGCTGATCTCTATGTGGGCCAAGTTCAAAGGACTCTGGCCAGGTGGTTATTGATACCATGTACAATTCTAACCCAGCCTTTACTGTATGTAGCGGAAGGTGCAGGAATTATTGATAAACGCTTCTCCATCTGCTACTAACACGGCTCAGAGAAGAGCTAGGCAAGTTCGCAGGGAACCTTCTAGAACTGTGCTGTCCAATATGATAGCTACTAACCACATAAGGCTGTTCAAATTAAAATGAAGTAAAATATAAAATTCAGTTCCTCATTTTCACTTGTCACATTTTAAGTGCTCAGTATGGTAGGTGTCTTATGTATTGGGTAACAGTGTTCTAGAACCTGTCTGTGAAGCTCTCCAGAAAGACACCCCAAGCTTTTCATACCATTTAATTTAGTGTATGGAGCAAAAAGCATGGCCAGGGCATGGCCACCAGCAAATGGTTCTAGGCTACCAAAAGTGATAAAAACAGTGATTGCTAATCATGGTGGTAGAAATAGTAATATCCATGTACAGGATAGTTCTGTTTTAGGCCCCGTGCTGGCTGCCTCACATTCTTGCATTGAAGCCCCCCAGATATTCTACAGTTAGTGATATATCCACAATTTACTCATGACAAAATGGACTCAGGGAGACTAAGGAATTGACACAAGGTAGAGAGACAAGACCAGCTCGGACTTCAAAGCCAGCCTGACCCTCAGGGGCAGAACCCATGCTAACCTCCTGTGCCTTGATGAGATTTTCACCCAGAGGTTTGGCTATTCTTTCCAGAAGGTTTCTATCTCCCTTCTGCCTTTCCCTTGGCTTTGAACACTTTCTGCTCTCAGGAAAGCTCTGACCTCTCTGAGCCTGGGTCGAGGCTCATTCTCGCTCTTGGTTGTTATATGGAATTCCTTGCACAGGACAGGCCTGTGAAGGCTGCTGCTGGCCGCTGGGGCTGCCCTCACTCCACCCTCACCACCCTCAGTGCCCAGAGAGACTTTCTCACTAGGCCTAGGCACTGGGTAGGGAGATAACGGATGGACACCTCAGCTGTGCCGCCAAGTGCCTTCAGTGAGCACAGCCCTAGGCAGGGATCAGGTCAGCAAGAACCAAAGGGACGGCAGGTGTCAGGGGGACACCCCAGGGTGTGTGCCTGTGAGCAGGACCAGCTCCCGAGTTCCTGCCCAAAGCCGTGGCTATGGAAATCACTGAGACCCAGTGAGCCGGACAGGGTGACCAGCTAGGTCCTTGGCGTGAGCACCAGTACCTGCTCCAGCATCATTCACTGACCCATCCATCAGCTGTACACTGAACAAAGGAGCGCCAGGTGCTGAACCCCACGCCAGGGCCACCTTCTACAGATCTCTCCCACTGCAGCCCCACGGCAGCCCCAAGAGGCAGGCAGGCAGAGCAGGGACAGGCTCCCTACTTGACAGATGGAGACAGTAAGGACTGAGGAGCAAGAGTCATTTCCCAAAGCCTGCAAATCACCCCACAAGGCTTGACCTCAGGGCTTTTGACCTGGTTACCAAGTCACTCCTTAGAGGGGACATTTTACATGGACGGGTGTGCCGTGGGTTCTGTGGTTCCAGAGGCACAACTCCATCCTGGGCCTCCACCCTCTCCCTCACCCCAGCAGGCCACCCCCGGGATCCAAGTCACCAGGGACAATTACCATGAAGCTCATTTAGCCAGTCACTGGGGACCTGGGACATTTCCTCTCCTGTGCTCACTTAGAGACCCCAGGATCTCAGGCACCCCCACAGGCCCCGGGCAAGCCACCTCTCTGGCTCTTACACCCCAGTGGGCCACGAGGGCGGCCAGCCCTCCGCAGGAACTCACCAGAAGCCAAACATCTGGAGCCCTGCGCCCATGGGCACGAGTCCTCTGCGGCTGGGCCAGCCAAGCCGGGGCTTCCAGACTCCAAGCTGAAGAAATGGCCAAAATGGGCTCACGCCTCTGTGCTGAAGGCCGGGGGACGGACGGCACCCTCCCCAAGGCCCAATCCTTCATTTGTCTCGCTCAAGCCCTGGGACTCCAGTTTAAGAGCCTTTTTATAGACTCCTATAAAGGAGAAAGTGAACTTTTAACGTGTTTGCACTCCACTAAGTCAATATGCATAAACGGGACAAGAGCGGAGCTTCCTCTGAGCAGATGCCGGCCGGCAGGGCGGGCGGGCCACGGCAAGGCCATCCCAACCTGCAAGGGCACGGCCAGCCGTGTCTCCCCACCATGGGCCTGTGGTGTGGCCCCCAATTAGGTCGCCGTCCACCAGGGCCGTGTGCGGCCACTAATGAAGCCGGAAAGCCCTGCCTGGCCCAGCTAACGGGCGGCTCCTGCCCTCACTCAGCTGAGACGGCCCCCCAGACGTGCAGTTTTCATGGGAAAATTTAGAGAAGCAGAGATGCGGAAGCTGTAAAGTTTTACTAGGAATTCTCAACCATCCTCCTTTGGCCCCCGACACTCACACTGCCCTTCATTTTTAAGAGAGCTTCCTTTCTGCTTTGAACTTACTCCTTAAATCTCAGCAACCCTGCACCGGCCTCCAGGATCCAGGATCTGGGCTCAGCCTCCACAGAGGCCTGCCTGCCCCAAAAGGAAGAGGAAGAGTCTGCTCGGGCACCCCCGAGGGCTTTCTCCTGCCCTGCCTTGCGCTGGAGCAATCCCCAAGAGGCCGTCTGCTTGCCTGCCAGCTCACAGGAATCCTGGGTTCATGCTCGAGGCCCGGCACGGTTGAGACAACTCACGCAGCTCTCTTCTTTTTGTTCACTCATTTGTGCCTACTGAGCCCCTAAGGTGTGCAAGGCCTTCAAAGGGCAGGAATTCACGTCAACTTCTGGATTCCAGTCCCAGCTGTGCTATGTACCAGCTGTGGTTTTGGGTGCATCCCCTGGTCTCTCAGAGCCTACAAGGTATCTATAAAATAGGAATAATACTACCCTTCCACCGCCCCCCACCATGAGGTTACTGCAAATATTAATCGACACGGTACATGTCCCCTACACACAGCAAGCACTCCAAAAATGGCAGCTTAGTGCCGTAACAGCTCTGCACAGAAGATCCCATTCTCCTCTTTCTGATAACAAGGGAACCAAGAACATTCAATGACTTACCCAAGGTCTCCTGTGTGACCTTGGGTAAGGCATTGAACGTTCAGTCCCAGCTCTTTTAGACTCCAGGCCATAACCATCAATGCTGGCATGCAAAGCATCCCAGGCCTGGGAGGCAAGCAGGCTCCTAAATCGGTGAGAAAAACTTAGGGTCCAGAAATCTACCTAGAATCTGGTGCTCAGCAAACCTATGAAAGAATTATTTTTATTTCAGCATCGGGCTGAGTGTTGTTTCTTCCTTTGAGTTAGCGATGGCAGGCAGAGGGTAGGCTACGATGTTTCCAGCGCTTTGGGCAATTGGTTCAGTGCCTGGGGCCAATTTATCATCTGCTGCGGGAGATCAAACCCTCAAGGGCAGGGGTAGTTTTAAACTGTGACTCCCGAGAAGCCAGTCCCTGTAGCACCCCAGCCGCAGAGGCCAGGCGGACAGGAGCCCTCTGGCTGTGCACTCCGGAAGGGGTAGGGTGGGGAGGCATTGCAGGCAGGAGCCGAGGCTGCCTGGCAGCCCCTTCGAAGAGCTGGCATCCCTCTGCCACATCCTGAGTTATCTGGATGCTTGGTATCTCTCTGCAAATCCTGAGGCCTGCCTGCTAACCACCCCATGGAATTCTTACTCTCAAAGAGAATTTTTTTTCAATCATTCGCAAAATAGTGTCTCTTTGCTTCTGAATGGATCAAGGACTCCTCCGTGGGAAGCCGTGCAAAGCATGGGCCTAGAGCCATGTTCAAGCCTGGAGTCAATGAATGCTACAAGTCTGGAGTGGATGGAGCCATGGGCAATGTCTAGGTAGCAGAGAAACTGAGGCCCAGGGACAGAGGGTCTGCTCCAGAGCAGTGACCAGTCCTGTGTCTGTGCTGGGGATTAGGCAGCAATGTCTCAGTCCATCTGCCTTCTTGTCATTGCCTCAGCCTTCTTTATAACAGCCTTGAAATGCTTCAATGCTGTGGTAATTGTCTGTGCTCGGTGCCTCTTTGGATAGAGAGCTGATTAGCTTTCTTAGGTTGTTATAAGGTCCAGGGATGTGTGGATCCCTGGGAGGAAACCCTCTATGGGCAAAGGCTGGCCTGTTCATGGAAGGTTCCTGAGGCCTTAAATAAAGCAAAACCCCCAAAACTGTCCACTTCCGCCCTCACCCCCCCCTTGTGCATCCACACAGCCAGATAGCTCCACTCAACAAAGCCCATTGCCAGTCGTAGGCTCACGTCCGTAAGCCATGGGGAAGGTGGTGGTTTAGTGTTTGCCCCCTGAGGACCCCAAAGCCAAAGGAATTTCTGAGAAAAACTCACAGATCCTTGTCAAGACGGATCCAGTCAAGAACGTGGAGGGAGCTCTCCCCGAGGTTCCCCGACGGCACACAGTGCCCATCTCTCAGCTGGCTCTCACCTTGCTGGAGCCTCCAGCTCCCGGCAATGTACCAGGCCACACTCCCACCGTAAACATCCAGAAATGCTGGGTCAGACATAATAAATAGAAATTTAGATGCAAAGACTAATCAAAGGTGGAAAGAGGAAGGACAGAAGAAACATTGGGAAGGATGGAGGAAGGGAGGAAGGAAAGGGAAGAAGGAGGGAGGGAAGAGGGAATCTACAGGGCTAAGAGCTCAAACTGAAGAAGCCTGAGCCATGTGAGTGCTGAAACCACAGCTACCCTGGGGCATCAGCTGATCCCAGAAGCAGAAAAAACCTCTGGCCCACAAAACAGGGGAGGGCTAAACTGGAACCTCTGTCTGGACCTAGATCTTTGGAAGTTACACCCCCTCCTGTCCACTCACTGGAAAAGGAGACCACCAGGAAACGTGGCCATGTCCAGCCGTGACTTGAGTGAGGGAGATAGACCCAGGGAGTGTCCCATGGGAGGGCATGACTCAAGCCTGCCTTCACTCAGGGGAACTTACAGCACCTCCTCCATCTGGGGACCTCCAAGGATATATGTAGATTTCAAGTGACCTCAGGTAGATGACATTGCTGGACACCAAGAAGCAGCATTCACGTGATCTCTCAAAGAGCACACATGTTCAGCCCAGGCCCTCGGGAATTTTGCCGATGACCATCAGCTAAATATGAGCTCACCATGAAAAATGACCAAATAGCCAAGGAAAGAAGCCACTATGAGAGAAAGTCAGCAGGTAAGGCAGCAAAATTGACCCCCAAGGGCCAGATTACACAGACGAAACATGAAATAAGGCCTGTGAGCTTAAACCCAATGGAAAAAGAAAATTTCCAAACTGATCAGGCATACTTGAGAAATGATCAACTAGAGTTTCTAGAAATGAAAAATGAAATCAGAAACCCAGTAAATACTACAGCTGGCACAAGAATTACTCAAGTGGAAAAGATGTAAAGAAAGAACTCACAAAGTGGTCCAGAGATAGGACAGAACAGGGGCAGAGACATGAAAGAAATGCTTGAAGAATTGTAAGCTGGGCTCACACTCTGGGACCTAGCATGAGAGAAGTGTACCCTAGAGAGCAGTCACCCTTCAACATTGGGGCCCACATGTGCAATCACGTGAACCTGACCCACAGCCTGGAGCAGAACAGAAGGCCTGTAGACCCCTGAGTAAAAAATATTTTTGTTGTGAGCCACTGGAGCTATCAGGAGGTTTTTTGTTTTGTTTTTGTTTTTTAAGATTTTATTTTATCAGGAGGTTTTTAAAAAATATATATTTTATTTATTTGACAGAGAGAGAGAAAGAGAGATCACAAGTAGGCAGAGGCAGGCAGAGAGAGGGAAGGAAGCAGGCTACCTGCTGAGCAGAGAGTCAGATGTGGGGCTTGATCCTAGGACCCCAGGATCATGACCTGAGCCGAAGGCAGAGGCTTTAACCCACTGAGCCACCCAAATCCCCAAACAGGAGGTATTTTTGCTGTGGACTCAGGTGTTACACCGAGAGAGCAGAACCAGGACCTCATCCAGGAACACTGCCTAAGCCCACGATAAGAGGATCTCACAGCATTTTCCCAGGAAGAAGACTACCCTGGACCACTGCTTGTTGCCTCCCATTTCTCCTCTTTTCAGGAATAACTGAAGGATAATTGTGGTTACTTTGTCCCTGCTCTTCAACTGCATTTTGTGTAGGGGATTTTTTGAGGGGTATGGGAGGCAAACGCTCATCCCTTCAGTTCACAGGCCTCTGGACCAAGAGAAATTATGTCAGTCCCAAGATCCTGAGCCTGCTGGACTGACCGGATGAAACTTCCATCCTGTCTTGGGGAAGGAGGAAGCACATTTCTGTCTGAGTCTTCAAGTGAGTCTTTGTGCCTGAGAGGACAGGCGGGGGTAGAGTGCATTAGTGTTCAGCCAACAGCCACCTCTCCTCAACCCCCTCCTTGAGTCAAGTAGACTTTCCACATGCTCAATTGGGCTGAGCCGCATGAGGTACTTTGGCCGGTAGAATCTGAGGAGACATGAAATAGGCCAAGGTGAAATGCACTGCCGCGGTCTGTCTTGGCCTCCCAGGTACTTGCTGCCCCTTCTGCTTGGGTCCTGAGACGAGTGCCCTGTGGACCAGAGTTGAACCTGACCCTTAACGTGGAGTGGAACCACCAGAGCCAACACACAAATCTATGAGCGAAATCTACGCGCGAAATGGTGCTGGTTTCAGTATTTCCCTGAAAATTTAAATGGAAGAAAGAGAAACTTTATTTATGAACTATCTCAACAGATTTCCTAAATAGAGTAGGAGAGAAGAGATAAATCCTGACAGACCCTTTTCCAGAATGGGTAAAAGGTGTTAAGCCTCAGTCTTAGGCAGCCCAGAGCATCCCAAGTAATATTAAAAAAAAAAAACAACACATAGACGTATTACAGGGAAACTGCACAACCCCAAAGACAAAGGAAAGATCTTACATGTTGCCTGCAAAGAGGCAATGCAGCCCCTGCTGGGATGGGTTCCAGGCCAAGGGGTCTCCCTATGGCAACAAATACTTATACCCTTTACCATGGAGAATTGCCAGGCACGTGTCTCTGCAGGTATTATGACATCCGGAAGAAAACCTCCAGGGCCTCTGCTCTGGCCCCCTCAATGACAGATGAGGACACTGAGCTCCAAAAGGGAAAGGGGAAATGCTTGCACACTCTGTCTCATTCTCTGGCAGACTCAAGGCCAGAGCACTAGCTCCCAGCCCGTGTTTTCTCTCACACAGGCTGAATGTGCCGGGATGCTTCTCAAGTCCACGTGACAGGGCCTGCAAGGAGCAAGAAGAGCCCCGCAAAGGCTCTGCTGCACAGCCACAGAGGCAGACTCTCCTCGGCTCATGAGGGTTGTTCCTTGGAAAAAAAAGTGCCTTCTACTCAATGTAAGCACGTTCCTGGGGCCTCTCCTGGCTGGGAATACCCCTGCTACCACTCCCAAGGGAGCACTCAGCCCAAATCAGAACCGAGTCCTGTCAGGCAGGGGCATGCCAGACCCTATCAGAAAAGTCCCTGTCCAGCCAGCCCATCCCTTTTTCAATGACCCTCTCCAAGTGGACAAGGCATGATTTCCCTCAACCCTCAGCTGGCGAAGGTTGTTCCAAGGACAGTGGCCAACATAAACAGCGCATAAAAATGAGTCCAGAAACCTAATTTCCAGCTCCAGGATGATGAACATCTATTTGTGTGTGGTAAACCAGACTTCCTGGGACAGCTTCCCAGAGCCCAGGGCCATCTGTCCTGCCCAAATCCCCACGCCCAAAGGTGCCCCTGGCAGTATGGTCTCCAGAGATGACAGCTGTCTTGGGGATTTGCTCTCCCAACTCCCTCCCTCCCAGGCTCCAAGAAGGAAGGAGAGAGACAGCTCTGGGGTTCAAAGGGGCCTAGCCACCATGCAAATGAAGAGTCTTGTGGAATGTGTGGACTGGCAAGTGAAGAAACGGCAAAACGGTCTGGGCCTAGAGGTGTGACAGGCCATTACTCAGCTCGGAACAACGAAGAATCACTGCATAGTGTTTTCTTGGAAGGCACCCCTGAGGTCACCGTTCACCCACAATCGGCTGTCAAAGGACGCTTCACTCCACAGTTGGTGCTGGCCAGTCTACTGCCCCCGGCAACCTGTGGGCTGCGGCATCGAGTGGAGCATGCCCATTCCCACACTGAGCTGTCAAGCAATGCTGCTGGTAGCAAAAAGACCCCAAACCGAAGGTGATGGCACTCTCAGCTCTTCAGAATAATTTTGGAGCTGGCAAGAGGCCACAAGGAATCTGAGCAGACAAAAGAGACCCCACAGCCTCCACGCACAATAGCCCAGGCCCTGTCCCCACATGGAAAGTCCCAGAAGAATAGGGGACGCAGCCCTTGACAAGCTTGCTCCTGTGGTGTCCCAGCCACCACAGGACAGGTGTCCCAGACTGCCTAGGAGACCTGCAGGTGACACAGTGGCAAGAGCAGGAGGGGACAGTTACCCACCGAACACGAAGACAGAAGGAACGCAGCACCACACAGATGAAAAGAAATTTGGAGAAAAGGGGCCTGGGACCATTCAGGGCAGAATCCAACAGTGCTTCCCATCTGAGTCAGTTCTGAATTAGAGCAAAGAACAAGGCATGGCACGCTCTCACATAGAGATGAAATTTTAACATTTTTAATGTGAAACTACTTTAATTATTTAGTTTTGCCTGGATAATAATTATTATTATAATAATGACTGTTATATAATGACTATTATATAATGACTGTTATAATATTATAATTATCATTATCATTATATTGACTGCTGCAGGGAGATTTTCCTAACCTCATTACTGCTTCTATATTGGTCTGCTGATGTTCTACTATGATGTGAGCTTTCTCTTCTCCCACACGTCATCGTTTACACCAGAGTGGACTCACGGATGGCCTTCTTGTGGGTTTTAAATCATCACTACTATCATGATCTATTCTGATGCTCCAATGTCCCAGACTGCACTAGTGGGAGCACCTTCAACCATGTCCTAACTTTCTGGCAGAAAATATTTCTAGCATGTTGCATGCTTTTCCTGCCCTGTCCCTGGAATCAGCCATTTCTCCAAGGATTCCTAGTCCCCGTTAGTGGAACGTGGTGTTAGAAAACATTACTGGGCAAATCAGCTGTGCTATTTGTCCTGGTTGCTAGGCCTTCCTAGTGGAAAGAGCGCACCAATATTTGTAATGTAGATACACATCCATATGTATGGGTAATATTTACATACACGCTAATTTCTACATTTATCAATATCGGAAGCCACACGTTTACACAAATACCTCCAATTACAGTCCAATATAACTGTGTTCATTCTCACTTTCCCCTTTCCTTATCTGTAACTCCGTCCTCTAACAGTGGGAAAATCAGCCTCCTTCACTCTCAATGTATTCACTTATCTGCTCAATCCCAGTGTCTATAACCAAGTTCTCCAAACCGTGAGGCTGCCACCACAGTGAGCCGCCTTCTTCATGTGGCCTTTAACCTCTGCCAGCTTCCCTGTTGGCCCTGCATGAGAGCTGTCTTTTTTCTTTTTTTTTTTTTTTAAAGATTTTATTTATTTATTTGACAGAGAGAGAGATCACAAGTAGGCAGAGAGGGAGGAGGAAGCAGGCTCCCTGCTGAGCAGAGAGCCCATGTGGGGCTCGATCCCAGGACCCTGAGATCATAACCTGAGCCAAAGGCAGAGGCTTAACCCACTGAGCCACCCAGGCACCCCCAGTGCTTTCTTTTTCCAAAAGCTTAATGAATTGTCAATGACCGTAAAATTAACCAAGCCCAAAGAATACCACTCAGTGATTTTTTTAGTAAATTCATACAACTGTGTAACCATCGCCACAATTTGGTTTTAGCACATACTTCCATCATTCCAACGAACTTCCCACGTCCTTTTCAGCCAGGCCCCATTCCCCAGCCCCAGGCACCCACCCTGCCCACTCTGCTTTCTGTCTCCATGGATTTGCCTCTTTCAGAGGCAAATATACAGGGAATTATGAATCTGTTGCAACAGGTTTCTTTCACTTAGCATCATGTTTTTGAAGCTCATCTGGGATTGAATGTGTATCATTACTCTCTTTTTACTGATGCATTATACCCCCATTTTCTAGATATGTCACAATTTGTTATCCATCAGCCAGGTGATGGATATTGTGACTGCTACCAGTTTGGGGCTATCATGTACAGGCTGCTGAAAATACTCATGTGCAGCTTTTTGTGTGGGCACAAATTTTCTTTTACTGTGGGTAGTGTGGTAGGGCAGAACAATGGCTTCCAAAGATGACCAATGTGCTCGATCAGCCAACCCTCAGAAAACAAGGTCATCTGGTTATTTTATATGAAGTCCATGTCCTAATCCCCAGAACCTGTGAATATGTTACGTTACACAGCAAAGGGAAATTAAGGTTGCAGATGGAACTAAGGCTGCTAATCGGCTGGTGCAAAGAAAGCAAGATTACCCTGGGTTCCCTGGGCAAGCCCACTGTACCCACAAGTGTCCTTTCAAAGGAGAAGAGGCAGAAGAAGTCAAAGAGATACTCCATGAGAAGGATATAGCCCACTGTTGCCAGCTTTGAAGATGCAAGAAGGAGGCCATGAATCAAGGGACTGTGGACAGCCTCCAGAAGCTGGCAAGTTTCTCCTCAAGGGGCTCCCAGAAGAAATGCACCCCTGGTGACACCCTGATATTAGCCAGTGAGACCCCTTTTGGACCTCTAACCTCCAAAGCCATAAGATAATACATTTGTGTTGTTTCCAGCCACTTAACTTTGTAGTGATCGGTAATAGCAATAATGGAAATCCAACACAGATGGTCCCCAACTTAAGATAGTTCACATTACGATTTTTCGACTCTGTGATGGTCCAAAAGCAATACGGTCATCAGAAAGTGGACTTCAAGTTCTGTATTTCACTCTTTTCCTGGGCTATGGATATGCCATACGATACTCTCTCTCAGTGCTGGCCAGGGGGAGGGGCCATAGCTCCCGGTCATCATGCCATCTTGAGGATAAACCACCAGTAATTTACAACCACCCTGTCCCCGTGGAACCGTTCTGTTTTTCACTTTCAGTGCAGTATCCAAACATGCCATGAGAGGTTCGTCCCTTTGCGTTACATGATCGTGCTCAGCTGGAAGCTAATATTAGTGTTCAGAGCACATGTACGGTCTCCTCAGCTAAGCTAGGAGGTCTGGTAGGTTAGGTGTATTAAGCACACTTGCCACATACATTATTGACAACTTAGGATGAGATCCTTGGGATACCCAACCCACTGTGAGTTGAAGGAGATCTATACAGGAAGATACCTAAGAGCGGATATTGAGTTGGAAAGCAAGTTTATGTTTAACTTTTGGGGGGATATTTTAGGGTAAATAACTGCCAAATCTATATTGGTTTTCAAGCTGGCTGTATCATTTTATGTTCTGGCCAGAGAAGTGTGATTTTGGTGAGTTTCTAGGACACCTAAATGGTGGTTTTTGACACTTTCATCCAGTTTTATCACTATTCTGGGGGGGGGCGGTGAAGATTTGCCAAGCTTCTCACTCCACCAGAGCAGCCAACACCCAAGGACTTTTTGACACAATTATTGAAGAAGGGAGGAAGAAGGGGAGGAAGAGGGGAGGGAGGAAAGATCAAACACTTGTAAATGACTTACTGGTGATACTAGAGGGCCACAGATTTCAGGGGCTCACATGCTATCCCACTTCTTATTAACTGCATGATTTGGGCACATAGTCTCCCTTGCCTGAGCCTGAGGTGACACGGATAAGGCTCACGTGCAGTGCTCGACCTCTAAGAGCCACCATTTTGTCCGCACTGCTCTATTTGTGAAAATGGACTAATGTATAATTAATCATAAAAAACCCACAGTGTGGGCTCCTAGAAATATAAACATCTGCCTGGTTGGCCTGTTTTCCAAGTCACTCATAGATCCCCGAAGCCAAAAATGGAACTACAAAACCTGACAAGTCATGTGCTGCCAACGTTTACCCACACACCCTATTCTTCCATCCATAGCAACTCTATACATCTGGACAAGATTCTGTGTTTTTAAACGTCTTTTCAGTACATATGTTCATGTGGTCTTCCAAAAACCCTAGTGGACAGACAGCACAGGAATGGTCACATCTGACCGATTAAGGAAACTGAAGGCCAGAGCTGCCAAGTGATTCCCTCAAGACTCTACAGAGAAAGGGTGGCAGAAAAGCTGCCATTTTCCCTTTTCTGTAGCGCATGTCTCCGGTTTCCACCAGAGACTCCTTTCCCACCTCTCTTTTCCTGACCTCACTCACTCATGGACTGAGGAAAAGATGAGGGTTCGTCCATTCCAGAGACGCTAATCACACAGTCCACGTCCATGAACACACGCTGATTTCACTGTAATTCTGCTCATCGTGCTGGGAGCAGCCATGCGTGGCTCAGCGAAAACTCAAGACTCCATTACAGAGTTAAACTGGCATTTGTTCTGAGCCCAGTGGCATTTTAAATGCATTTGCGAAAATGGAAATGAGTCGAGGCACCCAAGGCTGATTAGGCAGGGCAAATTAAACACCCCCAGAGCCCACAACAAAGGCCCAGCCACTAGATCGATGGCTCTGCCAATGGCTCTCCATGCTCATCCTCCCAAGGGCAAGGCCTTCTGAAAGACTGTTCTCCTCACACAGCCCTTTCATGCCTGGCCATCTCAGACCAATCTTCACAACGGCCTGACAACCTCAGTCCTACCATTCTCCTCATTTCACAGATTCGGGAAAGCAGAGGCTCAGCTCAGAAGGGCCAAATGACCCGCTTAACTCGCGCAGCTGGTGAAATGGTGGATCCATGTCTCAGACCCAGGTCACTGAAACTCCAAGTTCCATGAGCTCCTCATGCTTCGTCCCTGTGACCCTTGCACACAGACCTCCTCTTCCCTCTTCACTAGGCTCTCTCAGTCAATGTATACTCGCCTCTGAAGAACACAGTGTACATGTTAGACAACTGTACCATACTGGGGGAAGGGGTGCACATGTCAGTCCACCCAAGGCTATCTCTGTGTAACCTCCTCCCACTAAGGTTCATATACAAGGTCAATTTTTGATTTGAGGCCTTTTAAAACAAACAAACAAAAAAATGCTTGGAGATAGAAGCCATTTGTACAGAAGAACAATGCCTGAGGGTCTCATCAAACTTACAAATTTTGCTATTTTTTTCTTTTTTAAGATTTTACTTATTTATTTGACAGACAGAGATCACAAGTAGGCAGAGAGGCAGGCAGAGAGAAAGGGGGAAACAGGCTGCCTGCTGAGCAGAGAGCCCGATGCGGGGCTCGATCCCAGGACCCTGGGATCATGACCTGAGCCGAAGACAGAGGCTTTAACCCACTGGGCCACCCAGGTGCCCCTGTTTTTATTCTTTATCAGGTATTAATTTTTGGTTCTGTTGCTCTGGGGAAAGCTAACCCATTAAATGAGTGATGCTTTGTTCTCCTAAGGCAGATCTTCAACTTTGTGGGAGGGCATGGGGGCGGATGCTGAGAACCAGAAAGTAATCGACAGACTTTCAAACCTAAGGCAGGTAAGTCATAAAATGGAGAGCCATGTAAGCCTACCATGTGTCTGTCTCCCTCCCCTCAATTATCCACAGACAAGACTGAATCTTCTATTCCAGCCCCCAAAAAACATTTTCTTAAGCTGCCTCTCTAGGCTCTGTTCCAAAAGCCTGAGAAGTGCACACACGCACACCCCATCTGGACACAGCAGTATCTGAGTGGGAGGGGTCACACCTGTATGTCCCCAGAAGGGCAGTCAGGGGGGACATGCCATCTGCTCACCTTCCAGGAAAACTGGAGAGGGGGATCATACCCACAGCTCCCTGTCCCTTGTAGCCTTGAGCTGCTCCCCACATTTCCAAGGATCAGTGGGAGTTGGGGAGGGAGAGGGGGGAACTACAGGATTTGCGGATTCTCCCTCACAAGGAAGGCTGTTCAGATTGATCCATTCATTCGCTCATGGCCAGACAACAAGTCAGGAACCAGGGACTGGCAGCGGCAGAGCCCTCACCGTTCCCAAAACCACTTCCCACATGCTCTTCTTGACTGACCTGCACTGTCCCTGTCTGCCATGTCCATTTTACAGGTGAGGAAACTGACATCCCAAAGCAGCCTGCCCCAGTCCCAGAGCAAGCAGCAAAACCAGGTCAATAGCCCAGAATCAAGGCCGGTGGGTAGACATCACTGCCCATGCCCTCAGCACTGGGCAGCCTTCTCTCACCCACATCCCTGCCCGAGTTCCCAGAAAAAGCCCAACTACAGGTCTCCATTCACATCCCAGTTCCACCACTGTCTACCTCCACCTTCCTTGCCTGACTGTCTTCGTCTTTAAAATGGGCACAAGAGTAATTCCGTCATAAGACCACTGAAGGAGATAAAGGGGAGCTGTGCCCTTCACAGCACCTGGAACAGAGTGAGGACACCACAGACACCAACCGCTCATATTACTGTGGCGCCTTGGGGCCCTGCTGGGCACACTGCAGGGTCTTGGGACCCTCCTTGCACCCACGAGGCCCCTAGTCAGTGAGCTGGCTTCTCCCCTGCCCCGGCTGCCCAGGAAGACAGCAGGGGCTGGGAGGGAGGGAGTGGCCCATGGCAGGGCTCCGGGCAGCCTTGTGGCCGGGCACTCCCGGTGCTCGCCTTTGTCTGTGCGCCTGTAACTGAGAGGCCCGTCTAGACTGAGCGGCTACTAGAAGTAATCCTGGGAAAATCTCCCTGAAACCTGATCTCTGCCCTTATCGAGGGCCAGGCAGATTAGCCTGATTGATTGAACAGTGGACGCCAGGGCCTTAACAGGATCTCCGTGTGTCTATCGTGCAGAAGGGGCTCAGGCCAGGCGCGGGGTCCACTTTGCAGAGGAACCTGTCCTGGGGGTCAGCAGGCCAGTTGGCCTCCACCCCCCCACACACCCCGGCCTCTGCCGGAGGGGCCTGGGAGGACTCCCTTCTACCAGGGCCGCGCCAACCACCCATAAGCCAGCAAACCACAAGCCCTTGTAGCACTGAGGGGCTGCTTTCCGTGACCCACAGACCCATCCTGGGAGTGTCCGGCATCGTCACCATGCGGGTCCTCAAGGTCACCGCCAACCTCACAGTCAGTGCTCGGAGCTAAGTGGCACCCTCAGGCTCCCACACTGGAGAGGAGCAGAATCAGAAGCCGGACTGGGCCTGCGGACACAGATAGAGGAGCTCCTACCCGAGCTCCAGTCCTGCCCCTTGGCCCTCACACTGCAGTGGCCAGCAAGCCACGGGCCCTCTAGATGACCTTCCAATGTCCTTCAGTGGAAAAGCCAGCCTGTGGGCCCCTCTAACGTAACCCAGGGTGTGTCAGCACCAACAGACGCCTGCGAGCCGGTGTCGTCACCCAGATGGTCATTCTCTGTGTTTTTCCCTGAACCATCAAGCTTGGGAGCTCACTATAAACAAAGCAAGGCTGCCCCAAGCTGCCTCTACCAAGAGCCTTCCAGAGTGAGAGTGCCCTCAGCCGCACACGGGCCTCAGCTCAGCAAGGGACGGGCTGTCCCAGCCACAATCTACCGGTCCTCAAGAGGGCGGGCTGCAGAAATACCTGGTTGGCACACCTTGTGGTCAGCATGTTTGGAGAGCCAGGGAAGGAGGATGGACGGCTGAGCTGGTCAGATCAAGGCTGGCAGGGTGGCCCGGGATAACAGTGCTCACAGTAAGCCAAACCTGACTTGCCCCCTACCTCCACCACTCACCGATGTGACCTTAGGACGAGCCCCAGCTGCTCCATTTCACAAATTACAATTTCAACCCCTCCCCCCAACCCTGCACAGCTCTAACGGTTGTCAGGAGCAAAATGAACCCATCAGTACCCTACACAGTGGGCTAGGCAAGGCAAGAGACTTGCCCCTCAACCAAGAAACTCTTATTAAGACTCAGAATTGGTATAAAGGGGAATGAACTATTACCATGTGGAAGCAATGAGCCAGGAGAGTCAAGTTCTATGCCATCCTGCAGAGTGAGTGCAGAAGTTAGGGGGTTCGGGAACACTGTGTCCTGGGGCAGCCCCCTCATCACTGACCCAGCACAGGCTGGGTGAGTCTCTCTCTGGGACATCACCCCCTGCATGGCCGGGCAGTCGCTGTGCTGGAACTTCATGCCACAGAGGAGGAAAACTGAGGTCCAGGAGACTTCCCCTTAGGACGGTGAGAACGTTCCCATGGAAGCATGATCAGCTCATTAACGAGAGTGGGTAACACTGATCCCCCAGTAATACCTCTTTGAGGATTTTATTTTTTTTTTTGCAACTCACATACCCATCTGGGGTCCTAATTCATTTCAGCAAATGGCATCTGTCTCTGAGATCTTAAATAGGATAATCCCTGCCCCCCTGGTTTCCTGTGAGCCAGGTAACACCTGTGCTTCCAGAAGCCCCTAACCTGCCCTCCCACTGGGTCCCTGCATAGGACTGATGTCAAGCCCTGGCCATCTCCATATCTTACCCAGCATTTCCCATGTCAGTCCAGAGCCAGCCAGACCCTCAGTCCAGGCCTGGGCCCCATTCTACTCTCTGGATGGTGGGCCCTTAGGTCATCATCTTTTTCGTCCTCCTCAGCCCACCCGCCCACGGAGAAGCAGCACCTTCCTCTCCCATCACTGGTCAGTTTCTTCCTCTACCTTTATTACTAGGCAGGGATGGGGCCCATGCCAGTCAGGGAAGGGGTTTGCAGGAGTCCTGAGACCATGAAGCACGTTGCACGCCAACGATAAAGAGGCTAAAATTAAGTTTTCCCACCCAAGTTAGCGCAAGAAGCATTAGCAGAACACCCCTACAGGCCAGTCTCTGTGCAGGGAATGGGGTGGAAAGAAAAATATATACCACCTACCCCACAGAACTCCATCTTACCAAGGCCACACATGCCAGGGAGCGCAGGGGATTGACAGAGGAGTGTGATTGGCAGGGAGGGAGTGCCCTTCCAGGAGGGGCTTTGGAGACCCAGGCAGGAGGCCTGGGCTCAGGTATTCTTGAGGGGCAACTCGGTATGAGGGACAGCAGCCCAGGATGGAAAGGGCCCAGCTCAGTGGGTCTCCTAGGAGAAGGTAAGTGGAGCTCATATCACAGTGTGAATTGGCACCGTGGGAATAGGGAAGCCACTGATGACTGCAGAGAAGGGCTGAGTTCTGGAAAGACCACTCTGGTGGCACAGAAGCAGGTGCATGGGGCAGGCATGGAGGGGGAAGGGCGAGAAGAACAGAGAGGGGACAAGTGTAATAGTCCCAGTGACAGAGGGCTCCAGGGCCCACAGTGTCTCCCATTAATAAGCTGTGTGACCCTAGGCAGGTAACTTAACCTTCCTGAGCTGTACTCACTCCCTCTGTCAAAAAGAGACTCCAACAACGGGGTGTCTTGTGGATTCAAACTGATAACGCCTGAAAAGCATTAAGCAGGATGCCTGGCACACAGTAAATGCTCAATAAATGTTTGCTTAGAAAAACAAAAAGGCAAAGGCTGACATCGAGAGCCTCCTCCCGCCCCCAAGCTCCCCAATCAATAAAAGCAGCCCTTTTATCTAAATCCCTGGGACCAAAGGGAAACCAAACACAGCAGCTGGAGCTCTGCTTCCCGAGACCCGTGCCCCCCTGCCCGGGCTTCTCCCGTTGGGGCCCATCGCGGCTGCTGTGGCCGAGAAAAGAATGTTGGCGCCATGACCTGACCGTGAACCTTACCCCAGCCTCTGAACACGCACAAAAGCCTTTCTCCTGCCTCGGCAATGCAAGTACCACCCGGTCCAGCACCCCCTGCCCACGGGGAGCCCACAGAACCCACGCGAGCCATACAGAACTACACACCTGCCTTGTTCTGCTGCCGGCACCACGGCTGGGGCAAAGCAGGAGAAAAAGGAAAGAAAAATTTGTTCTTAATATTTATGACCCTGGTGGTATTCTTGTGCACAGGGCTGAATTCCTGCATAAAGAGGGGAAATTCAATCCAGTGTAAAATGCGCTTGGTAGAGGAGGGGGTAACACAAGCTCCTGAAACCCTGAGAACTTTTGGTTGGTCTTTTCACAAGAAAATTGAGGGATCTTCCAGGTGGGCCGAGAGGTTGGGAGACACAATTTCTACAAAACTTGGGGGGGAGCCAGACTGGGCCAGACTCTCAAGGACTTCAGAGACAGGTTGTGCCGGCTGCTGTGGGAGGGTGATGTGGCCTGTCCCTGGCCGTGATCCTCAGACACAGACACGTGGGGCAGGCCAGCAATTCGTGGTGGGCAGATGAAGCCAGCTGGCGTTTGAGGTACAAGGAAAGCGGGACTGTTTCCCTGGCTGTCTCTGGGTCATCACCTATTTTCCAGAGCAAGGTGTCGCAAGCTCCAAGCTCGAATCCCATTTCCCCATTTACGAACCATGCCACACACACATGGTGACCTGAGCCACAAGTGACAGAAGGACACAACGGCAGCTCCCCCAGGTGCCCGGCTTGAGGGTGAACTTGAACAGGATGCTTGTGAAACACTGACCTAGGCCAGCCACGTCCCTGTCCTCAGTAACAGGGCCCACTTCCAAAGGCGGCAGATCTACGCCACCTCCAGAGCGGGCTGGTGGATCAATTATCTAGATAAAATAAATACTTTAAATGACGGTCACTAGGTAATTGAAATAACAAGGCTTTCCCCCCCATGGAAATTATCTCAATAGCGTCAAGTTTCTTATGTGTACAATAGATATGAATGGAGAAACAAGGGACTTAGTAGTCCTCTTGAAAAGCCAGCCCCTGCTCATATTTCCAGAAATTGTAAGGACAACCTCGCCTTTACAGAAAGCATGATGGGTCCTTAGAACCAAAAATGTGATTCCCCATCTTTCACAAATTGCTGTGTGCTGGGAGCCAAGGCAAAGAGACTCTAGACTCTAGAGAGATACAAAGTTCCCGTTAAATGGTAGCAAGCAAAGTCCTAAGGAGAGTGACTTCATTTACCAACTTCCCCTCTCTAAAAAAGAAGCTTCTACATTTTTTTTTCCTGTTTTTAATGAAGAATGTCTCAGATTGGGCTGCAGGATCTTAAACAGAATATCTGTATCAGGCTATGATTTGAGGAGCCTGGTGAAACTTCCCATGGGCTCAAGGTCTTGGTTGGCAACTTTTTTTTTTTCTTCTAACTGTTGAAACAAAATTTAGGTGAAGTAAAAGTATCCATTTTGTATACTTTGTTGCATTTTGGCACACACAGGTAGCCAGCACTGTAGTCAATATCTCAACTATTTCAAGCACCCTCAAAACTCCCCTGTACTCTTCTATACTCAGTTCCCCTCCCTGCCAGCCAAGGATACATGTGTCCTTCAGTTACCAGCTTTGCTTCTTGCATAACTTTATGGAGATGGAATCACGAAGATGTGTGTCTCTGTCTCGGCACACTGTGTTTGCAACTCTTCCTCCGTAGCCTGTATGTTACTGTGGAGCTGATGAGCATTCGTGTTTGTTCTAGTTTGGGGCTCTTATGAATGAAACAGCTCTTGATATGCATATTAAAAGCTGGTGGTGGACATATGTTTCCATTTCTCTTGAATAAATACCTAGGAATGGACGACAGTCAAGCGGGAATGTGAGTTTAAAACAAGCTGCCAACCCACTTCCCAGAAAGGCTGCACAATTCTACACTTTGACTGTGTGTGAGGTTTACAGTTAATCCATATCCTTGAGAGCACTTGGAAAGGTCAGCTTTTGTGTGTGTGTTTGAAATATTTTCTTATTCTGCAGATCTACTGAGGTATAAATCATAGTCAATAACACTCAGTTTGTCAAAAACACTCAGATACAGTTTAATTAACTTTGGTGATTATATATAATCATACAACCACAATCAACAATTGAGATGCATAACATATCTGTCCCCCCAAATTCTATCTCCCACTGAGCCCCTGGGCAGTTGGGTCCCCTATCCATGAACAGGAATACTCAGCCACTACTGATCTGCATTCCTCCCTCTTCTCTTACTTGCAACAGTCTGAGAAAGATCAGTATTAGCTTTTCTTTAAACGTTTGATAGAATTCACCTGTGACGCCATCTGGTCCCAGACTTTTGTTCGCTGGGAGGTTTTTGATCTGTGAGTCAGTTTTGTCACTCGTAATTGGTCTGTTGAGATCTTCTATTTCTTCCTGATTCAGTCTTAGAAGATTGTATGGTTCCAGAAATTGATCCATTTCCTCCATGCTGTCCAATGTGTTGGCATATCCTTTTTGTGTAGCAGTCACTTACAATCCTTAGTATTTCTGTAGTGTTGGTTTAACATATCCTCCTTCATTTCTGATTTTATTTGAGTCCGCTCTTTTTTTCTTGATGAGTCTGGCTAAAGCTTTATCAAAGTTGCTTATATTTGCAAAGAACCAGATCTTTGTTTTGTTTTAATGATTCATCTTGTGTCTTCTCAGAAGATTAATGTAATGCTTGGGACATTTTAGTGTGAATGACTGCAAAATCTATGATAATCTTTACTAGGTATTGCATACTGACTTGAATGCAGGAATATATGCCACTAGAGTCCTCAGGGACAAGAAAGTGCTATTTCAGGAATTCTTAAACTGTAGCATCTTTTTAAAAAAACTGGAGTACAGTTGACATGCAATGTTGTATTAGTTTCAGGAGTATAACACAGCAATTCAACAATTCTATGCATTACTCAGTGCTCACCAGGATAAGCCCAAGACCAGCTCTTAGTTTCACTTATCTTTTCTATTACGCTTTTAAGTCTCTAATTTATTTCCTGCCTTCTACTAACCCTGGACTCTGTTCTCCTTTTTCTAGATGTAAAGGGTGTTGGTTTAGATTGCTCAAGATTTTTTTTTGTTTCTTGAGACAGGCATGTATCGCTATAAACTTCCCTCTTAGAATTGCTTTTGCTGCATCCCAAAGATTTTGAACCATCATATTTCCATTTTCATTTGTCTCCAGGTTTGTTTGTTTTTTTTAACCTCCTTGATAACCCATTCGTTGTTTACTGGCATGTTTAGCCTCCATGTGTCTGTGTTTTTTCCAAATTTTTCCTTGTAAGTGAGCTGTAGTTTTATACTGCCATGGTTGGAAAAGATGTTTGATATGACTTCGATCTTCTTAAATTTACTGAGACTTATTTTGTGCCCTATCATGTGATCTATCCTGGAGATGTTGCATGTGTTCTTGGAAAGAATGTGCTTTCTGCTGTATTGGAATGGAATGTTCTGTATATGTTTGCTAAATCCATCTGGTCTAATGTGTCATTCAAAGACAATGTTTCCTTTTTGGTTTTCTGCCTGAATGAGCTATCCATTGATGTAAGTGGGGTGTTAAAGTCTCCTACTATTATTGTGTTACTGTCCATTTCTCCCTTTACATCTGTTAATATCTGCTTTATATTTTTAGTTACTCCTATGTTGGATATACAGATATTTGTAATTATTGTATCCTCTTGTTGGATTAACTCCTTTATTGATATGTAATGTCCTTCCTTGTCTCTTGATTCAGTCTTTGTTTTAAAGTCTATTTTTTTAGGGTTAGCTGGGTGGCTCAGTCAGTTATACATCAGACTCTCCATCTCAGCTCAGGTCTTAATCTCAGGGTCCTGAGTTCAAGCCCCACACTGGGCTCTGCACTGGGCATGGAGCCTACTTAAAAAAATAAAATAAACTCTATTTTTTTTTCTGATGTAAGTACTTCTACCCCAGGTTTTCTTTTGCTTCCATTTGCCTGGAGTATCTTTTTCTATCCCTTCATTCTCAGTCTGTATGTATCACTAGGTCTGAAATGAGTCTCTTGTAGGCAGTACAAAGATGGGTTTTGTTCTGTTTTTCATTTGTTCAGTCACCCTCTCTTCTGATTGGCACATTTAGTCCATTTGCATTTAAAGTAACTATTGATAAGTATTTACTTATTGCCATTTGCTCCTGGTTTTCTGGTTGTTTTTGTAGTTCTCTGTTCTTTTCCTCTTCTCTTGTTCTCTCGTGATTTGACAACTTTCTTTAGTATTATGCATGGGTTCCTTCCTTTTTATTTATTTTTTAAATGTAACTATTTCAGGTTTTTGGGTTGTGGTTACCGTGATGTTCATACATAACTTCCTATGTAAATAGCAGTCCATATGACGTTAATGGTTGCTTAAGTTTAGACACATTCTAAAAGCACAACATTTTTACTTCACCCTCCATGTTTTAGATAATTAACATCCTATTTTACATTTTTAAATTCTGTGTATTGCTTCAATTTTTACAGATATAATCGATTTTGCTACTTCTGTTTTAACCTTCATACCAGAAATTGCTGTACTTCAATAGTAAGTTTTGAAATCAGGTAGTTTAAAATCTCCAAACTTGTTTTTCTTGTTCAAGATTACTTTGGATAGTCTAGGACCTGTGTGTTTCCATAGGAATTTTAGAATCAAGTTGTTAATTTCTACAGAAAAATTCACCATGACAGATTGGAATTACATTAACTGGGGAGCACTGACATCTTAACTATATTGAGTGTTCTAGTCCATGAACATGACACCTCTCTCAATTTATTTAAGTCTCTTTAAATATCCTCAGTAATGTTTTGTGGTTTTCAGTGTAGAGGTCTCACACATATTCCATTAAATTTCCCCTTATATATTTTATGGGTTTTAAAAATTTCTTTAAGATTTTTTTAAAATTTATTTATTTGACAGAGAGAGACACAGCAAGAGAGGGAACACAAGCAGGGGGAGTGGGAGGAGGAGAAGCAGGCTTCCCGCTGAGCAGGGAGCCAGATGCAGGACTCGATCCCAGGACCCTGGGATCATGACCTGAGCCGAAGGCAGATACTTAAAAAACTGAGCCACCCAGGCTCCCCAGATTTTTATAACTAATACAAGTGGAATTCTCTCTTGAAGTTCATTTTCTAATTGCTCCTGGTATATAGAAAAAAAATGGATGACAATCCATATACACAAATGAAACTATCCTCTGAATTTGCTCAATTCATGTTTCAGTTCTAGTTGTTTTTTCATAGGTTCCTTAGGATTTTTCTGCATACGTGATCATATTACCCCCAAATGAAAACAATTTTAATTCTTCCCTCCCTATACGTAGGCCTCATTTTTTTTTTAACTTGACTTTTGGCAGTGGCTAGGATTTCCCAGTACTGAATGGAAGTGACCAAAGTGGACGACTTATCTTATTTTTAATCTTAGGAAGAAAGTGCTTCATGTTTTAGCATTAGACTTGAGATAAATTATAGGTTTTTGGTAAATGTCTTTTACTGGATTGAAGAAATCCCTTCTCTTACCAATTTGCTACATTTTTATTATAATGATGTTGATTTTTCTCAAATGCTTTTCCTATGTCTTTAAGATGATCACATGGTTTTCCTCTCTACTCTGTTAAGGTGGCTTAAAATAATCGATTTTCAAGTATTAAATCAACTTTGCATTCCTAGAATAAACACTGCTTGGTCATGATGTAGTATCCTTTTTCATACCACTGGATTTGTTTTGATGCAGTTACATGAAGGATTTTTTTCTCCACAATGTGCCTCCTATGTTCTCCTGTTCAGGAAAAATATTGATCTGAGAGTTTACATACTTCTTCATCAGGTTTTGTTAGCAGGTCATGCTGTGCTCATAAACTGGCAAGTATTTCTTCTTCCTGGATTTTCTGAAGGAGTTAGTATAAACTTGCTATTATTTATTCCTTAACTATATGATAGAATTCACCAGTGGAATCACCTGGGCCTCAAGTTCTTGAGTTGTAGGTTTTTAAAAACAAAATCAATTACTTGTACAGGTGTAGAGTGTTCTGGGTCGGCACTGAAACCCCAGAAGCAACACCAAAAAACACATCCGTGAAAGGAAAATTTGATGGGTTCAACTTTAGTAAAATTTAAAACTTCTGCTTTTTCAAAGACACAGTTCGGAGAATAAAAAGAAAGCCCACAGACTGGGATAACTCTTAAAAGAAAACAACCCAACGAAAACGTATCAGAGACCTGGCCACCTCACCAAAGAAGATGCACAGACGGCAAATAACACACGAGAAATGTTCGACATCCCAAGTACAAATTCATGAGACAGGTTCACGAAACCATACCCTTACCAACGTTACGCACCCTGAGGTGTTATCTTTATGCTACTGTTTAAGAAGGCAGAAAAGCATGTGATATAAGTGGTTTAGTTCAGAAACACCGTTTGTTTTCGAATTTGTTGCCGAAGAAAGGAAACTTGGGTCAATCCTGATCATTCATTTTAGGGGGACATCTCCTTTCCCGAAATGAAATTCTTGTTATGTATAATTATCACAATGATAACTGTGATGATATGAATGAAAGAAACGCCTGGTAACTGGAAGGTTACTGGTCACGAATATACAGTACAAATGCTTTACAGTCTGTAAGTATCATAACCTGCATTTTACAGGAGAGGAAAAGCAAGCATCTTAGTCTTCTCAGGATAACAAAACGCGGCAGCCTGGTGGTATTCAACCGCCAGTTTAATTTCCCATAGGTCTAGAGGTTGGCAGGTCCAAGATCCGGGTGCTGGCACGGTCAGACCCTGGGGAGAGCTGTCTCCCTGGCTTGCAAACTGTCTATCATCGCATCCTCCCACAGCAGGGTGGAGGGCAGGGGGTTCTGGGTGAGCCCATGACCAAGCTCTCTTGTGTCTTTTCATACAAGGACACTGATCCTATCATGAGCCCCTCCCCTGCTCATGCCCTCATCTAAACCTAATTCCTTCCTTAGCCCCCCCGCCCCACACCGTGAGTATAATTACACTGGGGGCTAAGGTGAGTATAATTACAACATATGAATTTGGGACACAATTGAGCACCAAGATTCAGAGAATTTCACCTGCTCGATTAAGTGGCAAGAGCCACACTAAGCCCCTGTCCACCTGATTCAAAAGCTGATGGTTCCCGTAGACAACGTCTCCCGCCAATAAAGCTGGGATTTAAGACAGCCTTCTGATCAGAGCTTCAGCTTCCGCCAATGCAGCACATGCCTCCAGGAAAGGCAAAAACGACCCATGAAAACCTTGAGACATCGAAGAAGCAGTCTGAAGAGAAAGCACGGTGTCTGTGTCCACTCACCACACCCCCGTGCTCTCCCAGGCAAGCCCAGTGCTCTCCTACAAGGAGAGGCAGCCAAGAGTATGGCATGGGTGGGGTGGTGGGGAGGGAACAAAAATGTCCTGGGGCAGGACTAAGGCTAGTGCTGTGAGGGTCCAGAGCCCTCCATTCTGGCAGAATGAGGCCACCCTGGTCTTGGTTTCCCCTCATGCCTGGAACCCCAGGCCTGCCCTTTGGATGCCCAACGAAGAGTGGCCTTTCATAAAGATACAGGGTATTTTTACCCATCATCCAAAAAGAAATCAGCCAAGTCTTAACGGCTGCCTTATCACCAAGAAATACAAGTTGTAAAAGATTCAATCACATCTTTCTCACCCCTACCTCAACCCAGAGGCTCCCCGATTCCAGACCCTCCTATTTTAGCGATTGGATTAAGGTCAAGGATATCTATTATTTGCCTCAATAGGTAATAAAAATCAACCCTGTAAGCTCTAATTTTATTTTAAAATGTTTTTCCTTAGACCATGTCAAAGTGTCTCCGTGATCAAACAGCCAAGTGAGGATATCGTGATTCTGATGCCATACATCACTGAGTCAGCCATGTCAAAATGCCCAGCATAACCCTCCCCAGGTGTTACCAGCTAGTAGGATGGACACTCTCATCCACAGCCCATGCTCCCAAGGACAGAGAGAGAGAGGACTGGCCAATCGCTGGAGCCATCAGAACGCGTCCATTTATCAATTAAGTTCGCTGTCCCATATAGGCTCAGTGTGGGACACCCACACACAATGACAAAGGCGACACCAAAGATCAATGATCACAGGTCACCACAGCAAATAAAATAATGAGGAAGTTTGAAACACTATGAGAATTACCAAAATGTGACACAGAGCCCCAAGGTAAGCAAATGCACTTGCCAAAATGGTATCAGATGCACCAACGGGCTTTCTCAGTGCAAAGTTGCTGCAAACCTCTGATCTGTAAAAATTTTGCAATGTCTGCAAAATGTAATTTAGTGAAGCACGATAAAACGAGGTATGCTGGTAGTTTTAACCACAGTGAAAGCAAAGAACAGAACACCCAAATACTTCAAAAGCAAACTGCAAAAACACCAAAGATAAAGCAAAAATCTGGAAAGCAGCTAGGGAAAACACCACATTGTACAGGGGGAGCAACTATTTGAAATACTACGGACTTCATATCAGAACCCTGGGGGCTAGAAGGCAGTGAAACAACATCACTCGGGTGCTGAAAGAAAAACCTAGAACTCTTCATCCGGTGAAAATCTCCTTCATGAAAGCAAAAGAATGACATTCTCCAAAGAAGGAACCTGAGAGAATGCATCACCAGTGGAATAGTGTTAAAACAAATGCTAAAGGAAGTTTTCCAGGCTAAAGGACAATGATCCCAGAAGGAAACCTGGATCTTCAGGAATGAAGAAAGTGAAGCAGGAAGGGTAAATAGAAGAGAATTTTTTTTTTCCTTTGAAGTTTTTAAAAAACACAAGATTGTTGGAAGTGCACCTGGGTGGCTCAGTTGGTTATGCAACTGCCTTCAGCTCAGGTCATGATCCTGGGATAGAGCCTCACATCAGGCTCCCGGCTCAGCAGGGAGTCTGCTTCCCCCTCTGACCCTCCCCCTTCTCATGCTTTCTCTCCCTCTCATACTCTGTCTCTCAAATAAATAAAATTTTAAATATATATATATATTTTTAAAAAAGATTGTTGGAAGAAAAATGATAATTGGCAGAACCCTGAAGCTTTGAAGGATCCAATGAATGTTTATATAATACCCAAAACAACTTTAACATAAATTGGGGGGGTGGTTAAGAGTATCTTTATGGCTGTAAGCCTTTTCCATTTTACCTGCAACAGTAAAACATGAACTCTAAATAGACTGAAAAGTTGGGATTTTGTTGTATAATCTCTAGAGCAATGACTAAAAAATATATCTAAAAACATGTAGTTAAAAAGCCAACAGATAAGTGAAAATGGACCAAAAAAGATTCAGTTAATAAAAAAAAAAAACATGAAATGAGACATGGGGGAAACAAAAGAGAGGAGGCAATTAGAACAATAATAAAATGGTTGACCTGAATGTAACTATTGATAATTTCTTTGAACATAATGGTCTAAATACAGCAATTAAAAGAGATTGTGAGAGTGAATTGTTTAGAAATAGTCCCACTGTAATGCTGTATCCAAGAAATCTACTTTATTTTTCCCAGTATTTTTAAAGATTTTGTATTTTTCTTTTTATTTTTCATTATATTCAGTTAGCCAACATATAGTACATCATAAGTTCCTATAGTGCTCAATGATTCACTAATTGCATATAACAGCTAGTTCTCATCCCAACACATGCCTTCCTTAATACCCATCATCTGGCTATCCCATCCCTTCACCTCCCCCTCCCTTCTATAACCCTCAGTTTGTTTCCTGCAGTCCAGAGTTTCTCATGATTTGTCTCCCTCCCTGACTTCTTCCCCAAAATCAAAACCACAATGAAATACCACCTTACACAAGCTAGAATGGCCAAAATTAACAAGACAGAAAACAACAAGTGTTTGCAAGGATGTGGAGAAAGGGGAACCCCCTTGCACTATTGGTGGGAATGGTGCAGCCACTCTGGAACTCAGTATGGGGTTTCCTCAAGATGTTAAAGAAAGAGCTACCCTAATACCCAGCAGTTGCACTAGTGGGTGTTTACCCCCCAAAGAACCCTACTTTAAATACAAAAAGATGAATAGGTTAAAAGTAAAAAGATGAAAAAAAACTTATCATATCAAAACCAATCAAAAGAGAACTGAAGTGGCTATATTAATATCAGACAAAATAGACTCTAGAACAAAGAAGCTTACCGAGGATAAAGAGGGATAGTATATAATGATAAAAGGCTCAATACCTCAGGAAAACATAGGCACATAGGTAGTTGGGATCATTAACAACAGAGTTCCAGATTGACATTTATAGAGCAGACTACTCCATAACTATTACAATAAAAATTCTTTTCTTTCTTTTTTTTTTAAGATTTTATTTATTTGACAGAGAGAAACATAGTGAGAGAGGGAACACAAGCAGGGAATAGGAGAGGGGGAAGCAGGCTTCCTGTTGAGCAAAGAGCCCAAAGTGGGGCTCAGTCCTACGACCCTGGGATCATGACCTGAGTTGAAGGCAGATGCTTAACCGACTGAGCCACCCAGGCGCCCTCTAAACACTCTTTTCAAGTACACATGGATATTTTATCAAGATGGATCATATAATGGGCCATGAATAAGATTTAATATGTTTTTTAAAATTGAAATCAAACAAAGTTTGTTTTCTGACTAAAACAGAATTAAACTAAACTACATTAGTTAAACCAAGTTATTTTCTGACAGACAAGAGAAAGGATAGACTACCAACTTATTTTATGCGGCTAGCATAGCCCTAATACCAAACCAGATAAATATATTATATAAGGAAAGAAACTACAGAGCAATATCTCTGATGACTACAAATGCAAAAATCCTCAACAAAATATGATCAAGTCACACCCAGCAATACAAAAATAGAATTAGATATCACAATGAAGTCACATTATCCCTGGAATGCAAGGTTGGATCAACATCTCAAAGTCAACCAACATAATGCACCATGTTAGCCAACTAAAGAAGAAAAACCAAGACACAGCAAACTGCAAAGTCCACTGAGAATAAAAACTCATCTAACTAGTAACAGCAGCAAATTTCCTTAACCTTACAAAGGCCATCTACAAAAACAAACCACTGTTAAAATACTTAAGACTGAAAGATGGAGCACTTTCCTCTTTAATGTTGGGAACAAGGCAAAGATGTCCCCTCTTACCACTTCTACTCAGGTCATACTAGAAGTCCTAGCCAGTGCAATATGGCAGGGAAAAACATAAAAGGCATGCAGATTGGAAAGAAAGAAATGAAACTGTCTCTATTAGCAGATGGCCACCTTTGAGATGGCTCCCACAAATAAGTAAGTTTAAGAAGGTTGTAAGATATATGGCCAGCAAACAAAAATCAATTGTATTACTCTATATTAGCAATGAACAACTGGAATTCAACATTAATAAAGTAGTACTATTTGCAATATCACCAAAAACTGAAATAATTAGGTATAAATCTATGAATGTGCAGGATCTACAGATGAAAACTAAGTCATGATGAAAGAAATCAAAGCAAAGTAAATGGAGAAATCCATGTTTATGGATTGGAAGACTCAGTATCATTCAAAGGCTAATTCTCCCCAAAATGTTCTGGCTACACCAGAAGTATAATCTATAGAAGAAAAATTGATGAATTCAATTTTATCAAAGGTAAAAACATGAAATGGAATACACTATTAATAGAATGAAAAGACAAGCCATGGGATAGGAGAAAATATTCACAGATTATGTATCCAATAAGGAACTTGTTTCCAGAATATATAAAGTACCTCAAAACTCAACAATAAGAAAATAAGCAATCACTAAGAAATGGGCAAAAAATCTAAACAGACATTTCATCAAAGATACACAGAGGGTAAATAAGCATATGAAAAGATGTTCCATGTTATTAGTCATTAGGCAAAAAACAAATTTAAACCACAACGAAATCACTACATACTTACTGCAATGCATAAATTTTTCAAAATGACAATTCCAGCTGCTGATAAGGGTTCAAAACAACTGGGACTCATATACACTGCTGGTGGAAATGCAAAATGACAGAACTGTTGCGAAGACAATTTATCAGGTTTCTATAGATTTAAACACAGAAATACTATATGACCAAAAATTCTCAGTTCTCTGTATTTACGCATGAGAACTAAAAATTTATGTTCACACAAAAAACCTGTATGTTTATCTAACATCTTTACTCCTAATCACCCAAAGCTAAAAACAATGCCAATGCTTTTCAACCAGTCAATGGATAAACACCATTCCAATGGCACAAGGGTACAGTGGAATACTCTTCAGTAATAAGAAAGGAACAAACCATTGATTCATACAATTTGGATGAATCTTAACTGCATTTGGTTAAAGGAAAAAAGTCAGACCTAAAAAAGCTACACATTGTCTGGTTCCTTTTTTATGACATTTTGTAAAAGGCAAACAAGTGAGAAATCAGTGGTTACCAGGGACAAGACAGTGGGGAAGAGGCTGATAAAAAGGGACAGCACGGGGGCACCTAGGTGGCTCAGGTAGTTAAGCATCTGCCTTTGGCTCAGGTCATGATCTCTGGGGCCCGGGACTGAATCCCACGTTGGGCTTCTGGCTCAGCAGGGAGTCTCTTTCTCCCTCTGCCCCTCCCCCAGCTCAGGCTCACTCTCTTTCTCTCAAATGAATAAATAAAATCTTTTTAAAAAGGGACAGCACTTGGGGGGGGTGACAGAACCATTTTGCATCATGACTCCTGATGCAGACAAAAATCTTGTCAAAATCTTACAATTATAAACTTTCAAGAACAAATTTTACTGCACGTAAACTTAGATAAAATAAAATCAACCAGGATGTGGTAAGCACCCAAGATGGAACATAAATTGTAGCCTAAGAGTATCACAAATGAATAGCGTAAACACACTGGAGAGGGTAGGGAAGAAAAGAGCTAACCCAAGCAACTTTCATTTTTTTCAAGATATTATTTTTATTTGAGAGAGAGTGTAAGAGAGGGAGAGAGAGAGAGAGAGACTACAGAATGAGTGGGGGGAAGGGCAAAGGGAGAAGCAGACTTTCTGCGGCACAGGGAGCCTGATGTGGGACTCAATCCCAGGACCCAGAGATTATGACCTGAGCCCAAGGTAGCTGTTTAACCAAAGGAGCCACCCAGGTGCCCCCAATTAACTTTCAAAAGCTATATTTTGCTGAGTTACTGTAAAGCTAAAGAGAAAAAGAACTGCATCTAAACAGTATGGTGTAGTTACTAAAGTTGTTTCTCAAAGAGACATGAATGGAATTTTGAAGCAGCTTTATATGGATGTTAGAGTTGAACAAACAAATACACATCTTGCAAATAATAAAAACTAGGTTTCTAATGATCCAAAGAGGCAGTTAAAAGTAAGCAAATGAGAAAGGTCAGGATAAACGCTGATAATGGGTTGGATACCTGTATCAATACTAGAAGTAACCATGTGAACGAATAGTTTTTAAAATATACTGAGACAGTTACAAAAGTAAATGTAAATGAGTGTATGCATAGATTAGTACATATGTATATGTATATATATTAGTACACACACACACACACACAACTTTATCTGTATCGCCAAGTAGTGCACCAGTAGAACCTAGAAACAATGACATCCCCATAACAATGAGTATATTTACTGCCTAGATCTTAGCTTCTAAATAGCATTCCTCAATTAAAAAACAAAAACCACTGTCACCATAACCAGGGCTCTCTGGATAAGCTGGTTAAAGCCAAAGCTGGGGCAGATAAAATGCAAGGAGACCTGGGAGCACCACATGTGCCAGAAGGTACAGACGTACTCAGAAAAGGATGAGGACATATGAAAAGTTCAGGAACCTCGAAGAGCTCCCAGTGGCCAAAGTGGGGCAAAAAGTTGCATGAGAGAGTAAACTATAGCATAAGATAAATAGACATGGGTCAATATTGAGAGAAAGAGGATGCAGAGAGGGAAGGGACAGTTATTCCTTACAGAAGAATTCTAATTAATACAGGTAGAAAGAATAAGGGAAATCGAAAATCACCATTAGAACATCACAGCAATTGCTGCAGACAAGATTTGTAATGCTAAAATTAGTGAGAGAAAGTTTGAGGAGAAATGGACTATTCATGTGCTCTCAAAGTATTTCTTCCAAGAGATTTATTAAGAAAAAATAGTAACTTTCAGTAGAGAGTCCCAGCAGACACTGCCTGAACTATGTGATCAATGGTAAACCCCACCGGTAATAATAAGACATACCATCATATGCTCCCTGAAAAGATCCCTGAGAAGGGCACACCACTTCTGGGCTATCTTGGCCAAAAATGCACCATCTCAATCTAATCATGAGAAAACATTAGACTGAGGGACATTCCATAAAATTACTTCAAGAGTATCAAGAATATCAAAGGTAAATAAAGATGAGGACCTGTCATAGATTGCTAGCCATTAAGGAGAGGGTGAGTGTTAACTGGAACGAAAGAATGGGGATGGGCTCCTAGAACAGAAAATTAACATCTGTATGAATTCTGGTGAATTCTGAATAAAGTGTCGTTAACAGTTTGTATCAATACTAGTTTCTTCCTTTTAATAATTGTACTATGGTTATGCAAGATGCTAGTTCACATTAAGGGAAGCCGGGTAAAGGATATATAGGAACTCTAGGAATTTTACAACTTTTCTGTAAGTTTCAAGATGTTACAAAATAGAAATTTTCAAAATTTAAGACATATGTGACTGTTTAATACAAATATATATGCATACATACATATATGGTATTACAACCTATGTAGAAGTAAAATTAAATTTTAAAATAGCACAAGGGATAAGAAGGGGGATGTAAAACTGTACAATCGTGAAGTTCTCCTGTTATAAATAAAGGGGCATAATATTAAAGATAGACTGTGACAAGTTAAAGATGCACATTTTAAAACTTAAAGCAACAACTAAAAATTAAAATTAAAAAAAAAAACAGTAAAATGAAGGTGAACCTAATAAGCCATGAGTGGCATTAACATGGAATTATTTTAAAAAAAATCCAATTCCTCTAAAAGGCAGGGGAAAATCCTTTTTAAAATGTATAAAAACAGCAGGAACAAACAGAAAAATAAATAGCAGCATGCTACAGTTAAACCCAATCCAACCATATCTATACTTACATTTAATTACAAAATAAAAACTTAATTCTAAATAGTACAATAAAGGGCAGAGCAGAGAGTCTCAATCTAGATAGAATAACAAATATAGAGCACAATTATATATTCTCTATGAACCACTTTAAAATAAGACAGATATATTACAAGTAAAATACATAGGAAGATCTATCAGACAAACTCTAATCATGAGAAAGTTTAAGTGACTTTATTAATAAGAAACAAACTATAGGTTGAGGAATAATGCCACGTAAAAACAGATATTTCATAATGATAAAGGGGTCAATGTATTACTTTTTTTAAGACTTTATTTATTTATTAGAGAGAGAGTGCACAAGTGAGCATGAGGAGGAGCAGAGGGAAAAGGATAAGCAGATTCCCCACTGAGCGCGGAGCCTGTTGTGGGGCTCAATTCCATGACCCCAAGATCACGAGCTGAAACCAAGAGTCAAATAACCAACTAAGCCACCCAGGTGCCCATAAAGGGGTCAATTTATAGAAAGACACAATCCTAAATATGGATGCACCAAATAGCATAAATTAAAATACATGAAACTAGAAAATATTTTGAATTAATCAAAATAAAACATAACTAAGTAAAAAATCATATCTAAAATCAACATATCTGTTGCACACTTTAAAGGGTAACCCATAGCTTCAAATGCTTATACTAGAAAAGAAGAATCATCTAAAACTGGAGCTTCTCACTTTAGGAGCTAAAAAAAAAAAAAAAAAAAAGCAAAATAAACCCAAAATAATTTAAAAGAACAAGATAATAAGTGTAAGAACAAAGATTAATGAAATAGAAAATAAAAGAGAGGAAAATCAATGAAACCAAAAGCAGATATCTAAAAAAAAAAAAATGAAGTTAATCTAGTCAGACTTTTAAAGAAAAGGAGAATATTACTCATTCTGAGAATAAAAACAGAGACATCACTACAGGTCCTAGAGACACCAAAATGATAATAAGAGAATTTTATAAATAACTATTGGCCAATAAGTTTGCCAATTAAACAGAAGTGGAGTTTCTTGAAAGATGCTTGAAAAAGCTGCTTGAAAGTTTCTTGAAAAATGCCAGAACTGACTCCAAAAGGAAATTAAAAAATCTGAAAAGCTCTGTATTGTTTTATTTTCTAAATTAACATAATGTAAAGCTGACTATTTTGGTATACAGTTCCTTTTATCCTTTAAAAATACTGAATTCATATTTTAAAATATTCCCAAAGTCTCAGGACTGGATGGCTTTTAAAGTGAGTTAAAACCAACACATAAGGAAAAGAATACCAACTCTATACTAGTCTTTCAGAAACTAGAAAAAGAGGGAACAGTTTCCAACTAATACTGTAAAGCCAGCATTGCCCTCACACAGAAAAGAAAGTCAATACAAGAAAACCACAAACTACAAAACACTGTTGAAAGAAATTAAGAGCTAAGTAAATTGAAAGTCATCCAACATTTATGAGTCAGAAGACTTAATATTGCTAAAATGGCAATACTCCCTAAATTAATCTACAGACTGAACACATCCCTATATAAATTCCAGCTGCCTTTTTGCAGAAATTGACAAGTTAATCTTAAAATCCATACAAAAATTAAGGAAACTGAAAACAGACAAAACAATCTTGAACAATAACAACAAAGGTGGAAGATTCCCACTTCCCAGTTTTAAAACTACAAAGCTACAGTAATCAAGAAACTGTGGTACTGGCAAAAAGAGAGACATATACACAAATGTAGTAGAACTAAGATTCCATAAAAACAAAACCCATCTATCCACGACCAAAGGGTTTTCTTAAATTTATTTGAGAGAGAGAGAGAGAGAGAGAGCAAGCAAGCACATGTGGGAGGGTAAGGGAGGGCAAGAGGGAGATGTAGAGAGAGACTCTCAAGCAGACTCCCCACTGAGCACAGCGCCCTATGCATTGCTCCATCTCACAACCATGAGATCATGACCTGAGCTGAAATCAAGAGTTGGACGCTCAACAGACTGAGCCACCCAAAGGTTTCTGGCCAACTGACTTTTGACAAGAGGTGTCAAGACAGGTCAATGGAAGGAAGAGTAGTCTTTTCAACAAATGGTGCTGGTAAAACAGGATATCTACAGGCGCAAGAATGACTACGGACTTTTATTTTACACGCTATTTAAAAATTAACTTCAGGTGGATCAAACACCTAACTGTAAGAGCAAAAACTATAAAGTCCTTAGAAGAAAACTTTGGATAAGGCAACGGTTTCTTAGATATGACTAACAGAAACAAAATTTAAAAAGTAAACTAGGCATCACCAAAATTAAAAACACTATTCTTCAGTGGACATCAAAAAGAAAGTGAGGGTCCCTGGGTGGCTCAGTTGTTAAGTGTCTGCCTTTGGCTCAGGTCATGATCCCAGGATCCTGGGATCGAGCCCCGCAGCAGGCTCCCTGCTCAATGGGAAACCTGTTCTTCCTCTCCCTCTGCCCCTGCTTGTGTGCCTTCTCTTGCTCAGTCTCTCTCTGTCAAACAAATAAATACAATCTTTGAAAAAAAATGAGAAAGTGAAAAGACAACCCACAGAATGTGAAGAAATTTTTGCAAAAAACATATCTGATAAGGGACTTGTATTTAGAATCTACAGAGAGCTATTATACCACAATAATGAAAAGATAACCTAATTTTTCAAAAAATGAACAAAAGCTGAGCAGACAGTTCTCCACAGAAGATATTCAAACAGTGATAAGTACGTAAAAAGATCCTCAACACTATTATCCATTGGAGAAATGCAAATCAAAATCACAATGAGGAGGCACTACCCAGGCGCCTGACTCTTGGTTTGGGCTCAGGTTGTCATCTCAGGGTCATGAGATTGAGCACCACATCAGGCTCTGCCCTCAGTGGGGAGTCTTCTTAAGATTCTCCTCACCTTCTGCCCCTCCCTCCACCTCCCTAAAATAAATAAATAAATCTTTTTAAAAACCACACACACAAGAAGGCAGCACTACATGCCCACAAAGATGGATATAATCAAGAAGATAGTACTAACAAGTATTGGTGAAGATGTGGAAAAACTGGAACCCTCACACATTGTTGATGGGAATTTAAAATGGTGGGAAACTGTGGGAAGGCGTTTGGTAATACTTCTTCAAAACTTAAACATAGACTTACCCAGGTGACCCAGAAATTTCACACTCTAGCATATGTTCAGGAGCCCTGAAAATATACGTCTCCATCAAAACTTGTTCATGTGTTCACAGCAATATTCCTAACAGCTGAACAGTGAGGACAATCCAAATGTTGACAAGTGACCAAGGATAAACAAAATGTGAGCTATCCATACCATGGAATGTTAGTCAGCCATAGAAAGGAATGAAGTAGTGATACAACGTGAACGAATCTTAAAAATGGCATGCAAAATGAAAGAGCCAGACACAAAAGACCACAGACTGTATGATTTCATTTATATGAAATGTCCAGAATAGGCAAATCCATAGAGATAGAACTTGATGACATTGGCCAGGGGCTTGGATAAGGGCTGAAGAAGAGTTCAGGATTTCTTTTGGGGGTGATAAAAATGTTACGGGATTACACATAGTGATGTTTATACAACTTGTGAATATACTAAAGCCCAGTGAATTGTACAGTAATTTTAAAATACTGAATTTGGGGTGCCTGGGTGGCTCAGTGGTTTAAGCCTCTGCCTTCAGCTCCGGTCGTGATCTCAGGGTCCTGGGATCGAGCCCTGCATAGGGCTCTCTGCTCAGCATGGAACCTTCTTCCTTCTCTCTCTATGCCTGCCTCTCTGCCTACTTGTGATCTCTGTCTGTCAAATAAATAAATAAAATCTTTAAAATAAAATAAAACACTGAATTTTATGGAACGTAAATTATATTTCAATAGGAAAAAGAAAAGCACAGACTAGTACCTCCCACAAACAGAGGCAAAACCTGAAGGAAATATTAGTCAACTGAACCCAACAATATATACTTAGGATAATATATTGGGACCATGTGGGGCTTAATTGAAAAGCCGTATAATTCACCATATTAACAGAAGAAAGGGTAAGAACCATCTAATGATCTCAACTGGTGCAAAAAAGCATTTAACAATATTCAGTGCCTGGTCACAAAGCAGATTCTTAGTAAACCAGGAACGCGAGGGACAATAAACATTTATTATCTCATAGTTCCTGGGCTCAGGAATCTGGGTATGGCTTTACTGAGAGCCTGGGGCTCAAGAGCAGCTCTCCTAAGAATTCCATCCAACTGTGGCTGGGGCTGCCAACTGCTCTAAAGATGCCACTGGAAGAGGAGACACTTTCAAGGTCACTCATGTGGCTGTTGACAGGGTTCAGTTCCTCACAAGCTATTGGAAAGGGGACCTCAGTTCCTGATTAACTGTTGGCTGGAGGACACCCACAGTCCTTTCCCATGTGGGCCTTTCTACTGGGCAGCCCACGGCATGGCATGTGGCTTCCCCTAGGGCAAAGGAGCAAGAGAGAGTGAACTCCAAGATGAAAGACAGTCTTTGTATGACATAAACTTGAAAGTGACATCTCAACACTTCTGCATGATCCTCTAATCTTGCTTCTAATGAGAAGCATATCAATAAGGCCAGCTCATACTCAAGAAAGGAGAGTGCACAGGGAAGTGAAAAAAATTAGGTAGGGATCTTTGGAGACCATCATGGAGACCGCCTACGACATGGTACCTACAGAAAAAAAGTGACAGCTAATAGCATTAATATTATATTTAGTGGTGAAATGTTGAAAGTTTTCTTCCCTAAGACAGAGAACAAGTAGAGGACAGATACTATCACTAGTTCCATTCAGCACCGTACTAGAGATCTTTTCAGTACAGAAGGCTAAGTAAACAAGTAAACAAATAAGTAGGCCATGAAGATCAGTCAGAAAGAGATAGAATAGTCACTCTCTTCTGATGACATGATTATTTACGTGGCAAATTTTAAGGAATACATACCCCCCAAAATCTAACTATTAGAACTAACAGGGGAGTTTTGCAAGGTCACAGAATAAAAGTCAAAATGCAAAAATGAATTGCATTGCATATACTGGTTCCCAACAAAGAAAATAGGTATTTAAAACACAACATCATTTACAGTTGGATCATAAAACACAAAATACTTAGAAATAAATTTAATATAAGATATAGAAGACCAGTAATACATTTTTTAAAAAGCTATGTATGATCTTTACACCAAAGACTATAAGATAGAAGAGATATTAAAGAAGGCTTAAATAAAAAGTAAGTTTGACAAAGAAAGACAAACACCCTATGATCTCACTTTTATGTAGAAGCTAGAAAACAAAGAAAAATCTGAGCTCATAGATATCGAGAACAGAATGGTGGTTGCCTGAGGATGGGGAGTGGGGAGGGTGAAATGGGTCAAGGTAGTCAGAAGGTAGAAATTTCCACTTAGAAGATGACGAAGTCCTGGGGATGTCATGTACAGCATGGTAACTAGAATTCGGAGTACTCTATCGCATTTTTGGAAGTAGCTGAGAGAGCAGACCTTGAAATTTCCCATCATGAGAAAAAACTACAATTATGTATGGTAATAAATTAATATAACTGGATTTGTTATGATTTTAGAGTATATACAAATGTCAGAGCATTATGTTGAAACTGATATAATGGTATGTCAATTAGACCTCTATAAAAACAATTTTTAAATTACGATAGCATAGCAAAAACATAAAGATCATCAAATATATCAAGGGAATAGAATGGATAACCCAGAAAGACTCTCACATATATAATTTTTGGCATAAGACCCAAAGCAGTTCAAATGAAAAAGGAAAGTCTTTTTTCAGAGCAGCACCAGATGATGATGATGATGATGATGATGAAGATGATGAAGATGATGATGATGAAGATGATGAAGATGATGATGAAGATGATGCTAGAACAACTGGATAATAATAGGAGGGAAATGAACCTTGACTCCTACATCATCCCGTATTTCCAAACATTCATTTGAAATAGGTAACAGGGTCAAGCTTTATATTCCCCCATATCAACATTTAATTATCACAGATCCCCTGCCTCTCCAATGCTGGGTGTTGTTAGTCTTTTTCATTTTTACCTATTCTAGTGTCTAGTGGGGAAGAGAAAAAAAACGGACTCCACATATGTTGCTTGTAGCAGTACTAAACGGCAAACAACTTGAAAAATTTTTTACCTTTTCTTAAACTGTTAAAGAGAGATTTATAACCAGTAGCTCCATTCTTCCTCATCCAAAAGAATAAAATGTATGTCCACAAAAATCTCTCATACCAGAGTGTCTGTAATAGCTTCATTTATGAAGGCTCCAAACTTTAACAACCCAACAGCTCACTCAACAAGAAAATTAATAAATAAGCGGTGGTATTTTTATACAACGGCAATGCTATTTGACAATTTAAAAAGCGAACTACTAACGCACACAGCAGCTTGGGTAAATCGTAAAACATTACTCTGAGTGAAAGAAACCAGACACAAATGAGTATATACTGTGTGATTTCATTTATATGAAACTCAAGAACATGCAACACTAATCTATGGTTGTAGTAATAAGAATAGTTGCCTATCAGAGGGAGGAATGACCCCAAAGGGACATAACGGAACTTTCTGGGGTGATGAAAATATTCAATGTTTTGACTCCGGTGTTGATTATGCAAGAGTATACATTTGTCAAAGTTTCATCAGTTTACACATTTGAGTTACGTGCATTTCACTGTAGGTAAATTCTACCTTGAATTAAAAAAAAACAAAAAAGATCAATCTGGCTGCCGTGTGGCGAATGGACAGTTAAGAGAGCAGGAAGGAAAGCAGCGAGGGCAGTAGGCAGGCTCTAGCGGGATCCCGGAAACAGACATCAGTGATGTGGGTGGACACACGGCTGCAGCACAGACAGAGACACATCTGGGATAACAGTCACCTCGAGCGTGACCTCTCTCATGGTAGCAGCCTTCATCCGTCTCTTCTCAATCTCACACAATGCACCTTGGGCTCCAGGACATCGATGCCACATCATTACTGAATATTCACTCCATGCCACGTACCTAACCATTTCCCAGATTTTCATGGGTTAGAATCCAGCCTCCTTTGGAAACCAGCCTCCCTTTCACGTGCTAGTTATGCAAAATTGGGCAAGTTAAGTAACCTTTTGAGTCTCAGTACCCTTATTCTGTAAATGGTGTACAACCATATCTATCTGGAAGGCTTATTACGGGTATCAATTTTAGATGAAATAAATGTTTATCCTTAGGTTTAAACTGGATAATAAAGGCAAAGCACTCACTCCATTACCTGGCCCCAGTAGGTAGTGAAGAAATGATAGAACCTCTCCTTCTTTCCTAGAATTTCTAACTAGACGTGAGCTCTCCAAGTCATATCTCTTACTCTTATCTATGCAAAGTCATAGTAGATCACTAGAACAAGAGGGTGCTGCAGGTATGTGCTTTCTTCCTGGCCCAACGCACCGGGGAATAAGATGCTTTCTGGAGTGGGTTCTGGGTACAGATCTGCTCACCTGGGCAACACTGACAAACCCCACAAGATTTTAGAAGGCATTGGTTTGCCCTAATTAGAACACAACAAAAGTTAAAACTTCAAAAGAAACTCAGATCTTTGGGAGCTTAGCTGTGGCTGGGAAATTTTGGGTTGGGGAAATGTTCTAAATGAAAACTAATGAAAAAGTCCCACTTAAGAAAAAGTTAATAAAGAATGTTGACTTCACTAGTGTTTTATGAAGAAATATTGTGATGTATTAAAAGCAAACAAAACAAAACAACATCTCAAAACAAAACCAAAAAACCAACCACATATGGGTTAGCTTCCTTTGAAAACAGATCTAGTTTTAAAATGTAAGGAAATGATGCTCGGGAAGATGTTTTTGTTCAACTCAAAACACAAATTGTTTTCTGGCTTTGTTAAGATTTGTGTGTTTGGGATGAGCTCAGAAAGCATATCATATGTTCTGGTCAAGTGATGTCAGACTATCAGTCCTCAAAAATCAATCAATGCATCAAAATCAAACACATTTGGATAATCCATGGAGACATTTTGTGGAAACACTAGATTTGAGGGAGAAATGGAATGGGAATCTAAGCTAACTCATCAGCTGGGCTTCCACTGGCTTTCAAGGGAAAGAGACATATGGAGTCCTGTTAAAGACAGAGAATTAAACAAACACATACTTACCTCTACTCTGTCCAGAAATGCCACTAAGTGACAACAGAACAGTACTTTTATGGTATAACAAAGAAAGCAGAACAAAGAAAACGGGAGAGAACATTTTGGAAGCTAGGTAAGTGGTAACCAATTTAAGAGATCTGAAAAATATAGTCGTTAAGTCAACAGTAATGAAAACCAAAAGTCAAACACTCAGGAATTGGCAGTAACATTACTTCTGGAAATGGGGATGAGTGTACATTTTTTAAAAGGAGGACTGGTTTATAATCTATTTGAGAAATGCCCAAGCCTTCAGCTGTCCATCTTCATTCAAGGTAACCTGGTGACAACCTCATCACCTCTCTGGCAGAAGACTTAAAAGAAAAGGATCCATCAGGAAAGGATGAAGCAGTCTGGAGATCACCAAGTATAGCTAAAGGCTACAGTGTCAGAACAAAAACAGAAATATTAAATGAAATTCTACAAAATGCTGTGAAGTGAATTCTGTCCCTTCAAATTTTCACATGTTGAAGCTCTAACCCCCAATGTGACTGTATTTGGAGACAGGGCCTTTAAGGAGATAATGAAGGCTAATGAGGTCATTAGATGGGGGCCCTAATCCAATAGGACTGGTGTCCAAAATAGAGGAAGAGAAAACACCACAGACCATTCACTTTCTCCATATACACAGAAGGAAGACTGTGTGTGGACATAGGAAGAAGGTGGTCTTCTGAAAGCCAAAAAGAGAAGCCTCACCATAAACCAACCCCTGCTGCTACCTTGGTCTTGGACCTCCAACTTCCACAACTGTGAGCAAATTAATTTCTGCTGCTTAAACCACCCAGTTTGTGATGCTAGCCTGAGCAGACTAATGATACATACATAGCCTTCTTCCCCTCCCAAGATCCCAGAATGCTGGCAATTAGGGAACTATCCTCCAGGCAGGAGACTGAAGACAATTTCTCTAAGCAATCAGGTTAGTCCAGGAGAAAAGTCCAAAAGACACCAACACTAAGAATTCCCTAGGAAAATAGCACAACTAGATTTATGCAACATGAAATTCATATCTTTTAGTTTAAACAACCCCACCTAAGCATCTAGAGCTTTCAAATCAGCATTTTAGTCACTTCTATTTGTAAATGTAAGCAGACAATCAAGGATCACCAGGAATGTGTAAGAATTATCTAGTATGAAATAGAGACCAAAACACACAAGAAAGGAGGAGAAAACCTGCATGTAACTATAATATCCTCAGAGAAGATATTATATCTGTGAAGCAAGATGCTTTCTGAAAATGGAATATTCAGAAAACAACAAGAAAAGAGGTTTTAGAAATTTTTTTTAAAATGATGGCAGAAACAAAATGTATAAAAACTTCAAAGACAAGGTAAGGAAATGCCAGAGAAGACAAAAAGATAGAAAAATAAGAATACTGGGGAAACAGTTGAGGGGGTCTCATATCTAAACAACAGGAGTTCTAAGGAGGGGGTGGGCAGGGAGAGCATAAAAGGGGGGGAATTACAAAGAAAATAAGGAAGGAAACAATTTTCACAAGTAATTGCCAGAATTGAAGGATAGGAGTTTCAAAAGACAGAAAGTTCACTCAGTGACCTACATAACAAGAATATATCCACACCAAGGAACTGCATCATGAAATTTCTAAACAACAGGAACAAAGAAAAATGCCTACAGAGGGGAAAGGAGGGAGGGAGAGAGGAAGGAAGGGTGACTGATTTCTTTATAAAATGGTCTTCTTAGCAACAGTGGAAGCTTGCAGACAGGAGCACAAGCCATAAACGTTCTGAGAGAAAATTATTTCCAACCTAGACTTTTATACCTAGCCAAACCATCAACTAAACATGAGGACAGAATAAAGGCATTTTTAGGGATTTAAGGTCACACAAAAATAACCGCTCACTTCTTTGTAAATTAATGGGGGGAAAACATGCTCCACCAAAATGAGGAAGTAACCCAAGAAAGAGGAGGATCCAGGGTCCAGGAAATAGAAGATCCCGCAGAAAAGAACGCCAAGGAGATCACCAAGGTCAGAGTGAAGAAACCCCAAATAAATACTATAGAGCAGATCTAGAAAGCACCCAATCTAGTTTAGAAGGTTCCATGAAGGTTTTTCTCAAGAAGAAGAAATTAATAGATTAGGGATTGTGAAAACAAGTTTGAGACTAATTTTATTCAACTGGAGGATAATGTGGTGTTGAGTAGTGACGTAAAATAAAACATCGGGAAGAGGAAAAAAAAAAACAAGATAATTAACTCCAGAGAGGAAATGTTGATCAGAGAGGAAAAGTACAAGTCATCACAGCTCAGCCAGGAATTATATCTTCAGGGTCAAAATAATTTAAGCCCTGAATACTGATGTAATAACATTATGCTCTATTTTGGAAAGACGGGAGATGAGACGTGGGTAGTGATGAAAAAGAGTTGAATCCTCATCTTCCAGTGCAAAAAACCAAAGGACAATGTCAAAAATGAAAAACCTGAGGAACATAAATAAAGCACATTACTTACAGATACAGAGCTATCAGAAGAATCAGCTAAATTACTAAAAGAGGTAGTAATAGTAATAGTAGTAGGAGGTGTGAATGTCTGTGTGCGTGCGCACATGCGCACTTGAGTTTGCAACAAGCCTTTTAGAACAATTTGAAACTCTAATAGACAGGCAAATTTAACTTTTATTTTGCAATAAAATTTAAAACAAGAATATATAAAATTCTCTAAATGGAAAAAACGGTGAGGAGGAAGGAATAGGAGAGAAAGAGGGAAAAGAAGATGGGGTGTTCTGATTCATTAGGGGTCATTACAGATACCACAGGTCAACTGCGCCTGCTGCTTTTTCCAAAAGCTCCGGCCTCTCTGACTCCTTCCTGGCAGGAACACCTTCCAGCTACCAAGGATCCGGGAACAGACAGAACATAGATTGCACCCCAAATTCCTGAACACAAAGGCTGTCCCATGGCCTACACAGAAAATACACAGATTTACTAACCCCCTGATGACTCATGGGGGGGGTCACACCCACTCAGGACCATCTGCCTGGTACTCTCATGGAGAACACACGCTAACCAGCCCAAGGGTCAGGCTGGTTCCAGGGGTGCACTGAGAACCCCAGGCCTTGCCCTGTGGGACTGAGACAAGAAGGCCAGACTCTTTCAAGCTCCTGGGCAGGACAGGGGTCCCCAACCCACTGGCTAATGCTGACCCCACCCCTGAGCTTTTGCTTCACTCCAAACCAAAACAGGACCCTGGTATAGGCTTGAACTATTCACATGGGTGACCATGCTGGAGAGCCAATTCTTGGACAGTTAGTAGGATTTCAGAGGAAAGATATTTTAACAGTCCACACACACACACACCCCTTGGAAATCTTTTAACTAGAAATGTTTTAAATACAAATGAGTAGCTTCAATTGATTTTCTTCTTTAAAATTATAATATTCATGCAAATAATTAAAAATCTTGATAAAATGAAAAGGTAGGATAAACAGTCAGTTTCCCTCCCTTCTCAAGTTCCCAGGACATTTGTCTAAAGAAAATCAAAAATCAAATCACTGTGAGAAGTTTCTTATGCTTTCCTTGGGCTATACATCTATACACAGAGGCATATATATATCTCCAGCTTGTATTTATTTTATCCAAAGGAGAGTAGTCTGGGCCTACTGCTCAGCACTTTCCTTGTTCTGTACTTACTTAATGTGTCTGGGGTGATATATGAAGATCTCCAAAATACGGTACAGACGCGCCATGCTCTAACAGCTGTGGGGGATTCCATTACACAGATGGACCCTAACCAGTCCTCTATGTGGACACGTTTACAGTTCTTTGTTTTTTTTTTCCTCTATAACAAACAAGGATGTAACAAATGTCCCAAAATGCACATCAATGCATTCACTTATTCATTTACCAGTAAGATAAATTCCTGCATGTGGGACTGCTAGATCAAAAGGAGGGTGCGTTTTTTATGCATTTGCCAAACTTCTGTCCGCAGGTCTTACCCTAGTTCCCGCTCTCCGCTCACCCCACGGGACTGGGCCTCTTCCCCACACGCTGCCAATAAAAGGCATCAGCAAATGTGTAAGCCTTCACAAGCCTCTGAGGCAAAAATTGTATCTTGTTTTGTTAATGGACATTTAAAAAAATATAGTAAGTACAGTGGGGCTTCTTTCCATTTGCTTTATGTATCTCCTTTCCCATGGACTGCCTGCTTAAGTCTTTGTCTTTCCATTGGGTTATCTGCCTTTTTTCTGATTGAAGGTTCAAGGTCACTTACAAAGGAAGGAAATCAGTTAACTTTGAACCACAACTATGCACCCGGTTTTTCTGATGGTACTTGATGTTAAATCCTATAATCAACCAGAAGGAGAGGAAGGTCCTTCCAGGGTGCCCTGTGAGCTCCTACAGGCAGGGAGAGAACAAGAACAGTGGTCCTAATGAGTGGGCACTCCGCGAGTATGGCCAAGGTGCACAACGCTGAGTGCTCTTCATACATCATCTTGTTTAGTCCTTCCCATGATCTTTCAAGGAAAGTTCACTAGTATCCCCATTTTACAGACAGAGAACAGGTGCAGAGAGGTCAAGTCCCTTGCCTAGTCTCTCAGAGCCAGGAAATGACGGACCCCACTGTACGACCTCAGAGACCCAGCCCCTAACCACTCCGCCACACCATCTACTCTTCGATCCCCAGGGCCTGGCAGAGTCAGGACTAGGAATCCGGTGGGTAAGTCTAGACCGTACGCATCTCGATGCTTCTGTGGAAATGCAAACCACCAGTCTAGCCTGTGCGCAGGAGCTCAATGTCCTATTCTTTCTGTACTGGGTTCTCAGTGTCTAGGAAGGTCCCCGGCACAGAACAGGTGCTTAGGAAATGGTGGCCGAGTGACAGCGTGAACGAACAAATGTCTTCTCCCTTGACTCTGAGCTCCTTGAGGGCAAAAACTGGCCGGCTTGTCCTCCAGGGGCCTGGCTCAGTGCCTTTTATGGGGAAGATGAAGACCAACTTGAAAAATGTGTACAAAGCGTCCCTACTATTCCGAATGGCGTTCCCGCTACAAGCTTCAACTCCTAGTCAGGTTAGAACAACACTACCAATCCCAGGAAATATTCTCTGATAGCATTAGACATGTCATGTGGGAAGACCCAGGCAAGAAAGGAGAAGGCAAGGGAGCCAGGCCAAGAAGACAAGGGTGGCCTACCCACTCCCAGGCCGAGAAGCTGGCTTCCCTCCTGTCTCCTCACCCCAACGCTGTGGCTACTAGTGTTTCTTAGCCGGGAGATAATAGCAGCCCACAGCCCAAACAGTCACCCTGCAGCTTACTGACAACAGACCTAGCTTTCTATGTGCATTAATTCATCTGGTCTTCAAGACAACCACATGCCACATGTACTATTCCCCCAGAGATGAGGGAAGGCCCAGAGAGGTTAAGTTACTCAAGGCCACGAAGAACAGAGCCAAGATTTTAACTCCCAAAGACCACTGGGCCCTTCTGCCCAGCAGCAGTGCTCTCCCTTAACTTGGGGCCACCCTCTAGCTCCTACTCATCCTCCGAGACCCAGCTTCCCAGCTCCCAGTCTCCCCTCCCTTACCTCTTGTCCCTCAGCTGCTTCTGCCTTTGCTCCTACTCTATTAGCCATGGTAGGACGTGCCTGGCTTGCTAGTCCTCTTGGGGTGCGACCCTGAATTCCCCATGGCCCTGCCTTCCAAGGCTTCCTCCATTCTGCTCCCAGCAACTGGGCAGCAGGCAATGCCTTCTCCCCAGTCTCCCCTCCAGCCAAGGGGAGAACCGTCTCCCAGAGGGCCCAGTGGGCACCTCTGAGTCCACCTTTCCCTGTCCCAAGGCCAGCTGACAGACGCAGCGTGCACCCAGGCAGTCTCCTAAGCTGACGGAAGTGCAGTCAGGCCACAGGTGAGCCAGACCTGACTCCCATCTGTCTGAGGGCAAATGGCCAGGACAGGTACTTCTGCCATTTCTATAACCAGCACTTAAAAAGCTCAGGAGTCAGACAGGGATTCAAATGTCCTCTGTGTGACTCTGGATGACTTGTTCAAACTCTCTGAGACTAGGTTTCCTTGGCCATAAACAGGGAAGATAATAATACCCATTTTGCAACACAGGGGTTTGGGGAAAGATGAAACTAGTTTATAAGACCCCTCCTACTTTCTGAACCAGTACTATACTCAGCACTGGGCAGGGGCTGTCACTGTGGATATGGAGCCCGGGAAGCCCTGAGGAGCCCTTCCTCCAGGAGGGCCCTCTGCAACATCCCCCCACCCGCCTACCTCCCCCATGCTCAGCCTCCTCCCCTCATTTCAAGTCCATGATCCCTCATGAGACCTGTCCTGAGTTCTTCTCTCCAGCAAGCTCATCTGACCTTGAATCCAAGGATGTCCAAGCACCCCCAGGCTTGAGGCCCCCATTGCTCCCAGCCTCAAGGGGGTTCCCTGGCCTGGCAGGGCCTTTGAGAAGGGAAGTCCTTGGAAGAGGAGCTATGAAAAGTGGAACAGGCCCTCCCCCCAGAATCTTTCTCACCATCTGTCTTGCTAGTCATGGACGGGTCCTCTCTCATCAGGAGTGATACAGCTCCTTCCTCCCTGGCCATCCGGGCATCCCTCACCCACCCTTTCTCTCCTTCTTCTCAGCTAGCCAGTCACACCACAGGGCTTGGTCTTAATTAGCCTAACAAAACTCAGTCACCAGGGGAAGTCCTTGAAGTCAAGGATTTCAACAAAGATAAACCACTAAATCCTGTGGCCGCCAGCCTGTCTTCACAGCTTCTCCGGCTCTGGCAGAAATCACATTCCCAGGCAGAAACCACAGGCCTGGCGGCTTCAATGTCCAACCCTCCCACCCCCCACCCCAACACACACACACACCCCATCCCATCTTGGGCCACCTTATCAGGGCAGGCCCGGCCCATCCTTTATCTGCCTGCCATCTCTAAGTGCTTCCATCCCCCTGACAGGCCCCATAAAAGCTGGTGAAAGACAAGGCTGCCCCACTTCTGACATGGCTGACTTCAAAGGCTACGAATTAGGTGGGGCCGTTCTGCATGCCTTACTGAGTTAAGGGCAAAGCTCAACGCTCCTGGGGTGACCCAGTTGGTCAGGGGATCATTCCAGAGCCTGTCCGTAAAGACACAGAAGCGGTTAGGGCACAGGGTCTGGGGGCAAGCGTCCCCAGTTCAAGTCCCAGTCTGGCCACTTGCTAACTGGGTAGTTGCTTGCCTTGTTCTCAGCATCTCCTCTGACAAAAGGGGATAACAAAATCTGCCTGCCTGTCTAGTCCTACAAGCCTTCCTGGGACTGTCTTGACATGGGGAAGAAAGTTCCCTTCTGTGTGGAGATGGCTGCTTCTTGGGGCCCCTGGGAGTGATCCTAAGAGGGCCCTGGGTAGCAGTGACAATTGAATTTGGCAGGGGACCGTGGGGGGGAAAGGAATACAGAAAGGACCCAGGCCATGTGGCATGTAAAGGCTCAATTCCCACCTCTACATAACCCAGACACATCAGAGCTCAGGGCCCCAAATGCCCTCATCCCATAGTTGCTCAAGCCTGTCCCCCAGGCAGTGAGGGGTTAGTGTTTAATGGGAACCAAGTGTCAACTCGGGCGGAGGCCAAGCTCCAGAGATGGATGGTGGATATGGGTACACAAAAGTGTCAGTGAACTTAATGCCACTGAACTGTGTATCTTGAAAAGGTTAAATTTTATGTTCTGAGTACTTACACAATTTCTCAAGTGTGGCTCTCCGGTAAAGGAGACAATCACGAAATGGGAACAAAGTGCTCCCTGGCTCTTTCAAGAGTTCAAACTTAAAACCCAAGATTCTCATCTAGTGATAGTGGACATGAAGCCCAGCCCAAGGCCCGGCCCCTCCTGCCAGTCCCAAATCCACCCCCCAAAGCCCATCAGCCCCATTTGGCGGCTGCCTACGCTGGGCACAGGCCGGAGGCATCCAGGAGGGGTCTGCCATGCACATCGCCTCACGCTCCCAGAGACCTCAGGGTCCAGCTCTGCTGGCTCAGGCCCACGAACAGTGGCCGCTCAGGACCCCAGCTCCAAATCCTCAAAACAGAGAGAGAAGTGCCGCAAGGGAAAGGGGAATTAAGCCATCCTCAGCGTCTCCCCCAAGCTGCAGTAAGAAGAATCAAGACTCTTTTTAGGCCCACTGCCCAGAGACAAAATAGGAGATGAAAATATTTATTTGTTTCTAAGGCTCTTGCAATCCCAGGATGAAAAGCCCACCTCGGTTGTAACTTACTGCAGCTCGGGCTGCTTCCCAGGCAGGCCTCCCCACGGGCAGCCGCCCGCTCGCGGGGTCTCAGGGCAAGGCGTTCCACCACCCCACTGGGGAGGAAAAGTGGGATCCCTGTCCCCACAGAAACTGATTCTATTAAATGAGAATTATCCCCGATTGGCATCGGGGAACCATAAATAGCCGAGCCGCCCCAGTTGAATCACCAGAATGAGCACTGTGTCAGCATTTCTATATAAACCAGGGTTTGCTGGGGGATTAGCTCACGGCCATAAAAAATTTGCTCCAGGCTGAAACTTGGCCTAAAGAAAATCTGAGCCCAGGAGTAGATACTGAAAAGAAAGCCAGCCAGACACCGCCCCTAAGCCTCCCAAGGACAAGGGTGCCTCTGAGCTGGTCCTCTGACACCAGAGCTCTGTTGTCGTCAGCGTGTAAGAAGCTTGGTGATTTAGGGCACCACTTGGGGTTGCCATAATTCAAAATTTGGGGTTTGGGTTTTTTTTGGTTTTTTTGTTTTTTTTTTTTTTTTTGCAAGACAAAACAAGGGATATTTGCTGCTTGAAGAGCTTTGCATAGGCCTGAGTTTGAGAGTGTGTGATCCAAACCCTCCCTTTCTTCCACTGACAGCTCAATGTCAAGCACAGACAGATTGCCCCACGCGGGGCACAAGGGCTCATGTGGGTTCCTGACACGGTGTAGGCACTAGTGCATGCTGTCTCCTACACCAAAGCTCAGGTTTTAAAAGGAAGGCCTGGGAACCTACTCTATCAAAAGCTCCATGTAGGGCACAGGTGTAGTCAGTGGCAAAAAGATGTTTTGTTTTGGTTGGTTTCCCCTGTGGAGAGCCCAACACCGACTATTAAATAAAGCTCGATGACTCTGCACATCATATACATAAAAGGCTTCCTGGCAGACACATGATCTAATTTTTTTTTTTAATTAGAAAAATTAGGAGAAGAAATATTAAGAGAATGTATACGTCAATTGAGAATGGGGAGGTCTTCTTAAGTAGTTTCAGAAACCGGAAGCCCTTGAGGTGCCTGGGTGGCTCAGCTGGTTAAGCGTCTGCCTTCTGCTTGTGTCATGATCCCAGCTTCCTGGGATCGAGTCCCCCGTTGGGCTCCCAGCTCAGCGGGGAGCCCGCTTCTCCCTCTGCTCTACCCCTCCGTGCTCATGCTCACTCTCTTCAATAAATTAGTAATATTTTCAAAAATAACAGGGGTGCCTGGGTGTCTCAGTGGATCAAGTGTCTACCTTCAGCTCAGGGGGTGATCCTGGGGTCCTGGGATCAAGTCCCACATCCAGGTTGCCACTCAGCAGAGAGTTGGCTTCTCACTCACTCAATGCTGCTCCCACCACTCGTGCTCGCTCTCTCTCTCTCTCCAATAAATAAATAAACTCTTGAAAAAAAAAAAAAAGAAGCCCTAAGAAATCGGAAGTCTTGATATATGGCAAACACAAAGCTTTGAATTTTAGGTAGCCAGTTTTGTCCCAGACAAAATTAAAATAGATGCAATCCATATGGCAAAAGGTTTAGATGTCTTAACAGAAGACTCTTATAAATTAATTAGAAAAAGAAAACATGGCAGAGAAAGAGGCAAAGCTTATGAAAATATATTTAAAGAAGAAGAAATGAAGAAGTTGCCAGCAAACAATGAAAGGATAGGCAACTTCACCATAGCTGGGAAAATGCAAATTAAAATAACAAATGTGACCCATCACATTGACAAAATGAAAGCCAGCTAGTCCCAGTCAGTGCTGCTGAGGGTGTGGGCAAGCAGGAACACTCCATCACTGCCAGGGCATGAGGAACTGCTCCCATCCTTAGCAAAGCTATCTAGCAGCCTCTCTGAACATTTAAAATGCCCCCAGCCTCACTTTTAGGAGTATGTCCATCAGGCCATACCTACAAGAATGTTTACTGCAACATTGTTTCTTAGGGCCAAAAAATTAAAATCAAAACAAAGGTCCATCTGTTGAAATATCCGCTCCATTATGTGTTTACTGCTGAGAATAAATAAATTATGCAGGTTATTAGAGAAAAAGAGAATAAATAACAGCTTACTTTTATCAGCAGGAAATAAGACATAGTGGATTTCTTTTATATTTAATTAAATCACATATTATCATGCATTCTCCTTTAACAAAGTTTACTTTGTTAATGAGACTACCCCTTTTTTATTTCTTATTAATTACAAGTATTTTTAATTTAAATTTTGAAAAATTAATTAATTAAAAAATAAAAATCGGTAAAAATTAATTTTAAAAATTTTTAAAAATTAAAATTAATTTAAATTTAAAAAGTATTTTTAAAAAGCTGTTCAGGCATGTCAGAAGATTGAATTTGCCTATGCCCATTACTGATAGGAGAGACTTTTCCCCTTAGCAAATTCAGTAGCTAATGTGATACCATGATGTGGTACTTATGTGAAGATGTAGAGTACTGTGTCTGTCATGGGCCACATGTCATTTTACAAATGAATAAGGAGGACAAAATAAAATCTCAATATATGTCATATACATTATAATTTAAGCTTGACTGTATATGGAAACAGATGTACATGAAATTAGCCTGTATCGTAACACTGATAGCTTTAGGGGAATGAGACTGAAAGGAAGACCCACAACCTAGTAATTTTTTCTTTACATTCCTCTATATTGTTTGGGTTTTTAGGACAAATAGATTAGGGTTTTTTTCTTCTTTAAAGATTTTATTATTTAGTTATTTATTTTTAAAAATATTTATTTATTTCTTTGAGAGAGAGAAAGCAAGAGAGCACAAGCAAGGGGAGCGGAAGGCAAAGAGAGAGGGAGAAGCAGGCTTCCTGCTGACTGGGGAGCCTGACACAGGGCTCGATCCCAGGAATCCCGCATCATGACCTGAGCTAAAGGCAGATGTTTAATGGACACAGCCACCCAGGCGCCCCACCAATATATTAGTTTCATAAAAATTTTAAGCAGGGAAGTTTTAATCATTCCAAAAAACAAAATTCACTGGTCACAGGGAGGTAGTTAGTGGCCAAACCTCCGCATGCTTCACAAATGCTCCGGAGCATGCGAATTCACACCACAGCGCCGCACGGCAGCAACGGCGCACTGGCCCTGCGCTCAGGGGGCTCACAGACAAGGCAGGTTGGGGGACCAGATACAGGAAGACCTGAGAAACCGATTTAAAACTCCACAGGGATGCAGAGGCAGGCAGGATGTGGGTGTTGGGCGAGGGCTTCACAGTGGAGACTCCTCGAGCTCTGAGAACTGAGAACGGAAGGACCTGGATGAAGGGAGGATTAGGGGAACGCAAGACAGCTGCCGTCTCAGCTACAGGCCCGTGGCTGTGAACGAGCTGGGTCATGACTGGCCCCGGGCCCTGGAAAGGGCCTGGCACACCGTGCTGCCCAGCGACCCTTCCTGAGCCCCATCGGCCACACCCCCCATGCCTCAGAAGGCGGCAAGTGTAAGAGAGAGTGTGCACAGCAGTCTGCACACTGCCTCGGCAAAGGACCGGTTTCGGTTTTGCTTCATGGCACTGGCTCTCTGGGGGAATGATTCACAGCCGGACTGTTCTCTGCCCCCGTGCTGAGCCAAAGGAGGGCCCTCCAAAGTCTGGGAGCCCCCCCTTCCAGGAAGCACAGGCTTCTGATGTCACAGAGCTGTATTCACGCCCAGCCCAGTCCACCCCAGGTCACTCCCACAGCCACCCACCTCAGTAAGGCGCAGCCATTCCCACCCAGAAGCAGCCAGACAGCCGCCATCTTGCCAAGCTGGGATCTAAGTTGCTGAGGGCAGCAACCGGACCTGACTGGATCCCACTTGTCTCTGTCCTGTGACAGGCCACAGATGAGGGAGTGACGCATCATTCTTGGTTCACAGAGCTGGTCTTTGCTGCACAAGCCTCTGCCATCCGCCTTGGTGTCTGGCAGAGCGGTAATACCACCAGGGCCTACGAGCTGGGATCTGGCTGAGTTGGGATCTGGGGCTTATGAGACCAATCCACAGTATGAAGTTTCAAGAGACCAAAAGAAAATAGTGGCCCAGATCAATATTCTTAAGGGAGTATTTGAACAGAAGAGGACAGTCTGTGGGGAAAGGAGGAAACAGGATAGTCTCCAAGTTATTTTCATTAGAGGCATAAGCAGTTGGTCTATTTCCCATGATTTGTAAAGGAAGAAGAAGGAAGGAGGGTGGTTTTCCCACACACATATCCTTAGTCAAAAAGGGTGACACTTTATTTCAAACCCAGGAATGTCTTGGTGAGGCTTCTGCTCCTAAATTGCTCAGGAATACCAAAGCCAGCTCTTGAGGACAGACGTGTCCCTTCCTGCTGGTCCCTTCTGTCAGCCCTCAGATGGGCCAACCCCAAGAAGGACCACAGGGACCCACTTCAGGCGGCTCCTGTGAATGCTCAGGAGAATCGTGACCCCACCCATTTCCAGTCAGCCACTGGAGATACTCGCTTGGTTGGGCTCAGCCTATACTGATCCACGGTCCTGAGTGTGTAGGCGAAGGATAGACACTATCTTCCAGACAGATAAGCGATGGTTCTTCCAACACAATTCCTCATTGATCCTGTCCCGCTCAATACCTGGCTATTGCATATCCACAGCTAGCTGCAAGACTTTGGGCATCAGGGTAGACATGGCCCTTGCCCTGACGGACCATGCTGGAGGCCCCCCAGTCTGGGTCTTGGAGCTTCCCTTCCAGAACCCACCTTCCTCTTTCCAGCACTGCTCCTCCTAAAATCCAAAGGGGTTGGCCCCCTACCTTAGTTTCAAAATCTTTGACTTCAAACATCATTGCTTTCTGCTCGAAGGAAACGAGGTTTCATCACGCTCACTCAACAAGTATGTAGGGAGTGCTTTTTTAGAAGCCCGGCTGTGCCCCACGTGGTGAGTACAGAGCAGTGAACACAGCAGACAGCGATCTCTCCCCTCGGGGGGCTTACATTTTAGTAGAGGAAGCAGAAGAAAAATGGGGTCATTCAGGGACACGCGGTAAGCCAAAGCAAGGGCAGGACATGCCGGGAAGGGAAGGGGCTATGTGAAACAGGGTGGTGAGAGGGGCTCCTTCTCGGCCCTGCTTGCTGAGATGGTGTTATTACGGCTCCCAAATAGCTGAGCTTCGAGTGAAGAGTTCATCTGTAATGGGATTATCTCTGGCCCTGTTTGCTTTCATTACAGTCCGACTCTCCGAGCATGAGAATCTAACCTTACCGAAAGCATATTTTGGTAATCTGATATAAACTAAATTTAAACTTTGACCTCCAACAATAAAAACGCTACTTTCTCCCTCTGAAGACCTGAAATTCAGATTAAGGGCCTGCCAGCTTCACTTTCCGGATTTCTCACTGACTTCTAATTAGATTCTAAGCATTCCTCAGAAGGGGCTGCACACAGGGCTCCCCCCAGCCCCACCCACCGGCCCACAGCAGACACCGGCCCACTGGCTTGGTTTCTGCTCGCTCCCATCAGAAGTCCGATGTCCCTCCTCGCTCTCCCACACCCTTCCCTCCGGCTTCCACTTCGTAGTATCCCCGCAGAATACCAAGCTAGTGCTAAAAACTCACCATGAAATTGCTGCCTTAAGCCACATCGCAAATTTGTTCTGATTCCCGTTTTGCACGAACTGCTGTAATCCTGGTATGGGTCAAGGTTAAGTATGAGCTTACTCAGATCTGCCCCCACGTCGTGTACTAATTCCTATAGGTTATCGTATTTAGAAATTAAGGCAAGCAAAATCCACAAGGGCAGGGGGCGGGAGGGGCGTCTGCCGCCGGGGCTCCTCCTGGCCACCAGTCTGTCAACAACCCCTGCTTCTCAGAGCTTGGCATCCATACCCTGTTCAGGTTTTCAAGACACAAAATTAAAACCTGGCTTTTCACCTTTTGTTTTTTTTTTTCTTAAGAGAGACCTTGAGTAAGATTCACAGTCTGGAGCAGAAAAAGCAACTAAACATTCAAATTCAGGGATGTCCCACATTAATAACTGTTCACCGAGGAAGCATTTCCTGTTTATACATTGAGCTAATGAGAATCCATCACCCCTGTCAAATATACTGAACACCAAATTCAAATGTCAAACCAAATGTAAGAGGTCACACATTTCCTTTGCTAACTAAAAGTGTAATTCATAAATATTATTGCTACCAAACTCTCCATCTACAACATTTGTTTAGAAATATGCACATGTAATATAAATTGTGATTAAGTTAAATGGGTATATTATTTCCTGTTTTAAGGGCTAACAGCAGCATGAATTATGCTTTACTGCAAAGAAGGCTCAAGTCACAAGCAGTCCTGCCTGACTACAACCCCACATTTTACACCCCCAGACTGATTTTTGCACGTTCATTCATAAATACTTTACATTACCCAGCCTTGCTGATAACTTTCACTTCTGCTGCCTTATAAAACAGCTCTCACTATTGAAAAGGTCAGCTACATGGACATAAACTTTGGGTCTAACTACATTTAAAAATAAAAGTGGGAAAACAAGAAAGATTTACGAAGCCAGGGTCTTCATTTACCTCTGGAAGCATAATACCAGAATCCAAATTAAACTGAAACTTTGCATCTGTGGCATGATTGAGTGAGATGGGAAATGTTACCACAGGAAGCAATGATTAATGTTAGGGAGCAGAGAGAAACTGGTGGGGAAACCACCTTTCGTTCCATCTGCATCCACAAATAAATTCAATGGAGGTCCTTCGTCTTAAAAACATGTATACAAATTAATATTATTTTAGAAAAACCAAATTGATTTGAGCCAGGAAAAGAAGGGAAGCAGAACAAACAGAAATAGCCTCTCTCCAAAGAACCAGAGAGGGATGTCAGTCATGTCCTCCTCACACTCAAATGAGAGGATGAAAAAGGCAAAGACCAGACTCAAAGCTGACCCTTACCAGTCATGCTCTGTCAGTTCAAGAAAGGACGGTTTGACTCCCCCGGCAATGAAAACTATGACCGGCCACAACAACCAGGGGGGAAAAAAGGCAAGCAAACAAAAAAAATCCTCCCTTCCCCAGTGTAGGTTGCAAGGGCTTCCCCCCCCACCCACAGGCAGGCTGGAGGGCTTAGCCCCAGATCTTGGCAGAGCCCCACCTCCATATCGAAGAGGCTGCTGGTCCTCATTCCCATGGGAACCAGGTCTCCCCAGCCACCCTGGTCTATGGCATGTGGAGGAGAGAGGTGGCTGAGAGGCTCCTCAGAGGGGCTCTGAGTCATCCCTGTTTTCGAAACTCTCCCCAGAGCGAGCCAGCCTGACGCCATTGTGCCAGACAATTTTGCAATGAAACCAAGTCTTTGATGTCATGGACTGGGAGGGAGGGATAAACAGGGCTCCTCAAAGAGATAACCAAGATGACTGTCCAGCTTTGGAAATCCGGTGCAGAGCATTTCTTAAACCCCAGATTCGGAAACAGGTAATTATCAGATCCCAGGGAAGCTCCTATCCGTGGACACTGTGCGTTCACCAGGAGGCAGGCAGGAGCTGCCTCTTTCCTGCCTCCTTGCTTTCCCTGAAGTTTGCGCTGAATGGGCAGATTTGGGTTTCAGAATGAAAATATGTGGCTCTAATTAAAATATTTTAAATTAGGTTTCCATATTTTAAATTTAGTTCAACCATAGCATTTTTCCCATTATAATATAATGGTTATATCAATGGATGGTTTTTAATATAGTACCTTCAAATCTGTTAACTGAAATTTCAGTGTAAACAATGATTTTTTTTCATCCCACATTTTAAAAATTGGGTTTAATTTACATAAAGCGAAAGGCTAAGGTCTTAAGTGTTCTGTCCAGTCAGTTTTGATGAATATATATGAAGACAGGACATTTCTCATCCAGAAAGTTCCCCACACCCATTCTCAATTTTCTACCCCCAGAACCAACCTCTAATTTGACTTTTATCAACCTAAGTCAGCTTTTCCTATTCTAGAATTGCTCACAAATGGACCATACAGTATCCACATTTTTGCATCTTCACTCACTCATCACATTTTTTTTAAAGATTTATTTATTTATTTGACACAGAGAGAGATCCTAGGCAGAGAAGCAGGCAGAGGGGTGGGGGGAAGCAGGCTCCCCGCCGAGCAGAGTGCCCAATAAGAACCCTTGATCTCTGGACCCCGAGATCATGATCTGAGCCGAAGGCAGAGGCTTTAACCCACTGAGCCACCCAGGCCCCCCACTCATCATATTTTTGACATCCCATGATAGTGTGTGTGTCAGTAGTTCGTTCCTCTCCATGGTTCAGTAGGTATTGTGTGACCAGACCTCCGTGGTTTATCCATTCATTATTCACTGATGGACAGGTGGGCTATTTTAGTTTCTGAATTTTATGAATAAGGCTGCAATGAACAATTTTATGCAAGAACTTTTGAAAGAAATACATTTTCATTTCTCCAAGGAAAATCCCCGAGAGTAGTATCATGGGGTCATAGGGTCAACGTTCTCTTAGATTTTTAAGTAAGTACCAGTTTTCCAAAGTGATTATACCATTTCACACTCCCATCAACAATTCACGAGAGTTCCAGTTCCTCCACATCCCCTCCCACAATTCACTTTGTCAATTGTTTTCACTTCAGCCCTTCTGGTGATTAACTCTCGTGAATAACTCACCATAATTTTAATTTGCATTTCCCTGATGCCTAATGATGTTGAACACTTTTCCCTGTGTTACTGCCCATTTGTCTCTCTTCTTCAGGGAAATTGGTATTCAGATATCTTGCCCATTTTTAATTGGATTGTTTGTTTTTCATTACTGAGCTGTAGGAGTTGTGTGTGTGTGTGTGTGTGTGTGTGTGTGTGTGAGTGTGTGTGTGTTTCAAAAGATTTTAGAGATAGAGCGCACAAGTAAACAGAGCGGCAGGCAGAGGGAAAGAGAGAGCAGGCTCTCTGCTGAGCAGAGAGCCCCATGCGGGGCTCCCAGGACCCTGGAATCATGACCTGAGCTGAAGGAAGCTGCTTAACCAACTGAGCCATCCAGGTGCCCCTGAGCTGTAGGAGTTTTAATATATTCTGGATTCAATACTTCTGTCAAACTTACGGGTTAGCAATAGGTTAGTATATGCCTTAACCTCTTCATTACCTTAACTGTGTTTTTTGATAAGCACAGATTTTTAATTTTGATATAATCCAATTTATCAAGTTTTGTTTTTATGGCCTACGGTTCCTGTGATCTCTCTAAGGAATGTTTCCCTGTATAGCCCAAGGTAGCAAAAATATTCTGCTATGTCTTTTCTAGTAATTCTATTGCTTTAGCTTTTATGCTTAGGTCAATGACCCATATTGAATCAATTTTTGTATAACTTAGATGTAGAAGCCAAAATACTTTTTTTTCCTAATGATTATCCAAATGTTTCCATACCATTTGTTAAAAAGATTTTCTTTCACAATTGAATTCCTTGACGTTCTTGGACCAAAATTCACTGCACCACATATCTGTGGATATACATACAGATTCTATTCTGCTCCATTTTTCTATTTATCCATCCTTTCATCAATACCACCATCTTGATTACTGCAGCTCTGGAGTCAGTCTTGTCCTAAGGGAGGATAAGTATTCCAAATTTGTTCAATTTTTTCAATATTGTTTTGGTTATTCTAGGCCCCTTTACCTTTCCATAAAAATTTTAAAATCATTTTGTTAAAGAAAAAAAGTTTTCTATTGGGATTGATCAATTAGTGAAAATGGATACTGTAGTAATATTGAGGCTTCCAATCCATAAACATGGTATATCTCTCCATTTAGACATTCTTAAATTTCTTCAGCAACATTTCATAGCTTAAGTCTTAAGCATCTTTCATTAAATTTATCCCTAAGTATTTGATTGTTTATGCTATAACATATATTTACATTTTCGTTGTTAATTATTCATTGCTAGGATATGGAATCTTCACTTGGTTACATCCTCTGGTATTGCACAAAAAATTATTAATTCTACTCATTTAAAAAATATTTTAAGAGGTTTTTTGCACAAAATTATGTCACACAGTGAAGACAATTTTGCTTTTCCCTTTCCAATCTATATATTCTTTTTCTTATATCTTATTGCCTTATCTAAGACTGCCAAAACTTTCAGTGAAAGTTTTGAGAGCAACATCTTCACTTTGTCTCCAGTCTCTGGAAGAAAGCATTCAGTCATCAATAAGTATGTTAGCTGTAGGGTTTTTTTGTAAGATGCTATCTGTGAGGTTGAGAAAGCTCCTTTCTGCTCCTAGTTGGCTGAGTTTTTACCATGAATAAATGTTGAAATGTATCCATTGCTTTTTCTTCATCTACAGAGATCTAGTTATTCCCTTAGTTTAATTACATTAATGAATACATACTGACAAAGTGTATTGATTGGTTTTTAAATGTTATATCAACTTTTCATTCCTAGAATAAACTCTACTTTACCCTCTCCTATACATTATTGATTTTATTTGCTAATATTTTCTTAAGGATTTTTATACCCATGTTAATGAGGAATTTTGAACTGTAATTTTCTTCTGTTATACTATCCTCATCTGGTTTTGATATCAAAGTAATGCCAGACTCACAAAAACTGGGGAAATAGGGACGCCTGGGTGGCGCAGTTGGTTGGACGACTGCCTTCGGCTCAGGGCGTGATCCTGGAGTCCCGGGATCGAGTCCCACATCAGGCTCCCAGCTCCATGGGGAGTCTGCTTCGCTCTCTGCCCTTCTCCTCGTTCATGCTCTCTCTCTCACACTCTCTCTCTCTCAAATAAATAAATAAAATCTTTAAAAAAAAAACTGGGGAAATATTCCTTAATACTATGTTTTCTGAAAAAGTATTGTAGAATTGGTATTATTTTCCTTAAACATATAAAAGAAATCATGAGGAAAACTCTCTAGACCTGGACTTTTGTTTATGGGAAGCTATTTAATCACAAAGTCAATTTCTTGGGCACTTGGATGGCTCAACCAGTTAAGCGTCTGCCTTTGTTTCAGGTCACGATCTTAGGGTCCTGAGATCGAACCCCACATGGGGCTCCCTGCTCAGCAGGGACTCTCCTTCTCCCTCTCCTTCTGCCCTCCCTCTACTTGTGCTCTCCTCTCTGTCAAGTAAATAAATAAAATATTTTTTAGAAACCTCTATTTCATGAATGTAAGGCTTAAATTCTTCTGTTTCTTCTTGTTGGTTTTTCAAGCCATTTGTCCCTTTCATCTCAAATTACTGGGATAAAGTTGTTCATAATATCACTTCATTATCTTTCAAATATCCTTAGTGATGTCCTCTTTCTTATTTCTGATATTAGTCATTTGTATCTCCTTCTTCCTTTTTATTATAGTTTACTGTGGTTAGAAAACATACAATTTATCCTCATAACCATTTCTAAGTCTACAGTTCAATACTGGTAAGTATATTCACATTGTTGTGTAGTCCATCTCTAGAACTTTTTATCTTACAAAGCTCCAACTATCTATGAAACAAATTTTCTTAAGCATCTATCAACTTTATTAATCTTTTCAACTTCAAAAACCAGCTTCAGTCTTTGCCATTTGCTTTATTAGTTTTCTATTTCATTGATTTCCACTCTTATTATGATTTAATTAACTAATCACTTTTGGTTTTTTAAGGAGCATTGTGTGCCTTTCTTATTTTCTAATATAAGCATATAAAGCTTTACATTTCCCTTTAAAATCTGTACACTCAAAAATTCTGATGTCATCTTTTCACTATCTTTAAACTTAAAGTATTTTCTAATTGTCCTTACAATTTCTTCTTTGACTTGTGGGTTATTTCATTGTGTGTTAATTTCCAAATATGTGAGGAATTTTGTAGATAACTTGCTGTCATTGATTTCTATTTAAACTCTATTTTGTTCAGAGAACATACTTAGAAATTCAGCCTTCAGAAAACTTCAGAAATTTATTTAGACATTTTTTTATGGTCTGGTTTATGATCTATGTTGGGGAATGCTCCAGGTCCACTTGGGAAGCATGTGCATTTGGCTTCTGTTTGGTGGAGGGTTCTGTAAAAGTCCATTCCATTAGGTCATTGGCAGTGTTGCTCAGATCTTCCACTCATTGATCCTTCAACCTATCGACTGTTGAGAGAAGCGTCTTAAATTCTTTAGCTAGGATTCAGCTTTGCCTCATGTATTTTGGAGTTTTGTTATTAGGTATAAATACAGTTTTTATATCCTTTTTATATCCTTTTGATTAATTAGCAGCCTTATAAAACTCCCCTTTTATCTTTTGATCATCTTGAAGTTTACCTATTCTGAAATTAGTATAGCATGACCTCTTTTCCTATGCATAGGGTTTGCATAGTACCTTTTCCCAAACTGTTATTTTCAACCTGTTCTTGACTTTATGTTTATGTTGCACTTCCTATAAACCACACATATTCTTACATTTTTATCTGGTATGACAATTTCTGGGATTTTTTTAATCGGAAGTTCAATCCATTTACATTTAATTCCATTGTGTGTGTGTGTGTGTGTGTGTGTGTGTGTGTGTGTGTGTTGAATAGACCAAATTTGGGTTTGTAATTTATCCTGTATGACCTTTGTTTTTCGGTTACTCTCTCCTGGATTTTTGGGAAGAAATAAGCATTTTTGCAGTTCAGTTAATCTCTCTATTAACATTTTAGGCATGCCTACTTGTATTTTATTTTCAAACAGCTTTCTAGGGATTACATGCTTATCTTTACTTCATCACAGTTAACTTTCAAAAGATGTTACTTCATGAACAATGCAAGAACTCAGTGGCAATATATTTCCACTCACAACCTTCCCACTGTGTTCTTGCTGCCAAAGGTTTTAGTTCTAAAAGACTATACGCCCCCATGTTCCTCTGTTACTATTTTTACTATAAATGACCAATTATCTTTAGAGTCTTTTTTTTTTAAGATTTTATTTATTTATTTGACAGAGAGAGATCACAAGTAGATGGAGAGACAGGCAGAGAGAGAGAGAGGGAAGCAGGCTCCCCGCTTAAAAGTCCTTTTTATTTAAAGACCTGCTGACTTATTCTGGCATTCTTCATTCATACAAGTCCTTCCTATAGGATCAGGTCTCCAACTGAAATCATTCTTCCTCTACCCAGAGAATACCATTTAGCATTTTCTGCTTTCCTGGAGATTAATTCTTTCAATCATGAAAATGTCCATATTTCATCTTCACTGGTGAAGTCTATTTTCATTGCATGTAGAATTTTAGTTGGCAGTTTTTATTTGTGTTCCTTGCAGCACTGTGGAGATGACATGATTGTCTTCTGGATCTCTAGTCTACCCGATGAGAAGTTGGCTATCATTCTTAACATTGCTGTTCTATGTGGGATTGTTCCCCCTCCCCCAGACTGCTTTCAAGATTTTTTTCTTTGTCCTTTGCTTTCTGTAACGTGACTATGATTGTGCTTGGGGTTCTCCAGGATTCTTGCACCTGTGATTTTCTTTTTTCATTAGTTTTGGAAAGTGATTATCTGTTCAAATATTTTTTCTGCCCTTTCTCTCTCATCTTCCCCTAGGACTTCAATTCCACACAGGTTAGACCTCTCCACATAGCCCCATAGACCTTGGCTGCTCCACCGCATGTTTTCACTCTTATTTCTCCTCTTGTTTCAGGGTAGATCATTTCTGGTGGCATGCCTTTGAGTTTATTGATTTTTCCCTCTGTTGTGTCCAATCTCCTAACAAGTCCATCCACAGACTTTTGCATGCCTGACAGCCCATTTTTCATTTCTAGCATTTCCATTAAGATTTTTCTTTATAGCATCCTTACCTCTACTGTAATTCTCCATGTGTTCATACATGTTGCTCACCTTTTCCACTAGATCCTTTAGCATATTTATCATAGTTACTTTACAATAGCTGTCTGATAATTCCAACATTTGGGCCAACTCTAATCTTGTTCTATTGATTATTTTATCTCTTGACAAGCAGTTTTATCATTGTTTGCTGGAGGTGTGTGTCACAACTTTATAATGAATGTCACACACTGCATGCAAAATATAGTACAGACTGAGGTAACTATCCCCTAAATGGAAAATTACTTTTTTCTATCAGGCTGTTAATGTGAGAAGCCAATTTAGCATCAAGTCTGTAGCTGAGCTGGATTTGGACGTTGCTACTGTCTTAGTAATATCCTGTGTACCACAGGCTTCAAATTTTCTTAGAGAAGTGCCATATCATATCCCATAATGAGCCTGCCCATAGTTAGTGTACCTCATGCTTAGGGTGAAGCTAAGATAACAGAATTTTTCTAAATGATCCTACAGTGTCTATGCTCTCAGCAGGCTCTATGCAACAGAAGAGGTCTCTCTCAGCAGTCCTGTTTCTTTTCTAGTGGTACACTGCTGCTGGGGCTCAGTGCATGGCCCAGCACTCAGGAGAACTTATTTTTCCTTCCATTTGCTTAAGATTGAGGGTTCAGAGAGGATCACTCTCATCTCCTCGCCTTTCCCCCACACTGAGATGACCACGATCTTATACTCAGTGCAGAATCCAGAGCTTGGGCAGGCAGGTTTCTGGCCCTTTGCCAGCAGCACACAACCACTGACTCCTTCCCATTCAGGGTCCAAGAGGGTTTCTCAGCACAAAAGGGTTTCTCTTGGTTCTCCTGCTCTAGCCTCAGTGTTAAACAGGTTTGTGTACCTCTGCCCCTGGGAAGAGGAGTGGAGAGGGGTCAGTATTCCTTTCCTTCCCTAGCAGATAACCTCTACCTCTTACCCTGGCAAGGTGAGGAGCATGTCGCTTTAACTATAGACTCAGGCATGTCCTGCCTACCTGCACCACGGAGAATTCTCTCTCCATTCTTCTGTCCCACCCCCAGTCTTCCTTGTCAGCTCTCAGTGGAGGCACATGGGTAATAGTGAGCAAGAAGACACCTCTTGGATTTGGGGCTTCCAAGAATTCCAAACTGTTATATTAGTCCACACTGGGCTCTTAAAAATCCATTACAATCACAGCTGTTTTCTTCTTGCTTGCTTCTATGGTGGCTACCTTCTCCTTGAGCTGCTCTGCCCAAGGTAGGACAACCATGCATTCCATCACCTTGGAGGGGCTGTCACCCTTTGGATTTTTATTAGGTCACCTTGTGTCCTTCAGCTCTCTGACAGATGTTAAAATATATGATCTTAAGAAGTGTCTGGCTTGCACTTGTTAGGGTGGAAGCAATTTAATCTCACAGCTATTCATATCCTAGGTAGAAGCTCTCATTAAATGTAAGTATTAACAACTAATAAACTCTCCTTTTGGCATGTATTTATATGCTTTTGGACACAGTTTACTTTTTGTGCATTTGTTCTTTTGTAATGAAATTAAAATGCAATCTGACTTTTCTCCCTCAGTCCCATAGCTCCTTGTACATATAGCTAATGAATGGTAATGAGATAAAGAATTTGTCCACCATCAACAAAAGAATGAATAATATTAGATTAACCATAACCACCACCACTGTTGGGTGCGCAACAGGTAAAACAGGCAGTATTTTTTCTATGTGTTAATTCATTTCTCATGACTCCATGAACTAGACATACCGTTTGGCAATTGAGGAAATTCATGCTCAGAGACACATCATGACTCAGCCAAGGCCACAGAGCTAATAACTAGGGAACCAGAACCTGAAGCCAAGCACTCTAGATTCTGGAGTCTACATTTGTTACCACCATCTCATAAAGGAGTGAGGAAGGGGTTAAATGTCAACTTAAACTTTCTTGTGATGGTCCGACATCTGAGTTCTAATTTTTGCAGCTCTCCATACACCCAGGGCCAGAGAAATGCAATGTACACGCACATGTGTATGCATACACACACCCACAAGGAAATGCTACTCCCATGCTTCATCTCATCAGGATCCCTTATATAACCCTACTGCCCTCAAGGGTGCCTTCCTCACATCCTTCCCACCTCCCCCCCAACAGAACCAGCTGAGGACTAAGGCTAGCTTCAGACAATGGCAGTAGAACAGAGTCCCTAGCAGGACCTGCCTGAGGACGGGTCCCTGGACAAATGCAGAGACAAGATCTGACTGTCTAGAGATAGCCCTTCATGTACTGGGAAGCTCCACATCTGGTCTGACTTGGGGAGAGGGTGAGGAGCCCCGGGACATTGTGAGTCAAACCCTCAATCTTAAGCAAATGGAAGGAAAAATTCATGTAACTACATTTACAATTCAGCAGCCTCCCTCCCCAGACAGGCTGTTTAGAATAGGGCTTGTTCCTCCTGAAGCAATCTCTTGGCTGTTCAAAGGAAGTCTTCCCCGAGTCACTTTAAAAACTAGAGATATTGCCATCAGGGGCAAGGAGATCAAAAGCACGTTAATCTCCTCTATCAGCAGGCCAGCCACTTACCAAGTCTGAGAATGTTACCCAAGTGCTGCCCCCTGATCCCTCCTGACAGTCCCTGGAACTGGTACCTTGGATCTTGGAAAACAGAAGTATGGTTTTACTTATGCAGGTCGCTATCTCAAGAAGATGCATGGAACAATAACAACCATCCCTCAGCCCGAAGGCTGCAAAAGTGTGTTTCAGAATTCATAAGTGGAAGAGCTGTGGTTGCTTCTTTAAAGAGGGATCAAAACACTGAAATCCACCCTAGAGCACTGCTGTGTATGCTGAGAGTGAGTCACACTGATTAATGGGGCACATACAAGAAACTTGCCCTCTCATCAGTAAGAAAGATTCTCTTGGCATTCCTCAGGAAGAAGTGGGCCCCATAGCTCTAAGCACTTGGGAAGGTTCTACCTGTACAAGTTGGTTGGGATTGCAGGCTTACCTGTCTTGGGCTCCTGTCTTATAACACTAGGCTGCTACAAACAAAGGTTGCATTAGTAGCAGTATGTATCCAAGAATAAGGGAGGTGAGGCCGTTTTGCTTCTGTATGCCTAACCTCTACAGAGTGTGTTGCATTCTGAACCCGTGCACATTACAGCGAACTTTGCCCAAACAGAAAGAGCCATATGGAAGGTACAGAGGACGAGAGGAGCTCTGAGACCACAACATTTGACCTGGTTGTACAGTCAGGACAAATGTAGCTTGATGATTAGCACTTACACTAAGTCATACTCCTACCTTTCTCAGTCTGTCCCTAACCTCACAGGTACTGATACTTCTCCCTCAAATGAACTTTGAGCTCCTTTTGGGCAAGGATGCTGGGTGACTAACAGTACTTGGCATGCTTAAGAAATATTTTCTGAATGAAGGAAGGAAGGAATGAACGAATGAACAAAAAGGCAAACAAAATGGCTGCCTTGGGAGGATGCCTTGGGAGGTGCCAATATCTTCCCAACACATCCCTCCATGGAATGAAGGGAGAGCCCATCCTGCCAGTGCAAGGAGGTGATGAAGCGCTTGCTGTATGCCTCCCAAAGAGAGACCAGGGGCTGACAGATTAGCCTCCTGCAGGGTCGAGCAGTGATCCAGCTCCTGCTATGGAAAGCACGAGAATGAGCACCAAAGTGGAGAAAGCCAAAGACAGGGTTCAGAGTCACAAAGCTGTGGGTCCTCAACTGCTAGCCCTCTCAGTTCCGCTCCCGTTCCTCCTAAGCTGACTAAAACCACGGCTGGCTCACAGGTGTTGCTCTGAGCACCAAATGACCTTCTGCCAGTAGTGGAGACAGTAAAAACTGCAGAGTCCTGAACAGGTGGGCCACAGTAACAGAGATGAAGGCATTCTAGGGGGAGTCTAGCCTAAGACACGGCAGAGGAGGACGTAGGGAGAGCTCAAGAAGTCACTGGGCCCCAGGTGCTCAAGCCCTTCACTGTGGGCAGCTGGCCAGGACATCTGGGCTGACTCTGGACCCAGCTGGGAGGCTGGCACCTGAGATGAGGCAGCAGTGACGTGGGAGACCAGGAGGACCTCTGCATAGGGCTGGAGGAGGCCCTTGCCGGGGGTGCATGTCCAGAACAGGTAGATGAAACTCATTACTGTTTCTCTCCTATGACCAAAGCAACACTGAGCATACACCCAGCCACTCGTCACTGTGATCCTCTCTTATTTGGGGCAGTAAGGAGGCTCAGAGTCTAACTGGTAGCCTATAGCTTGTAAGAGCCACTGGACCTGCAGCTTTTTAAAAAACACAAACACCTCTCTGTAACACTGTCAGCTCCAAGACAGCAGGAACCCCCACGGCTTCTGTGCTCACGGCTCTATCCACAGGGCCAGACGCCTGGTCAACACTCATGAAGTACTTGCTGCCTGACCATTCACACCCTGTCCTCACCCTTCTCCCTTTGCTCAGCTTCTCCCCTAATTTCACGTTCATCCTGCTGTCACATCTGTCCTTCTGAAAGCACCTCCAATCCTCTTTTGTATAAGGCCAAGGTAGACATAAACGTAAAATAAAGAGCACAGAACACATACAGAACCCACGGATGCATCCTTTTTCCAGGAAGCTTCTACACGGACGGGGCTCTGCTGACCTTTCCCACCACCTCCCAGAGGCAGGCCAGGCGGGGGAAAGGAGCAGAAGTTCAGCTCTGTCCCGGGGAGGCCCTCCTACCAGACTGCTCCCAGAGATTAGGTTACCTCCAGACCCAGAGGCAAGGTTGCCTAGCAACACTCATCAGCCTCCTCACCTCTAAATCCTGCATTTGTGTCTTCTGTGTCTGTGGCACAGTGTGAGCAAGACCCCGAGCGCCCTCCCCCTGCTGCAGCGCCCCACCTAAAATGGGCTCATCTGTCTGCCTTACTGAGCCTTTGGCTGCACTGGCCTGGGACTTCGAGCCTCGACTCGCAGGCGCCCATGGAGCAGGAGGCAGGGCAGGCAGGTGGACTGAGCCACTGTATTGGACTAGCACACACCACCAAGAAGCAAGGAGAAAGGGGGAAGAAAGCTAGAAAGGTCTAGCTGATGCAGGCCCCATCACCCCAAGCCTCCTCCTTAGAGATTTTCTGCTTGCAGGAAAACACTTGATTTTTTTCATCCAGAAGGGTCAAAAACACGCAAACGTGTAAATAAATGAAGTGTTGCTTAAGACCATGTCTAAACAGTGTGCAAAAATAAATATCCTTACTCTAAAGCAAGACAGTATACAGTATCCATCTGGGGAAGGAGGAAAACAAGGAGGGATTTGGGGGAAAGAGCTCTAGGAGATCTAAACTTGATCTGTGGCTCTCCAGAAGCCATGGAAAAGAGCAAAGAGCCTCCAACTCACAGACTCCCAAACATGGGCTCTCACCCCTTCCTTTTGACTTGGAGAAACCTTGCCAGACAGCCTTCTTGCTACCAGAGAGGATAGATTTCACTGTGGCTTCTCCCTTTGCTTCTCCAGCTTCACTACCAGGCAACTGTCGGCCACAAGAGTGTCCATGGGAAAACACTCCCCCTTTCCACTTCACTCAGAGATTAAGCCACACTTTCTTGTATTAGGTCTAAAACAAGTCAACTCCATCTGGCTCCTGTCTCCCAGCCAAAAGTTAAAACTTTAAGCATTACACACATAAAAAAGCAAAAAGAGCAATTTAAGCTCTTTATGATGAAATTTATTTTTGATAGTGAAATGAAGAACAGACCCGGGGAAAGGGTCGGATCGAGGCACTTCGGAGCTACACTGGCAAATACAGCAGCCACCAGCCACAGAGGCCCACTTAAGTTTAAATTAATTAAAATTAAATAGAATTAAATAGAAGTAAAAACTGAGGTGTTCAGTTGCACGAGCTCTTTTCAAAATCTCAGCAGATACAAAGAGGCACTGTGCCGAACAGCTTAGATACTGAAGAACATTTCTACCATCGCAGAAAATTCTACTGAACAGCACTGCTCCAGGCCATTCCAGAAGCAGGCTGTGGTCACAGTGGTCCACCCCAACATGGTGGGCTCTGCCTCTAGGCCCACTGAATGCCCGTACTGTCAGTCACTTCTAAGCTGGACCCTGCATCTTCAGTCTCGGGGAGGGGGGGAATCTATATCCAAGGCCCCAATGCTTCTGAGAATTTTCCTACTGCCCCTTGTGCTGTATCTCAAATAGATTTATCTCCTTAGCCCATCACGAGTTACTCTAGGACCTCTCTCTCATACCACTCTAGGGGCACACTGGATGGAACGGTGACCTTCCTCAGCACGTCTGCCCGAAATCTGTGAACATGAACTACTTTGGAAAAAAAGGATCTTTGCGGATGGAATTAAGAAAAAAAAACCTGGAGGTGCCTGGGTGGCTCAGTGGGTTAAGTAAGCATCATGACCTTGCTTTCAGCCCAGGTCATGACCTCGGGGTCATGAGATCAAGCCCCACATGGGGCTCCGTGCAGAGTCTGCTTGAGATTCTCTCTCCCTCTCCCTCTGCCCTCCCACACATGCTGTCTCTCTCTCTCTAAAATACATAAAGAAAATCTTTTTCAAAAATCCTGGGTTAATTGGAGGACCCTAAATCCAATGACAAGTGTCTTTGTTATAAGAAGAGGAGATACAGACAGAATAAGGAAGGCAGTGTAGAGGGGGAGGCAGGGATGGGAGCTGTGAGCCAGGGAGAGCCCAGGGCTCCAGCAGCCACCAAAAGCTACAAGGGAGGTGTGGAACAGATACTCCCTCATCTCTGGAAGGAACCAACACTGCCAACCCCTGGATTTTGAACTTCTGGCCCCCATGACTACAAAAGAATAAATTTCTGTTGTTTTAAGCCACCAGGTTTGTAGTTCTTTGTTAGAGCAGCCCTAGGACACAAATGCAAGGGGTTAATAGCAAAAGACAACTCAAGGGGGTTCCTCTTCCCAAGCAGATGCCATTAACATCCACACCCAGCCTGTGGTATCCAGCTTGGACCCATGTGTCCCCACAGAGCAGGAGCAGAGAGTCAGGCAAACAGACCAAGCTTTGAGCGCCAGGGCCGCTATCTATGCCTGGTTTGCATGTGCCAGAAAGAAGCACCTGCTGCTGGTGACACAGAGAATGAGCTGGGGACAATGAGACCCTCTCAGGACTCCTCAAATGATGCCACAGAGTTGGCTGTGCTCCCCCTCCCACTTCTGAAGCCCTTCTCTGCTGGTAGCTCCCTGCAGGATGTCATGCCCTCACCCCTCTTCCCGTGGCCCGTCCCATTCCGAGAGGCTCGCTCCAACCCACCTGTTCCAGGACGTGTTCTCAGACTAGCTGTCTCAGCATGACTACCACATGCCGCAGCAGAAGGAGCCCTGGCTCCTAGTTTGGCTTAGCCGCAGACTCGCTGTAAGACCCCCCCCCCCACTACCCTGCTCAGTCTGTCTCTGTATCTCCCTGGGCCTCAGGATGCCCATGTGCAGCGAGGGGTGAGGCTAGACTGCTTAACGATTCCAGCTCCCACACCGGCCCTCCACCAGCTGGGACCATCACTCACCTGCTCTTCCCAGCTAAAACTAACATTCATTGAGCCATGCGCAATGGTACATGCTTTATATACCTCATCACACTCAATCGATACTCTGTGGATGGATGGGTGGATGGATGGATGGATGCAAGGAGAAGGACAGGAGGGGAGGAGAGGCTGCACTCAACAAAGTACCAAACTCAGGAAGGCAGAGCCCTTATCCTTCTGGCCAGACTCATGCTGAGCGTAACTACCCACTAGGGGCTCAGTCAGATGGGGAGGGAACACTAAAGACCTTACGGAAAGCAGAGAAGATCTAGGAAGTCTCTTCCATCTGGATGCAGACTCAGCTCCCATGGCCTATCCAGCCCATGCCCTCCCTTGGACTGCAGGAGCCTCAGAGAGTAGTCAGAGCTCCCAAAGGACAGACCGCCAGTGGTAGCCAGACCCCCACACAGAGGCTGGCCTGCTGCGTCTCAGGAAGTTCTCCCCAGCCTGCGCACCTGGGCTTTGCGAAGCAGACGTACGAGCATCAGGATTAACCTAAGTCAAAACTTACTGGATGTTGGGGATCCTCTCGGTCACCTGAAGCTGCGTGACACACCACACGCCCTGCCACCGTGGCCTGCTCCTTTGGGCCACCACATTTCACTTTCACTTGTTTGTCACAAGTAACCTGAGCTCAGCAGGCCTGACCGTGGTATGTTAGTCGGGCCATGGCCGAGAGAGGCCAGCCTGGCTGCTGTCAGCCTTGTTCTCATTACTCTGCAAAGAAGGGGCCTCACTCATGTTACTGCATCATTTAGGTGCTGGGGCACGGGCCCAGCTCCCCAGGAGGCTCCGCCAGCTGGTTTCCAGGGCGCGAGCTAAACCCTAGGAGGTCCCAGCACCTCTTATCACCATCAAACCTTCCGGAACTTGCTGAACGTCAAGCATTTGCTTTCCTTCTCCACAGGCCCCCCGGTGCACCTCACAGTGCCAAAAGAAAGGCGCCTCGTGCTATTAGCTCAAATAAGGAAAATAATGCTGGGAGATTGAATTTTCTGCAGACTTGTTTAACTTGCTGATTTCTAAGCACTCAGTGCTGGCAGCCGTGCGGGAGCGGGCTGCCAGCCGGCGATTTCTCGGCCGCTTCTTGAAAATATTCGTAGGCTTATTAAATCAGCATGAGTCACTCTCTTGCCTTCCTCACAAACATGAATCACAAATCATCGAAACCCGACGAAAACACGTGACTCCAAAGTTTCTTCGGGACCTAAAGGGTCTGAAGAGCTGGGGGAAAGCATTGGCAACCTGAGGTCTCCCCACTGGCAGGCAGAACTCCCCAAGTGGGGCTCCAGGGCCGCCCCGAGGCAGAGAGCGCCGCCAGGTGGAGCTGCAGGGACCCCCGGCCCCAGAACCACGCAGACCCGGCCCCGGGCATGCCCCCGGGCTCACTCACCCAGTCGTGCTCTGTGCCCGGCACCCGGCTGTACGCTGGGTCGCCTGCAGGGAGCAGGGCCGGCCCGGACTCTGCCCTCACAGAGCTGACGGTCTAATGGAAGTTTCTGAAGTGACCAGAGCCCCGTTTCTATTCTTCTCCTCGCTGGGAAAACACGGGCAACCTTAGGTTCCCTACGCTAATGCCTACCCCCAGAGCTGCTGTAAGGACGCACAGTAGGTGCACGTGCTGACTACTATGTCAAGTCCCTCACACCGCGCCTGGGATGCTGCACCTGCGTCGCCAGCCAGCTGCCGTTACTCTGGAAGGAAAAGAGCGATCTGTAACATCCCCACGAACCACGGGGCCCTCTCCTGATCCCCGCTGACCTTTCTGGCTGTGTCAACACAACCTGGAATCTGGGCACCAGGCTTGGTCCTCTGGGGCAGGGTGTCGGCAACCCTGCAGCTCTGGCTGGAGAGCAGCCCGGTCCTCAGTCTCCGGCCTGGGACTCCTCCCCTTCCCCACCACTCCCCTAAACCCCCTCCACCCCCGCCCAGAGCTTCAGGTCCACCTTCCCCACAAATGTAGCAGCATTCCTTCCTCGGCAGGCTTTCTTCCCTGTCTTCTGGCCAGTAGGACCTGACCACATTCTCTGCCTACAGCCCTCACCTCTCTCCAAAGAGACAAAGACTACCAAGAGCAGTTTTCTTCACATGGCCCAAGTATTCCCAACAATGCTTGTTCTCTCTCCCCCAGAGCAAGGTGCAAGAACTCGAGTCTTGCCCTTGATGCTCAAGCCGGACGCCTCCACCCACAACAAACCTCTCTCTCCAACTCTCCGTTTTCAGCCTCAGGCTAGAAACACCACCTTCCAAGCTGCTGCCCAGGACAGAGGCTGTGCCCTGAATGCCCCACTGGGGCAGGGAAGGGAGCCATTCACACACTGGAAGGTGGGACAGAAAAACCCAATGTAGGTGTGGAATCTGCACAGCTGGTCAGCATGTGCTGAAACCTGCGTATGCAGGATCATCTCCTGAACCCTTGTGACAACCCCCACTTCAGATCAAACAGCCTCAGAGATGCAAAGGACCCAACGTCAACACACAATGCAGGGCGAGAGGACTGTTAGTGTAAGTCAGGCTGGAAGGAGATAAAGGAGCAGTAGGCCCATTGGTGGGAGGGCTGTGGTGTAGACAACAGAACCCAGAAAGGCCTTGGTGGCTAACCTCAGGGCAGTGGCATCCCTCAGGCTCAGCCATGCCTCCTTCCCGCATGTCCACTACCCACCTCCAAGACCGACCTCTGACTTCAGGAAGCAACTTTATCAACAGCAAACTCTCCTCACTCAGGCCCTTCCTGTGCACCCCCAGGCGGGACCAACCCATACCCCTCCCCCACCCAAGAACAAGACTAAGAACTCCATGAGTGCCCAGGGTGTCTGCAGGCAGCAGCAGAGCTATCCCAACTAAAGGAAACAGTCCCTTCCAGGGCCAAGGTCAGCATGAAAACCTCCGCCCAAAAGCAATACAGCTTAACAGTCCCCATGGAGGAAAGGGGTATCCAGACATCCTAAGACTCATAACAGTTCTGTCCCTGACCTTCTACTCAGAACAGCCACCTTCACAATGCGACCCCTGCACACTGGGTGACACCATGCCCTCGCCTGGCTCCATGGAGCTCCCGCCAGTACCCACCCACCCACCGCCACGACTGTCCCCCCACTAACTGTCCAGGCCTAACAGCCTTGCTCCTGCCCTGGGCGCACTGAGGAGGGGGGTGCTCTCCAGCCCTCCAGGCTCCTTGAGCGGCCCCGGAAGTGACAAATGTGTCATGGTAGTGGCCAATTACACATGCTAATAACAAGTCCGTGCCGGGGCCCAGAGTCACCCAGATGGTAGAGGGGATTTATGGCCCAAACCTGATTTCCCAGAATCCAGTGAAGGCCGGAACAGAGAGAGACAGAATCTGACAGAACTCTCTTCCAGGTCTCACTGGGAGCCCGTGTATTTTTGGAGGGCTTTGGCTTCGTCTGCGTGCTGTACTTTATTGCTGGCAGAGAGACGGGAAATTTATTACTTTACAAATCATACCGTTCGCGGCATAAATGAACTGTCTGGCTGCGGCACGCTCGAGCCCAGATGATTTGCGGAACGTCTAATGGTAAACGGAGTTATGCTATCTGCTTACGGCCTCCGAGACAAAAGCCAACCGTAACGCAGAGCATCTGCACAGTGTAACTCGAGGCCAGCAAATTGGCTGCGACTCCTCAATGTTGGTTCAGCCGCATTACATAACTCGGTGTGCTCGGCTGGGGACTCCGAGGAACGTGGGGCAGCCCCAGGGTGCGACGAGCCGGCCCTGACCGGGCTGTGGATGACAAGCAGGGCACCATGGTGGCTCGGGGACCACCGCTTCCCCCAACCCCAGGGTCAGGGCTGGGCAGGGCACCACAGCCTGGCCAGTCTTGAGGCCTGCTAGCAATCAAGAGGCAGGGTGGGCTCCTGGGCCTGCCTGGGAAAGGGGGAGCTTGCTCCAGCCCTGCTGCTCCCAATTCCCCAAATTCAGACTGGGAGGTTGATTGTGAAGTTGCTACAGCCCCACCGGAGCAACAAGAGCCAGACAGCACCGACAACCTATGGAGTGGTCTACCCTCAGCTGGTTGGCCCAACCGGCAGGCAGAGAGGATGGATCCCACGGCCATCACCATCGCCAGGCTCAGCCCAGGGCATGGGATATGCGACATCACTAGGACGCGGGTGAAGGCAAACCGTTTAGGAGCTCTCTCAGAGCTCTCTGAGTAGCAGGGACTGCCAGGATTCAAATCCAGCTATCCTAAGTCTGCTCTCATAGACCTACGCTGAACAGGGCAACTTAATAATCATTATTTTCACAAAGCCCTCAAAACAATCCTAAGATAGGCTTATCATCGTCCTCATTTTGTAAGTAAGCAAACTGGGGCTCAGAAGAAGCCTGTTGGGGTCCCTTGACCAAGCTCATACAGTTAGTGGATGGAAAAGCCAGGATTCACAGTCAGGATCCTCTCGTTCTGAAGCTTCCGTTTTTCCCATGGCACCCGCCTCCCAGGAACGAAGGTGTCCTTTTATGGCTTCCCACCACATCACAATGGGCTGTTTGGGACAATGCCATCAGATAGTCAATCAGTAAGTATTTTTCTCTGTGCAGCAATGGATCGGAAAAATGCCCCCAGAAAGAGAGGTCCATGGCTGGCTCCTGGGAACTCACAGTTGGATTATTCTCAGTTGTGAACCTCAAGAAGTATAGGCCAGACGATGTCCAGGAGGTCTGGGATCATGAGGTGACCAGGGAAAGCTTCTGGAGCAGGAGGTCTTTGAGTCACCGAAGCATCACCATGGCCCAAGAGGAGCAGCAGAGAGACCCTGCTTCAGACAAACCTGGTGCCTGTTTCTGGCTCAGGGACTTGGGTGACCTCTGCATGGCGGGAGAGGGACCCAGTGGAGTTTGCCCATTTGCAGATGGGCCCAAGGGCCCTGCCTGACTGCAGACACAAGGTTAAGCTCGGGCTTAGAACGCAGCACCAGGAAAAGGTCAGCCTCTTACTGAGTGTTAGCCTGGTGAAGTCTTTAGCCAAAGAGTAAAAACAAAAATGCTATCTGAAGAGTTGATTTAAAAATAGAGAATGGTATTTTAAAACACTTTGATCTTCAAAACTAACAAAGCTGTCTTGTTACTATAGAGAATTTTGACTATGCCACTTGGCAGTCAAAATAAAAGGCTGTTTACTGAAGGCTCCACTAAAAATAGCCTAACTGTTGTTCACAAGCCTTACGAGACAAATGCTCGGCCCAGCAGCAGCGGGCTGTCACTCTCCCACACCTCACGGGTTCATTCAGCTACCCTCTCATTCAGTGAGACTCGTGTCTCCAAAGGTCCTGTGCATTTCCGACTCCCTCCAGGACACCGGCCGATTAGGTCCCATGGTCTCTAGAGAACCTTAGCTAACGGACTTTGGATAGTATGGAAACGTCGCCCTCAGTAAGGAAGCCTCTTAGCCTCATCAACAGTCCAAGCGTGCCTACGTGAAGCACAGCCTGCAGGAGGACGACAGCATCCGCACCCTTGTCGGACGAATTTTCTCTGGCGTTCCCACCAGGGGCACTGGCGCATCTTTGTCAGAACCTTTCTGGCACGTGACTCACCCCATGTGCTCAGAAGAGGCTGCAGCAGCCCTGACTTGGGCTCCGATCTTCTAAGAAAATCCCCTCTAGCCAGGAGATGAGGCCCCGACCTGGACAGGAAGCCAAGTGGGAAACACTCCAGTCATGGACCTATGCTGCCTGCAGCACAGAACTGAAGGAATTTCTTTATTCCTATGGGCACACATTCCAGGAAGTGCCCAGAGCTCCCTGGGGCCTGGGCAGCTCTTTTGGAAAAATGAGGGAGAAAAGTTAAAAAAAAAAAAAAATGGCCCTGGGCCCAAATCTAAGTGCACTTCCAGCCCAGGTGCCAACTCAGCAGAATGAAATACACACACACACACACACACACACACACACCCAAAGTCCCTGTGCACTCAGCCTGCACACCCTCTCCCTGGGGTAACAAGCTTCCAGGAGTGTGCCTGTAGTAATAGCCACCAGGAGAGTAACTAGAGAAGGCAAAGATGCTGAGGACAACACTGAGTTCCTCTCGTGAAACAAAACAGGGTGTTGTCTGCTCCCACTAAAGTTGAAGACATAAGAAACTGATTTAACTAAAAACATCTAGGAAGCTCTGATTTTTCACGTGACTGGGTCCAGAGATCCCCGAGAGAGTCCAGGAGATGTATGGACCTTTCCCCAGAGAAGTTTACACAACGCTTTGCATCCGATGTTACAAGGGAACTCGCATGAAGAAATTCTGTGTCCTGGGTTTCTCAGCACAGGAAGATGACCAAGGCAGCCAAGTGACCGCCCCCCACCTCCACCTGCCATCACTCTCCAACATCCATGCTCTGGAAAGCACATGGAAGGAGCCATGCCTGTGGCCATGAGAAGGCCCAAGACCCTCTCTGTGCCCCTCCAGAGACTCTGACTTCTTGACTGTGGAAATGAAGAAGACCATCGCTTGTCAATGTCTCAGTGGGGTACCCTTTCTAAACCTTCAGCGGTCCTGCCTGCACGGGGAGACCAGGACTCTCTACCCAGCTCTGCCTGGTTGGAGATGCTTCTGCCCAATGTCTATTTCCCCGAAGATTTGCCCACAACACAAAGACAGACCCGCTGTGCTGGTCAGGGCCGTGACCTGCCTGCCCTACCCGTATCCCCACAACAGCCACATTTTGTACTGTCTGCCCTCCCACCTGCTGCTGAGCAACGATTCACAGGGCGACCTCTGACCTAGGAGCCGGGCCCATCTGATTCCCTGCCCTGGAACTCAGGAGTAGGAAATCCTGGAAGGGCTACAGCACGCAGCAGGAGATAGAGCTGAAAAATCTTAACATTTTCCCAAACTGGAAGCCTGTGGCTCTCCCTAGGCTGAGGGGACAGAAGGCAGAGGGGCAGAGGAGAGGGTGAAAGCCCTTCCAGTCATGTCAAGAGAGGCCAGTGGGGGGCGGAGGGGGACAGAGATGCTGAGCCACCATCTCCTATCCCTGGGGCCTGATCCAGAGCCTGTCTCCTATGGCCTGGGCTGATTTGGGGGTTTGCTCTTGGGCCACACATACACTGAAACTCATGGAAGTTTCCATCAAAGGTCTTTCCACTGATGTCCTTGAACCCCAAACAGCCACCAGCAGGGAATGAATTGAGCTGACCATAGCAGAGGTCTCTGGAACGGTGCCCCTAGAGCGCTTTAGAAATTCAGACATCTAGACCCCACCCAAGGCTCCTGGCCCAGTTTGTCTGGAGTGACACTGCACAGCTACAGTGTCACAAAACTCTCCCGTGTCAGGATGCTGGGCTGGGTTTAAGAACCACTAGTTTGGGTCACATACCCCTTGCCTCAAGAAAACTGAAATCCCAGCATCCAGATGGCAGAGGACAGGGTTTGGGGAGCAATGTCGTTTTTTGGGAAGTTCCAGCTCATTCTGGCAAAACCTGTTCTCCTCTCTCGGGCCTACAAAGGCAACCCCACCTCTTCCAGGAGGCCAGTCCTTCTTGTAGCAACGTTCCTTGGGCCCCACCTTCCCCACACCCTGACAGCCAGTGTTTCGTGTGGTTTGCAGCCTACACCACATAGGACACCCTTGTCCCTGGGAGCTCCCAGCCTAGGGAACACACCTGTGTCCTCCAAGACACAGAGCCATCTCTCCGCTGAGCTCCTGCTGGAGGTTCAGGCCCCATGAGGCTGTGTGGGTGGGGCTCATAGGGGGAGAGAGATCAACTCCTCTTGACCTTGTGGATCTGCTGTGACCCCTGGGCTAGACATTGTGGTGGAGGAAGGCAGGCCCAGCACCTCTTCACAGGCAGCAACAAGACACATGAGAGAACTAAGCTTGGGCCCGTGAGTCAGCCCAGAGCCCAGGATGGTTCTGGCGAAACCTTTATACCTTGTCTTAGTAAGGGTATTCAGAAGTGTACCCTTATGGGTGTGGGCGGGAGAGGCATGAGTTTCGGGAAGAAGGAAGGAGAAGAGAGGAGCCATCGGGAAGCGCCTTCCTACCCAGGCAGGCTGCCGGCTCCCCCAGGGCCCAGTCCCTGTCAGCTACTACCCTGTACCGCCACGGTTCTGGGCAGTCGGGTGCAGCTGGAAGTGTGCAGGCGTGGAGAGGGCCCCACCGTGCAAAATGTGCATTTGATCAAGGTCGAAAACATGGTGTAACATGAGTTCTCGTGATCTATTGGATTTCTGGAAAAAGCCCTGAACTCCTCACTCAAGTTCAACCTCAGGTCTCGGGAAAAACGAGTTTGTTAATTTAAGCAATTCCCCAGTGGTTAGTAGTTTATACCACATGCTTTGAAACAATGGGGCCTGAGTCAGGGGAGAAGTTGAATGGCTTCCTAGGGGAGGGCCAAGGCCTATCTGTTAGCACTGGACAGTCCAGCTCTCTGACAGCAGCCCCATGAGGCTCTGGGGAGGACGTGGCCTCTAGAGCTCAAGCACCCACACGGAGAAGCCCCTCTCTTCAGAGAACAGCTAGTCTCTCTGATGTGCAACCCCACCAGCGAGAGAACTGCTGTCTGCCCTTGCTTGCCCCTCCAAGAAGCCTGTGCCTCCCCCTTAGGCCCTGGGTCCACCAGGACCAGGACCACCCCACCAAGCCAACTAGGGAGCTCGTGCTGGCCAATGTGGAAGAGAGGCAAGTTCAGCTCCACTTGGGGGTTGGTCTCAGGCAAGGGGAGACGTTGGGGAGGACCCTTTTAAGAGAAGACAAATGAGTACAGGAAACCTCATAGCCACTCAGTAAATTCCATTCCTTCACACAGTGACTGTTTATTAGGCATCCAACCCTGTTGGTCTCACCATTCGAACCCATGGAACACATCCCAGGGGTGGACCTGGGAGAATGTGCCAGGCCGAAGTGACAGAGCGACCGTCAGCACATATTAGCAGCACCCGTCTAGGACCCTGTTTGAACTCCTAACAATCCCCAAGGTAGGTACAGCTGAGGAAATGGAGGCATGGGATCCCCCCCTCCAGCTGGTAAGCAGTAGTATGGGCGTTCAGACACTGGCAGTCCAGCTCCAGAGCCCCGCCTTGCCCACCTCCTGGATCACCGTCCTCCCCACTGTTCCATCATTCCAATGCAAGCATCCGTGCTCCTGTTCATCTAGCACACCCAGGCACAACCGAGTGGGACCCCTCGGGTAAACCCCAGGTCTGTCTGCATTCCAGCTCCACATTGGTGGCTCCCCTGCCCCGCATCGGTGCATCTCAGACAAGATGGTCAACCTCTCGGGTTCATTCTCCCTCACTCTGACACGGAAACCAGAGGGTTCTTGACATAATTGCCCACAATAATAGATAAAGGGCCTAGCACTTTTTGGGGTCTGTAAATAAAGGGCTTGTAAAAAAAAATAGCTACTTTTTAAGAACTATGATGATTAACAACACAGTGATATTAACAGGTTATATACATGAGGGGCTGGTGCAGAGGAGCCATGATCAGGCCAAAGTTGGGGGGAAAGGAGGGTCTCCAGCACACTGTCATGTGCCCCGTCATTACTGGGCTCCCACTGCACTTTTTACCTAAAGGAAGTAGCTTTCTTTTTTATCTTGCCCAGTGCTCCCCTCTTTCTCCCTCCTCCTCCCCACCCCTGTTCCCGCCATAACCCTGAGCACAAGCACCCGGGGTCGCCAGGTGTGGGCAACTCACGCATGCCACTACAAACAAGGATCGAGGAATGCAGAAACGCTCGCCACTTTTCAGAGGTTTTAGCATCAATACCCCCCGATGAACTTGATATTCGCTGGCAGCACCTTCACTTAGAGATCCTTCCAGTAAATCCGGAAAGATGGAAACATACAAGGGATGTGAGCCACGGCTGCTCCGTGGGGGAGGGCCTGCTATGCCACACCAGCAGAGACCGCCAGGAGAGACAATCCGTTCCCAGATCCCAGACCTCAGCAACACAGCAAGCAGAGACCTCAATGGAGGGCCGGACTCCTTCTGTGACTTTCCCCCTCCACGCCTGGGCGAAGATGGGCATTTCAGGTCTAGTCCTGTCTCAGGGGATATTCCCAGCACCCCAGCAAGGTGGTGGTTAGTCCCTCCCGAAAGCTGAGGAGCAGGCCAGGGGCCAGAGAGATGTGGAGCTATGCTCTGCTAGGGGCAAAGCCGGGACCAGAGTCAAGGCCTCCACACCCCGGACTCTTGGCCAGGGGACGGATGTAGTAGCCCGCATTGCCTGCCTCTAGAAGGCTAAGCCACTCCTAGTGCTGGCTGCTGGGCCAAGAGGTCATAGCTATGCCTCACCCTAGCCAAGTTTTCCACAAAACCGTCCAAAGCCAACAGGAGCTCCAGGAAGCATCAGGCCATGCCTGCAGCTCCCTCTCCAGCTGTGGGAATCTTCAGCTCCCTTGGGCCTGGGTTAAGTGTGTGCTCCACGCCGGCAGGGGAAATGTACCAAAAGGGGATCCTTCTCTCCAGACAAGGCCGGGCCCCAGCCGGCCGGCCTGGTGCTCATGGAGACGGCCAGATCAGACCCCAGCAGCCACAAGCAGCACTCACTGAGAGATGAAACAGACACAGTGCCTGAGCTCCCCAAGGCACCCACCCATCACTGTCCCACCCTGCCCCAGACACCAAAGACCCACAGCTGCAACCGTGTGGAAAGGCCTTAATTCCAGCTCAGCTGCACGAACACACGACCTGTCACGTCCTCAGCAGCAGGCCCAAAAGTTTAGCAACAGGCAAGAAGCAGCTGGACTCTGAGGACAAGCTAAGGAAGATGGGCCCTCCACCCCTTCCCACGGGCACAGGGTGATGCGAGGTCCAGGAAGAGGTGACGGGGACTGACCCAGGCCTCTCTGCCACTCAGAGAAACCTGTCCAACACATGAGCCAGCAGCACTGAGCTTGGGGATGAGAAATGGGCCCAGTTTCCACCTACCAAATCCTTCAGGGTGACCACTGAAGCTGCGAAAAATCAATTTTCTGCAGCTTCTTCGGAAGCCAGGATTTATTTTCTGAGTGCACAGATCCACTGGCTCAGGTGTTTCCCATCAGCAACCTCCAGGCTTCCAGGCCACCAAGCAGAGCCGGCTGCCTCCCTTCTCCCCAGATGCTGAAACCCACAGCCAGAGCTCTACCTGCGAGAACAGAAGGCCTCACGCAGGAAAACCCAGCCCGGGCACCAGGGGTCCATCTCCAACAGCAGCAGCTCACATTCCTGGGACCCCAAGCCCTGTGCAGGGCACCCTCACACATCCCCACATGGGGAGCGGAAGAGAGGGCAGGACTGCTGCTGGATCCTGGAATCACAGGACAGGAGTGAGAACCTCTCAGTGGGAACCATGGTGCGACTGCTCCTCCGGGTCACCCCTATTTCCTGAGGCCCCACTGCCCAGGCCTTGGCCAGGGACGTGTCCTCCATCATCCATCTCAGCTGCAGGCCCGGACCCACGAGACTCCCAACCATGGTGACCACAGCAGCTGGCATGAACTCGCAGAGACACGGGCCATGTCTGTCGCACACACCCCCACATTCAGCAAGGGACCCTGCCTGACGCCAGTCAGGCCCCTGACCTGCAAGAAGGACCTATAGATCACTCCTGAATACCTAAAATGCCCCAGCAAATTTGGATACAAATTCGGATACAAAGCAAATTAAATACAAACAAAACTACCGATGAAATCAGATGATGTGTAATTCGCTAAAGTCAAATTACAAAGAGTGGGTTTAATGATAGAAAGAGGTTAGCTTGGGCCCATTCTGTTTCTGTCTTTTGATTTCATTAATGCTGATGTAGACAGTGAATGTCTAAGAACAGCCGTGTGCAAAGTGGCGCTGAAAACTCCCGGCTGTGTTTGCAAGGCTAACCAACTCCACAAGAGCCATGGTATTGCCCACAAGCCGGCAGTGCCCACGTTAATGAGGGATCACATGGTCATTCTGCTGTCCTGTGCATGGGAAGCCACCTTAGCCTCATGTTAGTACTAAAATCTGCCCTAATAAACTCTCAGCCCCCTCATCCTCATTCCAGCAATTTCTTCCTCATTTATTTCCTGGTACAGTTAGTGTCAATGATCTCTAACAAATTGTCACGTGTCAAGTTTTTCTTTTTTTTTTTGGCCACGTGAATGTGACACAGGGCCCTGTGGGCCGTGAACTCTGGGCATGGCCCACTGGTGTGTGCTTTGCCCTGCCCTCCCTTCCAACTGAACAGATGAAATCCAACTAAACTTCCTTTGTAAGGTGGACCATGGCTGTATTTGGCCTTCTCTTAGAACAAACCATCAAATACACCAATGCCCTCATGAAGCCATGCAAAGCTCTTTTTAAATGACCTTGCAATCCTGGCTACAAGATGGATACGGAGATGATATAGATAAGAGGTCGTAGGAATTCCAAAGGATTTTCATCCAAATAGGAACGCACAGGTTTGAGAATTAAGACATAGGGCCCTGAACACATGGCCTACTCAAGGGCCTGGGGACACATCACCAAGCCCTCCGTCGCCCTGCCCCCTGCCCCCAGGGAGTGCAGCAGAGCACGGACACGCTGGACACACTGTGTTCCAGCCTGCAGACCACACGTGTACTTCCCCACTGAAAAGGCAACTATGGGGTTCACCAGGGAACCGTTAAGGTTACCATCTCAGCAGTGCCCTGTGGATCTTCCCACACTGGGTTTGCCCATTTCAAAATAGTTCCGTAACTTCAGCATCCGCAAGGGCTTTCCAGGGATGAAGACATCAGGGCTGCCAAAGTTTTAGTTAAAAATTCATGAGACAAACACTTACCCTTGAGAACATTATATTCACTCTCTCCAGTTTGGGTTTTATTTCCCCTGGCAATACGACCAGTACCCCCCGAGCTCTGTTTTACAGGGACTTTGTAAGTCCTGGGCTGCACAGGTGGGTGGCTGCCTGCAGGGGGAGGCTTTCTGCAATGGAGCCAGAGCCTGGCACCCTGCCTGAATATCCCTCCTGAACAGACATCGCCCTGAACCAGCCCTCTCCCATGTCTGTATTAGAAACTATGTGGCCATGGCCAACAGACACATGAAAAAGGGCTCTGCATCGCTTGGCATCACGGAAATACAAATCAAAAACCACAATGAGATACCACCTCACACCAGTCAGAATGACTAAAATTAACCACCAGGCAGAATGACTAAAATTAACCAATCAGGAAATGACAAGTGTTGGCGAGGATGCGGAAAAAAAGGAACCCTCCTACACTCTTGGTGGGAATGCAGGCTGGTGCAGCCACTCTGGAAAACAGTTCCTCAGAAAGTTGAAAACAGAGCTGTCCTGTGACCCAGCCATCACACTACTGGGTATTTACCCCAAAGATACAAATGTAGTGATCCGAAGGGGCACGTGCACCCCAATGTTTATAGCAGCAATGTCCACAATAGCCAAACTATGGAAAGAGCCCAGAAGTCCCTCAACAGATGAACGGATAAAGAAGATGTGATACACACACACAAACACACACACACACACACACACACACACACTAGAACATTCCATCAAAAAGGAGATCTTGCCATTTCCAACAACATGGATGGAACTAGAGGGTATTATGCTAAGCGAAATAAGTTAATCAGAGAAAGACAATGATAATATGATTTCCCTGATATGAGGAATTTGAGAAACAAGACAGTGGATCATAGGGAATAGAGGGGAAAATGAAACAAGGTAAAAACCAGAGAGGGAAACAAGGCATAAGAAACTCTAAATCTCAGGCAACAAATTGAGGGTTGCCCGAGGGGACTGGGGGTGGGAGGGATGGGGTGACTGAGTGATGGACACTGGGGAGGGTCTGTGTTGTGCTGAGTGCTGTGAATCCTCTAAGACTGATGATTCACAGACTTGTACCCTGGGGCAAAAAATATATTATATGTAAATTAAAAAAAAAAAAAAAGGGAGAAAAGGAACTATGTGGCCTCAACCTGGCCTGCCCCACCCTGATGGAGGTTCATGCACACTTTCCTCCCATTCCCTCCCCACCTCCCTGAAGCACATCTCTGTCATCATCACTCACTCCTCAAAACCTTCCATGGCTCCGTATTATCACAGACTAGAGTCCAGGCAGGCGAGCCATTAAAGGCCTTCTGTGATTAGGAGGCAACCTCCCTAGACCTCTCTCATACACATACACTATCTCCCACTCAGATGGGACTTAGCCACTGAATTTCTCACTTGGCCTGTCTCTAGGTGCCCACAAGTTCAAGTGTGTGTAAACCTAGGTCTGCTGCCCAGAGCCACTGAGTGTGCCAAAGCTTTCAGGGAGCTTGCCAGCATGCAGAGGCCTGTGCCCATGTCAGGCAGCCTCAGAGCTTTGTGGGGGGCGGTGGGGTGCTGGGCATGTGCATAGCAGGTCAATGATGTGAGCAGAGGGCACACCCCAAAGGACTTCACAGACTGCCTACACCCCGGCATGGTGTCCCCATCATGTTGGCCTCTCGGCCTCATTCTCAGGGGCCTGGCAGTGCTGAGGCATCCCTCTCCCAGGACCACACTGCCCTCTCGGTCTCCTACAAAGCCTCACAAGGACCACCGCTGCCACACAGCTCTTATGCAACTTGGCATTGGCCTTCCGGTGTACTTGGGGATTTCTCCAGGGCCACACCCGGGGCAGGTGTCCACACGTGCATATTCCAAACTCATGGAACGTCAGCCTGGTGTCCCTGGGCTCTGAGGGGGACTCTGCTGACCTCCAAGGATTCTGGGAAACAAGCACCCTGGCCCAGCTAAGGGGTCTTCAGGCAGCAAACCAGACCCCCAGTAGGGCCACCCTCCCCAGCCAACCCTCATCTGGACTGGCCCATCCCACGGGGCTCTCTGAAGCCAGTGAGGAGATGCAGGCAGGCCCAGGGAGGCTCTGGGAGATGCCACAGCCGCAGCAACTGCTCTACCGCTAGTTCAGAGTGACTCTGGGAAAGTCCTTGCTCCTCTCAGGCCACTGTGTCTTCACATGAAATACAATGTGGGACTACACTGGGATTTCCCAGGTTGGCTCCCAGAAGCCCTGTGGCCATGCTGTAGCCTGGATGTCTACCCCAGCAGAGCCTCCTGTCCCTGGTGCATAACCGCAGGCACGGGCTTCCCCTTCACAAGACAGAACTCCAGTCTCACCCTTTCTTCCCACTGAGATAAGGGCTTCGAAGGAGCTACGGAATGGGAGACCTGGGCTGGAAGTCCAGGGTCTGGCCAACCCATGCAGGGTCAGGGCAAGGTGAGCAAAGGGGGTCGGCAACAATGAAAGTCAGCCAGTCAGTGTGCAGGTGCCTGGAGGGGCCACCTCTGACCCCATGAATGAAGGAACCACACGCTAACAGGCCTCTATTGCCTCCACTTCAGCCAGGTACCAGGCCTCCAGAAGATAGTTTGGGGAAGAGGGGGGCCGGACAGGGGCATTGGAATCAGGTTTGGAAGTCACGGAAACCTCAGGGGATCTGGTACCCAGGCAGGCGGAGGCTAAGTTGGAAGGTCGTTAGGCATCCGATCTGGCCATCTGGTCCAAGAGCAAGATGAGGGGGAAGACGCACACCCCACCAGCCAGGAGCCTCCTCCTACCCCTCATCCCTTCCCACGATTCAGTCAGGATCTAGTCAAGAAAGCAAAGTCCACAGCCAAGACCCAGGAAACCATCACGGTGCAGGGGACAATGAGGTAACGGGAAAATCGGCTTTACCAACAGAATGCTCACACCAACCCTAGTGCTAGAGGAAAAGCAGGAGGAGGTGCTTCTAGAACCCAGAAGCCAAGGCCATCCAGCAGAAGCTAAAATCACATCAGTCGAGGGATGTAAAATCTCCTCAGGCCAAGGGAGCCCCGTGAGGAGACAGACCGATGAGTGACATCAGAGCCAGAGCAGATGTTGCTGTTGGAGACCCAAGCCAGAGACGAGAGTAAAAGTAGCCCTCCCTCTTCCCTCTTCCTGTGCTCCAACCTCCTGTTGTTGCCTCCCATGGACCAAACCTAACCAGAACCTTGGGAGGCCTGGGAACGGTAGTTTGCAGGACCAGCCCCTGTGCTACAGAGCCAGGTGGGGAACAGATCTGGCAACTACGAGGCTGACACCTGCCAGCCACATACACACCCACAGATGTCGCCAAGGGACCTCTTTCTTTTCAGATGCTGCCCACACTTCAAGTTCAGCTAGAACCACCCTCCCTCAGGAAATCTTGACTGTGAGTTCTGGACCACAGTGGACCACACTCTACGTCTGGCCACAATCCCCTGACCTCGGTCCTCTGGGCCACATGGGGTCAGGGCAGGAGGCCCTCGTGGAACTCTCCCCAGTCCCAAAGATGTCCTGGCAGCTCAGCAGGCCTCTGTCACAGCTGAGCACAAACTCTGATGGGTCCTTATGCCCCAAGCTCCCCAACTGGGTTGAGTTCCAAGATGATCTTTCTTTCCCAAATGAAGTCCCAGGTCCTTTTTGGGGGGAATCTATGTTGTTGCTCCTGCTGGTGCTGTCAAGTCATTGGACCAGACCATGCAGAAGAAAGCCCAACACTCCCCATCCCGTGTGAAACTGCTCACAGCCTGACCTCAGGGGGGAAAATGGAGATGGGGCACTGAGGTCTCACCGCCTCCAAAAGCCTCCCACAGAGACATGCATTTTCAGAGCAAGAAACCCATGAGCTTTCTGACAGAGGAAAAGACATTTGCTGCACCAAATGCCTGGGATCTGACCTTTCCCTTCCAAACACCCCCGCCCTGACTGCCCCAGGCCCCAGCCCTGGCCCCTCTAGCTCCAAGGGTCAGCACTGGCCTCCAAGTTGGTCATCTTCTCCAGCTTCTTTTCCCACCACGAGACAACCCCAAGAGTTACATTTTTCTTTTTCCTTTTCTTTCCCTTTTTTTTTCTTCCTTCTCCTGGGAGAGCTGGTTGATAACCACTTACCAGGACACCACCAAGGCTTTGCCATCACCAGCAGCAACCCCAGCCTCACCCCCTGCCCACTTCCTCTCTCCCACTCCCTCCCTCCAGCTGTTCCCCCAAACCCTCCAGGTCCTTCCAAGCCTTCTTGCCATTACTCGCACTTTCCCCTCAGCTGCTAGGAGAGAGAGCAGGTTGGAGGGGGCACGTTTCGGTCCTGAGTTCAGATCCAGCTGTGCGACCCTGGCAAGTCCTCTCCCCTCTCTGTCCCATCACCTACAAAAGGTGGAAAGTAGCACTGGGCCATCACGAGCATAGAGTAAAAGCATAGGGCCTACTCTGGGGATGTGCTCAGGAATAGTACCACCCCCTTCTTTACTGACAGAAATTCACTGGTGCCTTTAAGTTCAACCTAAATCCCACCTCCTTGGTGAGGTCAGACCTGCAAACCCAGTAGCGCTCACCTGTTCCCTTCCAGGTGCCTGTTCCTAGTGACCACAGCTCTCTGACCTATTACCCCTGTGAGGGCAGAGCTGGCAGCTGAGGAGGCTAGGGGAGAGGGGGAGTGTGAGCTGCACACAGTTCCAGTGGGAAATAGGATTATGAGACCACTCCAGCCTGGGCCTCTCCATGTCCTTGCCTCCAACTCAGGCAAATACATGCTCTCCCTTTCTAAGGACCCCTACCTCAAGATAAGGAAGCTTCCTCCTTCCTGCCTCATGGGTACCTGGCCAACAGGAGCAGGAAGTGGAAACAACTTCTGGGTACATGTCCTCATGTGAACTCAGGATGAATCAGCCTTACAGAGCTCACGGCCAACTGTCACCCCATTTGCCAAGGTGAGGACAACTTCTAGAAGATACACACCCATCAGCCCAGTCTGGATGCTGCCAGTTGGCCGGCTCACAGGAGCTCTGCCCTCTGTGGCAAAGGCAATGTCACACTCCCCACTTGTCCCCTTCCAGGTCTGGCCAAGGTGCCAACCAAGCTGAGAAGCACTAACATCACTGAGCCTTCACAAGAGCTCAAGACCCACAGCTCCAGGCTGCCCACCTGACTTCCTACTCAGGGAAGGTCAAGGCAACACCTCCACTTTCCTGTGAAGGGCTCAGCAGAGCCCCAGAAGCTGGTCATTAGATGCTATCATTCCTCATTGACTAGCTGTGGCCTTGGCTAAATTCCTCAACCTTCAGAGGCCTCAGTGTCCTCCACTGTCAAGTGGGAGGCCACGAGAAAGCTCTGCTTAAACAGAAGCCAACAAGTGCTTCAGGCAATGTGAGGCACACAGTAAGCGCTTAATACATGTCAGCTATTATTTATGCCTCCTGTTTTACAAACGAAGAAAGGGAGCTTCCAAAGGGAACCTAGGTAGGCATGATTTGGAATTGTTCTGAGTCCCTCCAGGATCAAATATCTAAAGGAAATCCTATAGCTGAGCATAAACCTAAAACTTCCAGAAGAGAAGAGAGCACCATCTCCTTGGCCCCAAGCAAGGACAGCAGAACAGGGGTCACTAATGGTGACTATTCAGAGCCCGGCGCCATGTCTTCCATCAAGGGTATCTTTATTGCTGTAAAGGTCAGCAAGGCCCTGCCCAGATTCCACTTGTAAAGCATAAATTGCAGAATCTGAGGTTTACAAGGGATTTTAATGACCACACAGGTCTGCTCTATAGCTGGGCACAGATTCCTTCAAAACCCAAGGCCAGGACACTGCTTGAATACCTCCAGTGATGGGGAAGTCAGTACCCATAGAGACCACACATTCCCCTGCAGGTGCTCCTGAAGGGAGGAGCAGGGTACATAAACAAAGGGGCCAGTGGAGCCTGGGTGGCGAAGGTCAATTCTGCTGACTTCTCAGATGATCCTGGGGTAGGTCCACTCTCCAGCCTCCCAGCCATTGCACCCCCCTACCCCCAACCCCCACCTAGGAAGTTCCATTCTCCAGGGAACTGAGAGCATCTCTGGGAAGCTGGGCTTGGGTGGGAAGATACGGAAATGGGCCGAGCCACACATGAACGGGTTCCACACCACTAGGCAACGGTAAAGAAAACAGGATGGCCCCGGGCCGGGCCCAGCAGCAGCAGCAGCCAGGGAAATCAAATGCCCGGATAATGAGCCAAATTCTCGCTGAGACACCAGCTAATGAAAGGAGCACAGGAAGCCCCATATCGAGGGCCCAAACTGTTTATACAAGTGTTAAAAATACATCTCAAAAGAAAGCAAGGAAGCCCGAGGAAAACCCTCGGCTGCCCTTAGAAAATGATTTCAGAAAGCCACGTTAATTTGTTTTCCGAAAGGTGTTTGAAGTCTCTCGGTGTACCCCTTGGGCAGCTTTAATTCCTCCTTATAATCCCCATTAAACCTGATGCTCACTAGCACAACTTGCTTAGGGGATTATGGTTTTTATCCTTAATTATACAGATACATATTTGGGTCCACGTGTGTCCCCAAGTTTCTCCCTAAATTAAAAAGGCACTGTCAGCCACACGTCTCCAAAATGCCTAAAACAACCTGGGCTTCATTAGAGCCCTCAGAGGATTGAGGATGAAGTTGAAAGGGTCAGAAGAGTGTGGTTTTTAAAATTAATTTTCAAAGCCTGGTAACCTTACAGCCAGAGATGACTGGGTTCATGGGGAAGGGTGAGAAGCCCGGTGAAGAGCTGAGCCTGGGGAGGGGGCGGGGGGAGCGGGCACAGGGATGGGGGAACGCTGTTGCCAGAGCAAGGCAGATGTGACAGGACCCCCAGGCACCTCCGCAGCCCCCGTGGGGTTCAGCAGGGGGAACGGAAATGCAGAGTGTCAACCGCCCCCTGCCATTATCGCTGTCACCAGCAGCAAGCTCCTTTTCCTGAACACCTACTATGCGCCAGCTGTTAGGCTCAAGCCCTGCTCATTTCAGCTCATTAAAGCCAATAGTCCCTTAAGGAGGACACCGACTATCCCCAGTTTTCAGAAGAGGAAACACACAGGGAAAGGTCAAGTGATTTCCCTCAGGTCCCACTGAAGAAACAGTAGGTAAAAAAAAAATAATAATAATAATAACAACACATTAATGAGGATGATGAGGATGATGTTATTATTGAGCGCTAATAACGTGCCAGGTACAGTTTATATGCATTAGTTCATTTTACCCGGACCAAATGCTGCTCAGGTCAGTCCTATTAACCTGACTTTAAGATGAGGTATCAGAGATCAGAGAGATTTCTGAAAAGCTGCCAAAGGTCATACATCTAGTGAAGACCTCTGACTTGAACCCCGGCAAGTGAGACTCCAGAACCCAAGCCCTCTGTCTCTTCTCTCTCCACAAACTGCAGGCCTGATCTGCAGAGGACTTAACAGCGGTGTACAAGACATGACAAGGAGGCATCCTTCCCCCTGGCCCTGGAGGCCTTGTGACCAGGGGTCTGTCTGGATCCTGCATCTTCAAGGCCCCAGCGCCCAGCTGGGGAGAGATCTCTGTGGGCTGACTCCCAAAGACTCCCAGGAGGAAGGAGTCTTGGAAGAGTTAGGCTGGGGAAGAATGGGCTGAGACATGGAAGACTGTATAAGGGGGAAATGTGGGGTGCTTAAGTGAGAAAAGACAAGTATGTCCAGAGGCACAGGACTGGAGATATCAGGAGGCAGATGGGGCATCAGAAGAATAGAGAAAGAGGTCTGGTCTGGGGACAGACATCTGGGGGTCAGAGAACCATAGGAATCCTTCTACCAACCCACTGTCTCTGCCTTCCCTAGAGGGACCAGGCCTGAAGCAAGTACCCTCACTCTTATTCAAGGCCACTTCTGGCTATGTACACCATGACCCATCTCCCAAACCCAGGCAGAGACATGGCTCCTATCGGTGTCCCCTCCACCCAGGGACCATTAACTTCTCCCGTCTGAATCATTCACACCAGTCTACAAAGCTGCTATTATGACTCCCACATCCAGAAAACCCTGCCTGGACCCCTACATTCCTCTCCAGCTACCACCCCATTTCTCTGCTTCCTGGTTTGGCACAACACCTCGAGAGTTACATGGGTTCTCTGTGTGGACAGATGTGGCCCACCTTCGCCCACAGCACCCTGTCTTCTCTGCCTTGCCCTGGCAGGCTTCATCACCACCTCACCAACCCAAATGTCTGTTCCCTAAAGCCTTTCCTTCCTCTTGCCTTTCAAGATGCCACACGCTCCCAGCTGTGCCTTCCCAGGCACCCCCGCTGGCTGGTTCCCCCTGCACAGTCCAAGAGCTCACTCTCCGAGCTCTCTGCTTTCCTCTCCTCTACCCACCACCTCCTCCCATTCTGTAGCTGTAAAGTCCACCACCACACCAGTAACACCAAGTGCCTATCTCCCGTCTACCCTCCTTGCAGCTTCGCGCGCATGAGAGCCTCCCTGACGTCATCACTTGAATGTCTGATAGACCTCTCAAGCTCCAAGTCCCAAGATGCTTTCCTGATGGCCTCTCCCCCAGGCCTGCTCTTCCTCCTCTCCCCATCTCAGAAATGGCTGTGGGGCGGAGGGAAGAAAGGACCCTGGGCTGAGCAACTGCAGGGTGGGGAGCCAACCCTTCAGAAAATCTTAGTGACTCCTCCAAAATGCACCCAGACCAACCCACTTCTCGGTCCCCACGGCACTCTGCCAGCCTACACCACCATCTTGCACCTACACTCTTGTCCTAGCCTAACTGATCTTCTGCCTTCACTTTGCTCCCTACAGCCACTATCCATTCTGTGGTCAAAGGACTCTTTTCGGAACACAAATCCAATCATATCTCAACTATCACCACCCTGCCTTCTCATTATACTTGGAATTCTGTTCAAACTCTGAGACCTTGCCCTGTATAGCCCCAGACGGTCTGCTGTCTACCTCACATCCTCATTTACCACTCTCTTCTTGATTCCTAAATCCAGCTGTGCTGCTTCTTCTACACCATCAACATACCAGGACTGTTCAACCCCAGGGCCTTTACACCTGTGGTTTTAGCTGCCTGTAATACTTTCCCCCTGACTTTATCATAGCTGACTCCTTGTCATGCAGATCTCAGCTAAAATGTCAAATGTCCCCAACCACCCAGTTTAAAAGAGTTCTCCATCATATCACCCAATTTAGTGCTCTACAGTGTACGTGCCACAGCTGACAACTTCCATATTTATTCATCTATGTGTGACTGTGTCCCTCAGCAGAATATGACCCCCAGGAGCCAGAGGCCTCATTTGTCATGCTTCCTGCTGGATCTCTAGCATTTTGCACAGTGCCTGACGCAGACATGAGGCTCAGTCACCATAATGTCAATAACTGCTTCGTCCTGTCTCATCCCTTCTCCCCTAAGACCCTGGCCTTTCCCATGAGGCCCAGCGTCCACAGGGTGGCGATCAATGTCCTAATTATGGCAGAGCTTAGGGCTGATGGAGGAGGGGAGGAGGGACCACAGCCTAGGCGGACCACCACTCCACCTGCCCGATACCCAAGCTGCCATGAGCCAGGCCTGTGCCGGACCTAGGGACTCCCCGCTGAGCCAGCAGCCCCAGGCTCAGGAATGCTGGTGCTGTAATACATGGGCTGGGCCCACATGTTATGGCCAAGGGGTCTTCACCTCTCCGAAGACAAAGCTTCTGAAGACAGTCAAAAAACATCAGTTGAAGGGGGAATGGGGAGGCTGGGATGAATAGCACAGAGGTTTTTTAGGGCGCTGAAAGTACTCTGAGATACTATATGATAACGGGGGATACATGTCATCACACACTCATCCAAACCCATGGGATGTACAACACCGAGAGTGAACCCCAATGTCCACTGTGGGCTTTGGGTGATAATGATGTGTCAGTGTAGGTTTACCAGCTGTAACAAGCTTTCCACTTTGGTTGGGGATGTGGATAACAAGGGACATTAGGCCTGTGGGGGGCATGGTGGTATGTGGGAACTCTGTATCTTCCCCTCAATTTTGATATGTGTCTGAAACTGCTCAGAAGGGGCACCTGGATGGCTCAGTCGGTTAAGCATCTGCCTTCGGCTCAGGTCATGATCCTGGGGTCCTGGGATCGAGTCCCACATCGGGCTTCCTGCCTAGCAGGAAGCCTGCTTCACCCTTTCCTTCTGCCACTCCCCCATGCTTGTGTGCTCTCTCTCTCTCTCTCTCTCTGTGTCAAAAAAATAAATAAAATTGTTAAAAATAAACAAGTAAAACTGCCCGGAAAACTAAAATCTATTAAAACAAAATAACAACAAAACAGCGCCAAGCCTGGCCTCCAGGCTTCCTTTCTGACACACATCTGGCGAAACATGCCTCTGGCTCTTTACACCGGCATCAGTCCCGACCCTGCCCGCTGGAGGCTCCCTGTACCATGGTTAGAAGAGCCGGCTACACATCATGCCTGCAGAGTGTGGGATGCCTTACAGCCACACCGAAGAACCTCGGGGGCACTCAGCCCCTCACTCCAGAGGGTAACAGATGGAGCCCTCCGGCCTGGTGACCTGACAGGATACCCCTGACACAGGAGAACGTCCAGCTCAGAACCGTCCCCCAGGAGGGCACTGGCCATCGGAGTTGCATCAGGATCCTTGACCTGAACACCCTTTCCAGCAACCGGCACCATCAAGGCCAGCGTGGCCCATCCCCAGTGCTTCCAGTGGGCAAAAATGTGGGCTCACACCACCCTGCCACCTTCTGAGCAGCCTGCTGCAGAATGCAGAGTGGGGCCTCTTTCTTCAGGTCCCAGAGACAGGCAGAACTCCCCAAAGGCCAGAGAGAGAGTTAGGTACAAGAAACCTGGGAATCCAAAGGCCTTGTTCCAATTTCCATGCTCCTTCAACCCCACTGTTCTGACTGGTTAAAAAACAAAACAAAACAAAAAACCAAGGAAAACAGTAAGGATGAACTTACTTTCATAACTACTCCTTATAAATCTCTATTAGTACCAACAAGACTGAAAACCCCCCAGACTTGTTCAGGCCTTCACAAAGTGCCATCTTTACAATCACTTTCAATTTCAATTCATTACCTGGGCTTCCTGGTAAGCCTGTCAGTTTGGTATTGACCCGCACATTTTACAGGTTCTGAGCTGAGGCCCAGCAAGGTCCCCGACCCACTCAAGGTCACATGGAGCGAGGGCCATGTCTCTTGACTCCCAGCCTAGCGGTCCCACGTTCTCCACCCACCAGCCCCCAGAACTAATGAAACTCCCACCCTGCATTCCTTACCTGTTGTTGGAGGGGCCATTCTGTCCTCTCCAGGCCTCCTCCTTGCTGAGTTCAGCTCACTATCCTTAAGGTAACACAGTCCCTGCCCCTTGCCCTTGGGGCTTCTGGAAGTTCCCACAAAAGTACTCGAATATACCTGCCAAACAGTGTGGCCATCACATCGTCCTCCAAACCTGCCCAGAGCACAGCCAACGATGCCTCCCAGCTGAGGCTTCTGTAGTTGGGGCCACCGACTACTACACAAAGTCCTGAGAAGGAGCCAGATGGCACAAGCGAGGGGCGGACAGACAAAATGTATAGGCCCAGCCCCAAGCTCCGGGCAAGGCCAGACTCACCTCAGTATTATCCCTCCATCTGCCAGCTGTCGCCAGCAGCCAACATCTCAACCTGCTCTTTTCTGCGGAACCCAGTGGGCCTGGAGGCTTCACCAAGCCCAAGGTTTACCTCATGCATTTCAGTGCAAGCACCCCAGGCTTCTAATACCCATTTCCAGACTTGTCTGTGGTCATTGGTCAAGGGTAAGCACTCCAGAAACCTCCTGTCTCTGGGATATCCAACACACAGGCCGAGGCCAGGAGTTAAACGTGGAGGCAGTGGTCCACGGGGCCACGTCCGGGAAGCTGACCCTGGACCAGCGGAGCCTGGACCAACAGCACTGAGCACAGGCATTGGGAGGACCCAGCAGACCAGGGGCTGGTTCTCAGGGGAGGGCTTGAGCCAACCTTGGAAGAACAGGACAAGGCAGGGAGGTAAGTCCACAGATGTTTGGAAGGTACAAACACCAGGAAGGAAAGGATTACCTTGTCCAGGAGCCAAGTATTTTAGGATATCAGGTACAACTGTGACCATAATTCACTTCCTGCCTATACGTGAAAGTCTAGCCAAGGATGGAGGGCATGGCTGGACACTGGATCTGGTCTGGTATCCCAGAGTGGACACAGGGGTGGCCAACACCACCCTCAAAGGACTTCCCGGGATGAGGACAGTAAAGAAGACCCACATAGACAGAGTTTCTCTATCATCCTAGATGCTGAGCTTCTAGAAAGTGAGAGAACTATCCAGTGAAACCCCCAATAAGGGAGTTTCTCACTACAAGAGATTCTGCCCATAGAGAAGTCACCACAACAAGCCTCTCAGAATCCATGAGCTGCTCATATAGATGAAAAAAGTGAGGCCCAGAGAGGTCAGGGGCCTACCCCGATCACACAGCGCATGACCAGGGTATGACCCTGCCCCATTAGCAAGGCCTCGACATGTCTTAGTTTTCCCTGGCTCCCCTCCCAAGCCGCTCAGCCCATTATAGAACAGCTGACAAGCGGCCCTTGGAGTGTCCATGACATCATCCCCTTGCTTCACCAATGGAGCTTTCCCTTGAAGGGTCCTCCTCACTCCCCTAGACACGGTCTCTTCATGGCTGGCAGCACAGAGTGGCGCACACACCCAGAGAAAGGAGAGGAAAATGGGTATAAAATTACATAATAACATCTGATTCACACACAAAGGAAAGGAAAGCTTTCTCCACCGTGGAGACCCACTGGGAAAAGTCAAGGCACGATGACCAAAGGTTTGATGGGTCTTTTAAAGCTTTGGTCGAAATGTTTGCTCTTATTTTAAAAACTTCTTTGTCGCAGATAAAATTGTTCTCTAATTTGGTCATACATTTGGATTTCATTATTTTCAGAATGTATTCCAGACATCTAAAATTAAACAGATGTCATCAACCCCGTTTAGGCCTAAAACACTTGTAACCAAACAGTGACTTCAACTCCAGTGCAATACTGACTTGGAACACTGTGTTTTAGTCATTAAAAGTTTTCAAACTCTGCTCCATTTTTCTCATATCCTATAATGAGATCTCTTCCCCCTCACTCCTTGAAATACGCCAATTCTTCAAGGGTCAGTGGAAAGTCAAACCAGAGAGTAAAGCAAATTTAAATATGAAAAATGGAAGAGCGAAGTATGAAATCCTTTATCCACTGAAGCCCTCGGCGAGAAACAGCACCTCGGCTTCAGCGCAAACGGGGGAGGAGATGGGAAAGGAGAGATCTAGAAACAGTGTGAGTGCAGGAAGGGGATTTGGCTTCTAAAGCCTGAATTGTTTTATCGTTCCTTTTCTGACAGGGATTAGATTAGCAAGAATCCTCCAAGCCTGCTCCAGGCGTCCTGGGGACAGTTAAGAAAAGACTCCTCCGATCCTCATCTCTGAGCTCGCCCCCAAATGAATTTGCTAAATAACCAGGTCAGAGCGAAGTGCCTGTTTGAGATGCCCAGATTCACAAGCAGGGGCACGTGGCCCCTGGGATGGGTCTGAGGAGAGGGGGAGGGGAATCGGGATCTGAGGTGTGAAGGTCACAGTTGGGGTCTGACCCTCTTGGCCACAAAATGCCTTCATTACATCAATTTCTCAAGCAAACTGGAAAGAATACAATAGAGAAAGGGATCGGGGGTAAAGACACCAGAGAGGACCTTTGCTTCTCCCCTGGGACCCCCGCCGCTTGGGATCTGATTAGGGAGGTAGACCCCCAGCACACAGGCCTCTGCCGAGACCAGCCCTGCTGAGCTGGGTGTCTCAGCTGGGCCTGCTGCCTCGGGAGCCCAAACCAAAAGCCACAATACCCACTTAGCTCCCCGCTCCTGATCTCAGCTCAGGCCCCAACGCGGCAGGCCCTTCCTTCCTGAGCCATCGAACACCAGAGGAAGGGAGGGAAGGAGAGCTCAGAGCTGTTTCAAGTCCCAGATGCATACAGGGACACCTCATGTTCTTCCCACTTCCCTTCCCAGCAAATAACTCTTTGTCCCCACTACTCTGCTTGGAGCACTTCTGAGTAGAAAAGCTCCTCCAAAGATAGGAAACCAGCTTGCTTCTAAAGAATGACCCGTCGTCATAAGGCACAGAGCCCCTAAATACTTGTTCTAGAGAGAGTGCTCAAGCCCCAGGCAGGAACATAGCCATAGATTTGCTTTGAAGGCGGGGAGGGGAGGACTGGGAAGATCCTTTTGGAGGTCTGCTGTGTTCACCCCAGCAGGGGAGGCCGTCAGACAGCCCAAGGAATACAGACACAGTGACCTCTATCAGAGGACAAAGTCGAGGACCCCCTAGGAGGTACACAGGAAAGAAAGCTGATGCCTGTGGAGCACACAAGCAGTCCCTTCTGGCCCAGAATCACACCTGCTCAGTGCGTTTCTGACAGGAGAATCCACCCAAACAACCCTCCCAAAGCCAGCTGTCAGTTCACAGACGCACTTACCTCCCAAGTCTTGGATGAGTCAGCTTCCCTGGGCCTTGCTTCTCCCGCCTGCACCTCCCAGATGATTTGTGAGGAGACGGTCTCCATGACTGGCCAACAGCTTCACCTCCGAATCAGACCTGGAGAGCTCAGTCCCAGCTAGCTATTCCATGGGTCTGCAGAGGAAGACAGCGTTCTTGGAGTTCATGAGTGGCATCTGCCTTTGCTGTGGAAGGACAGAGAGAGAGAGAGTGCAAGCATTTAGCTCTCTTACATGCCAGATCAACCCATTTTGTTTCACAGATGTGGCAACTGATGCCCAGGGAAGTCAGGTGAGCCTACGTAAGAAGGTTACACATAAGGAGAGAACATCAAGCATTTAAAAATCATCATGCTAGAAGATGGCATATTTCAATCCTCAAAGTACCCTGGATTTGAAAATTACCTTTGAGAGAGCGGCACGAACCTATAAGGGACACATTGGGCAGAAGATGGAGCTCAGAACGTGAAGTCACGTTCCGGCTTACAGAGAGAGCCGGTGACAAAACCAGGATGAAAACCCAGGCCAAACTTCCCATAAAACCACCTACTCATCAAGCTGGCATTCTACCCACCCATACTGACAGCCCAGAGCTGCAGAGAGCATTGGAGTTCTGACACGGGATCTGGGGGTGATGGGAAAATATGCACAGAGAATTAGCCCTGACAATTTGCTTGTGGGAAAACCCAAATGCCCTTTGCATCTCTTCTGAGACTTGGAAGTGGAGGCAGCTAGCAGAGAAGACACCATCACCACCGGGACCCCCTGACCTCACTCCCACAAGGACTTTCTGGCCAGCTGATACTACTCATTTCTCTAATAAGTGGCCAACAAAGTTTTTCAGTACGTACAATGAACAGAAGTCACAGCAGACACAAATTAGGTGGTAATTGTTTGCTTTTCCAAAGGACTGGTTTTTTTTTTTTCCTTTAGCACAGAGTTCCTATAAACAACCAGAGCCCTTCTACTAGAATGCGAATCCCATTCCCAAAGGTGGTACGTGGATGGCACACCAGCCTTGCATAAAATACCAGATGAATGGTCGTGTCCAGTCTAAACCCCAGACCCACCCCAAAAATGACCCGGGTGGTAAAAGGACCATGGCCACAGAAAGGATGCCAAGGAAATTAGGCATGGCCTATCATGTGCTTAGACAATCCACAAAAGGGAGACTGGGAAAGCTCTGGTCCTTGTCAAAACTCAGCTATAAACATTCATTCCACAGGTAAGGATGGAGCACCTACTGTGTGCAAGACATCATGCTAAGCACGGTATGAAACAAGAAACGGAATCAACAAGTTTCCTGCTCTCCCAGAGCTTATGGTGTGGGGGGAGGGGCATTATCAAGACAACTGTCAATCAGAGAGCCATATTCATGAATGCCTAACTGTAAACTCAGCTAGGGACTCAGAAGGAAAGCAACTCTGGTCTAGGAGAGCTTTTCCTAAAGGCATGGGAGCTAGCCTGAGGGTCAGGGAGGGCTTTGCCAGCCGTAACCACTGAGCTGACGTCCAAGGTGACCGTGAACCGGGCAGACCCAAGGAGAGCAGAAAGTAGTCCATGAAGAGGTGAGACCGCGTGTCAGGGCTCTGGGGTAGGAAAGAATGGGGTATGCCTTGAGGCAATGGAAAAAGGTAGCAGAAGTGGCTAGGAAGCTGAGAGCAGAGGGCAGCATGACCGTGAGATAAGGGCTCCAAGGTCACACCAAGGAGTTGTTCTACAAAGGACAATGGGATGCCACTGGAAGCTTACACAGGTGAGTGCAAGGGTCAGCCTGCATTTCACAGAGCTGGCTCCAGGTGCTGTCTGGAGAACAGACCAGGAGGGCAAGGTCAAAGGGGGTGGGGAGCTAGCATGCTGCAGGTGAGGGACAAAGGCAGGCGCGCTAGGGGACGGCTGCGAAGATGGACAGAAGTGGATGCATGGAGTCAACGGCTGTAGGACATCAAACCAACAAGACTCAGGGCTGGATCCCACCAGGGGGCTAGAGAAGGCTGTGCCAGAGGCACCTCCCAGGTGGCTGGCTGCAGGACTGAATGGATAGAGATCCATTCCTCGAGATGGGGGGCCCCGGAGGAAGTGCGAGGTGGGTGTGCTGGGGTAGCAAGGTCAGAGAGCACCTTGGACCCCTCTAACATGGCCACATGGAGACTGGAGCACAGCTGAGTACACAGTCCCAAGGGAGGAGACTGGAACGCACGGCAGCGTGGCCCCTTCCAAGGGCTGGAAAAGGACAAGTCCCCAGACGTTCTGCTTCCCTCCTCAGCACCCCCTCACTTCTTCCTCCTGGATCTCCTCATACACTGATTTCACAGGGAGATTGCAACATAGAGCTGCTGGCCACGGAAGTCAGACATCTTACATGAGCAAAAGCTCAATCTTTTTCCCCTAAGGAAACAGCAAGAGAAAATAAGCTTCGAATCTGGTGAGGGGGATTAAGTGTAGACGCACAGGAGGACTTCCCGGCTCTGAGGGTTTGATGTTGGAATGCATTAGTAAGCAGGAGTCTGGGCTCTCCCTCCCCTGAGGTCTCTGAGATTGGGGTGGATTGCTGTCTTTCGGGGATGCCTGGAAGGCAGGCCTGCCAAGAAGCAGGGATTGGACCTGATCAAGCGCTGAAGCTCCGTGGGCCCAGGTGACTAAGCCCCAGTCACAGGAACCCTACCTACCAGGTAACAATTGTTCCATTCACCAACAACTCCCCCTGTGCCAGCACCGAGCTCTGGGGCTTCAGCAGCCCTTCCTCTCATTCTCACAACAACGCCCCTAGCAGCTCAGGGCGTGGGAGCTCTGAGTGAAAGAGAAGCTCAGAGAGGTTAGGTAACCTATGTGAAATCACACAGGGAGAGGGATACTCTGCTGGGATTTGAAATGCTGATTGACACCAAAGCCCACACTTCCTTCCCCCTCATCTTCCACCCTGTCCCTCCTCTTTTCCTTTCCCAAAATACAGTGGACATATAATACAGTATCTGTTTCAGATGAATCACAACATAGTGATCTGACATTTATACACATTACTCAGTGCTCAGAACATAAGTGCAGTTATCATGCATCGCTACACAAAATTAATACAATATTACTGACTATAGTCACATCCCCACGGCTTATTTATCTTATAACTGTAAGTCTGTGCCCTTCAGTCCCCCTCACCTGTTTTGCCCATTGCCTCCCACCCCCCACCCCTCTCTGGGGCCTTTCATTCGATCTGAGAACAGCTGGTATGAAAGTGTTCTTGGAAATGTTCATGACATGGATTCCAGGCAGGGTAAAGAGTTTGTGGAACAGCATTTCAGTACCAATTAGAGCATAGATATATAAGTTCTAACAAATATATTAGACAACTGTAGCCACAGAAGGAAACTGCTGCTCTTTCCCAGAAGAAAAAAAGAAAAAAAAGAAAAGGGCGGGGCGGGGAGAAAAACATTGGAAGAAACAGAGCCATGTAGAAACGGACGAAAGATTAAGCACTGTACCTAGTTCAAAGGGTACGTGTTTTAATGTTCGTCGAAGGGCTGCAGCCATTTCCCCAGCATTTTGGGAGGGATGTTAGCTCTCCCAACCTCATAAAGCAAGAAATTTATATTGATTCGTAAGAACTTACATATGTTCTTGTTCTCTCATACGATACACAAGTAACCTCCCTGTTTGTCTTTATGTCTTAGGTTCCTTTCTAGAAATTCAATGTTAGTAACCTAGTTTCCTGAATCACTCACATCCACAATTTAAAGCAAAACTCAAAGGATCGAGGAAGTGGCTGCCCAATTTTACATTCCGCTCTCTAGGACTGACAGTGTTACCCCATCCGGCGAGCGACAGGAAGCGGGACCCCCCCCCAAAGGGAAGCAGGTCTGCCCCGGGCTCGGGGGCTCACCCACAGTGGAGGCTGGTGAATGTGAGCCCTCCTGGGGCGTCAGAGTTCCTGTGGCCTCTGCCTCAGCCAACACCTGCTGCCTTCCGTCCAGGGCCCTCAAGCCAGCGAGCACCGCCGGACCTTTGCTTCATGAGGCCCTAAGCCTCAGGGGGCAGCCCGGCACCCAAACAAGACAGCCCCATGGGAACCCAGCCGCACCCCTTCTAGGGATCACGCCCCCTCAAGAGGCAGCTCCACCCTTATTCCAGACGTTTCCCTGACCCACTTCCATGTCGCATCGATACACAAAGGTGCCCACTGCGAGGCTCCAGAAAAGCAACTGGTTTAAATGAGCCCATGCCACCCAAAGTCCACTCATAGGCCCTGTAGTGTGGAGCAGGGAAACAGAGCCACACGGAGCTCCCTGCCAGAGCTCAGTGTCAAGGGCATTGCCTTTCAAACACGTTTTTTTGTGCCCTTCGCCCTCTACTGTGGGTAAAGAGCACCCGGAAAAAAAAAACAAAAAACAAAAACGGAGAAGCATGTGGCCCTGTCCCCAAATAGAGGCAGAGGGGCCAGCTCTGGGCCATCCCTGCATGTCACCCCATCCTTCCCTCTGTGTCACCCTCACACAACAGGGCAACAGGGGACCGGCTTTGCTGGAGGAGCTGTCTGTGCAGGGACTTTAGACCTCATGATCAGAGAGGTCTGTGGGCTGTGTCTGGGGCCCCCAGGAAGAGACTTCTCCAGGCCAGGGCTGGGAGATCGGCTACCCCACCTTCTCCGTGAACCAGGCATCCATTCCTTCCTGAAAACAGGGCCTCTGAAGCCCCCACTTTGGACTCCGCAGCCTTTCTCTCCCCCCCGCCCCGCTCCCCAAGTTGCCCAGCTATGCCAGCAAAGCATGTAGGGGGGAAGAACGGCGCTCGTATTTAATAACCCTCAAATCTGGCTCCCCACACGGCTATTGTGAGGCAGGTTTAACCAGCAATTACGGCGGGACCTCCTTCCTCCTCAGCAACAATCTAGGCCCTTAATCCAGCTAAGACCCAGAGAGTCTAGGGTTCAGCTCGCAGAGATGAAGGGACCAGCTTAAGCAGGGCCTGTTCCGGACCGGGGGAGCTGGAAGGCAGACAAGCACTCTCCAAAATGTGCTCCTTGCCAGCAAGAAAATAAAGGGGGTGGGGACACAGGACAGGCAAAGAAGGGGCTCCCTGGCTGAAGTCCCCATGATAGCCGGCCTTCCCAAGAATTCACATGGAAAGCTGGCACAAATGTTCAGATTAAGAATTGAGAAAGCAAGCCAACAGGCCCCACAGAAGCCCCGAGCGTGGGCTGAGGCCAGGGAGAGGAATGGCTCTTCCTGGAGCCCTGCATCCTGGGCCCCTTATCTGACAGGAGATGATCCTAATGCCTCAGCTCCATACTCAAGCCGCCTACCATCTGGCTGGAGGAGAAGATAAGCTTCCACAGGGGAAACGTTGCTGGGAAGACAGGACTGGATTATAGGAAGAAGCTTAAAACTCTGCCCCAAGCATGCCCTTTGCATTTCCACCCCCTGAACCTTTGTTCCTGCTAGTTCCCCCACCAGGCCTGCCCTGCCTCCTCGCCCCAGTCTCGCTCCTGCTCTGGAAGGCCCAGCTTCCCCAGAGCTCAGTCCCCCACGACAGCACCCATGCTGTACTGAGTGCAGGACATGGGATGGAGGCTTCTCTAATGAGTTTGCAGCCCCTCCGGGCCCTGCAGGGCAACTAGGGTCTGATGGGTCACCACCTGCCCTGCTCCCCAGCCTTTCAAGCCTGGATTTTCTCATCTGAGTTTTCTGAGTAGTGTTTGGTTCTGCTTTATCACAAAACAATAACAAAAACCATTTGTTGTCAACAATCATCTTGGATAAAGGTCTGATTTTGTCCTAAAGAGGTACAGGGATCCAAGGCAGCACTAAGTGAGTCCCTCAGGTGCTGTGTCAGGTGCACGCGCACACACACACGCACACACCACACCACAGCGTGCGCGCGCGCACACACACACACACACACGTGCGTATTTGCCCAGATTTTGAAGAACAATGGCTTTGGAAATCACAGACCTGGATCTATATTCCAGCTTCCCCATGAAGCGACTGCGTGACCCTGGGCAAGTTATCTCATCCTCCCATTCTTAATTTCCTTATCAGCGGGGTGACAATCACAATCGTACCAAGTTTAGGGGGTTGTTGCGATGACTAAATTGCATGAGCTCCATGGAGTCATTCTCCGAGTGTGGACCTGGGACCCCACAGCATGACCCATGACTCGGCAACAGTCAGCCCCGTGCACAGCACCACAGGTCGATATGGGAGCTATGCACATAAAGGCATCCATTTCTTGAAGCACTTTTCAAACAGGAAATCAAAAATATAATTATCAGCTCATCAGAAACTTGGTGACAGTCTCTCCAGGACTCCGTTTCTCTAGCTACACAGAGGCTAAGTAACAGGTGCCGTGAGCTACAGCTTGAAGAAGTGCCCCTCTGTCTCCCCGCAGCACCTGCAGGCTGGGCGGAGGCCTCCGTACCCCTCCAGCCTTAACTGGGACCTCCCCCTCCTCCCAAGGAGAGGGCCCTGACGGACTTCCGCTCCACAGAGTCTGGCTGGACCATGCACCTACACCAGCCACATCTGCAGCCAGAACCCTGCTGAGCCCCAGGCTCATGCTGACAGGTAGAAATGAGGAAGCACAGTCAGACAAAACACGAGGGGAAAAGGAGTGTTGCTTCTGGAAAAGCATTTCATAGAGAAGTCACGGGAGCCACGGCCATTCCTGCCGCTCAGCTTCTGGTTCTCAACAGATTACCTGAAAGTGAAGAGCCCTGTGGGTTCCTCTTGGCTTCCCGAAGATAGGTCTAAGTTCACACTGCCTCAGTGCTCGGCACAACGCCTGGCAAGCATAGGCTCCCGATCAATGCTGATAAGGAATATACTTGGGGATCATCAAGCCATATTCTTGGTAAACCGCACCCCCGACTCCCATTAAACTTCCTTGCTTCATCCGATCCCGCGAAGCTCCTATCCCCACTGGCCTGCCACGGGGCCTGCCAACCGGCTTGAGTGTTACTGGTTTGCCTTCACTAAGCTACTAGCCTCAATGACGGTTTTCACACAACAAGGGAACCAAGCTCAGCGCCACCTCGGGACCTTTGCATACGCTAGTCTTGCCCTCTCTTGTGTTTTGTCTGACTGTGCTTCCCCATTTCCAATAAACTGTTAGTTCCAGTGACTCAGGACCATGTCTGTCCTGCTTACCCCTGTATTCGTAGGACCCAGCACACTATAAATCCAAACTAAATCTTTTTTAGAATGGGTAGGTGATTAAGTGAATGAGTTCACAGAGAAAAAGACCAAAAAGCAGTAGTAATAGTAATCCAAAATGAATGAAGACAGGGGCAGCATTCCGCAGTTGTGGGAGGTATGGGGTACTGGCAGGACAGGTCCCTGCCTTCCTCAGGGAGGCTGGCTGAGGGCTGTCAAGACTGCCACAGAGGCTTTGCCCCTGGAACAGGCAAAGGGTGGCACTGGAGGGTCTTCCAGATCAGCAGTGACATTCTGCCTTGCTTGTCACCAGTACTCCACAATTGGGCCATCTCAAACAGCCAGTGGGCCATGACCATTGTGTGCAGCCTGGGGGCTAAGCCCTAAAGAAGGAGACCTTCCTCTTCCCAGCCAACCTGTACCTTCTCCAAGGCCGTTGTGAGTGAGGGCCCATGGCAGGGGATGGGGAAGGGCATCCTGGAGAGGGAAGGAGCCACGGGCACCAAGCTGGCTCCACCAAGAGGCTCCTACCAGGAGCCTGGTCTCCTGTGCTCCCTTCTGGAAAAACACACCTTCCTGGGAGACTTGAGTTCTAGGGGTAGAGGGGCACTTAAAGAGAACATTGGACCCTCCACCCCACTCCCGAGGATAGATCCCAGCCAGTGCTTCCGGTCTGTGAGTTTCTCTAGGCAGATGTGTGCCAGACTGGGCTGGACTACCCCTGGAACATTTGCCTTTCATGGGAGTCTGAACTTCTCCTTCCCTGACTTATATTTGAAACAAGCCATGATGGATGGTCATGCTTATAGGAAGACTAACAGCTGGTCATCATTTATTTATGCAAAGAACCCCATGCAGGCGGAGTCTTTGACATACAACACGGCCAACTGACAACCATTCTGCTACCATGCACAGGCCAGCTGCGTGCGGCTTCCCACTAAACTAGAACCCTCGCCTCCAGAGCTTCTCATGCCCATGAATGCCATACACAAGAGGGGATGAGGAGGAGAGGTTCTCCCAGTCCCTCTCCCTGTCCTCACTCCCTCTGGGGCCTTAAGCCACGGTATTTATACAGCAGGCTCTGACTGCTCGCTGCCAGCGAGGTCCATTAGTGGGATGTAAATAGCTCTCTGCTCTTCAAAGACCGGGTGAGCCATTCTGTGAGGTCTGAGTCAGCCCCGCCAGGGTCTTGCATTTCCAGCCTTATTCATCTTCCTGATAACTTCCATAAAGGGCTAACCCGACTTTTTGGTATGCGGGGCCTGCCAACAGCACCCCAGGGGGATTTTCACAAGAAATTGGATTTGCTGAGCTCCTACTGTATGCACAACTCCATTCTGGTCACTCCAGGGAGAGAAAAAGAACACACGTTCACTGGTTTCAAGGAAACAAGACATGCATGGAAATGAATGACTATGGCTCAAAGCACAAGGAACTCTAAGAAACCAAAGTGAGAGTGCCCTTGGGCAGGGCAGGGGGGCAAGCACATGGCCCTTGCTGTCAGAGAGACTGGGCTTTGAATCCTAACTCTGCCTCTTTGTAACTGTGCCCTGGGACAAAGGCTTGAACCCTCTGTGCCTCTGTTTCCCCATCTGTAAAGTGGAGACAGGACTAGTTAACAAGTGTTCAATAGACGATACGATTAAATAGTATATGGAAAGCACTTAGCACAATGCCTAGCAGAGAGTAAGCGCTTGAGAATGATCAGCAGCAGTTTCCTGGAGGTTTACTGGAGGGAGAGAGGGACACAGATCCATTCCCTAGCTTGTCACCCTGCCCTTGTGGGGTGGTGACCCTGGCATATGCGGCCTCTCTGGCCCGGAGTCAGAGAGGAGGAAAGGACCAGTTACCAGTCTACCAGTCAACCAACCATGGACAGAAAAATCCATTTCCAAGAGCCATTCAATCTTCCAGAATAGAAGAGTCCAAAATCCCATAGCAAATTAGCCCTGTGGAGAAGACTACCCAAAAGAACAGGGCCAGACAGGCCTTGGTCTGGGGGAGTCCTGTCACTCAGGGAAACTGGGTGTGAGCCACAGCCGTGGATCAGGACAAGGGAGTAGGGGTGCAGGGAGACACCGCGCTTGTTGGCAGCAATCCCCTTGTCCTATCTGCAGGGACTGCCTGGAGGAGAGGACTACAGGCCTTGTACTCTGACAGGAGACCGTCCCTGGCTTCCATCTCAAGGGCTTTCCCACCCTTCATCTCAGGATACCCTCACAGCCACCCTGTGGGGCAGGTGCAAAGTATAAGAGCGTCATGTGCAGTTTACCAAGGAGAAATTGAGGATCAGAGAGGCTCAGTGATTTTCCAAGGTTACACAGCAAGGCAGGGGCAAGCCTGGAACTCGAACCCATCTTCCAAGGCCTGATCCCATCCTCACAGCCAACCTCACATGACTCCCCATAGCCACTAAACACCAGGACATTCGGGGAGTTAAAATGTCTATGTAACCCAGAGAAACTTTGAACCACGCAGGAGATCCCCGTGAAAGCCAATGACATATCGCAGACAGCAACTTCCCAGCTGTTGCCAAGATGGCAAGAGAGTTCCCTGGGTGAAGACAACATTCTTAAGGCGGAAGCAACTTAAGTTCTTGCCAAGATAGAACAGCAAGATGAACCGTAACATGTCCACACTGTGGTATACCATCAGCCACAAGAAAACCAGAAGACTGCTCCTGAGGAAGTGGCATGGAGAGGAGGCTGAGGAGTGAGAACCACGAGCTGCTGAGTGAGGCATGATGGATGAGCACAGCATGTTTAAAAAAAAAAGCAGTGACAACAAAAACCTCATATTGTCTCTGGATTCATGAACACATATGCCAATGTACTGGAAAACATCTGGCAAAGTCCACATTCCACCAATTACTGTCCACATAGCCCCTGCAGATCCCCTCTCCCCTGCTCTGTGCCCCGGAAGGCCAGCCTGTATGGAGGGCCACAGATGACTTGCTGGGCCACCCAGCCAATGGCGGCCACCAGCAGGAGACCCAAGCAATGGAAGAGAAGGACACTGGATTATTAATTCTCCTAGTTCCCATTAGGAGGTCTCCAAAAACTGGCCACATCCCTCAACCAAAGGTCATAGCTTCTCTCAAGGTGTCCCACCCTCTTCTCCCAGGTATTGGTTCCTGGGCCCTAAGAGGGGGAAACACTTCCTGCTGTAGAAAGCCGGGGGTGTTGCTCTGTGCTTCCTGGATTCCCCTTAACCTACAGAGTGTCCCTCCATTAAAGTCTCCTCATATTACACTAGTTAGAATGTGCCATCTGTTTTCTCCTAAGATAAAACCAAACTGGTGACAGTGGTTGACTACAGGGAGTAGGGAGAAAGGGGTGAACCCCAACATCTGAGGTTTAGTGATCTACTGTGACTTTAACCTCTTCAGTAATTACCTACTGTGTACTTAGTTCTTGGTACAGAAAGTTCCAAGCACATGAAAAATAGAGAAAATTTTCGAACGAGGTCCCAGGTATCCATTACCCAGGTTCAACAGCCAGTTCATGACCAAGGTGGTTTCATCTATGGGCCCAGCCACTCCACACCGCCTTACTGTTTTAAAGCAAATCTAAGACATTATATCATCTGTGAAGTTTTAGAAAAACTAGATTTCAGTATTTCCTGGATGTTTAAAAAGTCATTTAAAACAAAGGAATTCTCAAAGCTAGAACTTTTGAGGGTGAGGAGACCCTGTCCTTGTTTTTAGTTTGGACTCAGGTCAAGGCTTTCCTCACTCTCCCATTTGTCCTAGTAACATGGCTCGGAGGCTGATCTGTGGCTGTGCTGGCCCCTTCGGTGGGCTGGGGACTTGACTAGTCCTGGACATCCCTGTCAACTTGTCCTACATGGGGAGGAACTCATGATTACAGAGAACTACAGCAATACCTCCCACTGACCATCAGCTTTAAAGTTCTACTTAGACTAGTTTTCTGGGTTTTCTTTTATTTTTTAACTTTTTACAGAAGTACAACTTTATGTTTGTGGGCTTCATTCTATATTATCGCGTAGACTATTCTTTTTCATTGCAGCATAGTATTCCACTGCATGGATGGATGGATGGATGGATGGATGGATACACATATAACACACATATGTTATACATACATACATATATATACTGCAATTCATTTATCCATTCTACTCTTGGCAATGGCAATCTGGATCATTTCCAGTTTGGAGCTATTAAAAATATTGTTATGGGCAATCTAGCCCATTTGTGATGTTCACATGCATGCATTTCTGTTGGGTATATACCTAGAATGGAAAGGCTGAATGAATCCTAAGAAGGCATACGTTTGACCTTGGTACCTACCAACAGTTGTCCAAAGCATATGTCATTTCTGGTTATCAACATCCTTGTCAACACCTGGCTATCTTCTGGGTTTGTTTTTTTTTTTGTTGTTGTTGTTCTACTTTTGTCATTCTGGTAGATGTAGTCTATCTCATCATGGTTTTAACTTGCATTTCCCTGATGACTAATGAAGCTGAACACTATTTCTTGTTTCTTGGCCATTGGATATTCTCTTTCATGAAACATCTTTCCTAGTCTTTTGTACATTTTTCCAGTGCGTTATCTCCTTTTCCCTATCAATTTGCAGAAGTTATTTATATATTCCAGATGCAAGTCATTTGTGAGACGTAGGTTTTAAAATATTGTCTTCCATGTTGTATACTGCCTGTTCCCCTTCCTAATGGTGTCTTATGATGAAGTGTTAAGTTTAAATGGTCTAATTTATCAACTTATTTTCTTGTACGGTTAACAGTTTTTATGCCTTGTTCAAAAAATATTTGCCTACACTTCTCTCGCTTTTTATGAACATTCCTTCAGGGGAAAAAAATATATTGGAAATTGAGTAAGAAAACCCCTAGGAAACCATTAATGGAAACACCAAATCAACAACTCCAAGAAGCAATCGATATGTCGTTGCCTCATTAGAAAGACAATCTCCTGATTTTTGTGATGCCCTTGTTAGCAACCATTTGGAAGAACTCACCTGAAAAGGTGGAGAGAGAAAGGCCAGCCTGAACTTATCCCCATCAAGAAAAAAAATGTAAGAGTTCAGAATATTTCTTTGTGTGCTTAAAAAAAAAATACTGAAAACCAAATGCTATGCCAATGACCAGGCAAAAAAGATGAAAGCAGGGGGTGGTGGAGGGGGGAAGGGGTCTTGAACCATATGAATAATAGGGAAAGGCCAGCACTAAAATTGAGATACCTTCAGGATAGGTGTGTGGTTTTGTTTTTCTGGGGATTTTTGTGGGCTTTTTGTTTTTTTTTTCCAATTTTTATTTAAATTTTAGTTAACAGGGGTAAGAAGAGCAATTCTCTTTCTATAGAGACCTCCTCTCTTCCAGGACAGGTCTGCATTCTAACCTATATGAAAAGACCCCCAAAAAACTTCCACCATGGGGAAGTTTCCCACTGAAAATAATAAATGTAAACACAACTAGCAAACTTAGTGATCTTACCACCAAATACATTAATCCAAATGATTTTAAAAGCATTTGTAAAAAAAAAAAAAAAAAAAAGCATTTGTTGAAATGGTAAAAATTCCTTTGTAGTCAGCAATAAGACTGTAAGGTAACGGTGACCTCCTAAATTCAAACAACTCCTCATATCTAAAAACCAAAGGGGAGGAAAAATGCTACCATCAAAAAGGGGGAAAAACAGAACAATCCACAAACACAAAACATCTACGTGTGATCCACACCTTCAGCATTGCTAGATGGGTAATATATGAACTTCAAGTGACACGGAAGCAGAGAGATGAGCACCAAGTTCCAACAGAGCACCTACCATTGATGCAAGTCTGTGGATACAGACAGGAGAAAAGGGAGTCTTATGGGGAAAAAGGAGAGGGGAGTAGAGAACATAGTTGAAACACAGATGCATCCCAGAAAGGAAAAGTCCAACCTAAACACAGGACAGTCCTCAAATATACCCCCCAAAGCTAAAAAGCCACCACGTGCAAAATAATGAACTTAGGTCTGAAACTCAAAATACTGGGTACAGGGAAGGTACCTGAAAGTGGGTAGGGTCAGAGGTGGCAATGTCAGAGAAGTGTGCTTCTGAGACAAGAAGGAAATAAACAAACATGTGGCAGTCAAGAAAAAAGAGAAACCAAAAATCCTGCAGAAAAAAACTAAGAAAAACAAAATATACCAAGCCCTCCCTCTCCCCACTTCCAGAACTACTCGTTCAGTAAACTGCAATTCACTATATCGACAGGAGAGGGCACCCCTGAAACAGAAACCCTCTCCACAATCGTGCCTAGGGGTGGGGCAAGAGAACAAAATCAGACTAATTTCATATTAAGCTCCCACAAGAAGAAAAGATAAAATAGAAGTCAAAACATTTTAGCTAATGAAAATTCTACCCCCAACAAAATCAACCATGAGGCAGAAGAAAACTATAAAGTGACATTTCAAACTGAATTAAATATTATAAAACAAGCATTTGAAGATTGAAAAAAATTACATTCACATAAAAAATCTAAGAACAGAAGAGGATGTAGAAAATCAACAAGAAATTAAATGAGGGTTTGTCAAACTCAGAGGACAAACTTTGAAGGAAAAGTCAAAACTGTTTCAGGAATAAAGACTAAATTACAAGGTACCCAAGAGAGAGTAGGTCCAAGTGAAAATCTAATAAAAGACATGGAGGAAAGATAATAAAACAACAAGATGAAAATGAGTTTTTAAAAAGTGAAAAGGATCAGAGAGAAAGTAGGTGAAATGGAAGGTAGGCAAAGAAGATCCAAGATATATATAATTGGAGTCCATGGAAACAGAAATGGTAAATAATGGAACAGAAATAATATTTAGAGATATAATCCACAGAAATAATATCTTAAATCAGCACACTGAAGAGGCCCACCGCATGCCTTGGAAAACTGATCTGGAATGATCAGGTCTCAGGTGTATCTTAGTAAGACTACCAGTCTCTAATGACAAAGAACAAAATGCTCAGGACCTCTAGGCAAAAATCATCAAATCCTTATTCAGGTAAGAGATGCAGGTTGGCATAAGACATCCTAAGAACAACACATGGAACAGGGCAGGAGTGGAGCTGTATTCTCAAGATTTAAGAAGAAAGAGTGCAGGCCAAGAATTGTTTATCCAGCCTTCATCCAACCAGGCTTTATCCTACCAAGAGAGAACTGGGAGAGCTTCAGCAAAAGGACTGATGGAGATCATTTAATATATTTAATTACAGAACCAAGAAAAAAAAAAACCAAGTGTGGGGTCAAAGTAACAGAAAAGTGGATAAACATTTCATGTTCTAAAAAGGAGTCCAGAATGTAACCTTAAAATGCTAAAAAGGGAAAAGCAAACTATGACCGGTGATTGTTGTTTAGGTTACAGGTGGGTTTCAAATGCTACCATTCAAAATGGGCCATCCAGATAGTACAAGTTTAAGAAAAGGAGGGATTAATGGCTGCATGAAAGGTATAAATACAAAGGTAAACACCAGATGAAAAACACAAACTTTTCTAAATACCAAAGGAATTTTTAGACGATGAAAATACATTAAACTCAAGGAAAGGACTTTATCAACATAATACACATAGTTCTATGCCCACCTTCAGGAATCTAGCACATTCTTTAATGGGAAAACACCACAGTTATTCCCCCTGCAGGAAGGAATAAGACCCAGGTGCCACTTTTCCACTACTAACCTTATGCTCCAAATATTAGCTAAAGCAATTAGACAGGAGAACAACAATAAGAGGCCTGAGAATTGAAAAATAAGTAAAGCCAAGTTTACTTCAGAGGACAGGATAATATACCTAGAGAACCAGAGAGGAAATAAAACCAACTCAGAATTTTTCAAAATCTTTGATAAACCAGAACTCTTCTACACTTTTAAAACTATTAAGGACCTCAAAGAGCTTGTGTTCATGTAGATTATATGTATTGATATTTAATGGAGTAGAAAATAAAGCTGAGGAAAATTTAAATGTTTACCAGTTTATGTATAAGTAAGAATAATGAACATCTTAACATAGATACTGTATTTTGTGAAAAATTAGCATTAACAAAAACTTTCAGTGATAAGGAGGACATTGTTTTACATTTTTGCCCATCTATTTGTTGTTGAGCATAATAGAAAGCATCTGGATTTTCATTCTGCTTCTGCATTCAATCTGCTACAATATCACACATTATGTAGATTCTGGAAAGCTCCACTGTACACTCAGGAGAGAATGAAAGTTAAAAGGGCAAATTATGTCTTAGTATTACTATGAAAATTGTTTTGACCTTGTGAATCCACTACATGGGTCTCAGACAACCCAAAGGAACTTAGGCCACATAATGAGAGCCACTGAATTAACTCCAACAATAAAATAACTCAGTACAGTGACAAGATGTAAAATTAACGGCAAGAGTCAACAACCCCCATAGACACAGATAATAATCAAATATAAAATACGACAAAAGAGAAGTGCCTCATTTACAATAGCAGTAGGGAAGATAAAATACTTATGAATAAACCTAAAAGGAATGCTGAAAACCAATATAAAGAAAACAAATGGAAAACATACCTCTTGTTCATGGTTGGGATGTCTCAATATTGTTAACAGATCAGCTCTCCCTAAGTTCATCTATAAATTTAGTATCGTCCTAATGAATTTTATTAAAAGATTTATTTCTTTAAGAGAGAGAAAGCTAAGTGCAAGCAAGGGGAGCGGTAGACGGAGGGGGAGAGAGACTCTGAAGCAGTCTCCTTGCTGAGCATGGAGCCCCGTACCAGGCTTGATCTCATGACCCTGAGATCATGACATGAGTGGAAACCAAGAGTCAGATGCTCAACTGACTGAGCCATCCAGGTGCCCTTTCTGATGAAAATTTAAAGAGTTACTCTCATGTAGCTACACAAATTGATACTAAGTTTCCTATAGAAAAATTAACATGTATATTTGAATAGGTAGACCATCAATGAAAAAATGAGCCCTATCATATATTTGTAAATATTATAAAGCTGTGATCATCAGAACAGTGTGGTATTGGCACATAAAGAGGCAGAGAGACTAATGGAACAAACTGCAAAGTCCAGAAATAAGCCAAACTCCATGTGGAATTTTAGGGTATCATAAAGGGGCCATCAAAAAACACTCAAAGATGTTATGATAAAGAATACTGACACACTAGATAGACATTTGAAGAATATAAAAATTAGATCCATTCCTTCCATCACATACAAAAATAAATTCCAAATAGACTAGAGATCTAAGTTTGAAAAACTAAATTATACTAGTATGAAAAGAAAAAAATGAGTGCATTATGTAAATTGGGTGTAACAAAGCTTTCTAATTATGAGTCAAAATTCTGATGAAACCAAGAAAATTCTTCATTTTGACTGCAAAAAATTTTTTTTAATTTTGCATGGCAGGAAAAACAACAACCATGGGGTGTCTGCGTGGCTCAGTTGGTTAGGTGTCTGCCTTCAGCTCAGGTCATGATCCCGGGATCCTGGGATCGAGTCCCACACTGGGCTCTTAGCTCAGCGGAGAGTGTGCTTCTTCCTCTCCCACTGCCCTTGACTCCTGCTCATTCTCTGCCCCTCTCTCTCTCTCAAATAAGTAAACAAAATCTTCAGAAAAAAATACAACCAACCAACCAAACACCACAAGCAAAATCAAAAGGCAAACATCAAACTGGGAGAAAATATTTACATCTATCCCAGATAAAGGGCTAATATACCTTTAAAAGACCCCAAAGTCCTATAAAAAAGGGACCAAAGACGTTATCGGGCAATTCACCAAAAAGATACGAAAATGCGTCTGAAACCTACCAAAAAATGTTCCCTTTGACATATCACCAAGGAAATGCAAATTAAGATTTCACTGACATACTGCTCTTCACTGATCAGATTGGCAAAAATTCAAAATGTTGATGACATACTCTATTGGTAAAGCTGTAAGGAAACAAGTTGTCCCATACGCTGCCAGTAGGAATGTACATTACAGGATCCCTCGAACAAGGAATTTGGCAATAATAACAAAACTGCGGTATTTATTTGCCTTAACTCAAGCAATCCTACTTCCGAGAAATTACCCTAAATATGTAATACCAACAATAAAAATATACATACACCAAACATATTCATTGCTGCATCATACTGGAAACTACCTAAATTCTCAGAGGATACCAGTTGAAAAGAAACTGTACATACACAGAATGGAGGAATATGCTGCTGTTAAAAAAAGAATGGGAAAAATCTCTATGAGCAGAATGGAGTGGTTTCTAAAATATGAATATATATAGTATATTCCAAGGAATATATATAGTATGCTACTTTATGTGCAAAGAAGAAGGGAAAATAGGACAATACGCCCTTGTTTGCTGAGTTTTGCAAAGAAGAAACACAGGAAGAAAAAAATACATTAGTTCCCTCTGACAGATGGGGCACGAGACAGTAAAAGGGGTACAGGAAGGGATGACATTTCTCTTAAGAACACTTTTCTATAGCTTTGACTTTTGGAAGCATCTTCTTATTCTCCATAATCAAAACTAGAGCCATCAAGGTTGAGGGGAACAGAAACTACAACGGAAGCAAGTGAATTAAACAGTAAATCTAATTATGAGAAACCATCTGACAAGCCCTAATTGAGAACCAGGTTGAAGAGGAAAATAAAGTAACTTTTTAACACAGTACCTTGATCACATGCCTTCAATCTACAGGGGGAAAGAGCTGCAAACTGATCATGAACTCTCTTCATCAGCTTCATTTTCTTTCAAGTTATGGGCAGAGCAATTTGCAACTCTTTCGTATCTACAGGAAGATATGCATAGAGGTGGGAGACTGCTGGGAGCCAGGGTTCTCACTGTGGAGGAAGGGAGACTCCACTACAGGACCAGGAGAGGCAATTAGAAATATGGGGATGGAACTGGGCTGAGGGTAACAGCATGAAATCAGGAAAACATATATATATATATATATATATATATATACACACACACACACACATATATGTAAATTTTCAAATGTCTATATAATTTCCAATGTGTATATATTTTTATTTATATATTCAAACCTACAATGGATGAGCATGGGTGTGCATATAATATGTAGATCCTCGACTTGAAGAGGTCTAGAAGCAATGGCACTCTGGTAGCACTGGGCATACCCAGGGCCAGATCGTGGCTTTTAAATACCATTCTCTGATAAAAGGAACCAGAGTTCCTTAGCAAAATGCCCAACTGCAAGACTGGGGCAGGAAAGGTACTCGAGGTAAGCCAGAACGTCTGGTTAATATCAGAAAGGAAATTCCAAAGGCACGCTAGTGGTATGTCAGAAGGACACAGGAGCCAAGCTTGAAGTGTATCTCACTGGTGACATGTGGGACAATTTAAGCACCAAAATAAATAATGGTAGTAACAGATTATAAGCTGCTGAGTAAAACAGAAACCTAGGAGACCATACTGACAAAGCAATGGGAGAAGCAGTGGAGTAGAAGCAGGAGAAGGAGAGGAGGAGGAGGGAAAGGAAAGGCAGGTAGGAAGGAGGGAGGAAGGGAGGGCTTGCCCTTCCTCAAAGGAGAATGCCCTCCGGAACTGGGAAATCACTCTCTGACCAACACGAAGACTGGTTGGGGCAAGAATTATCAACGGGTGCTGAACTGGAAGGGGCGAAGTGTTCATTTTGATGAGGAGGAAGACATCTGCCCATCAAAGTGCCCCTCCCAGATTACTTATTAGTTACAAAAGGGAAGATCAGCTGTACAGAGTACACCCAGACATCTTGCCCAGGAAATCCCAGGAAACATCATCACCAGCGCGAGGTAGACAGAGCGTGTGTGCGTCCGGATGCCGTGTCCTGAAGGACCACAAAGGGCCGGCCCAGGAGGCATCGTCTGAATCTAGTCATGGGAAAGCATCTGCCAAACCCAACCTGAGGAGCAGCCTGCGTTCCAATCTGTTCTTCAACTAAACGTCAGCCCCGGGAAAGACAAAGGCTGAAGAACTGTTCCAAATTAAATGCTAATTAAGAGAGGGCCCTGGGACGCTTGGGTGGCGCAGTTGGTTGGACGACTGCCTCCGGCTCAGGGCGTGATCCTGGAGTCCCGGGATCGAGTCCCACATCAGGCTCCCAGCTCCATGGGGAGTCTGCTTCGCTCTCTGACCTTCTCCTCGCTCATTCTCTCTCTCAATGTCTGTCTCTCTCAAATAAATAAAATAAAATCTTTAAAAAAAAAAAAAAAGAGAGGGCCCTGATGGCTAAATGCAATATGTGATTATGGACCGTGCCCTGCACTGAACGGAAAAATCTGGAATAAGCCCTGTAGGGGAAGGTCAACAATGTACATTCAACCACTCAATGGCGGGAGTTTCCCAGTTCTCAAGGGGACTCCTGAAATCTTGATGTAGCAGATGCCCCAATCTGCGCTTCCCCAGTGACATGTCACCTTCAGTAATGAATAAGCACGTGTCCCCAGGGAGGCCATCCCCAGACTCGTCCGCTTTCATCTGCCCAGAGAGTACATAGGACTTAAATGTGCCCGGTGTTCTACAGGGCAGGGACTTGGCAAGAACACCCACAGGACCCCCTGGAGAAGCCTAGGCCATTGTGGGGGGCCTGGACTCAAAGGGTGGATGACTCCTCTTTGGACATGGTCCAAAAGGCAAAAACTCAAACCCTCTGCAGCAAGAGCTCAACGACCTGTGTAGTTCTGGCCTCAGCAAGGCCCTGCGGTCATCCTCCCAGTCCCGACCAGCCAACAGGAGCTGCCAGCAGCCAGCCCAGGGACGCAGCCAGCGCACACATGCAGCGAGGGCGGGGAAACGGGAAAGGAGTGATCATTCGCAGTGAGCATTCTTCTTCCTGCAGATTCATTCTGGATTATTGCGTCTGACACCAGTCATATACCAAGAATGGCTTTTTTGTGCAGAAAACAAAAGAAAAATGCAAGCGTGCTTTTGTTTTATGTTCTTAGAGACTTAGTCCGTTGGATTACATCTGGCACCAGCACGCCCACAGCTCCGTCGGATGGTGTTGGCAGAAAACAGGACAGGCCAAGCAAGGAGAGTGCATTTTCCATGTCTTCGAGTTGCTGTAGCAATTCCAGAATTTCACAACATTCTTTCCCACAGCCAGGTGAATACCGAGGGATTCTAGCAGGGCGCACGGGGATGGGGGAGAGACAGAGAAGAGGGGGCATGGAAATTCAGGGAGAAGGGCCTGAGAAGTATGACGATAGCTTTGTCATCTCCTTGAGTTCTTGCAATCTCCAAAAGCGTTTGTTCCTGGGCTCTTGAACCTCACTGGAGCTTGACACAAGGGCCACGGTTGCAGAGGTCTGCTCACGGAGTCAAAGCAATGCTCAGTTGCCTGTGCCAACATCACACAGAGTAGACAAGAAAGGCTGAATTTAATCTTTAAGATGGGGTGACACAACGTGCGGCCTCTCCCGGGGAGTAAGTGGCTAACAGCAAGGACACTCAACAACCAGAGCAAACACTGAGTGATGGCTTGACGACCAGCAACCCAATCAACTGTCTCCTAGCCCATTTTGTCTTGTCCTTCCCTTCCGGATGGACACAATGAGGCATTTTCCAACCGATCCTCACAGAGATTCTAGCGTTCTATCAGAAACTGCCTTATCAACCCCAAATCCCAAGTGCCCCGAGAGCCTCATCACCTCTCGCCTTTGCAAACCGGGGAAGCATGTGTGTCTTCCTGAACAGCTCAACCTCCCAATCCAGAAGGTTCCCTCTTAAAAGACACACATTTTCTCACCACATTTTCCACACACCACATTTTTCTCACTGCCCTCTGGAACATGTTATCCCGGGAGAGTGAGAGTTTTAAAACCAATGAACTGGTAGCAGCTGGGGAGGAAGACAGAATGACTTGGGAGTCGTTCTGCCTCGCCCCAGACAGGGTCATTTCCTAGCCACATGTAGGAAATGTCGAAAACTAGCTAGGTGCCCCTTAAAGCTGCCTGGGATGAAAGGCGAGCAGCCGCCATCCCAGTTCGGTGACAGAACAGAATTCCTGCCGAGAAACTGCTTTCTCTGTTTGCCACAACTCTGAAGAAAGCCTGGAAATTCCAGGTGCATAAAACTGAGGAAACAGCCTACGACTCGGTCACCTGCCACCGTCCCGAGACATCCGCAGAGGCTAGAGCAATGGCTTCAGCACAGTTAGCAACCGCTGGGGGCTGGAGAGGGGGGCGGTGGACATCACCTAGGCACCTTGCAAAACCATTTCTGCTTGCACCTGAAGGTGAGAGTCGAGAATCCCAGAGCCCCCCGCACGCTCAGCCCCCAAACAATTCTCTTGGTTGAGCAGCTTCAAGCTTTGAAGGTCTCATAAGGCTCCTCACCAGACATGTTACCCCAAATCTCCCAAAGCTGCTGTCTGCTCTGATTTTAGAACATTATGTGGCCACATTAAAAAGTCAGTCTATCGGAATTCCTCTGGAGAGCTTGTGAATGGGGGACAGGGCAGCCAGCTGGCTGGTGGCCATTCTCAGGACAAAGGCGGGAGCCCACGGTGCCAGGTGTGTTTAAAGTTTGTCTTACCTTTGGTCCCCCAGGACCTGTGTACCTGACAGTATTGTGGGAAGGTGTATTCAGCCAATAATGTATTTCTGTCAGAGTGGCTGGAAATAAAAGGGAGGTGGATGGGAGGGAGGCTGCTTTTGTGCTCGGGGTAAATAACCAGCTGGCTAGGATTTTTTTTTCTTCTTTTCTTCATGTTCACACTGGAGGTTTATGCACTTCCCCAGCATTCCTTCTTCTCCATAAAAATGTGAGTCCCGGCTAAGGAGGATTTCTGTCCCTCCCTTAGCTGGCCAAACTGAGCGATTACAGTGAGCCCCTCAGCAGTTCCCGAAAGCCCAGACCTGGCGTAACGAGAAGATTTCTGACTATAGGGCATTGCTCTGTACAGAGCTGCTCCAAAGGCAGTCGGCACCCAGGAGGAAACACGCCAGAGAATTTCTTCTCCATTAAATTATGAGGTGAGCTGAAAAAACACAACTAAATCACCCCTAGTCCAAGGCTCACATGAGCCCCTTGACTAAGAAAATAACTTTTCGGGGCTGGGCTCTCAGCAGCCATTTGGCCAAAGACCAGAGTCCCTGCTCCACGGTTTCAGAGACCAGGAGGGAAGAACATGTTGGCGTTAGATGGGCCAGGAGACCATCAGCTGGAAACAGGCATTCCCTGGCTTTCAAGGCAGACCCCCTCTACAGGGTGGGGAAAGGGCATGGGGCTAGGACAGAGGTCAGCCAAATGGAAACACCTTGACCTGTGCTGGCCAGATGAGGCGGCCAGAGTGGTCCCACCATGCCACTGTGAAGCATCAAGATGGATGATGGCCTTCTGGTCCTCAGATGCCGTGCTTAACGCTCGTGCAGGCTGCAGGCGGGTGGGGTTGGGGGTGACGCAGGCTTTGTGTACAAAACTACCACAGAATGAAAGAAACATTGCATCTGCAGCTGGGCCATGGGCCCCTCTGTAGGCCAACAGCAGCTGTGACTCTTGCCCCCTCCCTACCCCCTCCCCTGGCAGGGCCTCAGGGGAAAGCCAGCTCTAGGTCCCCTCCCCAAGACAGGAATGAAAGCGGTACCCCCACACACGGCCTCTGCCTTTGGGGCTACTGAACCACATGGAACGTTTGCAAAGGCAGGCCAAATCCATTCCCAAGACTCGGTCCTTTTGGGACCCGGAAAGAGGTTTACTTTCGCCCCCAGATGGTTCAGAAATGCAAGGGCTACACGGCTTTGTACCCAAAATACCCAAAACAGCCACCAAACCAGAGCCCTGCTTTGTTCAAGACTACCTCATGGAGCTCTTGGCAAGGGGGACGGCATGGCTGCTTATGATGGGTTCCCAACATGAGGGCCTAGGAGACCACCTCCTCAGGCCAGAATCTTCACCTACCATACTGAGGGCCAGGGGGCAGTGTTGTGCACTGAAAAATCTCAGGACTTCCAACAAGAAGGCACTGCCCTCTCCAGCACTCTGAATCTCCCTCACTTCTGCTTCTGACCTTTGGCTGCAATGCCCCACACTGCCAGTCCATCCACTCCTGGGACCTCCCCTAGGAGAAAAGAAACGGGGGAGGCCCAGGCAGACCGCTCTGCCCAGGGGCAAGAAATCCCAGGCTGGACAGGCTGACCTGGACTCCCTCTACTCCACTGTCTCATGGCGGCACAAGGACATGGCATTGGGGGCCCCAGCCACGTCTCCCACCATGCCTCTCACATAGCACACACCAAGGCCTCCCCAGACGCCACTGCGTGTGAGGGTTCACGGCACGTGGGCTTCTCTTCCCAGCAATACCCTCAAGCCCTGACCGGCCCCATGGCCACCTGAGAGGCAGGGCAAGGACAGGACAGGAAGCATCCTGGCAGGGCCCTGGGACCTCACACTCCTGAGCAGGTTTCTTCATGTGTAGCGACCAGATGGGGGCCTGGGAAACGCGGTGGGGGGGCCTCCTGAGGAAGCTTCAGGACACAGCTGCAAGTCTGTGAGCCTGGAGCCTTGGCCACAGCAGGGAGCGCTGCCTCAGGGAAGGGATTCCCAGTTCTACACAGAGAGTGGAAGGCAGGCCTGGCGGGTCCCACAAGCATGGCCTGTCCCAGCGTCACCACCACCGGCGGCCAACAGGTGGCAGGAGAGCTTTGGGAAGCGCTCACCTGAGGGCTGGCGTTGGTCTCCGTGCAGCGGGGCAGCCAGCAAATGCCCCGAGGTTTCTGGAGCTCCAACACACAGGGAAGGAAGAGCAAGAGAGAGGAAGGAGGATGGGGGGGCACGGGAGTCGCCCAGCCAGGTGTGTCCCGGGGGTCCCTCGGCAAAGAAGGTGATCTAGGACTCAAGCCCTGCATCTCCCCCACTGGGGGCCAACCTCGCTTGGTGCGGAACCCCCGTGGGGGCCTGGGCCTGGAGGGTCCCGGCCTCAGGGTGCAGGTTTCCCCCAGTGCCTGAAGCCCCCAGTGCACTCTGGCAGATCCCCCAGACAAACCACGGGCCAGGGCCTGTCGGAGCCAGGCTCGTCCCCTGTCCACACGCAGGTTTAGAATTCCCTGTAACGATCAGGAACCAGGAGCCAGGAAGTAACTGATGGAGGTGAGAGAGACTGCCCAGAGATGGGGCGGGGCGGGGGGGGTCGTGGCTGTCACGGGCACCCCTTCTTACTTCTTGCTATCAACAGTGATGATAAAATTACATATTTTGAGAACTGGAAAGGTGAGAGAGGAATTTTCCCTCTTTACGAATAACTGCAACATTTCCTACCACCAAATTCCAAAGCTGACAGAGGGAACCCCGCAGCCGTGCCACAGACTCTGCTCTGTACGGCCTCATGCGTTACCGACAGTGAAAGGAATCCATCAGGTTTAATTGGTTCTGCTCTGGTCGAACAGAGGGCTCTAGAAGCCTCCCATATACTTTACAATTTTAAGTTTGAGATCCCTCGACTAATGATGTGAAACTAGCGTAGTGTAACACCCACTGCCCTCTCTGCCAGTAGGAAACCATTTCTGCAGTGAGCCTACAAAAAAAACCCAAACCAAACCAAACAAATAAATCAAATGATTTTACAATGTGGAAAAGCCGTGCGCGGGCTGGGCTGGAGCTCTGTTTGGGGGAAGCAGGCGGTTTGGGTGGCTGGAGCGTCTCAGCCATAACCGGGCCACGAGCAGCTTCGCTGGGCCCGGGGTGCCTGCAGCTGGGAGCTGCCTTTGAGCCTCCTCCAGCCCTGCATGCTCCGGAAAACAATCGGGGCCATGAATCCAAAATGACAGATTGAACAGCTACGGTTCTGGCTTTTATATTTTGGTTGAGAAAGAAGATGATGGTCTCACCTGGGAATCACTATTAAATAATAAGCTTATAACGTATTTGCTGATGGCAAGAAAGACCCTGCTCCAAATTAATTTTAAAACAAGCTGCTGATAGGGCTTGTCCTTAGAAGAGAGACAAAGCTGGCAACAGGGTAGATTTAGGCAAGGGGCAAATGTACGGAAATGTACACAAAGTCGCCCAGTCCTTTTGCTACCTGAAAGGACCCCTGTTAACGTTCAAGTCGGTTCTTTAAAGATTTACAAGTAAACTATTCCCCCCTCTGTTGATTAGAATATATAATATTAGAATATTAAATGTTTAAATAACATTTAAGGCAGGCTCCAACTCTGACAGTTTCAGCTTCTCGGAAGTGCAGACTTTTTTTTTAATGCGTTTACTTTATTGTGAAATTGCAATTCGTTAATGAAAGAGAATTGGTTGCATCTGTCTGTTTACAAGTTTTAATATCCACCAGTCATTTGACCAATGTAGAGAGCAAATAAATATTTTCCCCCCATGTCATTTTTTTAATTTCCCAGAAACAAGCGCTCCTTTATTATCTGTGACCTACTCAAATGAGAATTATTGTTAAATAGTTGCAGGTTTTTATACCTGCTCGAGGGTTTAGAGCCCAAAGCGCCCTATTTCTCTGGAGTATTTTTGTTGAACTTAAATGCAGTCTTACCTGCCTATCTTCTATTACTCAGGGTTGGGGAGTAACATATCGCTTTGGAAAAGATAAAGAGGCTAGCATAAAAGAGAGAAAATAAATAACCAGTAAAGACACCTTCGGGTCACAGCAAGCAGAATGGGACTGTTATCCTTGCGCTACAAACTCTGCATTTATTTTGGAAAATGCAAACAAATAAAGGGGCAAACCTATGAGGCTTAACCAAAGAATCAAAATAATCCAACCCGCTGCCTGTGGCCCCACGTCCATGTTGGGCTTCAAGGGAAAAGTTCACACAAAACTGGGTTTGCATTTATTAAAGAAATTAAGGTGATCTGAATCGGTACTGACAATGGAGGTCTACAAATCACTTATTATTCCTTCACCTACCAGAGGGAAAGCGTCTATGGGAACTTTATACATGGGAATCCTTGCGCTTCTGAGAGCAAAGGCACAAAAGAGAAACCTTCCTTGCTGCTGTTTAGAAATGATTACAATTAGAGCTAATACCTGAGCATGGCTGATTTTCCTGCCATTCCTTCACCACTTTAACATCGGAAGCATGTGATCGGCCCTCCAGATGCCCATTATTAATTGCGCGCTCTTTGATGTCTGAACGTCGGTGGAATCTACAAAGGCATTAATGTAAGAAAATAATGCTTCCTGAAAAATTCCCAAGTCACTGACGGGTGCACACTGCATGTCCCCGCTTTGTCTGTTCACCTTCAGCGGCGCTGTGAAAATACCCCCAAAGCCCAGACATTCTGCCAGGAGTTTTGGCAAAAGATGGATTTCAAAACTCGTTTAAAATTTCCACTTTGCAGGGGGTGGGGGGGTGGGGGGTGGTGCGGGGAAGGACACAAATGGCTCACTCAAGAAGTATCTATGTGATCAGAAGAGACAAATTTCTAAAATGCTTAACGTTTCCGAAATTTGCACAAGCAGAACTCTAAGGAAAGGAAGAGGGACGCAGAGAGGAGGAGACGGGAAACAAAGGCAGAACACACTTCCAGCAGACAAGTGAATCCAGGACACCTCGTTACCCGTACCTACGGCTCCCTGATGTTTATTTTCTCCCAAGAGACAACTTTATTTTTTAAAGGCTTATCATGAGGGAAATTGCTGACGAGAGGTACATGGCTCTTCTCAGGCAGAACTCAAATAAAGAGAGATATTGTTATAACATGGTTTCTTGTGTGCTATTTCAAAACAAATAGACTTTTGTTTTTACAAACCATTTATTTGCGGGGATTTATTTGAAGAAAAATTTTCCTTCGCAAAGAAAAATTTATAAAAAGCTACATGTGCAGATTACTTGACCCGCTGCCTATCATAACATCTTTACGCATCTCAAGGATTTAACACAGTGAAAAGGAAAAGAGCAAAGAGGGTTTGAAGGGCAGCCCAGCACGGTTTGCATGGATGGCTGCTTTCCTATGCAGAGCTCAGGAATACATCCATCCCAGAAATATTTGTTTATCGTGAAAAAAGTCTTGAGCCACCAAATATTGAATTCTTTCACATTTTTGGGCAAGGTCTTTTTGCCATCTGGAATTAGGTATTTTACTGAAGCCTGTATTTTCAAATATTAGGGTTTCTATCATCCTCTGAAATTCTCTCCAGCACATGAGCTGAACGATCTCACCTTTCCAAAAATAGAGGGGGAACGAGACGATCAACAATGAGAATTTTTAAAGAAAAAGCAATCTCTTCCAAAGAGGGAAGCTAAAGGAAAAATATCACACTGTTGTCTCTTTCTTGGAGTGAAACTAAATAACCTCTGACAGAACTCAAAAAAAAAAAAAAATCGGGAATTCACTATCCGAAATGATGCACAATTAAAAGTAAATATTTAGAAACAATCTCCCTGCTCAAAGGACAAACTGGAAAATTAAACATTCACAGCCAGGAATCTAGAAATCTCGGTTCTCCTCCTCATACTTTACAGGGGTACAGAATCAACATGGAGATGGGGGTTTCCGAGTGTTTCAAGATCCCCTCTGCAAACAGTATCACAGCTCCTCTGTGTACAAGCCCCACAAACATAACGACGCATTAGCCAAACGTAAACCCTCTCTGAGTTCTCCGTAAATCTAAATATGTATGAAATTAAAATTGAAACAAGGAACAAGTCTAGTGTTAGTCCTTTCAAAATACTAATTTAATAACTCTCCAAGAAATAGAGTGTTTTAGGAAAGGCAACCCAGATGTCAGCATATAAAATCAAGCTATAAAGTGCCCTTCAAATATATTTCAATCATTTTTAAATATTTACATTTAATAAGGACAAGTTTTTATGGCAAGAGAGAGGTAATTACACTTATCATTAATGGAAAAATGTCGTTTTAATGGCTTGTATATTGATTTGCAAAGGTGAAGTAGTAACCTAAAATAGGTCATTGTCTTTTTTTTTTTTTTCTGTTCCAGCAATTTGTTGCTTTTTAGCAAAAGCAAAATATGAAATGCTAGATGTGCCGGAGTTAGGGCTGGGGCGGGGGTTGGGGAGGGAACACTGTTAAAAATATATTTCCTCTCACACATTCTCTTGTCTTTTCTTGATGTCTCCTGTTCTACTAAACTGAAACTCCAAGTATTTGTGCTTTGGGGGATAATTAGAAGAATCTTATCAGACTTTTATAGCCCTTCCTAATGAGGCTATTTATTTGGCAAACATTAGCCAGCAGAAGGATTAGTAACACCTTGATACAGGTCCTTACTGAAGCTGCTACCCTCCCGCTTGCTAGACACAAAAGCCTATCTTATCAACAGAACTGGCTTGGTGCGGGCAAGCCTCGGCTTCTGAAAATTCACCAGGGGTCAGCCTTCATTAGTCAGAAGTTCTGAGACCCAGGGCAGAGCCGCATTCAGGTTTGGCCACTTTGAGGCCAGCAACCCTGCTGTAACTAAGGGCAGCGGGTTGCTGAGAAGACAGGGAGGGGCCGGAGCCCAGGAATCATCTGGGTGGGTCCCAGGGGAAATATCACTGACATGCGGCATGCCCTTACCCCTGGGAAGGGCCCAGGCCTCCAAATCCCAGGGGCCTTCCTCTTTACAAGGAAATAGATATACTTCAGGGATCTCGGAGAACAAAACGAAATAGGCGCTCTCTGCGTGTCCATGCCAGCTGGGAAAGCCAGTCAAAGGGAACTGGTTTGTTACCTGTCCTAAAATACCTCACTCCTCCCTAATGCCCTCTTTATTTTGATGCTCTGACATAATCTCGGAGTGAGAGTATTAATTAAACGTGATTTTTAAAAGTGATTTCAGATGAATTCATAAATAAAATATTCTCACCTCTAGCAGGGAGGGCAAAGGGCTTTGCATGTCTGGACTGGGGAGTCCTGACACATTCTGGAACTCTAAGAAGGGCAGACTAGAGAAATAAACAAACCGTTTGGGGCCAGCTTTTCAAAATCCGCCAACGTGGAATTCCCAGTCCAAGGCTTCTGACTTCATGTTGGGCAACCTGGCGAGAAGGGACAGCCTGGAGGTAGGATGACAGGGGTTAGGTTTGCAAATGACCTAAGGTGGATAAATATTTGTAAGACACTTTGAGAGTTAACGAGCTACCCAAGCACCCCAGCTACAGAAAAGGCCTCCATTCTGTCACTTAGGAAAATTTTCAGGGGAGCTCATGTTTGAAGCCGAAACCAAAATGGAGCCTGAAGCAGCAGACCCCTGCGGGCCCACGGCCAGGTTCTGAGTGGCAGATGATTTCATAAAAAAACACTCCACCGTGAATTTGCCCCTAGAGAGGCATTTCTTTAAACTCCAGTTTCTGCCATAACCAGAGAGCCCCTTCTCCGCTGTTGGTAAACCCACCTGTGGGTTCTCTCTTGGAATGCTAGGGGGGATCACTCCTTTCTGGCAAAGCCCACTGGACCCTCACCAGAATTAGAGAGCAAAAAGACCAGCCTGGGTGGCTGTCATCCCTCCTCCTGAGGCCAGGTTTTGACAATATCCAATCCTTGGAAGGCAGGAAGGACGGAGGCTGTCAGCTCGGCCTCACTCTCTTTGTTTAAGACAGGCACCCTAACCACAAAAACAACTCTTGCAATTGGCAATGCTTCCATCGCTATAGCAACAGCGCTTCTAGAAAGGCGAATGCATTGGTTTGGGACTCACAGCCAAATTAAAATTTCCGCAGCTCAGTTTGCTCCTCATCCGTTCCCTACCCCTCCTCTGGGACCTTCAAGAGCTCGGGTCTGGGGCATCTCTGATGACTACATAGCAACGCAGGCCGCCAGCTGCTGTATTTCTCAGAGGACAGGCTGTGCACCGGTGTCCCAAATACTGAGATACCAGTGCCCCCCACCCACCACCACCAAAGGCATCTGCTGGGTTCCTTGAGCCACAGAATATCTCCTGAACTGAGGTCTCCATAGGGTGAGGACAAGCAGGAGGACAGTCTTCCATTCCGGTTATGGAAACAGCTTGGTCACTGAGCACTCAGGCTCCCATGGCCAGAGGAAGCTGCACCCGGATCTGCTCACAAGGGACAGTGGGCTGGAGATGCTCCACCACGGACACCAGCACACTGGGGAGGAGAAAGGCATTCAGAGCCCCTTCTGCCCCCAACAGCCTCACTGACCAGACAGTACTGAAGCGCAGATATATCCTAAAATCGTGGTACACACAACCTGACCCCCACAGCTCCTCAGATGCCTGCTCAGCCAGACGGAGTGGGCCTAGCGGTCCCTCCACTCCCCCCACAAAAGCAATAAGGAAACCTGAGGAAGGAAAGCTCAGGCCCAGCCTCTGGACCATACATGTGGGGGTTGGCAAGGACGCGAAGAACATCTTGGTCTAAACCTTGGCCTCTTGCACACGTCTTTGGCCGCGTCAGTCCCTCAGGCTGGGTCAGGTATGCGTTCCCAACTGTCTGACTCAGTAACAATTTGCAGTGAGGACCTTTTCCACAAACTAGGAGAGACTGGAGATGGGCTATTAGTTACAGCTCTTTTCATGTGGAATTACTTCTCCTGGCACTAATATGCCATCACTTGAAAGCTGTAACCCAAATGGACGGGCGGCCACCCCAAGCCCGGGCTGCCTGGACCGAGACAGCGGTGTCCATGTGCTAGCTATTACTGGGTTGTTTGGGCCCGTCCCCAGTCGGCGTTTGTTGCTGCGCACGGAGAAACTGCTGTCAGGAAATGTTCTTTTCTAAATTACATAATTAGGGTATTGGGGAGTGCAGTGAAGACAGATCGGGGCATCACTTGTTCTTACTGCGAGCTAGGATTCAAAGCACATAAGTAAACACTTAAACTACGTGAATGGTTTAATATTGATTAAACAATGACCTCCGAGACTAAACTCTGAGCATGGTAGGTAGAAGGAGCTGGAAGGAGAAAAAACAAAAAGCCTGCTAAATAGTTGCATTGATTTACAGAGAAGTGTGGACTTTGACCCGACGGATCAAAATCAAGATTTGGAATGATTACCTAAAATAAAGTCCCAGGGTCCCACCCCTGCCAGCGGATGGCAGGGCTGGGGGCTAAATGGTCAGGGTGGGGGTGGGGAAGGGTCAAGTTCTTCCCTCAGAAAGACAAGCTTCTCACCCACACCCACTTCCAGAAACGGGGACTCAGGCAAAGTGCCGGCTCAAATTGCATTTCATTTATTGTTTCTAACTACGGGCCACGGACTTCAACTTGATTAGAAAATTGTGCTGACGCTTCCTGTGAAGTGTATCCTGAGCCTTCCAAAGAAACTCCAGGGGCCGGGGAGGGGGGGTAGTTGCTTGCGCAGCACCCGCTTCCTCGGAATGATGCTCTCACTGCCCAGATGCCTGGGTTTCTCGAGGGGCTGCCCCTCGAGAAACAAACGCCTGGGCAGGAGGCTTCTGGGAGGAACCACAGCTGACTGAGGCAGGTTTCCCGAGTGTCTGGGAAGGCAGCCCCCTTGCAGGGTGTGGCCTGGAGGACAGCGGATGTCTCCGCACCCATTTCTGGGTGCGATGCACCCAGCTGGTCACGGGGTCTTTACCAGTGGGAGGCCCAGAGCCACCCCCCCCCGCCTCATCTGCATGCAGACCTCACCTCCCTTCCCCTCTTGGCCTGGCTTGTATGTTTGCTCTTCCTTCCCCTCATCTATGGGCAGGGCGGACGACAGCCACTTGAATGGAAGCTACCGATCAATAAGAAAACCAATGATAACAACCACTGAGAGCTTGTAAAAGCTTATTCCATACAAAGCACCTTAAATTCATTATTCATCCCACTGAGTCATCAAACAATGCTCTGTATGGTTCTCTCCCCCATATTTCAGATGATAAAACAGAGACAAAGTAAGGGTAATTATGGCCCCAGATTACGGCATTTTTACAATTCTTTTCTATTTTACAAGCACCTCCAAAGCTCTAATTCTGTGCCAGGGGCTGTTCCAAATGTTTAAGAAATATTAGCTGATTAATTCCTCAGAGCAACCTCCAGTCACCAGTGGGACTATCCTCAACTGAAAACAAACTGAGGCACAGAGAGGTTAAGTTACTTGCCCCAGATAACACAGCGAGTGACGAAGACAAGATTCTAAGGTTGACAGTCTGATTCCAAAGCCCAAGTTCCTAACGTCGCCACAGGACTGCAGGCAGTCCTTCACAAAAAGTCCCTCACAAACCAAACCCTTCCACCATATGCAAAGACAGCAGGAGCACTGCACTGATGTGGAGAGAGCACTGATCTGGGTGTCTACAAGCCTGGGCTCTAGCCCCACCTCTGCTCGGTGGTGATCAGTGACATACCTCCTCTCTTTGGGCCTCACTACTACCTAGACCCAAAGGTGGCGAGAACCCAGGGACCCTCCATGGTCTCAAACTTAGCCTCTAGAAGATTAGTGGAGTGCCTGTAAGTTTGCTGGGCGGCCCAGGAGACTGGGGAGTTGTAGGAGGAGACCTGCCCTGCTGCTGCCCAGCCCTCCCTCACCTTTCCCCTCCAGCCAAGCTTGGGGGACCTCTCTACTACAGAAATCATAGTCACTGCCCTCCTCTCTTCTATCTGCAGAGAGGCTCAAGCTTCCAACTGAACATACAACCACATCCAGTGATATTTCCGTCTCTGCCAGGGCTCTGTGAACCAGTGAGTGTGGCATACGGTAACCTTCTTCTCCTTTATATGTTCCAAATATGTTCAAAGAGGAAAAACAAATAGATCCCTCCCCATCCATTGCCATAAACAGCCTAAGTACTAGGTGGGAGAACCCGTCAGGACACCTTGCACAAAGCCCTCCAGCTCAGCTACATCCCTGTCCCAGGCGCCCACCCACCCCCTGCCTTCCGGGCAGGGCCAGCACCTGGGGCCCTGCTATCTTTTGAAGACCTCCCTCTTCTCTCCCTGTTCCTTCCACTGGGCTCAGGGCTCTACCTCCACCTCCCAAACCTGGAACAATCTCACACAGCTGAGCTGGCTGGCACATTAAGGCCGGGGGTGGGGGTGGGGGGGTGTGCGGGGGGGGCGGCACTGCCACACACAGCTGATCCTCATTATTCAGATTCCATAGCTGCCAATCACCTATCACCCACTAGCTAAAACGTGCTTTTCCAAGAACCAATGCCTGTAGCATCTTTGCGATCAGATGTGGAGAGGCACAGAGCCTCGAAAATGGTGAGTCTCCTGATAGGCATGGCCCCAGCAGAGGATGAATAAGGCGACCCTCTGCCTCTTGTTTCGGCTTTCATAGAGGAAACCAAAGTCCTGCTCACCATCTACACAGTGCCATGTTCTCCACGTATTTGCGGTTTTTGTTGGTGATGGTGCTGTTTCGAAGAGCCCCTAAGTACAGTGCTCAAGCAAGGTCTAGTTTTCCTTAGGTGCAAGAAGGCCGTGGTGGGATTCTGGAGACCATAGCCATGTTAGAGAAGGTGTGATCAGGGTTGAGTTATACCACATCTGACCATGAGTTTAAGGTAAACTAATCAAATATATATGTCAGTCAAATATTGATTAATCAACCCCATATAGATCACACACACACACACACACACACACACACTCCCCTATTAAAGAGGGTGTCTTTAAACAAAAACCCACATCAAAAAAAAAAACACAAAAACACATGAAACGAGGTTATACACTGATCAGCTGGTGAATGTTGGGACCAGAGGCTCCCAGAAACAGAGCCCTGGATGCCCCCTCGGAGCAGGAGCTCCTCTTTTGCTATTTCAGAGTCGCGGTGACTTTCTAAACATAACCGCCATGAACAAAGAGCATCGGCTAGGGTTTTATTCCTACTGACGGTGGCAAGCTGAAAGGAGGTATGGGGCCAGCAGCAGGTGTCAGCCACTCTTCCTGCCGACCGTCTTCCCAGACCAGGTCAGCTCCCCCATCACCCCACAGAATCCCGTCTTCTTTAACAGTAGTGTTTCAAATAGTAATAACGGCCCCTAACACCAAGTGAATGCTTGCCGGGGACCAGGCATATACTCATGACTTCACAGCTATCTTCTAATCTTCTTGTGTGCCGTGAAGCCTGGAAGGTTATGGGCCTCACGCCCAGGGGAACATGTGCTTTCTCCGAAAGCGGTGTGTCCCCTCACTGCCCTGGGTTCCTCAAAAAGACAGCTGGGCATGCCTGAGAAAGGCCATCACTCCACGGATTTTTAGACCATTGTCTGACTCTGAGGACAGAGCAGAGGATTGAAGAACTAGGGACTCGGCCCAGCCTTGAAACAGTGACCTGAGAGAGCAGCTAGCCTGTCCCCAAGCTATATCCCAAAGCTACGCCTGATGAGCCAGTGCTTCCCCTCTGTCCTCGCTTGCCTCATGTTGAGAGTCACCAGGTCACCCGTCCCCTCCCTCCTGGCTTGACATGGCAGAAGAGCCCAGACGCCAGTCTGTGTGCCAAATTTCAGCCTCCACCCTACCCTAGTTGAGATGGGAAAGCCTGAAGATGGGGTCACTTGAAACACCAGTGGTCCTGGACCACTGCTGGCTTCCCTGTGGGGCCCCAAGGGAACATCTCACTTCTCTAACCACTGGGTTTTCCCATCTGTAATGCAGAATGGGAATAATCACTCTCCTGCCTCCAACTCTTCACCTTTACGGTCTCACAGTTTTAGGAGACACACAAGCAGGGCCAGCAAAGAGCACAAAGACAGGGACTGTCATTTATTGCCGCTGATGAAATTAAATGAATAATACTCCCTGGATGCTAAAGAGAAAACAAGTAGAGCATTAATCATCTCTCTCTTTCTCTCTCTCTCTTTTTTTTTTTTACATTTTCCCACCAGGGCAGGATAGGTTGAACTCCTCAAAAGCAAAATGCAAATTCTCAGAATATCCCTGCCACTGAGCTCCCCACGGAAGGAGGCATACAAGGCATTCACTGACCCGTCATGGGTGCTGATTACCTCCAGGATGCTGATATTAATTCTCACAGGCAGAGAGAGTGAGAAAAGCTCAGCAACAGCGGCCTAAACGTGACAGGAGGGAGCCCCAGACCCCTATCCGGCTGGGCCCTGGAGAAGAGGTACATAGGGCTGAGCAGCAGGAGGAGGGTCAGGACAACCCTCTCCTCCTGCTGTGAGGTAGGAGCTGTCACCCTGGAGTCCCAACAGCCCCACTTGTCTGTTGGCTGCCCCTGCCGGAAACTGCACGGCCCGGCCCGGAGAGCAGGAGCCCAGGTAAGCCGCCCCAGGTGCAGCAGTGACCTTGGCTGCAGGAAGTCCTGTCACCCGCCTGCAGCTAATTGCAGCTGCTACAGAGGAGCCAACCTAATTACACAAAAGTATGTGGCTCCCACATTCCTCGGCCACCACACATTCTCACACAGCTCCCAGGAGATGCAGCCGCGGACTCCCGCTCCGGCCCCAGTTTCTCGCCTGTTCCACGGAGCCCCCGAAGAGGCTCCCCTGTCCTGCAGCTCTCTAGAAGCTCTTCGGAGCCCAAGCCGTCCCCAGCAGCCATTCCCTCCTCTCCCTCGCCTGCCTCTGAGCCACTTAACCCTCATCTTTCCCTAATGTAAATATTTAATCCCGTGCATTTAGAACCTGCCCATCACCTGCCCGCACCCAGTTCTCTCCTCACCCAAATGGTGGGCCTCACCCAGGAGTGTGAGGGGCTCCCCGACCTGGCCTGGCACCCCACTGACATTTCACCACCAGCCCTGGGAGTGATGAACACTAGGGCGCTGATGAGCTGTGCAACCAGGGCCATGTGCGCGCGCTGAGGATCGCTCCTCTCAGCTGACAAGTGGCTGCCACCACCTACCCAGAGTTCCTCAGCCATCAAAATCCAACATGATGCCTGGCGTGCAACAGGGTAGACCAGGCACACTTATCGGATGGAACAGTGAGCCTAACGTCTGCTGAGCACAGAGGTTGGGCCAGGACCTGGGGCATCTCTGACAGCTCATCCATCCACATGCACGTGTTCTCCCCACCCCCCACCCCCCACCGCCCCGCATCGAATCATCGAGAGCTGGGGGTGGGGGTGCAGAGAGCAAAGGAAAAGGTGGATGTGGAAGGGAACTGCCAAGGACCCAGGACAGGGACTCGCCACCTGCCACCTTCCTCAAAGGACAATCAAGGGACAGCTTTCTCATGACTTCTGGCTGCAGGACTATATGGGGAACCTTGTGCAGGGCCCTGGGGCAAGGAGGGTTACATACCCATTATCTCTTTCAGCCTCAGGATGCCTTGAGGCAGAGTTTTGTCTCTGTGAAAATGATGAGAAGATGGAGATTCAGAAAGGTTAGATCGTTTGCCTGAGGTGACACAGCAAGTGAGCGTGAAGCCGGGCCTTCCTCCCCAGAGCAGCCGTCTGTCTGAGTCTCTGCTCCCGAGCATCTAACACGGCAGCCTGCTCTTCGTTCATAATTGTTCTACTCTCCAACAAGGAGGGCAGGGAGGGGCCCACTGAGCAAGTCCTACCAGTTCTCTAGAAAATGTACCTCATGAACCCACCTTCCTTCCCTCAGCAAACAGGCACCTGAGCCCCCAGAGTGCAAGGAGGCCAGGCCCTGTGAGGATACATGCAGGAACGACGACGGGCTGGCTGGACGAACCCCTTGCCTACTAAGTTCTGCACAGACAGAGCCTGTTCAAACCCAAGGGCTACAGTGGGGGTAATGACCACCAGAAGGACCCTACACAAGGATGGCTGTGTCCCGTCCAAGAAGGCTAACAAAGCCTGGGAGGCTTCTGGGAGGGAGCAACCTCTGTCCCCCTGGAAGAATGAAGAGGACTTCAACGAACAGGATGGGGATGACGTAAAGGAAGCACTACCTGCTAAAGTGTGGAGGTGAGAAAGCAGCACAGGGGGAGGACCCAGCTGACAAGAGGAGACTCAGGGGGCCTGTGGGCCTGGGGCAGAAGTCAGGCTGCCCTTCCAGAGGTGGTGGGGTGTTGGCCTTCACGCAGGCTCCTGGGAGCAAGCAGAGCAGAGCTGGGCAGGGACTGGCCTCCTCCCCAAGCTGAAGTCTCCCTCCCCGGGCAGCAATGGCACCTCTGGCTCCATGTCACCTAGAGTCCTTGGGTCCTCCTGGGAGGGTGAGGGGCACAGCATGACCTTCTAAATCGAAGGAAATGTTCCTTCCAGCCTTCTGAGGGACTCCTCTCTGAGGGGGTCAAGAGGCTATTTCAGAGTGGAGAGAATGGGCGTGAGGTTGCCCTCGCCTCCAACTGCCACGCCTGCCTATGGAGGGTAGGTGGGCACCACCACCAATGGCAACGTGTGTGGGGCGACCCCCCTGCCTCAGTGCTGCCTTGCCTGGTCCCCTGGGCCAGGCTCCAAACCGGGGTGCCCTTCTACCAGAATTCACCAAAGGCCTGAGCCCTACCAGGGAATCCTTGCAGGATAGGAGTAGGTCACCCCATCTTATCTGCCTTGGACACCCCACCAGGCCTTTACATGTACTATCCCTGCCCTCACCTGCCTAACCACTACTTCCTCTTCAGGTCTCAACCCAAACGTGCCCTCCTTCTGGAGGGCTCTCCCACACACTCCCACAGCTCTTCATACCACCAAGGCCCAAGGGGCCCACCATCCACCACTCCCTGCCTCCAGGTGGCCGTCGTCACAGGACTGTGACATCAAGGGCAGAGGCTGGTTTAGCTTCTTCACCCAGGCTGCGTCCCCAACTCTTGCCTGGGCCACAGTCAGTGCTTGTGAAAAACACCAGCTGAAGCAACAATCCCACAGCCCCCACGTCCTGACCTTGGGACCGAAAGGGTCCCATCGCATCTCCCAATTAGACCACTACCCCCAGGCATGAGGCCCAGCATCTCCTGCTCCCCCGGTGCCTGCCTGGGCCTCAACAGTGCTTCACACAGATGGGAGGCTCCCTGAAGACTCCAATTTAAGTCCCCACACTGCATGTGCATCCCACCCCAGATAGTCCCTGCTCGCTTCCATCTGACCCAACTCCCAGGGAGGGGCCCTGGCTCTGAGGAGAAGGCACAGTCAGGGCCAAAGGTCTGGAGCTGCTCCCGCCATGACTTTACAGTCAGGATGATCCCCTGGCTGCATGGGCAGCTGTCACCTGGCTGTTGTCACAGCCCAGAGCCCTCTCTTCTGTCTCCTAGGTCATGGGGACAGGCCCAGAGGCAGGCAGCTGGCCTCCTCACACCCTGAGGTAACTTCAGCTCTCCTAGGTCATACTTCTGAGCCGCCCACCCCGCCCCAGGCTGACACACATGTGGTCCCTTTGCCTTCTGGGACCCTAATTCATTTCTATTGACAGGATTCAACACCCTTACAGACCTCACGGGAATTTAAAGGGGCTTCTGACCTGGGATAGCATCCCTCACCATGGCCCCCCATCACCATAGGAAAGTTTCTCTAGAAACATCTCCCAGGCCCCGGGGGATGTATGCAGAAGGAGTAAAGGATGGTTCCTTCTACTTGGAAAACAAAGTCCTACATGAACTCAGAGGGAAAAAGGGACACTCTCTTCCCCATATCATCACCACACCCCCTCACCTGGGTGCTGTCTCCTACAGCTAGCCCTGTTTAGTCATTTACAACCCCAGCCTATTTATAGGCTATGCTCAGTCCCGTCTTTATGTTTCAATCATTCTACCCTCCTCCACACCATCTCTCTCTTTCACCTCTGCCCTCCCCATCCTGTATCTGTAGACTATACCTCTTTCAAGATCCAATTTTCACTGCCACTTCCAGGATGCTTGTATGCTCTGACCTGCCTGCACTAACGTTTCCTTCCCCATTTCCAATCAATACTGGGACAACTTTCCTAGCCCACCTGGTTAGGGTCGTACTTCATTATCCCACAAGATGTAAGCTCCTCTGAAGTAGGGGACATCCCGTTAATTCACTTCGGAGGCTAACTCTCCAGGACACAACTACTCCTAATAGAATCTGGAAATTTTTTTTTGAAAAATTCTAAATAAATGAATGAGGGAGATGTGTGATAAATACTTAAACATTCAAATATTCATAAAATAAATGAAACATCTATGATCCTTAATATATAAAGAGCTCATATAAATCATTAACAGGAAGAACATTTAAGGAGAAAGGAGAAAATTATGTGGACAGCTAATTCAGACAATAATAAATCTAAGTGGCCAAAAACAATAAAAAATACACTTAGCTTCTCAGGTTAAAAAAAATAACAAATTTAAACAATAAGCTATTCATTTTTTGTCTCTAGTAAAACAAAAGAGAGATTTAAACTTTAAACATTTGCTACCTAATGTTGGAGAGAGCAAAGGGAAACAAAGGGAACTCTCAAACAGTACTGGTGGGAATGTCAATAAAGACAAAATTTCTGGAAGGCAACTTAGCAAAGGACCTCAGAAGCCTGAAAAACACAGACACCTTTTTCACAAATTTAACTTCTAAGCACTTCTCTGAAAGAAATAATCCTATGAGTGATGCTTATACAAAGATACTTGTGGCTGATGAGAAAGGACACACACAAATAACCTTTATACCCAAATGTAAGCGAGGTTTTGAAAACTGGAGGACATTTATACCAAGGAACACCATGCAGCCCTCATCAGTGATAAAGTACAATGTGATAGGCTACCATGACATTCTGAGATATACAAAGTAATATATACCATGATATGTTGCTAAGTGAGATCAAGTTATAAAAATGGGTCATATGGTTTTATAATATAAATAAATACAAAATATATTTATATTTATATGTATAAAATAATTAAAAAATTAAAAGGTACTTTTTTTAGTCCCCCACTATTACTGTATTACAATTGATTAGTTAGTTCCTTTATGTTTGTTATTAACTATTTTAGGTGTTTGGGTGCTCTCATGTTGGGTGCATAAATATTTACAATTGTTAAAAAAAAAAAAAGAAATATACATAGAAAGAAAAAGACTACTATATACTCCCATATAGTACTTACCTAGAATATTGCTCATACATCAACAGTTCCCTGATAGAGCCACTGACCAAGAGTCAAGATGGCAGACGACCAATCATATTCCCAGCCCCACCCCACCCCCAACAACACGCAAGTTGGCATCCAGTACAACCTAGGTGTATGCACACATTTGCCCACCCAGCCAAGCTAGGTGATCCGCTCCCAGCCAGCAGCCCAAGGCTGCTTTTGAACCTCACCTGAATCTATTCACCAACATAACTCAGAGCAGATTCCTAAGAGCCACCAACCGTTGCCCCTTACAGGAAGTCCCCAGCAACCCCCTGTAGAAGGTATTAACAGACAGCTGTCCTCTGGACAGCGACTGCTGACTTCAGGTGTCCAAGAAGCCCCAGAACCACATGATCATGAATACATATGGTGGACCCAGCCATGAGTGTAACTCAGACAGTAGTGGCGCCCATTTATGAATTGTCCCATTAATTCACTTCCGAGGTGATGACTTCATCCATCACTGAGTGGCCCAGTAAGTACTTCCCTTGGGTCTTCCTCATTCCCGCAGTGTGGGGCAGGGGGGCATGAAGTAGGTGTTGACCCTGTAGGGTCAACACAGGGTAGGTGGACCCAGCCAAGCCCAACCACAGGCAGGGACCGGACAGCGATGCAATGGTGATTTCCATTTCTCACGCACTAACAACTGCCAGGGCAAGGAGATGCGAGAACCCCAGCACCCTGATCTGTAATCTGGGGACAGGAAGCAGTTACGTGACCTTCCTAAGATCACACAACGAAGAGACGGAGCTGAAGTTTGAACTCGGATCCTCCTGGCACTTCCGTGTTACCACCTCCCAGATGACAGGCTTCCCTTCCCTAACCACAGGATGGCCACCCCCAGAGCTCCAGAAGCCTGTGGCACTGGAATCAAAGCTAACTGAAGTACACAAATCCAGGGCCAATTCCTCTCTACCAGCCTTACCCTTGCTCACAAACAGAAGAGCCTGGAACCGCCCAACTGCCGTCCTGGGCTAAAGATAGTATCATGGATCGGGAACAAAATTTTAAGAGTGCACCCACCTGGTCCCAAAGCTGCCAGATGCCTGGTTTTCTCACAGCAGGGAGGCCCCGTCCAAACTATCATGGGGCACCCTGGGTGCTGCTCTCGGGGCCTGGGGCCCCTGCTATTAGGGTGGGCCTGGGTGGGTGGTGCGAGGCAAGGGAGAGGAGAGCAAAGGGGGCCCACTGTGCAGGACACTTTTGCTGAAACCACGAAGCAAAATATTTTCATTCATGAGTTCATCCAGCCTAAACATGCATCTAATCCCCAGGAACTGACAGTTCAAAACGGCTCCCAGGCGGGAAAGAGACGGAGCGCTCAGTTCAAAGGAAGAAGGAGCCAGGCTTTACCGCTTATCACCCAGTGACCATCAGCAGAGTCAAGAGCTGCCTGGGCTCCCCAGCCCCAGATCCACACCAGCCAGGGAGGCCAGTGTCTTAAAGGGCCAAGAGCCTAGCACAATTAGTTTTCTGGGAGGAGGGAGGGGGCTAGGGATCTACAAAGCAGTGTTCAGCACTAACCAGGCACAGGATTTCCCTGCAAGGCTGGCTTTGAGTTCAGGGACACAGGTTTAGGCCACTCTGAGCCAGAGGGGCTGGCCCTGGAGCCTTGTCCAGCTGGGTGGCCAGGGTCGCTACTGGAAGGCAGTTTGGCTAGAGTAAGAGCTCCCAAAGATGCTTCCGGGGCAAAGAGTGTTTACACAATCCAGAATTTGCAATCTCTTCTGGAACATCAGGTTGTCTTAGGGATTGGGGAAAGGGGGGAGCAACACCCTTGTGGCCCCTGCTTGACTTTGACTGATACTTAAAATAAAAAATAAATAAATAAATAAACAAGTGTTACCACAAGCCAGTCCCTTGAGAAACTAATTTTGCATGAAGTTGACGTTAGGTATACATTTTCCCATGGGGGTCTCTTCCCCGTCCCAGCAGGAGCAATGTCTGAATACTTGGGATTCTGGCAGCCTTGCCAGCCCTGCCCTAGCATATGGGCAGTGCTACCCGATTTTCTGGTGAGAAAACTCAAGCACCCAGACCGGGCATGCAATCTACACCCAGAGAGAAGCCCAGTCTTGTGTCCTACCCTGCAGGCTGGGGACCCCGGGCTGCAGCTTTTTGCTTGGTCCTCCCAGTTTCCCTCATAGAGGCAAGGAGAGTCCCGAAGAGCAGCTGAGCCCCAGCGTCCACGGTACCCAGCAGATGTCAGGTGTTTCATCTGCTCTGTGCTAATCCCCTCACCCTGCAAGGTAAAGCCCCACTTTACAGATGAAGAAAACTGAACTTTGGAGAGGTGAGGTCGTGTGCCCCGGAACACACAGGTAGTAGATGGGAGTCTGAGGATACAGCCCAGGGCTCCCAAAGCTCCGTGTGAGCCGAGAGACAAGATCCAGGTAACCCCAGGACCTGCTTGCTGTTAGGAACTCCTACCTGGTGCCATCTGTCCTCAAGCTCCCAGAGAAAAGCCAGGAAAAGCATCTCCCACCTCAGGAGCAATACCGTGAAAGGCAAACACCAGTCTGCAGGTGGTCCATGCCATCCAGCCCCTTTCCTGACCCAAGCAGCCCGATCTCGCCCACTCTTCAGCCTGCCCTGGCTGGCACTACCCTGCCACTTTCCTTGCCCTTTCAGGAAGAGACCTTCTTAGAACCCACTCACCAGGAGGCTGAACTACCCAGAGAAATCCTATCCCAACAGGAACATTCCTAGTACCATACCAGACAACGGCTTCAGCACCATGAAGGGGACATTCTGGGACTCTCCCCCAAACTACAAACCCTATCAGAAGTTTTCCTTGAGCTTTGTGTGGTGCCAGATTCAGTCAGAGGAAAGAACTTTCAACCTGTGAGCACAGCCCTGAGTTCTAGTCCCAGCTCTCATTGTGAGCTCAGGAAGCCATTGTGCCCACATGACACTCGGGCACAGGACAATCCTGTTGGGGCTGCCAACTCCTGATGTTAGTTAAAATAACTTCGCCACCAAATAAGACAAGGCCGCAGCTGGGATGCAGGCTTCCTGCTGGTACTGGACACCATACCCTCAGACCAGGATAGTGGTATACCCCAGATACACCCAGGGCTCACATGCTCTCCAAGGCATGTGATTCGAACCCTAAGGACAGAACCCTAAGGACACGATTCCCCGTGGATTCTTACGGTCCAGCTGACCCGGCTCTGGGATACCGAGCTCCAAGGTGGGTGTAGAGCTCAGGTTGGAGTAGGACAACGTGGGACAGTGGTCATAAAGAGGGCTTTAACCCAACCTGCCCAGTTATAGGTCTCGACTCTGCCCCATTTTAGCTGTGTGACCTTGAGTGAGTTCCTTCACCACCTGGAGATCCAAACTCCTTATATTTTAAATGAAATAATAGCCTCTACCTCACAGGACTCTTGGCAGAACAGGAAACCAAGATCTTAGCCCTGAATGTCACACATGTAAGTTCCCAATAAGCGACAGCCCCACCAAATTATGTAACCGCCTCAGACCTAAACAAGGGTCACAGAAGGGTCTAGACCAGCACTGCTCGATAAAAATAGAATGCAAGTCACTTGTATTTTTATTTTTCCAGAAGCCACTTTTTAAAAAGCAAACACAGTCAACAGGTGAGATTAACCTTAATACTTTTTCGTTAACCCAAAATACCCCAAATATTATCACTTTAATATGTAACAAGTATAAAAAATTATCAGTGGGATATTTTATGTTTTAAACACTACGTCTTTGAACTCCACTATGTATTTTTTACCTACAGGACCTTCAGTTCAGACTCTAGATTCTTCTCAGAAATACGTGAGAAGTACATCTCCTAAAACACACAGCGGTACAAGTAAATTCACATACCCAAGTTGTTTCGAACATACCTCAGAATTTACCAGTAACTTTTTGAGTCCTTGGGTCTGCTTTTTATAGTTTTCTTTCTCCTTCCTTCTGGCAGGCTCGACTTGTTTAATGAAATTTAAACTAATTGAAACTTCTCTACTTATTGAAAATTCCATTTCTCAGTCCTCCTAGTCATGTATTGAGGATTTAAAAGCCTCACACAGTCAGTGGCGACTGTCTTGGACAGCTCAGGTTTAGGGACCTCAGGAAAATGAGATCCTGAGAAGACCATCTGCTCAGGAGCCCCATCGCAGTAGAAACGGGACACTTCTACAGGGCTGGGATGATAACGGCACCCGAGACCAGGGATACCCTGGAGGGCTTGGTGTCGACTATATACGCCTGTGGAACCTCTTGCTCCCCTAGCTCTGGCCCAGAAAAAAATCCTCTGAACCCCCCACCTTGCCAATCTCACAGCTGCCCTGGCCAGGAGAGGTCCATCAACTCTCTACATGGACGTGCTTTTCTCCACAGCCGAAGACTTGGCTCACAAACAATTCTTGGAACATCAAGGCAAAAACAATGAAGATGTTTATCAACTTACTAACTATTCTTCTCTTTGAGACATGAGCCAACATTTGATTGTTTCTATGTGCATGCTGGAAGTATCTTTGTTGAGAGAAACACAGAGAGAGAGAGAGGAGAACCCAGCACAAGCTAGGTGGGCCAGCCTGCCAGCAGGGAACACAGAGAATACTACAAAAAAGCAGACCAAAAGACTCAAAAGGGAGAGCCCCCAGGACAAACAGAAGACACCCCAATCACACCCCAGAACAGCATGACTATGGCCCGAGTTACTATAAAAATTTATCTCGTGCACTCTGGCCTTCTGAGTCACAGAAAAACATTATGAAAGATTTCTATGAAGAACAGAAAAAGGAAGCTGTGAACCATTTGGATAGCCAGAAACTGCCGGGTCTCTGAAAAACAAAGCTAGTTCTATGAGGGACACACCAACATGTGTTTTAAAACAAACAACATAAAAGTGTACAGCAGTCATTTAAATTTGGTTGATAACCCAACTCTTGTGTGCACCCTGATCTCTGGATACACTTTGATATGTGACTCCCCCAGGGGAATATAAGCTCCATGCAGGCAAGGGTTTATTTTACTCACTGTTGTATTCGCAGTGCCTGGCACTCAGCACACTGGATGGATGGATAGATGGATGGATGGATTCCAAGCCTCCTCCTAAATTCAACACCCTTTGAACGACTCAAGAAATATGTTTCCCCATGGGTGACCCCAAGTTTGGCGCTGATCACATTTTCCATACGGAGAACATTCTAGATGTTTGGCTCAAAAAAACTACACACTAATATCACTCACCCGCATCAGGTTCCAAACTGTCCCCAGAGTCCTCCCTCTCTCTCCAAGCCACAAGAAGAAGGGGCCAAGACAGCAAACACTCCCAGGCCACAGGCACAAGGTGTGTGGCTCCCAGTAGCAGGTCCATGCCTCCCCCATACCTGGGCAGTCAGACTGCGGACTTAGGGGGAGGATGGAAACAACCCTCAACTCAAGTCAGCACTTGGTGTTCTACAGTATCTGCATGTGGTGGGTCCAGAAAATGGAGCTGCGTGGGCAGCAGCATTTATAGCTATGCCCAGTTGCTGCTTCATAAGACACAGAAAACGCTCTACCTCAAGACCATTTGACTGCAGGACACACATTTTCGGATTAACAGTCCTTCGAGAGACACTTCCAGCAAGCCAATGATCTCTCTGTGATGTCTATAATTATATCCGCATAACATAGAAACCGCAATACACTTTTAATAAGCAGTTAATACTCTGGTATAAAATATTTACATCTCAACCAAATTCATCCTGCACGGAGTAGGCCTGGTTTACCCCGTTGTTAAATCCGCGGCCATCAATCAGTACCCTCTACACCCCGCAGGCGCTGAGGACTAAAGCAAGTGCCTTCCCACACTCAGCCAAGGCTGAAGCCTTTCTAGTCTGGGAGTTCATTCACCACCAAATGTCTTGCAGGCCTTCCGTGGTGGGAAAGCCATCCCTCTTGGAGCCTAAGCCGCAAGCCCGACAAAGTCCATGGACCCTCCACCCGCCCTCCAGCCTTGCAGGGATGTCCCATGAGGACCCATGGCAGGTCTAGGCCAGCTGCCAGGGCTACACTGTCATCAACCAATCACCTTCTAAGAACAGTTCTGGTGTCCCCTTCCCTTGGGAAACCTTTCTGAGCACACCCACCCCTCCACCCTCTGCCCCATCTCATAGAACAGTGAGACCATTCGCACTTGAGGCTTCCTTCTCGAATCCCGCATCCATCCCACAATTCCTCTTGACTCTTCCTTCAAAATACATCCACAGTCACCCCCTTCCCCCGACCTCCACCGCCACCACACTGGTCTGAGTCTTCACCGTCTCCCACCCGGGTCACTGTAACTGCCACCACCCTGATCCCTGCTGGTCTTACATGGGCTCCAGAGCAGCCAGAATCGCCTTTTTCAAATGTAAATCCCATCTCTCCATCTAGACTCCACATCCTGCAATGGCTCCCCCTTCCACAGAGTCCAAGTTCTCAGGGCAGCTTCTCAGACTCCCCACCAGATCTTCTTCCTCACCTTCGTGCCATGAACCCCCCAGCAGGCTGGAGAAGCCAGAGGACTTTGTCTCAGAGAAATGTTTTGCATGCATAAAAATTGTGTAGTATTACACATGAAACCAGTTATGTCGAAATATATTTTTTAAATGTGATACAGTGATACATGTGCATTAAATCCTAAGATCTTGTGGCTCCTATCTATTGACACTGGTGATGAGAAGAAGTAGATCAAGATATCAGATACAGTTTTGGGGAGTCTGGGTGGCTCAATGGGTTGGGCCTCTGCCTTCGGCTCGGGTCATGATCCCGGGGTCCTGGGATCGAGCCCTGCATCGGGCTCTCTGCTTGGCAGGGAGCCTGCTTCCCTTCCTCTCTCCCCCTCTGCCTGCGCCTCTGCCTACTTGTAATCTCTGTCTGTCAAATAAATAAACAAAATGTTAAAAAAAAAAAGATATCTGATATAGTTTTAATACATAATTAAAAAGTCTGTAATTCCCACTGTCGATGAAGCCCTCTCTGGCTCTTCACTTCTGTGGGGGTTTGGTGTATAATCGTAACTAAAAGGTAGGCTCAATTTCAGTTAAAGGTTAATAAGAACACAGAGATAATTTTCCCCAAGCTCAAAGACGCCCTTGGGGGTCTAAGGACAGTAGGATGAAAGCCCAGCTCTTCATGATGGGGCCCCCCTTCTCTCTGCCCTGCCCACTCCTCTCATGTCACTGTTTCACTCCAGGCGTGCAGGCCGCCTCCTCTTCCTCATCACAACACACCCCTTCTTGCCTCTGGTCAGCCCCTATCTGCCTGGTCGATCTTCAGGTCTCTGCTCCCATCTTACCTGCTCAGGGGACGTACCCTGACCACCGCCAGCATTTCCCACACCTCTAGTCCTGTTCCATTTTCTCCCTCTTCTCCTCCTTTCCTCCCTTCCTTCCCCCTCCCTTCCTTCTCCCTTCCCTCTCTTTCAATAGCATCTCCTGCCTCCTGACGTGCTCCGTCATTCCCTTATTACAGTTACGTACTCTCATCCCTTCCTCCTCATTCCCTTCTCCTCCCCTTCCTCCCTTCCGCACTCCCTTCCATCGCTCTCTCTTAGCACACAGGCTCCTAGAGGACCAAGGCTCTTGTCTCTAGTTCAAGCACACATCCCTAGCGACCAGCACACGGCCCAGCAGGTAGCAGGAAATGACATATTGGCCGGGTGAGCAATGAATGATTGAACCTGCAGCCTCCTTGGGGTGGGGGTGGAGGGGTCTCCCTGAGACACCATCAGCATGCTCTCATCCATCCTTCCTTGGGGCCAGATCTGATCACCTCTCCTAACACCGGTCGGGAGCCAGCTTCACCTCTGGATGGAGACTGACCTCCTCTTCAGGCTCTCCAAGCCCTCCACACACACACCCCCTCTCCAGTCCCACCTCAACCTTTCCTCCTGAAGGTCCCTAGCTCCAATTTCCTGTTGGGCATCTGCCTCTGTCTCCATGAGAGACCCTGTCTGGCTCAGTGCCACTGCAGGTCCCCAGCACCCAGTTCCAGACCTGCAGACCCGCTGGCCCCCAGGGACTACCGGATGGATGCGTGAACAAGTGAATGAACCAGCACATGAGACAGGAGCAGCAGCCGGCCTTGGCTGCCACGCAAGCCACAGGCACACTGACACCAGGCACACACCCCGGGTGGGGCCCGTCACCCTGGCTCCCGACTGAGCATTTCACAGGGGACCCACAGAAGCTGGTTCTCAGTTTGAACAGATAATCCAGCTAATAACAGGATTAGTTCAGGCACATCCCCTAAACCATACGCTTGAAACCTCTACCTGGGCCAATGTTTGGCCAGCCTCCACCGGGATCCCTACCCTTACCAACCACAGCTGTTCCCCATCACATAGGGCTCCCCAGCTCTGCCAAGCCACCATGGGGCCGTTGCAGGGGCTCTGAGATGAGCAGCCTGCTTCAGGGGGCCCTGGAATCCCCAGCCCCAAGTCCCCACTGCACAGCCCTGCCAACCTCCACCCCTGTGACAACACACCTGCTCTTCCTGTGCCAAGAAAGGGGATTATGCAGGCATGGCGGAAAAGGAGACCCCCAAGAGGGCAAACACCAGTGGCTCTGAACTGACAGGTGATACTTGGTGGCACCTGGGGCAGAAGGCTCCGGGACTGTGCCAAACCCACGTGGGGCCAAGGTGCTACAATGGAATCTCAGGAGGTAGCATCCAGATGCTGTGGCCAAGAGGAGCCAGCCTGGGCAGTGCAGGCTCCCACCACCTCATACACACCCCAGTCTCTCCAGGGCTCCCTGAAAATCAGGGACTAGAGGAGAGCCCAACTCCGGGGGGAGTGGCCAAGGAGGAGCTAGGTTCAAGGCTTTCAGGAGTGGTGTTAGTCAATGGCCAGACAGCAGAGGGAGCGGACAAGCTCAAAGCTGGACCAGGGTCGAGGAGCAAAAAAGCAAGTCACAGAAAGACAGATGAAACAGAACTGCCCAACTCCAGACCCCGCCTCCAAGGACTAGGGAGGGACTTGGTCTACCACCACCAGACCTCCAACAACTGACCCTATCGCAGCTGGGCCGTCTGATCCAATAGCTGCTCACAGGTAGCAAGTTACATTTAAATGAATGTTAATTTGGGGTGCCCAGGTGGCTCAGTTGGTTAAGCATCTGCCTTAGGCTCAGGTCATGATCCCAGGGTCCTGGGATCGAGCCCTGCATCAGGCTCCCTGCTCTGCAGGAAGCCTGCTTCTCCCTCTCCCACTCCCCCTGCTTGTGTTCCCTCTCTCACTGTGTCTCTCTCTGTCAAATAAATAAATAAAATCTCTTTAAAATAATAATCAATAAAATAATAAAAAATAATGAATATTAAAATTAAATATAAGGAAACGTTTAGCTCCCCAGTCACGCTAGCCACATTTCAAAGTACACAGCTATCAGTACCATACTGGACGGCGCAAAATAGACATTTCTTTCATCACAGATGAAGTTAATTAATACAACTGATGTTGAGGAAAGAGCCCAACACAGTGCCTAGTGCATGGTATTCAATACCCTTCGCTCTACCCATAACTTCTAGTCACTCCTACAACCTATCACTGCTTATGCCACCTCCTTGAAACCCTCTTGGGTAGCAGCTGGTCACTCCACACAGCATGCCTCCCTCAGGGCTGCTAGATGGATCAACATTCTCTTTGCTCTCCACTGCCACCTCAAAACTTGGATGCATTTTACAGATAGAGAAATGGAAACCCTAAGTGGGTAAGAAATGTTCTCAGAGTTAGGATATTGGTTGCTTACAAAATTATTCAAGGGGTGGGGGGAAGAGCTGCAGAGGGGCCTCCAGAATGACTTCCAGAACCCCACCGAGCCTACCAGCCTATCTGAAGGCAGATGTGGTTAGCAGAACAATGATCTCCCAAGGATATCCAGGTCTTACCACAGAACCTGTGAATGACTATTTTACACTTCATGGCATAGGGGAATGAAGCATGGTAGCAGATGTACTTAAGGTTGCAAATTGGATGACTTTAAAAGAGCAAAATTAGGGGCACCTGGGTGGCTCCGTGGGTTAAAGCCTCTGCTTTGGGCTCAGGTCATGATCCCAGGGTCCTGGGATGGAGACCTGCTTCCGGCTCTCTGCTCATCGGGGAGTCTGCTTCCTCCCCTCTCTCTCTGCCTGTCTCTTTGCCTACTTGTGATCTCTGTCGGTCAAATAAATGAATAAAATCTTTAAAAAGTAAAATAAAATAGCAAGATTAGCCTGGATTATCTGAATGGGCCCAATGATCTCTTAAGGACCCTTAAATGTAGCAGATAGAGGAAGAAGAGTCCATGTCAGAACGATACTAGGTGAGAAAGACACAAGCAGCTATTGTTGGTTTTAAAGATGGAAGTGCCCAGGAGGCAAGGGATGGGAGCACCCAGAACCTGGAAAAGGCAAGAAAATGCATTTTCCCCTAGAGCCTCTAAAAAGGAATGAAACCCTACTGATACCATGACTTTAGCCCACTGGGATCCATCCTAGATTTCTAACCTACTGAGGTATAAAATAAGAAATTTGTATCATGATAATTTCCTATGGCTGCTGTAATAAATTTTCAAATACTTTGGTACCAGAAGTTGGGGAGGGGTGTCCCCAACAAAAACCTTTAAAAAGTGGAAATGACTGTGGAATTGGGCAGTGGCAGAGCTTGGGAGAATTCCGGAACACGCTAGAAAAAGCCTAGGTAGCCTTGAACAGACTACTAGTAGAAATATGGATGTTAACAGCTCAACGAGTACGGACGAGGAAGGAGGAAGGAACACAGTAGAGAAAACCTAAATCACCTTCGAGAATCCTTAAATTGTTGTGAACAGACTGTTGGTATAAAAATGGATGGGGGCACGTGGGTGGCTCAGTGGGTTAAGCCTCTGCCTTCGGCTCAGGTCATGATCTCAGGGTCCTGGAATCAAGCCCCGCATCAGGCTCTCTGCTCGGCAAGGAGCCTGCTTCCCCCCTCTCTCTGCCTCTCTGCCTACTTGTGATCTCTCTCTGTCAAATAAATAAATAAAATCTTAAAATAAAATTTAAAAAATGGATGTTCAAGGTGCTGGCAGTGAAGACTCAGGAGGAAATTAGGAAATGTTAGTGGAAAATGGAAGAAAAAGGATCCTTGTTACAGAGCAGCAGAAAACTTAGTGGAATTGTGCCCTGCAGTTATGTGGAAAGCAGAACTTGCAAGCGATGATCTTGGATATTTACCTGTGTTCCAAAGAGCATTGAAGGTGTGGCCAGGTTTATTCTTGCCGTTTATGGCAAAAGGCAAAAGGAAAGTGATAGACTGAAGGAAGAACCATTAAACATGAAGGAACTCCGGTTTGCTGATGTGGGGACTTCTCAGCCTATCCAGACTGCAAAAGACACAATTAAAAGCTTCACTGTCAGAAAAGCATGTTTTTCGGTTAAAAAAAAAAAAAAAAAAAGAAGGCATGGCTGGAGCATCTTTTTTTAGTACCTCAGAAAGATCAAAAGGTCAGAGCATTCAGTCACACAAAAGGCTCTTTGAAAAGATTAAGTGTGTGACTCATAGGTCCCCTCAGTATCTCAGCAGAAGCCAAAAGAGAGAGGAGATTATCTCTCATCCTGAGAATGCTATACCAGTAGAAATGCTGCTAGTTTGTACTGAAAGGGGCAGAGAGGAGACAAAAATGAAAGAAAGCTGGACAACCTTCAAAACTCTACTGGCAAGAAGCAGGTCGATAGGAGCCCTCCACAGCAAACTGTACTCCCTTAATGAAAAAGGAAAGGTGACTCAGAGGGTGGAACCTTGAACCCGAAGGACAGAGCCAAGAATCATAGAAGAGGCTTTAAACCCAAGTTGGAGTTTGCCCAGCTGGATTTCAAAATTGCTTGGGACCAGTAACTTTTTTCCTTTTCTCTCTTTTTGAACAGAAATTTCTTTAACTGTTATCCTACGCCTTTGTCTTTTCAGAGCAGAAAACTTCTTTATTTAATTCCACAGGCCCATAGGTGAAATGGAATTGTGCTTTGGGATGGATTATACCCAGATCCTCACTCCCAGCTGGTTCAGGGAGAACTGAAGTGCCGCCATTGGAAATGACTTTGAGAATGCACTTCCATAGGGGTGCTTGGGTGGCTCAGTCAGTTAACCATCCAACTCTTGATTTTGGCTCAGAGCATGATCTCAGTTGTGTGGTCCAGACCCAGGACAGCTTCCATGCTGGGCTCTCTCCTTCTTCCTCTGTCCCTACTCCTACCCCCCATGAACTCTGAATCTTTCATATATTTAAAAAAAAATGCATTGCTGCAACTGCAACACTTATAAAAGTGTTGTCACTGCCACGATTGAATCTTAATACCCACAAAACTGTAGCCAGACACTAGAACTCAACATGGAAAAGTCAACAGCATCATGGCCATGCTTGCTGTTACCAGGCTTGTTGCCAAGCCAACAAGACGAGTCTCCACTCATTTCTGCCTTCCAAGCCTTGCACAAGCACATCAAACAGATAGGATTTACGTGCGTCTACTCGCAACTACACTTCAACTATAAGGGAAAGGAGACCTAGTTTTTGCCTTATCAACATTTATATACAGGTTCACTAGAAGGGATTTGGGATGGATAGCTAGCATCTATCCATGTCACCAGCCAGTCACCCATTGTGCTAAGTATCATTTCATTTAATTCTCAAGGTGACCCACTAAAAAAGACACAAATATTAGTCCCAATTTAGAGATGAGAAAACAGGCTCAGAGTAGTCAGGAGGGCCATACAGTTAAGAAGCAATAGAGATAAAACTCAAGAGTTTCTGAATTTAAAGCTCACGTTCTTAGGGCTCCAGGGTGGCACAACTGGTTAAGTGTGTGACTCTTGGTTTCAGCTCAGGTCATGATCTCAGGGTTGTGGGATCGAGCCCTAGGTTGGGCTCCATGCTCAGCCCCAAGTCTGCTTGAGACTCTCTCTCTCTCTCCCTCTGCTCCTCCTGCTCATGCTCTCACTCTCTTCTCTAATAAGTAAAATAAAAAATAAAGCTGATGTTCTCAAGCACTGCAAGCATATTAGAGTCACACTTGTCCTCAAGGGGTCCAAAATACAAGGTAAAAGACAGCTAACTTGCATGTTCAAAGTAATGTCAAAAAGTTGCACAAAAAACAAACCTGGTGGGACGCCTGGGTGGCTCAGTTGGTTGGACGACTGCCTTCGGCTCAGGTCATGATCCTGGAGTCCCGGGATCAAGTCCCGCATCAGGCTCCCAGCTCCATGGGGAGTCTGCTTCGCTCTCTGGCCTTCTCCTCGCTCATGCTCTCTCTCACTGTCTCTCTCTCAAATAAATAAATAAAATCTTAAAAAAAAAAATTAAAAAAAAAAAAACAACCTGGTATACTGAGTGAAGCAAGCAGAGGTCATCAAAATCCTATCGGGTACTGCTCTAAGTACTGAGGATGTTAGTTAAATAAACTCGTAAGAACAGCCATTGTGAGAACTGGTGAGGGAAAGGTCTTATTGTGCCAGTAGAGGATTTAAGGGAGGGGGCTCATATCTATGCTGAAAATCAAAGAAGGCTGCCTTAGGAAAATTACGATTATACCAAGAGACTTCTGTCCTCTAAGAGGAGTTCATTTGAACTGGCTTTTCACAGTGGAGACCTTAAAACCCTTCAGGGAATTATTTTTAATCCTCTAACAGCAATCAAAAAGCTAGTAAGATAGTGAAGAATTACCAGGCCAAATTCTACGAAAAGGCAAGGACCCAGAAAGACAAGACAAGCATTCAATGCTACTTTTGCCCTGAGGTCATTTTCTGACCCAGGAGAAGTGTTTGCTAAGTTGAACTATAGCCATGGTGACCTCCTAGGATGAAATCTACCAAAGTCAAAACCTAAGTCCCACCTAAGGTGGGGAATTTCACTCCCCACATACTGTGAGCTGAACCTCTAAAGGATGTTCCTTTGAGATTGAGCATGAACCGGAAATAAACAAGCCCTCTTGTGGGCCTGTGGCTTATGTTCACATAAGCTGAGGGCTCAAGAACACTCAGATTTGAATAACTGGTAGGACCACCATAGCCCAGCAGAAGCAAACAAAAATCTTCTGAAAAAAACTGTTCCTAAGATAAATTTTCCGATTTACTGATCACCACAAAGTCAAAAATAACCAGGCACATAAGGAACTAAGACACCAAGGAAAAAACACCTGAAACAAACTTACAGACATTTCAGATGACAGAATCCTCTCACAATCTACCAAAACAATGTGTTTACCATGTATTAAAAAAAAGTAAAAAACAAGATCTACAGGAATAAGCATTCTAAGAACTGAAGGATTGACAGAAGTTAACCAGGGGGAAAGGGTGACAGAGATGGGATGTGAGAAGAAAGGCATTCCCTGCAGAAAAGCCAAGAGACTCCACACTCTATCCCACCACAAGGTCACCATATGTTGGACATCGTGGTAAGAGGCCAGCATGGCTGGAGGGCAGAAAACAAGGGCAAGACATGGGACCATCTTAAAGAAGCAAATGAGTAGAAGCTAGACTCCGATCAGCATTTTGGTCTCTGTCCTGGGAACTACTTGAAGTTATCATTGAAGGATTTTAAATATAAGTTTGAATGAATAAACTTGGGTTTTGGAGGACCATTCTAGTCTTAAGCTCAGCTCTGAAAGACAGACCCTTTCTCCCTTGACCCTCTAGGAATTCATACCCCAATCCTTAGAGCCACACTGAGCTAATACTTCTGGCCTCGCCAAGTCTGTGAGAGAGGCAATGGCCTCTGTTAAGAGACCCGTTGAGTGACTGAAGTCTTTTGGGGATCACTTAATCTGAGAACACAACAGAGAAGAAAAGCAGGTAGGGCAGTTCCTATCGACAGGCAGCTAGAGGGTCCCATCGTCTGAGGCCTGCCAGGTGTCGGTGTCCACATCTGTAGAGAGAAACTGCCAGCAGCACGGCTTCAGCAGTCTGAGCTCCCAACTGACTTGATCCATGCACCCTCAGCAGGCAAGACAATGTGTACGTGTGTGTGTGCACATGTATGTATGTGTAGGAGAAGGGGTGGGGCAAGAAAAAGACAAAGGGCCAAGATTTTTACCCTTGACATTGAACTGAGCTCCCAAGTGCAATGTGGCTAAGGTCTCAGGGGAGCACTTGCAACCCCCGCTATATTTTGTGGGAGGACAAACATACCTCCAGAGCACCTCATGAAGCTCCTCCTTCCTCATGCCAGGTGGGAGATGCTGTGGCTCCATCACCCACCCAGGGCCGAGCCCCTCCCACCCAGACAGCATTCATCACCCCCAGCCCGTCAGGTCTTTGTTCTTCCATGCCATGGGGCCACCGGCCCACCCCTCACCCCATCACAGGCTTCTAGAGGATCATGGACAGGTTGTGACCCCATCAGGGACCAATGCCCACCCCTGTTCCCTGCTCTATTCCATGCCACGGGGGTCCCTGGGGGACAGCCTGCAGACCACTGTCAGCCCAGGCACCCCTGGCAATGGTGGGGCCTTTGAGGGAAAAGTTCATTTCATCAATCAGCCCATTGTTGACCTGCCAAGTGCAGGCTCGTCCTCCCCCGGTGTGTCACTGGGTGCTGTTGACACAGATGTCAACTGTCAAGGGTGCCCTCCACCCTCCACCTCCCTCCTGGGACATCCTGCAGGCCCGGCACACGGGGCCTCTGTCGCAATGCTCCCCACTGGCCCCTTGTAAGAACCAAGATTGCCACACCTTCGGAATTGCCAAAACTTGACTGGATACTTCATCACACGGCTTGGCCATGGGGGCTGGAGCTGACACGGACAGGTATGGCAGATACTTGACTGTTTGCCAGATGACAAATCCCGACTGAGTGAAACCTGCAGACTTCACAGTATCTACAGAGCATGCTTCCTCCTGCCCTCCCAGCACAAGAGGCCGGCGGTGGCTTCCTGGGGCTCATTTCCAGCATTTCCAGCATGGAAAAAAAGGGGGGGGCCACATCTCCCTAATCCACACGTACGTGGCCCCTACTAGCCAGCTAAAATCACATTGGCTAAGATGCTTCCATCCCCACTGGGCCCACCCCAACCTTGTTCCCAGGAAAGACTAACAAGCACCCTGTGAATCTGGGCAGTGGGCTCCTGATAGCCCATATCCTTATCCCTGTACACTAGTTCCAGTGGACCTCAGGGAAGAGGACAACAACACCAGGACAGTCCACAGGCGAAAAAGACTGTACAATCGCCAGAACATAATAAAGATTGCTGACATTCACCTAATGCTGGGTCCCTAGGAAACCTGTTAGAACTTAAGGAAAATGTACGATCCACGGGATATTTCACTCTGTAGGCAACAGTGATTCTGATAAAGTGTCATGCGTGTGGTCTCCAAAAATGTCCACAAACCCTGGCCAAGAAATGGGAAAGATATAGAGAACAAAATATTTGGGATCTATTCCTAGTGAGCTCTCTGTCTAGATGGGGAAAGCTCACACACACACGCACGCGCGCGCGCACACACACACACAGATTGTAGTACAAGGTAGGGTATATGCCCAGTACATGGGTCAATGGGAACCCTAAGGAAGGAAAAGCACTATATGCTGGAATAGACAAGGCAGGTAGGCTTTGTGGTGAAGCTGGGTTTGCTCCAGCTCAGCCGGGTGGATTCTAGAAGGAGCAACGCTTAATTAAGTGTAACTAGAGAATGAGCATAGTGCTGTGTGAGGAACTTCAGCCTGGAGCCACGGACTGGTGGCAACCTCCTGGGATAAGCCACCATCATCACGGTTGTTCAAACAGGGACACAGCAGCCTGCAGGGAAAGGGACTTCTTCAAGAGCAGGCCGCCACGTAGGGACCGGTGCCCAAGGCTTGGCTCCAAAGCCAATCCCAGCTCCCATCAAAGGATGCTACACCAGTATGCCCTGGGCTCTTTCTCATGACATGTATTCTGCAGAGCCAAAGACTCCCTCCCAAGACTGGCCAGGATTTCATCTCTGGAGCCCAATCCCACGGAGTTGTAGCAAGATGATGAAGAGAGGGTGAAGAGCCAAAGCAGAGTTTCACCTAGCCCAGGCCAGGACAGGATGACAGGAAAGGGGTTTGGGTCTTCTAATTTTGAAACATCTATAAGACAACTATTTTGAAATCTTGCTCAATTTTGAAATTTCCTCCAGATAAAACCCACATCTGCTTTGGATGAGTTGACACCTTGAGCACTGGCCTACGGTGTGGTAATCAGTCTTCCCTGTGCTCATGACCTTGGTGGCTGGCTCCAGGAGCTCTACTCTCTGGCCTGTCACAGGATGGGAACTGGCACACTGCAAGGCTCTGCCCTGGGAAAACACCGCCGGCAGGAGGCAGGGGGTCACAAACAAGGATGCCTGAGCCGCAGATTCCCAGCACCCAACAGTGTCGGGCACTGAGGAGCACATGTTGCTCTTGAAGTCCTGATGCCAGAACTCTCAAAGTCAGTGAAGTGCCCAGTACCTCAGTTTACCTATCAGAAAAGGTTAGCCTGGGATTTCCTCCCTCTAATGAGCTCCACCAGTTGAACCAAACCATTGGTGGGGAAGACCTGTAAACTCTACGGAGCACACAGCTTTGGCCCATGACCTGGATCTACACACATGAAACAAGTCAATGAGGGGCCCAGGGCCCTGGGGCCAGAGAAGCATAGGTGGTTTTCATTTATACCACAAGGGGCAGGTGCCCTGAAAGCTCCCAGAGCAGACCATAGAAGAACATAAAAAAAAAAAAAAACTATATGGAAAGCTCTAGAGCTGAGGCCAATGACCCTTTGACCTAGAAAGTACTTTGGAGGGCACATTTCCACAGCCCTATCAAATTCTGAATACCAGGCTGACACCAGCAATGGCGCCCATAGGGAAAAAAGAAGCTGTGTTCAGCTCTGCGGTGGCTATGAAGAATGCTCTGGAAGACTTGTTTTCCAAGTCAGGATTTCTCTCCTGGGATAGAGAAAAGAAAGATGATCATGGACAAGGATGACATCTTTTAGGACTGGTGTAAATTATTTGGATGTAGTTCCAGCAGATCCCACCACAAGATGCTTCCATGGACATTCCTTGTCTCTTTTCCACCTGAAGAAAACGTGACCAATTTTATGCCATGGCAGTTCTACTGGTCATACATACAGGTCATGATTCCAGCTCCATGTAAACATGAACAGCTCAGTCATGTTCCAGAAACACCTGCAAACAATGTTCCCTTGAACCACAGCTTCTCGAGTGCCTACTAAGCAGCAAGCATGGAACCAGAGGTGCTCCCCATGCACTGAGGACAGGCTGAGGCCCCTCCACTGGAAATGGAACAAATGGAAGTCCAGACATCATCACTCTCAAAAGTCTGTCAGGCTGCGCCCACCTCCAGGGCTCCGGCCCTGACCTCCGTCAGAGCTGTGACTCCCTCTGAGGCCAACCTGAGGAAGACTCATTGAGACCACAGATTCTAAAGTTGAACCAGCCATGCCTGCAGCTTCAACTCTCACAGCTGCAGCTAGCCCATCCGTAGAATGGAAATAGAAGGAGTATCTTCAAGAGCCAATCAGAGAAGGGCTCTTTGCTCTAATGCTATTGCCTTTGATCATAATTGTTTAGTTCCCCTGCAGAAGAAGGGCAGGGAAGTGAGGAGCAAGAGTCCCCTCCTTAGGAAAGGTTCTCAAATCTGTCCTCATGTCCTGCCAGTACCCAGTTGCTCTAAACAGGTCTCCAGGCCAGGAGAGCATAACATTGTAGGCCCACTCCTCCTCTTCCCAGAGCTGTGAGCTAAGCATCTCTCCTGCCCCAGGCGGAGGCAGGAGAAGGACACCTCAACACCCCAGTTAATCCTGCTTGACCTCAGTGCCAGCAAAGAGCTGGGGGGGGGGGAAGAGGCAGGTCTCCATCGTGACTCACCGTCAAACAAGGTCACTACCCATGAGCCTAGGCCTGGTGTGACCTGGAGGTGACCCTGAGAGAGAGGGAAGGCCCTCTCTCCACCCTAAAATCTCTTTCCCAACACTCCTCCTGGCTTTGATCCCCACTATGACAGTGAATTTCTTCAGATGCTGGAGATTCTGTAAAGTTCAGGAGTTCCCCTTAATAGCCAATATTTTTAGCTCATGTGCCAGCCACGGTTTTAAATGCTCTCCACAGATTAACTGATTTAATCCTCACCACAATCTATGACTTAAGTATCCTTATGCCCATTTTGCCAGTGAGGAAAGCAAACTTAGATTAAGAAACATGCCCAAAGGTCATAACAGCTAGTGGGGCAGATCCAGGAACCTGATCTCACAGCCCCTCGTGTCCATCTCCACACCTTCACACACAAGGGACCCAGCCTAGGCAAGTGGTTTCAGAAATCATTTACCAAAGAGACCTAGACTTCTATGGTGGCCCCTTGGGAACTACTAAAAGAGGAAGAGAAGAGGGATAGCAGAGAAGACGGGTCCTTCCCTCCCCCATCTTAACCAAAGTAACTTTTTTAAGCCCAACTCTCAACTACGAAAAGACAGTCCAAAGGATTGGAAGAAGCTGGAAGACCAGAATCCAGCTGAAAGTCATAGAACTTGGGACCTTGGAAATCAAGGGTCCATTCTTTCTTCCCTAACCCTCTTGGGTCTGGAAAAAACATGATCATGGGTCCAGCAGATGGCTTGGGGAATCAAAACACACACACACACACACACACACACACACACACACGTGTCAGCAATGCACCCCGATGGGATGATCTGTGAGTGGTCTTTGGTCTCTGGTCAGCCACACCCCATACTTGGCATTCTGGGACATCTCCCTGGGAGCCTGGACCTGGGATCAAGTCTAGATTCTCGGTGGCCGTGTTGGCCTGTGGCGGTCAGCCAGCACTCGGTGCGGCAGGTGCACCATCTGTAAGGCAAGTGTTATATGGGTGCTGGGGCCATGGTGCAAGCCCCAGCCCGCTCAGCCTTAGGGAAGAGCTTAGCTACATCTGTCTTCTTCCCTGATGCCAGCAAGCTCCTAAAGGGCAAGAACGGGGTGGAGGGGGGGTCTTTCCCATCGCTGAGTCCCTTGGGAGGAGCACAGCCTCTCAGGCACAGCCTCTCCTGTGCAAGTATATGTGGCTGGGGTACAGACAGCCACCTGCTGAAAATGACTCTGGGAAGGAGCCACACAGGGCCTGGTGCCAGGAGGACCTGGGCCAGGCAACAGAGATCCACTTCCAAGTGAAACAGACGGGGGACATCCTCAGCCTATGCTTCCTGTCCGTTCTCACCAGCAACTGCTTCCACCCCCAAGAGGCCCCTCGACTATAAATGAGTCTGGGTAGACAGAGGGTCATGGCTATTACAGTGGAGCCTGTGTCTCTTCTCTCTCCCATGGAGACAACGGTGACCACGCGAGACAAAGCAGGACTTCTAAAGGCCTAGGGAGAGCGGGTCAGGACCACCTTCTCCCTTCCCAGCCTGCCCCATGCTGGAGGCATGGAAGACTCTAGAGCAGCACAGATGAAATCCCTGCTCCCAACCACGTTTCAGCTCTTCTCCCCCTCCTGCTCTGCCGATACCTTCTAGAACCTCCACAGACCATCAGCCAGAAGCTCTTGACCAAGAGCCAAGTTCCTTCCCACTTTCCCACCTCAAACCCCCCACTCCGGGTAGGAGGCATTAGAACCTGGAGAGAGCAGGAAACATCTAGGGCTAGGTGGTGACTGCCCAGGGCGAAAATGGGGCACAGCCAGTGAATGGCCCCAACACACTGCTCCTAAAACACTTCTATTTCCATGTGACTCAGTTACTTCCTGGAGGGCTGAGGGTCTCCCACCCTCCACCACAGGCCCCCGCTAATGATCAACACCCTGGCATCAGGGCGTCTGTGGACGGTGGCAAAGCAGCTGTGTTGCACAAGGACCAGAACATGTTTCATCTGAAACAGAGGGATGCTCATTGAAAGACCCCCCAGGGAAGGGGAACCCTGTCACCTCAACTTCTATTCCAATCCCTGGCTGAGATCACTGCAATCTCATCTGACTAAAGCTAGTGTGGGAGGGAGTTGGGGAGACCGAGGGTCTTGGGCCAGCCCCCATTTCCAGAGTGAAGCAGGTGCATCTGGCAGTAGAGGAGCCCAGATCCCTGTGATGCCAGCCCTTGCTTAACCCCAGGGTGAGCCTTGGCCTCACACTCCCCACACCTGCAGCACCCTCACAGCAACCTCATCTTCCCCCTCCAATGATGCCCGGGAAAGATGCTCAGGACACACCCCTCCTGTCCGCATGAAGGAGCCCGCTTTCTCAGCTTAATCTGCCTCCCCCATAACAAGAGCTCAAACGAGGTCCACCCCCCGCCCCCCATGAAATGGGCACCTTTCTCTAACCCCACACTGGCAATTACTCCCAATTACACGATGTGACAAGGCTCTGGGGCCGGAGCACTTAACTCGGGTCCTACATTATGCAACGTTTTTAATCCTCTTACTTAAGGTGGAAAACCGATATGGCACTCTTGAGTTCATGTGAATGGCTCGAAAAATAATTCTAAGAAATAAAAACATCGCCAACATCTCACCTTACAGGCTCCCCAAAAGGATTAAAAGGATGCATAGTCTGAATTTTCAAATGCCCTCTGCTGAACTCTTCTGGAGTCTTTTCGAGAGACCAAGTGGGGATTCCCTCAACAGGACAGCAGTTTCTGTGTCGCTTTGGTGACTTCCAGCAGCTAGAATCCCAAGGTCCTCCAGCTTGCATCCATAGGCCACAGCCAGGACTGCCTGAGCCCACTGCTCCCCTGGAGCACGCACGGTGGAAAAGCCAGGGCTCCCATCCATGCCAAACAATCCAGAGCCAAAGCCACATTCCTCCTTCATCCCTAAGACAGGTCCCACCTTACAAGGCCAAGAAGGATCCTCCACTATCCTTATGGACACACCCAGAGGCCCAGAAGCCAAAGAGATAATCCCCACAAGGACAGAGATTGCTAGAGCAGCTCAGGCCTTGACAAGGTATGGAGAATATTGTATCCCCCACCAAAGGTCCTTAGCACATACAAGGTTCCCCGTTTTCTCCCTGATGAACTCAGCTACCCATCCTTGCCAGCTTGCCGTAACACAGTGAACTCACCTAAGGCCGCTGGACACTCCAGATGCCACCCAGCAATAAGAGAGCAGGTGGGCAAGCAACAGGCCCTGCCTTCTGATACCCATACTCCAGCCCAGGGCCTGGCCTTTGGATGGGAAGGAGCAGCCCGACACTAGCAGGTACAATTACAGTGGCTGGGCCCATTAAACCTTGGAAATAAAGAGCTGGCCTGGTAATTACCCCTAATCCCCTTCGAGCCTTTGTCTGCTAGCTGCACTGCCATAAGCCTAATGGTGTGAGATAAGTAGCCAGACTCCCCAGCCCTCCCCAGAACGGCCTCAGGCACGTCTAGGATGGGGGGCATTCACTCAAGCCCACCAGGATGCCATTTCTAAAAGGTTCTTTTGACAGGACCCTCCACAAAGAGGCAGATCCCTGTGGCCCCCACAGGACAGTGAGGCCCCTGGGGCTACAAGATGGCGGCAGCTGGGGCAGCAAAAGAGGAGGGGAAAGGCTGTAGATCCTGGAGGGAACTATTGTTTGGCCAGGAGGTTTGAGCAAGGAAGAGCCAATCAACCGTTGGCCACCTGGATCTAATATCCATTTCCTTAACTGCATTCTGGTCACGGTCACACAGAATTCCTGCCCGCGAGGAACTGCATGCAGGACATCCTTGTGCTACAGAGTGATTTGCTAGTCAAGTGTCTAGCCCTCAAAACTGATGAACAAATGCCTGCCTGCTACAAAGGACACAGAAGATTCCACTCACAGTGGCCAGCCCCTCTGCCTTTACAATAACCCTAAGAAGTAGAGGGGGAACCTATGACCGAGACAGATAGCATGCCCTTTGTCCTCTGGATCCTGTGACCCTACTAGGCACATGCATCCTGAGGGGCAGAGTCGCAAAAAGGGAAGCCCCCAGGGTCCACCTCAGCAAAAGTCAGGTCCTACCTGCGTACATTCTCCTTTTCCTTAAATCACATTCCCCTTCATCTCACCCCAGCCTATCTGTTCTTCTCTCTTTTCGAAAGACACGTGTCCTTGCCCATTTAAAGAGAAGAGGTTCCTAGGGACTGTTGCCCAATTTTCCTATTTCTCTACACAAGTCAGAAATTCTAAGTTTTAGTTAAAATATCTCAACTTTCAAAGATCAGCAATGAATTTTAGTAATTTAAAACACAGGATGAACCAAACAAAGATGACTGCAGACGCGCACGCACACACACACACACACACATCCCCTTTGCAAGCTCAGCCATCCTGGATTTGCCTGCCTCAGAGCCCTCTTAGCCCACCTCAAATCAAGCTCTGAGAGCAAGAACCTCATCACATTCATTCGATAGCCCAGCACATAACACCTATCCATCAAATATTGGAAAAGTGATTGCAAGAATTAATGACAAAGGAACAGAGGGCAGGAAGGTTAAGTCACCTACTCAAGGCACCCCAACTGGCAAGGACAAAGCAAAGATGGGCAGCCGATCCCAGGCTCCTGGCTACCAGGACCTGCCATGAGTACATGTTGCTTCCATCAGTCCCAGTCAACCACATTAAGTAATAAAAACAACCCTTCTCTCCTTCTGTAATTATTCTCTACATCTGAAGTGTAAATTGCACTGTTTCAAGTTAAATTTGGTAAAACAGTCACCAACCTTCCCGAGAGAGGACAGCTGGGCTACAGACCCCTTCCAGGCATGAGACTTGGGGATGCCAAGTCCACGGGCTGGGTGCAAAGGTGTCCAGACCTCAGCAACTCACAACACAAGAAGAACGGCCCCTCTCAGAACCTAGAAGGCCTTTCGTGTCCAGTCTTCCAAATTCTGTAACCACCAGTAGCAAATGTAAATGGAGTCTGTAAGCAGCAGATTCCTAACCTGGAGCTCTTGCCCCCAGGGGCCATTTCCATTGACTTGGCAATGGACCCACAAGGCGAAAGCATGAAGAGCCAGATTTCCAGGTGAACAGAGCAGCTCAAATGCAGTCCGAATCCATTTTCTACTGGCACATAATGACATTACAAAGCCACAAAAGAAGTTGTCTGCTTGAACTGTGATCTCACGTCAAGGCTCAGACAGGAAAGGACCGAGCTCTTCCCGTATTATGTGGTTGTTGGCATCATTTGGTTACATGCTGCCTGCTTAAATGGGGGTTGTTTGCCGGCTTTCAGACAGAAGCCATTCTCAGTTCCTAGCTGGCTGTTGGCTGGAGACTGCCCACAGGTCCCTGCCATGTGGGCCTCCCACATAGCTTCAGCAAAACCAGCCAGGGAGAGAGCCTTCTGCAGAGCTGATGTTCACAATCTCAGGTAAGGCATCAGAGGAGCAATACCCCATCACCTCTGCCACCTTCCATCAGTAGGACAGATGTCACAGGTCCTGATCACATTCCAGACAGGAGGGCACTGCAAAAGGGCATGAGTACCAGGAGGAAAGGGTAACTGGGGGTCGACATATAGTGTCCCCTACAATGCCTCACACAAAGAATTTTTTATTTGCATCACTTAGAATGATTTATTGCACAAATCCGAAATGACTAAGAAAAAGGCAAAGAAGGAAAACAATAGTAGGTGAGAGATGTCAACACTGTTCTGGGAGCCAGCAAGTCAACGAATGAGAGATGCGGACTTAGGCTCCAGCATTCGGCAGTCTGCTAAGCTTGCCCTGGGCCAGCCTTCAAGGAGTGAGCTTCTATGTTCCAGAAGCTCAGGAGTTGAAGAAATTAAAGGTAACTGTACCTCTGGAAGCAGAGATGCAGCTGGAATAGAAAACAGACAGACTGAGTAGAGTCTTCAAAAGAAGCAGGAGAGACCTCCACCCCTAGATGCTTTCCCTAATCCCCATCATCCGCATTATTCTTTCTCTCCCAAACTTTCTGAAGACAGTAAGTTTATCCTCTGATTTCAGGGACAATAAAGCAAAACTTGCAAGTAGTAGGGTGCCATTCTGTGAAAACTGATACACTGAACAGCAAAATTGCCTGTCCCCTTTCCTTTCTTACCTCCCAGAATTACATGTGTGGTGCTAGAACATTCTTCCCTGAAACTAACCAGCCCTTGGAAACACTCCTCAAGATACCATTATTTGAGGATCCCCAGCTGGCTCCTATCCAATCATACTAAGGAGAAGCCCATTTGTCAACAAGTCCCCTCCCCCATATCCAGAGGACTTCCAACCAGCACATTGGTGCCTTCCATTAAGTATAAACCAAGAATCACTAAGCATTAATAAGGGCCTCCAACACACACACACATATACACACACACAACAGGACTACAACCAAGAAAACACAAAAGTAATCCAGAGCAAAGACACTAGAAAGAAGAAAAAATCCAGACAAAACTAGTTAATACCTTCAGCAAAATAAGATGAAATAGGAACTAAAAACTGTAAAGGACGAAGAAAAGAGCTCTAAGAAATCGAAAACTGGAAACCAAGGCTAAAAAATCCAGTAGAAGTTTATAAGATAAAGTGGAAATCACAGTCTAGAACAGCAGTTCCAAAAGTGTGGTCCTCAGACACCTAAGGGCTCCTGAAACCCTTTCAGCAAACCCACGAAACCAGAATTGTTTTTATGAGAACACTAAGCCACTACTGGCCTTTTCCACGGTGTTGACATCTACACTGATGGTGCGGGAGCGACTGTGGGCACCGCTCCTGATGCTGTCACACAAATCAAGGCCGTGGCATCGAAGTGTAGTAGGAATCATTGGGGTCTTCGCCACGAGGCACCCACGGTAAAAATAAAGGCCGAGAAGTCTTCTCTCGAAAATGAAGAAGGCAGCCTTGCAGCACAAGGGAAAAAAATGCTCACACTTGTTACTAACAAACCAAATTCTAGCTCTCAGGAAAAATCAGAATTTTAGCTCATTTATCTACTGTCCCAAGCCTGAGAACATACTTTTGTATTCAGAGCAGCAGTGATATTTACCTATCTAATCGTTTGGTGAAATATAAAGAAACATATCAACACTGAACAGATTTGTGTAACCCCATGAACCAATATTTGCCGTAAGACCAAGCAATGATGTTACAAAATCGGGCAGAGGTAAAATCCCCTCAAAGCACAAGAGAGACCAATGGCTTTTAATCTAACAGAGAACAAAAAGTTCACTGATCAAGTTTCAGATTCCACACTGAAACTGATCATTACGAATTTACCATTGTAGAGTTCTGGTATAACATCAAAGCCAAGAACCCACGACTATATAAAAGGGCAGTAAAAATACTCTACCTTTTTCCAACTACACATCTGAAGCGAACTAGACTTTCTTCATGGACTTCAAGCAAGAGCACATCACCACAGATCACGGGCAGAAACAGGTGAGAATATAGCTAGCTCTATGAAAGCACATGTTACACAGAGTGGCAAAAATATACAACACAGTCACATTTTTCACTGAAGTTTTGCTTTGAAAAAATACATATTCACTTCCATAAGTTCTGTTCTATATGTTCGCAAGGAGCAGGTTTATTATTATTTTCATGACTTACTCTTTAAATGTCTGTTGTGATTTCTTTTATTATTATTATTATTATTTTTTACAGAGAGAGATCACAAGTAGGCAGAGAGGCAGGCAGAGAGAGAGGAGGAAGCAGGCTCCCCGCCGAGCAGAAAGCCCGATGCGGGACTCGATCCCAGGACCCCAAGATCATGACCCAAGCCAAAGGCAGCGGCCCAACCCACTGAGCCACCCACGGCAAATGACAACCTGCATCAACAAAGGGTTTCTGGGAAGCTCAGTGATCTTTAAGAGTGTGAACAGACCTGAGGCTAAAAAGGGACCTGAGACCCAAAGGTTTGGGAACTGCTGCACTAGAAAAAAAAAAGCAGCAGAAAATAAGGAAATTAGGAAAAAAGGCTAATTAAAGAATCAGTTTGGGAAGCTCAACCAAAAAAAAAAGGGAAAAAATGAATGAAGAATGGAAATTTTTATCAAATTCATAATGTAAGGCAAATCCCTAGAGTTGAATGGAAGTATCAACCAAAAGCAATGCATTTATTGACTCATATTAAGCAATGGAAATGTGACATTTCGGTACCCTGGTGATAAAGAGACAATTCTCAAAGCTTCTGGGTGAGGGGGGAGGAGGGTGTAAGTGGGGAGTATGTGCAAACAGTCACATTCTGAGGACTGGGACACAAAATAGCACCTGACCGGTCAGATAATGGACAATTTTCTGTGGGAAAAGTGATTTTTCCAAGTTTCTAAGGGAAAGCAATTTCAACCTAGGCTTTGATATTTGGCCCAAATATTAATCAAGTATAAAAGTCAAACAAAGATACTTTCACTCATGCAGTATGTCAGAATCTTTGCATCCCATCTACCCTTTCTCAGGAAGGTTCTGGAAGGCAAGCTCCTTGAAGGTGAGACTAATCACAGAGAGAGCAAGGCATGGAACTCAGGACGGAGGTGATCCTGCAGGACAATGGCGAAGGGGGAACTCAGTGAAGCGGCAGCACCAGGAGAGCCTAGTATCCAGACTGGGGGGTTGGGGGGGCTGTGGAGAAACAGAACAAATATTACCTGATGCCTCTGAACACGTTCAGGAAATATTTCCAGTTTAGTCAGAGAACTGGAGGATAAATAGTAATAGAAAACCAAGCCAACTGAAAAGCATGTTGGTTGCTATGTACCTAATTCCAGGGAAAACAAAAAGTCTATTAGAAAAAAGGCAATCAGCAGGACACTACGTGGATGGTGACTGACATCACTATGGATGTTGACACACTTAGAACCTGGGGGCTGCCGTGCTCTGGCAAGGCTGGCAGAGACTGGGGAAGTTAGGTTAGTCTTACCTGTTTCAGCTGCAAGAGAAGTGAGGCACCTGAGTGGCTCAATGGTTTAAGCATCTGCCTTTGGCTCAGGTCATGATCTCAAGGTCCTGGGATCAAGCCCTACACCGGGCTCCTTGCACAGTGGAGAGTCTGCTTCTCCCTCTGCCTCTTCCCCCCACCCCCTGCACTGCTCTCTCTCTCTCTCACTCTCTCTCAAATAAAATCTTAAAAAATAAACAAATAAATGACAAAAGAAGTGATCTAGGAAACCCAAACCCCCCATCTCTCACAACCCAAATTCAAAAAATACTAAATAACACTGAAAAATCAAGAAAGAGGTAGTGTAAGCATATCACTCAGGAATACGGTAAATACCAAAACAAACCAAGAATGAAAACCAGTTACCCCTGGGAAGTGGAAACCACAGGTGAGAGGCACGGGGCAAGTGGGCTGCTGCTTTTCATTACAAGCTTATTACTGCTTGGCTCTGAATATGTATTCCTTTGGCAAAAATAAAAGTTAAATTAAAAACTACCCGGGCATCAGAAGAGCCAAACTCCCCTCCTCACAGTCTCAGCCTGTAATAAACATTCCTTGAATTTTTACTTGCCTCTACCTCTTAACCAGGGGCCCAGTTCTGAGTGGCCAGCCTGGCATCACCGGGGTGGAGGGGTGGGGGTGGGTAGGAGCACAGGAAGTTCGGGTCCCTCTATCCAAATGTGACACCTGCCTCTCCCATGGCAGAGACTGAAGCTATCCCAACAAACATGGTCATTGCCATCACTACTCCTGGACCCTCATACGGAGCCTGGCTCATGAGCCCTGTATCACCCACAGTGCCAACCACCGTCATTGCCCTCCTTTTTCCAGATGAGGGTGGTACTCAGGCAGGCAGAGGCAGGGCTTACCCTCCCGGGCCCCTCAGCTGCAGAGCTGGGATGGGAATCCAGGTGCTCAGTGAGTCTCTCCAACCAACCCGAACTGCTCTTCCAAGCTGGCTGGAGCCCCCTTTCCCTGTGGCTTCCACAGCCTCAGTCCCCAAACCTCAGAGGGTCACCTGCTCCCCTTAGGAGACCTGTACACACCTGCCTGTCATCCCAGATACCCTCGATAATTCACATGTATTCAAGCAAGAAAGCTGCCACGTGCCCCAGAGCATCACTGTGGCAGGAAAAGAGGCAGGACGAGCATTAGTACAGCTCACCTGGGAGAGGAGGAAGCTTAGACCAGGGAGAAGAAGAGGACAGTCTCAAGTCACACAACAGGCAACCAGGTGGCCTGACTTACCTTCGAGCATCCCTTTGGCTCGACTCGGAGCAGGCCCCTTCCATGTCCTCGTTCAACCTCTGGAATTGGTCTATTTATAAGAATAAAGACCATTCGTGGGTTTCCAAAGTCTAGCTTTGAGCTTACTCCTCAGGGACAAGAGTCACAGGTGGACACCAACAGACACCATAACACGTGGTGCCTGGCTCCTGTCTAGAGGAGGACACGGGGGGGGGGGGGCAGGGGGGTTGACTGCAGGTCCAGGTGCCAAGACCCTCAGGCTTGGGAAGTCTGCTCCTGGGAAGCCCAAGAGGACGAAGACATACACAGAGGTCGAAGTGACCCACAGGCTTTAGGGAAAATACTTGGCTTCCCAGAGCAGTCCAGAGCTCTTCCTAAGGACCCAAGTGGAGCCAGAGTACCAACATTCCCGTGGCAAGTAGTACATCATTTCTCCTCCAAGCTCCCACACAGGGTGGCCCAGCTGGACACAAACCAAGGGTTCCCCCAACATTTGCTAGAGACACCCTGAGAACCCTTCCCAATGCTGAGGACAGGTCACTTACAGGACTGGGCACGAAGTGGACACTGGTGGATGCCTGCGGAATGAGCATGTAAACCCACAATGCTCCAGGCGGCTGCAAGCAGGCTCCGCCCACCTTGTGAGAGGTTTTAGCTTCTTTCTTAAAAAGACAAGGACATGGTTCCATGGACACCCAGGCTCGCCCAGTGAGTCTTCTTCACTCCTTCCAAGGTGTCCATGGTCCGTTCTCAGACCCAGGGAAGTTCTAGAAAGAGCTCCCCCATCCCTCACCAGAGCCCACATGCTTATCTCTCTAGAGCATCATTTCCCAAGCATGGCCACTCCATCAACAGCCACACCATCACCCAGGAACTTGTTAAAAATGTGAATTTCCAGCACCCAGCCGAGACCTAACACATCAGAAATTCTGATGGTGGCTGGGACCTGGAAATCCGTTTTTAATAAGCTCTGCAGGCGATTCAGAACCAAGATGGTTTAGAACCATGGTTCTGGGTATAAACCCACCCACAGACTCTGTATAAAGCAGGCTTCCTCCTCTGAATCAGAAACAAAATAGCTGATGTCAGAGATTACTCGTTGTTAGGATCCTATCCAATTCCTCCAAAATCATTTATTCAGGACCTATTCAATGTCTGTCTACATATACCTGTGGATACACATGTATATAATATTAAAGAGACACAGAAATAAGTTCATGAACGAATGCACACGGATTTTTCACAAAGCTGTGAGTATGTGTTTTTGCCAGCATCTCCCTAAGCTCCTCTATACTCCCTGCGCCTGGGACCCAGTTAGCTTTCCCTGGAACATGGGCCCATCTCTACAGATCTGCATAGGGCTGTTCTGCCCACTCGAGGGGAGCCGGGGGTTCAGCTAGCCACCATCCCTCCCTGCCTGCCCAGTCTGTCCCAGATGATCAGCTTCAAGATGCTCACAGCTCAGGCTGCCTCCCAATCCAGGATGAGGCACCACGTTTCCCTGGTCCCAGGTCCCCAGTGAATCGGTGATGGCCCCAAGGGACCTGAAGGACAAGGAGACACAGCCCGTGTGTTTGCAGGGTCCCCTTAGGAACGTGCCACAGTCCAGCCCAGCTGGAGACCTGGGCCTGCAACGTGGACCCCTCTGAAAGCCTCATGAAAGCATTCCAGGGTGTAATAAACCCGTCAGGCCCTGGCTAATTTATATCGAAGCGGATGCTTTCCCATTTTTCAGAATGTAAATGTTTAGATTGCAGCATTCCCCTGCCTTGGGATCCGGGGTCCTGGCACGTAAGTGGCGCCATCAGCCCGCTTGCCCTCGGGATCCTTAGATGGAAGAGCCCCAATGCCAGGCTCCCCGACTGGGAAGAGCTTCCTGCCCTCCAGTGGCCCCTGTGCAAATCCCACCCAAGGGAAGCCCTCACTCTGAGTCACTCTCACTTTTCTACACTGGGGGGGCGGGGGGTGGCCCTTCTGAAGCCAGGATTTCAGAGCCAACAGCCACTCCTACAAGCTAGGTAATTCAAGATAGCATTCTTCATATTTCTTTCCAGAATGTTCCTCATTTGCTCTGGTCTCAAATACATTTTATTAGAATCTGCAATGCATAAACAAGCAAGAGAAGTAGATTAGTAAGAATAAATAAAATGCAACAATCCAAGAAAACAGTCCAGTTTGGCTGAACGAGCCCAAGCATACCACTGCCCGCTCTGTCCAGAGAGGCTTGCGCTAACCCATGAGACCCCACTAGCTAACACCTGGAGGGTCCACCAGCCTGGGCAGTCCCCAGGAAAGAGAAGCTCCCTACCAAGGGAGCCATGAGCCCAGGGGATCACTAACATCTCCTTCGTTTCCAGACACTGGACAATTAGCTCCCCAAGACCAAGAGAACTTCGGGCGATAGCCCCCGTGATAATCCACCCAAGGATGTCAATTCTTTCAACCAAAACAAAGCCATCATTTCAGCACCATGTTCCACAAATGGGTGTCAGTTAGTTCATATGTGAGTCATACAGGCCTCTCCATCTTTCAGTTTCCTCATGGGCAACATGAAGCTGACAAGGCCTGACCCTCCCCACCTGCCAAGAATGATGTGAGGAATCCAGAAATGCTACAGGGGAAGGCTTAAGAGTCATAGGAGGAAATCTGCTTCGCTCACCCAAGAAGGCAGCAGAAAGCTGTGCCTCAGAGCACTGGCCTGGTTGTGAGTCACAGTGCCCAGTTCCTGTCCACCCTTTCCTGGCTGTGTGTCCTTGGGCAAGTCACCTCACCTCACTGAGCCCCAGCGTCTTCCCAGTAAGATGAAGAGGATCTCCATCAGTCTCCTAGGTCGTTACTAATACTCCACACGTACTGAGTATTCACTCTCCTAATCCAAGGATAACCAGGTGAGATCACCTGAGTATACTGTGTACCTGGCTGAACGATCCATTCCCTTGAGGGCACACTAGCTGGATGATGGAAAATGGTACTCAGGCCCCATTTTGAGAATGAATTACAACATGAGTGGAAGGCAGACATGAACTAGACCTGTTCCTACACAAAAGCAACAGACTCTGATACCCTTCCAGAGAGCCAGGGCTCTGCCTGGGGTCCTCAGCTCAAGCCAACACTGCTCCCTTTACCAAGAGTACTAGCAGAGGGTGACTGGTAGAATCACTGACCTGACTCACCCAACCATGGTACCCCACACTTGTCCTCAGGACCCATGGCAAAGAGAGGAGTAAAGCCCACCAGGGGCTCTCCCTGCACAGTCAAGTCACTTGACCTGCCCTAAGTCAGCGGAGGAAAAGGTCTTCTTGCAAATGCTCAAGAGTAAGCCCAAGTTCCTTGCCAGCTTTGCCCTAGGTCTGAAGCTCACCGGCAGTCCACAGCTCCACACCACCCCTTTAAGATACCCAACCAGGGTCTCCTTCAGCTGTGAAGGCTGGCCATGGCACTAAGGGGCTTCATCCTGTCTCAGGTCTCTGCAAACCAAGCCTTGTCCAGCTTCTCTTTCTGGTCTTGGCCAAGGGGACAAAGCCGTGAGGATGAGCAAGGACCCCCTGGCCCCCAGTCCAATCATTTGCAGACAGTGTGTGCTTCCTTCCTTGGCTTGCCTATGATCACCTCAACACTTGCTGGCCAATCCCTAACACAAACCAGAAGTTCTCCCTGCTCTACCATTGGGCAGCCTGGCTAGAGGTTCTATTCCATTAACTTCCATCCTGATAATTAGAAGCAGCTCTCTTCCATGCCCCTGCAGGATTTAACAAGCCACATAACGTCACATTTCCCACTGAGGCAGCTTAAACCCACCTTTCACTCTGGGGACACCGCCGTTCCGTCCTGCCCCTGGATACCAAGCAGCCCAGTGGCCACGTCCTGCCAACAGCCAGCACTTCCCCTTTCCTGCGGTCTAGACTCCGAGCAGGGCCAGGAGCTCGGGCCTCTATAGGGGTCTCCAACAAACCCCTTGGTAGAAAGCAGAATAGAATCCTCTTCAGACCCACGTCCACATTATGGGTAATAAAGGCCTTTATGTGCCTATAAAGCAAAATTCCTGCAAAGCCTTTCCACCTAGATGTGCCACGTGCAGTAAAGTGGCTGCTGCTTGAACGTGGCCTTTACGGGCCAGGGTGTAGCCCATCCCACCCCCTGCAACCAGGTGATACCATACCCACCTGACCTGCACGTGTGTGGGGATCCAAATCCCACCGCCGACACCTGCCAGCTGAGTACGACGGACCAGTGACTGCATCTCACCGAGACTCATCTGCCCCCACTGGAGCGTGGGATAGCAATAACCCCTAATTCGATGACTGATATAAAAATCCCACTTGCCTTTTATCCATTCATTGAATCATGGACCAGATACCTACTGAGGCTCTACTCCATGCCAGGCCAGGTCTGGGCTCAGGAGATAAAACACTGAGTGACAAGATCCATGCCCTCATGGCTTCCATCCAAGTGGCAAGGAGCCAAAGAAGGAGCTTCCATTTCCACTAATGCAGAGTTCCAGGGATGCAATGAGGTGGGGAGCCACGGAGGTGTGGGGGGTACGAACACAGACCGAGGATTAGAATCAGACCCGTTCACGTACGTGATCCCCACAGAGCTAGGAAACACACCCACTGCAGCATTGCACAACGTTAATATCTGAAGAATTCTCTACTGTTATCAGTTGTGGCATGTGATATGCTATTATCCCACATCACAGCACCCTGCGCTCACTGACCCCACAGCTCGGGCAGCCTCATGGAATCCTCTGGATCCTCTGGGGCTTTGCTGCTGCCACATCATTATCAGGGGTGACATCTGAGAGCGTAGGCCAGAGGCAGATTGTAACTCTCCCACCAAGCCCTCCCCCACTTCCTCAGAGGGAGTCCGAGTGACGCCCACTCAGGACCAGGACCTCGTCTAGCCTACCCAGGGAACCAGCACACAGCAGATGTCCTCAATGGCTGAAGGAGCTGCTCAGCGCCCGAAACACCGCCACCCCACATGTGGGGGCGCAGGGAAGGAAATCCACATTGTTCATAGGAACAGTAACAGCCAACTGAGACAAGAGACTCCTGTATGCATGCCTTTCCTTTTCCATCTCTGCCGAGACTGTGTCACTCAGCCTCAGTAACCAACTCGGACAGTCCTTCAGCCCACCACTCCCCAACAACGGGGGTGATGCACCAGCCCCACCAACCGCATCTTGGCAGCTGAGGCAACAGTGATAGAGTGAGATCACTCTGAGGTCAACTGGTGTGCAGGCTGTCCTCAGGGAGAAGCCAGACGGGGCCTCCCCAGAAGCCCAACTTGTCCACATGTCCCCTCCTGCAGGCCAGACCGGTCTGCCTGGAGCAGGGTGTGGGACTGGCCTCCTACTGTGTGCCTGGCCCTGGGCCAAGCAGCTCAGCTGGCACGGGGACAGAGCAGCACCAGCCCTGCCATCAGACGGCAGATGACGACCCGTGCCTTCTTTCTGCACGTGTCCTCCGTCCGTGAGAAGTCGTGCACAGCAATGGTTTACAGCCAGCCCACAGTGAGAGAGCAAGAGTGACGTCGGTGGGAGAGCGGGCAGTGTCAGGAGCAGGGGAGGCCAGACTGCAGGGGGCAGGGGGTACACCCGGGAAACAGTTAAGGAGAGGGAGACCCTGGAGCCCTGACCCAGGAAGGCTCCCCACTACATACTGTGAACTTTTAAAATAAAGTGGCCAGGTATGTTCCCACCCAAAAATGGGTTTGTCTGAGACTGGGAAAGAAATGTAATCCAGCACAAGGAATGTAGAGCAAAGCCGTAGGCGAGGCTGGAGAACAGAGGAGAGGTGTGCTCCGTTATGGAGGAAAGGGGGATGTCGGGACCGTTACCAACACCAAGGCCACTGGAGCACACTGGCTACGATGTGACTGCCTCTCACAGGCTGGGCTGTTGCTGGGGACCTGCTAAGGAAGCCCTTCTTCCTCCTGCTGGGGTAGTAAGGTAGTATCCATGCAACAGACGATGAGCGGAGGGCGTGAGCGCTCCTGTCGCCCAACCTCCTGGCTCCATTTCAGCGAGGCTGCCCTTCGTCCGTTCTTACAATACCAACAACCTACTGTCCAGGGGTGCCTCTCCCCGCTCCTGCCCGAGGGTCCCTCAGAAACACAGAGCCAGCTCTATGACTGCAAGGGGGACCCCAAGCATCTTTGAGGACAATGGGGTGGCTGCCTCCTTCAGAAAAGCCCACCAGGACAGAGGAGTGTGGAGACTGTAAAGGGCGGGGACCACCACAGGGCAGGGGGAGCCCATACTGCCCGGCCTGTCACAGGGCACACAGAAGCAGAGTTTTCCCACCCAGCGCAGTTCAGCTACCCTTCCTCTCCCATCTCCAGTGCTCAGGGCACTTGACAAAGCAGCTCAGCCTCCCCTTTGAGGGAGGTCAGGCCATGGGCACCCATTCCATGGCTGGCACCCCCAGACCACACCCTGCTCATCACCTTGGACCCTAACAGTTCGACTCAGCCCCTTGGCAGCTACCTCACATCACATCTGTCCCAGACTCCAGTCCACAAGGGCCTCCCAGGAAATCTCTGAAGGGCCATGGAAAGTCGAATGCTTCCACCTCTCTCTGGAATGGTCAGGTGCGGGAATTCACACCACTTCTGCTCACACACCCCCAGGGATGGCAAGTGGCCCTCAGGGGGCTGAGTCCCTAGAAGGCCACTCTGACAGACACCAAGTTCCTCCTTAGTGAGCTGACATCTGTCCATCCCAATTTGCCATGGGACAGCCTGGGTCCTGTCCCCCAAGGACACACCATCAAACGGGCTCCTCTCCTAGCAGACAGTCCTTCAGCCACGGGAAGATGCCCTATTCCTCACCATCAATCATCACTGCCAGGAGAGAGGCCACGTGCCAGGCATCAAGTGAGTAGGCCAGGAGCAGAGCCCTGCCCAACTGCCTGCTGGGGAAGAAAGCGAGCCAGAAGGTGATTCAGGTCAGAGAGAAAAGTGCTCCACGAGGGTGAGTGGAGAACAGGGGGAGCACAGGGAAGAGGCCACCAGCTCTATGGTGTCAGAGGAGGCTTCGCATGGAGGCTGCACAGGGTGTTCCCAGAGTCGCCAGAGTCTCTCAGTGTCTGGGGAAGAACATTCAGGCACAGACAAGCCCAGGGACCCAACAAGGCTCAGAGCTGGTAGGTTCTGGGACAGACAAAGACCCACGCCAGGCCAAGACAGGCAGGGGAGCCTCTTCTCATATTCCCACCCACAAGTTCCTAGCCCTGCCTCCAGGACGCCCAGCTGCTCCCAGTCTCCTGATCAGCAAGGGAGCCTCTGGGGCTAGAGAACCTGCAAAGCCATCCCGGGGGGTGCCCAGCTTTCCCCCATTTGTTCATTCATCCATCCCCTCATTACTCTCTCAGACACACAGACTCCCTGTCTCTCTCACCTTCTAGAATGGTCAAAGGGCTCTACCTTGCAGCCTGGGAGCCTTCTCCAGCTAGTCATGCCCTGAGTCCTCGCTGCACTCAGGGGCCAAGTAAACAGAGATGGTGTGCCGAGGGATGGCATGCACCCCCCCCCCCCGCCCAGTAACTTTCCTCCTCCCTATAGAAGCCATGGAACCTTCTCTGCATCTTGCATGTAGGGCCTGGGGTGGAGAGAAGATGGGGCACCACGGTTCCTGCCCTTGGAGCCCTCAGTCTTCTGCCAGATTCTGCCACGGGGCCGCCACCAACCATCCCCTCCCAGAACTCACTTATGCAACAAATACTTATTAAGCTCCCACTCCGTGGTCAGCACTGAACAAGTATATTGAAAAGGTTCCATCCTTAGGTCATCATGGTAAATCCCTGTGCCCTTACCCTCCAGTCTGTGGACTACTCATCTGGCATGTATAGGGGTCCCATATTGGGCCAGCGCTGTTGAACACACTGGCTAAGTATGAACCTGACAGTTGATTCATACTGTCCATGAAGGACCATGAAGCTGACCTGCTCAGGGAGCAGAAAGAGAATAAATAAGTAAACCAACCGGTTAAGTGCTGTAAAGATAAATATGGTAAGGTCATTAAGTGACAGAGGAGGTGGGGCAGGGGGGAACTCAGGGAAAAAGCGCTCTGAAAGGTGACATTTAAGCTGAGACCTGAATGAGAGGGAGGTGTCCCGTGCAAAAATCTGGGGAAATCATACTTCAAGCAGATGAAACGAAGTGCAAAGGGCCTGAGGTGGGAGACACGGCGGCATGTTCAAATAACAGAAAGCCAATGTCCTTGGTGCTTAATGAGCAAGAAGGTGATGCAAAAAAAGCCTTCTGCTACTTTCATAAGCTCTTAGGTTCTAATTCTAGGCTGGACACAGGGTTTTGTCTCCCTATCTTCCCCCTTCTTGTGCCATCAGGACAGGCTAGGTATGCTGCAGTTATAAACAACCCCAAAGTCTCAGTGGCTTGAACCCACACAGGGGCCCTCCTCCTTTACACTACATACGCACCATGGACCAGATGGCATCACTACCTCGCCTCGACTTCCCTCTGGGGCCTAAGCAGACAGATCGGCCACTCTCTGGAATTCTGAGCCAGAGGGAAAGAGAAAGGAAGGCTCATCACATGCCGGGCTTTTATAGAGCCACGTGTAACATCAAGGGAACAGAGAAGTCCAGTCCTAGGACATGGCTGGGAGAAGAACTGGAAACCGTCGGCACCATCCCTGCCTGACAGACGGCAGCCCATGTCTCCAATGCACGCAAAGAATCAGCTGGGTAATGGGAGAGTAAGTGCGGGCCAACACCAGGCCTCTCTCCTTCCGCTCTGCAGTGAACCTTTCCTCTGACTAAGCCTTCTGCTGTGATACAAGCACAGTCATGACTACCCCACCTAAGAGGCCCTGCCTACGCCAGACCCATTCCTCCCACCTCTGTCCCTTACCAAGACGGGCCTCCAAATGCATCATGCAAATCCCTTCCTGAGGCAGCAGGGGGTTGAAGGAGCAGCCTGGACCTCCACAGGGTCTTGTTTCTCCCACCCTTCCCAAAAGACCCTGGATTTGCTCCCGTTGCTCTTCGCGCCCCCTCCACGGGCCACCGAGGAGACGACCTCAACTTCTGATGCAACCATGGCTCCTCTGGGTGAGGCCAAGAAGCTTCCAAAACCATAAAGATGTCCAAACATTGGCCCAGCTCCCTCCAAACAGACATAAACTGCCTCGCGCACATCCGGGCCCACCACGCACCACACCCCCTCCTCTGGGCCTCAGGCACCATCCGGCACCTCCGCCCTTGGGCAGCCCACGGTGGTGTGGTTAGGGGGAGCGGGCACAGGGGAGAGGAGAGACTGGGCCACATCCGACCCCAGCACCTCCACTGCCCGAGGTGTAGGGTGCCTTTGATGGGGCCTATCCCCACCCTTGACAGAGCGGTGACAGCCCGCACGCTCGATTCGGTGCCAGGCCGCCCCAAATCTAGTTATTTTTAGTCTGTTTGTTTACCCCATCTCCAGCTAACTCTGTCACCACTTGTTATCATAACAGAGAGCACCTGGATGTGTCTCGGAAAAGCAACAAATAAGCCTTGGAGAGGCTTATTCTGGCAATTGCCAGAAACACCAACTGCATTTCCAGCCTGATGCCCCCATTGCAACAAAGCAGATTCCTTTCTTCCCTTCACATGGGAAGCCTAATCCACGTAAGCCGGCCAGCAATGGCTGCCTGGCCGATGGAGACATTCCTTCCCCCTCATCACCCCCGTGCCTGGGGACATCAGCCCAGCATGGGGCTGAGGGTAGGTCCTGAGGATGGTCAATGATGTCCCTCCCCGCAATGAGACAGCCTCAGGCCAACCCATCCACCGAGAGCCAGAACCCCCAGGGATCCTGGCAGACAGGCCAGAGGCGCACGAACACAATCACTCAGACCATGTCCCGTGAGCCCCATCCTACCACGGGCAACATACACTGTAGGACGCCAGCCCTCTGCTACCGTGGCCGCACACCAGGCCCCAGAGGGGCTGGGAGTGGGTGCTCTGACCCCCTGGAGCCCCCAATCCCAAGATTCTACACGGTTCTCTCACCATCAGCACAGCAGCTCCAAGAGCATCGACTTGCCTGGGACATCCTCTGAGGAGCAGCAGAACCAGACCACACCATCTCCATCTTGCTCGTTCTTGCTCTCATCTCCACTTGGAAAGAACCAAGGGTGACAGAGAGCCCATTGGGAATGCCTTTCCACCTGGATTTTATCCAAAGTCGTGGCCTAGGTCCAACTCCAGGCAGCACATCCCTGAGTACCTACTATGAGCCAGCTCCGTACGGGGGTTCATGCAGGAGATGGGTGAAGGGGAAGCAGTGGTCCAGGCCGACCCAGCCTACTGAGCAGGTCCATGCCTGGTACCTGGACAGAGAGGTCCAGAGAGCATCAAACACAGTGGCTCCTCCTACCTACACCCAGCCCTATCCTCCCTAACCCAGGCCTTCATTGTCTCAAGGTTCTATCAGCCTTGTGAATAGCCCCATCTTCTCCTGCCCATATGTGGCCAGGAGACTCTCTCCGACCATGTCACTCACCCACTCAAAGCTCTCAGTGGTTCTCAGGGTGCCTGGGTGGCTCAGTTGGTTAAGTGTCAACTCTTAATACTGGCTCAGGTCATGATCCTAGGAATGAGCCCCACATCAGGCTCGGCACTGGATGTGGAACCTGCTTCAGATTCACCCTCTGCCCCTCTGCCCCTCCTACTCCTAGGCTTGCACGCTCTCTCCCTTAAAAATTAATTCACTAAAAAAATAAATTAAAAGTCAAAATGAAAAAAAAAAAAAAAACTTCAGTAATGCTCCTCCTCCCCCCATCCATTCATTCACTAGCCGGTGAGCACTCACTATGCACCAGAGTCAAGGCACCAAGCCCTATGTTCCAGTTCAGTAAGAAATTCTGGATCCCAATTTTAAGGGGAGACCTTCGACATCTAAGGACACTGGCCATGCAGTCAGACCTCAAGACTCATGTCTGCCCCTTGCTACATTGGTTGGCTGGTCCCTGGATATCGAGCCCAGAGATACCCTGGGCGAAGAGAGGTCATTGCAGTGGGAGAATAGGTCCTTGGCAGTGTCCTTGCCTTCAGTCTCAAGGGCTGGGGGTGTGAAGCAAAGCAAGAGGGAGACGCCTGGCCAGCGGAGCAGATCCAACAGAGGCCAAAAGGCACAGAGTAAGTCTGGTTTGGGGAGGGGGGTATTGTCAGATTTAAACAGAGACAAAGTTTGGAGACCAGAGCAAGAGGTCAAGGCCAGTCTCAAAGGTAGATTTTGCTCTCTGTCCCCAAGGCTTCTAGGCATATGGTACCAAGCCCAGAACTGCCAGTAGGCAAAGGACTTTCCTAAGGAGCCCTGGTGGTCAAGAGGGTGGGAAGAGACTGGAGTCAGGTCGGTGGGAGGAGGAGTGAAGGACGCCCTTGTCCCGGGGCCCAGGGAGTGGAGCGGAAGAAAGTGGTGGGTGGTGAGCCAGCCTTAACAAGTGATAGCTCACAAGGGCAGGAGAGCTGGGGAGCAGGGCTACACATCCTAAGGACAGGTGTGCTCCCCTACCACGCAGGCATGGCAGCAGAGCAAAGTTCTGGGCAGTGAAGATACTCTGGCTTGGAGCCTGGCTGTGAGGAGCAGGGTGTCCTACAGCAGCTATCCAAGCTCTTTAAGTCCCAAGGGGGAAAGACTTCTGACTGCCAGCCAACAGGACATCTGTCTCACTGCCTCCGGGTGGGACTGTCCACCAGGCCTGGCGGGCAGAAGGCTGCTCCACATTCTTCCCTTGCTCTCAAGGGCTGCTCCATTTCCCCCTGAGACACAGCCATGCCCTCCCCAGCACTGCAAGACCAGCATCCCACCCCTCACCCAGCCCCTGCTCCAGTGGCCCCACCAACCCCGTCCTAGCTCTCCTTTGCCGGTTCTCCACCGGCGTAACTGAACAAGCGCCGGGCAGAGACTTCTAGAGAGAGACCTGCCTGCAGAGGGAAGTCCACACCATCACTCACACAGCACTCTACTTCAACCTCCCTTGGGAGCTACACCTGGCTTTGAACATATGAACGAGGGCTCAACCACACACAGCCAAGTCAATGCCAAACACGACCATGCAGGAAGGTACCATTGCTCACCAGTCAGCCTGGCAAAGATCAGCGTGTTTGATAATGCCCGGAATGGATGGACATATGGTCCAAGGGCCTCCCTTACACTCCACTGCTCAGAGACGAAATGGGTATAACCTCCTCCCTGGGCAATATGGCAGAAGTAACAAAGCTTATGAACACACTTCCATCAGCATTCCTATCTGTAGGAATTGTTGTTAGAGGCGTGTGTGTTCCCTAGCACACTCGCAGCAGCATGCGTTATCATAGCCAAGATAGAAAGCAACTGCAAAGTCCATCAATGGGGCACTAGTCAAAAAAAAAAAAAAAGTATGGCCCAGCTATACAATAGAATAATATGCAGCCAGTAAAAAGAAGGCAACTCAGCATGAGCTGATAGGGAATGGGGGCCAGCATATCCCAAGCATCAAAAGGCAAAAAGAGTAGCTCAGCATGTTGAGGACGGTGCTATTCCCATCAAAGGAAAAGAGGGCTGGTATCAATCTGTGGACAAGCCCCGGCCCCTGTCTGTTTGACAGAGCACATCTTTGGGAGGCACAAAGGGGATGCTGAAAATGGTGGTTGCCCCTGGGAGGGAAGTGTGACCAGAAGCAGGCAGGGGGACACAGTTGTCACCATGAGGACAATCAAGCCAACCAGAGCGTCAGCACAGGGCTGTCGTGCCACCTGAAGGAAACCAACAAAGCAATTTCTCAGAGGACAGCGCTTCCCATGTCCTCATCCTTCTGGGAGGTTCTTCCTGCCCCTCCCTCAAGAGAAAACAGACGACTGTATACAGCTGCTATTCCCGCGGAGTGCTCAGCACCCAACACTGTACTTGGCACCTTGGAGGGGGAGGGGAAAGAAGCTTCCACAAGTGGCTGGACGGAAGGACTGGCACTTCAAGGTCCAGGGTCCCCCCGTTTCCCTGGCAAGCTGGCAGAGGCCAGGGCTCACACCCACACACAGGGTCTCTGGGGGAAGGCCACCAGCTCCCAACTATACTGTTCTGCAGTGACCAGCCCTCCACACCCAGAAGCCAACCCATGAAGGCCAGTGCTTGGTGTCCTGGGAAGACCACCAGGGTGGGCATGGTGCCTGCAGAGGGCTGCCTGGGATCCTGGCAATGGCCTCTATTGACTAACCTCTGCACATTATTCCACCCCGGGACAGTCAAGAGCAGGGCAGACAGGCCTCCTGGAGGCTGGCCCCAAAGCTGCTGAGAAGGGTAGGAAGGCAGAGCACGCAGTGGCCCAGCCTCTAGCAGAAAGAGAGAGAGAGAGAGACACCCCCCTTCCATCAGGCCACCCCAGCTGTGGCGGCTTCTGCAGTGACAATCCCCCAGGCCTGGGCATAAGCCCCAGTACTAATGATGGGGACATGGACTCCCTTCACTCTGTCTCAGGCCTCTGCTCCAGCACCTGGGCCGGGCTGAGCCAGCCCACTCCACCAGACTCCACCTAACCACCCTCCAGAGGCAGACACGGATTATGAAACACCATCATCTGTCAAGCCCTGCATCCCGGGCAGGTCACTGTGACCTGGAGGTGGGTCTGGGGCTGACCCTTCCTATCCCTGTAAGACACCCGCCTGAACAGGCAAGCTTTTGCAGACGCTAGTTAATTCCTCACCCCTTACTATCTGGGTCATGTGGGGCCAACTCTGGTGTTTCTGGTGCCTCAGTCTCCTCACCTGTCAAATGGGCTTCTGACACTCCTGTCTCTCAGGACGGCTGGGAGGGGTGCGTGGACTCACGCACCCAGTGTTCTCAGCATGGAGGAGGGCTCAGTAACTGGAATCCCCAGGAAATCCATCCCATTCCGCCTCACTACAGCACATGGTCTGAGCAGGGAGGGCCGAGAGAGGGTCCAAGGAGAACAGGCCACTCCTGCCTGGCCCCAGCACATGGGGCAAAGACCGGTAGCAGCACCGCTCTCTGCACCTTTGTTTGCCCTCGAATATCCTCTCCCCTGTGTTGGCCTCCCCAGCCCCGGTGCCAGGCCCTGCTCCTGGAGCAGCAGCAAATCCTTGTCAGCAAACAGCACATTAATTGCTTCTTGGCCCAGTTTCAAATGATATCACAGAACTGAGCTGCTCGGTTTGAGTGAACAAGGAGGAGGAAGGAGGGGTACCTGGCAACTCACTGAAGCACCCAGGATGATGGGTCGCTCCAATTACTAATTAATTGACTGCTCAGATGGAACAAATATGAAACCCTCACAGGTTGGGCGGGCAAGCCCTGGGCTTCCCGCCAGCGCCTTTCATCACAGGAGAGCAGAGCTCCAGGTCTTGGCCACTTTCAGGAGGGAAGCCCTGGAGCCCAGCCGCCCACTGGCCACGGGAGTTCATGGGACCAGGAACTGGGTTCCAGAACATTCACCCATTCACTTGTTCTGCCCAGGACACAGCACTAGACGGTAAGCTCCAGGAGAGGAGGAATCTGGACCGCAGTGTCCACGGCTACACTCCACTCCTCACATCCAACAAGAGCCAGAGTGGCCCAATGAATGTACAAGTTGATGAAAGTATGAATGAAATCCTGAATATCAAGTATGATGCTAGGTTTGAGGGAAAGGACACTGGACAAACCCAACACAGATCCTGGCCTGATGGCGCTTTCCTTCAGATGCCAGAAACACCGTTCACCAAAAAAACAGACTATTAAAAACCAAATGACAAACACAGTTAGGGCCAGGAAGATGCCTGTGAAGGCCAGACAAAGTAGAGCGGAGCCTATCCCCCAACTGGGAAGTCAGGGGCCTACAGGCTGCGTGAGGAGCAGCCTGCCACCTTTGCACTGTGCCTACCCAGCGTGGCTTCTCCCAGGCCCATACCCCCTGGGCTCTGCCAACATGGGCACCCGCACACCTCTCCTCCCCCCTTAGTAGGGTTGCCATCCACCAGAGGGGCGGGACGCTGGCTGGAGAGGATTTCCTGCAGAATCTGTGACGAACCACCTCCCACAGCAGGAGGGGCCATGGGCATGGAAGGATGCATGGCATCCTTCGATGCCCAGAGCATCTAGAACCCCAAGCTCCCCAGGCACTTTTCTTTAACCTGCTGACTTTCTGAGACTACCAAGCCACCATTCCCATATACCTCTGGGCCTCACAATGCCTCAATGTCATGGTGCGGTATCCCCATTCTTACCTTACGCTCCTGGAAACTCAGGAGTTTCTAGGACTTCTGGGAAATGCTTCTGGAAAAGGATATGAAGGAGTGTGAGATACAGGCCTGGGTTTGAGCCTTGGGTCTGCTCCTTCTTAGCTATGAGAGCTGGGATCAATTATACCCCTTTTCTATACGACGGACTATAGGTGTGTGCAAGGAGCAGCCACCAAAAGATATATGCCAGGATTTAGGCACACAGACTCCCTGAGGCTGACCAGTGAGGACGTCCTTTCCCCTGGCTTCCTTCTCAGATTACTATGAGAGGGGAGTACAGGAAACCCATCCTGGGCCCCAATTTCTGCTTCTCTCTCCAGATCTTTCCACCTGTCCCACATTTTAGCAGCCCAGGTGTGTGTGTAACCAGCTCCCACCTGCATATTCTCTGAACCAGGAATCAGACCAGTTGGGTCCAGAGTCCTTTCCCACCCATAACTGCTTATCATTTGGAAAATGGCATGTCATTTTGAAATATTTCTTCTATCAATATTAATCAGTGACCACTCTAGAAGTCCTACAAAACGGGGGCATAATGGTGGCCACCTACTTACAAAGCAGGCTAGCAACTTCTCTAGAACCATGCTATTTTTGCATGGATTAGGTGTATATTTTGAGCATCTCTGGAAGGTGTTGACGGAGACTGGGCGTGGGGATACCCATGGCCCCAACACCACCTCCACTGAGTGGGCCAAGCTCAGTGCCAAAAGGTTTGCATGTATCATCTCATTTAATTCTCTTAGTAACCAATTAAGTATTATGCCCATTTTATAGGCAAGTAAACTAAGGCTGAGCGACATGAAGGACCTTGTCCAAGATCTCGCAGCTGGATTGAAATAAGAGGCAACCCTTGAACCCAGATCTGTGGGATGGCAAATGATCTACTATTGTCAAAGACGTCAATTACCCTCTTGCCTCGCTCCCCAGCTTCCCCGGGCTCCACTCTCCTTCCACTCGAGGACACCCGTCCCACCCGTTCGACCACCCAGGTCGCCAGTCTGCAGCTGGAGGGCTTCAAACTTCAAACTTCCCGCAAATGGATTTCTGAGCGGGAGCTCCCCCCACCTCTTGGTGAGAAGCTGAAAAGATGATTCCTCTTGGTTATTGCTGTCTAGCGCTTGTGAAAACATGCGAGTGGCTTAGTCTAACTCAAGAGGCCAGTGGGTGCTCAGTCAGGTCTGGGCTCTCGGTTTGGGTTCCTCCCCCGCCCAAGTAAGAGAAGTGTGGGGGCTGTTCCCCGCCCCCCTGCGGAACGTGCCCTCTTCCCTAACACACCTGACAGATTCTCTTCCACACATGCCGGCCCGGCCCCTGGGACCGCACCACACAATGAGGCCCACACCTGCAAGAATGTCTGTAAATCCCGGGGCTCTGCACAGGGCGGCCAGATTGCAGGGAACAGCAGCAGATCCCAGGATAAAAGCAGAAAGCCATCCTGTTGACAGTTCATTCCTGTTTCTCCCCCAAATCTATCCACAACAGAACTGTTAAGCTCATGTTTCCTCTCCTGTTGCAAACAATTGTAAAAATGATTGGTATCTGCCCTCACCATAGAGCCCATAGAGCCGGTCCACTTCATCCCCAGGCTAAATCTTTCTAGAAGGGCCGCATGTGTGAAAAACAGGCATTCCCAAGACACACAGATAATGGTTACTCTTAGATACCCTAATCACTCAGCTCAGAGTAATGCAAAGGCTGACTCACCTAACTGCTGAGTCTGGGGAGGGGGAAGCCTGCAGCAGACTCAGGGCTGGGCACCTGTGGGCAGGGAATGCTCAGGGCTGCCTTTGGAGCCTGGGCAGAGCTACAGGGAGTCATTCCAGCTCTTGACCTCCCCTAAGGAGTCCTCTGGCTTCCAGCAATGAGTCTCTCCTGCCTATGTCCAGAGCTCTAAAACCTCTGTAAAGCAGAAGCTGTGGGGGGAGGAGGGGCAGGGGCAGTGCTGTGGGAGCGTGGTCTAAGGAAGAGAGTTCAGACAGGGCCAGGATGCCTGGTTCCACTCCTGGCTTTGACACGGACTAGCCATGCCCTCCAGGAAAAACCTTTGCCTTCCCAGGCTTTGCTCCTCTCATCTGGGCAACTGGAAGAGAAGGCATCCAGGGCTCTGCACAACTGACCTCTCCCTGAGTGAGAAGGGCAGACGGAGGGATGCTTAAGCCAGAAAGCACCAAAGAGCCCAGCGCCAACAGCCAGTCCCCAGCTAAGCCAGGGGGCCAGCATCTGCAGCGCAATTTGGCCCTGGGTGGGTGTGTACACACAGAATTGCAGGGGCTGGTGCTGTTAACTAAAGAGGAAAACACCTTCTGCCCCTGAAGGGACCCAGAACTGAGGTACAGATTTTTTTTTTTAAAGGAAGGTACCACCTATGATGAAAATACCTTTTATCTCCCTTATATCCTTGTCTCCCCCCCTCCCAGGCAAGTGAGTTAATTTTATTGGAGGATCCCTCCCTCCCACACTCTCATTCTACACGGGGTGGGGCACAGGTCCCATCAGGCCTTCCCCTGCCCAAGTAATCTGAGCCGTCAGAGGAGGGCACATGACCAAAGCTGTCCAATCAGAGTGAGCCCCAGGATCTCTACTAAGTACGTACGCTGGGGCAAGGATTCTCCATCCAGCTCATGGGACCAAATAAGAAAGGAAGTGGGAAGACTTTGGCTGCAGCCATCCTTTAAGCCATGTGGGCCTGTGAACAGAACTTTGCTTAAAGGAATCAAAAAGTGGGGGAGAAAAACACTCTGTGTCTGGCTCAAACCACACCTGATCTACCCACAGATTACTAAGCTAGAGAATATTAAGGAAAAAACCCACGTAACCCCTCACATTCCTAACCTTTCTCTGAAGAGATCTAAAGAAACCCACCCCAAGCACATCCAGCCAGTTCCCAGGGTTGGCAATGGATTCGTTCAATCGTCTACTGATTCAACAAATATTCACTGAGAGTCAATGCTGTGCCATCAGTGGTGGTCAAGGCACAGTCCCTGCCTTCAGGAGCTCTCAGAATGGGGGATACGACCTCACGGATTAGCAGTTTGGCTACAGTGTAATGTCAACTCAAACATTCTCACCCAGTGAAAATCAAGACAGGCTTCCTGGAGGGTGGCTAAAGGCAGCCACCTACCCACTTGGGTTTAGAATGGACAAGCCCTTTGCTAAGTCCTCTCGGCAGTCCTCAAAGCAACCCTGAGCCAGCAGGTGGACAGGGATGGCCATCCCCACTTTACAGAGGAAGTGGCAGAGACCAAGAGAGAGCTCATGACCTATTCAGGCTCACACCATAGGTTTGGGCCTAAAGAGGGAGAAGAATCAGGTCTTACAAATCCCACTTATGATATGTCACATCCTTTCTGACTTGGCCTCAGAAGGACAAAGATCGGCCATCTGCCCCAGAGGATGTGTGAGGTCTCCCAGGAAGGTGTCAGGGGAGTCGGGCAGGCCATGCACCTGCTGGCTAGGGAGAGGGCCTGGTGTGCCCACTGCCACCACAGCAGACCTTCTGGAAGTATGACAGACCCAGGCCAGGCACCACATAGGCCTTCATCATCACTGGGGTCCTGCCATTGGAGGGAAAGCTTTCTAGAGTCACAAGTACTTCACACAAAGTCTTCAGCGGAGCCCTGACCAGCCGGCTGCATTCATTATGGTCCATGAGGATGGCAAAGGGTTTGTGGCCACCAACACCAGAGGAAGGGATATGCCCCAGAATCATCCCTACACACAGTCCTTGCTCTGAGGGCAGTGAGGTCCATGATAAAGATGAAATTATATCCTCTCTTGCCTTTGTCTTCACATGACCTAACCCAGTTCAAGTGCATATAAAAGCTATTAAAAGAGATGGAGAGTATGAACTTTGGAATCGAGATGTCCTAAGTTATACATAGTGATAAAAATATTGTGTTTATACACAACAGAATATTACTCAGCCATTAAAAAAAATAAAATCTTGCCATTTGCAACAGCATGGATGGAGCTACATAAAATAAGTCAAAGATAAACACCATATGGGGGCACCTGGATGGCTCAGTCGGTTAAGCATCTGCCTTTGGGTCAGGTCTTGATCCCAGGGACCTGGGATCGAGCCCCTGCGTCAGGTTCCCTGCTCAGCGGGGAACCTATTTGTCCCTCTGCCTGCTGCTCCCCCTGCTTGTGCTCTCTTATTCGTGTTATCTCTGGCAAATAAATATATAAAATCTTCTTTTAAAAAGACAAATACCATATGATTCCACTCATATGTGGAATGTAAGAACAAAACAAATGAACAAAGGAAAAAGAGATGAGAAACACAGACTCTTAAACACAAAGCAATGGTGGTTGCCGGGGGGAGGTCATGGGGGGGATGGTTGAAAGAGATGAAGGGGATTAAGCATACACTGATCATGAGTTTGGGTACACTTACTAAGCTGTGTATTGTATATGCTCCTTTAAACAATATTAAGATCAAGTAATAACAAAAGTAAGTCATGATCTCTTTTTTTTTTTTTTAATTTTAATTCCAGTGTAGTCAGGATTTCTAAAACTCAGTTTCCCTATCTGTAAAATGGAGCTAACATCTACCTCCTGGGGCTCCTAGGGCACACGTCAAGCACAGAGGAATGCATAATAAATGTCAGCTCAACAGCAGAACTGATACAAAGGGAAGATCATCTTTTGATGGCCACTCTCTGTCCCCTGATGATAGACAATAGCTACAAAAAAACGGAAAAAAGAAAAGGAAAAAAAAAAAACAACTGGAGACCCCCTTCACTGCAAACAAGGGACAAAGAACTACAGACTAAAATATCCTCCCTCAAAGCAAAACACAAGGGCAAAAAAGATAATTTCACAAAAGCAGCCCACGGTCCCTACAGAGCTCCAGACACCATGGCTAGAAGCCGGTGACGTTCTCCATCAGAAGCGTCAAGGCCAGATCTCAGGACCCTAATTTTCTCTCTCATAAGGGGTCTCTCAACACTCCAGGTCCCTAGAGTCTCCAGGTTGCCGGCCCTAGGACACCATACTGCAATTGTGCGCCCTCTGACACTCCCAACCCCACAGCCGCATTCCCTCAGACCAAGCATCAGGAGACCTGTTAGGTTTTCCCACAGAAGCCCTGTAGAGGCCTCTCCTTCCAGCCTTCTCGAAAGCAGACCTGACAGGCCATGGTGCCAGCCTCCTGAGACTCCTCCTGAGGGACTCCAGGGACTGGAGGAAGGCAGGCAGAGGTCAGCCAGTTCCCAGTGGGACCAAGGGCTCAGCTGTGGAGCCCAGAGCATGATGGGAGGGTAGCCCTGTGGACTTAAACTTCAATTCACAGACCACACATGGCCAGGCCCTAGAAGGGCAGGTCACAGTCTTTGTGGCCCAGGAGGGCTGAGTAGGGGACTCTGGCTCAAACACCCACCTTGCCTTGTTTCTCCTCACACTTTCCCAAGAACAGGCAGTTTCAGACTCCAGGCAGCCTAAAATCCTACCGTTCTCCTCCTCTTGGCCCCTCCTCAGCTATGCCCCTGCAGCAAGCTGAGCCTCTCAGGAAAGCAGCCCCACCGGCCTTGCCCCTCACCAGAAGCCGTCTGTTCCTCAGCCCAGAATAGAGCCCCAGAATACACCCCCAGAATACAACCCCAAAATACAGAAGCAGCCCCCGAAGTCTGTTCCATCTACTCCACGCTGGCATATCTGAGCCCCTAACATGACCACACACGACCCCATCCCTCAGGAGCTCATAGGGAAGCTGTGGCAGTGACACCAAGGCCAGTAATGTGCCAGCCACTGCCACAAGAGTGCCTCCCGTGTGCCAGTCACACCACCACGGGGGTCTTGAACCTTTAAGCTCCTGCATCTGCGAGGTCAGCACAATGTTCCTCTGATACAAATATATAATAGGTGGACAGCTAACATATCCCCCCAGGCACATGAAGAGATCAGGGACAGAGCTAAAATAGGAATCTAGGCTGGTCTGTGCACAAAGAACAAGACTTCGGGGCTGATGGGACACCTGGGTGGCTCAGTTGGTTAAGCGACTGCCTTCAGCTCAGGTCATGATCCCAGGGTCCCGGGATCGAACCCTGCATCAGGGGCTTACTGCTCAGCAGGAAGCCTGCTTCTCCCTCTCCCGCTCCTCTGCTTGTGTTCCCTCTCTTGCTCTGTCTCTCGATCTAGAACATAAATAAATAAAATCTTTAAAAAAAAAAAAAAGAAGAAGAAGAAGAAGACTTCAGGGCTGGCTCTTTGCAGACCACTTCCACTGTGATCTGCTCAACGCTGCTCTTCAACAGTGACCAACAGTCATCATAACTGACCCCAACCGAGAAATACACGCTGAGCACTTTCTAAATGTTTCACGTGCATTAACTCACTTAATTCTCATAACAGCCCTAGAAGGAGGATCTTCTCGGACCCTTGATTAGACAGGAAGAGCAAGCAACAAGCCCAAGGACTCCCTGTCAGTCAAGGGCAGGGGCAGGATTTGAACCAGGCAGTCTGGCCCCCACAGCCTGCTCTGACCCCCCACAGCCTGCTGCCACCCACAGACTCGGGGTCTCATCTTGGTTCTAATACCTGCAGTCTCCCATGTTGGTAAACATCTTCTGACATACACCAAACACAAGTTTCTCGAGGGGCCTTCTGGAGGCATCGGTACCGCTGGTCATACACAGACCACACTCCAGGAGAAGCCTGGGTAGGAGCCCCATTGCTCTCACTCTGGCCCTAGGCAGACAGCAGCCTGATGCCTGGGGACCCAGGGCCCCCTGGAGCAGAGAAAGCAGGAAGGAGGAGGGAGCACTGGGGACTCAGATGGAGAGCAGACCCTCAAGGCACTTGAGCTCCATACCCAGTGTGTTCTGCCCCATGAGGGCCTTGCAGGAATTAGCGGCGTCCAGAATGAGCCCAGAGGGACAGAGGCTATGGGGCCAGCCTGCAGCTCTTGCCCCGGCACCTCCCCCAGAGCAAGTCTCATCACCACCACCCCTCCCTCCAGCTGTTTCCACGGCAATGGGAGATGGTCCTCTAGGTAGACAAAGAACTGTTTTTCTTTCTCAAAAAGCTCCCCTAAAATAAGACACCCCTGCCTGTCCTCTATCTAGGCATTTGTTAAGCCTTGAAGACCAGTCACATCACCCAAGCAGACCTCTCTGCCACCTCTAGCTGAGGTAAGGTGTCGCTTCATCCCACACCTCTGTCCTTCCCCGGCAATCCCACGGCAACATCCATGGGTCCGCTTCAGGGAAAGAAGAAATCGGACACTCTGGCAAACACACCTGCTTTGTCTGCCCCCTCCACTGTTTCCTGGCTCAGAGACGGCTCAAGGTGGCCCCTCAGGTCATTCTTCGGGGAGCAGGTCGCTAGCAGACACACAGGACATGGCTAGGCTGCTCCTGGAGCACAGCCAACATGGTCAAGAAGGCAGGAACAGGTTTATGCGGGAAGAAACAGGGCTTTCAGAGACCAGCGTCCCAAGCTTTACAGTTTTCACCCTCCACGGACACACCGATGGTCCTGGGTGTCCTTTCGTTCTTCAGCTTCGACACCCATTTTCTCTCAGTATGCTTGGCAAAAGCCTGTTCCCTGAGCTCTCCATGTAGCCCTTCTCACAAAGATTCCATCCCCCCCAAAAAAAACTATTCCCACAGCCCCCAACCTGAAGCTGAATGCTCCCCAACAACCCACCTAGTGAAGGAATCTGTCCCTGTTGGCCATATGTCCCCAAACCACACACCTAAAGATCCGGAAACCCCCTGGATAATGCCTTATAACAGAAATCGCTCTCACATGGGCGTCTTCTCCCAGAGCAGCACCAGCTCTTTCCCTGTCACAGCTCCTGTCCTTCCGAGCCCCAGCCTGAGCGTGGAGATGCGTCGTGCCTCTGCCTCACTGAGCTCTCACAGCACACACACACCCAGCCCGGCCAAAGGGCTCTCCACCGGCTGCTCCTCAGACATGCGCTGGCCGTACTGCTGTCTGCTTTGGAGCTCGGATCAGGTAATAATGGTGGGGGCTGGGGCGCCCGGGTGGCTCAGTGGGTTAAAGCCTCTGCCTTTAACCCACCTTTAACCCACAGGTCATGATCCCAGGGTGCTGGGATCGAGCCCCACATCGGGCTCTCTGCTCAGCGGGGAGCCTGCTTCCTCATCTCTCTCTGCCTGCTTTTCTGCCTGTCAAATAAATAAATAAAAATCTTAAAAATCTTAAAAAATAATAATAATAATGGTGGGGGCAGTGGGGCTTGACGCCTGTGAAAGGCATTGGTAAGGTGGGGGAGAATATCCCATGGTATCCACTCCCTGGAAACAGCCAGAGGAAAGGTACGGTGTGGCCTCAATTCCATCATGCAACTCATGCTCCAGCCCCACCTGCCCCTCTTGGAATGAGGCTCTTAGCTTGGACAGGACAGAGCTGGCCCACACTCTCCTCTGTCGGCACAGCTCGCAGGCCCTTCCCCACCAGGAAAAAAAAAGCCTGCCCAGCCCGGCTTTGGACAGTGACCAGCCACATCCTGACCTGCCTTCTCCTCACGGCCCCCAACACCATCCCATCCATCCCTGGGCACAGAGAGGAAACATCCAGGTCGGGGCCTTCAGCAAAACACCAAGGTCCCAGGGAAAAGGCCTCAGCCAAGACAGTGACATGAAGCAGTTGCTGGTGGGAACCCAACATAGTGGCCAGAGGCACATGCCGTGAGGACAGCCCAGGGTCGGATGGCAGTTCCAACACACGAGCATTTGGTTGGGGTCAAATGGCTATTACCCACATCTGTAAAATGTGGGTGATGACGTTGACCTCACAGACTTGTGGGGTTTAAAGGAATTAATTCCTGTGAGGTACCTACAACAGTCTCTGGCCTGTCTATAAACACTGTGTTAGCCTGATGATTCTTTTACTTTTCAATTTATTATAACTTCTGGTGGCCAGAACAAAACCCCTGCGACAAATGGCCTCTGTATCCCCCACATGAAATCTTAACTCCCATCCTACTCACACAGTAGTACCCTGGGAGCCCTTCCTGACCTAAATGCACCTCTTTCTGTGCCTCTCTGCCCTGCCACCCCCTCCCAGCACATCACACAGCTCTGAGCACACAGCTGGGCTGGACGCTATTGGGGAACTGGCCCAGAGAGATTCCAGGTCCTCCCACAAACACACCCGTGAACTTTTGGGTGTCCTTGCAAAGTACAGCATCAAGGTTTATAAGGTTCTGCCATCTCAGGAAGCCCATAAAAACACAAAGCTCAGCCAGGGAGGAAATGAAACTTTGGGCAACAAGACAGTGATCGCGAACAGAGCCATGCAGACAACGCCGAAGTGTCCCTGACTCACTTGGAGACATCAGAGGGCTGTCCCCTTGCAGTAAAAACACCGTGGGAACTCAAACGAATGCCCCAGGAACGGGCGCGCGGCAACCCAGAGCCGCTCTGCTCCTCGAGACCGGCCACCTGCCAGATCATCACAGGGACCAGAGGCTGGGGGCCGGGACTCTGCCAGTGCCAGCTCCACGAACACTTCCCAGAACCGACATGCAGGCTGGAGAATTCCAGAAGGAACCGCGAGTGCCCCCACATCCACACCCCACTGTAGTCACAGAAACAGAGCCTGCCAGTGTCAAGTCCCCACATCTGTACAGACAGGTACCTGAGTGTTTATGTGAGGCCTCACAAGCCCTTCTTTGCAAGGTGCCAGCTGCCAGCGGCAGCCACGGTTTCCATGGCTCAACAATTCCTAGAGCGAGACCATGGCAGGGGTCGGGGTAGGGGAAGGCACACCTCTCCTTTCCACCCAGGAGATGCTCCGGGGAGGCTCAGGCTTCGGGCTGAGTGGCAGCCGCCCTGAACGACACTCTCCCCCCTGCCCACGTGCCTTTACACGGGCTCTCGCCACGCACGAGTGTCTGCATGAGGCGAACACATGCGGACGCCAAGAAGGGGCAGGGAACCTCCCCGAGCCACACGCCGGCTTCTAGATCAGCGAGAGCCCAGCAAGGCCCGGAGCATGAAATCGCTGCCCCCCCCCCCCACCTGGGGTCTCGAGAGGCAGGCACCCTTGGTAATAAGAACTCGACCTTGACCTTGCTGAACCCTCAGCCCACACGACCGCTCCTACGGGGTGCCAATTAAATATGTTTCGCCAAGAAACTGCAATTCGTAGAACCCAAGGCTTTGCCATTTTTATTCAAAAATGTTTACTTCTTGTTTCCCTATTAAATATAAGCAACTTCCCGCCTTGTATATATTTGCACTACATTCACACAATGTGTTCCCCATCAACATGTGAGTTATGGGTACGGGCCCTGAAATGTTAGTTTTGCGCTAAGATAAATATTGGAATAATCTTCGCTCAGTTTTTTTGAAGCAGTGGACAACACAGTTTGGGATGGAAGGCAACGGCTCCATTTGCTGTGTGAAGTCATAGCAGGCCACGCTCTTGGGGGAAAGCGATCACAAGGGCCTCCGGCAACACTTGCACTCCCTTGGGGATCACTTTTTCTGCTGACTGAGGACCAGCACAGCTTCTCTGACGGCATGGGGGGGGGGCGGGCAAATGCCCTGAGCCTCTGAGCCTGGCCCTGTGAAGACCGGCCACACTTAGAGGCGCCTGCCACCACCTGAAGCCTGGCCACGGTGGCCAGACCCTGCCAGGGTTTCCTCAAGACTTCACCTGAGGCTCTAGAAAGAGAGAGAGAAAGAGAGAAACAAAAGGGGATAGGACACAGAGGACTTACCTACGGCCCCTCTCCGGTTCCTAGGTGAGCCACGCCGGCTAGGAAAGCACTGGGCCTCTGATCACATAGCCCTGCACCTCCCACAGGTGATTCAGCTGAGGCTCTGCGTCTGTGGACCGACATAGTCGAGACCCACTGAGCTCAAACACACAGCACCCTCAGCTCGCCACACGGGATCCACACGAGGGCCATTTCTGGGGAAAGCCCCAGAGCTCAAATCCAGGCCACCCACAGTCAGCAGCCCACCCCTGGTTCTGGCAACTCTGACCCTTCTGGTCATCTTGAGCTCAAAGTGAGGCCTGGCTAGAGTCAGGCAGCTTCTCCCCGTACAGGTGACAACACTCTGAGGCCAATGATTTGAAAAACCTGGCAGCACTTGGCGGAGCCCTCTCACCTGGATTCTTTCTCTCAAGGGCAGCCTAAACCAAATTGTGAGCGACTCGGAGCAGGGGTTGGGATCCCCATGTTACAGACGTGGAAATGGAGGCTAACAACCCTTACCCAAGATCAAGCATGGCCCTCTCCCCTGTCCGTGCGTCATATCTGCTCAAGGGATCTGTCTCTGTTAATTCCATCAAGTCCCCCTGTGCTCTGGGAAGTCCAAAAAACTGCATCCAGGGTCCGTCCCCAGTCCCGGCAGGTGACTGGGAGGTGGATTCCCAGGTGTGCCGTGCCCCGCAGCACCCCTGGTCCCTCAACTATAAAACAAGGCCACTACCCTAATTATCATTACAACCGTTGCTGTCACCTGAAATGTTAGTACTTCTGGACCCCTTGCAAACCTCACCTTCTCTTCTGACCATGACCATCCTGGGAAATTACAGAGAGTTATGCCCAGCTGAGAGCTATGTATCACATATAGGGAACACCTGCTACCCCGGCCCCTTCTAGAAGTCCCTCCATGGCCCCAACCCGGTGGCATGCACTCCCAGAAATTCTGCTGACGAGTCAGTGCAGAGCAGAGCCAGGCAACGCGTGGCAGCCCAGGAGGCTGGCAGCTTCTCCCGGCCCTAGCATGGCATGCTCGCTTCCCTGTGGGAAAACTGGAACGAGGCTGGATCTGCGCGAACAGCATTAGCTTATGATAATTTGAGCTCTGTGCAATTATTCCTATTAAATGCATGAGCAGAACACTGTAGCTGGTGGGCTGGGTTCTTGTTAAGAGAAATAAGTGGCTTTATATTTCAAACTGGAAGACATCTCTAACCAAATGATCCAAATGAATCAAGTAACTTTAGACCTTTTCTTCTTCTGCCGCGCTTGCCTCAGAAGAGAAATGTGCCGTGTTTAACCAGGACCCCGGGCCCATCCTGGTCCCGTGCTCAGCTAAACCCAGCTAATTAAATTAAGCCACAGCCACCTCATTCCTAACTGGGAGAGAGGGGGGCCCATAAATTACGCTACCCTGAGCTCCCCACAAATTGCCTCTCCCTAAAGAGGGCTTCGCCATTTGAGAAAACGCGTCCAAGGCGGTGCGTGGCGGTAGGCCCTGGTAATTGGCCCTCCCTTTGGCGCAGCCTCTCCCACTCAGCCCCCAGCCAGTGGAGAAATAATGAGCCACCAAAGCTTGGGGAGGCTCAGCAAACAGGAGGAGGGAAAGGGCTGGTGCTCCAGAACCTGGGCTAGCCAGCCAGTCTTGCTCCAGCCAGCCCAGAGGGGCAGGGAGGTCTGGGAGCGTCTCCTGGGTGTGGCCTGCTGCTCCATCTTAGACGTACTGCTATAGACACACAAGCCACACTAGCAGGTAGCCGCCTGGACAGGGGACGGTCAGCACATCCTGTGGATACCATCGTGCACAACCCCTGGGCTGCCATGTGTCAACGGTTATGTCTGTGAACCCCAGAGGGGAGGTCCCGACTCTGAAGAGTAAATAAACCAGGCAAGGCTTCCTGGAGGAAGAGGCAAAAAGGAACAACACTTCGAACTCCTACACGGTTACCTAGAGAGGGCCCACTGTCAGAGCACTTTCTCTCGGGTCTCCCTGATCCTTCCCACAACAGCCAGAGCAGGGGACAAAGTGAGGGGGTGGGGTGGTTCCAGATAATGTCTCTGCCTCTCTCTATCCCCAGCCCAAGTGACTATTTTTCTGCCCAAGGCAAGAAAAAAAAAAACAAAACAAAACTCTCCATCATTTTAGCAATGGGAGTTGCCCGCCATTATGGGCTGGGGAAATTCCCCTGGGTATGAAGGGGGATCCAGAGATGGAGAGGAGGTAAAGTAAAAACGCAGGCAGGCCTGGGATGGCAAGTTTGCAGAGCGCTAATCCCCCCTGCACCAAGGGACTGATTTTAACAAGGCAGGCTGTTTGCGAGGCGCTCCGGGTTGACTCACACGGCTGTTGCGGCAGGCTCTTCTGCTTTGTTCTGCGTTCAGAATTTTCTTCTTGCAGGATTTCTTACCCACCCACCCCCCCCCCAAAAAAAAAAAACGTGATGTGAAAGCTAACCCCATTTTGGACAACTCCCCAATTTAGAGGACACTTTCTACAGATCACTTGTCCGCACGATGCTGCCACTCAGAAAGCGCAGGGTGCGAAGGGAGACGGGGGCGGGGGGCTGACTCTCTGTCCACATCTGCCTCTGCTCCCCCATCGAACTGGGAGCAAGGACCCTGGGGAAGAGCCAGTCCTCCTGGACGCAGGGGAAGGCTGGGTAATTGGGCTCCACGGCTAGGAAATCCCAGCAGGCCACAGGGGAGCCCCAGGCAGGGCCCTCCCGCGCTGCCTTCTCCAGCAGCTCTTGCCGGGTCTGGACAATAGCTCTAATAGCGGGCATTACCGAGCGCCAGGCAGCAGGCACTGTGCCAGGCACTTTACACGCACCATTTCACCTCGGGCTCACCACCGCTCGAGGAGGGCTCCACTCCCCCTCTCACAAAGAAACTGAGGCCCGGAGGAACGGAGGAGTGTGCCCCTGTCCACGGCTGACCACCAGTGGAGCTGACTTTCCAAGGTAGCACTGACTCCCACCCCCCCGCCCCTCAGCCCCCCCTGCCTCTCCAGCGGGCGGGCTTCTGCTCCACCCTGTGACGGGGCTCTGGGAGGCAGTGGGTGCAGGGAAATGGGCTGGGCTGGGCTGGGCTGGGCGGAACTGGTGAGCGCAGAGAAAGAAACCCAAGTGTTCGGAGAGTCCCTGCTTGCTGGGTTAGCCGGTCCCGGCATGTGACTAGGAGGTGGATTCCCAGGTGTGCCGCGCACAAAGCTGCCACAGTCCCTTAACCCCCTTTCCCCACCCCATCAGGGAGCACTATGAGACCTTCCCTGGAGCCCGAGGGGCAGCGCCTGGGGTCATGCCAGAAGCAGCTGGGACATCGGAAAGCCACTCCTCTCTGCATCACTCGACCATATCTGCCAGAGTGCTGGGGCAGGAGGCAGCCGGCTGGGCCACTCTGTGAGTCATAGAGGGGTGTGGGTGACGCCGGGAAGCCGAGCTGAAAATTGACCTTCTCCCTGAGGTCACTGCCAACCCAGTGCCAGTCACGTGGCAAGCCTTAACCAATGGCTTCCAAGGGCTTAACCTGCTTCGAAGGGGGAGAGGGCAGCTGGACATGGGCATGGGCATGGGACGTCACCAGCGGTGGAAGATCCACCAACCCTCTCTACCAGCAAGGAGGCCCAGGGCACAACGTCCCCCAGCAGGGCCAGCACCACGTGATGAAGGCCAGTCCCCAACACAAGCACCCATCTGCCCGCTCTCAGTTGCTAGCAGGCTGGGATGGGATGGCCACACCTTCCCCGGGCGGCATCACTTCCCTCTACCCACCTCGGTAAACACCAGCTTGATTGGCACTCACTTTGAAATCTGAATCTCCGGGATGGAAACCCAGGGTTGTAAGCGATCAGACTTTGTTAATTTTGCCAGGCATCACCCACAGGGTGTGGCCGCCATCAGCCAAACCAGCCACATCTGCTTGCATTTCATCACCAGCATGGTAAAGTTTGACTTTCAGCTGACCTTGAAATTCACAAACTCCAGCAGGGGAGGGGTGGCAGTGGGGGATAGGAGCCAAGTGAAAGCCGCTAAAAGGAAGCAGAAATAAAACAAGCTGGGGCTGCCCTGTGCCCCCCCAAATTAAAACCAAATGAGCATATCAAAGGGCACTTTTCCCAGCTATTTGAGCTCCAACACTCCTCAGCTTTAATCAAGTCCCTGGGAGAGAAAGCCTCAAGTGGCTGTAATTTCCTACCTGCCTTCACCTGCACTGCTTGGACCTGAATCTGGGAGTTATTTGGGGCTGATTTTCCCCGAATGCACAAACCCTTTCACAATGGCTTCTCCCTAAGCCAAGTCCAGCTCTGTAGGCCCTGACAGAGGACGTCTGCTGACCTGAGCTGTCTAGGCCCTGAGGAAGGCAGCAGGATGAAAGGTCGGGGTTCGTTTACCTCTAGGGGGTCTGGAAGGAGAGTACCTCCGTACAGTTCCAGGCTCGGACAGACCAGGTCCCTTGGACAAAGAGGAGGTGGGCTGCCCCAGGTCATTTGCACGGGTGGTAGTGCTGGGAAGAGATTTGGGTCCGTCTGGGCTGTTCCATGATGCCCCTGAGGCCTCTCCAGCTCTGGCATTCACACATCTACTCAAAGACTTCCAGGATGTTTACTCCTGGGGAATCTTCCCTAGAGAAATTACAGCGTCTGTGTTCTGCTGTGAGGCCTCGGAATCCCAGAGCAGAGGGACAGCAGGTGAATAGGAAGCTAGAACAAGTCATGGAAGCACCGTGTTCCAAGCTCCCCTGCCCCACCTACAGAAGAAGAGCTCCAAGAACTTATTTAGTGCCTACTGCATACCAGATGTTGTCATCTCATCCCTTTGCCCACAAGCCTCTGAGACAGGAACTGGGATCATTCTCACTTGATAGATTTGCTCAATGACTACATGACCGCTGGCTGTGTGTTAGGACTGGATGAGACAGCTGGGGCTCGCCTCAAATGAATGAGGAGTCCAGAGGTCCTACTCCAAGTTGGGACCTCAAGCATACCACTATCATTTGTGAGCCGATGCCCACAAATACTCCATTTTTTCTTTCTGGATTTGTCATCCTTCATTCTAAAGGCTACCTTTTTGATCGTGTATTCTAGGAAGCATGGAACTTCAGACAGATGCCTGTGGGCTCGTCGGCCTCGGCTGGACTCCATGGCCAGTATACTGGGCTGGCAGTGGGGATGGCTGTCCTGCCATGGAATGCAGAGGCACCTGTGTCCCGTCTGCCTTGGGGCCACTTGGCCAACACTGGCAGAGTCCCCACAGGGCATCTTAGACCAGGGGCTGGTGGCTGCATGGGTTGGCTCAGAGCCCCAGCTTGATTGAGGTCCTGTCAGCAAGAAAACCCAGCCCCAGACCAATATCTTTCCAGGCTGAGGACCCAGCAGCAAGCCCAGCCCAGGAAGATCTGAGCCCTCGAGCCCAGCTCTGCAGATTCTCTTCCTCCGCTTACTCACCCACACAGTCTGCCCTCCTCCTACTAGCTAGCCCAGAGCTGCGGGCCAGATGGGACACCTCAGACCCTCAGATCCTCTGCACAGAAGAGCCAACACCCAGAGCAATCAAGGGACTCAGCCTCTTGAGGTGGTTCTGTACTATGGGCTTCTGACCCCAAGTCCTCTGCTACTGGCAATGTACATCCCTGGCAGGACAAGGGGCACAGACTTTGATGTCAGCAGGTCTGGCTGCAGATTCTGCTCTGACCTTAACCTCTCCGAAGTCCTATTCCCTCGTGTATAAAGCGGGGATACCGAGGGGTGGCTGGGTGGATGGGTAAGCTGCCGACTCTTGATTTCGGCTCAGGTCAGGATCTCAGGGTCATGAGATCAAGTCCCACTTCGGGCTCTGTGCTCCGCAAGGGAGTGCTTGAGATTCTATCTCTCCCTCTGCCCCTCCCCACCTTGCATTCCCATTCTCTCTCTCTCAAATAGATAAATCTTTAAAAACAAAATGGGGGTACTAACCAGGCAGTGGGGTGGGGTGAGCCAAGCAGCCCACCTTGGAGAAGAGCTGAGAGAGGGCAGAGGTTGCAACAGGTGTGCAAGAAGGCCAGGACACCTTTCTTGGGAAGGAAATAGGAGCAAAGCAAGTGCAGGGTTGGCCCTCTCAATGAGGCTTGTACACGGCACATACCTGGTACACCACTGGCTCTGGTAGGGGCTGCAAGAGAGGCCCCGAAGGGGAGAGACAGAGTAGCAACAAGCATTAAGTACCTACCAAAAACACATGAGATGACAGGGGGGCAACCAAATGCATACAGAGCACTGTCTAGCCCAGGGGAGCTACCGAGGGCCAGCCTGCCCCACAGGACCTTGAACTCTACACTGAGGTTCATTTCCATGGCCGGCCCCAGGGCCCTGTGCTCCTTGGCCAGCTCTTGCCTTCAGACGACAACATGGACCCAGGAGGCATCTCCACGTACTAGGTCACCTCGGCCCACCCCCAACACAAGCCCCTGCCACACTCACAGAACACATCTATGCACTCGAGGCCCTGCCCGGGGCTCTCCCGGTCCTGAGGCTGCATGGGGTTGGGGGGTGGGGGAGAGTAGAGGTGAGGACATGGGGGCAAGCAGCGATCCTGTTAGTCAAGACAACAGATAGTGACCCAAGAGGCCTCACACACATCCAACCAAGCAAGACGACCACTCCCCAGTCAGGAGTCCCTGCAGGGCTGCAGGGTCCCTGGGGAGGATGGACAGCTTCAATCCCACAAGGAAGTGACACTGAAATAACCCAGAGGAGCAGGAAGCCAGCTTCTCCCTGCCCTGTGAACCCCCAGTGAAGCACGGCCCCTGTGACCCTAAACAGAACCACACGGGACATGGAACAGTCCTGTCCCAGGTTCACGTCCAAAGCCTGGCACTTACCAGCTGCAGGTAAGGCCCTGAGTCACAGCTTCTTCACCTGTGAAATGGCAGGGAAGAGTGCACAGGGTTCCCCTGGGGGTGTCGCAGGACCCCTTTCGTGTGCCTGAGTCCTCTGCTGCCAAAAGTCTTCTTGGGGACAGAAAGTCCCTGGATCCAGAGTGTGATGCTGAATGGTCCCAGAGCAGGGACGGTTCTCCTTTACAGGGTGAGCAGGAGTCAAACTGAACAACCTTATGTGGGGTCCATAACGTGGTCACTAAGTGTGGGGGGATTCCTGACCAGGAAGGAAGCCGGTGCCCCGCCTCTGGGATGAGGGTCAAGGGGAGCATCTTTGCCTAGGTGCCTAGGACCATGTTCTTGCTTTGGTTAGACTCCCTTGGGGGAGAAGGACGTGGTCTCTCAGCCCTCAGCGAACAAGGCCACACCTGCCAGGACCTCCGTCCTCAGGCTGCAAACCAGGGCCCAACATGCCACAGAGCAGAGAGCCTGCTGCCCGCAGCCCTGCTCACGCAAGGGCTTCCTGACAGCTACTGGCAGCACCTCTATTACCCAAGGCCGGGCTGGGGGAGGGGAAGGAGGAAGAAAAGCCAATTTTATTTCCTGGGGAGAAACGAGATTGCCGCTGACAGCTGTCCGTAGGAAGGGAAGGCTCGTGCCCGCGTAATCTAAACTGGAGCAGCCCGGGTCTCCCCTCAACCCAGAAATGAGCTTGTTAGAAGAGCCTGGATCCTGGCCGTTTCCCTTGACAGCTTCCTTCCCCTAATACACGCAGCAAATTGGCAACCTGTCCTCGGGCATTTGCATCTGGAGTCCCTGGAGGGAGATATCTCTATTATTCTGTTTTGGATAAAGGAGGCCGTTTGAGATGACAGGTAGCAAACGCCTCTTTAATAAAGCACGCAAGCAGCCACAGAGAGCCAGGCGGTGGAGAGAGGCTTGACAAATAGGTAGATTTGCAACCCGGGAGCATTAGCAGGGCCAGCCAGAGCGGGAAGCAAGGGAATGTAAGGGGCTGAGAGCTAAATCACCCCTTGTTATTCTGCTTTAACCATCTCATGGCTGGAGCCCCTGTCCACACCCCTCCAAGAGACAGACTCAAGCACGGACGCACCAATGGCTTTCCAGCCCAGCATGCACAGGCTGCAACTTGCTTCTGTGAGCTCATCGCCTGCCGTGGTGTGGCACTGCTTCCGTACGGGCTCACAGATATTTCCAGAAGGGTCCCTACCCTTCCCTCATCTCCAGTTCAGTCTCTACTGCCTTTTTTTTTTTTTTTTTTTTTTTTTTTGCAACTACCTCCATTTTAAGAGAGATAAACATTTACTCCATGTTAAATGCGTCTCACCCTAAGTGTCATCCCAAGTCACAGAAGCTCATTGCCCTCCCCTGTTCCATTCAATTCTCTCTCCTCAGGCTCTAGCTTCTCCTCTGTGCTTAATCTGAAAGAGCTGGGCCTAGGACGTTGGGTTCTGTCCAGCGATGTGCAGGCAAGCACTTAACAGCCAGCTCTCTGAGAAAATAAATAAAAACCTGATTTGGAGTGTTTGCCGATTTCTGTGGTGTAAATACTCACACTGGGGCTGACTCCAAGCTTCCTGGGGGGATGTCACTGAAGTCAGCTGCGAAGGAGGACACACAGCCGGTGTGGACGCTGGCCCTAGCACCCTGCGGGTTCTGTTTCTCTTCCCCCGACCCCGGCCACAGTCCCCATGCACACCGGGATCTGTGGTCCACACGTGGACTAGATGGATTTGCACAGGTAACACACCAAGAACTCTTCACCGCTGACGGTTCCAATCCCCACGATATCACCGGAGAATACCCACGTGACGTAGGAACAGTCTGTAGCTAGGCTGCTCCTGAGCTTCTTCCCTGGGAAATGGCAATCCTAGGCAATCCCTGTGGAAGCTGTGGGTTACCTGAGGTGAGGTGCAGCACAGTCCCTGAGAAGGAGGCCAATTCAAAACAGCAGCAAAGCAAGAGTGTGAGCGGGCCGCCGGTGTCTCAAGCAGGCTCTGGCCTCAGAACATACTTCGTGATGCCCTACGCCCCTGATGTGACCCATAGAGACCATGCTGTAGAAGAAATTCCAGCAACCAGTGGGACACAGGACTGTGAGGGCCCCCTGACCCGTGGTGTTGTGTCTCCATGCAACCCCCATGTGCCTACTTCAAATACTCCGAGAATCAGGCAAGACTGTTCTCATGGGAGAAAGCACTCTTGGGGGTCATGTGCTCATAGTTGACATGACTGTACACACTGGCCAAAGTCAGCAAACACAGTGTTGGGGTGCATGACCAAAACCCGAGGGGACGGGTTTTTCCCTGCAAAAAATGGGAGTGGGATCGCTGTTTGCCAGGTCATTTCCTGCAGAACTCCATTTCGATGGGATAGTCATCAGGGCTGTGGGCCAGAGAAGCTCTGATGCATTGGACAGAAGCAAGATTAGACAAAGCTGCCTCAGTTTCCCTACTGCATGTCTCTGTGTAATGCTGTCCTTGAGGAATCTCTGAGAGCCAAGGTAAGATACAGTGCTTCCCAAACTTACTAGACCCTGAAACCTTCCTCCCACACGGCGCCCGCCATGACCAGTGATCCATAAAGCATGTTTGACGAAGGCTGAGGAAGATCTCATGGCTACGAGGCCCTGCCAGGACACCAAGCAGAAGGCGAACCTGCCCGCCCCCGTCCCCACCAAAGGACAGTCACCAAGAGGAGAAGCTGCTCTAGAGACATGGGAATAAGATGCTAAGCCCAGGATCCACTCCAGATCCCACAAATAGGCTTGAACAGGCTTGGGCAAAGCATGGATTATGTAAATACGTATTTGGGGACTTTTTAAACACAGATTATTCACCCAATTAACTCTAATGGCCCCTCAGAGCTGAGAGAGACGATTGTGTAAACATGTGGGGCAGAATGTGGCCTCAGCCCCAAGATTTCCTCAAAAGACGGGGTTTACAAGTCCCCCATAAGAGTTCCCTCTGGGCCCCAACTTGGCAGATAAGTTCATTGCCCGGAAGGGAATTCTTGCCTAAAATATGAAAGGGTAAGAGTAAAAGGAAGGATCCAGCTCCCTTTAAGCAAGCAGGGAGCTCTCTGGGTACAGATTTTATATATTTTTTCATTTGCCATAAAACATACATTGTAAGACACAGAACATCTGGTAGCCTCTGGTAGTCTCACTCTTTCTCAATACAAGGAGGAATTGTAGATTTGTCTCCAGCAGCCGCTTACATTCACGTATTCTAACTGTTTCCCTCTGGATACAGCACAGCTGGGGGACAGGCGGACCCCGGCCCTACGCCAGTGAGGCGGCGGGACCCCCACCCTGGCTGGCTCTGCTGAGACCCAGGAGGCCGAGCACCCCGGCCCCAGCATGGAGCTCAGGAGAAGCTGGGCCTCCTTGCCAACACAGACAGCCATGGAGACCAGGGGACGCATCCAGAGTTGAGTCTGCTAACTGACGAAAGACTAGGGGCTAATTTTACAACCTCGACTAGGACCAAGTCTTCTGGAATCCTCCTGGGCCCTAAGAGGCCGAATGGAGCCCTGGAGTCTGAGGTCAGCCCTGGAGTCTGGCGGGGAGATGAGTTGAGGGCTGGTCTTCCCTTGCCCCCCAACCCACTCTCTGTGCATCCATATGTCATCCTCTCACAAGACCCAAAGACCTGGAGGAGGCATGGTTTTTCCTTCCCCCCTCTCTCACTGCCCATGCCCCACCCATCAGCACACTGACCCCACCTGACTGTAGAAGGTCTCCATGGCTGCCACCCCCACGCCAAGCAGCCACGGCTCTCCCAGGCTCCTCCAGGTTCCTCTCGGTCCTTCTCAGTCTTTTGTCTGTTTTGAGGGGTGCAAAGGTGACATGTCTCTCCCACAACCACAGAGAACTGCTCCTACTACTCTTAGGATGAATACATGAACACAGCTCCTGCCTGATTGGGTCCCACCCACTTACCCTGTTGCTTCCCTCTGCCTAGAACTTTCTTCCTGTCTTTTCCACATCACGTCCCAGCCACCAGAGCTCGGCGTGAGTGGCATTCCCTCCCAGAACAGAGTATGGACTGACTCTCACAACCCTTGGTACCACACACTCCAGCAAAAGTCGTTCCCCATGCCCAGCGCTCGGCCCACGGTAGGTGCTCAGGAAACATTTTTCCGAGTGAGAGGCCTTTTCGGAGACAGCCAGGGGACGGGGCACCCACGGGCCTCACACTAAGAATGGCAGCAGACGCAGGGGGAGAAGAAAGGGCAGGCACATCCTCCCTCGGCTTAGCCCTCCCATCAGCCCTGTGAGGTCAACGCTGATGTGTTTTGGAAACAGACCCTAAGAAGTAACACGCACAGCTGTGAAGTGGTGAAGGCAGGGTATGAGCCCACATCTAGCGGACTCCAAATCCCACGTTCTTTCTGCTGCAGCGTTCTGGCCGGGGAGTCTAACCGGGATGCCGGGGAATCAGTCATCCTGAGCCCAGAGGAGGCAAGGATGGTCCAAGCAGAGAAATCAGCATGAGCAAACGCCTGGCGGCGGGAGGGAGGCCGCCAGCGCATGTGGGAAAAAGAAGAGGTTCAGGGAAGCTGGAGGAAGTCCTGGAGAACACAGAACCGAAGCAGCCGGCGGAGCCTGGGGAAGGAGGCCACCGCTTGCCAGCCACGGGGGCCTGAGTGTTATCCGGGATGGTAGAGAGCAGAACGGAAACCTGTCCCCCAAGCTGGGGACCGTCACCAGCTGCACTCAAGTGAGCCCAGTGCAGACCACTGAGCAGACCAGCCTCCCATCACCAGGTCCAGCCCAGAATGGCCAGGCAGGCATACAAACAAAAGGCAAGTGCTGTATACCTCTCTCTCTCTCTCTCTCTCTCTCAAAAATGGCCCCCAGTTAGAAGCCCTTGAGAATTCAAGGGAAAACATGTCCCACTCCTAGTACAATCTTCTGAGAGCTCCCAGGGCTGACTAGAACAAAGATCCGGGCCCAAAGAGTGTGAGAAGGAACTGCATCCTACGGCCTAATGCCAAACCCCTCAGCCCTCCTATCCAGGAGGCCTTCCAGGTGGAGGGAGCAGTTAAGTTCTGATGCAGCCCCTCCTCTCACCCACCAACCAAGGGCCCTCTCCCCCTGCACAGCACATAAAGCACAGCCAGGTTCACAGCAGCAGGGCCCCATGAGCTCACCAGCCCCTCATCCTCAGTATTTCTCTCTGTTGTGTCCCACCATGGCTGTCTCAGGTCAAAACCGCCCACAGGGTAAATGAGCCCACCTTACCCCACAGAATGGCTAGCCCCTACTGCTCTCCCGGGCCCGAGAGTGCTTCTGTTAGTGTTAATGTACAGCCTAACTCCAGACCCACCAGGCAACCGACATTTCCTGGGAGCCTACTATGCACCATGCACTGATGAGGAGATAAAGTGGTGTGAAATACGGGGCGCCTGGGTGGCTCAGCCAGTTAAGTGTCATGATCAGCTCAGGTCATGATCCCAGGGTCCTGGGATCGAGCACCGCATCAGGCTCCCTGCTTGGCAGGAAGTCTGCTTCCTCCTCTCTCTCTCTCTCTGCTTGCCTCTGTGCCTACTTGTGATCTCTGTCAAATAAATAAATAAAATCTTTTTTTTAATGGTGCGAAATACAGGATTACTGCCTCATTCAATCACCAAGATTTCATCTCATGAAAAATTATAGCAATACAAGCTATAGGGGAAAGTGTAAGTATGTGCAAAAATGGTAATATGGTAATATGAGTGACGGAGAAGATGCCATTGGCCTTCAAAAGAGGGAGAACAGTGGACCTTTGGATTGGGTCAGGGAGAAAAGACTTGACAGAAGAGCCAGAGGAAGATTCAAGCTGAGCCCTTGAGATGAGCCAGCATGGTGATGGGTGATAGAAAGGGAGCTGGCAGGATGGCTGGGCAGAGGAGCCCAGGCCGAAGCCCAAGAGACAGGACTCCCCAGACTAGGATGCAGAACTGAACCCACAGACCTTAGCCAAGTGACTCTGTGACTTGGCGCAGACAGCGCTGTGGGGACATGGCCGTCCCAGAAATTAACGGCTCCACACACACACGTGTGTGTGTGGGTGCATGCGTGCACAAGGACACACACCCTGCACACTGCACCACTGGCCAGTGATGACTCAAATCTGAGGCCAGGGCACTTCTCCCGTGGGAATCAGCCTGCAGGAATACTTGAAAGAGCTACCAGGAGGTGCCTATCTCCACACCGACGCTTATCAAGTCCTGTAAAACTCCCCAAGTGTCAGGCATGAAGACCATTGAAACAGGAGGGCCTGGAGGAGAAGCTTCAGCACGCCAGCCTCCCAACTCTTCCTACAGCTGTTTAGCAAGGCCTGTCCTCAGGGCTGTCCCAGAGTTGCAGAGCGGGCTGGGGTTTTACCTAATATCTTCCTACCACTGTCCCTGGCAGCCAAGGGCTGTTTCAGCTGTGCTTCTTACCCAACGGGCCTCTTTACGGGCTGTGGATTTCAGAGTGTACCCAAGATCACCACCGTATGGGGACCTTCTTAATCTACACATGGCAGGAGTGGACTGTGCGACCAATAAGGACCTGTCTGTTCTATAGCTCTAAGACCTGAAAGAATCCTATAATTCCTCCACTCAGCATTGGGGCAAGAGTTTACCTGGGCATGAGCCTGACCCACTTATTTCTCCGAGGAGACCGCCAGCCAGCCCCGTCTGAGGCAGAATCTTATGTAACCGCTCAGAGACAGGGCACAGATAATCCCATCACCATGCCAACGGGCCGGCTCTCTCCTGACACTGCTTTGGGGATCCAAGGTCAGCGAGCTGAGAGTTAGTCCCAGATCTGACTGTCCTCTAACCATGCCGGGTTTGGGGCAAGTCTCTGCTCCCCCACGGTCTCCGTTTTCAATGATGGGACGTAAGGGCCAGTTACCTTCCAGCTGACACTCTCGCAGCCCCATCTCCCATGTGCCATGGAGAGTGTGGAACGGGGTCACGTTGGGCAGGTCAGAGACGTGAGAAGGACCAGACTCAGAGCCACACACCACTGGGTTTGATTCCTGACTGATCCCACTCACTACCTTTTTGAACCTGTCGAGGTCACTTAGCTGGCAAACCTTGTTGACCCTGGGAATATTAGGACTATACTCCATAGAGTGTTGGGAAACATTTAAGACAAACTATATAAAGTACCAGAAACATAGTAGGAACTCAATATTCAGTGATTATTATTCAAAGCACTTTCATAACCAGAACACAAGCAAACCAATGGACAAGGAAAAATCCATAAACAGATGCAAATACCTATGGGAATTTAGTATATGACATAGGTGGCGTTTCTAGTCAGTGAGTCAGTGGCACTGAAACGGATTTTCTAACAAATGGTGTCAAGACAATGGATTGCTGCTTTTTGTTGGTGGCAAGGTCGGGGAAGGAATGCTTAGACCTATACCTTTGTCCTTAAACTATAAAAAACTCTGGATGGAGCATGGATTCAAATATAAACTATAAAAACTTGCAAGTTCTAGAGGAAAACATAGGTGAATAGTTTTAAAATCCTGCAGGAAAAAGGGATGCTTTTTCAGTGTGCCATTTAAAAAAAAAAAAAAAGGAAGAAAAAGCCATAAAAACCTAAAACTTCTAATTTAAAATCAATCTATGGTTAAATGAACATCAGCACAAGACAGAAAACAAAGTTACTTGTCAACAAAGGTATATGAAGGGCCTGTCGGGCATGCTGAGTACCACTTGCTACATTCCTAATATTCAAAGAGTTCTCAGTATTCAGTTCTTTAAAATGAGTCCCCAGTAGAAAAATGAGCTAAGAATGTCAACAGGCAATTTGTAAAACAAGAAATTTTAAAAATGGCCCCTAAGAATCAAGTCAATGCAAACAAACACAATATATCATTTTTCCACTACCATAGTGGCAAAAAATAAAAACATTAAGCAAACCCAGGTTGCCTGGAGGGTGGAGAAACACACCCTCATGCCTCGTGTGTGCCCTCGGAGGGTGACAATTTGGCATTAGGCATCGAAATGATACATGGGCAGACATTTTGATCCTCCAAAGAGAGTTATCCACAGAGACGGTCACCGAAGTTTGTTTATAACAAAGAAAAACTGGAAACAATCTAAATATGCATGAAGGGAAGACTTGCCAAGTCAGTTGTGATACTCAGAGAACACTCTCCCTGCCTAAACCAGGCAGAGAGGTGGGAAGCCCAAGGCTCCTTCGTGAACGTCACAAGAATGGTGGCACAATGCAATCTAGGAGGGGAGGGCGTGTTGGAGCACGACCCTTGGAAAACAATGGAACAGCTCAACTTTGCCCACTGTGTGAGGGATGGCGTAATGGGGGGAGGCATCCACTCAGTCCCGGGGATCCAATCCAGAGAAGAGGCCGCACGTGTCCATAGGGGACAGCCTCCACACTCCGTGATGGAGGGCAGGAGGTTTGTAAATTACACCCTGGCCACCTGCCCTCCGTAAGTGGGAATGAGAGGGTGGCTGTCTTATGTCTTTGCTCCAACACCTCAGGCAGGAAGACCCCAGATTAATGGGTGGGCACTGAGGGCCCAGCATCTGGGTGCAGACACAGTTACTCACAAACCAAGCCAACCCCCGGGCAACGTCCTGAAGGCACAACCCATACTCTGCCCCAGACACATACACAATCCACCTGTTAGATTAGCCTTGTCTGAGATCTACAGGTCTCCTGGGTCAAGGCTTTTGCTCAGAATCTAGCACTGACGGGCAGATGGGCTTGGGTCACCAGGCCTCAACACTGGGGGTCCCAAGGCAGGGAGAAGGTGGGGCAAGACGGAACCCAGGACCTAGAAGAATATGGTGAGGGAGTTTGGAAACTAAGTCTGACTACCCAAGGAATTCTCAGGCCTTCTATGAAGGAAGTCTCAGCACAGAAACCCCGGCTCAAGCAAAGGTTAAAAAACACACATGCCCACCCCAAGGAGGCAGTCACGTGGGCAAGAAGACTTGGGGGCTGAGGATCTGTTGTGTGATAGCTCTGTGTGCTCCTCTGTGAGAGGGGAGGAGGAGAGGGGGCAGAGTCCTGCCTTCCAGAAGCACAGTCAGGTGGGCATAGGGGCCTCTGCAGAGGTCAGTCAGAGGAGGGAGTGCTCACATTGGCCATCCTGAGGACAGAGTGGCTCCTGAGGCAGAGACCGCAGACAGTTCAGAAAGACCTGAAGGTCTAATCTGGGAAAGAAGCAAAGTCAGCTTCAGAATCCAGTGCAGAAACACCCCCAGGATGAGCCCAAGAAGAGGTCCCTGCCGGGAGGTGGCGAAGTCTGCTCCAGTCAGAAGCGGAGGAGTGAGGGGAGAGAGTATGGGAGTGTAGAAGCAGTACCCGGGGAGCTGCCAAGGACTTGAGGAGCTAATCACTTAGTGATTCTGCTTTGACTGGAAAAAGCCACAGCTGGAATACAGTGAATCACGCAGGCCCACGCCCCTGTGGCAGCCCGCAAGCTTGCCAGCCTTCCTTCCCCAGGTGGGCAACACGCAGTTCCTTCAGGACCCCATGGGGCGGGGCACTCAGCAAACAGGAGGAGAGGAAGTCGACACACACGGGGGCAGTGCCGAGGCCAGCCTCAAGCAGAGGAAGTCGAGGCTGCAGGGGCACAGGTCCCATTATGCCAGAAAACCCTGGCAGCGGGCAGTGGGCACCCTCTGAGGGACTCTACACGGGCCTGACCGGACTTTGGCCGAGTGAGGCCAGAGGATGAGGAAGAGGAGGTGGAAGAGGTTTTACAGGGAGACCATCTGGGTGGAGGAGTGGTGGTGAGCCAGGCCCAGGCAGGGGCTGAGGCCCTGGAGAGGATACAAAGAATCAAGAAACACTTCAGCACCAGGATGGGGGACACAATCCGCCACTCAGGCTGAAAACCTGGACCTTTCTTGCCTCTTCCTCGTGCCCTTGGCCTAACTGGCCTCCCCGGGATGGCGGTCCACGGGAGAGGCAGAAGTGGGAAGGGGTGTGGACAAAGACCATCAGCTTGCATGTGACCTGGAGAGCGCCCCCTACAGGCAGGACACGTGATGCAGCTCTTGGCCACCCACCCCCTGCACACCTCAGAGCCAGGACCTGCCTTCCTCAACACCACCAGCCCTGACTGAAGGCCACACACGTGATGACACGGCACAGGAGCTTGGCCTGAAATGACTAAAGGGAGGACGCCCAGCGGGCAGCTGGAGGTCAGCAGCTACTGAGAGAAGGGCTATTTAGCAAAGAAGGACAGCACCCAGAGCTCTTTTGAGTGCTGACCTGCTGTCTGAGTACTGTCACCATTCTCGGAACTTTGTAGAGATTAACTCTGCCCAGCCTCATGACTGCCCAAGAAGGAAGCCTTCTTATCGTCCCCAGTTTATAGGTGAGGAAACCGTGTCACAGAGAGGTTGAGAAACATGCCAAAAGTCACACAGCTGGAAAGCTATAGCAGGCGGAGTGGCCCCCACTTAATCACTCTGTGATGGAAACTGGGCCAAGGACATGGGAAAATGTACAGAAAGAGAAAAGAAAAGGACCAAGGACAGAGCCCAGGGCTCTAGCCTTGAGCAAAGAGCAACCAAAGGAGATGAGACCACCAGGGGAAAGTCAAGAGCATTGACCCGCCAGGAGGGTGCTCAATATGTGGCCAAGGAAGTCGATGAATTAGTGAGTAAGTGATGCCCGAGGAATTCGGGTGATGCAGACACCATGAAGCGGACGGCTAAAGGAAAGAGGGTGTGTGTGGTCTGTGGTTCCCCACTTCAGATTTGGGACACGACCTGGCCCTTCCCAGCCCACAAATGCAGTGCTCAGTCCAAGACTGGCTGGGCCACAGCAGGCCTCGATCTGCTCTGCATGGCTGCAAACATTTGCTTTCTCTCTCCATCCACTAGGGCTCCTGCTCTATGCCAAGTTCTTTCAAGTGCAGAAAGGATTTGCTCCCCAAACAGTTCACAGCTATTTCTAAAGCTCACATTGCAAGATGTTGCCTATTTATAACCAGAAACGCCTCCATAACCCAACTGGACAAAGAAGAGGCAACTCCTTATTGTCTTTGGTTTTGTTTTAAATAAGAAGAGCTCAGAATTGCGTCCTTGACCGTATCCAAGTTATTCCTTTTCCCCATATATGGTTGGATCCACCGTGTGCCAGGACAAGCCGTGTTTTCCTTATTAAGCAATATACAAAGTTAGCAAATAGAACATGCTCACTGTCCCACACCCCAATCCCAACTGTCCCTACTGGAGCAAGGGCATGACCAAGTTGTAGAGGGTCAGAGGGTCCTGAGGGCAGTGGGGCGCGGACCGGAAAACTGGACTGGGGCCTGGGCAGCCTGGCAGCTCTGGCCGCCATGGACCCAATGTTAGGCATCAGCAGTGGTAGTGCCTCCTGGGTGCCAGGTTCTGCAAAAAGTCCTGGTGGAGCCTCATAACAACCCTAAGAGGTGGGGTATCATTATCCCCATTTCACAGATGAGCAGAGTGAGGCACAGAGAAGCCACATCATCTGTTCAAGGTCCTCCGGCTGGGTGGCAGAGGTGGAGAAGGGCCCATTTCTGTCTGACTGCTCAGTGCATCCTCCTCTCTCTTCCCCAAGGGTCATCTCTCCTCTTGGAGCCTCGGTTTACCCACTTGCAAAGTGAGATGGCTGGAAAAACAATTTCTCCACCCCCAGCAACACATGCATCAGCACTCACCCTCTAACAGGTATCAGAACCTTCCAACGTGTCTGTTGGTCAAGGTCTGGCCTGGATGAAGGCTGGAAGGGGTGTGGACACACAGACCTGCCCACCCCCAGCAGAGTCCTGAGGCCCCAACCAGAGCAGCAGAGTGCCCTCCACCTGTCAGAAACTTAGAACAGTCTCCCTCCACCCACTCAGAGCCTCTCAGATCCCAGGATTTTCCCAGTCCTTCAAGACCTCCTCCTCTAGGAGCTATTCTGCCCCTCAGAGCCCACACCATGTCCACAGCCTGCTGTCTGAGCCCCCCCCCCCAGCCTGCCAACCTTGGATGCCCAGGCCTGGAATTTGAAACCTAGGATACACGGGGCAGAGGGGATGCCTATGGCATTAAATGGTAGGGCCTGGGGGTGCCTGGGTGGCTCAGTCAGTTAAGCAGCTGACCATGATCCCAGGGTCTTGGGATGGAGTCTTGCATCAGGCTCCCTGCTCAGTGGAGAGGCTGCTTCTCCCTCTCCCGCTCCCCCTTCTTATGTGTGCTCTCTCTCTCTCTGTCAAATAGGTACATAAAATCTTTAAAAATGAATGAATGAATGAATGAATGAATGGCAGGGCCTGGAATTTCCATCCTCACAAGTGGACAGATCTAATATAACCCTAAAACAGGTGCCACCCCCCCCCAGTAGTCATCTTTGGAAAATGCAAGCCTGGGGCTCACCTCTCCAGGGCACAGCTACTCCTCAGAACCACCTAAGCTGGGCAACTGATGAAGACTTTGGGCTGCAGGTCTCCAGACCAGACTTCTAGAGGAATCTCTGGAGGCGGGCCCTAAACCTGCATGCTTAGCCGGCACCCAAGAGTTTACAGTGGCATCAGTGGGACCCACTGTTCTGGGACAAGCCTGTTTCTCCTCTGGCCCTCCCACTCCTCACCTTTGTTTCCACCTCCCATCCCTCCTCCCAAAACACGCAGCCTGTGCGGTGGCTACAACACGCCACACACCACTGACTTTTCCTCCCCGGGCTGCATTTGTTCACGTTCATCTGACAATCACAAGTATAATAAACCTGCGCTCGGATCTGCCTTTCCTACTTTCAGGAACTATAGCATCTTAATGCCCCCTGGGGTGAAAAGTGAGCACTTTCTCCTCCCGTCTTCTTGGGAGCCCACCTTCTTCACCTTGCCTTCTGGTTTGTATCAAAGCACCAGTTCAACGAATCAATTAAATATCAGTCACGTGAATACATGAATGGACACCCAACCCTTAAGAAGCCAGGCTCAAGCAGTTGATTTGTTTCCCATTTGTCCTAAACTTTCAACAGATTAGCAAACGCTCCAAGAAATGACTAGGGCCCTTGGATCGAAGAAGGATTTTAATCCGTGGTGACAGTTTGTCTTATATCACGACCTGGCGTACCCTTCCCAGCAAGGTGTTGACTGAGTGCCTCGGATTTCCGAAGACACCTTCCCTTGGGCTGTAACCACACGCCTCCGACCCACCGTGGTTCAGAACCACTCTGCAGAGCTCGGCCCCCAGAACCCATCTGGACCCATGTGACTTCACACACCCTGTCTCCTTTTTTATTTGGCAGGAAAACAAGACATTTATCATTTTAATTAGCAGCCTGTATTTTTGTAAAAATCTCAAATGAATCCAAAGCGTATAAAACATGCAAGCCTGATCCCCACATGGGTACTATGGGCAGAGGAGTGGTGTCGTCCCTTCTCCTCGGGAGACCCCATGGCTCGCTGATGTCCCCAAGTACGACTCACACAGTTCCATTCCCCTCCCGGCCCCCAGCCATTACTGAAACCAAGGCAGTGGTCACCTGGGGCTCGCTCTCCCTTAGTACCTCTCTCCTCAACCTGAATCATCTCTGCCTGGCCCCTCACAACCACCTCTCTCCACCCCAAACCATCTTACTCATGGTACCCCGTCACATTTCCTTCATTTTTGTTTTTATGTTGCCTTATTGAAAGTCACCATACACATCACTGCTCAATCCTGGCAAGAGTTCTCCATCCCCAGAGAGGAGTTCTTCACTTCCTCTAAGACAGAGGTCCTCCCTACTTTTCCAGATGTCATCTCTGGTTTCACTTCTACACACCATCTGTATGTCCCCCAGCCCCCTTCTAAGCCCCCAGTCTCCTGTCTTCTTAAATTTTCTCAAGACTGTTCCACCTGGAAGCCTTCTCCAGCCCAACTTTGCGGGACCAAATCCCTCCCTTGCATGCCAAGACTCAACTCATGGGCTTCCTCTTCCATGAGGTCTTGTCTGATGCTCCCAGCTGGAAGCAATGGTTGATTACTCCCTCTTCTGACGTGTCTCATAACACCATGAGAGCCACTTCTCTTATGTCTCAAATCCTCAGTAGACCAGGAAGCTCCTGGGGACAAAAGCCATGTCTTATGTGCTTAATTCCTCCATAGACTGGGACGGCGACACGCATGCAGTAGACACACAAAGAAAGAAACAACTAGAGGAGAGTGTACAGAGAGATGACGCTTGACATCACTTGAACAGCAAGAAATAAGCAGTTGAGGAGAAACATTTAGAAAGATCCAAACTGTGCAGGTACTAACAATCACAGTTGCAGCAGGAGGTAGAGAAGCAAGGGCTTCTGGGACACGTGCCCTGAGCAATGGTGTCCTGGGCAAGGACAGCAACCTGAACAAAGTCTTAGAGGTGAGAAGTAGGGGGAAATGAAGATGGGAAAATGAAGTTGGCGAGAAGGAGGGGGAAAGGAGGGTCAGATTCAGAGGGACTTCACCCCCGGAAAGAAGTTCACAGTCAACTACTGACAAGGCAGGGCCACGAATCTGGCCCCTAGGATGATGACCTATGGGTTGAGTGGAAGAAAAACATCTCACCCTTCTCACATCAGCTCGAGGCTTTCTCTGCCTGAAGAGACCTTCTCTACTTTCTCTTCCTAGAACCAAGTCTTCCCATCCTCCAAGGTTCACACAAAAGCCACCTTCTCTGTGAAGCCAGAGACCAGAAACGAAGACACAAGATCTCATCTATGATACTCACAGAGTGGCAGGAAAAGTGCCTGAGAAGAAGGCTCTAGTAGAGCTTCAGTGACTTCTCAGTATGGAAAGATAATGCTGCGACACCATTCAACGAGACAGTATTTGCCGGAGCAGATGAACTCATGCTCATACACTTACTAGCACAGAGTGTAGGCACAGTGGAAAGTAAGAAGGGGAGTTAAGGAAAGACTCACTTATAAAGTAACAATCAGGGGCGCCTGTGTGGCTCATTGGGTTAATCGTCTGCCTTCAGCTCAGGTCATGATCCCAGGGTCCTGGGATGGAGCCCCGTGTTAGTCTTCCTGCTCAGCAAGGAGTCTGCTTCTCCCTCTCTCTCTGCCCCTCCCCCTGCTCAGGCTGTCTCTCTCAAATAAATAAATAAAGTCTTTTTTTTTTTAATGTTGAGGTAACCATCAGTTGAGATCAAAAGGACTCATCCTACATCAATTTACATTTATTCATTTGAAAAATATATGAATGCCTGTTATGTGAGGGATACTGAATTCCTAGAAACCGGCTGTGTGGAGGGGAGGGGAGTAACAGGATGAGAACATTCTAGGTAAAAGAAACAAAATCTACAAAGAGGTCAAAGACAAGAGTCGCAAGATTGGGTCTGACTGCCCAGGAGGGGCAGATGGAGCAGAGAGGCAGGAAGGTTTGTGAGAGACGGGTGACAGGATGACGGCTTAAACCAGAGCTGGGGCAGTGACTCGGGTGGAGAGAAGTAGACGCATTTAGGAAAAAGGACAAAGGCAGGGTGTGTAGAGATGGCTGGTGGGCGCACAGACCAGAAACCATAAGCATCCTAAGCAAACCTGGTTCTGGCGCTAGGCCTCCCAAGAAGATAGTCATGCTCATTTATGGGGCCCGACTACATACGTGGCCAAGGCAGGAGCCACGACTGGTGGCCACAGAGAAGGCCACAGACCAAGATCACTGATCTCTCTATGGCTCCTCCCAGTAGGCTGGGTCCCCCCCGGCACAGTGGATTCTCCCAGCTGGCACTGCAGTAGGTAAGGACAAAGTGAGCCTGAACTCTTAGCCCAGAGCCCCACCCAAGAGACTCGATAGAACGTGCTCTCCAGGGATCGTGTGGCTGAACATGGTAAGGTTTTGTACTTCTGAATACCAAAAGCCTGAGCCAAGTCCAGATTGTGAAAGACAGGCAAGAAGTAGGGGCTGGTGGGGTGTCAGGGGGTGGGGAGGAACGGAGCAGGGACAGCTAAGCTGGCTTACATCCTATGAAGCCCTAGAACACCGCCCATACCTAAACAGCCTAATCGGGATTTGGCCTGTAATGAATTTCAGCTCACACTCCAAAGTTCTAGTCCCCCAAAGGGACACCTGTATAATTAGGCAACCCACCGGCTGGAGGTCAGATCAAAATCTCAAGAGAAATGAGTCTGGCACAATATGCAGGCAGGAGGCAGAGTTCAAGGCCTGGCATGGCTCCTCTCCCTCCTGCTAATGCCCAGAGTCTCCAGGATCAGCTAGTGTCCATGAGGGGAGCCTGACCCCACACAGTGAAATTCGTCTTTCTGGAGCAGGTCCCACTTGGTCCCTTCTTGCTCCTAACCCCCATCTTCAGCCCCCTTCATCCTAACTACAGGCTGGAGGTAGGCAAAAGTCCCACCACACACACGCACACATGGGTGCACATGCACGCCCCACAGGCAGAAGTAGCAGAGCCCTGGCCACATCCCAGTCAGGACACCCTTTCCCCAGTCTCGGCTGGACCTGTGCCAGTCAAGAGTGACAGCTTAGTGGGAGAGCCAGCGATAAGCGGGCCCACGCAGCTGGACCTCATGCCGGGGGCTCCCACATCTCCGTTCCCAGGCCCGACCTCAGTGCTTGCAGCAGACTCCTCCATGCAAACACTCGGGAACTTCAAATACAGTTCGCCAAGCAGAACTCACCTCACTCCCTCAGGACCTGCCACTCCACCCACACTCCCTGACTCCACAGAGGCTCCATAGGCCTCTCCATTTCCTTAGCAGAAAGCACCGGGTCCCTAGTGAGCTCTGCTCTACCTCCCTCAGCGTCCACAGTTTCAAGTCTTTCTTCAGTTCCTCCCCATCCCACTGCTGCGCTTCTTCAGCTGGTCTCCCCTTCCAGACCCTTCTCCTTCCACACAACACCAGGGGGAACATCTTAACATGCAAAGATGCCCACAGCAGGCCCATAACCAAATACCCCTCCAGGTAAAGCCACGCGTGATCCCAGGGTCTATGATTCTGGCCTCTCCTATCCCAGTTCCCATGACCTCTCCCTCATCCTCTTTTCCCCAGCCATACTGCCCTTCCTCCCTCCTGGACATGCGTGCACATCTCCCCTCCTCAGCAGGCCTTTGCACGTGCTACTCCCCCAACTTGACCCCTCCACCTGGGTCCCCCTCCCCTCCTTCAGGACTAGCTTATGCAAGAAGTCTTCCTTGGCCACCGCTGCTTCATGCCAAGCACTGTAGTTCCCAGGTTCTTGTCTATCATGTCTCTCCATGCACTATCCAGTACCAGGGGGAACGCTCTATCTCCACAGAAAACTCTACCAGACACTCTAGACCATAAGTTTCATGAGGGCAGGGACTGAGTCTGCCTGCCCCTCACTGTCACCCAGGGCCTGGCACACACAGGCAAGCTCCATGTGGGCTGAACAAGGGAAGGGGCAGCTGAGAGGAAAAAAAGGAGAGGTGGGCAAGTGGGCTGAGGCCTATCTCCTCTGTGTCGGGGCTGTGCTGGAGTGGATGTGGTCATTCCACTTGGGGGCTGGTCACTAAGGGAAGACATCCCATCTGGAGAAGCACCAAAGGCTGGTGCAGCAAAGGGAAGTGAGTTGCCAGGAAGAGGAATGTTCTTCAGCTGTCCCAACCCAGAGTGAAGAGCCACGGTCCAGACCTTCCCTCAGCTGCTCCCAGCCCAGCCCAATCCATGAGGAAAATCTCCCACACCGAGGCTGGTCCTCCTCAAACCCTTCTTGGTGAGAGGGCAGCTGCAGCCACATGACATGGCCTCGCTCCCAGACAGGCTAAGGCTAGGCTCTGCCGTGCAGAGTGAGTGCTTTGTGGCTAGCCCCAAAGCCCAAGCCAGTCAGACCCGGCCTTCAGGCTGGTTCAAAGCTTTACACTCTGGATTCCTGGACTTCCCCACTGCCTGGGTTTCCACCCAAATTCCTGGGGTCTGAATGTTCCCTGAGTCTGTCAGAACACAGGTCCATGAAAGGGGCCAAGAGGTGAAGCAAAAGTCACAGACCCAATCCCCTACCAGACCACGGCACCCTAAACCACAACTGCCCCACCTGAAGTGGTCCTCCCATGACCAAGGGGTGCCCCTCGCTGGCCCAGAGCCCTAGGGTGGGCTGCCCTGGAAAGATACAGCCCAACAGTCAAGGCAAGGTGCCAGCTCCAGTTGCACAGTATTGTTAAAAGTCAACTGTCTCCCAGGGAGGTGGTTACACGGGTGTTTGCTTTATAATAATTTGTTAAACTGAACATTTCTGTATGTGTTGTATTTCACAATTTTTTTAAGACTTAAAAAAAAAGGCAACCGTCTTTGTGGAATGTAAACCCTGGTGAACGCCAAAACTCAGACCAATGCCAGAGTCACCACCCAGGACTCAGCCACCAGCAAGAGCAGCCCCGGGAGCCAAGCACCCTAGAAGCCCACTCTACGCCCAGGGTCTGGCAGCTCCAGGCCTATACTTGCTGGGGAGAAGGTTCCGCCGACTCCCAGTTAAGTGCCTTGGCAGGAGGAAAGGGGAGAAACAGACGAGCACACACTGCTCTCTAGATGGCACTCACCAGCCTGACGCCTTTTCCACCACCCACACAGCCTGCCAGCCTCTGGACCCCAGGGCCCACAATACCCAGAGAGCAAAGGTAAGGATGAAGTGGGGTCTGAGAACTGGTTTTGGAAGAGAGAGAAAAACCACACAGAGAGCAAGCAGTTCACACAATGGCCGGCACACAGAGGAGCTCCACGTTGGGGCATCTGGGTGACTCAGTGGTTAAGCATCTGTCCTCAATCCCAGGCTCAGGTCATGATCTCAGGGTCCTGGGATGGAGCCCTATATCAGGCTCCCTGCTCAGCGGGAAGCCTGCTTCTCCCACTACGCCCCCCTCACCCCGCTTGTGTTCCCTCTCACGCTGTGTCTCTTTCTGTCAAATAAATAAATAAAAATCTTAAAGGAAGGAAGGAATGAAGGCAGGCAGGCAGGCAGGTTCCATCTTACTACTGAAAGACACACAAATTAAATCAGCAACAGAATGCTGTCTTCACCCAACCTACCAGCGATGATTACCAAGAATGATAAGACAGGAGAAAGCAAAGAGCCAGGATAAAAGCCGTCTCACAAACCAAAGAGCGGAATATAAACCGGTCACCTGGCTGAGGGCAATCGGGGCTACCTGCCAATGTCGGGGCTTTGAACACCCATCTGGTAATTCCACTCCAAGGAAACATGTGAGGAAACAAAATGACTGGAGTGCAAAGACGTGGGTACACTGGTACTCGGAGCAGCACCCTCTATAGGAACAAAAAGTTGGAGGCATCCTAAATGTTTGATGCATAAGTTGTAACATAACGGAAAACTGGGCGGCATGTTAAAAAGAAAGCAGACGCTCTTAATTTATTATTAAAAGATGCCGCTTGATCTTTGCCCAATGTTGAGGGAAGAAGACTGGTTAGAGAATATTATGGTATAGTCTATACTGGAATAGTATGATCTCATGTATATTCACGAAGTGTAGGGGCAGGAGCTTACAAGTATGAACAGTTCAGCCTACAGAGGCACACAATTCATAAAAGCAAAACTATCTGGAAAGATGAATTGTTGATCAGATCTACATGAAGAGGTGGATTCTGAGGGAAGTTCAATGACCTTGGACTGTTCTAATTTTTTCTTATTTTATCAAAGAAGTAATAAAGATATCCCATTAAAATAAAGCACTAGGTAAGAAAAAAACAGGCCTACATACACACAGATACAAAGAACAGGAAAGAAGCAGACATTTCTCCAAAGAAGACATCCAGATGGCCAACAGATACATGAAAAGATGTTCATCATCACTTATCATCAGGGAAATGCAAATCAAAACTACAATGAGCTATTACTTTACACCTGTCAGAAGGGCTAAAATGCACAACACAGGAAACAACAGGTGTTGGTGAGGATGTGGAGAAAAAGGAACCGTGTCGCACTGTTGGTGGGAAAGCAAACTGTGCAGCTTCTGTGGAAACAGTATGGAGGTTCCTCAAAAAGTGAAAAATAGACCCACCCTATGACCCAGCAATCTCATGCCTGGGTATTTACCCAAAGAATACAAGAACATGAATTCAAAACGATATATGCGCCCCAATGTTTATAGCAGCATTATCCATGATAGCCAAGATATGGAAGCAGCCCAAGTGTCCACTGATTGATAAATGGATAAAAAAAATTGTGATATATATACACAATGGGATATTACCAGCCATGAAAAAAAAAAAATGAAACCTTGCCATTTGCCATGACATGGATTGAGCTAGAGGGTATAAGACTAAGCAAAATAAGTCAGTCGGAGAAAGACAAATACCATATGATTTCACTCATATGTGCAATTTAAGAAACAAAACAAATGAGCAAAGGGAAAAAAAAAGAGGGGGGGAAGCAAACCAAGAAACAGACTCTTAACTCCAGAGGACAAACTGATGGTTACCAAGGAGAAGGGTGTGAGGGAAATAGGGGATGGGGATGAAAAAGCACACATGGGATGAGCACTGGGTGATGCACGGAATTGCCGGGTCACTGTATTGCACCCCTGAAACTAACACAACACTGTATGTTGACTAACCGAAATTAAAACAAAACTGTAAAAAAATGAAAGAAAAGAGAAAGAGAGAGAGAGAGAGAGAGAAGGAAGGAAAGAAAGAAAGAAAGAAAGAAAGAAAGAAAGAAAGGAAGGAAGGAAGGAAGGAAGGAAGGAAGGAGGAAAGAAAGAAGGAGGGAGGAAGGGAGACAAGAGCGACAAAATTTGGGGAACTAGGAAGCAGGTAGATGAGAGGAGCTGACTTAACAGTCCTAAGCAAACTAAATCCTAAGTCAGCAGTGAGGAAAGCCAAAAAGCCACCTGATGTTCAACCAAGAATTACACAAAGCCTTAGGAATTACAGGCACCGGGGACCAGGAAGAGGTGGGGCGTGGAGCAGGAGGGTGGCTGAAAGCCCCTGTGATCAGCTTTTAGGTCTAGAGATCCCTCTCCAGCTCCCCGCAGCCAGGGGGCTGCCCCTCACCTTGCTGGCAGAAGACTGGAGGATTATTTTCTCTGAAGGGCTACGCAGAAGATCTCTGGTTTGGGAACACCAGGTGCAGTTGAGAGCAGGGATACCACACTGAAAACAGGGGAATTAAGCATGGGTTTACACTCTGAATGTTAAGACCCCCTTGCTTGCTTCCCCCATCAGATTCTCAGAATGCTGGCAGCACAGTGAATGTCCTCAAAGCTGCAGGATGGAAGAGGCTTCTCTGGGTTACCTAGCCAGCCCTAAAGAAAAGAAGAGTCAGAAGTTCCCCCAAAAGGACTGCTTTTCTATGCACGATGTACACACGCACACACATATACCAGAGCTTCCAACCCACTTTTTAGTGAATGTGAATAAACAGGCAAGTATTATCAGACATTAGAAGAAACTGTCTAATAAGAAAGAAGACAAAGTAAACAGAATAAAAAAGGGAAGAGACAAAGCAAGGAGAGTAAAACTTTAAAGAGTAACAGTTAACATAGTCAAAATATGCTTCCAGGAAACTAATAGATTGCTACAGAGCAACAACATGCAAAGAACCTAGGAGTTCTTGGAAATTAAAAATACGACAGTAGTGGGCGCCTGGGTGGCTCAGTGGTTAAGCCTCTGCCTTTGGCTCAGGTCATGATCTCGGGGTCCTGGGATTGAGTTCCACATCAGGCTCTCTGCTCAGCGGGGAGCCTGCTCCCCACCCCTCTCTGCCTACTTGTGATCCCTCTCTCTCCATCAAATAAATAGATACAATCTTTAAAAAAAAAAAATACGACAGTAGCAATGAAAAATTCAGTAGAAGGAATGAAAGATATGGTTGAGAGAATCTCCCAGAAAGAACAGTAAGAAGAAGGCTAAAGAGTGATGCTGCTAGGTTCAGCATCTGAACGATCAAATATATCAGTTACTAGCACAACAATGATAAATAATAAACTGCAACACGTCAGTGGCATCCAACAATAAGAATGTTCTGCATATGCATCTGGGATGGTTGCTGACCTTGCCTGGGGATGGTTGGCTCTGCTCCATGTGTCTCTCATCTTTCTCCTGGAAACAGTAGGCTAACCTGGGTGCGTTCTCATGGTGATGACAGCAAGCAAAAGCAAGCAAACTCTATCACTCTATAAGTGACTTTCAGACCTTTATCTCTGTTATGATTACAATATTCCATTGGCCCAGAGCGAGGCACAGGTCTCAGCTCAGAGTCAGAGAAAGAGGGCACGCTGCATTACACTGCAAAGGATATGTTCATGAGGAAGTGGTTGTTCTTGCAATCGACCGTGTAAGAGGTTTTTTTTTTTTAAGACAGAAAATAGAAAAAATAGGAAGATATCACAAAATAAATAATTCCAATACACTTCCTAAAGCTAAAGGACATGATTTTTCTAGACTGCATAGCTCACCAAGATCTTAGCAAACAAAAGGAAATAATATCATACCAAAAATCACACCAAATATTAATTTCAGGTCACTGGGAACAAAAAAAGTTCCTAGAACCCTCTAAAGAAAAAAGCTACAACAGGATTCATTCAAAACTCAGAGAACCAAAATGACATCTGGATTTTCAAAGGCGACTTCAAAAGCTAAAAGACAATGGACAAAGACCTCAAAACTCTTAAGGAAAATACTTTCAAATTATAATTCCATACCCAACCAAACTATCACATTAAGTATGACAGGAAAATTAAGAGCTTATAACATATACAAGGTTTAAAAGCTTCACCTCTGGGGCATGTTTTCTTAGGAAGCCACAGAGAATGTGAAGCCAGAACAAGGGGTAAACCAAGAAGTACAAAGACACGGGACACAGGGAACAGGAAATCCTACTCAGAAGAGAAGAGAAGCCAATTCTCAGGGTAACGGTGAAGGAAAAGTTCAAGAATATAGACATAACCCAGCACAGAGAACAACCAGTCCAGACCAGGGCAAGTCAGAAGGTTCCAGGAGACACTTTCTCAGCAAGAAAATCCTGGTAAAATATTCATGCGCTGAATATACTGAGAGGAGATCTGTGTAAGTCGGGGGAAATATGGAAACAAAACAGTGACAGATGCACAGAAAATTAAGCAAATACCAACAACGATTAATTGTGGCGAAAACACAAGGTTCTTTAGCCAAAGGGAAATACTCACAATTTCCGAGGACATAGGCCAAATAATGTAAACACTAAATACTGATCTATCAAAACATCTATTACAACTGCCCTGGAAGCATGGGGGCGGGGAGGGGGGGCACAGTATGAGAGGGTCTGCAAGCACGTGTGTGTGTGTGTGTGTGTGTGTGTGTGTGTAAGTGGACAAGAATGATCACTTTCTACAGTGAGAAGTCAGTAGATAGTGATTAGAAGTAAAACATTAAAAAAATAGCAACACAAACACGTTTTGTAGAATTATGGAAATAGATACTGAAAAAGATCAGTTAAAAGGGTTGAAAATGATTAGTTCTGGGATGTGAAACTGAGGACAAATGAGTATATAGGTGGAAGACAGGCTTCCTTTCATAACAAGTGTTATGTAAGCATTTAGTTCTTATGCTACTGTACAACTTTGGTAACAAGTGGAAACTAAATCTGAAAAGGAAAATTGCCCCCCCACCAAAAAAAGGGGAAAGAAAACCCAGAGAAATCAGTGTGCTTGCCACTGTCAAGAGCTCAAAAACCAGCAGGCAAGACATCCATCCATGCCAGGCTGAGGAACAAGTGGAGGATAAGGAAGCAAGTCATGGGGGTGCCCGGGTGGCTCAGGCAGTTAAGCATCTGCCATCAGCCAAGGTCATGATCTCAGGATCCTGGGATTGAGCCCTGGGCTCTCTGCTCAGCAGGAAGCCCACTTCTCCCTCTCTCTCTGCCCGCCGCTCCCCCTACCTGTGTGTTCTCTCTCTCTCTCTCTCTCTCTCTCGCTCTGTCAAATAAAATCTTGAATGAAAGAAAGAAAGAGAAGAGGAGAGGAGAGAAGATGAAAGGAAAGGAAATGGAAGAAAAGAAAAAAAAAAAAGAAAAAAGAGAAGAAGCAGGTCATGGGCAGGGGGACCCAGGGGAAAGGACTGAATTCTGAGCAGCCATGCTGGTAAAGACTTCTGAAAAGCAGGTGATCGATAATTTCCAGTATAGAGTTACATGCTCCAGAATTTTTCTATTCATCTCAAAGAGCCCTTTCAAAATATACTACTTGCAAACAGTATTTGAAAAAAATGAAAAACTGGAAACATCCCAAGTGTTCATCAGTAAAGGACTTAAATAAATTGCAGACTATCCATCCAATGGAACACAAAGCAGATGTCTGAAAGGACCTAGCGTTTTGTGTGCTGATGATGTGGAAAGATGCCCAAGACATGTTATTAAATGAACACAGTGAAATATGTATCATATGCGTCCATTCGTGGAAGTAACTGTTTGTGTGTGTGTGTGTCTGTGTGTGTGTGTTTGTCTACATATATTTCTAGAAAAGAATGGTGAAGCTTTATTCAACCATCTATCAACAATGGGTATTTCTGGGAGATAGACCAAGGGAACTGATACTTTCTATAGTCCATTCATATGTTAATCAAATATTTATTAAGCACCTGCATATGGTATGTGCTATAGTACTTGGAATTTTTTTCATAAAAATCAGAAGAAAATAAACAAGGATTTGGAAATAAGAAAAAAACAAGGGGCTCCTGAGTGGCATCTGAATCTTGGTTTCAGCTCAGGTCGTGATCTCAGTGTCGTGAGACTAAGCCCCACCCCAGGCTCCATGCCCAGCCTGTAGTCTACTTCAGATTCTCTCTCCCTCTCCTTCTAGCCTTCCGCGGCCTCTCTCTAAAATAAATAAAGATAGATCTTTGAGGGGCGCCTGGGTGGCTCAGTGGGTTAAGCCGCTGCCTTCAGCTCAGGTCATGATCTCAGGGCCTGGGATCGAGTCCCGCGACGGGCTCTCTGCTCAGCAGGGAGCCTGCTTCCTCCTCTCTCTCTCTCTGCCTGCCTCTCTGCCTACTTGTGATCTCTCTCTGTCAAATAAATAAATAAAATCTTTTAAAAATAAATAAATAAATAAATAAAATCTTAAAAAAAAAAGATAGATCTTTGAAAAAGAAATTTTTTTAAAGAACTAAGAAAAAATAGGGACTAAAATAGTTGATTAAAATTTGTTTTCCTTTTATAAATAAAATCCCACCCAGAGGATATGGAAGGATGTAGGAGCCAATCAACCCAGGCTCAAAATGGACTGTTCCGAAAGTTGGGAGCCTGTAGGTGGATCCTTCCTCCACTTTCTGAACCGGGAGCCTTTGCCTCACTGGAGAGTGAACAGCACCAGCCCTACAGTCGGCCCTGTGGGAGCAGGGCTCTCCATCTCCCGGGCACAATAGGACCGCACACTGGAGACTGGGACACTTGGCTGGGACCAGAAGAGGGACCCAGTCGGCCTGATCCTGGTGAGGCCCGTGTGCTAGTCACTGCTGCATGAAGTGGGGATGTTCTCTGGAGCCTAGAAGCCATCCCTCACAGCCCGTAGGAAGCACCAAGCTCCCTTCCAGTCTCGACTAACAGAGCTCCTCTGGCAATGGGGTTCCAGACTCCTAACAGGTACAGGCAAGGGATGCCCCCGTCTTCAACACACAGCGATGACTGAAGGAGCACAGGCCTGAAGGAGCAAGTCAGCCAGCTCTGGGCTCTGCTGTGGGCACTGTCTGACTCGGGAAAGGCCCTCACCCACTCCAAACCTTGCACGCCACGATAATGACGCCCACCGGCGAATTCGCTGGAATGCGTCACACAGAGTAGCCAGCACAGTGTCTCATGTGGGGAGGTGAAAACGTGAAAGGATGGCAGTGCCGGGTAAAAATACAACCGCAGAAGGTTCCGGACTGGAAAGGCAGAGCGCTCTTACTGGAACAGCCTTCCACAGGCGCACATGAGGAAGTGGGGATGCATCCTTAAACCACAAATGATGATCTCCCAAGAGAGACGAGGCTGGGCAGGAAGGCTCCACAACTGAGAGACAGATACTATGATCCTCATTTTGCAGATAAGGAAACTAGGGTTCGATCTAACTTCCCCAAGGTTACCAAGGATAGGAAATGAATTCTGCCTCTTAAAAAAAAAAAAAAAAAATAGATGTCACCTCCAAAGCACCATTCCAGCTGAGTGCGGGGAGGACCTCATGCTACTATCAGAGAAATCCAAATTCATGTGCAAATACTGAATCCCTTCTTTTTTTTTTTTTTTTTTTTTTTTACCAAATAGACATTTTTAAAATTGATAATCCACAGACCAAGTAAAAGAGGTCAAGAAGTAGGCATTCTCAGCCTCTGCTGGTAAGAGTAAACAGAGTAAAAGAGTAAACAGAACCTTTCTGTGAACTGATCAGCAATATGTGTGACCAAACACCCGCGCTGACTTCACAATAGCGGGAAATATTTTCAATGGGCAGAAGTCTCCCACTCAGCGAGTCGACTCCCAGCATTTCCTATAGTGACACCCGCACAATCAAACCAAGACATAAGGGTGTTCACCACAGCCCACTCTGTCATTTTTTTTGGAAATGATATAGCTCCACCATGAAGCTGTTGGGTTGACGTGGGAAGTTGTCCAGAATACATTATTAAGTAGAACAATCACTTTTCATGCTGTTATGAAAGTTCCGAATCAGGGGTGCCCCTGGGGGGTTCAGTCCACTAAGCATCTGCCTTTGGCTCAGGTCCCGGCATCGAGCCCCTCGTCAGGCTCCCTGCTCAGTGGGGAGTCTGCTTCTCGCTCTCTCTCGGCCCCTCTCCTCCGTACATGCCTTCTCTTGCTCTCTCTCTCAAATAAACAAATAAAATCTTAAAAAAAAAAAAGAAAGAAAGTTACCAATCAATTATATTAAAGACTCATGCGCACACACACACACACACATAACTTCTGGAAGGATCCTTAAGAATATTCACGGAGGTAGGGGCGCCTGGGTGGCTCAGTGGGTTAAAGCCTCTGCCTTCGGCTCAGAATATCCATGGAGGTTATTTCGGAGAGCAGAGGTTGATGGGCTTCAAGTGTTTGCTATATTACCTCCTGCACTCTTTAAACGTTCACCATGAATGTGGTAACTTTAAAAGCACCCACATGATGTAAGCCAGAAAATCCACTTCTAAGAATTTAATGTGTCTTGCTCTCCACCAATATTTCCTGAATAATAAATGCGAGCAGAGATCCAGTGATGAGGACGTTCGCCCACATGGAAGGAGAAGAAAGGAAGAAGCATCTTACATATCCATTCACAAAGTATGGTTCCAGCCAATGCAAGCAGGAGTGCAGCCCCCGGGAAGATGGTCAGGAATGTCCACCAAGACACACACGCATGGCCAATACAGCAAGAGCAACATCTCAATCACAGAAATGTTGTACAGTCAACATGACCCCGCTTTGGGTTTTGTATCCAGATGGTGCTATTATTAAGTTCTTTTCCTTTGTATTATCATTCTATAATAATCACGTGCTTCTTTTCAATAATGAAAAAAGCTTCTCTCTTATAAATGCTAATGCTAGAGCAAAGTCTTGTATGAGAAGCTTGCCTCTGTATAAAACTGATGGTTTCCATAATCTCAGTAGTGATGAAAAGACCATCACCAATGCAATGAGACCTAACACTCCCAGCATGTCCGCCGGGACCAAGGGAACGAATGGTGCCCCAGGTTTGACAATGGGTGGTGCCCACATTTGGATGCAATCTTGAAATACATGCTCCCCAACTCAAGAGTCCCTCTCTTCCTGACCCCTTGAGCCTGAAGGAGGCCAGAAGGCTAGGGAGCTAATCCCAGGCTGGGACCATGGCAGCAGAGCATGGTACTCTATCAGGAGTGCATGCTAGCCCTGTTCTGGCACGTTGGGGGACCTTTACAAGGGCCACATCCCCTCTCTGATGCTATTGCTTTTTTTTTTTAAGATTTTTATTTATTTATTTGAGAGAGAGAGCACATGTGTAGGCGTACAGGAGTGGGTTGGGGGGAGAGGCAGAGGGAGAAGCAGACTCCCCACGGAGCAGGAAGCCCAACTCAGGGCTTGGTCCCAGGACCCAGATATCAGGACCTGAGCTGAAGGCAGACGCTTAACCGACTGAGCCACCCAGGTGCCCCTATCTATTTTTTTCTTAAGATTTGTTTAGTTGAGAGAGAGAGAGAACAGCACAAGCAGTGGGAAGGGGCAGAGAGAGAGGGAGAGAAGCAGACTCCCCGTTGTGGGTCTCAGTCTCACGACCCTGAGATCATGACCTGAGCCAAAATCAAGAGTCAGAGGCTCAAGTGGCTGAGCCCCCCCAGGCATCCTGATGCTATTATCTTCACAGACGATGAGAACTCCTGTTCTGGCTACCTCGAAATAGGGCTGACAGAAGGAGCAAAAGAGAGGCCTACCACGTGCCAGGCACTGGTGGAGTACGTGGAGGCGTGAAGCTGTTCCTCATAGGCTCCAGGCCTGACTCTCACAGAGCCAAGGCAAAAATCTGGAGATGCCCCCCGGGAAAGGGCTAAGGTGGGTTTCTAGCCCACCTCCCCTAACACACACACACACACACCCGCGTCCCCATCCCCTCCCCGCCACCGTGTCGAGCGCTCAGCCACACACACCTGCTGTCCCCTCCCCGACGCATCTTTCAAGGAAGTCAGAGTCCCAAAGAAAAGCAAACCCCTTGGGCGGCTCCTGGAAGCAACAGTAGCCCTACTGTCCCAGTTGTAAGAATCCCTTTGCAAAGAAAGTTTTTACAAAGAGAAAGGCAAAGAGAGGAGTGGGGGAGGGTTAACGACAGCAGAAGGGCAGAGTAAACCATTTCAAGTCCTGACATAGGCAAACGGGTTCTTAAAGTCACCTGTTTCTGAACAGGAACGCAAGCTCTGTCCCGTCATGCCACACAGCTGGGGCGCCGCGCACTGCCAAGTAACTTACATAAGCTCATGAAAACCCCATTCTTTTGAGCTCCTGTTTGTGCAAATAGTGTGAGGGGCGCATCCGAGCGCTACGGCCATCCATCATCGCCCGTGCGTTTCCCAGGCTGGCGCTGACTCACCTGGGCCCGAACCCATGCTGTGTACACACCACCCGAGCTCTGCGGGCTGCAGGCAGCGTCTGTCACCTTCCGGCCTCTGGCCACCTTCTTCCCCAAGTATCAGGCCCACAAAAGCTGAACTAATGATGACACAAACCTGAGCATTCAGAGCGAGAGGAAAAGGGCCCTGGGGACGGAGAGGATGTGTTCTGTGTTTACTTTGACCGGTTGCAACCAAAGCTTGGGGGTTTGGAAACCACTGCCCTGCCCTGGAGAGAAGAGAGCCAATGGGCTTGAGACATCCTTATACACCCGCCAGCCCAGAGCGAAACCTCAAAAGGCTCTTTTGCTCAGCTCCCATAGCACAAGGGACCCTGGGACTCTAATAATCCATAGTTAGCAACTATCAAGTAGCTGTAAGCTGCCCTCCCAGCCAGTTACTTACCCCTCAAAAAGAAATTCTTTTCTAGAAGTCCACTTAAAAAAGAAAAAACGCACACATACCCATTTGCAGCTTCAGAGCCCTGACCCAGGGGACAAGACAGATTCAGCGGCACACACCCACTGGAGCCTGGATCCCGGAGACGATTCGATGCCTTGATTTTACACCACATTGAGCACCAGGCAAGCCCCATCTGTGTCTCTGAAAATGAGGTGCATTTACTGAGTTACATATCTGACATGAGCTCAGATGAGCACACGGTAGGATACATCCCACTAGGACACTTACAAAACTTCACACCTTCAATTCTCTGTGTATATTGGTCTTTGCTATTTACGTACAGAAATAAATACAGACGCATTCAGGCACACATGGCTAACGTACAAAATCTGGGTGATGTGAACGCTACCCAAACAGACTGGAAAGTGTTAACGAAAATCTGCAACAGGGTTCTCACTAAATCAACACCCTTAAAAATCAACACTTGCTGCTTCCGTGAGTCCCTGAGCAACAAGGCTGCGTCGGTCTCCTTGGGAGCACAGATCCACTGGTCTTTTCTCTGTCCCCAAAGTATTTTCCAGAAGACCTTGGACCCTAACCACAAATGAACATCCATCTTGCAGGTCTTGTTCGGACAGGAGAGACCCAAGCAAGCCCGGTTATTCCAGAAGAGATCCATTCTTTACTAACATCCGTATGATCTAAACCCCACTTCAGTGGATAGAGGAGCAGCAAGGAACAAAGCAGACAGAACAGACCTATCCTCTACCTCACAGAACTCACTTCTTCTTTTTTTTTTTTAATCTATTTGAGAGAGAGAGAGAATGCGTGTAAGCAGGGTGAGAGGCAGAGGGAGAGGCAGAGAATCTCAAGCAAACTCCCCAGTGAGCTTAGAGCCCAAAGCGAGGCCCTATCCCACAACACTAAGATCATGACCTTAGCCAAAGCCAAGACACTCAACTGACTGAACACCCCAGGCGCCCCCATTATGGTTTTTAGTATGGGGTTTTTGGTTTTAGTGATCTGTTTCCTAATCAAGGTGGCAAAATCCTTTCAACTTCACACTTTTGTCAAGAGTCTCATTTTTCTCAAACATGTAAACCGTAGCCCCAATCACTGTATCTATTAAAAGGACCACATGATCCTGAAGTTGGTTCTAGGCTGAGAAAAGAGACCGCTGAATTACAGCACGGGGTCCTATCTTCTGTTTCTGAGTTACCCCAGAGAGGTCAGCTTTCAGCCTATGTTCAACATTTCTGAACTCCTTGCCATCCGGCTGTGGGAAAACTTTGAGCATCAGACCACCTACCAAGAATCCAGAGAGGTCTCAAAACATCTAGCAAGTCCTGAGATGTCTCAGCGATGCCCTCAAGAAAGTTGTGCCCAAGAGTTAAAACCGTCTCTTAGAAAAACACATCACCAGATAAAGAGAAGTTATTTTGTGGGATCTAATTGTGGGTTCCAGAGCATGCTCCAAAAAGGGGGGACAAGAAAGAAGGGCCATGCACTCCTGGGCCATGTATGACCAGCAGATCTGGTCTGGTAGATCCCAATGGAGGCTCCGAATCAAGAGAGCTCTGGAAGCTCAGGGACAGAATTCAGCCATTTCAGCGGGAACAGGGACAGGCTTCGTGCCTGCCTCTCTCAGGAGCCACGAGGAAGAGTGTCTTTCAGCCTGAGCACCTCAACTGCCTGATATTTGAAAGAACAACCCTGCTCATCTGCAAAGGGTCAGCCCCATCGCTCCCTGGGCAAATCAGGGGGAGATGGAGTTTTTCCGAGCTTTTATTTATTCTCTGATTCAGCTCCCAAGAATCCAGGGACAGGAGGGCTAGCAGAGTTTGCTCAGAACTGACATAATATGTTTTCTATCCAGAAAACACATCTCAGCCAGTTACCACCTCGCTGCCTTTCTCCAAAGTGATTATAATTATAGTATTTGTTCCGTAATTGCTGCCTACTTGCACATACAAAATCCCTGAATCTTAAAATAAATTATAGCTCCCTTTCTTATTTACCAGCCATTGTGCTGCTAGTTTACAAAGAAGACGAGATTCCTCTAATTATTATTGTAGTAACCAGCCAAAGGTGAGTAAAGCTTGAGTTCTCAGCAGGTGACGTGACTTATTAGTACAAAAGAGAATTATCAAGAATAATTTTACTGAACAGCCTAATTAGGGATGTCTCAATTCTAGGCTCGAGGACCAGCAAGAACAACCTTGGATCTGCCCTTTTTCTGGCTGGTTGCTGACCTCAACACAAACGATGAAGAAAGGCAAGCTAGCTGTGGTCACTGTGACACTTAATTTCTCCACGCCTATTTAAAGAGGGCTCTGGACTTCTCTGAAGAAAAGAGTACAAGACCCAGGAGGTTATTCTGTGTCTAGGGGCTATCAAGAAACCTCTGACGAGCTGGGTCTTGGACCCTGGCGCCAAGGCAGGCAGAACAGATTCGCATCTGGGGCCCGGGCAGCAGGACTTGACGGGCAGGAAGGCAACTGGTTTAAACCTCCTCTTTGACGTGCCTTTTGCCTCTGAGTGAGGCCAGAAGCTGACACAGCTGTCAGAGCCCCGGTGAGAAGGTCTGAACCAACTCGTGCTGCTATGCAGGGAGGAGGGACTGACAGAGGCACTCCCATCCTGGGAGAGGTCTGAGCCAGGTGCACCCAACAAAAAGCAAGGCCACCGCTTCTCCCTGCGGTGCCCATGTTTGCTCACCAGGGGCAGGAGGGGACTCCAGGCCCATGAGGAGCTCATGGGAAACCAAACCTCACCTTTCAAGACAGGCACCTCCATTCCTGCTGGGGGGGATTCTATGGGAGTCTCCGTCCAAGATTCCTGCAGCAGGGGGGTGGGGTGGGGGGTGCTCCCCAACCACACTGCTCCCGGACAAGAGTGAGGACTAGAGTGAACTCGGCGGGGTGGAAGGAAAGCCCCACAAGGCCAGAACCAGCATCCTCCCATGACTTCTCCTGGTTATCTGAGCTACATAGGGAGTGGCTTGGGGCCATACTCTGGCCGTGTCTGCTCGGATGGCTTTGGTGGCCCCACTGTCGAAGGCCCAAGTGGACTCTGCTAGGTCTCTATCACCTACCCTGCGATCCGCCTGACGACCAGGTCTAGCTCTCCCGCTCCAATCTCTGGCTCCCTGTCTCTTGTAAAGTCACGCATAGTAGGTCACCTAGGTCACCTAGTCTGAGAAAGGCTTCAGAGCAGAAACTAACACTGTTTTAAAAATATGAATCCCGGGGCACCTGGGTGGCTCAGTGCGTTACGCATCTGCCTTCGACTCAGGTCATGATTTCAGGGTCCTGGAATCGAGCCTCGCATCGGGCTCTCTGCTCAGCGGGGAGCCTGCTTCCCCCCACCCACCTCTGCCTGCCTCTCTATTTGTGATCGCTGTCAAATAAATAAATAAGTAAAATCTTTAAAAAAAAAATATGAATACCAAACCCCAATGGAGCCAAATGCAGTTGGCCCTGCACCGTGGGGCAGATGTGCCTGTGTAGGGGGAAGCCGGCACTCCATGGGTACAGAGAGTGACAACTGACAGCCCAGCTCCCAATTCCAGACCATCATCTCCTCACTGTGTGATCTGAGGGAGTGACTTACCCTCTCTGTGCCTCGGCCTCCTCACCCACAAATACGTTTCCTAATAGCCCATAGCCCAAGAGGTTGTCTGAAGAGTAAAATAATGAACATCAAGGGTCCAGGAGATCTTTGCACAATCTGGCTCTCAGTCCGGTCAGCTCTTATCATTCCAGTACTTTTCGGGTGGTAGGGATGGGAAGGCCACTGGAGGCACTGTCAGTGACCTCCCAAGTCACATTTCCTCCACTCCAGGAAGAGGTGGGGCCTAACAGAAACAACCCTGGAAACCTCTTGTTTGCTGTGGGGGAGGGAGGCAAAGCTTCGGGAGAAAAAAAAAATTCATTCAGATTTTTATGGGCACTTTTTTGTCACAGACTTGAGCATCAGGCCAGCCATTCCTCAAATCTATTCTAAAATCAAAGGCAAGTCAAACAGTAGGGGATGTAGAGTTAATACAAGTCACGATGAACATACTCATCCCAAACCAAATCTGGGAGCGAGGGGAGTTCTTCTCGGTGCTCCGTGCATGCTCTTGGTTCCGGGAATGCCCCCAGATGTGAGTGTGGACAGTTCACCCATAGCCATCTGGACGGGTGGGATTCACATCAACTCCTGTAATTCACCATAACAAGGGCTTGGTGGGCTCTTCCTCTATGATATGCTGTTTAACATCTGCCTCTGGGGAGGAATGGAGTCCCCGCCATAGCCCAAGTACCAGAACACAAAGCCCCAAACAGAAGGTCCTCAGATGCATTAGACGCCAAGAGCTTCCCAGCCACTTCTGGGAACCACACCATGGTCACCAGAGAGCCCACATCTCCAGAATGCACTTCCTCACATCCCCCAGAGAACCCAGGCAGGAGCTCTGTCCCCTGCTCTATCCTTCCCTCTCCTCCATGGGCTGCTGCAGCCCTCCCCAGAGGCCAGGCCAACTAGCAGCACATGGGAGAATTCAGACCTCTCCCCCAGTGAGGGGCCCCTTGCACTGGGCTGCCAGGCCCCTCCGCAGGGCAGTGCCCAGACCTCTGGCCTGCCCAGTCCACAGCAGAGCCACCACGGAGGCCACAAGCAGGCACAACTCAACGCAGCCAGCCAGGCCACTGGACCGCCCCAGAGCCCACACCTGTAATTAGGCCACGGGCTCAGGCTGGGGACAATGGCCTAGAAAAGCCAACAAATGGGATACATGCATTAAAGTCAGGTTTCTGTGCCAAGTGTGCGACTTAATTACATAGCCTGGGTACTCTCTTCTCCCATGAACTCTCACCCCAGCGTGGGATGACACAAAGGAGAGATTAAGCACTGCCTGCCACAGGCCAAGGAGCCCTAGTCTGTATCCCAAAAGCAGAGAAGCCAGAGCAGAGTGTGGCCCCAAGAGGAGGAAAAGAGGGACAGATGTTCAGCAGCCACAATCTGTGTGAAATTCTGAGTCTCCTTCCATGATACCGTGTGACTATATGGCCTTCTAGCACAGAAGCCAGGCTGCTGAATGGTCCAGCACTTGCAGCCCTCTTCCCCACTTCGGGCCTTCTTGCTTGGTGTCCATGACCTCAAAAGGTGGCCAACTACTTCACATTGCCATCTCTCTGCAGCCAAGGCCAAGTCACAAGGACAGAATAAGCCACTGACTCTGATGGGGGAGGCGGAGCCCAAGTGGGATCAGCAGGCCCCTGTGAGGACACAACCTGATGGGCACAGCTCTTACCATGAGCTGATCACCCCCATCCCCCAGCTCTCTGCCTTGATTGGGTTTGGCCCTCCCAAACCACATCTGGAAAATACTATGGCCGAGCGGTGGACAGTGAGCCTCGGGGAAACCCAGGGCAGCCTAAGTTCCTCCTCTCCTGAGGCCCCCCACCTGGGGAGTGTGCTCCAGGGTAGAGGAGCAGCCAAAGTCTTCGGTCACTGTGGACGGAGGATCCTGTTTGAGCGACGTCACCCCAGTCTCTAGAATGGCCCCCAATCCCAGCCCATGTGCCTAGAGGGAAATACAGGGATGCCACCCGCCCAGGGTCTGGCCCCGCTAAGGACTCAGGGCTGAGACTTAGAGCAGCAAGAGAAGCACAATATCTCAAACCGAAATGGTGGGAGGGGAGCGTGTTCCGGTATGCATTTGCAGAGGGGAGGAAGCAAAGCGGGCCAGACCAGTCAAGGAATGGTCTACCAAAGGGAAGAGTCTCCCACTCTTGCCCCAGCCTGACCATGAAGAAGCAGGGGCCAGGAGGACAGGAAGACGCAGGGTCAGACATGTGTCCCACCCTGCCTCACCCACAAATGTGGTAGGCCTGCCACCCACCAGCCTAAAGGATAGGCAGCAATAGAGCCTGGACCGCAGATTCGAGCCAGGGGCCCCGAACCAGCAGCAGGGTCCCTGGAACAGGGAGAACCCCCATGTTGAGAGGGCTATACCCCTCAGCCCCTAAGCCCTGCTTGAAGCCCTCGTCCACACCGCCTTTGATGTGCATGCCAACTCAGCAGCCTCGAGATGCTCTGCACATTCCCAGCCCTGCTGAGGTCCCCGCATTCCATCTGTGCTGTCTGTCACTGTGGTCGGGGCCGGGTGGCGCCTCCCGTCAGACCCCTTCAGGCTGTGGTGGGCACATGCTTAGGGCAGAGACTTGCCAGAGCCACGAAACCAGTCTTCTCATTGCCCCAGAAACCAGGGTCCCCAGAGTTGGCGCTTCCGGCAGACAACCCAGCAGAGAGGGGCGCTCTGGGCTGGCGACCCCTTGCCTGTGGTACAGACCATTCTAAGAGCTAAGAGAGCACCACAACCACCAAATTCACTCCATTCCCTGGAGAGTATGGCAGCACAGCATTCCAGCCATTGTAACACGAGCAGTTAAGTAACTGCCTCGGGGCCTCAGTGTCCCCATCTGTGAAATGGCCCCTGCTGTAACCCCACTTCAAAGGAGGAAAAGGAGGAGGCATTACCGGGGAGTGTGTATCACACTGCTCAAAACACACATGTGGCTCTCACCCTGGGGCTCTTTCTCATTAGCAGGGTTCTGATGCTCGCATGTGTGTCTCCAGTCTGTGGCTAAGACGAAGGACCCAAACTGGGGAACAACTTCTACAGATTTGGAGCAGATTTAAGAAAGCTCCTCTAGCAACATCCCTTTCATCACTGGCTTCCCAATTAGTTTTCCTGTGTGGCAAGGAAAGGGTAGAGCATCAGGGGAGCAGAGATGGTGGGTGGCCTGGCCACACGTAGGGAGGGCAGAGCGCCCGGGACAGCAGTCCTCACGCTGCTCCGCTAGGCATGAGGTAGCCCCCAGCGGCCTGGGAGCTGGCAGAGCAGCCCCAGAGCAGGGGCCGGGGCCGGGCTCAGACCACCAGGGCTTCAAACTCTAGTTCCGCTACTTCCTTCCTAAACTCTCCTGCCTCGGGGTTCTCATCTCTACAATAGGAATCACACTAGCACCTGCCTCTTGGGGTTGAGGATGTACAAGGAAAAATAGCATCTAAACCCCGAGGCACTCAGCCTGGCTCACGTCCAGCCCCGGGAGCCCTGACAGTCATACCAGCCTCCCCAGCAGCTGCCTCCCCACTGCCAACACCAAAGGGCCGGTGCCGGGTCTCAGGCAGTGGCCTGACACAGGCTGGCACACTGCCATCCTCTCTCCTATGCACCCCTGGGACTGGGGCTATAGCCCCACTGTCAGGCGGGAGGAAGATGCTGCCTCCACCGTCTGCTGCTCCGTTCCCCATCTCCACTAACCAGCCTCCTCGCGGGGCTCCTTGGAGAGTTAGGATAGGCAGAGACAGGGAATCAAAGAAAGCAGGGAAGAAACCCGATCCCCTGTAAGAGTCTGAAAATTATCTGCCTGCACACAGGAATAGGTCCAGGGGTCTGGAGGACTCCAACAGAATGGACCAAGTTCTCGGGGAGGAGGGTCCAGGGTCCCAAGGTGGGGTCAGCCAGGTTGGAGAAGCATCCAAGCAGATCCCTGAGTCTCTACTCCCCGGGGAAGCAAGCTGTCCTGAAAGGAAGAGTCCTGAGTTTCCCTACTCATGCCCTCCTGATCTCCTTCCCAGGACTGTAGGTCATACCAAAGGAGGTGACAAGTGGCAAACGCCTTGAGACCCAGCAGGCCAGCTCCCTGACTGGGGCGGGGTGGGCGCTCCTCTGCAGCCACCACTGGCCTGGATGCCAACGGAGACGCCCTGAGCAGTGATGGGAGGGGGAGACCTGTCCAGTCCCAACCAGGGGGCATTTTCAAAGCCCATCCTCCCTCTTTAGGCAGTAGAGAATGGGCTCAGGAGCACCGCAGAGAAACTGGAGAAGGGGGAGAGTGAGCATCTCCCAGGGTGTTCACAGCCAATGCCCAACAGGCACCAGGAGGCACAGCAAGGCCACAGTCACACTCAGAAGGAACCCTCAGGCCCACTGGTCAGCTACCCAAGGATGACTCTGGACCGTGTGCGCCCTCCACCTGGTGGGAAAAGAGCAAACACAAGACACATTTCCAAAATGAGTTCAAGGAAAATTCTAATCTGTCTTCACTCTGAAGACTACTTTTGAAAAGTGCAGTGTGCCCATGCTCGACGGTCCTCACCAAACCGCTAACCTTATCGGCATCATCACTGCGCTATGATTATTTATTTTTTCGGTGCCCACTATGTGTCGGGACACAGCATTGCATTTAAGTAGCCCTGGAAGGCAGGAAGTATTATTTTTCTCATTTTACAGACTAGGAAGACAAGGCTCAGAGAGGTCAAGTGACTTACTGTGAGTCACACAGCGTAGGTCGGGGGGAGCGGGGGGGGGTGGCCTTCACCTAGGAGAGGCAGCACCAGTCTGCTTCATTGGGCCAGATGAGCCACCTGCCGTACCCACCTGGAAGCTACATGTCCCTAACTCATCCATCAGTGGCCGCAGACCTCATTTAACAAACCTGCAAGCACACACTTATCGTTAACTCCCAGGACAGGATCTTCCCTACAACCAAAAGAGGGAAGAAGGAATGTCAACTCTCTCCACATCTCTGGCATCCAAGGAGGCAAGTGTCTGCAGTTGAGACACAGCATCACCACCAACAACTGGGCGATTTCAGGGAGGCCACTGCCCTCTAATGCCTGGGTCTCCCTTCCTGTAACACGGGTGGCTGGACCGGCCAGGACAGGAGAGTACAAGGGCTTCTGGCCTGTCCTTCCAGAGGAGGGCAGAGCCATCTGGCTGGTCTACAACATGAGCCATCCATGAGAGCCACGCACTGAACTTTAAATTTCCTAATAGCCACATTAAAAAAAAGAAAGAAAAAAAGTAAAAAGAAACTTGAAATTAAATATAACAATATATTTTATTTAATCCTAGGTAATAGAGACTATCATTTCAACATGTAATCAATATTAAAAAGTTATTAATGAGGGGTGCCTGGGTAGCTCAGTCGGTTAGGCGTCTCCTTTCGGGATCCCAGCATCCCAGGATCGGGGGACTTAGCTGTGTCAGGCTTCCTGCTCAGCAGGGAACCTGCCTCTCCCCCTCCTTCTGTTCCTCCCCTGGCCCCCTGTGCCTGCTTGCTCTCTCCCGCTCACTATCTCTCTCAAATAAAAAAGTTTAAAAAAATCTTTTAAAAAAAAGTTTTTAATGAGATATTTTAAAAACTTTGTTTCATACGAAACTTTTGAAATCCTGGGTATGCTCATGGTACACCTTGGTTTGGACTAGCTACCTTTCTAGCGCTCAGCAGCCATCATGTGGCTAGTGGCTCCTGAACTGCACAGTCCAGGTCTCACAGAAGTGGCAGGAATCCTTCACTCTACCCCTACTTTGACAAGCCTGGAACTGTGAATGCCTTGCTTTTTATTAAAAATGATTATAATTATGGAGTACAAGATAATCAGCACTGAGTCGTTCCTATGGGCCAGGCACGCACTTCGCAACCATCGGGTGAGACCAGATTCTACAAAGGAAGAATCTCAGGCACAGAGAGGTTAAGTCATCTGTCGAAAGTCACACAGCTCCTATGTGGTAGAGGTGGGATTGGAACCAGGCAGTGGGGACACAGAGCCCAGGCTCCAAATCCCTCCTCAGCCCCACCCTTTCGGCCTACCCCCTCCCCGGCCCCAGGCCACACCTCGAGCTGTCCAGGAGAGCAGGGCAATACCAGGAGGGCGGCTTTAAGCAGCTCTCTTCCTCCCCTCCCCACCTCCCAGACTTTCCCTGCTTTCACAGCCCAGGCCTCCACTGGCTGCACTTGGACAGCTTACCCTACCACCACCTGCGAGAGCTGGCAGGCCGGGCCTGGGAGCAGCCACTTCATTCACAGGCTGGTAAAGGGGCTAATTAAACACCCAGCCCACGCCCCCCATGACCCGGGAACCCAGCCACCTCCTTGCCCCGCTGCCAGCCAACAGGCTCAGAGCAATGCCACACAGAACTCGGCAGCGGGCAGAGCGGGGCGAAATCCCTCTTTATAGAGTTATTTTTGCTGTGGAATTTTCACTGGCCTGTAAAATATTTTTATATTTATTACACGTTTAACGGGAGCTCCTAGAATCAACAGGGTGTAAATAATGAAAACTAGGGTAGTAAAGGTCCCAATAAACCTCGCACCAGCCCTTTGATGCTCCCTATGAGCTCCAGTTTCTCCTTCCCCCCCAGACCTCATCCCCTTGCCCCAGAGCAAGCCCAGAAGGCCAGAGGGACCCCGGATGAGCCCATCTTTGGCTCCCACAAATTAGGCTCACCCATCAGCTCCCAGACTGTGCCATTAGCAGAGCCCACTGGATGTGCCGGCCGAGAAAGAGCCTACTGTGCACATGGTCTGCGCCAGTGCTCATGGGAGCTAGGCCAGGAGAAGACCTGACAAGGGCCTACCCCTCCCCTAACCCTCCAGCCTCAGAGGGCTTTCACGGTCCTTGATCCCAGCATTGGCCCCGCACCGATGGAACTCGCACGAGTACATCACATCTCCAAGGCCGGAGGATCCCAAAGTCTACTGGGGAGCCTGAAGTCCTAGGAGAAAGTGTTCCATCCCCAAATACTGACCTCCATGGGCCCCACAGCACCCTGTGCCCATAGACAGTTCCCAGAGCCCCTATCGGCACCCCACTCCCCAAATCCCCTTTATACCACCCACAGGACAAAACCGGAAGGAACCTGGGCCTTACACTCTATCCCAGGCAGCAAAACTGGAGGCACAGTGAAGGGAAGGGACCCACCCAGAGTGGGGGTACCCATTTGTGGCAGAGCCAAGAGTAGCCTCAGGGCTTGAGATCCCGTGCCCAGGCACAGACATAGCCTGAGCTCCTCCCTAGGAAAGAACTGTCCTCTCCATGTGTCAACAACACTACCCCAGCTCTGCCTCCCAGAGACCCTGACCACTGGGGGACTCAGCCCCCAGCAACCCAATCCTGTCCATTCTGGGTCCTCTGAGTGTCAGCAGCCGTGACAATCCAGACGAAACCTGTCCGCTGCCTCCTCATCACACACATCCTTCACACACCTAGACAAAGGTAAGCATCCTTACCCAGGCCATTCGCAGCTCCACAAGCAGCCTCATGGTTCCAGGCCACCCACGCCTCTTACAATGAGGCACCCACCCCCAAGTGCACATGGTGTCCCCTCACCCAGTCGAGCCACCAAACGTCCATTAGGGCATTTGGAGGCGGCCTTCATGGACCTTTTACCACACAATCATCTCATGGGCCAAGCTGACTCCCACTCTAGCCAGAACCCCTGCTGCTGAGTCCAGTCTATCTGTCTGCCTTCACCCTAAGAGAAGTCCCACTCCCTGGCTGGGGCTTGCCATGACCTCCATGGCACTCCTGCGGTCACAAGCTGTCCCTTCCCAGCTCGGCAGCCCCAGGCAGCCAGCAAGACCACACAGGGTGCCTGTCCAGCCCAGAGCGTCACAACGATGCCCAGCCACACTCCAGCTGAACACTGGCCACGTAGCTGCCGCACCGAGAGAGGCACGCAGGAACCTCCACGGGGAGAAGTCCCCCTGGGGCCACCGTCGGAGAAACGTGAAGGTAGGTGAGGGGCATGAACCCCGCGGCTCTTCAGACACGAGTCAGAGCGGCTCCCCTCTGGGGACAGACCAGGCGGGGCTCCTGCCTGCAGCTGCTCCGCCACCAGGAGATTCTTGTCTCTCAACCCTGGTAATTATAGTCCCTGGTGCTCGGTTAACACCCGTGTCATTGCAGGGTGTTGGAACAAGCAGAGTCGGAGCGAGGAAAATTAAACGACAACATCTGACAAGTGGCCCATCCCCTGTGGCTCCAGGCTGAGCCAGGCCAAAGGGACGGAGAAGAGGCCTCCCTGGCCCACCCAGGAGAGCCCCCACCTCAGGGCAGAAGGCAGGAAGCTCAGGGTAAGTAGGACAGTGGCCTACCTGGGAGAAAGGTGGGAGAAGGGGAGCCACAAAGGCTCTGGAGGGAAGGAGGCTGGAAGCTACAGCCACAAGGGCAGACTCAGCGCTGCAGCAAGGGGACCTGCCCCGGAGGCCTGAGCAGATGGGGAGGCTGGGCCTCGCGACACAGAGAGCAGCACGCCACCTCCCCGTGCTCCTGCAGTGGGTCTCCAGCCCGGACCCAGCTCATGAGCAGGCAGGCCAGGGAGAGATGGGATCATGGGGGACGGTGCCCAGGTAGCAGGTGGCCCTGCCGTTCCTGCCCCCGTCAGCTCTCCCACAACCCAGGGAGCCACAACCCAAGACGTCAGCACTAAGCCCCACATGCGGGGTCGGCCAAGGGGCTTTGCCCACACCACTGAGTCCCCAGTGGGCTTCCACACAAAGTACACATCCTGTATTCTCTGCTCTGTGAAAGCTCCCGGGTCCCAGAGTCAGTCAACAAACGGCAGCAGGTGTTAGCACACTGGGGACAACGTGCCACACATGCAGGCTCTGCAGAATCCTTCCCCAGACTCAGGGCTAGTGCCAGACACCCAGCCAGTCCTGACCCTCAAGGCTTGCCCCACGCAGGACCAAACTCGGCCTCACGCTGAGGACCAGAGACCCGGCCGCCGGCAGCACCGGCCTTTACCAGCCCTGCGCCCGGGCCCTGCAGCCGCTCTCATTTAGCCCAGCCTCACGGTTCCTGTGAGTGTCCCATTTTATACCTGAGACAGCCAGGGAGGCCCTCAGGGGCTACGTGGCTTGTCTGAAGGGTTAGATTCAGGGTGTAAACCCAAGGCTGATCATCCCCAAATGCCAGAAGACATCTGAGGGTAGTTTGAGCTTTAAAAAAAAAAAAAAAGAATTACCCTCGAGGGCAACCCCCAGACAAGTCTCCCTGAGCCCCGGTTCCCAGTGCACCAAGCTGCGGAGCAGAGGGATGGCCCCCCCAGATCCCACACCAAGAGAGGCGCTGAACAGATTTCAGCTTCCTGGCCCCCACCGTGAGGCGGAACACATGTTTTCTGAGTTCTCTCCCTCCTCTGGCTCTGCGAACATGTTGGAGATATTATTATTATTTATTATTTGCTGAGAGCCGACAGTGTGTTGAGCATCAGGCCTGGAAGCCCAGGCCCTGCCAACGAGGCTTGCCGTCCGTCAGCCGACACAGCCCAGATCCACTGAGACCAAGATACCCCCGCAGCTGCCGGGGCTGGCGGCTCGGGTCCCAGCCCAGCCTCCGAGAGCCCCCTCTCCGGCCCTCAGCCTTCAAAGCCCATGCCCCTGGGCCTCCAACCCCAGGAGGAGGGGGAGGATTCGCTCCATTCCAGGAGCACCCCCCCTACCATCAGGGGTCTCCTCAGCTCAGCCCACACTCAGGCCTGCGGTGGCCTTGACAGGTCCTAAGAGAAACCAAGGTGGTCCTGTCCCCACCCCCTCCTATCCTGGGCACCCAATGAACACTGCCCTTCTCCTTCCTCAGGTGAGAGGACCAGACGCCAGAGTGAGTTCCTGTGGGGACAGAGAATCCCAGGGCCTTCTCCTAGAAGCAGGGCCAGGACCAGAGGGAGGCGAGCAAACACAAAACGTAAAGGACACAAATGTAAGGAAGCACCAAAAAAACCCAGTCATCAAGATTATAACTATTTCTGTGCAATATTTTTTAAAATCAAAATTAAGGCAAAAGTCCATGATGAATAAAATACCAAGATTTTAAGTGAAGACAGGCTCCGTGTTATCGGTTTTTCCAATGACTCAGGCTCCCTTGGGGCTCCACGCAGCACAGCTAGGAAGACCCCTCTGACCAGAGGGTGCTCCCCAGCCCATTATCTGCATTTGAGGAGCCTCCATCACCCCGCAGCAATGTCTCCCTGGGTGTGGACACATAGAAAAGGTCATCATCCGCCCCTGAGGGCCTTCCTGGAGAAGGAAGTGTCCAGAGGTCAGCAGGAGCCTGTCAACAGTTAGGGGTCGGACAGGGGAAGATGGACCATGAAGCATCTGTGCCTTTTCCCCATCGCAGAAAGGGGCTTCCAGCCCAGGAGCTCAGAAGCCACTGTCCCCTGCTGCTCCACACACACACCCAGCCCCAAGCTCAGATACACTACAGCAAAAGCCTGAACAAAAACCCACCTTGGGTGTAGGACAAGCCAAGAATGGGCAGTCCTCACAGTCAGGATGTCTGCACCTGACCCCTGCAGATGAGGCCATGTCCAAGTTGCTCAGAGCCCCTCAGCATCCCTACCACGTGACTGAGGCCACTGGGACCCAGACCCCCCAAAGACCTCCCAGCTCCCAGCCCCATCTCTCCTGTAGCCCCACCTACACATGCACACATGTGAACCAGTCATGGCCCCCGTCCTGGACAGCTGGGGGGACCCAGCCACCCCCATCATCATTCCTGACATGCAAGCCTCATTCCAGGGCCCTCTACTCCCTCAGCTGATTCATTCTTTTATTCGTGTGTTTCACAAAGCCCACTGGTCGCAAGCTCAGGGCGGGGTGCAGATTGGACTCAGAGATGGAAGGGTCCTGCTCCCCCTTCAGAAACTCACAGGAGGGGGAGGACACAAGCGTGGGCCTTGACAACTCAGGCAGGAGCCGTGGGAGCTGCCTGGGCCCAGGCAGCAGCAGAGACAAGAAGGCAAGCAGGCAGAGCAGCTTTTGGTGGGGGGGTGGGGAGAGAGGTTAGCCAGGGGCAAGCAGTTTGCACCAGTTTGGGATAAGAATAAGGTAGAAGGAGGAGGGGGCTGCGGGCAGAGCAAACGTGCAAAGTGATGAAGCAAGGAGAATCTGGCACGTTTGGGGAACTGCAGGTAAACAGGGTGCGGGCGTGGAAAAGGAGGCAGGTGAGGTAGGGTAAGGCAGCCTTCTGAGGAGGGGTCCTCCACACCACTTCCGGTTGAGGAGTTTCCACAGTTGTGGGTCTGAGGGGGGACCTCCTACCCTAGAAGCCAAAGAAAAGTCCCATGCTTTCTTGTCTCTGGCTGTGGAGATCCCTGAGCCTCAGAGGGAACGGGGGGGCATCTTCGGCCCCCTCCAAAATGCCCATGTCCTAATCCCCAGAACCTACCATCACATGGTTTACATAACAAAAAGGGGCTTCTGCAGGCATGATTAAGTTTAAGCGTCCAGAAATGGGGAAATGATCCGGGATTGCCTGGGTGGGCCCAATCTAATCCTGTGAGTCCTTAAAAGCAGGGAACATTTCCCAGCTGTGGTCAGAGACAAGCGTCTGTGCAAGGAGAGCCAGAGAAATGCAGTGTCGCTGGCTTTGATGACCGAGGAAGGGGCCACCAGCCAAGAAACGCAGGCGGCCTCTAGAAGCTGGCCAGGGCAAGAAAACAGATTCTTCCCTCGAGCCTCCAGATGGCACGTCACCCTGCCGACACCTTTATGTTAACCCAGTGAGCCCCTGTCAGCTTCGGACTCACAGAATTGTAAAATGATAAATGTGTGTCATTTTAAGCCCCTAAGTCTGTTGTAATCTCTTACAGCAGCGGGAGAAAACGAATATGACCCCAGAGCCATCGGCCGCCCTGGCCGACTGCCTCCTCGGGCTCCGGACAGAAGGTCCTCCCCTGGGAGGCTGTTTAAGGAGCTCAGCTCTGTGCCTGAGGCAGTCTGCTCTCTGAAGAAGGGCCAGAGTCTGTGCTTAGAGCCACCCGAACCCACAGGCAGCCAGGGGCCCTAGCAGAACGTTATCTCATCAGCCAGCTCGGACCGCACACCTGGCCCTGGCTGCTTCACCTGCAGGGCTTTGCACCCCCCACCCCCGCCTGTCCTCCCGGCTGCCGCCGTCGGGCTCAGAGCCACATGCACCTTGCTGCCACGGCACTTCAACCTCTCACTACCCGCTGCAAGACCATTCAGGCCCCTGGGGGCTGGGGGAGACAGATCCTGAACCACCCTCCCCCAACCCCAGCTGCTCTGAGGTCATATAAGCCAGAAATCCCTTCCACAAAGGGACCTCCAGATAAAAAAGAAGTGTGAGTATTCTGGCCCAAGGTGCAAAGTCACCAGTCAGCAACAAAGCTCCGCAGAGTGCCCCCCACGCACCCCTAGCCTCACACCCGGCATCAGAGTCTCTGTGTCTTCTACTGTGACTGTCGGAGTCCCCTCTGTCCCCCTCCACGGGCTGTGAGTCCCACGTGCGCGGAGACGGTGTCAGTTCGTTCCCACCTTGACGCCAGAATCACACACAGTGATGGAACTCGTGAGTGAATAATTATGAATAATGGGATGAACGAGGGAAAGAATTACTGAACACTCCCTACCTGTCCCACGGACACACGCTCGTGCGCGCACACACAGAGAGTAGCCCCAAATCTCCGCCCCAGCCTCTCAGCACGCTGTCATAGCACACACCCAAGAGCTGCCCTCTCAGGGGCCTCGAAGCACCTACCCTGGAAGTGGTCCTGGGACGGAGGTAGCGGAGAGGGCGCTCATTCCTCTCCACTCCTTAGACGCTGCCAGGCTCGGGGCTGGACCTGTCCGAGGTGCTAGCCACACAGAACAGGGGTCAGCCATCAGAGGCGATGGAAAGAGGGTAGGAGTAGGGGGCTCCCCCTTTCTGTAAGCCTCCTCCTGCTTCCTCTCTGCCTGCTGCTGCCTGCCTGTCCTTGAAGCATCCTCTGGCAGCCCATGAGTCTGGCCGAGGACAGGGGATCCAAGTGTACTTCCACAAGCGGAGGTGTTTACAAGTTGGCCCTAAGTACAAACATTGACTCAACCCAGGGGCTCAGAGTTGGTTGTGCCTTCTGAGCCACTGGGAGAAGGGATGAGGAAAGCACTGGGGGGCCTCGCATGGGTTGGGTCTAAGCACTGGGGCTCCTACCCTGAGCCTTTCACGCTCCCATCCGCAAACACCATCAACAGACAACACGCACCGGGCACTCTCTACCCAGACCCTGCAGGATGTCTGCACACAGTAGGCACTCATCTCCTGGCTGTGGCAGCAGCTCTTCCCCCAGAAAACTTCCCTGGGCCGGGAAGCTGCATCTGGGCAGCCTGACAGCCGGCTCAGCTCAAGCCTTCACACGCGTGTGTGTCTCCGTGCGCCAGCAACAGGCTCCGAGAGCCCGGGAGATACAATCAGGGAGACACTCCAATCTGTGTAGTGCACGGTGATTCACAGCCCAAGACATCCCTCCCCGGGCTAGGCTGAGGAATTATCGGCCCCACCATCTTCAATTACGAGGCTTTGTCACTCATCTCCAGCCATCAGAAGGAAATGAGTGAGGAGATTAATGTCTTTTTTAAAAACTGCTTTCATCCCCTTCCTCCACGGATCCATTTGCATTTCTAAAAGGAAAGGCTCTCCACCCCCTCTGTCATCTTTGATCATCTCTCCTCTCCCAAAGCCTTCCAGGCCCTGCAGGAATCCCTTCCAGCTGAGGGCCCTGGTGAGCTCCCCCAACCAGCACCTGCCTCCCCAAGACCCAAGCAGCCCCCCCTTGGACAGCTCAACTCCTATGGGCTCCGCTGAGAGGACAGGGGCAACAGGGCTTCAAATCTGGCGGTTCCACAAAGCAGTCCCCAAGTATTTCCCTCAGGGAGTCTAGGATGAATTGAATTGTGTCTCTGGAAGCCCTAACTCCCCGGTAGCTCAGAACGTGATCTCCTTTGGAAATTAGGATGATTGAAGACGTCATTAGCTAAGAGGAGGTCAAACTGTTGTAAGGTGGGTCCTTGAGCCAACGGGACTGGTGGCCTTAGAAGAAGGATACTGAGGGGTGCTTGGGTAGCTCAGTGGGTTAAGCCTCTGCCTTTGGCTCAGGTCATGATCTCAGGGTCCTAGGATCGAGCCCCGCATCAGGCTCTCTGCTGAGCAGGGACCCTGCTTACCCCCACCCTCCCTGCCTCTCTGCCTACTTGTGATCTCTCTCTCTGTCAAATAAATAAATAAAATCTTCAACAAAAGAAGAAGAAGGATATTCAGATACAGCTGCACAAGGAGAATGCCAGGGGAAGATGGCATCAGGGAACGGCACAAGGCATATACCAGACAAAGAAGGCCAAGGATTGCCAGAAGCTAAGAGAAAAGCATGGGCAAAAGTCTCCCTCTGAGCCTCTAAAATGAGTCGTCCCTGGTGAGAACTTGAGTTCAGGTTTCAGGCCTCCTGAAAGGGGAGAGTGAACTTCCGTTGTTTTAAACCACTCTGTCCAAAGTACATTTTTAGGATGCCCCCAGGACCCTAATACCAAGTCCATGGCCACCCTCAAGTCCTTCATCCAAGACACCTTCACTCTGGCTCAAGTAGGGGTGTGGGCACTGAGAACTGAGCACAGAGAAGCTCACCATCAGTCTCAAGATAAGACAGGTCCCTCCTCTCACCAGTGGACTCCCATCTACACAGGTTAATTCATTAGAGAATTGCCATCACCAGCGGGACCTTCTGCCATACTATTAAAATCTGTTCTCCAGAAATTTAAAGTTGAGTGTGTCACTAAGTCAAAAGCTCTGGCTCCTACTCAGTCTGTCCAGACACTAAGCAAAGGAAGCCCTAAACTGATGGACGGTGAGAAAGGCTCGGAGTCCTCAGCAATGCGCAGGCTGGGACACCTGGGTGGCTCAGTGGGTTAAGCCTCTGCCTTTGGCTCAGGTCATGATCTCAGGGTCCTGGGATCGAGCCCCGCATCAGGCTCTCTGCTCAGCGGGGAGCCTGCTTCCCACCCCGCCCCGCCCTCATCTGCGCGCCTCTCTGCCTACTTGTGATCTTTCTCTTTGTCAAATAAATAAATAAAATCTTTTAAAAAAAAAAAAAGAAAGAAAGAAAAGAAAAAGAAAAAAAAAGAAACGCTCAGGCTAGCCCAGGGTTCAAGGTAAATGCCAGCAGGAGTGGGCACCACCTGGAATGTGTGCCCAGCCAACAACACTGGACCATACTTGAAAACCATGCTGGTTGACCTGATCATGCTGCCCTGGGACAGGGATGGCTCTACCCGCAAGGCCTGACACGGGATTAACAGGCAATAGAACTTTCATAAATGTGTACAAAATGAATGCATTTCCTGAAGGAGAGACCAAGGACAGGTACTGCCGGGCCTCACATGGCAGATAGCGAGGGTGAGGAAAAGAGACGCTAAGACAGGTCCAGATAACTCCCAAAGACAGAATCAGGAAAGCCCTCCATGCTCCGAGGGTATGCCCCACAAACCATGCTTCCATGCCAGGCTGCCAATAGACATCAGCATTAGGACCCAGCCAGGATGGGGCGGCCCTATACTTCCCAGGGGACAAGTTTCACTGTAATACCTGGTAAGGAAGAAGTGATAGTGTTTGAGCTTAAGAGCCTACCTGTATTGGCTCAAATCCTATATAGGAAACCATCTCAGTTTCCTCATCGGTAAAATGAGAAGGTAACCACACCAGTCTCTTGGGCTGTGGTTGGATTCAATGGGCTAGTACATGGAAAGCACTCAGTACGGTGCCGGGCTCATGGTACATGCTTGGTAAGTGTAAGCTGATCCTGTCTGTTATCATTATCCCATGCCCTTACAACTCCAGGGAATAGATCCTCCCACTTGCTTTGTTGGCATTCACTAATGGCTCTGCTCTGTATGACAACACCCAGCAGCTATTTACAGAGAATGGTGCCTCATGCCAGGAACACAGAAGAAAGTTACCAAGGCCCAGTAGGAAAAGGAGATACAACACTCTGAGAATATGAGATATAAGACATCATCAACAGTGAGAACGAGTGACCTGGAAGGTCATGTTGATGAAGGTATACGAGACCAGAAGACACTTGGGTTTTGAGGGTTGAATAGGAGTTTATCAGCTGATTCTGAACCAGCCTATAGCAGGTGTTCCATAAATAGGTAGGGATTAAACAAGGCAGAGCAGAAGAAGGGCATTGCAGCCAAAGGAACTGAGATTTTCTGGTGTGTTCAGGGACAGAGAAAGGATAGAACATAATTTGGCTAGAACAGCAAGTTTGTGGGCATAAAAGCAGGCAATGGGTTGAGGCCAGGTTGGAGGAAGTTCTGAATGCTATACGAAGGGTTCTTGGCTTTATTCACAGGTTATGCAGGGCCAAGTCAGAGGAGGAGTGACAATTAAGATCTGGGTTCAGAAAGATGGCTCCAACTTGCAAAGCAGGTGACATAGGACTAAAGACAGCAGACCCAAGAGGAGACCATGGCGGCCTGTCTTCCCTCCACCAACTGAGCCCCGCTCTCCATTTGTCTTTGAACTTTTTTCCTCAAAGAACATGTTCTCAAGTTCACACCCCCAAAGACCCCACATTCCCAGCTATTCTATTTAAGGACATGGTGCCCACAGCTGCTTGTTACCGGAAGTCAAGACCTTTTGGGAAATGTTCATGTCTCCATTCAATTCCCAGCTGACAACGGCGCTGGGTTGAGAGACCAGTTCAAGACATACACTGGAAACCCCTAATGGCAGACTGGCTTCCGGAATTCCAGAGGACTTTTGGGTTCTTAGGGCCAGCAGCTTTCTTCTCCCTCACCCGCCCAAAGGGCCGCCTACCCTTCCACTCAGTCCAGAGGTCCTGGCTCATGGATTCCTTCCCAAACGCAGGTTGCGATGTTCTGTGTCACGGACACTTGAGAATGCCCTTGAGGCTCTGTGACTTAACCAGCCTGAGTCCCAAAGCTGTGCTCTGATCTCAGCAGCCTGGCAGAAATGTTGGCAATGTTGCGGACACCACCCTGACTGTCTGCCCAGCGGCTGGGGCCACACTTAGGCAGCTGCCCCATCAGGCACTAAAATTAGGTGACCCATCAGACCCAGGACACAGCAATCACGGGCAGGTGGCCAAAGCTGCCCAGAGGGTCATCCATCTTTGCTCGGGACTTGAGTCAGGGCACAGCAAGAACGGCGGCCCAGAGTCCCCTTTCATGCCAGGGAAACTGAGGCCTGGAGAACAGCAGAGACCACTAAAGGGGTGAGAACTTGAATTTCTGTTTTTTCCCTAAGTAAGTGTCCCTAAGAATAAAAAGTAATATACACCCCTAGGAGAAATTTAAAATATATTCCATGAAGATATAAGAGAATTTAAAAATCACAATACCCATCCCCTACGTTAACTTCCACTTAAATTCTGTCGTATCTCCCTCCTTCTTTGTTTTATACAACAGAAACACTTGACAACCTGTAAAGCATTCCCTTCCTCTACTTAGAAACGTATCAACGAATCATCCGAAATCCTTCATATGGACCAATTTTAATCTACATACAGTTGCTTCCCCCCTTGTGCTCTTCTGAGTCACGCTGCAGTGAACATCTGGGTACATGAATCTTTGTCCTCATCAGTGATGATCTCCTCAGGCTGGATTCCCAGCAGGCGAATGAATGAGTCACAGGAGAAGGACATGTCAGGGTCCCAGAAACAGACTGCATCCTCTTTTCCAAAAAGTCACCCCACACGCACCTCTGTCACCTATGGCCGTGGCCCCTTCCGTGGGCTACTTTCTCTGCAAAGGAATTCTGTGTCCGTAACACATGTCTGCCTCACGCTGCAGACAAATGTCTCCTTTCAGGGCAACGCTTGCCCACCGTTCTGTTCTCCTAAACTAACCAGCCGGGAGACGCAGGAAATATCAAGGAAACGCACTGACCAGGTCCTCCCAAACAGTCTCGCGCCCCGGTTCACCTCCACGGCACACACCCCCAGAAAGTGGTTTCCCTCCAGCGGGGCTCTCCATCCCCAGCAAGCTTAACCAAGGAACCAAATTAAGCCAGCAAGACATCCAGTGACTTTTCACTTCCCCGCAGAGAAACTAAACTCCAGGCTCAGTGTAAATAGGCTGTCTCTGGTCCGACGTCCGCCCCGCCGCCGACAAGTTATGGATGGCACGGCCGTATCCCCCGTCATAAATACAGCCCCTCGGCTAAACAAAGCTGACGGTTTTGTGCCAATAACCTTTGAACCACTCAAGCCCAGTGTCAATTGTATTTGTCTTCCAGCTAAGGTTTACTCTAGACTGTCGGCTAAATCACGGCTCATCTGCGGAGATAATTCAAATATATTACAGACCTGGGGCAGACGGGAGGGCCACACCTCCCCATGCTCCGGAGCCTCCCCCGCATGGCCTCACAGGCCTGCAGACAGCACCTTCCCCTAACAATTCAGCAAGTTCTACCGGAAAAGCACAAGAAACAAGGGACAAGAAGCAACACCAAGCCCCAGCCTGTTGCCCCCGGCAATGCCGCCAGCCCTCTGTGGCCCCCAGCAAAGTCGCCCCCCGCCCCGGGAGCCTCTATCTCCTCCCGAGTGAAGGAAACATGGAGTACCCATTCTGCTGAAACTTGGAGTACCGGCTTCGGGAGGACCGTTCACGCATCAAGTCAGGCCACAGGAAGGAACCAGCTGGGCAAGGGGATATCCCAGGAAGGGCAGACGTGCAGAATGAGCTCCTGGTCCCGGGCAAGGGGTGAACGTTGCTCGAGCAGACAGCAAGACCCTCCACGTCCTGCTGGGCTGAGCAGCTACCGATGCAGAAACTCTTGCACCTGACTGGGGTGCAGAGGGTTCTAGAGAGATAGGATATAGACATAATAGGCTCTAATAGACGCTTACCTTCTAACAGAAAGGGAGAAACACAGGAAGTCACTCTGGGGTCAAGGCAGGTGCAATTACTCTGGCCAGCCTAGGCCGGGCTAATTTGCACAATTAGCATTTCCTGCCACATGCCAAGCCCTGGGCTGCTCCCAAGGAGAGAGGAACTCTGACGAGGTTCCTGGTCCTGGTCCTGTGGCTGGGGCCACTCTGACACCCACCACCACAACTACCCCTACCCACCTACCTTTGAAATCTGGGACCCTCTCAGCCATGACCCAGAGTGCTCAGTGCCTCTCACCATTTGTGGGGCTTCCGCCAACCACATCCCAAGCTGACTGGAACTCAAACACCCCCAGGGAAGGAGGAGGAAAGGCCCAGGAGACTTCGCCTACTCTGCTTCTCGGTGCTACTCTGCACCTCCAGACTTGGCTGGCCACGAGGCCAGAACCACAGGGCTAGGGTGATGTTGTTTGGGCTGTGTTTGGAGACCTCCCATGAACCTCTCTTGTTGAGAAGAAACTCAACAAGTAAAGCTCAGTGAAGGACCAGAGGGGCGAAGGGAGAACACAGCCGTGTCATTGTTAAGAGAGCCCCCAAGCCGGGCAGCCACCTAGCACCTCGGAGCACCATTCTCTGCTCTCTGTAAAATGGGAATCACATTCTCTGCCCAGAGGGTCACTGCCAAGAGCACACAAAATGGGGAGCCCTGAAGCCCTTCGTGTCTGGAGACACACTCGGGTCATGAGGCTGTTTCCTCCACGTTCTCATCCTGGCTCCGCCTCTCCCTTGCCCCCTGCCATCCCGGGGCTCGGTGGAATCAGGACAGGCTTGTATAAGGCCGTCCCTAGCGTCCTTTCAGTGTTGATGACACAGGAGTCAGGACATGGGTCCACCCCTGAGGCCAGCCCAGGGCGGGTTGCTCCCTCTGCTCCCTCATCACTATCAGGACAGTCCAGGGACGACGTCGACAGGACCAGGGCCCTAGATGTCATCATCACTCACCTCTGGGAGCCTCACCCCCGCCTGGGGATGGCGGGACTGCTCTGGCTTCCCCTTCTCATCTCTGCTGGCACCTGGGAGAAGGGAGTGCCTGCACCAGCTCCGCACCCAGGGGGAGATGAGAAAGAGCAAAGCCACAGACTCTGTGCCGAGGGGAGAAGGCAGAAGACATTTATAAATGACCCTCTTAGCTATTTACGAGACACCTTCTGAGAGAAAGCAGGAGAGGAGCAGAGGAGGAGAAATAAACTTGAAGTAGGAGAGCCGGCTGGTGTCTGAGATGAGCTTTGATAATCCAGCTGTGGCAGCATTTATTCTCTGTTTTTATGGCCGCCTTTACAGCCCTGTGTTTGCGACTCTTTATCAGGAGCCGGAAGGAGAGAGTGAGCAAGATCCAAGGCAAAGAGCCTTCCCCAGCAACTCCACAAGCAGATACCACCTCATCTGGAGATCAAGATAACCCGTTTTCCTCCCAGGGCAGGCGGCTGTGCCCCAGACACCGGGATCTGGGCTGGAGAGGCATTCCTGAGCACAGCAGTAAATCTGCAGAGCCAGGCTCTCCTGGCAGTCCAGACTGGGCTGCAGGCACCCGACCCTGGAGCTGGGGCAGGGCCTGGTACTGAGGTTCTCTGGAGATCCGGACGCTCTGGATCCCTTGTCCCAAAACTCCCTGAAGTCAGGGAGTCTCTGGGCTCCATAGGCATAACCTGGTGCCGCCCACTGGGCCTGGGCGTGACAGCCTCCCAGTGGTCACACCAAGGCTGGGCCTGGGACTTCGCCATCCTCACCCTCCTGAACTTGCCAGGATTATGAAACAATGGGGGCTGGGGAGGTCTCTCATCAAGCAACCTAGATCTGAATCCCAGCTTCTCCCCTTGCTCTCTGGGGCAGGGAACTCACTCTGGGCCTTCATTTTCTCATCTGTAAAATGGCCCCTGTGAGCGGTCCCTAACCTTGCATGAGGGGACCCCCTACAGGAGCTCAACAGATTGCAGTAGTCTTCGTAGTGGGTGACCAGCCTCGCCTAAATGATGGTGGCCCTGTTCCCCACCCCACACAGGCGGCGTACCTTACTGAGCTCTTAACATGGGCCAATATGCTTGCAGGAAAGGGACGTGTTACAGAAATGGAGAAAAGCATAGGCCTGAGCCCTAGGCTCCCCTCGGGAGCCCAGAGTCTGAAGCCAAAAATAAATCTACAAATATAGGATATGCTAAGAGTAAAACTCCAGGATTGTGCAAAGGGAGAAGAATTGTGGATACAAGTATGGCTGGGGGCCGGGGGTGGGGGGGTGATGCCAGAGAAGCTACTCAGAAGAGCTGTCTCCAGGCTGGGACTGAAAGAGGGAGTAAGAGCTGGCCAAACAAAGAGGAAAGGGGAGCTGTTGCCTGTAGTCAGTTAATGGCTGGTACTGGGAAGCTGCTGAGCCCCACGGAGGGGAGTCAGAGACAGCTGGACCCAGGCCGCAGGGGAAGAGAGAAACTGGCAGACCAGGATCCAGTTAGCAAGAGCCTCTCTTGCAGGCTGGGCAGCCCCGGGCTGATGCAGAAGATGCTGAACGTGGCATCCAGGGCCAGGAAGGGGTGGGGGAGCGCGATGGTGACATGAAATCAGAGTGCCTTTGGGGAACTTCTCTAGGATCCCGGAAGATGGCAGGTAGGGGGGAGGTTGGGGAGATCTGACAAAGCAGCAGCTGCAGCAGGGGGATGGCCTGGAATCTGGCTCCTTCCAGCTGCCTGGAGTGTCAAAATGCTCTTCAGTGAACCCACATGGCCACATAATTGCCCCACCGCCTACACTTCCTCGAGCAGACCTGCTTCTCCAGGGCAGCCAGGAGGCCAGATCCAGGTGCCCGGTATTGGGCCTGGCAGCTTCGGAGCCCCCAGGGGCCACAGCGGGCTGTGACACCGCCTCCTGGGCCCCGGACGGAGACCCCTGCCCCTGGACAACCCAAGCGCCTAGAGGTGCAGACACCCTGCACATTGCCTCTCCGCTGCTGGGTGACAACCAGGGCCCCCACTCTTGAGTTGCCTTTGGAAGTACACCCACACACCTTCTCCTCCTTGCTCCTCCTTGAGCCCAGCTCAACCCAGCTGCCCCACGCTCCTGTCAGGTGGTGCTTATGGCCACCCGAGCTCTGTGAGTCCCCCTAGCCAGAGCCCTGGATGGGCTCAGTGCGACTGAGGTGTCGCTCCCAGCTCCTTGTACCAAACAATGATTCTCTGTCTCCCCTTCTGTCTCACTGGCCTTCCCCTTCCTTCCTTTCCAAGGGTTCCCCAATAGCTCCTTACTGTGCTCTGTGGGGACATGCCCTCGACCCCTCAAGCAGAACCCCAAACTGGCTTTCCAACATTTTATTTTTAAAATAATATGGATTCACAGGAAGTTGCCAAGATAGTACAAACAGGCCTGTGGACCCTCCCCCGCAAGCCGCCCATGGCTACATCCCACACTCCTCGAGGACACACCAACCGTAGTAAGCCCACATTGCTATCAAGGGTGTGTACCTCCCGTCATCTCATCATGTGTGTAGATGCATGAGATCACCACCAAAATCAAGATACTGCACCATTCATTAACCTGATCTTTGAGATGGCCTTTTTTTTTTTTTTAAGTATATGTGATAAAACTACCCCAAAAAAATCAAATCGGGATGAAGAATAGAGACTGAACTCAAGAAATTTAACATTACCAGCACTGGTCAAATGTCCCCACCTGAGCAAAGACGCAGACACCTTGCTGCCCTCGTCCCACCTTCCGTCCACCCAGCCCCACCCTGGCCCACCAGAGAGAGGCAAGCAGGCAGCAGGAACCCAGGATGCAGCCCCATAAAAGCCAGAGCCCTGCATTTCTCTCTCCCACCCACCAGGGTGAGCCACTAGTCTTCCGGGCAGCCTATGCCCCTTCCCCGTCCATACCGTGCAAACCAGCTACTGCTCAAGTCACTTCTTGCCCCTCCTTGAAGGCCAAAGGGGGCTTCTCCAATGCCTCACCATTGCCACAGATGGACCCCTAGCCAAGTGGGGTTCCCACAAAGTTGCTGAATGAAGGAGTGTGACCGTGGATGAGTCCCTTCCCCTCTTAGTCCCTGAGGTTCCAGCCCCACCACCAAAGTGAGATGCACAGCCAGGGAAGCTCAGACGGGAACTCTACGTGGGCTTGTGACAGGGTCCCAAAAGGCAACAGCACCTAGACTTTGTCTCCCAGGCCTCCTGGCCACCCCTCGCTCTCCTAGGGACCCCTGGAGCAGACTCCTTGGAGAATACTGGATACAGGGGAAGCGGAATCAATGGCAAGCCTGGGAAACGAGAGGGAGACACCGGAAGCCAGCTCCCTGGGATCCAGAGCCCAGGGCTCTGGGCCACCTCTACTCAGAAAGAAAGGACCCTGGCCTGGGGAAAGAGGCCAAATCATCAGAGTGAGGGAAGGGATTTGGCTTCCCCTGTCCCCACCCCCACCCATTTCAGGAACTCCTTCCCTAGCCCAGAGGGAAAAGCCAGGAGCCCTCTGGGGCCCACCTCTGGCCTCTCATTCAGGCCTGCCTCGCCTGTCTCTTACCCTCTTCTCACCATCCTAGAGCAGAGCCCTGCTCAGACCACTTCCCAACTCAGTTACCCTCCATGTATCCCCATTTTCCCAGGGGATCCTTTGTCCTGGCCTAGCTCCCATCACCCTCTGCCCTTGGTCACACTGAATGAAACCAAACTTACAGATTCCCATGTACTCCCCACATCCCCCATTTCCCTATTCCGTGTTCACCTATTCCGTGCACTCTCCTACATGGCCTCCCCCTCTGCTCCAGAGGAAATCTTACCTCTTCCTATCCAGAAGCCCTGCTGACCTACACCGGGAGATCAGGGACTAGGGGCTAGCCAAGGAAAAGGATGTCACATCAAGCTGAGGATACTGAGGCCAAAGTAGGGTATCATGCCCTCCGCCTCCTACCTCCTCTGTTCTGCCCTGCTCCTTGGGAAAAAAATGAGTGGCCATATCTGCCTGGACCATGGGCAACAGACAGGAAGGTCACCTTGTACGCTTCCAGAATAGTGAGGGGGTGGGCCTCTCTGACCTAGGTACATCCGGGTGTCACAAGCTAGTTCCAGACCAGCTCCACCTTGGAAGTGCTGGCACTGCAGACTAGAGCCACATTTCCTGGTTCCTAGAGGAAGGCGACCTTGGGATGTGCAGGTCACACCAACCTCCCAGCAGGTGACCCAGCTCCCAAGGGTTCCTAGGGAGATGCGGCTCAAGGGGGCAGGAAGGCTGTCTGGGCCGCGACCCGCCGGTCCAGAGCTCTGGGAGAGGATGGGGGCATCCTTCAGGAGAAGACACCAGCCCAGGACCAGGTCCCATTCAGGCCAGGCTGCTCCTCCTTCCTTACTATTAATGGCTCTCTGCAGGCTGCTCTCCCCTTTGTTCTGCTAAACAAGCTCACTCCTGACTCCCAAGTCAGCCAGGGACTTGGCAAACATTTGTCAAGACTCGTTCCCCTCACTCTGTGTTTGTCTACTCAGCAGAGATCTGGGCTCTGTGCACAGACAAGCTTTGCCCCTAAGGCTCAGAGGGAGCCCCATCGTCCGCAGGTACAGCAGGCTGGGTGTCTCCCCATCTGCCAAAAGTCCAGCCTCCCTCCTCCCGACATGAAATCCCACACGATCCTCAGGGTCAAGCAGCCGCCCCAGGGCGAAAATCACAAGCAGGCCTTGTCCATGGGACAGTCACACCTCAGGGGCAGCAAGTTTGAGGCCTCTAGAGATAGGAGGAAGGACAGATTGCATGGACTCAAGCTTTGCGGCTTAGGTGCTGAGTGTGAGCTAAAACCCAAAAGAAGGACAGTGATGGGGAAGCAGGAGTAGCCGCCACTGGCTCACCCCCCCCCTTTCCTCTGCATGTCCTGAAGTCAGGAGGGCGGCACCGGCCAACCAGGGTCAGTGTGCCCTGACTGATGCCACCAGATGGGCAGATGGTCCCCAGAAAGGCAGGCAGTCTGTGGAGAAGCCAGACTTGGAAGTCACAGTCACTGCCAGGGAGCAGACACATGGGGGCCTGTGCCAGATGGAGACCTCCGAGGGCAGAGACATTTCAAGGGAAGTGAGTCTCTGGGCCTCCGTTTCCCTAGATGCACAGTAGGAACAGAAATGGGAGGGAGCTCACCCACCAGCAGGCACACAGGCAAGCTGCCTCGGACCCCAAAGCACAAGGCAAGAGAGAGTGAGAGGCTGGGGGGCAGGGTCTAGAAGCTCAGGCAGGTCTCCTTGCACTCACTGGGCTTGCACTGGTTTGCTCCTTGGAGATGGAAATGGCACCTGCTTTTCAGATTCGCTCTGAGAGGTGGAGCTGCTAATGCACAGGGACATATTGGCAAAGGGCTGGCACACACCAGGGGCTTAATCCACGGGAGCCCATGTTAATGTCACTGTGATTCGTGATCTTGGGCGAGTCACTGATCCTCTCCCTGAGCTGTAAAATGGGCTGATGGCCACCGGCGGTGATGAGAAAATGACCTGCTACGAAGAGCTCTGTGTGGACCTGGCATCCAGCTGGCGCTCGGAAGTGTCAGCCCCTGAGCACACATCCAGTAGGTATTCAGCAGACGCTTGCTAGCCTGAGTCACGGATGACTATCAGGAAACTCTAAAAGAGCAAGGAACAGCAGGCCCATGGGGTCCTGCCAGCAGTACTGAAGAGGGACCTTCTGGGCTGCCCCCGGGGTCCAGGAGACTAGGACTGGACAACCCGGAGGGAGCCTCCTTACCCTGATGCTTGCCAACTGTGGTCCAGGGAGCCCTGGGGCACACTAGATGCTGCAGAGCCAGATGGGGATACGGGGAGTGGGGAGGGCGCATGAGCTCACACACACCGTCACCCAGAGCAGAGCTACACTCATCCGTCTAGCAGTCCTGGTAAAGCTGCATCTGGAAAATGGGTCCTGCCGCTAAAACTAATCTGACCCCCCGTTTTCCAAATGAAGAAACTAGCGCCCAGGGCCACCTGGGTGGACCAGTCAGTTAAGCGTCTGACGCTTGATTTTGGGTCAGGTCATGATCTCAGGGTGGTGAGATTGAGTCCAGCTTCAGGCTAGCGCAGGGTACAGAGTCTGCTTAAGAGTCTCTCTCTCCCCCTCTGACCCTCTCCTACCTCTCTCTTCCTCTCGGAAGGAAGGAAGGAAGGAAGGGAGGGAGGGAGGAAAGAAAGAGAGAGGAAGGAAGAAAGAAAGGAAAGGAGGGAGGGAGGGAAGAAAAAATGAAGCCCAGAGAGGCCCATAGGCAAGGAGCCAAGCACCTTGGAGCCACGGGGCCCTTCTCAATGCCTCTCTAGGCTACCATCACCACAGCTGGGGCAGGGGCATATAATGGCTGTGCCCATCATCAGATGGATAACACCCAGGCTGAGCCTGCCCTCCAAGAGCTTTGTCATTACTCTGCCCCAACCCAGCCCCAGGAGCAAACTCCTGCTGCCTCCACAGCTTGGTGGGAAGGTCTCTTCCTCCAGAAAGTTTTCCCTGACCCCAAGTTAAGTTTGCTGCTCCCGTTCTGTGTCCCATGGCTCCTAACCTGCACCACTTCTAAAGACAGACTCTTCTTAGACCCAATCCCTCATGAAGACTTGCACTGGGGCTGCTCATCACCCCTGTGTCCCTCAGCACCAGCACATAGGACAGGTGCTCAAGTATTGTCTGTGGAAGGAAGGAACCATGGCCTCCATTGTCCTCATCTATGCAATGGGTACATACCACCCCTCAGGATGAGAAAAGTGAACCATTTACCATGTCTGGCAGATCAAGGGCTTAAAAAGGCGGGGGCCTCTGTCCTGATGTCTCAGGCAGGTTCAAGGGCTGGGGGCCAGGCAACCATTACCCACCAGCCTCTGCCATGGCAGAGTCTCACCTCAAGGAGCAAAGACCTGGACTGGGCATGTAGAGTCCCTCACCAAGACGCCAGGGTACCTTGTCCAGCAGGGGTGCCTGCCAGGCCTGCATACCCCTTCCCAGCACTATGCATTCAGAACTTACAGAAAGAGAAAACACAAAGCACATGGCTGAGGAGAAGGGCCACGAAGCCCTGGGGATCCGGGATGGACTCATCTAGTTGGCCCTGACCTGACCCCAGCGTTCCTGACAAGCTCAGGAGCCTGAGGATGAGGCCAGACCCAGCACACAAGGGCTGTGCTAGATCTCACAGCCCAACGAGGCAGGAACTCTTAGTCTCCACCATGGAAAGGCTGAGAATGTGAGGCTTATGGTGCAAAGGGGCAGAACCGGGATTCCACCTCGTCTGACTCCAGGTGAGCCTTGAGTGCCAAGGAGAATCTAGGCCAGACATGAACACACGGAACATCTCAAGCCCCCAAGTTCTATCCTACTTGGCCCTGATAGCGAAACTGGAGTGCTGGGAAAGGGAGGGTATAGCTTGGAGTGGCACATTAGAGGTAGAGGTGCCCCAACTGCCCTCCCAACTCGGCACAAAAACACTCCCATCTCCCGGGCTCAGGGCAGTCAGTCTGAGGAGTCCCGGGGACAGCAACCAGTCCCCTGCTCCCAAGGTTCCCTAGCCAACGGGAAGCAATCCCACAACACCGAGAAAATCAATATTTCATGAGCAGCTCCCTCCTGGTCTCCAATCATATTTTCAATTGTCACAAAACAATTCAGATTTTCCAACTCGAGGCTAATAGGCCGCCATCAGCCAGTCAGCAAAAGCAAGCCAGGGTAATTATTTTAAAAGCTTCCGACAGGGCTATTCTCTGAGCTGACTTCCCCAGATTGCCTGTCTGCAGCAGTGACTGTGCCCCTTCCGGCCCTGGGCACCCTGTCTCCCCTCGTAGGAAGCTGCCATCTGGAGGGCTACTGAGGTCCCGGCCACAAAGCCCCAGAGGATGGGACAAACAGCTCAGGTCGGTGGAGGGTGATCTGGGACAACAAGGGACAGCTCGTGGCAGGCAAGTGTCAAAACTTCCTACCTTCAGGTTCACAGTTCTCAGGCCAAACTGTGGCCCCCTGTGCCCATGGAGGGTGAATGGACTGACAGACACATAAAAGGATGGACAGAGAAGCAGAGTGATGATGTCACAGGAATTGGCTGTGAGATGATCCCATCTCAAACCTATCATCTATTCTCCAGGCACAGCGATCTTTGTAAAAGAGAAATGTGACCGGATCTCCCACTGTTAAAACTCCGCCTCTACTCCTCTTTGCCTTCAGGATAGCATCCCACACTCCTAACAAGGATTATGAAGCCCTGTGATATCTGGTTCCTACTTAATTCTCTAGCTTCCTCTTCTCCCTTTCTCTGCCTTCCCACCTGTCCCAGTGCTGTTCCCAGTGAGGAATGGGGAGTGGAGAAACTGTTCAGACAAACTCAAGACCTGTATGGCACTCAAGACCCTTCAAAAGCAGGCTGTAGATTTCCTCTCCAGCACTATGCTCCAAAATGGTTATGGGTTGGTATGTTTGTCTCCAGCTCAAATAAGCAGGGGCCATCCATCCTTGTATCACTGCAATCACAAGCACAGAATAAGTGCTCTCTAAACTTGCTGACCTGATAAAGGCCAGTCCAGGAAGGTCCCAAGATCAGGTCTCTTTCCACTATTCCATGCAGATGCTGATAGGTTTGCAATGAAAGAAAATACTTAAGATGCTCAAATGGTTCCTATTTTTGCTTTGGCTGCCAGGAAGCTCAGAGTGCAATCTAATTATGCTCAAATAAATTAATATCTTACCTGATCATAGGGGTTCCTCTCTATCTGTAGAGACTCTAATTTCCTCCTCACAGGTAAGAAAGAATACCAAAATATCCCTCCCTTGCTCTGCAGATCCATCCCTAGATACGAGTCAGTAGACACTGAGCCTCACCCCCACAGACTTTCGGGTAGCCCTCCAGCTCTTTATACAGATGAATGCAGGAACAATCCTGATGGACTTCAGACTGTCCCAACAAAGCCAACTCCTCCCCATCACACTGCAGCGGACTCCCTATCAACACCATCAGCAGCCCCCTGAGAACCTTCACAGTGCAGGGACTTCTTCGAAAACCAACACATTCCCTGCCACAAGGAGCTCAGAGAACTTGCTCAGGACAGCAGCCAGGATTCTTGGGGTAGTGTGCTCCTTAAGATGGGGGAGCTCCCCCTCCCAGCCTTCTGGGGTGGATCCTGTGACCCTGGCCTAGCCAACCACAACCCTGAACCACTCTTCCTCACAAGGTGATTGGCTCTGCTTTGGGCATGTGAGTTGCACCCAACCAATCAGCACAACAAATCCCTTGGCCCACCCTAGGGAGGGATCTGTGGTTGGCAAGAGAGACTCAGCCCCGCTTTTAGAGACCTTAGAAGTGGTAGGGGCAACGGGTTTCAATCAGTAATTACACAGATATTGGTATCAATCCTAGTGCAATAAGCGCTATGAAGGAGAAAGAGGACACTCTCCCTACTTTCGCTGGATATGGAGATGAGAAACTATGGGAAGAATTCATATGCCTTTCTGCACAAATGTGACTAAAGATGTTTGCCCATTATGTTTAATATGAAGCCATGCGATAAATTCATCCCAGAGTTTTGTACTGGGGACAAAAACTTCTGATTTGAGGACGTATATGAGTTTGGAAGGAAAAACAAAGCAAATGCATCAGGAGTTCTGCTGATCTTTCGTGATTAGGTCCCTGGAAGCTCACCGCAAACGTGATACTGGGGTACGGGGACTGTGTTACTTCTGTTCCTGGTCGATCTAGCTCCAACCTTCCTCTCTCTGAAGCCTGATCCCTCTGCCTTCGAAGAGGAAATGTATGTGCCCCAAGATGTCAAAACCTGAAGGGAAATCGGAAAAATTTCTTTTTGGAGGAAGTGAAAATAAGATCATTAAAAAAAAAAAAAAAGTGTTTTGACCCACCCCAGTTCTTGAAGAACTTCCAGGCCTTTGGGGCCTGATCTCACCCCAACCCACCTGCCTAGTCTCCCTGGTCTGAAACTTCCTAGAAGCTAAGCAGGGCATGAGGGGCAGGCCTACTAAACCAGAGAAGGGACCTGCTCCTGCCTGACTCAAACAACAAGAGCACAAAGAAGGAAACAAAAGTGAGAGCAAACTATTTTAAAGAGCAAAGCAACCTGGCAGGTTTCACCATTAACATTGGAACATTTGGCCCAGCTGCTCAACTCCCGGCAGGGCCGCACCTCTCTCCATCATCTCGCAGATTTCTCCATGAAACCAAAACTCTTTTTATTCCCATTTTGCAGGTAAGAACACTGAAACTACAAGAAGTTATGTGATTTGCCCAAGTCCACATGGCTAGTAAAAAACACAGACAGGATTCCTACCCCCAGCCCTTGGGTCTCGGAGGCAGCTTTCTGGCACCACAGGTTTTCCCTGTAAACAAGGGCACACAGATATCCACACATACACATGCCCTGCGGTTGCTGGGAACAAAACCCGGAAAATTGCTGGTGTGCAGGGGTAGGAAGGTCTGATTTCCCAGTGCAGATGCCAGAATGAAAGCCACTCCAGCTAGACACGGATGTCACACCCTCTGTGCAGAGTAAGGGCCCAGCAGTTGCTTTTATGCCCAAAGACACTAGGCCACCTTGGGTCTCTGGGAAGGCTGCCCCAAGGTCGGAAGTGTCTCAGCTTAGCAGCCTGCAGGGCCAGATCCACCAGCAGACCAGTTTCACACATAAAACAGCCAATATCACGGCAGCGGAGAAGCAGAAGCTAGAATTCCTGAAGTGCAGTGTCCAAGCTGCAAGACTACAGGGCCACCTCCAGGTCCAGGTCTGAAATCCTGTGGGCTAGGGGACTTGGCTCTTAACCGTTATGATCCTCTGTGCACCAGAGCCACCGCAGCCACCGGAGAAGCATTCCTGCTGTTGACAATGGAGGGGAGGCTAGGAGTCCTGAAACAGTAAGACAGGGGGCAGGGGCCATTTCTCAGGGCCCAGAACGTGTGGAATCTGCGAACTTGGGTAGGCTTTGCGAGTTTGCAACGTCTCTGCGATCCCGCTCCCGGTGGCCCTGGAGACGCGGGCAAGCAGAGCGTCAGAGCGTCAGAGCGGGCGCGGGGCCGTGGCCTCTCCCGCGGCAGCTGTCGGCTCAAACCAGGCAGGAAGGCGCCGCTGGTGACTGCACCTCATGAAACATTGATGCCCGGCTTTCACAGTGCCATCTCCCGGCACCTTGAGCCAAAGCGGCAGCCCCAGAGACCCGTGGCCATCGGAGGGCATCTCAGCGGCTCCTGCCCCCCAGGGTGGTCCCCCGACATTCTGGTTTGCGGGACCCTGTCGCATCGCAGGGCCCCAGCAGCAGTAGGCTCAGACTGGGGGCTTGGGGAAAGCAGGAGCCTGGGTCAGCCAACTGTTTTCCCCCACGAGGCTTCCAGAGGGGTTATCTGGCTGTGGGCAACACCGGGTGGAACCCAGATCCCATGAGTCCTGCCCATCTCCCAGGAAGAGGCCAACGGGGCCACATGGATAGAGTCCTCCCTTATACGGGGGCTACCGATGGAGGGTGTGCGGGCGAGGGACGGAGCAAGTGGCCACGGATGCATCTGCGCTCCGGCTCCGGCTCCGTAGCGTTGATCTCTCTGCTCATCAGCCCAGCCCCGGAGGAGAATTAGGGAGGGGGGTTATCCTCCAAGCAGGGCAGGGGTCGGGCGTTCGCCCCTCCCCAGTAACAACACCCCCCCTCCAACACCCACAGAGAAATTCTGGGGTCGGACCTCAAACCTCCTTGGCCGCCAAAACCTGCGCCGCGGACACTCCCTGCCAAAATGCAAGACCAGCTTCCTCTCGCAGGCTGAGCGGAAAGGGGAAAGGTAGAATCTTAGAACCCCGGTGTGACCCGCGCCAGGCAGGACCAGGGGAAACTCCAAACAGAACCCGTCAAACCGAGGTCTTCCTGGGCCCCTGTGTGCCAGGTGGGGAACTGAGCTGAGTGAGGAAAAGTGCGCAGAGGCCAGGCCAGGACCCAGGGCGGCTTCGTCCGCATGTGGCCCGGGTCCCCCTTCCGCCCGCGTTCCCCGGCCTCAGACCCCGCCGGCGACCCGCGCCGACCTCTGACTGAGCCCCGAGGGAGGCCCGGACCCCTAGCCTGCAGGACGGCGCGCCGCCCCTCCCCGCTGGTCCAGGCGAGCGCCTCGCTTCCCCTCCCCCCTTCCCGCCTCCCCGGCCCGTGTCCCCGCCTTCCCCGCGGGCGACGGGCGGCGGCGGCGGCGGGAGGAGCGGGCCGAGCCGAAGCTGCCTGGACCTTGCGCGGAGCGATGTAGCGAACCAGCGGGCACCGGAGCTGCGCGCACTGCTGGAGACACAGCTGGATCCGGGGCCCCAGCCGAAGTCGAAACCTCAGGCGGAGTCCGTGGCTAGCGAGCCCGGAGCCGAAGAGCCGCACACGCAACGCAACCCGCGTGGGGTAAGAGTTGTTGGGCTGGGGGCGCTGGGTCGCCGCGGTGCTGGGGCGCAGGGAGGCGGTGGCGGATTCCGCACTGTTTGCTCCAGGCGTTTGTGGGGTCCAGTGGGTGGCGCGGGACTGAGCGCACCGCCCGGGAGTCCGGGCGCCATCGAGGCAGCGCAAGGACTCGCTCCTGAGCCCAGCGCACTGGCCCAGCTGCCGTCGCGGAGCGCTGCCTCACCTACTTGGCGGTCCCACCCCATGCTTTGGCTCTAGGCACCCCAAGAGGGCAGCAGCCCCGGGGGGCGCGGGCCCCAGCCCTGCTAAGGGCACAGCCCCGGACGCCCTTCGCAGCCCCTCGCGGAGGCGCAGGCCTCTGGGGACCTCTAGGAAAAAGGGCAGGCGAGAGGGCCGCCCGCCGCTTCCCGTTAAGCCGCGGAATGGGGGCCCCAGCACGAGCAAAAGCGCTGGCCCCTCTGCACGCCTGGGGACTTGAGCCGTAGCTTCGCGTCAAGAGGGTATTTTTTCTAAACGACACCGCTTCGTTCGTTGGTTCGTTGGTCCCTTCGGGCGGCTATGCCGCAGAAAAGCAACAGACACCGGCCAGAGCCCCGGCTCTCTTCACCAAGGACCCCGACGTCCCGCCGCTGTGCTCCGAGACGCCCCCAGCCCACGGCGGCCTGCCCTCGCCCGCAAGAGTCGGGCTTTTTCTTACCCAGACAGAAACCCCAAATGCTCTTCGCAAAATCCAATAAAGACACTCCCGCGGCTTCTCCGGGGTTTGGTTGTTCACGCAGGGTTCCCCGGCACACAGCCGCTTCTCTAGAACCGGGTCTTGGAAATCTGAAATTGACCAGCCGACTCTGAGCCGTTTCGGCCGCGGTCAAGCGAGGGCCCCGAGGCCGGCATCGCAGAAATGGGAACCCCAGGCTGGAATCCGGTTCCAAGGTTTTCAGATTCAGGAATTCCCTGAATCTAAAAATATTTGAGCCCACTTTTCTGAGAAACTAAGGCTTGGGTATTCTGTTGGCAACCCAGGGGCCTCTGACAGCCACCGGGCCCAGAGGAAGGCAGTCCCAGGTTGCTGCCCCTTTGGCCAAAGACACAGGTCTAGGGTAATGGTTAAAGCTACAGGCTGCAGAGGCAGCAGGGGAGGGGGGACTCGCCGACTCCCTCCCCTTTCCTCATACTGCTTGGAACTCTTCATCTCTGCTCAGAAAAGGAAAAGAGGCAGACGGGGGCATGGAGACCAGCCTGCCAGGACTCTGGGGTGCAGGGGAAGCATTGTTGCTTCTCCAGCCATACTCAGAGTGCCCTTCTCTCAGGAAAGCAGGTCTTGGGAAGAGGAGGCTGGGGTAATGGCATTAGCTGACCCTCTGCTCCCAAGTTGCGTGACCAGCCTCGGCCATTCGCCCAGCCTTCTCCGCCCCTTGGCTCAGCCATTCTCAGGAACCAGAGAACGACCCGTGAGTGGACTCTGTGAGCCATGAGGCCAGCCCTGCCAGCTGGTGCCAGAATTCCGAGTTCCATGCTCCCATAGGCACCCCACTCAGCCATCCTGCCTGAGTACATCCCAGGTTTCTGCACCAGGACAGGCTTGGGAAGCCCAGGTATCAGGAAGGCTCAAGCTGGGATCCTTGGAAACCTAGAGAATCCAGTGAGATGGTTCCCTGCCCCACCTGAGCACCCCTTTCCCCCTTCACCCAGTAATTGCTTGTATTCAAAGAAACAAGAGCTTTTATTGGAGAGGGGGTAGAGCAGACAGAAGGAGGTAGGTGGTCCCAGATGCACTCCCAAAACTGGGTTTTCTAGTTTGAACTTCTCCACAGCCTAAGAGGCTTAGGGTTGGAATGTCCCAGAGAGTCTTGGATGGCCGAGGGCAAGCCACGGCACATTCCTTCCTTTTTCCTAAAATCCCTCAATTCTAATGCAAAGATTAGGACAGGGCACCCCCCATAAGCGGGCGAAAGGATGCCCTCCGTGAGGGCCCTCCAACCACTCCTCCCAAATAAGATTACTGAACCATTCTTGGGCACAGAATCTGTTTTGAGCAAGCCCGACCTCAGGAAAGGTCCCTGTGGGGAGTACTTCAAACCCCACAACAGCCTAGGCTTCTCCACTCAACCCAGCCAGGACTCCAAGCCTCCAAATTTCCTGAAAGTCACAGATTCATCGCTAGCTCTGTGTGGCCTGAAGGGATGGGAACTAGGGCACATGATTCCAGCTCCAGGAAGCCCTCTTCCTCCTCTCCTCACGTCCCCATCACCAAGCAAGCTGGAAGCTGAAGCAACAGGTAGGAATTGCTGAGTCCCGAGTCAGACATGGAAACTGGGGCACAATGCAAGCCAAGCCTTGCCCAAGGTCAGATGGCAAAGCGGGGAGAACATTGAACCCCTGCTTTTACTCCTGAAAGAGAGCTGCGTCCTGTCCTGTGTGTGTGATGCATGTTTGTGCGTGTGCTTGAAGCCCCTTCCCTGCCTGGGAGAGTGCCCAGCCGGCAGAGGGTGAGGCTGGGAAAAAGAGAAACTGTCCGTGTCCATTCTCCAGCCAACACCCTGGCTGGCCAGGATGTCCTCCCTGTCAGTCCCTTCCTCGCCCTGTGCTCATTCAGCATTGGGGGGGGGTGCTATGCAGTGGAAGTGACCACCCCCCTCTCTAGGCCTCTGGGCCCCTGGGGATATGGAGCTTCACCCTGAAATTGACTGAGGGCCTTTTGGTGGTCCACACAGCAGGCATCAAGATTTCCAAAAAGAGGGACTACTGTGACTGCCTAGATCACTGCCAGAGGCATGGGTCCACTGGAGCACACAGCAGGTGCTCGATAAACGCATTAAATGCATCAACAGTGAAGGAGGCGAGCCCCTCAGACGGACCAGCTAGAGCTTCAGAGTCACAGAACACGCTCCATTCATCCGTGGAAGATGGTCTCTTTACACCCCATGGACAGTGGAAGGCTAGAGCTTTCAACCTCTGGACACCCAGAGGTGCCCCATTCATTCCCCATCACCACCCAAGCGGCCACTGTGCTCCCCACCTTGGCCTGACACCTGGCAGCCTTAGAACATAGCTCCTATCCCCGACCAGCCTGATTTTGCGTTGAGCAGAGTTCTGGAACCCAGAGGTCTAGCTGTGGGCATGCCTAGGTGACTAGATGCAGCCCCATGGGTGCGTATTGAGTACGTGTGCATCTGTGTGTGCCGCACACCTACATTGTACGTGCTACATGCGTGTGTGTGTGTGTGTGTGTGTGTGCTCCTGAGTCCTGCCTGTGCCCAGGCAGGCTGGGTCACACGCTGTGCTTAAAAAGAGTTACCTGCTGCTGCAGGAGACGCAACCGCAACTGCGAAATGTGGTAAAAGATGGGGCTGAGGGCAAATGCAGGACAACCATACTTCCCAGGCCCCCTTTCTGCCATCCTCCCCCTACACACACACACACACACACACACACACACACACACACACGACTTAGAGAAATTCCCCTCTGGGAGGAAAAGGCAGGAGTTGCAGAATCTCCCCAAAACCAAACCCCCTGAGGAACATGGTCCCTCTGTGGCCTCAGACCCAAACTCTGCCCCTGCGGCCACAGGCACCACTGAGAAAGTGCTCCAGACCCCAAGGAGCCATGCTTTCTCCCAGGGCCCCCGAGCTGGGGGCCTTGGGCTAAGCTTCAGGGAGTGAGAAGCAGGCCTGTTTCTACCCTTCAGCCATGGACCCCTGCAATCCTCGCCAAACAGCTCAGCCTGAGGCTGTGGGTCTCCCTCTGGTGAGAAGCCAGGGTGAGGGCAAGAAGGCAGTACCTGCAGAACATCGCAGATCTCTCAGCCTGCACAGTCAGTCCCAAGCAGAGACCTTCCTGGAGGAAGAGATGCGGATGCACCAGGCCTTGGGGTGAGGCGCAGGGCAGTGCTTCTCCACCGGGGTGCTGTCCTGCCCAGCGCTGCTCCTATCTGGGGAAGTTGGTCAGCAGGTGAGGGGCAGAGGGCAGTCTGGGGTCCAGCTGTGGTCAGAGGAACAGGTCAGGGTCACATTCTCCCAACCTAGCTGCCCTCTGTTTGCTCAAGACTCTGAGGTCTCAGGGCTGGCTAACAATTGTTCGGCAAAATCCTTCAACAAACTTCACTGAAGTAGAACTCCAGAAGGGCATCGTTATTGGGGTGGGGAGGGGAACGTCTGTGCCTGCACCCATGGAGGCCCCACTGAGCTGAGCTCAGCCACCACTGTACCAGAGAGAACCTCAAAGAGGGTAGGCTTCCTGGTCTGGAGACCCAGGGCTTGCAAACGGCAGGCACCTGGCCTCGCCCGCAGGCCAGGTGCCTGCCTCTCTGGGAAGCCACGCAGAGGCCCCAGATCGCTGCAAACCTGCCCTGAAGGGGGCAGAAGCCAATCCCCTAGCTGCCAAGGCCCGGGCCTGGCTGATTTGGCCGAACTGGCGCAAAACAAGGGGAGGGAGCCCTACAGAAGAGGCTACGGGGCCTGGTGGGGCTCTTGGGGTCTCCCGCTGCACTCGCCAGAGGCCTGGAGCCAACAGAAACGTTTCATCTGATTAGAAGCCATCAGTTCTATCCCAATCCCAGAAAACTGACTGCGGTGCAGAGGGGAGGCCTGAGAAGCAGCCTTGGAGGACAGGGTCCAAGCTAATTAGGAGGCAGCATCCGGGGGCCCATTAGAACGCAGGCTGCTGTCACTCAGCTGGGCTCAAGTCCCGGGAGAAGAGGCCGAGAAAGGAGGGGCGGGCGGCCCTTCGACGAGGACGCCGCTGGGAGCTGCCGGAACGGGCCCCGGGCTCTGCCCCCGCCCTGGCGCTGGCTCGGTGGCGCCCGCTCCTCGCGATCTTGCTCAGGGAACATTCTCTCATCCTGGGTTGTTCTCGCCGGGGGCTGGGGACTTCGAAGCGGCCCAGACAGGAGTTGATTCTGAGCAAAACAAGTCATTTGGGGCTTGAGGTGGGCACGAGCCACGCGGGACTTGGAGGCCAGATGCGTTTCTTTTGTGCGGCCGAGGGAGAAGTCGGTGTGTCAACGGGGAAGGAGGGAGCGGCGCGGGGAGGCCGCGGGGGGGTGGGTGGAGGGAGGGGGCGGGGAGGCGGCGGGAAGGTGGCTGCGGAGGGGAGGGCACGGGCAAAGGAGGGCGGGCGGCTCGGGGCTGGATTCCGCCCGCGCTCCCTCGCTCGCTGGCTCACTCCCTCCCCAGCCCCCTCCCACCCAGGCCCACCCCACCCACCACCCCTGGCGCAGGGACTGCTGGAACCTGGCGGTGCGCGCTGTCGCTTTAAGACAGCCTCTGCCGGCGCCGTCCGGAGCCTTAGAAACCGGCCCCGGATCGGGAGCCAGAGCCGGGGCCGGGCGGGCGGCAGAGGCCCGAGCGGCGGGAGCGCAGCGCGGAGCGCGAAGCCGGGCATCCGGTCGCGAGAAACCGCTGCCGCTGCCGTCCGCCTGGCCCCGCAGCCCCGGGCGGTCCATGGGGCGGGCGCGGCGTCGTTGCGGGCGCGGGCAGCCCTGGGGGGCAGCCAGTTAGGCGCTGTGCTCTTGTCCCCGCAGGTCGCAGCCAGGGCGGCCGGGCGCGCCCAGCCCCGGCCCCTGGAGCGCCCGCCGCGGTACCCGCCTCCATGGACGCCTTCAAGGGGGGCATGAGCCTGGAGCGGCTGCCGGAGGGACTCCGGCCGCCGCCGCCGCCGCACGACATGGGGCCTGCCTTCCACCTGGCCCGCGCCGCAGACCCCCGCGAGCCCCTGGAAAACTCCGCCAGCGAATCGTCCGACACGGAGCTGCCAGGTAAGCGCGGCTCCCCGCGAGGCGCGCACCGAGCCGAGCCCGGCGCACGGAGCGGGGAGCGGGAAGCAGGGCCTGGAGCCGGCGCCGCGCGGTCAGGCTCCCTCTACACCCAGGAGCGTCAGGACCTTTTCTTTTCCCGTTCTCGGCCTGAGGGTGAACGCGTAAATTTACGCGCTTTATAAAACGAAATTCAGTGCTCTACTTCCACCCGGTCCCCACGCGCCAGATGCACGAACCTACAACGGGAGGGTCGGACTGACAGCCCCTCTTGTTTAGAAGCAAAGAGAACAGGAAAAGAAAAATCCGTTTGCGTAACTGGGTGCCCAGGGGCCGCTCAGACCGCCGGGGAGGTGTAGATCGAGAAGGGAATGGGGCAGCGGACGAGAGAGAAAGTGCCGGGAGAGACAGAGACGGGGGCACACACCCCGACAGACAGACTGAGGAGGGAGAAATCCGAGAGAAGGGGCGGCGGAAAAAGTCAGGAAAACAAACTGAGGGGAGCGGCGGTGGACAACCGCAAATAAAAAGAAGGCAGAGGACAGCGAGAGCGAACGGGCCAAGGGGTGCGCACCCGGCAGGACCCCCCCATTGAGGGAGCCCGGCCCCACGTGCGCCGCGGGACCCCGGAGCTGCCAGGCCGCCCAGCCAGGGCCCTGACTCGGCTCGTGCGCGTCTCCCTCCGCGCTGCCTTTTTGTCGGAGCTCAGGCTTTCCCCCCCAGGCCGGCTGCGAGCTGGGCCGGCGGGTGGGCGGTGCGGGCTACGTAGCGCGGCTAATCGTCGGCGGGTGCCGGCCCCGGGGGTCCCCGTTTGGCTCCGGCAGACGTCGCCCGGGCAGAGCTCCCTGCTCCGTGGGCGCCTCTGCTGTGCTCATTTCTTAATCCACCGCTGAGTGTATCTTTACGCGTTTTTAATCTCTATTTGTTTCTGTTTTGCATCCCTAAGTGACTTTCTCTGAGAAGTTCTGTTTGCTTGGCTAGGAAACAATCAACGCGGAACTGTACTTTTGTTTTCAAGAGTTTTTAGCGTGGCCTTTGGTTGGTTTTTATTTGTTAAAAGCCAGAGGAATATACAGCGGTAGACTTCTTTGTAAAACCAAATCTACGTGGATATATTTAATTTTTTAACTTTAATTTTCGGTGTAGAAAGAATTACTACACTAGGCATATTTCTCTGGAATTTAAAAAATCTCTACATACAACATTATTCTTGGGGAGATGTTTTAAAAGTCAATCCAAAATGGCGCGTTTCTCCGGGATTTTTTTTTTCTTCAAAATCTATTTGCAGCGGTTTTACTTTGATAAATTATCTAGCTCTATAGTGCTGTATTTCCCTGGGACTTAAAAATTATCTCTAGAAAGGGCATTATTAGGAAGGGGTTAAAAATCTATCTACAACAGTACATTGTTGTTTTTTTTTTTTAATCCCAGAGAAATAAATGCCTGTGTCTGCTTGGAGTTTTTACACCCACAGCACTGTATTTAGTTAGGGGTGTGTTTGCACGGAGATTTCAGACTTCTTAATTTGCATTTGCTGTGTTCCTACCTATTTTTAAGATTTTGTGAGCCTTTCCATGGTTTTAGGATAGAATTGAGTTTATCTGGGCTTCTATGTTTTGTTTTTAAATTTTGTCTTTTTATTTCCATGTGTCTGTGACTGAACGTGTTTTGCGTAGCTGGAAAGAGTGAGAGGCTAGAGCCCCAGTTCACCTAGACAGTCTGTTGGTCTGGGCTGCCGCCTGAGGGATTTTTTCTGGGCCTCTGGACTTGAGGCCTGGAGCAAAGGCCCGGAGCACAGCTGTGTTGTGCCTGCCCATGTGGCTCCCACACAGCCCTGGGGAGAAGAAGGTGGAGGGGCCACTAGCTTCAGGCTGGAAATATTTGGTCCTGGCTCAGAAAAGCAGAACCCCTCCAGATTGGCACCCCAAAGAGCCCTCAAAATTTCATATATATGCGGGTGACAAAGCCAGTCGGGCTCAAGCCCCAGCGGAGCGGCAAGAGCAGGCTCTGCCCGGCCAGGAACCTCAGCCTGTGCCTCCGGTTCCTGGGCTCTTCGGGAGTGCGTCAGACCAAAGGTGACTACTGACGATCTGGCCCCCAGCAGGCTCTTTCACTGGGGACAATTCTAGGACTCCTGGCGAGAGGAAGGGCATGCCAACGCTGGTGGCAGGCGCTTCGGTGGAGCCGGGATGGGTGCAAAAGGGCAGAAGCCCAAGGTGACTGGGCTGTCCTGTCCGATTCAGAGAAGGAGCGCAGCGGAGAAGTCAAAGGGCCAGAGGACAGCGGCGCAGGAGGCACGGGCTGCGGCGGCGCGGAGGACCCGGCCAAGAAGAAGAAGCAGCGGCGGCAACGCACGCACTTCACAAGCCAGCAGTTGCAAGAGCTGGAGGCCACGTTCCAGAGGAACCGCTACCCCGACATGAGTATGCGGGAGGAGATCGCGGTGTGGACCAACCTCACCGAGCCGCGCGTGCGGGTGAGCTCAGCGTGTGCGCCTAAGGCGACCGGAGCGGAGGGCTGCTGGCCACCTCTGCCGCCGTCCTCGGAAAGCTTTAGACCCTGCTCAGATTTTGTCTCTGTCCCACCACTCAGACCTGCTCTTTCCCTCCGTGGGAGATTACACTGTAGGCCCCGTCTCCCTGGCTGCTGCTAAGCCCTTTGGTGGTTAGTGCCCTCACCGCCTGGCAGCCTACCTGACCCTGGGACTCTGCTGCGGCTTCACCCTAAGATCTGTGGCCCCAGCGGGGATTTCCCCTGTGCTGCAGTGGGCCCTGGGCCCACTCGGATATGACCGCCCTAGACTGCACAGAGGATTCCCACTGATGGGGACCTCGGAGCTGCTGGCACCTTCTCCTGAAAACGAAAGGGAAAGGCACGTCTTGCCTAGCCACCTGGCAGAGGCCTGAATAGTACCTAGGCTTGGAGGCTCAGAAACTCCTGGGGCAGTGATCCCAACCACACAGGCTGCTTCTCCAGAGCCTCAGCATAGTCCCCGCCTGATTCCTCCAGCCAGTCAGCCAGTAGGGAGCTGGACCCTTTCCCTGTTGCCCTTTCCTTTGGGGCTGGGTTCAGGTGAAGGAGGAGCAGCTCTGGTGGAAGAGTGACCCTCAGGCCGAGTCCCTTTGGAGATGTAAGATCTCTGACCCGTGACCAGACTGCACCCTCCCTCTCCTCGCCTTTCCCTTCCCAGTGAAATCAAGAGCGAAGAGGTTATGTTGCCAGAGCCGCAAAAGAATAATTTCTTTTCTGAGTACGCAAATATTTAATCAGATACTGGGAGGACGTCCCAAGCGAGCTCAAAGTGCTACCTGGCCTACTGACTCCCTGCTATAACGCAAGCTCTCGCCCCTCCCATCAGGCTGGCCAGCCCAGTGGGACACGAGTGAAGACAGCACTCAGTAATCCTGAACTCACTAATCCTGCCCAGGTTTATGGTGATTCGGGTGGTGTGGGGTGGAATCAGGCAATGTCAGTGCCCGGGACTAGAAAAGGCTGAGATGCAGGGGTCCGGCAGGCTCGCTCAGGAAACTCAGCCCAGGGCTGGAGGAGGGCTTCGGAGGATAGAAGGCATGCATAGGAGTGTAGAAGAGGACAGGCAAGAACCAGGAGTTGGTAAAGAACAAGTTCTTACTAAATTTTGTGGGAGAAAGTGGAGGGAGATTAGAGAGAAACTAGTTAAGAAGTGAAAGGAAATTAAATATTTGCAGAGAAACATATTTGGCATATATTTAGGTGGCAGGGAAGAAATTAAATATTTAAGGGAGGGCAAAAGGATCAGATGTTTGAGAAAAATAAAGAATCAACTATTTAAGAGAAACAGTAACGGTCAGATACTTGGAAAGATGGGGAAAACTATTTGGGGAAGAATCAAAAGGATCAAAAATGAAGGATAACGGAGAAAGTGGACTGAGGGAAAAGAAAGGAGTTCAGAGAGCAGGGTGGACCAAAAGAAAATAAACATTTAGGGCAAAAATGAGAATATCAAATGTTCCCAATAAATATGGATACAGACTATTTGAGGAATGAAAAAAGTGAAAAAAGGAATAAAGGGAGTCGGAAGACCCTGCATTTCAGGGAAGAAAAATACCTTTTACATTAGAGGGCAAAGAAAAAGAACGGAATATTTAGGAGATAGACCGGGGCCCCTTCTGGGGAGAAGGCCGGAGATGGACTGGTTGAGAGAGGAAAAAGCAAACGAATATTTGCTAAAACAAAAGAGGATCAATCCGTACTAGGAGAAGCCATCAGATTTAACTTAGGGGAGTGGATATAGATCAGAAATGGGGAAAAGAGAAATGTTTTCTGGGGACAGGAAAGGAACCATTAAGGAGCGCGGCCGCAGGGGCGGAAATAACGAAGAAAAGAGACGCTATTCTGAGAGGAGGAGGCAGCGGAGGGATGGGGTGGAGGGGTGGAGGTGGAGGGGCCTTCCTGCCCTCGCCAGCCCTGACCGTTCTCCTGCCCCCTCCCCCAGGTCTGGTTCAAGAACCGGCGAGCCAAGTGGCGGAAGCGCGAGCGTAACCAGCAGCTGGACCTGTGCAAGGGCGGCTACGTGCCGCAGTTCAGCGGCCTGGTGCAGCCCTACGAGGACGTGTACGCCGCTGGCTATTCCTACAACAACTGGGCCGCCAAGAGCCTGGCGCCAGCGCCGCTCTCCACCAAGAGCTTCACCTTCTTCAACTCCATGAGCCCGCTGTCGTCGCAGTCCATGTTCTCGGCACCCAGCTCCATCTCCTCCATGACCATGCCGTCGAGCATGGGCCCCGGCGCCGTGCCCGGCATGCCCAACTCGGGCCTCAACAACATCAACAACCTCACCGGCTCTTCGCTTAACTCGGCCATGTCGCCAGGCGCCTGCCCGTACGGCACGCCCGCCTCGCCCTACAGCGTCTACCGGGACACGTGCAACTCGAGCCTGGCCAGCCTGCGGCTCAAGTCCAAGCAGCACTCCTCGTTCGGCTACGGCGGCCTGCAGGGCCCGGCCTCGGGCCTCAACGCGTGCCAGTACAACAGCTGACCGCCCGGCCAGGCCCCGCGGGCCCGCGGCAGGCGCGGCGCCGGGCCGGGGGCGGCGCGGAGGACCTCGCCACGCCGCGCCCCCTGCGCCAGCGCAGCCCTCTCCTCCCCACCTCCCCACCTCCGGGCTGGTTGTGTGTTTGCTTTTCTGGACCCCACTATGCCCTCCCAAACGAGACGAAACAAAACAAAAACACGTCGGAGAAAAGTGCTGCGAAAAAAACGGATGAGTTGCAATTTCCCTCCGGGTGGCGCGGGTGGTGTGTGTTCGCTCCCTCGGGCCGGGCAGACCGTTGCGCGGAGGGGACGCGGGGCGGGAGGCCGGCGTTCCGGAGAGGGCGCCCTGGGAGCCCGCGTTCCTGCCGCGCCTGCGAACTGGACGCGCGGAACCCGCGCAGGCCGGCCTCGGCCCCGTAGGAACCGAGGCGCCCCCTCCAAGCTGGGCCCGGCCGAGCGTACCTTAGCTCGATTCGGATCCGAGTTGGAGCGGGCGTTGGGTCGGGGATGACGGTGCCCAGCCTGGGTTCGGAGACTCGCTGTGGAGCTGCACGCGGCGCCGGCGTGCCCCGCGTGCCCTCGCAGCCGCGAGCACCGGATTCCTATTTTAAGGCTACGGAGCCCCAGCTGGCGGTGCGGACGCGGCGGGAGAATGGGGCAGGCTCATCTCCGAGCACCCCCGGCGCACCCCCACCCCCACCCAGCTTCGCCACAGGCCCGGACCCTCCACTCCGCTCCCTGGCTAGGAAGTGGTCCCCTTGGCCCGGCGAAGAGCCCCCCCCCTCCTCACCGCCTGCCGTGCAAGAGTCGAGCCGGGAGAGCTCGGGGCGCGGCCAGGCCCCCCCCCCCCCCGCGCCGCGCCCACTTTGCACACCCGCTCTCCGGCCCGCGCCCCTGTTTACAGCGTCCCTGTGTATGTCGGACTGACTGTATAGAATTATAAATCTGTCTATATCGACTTGTCCATGTACGTCTATTAAAACCATAGTACAAGCGTGCTAACCACTGCCGGCCCGGACTGCTTCATTCCACTGAGAAGGGAGGCGGGTAGAAAGGGAACGGCGCCACCGTGGGCCCTGTGGGTAAGGAGAGAGGAGCCAAGGGGCCGCCTCCTAGTGGAGTGGGAGGTGCTCTCTTCCCACCAAGATTCCTGACCTGCTCTGCCCGACTCCATGAGGGCCCCATCCGGAGCTCCGAACTCCCTCTCCGCGCCCACCAGGTGCTCCCCGGCTGGACGGCACAGCCTCCGCGCTGTGCTCTGTGCTCTGTGCTCGGCCGCCCTAGCCAGCACCCCACTTCCCCGGCTGCCCGACTCTGCAGGCTCTTTCCAAGCTGGGTCGGCGGGGACCCCCAAGCCCTGGGACGCTGTGTGGCCCTTGTCCACCCGGAGAGTCGGGGTGAAGGCCGCTGAAAGCTCCTTTAGTCCTGGAGTTGCCTTTTCTCCTGTGGCCCCCGTACTCCTATCTTGAAGCCCTGCCCTAGCTGTTCCAGGGGAACTGAGGATGCGGGATCCGCCAGGGCCTCCCTCAGCTCCCCCCCCACCCGCCCCCGCGGAAATCCCACGCAGGGGCAACTGGCAAGGCTGTGCTGGAGAAAGTGTCCATCGCAGGGAACTAATGTCTCACTTCCCTTCCACCCCAAGGTATGGGAAGGAGGCTGATGCCGCTTCCACCCTCCCCAGGCTTTGGAAACTACTGAACAAGACCAGCCTGTAAAGTGCCTGTAAAATTCTGCTTCCCTTAAGTCCCTTCACTTCCAATGGCAAAAGAGAATGTTTGCAGCTGGAGTGGGGGAGGGAGGAGGGGCTGGTATTCTGCTTTAGACTCACCTTGTGACTGGGATTGGCGCTGCCCTGGAGCTGGACCCCCGGCAAACCCCAGATGGGAGGGGGGCCCAGCCATAGGCCTAATCACCAGCTACTAGCTGGAGAGCCCTGTGCACACATTCTGAAACCAGGTCAGCACTGCCTCTGAGGGCAGGAGTGTTGTCCCTATTATACACGGGATGGAACCGAGACTTCACCATGCTCTGCAACTGGGCCAAGGTCACAGGGAGTCAACAATCTTTATATTCCAAAAGCATCTTTCCACTGATCTTCCCACTTTTAGATGAGGAGTGAGGAAGGGTTCTTCCCGGAGGATGGCTCAGCCTGATGCTGTAGGACTTAACAGTGTGGGGCTCTGAGGACAGGGCCAGATACACAGGCCAGAGGAGGGAGGTGGGAGGAGGGAAGGCTGGGGCAGGGGGCTGGAGCCAGACCACCCCTCCTCCCCCAACGGCTCCAGTCCAGAGCTCCGACCCCTCACTCTCTGGAAACATAAACACACAGCCACATCTGGACTCAAAGTTCCTCCCCCAGCCTCACACATCTGCCAAGGCCAGGGGGGCCCTGGTCTCAGTTGAGGGCAGAAGGCAGGAGAGACCTAGGAGATGGGACTGGAGGAAAAAGGCAGAGAGGCCTCTCCTGAAATTCAGGCCCAGCCTCAGGGGACACGGCCGACAAGGGGCTCTGGCAGAGGCTCCAGTGTGGCTTTGGGGTCCCAGACCAAGCAGCTGCAGATAGGGGTGACAGGGCAGAAGCAGTCCCAGAACGACCTCGTCACCCATCAAGGAGCATGGCCAACAAGGTCAGTGTCAGACCCTATAGTGGGCTCTGCCCACCTCTTCCGACCCCGCTGTCGGTGGCTGCAGAGAGGAGTACCAGCCAGCCCTCCCAGCTGTACTACCACGGGATCATCTCTGAAGGAAGGCTGAGGAATATGTGGGGCTCTGAAAGTCCAATCTTCTGGGGAAAGAAGCAAAAAGCCCTAGTTGTCTTCTGCCTCAAGAAGCCCCGGGGAAGGAGTGCCATTCATTCACGCCACATTTACTGTGTTCCTGCCCTTGGCGCTCGGGATTGAGCGCTGGGAAACAGACAGTCCAGGCTCTCACGGACAAGTAAACAAACATGTGTATAATTACAAACTGGGCTGAGTGCTTTTGAAGAAAAAGAACAGGGTGCTGTGAGTCAGAAAAAAATGAGAATTCTGCCTTGAACAGGGTGCTCAGTTGGCTGTTCCACAGATGTGGCTCTGTCTCTCATTTCTTCAGCCCGTTTGGGGCCCAGGGCCCAGGGCCAGGGCTAAGGGTACACTGCTGGGTCAGCCCCCTTACCTGCATGCCAGCCCTAGAAGGAAGCATTCTCATTGTCCCCTTTCTCTCTTTCCCAGATGAGGTCCCTGAGCCTGACAGAGGTCAGGTCACTTGGCCAAGGTCCACAGCAGGAAGCGATGGAGTGGGCTCCAGCCCAGTCCGTGGCCACTCTAGCTTCAGCACCGGGCTGTCCCATGTGCAGCAGCGGCACTGGGAGTAACGTGGTGGGGAGGGGGAGGAGTCTGGCCTGGAAGGGGCTGTGATTTCTCCTGGCTACTGGGGACTAACCCCAGGAAAGAGGAAAGCAGATTTGGTCCCTGCTTGGTGCCAAAAGCCCCAAAGGGCTGCTGCAGGCTTACAGCGGTTATGAATTAGAAACAGGTGGGCCAGAGGAGGGTGTCCAGCTCTGGTTTGCGGGCACTACAGGGAACCACCACCAGAGTCCCTGATCACTGAGGGGAACCGAGGTACCTCCCCTAGCTTTAGGGACCCAGCCAGGCTGCAGGTTGCCCTCAGGGCCATGGCCTCCCTAAGGACAGCTGCCAGAGTCATCTAGAAGGTGAGGGGAAGTCACAGCTGGCAGATCTGCCTGGGAGGGGGCATTGGCCCAGGAGTCCAGGCCCTGGAGGTGGGCTGTGTGTCTTCCTTCAGCACCACGTGCCCGAGCCTGCTGCTCCCGACCAGCGGGGCCTCCGTCAGGAGAGAACAAGTGTGGGAAACAGAGGAAGGATGATGCGTGCCCACCGACCTCCCCATCTTCTGGGCCAGTTACTCAGCTCTGGCATCCGAGTAAGCTTCGCTGTGGTCTTGGAGAGCAAGGGTTTGCATTCTGGCTCCACCTCTGAGTTGCTCTGGACAAGAGACAACGTCTCTGAGCCTGTTTCCTCTTCCATAAAAGGGAATAACAATCACTTCACATAGTTGCTTGAAGGATTAAAGGAGATAACATGTAAGACATTAGTTGTGGGGTTGGCGTAGAGTTATTACTGACGGTGGTGGCTGTGTTGCTGTTACTAAAGGGACATGTCCTGCTGCTCCCCTTGAGGGACTTGTTCCCTGCTTTCCACATTAATAGGACTTCTCTAAGTTTCTCAATGGGTCCTTTCTGAAAATATCATTTGGAGCCCAACTTGGGTTTTCCCTCCGGCTTCGCTGGGTGTCATGGATGTGAGTTGTGACAGCCCCACCGACCGCCTTCCCCACTGCATCCCACCTGGGGACCCATTCCGGACTTGGACCCACAGGAACCCAGCCCAGTGTCCTAGGTCCAGGGCCTGGGAGGCCCAGTGGAACCAGGCCCAGTCCCTGCTGTCCCCTGGGCCTGGGGAGAGGCCCACAGGTAGTGAGTACTCTGACAGAGGAGCCCGGGGAGCACAGGAGACCCTCACTCTAGAATTGTCCTCTAAGGACTCCCCGCAATGTGGGATAAAGTGGCCTGGACCCTTCTTTTTGTGTTCTAGATCTTACTGATAGCTAACATCCGGCCCTTCCTGAGTGCCAGACCCCAAGAAGCACTTGATAGCAATTCCAGCACTCCCTCCTCGGGGGAGGGAGGGGCTCCTTATGTTTACACAGGAAGAAACTGAGGCTCAGAGAGAATCAATAGCTCACCTGTGATGCCACAGTGAATGAGGGACAGAGTTGGTACCCAGGTCCCTGGTCCCCTCCATGCACTGGGTACTCTCTTGGCATCTGTATTGGGCAGCAGGGGATGGGGGGAAGGGTAAACAATTATATGGGCATCTGGGTGGCTCAGATGGTTAGGCATCTGCCTTCAGCTCAGATCATGATTTCCAGGTCTTGGGAATCGAGCCCCACATGGGATTCCTGGCTGGCTCAGGGGGTAGACTGCTTCTCCCTCTCCCTCTGCCTCACCCCCTGCTTGTGTGTTCTCTCTCTCAAATGAATAAATTTTAAAAACCTTAAAAAAATTATAATTCATGTTGATTCCTATCAAGAAGCTGGGCTCAGGTGTGCTCTGGGAGAGAGAAAGAAAAGGCCCCAGGCCCCAGGATTTGCCTGCACTGAGCTCACTTGGCTATGGGGAGGAAAGCAGCAGAGGGCACAAATAACAGGGGGACTGAGGAAGCCCCGGGATGCTGGCAGCAGAATGGAGTGAGCAGGTGAGGGCACAGAGCAGCTTTCTGGAGAAGGCAGGACCCTGGAATATCAACCATTAAATCCAAACTCCGTCTCTTTCAGTACTACAAACTTCGCATTTCCTAGACATGTGCTTCTAGTCTGCCTCCCTCTGGAAGCTCTCCTAGGCGTCCTCTCACCCCTTGCCGGCCTGCCTCCTTGCCGCTTTCACCACAGGAACCCGATTCTTCACACTCTCCATGTTGCCTTCGCAGGGCCCTGGACCCGGCCTCCCAGTTGGCTGGTGCTGCCCAGAGCAGGTGTCCCCCTACTGAGTGGCTATAAGAACTTCAGGAGACTCAGCCCCCAGAGCCCAGCCAGGCTGGAGGATGGGGGTGCTGTGACCCAGGGCAGAGAGACACTGCTGAGGAGGAGGTCAAGATGCCGGAAGCTGCATCGGGAGGGGGTGGAGGAAAGCTGCTCTGGCTGTCTCCATCCCGTGGCCCCGTTTCACACTGCACTGTCCCCTGCTGCGCACTGGACATATTTTATTTCTCTTCCTCATCTCATTTTATAGATGAGGAAGCTGAGGCTCAGGCCTGTCATGTAACCTGTCCAAAGAGTACCCAGCTTCTAGGAACTCAGGTCCCCACCTGACCGCAGAGCCCACAGCACTCACTCATGTGGACAGAGCCTCCTAGAGGCAGGGCACCGGCAGCTAGGCAGGGTGGCTACTGTCACAGAGTCCACAGAGTCGGCACACTGAGGCTAACAGGTGTGGACAGCAGCACCTGGAGAAGTGTCTGCACATGGTCATACTCACGGCACATTTGCTGAATAAGAGAGCTGAGGGATTGGGGTGCCTGGGTGGCTCAGTGGGTTAAGCCTCTGCTTTCAGCTCAGGTCATGATCTCAGGGTCCTGGGATTGAGCCCCACATCGGGGCTCTCTGCTCAGCAGGGAGCTTGCTTCCTTCTCTCCCTCTGCCTACTTGTGATCTGTGTCGAATAAATAAATAAAATCTTGAAAAAAAAAAAAAGAAAGAACTGAGGGGCTGCCGTCCACAAAACAGATCCTGGCCCCTTCTCCCTCTCCCTGCTCCTCTCTCCTCTCTCTTGTCTCTTTCCTTCACCCGCACATACTCCTCGCGCTCAGCACAGGCTGCTCTGGGCACGGCTTTTCAAGGTGAGACGACAGGGGCACCTGGTGGTGCGGTCAGTTAAGCATCCAACTCTTGGTCATGATCTTGGCATCCCGAGATGGAACCCCACATTGAGCCCCACAATAAGCTCCTCGTTCAGCCAGGCATCTGCCTGGGATTCTCTCTCTCTCTCTCTCCCTCTGGACCTGACACCCACTCTCTCTCAAATAAATAAATCTTTTTTGGCTTTAAACTGGATCAACCAAAAAAAATAACAAAAAACAAAAAACAAAAAAAAAACCCACCCAATTCAAAAATGGGCAAAGGATCTGAATGGACATCTCCCTGAAGAAGACAGATGCATGGCCAATAAGCACATGAAAAGATGCTCAGCATCACTACTCATTAGGTAAATGCAAATCAAAACCACAGTGAGATACCACTATACATCCATTAGGAATAAAACAAGATACCAGGTGTCAGCAAGGACGTAGAGAAATTGGAACCCGTGTGCATTGGTGGTTGGAATGTAAACGGTACAGCTGCTCTGGAAAACAGTATGGCAGTTCCTCAAAAAATTTGACAGATTATTACCATATGATTTAGCAATTCCCACTTCTGGGTATTTCCCCAAAAGAAACAAAAGCAGGGACCCCAAAAGATAACGTGTACACCCGTGCTCATAGCGGCATTATTCACAATCCCAAAATGTGGGAGCCACCCAACTGTCCATCAACAGATGAATGGAAAAAATGGAGTCCATGCATACAATGGAATACTATTCAGCCTTAAAAGAGAAGGATATTCTTTTTTTTTTTTTAAGATTTTATTTATTCACTTGACAGACAGAGATCACAAGTAGGCAGAGAGGCAGGCAGAGAGAAGAGGAAGCAGGCTCCCTGCTGAGCAGAGTCCCACACGGGGTCGATCCCAGGACTCTGGGATCACAACCTGAGCCAAAGGCAGAGGCTCTAACCCACTGAGCCACCCAGGTGCCCCAAGGGAGAAGGATATTCTGATACCTGCCATGGACGAACCCTGAAGACATTATACTAAAGTGAAATATGCCAGACCCAAAAGGATGACTATTGGAATTCCACTCATCTGAGGTACTTAAAGTAGGCAAATTTATGCAGACAGAAAATAGGACGGTAGTTGCCAGGGACAGGGGGAGGGGGGAAAGGACAGTCATTGCTGAATGGGTACCAAGTTTCAGAACAGAAATGTTCTGAAGTTGGACAGTGGTGACAGTTGCACAACAATTTGAATAAGGCTGATGCCGCTGAACTATCTACTTTTAAAAGGTTAAAGTGGTAAATTTCACAACATGTGTATTTGATCACAACTCTTATTTTAAAAGATGTATCTGTGTTTATGCCCCAACCTTCTCCAGAGAGGCTAGAGCCCAGGACGTTCAAGGGCCAAGGCCACCGCCACTGTTGGTCTGCTATTGATCGGAAAACAATTCCCTGCAGCTGTCTTTGACTGGCAGCCCACGCAAACCCCCCGGACAGCTGACCCTCCCTCGTGGCCCTCAACCCATTCTCCATCCCTTCATGAAGCGCAGCAGTGGGAACCCAGTCAGGACACTTCCCTTACCAAGTGTCTATTCTGCAGCCAAGAGAGAACAACTGGTACGGATAATTTTTCTCTATCAATTTAGCATAATATTAAATAACAGGTCTGCTGCTGCCTCTTTTTTTTTTTTTTTAACTGAGCTTCTCTGCCAGAAAACCAAACAAGACAGGCTATAAAACAGTATTTAAGCACTATCCCATTCTTGCTCTTATATGTGCACAGGGAAGTTTCTGGATATGCACAAAGTGTTAATACCAGCTACCCTGGGGGTGGTGGGAAATGAGGGTTTTTTTTTTCATTTGTCCTTTCCAAGCTATTTTCACTGGGCATGTGTTACTTTTGTAAAAGTGACAGGAAACAAAAGATATTACTTTAAAAATACCAAGATCTGTGATCCTCAGGGCGGGGAGTGGCATGCCTTCGGGACCTTATCCTCACCCCGAAGGTGTCAGTCATCACCTGCCTGCAATGACGTGTCAACCACCAGGATTCAGCCTCATTTAGGGGCAAGCCAGTGTGACAAGTGTCAAGTAAACCTTTACTGTCAGATTTTTACAGAAGTGAACTTTTTGTTTCCAAACACATTCTTCTTTAAATGGAGGTCAAATTAATAGGTGCTGAGAGGAATGTTCAGAGAGGAGAATCATTTGTGATGTTCTTTTTTTGCTAAGCAAAAAGGGCTCAGAGTTTAAAAAACGGCTGTCATAGGCAGGGAATCTATCCCTCTCCCCTGTGTCCCCTCGCTGCACCCCCTCTGCCACATGCAGGTCCTCCAACTCAGCAGCCTATCTACACTCCTACCTTGCCTACACACACACACACACACACGTGCGCGCACACACATGCATGTAGGGTGTGCCTGCCAGCCAGCGTGATCATGGAATCTTTATTAAAGAGGTCCAAATTACCAAGGTTTTACTACACTACTAAAAATAGTCATGCTTACTTAGCCTGCTTAATAAGCACACCATTTCTAATTTTTCTGCCTGAGTAAACTGAAACATCATTCCAGAAATACATTTTTACTGAAACAAGAAGGCTTATTTTTTCTCCTTCGTTCATACATTTTTTCCCTCCTTCCCCTCTCCCTCCTCTCATCTCCCGTGCTCCTCCAGCTCAGCGCCCCACCCCTACTCATTTTTAAATTTCAAAACATAAAGGGGAAAGTAACAGTAATTTGGACTTGGCTTTCACACAAAATGGGCCAATTTTTTTAAGTGTTGGTAATTTGTCCTGAAAATGGATATAGGGAGTGGGGCTGGGAAGGCTTTGAAGAATGGGGTTTTATGAGAGGAAAATGAGGCCGGAGTGTGCAGGACGGCAGGCTGCACCTTCCCCTCTGTGCCTGGGACAGTGCAGGCACGTGAAAATGACCGCAGCTAATAGCACCATTATTGCTTTTATCACATTATATTATTATTAGTCATCAGAATCAGACAAAGCATATTAACCCATTTAATTGAACCAAGGGCTTAACGTCCCAGTGATTTCACGGAAAGTCCTGGGCAAACCCTCCAAGACACTGCAGCCACGAAGCAGCCAGCCGCTTGGCCACTTGCCAGGCTGTGGCAGGGCCCAGCAAGGGTTTCCCCAAACTGTTCCCGCCTGTGGCTTCTCTGGGAACTTTCTAGGACTTGCTGGGATGGATGCTTATCCCCACCCTTACTCCAGCCCTTCCGTGCACATACCTCTCTGTCCCCATGGATAAACCCAATCTACTAAAGGACAGATTTCCATGAACTACCCCACCCCCAACAAACACACATACACATACATGGTTGGCCCGGGACCCCTCCTCTATTCCCCGAGCTGGCACTCCTTTGAGTCAGCAAGGCTGGTACTGAGCACAGGCACACACTACTCATGGTGAACGCCTGGCTTCTCTTGAGCTTGCTGCCCACCCCTTCAAAGCTCCTTGAGTCTCACATGCCACAGGTGTGGGTGCACACATCCCGTGCTTAACATTTCGTTCTGTGCTTAGCATTTCGTTCCAGGTGAACACTGTGTGATTTTCCCTGATTATAGGATACATAGCCATTCTTAACATTTCTGAAGTTCAGAAAAGCATGTGGACCAAAGTCAAGACCACCGAGACATCACTGATGATAACTTCCCAGACATCCCTCCATCTGTACACAGGTGCGTTTACACATATATTATATGTGTGCACCTAATATTACAGAAAGGATATCCTGCCATGCATTGCTTGAGAAGCCACTTTTTGGACTTAGGATAGTATCAAGAACATCTATTCTTATCCAAAAAGTACTATTTTTAAGGACCACATGTCTATATTCATAATCATTTAACCAGCATCCTCACCAGTGGGCATTGGGGTAACGTCCTAATTTCTTTTGTTGTGTTTCTCCTCTAGCAGGCGACTGCAGACATCCTTCTCCATGCGTCCCTATGCACTAGTCATTGGGCACATCAGGGTAACTCCAAGAGCAGATGTGCCAGGCCCCAGGAACATGCACATAAAACCCCTTTCCTGCTGACACGAAGGCCACGCCTGTGGCCACTGCCAGACATGGCCAAGGGGACCCATTCTCCAGATACTGGCCAGTACTAGCTTTTGTCTATCCTCTGCCACCTGAAAGAGAACAGATAGCTCATGGCCACTTTGCATATGTGGTTTTAATTATTTCTCCTCCTCAAAACAAAAACAAACACAAAAACAGATTGTGTCGTGTACATTCAGTTCTGCAACTGGCTTTTCCCATCTGCCAACTTCCACTCCTTTTGGGCACGCTCATTCCAGGGTTAGGGGAAAAGCCAGCTACTCAAGACAAGAGATTCACCAAGTGCCCCCTTTGGGTGTCCACAGCTTCTATCCTTGTTAATGAGTTATCTGCAGGTGCGGCAGTGAGGGAGCAGAGAGCCAGAAAGGACTGACTTCAAGGTCACCACCCAAGAGACCAACTTTCTGGGTGCAGGAACAGCTGGGCTACTCTATAAGGCACTGCCAAGGTGGGCTCCTCCCGTCTGCAGAGCTCTTGCCCGCCCAGCATGTCCCTTTTGCTGGCCAAGCCTTGGTGTGGGCCAGCTTCACTAAAACCCACTGAAGGGTGACTTGTAAGCCAAACCCTAGGCGGCCCAGGCTGTAATTTCCCCATTAGGCGCCGGAGTCACAACCCATCTGCGTGCACCATTCCTCCATCTCTGAGGCTCCCAAGGCCAAGCCAGGGGCTGCTGGGCCAGCAGACTTCAGACTACGGCCCCACTTGGAAGGGAAACATGGCTTGAGTTTTAACGTTCAAAAAAATCGCTCTGGAAAGAAGACTAAGGCTGCTGGGAGGCTGTGGAGCAGAGGGTACCTGTGTAGCCTGCATTGAAATCCTGACTCTGCCATTTAAGGACAATCCCTGCCAAGTGATGGTCCCTGTGGGGGCCTGCTGACCCACCTGTAAAATGGAGCTAACGACTGGTTACAAGATTGGCGCACGGCTTTGCGCGAGAGTGTTGCAAATGCACATTGCATAACTGCGAGTCCTGGCTCTTCCTCCTTACTTGTACAGACTAAGGGGAGGGGGGCGCTCCGTCACCTTTCCAAACCTCAGTTTTACCACCTGTTTAATGGGAATCATGAAAAACACCTAAGTGTTGTGATATGATTCGGATGGTGTATGTGAAAGTATCTTGGAGGCAGAAATGCCAACAAAATAGATGGTAATGTTTCCACTGTCAACAATGCGAATGGGCTGTACCCTCAGAGCCTGGGCCTGAACTCTGCTTGGACACGTCCTCGGTGAAGAGGTCTTCTCATCTCACACCGCCATTCCAGGCGTCAAGGTCCTATTGGGGAAGGAGGGAGTCAAGGGCCACATGTGCTGACCTGTGGGCCAGTGGGGGGGCCCTGCTATGAGAACGTCATTGTCCCATCACCACCAGCTTACAGAGCTTGGAGTCAGTCCCCAGTGTCCCAAGAGTTCTGGAACAGATTCTCATCCCCCTTGGGCTTCTTCCACACCTTCCTTTGGAAACTTTGGTTTTGTTTTGCAAAGGGCTAGCCATACGTGGTGCCACCAACCCCGGGGGTGCTTCACCTAGTGGCCTTTGAACCCAGGTCGGGCTTCAGGTGGGGGTTTGTAGACCCCTAGTCACGTTTCCCAGTTTTAGCCTGAGAGGTCTCTATTATACCACATGATCTTTGGGCCCCCTAAATATAATCCAGATTCTATGTGGTCAAATCTATTCAGGGGCTGCCATTTTTAAAAGGCACAGTCAGCAACCAAAAATCATCTTTAAATGATTCCAACCATGACTTGCCTCTCTCAAAGAACATCAGGGAGGATTCCATTCTCACTCCCCAAGGACACCTGTCGTCCCCATTTCTCCACTTCACAAGCCTCATGCTCCAGCTAGGTCAGAACCTCTGTGTAAAAGCCTCTGATTCTTGGCCCTCGGCTTTTACTTCCTTTTTCTCTCCCTGTCCCAGCTCCTGATTGTGTAGACCCATCAAACCTGGATGGTCTCCTCATTTGTTCTCTGTTTTGCCCATTACCCTGGCTCTCCATCATGGAGGAGACCAAGAGAGGACGAATGCTCCCCTCCCCTCCCTTTCCTGATCCATCTTGTCTCTCCCCCATTCCCCAGCACTATGTCACCCAGAGTCTACATTAAATCAAAGACAGAACTTGGGGACAGTGAAGCGTGGGATGGACCAGCACAGAGAGAGCTCCGGGTGGTGGGATGTGGATAGGAGCGGAGCACTCGCGTGGTGATAAACCTGTCTCTGTCACATTTACCCCCTTCTCCACATTTCCCAAGCACTTGGACTCGTATTGGCAGCCATTGCCTCTCCCTTCTGGGCAGGCTACTTAAGAATTCAGAGCCATCCTCTCTCTTGAGAGCCTGTGAACCAAGAGAGCAGGCCCCGGCAAGCTGGGCCAGGGACAGAGACCAAAACGGGGAAAGAGACCACCGAGAGCAAAGTCTGACTGGGTAAAGGGCTCTTTGAATTAGAACATGGCCTGTCTCACCCACATTTGATGAAAACACAAGGTGTGCAATTCCCAGCATCTCTGTGTAGGATTTCTAGGGGCTGTTGGAATAAATAGGAGAGTTTATATTCTCACTCCCTGCCTGGATCTCCATCATATAGGGAGTGCTTCCTGCTGGTGGAATCAACAAGCAGTTAAACAAAAACAAAAAAATCCGGCCACCTTCCAAATACCTCCAGCCTTAGATTCCAGATCCTTCCCACAGGAGCTAGGGGAAGGCCTGAGTGTGACCCAAAAAGACTCAAGCCCACGTCCCCTGCATCCCAGTGCAGCTACCAAACCACTAGGCTGCCAAGATGGAGATGAAAAAGCCATGTGGGGACAGCTCTGCTGGACCCAAGGCCTGGAAGGTAGTGAGAAGGGTCCTGCTTTCCACAGCCAGGCCTGGGCAGGCAGAGCACTTCTGCCCCAAGCAAATCAATTGAAAGTTGTGGCCAGGCCTGTTTGAGTTGGTGAGAGCCCAAGTGGGAATTCCAATCTGCCAGTGTTTGCTCTGCAGACGAATAGAGCCAAACAGAAACACTGCTTTGGGACTTTGCGCCAAAATACCCGCTGGCTTGTTCTGCCAGTAGTGCTGGGCTGGCCCTCTGCACGTCACCCTCTCCGGGCTTCCTGCTTGGTGACAGCCTTCTGCTTGTGCCCTTCAAGGCAGCTTGCCTTCCCCGCTGTGGCCCAGAGCCCTGTGCCTAGGGCTTCCCTGTGGGAACCCACGCCTTCCAGCTCATTCCATGCCAGCTTCCCATGGAGACCCCTTTACCGCCCACCCCCAATCCTGGCTCCTGGCTCCTGACTTCTGCTTCCTGCTCTCGGGTGCCATACTGTCCTCCCTGACCCTGACGTTGGCCCAGGCCTTCTCGGCCCCTGACCGGCATGGCCCGCTGCGGCTGGCCACCCAGCAGAAGCAGAGCTGAGCCGAAGGAAGCACCAGCCACAGCTGCCTGCAGCCTTCTTCACGCTCTCACACGTATTTCATTCTGTCCTCAGAGTGGGTCAGTTTTATCAACCCATTTCTCAGAGGAAAGAGCTGCATTTTCAGAAGATCTGGCACCTTGCCCAAGGTCACCCAATTACAGAATCCAGACCTCCCCGCTCCAAAACTGGAGCACTTTCCAACTTACCTCTCTGAGGCTAATTTTTTTTAGTCTTTTGTTCACTTCCAGGGGCTTAAGGCATTTCTCGGGATTCCTGGTGAGAGCAGGGGAATGTGTTTTCATATTCTCCTGAGCAACACAGGCACACAGCAATGCCAAGAGTGTCCACAGCAGTGTGAGCAGCGGGCTGTGTTTGCTTTGCCCCAGGTCTGAACCAGAGCTGTGGCCTGAGGCCTGCCTGTCCTACAGGCAGGGCCACAACCCCAGACTGCCCATGGAAGCCCCCAGCCTTGAGGGTCAGGCACCACAGACATAAAGCCCTGGGCCTCTCCCCACTCCGTGGAGGGTTCACATGTCCTGCATACTTCAGTACCCTCCCTCTCCACTAAGGGCACTGGCATAAAGTTTTCTGCACCTCCAGAAAGAACGAGGCTACCTCTCCCGCCCTCAGAGGGCTCCCCAATAGCATGGTGACAGGTCTCACACTTCAAGGCAAGCCTCTTCCACATTTTTACATGATGGGAGTGTGAACATTTACAAATGGCAATGGTTTGACTCTCTTAGAAGACGCATGCTCTCTGCAGGCAAACAACCATCACTTCCTCAAGGAAATGTCTCTCATCCAGTCTGGCTGGATTTCTGATTACCGAGTCCCCAAGAGGACCAGGACTGGACTGTGGGTTTTCTCATGACAGCACCACAGCACCTGGCACAGCTCAGTAAATAGTAGTCGGATGCATGAACAAAACCACGAGGAAAGGTTTCCAAGTGCACTTGTTCCGTGGCGTTGGAGGAGCTGTCACCCATGCCCACAGACCACGGGTCCATGCAGGGGGCCCTTCGTCCAACCACTCTCAGTTTTACCCCATGTGTTTTCCACTGACCCAACTCCCCAGTGGGTCTGGGGCTTTTTTCCCTCAACTGTATGTGCTGGTGTCCCACCCCAGCTCTGCCCAGGACTCCCTTCTCCCTCTGTCAGACAGGGCCTGCTAAAGTAACGGGCCTCGAGAACAGCCCCCAGCAATGGGAGCAGAGGGGCACCACAGGGCCTCTGGCCTGGCCAGTCAGGGACAAGGGGTGTCAGCCAACCCTGCCTCACCTGTGCCTTTAGAAAATTCCATCACGGCTGGATCAAGGGAGCGTCAGGAGGGTGGCAACTCTGCTAGTCATGTGGCCAGGAGGGACAAAGAAGAGGCCACCTTTCAAGTGAAAAGTCCTAACTGACCATACAAGGGGCAACAGCCCAATACTGCTGCTCCTCTGACCCCTCTGGGAGGTGCCCCCTGCACCCACTGAGGGATCACAACCACCGTGAGCCTAGAGAAAAGCAGAGCCAACTTCCAAACAAGGGTCATCACGGGAGTAGGTGCATAGAGAGAAATGCTACTCTTCCTGCTGTGGGGCACCCACAAAGAGCCACCACCAAAGAGGGTGGCTCTTTGTGGGTGCCCCACAGCAGGAAGAGTAGCATTTCTCTCTATGCACCTACTTTGAGAAGTTCCAAGATCAGTGGGGCTGCACCAGCTCAAAGGAGCCATTATACATGTAGGGGGCTACTGGAGGTCCTTCTTGGTCTGGGGTCCTCTGATGGCTTTCCCAGGAGCCCAATGAGTCCTTGCTGCTGAGGTCAAGGGAGGAGAGAGCCAGTGTGGCCCCTGGATGAGCTGTCTGGCCAAGGGCAAGTCCTGAGCATCCTCTCCCCACCCCCTAGGCCGAGGGGGGAGCAGACCGGGCAATTGGACTTCATGGGTGCCTACCGGGGCCCAATCCCCTGTGGCAGGGCAGTACCATAAGCTTAAGCAACTCAGAGAGGGCAGTTCAAAAAGCCTGTGTTGAACGAGGGCCTGTCACAGCCTGCAAGACCCCTTGGTGTCTGGGTGTCCACATCTCCTATGTCTCTTCAGAGTTTTCGGAGGTCTGGGACCGTTTCTTCTGCAGCAAGTCTTCGAGCATCAGGCTCAACACGTGTGCAATCTCGTAGTACAGCTCCTGAAGCCTGGAGGTAGGACCAGGGGGAGGGCCTGGGCTTGGGGTGGGCTCCATGACCCTTGATCCCCCCCACCCCACCGCATGCCCACCCCCAGGATTCCCCTGCCTGGTCGTTGTGGGTGCAGGGAAGAGCAAGGGCTGTAGAGGCCAGATCAGGCCAACTGGAATCCAGGTCCACTGCTCAACCCATGACCCCCGAGTAAGGTATTTCAGTACATATGTCAGCTTGGAGACGCCAGATCCTGAGCTGTAAATGAGGTGACTACGGGGCAGTGACCAGACACTGCCTGGCCCACTCTTAAGCCAAACGTGGAGGTTCTCTGACCCCCGTCCTTTGAGTTCCTCCAGGCCATGAAGCCCTCCAGGGGGCTTCTGTCATGAAGCCAGCCTACTGGTGCCCGTCCTCACTCAAGAGCTCACCATGACTCCTTAGCAGCTGTGCCCCCGCCTTTCTGCTCAGTGATGGCCAGGTTTCCTTCCAGCTAATGCACACAGAGCACAGCCCTGTGCTGGGCCAACTCAAAGCCTCACACACTGCTTTTGTAGCATTGGCTCTTGTGTGACAGGTGGGAAAGGGGCAGAGACCTCCCCAGCGTCACAGAGGAATGTCATGGCATCACCAGGCCAGGAGCCTGAGCTCTTGCCTTGCTAACTTCTGGAAAGGGGGTGGTGAGGAAGACCCTGAAGAGTCCAGGGCCCAGCACTACAGGGCCAGTGAGAGCAGGCTGGGGAGGGCCAGGGAAGCAGGGGCCTCTGAGCCACAGGCCTATGCACACATGGGGGCCAGCAGCCCCAGGAAGGGCTGCAGTTCAGCAGAGCAGCGTCCCCTTGCTTTCCCAAGGCACCTGCCGTGCCCCACCCTGCCCCCCGGAGGAAGCTTAGGGACTAGGAGAGGCCCCATCTCCCAGGATCAGGGGCAGCAGGGCGGGTACTGACTTGTAGATTGTAGCGTCCTGGTTGTCCAGAGTGGACAAGTAGACATCAATGAAGGGAAGGCTGGTGCCGAAATCATCCAGGACCATGGGGTCAGTGTGCTGCAGGGTCCTCTTGAAGTTCTCCACGAGCTCACTGAAACTTTTGTAGTCAGCATTTTTCTAGAGAGGATAGCATAAAGAGGGCAGTGAAGAGGAAGGCACAGGGATCCTTCACAAGGGGCCCAGGCATAGGCCTGACCCCAGCCCCAGGAGAGACCCTGTGCCGAATCACAGCTTCAGCTGGACTTGGAGGGCCAAGTCTCAGCCCCCTGACCGCAGCAGCCTCGTGAGCCACCATCACTGACATGAGGACAGGTGACACAGAAAGGAACAAGTGAGAGCCTAAGCATGGCTCGGCGTGGTCTCACCCCACCCTGCACAAACTCAGGCACAGTCAAGACAAGCAGATGACTCCAGCTCAGAGAAGGGGCTCAGGAGGGATGCACTGGCTGCATGGGGGAGGGGAGAGGGAACAGGGGTTCAGGACCCAGCAGAGCACTCAGTGCCCGGCCTGAGGAGGTCAGAGAGCTTAGGCTGAAAAAAGAAGGCTTGCCCCCAGGCTTTCACAGGCATATCCCTCTTGACGGAAGATCTCCAGCCTGCTGTGCTCATCCTTGTTCCACCTGAGAAAAACCGGAGTTGAGGAGCACCTGTCAGGACCTCCATGGCCTTGCCCAACGCAGTGGATGGGCCCCCTATGGCTGCCCAGCGGCCAGGGGGCCTCTGTAACAAGAGCATTCCAGACAGAGGGCCTGGCAGTGGAGTTGTGCCCAGGAAGAAGGGAGAAACGATATCTATAGTCCTCAACTCCCTAAGAGGTCCAGAGAGATACAAAAATACAGAGAATAAAGCCCAGCTGTGGAAAACACAGGGCATCAGAACCTGCCCTCCCTAAGACCAGAGAGGGCTGACAGCACCTGCTGCCTGCATGGGCCCCAAGGCCCCCTTTGTCCATGGGCCTGCCCCCCCCTCAGCCTGGCGACAGCCTACCTGCATCTGCATCAGCCTGCTGACCTCTTCCTGCTGCCGCCTCAGAATCACCTGCTTCTCTCCCATGAGCGCCATGTGCCTCTCAGCCATCAGGTCCAGCTTGAACTTCTTAAAGGAGGCCTAGAGAGGGGGGAGAGAGGGAGAAGATACAGGCTCTTCTTCCCTAGACTCGTGTGGCTCCTCAGCAGGGGTGACACCATACAGGGCCGGCCCCTAACTCAAGCTGCCGTCCACAGCTGCAAGGACTCCTCAGGCCCCTGTCCTGCTGACCACCAGCACGAGGCAGGGAGATGCCCTGGCCAGGGAGAAGAGCAGGGCTGGGCAAGGGAGGGCCCACGGAACCCCCTCCCCACGCACCCCCACCCCGGAGATGGGGGCCTGTGGCTCTGCCTGCCACGTGAGCGCCAACCCGGCCACCCTGATGAGCGCAGCCTCACCTCAGTGTGAATGATCATCACACCCACGAACATACTGAGGAAGATGAAGGTGGCAAGCAAGATGAAGATGATGGTGAACGTCCGGCTGAGAGCCAAGTTGCGATTGTCCAACTGCTCCTGCAGGTCTGTCCAGCCATCGACCTGCATGGGCAAGGCATGGTGTGCCGAGTGCCAAGGCCCCACGGGGAAGGCCTCCCCATTCCCTGGGCTACAGCAGCCCTGGCCCCACTGAGGATGCGGCTGGCTCTGCCTTCACATCAGCCCCACACCACCACCCCCAGCCAATGACCCTGGTCTATGCATGGTGGCTGGGGACGCAAGGCTCCACGGGGTACAGACACTACTAGCCAGGGTGCCCTGGGGGCTCTTTTCCCAAAGGCCTTCCATCCTTCCAGGAAATACACTGCCTCTCTACAAGGCCCTCCTATGCAAAGACCCCAGAGTCTACCCTTCTGGACTTGGGCACTGCAGACCGATTTTGGGTGGAGTTGTGACAGCCTAGTCCCAGAAATGCTACGTGACATGGCTTTCATTTCTAAAGTAAACTTGATCCAAATGAATTATCTTTTGAGAACTCCTTGAAAGTTTTTACGACCCTGTGGGTCAAATGGGAATGCTTTAGGGAGACACAAGATCAGAGAGAGGAATGGACCCCTGGCCAGGGCCCCAGCATCTGCTTAGCTCTGGAAGGCCAGCCCAGCTAAGTACCTGAACATGAGGACGATCCCATGTGAGGCCCAAGCTGTCCACACACCCACACCAGCTGGCACCCCCTTCCTAAGGCCACTGCCCCAACCCCTGTTCCCTCAGTACCGTGGCCAAGCTGAAGAGAGTGAAGAAGGCCACAGCCAGGTTCCCCCAGTTATTCAGGTCACCCCTGTCTGGAGTTCCAAATAGGCAGAAGCCCAAGATAGCGAAGATGAACATGAGGACGAAGAACAGGATGAGCACGGAGGCCACGATGTAGGCTGTCTGCCCCACGGCAGTGATGAGGGTCTGCAAGGCAGAGGCACGGGGGCTAGGCCAGGCTGCCAGGCTGAGTGGAGCTCAGCGGACAGGTCCAGTCTGCCCAGACCCCAGCTGGTCCCAGCATCCAGTGCCAGGCCCCATAAAGGGATGGATGGATAGATGGATGGATGGATAGATGGGTGAATGGATGGATGGACAGACGGATGGGTAGGTGGATGGATGGATGGATGGATGGATGGATGGATGGATGGATGGGTGGATGGATGGATGGATGGGTAGATGGGTGGATGGATGAATGGATGGGTGGATGGGTGGTTAGGTGGGTGGGTGGATGGGTGGGTGGATGGATGGGTGGGTGGGTGGATAGATGGACAGGTGGTGGATGGATGGATGAACAGACAGACGGGTGGGTGGATGGATGGATCGATGGATGGGTGGATGGATGGATGGATGGGTGAGTAGGTGGGTGGGTAGGGGGATGGGTGGGTGGATGGGCAGATGGATGGGTGGGTGGATGGGTAGATGGATGGGTGGGTAGATGGATGGGTGGGTGGGTGGGTGGATGGATGGATAGATGGACAGGTGGATGAATGGGAACTGTACCCAGACTGAGGGCTGGACCAATCCAGTAGTTTTGAGCAGTATCTGACCTCTGCCCTCAGTCCCCCATGGGGAGATGGTCCTCAGGCCTGGGTGTCTCCCCATCAGCACCACTAGCAACTCCACTTGAGTCCCAGCCTGCCTCTGTGGTCATCCCAAGTTGTCCCACTCTGCCTCTCAGTTAAGAGCCAGCCCTGTATGCTCTGCCAAGCACAGAAGGAATAGGGGAGCTACCCTGGGAGTGGGAATGATGAAGGCTCAGAGGGATATTGCTTCCTGTTCTTTCTGGGTCCTACTCCACAGACAGGTCTCCATCCCATGACCTCAGTCTTCCTCTAGAAAGTGCTCATATGTCTTGCCTCCCACTGTGTTCACCACTCCTGGGGAGCACAGCATATGGCTCTTCGTCATTCATTCTCCACGCCCCAGTCTTGCATACACTTGGTGCTCAAGACATGGTCACTTACCTAGATGCTGCCCCAGACATTATTTCAAGGCAAGTGGGCATTATCACTTGTCATGTTTTGAGATGAGGAAGCAAAGGCTCAGAAAAGCAAAAATCCTTGGCCAATACAGCAGCAGAGCTAGGACCAACTCCCAAGCCCTTTGCTGTGTAGCTCTTCACCTACCAAGGCCCCCCCTTGCAGGTCAAGAAGCTGTTTACTGGCTTCACACTAGGAATGGAGGCACTTGAGAGAGCTGCGCCCCGGGACAGTGAAGCGTTAGTCTAGGGTAACTTGGGAAGCAGAAAGACAAGGGGAGAGCCCTGGCGCTGCCTTCCACATGGACTGGCTGAATAGCTGCCTGCAGAGGGGAACACATCCCTCTACTTGGGGGAAGAAAATCAGTGTCTGGGATTAATTCCAGAGGCGAGATGTACAAAACTGCCTCCCTCCCTGTGAGACAGAGACAGAGCTTCTTCCCCAAGAACTACTTAAAAAGGGAAGAGACAAGATCTCGTGAGAAATGCTGCCCTGGGATGTAGTCCACAGAAGGGGCCTGCCCAAGCCCAGATGTGTGGAGAGCGAGGTGCTCCAGGGAGGAGGAGACGAGCACCGGGAGGCTGTCACCAACCCCCAGCCTCTTTGTCCCTTAACTCCTTCATCCCCATTGACCTCTACACCACTTTCGGCTCCTGCTCCCTTGGTGCCCAACACCTGCAAAAAGTAGCCATGCTCCCAACTGTCTGACTGTCCCTCAGTCTGACATGCCTATCACCCAGCATCCACCTCCCAGGGACCTCTCGTCTTTTCTGTCCACCTGCCTTACCACCATCCCTACCAGCCACAGACTCCAGTGCCTGGCACCTCTGATGCTCCCTTCCCCCGCTTCTAGGACACATTATAGGGTCTATTTCTAGCCTACAAATAAGGGGAGCCACTCTCAGGTTTGAAAGGAAGGCTGCCGTGATTTGAGGTACCCTTTGAAGACTCTCCCCAGCAAGTGCTCACCATCACTTGACGTCAGGGAAATACAAATCAAAACTACAATGAGATACCACCTCACGCCAGTCAGAATGGCTAAAATTAACCAGTCAAGAAACGACAGGTGTTGGTGAGGATGCGGAGAAAGGGGAACCCTCCTACACTGTTGGTGGGAATGCAAGCTGGCGCAACCACTCTGGAAAACAGCATGGAGGTTCCTCAGAAAGTTGAAAATAGAGCTACCCTATGACCCAGCAATTGCACTACTGGGTATTTACTCTAAAGATACAAACGTAGTGATCTGAAGGGGCATGTGCACCTGAATGTTTATAGCAGCAATGTCCACAATAGCCAAACTACGGAAAGAGCCTAGATGTCCATCAACAGGTGAATGGATAAAGAAGAGGTGATATATATATATATATATATATATATATATATATATATATATAATGGAATACTATGCAGCCACCAAAAGAAATGAAATCTTGTCATTTGCAATGACGTGGATGGAACTTGAGTATATTACACTAAGTGAAATAAGTCAATCAGAGAAAGACAATTATCATATGATCTCCTTGATATGAGGAATTTGAGAAACAAGATATAGGATCATAGGGGGAGGGGAAAAGTGAAATGAGTCAAAACCAGAGAGGGAGACAAACCAAAAGAGACCAAAAGAGACTTTTAATCTCAGAAAATAAACTGAGGGTTGCTGGAGGGGAGCAGGGTGGGAGGGATGGGCTGGCTGCATGACGGACATTGGAAGGGTATGTGTTATGGTGAGTGCTGTGAATTATGTAAGACTGATGAGTCACAGACCTGTACACCTGAAGCAAATAATACACTCTATGTTAATTGAAAAATTAAAATTTAAAAAAAAAATTCTCCCCCAGCTGGTGGGGGGAGCATTTTTGCCCCAGGGCTCTCTAAGGAGTGTGGGAAGCCAGTGCAGGAATCCTGACAAAGTTGGGTGGTGATGGAGAAAAGATGAGGACTGGTCATGAACTACGTAGCAGGTCACGCAACAGGACTTTGAGACAGAGGCGTCAATGCTGACACTCAAATTTACAACCTGGCTGTTATGTAAAGACACAACACAGAAGGATGGGCCAGGGTCTGGGGATGTGGGGGTGGGGGAAAGCGATGACATACAGCTCAGATGGCCTGGGTTTGAGGAGCACGAGAGACGTCCAGGAGGCCATGCGTCTGAAGGTCAGAGAGAAGCATGGGCAGGTGATGATCCCTGAAACGTAGGAAAGATCACCCAAGAGGATATGCAGAGTGGGGTGCAGGTGAGAAGAACGTGGGGTACAGTCTTGAGAAAACAGCATGCACCCAAAATGTTAAGCTCAAGAGGCTGGAGGAACCCCAAGAAAGGGCAGTGACGGGGTGCCAGTGGGACTGGCCAGGGGACCTGGTGACGAGGAGGTTGCTGACTACCTCAGAGAGGCTAGTTCCTATGGAGGGAAGAAGCCAGGGTACAAATGACAAGTAAGGAAGTGGGGAGTAGGTGTTACGCCCCCCTCTCTCCAGAAGTCTCACCATGAAGAAGAAGGCAGGAGTCCTGTTTGGGAGGGGCTCCAGGGGCCAAGTGACCACATGAGAGCATACAATGAATGAACGGGGGTCTGTGCCAAGGGGAACTCTTCAATGCAGTCTTCGTCTTGTCCCCCAAGCCTGGGGCTGCTAAGTGTAGGGCCCAGGTTCCAGACAGACGCCCGGCTGGGCAATCTCTCAGCAAAACAGGCTAACACATACCCAAGCTGGTCAAATGCAGCCAAGGCCGCCCTTTCCTGGAGAAGCACGGACACAGGGCACAGAGCCACGGCAAACATACTGTGCCTGGGATGGATGCTTCAGGGCGGGCTGGGTCAGCTATGAAACCTTCCAAGCCAAACAAAGACTGGTCACCCCATGACTTCTAGCAGGAGCCCCATTCCTGGAGCAGCTTAAACAAAGTAAGGCTACTATTTCCGTCAGGAGAAGCAGCAGATTTTTAGCTGTATGGGGAAAGCACACAATAGGAATTGAGTGGCCCATGCCACCAAGGTGCCGGAGACTCTTGGGAATGCAGCTCGAAGGGCCTGTACCGTAAGCAAGTCTGTCCCTTTGGTAGCATGGGAGAAAGGAAAAGTTAGCGTGGCCTCTGGAGTCAGCCACACCTTTCAAATCTCGGCTGTGATATTTAACTGCTGCGTGACCGTGGGTCTTGATTTCTTCACCTGTGAAACAGAGCTAAGGACACTCTTCCGCAGTTGTTTTAGAATGAAATGAGGTAACATGGGTGAGGAGCGACCTGCCCTACAGTAGGGCTCCATAACTGGATGGTCGGGGGAGACGGATTATTTCCTCGGGGGCTGGTGGGCAGACAGGCCCCATGGCCGGCACCTCCAGCCCCCAGCAGCCCCAGGTCACTCACCCGGATGCCACGGCTGTAGGTGATGAGCTTGAGGATGCGCAGGGACTGCATGCCGTCAGCAATGTTGAGGTAGGGGTAGTGCTTGCCCTTGAATCTGTGCAGCCCATAGGGGATGAAGATAGTGACGATAATGATGACATCCAGCAGGTTGTAGCCGTCCTTCCAGTAGTTGATGGGGTCCACATAGAGCTTCATGCAGAACTCAGAGCTATAGATGGACACAAAGATCAGCTCGGAGACCTGCGGGGGGGGGGTGCCGAAGATCAGAGGGTCAGGCCAAGCGGCAGAGCCCCATCGTCCCTCGCTCTCCCTGCAGGAGGGGCCCAACCGGCTGTGTGCATCTCAGCAGGCGGAGGGTACGCCTAGTCAACCACGTGACAGAGAAACCCAGGCAGAGCTGCAGGCACACAGCAGACACACGGTGGGCCCTATTCTCTTCCCGTTCTGCAGCTTCCCTCCCTGCAGCCCGAAACTGGGGCTAGGTCACACCCAGGGGGCTTGAGAACGACAGACTGACTGGAAGTAAGTCTAAGTCAACTGGGCATGTGAGGTAACCTGAATGTAAGCTTTCCCAAAGAAAAGATCCCAAGAGTTTCTGGCCAACCTGAATTTCCAAACTTTTAGGAAAAGAGATGAAATACTCAAATATCTATTAATATTTACCCATTCATCACAAATACTGAAAATCAGTTAATTGTTTTAGAACAGTTAGAACAGCAGAATATTCTGCTTTTTTCCCACTTCTATACTTTATGAAATAACCTTATTCAAATTCTTCTCGTGCATCTACAACCCCAGTGGCTTTGATTTTACCAAAAGGTACTTCCTGAGTGATCTTTTTCCTTATTATCAAAACACAACAACGAATTAGACAGAAAATATTCAGTAGAGGGAGACAGAAATGAAGGCTCAAACAAATACGGAAATAATATGACCCCAGGTGGGAAGGAAGGAGAGTGAAGGAAACAGCCAAAGGAGATGAAAGGGCTGGTTGGGTTGGGGAGGGAGAGTTGTGGCAGCTATTTTAGAAAAGGTGGTGAGTGGAGGCCTTGGAAAGGAGCCATGCTAAAATCTGGGACAAAGTTCCCAAACAGCAAGTACAAGGGCCTTCAGGTGAGAAAGGGTTTGCTCAAAGAACAGCAAGATCCACGTGGCTAGAACAGAAAGGGGTGAGGAGGGTGGGAGATGCCACCGAAGGGGCAGGCCACAGAGGGTAGGCCTGGTGAGAGCTTTGAATTTTAACCTCCACCTTGGAGGATTCTGAGCAAGGGAGTGATAATTTATGTTTTTAAGAGATCTCCATGGAAAAGTGACTAGTGCGGAGCTGATGAGAAGGGTGAGTGGGGTGGGGGGTGCTTAGGGAGGAAGAATCAGAGAACAGGAGAATGATTTCTCCCAGTTACCCAGCTAGAGGGGAGGTTAGACCGGACTGGACTGGGGATGGTGTGGCATCAAAGGGAAGAGGGGAAAGCCTGTCTTTTGTAGGCTGCCAAGTCAGGACTTGCTGCTGGAGTTCAGAGTGCACAGGGAAGACAGGAGGCCAGGGAAGATTCTAGGGCTTGAGACAGAGCAACTGGGTCAGCAGTGATGCTTTCCCTGGGATGAGTTTGGGATGCACTGAAATGGGCTGGAGAGAGTTTCTGGAGAGAAACAGGAAGGCTTTTGAGATAGAGCACCTTTTAAATATACGTCAGATGCTGCCACTGGAAGATGTAACTGAGGCCACAACTATCCATTCCGATAATATTAGGGCAGTTGGGATTTTTATTTGTCCTGCCTACTTATGTTTGTGGCCCCCTAACTGGCAACTATTTATATACATTGTTATTTTTTTAACTACTACTTAATATTTAAGATACATAAAAAGACATAAAGAATATAATGAACAATCACACACTACCACCCAGCTTAAGAAATAAAATATTATTACCACTGCAGGCAGCCTCCTGTGTAGCCCTCAGGGACCATATGTATCCCCAAAAGTACATGGCATTCTTTTGCATTTTTTTAGACATCACAACAAACAGCATAATGTTACACTGAAGTGCTCTTGGCAATTTGTTGAGTTTTTTCCATTTAAAATTATGTTGGAACACCTGAGTGTCTCAGTCAGTTAAGCATCTGACTCTTGATTTGAGCTCAGGTCATGATCTTAGAGTTGTGAGATCAAGGACCCCCCCCCATACACACATGCACTCACTCTCTCTTGCACAAGCAAGGAGAAGGAGCAACAGGCCACCACACTGAGCAGGAAGCCTGACACGGGACTCAATCCCAGGACCCTGGGATCACGACCTGAGCCAAAGGCAGACACTTAAATGACTCAGCCACTCAAGTGCCCTAAAATGGATAAATCTCTCTAAAAATAAATAACATTAGGAGATTCATCTATGTTGATATGTGTAAAACTAGTTTACGCAAAACCTAGTGGTTTTACTACTATGTAGCAATACCACTCATGAAAATACTGTATTTATCTAGTTACCCACTGGGGATATTTGGCTTGTTGGTAAATTTTACTATTGCAACAGCACAACAGTACAAAAAGGGTGAGTAATCGGTATATATCACATATATATTTACACATAACCATGTGTAAAGCTTCCCTTGGGTACAGACCCAGGAGTGGAATTAAGGAGTTGTAAGATAAGAGCACCTTCAACTTGACTGCATGGTGAGAAGTGTTTTCTGTAGTTATTGTACCCATTTAATCCCACAATGTTCCTACTGCTTCACGTGCTTAACAATGATTCCCACTGTGGAACTTCTCCATTTTTGTCAGTCTGATGAATATGCAATGGTATCTTTTTATGTAATTTCTATAATTAATGAAGCTGGACATCTTTTTATACACTTAATTGTAAACTGCCTGTTTCTTATCTTTTGCCAAATTCTCAGCTGGATTGTTTTGTTTTTTTCTTAGTGGTCTGCAAAAGAATGAATTTTTCCAGATATTTTGAATCCTGATTCTTTACCTGTTAGATGTGTTGCAAATATCTTCTCCTCCACTGACTTTTATTTTCACATTTTCAATGATCTTTTGATGAACAGAAGTTTAAAATCTTAATGGAATCAAAGGAACTAAACTGTTTTTTCATGACCTACGGAGTTTGTTTTTCATGACTTACAGAGTTTGTATTTTAAGAAACCATCCCCTCCTAAAAAAAAAAAAAAAAAAAAGAAACCATCCCCTCCTGAGATTTTGTATTCTATATTTTCTCTAAACATTTTGAAGTGTCACTTTTCAGGTTGGGTCTTTAACCCAGTCGTGTCTGCCATGAAGCAGAGATCCAGTAATATGCTCTCTCCATACCTACGACCAATGGTCCCAGTATTGTTTCCTGCAGAAGGTGCCCTTTTGGCACCAGCCCACAGCGCCCCCTGACAGGTGCAGGGTCTCTGTCCAGACCAGGATCTGTTTCCCTCTTGCCTGTTGCCCTGGCCTCTACCCTGCCTTCATTACGAAAGCCCTACAGTCTGCTTATCTGGTTAAGTCTAGCCTTCTCTCCCCTTTAAACTTTCAAAGTCATCTCGTTTGCTTTTTCTCTTTCATTCTTTTCCCTAAATTTTAGCATCAGCTAAACCTTCACATATTTGAATTATTTTCTCCTAAAAGATCACACAAATCTGGGGCATCAGGAGGGCTCAGTTGGTTAAGTGTCTGCCTTTACTTCAAGTCATGATCCTGGTGTCTTGGGATCAAGCCCCATGCTGGGATCCCTGCTCAGCGGGGAGTCTGCTTCTCCCTCTGTCCTTCTGCCTTCTTGTGCTCTTGCTTGCTGTCTTTCCCTCAAATAAATAAAATCTTTTTTAAAAAAATCACACATCTTTTTTTTGATTTATTAGATTTTATTAAGTCTTTTGTCAAAGTACTTTTCATATTCCATTAGAAGAGCTGTTTTATAACTGATATATTAAATGTAATTAATTTTATTTATTAATCATATAACCAGCAAACTTGCTGGGCTTTATAATAACTTTATTAATTAGTATTAACTTTATTAGTTAACAATTTTTTTCAGATTCTTTTGGGGGTTCTGTGCAGAAATGACATTATTTTTCTGAACTTTGAAAGAGAATACTGCTAAAGTTTCATCACTATGTGTTAATTTTGATACAAGTTTTACATAGATACCCTTAATTGGGTTAAAAAGAAATCCTTTCTATTCCTAGTTTGCTAAGCTTTTATCTCCCTGTTTTTTAGATTTTTAAAAATTTATTTATTAGAGAGTGCATGAGTGGGGAAAAGGGGCAGAGGGAGAAGTAGACTCCTGCTGAACTGGGGGCCCCACATGGGGCTCCATCCCAGGACCCTAAGATCATGATCTGAGCTAAAGGCATATCCTTAACCAACTGAGCCACCCAGGTGCCCTGCTAAGTTTTTATCTTAAAGGATATTCATGATATATATTTTTTCCTGCATCTCTTGAAACTATCTGATGGGCTTTTTTTTTCTCCTTTAATATTTTACGCTGGTTAATAAAATATGTGGATTTTTCTAATACTTGAATTTCTGAAAAACTTGGCAATGATATATATATATACTCTTTTTCTTCCATTTTCTAATTCAGTTTCTTAATTTTCTCTTTGGGATTTTTGTGTTAATGTTCATATAATTTGGTATCATTTTTCTTTCTCATATTATCCTTGTCTAGTTTGGCATGGAAGTTATACTAACCTCACAAGATGAACTGTCTGTGGGCAAGGCAGATATACTCATTTATCTAATCACTGTATATGTTTAGAATGGTATCTTCCATGAAGGTAAAACTAGCTAGTCTGGGTTAGTTCGTAGGTTTCGGGGGTAAAGTTTTGGGTTTTTGTTTTGTTTTAAAGAATTTATTTATTTATTTGACAGACAGAGATCACAAGTAGGCAGAGAGGCAGGCAGAGAGAGAGAGGAGGAAGCAGGCTCCCTGCTGAGCAGAGAGCCCGATGCGGGGCTCGATCCCAGGACCCTGGGATCATGACCTGAGCCAAAGGCAGAGGCTTTAACCCACTGAGCCACCCAGGCGCCCTCGGGGGTAAAGTTTTAACTACTAATTCAATGTTTTATAGCCATTAAAGAAAATATAAGGACATACAAAGTTTATTTCAAGTTTTTGCTTTTTTATTGAAAATCAGTTTTGTAAATTTTTTCTAGAATATCTTATTTCAGCTAGGTTTTCAAATTCATTAGCATAAAATTATTAGATTACTGACATCTACTGTATCTGTAATTTTCCTTTTAAATACCTGACATGAGGGGCACCTGGGGGCTCCATCAATCAGGCGTCTCCCTTTGGCTCAGGTCATGATCCCAGAGTTCTGAAATCAAGCCCCAAATAGGGCTCCCTGCTCAGTGAAGAGCCTGCTTCTCCCTCTGCCTGCTGTCCCCCTGTTTATACTCTTGTTTTCTTTCTCTATCAAATGGATAAATAAAAAATCTTAAAAAAAAAACCCAAACCCTAACATGATTCAGAGCTTCCATTTGTCTTGTCTCATGAACAAAGTTATTTCATAATTGTTTCCTAAGCTCTAACTGTGGCTTTGTTAATACTTTCTCTTGAATCTTTGCTTTCTATTTCATTAATTTTTGTCCCTACCTTTATTATTTCCTTTTTTCTATTTTCCTTTATTCTTCTATGTTTCCTTCCTTTTTCCTTCTTTTTGATTTTATTCTGTTCCTCTTTTCCAAAAGGTCAGCTCATTAATTTTCTAAATTGAGGTATAATTCATGTACCATAAAATTTGTCATTTTAAAATGTAAAATTCAGTGAGGAGGGGGTTAGTTTTGAGTATTTATAACATTTGTTTCTACTTATTGTAAGATATATACATAACATGAAAATTACCCTATTTAGCCATTTTTAGATATACAATTTTAGATATACAATCAATTCAGTGGAATTAAGTGCATTCACAATATTGTGCAACCATCACTACCACCTATTTCCAGAACTATTTCATCCTCCCAAACAGAAGCTCTGAACCCAACAAACAGTAACCTCACATTCTCCTCTCCCCACACCCAGAAAACTCAATTCTACTTCCTGTCTGTATGAATTTTCCTCTTCTAACTACTTTATGCAGATAAAGCCATACAATATTTGCCCTTTTATACCTGGTTTATTTCACTTGGCATAATGTGTTCAAGGTTTATCCACATTGTAGTGTGTATCACAATTTCATTCTTTTTAAAGGCTGAATAATATTCCATTTTACATATAGACACATTTTCTTTATCCATTCATCAGCCAATGGACACATGATTTGCTTCCACCTTTTGGCTACTGCGAACAATGGTGCTGTGAACACTGGTGTACAAGAATATGTTTGAGTCTCTATTTCTGATTCTTTCGCGTATACACTTGGAAGTGGAATTGCTGGATCGTGTGGCAATTCTACATTTAACTTTTTGAGATGTGTTCTAGAGTGGCTCCGTAATTTTACATTCACACCAACAATGCACAAGAGTTCTAATTTCTTCACATCCACAGCACCAACACTTGTTCTCCATTTCACAGTTTTTGTTTTTATAATGACTGTAATAATTAGGATGCAGAGTTGTATATTATTGTGAGTTTGATTTGCATTTCTCATTCTAATGACTAGTGATTTTGAACATCTTTTAATGTGCTTATTGGTTGTTTGCTTATCTTCTTTGGAGAAATGTCTACTCAAGTCCTTTGGGTATTTTTTAATTGGGTTATTTTGTTGTTGATGTTATTGTTGAGTTGTGGGAGCTCTTTGTATAGTCTGCATATTAACTATCAGATTCATGATGTGCAAATATTTTCTTCCTTTCTGTGGCTTATCTTTTCACTCTCATGATAGTTCCCTAAGACTCACAAATGTTTTCATTTAATGAGATCTAGTTAATCTGCTTTTCCCTTTTGTTGCCTGTGCTTTTGGTGTCATACATAAGAATCTATTGCTGAGGTCAAGGTCATGAACATTTACCCCTGTGTTTTCTTCTAAGAATTCTAGCTTTTATATTTAGGATGTTGATCCATTGTGAGTTAATTTTTGAATACAGTGTAAGGTGGGCATCTGAGTTATTCTCTGCGTGTAGATATCAAGTTATCCTAGAACCATATGATGAAAAGACTTCTTGCCCCAACTAAATGGTCTTACATTCTCGTTGAAAATCAATTAGCCATACTTAATTTGGTTTTATCCCTAGAATTTCAATTATATTCTTTGTCTATGTCTATCCTTATGTCAGTACCACAGTTTTTATTACAATATCTCTGTAGTAAGTTCTGAAGTCAGAAAGTACAAGTCTTCCAAGTCTTTTCTTCACATTCAATATTGTTTTGGCTACTCAAGGCCCTTTGCACATCCACATGAATTTGAGAATCTATTTTTTAGTTTCTTTTTTTATTTTGGGTTTTTTTAAAGATTTTATTTATTTGACAGAGAGAGACACAGTGAGAGAGGGAACACAAACAAGGGGTGTGAGAGAGGGAGAAGCAGGCTTCCTGCCAAGCAGGGAGCCTGACACGGGGGCTCAATCCCAGGACCCTGAGATCATACCCTGAGCTCAAGGCAGACATTTAATGACTGTGCCACCCAGGCACCCCAGTTTCTTTTTTTAAAAAAAAGAAAAAATTTTCTCTAAATTTGGATAGGGATTGCAATGAATTCTAGATCACTCTGGGTAGTCTTTGTAACAAGTCTTTTTTTTTTTTTTTTTTTTTTTTTTTTTAAGATTCTCTCTTCTTATTTGAGACCAAGACCGAGATACAAGCAGGGGTAGGGCCAGAGGGACAAGCAGACTCCTTATTGAATGCAGAGCCTGATGCAGAGTCCAATCCCAAGACCCCGATATCATAATCTGAGCTAAAGTCAGTCACTTAATCAACTGAGCCAGCAAGGCACCCCTGTAACAAGTCTTAACAGGTATTCTAATCCATGAATTCTAATCCAGGATGTCTTTCCATTAATGTAGGTCTTATTTCTTTCACCAATGTTCTATAGTTTTCAGGACACCCATTTCTCATCTCCTTGGTGAAATCTAGTCCTTGGCATTTTATTGTTTTGGATGCTTTTGTAAGTCAAATTTTCTTAAGTTCCTTTTCAGATTGTTCATTGCTAGTATACAGAAATATGTCTGATTTTTGTTGTTGATCTTGTGTCAAAAACTTTGCTCAATTTGTTTAATAGTCCTCATAGTTGTGTGAGTGTGTGTGTATTATTTGGGATTCTCTATACATAACATCAAGTCACATGCAAACAAAGATAATCTCAATTTTTCCTTTCCAATATGAATGCCATTTTTTTTGCCTGCTTAATTGCTCTGGCTAAGGCTTCCAGCATAATTTTTAAAAATGGTAAAAGCAGGCATCTTTGTCTTTTTCCTGATCTTAGTTAGATTAGAAAGATTTCCAGTCTTTCACCCCTGAGCATGATGTTAACTGGATTTTTTCATAAATGTCCATTATCAGGTTAAGGAATTTCCCTTCTACTTCTAGTTTGCTTTGTTTTGTTGTTTGTTTTTAAATCATTAAAGGGTATTGGATTTTGTCAAATCCTTTTTTAGCAAGAACTGATACAAACTTGGATTTTATTTTTTCCTTCATTCTACTGGTATATTATATTGACTGACTTTCATATGTTGAAGGCATTCCAGGGATAAATCAAGTAATGAATCATGGTGTCATGATCATGATGTCTAATCCTTTAAAATAGGCTACTGGATTCAGTTACTATCTCCATGAGGATTTTGCATCTATATTCATAAGGAATATCCGTCTGTAGTTTTCTTTTCCTGTGATGTCTTTTTCTGGCTTTGGGGTCAGGGTAATGCTGGACTGATGTAATTAATTTGAAAGTGTCCCATCCTCTTCTATTTTTTGGAAGTTTGAGAAGCATTGGTGTTTGTTCTTCTTTAAATGCAGAGGGAAGGGGATCCTGAGTGGTTTAGTTGGTTAAGCATTTGCCTTTAGCTCAGGTCATAATTCCAGGGGCCTGGGATTGGGCCCCGAGTTGGGCTCCCTGCTCATCAGCAAGTCTGCTTCTCCCTCTCCCTCTCCCCTTCCCCTGCCTGTGCTCTCTCTTACACACACACACACACACACACATACATACACACATATACATACATACATACATAAATGCAGGAGCAAATTAACTAGTGAAGCCATCTGGTCCTGGGCATTTCTTTATTGGGAGGTTTTTGCTTAGTGATTTAACATCTTTACTTATTATAGGACTGTTCTAATATGTCAGTTTCCTATTTTTTCCTTAAGTCGGTTTTGCAGTTAGTAAGTTTCTAGGAATTTGTCCATTTCATCTAGGTTGTCTAATTTGTTGGCAGCCTATTGTTTATAGTGTTCTCTTATAACCCTTTTTATTTCTCTGAGGTCAGTAGGAATGTCTCAACATTCATTTCTACTATTAGTAGAGTCTTCACTTATCTTCTTCAATCTAGTTAAAGTTGTCGATTTTGTCAATCTTTTCCAAAAAATGAAATTTTGAATTTGTTGATTTTGTCACTTGTCTTTTTATCTCATTCTAATCTTTTTTTTACTTTCTTCTTTCTGCTAGCTTTCAGTTTGGTTTACCCTTCTTTTTCTAGTTCCTTAAGGTCTAAAGTTAGGTTATTAAACTAAGATCTTTTATCTTTCCTAATGCAGGCATCTGCAGGTATGTATTTCCCTCTGAGCACTGCTTCTGCTGCATCCTGTAAGTTTTATTATTTTTTTTAATGGAAGTATATTGACATACAATATTAGTTTCAGGTGTAGAACAGTGATTTGATGTTTATGTACATTATGAAATGTTCACCACAGTAAGTGTTGTTACCAGGTGTCACCATACAAACTTATTACAATATTATTGACTATATTCCTTATGTGTTAAGTTGTGTATTCATTTTCTTTTTTAAAATTTTTTAAAAAGATTTTATTTATGACAGAGAGAGAGAGATCACAAGTAGGCAGAGAGGCAGCCTCGGCGGGGGGCGGTAGGGAGGGAAGCAGGCTCCCTGCTGAGCAGAGAGCCAGATGCAGGGTTCAATCCCAGGACCCTGAGATCATGACCTAAACTGAAGGCAGAGGCTTAACCCAATGAACAACCCAGGCGCCCCTGTGTGTCCATTTTCATTTACCTTAAAGTACTTTCTAATCTCCCTTGTGATTTCTTCCTTGACCTGTTGGTTATTTAAGAGTATTTCCATATATTTGAAAAATTTCCAGTTTTCCTGTTATTGATTTCCAGTTTCATTCCACTGTTGTCAGAAAAAATACTCTGCATGATTTCAATATTTTAAAATTTATTGTATCTTGCTTTATAGCACAACATATGGTCTATCCCAGAGAATGCTTCATGTGCATTTGAGAAAAATCACTGTGTTTTCTTGGTGAATTGACCTTTCTGTTAATATATAATGCCCTTGTCTCCTATAACAGTTTTTGCCTTAATATCTATTTTGTCTGATTTGGGTACAGCCAACCTAACTCTCTTTTCATTTCTACTTGCATGTTATATATTTCTCCATTCTTTTACTTTCAACCTATTTGTATTTTTGGATCTCAAATAAATTCTTTGTAGACAGCATATATTTGAATTTTTTTAAAGATTTTTTAAAATTTATTTATTTGACAGAGAGACAGCAAGAGAGGGAACACCAGCGGGGGAGTGGGAGAGGGAGAAGCAGGCTCCCCACTGAGCAGGGAGCCCAATGTGGGACCCAATCCCAGGACCCTGGGATCATGACCTGAGCCAAAGGCAGACATTTAATGACTGAGCCACCCAGGTGTCCCAATATTTGGATTTTGGGTTTTTTAAAAGATTTTATTTATTTGACAGAGAGAGACACAGTGAGGTATTTAAAAAAATACCATTATTTAATGGGTTATTTAAAAATAACCCATTCTGTCTTAATTGGAGAGCTCAATTCCTCTATATTTAAAGTAATTACTAATAAAGAAGAAATACCTCTGCCATTTTGTAATGTTTTATATACGTCCCATTCTTTTTGTTCCTTAATTCCTCCATTATGACTTTCTTTTGTGCTTGATTCTTTCGTAGTGTACCACTTGGATTCTTTTCTCATTCTTCTGTATACTTTTTCATTGTGTTTTTCATGGTTACAATTAAGCTCTTAAACTTGTAACAATCTATTTTTAATTAATACAACCTTAGCTTCAATAGTATATAATAATTGTTTCCTTAGAGCTCTGTCCCCCCCCCTTAAAAAATCAGATTCTTCCCTTTCCTCAATTTGTTACTTTTTGTGGGTAGTGTTGTTTGTTTAGTGGCCTGGCTCAACAGTTTTTTGCAGGGTGCCTGACTGGCTCAGTTGGTACAGCATGTGACTCTTGATCTCAGGATCTCAGGATTCAAGCCCCATGTTGAATGCAGAGATTACTTAAAAATAAAATGTTAAAATTATTTTTTAAAACTGTATTCTTTGCCATGGGTGTGGTCTTTGAAGTGTCTTCCTTTAGTTAGTGCTTAAGGAGAGATTTTTTTAAATACCTCACGCAAAAAGAAAAAGAGGAAGGGAGGAAGGAACAGGAAAGGAAGAAAGAGAGAGAAAGAGGGAGACAGAGAAGGGAAGGAGGGAAACAAAGGATAAAACGTCTCTTAGTCTTTGCAGACGGCTCTGTGTTGGAGAACTCCTCCAATGCTTAGCCAAGTCATTTCTAACTCTACCTTAGCCTTCACTCCCTACTTGTTCTGAGCCTAAATATCAACCAGTGGTGAAAACTTGAGGTCTTCTTAGTTCTTTTCCAAACATATACCCTGTCCTGGGCATTTAGGGCTCTCTAAACTCTACCACATACATGGAAGTTTGTTAATGCCTTCATTTTCTGAAGACTCACTCTCCTGGACTTTCTTCAAGGCATTCAGCATGTCCTTTGTTTATGTCAACTGGTCTTTTGTTGTTGCTGCTGTTGTTGTTTTGCCCTAGATAGCGGTGAGTTTTTCATCTATCTCTCAATTTTAAGAAATGCTCTCTGCAGAGTCACCTTTCTGTGCTGAGAAAGTTCCAAGTCAGGCAAAACAAAGGCAATTGCCTTGCATCAGTCCTTCAGGCAGCCCTCAAACAGGTCAAAAGAGACAACGTAACTCTTTAAGAACAAAGTCTGTTCTATGGCTTCTGGAACCAAGGAGACCAGAATTCCACAATGAGAACTTAGGCTGCCATCTTCAGGGCCATCACCAGGAGGAGGAGGGGACTGGGTCAGGGACAAAATAAAATGTTGTAAAGTTTTATCTTTTGAAAGCGGACTCTCTCTTGGGTGCCTGGGTGGCACAGTTGGTTAAGCATCCGACTCTTGGTTTCAGCTCAGGTCATGATCTCAGTCATGAGATAGAGCCCTGTGACAAGTCCTGGGTTGGGCTCCATGCTCAGCAGGAAGTTTGCTTGGGATTCTCTCTTCTTCTGCCTCTACTCACCCCCCCACCCCCTGCACTTGCTTGCACTCTCTCTAAAATAAATAATCTTTGGGATGCCTGGGGCTCAGTCAGGTAAGCATCTGCCTTCAGCTGAGGTTATGATCCCATGATACAAGTCCTTTGTCAGACTCCTTGCTTGGGGAGCCTGCTTCTCCCTCTGCCTACTTCTCCCACTGCTTGTGCTCTCTCTCTCTCTCTGACAAATAAATAAAATCTTTTAAAAAATAATATTTTAAAAAGAATAAAAAGTAAAAGTTGACTTTCTTGATTCAATCTTCACTCATTTGCTATAAATCTTTGACTATTTTCCAGAGTTCTGACAGTTTTTGTCCCTTTTCAGGTACTTCTGTGGACAGATGGACCCTTAGAGTACCTACTCTACCATTTTCACTGACATCATTCATCTCTTTCATTTTTGAAGGATGGGTTTTCTGGATGCGGAAATTTTTTTTTCTTTCAGTACTTTGAATACAACATCCCACTACCTTCTGGCCACCATAGTTTCTGGTGACACATCAGCGTTAATTTTACTGAGGATACTCTGTATGTGATGAATCGTTCCTCCAATGATACTCTCAAGTTCTCTGACTTTCAACAGTCTGTTCATGATGTGTCTAGATGAATTTCTGAGTCTACTCTCAGAGTTTGCTGGTGTTTTTGGATGTGTAGATTAATGTTTTCCATTGAATTTGGGGAGTTTGGGGCCATTATTCCTTTACAATTTTTTTGCCCTTTCTCTCATCTCCTGGGATGCCTTGTTTATCTGATGAGGTTCCACATGTCTCTGATCATTTTCAGTCCTTCATTTTTCTTTTTCTTTTTTTTTAAGGTTTTATTTACTTATTTGACAGAGAGAGAGATAACAAGCAGGGGGAGTGGCAGGCAGAGGGAGAGGGAGACCCACGCTCCCACTGGGAGCCAGATGCAGGATTCAATCCCAGGACTCCAGGATCATGACCTGGGCTGAAGGCAGCCTCTTAACCGACTGAGCCACCCAGGCACCCCCTAGTCCATTTTTCTTTCTGTGCCTCACACTGGAGGATCTCAGTTGACCTATCTTTCTGTTTTTCAATTCCTTCCTCCACTAGCTCAAATCTGCTACTGAATTCCTTTAATGAATATTTCAATTATTGTACTTCTCAACTGAAGAATTTTTATTTGGCTCTTTTAAAAATTTCTCTCTTTACTCATATTCTCTATTTGTTGAGACATTCCTCTCATATTTTCCTTTGGATCTTTAGATAGGATTTTTTTTCATTAGTCCTTTGAACATACTTACAATCTCCAATTTAAAAACCTTTGTGTAGTAAGCCAAAGAGATGGGCTTCCTCGGGGACAGTTTCTATTGACTGTACTTTTATCTGCTTGTGTAGGGGCCTTACATTCTTGTTTCTTTGTATGTTTTGAGATTTTTGTTGTTGTTGTTGGAAAATGGACATTGTAAATTACATAAAAGTGGAACCTTAGAAATCAGATGACCCCCTCTCCCTAGAATTTTATTGTTGCCATTTTTTTAGAAGAAACTTTCCAGAAGTACTTCTGTAAAGTCTGTATTCTTTGTCATGTCTGGCTAAAGACCCACTCAGCTAACTTAATGGTCTGCTAGTGAATGGGCAGATATTTCTATAAATGCCTGGACACATTAACTCTCCCAGCCTTTGCCATGAGGTTCTGAGCGTTGCAGCAGACATTTAATAGTCCAGCAGTTTACATCTCTGCCTTAGCCTTCATTTCCTGCTTGCAGAGTCTCAAGATTTTCCAGAGGTGAGATTTCAGGGCCTTCTCAGGACTTTCCTGATACCTTCATTGAGATTCTCCAAAATGGCAATAATTACTTAGTTTCACAGTTGATCAACGGTTTTCATACATGTTATCCAATGACCTCGGCCACCCTGTGTACATTAATGACATCACTTTATGAATGTTGAAGCGCAACAATTTCGAGATTAAGTAACTTGCCAAAAACCCCGATTTCTCTAACACTGAAATCTGCACCCCTTCCACAGCACAGAATTTCCCCCAGGCTTGCAAACCGGGTTGCTACGGGAGGTATGTTATGTGACCCATATGGCCTTCTGCAGGGTAATCAAAGATTTAGATTTCTCAACTCAGCTCTTCCCCTGACTCCTATCAAGTGCCATACCTAACATGATGCTCTGCGGTCCATTACCAAATGCTGTGGAGTGCAATGCCACACTGACAGGTTCAGAGATGTGGTGCCAAGTGGACACTGGCGCATTTCATGCATTGACTAGGATCCTCCACCACCTACCTCCATGGCCTCATAACTGCACGCTGGGTTAATGTTGACCATTTTCACCACCAAGAAAGAAACTTGTTATTTACCATAAAAGACGACAGAGTACATTTTTATCCATTTTATTATACAACAGAACATACATATAGAACCACACAAACAAATATATAGCCTAATGGACTGTTACATGGCCCACACACTGTAACTACCAACCTAGGTCTAGAAATACAACTTTGTTCACCAGCTATCCCACAAGTCCTTCCACGTGTGCCATCCCAATTACAACTTCCTCCCTTTCCCCCAAATTAACCACTATCCTGATTTTCATAGTCATCACTTCTTGGATTTCTCTATAGATAGGAACACATGTATACATCCATGGAACTACTACTTTAGTCTTGCCTTTTAAAATCTGTTTAAATTTGGTGTCTTCTAAGTCTTCCATTCCTTTTTTTCCTTTCAATTTACCTATTGATGAATCCAGGCATTCTGACGGGTAGAACTTCCCAGTCTAGATTTTGCTACCTACATACTCATGATGCAGCTCAGCATGCTCCCCTGTCCTCTATGTTCCAGAAACAGGTAGATAGATCCAAAGACTAGACTGGATTCAGGTTTCATCTCTTTAGCAAGATCATAGCTTCTGTTCTTTCATAGCAAGCATATATCTGCTTGTCTCCCTTCTGATGATGGTAGCGGCTACTCATTCTCATTGCCTAGATCCATTTCTTCACTAGAGGCTGAAAATAGTGATACTCTAATTTTATCATTTCCTTTTTCACTTATTAACTAGGATATTTCTATAAAGAGAGTTCTCTCTTATTGACTGTATGGTTACTCAGTAATATGGTTCATATTAGGTCAATAATGCTTGATTCTTTCTCTTAATGTTTTAGAGATAAAAATTAGCTCCTTATTACCCTCCAAAAGTGACCAGTTAGTTTTTGGTATCATTATTAACTTATGGATTATTTGAGGCATTCCAATCCATTTTAATTATCATCCTTATCAAAGCTCAAAGTGTCCCATCTTCCGCTAGTAGCAGCCTCTTCAAGTTGTCTCCTGAGTCCTTTTGACACACCCCCCGTAATCTTTGACATCTTCCTTGCTAATATGACAAGATATTCCTTACTCCTCTGGTATGTTTTTTGCCTTGGCTTGTGGTCAATCATTTCTCTAAAAATCCCTAGTTTGTTTTCAGTGAGAAATGGCATTTCAAAATCACATGAATTGTGAGCACTATGGCTGTGTAACTTCTGGAGTGGTCAATGTTTAGGTCTTTCATGGTTAAGGATAAAATACTTTCGTCATTTATCCTGATATTTCCAACTTAATGTCAAATTGGAGGATTTTTACTTAGCATTGTCTGTATTACCTCTGTTTCTCCTTTCTTCCATGAGTATACTGATTCTCAAGAACAGAGAGGATAAGAGAATGAAACTGTCCCACATTTGCCCATCTACTTTATCCCATATGATACATACAACAGTCTCAAAATGATACTACTCTAATATATCTCCACTAATTTGACTCCTAAAAATGGTTTAAAATTTTCTGGGCATTAACTCTCCCCACTCTCCACCATGTTTGAGTCATACTGTATCTTCACCATCAGAGGACAGATTCATTCTATGGTGTATTCTCTCCTTGTTAGCCCACAATTAGGATTAATTCTACCAATAATTGTATTTAACGCTCATCACTCATCCTAACGTTGATGTGTCTCTAGTCATTTTGGTTGGCTTCAACTTACTCTTTACCATATTCTGACGGAAGGGCTCAAGGGAACATCACCACCCAAGGGTTTTCATGATTGATGACAGTTTATCTCTGTGTGCATTATACTTGAAATTTCATCAGTTTTAATGGATCTAGAACTCTTGGTTCATTTTCCTCCCTGAAGTATCTTAAATATGTTGCTTTTCTTTAGCATAAAGTGTTAGCAAAGTCTGCCAATACTTCCCCTTTCCTTAGCAGCCTCTTTGCCCAGATGCTCATAATTTCCTCTACCCTCCTTCATTTAGAGTCCAATAATTTTAGTAGAATGTTTCAGTGCTTGTTGTTCTAAATACATATTCTCAGGTGTGTAACGTGTGCTCTTTCAATATAGAACTTCAGTTCTTTGATTTAAGGTAACATTTCTTAGATTATAGGTTTCTGTTTGTTCCATCCCTTTACTTTGTTACTGTTTCAAATTCAGGGACTCCTGTGATCCTTATGTTGGATCTTTTCTTCCCCCCATTTTTTTTACAACTTTTTTCTTTTCACTTTTTTAAATTTTTATTTTTAAGTAATCTACACCCAACATGGTGCTCAAACTCACAACACTGAGATCAAGGACTGCATGATTCACCAACTGTGCCAGCCAGGTGCCCCTTCCCCCATTTTCAATATTCATTATTTTCTCTTGAATTCTTTTTATTTCTTCATTATTGATTGATTTTAAAATTCTCTTCCTTGGGCACCTGGGTGACTCAGTTGGTTAAGCATCTGCCTTTGGCTCAGGTCATGATCCCAGGGTCCTGGGATCAAGTCCTGCATCGGGATCCCTGCTCAGCGGGGAATCTGCTTCCCCTTCTGCACTCCCCCAGCTTGTGCACTCTCTCGCTTTCTCTCTCTCAAAAATAAATAAATAAAATTAAAAAAATAAAAATAAAAATCTCTTCCATTAATCCAATATGTCTCTTAAGCTATTACCTGTTGTGGTTAATTGCTCTTAGCTACATCTTCATTTCTGAAATGTCTTTTATTTCTAATTCTTTCCTGAGTCTTTTCATTTTGCCTCTGTTCTTTCCTTTTTCATATCATTTTCTTAAACATTTACCTTGTTTTGAAATAAGATGCTACAGTTGTTATCTGTTTTGTGGACATGTCTTTGTGGTGGGCTTCTACCATCTACAGGGATATTATTCTCCAATATATTCTCTTTTCTCACTTCACAATAATTGTGTGGGATTTTACTTCAATCTCTTTATAATATACTTTTTTCTATGACATTGGTTTTCCTGAACTTTTAGAAGGTATGGTTCTGACTTCATGTAGCTCCCTCTTCTGTTTTAAAGACATGCTAGCTTGATTTTTAAGGTTTCTTCATTCCATTCCCCTCCTCCAATTTTATCTAGACTTTCTCTTCCTTCATCTCTGGGTCTCTCCCCTGCTCAATTTTTATTCCACTCCCTTTATTTCTTCTAAGCGGATGGGGATCATGGGGGATATCCCTGAAGGGAACTCTGGCTGGTCAGTCTTCAGAGTTCACAAGATGCAGACTGTTTTAGGTCCTTCAGGAATTACCAGGAACCTCTTGCACTAACCCAGTACTGGACTTAACAACACCCTTCCCAATATCAAATACTGTTCATCAACAGAAGAAAATATATATATATATATATATATGAAATTATAATGTATATAATACATATAATGAAATTATATATATATTTATATGGATATGTTACTCAGTCATCAAAAAGAATGAAATCTTGCCATTTGTAACAATGTAGATGGAACTAGAGGGTATTATGCTAAGTGAAATAAGTCAGTCACTGAAAGACAAAATACAGTATCATTTCACTCACATGTGGAATTTAAGAAACAAAACAGATGAATATATCAGAAAGGAAGGAAAAATAATATAAGACAACAGGGAAGGAGACAAACCATGAGAGACTCTTAACTACTGGAAACAAACTGAGGGTTGTTGGAGGGGAGGTTGATGGGGGATGGGGTAATAGGATGATAGGCATTAAGGAGGACCCTTGAAGTAAGGAGCACTGGGTGTTATATGCAAATGGTGAATGACTAAATTCTACCTTAAATTAAGTATTTTAAGTTTACTTAAATTCTACCTTATAGACTAATAATACAGTATATGTTAATAAAAAAATATGTTCTCATATCAGCCCATATTTTCCAACTAATATTTATTGAACATCCTCTGCTTCCTCTCCCTCAGAGGCTAATACTGTGCAGTTGGGGCTTATAGTAAGGATATGTTTTTAACTAGTTTTGATTTTTATGCTGACCATGGATTCTGGTTTTGCTCCCAAGTTGCTCCGTTTCCCCCCAACCCCGATTTTATTTATTTATTTTTAGAGGGAGAAAGAGAACATGCACCCACAGAGGGAAGGGACAGAGAGAGAATCCCAAGCGGACTCCCTGCCAAATGCAGAGCCTGTCACAAGGCTGTCTCATGACCCTGAGATCCAATGACCTGAGCAAAAACTGAAAGTTGGACGCTTAACTGACTGAGCTACCCAGGCACCCTCCAAGGTGCTTTTTTTTTTTTTTAGGAGAAAATTCAGAGAGATTAAAAAACCACATTACCACTGCTAATATTGTTACCATCTTTCCAGATTTTAGAGTATATTTTTTAAGTCCTTAGAGCTTTCCTATGGAAAAAAAAAATTTTTTTTAAGATTTTATTTATTTATTTGACACACAGAGAGAAATCACAAGTAGGCAGAGAGGCAGGCAGAGAGAAAGGGGGAAACAGGCTCTCCACCAAGCAGAGAGCCCGATGCGGGACTCAATCCCAGGACCCCAAGATCATGACCCGAGCCGAAGGCAGAGGCTCAACCCACTGAGCCACCCAGGCGCCCCTTATGGAAAATTTTCTTGAACAAAATGCCTTAAAAATCTTATAATGTTTTCACAAATAAAAAGGATGAAACAGAAGAGACTTTACTCATTTTGTCTGCTTACCTCAAAAAGTCTGAACAAGTTGTATTTTGTATTATAATCAGTCCACAAGACCACAAAAAAGGCATTCAGGGAGACGGTGCTAATCATAATTATCTTAAAGAGACGACTCATTATGACTCTCTTCACAAATGCCTGGCACTGAGTATCTCTCCTCCTGTCAAAAAGTTGAATAAGAGGTATGATTATCTTACAACAGAACTAGATCCCAAACATTACACACTTTTTGTGAGACTAGGTCCTGCTTTCTCCCCTCTGCGAATATAAATTTAAATATACTTTTAAACTGCAACACATTGTAGGACCCCTGGCTGGCTCGGTCAGTAGAACAAGCGATTCTTGATTTCAGGGTCATGAGTTTGATCCCCACATTGGGTGCAGAGATGACTTAAATAAATGTGTGTTTTTTTCTTAACTGCAACACAATGCTAACATTGAAGGACCACTAAAATATGTATGATGACCTCTGAGTTGATCTGTTCCCACTCAGTTCCTTAGTTCCTTCTCTTAAACCTCGGGGTGGTGTGGGGGGCGGGAATGATTCCTAGTCCCTCTCAAGCAAAATAAAACTCCTTCAATAAATTTTTACTGAGTGGTTACTAATACCAGGCAAGATAGCAGACAGCAGACACTGTGGATATAAGGAGAACAAAACTAAATATTGTCAGTCTAGTAGGAAAAACTGGTAATAATCAAATCATCACCTACATAAGTGTTTACAAATCAGTGATTTAAAAAAAAAAAAAACTGGACACCCTAAAAAAAACAGGCAAAATCAGTCACTTCACGAAACAAATTCAAATGGTAATGAACTTCCCCCAAAATGTTCAGTAGCATTACTAACAGGGAAGGGAGGTTGCAAATTAGGTCCAACCATTATTTTGGCTTATAAAATTAGCAAAGATTTAAATGTCATATTATCTAATGTTGGCAGTCGTGTGGTGTGATGAGGTATTCTCATAAACTGCCAGGGGGTGTGGAAATTGGCCAGCCCCTCTGAAAAGCCTTAGAACTATTTTTAACCTCTGATCCAAGGAACCTACCCCAAGAGAATGCAATCTGGAATGAAGTGGCTTTGGCCAAACATGTTCATCCCAGCTTTACTTACAGTATAAGAACCTGGAAGCAGTTTAAAAGTCCAACAAGAAAGACTGGTTAAGTACAGATGGCCATCCACCTCACGGAATCTTACATAGATACCAAAATATGCCTACGACTTTTTCATGGCTTAAAAAATGTTTGTGATCCACCAGATAGCAAAAGACAAAAACAAATACGATACCAAATTCTCTACTCAGTATTATTTCAACTGTGCAAGAACAGGTGAAAAAAACTGAGCAGGACACCGGCCAATGATGTCTGACAGTGTCTGCCTATGATGGCAAGCTTACAGTAAATCTTCTCCTTGGTTATTATATTTATCTGTGCTTTCCAATTTTTCTCAAAAAGTATATATTTTTTCCCACTATATGTAACAAATGGACACACTCCTCCTAACAGTAAATAAATACAGAACGCATATACTTTCATAATCTAAAAAACAAGATGTATAGTTTTCATCATTTGTTTTGAGATGAGGGCAATGACCTTCAATTTTTTTTTAATTTATTTATTTGACAGAAAGAGAGAGATCGCAAGTAGGCAGAGAGGCAAGCAGAGATAGAGAGGGGCATGCAGGATCCTCAATGAGCAGAGAGCCCGATGTGGGGCTCGATCCCACTACCCTGGGATCATGACCTGAGCCGAAGGCAGAGACTTTAACCCACTGAGCCACCCAGGCGCCCCTCCTTCAAATTTTCTAACACAGTAGCTAATAAAAGCAAAGTAAGAAGGACAAAAAGATAAAAGGACTAAACAGAATCAAATTCAGTGTATGGGTCAAGTAAGACCGTGACTGAACACTGACTTAACTAACCAGTCACGATATTAAAGCCAAAGCAGCAAACTGTTCGGCTGAGCCTTCACCAACCTCCCCAGTGAGAGCACAGGGGTGAGTGTACCCAGAAGCTAAGAGTATACTGGCACCTTGTTCCCAAGCTGCCATCTGCTCATTTCTTAACAAGCAATAGAAATAAAGAATATTTACTGAAATTTCCTGAATCTCGCACAGAACTCTGCTGAAGAATTATCCAACAGCGAGCTCGAAATGACTCTTGTATCATTCTGGTAATGAAACTGTTGAGACATTATCCAAATTCCCAATCTTTATTCCTTGCTTTGACCATCCAAACAGAAAATCTCTGCTTAGGGATTTCCTTGGCATCTAGATTCCAAGAGGCCACAGACCAGGGCCCACAAAAGGAACTCCCGCTTTATGACATCATTCTTGGGTGTTATAGTGCATTACTAGCCTGCAGGTCCCCAGAGTCAAATACTTCCTGTGCTGAGATCCTGTCTTCCCAGGGAGACTATGCACCTCAGATCAGTGAAAGGGATACAAGTACACAGGAACTGTGAAGCTCCAAGCTGAACCTGGGAGATACCAGAGCTAGAGCAGAAAAAAGTAATTTCTCTCTCAAAAAGAATCCACATCTGGGGGACACCTGAGTGGCTCAGTTGGTTAGGCGTGTGCCTTTGGCTCAGGTCATGATCTCTGGGTCCTGGGATTGAGCCCCGCATGCTCAGCCCCTGAGGAGTCTGCTTCTCTCTCTGTCTCTCCCTCTGCCCCTCCCCACTGCTCATTCTCTCCCTCTCTCAAATAACAAATAAAATCTTAAAAAGAAGTACCCACAAAATCCCTTAATAATGTGTTAAGACTAAGTTAAGCATCATAGAAGAGGAAAAAGCAAAGTATTCTGGGGTTCTAAGAGCCAAGAGCATACATTGGGGCACAGGACCAGAAACATCAGGATAGACAGAAAAGATGTTGATGGGTTTAGGGCTAGAACACAAGAAAAAGGAGGAAAAGAGAAGGTCATCCACTCCCAGTCCTACCTTATGGGAAGCCTGTAATGTGTATATATGACCCTCCTGAACAGAGCATAGGAGATGAGCCTGTGGGGCCAAGATATTTTAAGTACAAGGGCCATAGGGTTTTTGCTCTGTTCAATTCTTGGGATTAACTTATTCTCTTTGCTTTCCTTCTTCTAATCCCTTTGGCTTCCAAGGCAAATCTAGACAGAGGGATCTGGGTAGCCCTCCATTGTATTAAACCTTTAGTGGCTAAACTAGTCACATTCCTGGAAACATAAATTCTTGAGCTCTAAGAAAAGCAAGTAACCACCAAAATAGCTCTGTAGTCTCAGGCATTCTAGAACAAGTGTATGTTACTATTCCTGGTAGGAAAACACTCTTGTAGGCAACCAATACACTAAACTGGGAAACAACATCCTATTTATTCAATTTCTGCATTTAAAATCGTCAACAGTGAAGCGTTAAGAATCACTTCAACTCATAGCCCCAAGATTCAAACTTTAGCCTCATCGTCCCACTTTACATTCTGTCCCCCAGGGATCAGCTCCTCCTGTACCTCCTACTGCCTCCTTTGGTCATATGGGCCCTAATGCCTTCTGGGCTCATGCCCCAACATCCCCACAGCAGACTCCTGGCGCAGCTGCTGGGAGAAAGCCTGAATTAGTCCTTCACCTGAATCTGGTTCCACCTGCCCCAGTACATCAGTGTCTACTCAAGTTGGGGGACTCAGAAGGCCCTTGGTGGGTGTATGCTGTAGAATTATACAAGTGAATGGCACTAGAGACCCTCATGCTCGCTGAGCATGATGAGAGTCCATCTCCGGGAACACCAATGGTCTACTTCCATGCCTTCCCTCGTGGAGCATCAAAGCACTCTTTGGGGGAGAAACAGAGAGGAGATTAAGGATGTAGAGAATTCTTTCACGATGCTTGGGTGGCTCAGTTGGTTAAGCAGCTGCCTTCAGCTCAGGTCATGATCCCAGCATCCTGGGATCAAGTCCCACATCGGGCTCCTTGCTCAGCAGGGAGCCTGCTTCTCCCTCTGCCTGTGCTCGCTCTTATCTCTCTCTGATAAATAAATAAAATCTTTTAAAAAAATAAAAAATAAAATAAAATCTTTAAAAAAAAAATTTTGCCTTTTCCTCTAAACAAATTTCTAAGAAGCACCAATGACGCATCTCCTGGCAGCCACAGAAACTGGGCGGCTCTTGTCCCTCTTCATATGGAGGGTGTACTCCATATGAACAGGGCAAACTGAGAGGACCTGTCTCTCCCCAGCCAACAGACCCAGCCAAGAACGGGCTTTGGAGAGCTCAGACTCCCTGTCCCATTTCCATATGGTTTCTCTGACTGGGGCCCCGGTTGGGTAGGGAGGGGAATGTTTGCTTGTTTTAACATATGGATTTTTCTGGTCTCTGAAACAAGGTGAATTACACAGAGATGATCTCTGTTAAATCCTGGTACCATAATGCTTCAAGAGATTAACACACCTTCGTTGGACAAATATATATATATTTATATATTTATATATGTATTTATTCTTTAAATTTATATTCTTCTTTTTAAAGATTTTATTTGTTTATTTGACAGACAGAGATCACAAGTAGATGGAGAGGCAGGCAGAGAGAGAGAGAGAGAGGGAAGCAGGCTCCCTGCTGAGCAGAGAGCCCGATGTGAGACTCGATCCCAGGACCCTGAGATCATGACCTGAGCCGAAGGCAGCGGCTTAACCCACTGAGCCACCCAGGTTCCCCTAAATTTATATTCCAATCTTATTACTAAGTACATTCCATGGGGTGCCTGGATGGCTTAGGTGGCTAAGCATTTGCCTTTGGTTCGGGTCATGATCTCAGGGTCCTGGGATCCAGCCCTGCGTCAGGCTCCCTGCTGGGCAGGGAGTCTGCCTCTCCCTCTGCCCCTCCCCCCGCTCATGCTTTTCCTCTCTCTCAAATAAATTAAGTAAAATATTTCAAAAATTAAATTAAGTTTTAAAAAAGATTAGTACAATCCTGGGGCACCTGGGTGACTCAGTCAGCAGAGTGTCTGACTCTTGGTTCTGGCTCAGGTCATGATCTCGTGGTCGTGAAATCAAGCCCCACATCAGGCTCCACACTCCATGCAGAGTCTGCTTCAGATTCTGTCTCCCTCTCCTTCTCTCTCTCTAAAACAAATAAATAAAATCTTTAAAAATAATAAGTACATTCCTGAGTTCCTTCAAAGAACACTGGTATTTTAATTTTTAAGTAACAGATTACTTTACATTACTTTACATTCCATTTTTCTCCTATCAGTGACACACAGAATATAAATCGAGCTCATTACGGGATAAAAACTCAGTATCTTCTTTTTTTTTTTTACTTTTTTATTCATTTATTTGACAGAGACGAGAAATCACAAGTAGGCAGAAGTAGGCAGAGAGAGAGGGAAAGCAGGCTCCCCGCTGAGCAGAGAGCCCAATGAGGGGCTCGATCCCAGGACCCTGGGATCATGATCTGACCTTAAGGCAGAGGCTTAACCCACTGAGCCACCCAGGCGCCCTGAAAACTCAGGAGCTTCTAACTTAGTGGCCATGTAGACCCTCAGTTCAGGAGTTACAAACTGCAAATGATTTTTTTAAATGACCCTTAGGAAAAAAAAAAAAAATTGACCCTTAGGGCACCTGGGTGGCTCAGTCAGTTGGGCGACTGCCTTTGGCTTGGGTAATGATTCCAGGGTCCTGGGATTGAGTCCCATATCACTCCCCACTGCTCTGTGGGGAGCCTGCTTCTCCCTCTTCTTCTGCCTGCTACTTCCCATATTGTGCTCTCTCTCTCTCTCTGTCTGTCAAATAAATAAATACAAACTTTAAAAAAAAAAAATGACCCTTAGTTCCTCCTAATGCAGAAAGTCAAATAATGATCTGGCAAGTTGGTCACTGTGACGGTGAATCCTTATATTGCCCCAGAGGCCACTGTTTTCTCCTTCAACTCCCTCTCTGAAAAAGATAAAACAAGATAGCTTACCCATTTTCTGTGACTTTTGTAATCTAACTACTTAAAAAGCAGCTACACTCCAAATCAACTTCAGCATCGTAAGAACTGTTATAGCTGTGTTAAAACCCTTTACCTACAGAGTTCACCATTCTTCTTCTACTTTCTAATTATTCTCCAACACAATGTATTGGTAAAGTCACCATCATCACTTGAATTTCTGGGTTATAAAATGTGTGCATACTCCCCCATCCCAATTTTTGGGCTTTAAGAATGCTATTTCTCCCGCTGAGTATTACTAATGTAATTCCCTGAGTTGGTTTACCTTATATATATGATTAGAAATAATGAGAAATCCTCAGGCTCAAATTTAAATCATTTTGTAATTAAGCACTGATTGTACTAAACACTGTTCAAAAGGTAAGCTTAAACTGACAAGCGAATTTGTTCATGTGAACTGCCTTCCACATACATGATGGCTAAGACGTGCGCCAGGTTTGACACGCATTTTAGAAAAAAATCACACAGAAGCGGCTGCTTTTTCAATAAACTTGGCCAGTTTCACATCTCTCTTGGTCAGTCCACCATAGTCGTGCGACGTTAGGGTTATCTGCACCTAAGAAACACAGAAGCAGCTGCAATTCATGGTTCTCGTCTTGGGTGGTTCAGAAATCAATCTATTCTTCAACATTCACATCTGACAACTGGGGAGATTAAATGATTTACAAAATACTATGTTATGAATAAGCACAGCATTTCCAAAACCTAATGAACTCCAGGTACACAGTCTGCTTCAGGCTGGGCCCAGCACCTGCCCAGGGACAAAAAGGTCCTCTCATGTGAAGGACAATTCAGTGGCCTGAATCTGAAATCTTGTCTCTCAAAAAAAAAAAAAAAAGAGAGAGAGAGAGGGGCTAAGGTTTCATTTTAACTCCCATTACTTTAATTACATGACTATTTTCAGGCCACTGAGAAAGACCAAGCTATCAAATGTAGTATCTTAGCAACTACATTCAGAAAAGCCCATTTCTAAATTAGGGAAGTGGGTCGGAGGTGGGGTGGAGGAAAACACTGTGGCTTCTTGAAAAATCAATTAAAAAGCACAAGCAAAATTATGGACAAAGAGAGGCAAGTAGGAAGGAAAAGTTTATCATGGTACCTGCATATTCTGAACTATTCCAATAAATCACAAGTACATGAGGGAATGTTCTCTTTATCAAAGAGACTTTTTAAAGAGAAAACAGAACCACACAGAAATCTAGATGACAAGATATTTCAAATGGCATATGACCATAAAGGCAAGGACATTTGGGGTGGGGGTGGGGGAGACCATGATTCTTCTTACTGAGCCCCCTTAAAAACTACTTAAAATCTTTTTAGCCTGCTCTTTGTCCTAAGAAGGCCAGTTCCTATGTAGAATGTAGAATTTAATAAACAGTTGTCTTTAAAGCACAGTTCTTGAGCATAATTATTTCAGTAAGGTAAATAAGGCCGTATCTCTCTTATTTGCTACCATAACTTTCAAAAATTTATCTTAGGAGGGTTTAACATGTATCTACATTTTAATTCAGGAGCCTCACTTGGCCCAAATGGCTCATATTAGTTCCAGTAGAGGACAAGCATGAAAATAAAGAGTTTGGTCACTGATGTCTTAAGCAGATTGGCAAATTTGTTACTAATTTGCAATCATATCCAGGGATCCTTGAGGAAAGAGTAAGAGATGCTTTCCTAAGCACTACTGATCACACTTGACACATGGCTGCTCTGCTCGGATAACAAGGAAGAACAAAGTTTCTCAAACTCCATAGCTCAGGTGATCCCCAAATAAGGCAATTTGGTTACCTTGTTGTACACATTGAACCATTCCGGGTGATGATTCATCTTCTCGGCTTGCAGGGCGACTCGGGACATGAAGCCAAATGCCTGCACGAGACAAAGCTGAAAGTGATTAGTGGCACAGCCTTCTACTCTGGACCTGCGAGCAAGAGAGAGAGACCAGAACAATCCAGCCAGATAAAGACAAGGCTCAGATCCTTAGGGAAACCTGGAGAAATCCAATAGGAAGGGGACTGCTCTCCACAGAGCTGGGGTAACGGTGTAGCAGGACCGTGACCTGCTGCTCAATGGTGAAAAACAATCAGGCTCAAATAAACAAACCAGGAAATTGGTCTCACCCAGTGACCTGTCTGGACTATTTAATTGTCCTCAGGACAAGACTTGCCAAAATAGCACAGGAGTAATTTCCCTTCAACCAAGTGCCCTGGATCTCACTACCTGGCCCCAAATCTTAGGGGCTACTTTTCATGTATCCCCACTCCCTTTGTGTTTGGTTGCTGGGTTGCTAACTAACGCATCAATCCCAAGACCATGGAAAAAAAATCTTACTGAACAACATCTCCCATCCCAGCTTCCAGACAGGACAGGAGGGGGATAAGAGACTTTTTTTTTTTTTTTTTTTTTTTTTTTTTTACATCTAGAGTCAAACAGGGAAGTCTGCCTTGCCTGCTCGGGGTCTCCTTGCTATTGTCCCCGTGCCCTGTGGAAAAGGAAGCCTTCGCTCCTCCCTGAGCAGGGAATGGAGGACTCAGGCACACACCTAACTGAGGACCTGTAGGGCTCTATCTTCATTCCACAGAGAAAGTACAAACCTAATTTTGCTAATCAGAAGGCAAACTTGTCCTGAGAGGATGAAAAGCTTTTTCTCTTTTGCTTGCTTTCCAATTTTTATGAAGGTAATTGCAAACAATAGGAGAGTCTGTCTCTACTGTGTCCAGAAGGCAGAAATACTTGGTGAGACTCTAAGGTAATGGTACAGTAACTACAAATTTACAGTGGAATTCACAGGGCAGTAACCACTGTAGCCACATAAATAAATATTTAACTTCACAACGCCTATCCAGAAAAGCTGGAGTGATGGTAGTTGAACTATGTCTTCTGAATCACCAAATTGACATTAGAGCACATTTCCAAGTTAAGAATGAGAGGTATGGAAGACGCCATTTTAAACCATTCTATGTTATTCATAATGGTTCTTATGTCAGAATAATTTTATTTAGGAAAAAGACTCTCATTTTGGTCTTTAATTAAAGGCATGAAGGTTTTTCTCTGTCAGGATAAGGAAGAACATTCAAGCAAAATCCATGCATGGAATTATCAGTGGAAAACAATATTCACCCCCCCTCCTCTTCTCATCTCATATTCTGATCTCTAGATTGTGTCAAATGTGAAAGTCTTTTAATTATTCAGAGTTAACCTGCATTAAACTATGTATAATGAGAATTTTTTAGTCTATTTGCCTCTAGTGCCTTATTCTTGTTTAGCTTTAAGACTTCCAAAAAAGTTAACCACAATCTCTGAGAAAGGGTAATAGAGTCATTAAGGGCATAGGTTTTTGAGCCAGGAAGGCCTGAATTCAAATTCCCATGCTACAGCCTGTCGTGTGAGCCTCAGTTCTCTGTTCAGTAAACTGAGGATAATAATAAAAAGCTAATGCATTCATCCTAATAAAAAATGAGATGGGGCTATAAAAGCACTTAGCATAGCACTTGGCCCCGAGTAAGAGACCAGTAGTGGCAGATACTGCTACCATATGCTGCTCTGGCAAGGCTGCACAAGGTATATGCATCACACACATTGTCACAAAATGTAACGATAGGTGAAAAGCCCTCCCATAGCCTTAAGATTCTAAGACTCCAGTTGCTGTCTCCCAGAAGAATGGTGCTTTCCTATCCCACATGCCATAAATACTCAAACCCACACACCAGACAGAGATCACACACTACAAGGTAACACCCTGATACACGCTGCCTGGGGAAAACACCTTAATGACAAGATATTAGGTGGGCAAAGTCAGTCATTACCCAAGTTCTGTGTTCACAATTTGTTTGAACTATGCAATCCTAAAGGTCCAAAGTGAGGCTTGGCATCCCTTACTATTCCCAAGAACCAAGTGGATCAAGGGGATGATTTGAACAGAGTCATAAGTGTTCCTCAAAGCTTTGATTACCAGCATGCTATCAGCACGTTAGCAAAATCTACTCTATCACAGATAGGGCTTAAAAGAGAACACTCCTGAGCCTGGGTGGCTCAGGCAGTTAAGCATCCAACGCTTGATCTCAGCTCAGGTCTCGATCTCTTGGTGCTGAGTTCGAGCCCTACAAACGGGCTCCGCACTCAGTGTGGAGCCTACTTAGAAAGAGAGAGAACAGCCACATCCGAAGAGTTACACTGATCAAAGAAAAACCTTGGGCGCCTGGGTGGCTCGGTCGGTTAAGCATCTGCCTTTGGCTCAGGTCATGATCCGAGGGTCCTGGGAATGAGACCCACACTGCTCAGTGGGGAGCCTGCCTCTCCTCTTCCTCTGCCTCCCATTCTGGCTACTTCTGTACTCACTCTCGCTCTCTCTCTAGTAAATAAAATAAAATAAAATAGCCTTCTACCATATCTACATAAAATGTAAAAAGAAAAAAAAAGATACTTTCAAAGATCCTCCAAACTTATGTATTCCTCAGCTTTACATATTTCCCTTCAACTGTCATCTACACTTGCATTTAACAAAATATCATAAGCCTGATAAACCACTTACACAGGATCTACTCCTAATTCTTCCCAAGGGAAAGAACACTTGCTCCTGCTCTGGGCACAAGAAGAAAATTTCATAATCCTTCTTCCATATAACAGAACTAAATAGTCCCCAAAATATTCATTTTTAAATCCACAAATTAAAAACATTCACAACAAAACACATTCAAATTAAAGTATAAGTATTTCTGCAAGGAACTGAAATGAGAGGATAGGAGAGGGAAAAAAGCAAAACCTCAAAAGGGAATTTTGATTATCTGGCATTAATAAAGAAAGAGTATTACTTAACAGCAAAACTGGGAGATAGTGAAAAGCATCTGTCCCTTCTTCCCAAGATTTCTTTTTTATAGCCCTAGCTACTTGTTCTCAGGAAGCCAGTTGGAACCTACAGGCCTTAAGCTAGCTAAGACTCCAGGCTTTCTAAAACCATGTCATCAATGAAAACTGCAAAGAGCCTGAGGCAGAATACACACCACTAACAATCCAGCAAGAAGCTGCGGGGCCAGGACTAATAGACAAAATGAAGCAGAAGTCAGCAAGAGTTTATAAGAATTAGAAAATAAGTAGAGAACACAAAGTACATCTAATATACATGTAACTATAGTGAATAAGAGAACAAACACAGAAAGAAATGAGATACATAATTTAAAATTTTTTTCTAGAAATAAAATATTTCATTCTATAGACTGGAAGAATTCAACCATTTCTAGACATCATACTGAGGTTAGGGAATTTGAAGATTAAAAAATCCTTATGGCATTTAGTCAAAAAAAAAACAATTCACCTACAAGGAATGAAAATAATGTGGCTGACTTCAAACTTCCACATACCAGCACTGAACAAAAGAAGTCAGAGAAGCAGTGCCTATAAAGACTTTAGGAAATCAAAGTGCAAAGAATTTTATACCCAGCTAAACGGTTTTCAAAACTACTACAAGAGACATAATTTTTAAAAGACATTAATTCAGGAAATAATTCCCCTTCATCCCTACTGAGGAAACTTTTTTTCCCCCAAAGATTTTATTTATTTGACAGACAAGAGATCAAAAGTAGGCAGAGGCAGGCAGTGGAGGGGGTAGCAGAAGCAGACTCCCCCACCCAGTAGAGAGCCCGATGCAGGGCTCCATCCCAGGACTCATCATGACCTGAGCCGAAGGCAGAGGTTTTAACGCACTGAGCCACCCAGGCGCCCCAAGGAAACTTTTACTAAAGGATGAAATACAGGTAACTAGAGATGGATGGAGTAACAATATAAAACTTACCAGCAGTGAACGATTCACTCAGGTCTAGGATTATACTTAAAACAATGTGGGGATTGTAGTCACTGAATAGAATGCAAATGTTATAAACTATTAAAAGATGTGGAAAAAAAAAAAGAGAGAAGAAATGGGGATGGTAGATGAAATTTTAAAAAGCCTGAAAGCTAGAAGATCCAAAGCATATTTCAAGGTGTAAAACTAAGCACTAGAACTAAAAATATACTGTAACAAAACTGCATGGTGAAGGGAAAGTAAGAGAAAGTATGAGTTTAATTTTGACACTGCTTATTGGGGAGACCACTATCTAAAGAAATGTTATCTAAAGAAACAAGATTAAGTTTACCTTGTAGAATTATAGGTATAACAGCATCCACAAGAAGAACAAAAATAATAATGGAAAAAATTCACAATTAGGTCAAAGAAAGCACAATTAAAATGAAGCAAACAAAGCACAGTCAGGGCACCTGGATGGCTCAGTAGGTTAAGCATCTGCCTTCAGCACAGATCATGATCCCAGGATCCTGGAATCCAGCCCCACATCGGGCTCTGTGCTCAGCAGGGAGTCTGCCTCTCCCTCTGCTCCTCCGCCTCCCACTGCTCATGTTCTCTCTCTTACTCTCTTGCTAAGTAAATAAATTTTTTAAATCCTAAAAAAAAAAGAGAGAGAGAGAATAGAAAACACAATTTCACATCATGATTTCAATTTAGGGAGGAAAAAAAGTATATGGGTTCTGTCATGTTTTATAAGACCAAACATCTTTTCAATCAATATATGTAAAGATCCATATTCCAACTGATTAAAATAAAACTTGGGATGCCTGATCCATGGAATGGGAGAAGATATTTGCAAATGATAGTACAGACAAAAGGTTGATATCCAGGATCTATAATGAACTCCTCAAACTCAACACACACGAAACAGGCAAACATATCAAAAAATGGGCAGAAGATATGAACAGACACTTCTCCAATCAAGACCTACAAATGGCTATCAGACACATGAAAAAATGCTCATCATCATTAGCCCTCAGGGGATTCAAATTAAAACCACATTGAGATATCACTTTACACCAGTTAGAAGGGCCAAAATTAACAAAACAGGAAACAACATGTGTTGGAGAGGATGTGGAGAAAGGGGAACCCTCTTACACTGTTGGTGGGAATGCAAGTTGGTGCAGCCTCTTTGGAGAACAGTGTGGAGATTCCTCAAGAAATTAAAAATAGAGCTTCCCTATGACCCTGCAATTGCACTCCTGGGTATTTACCCCAAAGATACAGATGTAGTGAAAAGAAGGGCCATCTGTACCCCAATGTTTATAGCAGCAATGGCTACGGTCGCCAAACTATGGAAAGAACCAAGATGCCCTTCAACGGATGAATGGATAAGGAAGACGTGGTCCATATACACTATGGAGTATTATGCCTCCATCAGAAAGCATGAATACCCAACTTTTGTAGCAACATGGACAGGACTGGAAGAGATTATGCTGAGTGAAATAAGTCAAGCAGAGAGAGTCAATTATCATATGGTTTCACTTATTTGTGGAGCATAACAAATAACATGGAGGACAAGGGGTGTTAGAGAGGAGAAGGGAGTTGGGGTAAATTGGAAGGGGAGGTGAACCACGAGAGACTATGGACTCTGAAAAACAATCTGAGGGGTTTGAAGTGGCGGGGGGTGGGAGGTTGGGGTACCAGGTGGTGGGTATTACAGAGGGCACGGATTGCATGGAGCACTGGGTGTGGTGAAAAAATAATGAATACTGTTTTTCTGAAAATAAATAAATTGGGGGAAAAAAAAAAAAACTTGGGATGCCTGGCTGGCCCAGTCAGTAGAGCATGCAACTCTTGATCTCGGGCTTGTGAGTTCAAGCCCCATGTTGGGCATGGAGATTAAGCAAATAAAACTTTAAAGAGAAAAACAGAAGAAGAAGAGGTAACTTTACACAGATCACAAAGCAAAACTCAACTGCTGAAAATAAAAAAACACAGGCAAATGTAAAAAAAATTTTTTAACTTATAAAAGTATATCCACAATGAAAATTGAATAATTCTGAGTATCTATACTGCAAGTAACACAGCATCAAAATCAATGAGGCAGAAATGACAGGAAATATAAGACAAACAGAAACATCCATAGTAGAAACTTTAATTTCCATTTCTTAACCCATGGCACAGTAACTAAACAAAATCAAGAATATGGACTACTTAAATATATCATTTAAAAGGCAGATCCAACTGGGGCGCCTGGGTGGCTCAGTGGCTTAAAGCCTCTGCCTTCAGCTCAGGTCATGATCCCAGGGTCCTGGGATCGAGCCCTGCATCAGGCTCTCTGCTCAGCAGGGAGCCTGCTTCCTGCCCCCCCTCCCTGCCTGCCTCTCTGCCTACTTGAGATCGCTGTCTGTCGAATAAATAAAATCTTTAAGAAAAAAAAAAGTAGATCCAACTATATACTTTCAACTCTAAACAATAAGACAATATCTTTTTAAATATCTACTCGACATTCACAGACACGGAACACATATTGGCCCACAAAGAAAATCTCAATTTCAAAAAGAAGAAATAGTGCTGACAACATTCTCAGTTAAAATTAAAAACAAAACAAAGCAAAAGTAGCAAAAAAAAAAAGTACTACCTGGAAAAGTTCTTTTTTTAAAATTTTTTTTAAAAGCTTTTACTTATTTATTTGACAGAGAGAGAGAGAGAGAGAGAGAGAGAGATCACAAGTAGGCAGAGCAGCCGGCTGAGATAGGGGGAAGCAGGCTCCCCACCGAGAAGAGAGCCCGACGCGGGACTCAATCCCAGGACCCCGAGACCATGACCCGACCCAAAGGCAGAGGCTTAACCCACTGAGCCACCCAGGCGCCCCCCTGGAAAAGTTCCTAAATCCTTCTTTTAAAGTCTTAATTCACAGAAGAAATCAAAACCTAAACTGAATAGAAATTAATCATGTATGCAGGACATACAGGACACACATAAAGTAATAATCAGAATAAATACCCTTAAATACTTAAATTAAGAATGTGAAAGAAAATAAATAAATAAAAATAAACTTAGGGAGAACAAGAATGAATATAAATAATGAGAACAGCAGATGTAAATGAACAGGAAAGAAAAAAATGTCAGAACCAATAAATCCAAAGGTTGAAATAATTGTAACAGATAATTGGTTACTCCATTTAAAGACAAACAAAAGGCAGGTAGAAAAAGCACAGATAAACCAAAGAGAAAATGAGAATAGAGAAGTAACTACAGATAAAAGAAATTTCAAAACATTAAAAAAATTTTTTTAAACAAATGCAATATTTATACAAATAAATTTCAAAACATAAGTAAAATAGTTCTATAATAAAAATTATCCAAAAAATTTATCAAAACTGACCCCAGAAGAGAAAAACATAAACAGGAGTGACACCAAAAAGTAACAGTTCCTAGTCATTTCACAGAGAAATTCTACAAAACCTTGAAGGCAGAGTTAACTCTACACTAATTAAACTGTTCCAGAGCAGAGAAAAAGACATTTTCAAATTAGTTTTATAAACTACCATAACACTATCCCCAAATTCCCTCAAAGATAGCATGTAACAATGAAAGTACAGGTTGTTTCATATTAAGTGAAATCTTAATAAACAAAACCCAGCAATACACTAAAAAAGCAAAGTACCATGAGCAAATGGGATTTATTCTAAGAATGCAAGGAACGTTCAATATAAGGAATATATTGATATAACTCACATATCAATAAATCAAAAGAAAAATTATATGAGTTCCATAAATCCTGAAAAGATATTTGATAAATTCAATATTTCTTATTTATTAAATCTCTTATAAAATAAGAATTTATGGGCCTCTCTTTTTTGTGGTTATCAACTGTTTTCTTTATTTTTAACAAGTAAGGAGTACAAAAATTGCTTTATATTTGGAGGATTATAAAGGAGCATGTAACCACAGCATCAAAATATACATTCCAAAATTGGCTACATGGATAGTCATCACTGTTCATAGAAGCAGCAGATAGGAAGAATCCAAGTTGGACACCTCTTTAAATAGAATATATTCTCAGCCCAAAAGGTAATATTATTCTTAAAAGGAAAACACTAGACGATTCCTATTAAAGAATTTTTTAAAAAAAAGCCTTTTATCCAAACAATAACTAAGTAGAAAAATATCTTGGAAGAAAAGATTCCATCTAAAGTGGCTCCCAAAATTATCTAGGAGTAAATTTAGCAAGACATATATGAATTCTACAGGCAGAAGACTTTAAAACACTACGAAATAATGGGTAGTTCTTACTATTTTAAAATTTTTCTCTGTATGGCAATAAAAACCAACAAAAAAAATTAAAAGACAAACAACAGGCAGGATTTACAGTACATATTTCCTTGGCATATAAAGAACTCCCACAAATTAATAAGAAAAAGATCAACCACCAAATTTTTAAATGGGCAAAGGAGATAAAAGGAGACAAATCGGAGCAAATGGTTCTTAAACATAAAAACTGCTCAGACTCCTACATGATAAAAGAAGCACAAATTAATACTAACTTTTACATCAACTATACCTCAGGAAAGCTGCACAGGGTGGGAAACTAAGTTAAACCTATCAGTTTGGTAAAGATCAAAAAATCTGATAATATTGCAGGAGGAAAAGCACTTATACATCATTACTCTGGAAGAGAATTTGACAATATCCACCAAAATAAAAAATGTCTGTGCCAGAGGTGCCTGGGTGGTTCAGCTGGATATGCATATGCCTTTGGCTCAGGTCATGATCTCAGGGTTCTGGGATAGAGCTCTGCTCGGTCCCTACCGGTCTGCTTCTCCCTGTGCCCCTCCCCTGGCTCTTGCTCACGCCTAAACAAAATCTTAAAAACAAAAACAATAACAACAACAAAAAAAAAACCGCCTGTGCCTTTCAGCTACATAATCTCTCTTTTAGGAATTAGTCCTGCAGGCACATTTATACCTGAATTACAAGCCTGGTCACCGCAGGGGCACCAGGGTGGCAAATCGGTTGAGCCTCTGACTCTTGGTTTTGGCTCTGGTAGTGATCTCAAGGTCAGGAGGTTGAGCCCCATGTGGGGCTCCACAAAGAGCACCGCTGGGATTCTCTGCCTCTTCCTCTGCCCTTCCCCCCACACCCCCATCCTCTCTCATGGTCTCTCTCTAAAATTAAAATATCATTTTAAAAAATGGGTCACTGCAGGGGCACCTGGGTGGCTCAGTGGGTTAAGCCTCTGCCTTCGACTCAGGTCAGGATCCCAGGGTCCTGGGATCGAGTCCCGCATCAGGCACAATGCTCGGCGGGGAGCCTGCCCCTCTTCACCTCTGGCTGCCTCTCTGACTGCTTGCGCGCCCCCACGTTCTCTCTCACTGTGACAAATAAATAACTAAAATCTTTTTAAAAATTTAAAAAACGAGTCACTACAGCACAGCTTGTAAGGGCCACAGATTTGAAAAAGCCAAAGGATCATCAGTAAGAAACTGATTAAATACAGGATGGTCCACTTATCACAGGAATACTATGTAGCCATTAAGAAGAATGAAGAAACTATTTGCTGGAAAGACCTCCAAGATATATTACTAAATGAAAAACAAATGCATAACAATAGTCTGTGCATTGTAAAAAGGAGAGGACACTATATGCTTTAATATCTCCGCAACCACGTATGAGAGATCGGTAACTGGGAGTGACAGTGGCTGGAGAGAGAAACTCGTGGTTGAGATCAGGGACCACAAAGGACTTACTATACTCTTTGGTGCCTCTGAATGTGCCACTAAATACCTGTTCTACTTTTAAAAATTAGTTGGGGGAAAAAACAAAGATGCCATGCAAATGAAGATCTCACTCTAAGGGGAACAGAGATACTACAATGTATGTAACCTGGTTCATATTAAAATATTTTGGCTGATGTTAACTTCTTAACATACGCCTACCTGCTTAGGTGGGTTTTTAGTGCCAATTTACAGCATAGTTTGTCCGTGAGCCATGTTCTGCTGAGCCACGGCCATTTCAAACAAACATATGGCCAACAAATAACATATAATGGCTGATAATAGTTTCAGTCTTTCCTCTATTGCAAATTACAAACATTTTATGAACAAGTCAATGAATGCATGATGAAGTATGACTTTTTAAGTCACTCTGCCATGTTAAGGAATGTAAGCATTACAATCATGGTAAATTGGGCCAATGAAGTTTGTCATTTGGAAATCTCCAAACCATCAGCAATTAAAAGATTTTTCCATGAACCCCAAATCAAGTATTCCTAGGAAACTTTAACTTCTCTTAAAGTTCCTTTTGTTTCATTTTATTCCATGAAAATATGAAAGACTATCAGATGCACAAAACCAAAACAAAAACCGTGTATCAATCTGTGAAATGTTTAACAGCACCCTGAATTTAAAACGCAGCTTCAGTCCAAATAGCATGTATGGCTTATTAAAGTTCTAAGACTTAACTTCTAGCACATATTTACAATACGAATCTTTCATTACTCCCAGCAATTCTCTTTGATATAAGTTCTTTAAGTCTGCTGCCTTTTATATTTTGATTATAGACTCTTTTAATTATGCACTAAAAAAGAACATATCTCCCACTAAGAAAATGAGCACCAGCGACTCCAAAGTAATTTCCCCAGTACAATCTCCATTAAGCCTCTAAATACTTCCTTTACTAATTCAATGAATTAGAACTCCATTGTTTATGAATCACCTTTATGTTTGTAGGCCTATAACTCTTCTTTTATAAAACACAACTGCTATGGAAGGAAATGATATTTACATCTGATTAGAAATAAAAACACTATTACATAAATCAGTTTGGGCATTTCTTCACGTCTTGAAACATGATCGGCAATTTAGTCTAATTGGTGATCAAGGAAACTATCTTGTGATCAATTAAAGTAATTACCAGATTCCGGCAATACAACCTACCTTAATTTCAGCTAGAGTCTGCACTTCTTCAACTTTAATTAAAAATAATGAAAATTATTAAGCAAAATGCATGGCAAGATCATTGCCAAGCACGCACATGTCATAGGACAGGACCTTCCCGTTGGTGACTGATCGATCACACAAACACTGCTTGGTGCACCAAGGAAAGGCATACTTTGCCCCAGAATATTACATGACTCACCACGACTTTCTCATGGAAAACAGTTAACCTTTCCAGCCACTGCAAAGGGAACATCAGATACTAATTTGCCGGCAACAGAAGAATACTCTTCCGTAGGAACTCGAGAACTGTGAGGAACAGACCCAACCAAAGATGGAGTTGTTCCATGCTTTTCTTCTCCAAAATATCACTCGTGTTTTGGGCACACTGGTCAACTGCAGAAACGGTAGGGTCAGAGGCAGAGACTGAAACATCCTAGCGCTGCTATTATTCCTAGCTATGTGACCTCAGAAAGCTCACTTCACATTTGAAATTATCCTGACTTTCCTAACATGTAAAAATGTAAAAATGGAGTATGTGCCAGGCATTCCATCAGAAGCTCAGTTAATGCTAGTGATTATCATCATGAACAACACTTTAATTCTATAGAGTCTGAAGCCTGGACAGGAAGAATTCCCTTCCAAACCCAGCAGAAGAACCATTCAAGACCAAAGAAATCCACCCCTGCAAGGACGAGAAAATCCAAAACATGCTGAAAACTGTTTCTCTAACTGGGTATCCTCACAGAAAGATTTCCAGTGGAAATGGTAATTTGACAGTGAGCTTCTGCAGCCAAGCAGGTGACTCCTGTGTCCCTGAGGAGCCAGACTAAAGACCTTACCTGAGGACCGCCCCCTAGGCTGTCCAGTATGTGTGTCTGGGGACAGTCACCACTCCCACTAATCCCAGGCCCCAGATCTAGCCGCCACCTCCTTGATGCACTTCAGAGCGGGACATCTCCAATAACTCAAGCCAAGAATATCCGGCTCGGATCTTAAAACTGGCTTCCCCAGGGCACTAGAGACAATGCCCACAAGGTAGGAAACAAGCAGCTGGCTCCACTGTGCCCTAGGCTAACCCAGCGCCCCTTCCGCTGCTGGTAGTAAGTACACTACCTGTGAGGCAGCACGCTCACTTCTACACACAGCCCTCAAAAGCTGTGCTCACAGGACCGTAACATTCCAGAGCCTTACAGAAAAGAAGTTCTTAAGTCACCATTTTTGGCAATTACCATAATATCCCAAACAGCCATATGGAAAAATAAGATAGCTTTTAGCTAATTACATGGTACTACCTTCAACATACACTGTTAAATGAAGCAAGGTGCAGAACAGTTTTCTTTTGCAGAACGAGGACTTATAATTACATAAGTAAATTCCTCCTGAATTCCCAGGCCAGAAAGACTAGTCTTTGGCGGAATAGACGCCTACTAGTATCCATTCTTCTCCAAGCAGCAGAGTTGAATCAACATCAACCCCTCTACCCACAATTTTACCTAAGAGCCCATCATTTCTGTTCCATTGTTAGGGAAAGTCCTCTAATTAGATAGATATCATCTACCTGATGTGTGCCCAAGAAGCATTATGGACAAGATGATCACAGGCTGAGAATATCTTATCCCTGAAAAGACACGACTCATTTCTGAATTCTTCTGCACCTAAGTGTAAAGTACATTTTCCCACATCAACAGCAGCTACTATGGAGCATACCAACAGCTCTGACTGATGAGCTCCTTCTAAAATTTCTCACGATCTTTCAGTTTTGCTCTCTGGGATTCAGCACCTTTCACCAGTTTCCTGTCTGTCTTTTCCCTCTAAAGCTGAGTGAAACACGGGTTTCAAAATCACTCCAACAGGAATCCACCAGAGAAGCCATTTACGTGGAGTTCCCTAACGTCCAGTAACTTCTGATGCCTCCCTGTTCCCTATAGTTGCCCACCACGGCCAGCCAGCCAGCCGCTTGGGAAACGTCCTGCTGGAGGCTGTCTTTCCTAATCAGCTGATAATCCCTATTCATTAGCTTTCAGGGGTCTCATGAGGTGAGAGGTATGGCAAAGACCCCCAGAGTTTTTTGTTTTGCTTTAGCAAATTAGAATTTATGAATTAAATTCTTAAATAATAAGAATTTATGCTCCTTGGCATTGTCATCATTATAAAGTTTATAAAAATTCACACTTATATAGAAAAATACTCTTAGGCTTCAACGTTATGCGTCCTAACCACTAAGATATATGGACTATCTGGCCAAAGACATTTTTAGAAATCAAATAATAGGCAAAATGGCAGTGTTCTCCTGATCTTTGCTGCTTTACATTCAGCTGGCTCCTTTTAGGAGATGCAATTAGATGCAACTAGTGCTCACACTGTGAAATTCCAATATACATCTGACATGAACTTGTTCTGCCCTATTCTTGTAACTAAGTTTCAAAAGACAGAGAGAAGGCTAAAAAGCTTCTGCTCCAACTGGAGTATTTTAAATTAAACTGCAAGTCAAGATCCGCCAGCAATAATTAAAAGGGTTGAAGGAAGAGAAAAAAGGGCTCTTTTTTCTGTGGCAGAAAGAATACCCACTCCCCCAGCACAGGGCGGGGAGAGTGGGACTCCAGGGGAAAAAAAAAAAATTTAAAGAACAAAACAATACCTAATTTGGCTGAATTGTACAGAAAATACATGTTCTACAAGCAGTACACATTTTGTAAAGCAGAGCCTCATGTCACTTTGCATCACAAAATATCTGAATGTATAAAGAGGTCTGTCACAACAGCAACAAATTCCTACTTAGTCTTTCCTCTGCTTACTTCTAAATGGGATCAATCCTCCTTTTAACAGTTTTTCAATAGAGTTTTGGCAACATGCACCAATATTTTCTGTGGGAAAACTACATCACCCAAAAATCCTCAAGCCTGATCAGACATCCTGATAATTTGGCAGAGGACCTCCAGTGATAGATGGCTGCAATGCATCACCTCAACCAAACAGTCTGCCAGACCCCCTTCTCAGAAAACAGTGCCAATGCAGAAGCAGCCGGTGAGGAAAGAGATCCATCTCCTAAGTCGTCTGTATTTATTTGTTTCAATGTGCACACACAGGTTGTGAACTTGGAAAGGTCCCTGAACCTGTCAGAGTCTTCAGACACTGAGCTAAAGCAAACCACAAATATATTCAGAATTTATCCTCAACCTGTTATGAAGAGGCTTAAGGAGAAACCTTCCTATGGTTAATGGATTGAAACTAGGGACTTATTCGTTTCTGTGTTTTAAACCCTATTACTAAAGAATTAAAGAACAAACTCCGGGCTGGAGACACACAGAGAGTAAAACAGACTTAGCACTTACCCTGCTTTTGGTATCAAAAGACTCAGAAGGTCTGGCGGATGGTGTCATCTCATCCTGAAAAGTTCTAATCCCAGCTCTGTCTCGTTCTATGGCCTTGAGCAAATCCTAAACCTTGCTCACCTCCCCTCATCCCTGTAAATCAGAGACTGCACTACTTCATATCGCTGTGCAAGATCTCATAAAAACACAGAGGGCTCTGCATGCTACTGTGCGACACGAAAAAGGTTCCAGTCTGCTTGAATCCTACACAAAGTAATTTTATGCCATTTTTTTTCCCCCCGAATCTAGAGGATTTACTCTGTGTGGCCAAATCAACTAAGTTGCATCCTCGACACAAATGAAAACATTTAAGTGTCTGTGATAAAAATTCACCAAGTAGGCCAGTAATTCAGGAAACAGTAACAAACAGAAGAAACATTTAAAAGAACAAATGATTACTTATGTCAATTCTTTCTGCCGTACTCCTATATAAATAATCTTAGCTTCGGCTGTTGATCAAGTTGGGCTTTTTTGGGTTTGGGGTATTTTTTTTTTAATCATTCATAATATCCTGAGTTGGGGTGGGGTGGGGGGAAACGGCTTGTTTTCCTGGATGCATCTAAATGGGCAAGTTTGTTTTCCCTCTTGAGAAGGCTCCCATTCAGTTCCAGCACAGAGCTGCTGCAGTCTCTGTGCACGTGAGGGCTGACCGGCAGGCAGCACACAGCAAAGCCCCATCTCTGCACCAAGCCCCCGCACACTCACTTGCAATCCCAGCAGAGGAAAAGAACTGGCTCTAAAACCCCAGGACAAAGAAAACAGAGAGATACTGATGCAGTGGAAGCGCTGTGCCACTTGAAGCAATTCCTAAAGAGAAAGTCTTCTCTTTCGTTCTTGTAAGTTTATTATTTCATACCTTATGCAAATCATACTTTATATATTAGGCAGTAATATTTTAGAAATACTCAAGTCAAATTAAAGGCTTCAATAGCCTTGCCAAAAGCACTGTGATTTTCCTATAAAAAAATTATTCCAATTTGTTGATCTTACATAGGATGAAACATACTGTAACAATCTTCATAATTTATGTCCTGTTGGGACACAATGATTTAAAGTAACATAATACAGAGCCGCATCATGGCTAATCTAAACCACCTGACCAGATAAACACCAGCTTCCCTTCTCTCTTCAGCAAGGGCATTTCTGTTTATTGTCATATCATTTCCTCATTCTAGGAACATGCAGAATAAAGGCAGCCAACCTGCATTTCAGTGGAAGTCTAAGCTGGCCTTTCCCATGTCGGGAGGTTTGTGCACACACAGGTACCGGTACAATGTCAAGGGCTTACAAGACAGAAAACAATCCAGGAATTCCACCCTCAAAATCATTTACAGCGAAGCAAATATGGATTCAACCAGCACAATCTGGACCAGGTGTGGTGTTATAAACCACAATCTTCAGGTTTGGTTTTTTTTTTTTTTTTAAAAGTCACTGAAGAGGTAATTCTTTCAAACAAATTATGGGGCTTACTATGAGCCAAATTTTTATAAATGTTTCAATCATGCCTCTTGCTATGTGCACAGGCACTCATGATCTGATTAACTAAACTGGAACGCCCAAATTAACCAATGTCTTTTTGGGGCGAGGCATCTTGGTGGAAGAGAAAGACAAAGAGCCCCCACAGCAGGACCTCGGCCATTTCTGGTGCAGACTGCAGACTGCAGACTGCGAGGTTTCTCCAGGGCCCAAATCCCTCAACCCTTCTCACAGATGCAAACCTTACTGGGCAGAGCAAGCCTTTTCAGGGGGACTTAAGGGAAGGGTTTAAAGTTTCAGTCGTGAAAGAAAAAGTGCAGGAACACATGTGCATTCAACAGATAACAATTCCCTGAAAATATTTTAAAACAAAACAAAACGCCTGTCTGACCAAATTTTTATAAACTTGGTTGGGGAAGAGGAAAACAAACAATTGTTTAAGGATGGTTTCAAATACTGCTCTCCGCTATTACTGAGAATTTTCAAAGGTTTTCATGCTCCATTGGAAACAGCTCTGCTTCACAAGCTGTTCTTGCCTGTCCTGCCAAAGAAATGGTCTGATACACTTTATTGCAAGTTTATCGATTTGCTTACCCAGGCAAATATATATAATTATCTCTGCCTATCAAGACTGGGGTACAATAGGATTCCTCCACTGAAAGCAGGGAGATGATTAAAAACCAATGGGAGGAGATGGGTTAGCAGACATGAGGCACATGCATCCCCACCCAGCCCCACGGCAGTGGACACTGCGACACCCTGACCCAGTGCCACCAGTCCCAGATCACACACAACCTGAGCCAACCTGACCAGAGCTGTCCCTCATGGAGATGGGTATGGGAATGGACACAGCAAGCAGATACATTTTTGGCACAACCTAGAGCCCTCTGATTTGTGAAATTCAACAGAAAATATACTTTGTGAAATCAAACAGAAAGTAGCCTTTTTCAAACAGACATTCAGTAACTTGGGTTTGAATTTAACACTGTGCATATCTGTACAAATTTAAGGTGACCAATTATAAACCTTTACTATTACTGATGGCATTATCAGTTAGCACTAACCAACAGTGAGTTCTGGTAAAAAGTGGTCTCTCGCCCTAAGGCACTCACACCTTGGACCGAGAGCCCACTTGCTAATTCTTGTTTTCAGTATGTTTGCACTTTATGTACACTGCCCCACACTTCTCGAACCACTTCAAAATCAGCTCACGTGGCTCTGAGGCCAGGAGGACTTAGGTTGCTATGGATTTCTCCAGCCTCATGCAAAAACAGGTTTCTCTGACGATGAAGAGCCTTGTCGATGAGCTACAATGTGACTGTCCCCAAGCCCTGACTTCTCACAATCCTGTACATTAACTTTGTTAAGAATCTGTACCCCAGAGAGGAATCCCAGCAATTGCATTTTTAGATGTCTACCCTAAGGAAGCTCGCACATCTGTACACAAGGAGACACAAGGATGCTTGTTATAGAACTGACAGTAATAATGAGCAGTGCCAAGAATCAAAATGTCCATCAACAGGGGAATGGATAAACTTGGTCAACTTATTCACAATTTTATTTGATTTTCAGAGGAACAGAAGATTTAAAAACAATCTACTAGGGATATCTGAGTGGCTCAGTCAGTTAAGGGTCCTAGGATCGAGCCCAGCATCAGGCTCCCTGCACAGTGAGGAGCCTGCTTCTCCCTCTGCCTGCCATCCCCCCCTGCTTTGTGCTCCCTCTGTCTCTAACAAATAAATAAATACAATCTTTTTACATAATAAAAATAAAACAAAGAACCATCTACTATCTGAGAAGCAGTGCAACACATGGAGGGAGTATTAGTCTAGGAACCCAAAACCTGGGCTCTGTACCCAAGCCTTGAGCAAGCTACATGACCTGCTGGGTTAAGACTCCATCTGGACACAAGGAGGTGAGGTGTACCAATCACAGATCACAGTGCCTTCACACACACAGTAATGCTCAATTAAAAAGAAGAGCAGCTAATAACTACAGCAGGTTGATCGTTCCTATTTTACAGAAGAGAGAATTGAGGCTCCAGGAGGGTAAGTCACATGCCCAGAGCCACACATCTCACAAAAGGTGAGGCTGGGATTCGAATCCAAGTACGTCCAACTCCAAAGCCTCCATGTGTATGTTTAGGACAAATCCCTGATGGTTATACTTTTTCCATTTCTCTCCTTTACCTAAAAGCTAATTAGAGCAAAAACCAGTTTTCTATAGTTCCTTTTTTCTAAGTGTAACTACAAGGGAAAAATTAAACATAACAAAAACTTTAGAAAAAGGAAAAACTATTAAAAATTTTTTTCCTGTGCCTTTTCCCCCTCAACTGTCATGACACTGTGTACCCTGAACTTTCTTATAACATTAAAACAACCTACTGATTTTTCAGTTACCCCCATGGTCTTATTTCTTTTTAGAAGCCACACAATCTCAGAGAGAATGGGTAATCTTCTCTTTGAGAAACTATTTCAGGTACATGGCTCAAGCATGTAGGAGAGAGACAGGGACACCTAATAGCTCTTTTTAAGCCAGGCCTTCTGAACATTAAGACTCTTTGAATTCTCTACCAATACACTGTGGAGTTCTAAGAGCAAAACCGGAAGAGTAACTATATAATTTGGGGTCTATGGAATGAATGAGTAGTCTTTCTTTAAATCCTTTTTTTTCGGGGCGCCTGGGTGGCTCAGTGGGTTAAGCCTCTGCTTCGGCTCAGGCCATGATCCCAGAGTCCTGGGATCAAGCCCCACATCAGGCTCTCTGCTCAGCAGGAAGCCTGCCTCCTCCTCCTCCTCCTCTCTCTCTCTCTCTGTCAAATAAAATAAATAAATAAATAAATCCTTGTTCTCAGCGCCCGGTGACAACATTAGATAACACAATAAAGTCCTCTTTAGCTGAGCACCTATTAAAGCAACCAATTAGCTCAGGTACTATGCCAAACCCATGAGAAACTGAACCTGTAAAAACAAAAACTCCACCCACCAAACTTGAAACGACAGGGACGTTGTCATCCAATCTTCCAATCTACAGAGAGTCTGCACTGTGGAAAGGTTCCCAAAATTTCTATGGGACCCAAGTTCTTATCCTCGGATACTTCTTCCAGCCACACATGTGCCTGGGGCGTACCATCCAATCTTCATGCCCAGCTACCCTATTTGTTCAGGAGAGGACCACTCACTGATGGGATGTGGAAAGGAGGAGTCAGCATGCGTAACTGTGGTTATGTATTTCTGTCTCTAGTGCTTAGAGAAAAGAGTACAGATCTCAGATGATCTGTGTCTTAGGCTTTCAAAATTATGATGCTGGTAGACCATCATCATAAGGTCAAAGTCTCCATTACCCCTGGGTCCGCCTAATCTTCCTCAGGCACCAAGGGCAAATCTGGGGGACATGCCTGCCCTGGTGTTCTGAGATGTATTCTTCATGGAAACCTTGACAATTGTAAGCAGTTCCAAATCCAAACACAAAAGAATATGGAGAGTGTGCAGGAGGTCAGAAGTAAATTCAGGGTGGTTCTGAAAGATATGGAGCATCCAGAGAGCCACGTTTCATGAGACCAACAGGGTTGAGGCCGGCAAGGACAGCAGCGGTTACCTGGCCCTAATCCCCAAGGCTCAGAAAAGGATGCCTTGCAATTTCGAGTTTGAATTAATTTTCTTTACAAAAGAGATGTTCTGCTTTAACTTTAAATCCTTCTGGGGGCGCTTGGGTGGCTCATCATTAAGCATTTGCCTTCAGCCCGGGTCATGATCCCAGATGCCTGGGATAGAGCCCCAGGCTCAGTGGGGAGCCTGCTTCTCCTTCTCCCCCGACTTCCCCTGCTTGTGTTCCTGCTTCCCTTTCTCACTGTGTCTCTCTCTGTCAAATAAATTTTTTAAATCTTTAAAAAAAAAAAAAAAAAGTTAAAAAAAAAAATCCTTCTGAGCCCTGCAGAATGTTAATGGAAAAGTGCCTGAGTCGTCCTGTGATACAGAAAGTCCAGAAAATGAGAAGGAAAACGTGTGCTTGAAGTACAAACCTAGCATGCCCACCTTGAATACTTACTCCTCCCCCGCCAGCCTTGGCTTCCCTACCATGGCAGGAAGGGGGCAGACCAAGGATGGCAGGGTTCCTCCCACTGGGTGATATGATGACCAGAATACAGAGATAAGTGATGTATTCCTTGATGATTTAAAAAAAAAAAAAGATTATTCTCAGAGCGCAGACTTGGGGTCTCCCTAAGCCAGCAAACATGCTATTTTAGAAGGTTTGTTTCTTCATGTTACTTTGGGAAGAATCTAGAGTTTTTTTTCTGGCATAAATGACCTATTTGGGCCCTCAGAAGTGTTTTTACAAGATTTGGTAAAACTTTGAGGTAGTTAAGTATCCAAGTTATCTTTCAGTTCCATATATTGGGAGAGTAGACCACAAGTCATAATGATCTGTCCCAGTCTTTCCACAAAGAGCACTTGTGAACCTTCTTACATGTTTCATCTGTTGCCTTCCTTACATGCAATGAAGGTTTTGGGCCTGGAGATTGTATCTACATGTGGTGGAGGCAGGATAGGATTTTAGCAGTCTCTGCTTTTTGGCACAGACTGAGGTGAGGCATTACTCTTTCTCCTGAATGCCTAAGATTTCAGCTAAAACCCCCTCAAAGACGATGAAGGTTCCTAGGACTCAGATGACCCACACATGTTACATGGGCATAACAGGTTATGGATATCAAGTTCTAAAATTTCCACAATCTCAGGGAAAAAAAAAACCTGAATGGTAGAAAATCAGTGACTGGGGGCACCTGGGTGGCTCTGTGGGTTGAGGCCTCTGTCTTTGGCTCAGGTCATGATCTCGGGGTCCTGGGACAAGCCCTGCACTGAGCTCTCTGCCCAGCAGGGAGCCTGCTTCCCTCTCACTCTCTGCCTGCCTCTCTGCCTACTTGTAATCTCTGTCAAATAAATAAACTCTCTTAAAAAAGTTAAAAAAAAAAAGAAAAAAGAAAAAAAGAAAGAAAAATATCAATGATTGTATCAAGATAAGCTTATAGTAAAGTTATAAATCTTGTCTGGCCACTGTCCATACACCACTTTCTAAGAAAGCAGAACAATATCGACCAATGAGAGAGAAAGTTCTAAGTTGGTATATTCTCTTGAAATTCACTTTCTCTTCCTGTTCTCCACCATGGTGGATCAAGGTGAAAAGGAGAACCCCATGCGGGAACTTCGCATCCGCAAGCTCTGCCTCAACATCTGTGTGGGGGAGAGTGGAGACAGACTGACCCGGGCAGCCAAGGTGCTGGAGCAGCTCACAGGCCAGACCCCCGTGTTCTCCAAAGCTAGATACACGGTTAGATCCTTTGGTATCAGGAGAAATGAAAAGATTGCTGTCCACTGCACAGTCCGTGGGGCCAAGGCAGAAGAAATCCTGGAGAAGGGTCTAAAGGTTCGAGAGTATGAGTTAAGAAAAAATAACTTCGGGACGCCTGGGTGGCTCAGTTGGTTAAGCAGCTGCCTTCGGCTCGGGTCATGATCCCAGCGTCCTGGGATCGAGTCCCACATCGGGCTCCTTGCTCGGCAGGGAGCCTGCTTCTCCCTCTGCCTCTGCCTGCCTCTCTGTCTGCCTGTGCTCGCTCTCTCACCCTCTCTCTCTGACAAATAAATAAAAAATAAAAATCTAAAAAAAAAAAAAAAAAAAAAGAAAAAATAACTTCTCTGATACTGGAAACTTTGGCTTTGGGATCCAGGAGCACATCGATCTGGGTATCAAGTATGACCCAAGCATTGGGATCTACGGCCTGGACTTCTATGTGGTGCTGGGTAGGCCAGGTTTCAGCATCGCAGACAAGAAGCACAGGACAGGCTGCATTGGGGCCAAACACAGAATCAGCAAAGAGGAGGCCATGCGCTGGTTCCAGCAGAAGTATGATGGGATCATCCTTCCTGGCAAATAAATTCCCGTTTCTATCCAAAAGGCCAATAAAAACTTTTCAGTGAAATGTAAAAAAAAAAAAAAAAAAGAAATTCAATACTATTCAGCACTCTCATTAAATGTATATCCTTTAAACAGTAAATATGATCAGGTATATTTCAAATGTGATTTTTTGAAGACTAAAAAACACTTGAAGAATAGATTTACTTGAGACACCTGGGAGGCTCAGTCGGTTACGTGTCTTTTTTTTTTTTTTTAAAGATTTAAATTTATTCATTAGACAGAGAGAGCATGCACACACAAGCTGGAAAAGCAGCAGACAGAGGGAGAGGGAAAAGTAGGCTACCCCCAGAGGGGGAGCCCAATGCAGGGCTTAATTCCAGGACCCCAGGATCATGACTGGAGCCGAAGGCCATCCAGGTGGGCACTCCTGCGCATCTGACTCTTGATTTCAGCTCAGACCATGATCTCAGGATTGTGAGATTGAGCCTTGCACTGGTCTCCGCACTGGGCATGGAGCCTCCTTCAGATTCTCCCTCTCTCTCCCTCATCCCTCCCCTCTTCCTCTATTTAAAAACAAAAAATAGATTTAACTTAAGAAAAATCTGCTCACAACTAAGGATAGAGAAGATAAAAGTTATATTAATATAACAAGTATTTACATTCCCTTTAAATAAAGCCTTTGGCTTTTACAAGTATAGGTAGCCCTTACTTCATTGAAAAGCTTAAAAAATTAGAGGTAAACAGATTTTTTTGATGCAGCACCATTCTGTTGCCACTTGTGAGTTTATGAGTTAGTAACAAGTCTGGTTCTTTCAAAGCAAATGGGAAATGGTTTGGGCTTTAACGCAATAATTTAAAACCTGGTAATAAATTCCTTTAATAGCATTCTAAATATACATATTAAAAGTAATTAAACTTTCTAAACCTAATGCTTGAATTTCAGACAGCATTCAAGCATTCCTAACTTCACAACCTGCTAACTCTATCCCTTCCCCCTGCCCTGCACCGCCTCAGCACAAGCCCCCCAGCCTCTACCAGCATTAATTCAGAGGTTCATTTCCATTAGCCAAACGCCAATCCAAATTCCAGTCCTGGGCTTCCCAACTATCCCACCCAACACCCAAAAGCACCATGTGACTGTCTCTGCTCCAAAGGGTGGGGGCTTCTCGAAAGGGTGACACCACCCAACCCGGAAAATCAGCAGTAAAACTCAGGGTGCCACTGAGAGCCCCCCCGTATTACAGAGGTGAAGCGGTCAGTAAGTGGAAAAGCTACCTCAGAATATCTCTGCTGCCACTTCTCAGTGAGAAAAATCACTTTTAAGAGCTAGTCAAAGCTCCATGAGAGGGGAGAGGCTCACCGAGCCACTGCCGGGTTCCAGTGTGGTACCCAAGGTCGGTGGCCACAGGACCAGAGCCTGAGATGTGCGTGACGATAAACACTGCAAGGCAGCAATGCGGTCGGCACGGAGGGCACGAAACTGCAGACCAAGAAGCAAAAGCTCGAGCCCCAACGCTCACAAAGCTAAAATGTTTCCTCGTGTGAGAAACAGAACCACCACTAACAATTTTCGGAAATAATGTTTGAGTCTTGGCTCAATTGGATAATTTTGTTCTGCACCAAAGACAATTCCATTCAAATTCCCAAAGTCTATGGGTAGATCTGTACTAATTTCAAGACATAGTTTCCTTCCAAGCCCAAAGAAATGAAAGGCAGAAACCAGCGAAAGAAAAAAAAAATAGTAACAACATATATGAGAGGGTTTGCCATTTTATGAAAAACAAATGAAGAATTACAGTCACATCACACTGATAAACTGAGAGGCTGCCAGTGGTTTTCAGGTCAGATGTAACATTTTAACAAATGTGATTGTTTGTGAACGAAATAATTCTGATCAAAAACTTAATTGCAGCCAAAGTGAGCCCTGGGCTGTGTCACCATAATCCACTCTGACAGGAAGCAGTGAGTGGAGATTCCTACTGTGAACGGAGCACATGTGAAAGGTCAGCTCTGGCCTGGAACTTCAAAACCGTTAACGTGTAAAACAGTGTGCATTAGAGCCCGGAACGGCTAACCACTGGATTAGCGGATGTCCGCTGTGTGGGTCTGATGTGCTTTTGGCAGGTAATGGTTAATTTGTAAATAGGCAATGTATTGTGACTTTCTTCTGTGCCTCTTCCCAACCCTGGTCAACAGAGCCCATTCTTAATTACAGACCCAGGGTATTACAATATTAAATAGATGACATGGGCTTGTAACAAAGTTTCGTATTTTAAAAATTAAACTTATTTTTTAATAATTTGGTAAGGAAAACCTGTGTGTCACTAAAAAAATGAATGTCGGCTGATATAATGAGCAAAAAAATGTTTCATGTAAAATCTACTTGTCTATCCAATAGCAACTATATTATAATAGCCAAAATTTGCCAAGTAAGGATTTCATTACTAGAAATCTAAACTTCACTTAGATACTATCATCTGAAAAAAGTTATATAATGTTGTTTTGCATGGCTTAAAGCAAAATTCTAAATAAAAATCCAGTTCTTACCACAGCTTTCATTCCTCAACATGAGATGTTAACTTATGAAAGAATCAGGCTCAAAGTGCCTTCTAAGCCAATGCATGCAAGAGTACCTCATACATACTCTGAGCTATCAAGTTGGCCCATTTGACTTTATTTTTTTTTTAAGATTTTATTTATTTACTTGACAGATAGAGATCACAAGTAGGCAGAGAGGCAGGTAGAGAGAGAGAGAGGGAAGCAGGCTCCCCGCTGAGCAGAGAGCCCGATGCGGGACTCGATCCCAGGACCCTGAGATCATGACCTGAGCCGAAGGCAGCGGCTTAATCCACTGAGCCACCCAGGCGCCCCCCATTTGACTTTAAATTCGCCATTTCTCCCATATCTAAACCACTTCCAGCAACACGACATTAATAAGAGATAAAAGCTAACACTGTGCACTTCAATTCAGTGATTTTAGGATTTAACTCATTTCTGAGTTGAGAGGAAATAATACTTATCTTTGACAATAAGGTCTTCCAAAATAAGCTTTATTTCCGTTCAAAATCACCCTTCTAAGGTGGTATCTCTCTGGTGCCGGACAGATGCAGCTGTTGGGCCCTCTTTAGGCTAAATCTAGGGATATTGACAGAGGCTCTGTGGCAAGGTGGCCACATGGCCAGCACTCTCATGATTCCTATCCCCTTCAGAACATCAAATGACATGTTTAAAAACAAAACCACACACGGGCTTCTAAAGGCAGTAGAAGATGGAGGAGAAAAACTAGTGGCCAGCATAATTCCTCATATTTCCACTTTCCATACACAATCTGAAACCTTTAACATATCGGGAAGATTTGGGATCTCCTCAACAGTCTGCCCCTCAAAGTACTGGGTATTCAAATATACCAGTCTGCCGCTCTGTCCCCAACAACCCCCTGGCCCCTAGGCCTGCGACACTGTCCCTGCCCCCCGCCCCCTGCCAGGAGCCTACAGTGTGGTGGAGAAGAGAGAAAGGCCAACCATGAAGACCTAGTACAGAAAGGAGGTAGAGGACTACAGAGCCAAGAAAGGCTGTGAGAGACTGGTGCTGGGCACACCCGTCTTCCCTCTTCACCCCTCTTTTCCACAGACATCTGAGTAGATACTGCCCTGCCAGCTACCCTGGAGCTGAGTATATCATAGGTACACACACAGGAAAGAGACGTCATGATTCACCAAAAAAAATATTTTACAAGGCTCCAAACTGGTCATTACGGCATTTTTTCATACTGTTAAGTAACTAATTACACCAGGTAACACACTCAATGTATAATTTTGCCCTCACTCAGAATCATTTCTTCCACTCACCATAACATTTTCAGCCCAATTATTCTTGGCTACCCTTCTTCTTCATCAGTGAGGCTCAAGCTCAAAGAAGCTTACAAAGGTCCCTCCAGAAAGATGAGCAACAAAGCAGAAATGCCTCCACACTGAGTTCCAAACTAATGTGGGTACGCCCACTCAGGGTCAGGAACCCCATGCTGCAGTGCTGCATGCCACCAACCCACAGGGTCAACACTTAGGACACTCCCTCTCTCCCAGGAGCAAGAGGATTGCTCAGAAACGGTGCTTATTTCTTAATGGCTTATATTCGTTTACACGTTAAAATAGTGAATGTCCAGAAAGCTGAACTTATATTTTAATTCAGTCTGGACAGACAGCTGTATGGTTCAGTCATTAAGCATCTGCCTTTGGCTCAGGTCATGATCCCAGGGTCCTGAGATCAAGTCCCACATGGGGCTCCCTGCTCAGTGGGGAGCCCGCTTCTCCCTGTCTGCTGCTCCCCCTGCTTGTGCTTTCTCTCTTTGATCAATAAATAAAACCTGAAAAAAGGGGGCACCTTAGTGGCCCAGTTGGTTAAGCAACTGCCTTTGGCTCAGGTCATGATCCTGGAGTCCCAGGATCGAGTTCCACATCAGGCTCCCTGGTCAGAGAGGAGTCTGCTTCTCTCTCTAACTCTCCCCCCAATTCTCTCTCTCTCAAATAAACAAAATCTTTACCAAAACCATTTAAAATTATTATTATTATTATTATTATTATTCAGTTCTGGACTGTGAGTTAGTTTTCACAAATACAAAGAAATATGTTACCAGCTTCTTTTTAAGGACCCACATTCAAATGGGAGGACACTGAAGAAATTTATCATTCAATTCTTATTTGTAGAAGCAGATTCTCTGTAACTTGTAAATTATTGTGATTTACAGTGAATCATTATTGTATCCATAAATGCTGGAAAGTTGGTGAACAACATGATATAATGACACCCCAAAACAATTTTAGAACTGCAGGTGCACAAATCATAACATGTGGGAGATGACTCAAAGGATAATGGGGAATAAAACAGTTTAGGAAGGGTCACATGGAGGAGGGAAAGGGGCGAGGGCACACACCCCAATTTTCTAAGATGTCTGTAAAACCACACTACTCATTTATAGGCAGATGCAGTGGGGCAGGCAGGCATAGGCCACAGAGTCAACAGCCACATTCAAACAAGCAAAGGCAAAATGCTCCGTAATTTACAACAACCCAATCACATCGCTCATTCTTTTGAGGTTAAATGCTACTGACATAAGTTCCACCTGAATCCAATCAATGTGGAGACGTTGAGAAGATTCACACGAAAGGACTAAATTTGTCACAAATGGGTTGGTTTCCGATCTTAATGTAGCCAAGTTGCTTTACTCTGACCTCCATTGAACAAATCAACTTAATGGGCACTAGGAGTGCTATAAAACTTAACAATGGAGTGATTTTTAACTTTTAAAATATAGTTATGAAGCAAAATGTTGGATAGCTTCTACAATACTGGAAATCAAATTAAATCTAGATGTTTTTTAACAGTCTTGACAGATATAATCCTAGTTACCATGTAAATTTATGGTAAGCTGCTGTGATATTAGCCACAGGTGCTACTTTTAATATATGAGCCGCATCTGGCTGGGAATAGAATTTCTCAGAGGACTGAAAATGACCTCACTATCAGACAATGGAAGGGAAAAAAACAAGACCACTGTGGCATATAAAACGCTGAAGATGTGGTCCACAACTAAATATTTCACATAAAATTCATTTTAACTCTGCAGTTATAGGTTAAAGGATATTATGCTTTCAATATGTAAGAGGCGTAGATATATTTCAGCCAAATAGCCAAAGATTAAGAACGTAAGACAGTTATGAATGCCCTGGCTACACACAGAATGCTGGTTTTCCAACCTTTGATCAATGTCAGAAAAATGATGCAAGAAGACTTGAAAAGAAAATTCTTTCATGGTTCCCCAGAACGCGACGTGATTAGACACCACCGAGCATACCAAACCAAGATGTGACAATTACTGATCTCCATGCAGCAGCAGCTCTCCAGTGCCTGGGCAACATCACTGGCTGGGTTCTTAAACTTATGTGGATTCATTCATCATGCCCAAGAAAACGTTCTCATCAGGTGAAGTTTTTGAAAAATCACTTCAAGTAATTACCATTCTGAGTTTAAAACCCACCAATATCACCCACAAATACAGAGAGAGAAGACAAGTTTCTCTTACCTCTCCAACTCAAAAGTTAAAAGACAAGTATGTAGAAAACACGGGATTGTTTCCTTTTCAGAAACCCTTCCTGAGCCATTTGAAAGCCACCATTTGCCAGAGAACTGGCAAGTGTGGAAATGTGATAGAGGGTTTACAAAGATTTAATTTCCTATGAAATAACTCTTCCTGAATTAAACAAGCCTTCTTTATCTGGAAAAAGAATTCTCTAAAAGAGAAAAATTTCTTTGAAAATATTCCCTACATCATTGCACTAAGCTGTGAGAATGGTAGCTACAAAGCCCTATAACATAACATTTTCCTTCTGACCTTCTCAAGTAACTTGAAAGGGCTTGATTTTTTAGCTTCAAGAGATCAGTTCAATCTAGGTGATGATTTTTCTTTTCTTTTCTTTTCTTTTCTTTCTTTTTTTTTTAAACAAGTAACTGGATCCAAACCTGATCTGCGAGGGCATCAAGACCCTGAGTATCTTTAACAAGAAGAACCCAGTATGACTCCCTGATGCTTCTGTGACCAGCTGGAAGCAAGAATATGGATCATTTAGAAAAGGTAGCTCACAAAGCCTCATCTGTGAGATGGTTAGTCACTGCAGAAAGGGACTGGTTGAACTAAATATGGCCTTTCTGTGCAATGGAATACTATATAAATATCCCACCATTAAAAGTCATGAAGTAAAATATTTTACTGACAGAGAAAAATGTTCCCTATACACGAAGGGAAAAAAGCAAGTGAGCAAACTACATCTACGACATGACCCCAAATATATATGCATACATACCTATGTACATAGTCATAAAATACAGATTCACGTATACTGCTTTTTAAGCAGGCAAAAGGATTACAAGTACATCTTGCTTCTTTGTACTTTTTTTGCTTTCCAAATTATAAAACACAGTATACCATCAGGAAAAAAAAAAAAAAGTTGTATTTTATTAACAAGCTAAACATACCACACGAGTGTAACTGGTAGCCATCGTTCCCAGAAGAGCGAGAGGGGCCTGGCTGATGCCTGTGGGGTACACAAGCCATGCATACATGTTAAACCCTTCAAGTGAAACCTTGCAGTTTTAAGTAAACAGCAAGATGGAAGAAACTTGTCCTCAATAGCAGAATCTCACTTTAAGACACTGAGAAGTACAACAGCCCTCTCTTCTACACATCTGTATCCACAGCTATGATCAGGGGCTCAGAAAGCTGGTGTCTCTCAGTGCAAGACAAGCTTACCCTCTCTACACAGAGTTCCAATTTGCCAAGTAAAGTTTGCTAATTAGCTGCTCTCTGCAGACCTTATATCTGGAAGTGACTTCCCTCTCCAGGTACAAGCTGACTTTCATCTGGAGTCAACTTAGGGCCAATAACTGAATGATCAAGTATTATAAATGAATGCTATCAGGGCAAGGCATGGGGAGCCATATAGCAATTTACAGGTCAAAAGTCAAACAGTACCTGGCTTCTCTTTTCTTCAAAATATAGCCTCCTATAGGCCCTCCAAAATAGATGTTTTATCCTAAACAAAGAAACAGATTCAACTTTGAACTCAACAGCAGAGTTGTTCATTCAGAGGTCTAAGACGTTCGGAAACAAAAAGGCAATCCACATCCTGAATTATTCCACAAACCTTCAAAATCCAGATCTGTGTTAGACAAGAGCTTTGGCCTTAGGGCAGGAAGCCCGGCCTGGGAGGGAAACCCACTGCCTCCTTCCTCTGTTAAGTCTGAGCAGGGTCCTTAACTTCCCTCTTTCCACCATGACCAAACTGGGTTACAACACCTAACCCTGTAAGAATGCTGGGAAGCTTCAGTGAAATAGAAAGAAAGAAAGAAGAAAGGAAGGAAGGAAGAAAGAAAGAAAGAGAAAAAGGAAGAAAAGAAGGAAGGAAAAAAGGAAGAAGAGGAAGGAAGCAAGCAAGCTACATCATCTTCCAGGTCCCTAACAGAGACCCACTATCACCTACTAGATGCTCAAACACTCCTTAGTTCATAAACATTTCTGTGACTCTCCAAACTCACAAAGACAACTGGTGTGACTACATTTCAGGTAAATAACACAACACTGAGTGTTACCTATATACACTGGCACCTGGGTGGCTCCATCAGTTAAGCGTCTGACTTCCGCTCAGGTCATGATCTCAGGATTCTCGAATTAAGCCCCGAATCATAAACCCCCGAGTCCCAGGCTCCCTGCTCAGTGGGGAGTCTGCTTCTTTCTCTTCCTCTGCCCCTCCCCCTGCACGTGCTCTCTCACTCCCTCTCTCTCTCAAGTAAATAAAATCTGTTTTAAAAAAAAAAAAGTTATCTGTATATAGAACGACCCTAAAGCAACCTTTTTCATTTAATTAAAATTTCTAAAAGTAATTCCTGAAAAATGTACCCAATGAATTTATAAATTTTTCTACCTAAAACACCAGGAAGCTACTATTTTTTTAAAAAGTCAACCAACAGTAGTAGACCAATGAACACGGAAAATTTAAAAAAAAAAAAAAAAAAGGATCTAGGATTAAAAGAATTGTCCTGAAACAAAAATGAATGCCTAATCAATATTAGTCAACAGGCCTAGGACAGTCTCCCAGCAAGACACTTTGTGGAAGCTTGCAAGACTCTTCCATGAGCTCTCAGCACACCGAAATTCACAAAAGACAAAAGTTGTGGGTGGCTGAAGCTGTGGAGCCCAAATTCCAAGTGCTAACCTCAATCCCTCATTATTCAAGGCAATTTACCACAGATGCCCGTCTGCAGGCATGCCCGTCTATAAGGGCCCCACTTCCTTCTCTGATACTTCCAAACCGCAAGCTGCACAAAGACACAATCAATTCTGTTCTGGGAAGCGCCAGCAGGCCATTACAGAGGATCCCATCATACTCAACTACTTAGCCACCAACACCACCAGTCACCATTAGGAACCATCTGTGTCCAAGAGTAAGGAAAAGAGGGAGGGGACAAGTCCCTGGTGAGAAAGGATTTTAGGTATATAAATAACCTGTAGGAGACAAAGAGATGAAAAACACAACTCCCTGGGGCCAAGGGCACTGGCTAGGATCACCTATGGTGAACCCAATCAAGGGACCTTGTGCATTCAAGATACATGTAAGTCTATATCAAATACATCTATATCAAATACATCTATATCAAAGCAAACAAGCAAAACACGTACGTAACACTGGGCTGGGTACTGTGAGAAATATACACCAGCACAACCTGAGTCTCTGCCCTCAAGGTGCTTGATTCTTAGGTGGGGAGAGACAAAGGTGAGTAGCTACATCTCCCGGCTGCAAGATCTAATCGGAACTTAGTCACATTCTAATTCTCCCACCAGTTCATTGTTAATGTGGGCAAACTACTTCACCCCTAAGCCTTGGTTGCCTCAACCCTTCGAGCTCTAATGTTCATCGATTCAACCTCAAAACAAGGCTGAAAGAATACCACAAACAACACAACCCAGAATGGAAGAACCAACAATACTAATGTCTGTGGATACGAAGGTCTGTATAAGGCACCTGAGCTCCGAGTCCTGCCAGGGCTGGCCTGTACCACAGCATCATCCAGCCACCCTCACCACAGATGTCATTGATGACATCCATGCTACTTAATACAGTGGTCATCCTTTGGTACTACTTGGACTCTCAGCACAACTGATTCCTCCTCCCTTTTAAAACACCATCATTAGGATTCTGTGATAGAGTAGGGGCCTGACTGTCTTCCTGTTTCACTAGTAAGTCTTCTTCAGTCTTCTGCCAGCTCCTGCTCTTCCTTCCAACCCCTAAACAGACTGCATCATGATCTTTCTTCTCTCCTCACATTACACTTTCTGCCTGAGTGGTCTCTTCCATTACCTTGGCTTTTTTACACACATACCTAAGACTTCCCAGCTACCCACAACCCAGACCTCCACTCTAAGTCCCTAACTCAGACATAAAACTATCTTCTTTTAAGTTGAAGTTGGGTATCTCCCAGCAACTCACACTTAACAATGTTCCAACCAGAAGACTTCATCTCAGGACCCCCACCATATTCCCCTCCCATACTTCCCCAGCTTAATGAATGCCACTTCTGACCCCCCAGATCCTCTAAAAGTCTTTTTTTTTTTTTTAAGATTTTATTTATTTGTTTGACAGACAGAGATCACAAGTAGGCAGAGAGGCAGGCAGAGAGGAAGGGAAGCAGGCTCCCTGCTGAGCAGAGAGCCCAATGCGGGGCTCAATCCCAGGACCCTGGGATCTTGACATGAGCTGAAGGCAGAGGCTTAACCCACTGAGCCACCCAGGTGCCGCGTCTAGAAGTCATTTTTAACACTCCGTTCTCTTCTTCCTCCTCACCTATCACCACTCCTCCCTAGTCAGAGAATCTCAGGTGCTCCCTTTATAAAAGGTATGTGTGGCACCACTAGTCCCTGATCATGTGAGCTCTGAAATACAGCTTCAACCCTCTAGCTCTCTGCTTGTCCTCTGTCACTACCACAGTCCACAGCCCCCTGCTGGGTCCACCCTAATGACAGGTCTCACCTGGATGACTGCACAAGCTCCTTACTATTCTCCCTATATGGCCTTTGCCCCCTCCCTCTTCCACTCCATCCTCTAAGAAAAGGCATCAGTCCTTCACTCTCCCTCCTCTACTTTCAGGATATCATCCTTCCCTTTCCACCCCTCTGAGAGTCTCATGACAACCTTTCTGCTTCCCATAGTACCTCACACTTGACTCCCTAGTCATCTTCCCACCATCTTTGCTTGCCACTGTCATAGTGCCTGTGGATGTCCTCACAGATGCTTTCAAGTATGTCAACAATGCCAAAAGGAGAGGCAAACACCACTTTCTTCTTAGACTGTGCTCCAAAGTCATTGTCGGGTTTCTGACTGTGAAGATGAAGCATAGTTATGTTGGTGAATTAGAGGTCATGGATAACCACGTCAATCAGGAAATGGTCAACCTCAGGGGCAGGTCAAATCAGTGAGGAGTGATCAGCCCTAGATCTGATGTACAACTCAAAGATCTAGAAAAACAGCTAAATAGGGGCTCCTGAGGGGCTAGTCAATTAAGCCTCTAACTCTTGATCTCAGCTCAGGTCTGGTTCTCAGGGTCCTGAGTTCAAGCCCAGTGCTGGGATCCATGCTGGCTGTGGAGCCTACAAAGAGAGGAAGGAAGAAAAAAAGGCTAAATAACCTGCCTTCATCCTTTTGATTTCATTGTACTGACAACCTCAGCTGGCATCATGGACCACTGAGAATCAAGAAGTAAACATAGGAGGGAAAATCCCAGGATTCTTTTCCCAGGAATGTAATACATCTGTGCATATAAAATGCCTCAAGGGACCAAGTAGTAGGGGGGAGAAAATGCATCAGCTTCTCAGTTCCTTAGAGAGAACTTTCGTGAATTAGGTCTTAACCATTATTCTTTCTCATAACAGTCTTTTCTATTGGAGGTGCAGCATCCATTCTGGCAAATGGTTGGCAAGTGATTGGGAACTGCCTGAGGTCAAGTTCCAAGTCCACTGGACTAGCTGTGGGGCTTTGGGCAAGTCACTTAATCTAAACCTCAGTTTCCAATCTGTAAAATGAGGAAAACCGTCTCTAGTTCACAGGGTTTTGTGAAGATTAAGTGAATAAACACATATAATATCCTTACAAAACAGTGCCTGGCCCAAGGTTTAGGTGTTCATTAAGCATTAGCTACTAGGATTTTCCTTCATGGCACTTATCATAACTTGCAATTATACAGTCATTGCTTTATTTATGTTCTCCCTCCTCTCCAATTTCTAGTGAGCTCCATGAAAATGGAGACAATATCTGCTTTGCTCATCACTGCACCCCCGGGGTCTAGCACAGTGCCTAGACTAAGTAATAGCTTATTAGTGCTGGGTGTATGTCAGGAAAAACTTTCTGGAAGTGGGTGAGATGCAGACATACGAAAAAAAAGATAGGTGGGATGGAATAAAGAAGGTGAAGAACAGCTTAAATAAAGGTAGGAAAGAAATGAACCAAGATGCTCGAGGTCTTGGCTCCAGCTCCAGCGTTGCCACTGTTTCCTGCTCCCTCTATCTGAACCTGTCTCCCCACTTCTTCAGTGAGGATGACTAAGTGACCTCTTAGTTCTAATCTCTAACAGACTAAAGAGGCCTCTGGCAGAGAAATTATGAGAGGTAGGGTTAAGGGCCAGCCTGTGGGCAGCTCTGAAAACCTCTGAACAGGGGAGCCTGGGTGGCACAGTCAGTTAAGCATCTGACTCTTGGCTTCAGCTCAGGTCATGATCTCAGGGTTCTGAGATCAAGCCCTGAGTTGGGCTCTGCGCTCAGCAGAAAGTCTGTTTGGGATTCTCTCCCTCTGCCCATAGCCACCCACCCCCCATGCACACCCTCACATGCTCTCTCTCTCTCTCTCTCAAATAACTAAATCTTAAAAAAAGAAAAGAAAACCTCTGAGAAGATGGTGTTTTGGGGCCCCTGGGTGGCTCAGTCATTAAGAGGCTGCCTTCAGCTCAGGTCATGATCCCAGAGTCTTGGGATCAAGCCCCACATCAGAGCCCCCTGCTCTGCGGCGGGGCCTGCTTCTCCCTCTCCCACTCCCCCTGCTTATCTTCCCTCTCTCACTGTGTCTCTCTCTGTCAAGTAAATAAATAAAATCTTAAAAAAAGAAGAAGAACATGATGATGATGATGATGTCTTGTAAGATAAAATAGGAAGGAAATGGGATTTTCTGAGTAGAGACCAACTTCGTCACACCAAAGCAACATGGACACCAACACACGAAGGGAGGTAAAAGGCTGTAAGTAAGCTTACACAGGAACTCAAGGGGGAGACAAGGTGAACCCAGACTAGAGCACAATCTTGGGGAAAGACACTGAGTTCTCAGTAACTGATAACCAAGATAGTTCTTCACTTTTCGGTCAAGGTGCTCAAGAAAATGGTGGCACTGCTGAGAGTAACAAGCAAGTTGGAGGAAAGAAAGGTAAGTTTGTTTTCAGATACTCTAAACCTGAAACACTAAACTCAGGAGAGAGAGCACCACAAGGACCCACCTTTCTAATCTTCAGTCCATCTCACTGAACCACACTTAGGGCTCTCATTTCCCCAACAGGTTACAAATAAATAAGACGTGCCCCGCCCCCGTCCTTGACCTACATACTTCCTTAGCCCCTTCACTCAAAAAAACCTATCAGACTTTTTCTTTTTTCCCGTACCTATTGACCACCTTTCTCCAATTCCCTCTTTCTCCACCCTCCATCTCTGGTAACCACAAGCCTTGATCACTTTTTATGTAAGTCCTTTTGTTTTCAGATTCCACATATAAGTGAGATCATACAGTATCTATCTTTCTCTGACTTATTTCACTTAGCATAACGTCCTCAAGTGGTAGGGTTTCCTCATTTTTTTAACGACTGAATAATATTCCATTGTAATATATACCACATCTTTTTTTTAATGTTTATTTTAATTTCAGTATAGTTAACATATGGTGCTATATTGGTTTCAGATTTACAATATAGTGATTCAATAACTCTAGGGTACGGGTGCCTGGGTGGCTCAGTGGGTTAAGTTACCTACTCTTGGTTTCAGCTCATGTCATGATCTGAAGGTCGTGAGACAGAGTCCTTCGATGGGCTCCACACTGGGCAGGGAGTCTACTCAAGGGTCTCTTCCTCTCCCTTTGCCCCTCCCCCTGCTCCAGTGCCCACTCTCTACCCCCCCCTAAAATAAATAAATAAATAAACAAGACAGTTTTTAAAAATTCTATGTATCAGTGCTCATCACAGTAAGTGTACTCTTATTCCCTTCACCTATTCCCCTCACTCCCCCACTTGCCTTCCCTCTGGTAACCATCTGTTTTTTCTCTCAAGTTAAGAGTCTGTTTTTTGGTTTGTTTTCTTTTTTTCCTTTGTTCATTTGTTTTGTTTTGTAAATTCCATATATAAGTGAAATCATATGGTATTTGTCTTTCTCTGACCGACTTACTTCACTTGGTGTTATATTCCCTAATGCCATCCATGTTGTTCCAAATGGCAAGATTATGGCTGAATAAGATTTCATTGTGTGTGTGTGTGTATGTATATATATATACATACACATTTATAAACAAACAATTTATAACAGGTATGTACTACATCTTCTTTATCTGTTCATCTATCAGTGGAACTTAGGCTGCTTTCATAACTTTGCTATTTTAAATAATACTGCAATAAACATAAGGATGCAGATATCCTTTCAAATTAGTGTTTTTATTCTTTGGGTAAATACCCAGTAATGCAATTACTTGATTGTAGGGTAGTTCTATTTTTAATTTTTTGAGGAAACTCCATACTGTTTCCAGAGTGGCAGCACCACTCTGCATTCCCACTAACAGTGCAAGTTTCTCCACATCCTCACCACCTGTAGTTTCTTGTGTTGTTGATTTTAGCCATTCTGAAAGGTGGGAGGTGAGATCTCATTGTAGTTTTGATTCGTATTTCCCTAACAATGAGTGATCCCGAGCATCTTTTCATGTGTCTGTTAGCCATCTGGATGTTTTCTTTGAAGAAATGTATGTTCATGTCTTCTGCCCATTTTTAATTGGATTATTTGGTTTTGGGTGTTGAATTTTATAAGGTCTTTATGTATTTTGGAAACTAATCCTTTGTAGGGTATGTCATTTGCAAGTATCTTCTCCCATTCAGTAGGCTTTCAGTTTTGTTAACAGTTTCCTCCACTGTGCAGAAGCTTTTTATTTTCATGTTGTTCCAATAGTTTATTTTTGCTTTTATATGCCTTCCCTCAGGAGACACATCAAGAAAAGTGTTGCTTTGGCTAATGTCAGAGAAATTACTGCCTGTGCTCTTCTAGGATTTTAACTGTTTGGGGTCTCACATTTAAGTCTTTAATCCATTTTGAGTTAATTTTTGTATACGGTGGAAGGAAGTGGTCCAGTATCATTCTTTCGAATTTAGCTGTCCAGTTTTCCCAGCACCATTTGTTGACGAGTCTTTCTCCCATTGTATATTCTTGCCTCTTCTGCCAAAGATTAATTGACCAGGGGTGCCTGCGTGGCTGAGTGGGTTAAAGCCTCTGCCTTCGGCTCAGGTCATGATCCCAGGGTTCTGGGATGGAGCCTCGCCATCGGGCTCTCTGCTCAGCAGGGAGTCTGCTTCCCCCACCCCCTGCCTGCCTCTCTGCCTACTTGTGATCTCTGTCAAATAAATAAATAAAATTTTTTTAAAAAATTAATTGACCATATAATCACAGGTTCATTTCTGGACTTTCTATCCTATTCCACTTCTATTTTTGTGCCAGTGCCCTACTATTTTGATTACTACAGCTTGGTAGTATAACTTGAAATCTGGACTTGTGATACCTCCAGGCTTTTCTTTTTCCAGACTATTTTAACTATTTAGGGTCTTCTGTGGTTCCATACAGAGTTGAGGATTAAAATTTGTTCTAGTTCTTTGAAAAATGCTGCCGTTGTTCTTGTTTTTTAAGTAAGCTCTACAAACAATGTGGGGCTTAAACTCACAACCCTGACATCAAGAGTCACATTCTCTATCAACTGAGCCAGCCAGTTGCCCCTAATGCTGTTGGTCTTTTGATAGGGATTGAATTAAATGTACAGATTGCTTTGGGTAGTACGGACATTTTAATAATACTTGTTCTCTCAACCTATGAGCATGGAATATCATTCCATATGTTGGTGTCATCTTCGGTTTCTTTCATCAGTGTTTTATAGTCTATAGACTACGGTCTTTTCCTCCTTGGCTAAGTTTATTCCTAGATATTTTATTATTTTGGGTGTAAATGCACATGGGATTGCTTTCTCAATCTTTCTGTTGCTTCATTATAGTGTACAAAAATGCAACAGATTTCTGTATATACACTGATTTTGTATCCTGCAACCTTACTGAATACATTTATCAGTTCTAGTAGTTCTTTGGTGGAATCTTTAGGGTTTCCCACATATAATATAGACCACAACTTCTGTACCCATTCACTCGTCAATGGACACTTAGGTTGCTTCCATGTCTTAGTTGTTGTAAATAATGGTGCTTGAACAAGTGCCTATACCTCTTTGAGTTACTTTTGGATCATTTCCTTTGGATACAGTCCCACAATATATGTTATTGGAACATATGGTAGTTTTATTTTAATTTTTTGAGGATCCTCCATTATGTTTTCTAATCTGGCAATACCAACCTGTCAGACCTTTAAGGACCAACTCAAAACTTCCCTTCTCTAGGCAGCCATGCTAGAGTAAACCTTCCGTTTATTAGTATTTCACATTTTAGTGCCTCATCAGTATGAAAATTTAAAAAATCAACTATCTAGTATAATTCATATGTGCTACCTCCCCAATAAAACTGGAAGGTCCTGGAGCACCTGGCTGGCTCAATCAGGAAAGCATGTGACTCTTGATCTTGAGGTTATGAATTCGATCCCCATACTGAGTGTAGAGATTACTTTAAAATAAAATCTGGGGGGCGCCTGGGTGGCTCAGTGGGTTAAAGCCTCTGCCTTCGGCTCAGGTCATGATCCCAGTGTCCTGGGATCGAGACCCACGTCGGGCTCTCTGCTCCGCAGGGAGCCTGCTTCCTCCTCTATCTCTGCCTGCCTCTCTGCCTTCTTGTGATCTCTGTCTGTCAAATAAATAAATAAAATCTTTAAAAATAAATAAATAAAATAAAATAAAATCTGGGACGCCTGGGTGGCACAGTCAGCTGAGCCTGTCTGACTCTTGGCTTCAGCTAAGGTTGTGATCTCAGTGTCATGAGACTGAGCCCCACATCAGGGTCTGCGCTGAGTGCAGTCTGCTTAAGACCCTCCCTTTCCCTCTGCCCCTCCCCTCTGTGCTCTCTAAAATAAATAAGTAAATCTTTCAAAAATTAATAAAATCAAATCTCAAAAAAAACCCAAAAACCTAGAAGGTCTTCGGTGCAGAAATGGAATCGTACTTTACTTACATTTTTTTTTTAAAGATTTTATTTATTTATTTGACAGAGAGAGATCACAAGTAGGCAGAGAGGCAGGCAGAGAGAGAGAGAGGAGGAAGCAGGCTCCCCGCCAAGCAGAGAGCCCGATGCGGGACTCGATCCCAGGACCCTGAGATCATGACCTGAGCCGAAGGCAGCGGCTTAACCCACTGAGCCACCCAGGCGCCCCTGTACCTTACTTACATTATCCTCCTTCCACGCTCAGAGTAGAGCTAGACCCTCAGGGGTGACCAGCTCAAAGACGACGCTACATTCCCTGATCCCACCAGAGGTAGGCTCTGTGGCTCTCAGTGGGAAGACCACATAGCTCCCTGCCCAGCCCTAACTGGATCTTCTCCAGGTGCCTGGCATGCGTCCACAGCCAGGGCTGCAATGGTGAGGACAGGGCACTGGAAATCAGATGAATGATAACAGTAGAAGGCCACAATCCTGCCTTGCCGGCTGAGGGCATAGGAGCAAACAGATTCATTAGCGGCGATGGCTGTTTTGATAAGATTGATTTTAACAATACAATTCAATGACCTGATTGCTCAACAGTGATACCTGGGTTACTCTTGAACAAGTACAGCTTTGTTTGTTTTAGCTGGTGAATAGTGCCTTTCTCAGGGAAGTGTTGTCAAACCCTTTTAAGGTAGAAAGTAATCCAACAGGTAGTCCTTGGAAAAAAGGTATCTCCTAGAAAAAAAAAAAATAAAGGTAAAAACAAAACAGCTTTCTGTGTCACTGTGGTATCAAAACATGTTGCTGTAGGAATCAGAGATGTGAGTGTGACACCCACTGTGACATGATCCAGAGTGACCGCAAGCAATCTCACGGTCTCGGTCTGGTTCAGGGTCCTTCTGGGAAATTCAGTGAACTAGTTAAAATGGCCCATTCCAGCCTGGATCGGAAGGGCAATACAACAGTAAACTATCTGCAAAATGGGGGAGACGACGTGCTGTTCTGTTTACAGTGATGTAGGGCAAAGAGTAGAACACAAAGACCTCCAAGCCATGGAAGAAGCTCCTCTCCCACCTGTCCACAGTTGGGGGCTGACTCCCTCCTGGGAGCAGAGGGTACCTGGTCACCCCCCCGGCCACAGAAACAGTAGTGCACCATTCTACTTGCTGCTAGGTAGAGATGACCAGCTGCTGAGGCTGCTCCTTCACATACCCAAGATCCATACTTTGAAAGAGTGAATATAAGTTTCTACATCACAGCCCTAATGTGCCCAAACTCTATAGACAAAACTCTTTGCAAACATGGACACTGTTTTCAATGGCTGTATTGAAGCAAAAGGCTGGTAAGCTCAAGAAAAACAGAACAGAAAAGAGCAAGACCAAAATACATTGAAGTTATTATTTGAGGTCTCCTTTAAATTATTTTCTGTAATTACTGAGCCGGCAGTCCATTGTTATTAATTCATATTCAACCTATTTAAGCAGTCCCAGCAATGCAGGCAGAAAACAAATGCCTCGGTAATTTGCTAACTTTTGAGTGTTATTTTCTTGTCAGTTAAATTTAAAGCAACCCATTTCTGACCACATTATACCAAGTTAATCTCATTTAAAGTGCTTCACAAACCCTAACGGCTACGCTAAGGTTTTGTACTAATGAAAGCAATTTACATAAATGAAATTTATGTCAATGCATTTCACGAAAAATTTTTTACTTTATAATAACTATAGTACTTATATGATAACATCTGTTGATATTCACAGTCTAAAGCTGGCAAAGATTTAAACCCACAACATTTTCCATGCATCATGTACATTATCTGTGAAAAGCAATAAAAAAAAGCAATGAATGCATTAATCATACCAATATCATCTGCAAAGCATAAATCTGAAATACCTTTCACGTCAGCTCAAACTGCTTTTTATTTTTTACACACCTGATTTTACGCCATCTGTAAAAGGGCAAGACAAAGACTGCTGAGGAAATTCTATTTCTTGGCTGTTTGACTTTCACAGAATACTTTGGCTACGTTCTGTAAACAGAAGATTTACTATACGACTAAGAAAACGCGAAGCAGTTGCAAGTCCACTTTTATGAAAGGCCGGGGTAGCAGCCCCAGTGTTTTCACGCCACACCGTGGCGCCATATTTACGTGTTGGACACCTGTTTTACATTTCCCCTTGTCTGTCCATTACATGTGTTTTCACAAATACACATAGGGCCTAAACCCATTTTATGAGATAAACAGCAGAAGCAAGATGCCCAATGACATTAGTCTCTAGTTTCGCTCCTCTGAAGTACACCAACACTGCTGTCCCAGCCACCGCCCGACACCACGAGCATCACCTGCCCACAACTCCCGGGAGCCCAGCATGAATACACCACACAGAAAATTTTTTTTTAAAGATTTTATTATTTATTTGAGAGGGAGAAAGAAAGAGCTAGAAAGCACAAGGAGGGAGAGCACCGGGGAGCAGGAAGCCCAACGATGCGGAGCCCGTTCCCAGGACCCTGGGATCATGACCTGAGCCGAAGGCAGACACCTAACCGACTGAGCCACCCAGGTGCCCCACCACGTAGGTATTTTTAATTAGCTCCTCCAACGTTAGGTAAAGTTTGCTCAGATGTGTTGCTCTCCATTCCAGTGACAACGAAGGATGCTTTCTGAGGTTTCAAGTCAACGGCAGCCACAGAGCCCATCAGTGGGGATGAGTGACGCCAAGGCCACCGTGTGCAATAAGCATACAGGTTTTCACCTGACCTGGTTCCCAGACACACAGACAGGAGCCTCTATGGTAACAGCAAAGGACACTCTCTAAGCTACATGATGAATCAGCCTTGGGAACACCCTCCTGGGAGTGTTCCCCTACCTTCAACAAGCAGGGTACGTTTCCACTTTGAAGAGCACTCAGATGTGACATTTCTATTATTGCATTACTGACTCAGAACTTTGCACCGAGTTTTGGCTTACAACAATGAACAATGAAACCTGAATTAATTCTTCCACAACGAGAACTGTTGAGAGCCGTGTCCCATTGAGGACTGTTAAGATTTTCATTAACAGTTGTCTTTCTTCTGGTATTGAGCTTTTGACTTCACTAAGTGTTTCAAAATGTTAACCATAAGCCTATTATCAAATTCCTCAATAAAACATTTTTATAAAGTAAGTGAGCAACAGTAACTTTCAACAGCTCTACAGCAGGAGCTCCAGGGCACAGGAAGGGAAAGATTTTACCAACCCCAAACTCACATATGGTGCTACTGCTGCTAGATGCACGAAATGGTGTTCCTTGGCACCCCACCCTCACGGCCCCGCCACTCAGGGGGCCCCTCCCCGCGCCCCACCCTCTCAGCAGCAACAGTTACAGCAACCACAACGTGAAGAACAAGCGGCCAAACAAATGAAGCTCGGGCCTTGCCTGCAAGCTATACCTGAGACCAGCTATGCAGTTGAAAAGGGCCATTTTTGTAGGTCAAAATGGGCTGAGGGTAAACCAGTTCCTATGAGCACTCTAAGAAAATCAAATGCCTCAAGGGCCAGTCCACTGGAGGCAGCCCTGGCCGGCACAGGAGCTCCTTTGGGAATGCAGGGAATCCCAGGTCCTTGTGGCAAGGCTGCGTCCCCTTCTCCTGAGTCAAAAAAGTGTTCTCCATTACCAACTGGAATCTCCTTGTGGCCTTCTCCTGGAATTCTTCACTCACCCAAGAGATACCAAATCAGGTACAGTGTCCCATGGCGGCTTCTGGCCTATTCCCGATACTCGCTCCTCTCCACCCTGAACAAGGGAGGCTCAGCATCCCTCAGGGAGAGACAGACAGGAACAGTCCCCAGGGGCTTGAGCTGCTGCACAGCCACTCAGAGCTCCTGCCCAGGAGGGCTCCACCTGCTGGCATCTGGGATAGCTGTTTCCTGGGTTCCAGAGCCTTCTTCCGTACCTACCTCCAAAGCTTCAAACCGCACCTGATTCGAAGCTTCCCACTTGACCCGACCCATAACACCTAATACAATTTACCTTTATAAGACATGTACCCCACGTTTCTAAGAAGACATCTTCTTCTTTCCATTCAGGCACCCTGCAGTTGCCAAACACCTAAGAATCAGTTTGTCTCTGAGAGACCTCTCCCTCCTTAACTCTACAAGAACAGAAGAAAAGCATCTAGCGCTCATAAACACCCTCACAAATGCCAAGCCCACCCTGTGTGAGTCCAAGCACTCCAAGCACAGACACCTGTGGCTCCAAGTCCAGGCAGCACTATGCTCTGATGGCTCAAGGAGCCTCGCCGTGCCCATCATGCTGCCCCTCGACCCTCCACACCTCCCCCAGGAAGACTCAGTAGCTCCTGGCCACACAACCTCTGCCCTGGCGGCCACCAACACTGTTAGAACCCCTTGGGAATTCTGCTCTTACAGCCTCTAAATATTTGCACCCATCTGAGCTATCAAATGAATGCGGACCATTTGGAACTAACCATATCCTAGAATAAAACCACTAAGAAAAAAAAAGTTCCACTGTATTTTTTGCTGGCTACTTATTGTTATAGTGAAACCTAGAACAACCCAAAGCTTTGAGAATTAGGTCTCTCACCCAGGGTCACTAATTTTTCTCCCTCCCCTCCTTCCTTCCTCCTTTCCTTCCTTTCTTAAAATTTTACTTGAGAGGTAGAGAGAAAAAAAAGAGAGAGAGAGAGCAGGCGCGGGAGGAGGGGGAGGGAGAAGCAGCCTCTACACGGAGCAGGGAGCCCACCTTGGGGCTCGATCCTAGGACCCTGGAATCATGACCTGAGCGGAAGGCAGACACTTAATCCACGGAACCACCCAAGCACCCATGAAAAATGTTTCTAAAAGGTATGGTTCATTGCCTATAGTGATAAGAGAAATGAATTCTAACGCAAATTTGTGACACCATTTCATTACACATACTACATTAGCAAGCCCTTTAAAAACAGTAACACCCAGCAAGTGCAACCTTCCTCCTGAAGAATTATTTTAAGTAAGAATTATTTTAAGTAAATGTCCATAACCTATTAAGATAAAAAAGAACAGAATTTTTAGCTGTATGTTCAGCTCAGACTTTTAAAAATATATACTGACATCCAGTGTGGGCTGAACTCCGCTAAGGGAAAGAGGTGACCAGTTCGGACAGCAGCTCCCTCCAGTTTCCAAAGCTGAGGCCAGGAGAGGTGCTGCCACTGCCAGGAACACAAGGGGCATGGGGCCTCCCCAACTCTTGCTAAGGGCAAGACCACACCAAGAGAGACCTGGCCTCATGGAACTGTGCCTACGCACATGGAAATGCCTCCTCACAACAGAAAATTCTAGGCTAACATTCTCACTATCCATTTTGCACACACACAGGATAATACCTAGAAGATAAATTTCTAGATTCGGACAATGGGTATGTGCATTTTAAAAGCAAATACACGGGACGCCTGGGTGGCTCAGTTGGTTAAGCAGCTGCCTTCGGCTCGGGTCATGATCCCAGCGTCCTGGGATCGAGTCCCACAACGGGCTCCTTGCTCGGCAGGGAGCCTGCTTCTGCCTCTGCCTGCCATTCTGTCTGCCTGTGCTCGCTCGCTCTCCCTCTCTCTCTCTGACAAATAAATAAAATCTTTAAAAAAAAAAAAAAAAAGAATTTAAAAGCAAATACACAGGGCGGGGGGTGCCTGGGTGGCTCAGTGGGTTAAAGCCTCTGCCTTTGGCTCAGGTCATGATCCCAGGGTCCTGGAATCGAGCCCCTCATCGGGCTCCCTGCTCAGCAGGGAACCTGCTTCCTCCTCTCTCTCTGCCTGCCTCTCTGTCTACTTGTGATCTCTGTCAGATAAATAAAATCATTTTTTAAAAAATAAAATAAAAATAAAAGCGGATACACACTCCCCAACTACCTTCTAAGAAGGTTATACCAATGGACTGCCCCACCTCTTGCCTCACCATCTCCCACATCACAGCCCCACCTCCCTCCTTACCAGCTAGATTACAAGTGCCAATGTTTTAATTCCTGCCTTTACTTACGCATTACTTCCCTTGCCCCTCAGTTCCTCCACTGGACTCAAAACCTTGGGATCATCCTTGACTCTCCCTCCATCCGCACCATATCCAATCTAACAGCAAGTCTTGTTTGTTCTTTCTTCAAAATATACGAGGAATTGGGACGCCTGGGTTAGTTGGTTAAGCAGCTGCCTTCGGCTCAGGTCATGATCCCAGTGTCCTGGGATCGAGTCCCACATCGGGCTCCTAGCTTGGCAGGAAGCCTGCTTCTCCCTCTGCCTCTGCCTGCTACTCTGTGCTCGCTCACGCTATCTCTCTCTTTCTCTCTCTCTGACAAATAAATAAATAAAATCTTAAATATATATATATATGTATATATATATGAGGAATCCTACGTTTCTCTTCATTGCCATTTACTCATTTGCTTCTTGTCTATCTTCTGCACTAGAACAGAACTACCTGAGCTTAGAATTGTGCCTGGCACAGTGAAGATGCTTCATACATATTTGGTGAGTGAATAAATACCATTTTTACAATAAAAGTCAAGCTGGTTTTTAAAACCATTACTGCATGAAAAGTACTATGTTGTGGATAAACTCTATCAGAGGAAAAAGACTAGAAAATAAACACTAGATGAAAGAAGTTGCAATGGGACATTTTCTTAATGTACAACATCCTATTTTAGCGTTTCCTATTATTGTTTTATAATAAAGACGAGGGATCTTTTCTGTCCTAAATAAAAGGTTAGTGAGCATCTATGAGGAAGAGAGGGTCATGACTGTAAGCATCGGCTGTGAAAAAGGGAAAGGTAACTCTGAGAGCTGGAGCTGGCCTGGCAGGCACACCAAGGCCCTGAGGTTACACACGAACAGCAGTCAAGGCCACTCCACGAGCAGGATGGATTCAAACAAAAACAAGACCAAGTACAAGGTTAAGTGAACACAGACAAAACATGAACCCTGTCCACACCACAAAACACCAAACGTGCCCCCTCTCCCAGCTAATGAGTGAGTGTTGCTTCTCTGCCCACTTCAGCTTTGGCCCCACTTTAGTCTACCCTCCCTACAGGTAAGATGGATTAAAATACTGAAGCACAGAACTGCCCATTTCCTGACAGTGTCCAAGCCAGACCAAACTATCTTCCCAACACCATCAGTTCCCTGATACGCTCAGTCTCCCTCTTGCTGCAACAAGCAATTCAGTCCCACCTGCTCCAGGAAGCCCAGGGGTGGTCCTGGTGATCTTGGGCGGGTGGGCAATGACAGGTGTCACGACATCAGCTGCAATTACCGGCCACTGGACATGCAGAAGCCCTAAGAGACCCAGCTGGAAAACTGACCCCAGGAGATGATCTCAGGGCTCGTTCTCTGAATACACTCCCTGATTTTCTTGTCATCTGCCTCTTTCTCCTAAAAGCTGAATGAAGAAAATTTAAAAAAAAATTTTTTTAAGTCAAATTAATAAAACGTCCCAATGAATAGTATTACAATTAATCAAGGATGCCCTGCACAGCTTCTCTTTCCTCCTATTTCTGAAAGTCGCCCCAAGCACAGGGTTAGCGGGGGCTGGATGACTGACTCTTGGGCAGAGCCTGAGGCAATGCTACTCAAATACTTTAAGCCACATGTTCAAGCCCAATAAATTAGCCCAGGCTTAAAGAAGTCAGGCTGTACACATGTAAGAATTTTAATAAGCCCGGAAAATGCTACCTAGAGCTTATGCACGAGCTTACTGTACCAATGGGATTCGCTGCCACCAGCCACAGAGTGCTAAGCCCCTGACAAGAGCTGTCGAGCACATGGGGCAGCAGGGACAGGGAGCCGGCTTGGTCTAGGTCTCCTCAGGAGCTGGAGACTGAAAGCAGAAGGCTGGCAGCCAGATGGATGGAGAGCAGAAGAGGGCATGCAGCTCAGTGGAGCCAACGGCATTTCCTAGGAAAACATGTCGAAGGTTTGTTTGGTGGAAACCTGGTCCTCACACACCCTTCCAGAAACTAGCAAACACTGTAATCAATGTCTGCATTTATCAAATGCCTGTTTGTATCCAGAACTGTGTTAGCTACAATAGAGAGTTATTGAAGCAAACATGGTCTCTGCCTTCTAGATGCTGACACCTAATATAAATAAAAACAGTAAATCTGTCCAGAGGATTACCAAACTCACTGAACAAACATGAAATAGTCAAAAGCACCGACCTTGTACAAATGCTGTGGGGTAAGAGCTGCAGGGTAAGTCATGGGAGATGACTCTCTAAACAGGGCGGGGCTCTAATGGAACAGTCACCTTGTTAAAGCTGAGTCTTCAAGGGGGAAGGTCAGCTTTTAAGAAAAGCTGCAAGGGCTGGGGTAAAACGAGCCAATCAGAGAAAAACGTGCAGCTTGGGGCTTGAATTAGAGAATGAAATACATGTACACAGAGAAAAAAAACTTGACAAGCATCCAAGAAAAGTAGGGGGAAATCAGTGGAGCAGGTGTATGTTTCTCTACTGCTGTTCCTCAAGCCCTCTTCTGACGCACACAAGAAACTCACACATCCTTTTAATGTTATTTAAACTTTGAAAGGAAACTAAATGTCCTAACCCATACCAAACCAGAGGGTTCAGAATCTGATTTTCCAGATGACAAAAACCTCTCCCTTCCCCTAGAGCTGGGACTCACCCAGCTGGATGGCAGCACCTGTCCCCAAGGACAGTGCAGCTGTCACTGACTTCCTAAGGATACACACGGGACCAGACCACCAGTAGTATTAAAGAGCTGCAGACTGAGAGGACACAGACAGACCAGGGTACTAGCAAGGATATGTCATATTTACCTGATTAAAATTTTTGAAGGAAAATTCCTTGTAGATGGCATCTCTCTCATGTAATTCTGACCATCCTGCTGCTTTCAGGTCAAGGATAACTTGGTTCCTCTCCTCTGCTGTCAAATGGTGAGCATCTGCTGCCTATAAAAGAACACACATAATACCTGAAATGTAGAGGTTCAGTCAAACTCAAATACATAGCCCTTTCCCTTATGAGAGATGCAGAAAAATACCTTAAGGGCAACAATCAGTGACCATTTTGGATTCCTCTGTTCTCAAAAAATAAACAACGAGGCTAGCTCCATACAAAATAAGCTGCCTCCATGCTAAGGTGTCTCACACTTACTGTTGCCTCACACTTAACAATTCTGTGTCTCTGGTTTATCACAGATACAACCATCAGCCGTTACCACTGGTCATCTTACCATGACTGTATTACTAATGGCCAGCATGCCCAGATGTGGGAAATACGGTAAGCATACCCATGCAAGGAGACCCTGCAAGTCCGCTGTCAGGTCCCAAATTAGAACTCAGGGCTCTATACTCCTGGTCCACTGCTCTTTGGACAGTCCCACACACCTTGGTGTTCTTCACTGCCTATTCACATGGCTCTTAACTCTCTGGGTGCACTATCCCCTTTCTGATGAAAACTAACCTCCAGGGGGGAAAACACAATCACACACTTAACACAGGATTTTGGATAATAACTTCTGGGGGTCCACAGATCCCCTGCACCACAGGCAAAAAGCCCTTGCCTTAGTACAGTGAGTTTTTCCAGGATACCAGTAAGACAAATTCCCCCAGTCTGGCCAGAGCACTGTCCACCTTGTTCCCACACTCACCCTGGTGATGAAACTCACAAACCCAGAGTCCTGTTGGCTAACATGCCCCCACTTCCCATGAAATTTGTTTTTTAATTGAAAGAACTCTATACATCATGGCCAGAGAAAGGAGAGGACACTCTAGCAGAAGTCAGAGGAGCTTAGCTCTCGCTCCAGCATAAATGCCAACCAATATCTCCGATCATACTTATTTGCAGGGCTACTGAAGGCTCAGGTAAGAAAGGGATTGTCACCCAGAAAGACAAAACATATTATAAAGGGCTCCTCATCAAACAGCAACTGGGGGCTTAGCTGCATCCCCTACCATGAAATTACAACTCATTCCCACTTCAGAAACCCTGAAATTGTTCATCACTGACATTAAAGTAAGTAAAACGGCAGAATAAGTAAAACTACTTTAAGACAATTTATTCTGGGACACCTGGCTGGCTCAGTCGGTTAAGCATCTGCATTCAGCTCGGGTCACGATCTCAGAGTCCTAGGATCAAGCCCCACACCAGTCTCCCTGCTCAGTGGGGAGCCTGATTCTCCCTCTGCCTCTCCCCCTTCTCCCATTGGTGCACGTTTGCTAATAAATAACTAATATCTTAAAAAAAAAAAAAAAAGGACAACTTATTCTAAGAAGAGGAAAAAAGGTTGCTAATGAACCAATTTTCTTGTCTCTCTTCCTTGCTAGGTCAACCACCCTTCTCCATAACTAATGTAAGAAAAAAAAAGAGGGGGGGAAAAAAACCCTCTTAATTAAATAAAAACATTTGAAGACCTGTTATCAAAAGCACTTAAACTATTAAGATCCAAAACATCCATTACTCTTACCGTGACCTGTTATAGGAAATAATCTAAATTTTATTAGTCACTTAAATATGTTAAGACAACTCAGGAAAGTATGGAAAAGAAATTAAATTATGTGTCCACTCTGAGTAGCTGCCAGGAAAACTCTTAACCATGCTGTGGGCAGTGCAGCAGTCACCTGGAGTGAGTGAAACACAGCCCCTGCGCTGTTTTCCTCCACATTCTCTGCCATGTACATCCCCAAAGAGGGCAACGGTACGGGCTCTGTGCTTACCACAGGTGTCTGCCCAAGAACAGGGACCGTGTCCAGGGTTGTGAAATGGAGCAACTTCATCTACGAAACACAAATGATCCCCTTGGAGACACACCTTCTGCAGAACCCTTTATGATGGGCTTTTTTTTTTCTTTTTTTTTCTGTGGGAGATGGGGATGGGGATAGGCAAACGTAGAGAGGATTTGGAGAGAACAAACTTCATCCAAGGCCTCACTTGGTTACTTTCAGCTATGGGGATGCTGAACAAACCACTTAGCTTCTCTCAATACCAGTATCTCGTGTCTATGGTGGGGGCATCACAACCTCTACCTGTCGACACTTTTTTAAGGTTTTATTTATTTATTTGAGAAAGAGAGAGACCACAAGCAGGGGAAGTGGCAGAGGGATAAGAGAACCAGACTCCCTGCTGAGCAGGGAGCCCAATATGGAACTCAATCCAAAAACCCTGGGATTATCACCTGAGCCAAAGGCAGACACTTAACCGACTGAGCCACCCAGGCGCCCCGAGATTTTTTTGAGAGAGTTAAATTTAAGGAGATCTTGAATGTGAAGGCACCCAGCATTAGACCCTGGCACGTGGCAGCCTCTCAAATCCTGTTTGTTCACTCCTCTGAACCCCATATTTTTACTTAATCATCAGCACCTTGGGTACAGGTGTACCCTGGGATACGCTTAGGTGACAGTAAGCACAGAACTCGTGCTCTCACCTTAGTGGCCACGAAACAGTATTCAGCTTCCTCCACCATCGAGCTATCTTCAATGTGTCCTATTAAAGACTTGCAAAGGGCAAAGGGGCTCCAGCCAGCCTCTTAAGATGAAACACGAAATTTGATACAACATTTCCCCACTAGGTGGTGCTGCGTGTTAAAGCTTCCCCTCAGTTAATGTATCCCAATATATTAATTTCTGATGCCAGAAAAAGGACGAAACTCCCCGCGGAAGAAGAAAGAAGTATAGATTTGCCTCCCCCAAATACGATAATTTGTTACTAACTCCTCCCAAACATCTCAGCAAAACAAGTGAGCTAACTCCGCGCTGAGCCAGCGGCTTTTCGGCGAGCGCGCCGCGCCTTTAGTCACTTCAAGTGACCCTCAGCGTCAGACAGCTTTGCAGCTACTTGTACTTTCTTTACACAAAACTCGTCCTTGGTTTTCTTCCGGCAGGCAGCTTCGCAGACAACGACAAACGATGATGCTGCGGAGCCCCTGTCTCCGGCCAGGCGTCTGGCAGGTGCCCGGCGTCCGAACGCGGCTCCCCGAGGTCCGACACCGGAAGCCGGGCCCACTGTGGGGCCGGCCCGGGTCCTTCCCCCACGGCCACCAGCCGGCGCCGCGGGGCCTCGCCCTCCTCCCGCACCGCGGGCCCCGGCACTCACCGTGGCAGAGAAGCTCCGGCCCCGACCCCGCAACGTCGCCAGCAGGAGCCGCGACGCCCCCCGCGCCGCTAGGGCCGCCGCCATGGCCGCCGGCCCAGGGCTGTCCGGCGTGCTGCCTGCCCGCAGCCCGCAGGCGTCCGCCCGGGAGCCGAGAGCAGTGCGGGTGGCCCCCGGCCGCGGGCCAATTGGTCCTGCAGGCGCCCGCGCGGCCCGCCCCGGAAGGTCCCGGGAGCTTCAGGGCCGCGGACCGTGCTGGCAGCAGGCGGGCGGGCGCCGCAGGCTCCCGCGCTCTCAGGTCCCGCTCCGCGCCGGCCGCTCTTCCGCCTGCGTGCTTAGGTTTAACCCCCGGTGGGCTCTTCGGTGTCCGGGCTCCGGCTCGCCGCTCTCTCGAGGACAGTCGGTGCTGGGTCCCTGCTAGGCGGTGGGGCCAAGAGCCCGAGTCGGTGGCGGCACTTTGCGGGCGGGCACGGGGGGAAATGGGCTCCGGTGGGTGGGTGGGAACCAGTCCCTTCCGCGCTCGCGGAGGGCAGAGAACCACAGTAGCTCGGGTCTGGGCATGTAAGGCAGGGAGCCGTGGGTGCTGCTGGGCCTGCCTAGCCGCTGAGGCCTCGGGCACGGTGCTTCATCGGTGCTGGCCCAGTCTGGAAACTCGGCTCTTCATGCTCGCTAAAGAGCAGCGCACAATGCGCGCTCCGGTGATGAACGTAGACAGTCACAGGATTCCGCCCCCAAAGAGGTGGATTCTTTTATGTATGTATTTTACTAGTATTTTATTCTTACTCTTTTTTTCCTTGCCCCTTTTTTTTTTTTGACATGTCACATACAATTTACTGGCTTTTAGTATATTTACTTGCACCTTTTTTTTACTAGCTTATGCAAATGAATAATATAACCAAGTTTGCTTAGGATTTAGCCGTATACTCAATTTTTTAAATATCAGAGTCCATATAAGTTCAACTTAGCAGTTGTTAGCAGTTAATTTTATATTCCATATGGAGTTGGGGGGGAAAGCTTTCTTGCCTCAAAATATCCTAAAATTCAAACATGGCTCAATATGCATTCTTAACATTTGCCCACTTGACAAAAACTCAAGGGAGGAATCTTGCTGCAAACTCTGATCAGATGTCACTGACCTCAAGGCATCCATCTAAGGCACTACAGTTTCCGTTGCCTGATGCCTCAAGTGGGCAGTGACTGGAGATGGAATTAAGTTTCGTTTCCAATACTTAATCGGGTGTATACAATCATGAATACCCTGCAGACTTGCTTATTAAAGTGAGAACTGCAAAATGAACTGGTATGTGTGAGGTAACAAGACTCCTCATTTTCCTTCTCTAAATCCACTTTAGGAAACTGGTGTCTCAGCTCTAGTTATGAAAAGCAGCAGCGGTAGCATGCCGGTAGGGCCTAGGGCAAGTGATGTTCACCAGTAGGGGCTGTGGATACTCAGCCTTCACATGTATGTCTCCAGTTAGTAGGATTTAAGTTCCTTACCAAAGATTGATTGAGCAAGTCCTCTATAGTGGGTACTCTTGGGAAAGGCAGTCTCCTGCTCACAGTCTTTCAAGCCCTGCTCACCCATGTAAGAATGGGCCTTAGGCCTAGAACACTCCCTTACTGATTGTTACAAAGAGCCCACACAGCCTGTTCCAGGCTTAACACCTTGTGTGGGAATATCCTTCCCTGATCCAGGCTCACTCAATATGTACTCCTGTATTCTGCTTAAGCAGGCAAGTCAGAGCTCTGGGGCATGCCCCCCTCCTCCCAGGAGCCCCCACCCCACCCCTTTCAGTATTACAGACTCCACTGGGTTGGGAGGAGCTTGTGCTAAGACACTAGAGGGGCACTCTGGCCTTTCACTGCTGGGGAGGATCCACTTGCCTTGGGGACCACCGCACACTCCTAGAGCTGATCTCGCTCTGTCTCTTTTGTTGAGTACAAATGCTGTTCCATCCAGTATGGGACTGTGTTGTGTCTTCCTTGGCAACTGATACTAACCAGGAGTGAGCAGAAGTGTCTGGATTTATGTCCCCGGTGATTGGCATTCTCATGATCTTTCTGTCTTCCATGCAGCTGAATTCCCACCCTCCCCATCCCTGGCATTGGTACCAGTGCACAGACACTGGTTCTGCTGCACAGTCACCATGCTTGGGTTGAGATGGTTTACCTGATGTTGGACCTTTCGTCCTGCCTCCTACTTCCTGTTCCCTCAGCACCAGGGCTTTCCAATTGATTCTCTCTACACTTGAACCTCCCCTCTAGGGAATGGCCCTGCTCCACCTTCCCTCCAAGGGAAACTCAGGTAGCTTGTCTCAGCTTAGTATTAGAAGCAAAGCCATGGATCTGTTGGCCGTACTAGGAGCCTGTCCTCATCCTCCACACCAGCATAGGGCCCCATTACATATCAAAGGCATGAATATGCCTGTATCTTTAATAAGACAGCTTCTCATCTGGGAGTGTGCCCCCCCCTGGGAAATAAAACTATATACAATCATAAGTTTAAAAAAAAAAAAGTAATGCTGAACCTTCTCAAAAATCTATTATGTAGTCATGGTTAGGAAATTTCTTGGCAACAGTGAAATATTTATCATTTGTTAAGCAAAACAAAACAAGGTGCTAAATGACAATTATGTTATGACTCTATGGGAAACAAAGGAGAAAGACAAGAGGGTAATGGATTATGATTGTCTCTCAGCTCATAGCACAGGGGCTCCTCCAGTCACCATGCTTAGTTTGGAATGTGGGTCCCCCTACTGGAAGCTGCATGACCCAGAGCAGATTATTTGGGGCCTCATTTATTACCCTTCTATAAAACAAGGATATTTAATACTAGTGTCAATCTCAGAGCTACTGTACCAGTAAATGAAATGGTAGGTAAAGAACTTAAAATAGTAGGAACACACACAGTTAGACTCAAGTGTTCGTTATTGTTATAAAAGATGGAATCACTGTAAGTTTTTCTTATAAGTACACACACACACATACATGTAAAGGTTCAAATCCCAGCTTCATCAGCTTACTGTGTATGTAACCTGGGCAAGTTACTCAGCCTCTCTCCATGCCTCAATCTGCTCATTTGTAAAGTGAAAAAAAAAATAGTACCTTTCTGAACCACCGTCCTTCCACCAGTGACCACCCCAGCCACAGCTGTCCACAACTTAAAGTTGTAAACTCCTGCCCAACATAACATTCAGACAAGGTGACTCAACTAAGATTCTATTTCCATAGAATTTAGGGTGCGTGATAAAATGAACTGCTCTATCTGAAACACTGGAAACAGTCACTACAAAGGTTACTTGTCATTATGTGGTCAGATGTCTTATATCTGCATTTAAGGGATCTTTTAGAAACAGCTTCTCAAAAAAAGTTGGTATAAATTACACATTGTCTCTTTTCTACCTGTGTCCTAAGCTAAACTATAATCAACTTGCAGGCAAGAAAAGTATTACGTATTTCTTTTGGCTCTGACAAACTAGCACAGTGCCAAGAACGTTTTAAGGTTGAATCAGTGCACGCTGGTTAGGTAATGACTAAAATTTGAGTTATGCTTTAGCCTAGAACTGTTAATAAATAAGCTTTAGTTTGATGATAATATTTACTTTCTCCTAACATCTGCCCTATCCAGAAATGACTTAAACCACTTCAAATTCTTCCGGTGAAATTAGAGATCATAAACACCAAGTACTTGAGTCTTTTATTTTCCCAGTTACTTACAAGGTCACACTTATCAATTCTAGTTCTTCCACAACAGGACATTTTCCTGCTTACAGGCTCTGAGAGAAAAACTGCAAATGAACGGAAACCAACCTTCTTAGACATAAAGACTTTTTAGGAATCAAGACTTCTCTAGAACTATACTGTGAAAAGTCCTATTTCCTCCTCCTATGAAGCCAACTATCATTCTACGCACTGTTCCACCTGAACACAGCTCCCATTTGAAACTGGATTACCCCCTTAAAATATTGGATTAGTAAAAACAAGAATGGTGACTTCTGTTGAATTTGCATTTGTTTTTTGCGGTACTAATTAAAAGACCAATTTATAATTTTTTAACACATTCAACAGTTCAACAAATGCATGATCCTTTTAATCTGACTAAAGCTGTAAGTCAGTACTTCACTGGAGAATATATAAGGAAGTGCAGCATTAATTTCTGAAATTTCTTGTCCTGACGTCTCCTTTCAGTCCGTTGCTATTCAGCATGTTCCTGCTCCTGTCCTGGAATTAGCCACCGAATGCTCTCAGTTCGAATGGTAGCGTACATAATAAAACTAATCAAAAAGAATAAGGAAAATACAAGCAGCCAGTCCACACTTTTTATCAAAGTGCTGGGAAGAGGGCCTATTTGGTCAGCTTGAGTTACCACCACATTTTTCTTGGCTTCTATACCTGAAAGAGAAATCAGCTGTTTCAAATCAGAGAGAAAACATACCCGCTAAAGATCTTTCTGAAGTATTTTGCATGGTATGCAAAAAGATATGCAGTCTTAAAATAAACACCACATGAGTATATCTGGGATGGGTTTCACTTGCCTGTTAGTGTCATTTGTAACTTGCCTTTCTCCCACCACATCAAAGGAACAGGAACCCATTCAGCTGTTCAAACCTAAACACTAGAATTTCTGTGAACTCCTCAGAAGGGTCTTCAGGCATGGTGAGAGTTGTCTTTTGTTCTCTTTGAGATCAAAATTCAATAAGCAACTGGTAAAGCTACTCTCAGGAGTCTACAGAATGTTTTCACAGGTGAAGGAATGCTAAATTCAAAATGCTTTTAAATAAGTCCCTGAAAAAATTGTTAGGACTAACCACCACTGATACCAGAAATTACCAAAAATGCTGTGACTCCTCAATTTCTTTTAGGTTCTAGGTTTTCTTAGAATGTTGAGCAAAATGGCTCCCTCTCTCCATTTTAACCTGATTGACAGTCATGGGTCTGGTACTATAATACTTGAATAGCTAATTAACTGGTAACAGCCCTTTCACTCCTATGAGGTAACTCAGTTTTATGTTCTTTACTGTGAGATAAAAGTAATGAGATGCAACTTAATACATATGGAAGGTATGTTATAACTCATTTTGATTTCCAGTGAATATACTTCAGGAAGAAGTAGGGTGCTCATAATTAAGGCATTAAAGCTTTTATGGAGCAAAGTTTTACAAAAAAAATTTCTTCAATAGTCCGTGTTCAGACTTTTACAGAATAAAAAATACAGCCACATGTTTTGGCAAATATTAAGGAATTAAAATAGCATCTGCATATGGATGAATAAATGAATACCGCACAGCAACAAAAAGGAAGAAAATATAACCATATGCATCAACGTAGGTGAATCCCACAAACATAATGATGACTGAAATGAGCCAGACATAAGGGAATCTATTATATGTGTCTCCATTAATATAAAGTTCAAAAACAGGGGCGCCTAGGTGGCTCAGTGGGTTAAAGCCTCTGCCTTCGGCTCAGGTCATGATCCCAGGGTCCTGGGATCAAGCCCCACATGGGCTCTCTGCCCAGCAAGGAGCCTGCTTCCATACCTCTCTCTCTGCCTGCCTCTCTGCCTACTTGTGATCTCTGTCAAGTAAATAAATAAATCTTTTAAAATATATATATATTAAGTTCAAAAACAGATAACACTAATCCATGGTGTTATAAGTCAAGATGGTGGTCACCCTAGTGGGCAGGAGCAGTAGCGCTGAGGGGAGGGACTGGCAATGTTCTCTCTGGGTCAGATTCTGGTTACCCAAGGCGTTCATTTTGTGAAAATTCATCACCCAGCACACCAATATAATGCACATATTTGTGTAAATATTACACTTTAATATATGTATGTATGTAAAAAGTTAACTACAGGTGTATATTATTCTACATAATATATGTAAAAAGTGAACTACAGGTGTATATTATAATATGGTGAATTACAGAATAATAAAGCTGGCTTTTTAAAGGTATCGATAATCATTAAAAATACCTATTCATGTTAAGCTTGCCACTGGTTGAGAGACTTTTAACAGAATCATGGTAGTTCTCATGAAAAGAAGGTTTACGCCTGAAATCCAGTCTTGATTCCTTCACTTAAGAAGAGCAGACAGGGGGCGCCTGGGTGGCTCAGTGGGTTAGGCCGCTGCCTTCGGCTCAGGTCATGATCTCAGAGTCCTGGGATCGAGTCCCGCATCGGGCTCTCTGCTCAGCAGGGAGCCTGCTTCCCTCTCTCTCTCTCTGCCTGCCTCTCTGCCTACTTGTGATTTCTCTCTGTCAAATAAATAAATAAAATCTTTAAAAAAAAAAAAAAAAGAAGAGCAGACAGGAACCCACAGAAGACATATACCTCCAGCAATAAAGTCCCTTCTACAGCATATAATTTGTACATACCTGTCTGGTTAAAAAGGAAGACTTTCAGTGTTTCCAATGTTCGGTCTGTATGATTAAATCTAGCCATTGGCTTAGCTCCTTGAAATAATAAAATGTTAGGAACAGCTACGGTGCCAAACCTGGTAGAAAGGCTATAACAGAAAGCAGTCAGTCAGACAACCTGAACTACCAGCAGGTTTCCTCACACAGTTACCATATCAGAATGGATGGCAATAAATGAGAAAGTATCATTTTCCTGTGACCTACAGAGGTTTCTGATAGCCAAACTATATGCTTATAGCTATTTCTGAACTTTTTCCTTATGGGTTGAGGTTGGGGGCATTCCTGTTCTGCTGAGCTGCTTTCTGTTACAACAAGGAACTACCCTTGACACAGTTATTCCACTTTTTTTTTTTTTTTTTAATTAAGTAAACTCTACCCCCAATGTGGGGCTGGAACTCACCACCACAAGATCAAGGGTCACATGCTCTACCGACTGAGCCAGCCAGGCATCCCCTAGTTATTCTATTTAAGTTGCAAACTGCCAAAAGAGATCAGACCAGAAAATTCTAATTCATGGACAAAACAAACTGTGTCAATTAACTTGACAGAAGAAATTTCAGACTCTCCAGGATGCCCATCTCCATCCCTCATACAAGAGTAATGGGAGTCTGCAGTCTAGTAGACACACCAGGAAGTTCACAACTGGGCCAGGATGTAACAGGATCTGAGTGGGACTGGTTCACCTTTACATAATACAAAGTCATGGTATAAGCTCTGGAGTTAAAACACATGAGTTCAAGTCTCAGGTCTGTCACCTACCCAGCTGTGCGAGCTTCGGGCAGAATATCTAACCTCTTTAAACCTCAGTTTCTCCTGTTAGTAAAATGATAGTACTAGATAATCAGGATTTTTTTCTTTTGTAAACATGCTGTCACTTAAATATTAACACAGGAGGCGGGGCGCCTGGGTGGCTCAGTGGGTTAAAGCCTCTGCTTTTGGCTCGGGTCATGATCTCAGGGTCCTGGGATCGAGCCCCACATCGGGCTCTCTGCTCAGCAGGGAGCCTGCTTCTCCCTCTCTCTCTCTGTCTGCCTCTGCCTACTTGTGATCTCTGTCTGTCAAATAAATAAATAAAATCTTTAAAATATATATATATATATATATATATATATTAACACAGGAGGCAAACACATGTCGCAGGCCAAATAACAAGGACAAGTATCCTCTACTCTCCATGATTGAGGCACCATAGGAGGCACTGAGAAGGACTCATGGAGATGACCAAATGAAGCAGATGATAAACGCCCGCAGGGAATGGAACCCCAAATCCAGAGTACTAAGCTGGTGCTGGGACCCAGCCTGGCAGGCTTGGGGCAGGGGAATACCCAAAGTCTGACACTAACCTAGACCATCCTTTCCATCAGTCTGCTCCCTTGGGCCAGGCCATGTAGATATTCCTCTGAAGCCCTTGTGAGAATTACTAATTTGCTGTGATTCTTTCTCCCTAAAAAAGTTTAGGTAAATATTAGCAGTTACATTATCCACACTGAAGATCAATAGAGTGTAAAGTTTTACTCAAAATCTTTACTCAAGGGACACCTGGGTGGCTCATTGGGTTAAGCATTCAACTCTTGGTGTCAGCTCAGGTTGTGATCTTAGGTTCACAGGATCAAGCCCCATGTCAGGCTCTGCAGGGAGTCTGCTTCTGTCCCTCTCTCTCCCCCTCTCCCTGTTCACTCAGTCCCTCCCTCCCTCCCTCTCTCTCAAATCAAGAAATAAATAAATCTTTAAAAAAAATTTTTTTACTCAAAAAAGTTTAACCGACTTCATTTTTACCAACTTGACCATCTTCCAGACTTCCCAAACTGATTCCCACACAACCTCCTGTGCCCTGCTAAAGGGCATGTGATGTAGAGGAGGAGGGTCACACTTTATAACCCAGGCACAGTCACAGCACTGGGGGGAAATAGAGAACATGTGAACATAGGTCTTTATAACGCAGCTCACTCAACATCTAAATAAGACAAGAGCCCACTGAATAATATAAAACAAAAGTAAATGTCATTTTAAGGGCCTAAATTAATTCATTAATTGATTCACTGATGCACTAAGGAACATACATGCAAGAATAAATGTAAACAAAAGGAGAGAAGAAAGGGGGAGGGAAAGAAAGAAATCCTGAGCAGACATACAACAGAGTGCTGAGTTGGGGCTGCCAGGAGTAGAAATCTAAACCGTGGGTGAGTCTCAGGAGGGTCCCAATTTTGCTAATTTAGGCTGGCCAACAACCTAAAGAGTCCTCTGGCCCCTCCACTGCCATCAGGTGGAGCCACCTTTAAATTCCACCCTGCAAACTAGTGCAGACCCTATGGAAAACAGTGTGGAGCCTCCTCAGAAGGTTAAAAATAGAACTACCCTAGGATCCAGCAATTGCACTACTAGGTATTTATCCAAAGGATACAAACATAGTAATTCGAAGGGGCACCTGCACCCCAGTGTTTATAGCAGCAATGTCCACAATAGCCATAATATGGAAAGAGCACAGATGTGCATCAACAGATGAATGGATAAAGATACACACACTCACACAACAGAATATTACCCAGCCATCAATAAGAATGAAATCTCACCAGGTGCAGTGACATGGATAGAACCAGAGAGTATTATGCTAAGTCAGCCAGAGAAAGATAGACACCATGTGATTTCAGTCATACGTGGAATTTAAGAAACAAAACAGATGACGGGTGCCTGGGTGGCTCGGTTGGTCAGGCAACCGCCTTCGGCTCGGGTCACGGTCCCGGAGTCCCGGGATCGAGTCCCACATCGGGCTCCCAACTCCATGGGGAGTCTGCTTCTCCCTCTGACCTTCCCGCCTCTCATGCTGTCTTTCTCAAATAAATAAATAAAATTAAAAAAAAAAAAAAGAAAAGAAACAAAACAGATGAACATAGGGGAAGGGAAGGAAAAACAAAATAAGATAAAAACAGAGAGGGAGACAAATCTCATAAAAAAAGAAACTCGTAACTCTGGGAATCTAACTGAGGGTTGCTGGAGGGAAGGTGGGTGAGGAGACCGGGTTAACTGGGTGGTGGGTACGAAGGAGGGCACATCATGGAATGAGCACTGGGCATTACATGCAACTGATGAACCACTAAACTCTACCCCTGAAACTAATAATACACTATATGTTAACTAAATTGAACTTAAATTTTAAAAGAATTATTAACTCAGTCATAACAACTCATTCATTTATATAATACAACCTAGGGCTAGTTACTTACTTCTGTGCAAAATGGGAGGAAGTTATAGTAGGTAACCACTCCCCGTTTTGAGGACAAAATGACATACAAAATGAAAAGTGCTTTCCCCAATATCTAGAACCTGGTAAGCCCTCAGTAAACAAAGATATGATTAACATAAAAATAGGTTAGATGGATAGATAGATGATTGACAGATAAATTCCACTGTGCAGAGAACAGTCCCTCCTCTTCCGGGGCCTCCAGAAAGTGAGGCCTCAGCTCCCTGAGGAACGTGACCACCCTCACCACTCACCCTTTCTATCCCTCTCGCTAGTCCAGCTTCCATGTTCACACCTACCTCCTCGGCTTCAAACTTAACTGATGACAATCTCCACATAACTGCAAGCATCAGCCAGGGGGGTGACACGTAAGCTCTACTCAGGGAACATACCTGCTGTGCTGAGATGCATCCAGTGCCAAAAAATGAAGAGCTGGAAACGCCCGGGGCAGAGAATTAAAATGAGGGGCCAAACTGGCAGAAAATCGGCACCACGGCGTGTAAAACAGGACTAGCGTGCAGTCACTACCATTTGGGTTTAGAAAATCCATAAGGTCCTGTAGTAAAAGAAACAAGTGTGAAAGTCAGCAGAAAGTGTTCACGTACATTCCTCTGAAAGAATGCCCAAGAAACTGGAAACACTGCTGCCTCCAAGGAGAGGAGGCAGGAACACGGACTGGAGAGAGTCTGTAGGTATCCCCTTAATAGCCTTTTGGGTTTTGAACCATAGGAATACATGAATCAGCAGAAAAGTATTATCAAATAACAAATCATAAACTTTCCTATAAACTTCCTTGATAGTACTGTAGAGCAATTTTATTATTTTTCATACTCCATCAATTCAAATACTAAGTACCGACAAGGCACAGGCCTCTCACACACTCTAATGGCATTATTTAAGCACTGAGATCTCAGGCCCCAGTCATCAACTCAGCAGATCCCAATCCACAAGCAGTTGAATCAGTGTATTCGGCCAAAGGCTAGTTCAATTTAAGGGTGCACCCGCCCTGCCACCACCCTACTCACACTGCTGAAATAGCTCTCTCCTGGTCAAGTGTTTGACACCCTAGAAACAGTCCTGCAGAGCTAAGGCACAGGGTTCACCGGGCGCTGAGGGGATGGTGTGAGGCCAGCACTGACCACTGCACATGGAGGGGCTACAGACGCTCAGCGTACCACATACCCTCATTTAAAATAAGCAGTCACAGTGTGCAGAGCTAGGATTTCTTCTCGTATTACATAAGCAGCCTGAACTCATCCTGCTACCTAGCTTAACAATCCCACAGAAACAGTCATTATCCCAGTATTCTCTTCAGAATTATCCTTTACCCAATGGACTGGTAAAGCATGGCTGGGCTGGGGACAACTATCTCAGCCCTCACTCCAGAGAAAACACTGGAGTCAAGCTCTTTGAAGGAAAGAAATTTTTCATTAACATAAAATGCTCCCCAGGGTTATCACCACTCTAAACAACGCTAAATCACAATCTTAGTAATTCAGATTTTTTTTTAACTTGCCTCTGTAATAAATATCTCATTTAGAAGAAGAAAAATGCTAGGAATTCTGATCCCAAGCACCTATCTGTTCACTGGGATTTTTTTTTTAAAGATTTATTTATTTACTTGCGAGAGAGTGAGAGAGAGGGCATGAGAGTGGGGGAGGAACAGAGGAAGAGAATCTCAAGCAGACACTGTGCTGAGCACAGAGCCCAATGTGGAGCTCCATCTCATGACCCTGAGATCACAACCTCAACCTAAATCAAGAGTCACACTTAACCAACTGAGCCACTGTTGGTGCCTCTGTCTGCTGGGATTTTCATCATGAGGCCTGGTGGAGAGAGGACCCCAATGGTCAACGCGTCTAAAAAACATAATTGACACTAGTTCTATCACCTCCTCTCCCTATGGACATCATAGAAAGCCAAATGAATTTGCAGTGATACACCCATTAGATGCCGTCCCACCTATAAAATGATAAAAATTCTGACCCAGCAGCTGAAAGTCTATAAAATCAATAGCAGAAAAGGAGAAAAGCGCTAAACCATTCTTTCTTACCTGTGACATATTTAAAATTTTCAGAGTGAAGTTTTCTAATCCCGTCACATTTCTCTCCTCACAGTTCACCTTGGGGGATTTCAGACTTTCCGTGTTATTGGAGTCCTCGGGTGGGGCCGGGTCGGATTCGGCCACTTCAGGCTCTGAGTAATACTCCTCCTCCCTGTCCTGGAAGCCTGGTCCCACGCCATCCAGAGAGAAGATGTGCTCCCGGAGACTGCACCTCGAGTCCTCCTCCCCTCGGGCCCCACAGGTGCCACCACTGGGCTCGGGACTCAGCTTGTCCTCGGTCTCCCCGGGGATTACAGACAGCATCACCACGTGGTCGCCGTCAGGGTCCAGCCCCAGCACAGAACCGGCCTCTCCTGCCGACATGTCCTGGTCTGCGAGGCCGCGCGGGGGGTCCTCCTCACTGGCCAACACAGCTCCCGCCTGCAGGGAGGGAGCATGCTGCTCCTCTGACTGCAAGTGACCGCTGTCCTCTGCAACTGAAACATGCCAGCATGGGCCCACTCATAAGTCCCTTCAAAGTCCATGAACCCCCCAGAATTACGGTTCTCCTCAAATAAGAGATTCTCCCCAACAGAAAAAAGAGGTAGCCTTCCCATGAAACTATCAGAGGGCCATCCACCATTCTCGATAACGAAGAAGGTCACCAGGAGGTACCAGATTAATGAATGTCAAATACAAAGTGGACAAATACAGACCTTCATGTGATACCTGCGGCTTGCTGTGCGGATTATAAGCAAAAACATTCCAGTGCAGCTATCCAATGAGGAAAATATAATACAAACACCTTAACAAGTTCATTTGTTTGATAAGAATATCCAACAAAAAAAATGCTGCCTTTATAGAGGATTCTACTCTAGCGATGCATCTTTGCATACATTCTAACAGCTCTTAGCCTGGCAGGACAAGGGTTACCATCCCCACTTAGCGGAGGACCAAGCTGAGGTAGAGAGAGGCGATGTAACGCCCAACAGCACACAAGCTAATAAGCAGCAGAGTCAGGTCTCTGAGTGAAGTCTTCTGGCTGCTGTGCCAGATCAGGCCTTACCCTCCCCTGTGATACCTCAGGGCTGAGATAATGCCTTGCGGCCTGAAAACAATGCTCCAGCCATACAGCAGCTCCTGCCGGCCTACCTCTCTAGCCAGACAGAGCCTACTCTCCTGTCTGCTGCCCTTGAAAGTGCAAGGAGGTGCAGCCCTCAGGGCCAGGGCCACAGCAGGGCGAAGGAGGACCTTCTTCCCACTGTGGAGCCACAAGATAGAACTTGGGCGAAATGCTCAGGTAAGGGAAGAGTCTGGGGAAGTCTCATTCAACCACTGAGCAACCTCCACTCACCTCTGCAACAGGGACTCCTGCCCTCCAACTCCCATTAACTCAACAAGAGCTGCCAGACTCAGTGTCAAGCACTGACCAGGGGGGAACCAATGAGCCCAGCTGTACTCAGACAAGCTCACCATGTGGCTGGGAAACCACCAGCCATGCAATGGGCTCTGCCAAGCCAACAGCATGTTAACAAAGTGTGAATATCCAACTGGCTTTAAAGTTGGGGAAGCTTCCTAAGGTATGCACACTTGTACAGGTCTCAGAGAATATCCCCATAGAGATTTGCAGATTCATTCAGCAATTCGAAAACCCTGTCTGAGAATTCTGCTCTGGCTAAGCTGGAGTAAGAGGGATCAGATTCACCTTCCCTAGTGAAACAACACAAAAAAGGTAAAAAATGTGAACCGGTTTCAGGAGACTAGTTAGCAGGCAATGAAGGATAAGGATCCCTGAGAAACAGGAAGAGGAGAGCCCTGCATGTGTTCCAGTTTACCACCAGAGGGAATGCCTGCCATGGCTCAGGGAGTGGGGAAGGAAGCAAGCAGAGTCCAGCACTCCTCAAGTTGAGGAGATGGCACTGAGGGTTCACAGAGACCAAGAAAGCTAGAGTTCGTGAGACAGAATAGTAGAGATGGGCAAGCTCCAGAGACCTGCAGAGTGACCCCAATCTAGTACACCGGTCAGCATTTATATGTGGGTAAGCTCCCAAAGCTAGGAAAAGAACCACCCAAAAGGATCAGAGGCAACAGTACCCAACTCTCACACAGAGCTGGGAAGTATATCTGTTCCCACCAGCTAGACTGGAAAAACTCACAGTTCCCTGAGCACTGGGGAGCGTACACAAAAGTAGTGGGTCAAAATTGATCCTACAGTAAATACAGCTCTGCTCTTGCCTAGCAAAACTTAAAAGCAAGGAACATACTACACTCAGCTAACTTAACCGTACCCTAGAACAAAGGATAGCAACCGAGTTTGAATTTGAAAGCACAGCAATAGAACCTATCCAAAATCAAACACACAATGAAAACAAGAATCCAAAGAAATTAAAAGAATCAGTGAGCTGTGGGATAGTTTCAAGTGGCCGTTATAACATACAGATCATGAGAATACCCAGAAGGCAGAGTAGGGAGGTTAGTGTGGACAGAAAAAGTTTATGAATTAATAACTAAAAACTGCACATACTTGATAAAATCATAAATCTATTGATCAAAGAAGTTCAGCAAATCCCAAGCTCAATGAACTACACCAAGATATTATCATAATCAAATCACTCAAAACCAGTGACAAAAACAAAAATCTTAAAAGCAGCCAGAGAAAAAAAATATACCGCGTCCAGAGGAAGAAAGATAAGGATGACAGCAGATTCCTTGATAAAATCAATGCAAGCAAGATAAGTAGCAACTTTAGAGGCACCTGGGTGGCTCAGTGGGTTAAAGCCTCTGCCTTTGGCTCAGGTCATGATCCCAGGGTCCTGGGATCGAGCCCCACATTGGGCTCTCTGCTCAGTGGGAAGCCTGCTTCCCCCACCTCTCTCTGCCTGTCTCTCTGCCTATTTGTGATCTCTGTCTGTCAAATAAATAAATAAAATCTTTAAAAAAGAAAAAAAAAAGATAAGTAGCAACTTTAAAGTACTAAAAGGAAAAAACTATAAACCTAAAATTCTATATCCAGGAAAAATATCTTTCAAAAATGAAGGGAAGGGGCACCTGGGTGGCTCTCAGATGGTAAGTGTCTGCCTTTGGCTCAGTCCCACATGGGGCTCCCTGCTCAGCGGGGAGTCCGCTTCTCCCTCTCCCTCTGCCCCTCCACCCTGCTCATGCTCTGTCTCTCTCTCAAATAAATAAAATTTTTTAAAAAGAAAAAAAAAGAAGGGAAAATAAATACCTTTTCAGAAACATTAGAAGCTAAAAGAATTCTTCACCAACAAACACCCAGAACAAGAATCTCAAAGGAATTCTTTCAGGCCAAAGAAAAATGATACTGGATGGAAATATGGATCCACACAGAAGAATGGTGAGCACAAGAAACAGTAAGGACACTGATAAACAGACACAGCTTTTCTGAAAATGTAGCTAGGAAGGGGACAAGAAAGCCAGGGTGGGTGATAAGGGGCCAAAGGAGGTTTCTGTTTCAGCTGTTAGAACAGAGAAGTTTAAGGATATATCAAATTGATGGGAAAGGTGAGGAGGGCGAGGGAACAGTAGAGATCAGACAGGGCAGAGTATATGGCATCAGCAGCAAGGCGTGTCCTTGACAGAAGAAAGTCAAGCTCTTGTATGACTGTGACTGTGACTCAGAGAAGGCTCTGGGTGCCTCTGCAGGAAACCCTGCCAATTTGGTGGTGGTGGGATCACAATGACAGTCTTTCTGTAGCCTTTGGTTGATGAGCATGTACCACTTATATAATCAGAAGAAAAACATGTTTACTGGGACGGCCACAAAACAGAGGAGAAAGAAAAGCCAGAAAGGTTACACGTCTGGAAAACAAAGGGTGCCAGGTATAGGGGCCAACCCTCCTCCCAAATGCCCCAGCTCCACAGACATCTGCTCTCTCTGAACCTAACCAACATCTTGGGTCTCATAAGTACTTAGAAAATGCCAAAATCCACCTCAGGAGGAAAAAAAAAAATTCAGGGCAGAAATTAGAACCTGGCTCTATCTAATCACCCTCACGAAAATGGGTAGATATCCCCTGCAAAAAATCAAAAAGGAGTCCGAGTGATGCACACACAGAGCTGGTATTTTCAGTTCAGGAGGGTTATTCTTCCCTCCTGTGAAAGAGTTAAGTAGACAGTACACATTAGGCACCATAATATTCTTATGCTCTCAGGTACCAGTGTTTTCACTTAAGTATTGGAAAGAGAGGAAACTGAATTATTCCACACCAAAACAGAAATGACATAATGTGTGAGAGCTGCTGAACCCTTGCAGCGTCACGTGGTTTTTAAAAAGAGAATGCTTAACCTCAACACACTGACTGCATGTGAGCCACGAAAAAATGACAATCACTGCATCACTGGCAGCAAGAAAAATGTCTGGTGGGGCACCTGGGTGGCTCAGTGGGTTAAGCTTCGGCTTTCAGCTCAGGTCATGGTCTCAGGGTCCTGGGATCGAGCCCCACATCGGGCTCTCTGCTCAGCGGGGAGCTTCCCCTCTCTCTCTCTCTGCCTGCCTCTCTGCCTACTTGTGATCTCTGTCTGTCAAATTAAAAAAAAAAAAAAAAAAAAAAAAAAACTTTAAAAAAATCTTTTTAAAAAGATCTTTAAAAAAAAAGAAAGAAAGAAAGAAAGATATCTGGAGAACAAGGGTGGGGGCACAGAGCCCACACTGCCAGGGAGCCCTAGCCTAAGTCAGATCCTTCACACCCTTCCAGTTTTGCTCAGAAGGCTCTCTACCAGCTGCAGGTTTTTCACAATGGCTTCTATGGCAGCAATACCAGGCCCCTCATGGGGTGGCCTCTGTCCACATTCTGAAGGAGTTCACCAGACATCTTGGTTCCTGAACACTCCCAATTTCTTCCACCTACCTCAGTGTTGTCCCGAGGGCTGTTTCTTTACCAGGGAAGCCCTCTACGCGCTCTCCTGCTGGCTAATCTGAATCATCTTTCAGATCTCACCTTAAACTTCACCTTTGCAAGGTGAATTTCAAGGTGAACTTCACCCTCCCTGACCCTTCGACCAGAGGGGTTTCCCATCACAGCACCCAATAATATCCTGGGACTCTGACTGAAGCATTTTCCACTGTTGGAATTTACTTAATTATTTGTAGTCATTTAATGCCTATCCTCCCCAGCAGATAGGAGGGCGGGCCTGTTTCTCTGTCTGGCTCACCACTGTACCTCAAGCGTTCAGCAGAGCATAGGACATGTAATGTATGCTCAGTAAAAATCTGCCAGTTGACAGCCTAGGGAAGACAGGCATGGGGGTGCTGAAGCCAAGAGGTGGTTCCTGTGCTTTGACACCTGGATAGCACTGCTACCTCCAGCTGCCAGTAGTTCCACTACAGGCCCCAAAACCTTGGATTTCCAGCCACCCTAAAAAGGACCCAGGTGGTGAAAGTCCCTCTATCTTCACCCCATTCAAGGCCACACCATGACGACCAATGGCCCACCCTATGGCTGGTGTTATCCTCAGGTCTGCGTGCACGTGGCCCAGGCTGCTGGGGGGGGGGGAGTGTTCACATCACACTACATCACACTGACTACAAGTCGGTCCCACAAATCAACAAGATTCTGCCTGGAAGGGTGCCTGGGTGGCTCAGTGGGTTAAGCCTCTGCCTTTGGCTCGGGTCATGATCTCAGGGTCCTGGGATCGAGTCCCACATCGGGCTATCTTCTCCTCAGGGAGCCTGCTTCCTCCTCTCTCTCTGCCTACCGCTCTGCCTGCCGCTCTGCCTACTTGTGATCTGTCAAATAAATAAGTTAAAATCTGTTTAATTTTAAAAAAAAAAGATGTTTTTAAAAAAAAAAGATTCTGCCTGGAAACAGAGCACACTCAGCGTGGGCAATGTGAGAAGATATTAGTAAAGGGGCCACCAACATGTGGGCTGGATGTCAGAGAAACCAAGAGCAATGGTAAGGCACTTCAGGGCCAGGAACAGCACAGAGGGAGCCACTTAACCACTCACAGACCTTTTTTTTTTTTTTTTTTAAAGATTTTTATTTATTTATTTGACAGACAGAGAAAGATCACAGGTAGGCAGAGAGAGAGGGGGAAGCAGGCTCCCTGCTGAGCAGAGAGCCCGATGTGGGGCTCGATCCCAGGACCCTGAGATCATGACCTGAGCTGAAGGCAGAGGCTTAAACCACTGAGCCACCCAGGCGCCCCACCACTCACACACCTTAAAGAGATCAGAAGCAGGGGTGCCTGGGTGGCTCAGTCGTTAAGCATCTGCTTTGGGCTCAGGTCATGATCCCAGGTTCCCAGGATTGAGCCCCGCATTGGGCTCCCTGCTCAGGGGGATGCCTGCTTCTCCCTCTCCTACTGCTTCTTCCTCTCCTACTCCTTGTGTTCTCTCTCTCTCTCTCGCAGTGTCTTCTATCATATAAATAAGTAAAATCTTAAAAAAAAATTTTTTTTCAGAAGCAGCAACAGTCACAGACCATTGGAACTGTGTGCTCGCCCTTCTAGAAGCTGTGACTTTCCACGGAAGGACAAAGCCAACCATGATAACCCCGAAGGGAGGAAGCTGAGAGAATCAATATCCCGACCTCATGCTCCCTTCATTCCAACCCACGGGAACCCAGAAGGCAAGACAGCCAGTTGTTAAGCCATATGGGACAGCTGCTCAGGGCACAGCGCAGGACAGACAAAGCTAGAGAACCACCTGGGAAACAAACAAAAGCTATCCAGCAAATGCTGTCCCCTCTCTGAAGCTGGTGGTTAAGCACAGTGACAAAGAAATGTAGTACAGAGGTCTGTGAAGCAGGCAGGCATGGGCTTGAATCATGGCCTCCTCAACTTCTGCCTGCTGGAGACCTTGGCAGAACACTTACTGACACTGAGTGTCGGTTTACTCATCTGTAAAACAGGAACCAGAGCAACAGCTCCTTCGTAAACATATGAAGATCAAATAAGATGATGCTCATAAAAGCACGAAGCACAGCACCTGGCGCAGAACCAGTGCTTTCATCAGAGATTGTGTTACTACACTTCCCCCTTCCTCCTGCTCAGCCACCTGGCGGCCCTGCCTCCTGCCTGGATGCCCCACGGAAAGCAAAGGCCCCTACGGAAAGCAAAGGCCTGCCTATTCCCGTAGGAAGTGACAAGCAAGGCCGGAAGATCTAGACGTTAACAAATTGTGAGCAGTGGGGGGCCGTGGGACTGAGGATAAGGCCCTAGGAGCCCCGCCTCCACGGTGGCTGTCTTCCGGCCTGAAGCAGCCCCAAGAGCATGCCAGGGCAAGCAGGGGGTTACCCGGGGAGTCTCCTCTATTTTTCTCATCCAAGCCACCTGAGCAAGAGCAGCCTTCTTTTAAGAAGGGATCCATCAGGGCGCCTGGGTGGCTCAGTGGTTAAGCCGCTGCCTTCGGCTGGGGACATGATCTCGGGGTCCTGGGATCGAGTCCCGCATCGGGCTCTGTGCTCAGCAGGGAGCCTGCTTCCTCCTCTCTCTCTCTCTCTCTCTCTGCCTGCCTGTCTGCCTACTTGTGATCTCTCTCTGTCAAATAAATAAATAAAATCTTTAAAAAAAAAAAGAAGGGATTCATCAAGGTGCCAAGTAAAGCATGGGCTCTGCCACGACCCGAAGGGCAGATGCGACCCTGAGCTCCGCGCCTCCACCTGTAACGTGGAGAGCCTCTTGCAGCCTCTCTGCAAGGGTGCGAGGGCTAACCGCGGGAAGGCACAGTCCGGCCTCCTCGAAGGGGAGCCGTAAATGCCGGCTCTTCGTTGCGGTTTCTCTCAAATAAATAAATAAAATCTTTAAAAAAAAAAAAAAAAAAAAGAAGGGATTCATCAAGGTGCCAAGTAAAGCATGGGCTCTGCCACGACCCGAAGGGCAGATGCGACCCTGAGCTCCGCGCCTCCACCTGTAACGTGGAGAGCCTCTTGCAGCCTCTCTCCTACGGCGGGTGCGAGGGCTAACCGCGGGAAGGCACAGTCCGGCCTCCTCGAAGGGGAGCCGTAAATGCCGGCTCTTCGTTGCGGTTTCTCTCATTCATAATAAAAGCTATGTCTCAGTAGGAGCTAGTACACGGCCACTCCCGTGACTGACGCCTGCTGCGGGGGCCTGCACGGGCTCCTCACACTAGCGGACCACCACTCGGGACCACACATTGGGAAGAGGGACCACGCGGGGCTGGGCGCGCCGGCCGGCGCCAGAAAGGGCCGAGGGGCGCGCCGCGAGACCCCGCGCAGGTCAAAGAGCGTCGTCCTAGCGGACCTCCCCCTCGCCCTGTCATTTCACTCGCCGCCGCCTGCCGCCCCCGGCCGCGGCCGCGGCCCGCACTCACCCTCCAGGCCGCGGGCGGGAGGCCCCAGCACCCACAACAGGACCTGCCACCACCCGAGGAGCCGCATGGCGCGGGCCTAGAAGCTGCCGGGACCACCGACCCGGACGCAGGGTAACCGGCGCACGACGACGCGCGTCGCGCTCCCGGCCTCCCGGGGGGAGGGGAGCCGCGAGCGCGAGCGCAATCCCGTGCGGCCATCTTGGCAGCTGGCAGCGCCCGCTGGCGCCATCTTGGAGTCGGGCGGCCTGCCTCTGGCCTGTGGTCTCCGGTGTTTAGGATTCGCTGTTGTTTAGAAGCCGAGAGCGGGACACCTTGGGTCGCATCGAACGTTCCTGAGCCCCGAGCCCTGGACGAGGTTCCAGCCCAGGCTAGCGGCCGTCTTCGCGCGCGAGCCGCTCTGGCTGCTGGCAGCACACACTGCGCCTCTGTCACGCTTCACTCCGGGCCCCAAAAGGCCCGGAAGCCTCCTCCTTCGAGCGCCCCGAATCCCCAGCCTTAACCCCTGTTCCCCTACCTACGGTTGCCAGGTGAAATACAGGGTGTCCGGTTAAATTTGCATTTCACAGAAACCACGAATTGTTTTTTGTTTTTTTAAAGATTTTATTTATTTGACTGTTTTTTTTTTTTTTTTTAACTCCCAAGAAACATACGGATATTCCAGTGTAAATATGTCCTGTAATTCTATTTGTTGCGTCTGGTCACCCTGACCCTACCTCCTGTGAACTTACGGCGGGCAGTTTTGGTTTGGTGGTTGGTGGATTTGCAGGGCAATCTCCTGCTAGCTCGGCCTCGCCAGCAAAAGCAGCTCGTAAAGGACCCAGAGTGTAGAAAGGCCGGGATGGGGAGGGGTGGTGTGCCCCAGAGCAGGGCTCTGCATTCCAGAGCGCGGCGGGGGTGGGGGCGGGGGGAGGGCGGCGGAGGGACCTAAGATACAATGCTCAGAGATGAAAAGAATGACTCTCCCAGTTAGCAGTTAAGGGAAGGGCCTCCTAAAGTCAATAAAGCCACAATAAAGCAGTGGGCAGGGGCTATGCAGAGGGCTACTGTCAAACTTATTTGAAGAGGTTGATTAACACAAATAGATTTCAAAGGCCTTTACATCAAATCGCTGGTAGTTAAAGCAACGTGAAGAGGAATCTAGGGGTTTTTTGGCCATATGGTGAATCCCAACTCCAACATTTATAGGGATATATGGTCAGTCAGCAAATTATGTAACTTTTTTTTTTTTTAAGATTTTATTTATTTATTTGACAGAGAGAAATCACAAGTAGGCAGAGAGGCAGGCAGAGAGAGAGGGGGAAGCAGGCTCCCCGCTGAGCAGAGAGCCCGATGCGGGACTCGATCCCAGGACTCTGAGATCATGACCTGAGCCGAAGGCAGCGGCCCAACCCACTGAGCCACCCAGGCGCCCCTTATGTAACTTTTCTTAAATTCAGTTTCTTCATCTATATAACGAGATGAATTTATGTGAGTTTAAATGAGATGTGAAGTGATGAGCACAGTGCATAATGCCCAGTAAGCACATCAGAGCGTTACCCATTATTTGGATCGTACAATTCTAGTGCAGTAACCACAGTCCCCTGGTGCCCATCGAAGAGAGTTAAACCAGGAAGATGTATCATCAATCTGAACTCACTGATTATTCTTCTATTCTAAATAAACCGCCAGGGTTTTACTATGGTAAGTTCGCAGATGCCAGTGGGTCCAGGAGACCAGGAACAACACAGAGGAAACAGCCTACATTTCTAGGGCCGATCTCTACAGTCATTATTTGGCTGAACTACCTCCCTTGCCCCCTACCCAGTAATAACAAACCTTTCCTCTTTCTTTCTTTCTTTCTTCCTTCCTTCCTTTTTCTCTTTCTTTCCTTTCTTCTTTCTCTTTCTTTCTTTCTTTCTCCCTTAATTTTTCCTCCCTTAATTTCTTTCTTTCCTTTTTTCTCTCTCTTTCTCTTTCTTTCTCTCTCTTTCTTTCTTTTCTTTTTCTTCAGTAAAGTCTATGGAGCTTGAACTCACCACCCTGAAATTGAGCTTCATGCTCTACCAAGTGAGCCAGCTAAGCACCCCAAACCTTGTCTGCTTTAACTTATTCTCTCTCATACCCTTCATACCTAATTTGAAGGCGCATAAAAGCCAATAGGACAGAGGGTTAAGGGGTTTAGGATTTATAAAAAGGAGAGTGATTTGATTTGTCTGGACACCCTGGAGTGGGTGCTCTGTTACTACTTCTTTTTTATTATCTCCTTTCCCTCCCTGTGTTTGTGCTTTGGCTGTTTGTTTGGACAATACCCTTGCAGATGTTGGAATTGTTGCCTTTCCTTAAATACTGTGTATACACTCTCAAATGACAACTTGGAAAATGCTGTCAACAAGACAGAATTCACATTTGACTGTCTCACCACCAGATGGCACCTCGACTTATTTTCTCTTTCTTTCTTTCTTTCTTTCTTTTTTTTTTTTTTTTAAGATTTTATTTATTTATTTGGCAGACAGAGATCACAAGCAGGCAGAGAGAGAGGAAGAAACAGGCTTCCTGCTGAGCAGAGAGCCCAATGTATGGCTCGATCCCAGGACCCTGAGTCATGACCTGAGCCGAAGGCAGAGGCTTTAACCCACTGAGCCACCCAGGTGCCCCTGGACTTATTTTCAACACAAAAATTGCCTTCAGGTTTGTCTTGAAACTTTATTTTTGTTTCTGAGGGGAAAAACATTGGTATCATCATCTTTGGCTGAAATGAACTCTGTGTACCACCATTTGGTCCAGGATTGTTCATTCGTATGAATGATAATAATTTGATAATAATTGGAATTGTTATGCATAACTACACACCGGCATGCCAGGTGTTTAGTTTGTCCCCTTGATGGATTTGCCTAATTTGTTTTGAATCTGATGAGTCATGAGAGCTGCTCTTTAATGGTGTCTGTGTCTGTCTCTCACGGGAAAAAAAAAAAAAAAACAGTATTTCCATTCCCTTAGATCACTGCAGCAGAGTATATTTTCCAAAGACTGCCACAATAATATCCTTCCTCCCACATGCTGCTCTACAAAGTAAGTTGGCCCCTGCCCCATCAATAGATAGAATCAAATTCCCCTTCCCTTGAATCTGGGTGGGGCTGTGATTCACAAGGAACCAAGAGGATGTAATAGTACATGAAGCCATTCTGTATAACTTCTGAGGCTATACAGCCTTACACTTCTTTTTTTTTTTTTTTTAAAGATTTTATTTATTTATTTGACAGAGAGATCACAAGTAGCCAGAGAGGCAGGCAGAGAGAGAGAGAGAAGGAAGCAGGCTCCCTGCTGAGCAGAGAGCCCGATGCGGGACTCGATCCCAGGACCCTGAGATCATGACCTGAGCCGAAGGCAGTGGCTTAACCCACTGAGCCACCCAGGCGCCCAGCCTTACACTTCTTTGCTGGAAGATTTGCACTGAAGCTCTGAGCCACAAAGTAGGTGGTTGGACTGTCTAAAGCTGCCATGTTCTGCGGAAGTTCAAACCAGCTTGCTGAGAGAAGCCTAGACCGTATGAAGAGAAATGCCCACCACCACTCACTGATCCCAGGCCCACTCGGTTCCACCTTTGGCTATCACTGGACTACTACTGCCTGAGAGACCACAGCCAGAAATGTTCTGACCCACAGATACAGAGATCAAAAAATTATTGTTATTATGAGTCATTAAGCTTGGGGTAATTTTTTTTAGAATAGATCACTGGATCATTTTATTTTGTAATTTAATAACTTTTAACCTGAAGATACTATGTGAATTAATTTAATAAATCAGTATGCGGGGCATATATTCATATACTTATTCTGCCAAGTTTCTTTCTCTTCTTTATGATTTTAATGTTATATTTTGATGGACTTCAGTTAGCCCACTGTATTCATTATTATTTAATCAATACTGAATATTCTGTGCAGTTATAACAAACTGATTAAACTGAGGTCCTTCAATAATTCAGTATCTTCCCAAGGACAGTTCGTCCTCACAGGGCAGATCAGAGTAATGTATAGTAGTTAAGAAAACCGTAACAAAAACCCACAAGCTCTCTTTCCCAACTTTATCTATTCAGGATATATATCCTAAATTTCATTCCTAATCAAAATCATGCTTTAGCTTGATGTATATGAGGTGCTCCCTAGTGTACTCACAAGTATGAACTGTCATAGGAGCCCTCTGCATTTCTAACCTGAGTACTAAGCCCTTGGCATTTATGTTTTCACTCGGATGGTTTTCTCCCAAATATACCATTCCGATTTGACATAAGAGGAAACAAAAGCACAGAAAAAAAAATGGTTTGGAGTCACAGAGGGAGTTTCTGACACAGCTAAGACAGAATACCAATCTGAATTCAAGACTTTATACACTCTGTTATACAATCAGTAACTCATTTCAAATGCTAGCACACTGTTAATCAATACCTCTGTAATGACTCATGTAAATAAATACTAGATTTAAATAAATTCATTGTATTCAACTAATGAGAAGGATCCTGTGGCAAGAGGTTGAAGATCTAGGAGAGAGGAAAAATTCTGAGAAAAAAGTAGAGAAGGGGATCTGGCGAGGGATAAACCTGAAACAGTAAAAGGAATACAGTAAGAGGAATACGCCTCCATTGTAATAGGAGGAAAGGGTGAAGGCAGATAAGCTATTTTCTCTGTCAGGAAGGTGCTAGGCTGAGAGAGAGCCTGTGGTGGTATCTAAGTATCTTAAGAGCGGAGAATGGGAATCCAAAATAACCTAAATGAAGAGTGCCATGAGACCTGACTAAGGATACAAAAGAACGTCCTGGTAGCACTGGGGATCAAGCTGTGTTTGGAAAGCAAGAATTTATAGTGGCAAATGGCACAGGTATTTTTCTTCATTTAGCAGCCCAGGAGTAAATGGTAGCCAAAATTAGACCAGAGTTAGTGTTTTGTCAAGCTTGAGTGATATATAGACCAGGGGCAAGTTAACTGAACATAATGATAGTTGCTAATATCTTTATGAGCCTAGTTGAATCCTGTTTTTACCATTTTTTAAACTGTATTTTTTTTAACTCCAGTATAGTTAACACACAGTGTTATATTAGTTTCCAGCGTACAATACAGTGATTCATGAGCATAGATGAGTCTTAACATTATCTTGAAAGGGAAATTTCATGAGTTGGCCGTTCCTTAGGTAGAAGAATACTTCATATAACCTAATAATTATTTATAATCAGTATATTAGTTACCAGGGCACCTGGGTGGCTCAGTGGGTTAAAGCCTCCGCCTTTGGCTCAGATCATGATCCCAGGGTCCTGGGATCAAGCCCCACATAGGGCTTTCTGCTCAGCAGGGAGCCTGCTTCCTCCTCTCTGACTGCTTGTGATCTCTGTCTGTCAAATAAATAAAATCTTTTAAAAAAAACTTTTTAAGTATATTAGTTATCTATTGCTACATAACAAATTACATAAAACTGGGCTCTTAAAACAGTAATAATCAAGGGCGCCTGGGTGGCTCAGTTGGTTGGTCAGCTGCCTTCAGTTTCAGTCATGATCCTAGGGTCCTAGGATCGAGTCCCACATTAGGCTCCTTGCTAAGTGGGCAGCCTGCTTCTCCCTCTCCCTCTACCTACTACTCTGCCTGCTTGTGCATTCTCTGTCTGTCAAACAAATAAATAAAATTTTTAAAAAACAGTAATAGGAGCTCCTGGGTGGCTGAATCGTTAAGTGTTTGCGTTCAGCTCAGGTCATGATCCCGGGGTCCTGGGATTAAGCCCCGCATCGGGCTCCCTGCTCAGTGGGAAGCCTGCTTCTCCCTCTCTTACTCCCCCTGCTTGTGTTCCTTCTTTTGCTGTGTCTCCCTCCATCAAATAAATAAAATCTTTTTGGAAAACTACTAATAATTATTTATTATCTCACACCTTTTATATGGGTTAGCAATTTAAGCACTGGCTTAGTTAGGTGGTTCTGGCTGAGAATCTCTCAGGATATTACATTCAAGAGGATGGCAAGTGTCACAGTTTGAACACTTGATTGGGAATGAAAGACATGCTTCCCAGATGGCAAGTTGTTGTTGACTGATGGCAGAAGTTCTCTGTTCTTAACCATGAGGGTATCTCTATAGACTGTTCGTATGTTCTCATGACATGACAGATGGCTTTTGCCAGATCCAGTGACAGAAGAGAGCAGCAGTAAAGTTGCAAAGTCTTTTATGTTCTAGCCTCAGAAGTCATACACCATTATTTCTACAATATTCCATTAGTTATACATGTCACCACAAATAATGTAGGAGTAGACTATACAAGGACATAAATACCAGGAGGTAAGGATCATTATGAGCCATATTGGAGACTGGCTTACCACGAGTAATAGTACTTGGATTTCTATAGTATTAACCCTTGAAGATGTTATAAATAACACTGTGGGGTTTTTTATATGTTTGTTTTTAAAGATTTTATTTATTTAATTGACAGACAGAGATCACAAGTAGGCAGAGAGGCAGGCAGAGAGAGAGGAGGAAGCAGGCTCCCTGCTGAGCAGAGAACCCGATGCGGGGCTGATCCCAGGAGCCTGGGATCATTACCCGAGCTGAAGGCAGAGGCCTAACTCACTGAGCCACCCAGGCGCCCCAAGAACACTGTGCTAATAAAAACTTTTTAAAAAGTAATAGCTGAGAAGAATACTGTGTTATAAATAATATGAAAATAACATAGGGGCACCTGGGTGACTCAATTGGCTAGGCATCTGCCTTCAACTCAGATCATGATCCTGGAGACCTGGGATTAAACCCCACATCAGGCTCTGTGCTCAGTGGGTAGCCTGCTTCTCTCTCTCTCCCTGCCTGCTGCTCTGCCTACTTGTGATCTCTCTCTCTCTCTGTGTCAAATAAATAAATAAATAAAATCTTTAAAAAAAAGAGGGGCGCTTCAGCTCGAGTCATGATCCCAGGGTCCTCGATCGAGTCCCACATCGGGCTCCTTGCTCGGCGGGGAGCCTGCCTCTCTGCCTCTGCCTGCCTCTCTGCCTGCTTGTGTGCTTTCTCTCTCTCTCTTTCTGACAAATAAATAAATAAAATCTTTTAAAAAAATAAAAAAAATTAAAATTCAGTATTTATCATCTATCAGCTATCATTTTATTAAGACACTTGCATATTAAAAGATGTTTGGGGATTTATAAAAACAAAAATTAAAATTATTGTACTAAAATATGCCAAATGCTGGGGTGCCTGGCTGGCTCAGTGGGAGGAGCATGATACTCTCAATCTCAGGGTTATGAGTTTGAGCCCACATTGGGCATATAGTTTAATTTAAAAATAAAAAACAAAATAAAAACAGATTCAATAAACAATAATTAAAAGTGCTGAATTCTGGATTAAGTATTTTAGTTTGCTTAGATATCCCATCGAATTCATGTAATATTCTTGACATAGATACTATACACATTTTTTTTTAAAAGATTTTATTTATTTATTTATTTATTCATTTGACAGAGAGAGATCACAAGTAGGCAGAGAGGCAGGCAGAGAGAGAAGAGAGGAGGAAGCAGGCTCCCTGCTGAGCAGAGAGCCCGATGTGGGACTCGATCCCAGGACCCTGGAATCATGACCTGAGCCGAAGGCAGCGGCTTAACCCACTGAGCCACCCAGGCGCCCTATACACATTTTTTGAATGAAGAAAATAAGAGTAAATAATTTGCTTAAGGTCCCACATTAAATGGCAGAGCTTGAATTTGAACCCAAAGCCAGACTCTGTCAGTCTGCCAAATTGCCCAGATGTATTATTCTCATTTACTTCTCAGGACAGCCCCATTTCTGAGGCTTGGAAAGATGAAGCAACAACTTGAGAAAGGTCGCACACCAGTGAGAGACTGTGCAGGTCCTTCTCTAAATCCCACGCATCTTGCTACCAAGATAGAAAGGAGCAATTGTATAAATATTAAATTACGAAGAAGAACCAAATAGACAACTGAAATAGGCGGCGAGTGCCCTGGATACTTCACCAGGGCCCAAAAGAACTACAGGAAACCAGGGTTCAAATGTGTCACAAAGGCCGAATCAACAATATCTAGCTTCATGCAAACACAGTGTAACAAAAGTGCTACTTTGTCAACTGCCAAGAAAAGAACCAGTCTTGATCCAAATGTTTCTGCTCCCATTGGAAGGCTGCAAAGCTGCTGTGGGGGGAACAAATCTCAGGCTGGATGCAGCATTTCAAACTAGGGTTGTTATGAATCATTTGCTTTCTTTCCTTATCCCATATTTCTTTAAATATTCTTTGTTTCCAAAAAAAAAAAATTAACATCATAAAGTCATTGTAAGGATTCTTTCAAGCAGCTAAATATTTTATAAAATAGCAATTTCAGAAAATACACCCTAAAATTCAAAACAGAGCACAGAGCTTCCCCAAAGTGCCTCAAAAGAGCTTTTGCTGAGTGTGGAACATCCTGTAATACCAAAACACAAGGAAACTGGCAAAGAACACTACGGTTATGTCAAAATGAATAAGGAGGCAATCTAGCTTCCACCAGCCAAAGATGGAACAGTTTGAGTATGAGGCTGGATAACTGCAATAGAGAGAGAGACATCACATATGTTAAAATCAAGTAAATTCAATAGATAGAGATATAGCACATACATTACAAACTTTTAATTAATTACCTTTGAAAGATGCTAGAGAACCCAACTCATTCTGAAAACTGGTAGGAAAAGGAAAGAATCGGGCGTTTATGTGCCTTTCTTGCACAAAGTTTTTATCAGGGTCACCAATTATTTGATGAAGGCAAGTTTTTCTATATAGAAATATGTAAGCTAGTGGATAAACAAGAGAATTAAAAATTGCCATTTTGCAGCCCTTAATGAAGTAATGAAACTAGACTAAGATCAGCAAAGGCAGGGTGCCTGGGTGGCTCAGTGGGTTAAGCCGCTGCCTTTGGCTCAGGTCATGATCTCAGGGTCCTGGGATCGAGCCCTGCATCGGGCTCTCTGCTCTGCGGGGAGCCTGCCTCCTCCTCTCTGCCTGCCTCTCTGCCTACTTGTGATCTCTGTCTGTCAAATAAATAAATAAATAAAATCTTTAAAAAAAAAAAAAAAAGATCAGCAAAGGCTACTGTGATGGTTAATCTTATGTGTCATCTTGACTGGACTAAAGGATGCCTAGAGAACTGGTAAAATATTATTTCTGGGCATGTCTGTAAGGGTCTTTCTGGAAGAGATTAGCACTGGAATTAGCAGACAGAGTAAAGAAGATTGCCCTCACCAGTGCAAGTGGGCATCATCCAATCTGTTGAGGGTCTTCATAAAACAAAAATGTGCAGTCAGGGCAAATCTGCTTTTTTGCTCGAGGTGGGACATTCATCTTCTCTTGTCCTCAGACGTTGGTGCTTTTAGTGCTCAAACTTTCAGGCTTGAACTGGGACTTAAATCATCGGTCCACCAATTCTTGGGCATTTCAACTGGGACTTACACCACTGGATCCCCTGGTTCTCAGGATTTGGACTCATTTTTATTATTTTTATTTGGACGCAAATTTTATCACCAATTTTTTCTGGTTCTCTGACTTGCCGTGGCTGATCATGGGATTTCTAGGCCTCCTGAATCTCATGAGCCATTCCTATAAAAATCACCCAGCTTTCCTTCCTTCCTTTCTTACTTGCTTGCTTTCTCTCTCTCTCTCCCTTTCCTTTTCCTTCCTTCCTTCCTTTTCTTCCTGTCTTTCTTCGGTTCTATTTCTCTGGAGAACCTAGACTGATATAGCTACCAAAACCATTCACTAAATGAAAAGCTGAAGAGGAATTTTAAACTGAATGAATCAGGCAAAAAACACCTGAACTCATAGAACAATTTTAATATCACAGTAAAAGACAAGTTCTTATTATGGGAAAACTAATATGATGTAATAGGAAATACAAAACACCACCTAAAGTGACCAAAACATCAAAATGGAACCTCATCACACCTCTAGATCTCATTATCTAGCAAATACAGAGGTTAGAGAATTTAAAATAATACCATGTGGATACAATCAACAATAACCAAAACTTAGGGGAAAGTGACCTAGCTTCAACAAGTAAATTACAAGGGGGGAAAAAGAGAAGTGGAATCCATAAGAGAAACTTAAGAGACATATCAATTGAATGCAGGTGGGGGCCTTGTTTTGATGTTGATTCAAACATTTATGTGGGGGTGCCTGGGGGGCTCAGATGGTTAAACATCTGCCTTTAGCTCAGCTCATGATCCAGGGTCCTGGGATGAAGCCCTGCACCCAACTCCCTGCTAAGCAAGGAGCCTGCTTCTTCCTCTCCTCTGCCCCTCCCCCCCTTCTCTTTCTGTGATTTCTCTCTGTCCTGTCTTCTCAAATAAATAAATAAAATATTTTTAAAAAATTTATGTGGTGAAAATTCTTAAGAAAATATAAGCAGGGGCGCCTGGGTGGTTCAGTGGGTTTAAAGCCTCTGCCTTCGGCTCGGGTCATGATCCCAGGCTCCTGGGATCGAGCCCCACATCGGGCTCTCTGCTCAGCGTGGAGCCTGCTTCCTCCTCTCTCTCTGTCTGCCTCTCCACCTACTTGTGATCTGTCTATCAAATAAATAAATAAAATATTTAAAAAAATTAGCAAACAAATTCAGCAAAATATAAAGGGAATTATACACCATGACCAACTGGGGTTTATCTCAGAAATGCAAGACTAGTTTAATATTAAAAAATCTATTAATGTGGGGCACCTGGGTGGCTCAGTGGGTTAAGCTTCTGCTTTTGGCTTAGGTCATGATCTCAGGGTCCTGGGATTGAGCCCTGCTGAGCAGAGAGCCTGCTTCCCCCAGCTCCGCCCCTGCCTGCTTCTCTGCCTACTTGTGATCTCTCTGTCAAATAAATAAAATCTTTTTTAAAAATCTACTAATGTAATACACCACATTTGTAGAATAAAGTAGGATAAACCAGTTACAGAATAATGGAGAATAAATCAGATGATCAATAAATACAGAAAAAGCATTTTACAAAATCCATAGCCCATTCATGATTTTTTCCTTAATTCTCAAAAAACTAAGAACAAAAGGGAACTTTCTCAACCTATAAAAGGCCAAATGTTTTATGTACCATAAACACAGAGCTGACATCATACTTAATGATGAAGACTGAATGGTTTTTCCCCCAACATCAGGAACAAGGCAAAAATGTCCTTTTAGACTATTTCTATTTAGTAATATATCGAAGGTTCTAGCCAGTGCAGCCAGCAATAAAAAGAAATTCAAAGTGTATAGTTTGGAAGAAAAGAACAACTATCTTTTTTCACAGATAACATGCTCTCAAATGCAGAAAATCCTATGGAAGCTACCTAAAAAACTATCAGAACTAATAAGTGAGTTTAGCAAGGTTATAAGATACAAGATCAATATACAAAAATGGACTTTATTTCTATACACTAGCAAGGGAAACTAAAGTGAAATAAAGAAAGCAATACCGTTTACAAAATCATCAAAAACAGTAACAGAGGTGACTCCATTAGTTGAGCATCTACCTTCAGCTCAGATCTCCGAGTCCTGGGATTGAGCCCTGCATCTGGGTCCCTGTGCATAGGGGAGTTTGCCCCTTCCTCTCCCTCTGCCCCTTCCCCAGCTTATACTCATTCTTTCTCTCTCTCTCAAATAAAGAGTCTTAAAAAAAAAATTGCCAGGAATAAATTCAACAAAAGTAGTTTAAGTTCTGTACACTGTTGGTGAGTGTGTAAATTAATGGAGACACTATGGAAAATAGTACAAGGTTTCCTCAAAAAATTAAAATTAGGGGCACCTGGGTGGCTCAGTGGGTTAAGCCTCTGCCTTTAGCTCGGGTCATGATCTCAGGGTCATGGGATCGAGTTCCACATCTGGCTCTTTGCTCAGTGGGGAGCCTGCTTCCTCCTCTCTCTCTGCCTGCCTCTCTGCCTACTTGTGATTTCTGTCTGTCAAATAATAAATAATCTTTAAAAAAATAAAAGTTCTTTAAAAAAATTAAAATTAGAATCACTAATATATTTATTTTTGTAAGTGATGGTCTGTGGTGAACATGGGGGTGCATATATCTTTCTCTATATAGTGATTCTAAGGATCCAACAATTCTACTTCTACATAATTATCAAAAGAAAATGATAACACTAATACAGAAAGATAAAGGCACCCCCATGTTCACTGCAGCCCATTACTTACAAAAGTAAAAATATGGAAGCAACCCAAGTGGGTTGAACAGTGGATGAACAGATTAAGAAAATGTGGTGCGTACACACACACACACACACACACACAGGAATATTATTCAACACAAAAAAGGAAATCTTGCCATTTGTGACAAGATGGATGGACCCTGAGGGCATCACGCTATGTGAACCAAGTCAGACCGGGGAACCCAAATACCATATGATTTCACTTATATATGGGATCTGAAATAAAAAAAAAAAAACAAAATAAATGTACAGATACAGAGACTAGATTATTGGTTGCCAGAGGCAGGCAGGAGGTGGGCAAAATGGGTGAAAAGGACTAGCTACAAAATATATAAATCATAGGCATATAATGTACAACATGACCACTATAGTTAATACCATACTGCATATTTGAAACTTGATAAGAGAGATCTTAAAAGTTCTCACCACAAGGCGCACCAGGGCGGCTCAGTCTGTTAAGCGTCTGCCTTCAGCTCAGGTCATTATCCCAGGGTACTGGGATTAAGCCCTCTGTTGGGCTCTCTGCTCAGCAGGGAGTCAGCTTCTCCCTCTGCCGCTCCCCCTGCTTGTGCTCTCTGTCAGGTAAATAAATAAAATCTTAAAAAAAAAATAGTTTTCACCACAAGAAAAATAGTACAACTATGTACGGTGATGGATGTTAACAGACTTATTGTAGAGATCATTTGCAATGTATACAAATATTGAATCATGTTGTACACCTGAAACTAATATAATGTATTAGGTATATCAATTATACCTCAGTTTAAAAAGAAAGAAGGGAGGCCTCAGTTGCTCAGTCAGTTGAGCATCTGCCTTCAGCTCAGGTTGTGATCCCAGCATTCTGGGATCCCTGCTCTCTTGCTCAGCAGGGAGCCTGCTTCTCCCTCTGCCTGCTTGTGCTCTCTCTCTGACAAATGAATAAGTAAAATCTTTTAAAAACAAAAAATAACATAAAAAGAAAGAGAAAAAGTAGTTCCTTTATGCCTTGCAACTTTCCATCAGCTATAAAAACCAGTATTTACTATCATCCACAAAGGGGTAGACCCTGGGCTATTTTAGAAAAAAACATTTTGATGTAGGCAGAGGCCATCTTAGTTGTCATATTTGGCTTGGATATGCTCCATCTAATCACTCCCCCCATGCAAACACTCACACGTTCTTTCAGTCACTACTATGTCATCACTCATTATTTTAATTTGTCTTAAAATTTTAGTGTTTTGGTTAGTTTTTTTTTTTTTTAAAGATTTTACTTATTTATTTGACAGACAGAGATCACAAGTAGGCAGAGAGGCAGGCAGAGAGAAGGGGGAAGCAGGCTCCCTGAGGAGCAGAGGGCCCGATATGGGACTCGATCCCAGGACTCTGGGATCATGACCCGAGACAAAGGCAGAGGCTTTAACCCTCTGAGCCACCCAAGCGCCCCTAGTGTTTTGTTTTGTTTTAAAGATTTTATTCATTTATTTGACAGACAGAAGTCACAAGTAGGCAGAGAGGCAGGCAGAGAGGGAAAGGGGAAAGCAGGCTCCCCGCCAAGCAGAGAGCACGATGCAGGGCTCTATCCCAGGACCCTGAGATCATGACCCGAGCTGAAGGCAGAGGCTTAACCCACTGAGCCACCCAGGCGCCCCTTTTGTTTTGTTTTTTAAAATTTATTTATTTGCTAGACAGAGATCACAAGTAGGCAGAGAGGGAGGCAGAGAGAGAGGAGGAAGCAGGCTCCCCACTGAGCAGAGACCCCGATGTGGGACTTGATCCCAGAACCCCGGGATCATGACCTGAGCCAAAGGTAGAGGCTTTAACCCACTGAGCCACCCAGGCGCCCCAAGATTTTAGTTTTAAGTAACTCTACACCCTCTACACCCCGCATGGGGTTTGAATCTACAAGCCGGAGATCAAGAGTCACATGGTCTACCAAGTAAGCCAACCAAGTGCCCCCCACCACTTACCATCTTTGCTTTCTTTTCCCCTCAATACTGACACCAGGTTTTAACAACTACGTGTCTCAGATCACAATCTCTCCCCTCTCTCTTCCCCACTGCCCAAATTTAATCTTAGTATCTCACCCAAATGAGACTTGACCACTGTGCCTGCCTCTAATCTCTCCTCCCTCCAAGCCAACCTAAACTACAAATTTAAGTTATTTCCTTATTTAAAACCTTCCAATGGCTCACCATTGTCCTCAAAATAGAAACTCTTTAAATTGATTTTCTGGGTCCTTCTATAATCAGGTCCATTTCTTCTCTCCTTCTCAACCCTTGTTCACCACTACTACTCACCATACAGCTATTCGTTATTGAAGAATATCATGCTCTCCAGGCTTTTGTGTGTTTTCTTCCTGTTGTCTCAATACTCCCTTCTTCCTTACATCAATCCATCTCATCTTTCAGTGCTTAGCTTAAATGTCATTTCATTTTAAGTATTCTTATAGTCTTCTCCTCCATTTACTCCAGAAATAGCACTACTTATATTGCGTAATTGTCTGTTTACTTGGCTGATCCTTTCATTAGACTACAAACCATTAGTCTAGTGCACTCTATTAAAGTGTTTGACCCAAAGATGGCACTCAAATCTTTAATGAATAACATTTGTTTTTTAAAAATGACATCTAGGGACGCCTGGGTGGCTCAGTTGGTTAAGCAGCTGCCTTCGGCTCAGGTCGTGATCCCGGCGTCCTGGGATCGAGTCCCACATCAGGCTCCTTGCTCCGCGGGGAGCCTGCTTCTCCCTCTGACTCTGCCTGCCACTCTGTCTGCCTGTGCTCGCTCTCTCTCTGACAAATAAATAAATAAAATCTTAAAAAAAAAATGACATCTAGTAATGACTTAAATTAGCTTCAAAAACTTGAGTTTGGTTTCATGTAATCTGTAGCATTTTGCTTCCTCATTCTACTCCAACTTTAGCTCACAAGACTTACCTATAAGGCTGTGGTAAAGATAGCCACTAAAATCCATTCTCTCCCTCCATAACTGATCGTGCCTGGCCAAGAATGAACTAGATTTCCCAATGCCTCTTGCAGCCATAAGCAGTCATGTGACCAATCTTTAGTCAAAGAACTGTGAGAAATGACACCACTTACTTAAAGGGCCTGAACTTCCAAAGCCCCTTCCTTTAGGCCAACCAAAAGAAAAACAATAGTCTTGGAAACCATGTTTTGAAAACGGCAAAAGTCACTTGGAGACCAGGTCTTTGAAAAACTGCACAAGACATTTATGTGGTGAGAAAGTCTACCTCTATCAGAGCCATTGCATTTCAAAGATTTTATTTATTTATTTGACAGACAGAGATCACAAGTCGGCAGAGAAGCAGGCAGAGAGGGGGAAGCAGGCTCCCTGCTGAGCAGAGAGCCTGATGCGGGGCATGATCCCAGGACCCTGAGATCATGACCTGAGCCGAAGGCAGCAGCCCAACCCACCGAGCCACCCAGGAGCCATTGCATTTCAGGGTCTCTGTTACAACTATCATTACTGTATGGGCACTGGCTGGCTCAGTTGGAAGAACACATGACTCCTGATCTCAGGGTTGTTAGTCCAAGCCCTATGACAGGTATAGAGATTACCTTAAAAAAAAAAAAAATCTTTAAAAAAGTAAATAAAATCTTTTAAAAAACCCTATCATGGCGCCTGGGTGGCTCAGTGGGTTAAAGCCTCTGCCTTTCGTGCTCGCTTCGGCAGCACATATACTAAAAAAGCCTCTGCCTTTGGCTCAGGTCATGATCTCAGGGTCTTGGGATCGAGATCCGCATTGGGCTCTCTGCTCAGCAGGGAGCCTGCTTCCCCCTTTCTCTCTGCCTGCCTCTCTGCCTACTTGTGATCTCTCTGTCAAATAAATAAAATTAAAAAAAAAAAACTCTATCATTACTGTAAATCCTAATACACGGGATATACAGATGAGAAGAAATGAGAAACTTCAGATATTCAGAAACACATTAACCTAATAAAAAAAGATTAAAATTTCCTGTATCAAAAGCAGCATTATTATGAACCAAGGGTCATGTAAATATAGAAACTAGGATTCTTTCAAAACTAATTAAAAGCATATTCCTTGAAGAGATTGATAGATTATTTGAGGCAAATTAACAAGTAAATTTTAACAAGTAAAACCAATACAAAAATGACAAAGTGGGGGTGGGGGGGCACCTGAGTGGCTCAGTGGGTTGAGACTCTGCCTTTGGATCAGGTCATAATCTTGGGGTCCTGGGATTGAGCCCCCCATCGGGCACTCTACTCAATGGGGAGCCTGCTTCGCCCTCTCTCTGCCTGCCTCTCTGCCTACCTGTGATCTCTGTCAAATAAAGAAGTAAAATCTTAAAAACAAACAAACAAACAAAAAACGACAAGGGGAAAGAAAAAACTGTTGTGAGGGCTGGCCCAAGGATAAAGGGATAGATGATAGACAATATGTATCGAGTACCAACTTCTTAGCAGTCACTAACCAGTACCAGGCAGCTCAAAGACAAAAATGGGCCAGTTGTACACAAAAACATGCCTAGCTCATATGGCAGTAAACACCTAACAGAAAGGACTAAAGATGTTAAGAGTGATGAAAAAGATAAACTACTGGGGCACCTGGGTGGCTCACTTGGTTAAGCAACCACCTTCGGCTCAGGTCATGATCCCAGGGTCCTGGGATCAAGCCCGGGATCAAGCCCTGGATCGAGCTCCCTGCTCCCCCAAAAGCTTGCTTCTCTCTCTCCTTCTGCCTGCCACTCCCCCTGCTTGGCTGTCAAATAAAGAAATAAATCCTTCTTTTTTTTATGCCTTTTTTTTTTCTTTCAAACAGCATTTTTTTTTTTTTAAGATTTTATTTATTTAGGGGCGCCTGGGTGGCACAGCCTCTGCCTTCGGCTCAGGTCATGATCCCGGGGTTCTGGGATAGAGCCAGCATTGGGCTCTCTGCTCAGCCGGGGGGCTGCTTCCTCCTCTCTTAAGAAATCTTAAAAAAAAAAAAAAAAGATTTTATTTATTTATTTGACAGACAGATCACAGGCAGAGAGAGAGGAAGGGAAGCAGGCTCCCTGCCGAGCAGAGAGCCCAATGCTGGCTAGATCCCACGACCCCAGGATCATGACCTGAGCGGAAGGCAGAGGCTTTTACCCACTGAGCCACCCAGGTGTCCCAAGAAATAAAACCTTAAAAAGATAAAAGAAAAAAACAAATTCAAGAAAAAGAAAAGACTAATTTTTCTCTCACTCTCTTTGCTAAGAAGCTACTTTGGAGCCCCTGAGATCTCAGAAGAGAAGAGCTACTGGCATGAAGACAAAATGAATATATTAGTTTTTCAAAGCAACATTTATTTTATCTCAGGGTCAGTACAAAAATACCTACTACTAAAAGCAGAACCATTTAAAAATTTTCCAATGGTGAGTAGAAGATTGTGGTTAAGAGCCCCTGCTGACTATTTACTGGGTGTATAATTCTGGGTAAATTATTTAACTTCCATGGGATTCAAGTTTTCTTACCACTAACAGGGGTGTTCCAATTCCTCTGACACCATTCAACAAAACAGCAGTAATTTGACAGAAGCATGTAAAATGTTTTATTACTTATGCCAAGTACTATACTAAAGCCATTATCACTGTACCCTATTATACTTGGACTCCAATGCGGGTTTTGTGCTTTGATTTTTAGAAAAGATTTAAGTTTGACACTAATACTGAAACCACCAGAAGTTCCTTTAAGGGTGACTTTTTTTTTTTTTTTTTTACGATTTTATTTATTTATTCATTTGACACAGAGATATCACAAGTAGGCAGAGAAGCAGGCTCCCCACTGAGCAGAGAGCCCAATGCTGGCTCGATCCCATGACCCCACGTTCAAGACCTGAGCGGAAGACAGAGACTTAACCCACTGAGCCACCCAGGCACCCCAAGGGTAACTCTTTAAAATGCTATCACCAAAAAGGCCACATTGTAGTGTATTCTGTTCACCAACAGCTTACCCCATTTCACCTTTTTTTTTTTTTAAATTTTATTTATTTTATTTGACAGATAGAGATCACAAGTAGGCAGAGAGGCAGGCAGAGAGAGAGGGAGGAGGAAGCAGGCTCCCTGCTGAGCAGAGAGCCCGATGTGGGGCTCGATCCCAGGACCCTGGGATCATGACCTGAGCTGAAGGCAGAGGCTTTAACCCACTGAGCCACCCAGGCGCCCCCCCATTTCACCTCTTTCTGTCTCTTGACCTCTACTACTCTAACTTTTGCAGAAATCAGGCATTAGAATTCCCATACACTTCATGACATACTTGTGATGCACATCTTTTAATTTTTTTTTAAAGAATTTGTCAGAGAGGGACGCCTGGGTGGCGCAGTTGGTTGGACGACTTCCTTCGGCTCAGGGCGTGATCCTGGAGTCCCGGGATCGAGTCCCACATCGGGCTCCCAGCTCCATGGGGAGTCTGCTTCGCTCTCTGACCTTCTCCTCGCTCGTGCTCTCTCTCACTGTCTCTCTCTCAAATAAATAAATTAATTAATTAATTTAAAAAAAATTGTTTAAAAAAAAAAGAATTTGTCAGAGAGAGAGAGAGAGAACAAGCAGGGGGCAAAGCAGGCAGAAGCAGCAGCAGACTCCTGGCCAAGCAGAAGCCTGACACGGGACTCAATCCCAGGACCCTGGGATCACGACCTGAGCTGAAGGCAGATGTTTAACCGAATGAGCCGCCCAGGCATGATACAAATCTTGAAACAGGATATTAAGGATGAAACCCTCATAAACTCAGAACAAAGAAATCTGAGTGCTAAGAAAGGAAAGGGTATGGTGGCAGCAGACCAACTTTCATTCTCGTAGGAAAACGTTAGCAAAAGTGTAACATTCTGTGTTCGTCCAAAATTCATGCTTCTATATTGTTTCAAAAATTATTAAATTCCAATTGATGTACATTTTCCCAAAGGTTGATTTGTGACTGACTCTCACACACCATTGGTGACTAATGGGATCAAAACCACAAGTTTGTTAATTTAATATTCAAGGCATAAATTCCAGATGGTAAATGGAGACTGCTTTCTCTTTAACCCACAAATCTTCAATTGGCTGGCTGTCAAACCAAAGGGGACACTGATTTGCTTTCTGACAATTGTCAGAGAATGAGAATTTTCGAATTACAGTGAACAAATACGTTTTTCCTATAAAACTCTATATAAAGATCTACAGAAAATGTGGTAAAGACATTGTAAGTAACTAAGTAATCCTTTGAGCCACAGCGAATGATCCAGTACTATGATGGTATAGATCTCTTCCCAGATTAGGAACAGTTTCCCTAACCAACAGCACATTCTCATGGAGAAGTCCAAGTACTTCAACAATTCGAGAAAAAGCACACATAAGAATGTTTTAAAGCATAATTTGAAGAGTATTTAAAACAATTCAAAAGCAAAAAAAGCCATTTGCTCAGGTTTTGAAATTCAACATCAAATTTCATGTTCCCTACTCTAATTTATCTTTCTAAATGAGGGGTCAGCAAACTTTCCCATAAAGAAATAATTAGTAAATAATTTATGCCTTGCTGATCTTCTGCCAGAACTCCTCAGCACTGCCACTGTATTACAAAAGCAGCCATATACCTTTGTCTGAGAATGGCTATTCTGCAAAACTCTGTTTACAAGAACGGACAGTGGGCCTTAGTTTGCAAACCTCTCATCTAGGTGATCTGCAGGTTTTGGAGAAATTAAAAAATGAAACTATATGTTCAAAAAATTAGGAGAAAGTGGGGCGCCTGGGTGACTCAGTGGGTTAAAGCCTCTGCCTTCAGCTCAGGTCATGATCCCAGGGTCCTGGGATCGAGCCCCACATTGGGCTCTCTGCTCAGCATGGAGCCTGCCTCCTTCTCTCTCTCTCTGCCTGCCTCTCTGCCTACTTGTGATCTGTCAAATAAATAAATAAAATCTTTAAAAAAAAATTAGGAGAAAGTGTTTCCCTTTTATAGCTCTAATATTTAACAAAGTATGCACTTACTGTTCTCCCTAAGGTTAACATCAAAACGGAGGTACCTGGACGGTGACCAACTCATGATTATGGCTTAGGTCATGATCTCATAGTCATGAAATGAGCCCCATACTGGGCATGGAGCCTACCTGAGATTCTCTTTCTCTCTCTTCCTCTGCCCTTCCCTGCCACACCCCCTCCCTCCTCCTGCAAGCTCTTTGTACCAAAAAACAAAAACAAATCCACATTAAAACAACAGCAAATTAGCCATGTTTAACACTTGAAATTTTTTGGAAATATTTTATTTATTTGAGGGCGCCTGGGTGGCTCAGTGGGTTAAGCCGCTGCCTTCGGCTCGGGTCATGATCTCAGGGTCCTCTCTGCTCAGCAGGGAGCCTGCTTCCTCCTCTCTCTCTCTGCCTGCCTCTCTGCCTATTTGTGATCTCTCTCTGTCAAATAAATAAATAAAATCTTAAAAAAAAAAAAAAAAAAAAGAAATATTTTATTTATTTGAGAGAGAGAAACCACAAATGGGGGAAGGGGCGGCAGGAAAGAAAGAGCAGAGGAAGAGGGACAAACGGACTCTAGGCCAAGCGCAGAGCCCGACAAGGTGCTTGACCCATGACCCTGAGATCATCACCGGAACCAAAACCATGTGTCTGACACTTAAATGACTAAACCACCCAGGCACCGCCATCTGAAATTTTTTTTCAAGATTTATTTATTTGAGAGAGAAAGAGCACACACACACAATCAGGGGGAGGAGCAATAGGAGAGAAGAGAAAGAAAATCTTGAGCCAACTCTACATAGAGAGTGGCACTGGATGTAGGGCTCAATCCCAGGACCCTGAGATCATGACCTGAGCAGAAACCGAGAGTCAGACACGCAACCAAGTGAGTTGCCGAGGCATCCTACTACCTGAATTTTATAAATTAAGAAGATCAACCACACTTAAAATTTAAATATAACCCTATGGCAGAACTAGTAGCCTGCTGTATCTTAATAATGCGAAGAAAAAGCAAACAACACGAGATCTGTTTATAAGTTGGGATTTTAAATTTCAGATATATAAATATTACTATTTTGAGAAAAACAAAAGTATAGAGGGACAGATTTCAGGAAGCACAGCCAAGAAAATATGAGATCCTGTCATGATAAAGGTTTACTTACCATCCGTCCACTTCACAAATATTGTGCTAAGAAAATAAAGCAGTAAACATAATTGGTTTTAAAGCAATGACTTTATTAATAAATATACATCCATATGATGATGTAGATACAAATCATGAACACTACTCCATTCCCATACACATAATTGCACACGAGTAGCTCAAGTTCATGGACATAAAAACATACACAGTATCTATTCGGACTTTTTACAGCAGAGGACAGCGTGCTTATATCAGTTAATTGGTAATTATTTTCTCTGTAATTATCTGTGGAAAAAGGAAACTGTGAAACTTAAAGAATCAAAGTGGTCTGATTATTATAAATCACACACTTGATTTACTATAGCATTAAATTTTCCAAAAATTAAATACATCGTATGTGAGAGTACAGGTTTACCTACTTTGGAGGAGGGGGAGGGAAAAGCAAAGGAAAGATTTAGATACATCCTAGAGTTTAATAGCATATAGTTAAGCCATAATAAAAACAAAAATATAATAGCATCTCAATATTTTAGGTCCAAGGAAAAGTTCTGAACTGTTGTGAATTTTTATATTATGAAGGGATAAAATTTTACTGCATATAGAGACAATGACCGACAGAGCAGCAGGTATCGCCAACATCCCCTGAATTATTTTTTAAAGCTTCTTAGAATAGAAAGAAGGTTTTTTTTTTTTTAACTTTAGCTCATACACTGGTTTTTCTTACACTGGCTGGATCACCTTTAACCTAATAAACGGATCCAGATCATTGTTTTTTCCTCCTTAACTCAAAGAAACTCTATTACATCATGAAAATATACATGTAGATTCACACAAACATCAGTTTGGAATGAAGATTACTTTTATTACTTTAACAGATATTTTCTTTTAAAAAGTAAATAAAAAATATAAAGAATATTTTAGTCTAATTGAACACTGATTTTAAAAATGTCCCCAAATATTAAAAATTAATCAGATACTTATTTTCTTCCAATACATTGTGCCAGTATTTTTTTAATATCCAGTGCAAAACTCCAAAGATAGTATCAAAATCATCCCATACTAAAGATTAGTTATGCAAGGTTATATCTGTCAAAAAATGAAAATTTCATCTGTATTAGCTGCTTATTTGTTAATATGATAATAAATAAGGCATGTTAAAATAGTTTTCAAAGAAAATAGTAAAGTAAACTTACTTGGATAGCAGATCATTTTCTGACCAACAGTTTTAATATAGAATAGTGAAACCTATTTTGTGAAGAACAGAATTATACAATATAAAATTAGCAATTTACCTTTCAAGGAACAATCACACAGTTGGAGGAAAAAGCCAGTTTTCCCCAACTGATTATATTAAAGTATAGGCAATTGTTTAACATGCTATTTCAGTGTTTATCATGACAAGAGACAGTGTTACAAAAGATGCACAATGTAGTCTTTATAGAGAAGTAAAAATATTTTATATTTTAAGACTTCATGTTATCACTTAGATGTCTTTCTCTTCAGCATGGCACCAATAAACTGTTCACAAGGAGAAAAGGAAGTGGAATCAGGAGATGCTCACCATCATACAGGTCTAATACTCCAGGTAAATGCTTACATGAACAGAAAATTCAGCTCTCTAAACAATGTTAACCATTCACAACTGTAGCCATTTGCCCCCTCTTTTTCCTGGGACATAGCTCCTGATATTAATAAACACTGTTATGAACAGAATTCCTTTAGCTGATTTCACCATTTCATTAACATGTATACAAAATTCATTATACAATAATACACCTGCTGTATCTTCTGACACACAGCACAGCACCACTGAGTAGATGTGCTGGAGGATGGGGAAAGAGGCAGAGCAATGAATGAATGAAGCAAAGGCAAGAGAAAGGGAAGGGTATGTACAATAAAATCAGGAATGAAAATAAACTGAAAGGGAATCGTCAAACAGACATAGTATAAAACAAAAGTCAACCAAATCCTAGACCGTGATCTGTATTACCCTACCGTAGAACATTTAATGAAACAACCGTTTTCAGGAACTCAAAAGAGGGTTTCTAAGTCACCATGTGCTGAACAACAACTTGAGAAACAGGTAAATGACAGATATATATCAAATGTGGACAAACATATGAATAAAGATGTAAGCATTTGCGTGTGTCAGAAGTTATACTGTTCTGAGTAAATTATTCAAAGTTTTATATTTTAAGCTTCTGCAAAGAGAAACTCTTGTAGCAATTTAGCTGCCAGAATGTTACAACTGATTATATAGTCATCCAATATTGTTCTCTATGGTTTGTGCAAAGCTAAAATTGTTGAGGTCACTGTCTTAGATGCCAGTGGAAACACAGTCCCCACGTACAATTTAACACCTCTTACTGTAAAGAGCAGCGTAAGTCCAACTCATTGTGTCAGGTATCACTGGAACACCTAAAAGCTTGCTGCTTTTTTCCTGATGAAAAGGTACAAAACATGACATCCATTTGCAATGAGAGTTTGCATTAACTGAGAGCAAGCCCAAATAACACAATGTGCGCCCTTTTAAAATTTTAATTATTTAAAAAGTTTTTGGGTCCTGCAAATCTACACTAGAATCTCAAAGGCATTTAAAATTCCACAATTTGAGTGGAATTTTCTTTTTTCAAATCCAAAGTTTGTAATAGTTTATTTAGAAAAAACTCAGAATAAATAAAATGTATTAACAAAGACTATCACTGTCAGAAAGGGGAGAAGAGTGATTTCTCTCTGTCCCTATCATACACATCTACACAATACTTTTTCTTTGCTATCTTACTTCTAAAGCAAACATTGCTGGAAAAGATCTTCTTTTGGATGAAGTGGTCCCACTGGAGCCACAATTAGATTTTTAATTAAACTAATCAACATATTTCTACATGATTCATGCATAGATGGATTCCTATATATTTAATATTTGGGTTCTGACAGACAATTGCATTTTGTTTATACCAGTTTTAGACTCTACCATTCAATTTGTGTCCTTTGGTAGATATAAACCTGAAACCACAGTAAGTGCTAATGCAATGGGACAATTTCTCAGGAAAACACTAAAAATTTTTTGAATAAATGAGCATTAATAAATGTTTTAAGTATAATGCTTTAAAACTAAATATTTAAAGGCAAAATGTAGTGACTACAGCTACATGCAGACCTTAAGAATATTTCTTTTTCTATTATATTAAGTATGCTATTCTCAGAATGCATATTTCACCAGAAATGTAATGTGCAGTTTTTCTTAAAAAGTTTAATTTTTCTGTGAATATGAACTGCTTGTAGTGTTTGGTATATATGCTCTCAGACAATTAAAGATATACAACGAATCAATGTTGAAAGGCAAACATAAGAATTCTTTTAGGAATAATGGTTAAATCAATTAATACCATGTAAATCAATAAAATAAAATAAATAAGCTTCTGCTGCTTAAACCTAGAACATTAAAAGGTTGTTAACATCTGAAGTCTATGGAAATGCCAAAGCATAAAAATATCTGTGTCCTGTCTCATGAAAATAAATGTTACAAAAACTCACAGCCATTACCTCAAGTAATCCTGAATCATTAGTTTGCTTTGTTCCATCAGTTAAAAATACCTTGGATATTATCTTTATTATATTGTAGGCTTACTTCACAAACTAATAGGTATAATGGTTTCAGTTGTTTAGCACATAAAGCATCTATTTAGAATGGCCCAAAAGGAGTAATGAAATATGAGACACAACCAGAACTCTAAAGGAAAAGCAAAAACGACGTAGTTAGGTATTACACTTGAACCTATATACAAATACAATGCCACTGCTCATGCCCTGAGTGCATCTGTCAGCATATGGCAGTTTCTGAGCAAAACCAGGAAAACAAATCAAACAGGAAAACAAATTTGGAAAGCCCAGGCCACAAAATCATCTATGTCAAAATAAAACCAAGAAGCTTTGGGATTATTCACAATACTCCTTCTAAACCTGGCCCTCCTTTCCTGCCTCATTCACTCATTGGGTGGCTTGACTTCACTGCTGGTTTCCTCTACCCCATGAACTGCTCTGCCATGTATCATAGGGTAAGGAAAAGCAGCGGTGCCACAGCCATAACCAAGATCAGCAAGACGGGATAGAGCTTTAATGCTACCTGGAGGTCTCCCTGGGCTGACTTTGTATCCTGCAGCTTTAGTTGTACCCAGAGGTCTGCCTGGACTTGTCTTAAATCCAGCTGCTTTGGTGGTTCCCAGGGGTCGGCCTGTGCTGGTACGGTATCCTGCGGATTTGGTGGTTCCTGAAGGTCGGCCACGTTTACCAGATCGGTTGAGATTTTTCTTTTTCTTTAGTTCATCTTTTATCTCTAGACTTCTGCCACTTGTAGTCTGCAAGTGTGTTTCATTTAATGGGTCTTGCCTCTGACAAGCCATTGGTTTGTGGCTGACTGTGTGGCTATATTTGCTTTGCTGGGAGGAATATATGTCAAACTGATCAGCAGCTCTCATGGCATCTTCATTGAGGCAGGAAGGCTTGCCAGGCCCACAGAAAGCCGGATTACTGCTGGCAACAGGATGCATCATTTTCTACCAAAAATAAAAGACAAATATGCATAAATACACATATACAAATATATACCTGTATGACAGTATTCAGTGAGAAAAATAGTCTGTCTTCTAAAACGGATGCAGGCGACCTAAAATTAGACTGACAGGCAGGACTCCAGACCACTTATAAACAAACACACATCAGCAGATTCAAAGATACTTGTTTTCCTCAACTTAATCAAGTGTATGGACATAAGTCACGCAAGATACTCAACTATAATAGGCATTAGTAGCCATAATGTTCTCTGCTTAGGAACTGGAAAAGTGGCTAACTAGGGAATGAATCTGTTACATTTTAGAGGTTCTTTTTTCCTAGATTATGAAACCCTGAAACAGTAACAACAAAAACAAGAACTCTTATTAACAGTATTCCTTTTTTTTTTTTTTTGCCTAACATTCTTAGAATATCTTCTTTTGGCCCTTTATTTCTCACATATACACTTCTGACCTAGCCACAGTTGCTACAAGGTGGACACTTCTTCCTTATAATTTATTATTGATATAGAACCCTCAAGTGTAGGGGCGCTTGAGTAGCTCCCTTCAGTTAAGCAACTGACTCAGTTTCGGCTGAGGTCATAATCTCATGGGTCTTGAGACAGAGCCCATGCTTCAGGCACGGCGCTCAGCAGGGAGTCGGTCTGCAGATTCTTTCCCTCTACCCTCCCCTCCCCCACTCGCGCATGCGCTCTCGATCTCTCGTGCTTGCTCAAATAAACAAACCTTTAAAAAAACAAAAAGGATCCTCAGCAGTGTATGCTACACTTTACAAACCACGGAATGTGCCAAGCAAAGAACACAATCTCTCAAGATACTCCCTTTAAATTAACTAATCTATTAAAAACAACAAAAACAAAAACAAAAAAAACTAACCCCCCAAAACAAAGTTTTAACCCAAACTATCCAAACAGGAGGAAGTACGAATAGGAGAGGTGAACAAAGGTTTCCATTAGCTAAAATGAATCTACACGTATACAACTGAGAATTACACTACAAAAATATGGGTAACAATCAACAAAAATACTTCCTATTTTTAAGGTATGATTATCAAGACCAAAAAGCTGCATGTGCAATTTCTTTCTGATCATAAGTATGTGTGGATCTTCCTCCCTTAAAAGAGCCCTGTGACTAACTAACAATGAGTCCAGTCTCTGTTTAGTCTGTGAAGACATCCCTGTGATTTTTTTCTCTTTATGAAGTATATATTATGACTGGTACCATAACAGGCCAGCCCTAAACAGCCATACCATTTAGACGCACAGAAACTGTTTTTTGTTTTTTTTCTTTAAAATTTTATTTATTTGACAGAGAGAGAGAGCATGAGCTGCGGGAGAGGCAGAGAAGGAGAAGCAGACTCTCCACTGAGTAGGAAGACCAGGACTCTGATCTGGGACTTGATCCCAGGATCCCAGGATCATGACCCAAACAAAGGGCAGACATTTAACGGACAGCCACCCAGGCGCCCCAGAAAATGGGTTAACTAAAATACTATATTTCAATAAGATAAAAAAAATAAACATATGGGTTCCAATTCAGATTTAGAAAAAGAGTCACAGGTGTACAGTAAGATCTAGCCCATTGGGCACCTGGGTGGCTCAGATGGTTAAGGGACTGCCCTTGAGGCTCAGGTCATGATCCCAGAGTCCCAGGATCAAATCCCGCAACAGGCTCCCAGCTCCACGGGGATCTGCTTCTCTCTGACCTCCCCTCTCATGCTTTCTCTCTCTCTCAAATGGATAAATAAAAAATAAATATTAAAAAAAAAATCTAGCCCATAAGCTGTTAAAAAGTTTGCCTATACCACACACGTAAAATCGCATCAAAACCTCAGTTATAAAGGCAAAAGGAAATGGGAATCAAGTCACAGAACTGAAAATCAATAGATACAGAGCTATTCACCAGCTGGCTTAAAGTCTTCTTCTTTTTTTTTTTTTTAAAGACTTTATTTATTTGACAGAGAGAGAGAGAGAGATCACAAGTAGACAAAGAGGCAGGCAGAGAGGGGGAAGCAGGCACCCTGCTGAGCAGAGAGCCAGATATGGGGCTTGATCCCGGGACCCTGAGATCATGACCTGAGCCAGGCACCCCACAGCTGGCTTAAAGTCTTAACTATAAAAGAATATCTACAATGAGAAGCTATTTGTTTACAGCAGAAGCCTTACAGACTTGAGGACACAAAACAAATTAAGTGAATTACACAAATATTAAAAGGAGTAATTCTTTGCTTAATCCCAAAGATACAATTAGAAATAGGTTATTATCACTTCATCAGCTCAAATTCTAATTTCAGCTCAGAAATAAAAACAGATCAAGATGTGTTCCAAATGTAGTAATATTAGCTGAAAGTTAAGTTTTTGAACATTTCCTATGTGTCACATAAAAAGGTTGGCATTTTGCACAGTATCTGATTTAATCCACACAACTCTGTGATGAACATACTATTATTAGCCCTATTTTACAGAAATGGGAGGGATTTTTATCAATTTGCCAAGGTCACACATTTGGAAATGGTAAAGCCAAACAGGAATTCAGGTAATCTCACATCAGTACCAACAATTCCAGCATAATGTAACTACATCAGGATTTCTCAATAATAGCACTGTCATTTGAGTCAGATAACTCTTGGGGTTTGGGGGGGTGGTGGTGTCCTGTGTATTTTAAGATGCTTAGGAGCACCCCTAGCCTCTACCCACTAGATGTCAGTAGCTACACTCTCTTCTTCTCCCTCCCAATTTGAGAACCTAAAGTTTCTCCATACGTTGCCAAATATTTTGGGGCGGGGTGGGGATGGGGGGGAGGAGTAAAAATTCACCCCCCACCATGAGAATGACCCAGCTATACGAAAATGAAAACCTAAGAACCACTTTAAAATATTCCTGTTTTGGGGGGTGCCTGGGTGGCTCAGTGGGTTTAAGCCTCTGCCTTCGGCTCAGGTCATGGTCCTTGGGTCCTGGGATCAAGCCCCGCATCGGGCTCTCTGCTCCACAGGGAGCCTGCTTCCTCCTCTCTCTCTCTCTGCCAGCTTCTCTGCCTACTTGTGATCTCTGTCTGCTAAATTAAAAATAAATAAATAATTATTTTTTAAAAAATCCTGTTTTGGGGCACCTTGGTGGCTCAGCTGGTTAAGCATCTGCCTTAGCTCAAGTCAGGATGCTGGACTCCCAGATGGAGTCCCACACAGGGCTCCCAGCTCAGCAGGGAGTTTGCTTCTCCCTCTGCTTCTCACCCAGCTCTCATGCTCTTTCTGTCTCAAAAAAAAAAATCTTTAAAAATAAAATAGGGGCCTGGGTGGCTCAGTCTTTAAGCGTCTGCCTTTGGCTCAGGTCATGATCCGGGGGTGGGGATCATGATTCCCACATCGCCCCCCCCCCCGCTCGGTGGGAGGCCTGCTCCTCCCTCTCCCACTCCTTGTGTTCCCTTCTCTGTGTTATCTCTCCGTCAAATATAATCTTTAAAAAAAAAAAATTAAACAAAATATTCTTTTTTTTTTTTGAAGTTTTTACTTATTTATTTTGATAGAGAGAGATCACAAATAGGCAGAGAGGCAGGCAGAGAGAGAGGGGGAAGCAGTCTTCCTATTGAGCAGAGCCCGAGGTGGGGCGTGATCCCAGGACCCAGAGGCTTATTAACCCACTGAGCCACCCAGGTGCCCCATATTCTTGTTTTTTATTCACCTCTTTCGCTCATACTTCTCCAAACAGCCACAAAATCTTTCTGTTGATAACATCTACAAAGTCAAACAGATTTGTTTTCCAAACTGAAAAAAAGCTAACCTTGTAATTTGTGAAGGGACTAACCACATTCTTTCTCCCTTGAAGTTATAAACTAATTGAGACATATAAACAGGAATTTCACAGGAATCAAAATACCAGTTTATTGCCAATAAAGTTGGACTAGAGACCACATGCAAAAACAAAGATAAACACAGACCTCTGAGAAGATTTTAAGAAAAAAAGTGAACCCCTTTTCAATTTTATCATTCAGAAATCACCCTGCTAAACGGAAAACTCTAGTAAAAAGAGGTAGAAAGGTACAAGTTCCCATCTACAACCAGCACTGACAGTAAAAGAAGAAAATGTTTCTTCCTACAGTCTATTTCAGTGCTTTACATTTTATGCCTTTTAAATTCCTATCATTTACCAAAATCTTTCCTCTGGATCTTACTTCCCTTAACTTTACTTCCTCTTAATTTAGCAGAACACTCACCATATATTAGCACTCAGGATACAAAGCCAGCTTAGAAAGATGTGGCCATGTATCTTCTACTCAGATACCAACAAACACTGAAAAAAAAAAAAACAACAAAAAATCCCCACACTACTTAAAAAGTAGACCTGTAATTAAAAAAAAAAAGAAGAAGAAGAAAAAGAAAAGCAAAGCACCCCTCACCAATTCCTTTAATCTTCTCCAGGAATTCAGGCATTTGGTTTGTATTATGTTAATTTAGTTCTGACACGGCTCACATTTATTGAGAGCCAAGTCCATGCAAAACACTGTTCTTAGCACTAGGACACAAAACAGGAGTACAGTTGTTTATTCCAATGGAAAAACAATGAGGCACTGACTTAAGGAACATTTCTAAGGGCAAGTCTTCTACATGTTCTGTTTTCCTTCCCCACTACAGTAAAAAAAAAAAAAAAATCAGTACAGTATTGCGCTTACTCAATAACTGATTAAGACACTAGAAAAGAGGGACGCCTGGGTAGCTCTGTTGGTTAAGTGTCCCACTCTGCACTTCGCTAGGGTCCAGATCTCAGGATCATGAGACAAAACCAGGTGTGGGGCCTGCTTTTAAGTTTCTCTCTCCCTCTGCCCCTCCCCACTCTGCTCACCCACACCCTGAGCTCTCCATTTTTCTTTAAAAAAAAAAAAAAAATTTGGAAAAGAAATTAATCTACTATGACAGTTACTGATGTAGTTAACTAAAAAGGAAACAGTTAAAACCCACCCTTTCTACTTTGAAGTTCAACCTTTTCAGATGGGAATCAAACAACAGCCATTAGATCCTTTTGTGCATCATCATCTACACACACATACACAAGATAGATGTTTGTAAGCAGTTATTATATATACAAGCATTACTTAATCCTACTCTTATTATAAGGTCTCCTACTTCAGGGCTTGGCGGCATACTGTTCTTTCTTCCAAGAGTCTTCCCATAACAGTACAGAGTTCAATGAAAATATGCAGGCCACAATTCTTAAAGAGAGAATGAATTCATTTCTATAAAGTTTGGACTGAACGAAAGCCAAGAGTTACATAACTGAACGTGTAGCCTATCAAAGGTTAATTACCTTTAAAAATAGTTCACTGAATATAAGGGAGTCAACTAAGAGCTTCTATATATTTTAACTATATTTTAACTATGACTAAATTAGAATTTTTAAAGCACACACTGGGGCGCCTGGGAGGCTGAGTCGGTTGAGAAACTGCTGATTTCCGTTTGGGTCGTGGGATTGAGCCCCAGCGTCCGGCTCCAAACTCAGCGGGGAGTCCGCTTCTGATTCCCGCTCCCTCTGCCCCTCCCCCTGCCCCCTAAAATAAATAAATAAATCTTCAAAGGGGGAAAAAAAAAAGCACACATTAAAACTTGCTATCTTTGATACTGTTCTACTGTGTTTAAACTCGGAATTCTCTGGGTGAGCCATTCTTTACGAAATAATTCTTTTCCCTTTTCTTGCATGTGGTACTCATTACTGCGAACATAAAGAACTATGACTATTTTTATTAACTTCACAACGCACTCCTGAAGCTTTCTAAACACGGAGAAAATATTTTTTTTCAAGAAATCCAAGTTGTGGTTTCTTCCAAAGATCAAACATCAAACAATTCTCAGATTTATTTCAGGTCATTTGGGTTGTAACGATTATATAGAATCATATGTGTTTTTATAATTCTAAATAAAAGTCCATTTGTGACCCACATTACTCAGAAAATCTATTCAGCAACAGCCAAAATAAATGCCAAAAGCCATGCAGCCTGTCCCACCACAGAAAGTTTTGATACCACGACAGATCATAAATAACGGCCTTCTTTGTCTCCTCTCTACCCCTTAATTGTGCCCCACGGCGCAGTTTCCCCCGTACCAGAATCCTTATTTGACAAGAGGCGTTTGAAAATGTATTAGCCGTTGTAACCAAAAGCGATTATTAATGCATTAACATTAACAACTTTACAGAAGATACACGCCCACACCAGAGAAAGAGTCGCGTACCCTCCAACAACCAAAATTCATAGCCCGCTATCCTTGCACTTGGGGAGTTCTGCGAGCGGCAGAAGTCCACAGGCCACTCCATCTAGACGTCCATCTCGAAGCCGGCAGGCTTTAATTTAACGAGGGACAGGGAAGACTGATAATTTTGACCTCTTAAAGGAAAGAAAGGGTGACCCCTCCCCCCCCCGCCGGAGGCAGTTCCCCCCAATAATGGCTCCACGCCGAGGGAGAGCAGGCTACGTCCGGGGCCCCTCCTCTCGCTGCGGGCTGGGCCAGAGCCCCTCCTCAGACGTGGGTCGGAGACCTCTTCTCACTGGCAGGCTGGGCGCCGGTTCTCGCTGCCTCTTCCCCTTCTCCAAGAGCTCCCGCCGCCCCAACTCTGCTCTGAGCCAGACTGACAAACCCCCGCGCACCCACCTACCTCAGCTGCTGGTAGCCCGGCCCCTCAGCGAGCCCAGGGGTTGCCCATCAGCTGGGAACCTGACGACGACGCCGCTCCCTTCCCAGACCGTCGCCTCGGCACTGCGCGAAGAGCACAAGTCGGAGAGGCAGGCAGCGAGGGCGGTGGCGGCGAAGTGGACGCTGGCTCCCAGCTCTCACCGCGGCCACCGCTCAGGGTCCTGCCCCAAACGCAAGAGGAAGAGGCCGCCACAGCCCAGAACTGCGAGGGGAGGCGTGCGCGAGCTCGCAAGGACCGCGCACGCACACGCATACGCACATCGCGAGACCCAATCTCCCGCCGACGACCAGCACGCAAGCCTGGGGAGGGTAGCCGGCGGAGCCAGGCTGCGCTTGCGCGTCGTGGGGCCGGGTAGGAGGCGGGGCTTAGGCCCGCTCGGCTCAGGCTGTAATGCAGACAGCGCGGGTCGGATGGGCTGAAGACACAGCTTATGGGTAATAACTTGCTTACAGGATTGATGTTTCACCCCAATTCTGTGATGTTGGAACTCCTACTTGACCCCATTATTCAGATTACAGGAGTCAAGATTTGAATCCAGCTATGTGATTCCAGAAAGTGTGCCTTTAATCGCTGTTGGTAAAGATTAATGCCTAACGTGTCATATGCTTTCCAAAACATGTTGAAAGGACCTAACTTCTGCCCTTTAGTGGTTATGGATAGGTGGGATGAGACCTCCACCTGCTAACAAAATGGGTAATATTCAAATAATAATAACGCTATTGGACCGTCAACCCTAGGATCATGTGATAATGAAAAGCTGCATTTTGTGGGACATGCTATAATTTTTTTAAAGTTTTTATACTCATGACCTCAGAACTGCCATATTCTTCATAACACCATCACAAGGACTGGGACCAGAAGTAGTTTGCTTACAAAATCACCCCCTTTATGTAGTTATTGTGAAATTTCTAGCATATCAGTCATCACGTACAAGCCACTTAAAGGGACTGGTTTCCCCAGTTCTTCACGCTGTGAATTCGAATATGCTAGAAAGGATAGGATCCAGAATTAGGAAGACTACCAAGGAGGTGACCCTTTACTCGGTAGTGCTAAGAGGCTAGGGGTGGTGCTTCTCCTTTTTTGCCTATGCAGTGAAGACTGTTTGAGGAGGTAATTCTGAGCACTGAGTTCTGCTTTGAGCACAGCACTTGTCCAGGCACTGCTGCCAGTAGAAAAGACAAGAGCAACAGGAAAACCAAATACAGTACATTAAACAAGCTAGTCCATTCATTTTCTGGCAGGCATAGTTCCCTAACTACAATTCTAAATATTCTGACTGATTACTTCTATGAAATAATACAAAACAGAACTGATTAGACCAGTACTATTCATATATAAAAGAAAAATACCAATGTAGAAGACAGCTAAAATATGTACAGATTGGAGGACATATTAAGTACCCTTCCAAAAAACATTAGAACAGGTTTTCTCAAGTCCTCTTTTTTATTCTTGAACTGGAATTTGAAAATGCACTCTAGCACTCCCATACCATGACTATTCCAGATCTGTAATTCTGTATTTTGGTCTGAAATGGCATTTGTACATAAAACCACTTAAGAAACAGAAACTTTTGTCCTAATGAGGTCTGATGATTTGCAGGCCCAATGGAGAGGTAGCCAGAATAACAGATGAAGTCAGACATTGCTGGGTTTGAATGCCTCTCTGCCATTTGTCTCCTATGGTACCTTGGGCAAGTCACGGTTCTTTCCAGAAGTTCCCTGTGTGAAATGAAGACAATGTCCTCCTTGCAGGGATAAGAAATTAAATGAGCTAATGGGTAAAGATAGAAATAGAGATAGATTTATTATTATTATTTTTTAAAGATTTTATTTATTTATTAGAGAGAGAGAGGGAGAGAGAGCAAGCACAGGCAGACAGAATGGCAGGCAAAGGGAGAGGGAGAAGCAAGCTCCCTGCCAAGCAAGGAGCCCGATGTGGGACTCGATCCCAGGACGCTGGGATCATGACCTGAGCGGAAGGCAGCTGCTCAACCAACTGAGCCACCCAGGCGTCCCAGAAATAGAGATAGATTTAAATCTAGGTCTACTACTTATTAGCTATATGATTTTGGACAAGCAACTACTCAATTCAACATATATTTACTGAATGCAAAGTCCTGGCGATATAGGACTTACAGGGCCCTTGACCTCTGAGAGTTTAGATTCTGGTGAGGTAGACAAAAATGCAAGCTGACAGAATATAATGTTAAATGCAGTAATTTGTTGTTTTCTCATAATCATCTCAGGTTGGCCTTAATGAGGTGCTACAGTACACACAGATAAAATGTAACAACTAGTCCTGAATGTAGAGGCTTTTTCAAGAGCAAAGCCATTTATCATCACTTAAGGAGCAACACTTTTAAATGTCATACTCTGACTTATCAACCAACGTTTCCTCTTTGAAAGTATATACCCTTGAAATACAATATGAACTCGATCCAACATTCCTCATTCCTCTTCCAACAGCTTCAGCCTGACTCTGACAGGCCACATCAGATAGATGACCAGCTTATAAGATTTTTGAATGATAAATGGTGGTTGTACACATGCAAAAGGCAGGCCATAACAGGAATATTTGTCTAGAGCCAGGAGCTGGCTGTCTCCAGAGACCTTTGAACTGTGGCAATAAATGTTCCTAAATACTTTCACTTGAACTGAAAGATACAGGAAGAAAAAAATGAATCTTACTTTCTAGACATTAGTTTATCAGTAGCCATGGACTGTCCTCAGTAGGTATACAGCTTACAGCAATATTGAAAATAAGAGCAATATGAAGAGAGCATGAAAAAACCCATACCATTGTAATGGTAATAGTACTGATACTTACTGGATGCTTACCATAAGCCAGGCACTATCTTTATGTGTTTTAAATGTTTATTTCACCTCATCCTCACAACAACCCGAAGAAAGATATTATCACACCTATTTACATATAAAAAAGCAAACATTTTAAAGCATTTAAGGAACCTGCCTCAAGTTGTTCAGGTACCCCAATATAGTAAATGTATTTATGTGTGTGAGCTGTTTTACCAATGTTGTAACCAATATATTTAAACACATCATGTTAAACAACATATTATAAAAGCTACTAAAATTTTTTTTAAAGGATGGGGCACCTGGGTGGCTCAGTCAGATGGGTGTCTGGCTCTTGATCTCAGGATCCTGGGATTGCCTCTGTGCTCAGTGGGGAGTCAGCTTGAGGATTCTCCCCCGCTCTGTTTGTCCCTCCCCCCCAGCTCACAAGCACTCTCTGTGAAATAAATATATTTAAAAAAACAACTTAAAGGCTGAGATTTTATTTTTTATTTATTTATTTTTTTTAAAAGACTTTATTTATTTATCTGACAGAGATCACAAGTAGGCAGAGAGGCAGGCAGAGAGAGAAGGAGGAAGCAGGCTCCCTGCTGAGCAGAGAGCCCTATGCGGGGCTCCATCTCAGGATGCTGGGATCATCCTGAGCAGAAGGCAGAGGCTTAACCCACTGAGCCACCCAGACGCCCCAAGGATGAGATTTTAAAAGTAACACAAATAGCTCCAGTATTTTCTTCTTGCTTTCCAAATGACTTACTATACATGTGCCCCACTTTGGAGACCACCACGTTAGATCACAGGCAGCCAAAATCCAAGAACAAAAGTGAACATTATCAGTAGTTTTCAAACTTGGACATGTATCACAGAATCATTACGACCCCAGACACACTTAAATAGCACCACTAGACCCCTAAAAATTTAGAGGAACTTGTGTTCTCCTCGAAACTCCCGGGCATTCATTCCTCTGCTCTTTCCATTAAGCTTTCCAAATTGGTGATGTAGGCCCTGGGCTGGCGTGGGAGATAAAAAAAGACTTTTTTTGCAAAGTCAAAATACAGTTCTAGGGGTCTCAGCTCTCAGAAGACTTCTACAGGCAAAAGCACAGAGAGTAAATAATGCCTTCAAGAATACTTGAACTGCGGGGGGAAAAAAAAAAAAGGAATACTTGAACTGCAGGACCCAGGCACCTGAGCACCCACTAGGAATTCAGAAATACAGGCCACAGAAACGTTAAATCCAAGGCTGCTAAGAAATGTCTGGAGTTGATAAGCTGCTAGAAATCCATCTACTACCAAGTGCCAAGTTAAAATGATATGCTTCTTCTATGGACAAAAAGGCCATCTTTCATACTGAATCCTAACAATTTTTTTATTCCTTAATAGGTAAAACTGTGAAAAGGGGGGCACCTGGGTGGCTCAGTGGGTTAAGCCGCTGCCTTCGGCTCAGGTCATGATCTCAGGGTCCTGGGATCGAGCCCCACATGGGGCTCTCTGCTCGGCGGGGAGCCTGCTTCCTCCTCTCTCTCTCTCTACCTGCCTCTATGCCTACTTGTGATCTCTCTCTGTCAAATAAATAAATAAAATCTTTAAAAAAAACTGTGAAAAGGGTCTCATATTAAAAATATGAATTATCACATTATTTCCATATATTAAAAATGGTTAGGGGGGCACCTGGGTGCCCCCTAGGGGCTCAGAGGGTTAAAGCCTCTGCTTTCAGCTTGGGTCATGATCCCAGGGTACTGAGATCGAGCCCCACATGGGGCTCTCTGCTGAGCAGGGAGCCTGCTTCCTCCTCTCTCTCTGCCTGCCTCTCTGCCTACTTGTGATCTCTATCTGTCAAACAAATAAATAAATAAATCTTTAAAAACAAAATGGTTAGGAATTTTTTCATTCTGAAACTCTAGCTTTTATAGTAATCCTAATAATATCTGAATGGGTAACTCTGAGCTCTAGATTTCCAAAGGATTGTTAAAACTTTATTTTTTTATTTCATACTTTTTTTTCCTCCCCAAAGTTAATGCAAAGTTAGAATTTATTTTGAAAGCCTAGACCTTCAAAATCATGAATAAGCTGAAGCCATATCTGAAGAAAAGTAAAGTCAAGAAAAATAATCAAAAGTAAATTCCTCAGGGTACCTAGCTGGCTTAGTCCGTTGAACACACAACTCTTGATCTCAGGGTTGTGAATTCTGGGTGAAGAGATTATTTTAAAATAAAATCTTAAAAAAAAAAAAAAAAGTTAATTCCTCTCCAGTCATGTGATTTGACAGTATGCACTTACAAGTACACAAACACCAGCTTAGCCAGAAGACACTATAAAGGTGAGATCACGAATATTGCAGGGATTTTGCAAAGAAAATGTTTGTTTACGGGGCGCCTGGGTGGCTCAGTGGGTTAAAGCCTCTGCCTTTGGCTCAGGTCATGATCCCAGGGTCCTGGGATGGAGCCCCGCATCGAGCTCTCTGCTCAGCAGGGAGCCTGCTTCCTCCTCCCTCTCTCTCTGCCTGCCTCTCTGCCTACTTGTGATCTCTGTCAAATAAAATAAATAAAAATCTTTAAAAAAAGAAAATGTTTGTTTACAATTTTCCTCCATATTTCTTCTTGGATTCCTGCCTGAGGAAAATTTTAAGTTGATAACTGGAGGGGGGGAAAATAACCTTCAAATAGCTGTAATTGAAACCACCAGGGGATCTTTAACTAGGGAGGGAAATGTAGCCATCTTTAGCTCTGGAGAACTTGCCTAACATTAAGCAGCAAGATGCTGATCATATTCCCAAGCCAAAGAGCCCACTCAAGAGAGATCTTATTAAGGCTTTTTGATGATTATATTACCTAAAATGAATAAAAAGATAAGACATCCCCTCCACTCCTCCACACATATTCATTCACTCTTTGTCTTTATATTTACATACCCATCTTAACTTCAGCTTTTTGTGCCAGAAGCAGAAGGCACCAAAAAATACCAGCATATTCCAATTCTTAAAACTATGTACCAAACTGAAGAACGAGTAGCTCCAGATCGCAATCCAAGAGGAAGCATCTGACCTCAAGGATCACCCTGGGCTAGCTACTTAGTCTCGCCTGCTTTAAGAGCTTTGCATCCATCATCAATAAAGTAACAAAAATATAACATTTTACTAAACAAAGTGTAGCTTTCTATCCTAGAATTCAACTACCATTTCCCCCCCAGGTCCCATCTTAAGCACTATGTTATCTGTTAGTAAATGACCTCAGCGGATGGTTTTATAAAGGAAAGGAAGGCACCACAGGGAAAAGAGCTCACGCATAGCTTAAGTTACAACTCTGGAGGTTTTGCTTTCTAGTCTGTGATCCCTACAGTGCTAATATGCTATTTAGGAACAGATCCCACAGTTGGCTTTATAGGATTTATAAATCCCAGGTACTTAAGGGCTGGTTCTGCTCAAACAACTTCACATGTCCAGTCTGCCTGCCTCAGAGGAAGGACTGCAGTCTCAGGTGCACTGTGACTCCCAGCTGACCACCATCTGTACACCAACGAGGCTGGTAAGACATGAAACATATCAAATAATAAAGTGTCTACAATGACTTGGAAAGAACTTAGCCATCATTGTTAAATTCTATACTTCCATTTTGTAAAACAAGTGCACTGTAACACAATGCCAACTGGCACATGAACTATTATTTCACCTATCGCCTGTATTATACCAAATGCAAACAAAATCTAAGACTAAGAGGCTTCTTCAGGAAGATATTTTTGGATAGAACTGTATATTCTGAGCCGTAGGACTGCCAGAATTTTTAATAAAGATACAGAGTACAATACTCCTTTCACATACCTACCATGTAAACAAAATTAGAGCAACAGCATAAAACATTTCAGCGGAGATAATTTTTGGAAACTGTAGGTTGAATTAACTTTATTTTATAAGGAATTTAGAAAACACGAGCAGATACTGATACTGCATTAAAAAACCATTTAGTCTGTACATCATTCTGATTTAAAAAATCAAAGAGTCAGTGTGACACTAAAAATTGTTTTAACAGAGAAATGTGTTTCACTTTAGGACAAAATACTATCAGTGTTTTATTACAACTAGATATACAAACATAAAGGTAGTAATGCTAAAATGATATAAAACTCTGAATCTCAAAGTGATCCAGGAGGCTGAAGGGAGCACCAATTGTCACCAAAGTGAGACTGCCACATTATTCTATCAAAAAAGAAAAAAAAAAAATCACTAGGTAATAAAAATAAGCAAATAAATAAAAGGAAAGGAAAAGTAACCCAAGATGCCTGCATTTCAGAGTAAATGATTTATCTGGTTCTCCTGTTACATGTGTCTTGTTTGTTTTCTTCTTCTAAGAAAGAAAGTAGATATGAAAGGAATCTAAGAATATCCCTTAGTTTTTCAGTAAGCATAACAATATATATTGAAGAAATGATTGACAGTCCTTGTCATTTTAACCACTTAATGTACTAAGTATGACTTTAGTATGCTTTATTTTCTTCTTTTTAAAAAACTCTTAAGTCAAGAATATTCAGAAACTTGTCTCTCTTACTTTAAGACATGTATCTATTTAATTCCTGGCTATTTTCTTTTTTTCAAGAAGTGACAATAATACAAAGTTCTAATACACCAGGAATCTTGAAAAGAATATTGGGTGATCCAATTATAATATTTTAAATTAGAATATTCAGGAAATATATCTGAGGGGTCAAAAATATAATTTATGACTCCCATGAGTTAAATTTCACTGAGAGATGCTTAAATCTAAGTCTACAACACAGGTATCATTATGCTGGAAATTTTTTAAGAAAGAAAATTCATAACCTACTCAATAATCTTGGAGAAAATGTGGATTAAAATTATTGTGTTTCTATGTACAGATGTATAAACAAACACTTTCTGGGGGGGGGCGGAGGAGGAAACAATATTTCTAGGCTATAAATCATTTTCTTTTAAGGAAGATTAAAAAAGATTTAGTAGCTAGACACAGAGACAGAGGTTGTGAGGGGGAACCTAAGAGGAGTAAATACTAAAACTCTTTGCAGTGTAAAGAAATGCAAAAACCTCTTATACTACAAATATTTAATTTTATAAAACCAAAAAGCAGTCCAACTATTGTCCATTTATGATGATAAAATTGAAACAAAAACTGAAACATTTTGTAAAAATTCTATTATAACATTCTTAAGCCCAGTTCATATTGTCCCATGGAGTCAAGTAAGATTTAAGCTGAGGGTGGGGGGTGAGGGGGCACGGACACAAAATTAGAAAATTTTACCTTTTTTTGAGAAGATGATCACAATTTCATTTCAAGAGGATAAGGTGAAGAGCCCCTTAGTGACTTGTATACTTTATTACTGTCAATATAAAGTCCAAATATTTCCATTTTTTTAAACTTCTGGAATATTATCCAGATATTTAAAATATTGATATTTAAAGTTTACATTAAAGGACATAATACACTGAAAACAGGCCTCCTTTAAATACAGTTTGATAATTCTGGTGGTACTTACTGAAAGAAGATTTCTTTAGCAAATACTGGTTTCATATATTTAAAAAAAATCAGCAAGACAGAATTTTAAAAATCTTAATTTACAATACATTGTAAACTGGAGACAACTGCCACATGTGTCACAGACCAGCACAAGTAAAAAGTTTTTTCCGGATGTTTTATAAGACTTTGTATCTTCCTTTATTTGTTGGTTGGTATGAATTTTGCTAAAAGAGAAAAAAGGTGCATACTCAGAAAAAAGCAAAGGAAGAAAAAAATACATGTCAAAGGCATTTCCTTTCCAAACTTACAGCATTATCAGATATTTTGAACAGAAAATGTTAGTATTATACTGAGGAAGGAAAAACTCCTCAATAACCAATCATCTGTGTTCATGTGACTACTCTTAGCAGTTTTGAACAAACTAATGGTGGTGGCAACAAGGTTCTTTATCACTTCTTGGTGAAACAGTCTTAAAAGCCCTTGAATCAAAGGTTGTTTTCCGAAAAAAAGAAAGAAAAAGAAAAAAATTTCTTCTTCCTTCCTGTTTTGTGTAGCTTCTATTCTTTAAACCTTTTATCACCCCAAAGAAAGTTCTGTAAGGGGAATTGTAGAAAAGGCCTCCAAAACACATTTATGGAGAAAGGACAAAGTGTCCTTTCAAAGGGCCTTCACCCAGTGTATATATTATAGGGAGCTTACAAACTTCAACTGGCACTAAAGACACAGGGATGGGGGCAACTAGGTGGCTCAGCTGATTAAGCATCTGGACTTTTGATTTCAGCTCAGGATCAAGCCCTGAGGCCGGCTTCACACTCAGCTGGGAGTTTGCTTCTCTCCCTCTGCTCCTCCTCTGCCTCACATGCATGCTCTCCAAAGCAAATAAATAAATCTTAAAAAAAAGAAAAAAAAAAAGGACACAGGGATACGTTCACCTTCTTTGGGAAGGTGATCTGTAAGAGGATGCCTTTTCCATGGCCTAACCCCTTTGGAAAATTATTTAGCAAAACTTACATAAACCTAACTACATCTATACTACAACTAGCAATTCAACTCCAAGGTATATACCCAAGAGAAAAGCATACTGATATATACAAAAGAGACATGAAAGACAATTAATTACTGCTACATGCAACAACATGGATTTCCTCCAAGTAATGTTGAGTCAAAGAAATTAGATATAAAAGAATACACAGCAATCAATCCACTTAAATGGAGTTCAAAAATAGGTGCAACTAATCTATCATGTTAAAAGTCAGAATACTGTTACATTTGGGGGAGGGGTGTGTGGGTGTCTTCTTGAATGCTGGTATTATACTATGTTACTTGATCTGGACAGAGATGACATCAGTGTGCTTCCTTTGTGAGAATTCACCAAGCTATACGTTTATGACTTGTGTAATTTTCTGAATTTATATTATAGTTCAATAAAATATTTACTAAAAAAGTAGGAAAGTCTTTGAGGTTTTCACTCACCAGCCGAATCAGCTCTTCTTTTATAAGCCTGGTGATTTCTGCCTTTGCTTTCTGCACAGCCAGTTCATTGGCACCTGGTAATGAGAGGAAAGCGTTATTTGATTACTAGAATTACACTGGATGTTTATCCATGTCACAGAGATCCAAAAGGAAATACTGTAGATGACTTTTTTTAAAAGATTTTATTTATTTATTTGACATAGAGAGACACAGCAAGAGAGAGCACACAAGCAGGCAGAGTGGGAGAGGGAGAAGCAGACTTCCCACCAAGCAGGGAGCCTGACGCAGGGTTCAATCCCAGGACCCTGGGATCATGACCTGAGTGGAAGGCAGGCAGATGCTTAACAACTGAGCCACCCAGGTGCCCCTATAGATGACTTTTAAAAACACTGTACTGCCTGCCAATATAGCCTTTCAGAACCTGGTGGAACATCATCCACATTATATAATGGCTGCTTATTATTCGGATTCCTTTTAGAGTTTCAAATATAACCAATGAGATCACATTACATGTGGTGTTAAGAGTTCCTGGTTGGGGGGAAGGGAATGGGGCGCCTGGAGTTAAGTGTCCAACTCTTGTTTCCATTCAGGTCATGATCTCAGGGTCATGAGCTCAAGCTCCTCATCCTACTCCACACTCAGCAGGGAGTCTGTTTGAGATTCTCTCTTGCTCTCCCTCTGCCCCTCCTGCTCGTGCTCTCTCCCCCAAATTAATAAATAAATCTTAAAAGAAAAAAAAAGAGAGGGGCGCCTGGGTGGATCAGTTAGTTGGACTGCCTTCGGCTCAGGTCATGATCCTGGAGTCCCAGGATCGAGTCCCATATCAGGCTCCCAGCTCCATGAGGAGTCTGCTTCTCCCTCTGACTTTCTCCTCGCTCATGTTCTGTCTCTCTCTTAAATAAATAAATAAAATCTTAAAAAAAAAAAAAAAGAAAAAAAAAGAGTTCTTGGTATGATTAAAAAGAGCAAAGAAAAATATGATTAATACTTTGTCCAAAAGAGACTAAGAATAAAAGTTGAAGAGAAATATAAACTCCTTGGTTCATTTATTTAATAAATACTTATTGGACATTTATTATATTCCCTAAGGTGGAGGACTATCCAAATTAAAAGAGAAGTGGTGCTATGGAATATTTTATGAAGGGAATCCCATGTGCAATAGTACAAATGAGGAAAGGCATGCTTAGGGGTGCCTGGGCAGCTCAGTTGGTTAAGTGCCTGCTTCAGCTCAGGTCATGATCCCAGGGTTCTAGGATCAGGCTCCTCATCAGGCTCCCTCCTTAGCAGGGAGCCTGCTTCTCTCTCTCTTTCTCCCTCCCTGCTGGTGCTCTCTCTCTCTCCTAAATAAATAAGCTAGGAAAAAAAAAAAAAAAAAGGCATGCTTAATTACTGAGAGGTATACTGTGGTTGGGAAAGAACACAGCAAGATAGCCCAGAGGATAAGGGGGTCTGGAGACATTCATTCATTCAGTTATTTTAATTCAAGAAATACGAAGTTCTCACCATGTATGATATAGACTGAGAGATTCATTATACAAAGAACTCATTCATGCTCTTTATGATCTTGCAGACTGTTAGAAAAACAAACTTGTAAAGATATTATAACAGAATGAGAAGGTAGGAAGCAGTCTATCAGAATGACTTCCAAATATCATTCCTTACAAAAACCTCTCTCTCAGTTCTCCAGGCAGAGTTAAATGGCAAAGAGTTGCGAAGCAAATAAATTAAGAATAAAGCAGATACTAAACCCAAGAGGAAAAACAGGTATTATCAGCACTGATGGTAGATGAAACTCAATTCCGAGACTACTGTACTTCAAGTGCTCATGTGACATCCATCTGGAAATGTCAGTTAAAGCCAATGGAAATATGGACCAGAAGTAGAGACGTGGAGATGAGAGAGCCATGAAGAGTAGCGTGGAAGGATCTAAAGCCAAGGGACAATGCCAGGGAACAGGTAAATCTAGATAGGTAGCACACACCAAAAATAAATAAATAAATAAAAGAATAATAAATAAACAAAAGCTAAAAAAGGGGGCCAGCTGGGTGGCTCAGTCGATTAAGGATCTAACTCTTGGTTTCAGCTCAGGTCATGATCTGAGGGTCATGAGATCAAGCTCCACGTCGGGTTCTGCGCTGAGTGTGCAGCCTCCTTAAGATTCTTTCTCTCCCTCTGCCCCACAATCCCCCACCCCGGCCAAAAACCCAAAATAAACAAAGAAAATAAAATAATAATTAAAAAAATAAAAGTAGATAGGTAGCTTAGTGTAAATTGATAAAAATGAAAGACCTGTACCAACAGAATAGAAATGAAGAACTAGGAGTGAAATGTTAAACACTATGAAAACTAGAGATGCAATGTAGAAAACTGTATTTATCTTTTTTTTTTTTTTAAGATTTTATTTATTTATTTGACAGAGAGAAAGAGCACAAGTAGCAGAGAGGCAGGCAGAGAGGGAGGGGGAAGCAGGCTCCCTGCTAAGCAGAGAGCCCGATGTGGGGCTCAATCCCAGGGGCCTGGGATCATGACCGGAGCCGAAGGCAGACACTTAACTGACTGAGCCACCCAGGCGTCCCTGTATTTATCATTTTATGTAAGAAAAAGAAATCAGGAAAACAAGCCATAGAATTCCCCTTATTAGACAAAAATGACCTTTTCTGATTCCAAAGAGAACAAAGGAAGGGAGGAGAGGAAGAAAGGAAAGAGATGAAGAAGGAAAAGGAAGAGGAGAGGAGAAATAGCAAGGGGAGGAAGAAGAAGAAACAGTTTAACAATAGGAAGGAAAGAGCCAGGAGTATGGCTGTGAAGTTATAGCAACATATCTAATCTAAATCCTACCTCCACCAGCCAGCAACCGCACATTTTAAAGCTGTGGGTGCTGGAAGAGAAGAGAGATGGATGAAAGAAAACAAAAGGGTAGAATCAAGAGCACAAAAGGGTAGAATCAAAAGCAAAAAGCCAGATTAAAAATTACAACCAAAATAAAATTCAGGAGGAAAATATGATACTCGGCATGAGTTGGTGTGAAGCTTGTTGATATTCTGTGCTGTTTTAAAAAGAAAGAAAATGACACTCTCACCTAAATCCAAATAGAAGAATAATTTTCCTATTTTAGTTAGAGCCCGACCATTTGGACCAGTTTAAAGTTTTGACTTATAAAGCCTCTTTAGGTAATAGGTTACATATGTTTATAAGCTGCCATGGAAAAGAGGCATTTCCTTTCATTGGTCCTAAAACAACTCTGGCTGCTTTTAAGGGATTCTCCACTAGTAAAAAGAGAGGGTCACAAAACAGGCTATAAATTATACAGGATGGCTAGGCACCTAAGTCCTTCCTGTTCTCCTTCCCGCTGCCTGGTGGGAGGCCTGAAACTGCTGACCCACACAGAGCCTCCAAGGAGCCAGGCATTAGTGTCCCTCCAATTACAGAACTAGAAACAGATGACACAAGGCTCCTTCCAACACCTGTTTTCATCCTATTAGAGTTCAGTTGATTTGGCTGGAGTTTCAAAAACTAAAAAATCTTTTAAAAAACTAATCATCCATGAAAATCTCAAAGCTTTGGATCATTTTAATTACTAATGTCCAGTCCTTAACCATCACTATAGCTCTAGAAATCTAAAGATTCATTTTCGACAAGATTACCTTATTGCACAGGGTTTGGAAAAGGCTGGTTTAGGTTATAAAAATTAGATGTTATTTCCCAAGTACAAGTGGACAATGGAGAGAAATGACCAGAAGCATTCTACATGGATGGAAAAGTAAAGCAGAAGCTGTGGGCTTCTCACTTCACTTAGCAGTAGAGGAGATATGTTCTGATAAAGTTCTATGTAAGATGAATCTTGATATATTACTTATATATACTAAACATAATTACTTTTAAATTCAAGAATTACACAGAGGATCCTTTTTCAAAGCAAATGCCCCTGATTTACATCTCTGATTTACGTCTTTATAAGGCAGGCATTTAAAAGTATTAGTTTTGCTTAAATGACACCCATGATATTCAAGCTGAAAATAAAAGGATCACTGCATATATACCAAGGGTTTTATCATCAGATTCCACTGGAAGACACTGTGTCTCCAACCTGTATGGTCTAAAGAACAACAGAGTAGGGGAGACCTGTCCAGTTCCAGGTGCAGAAAGATGTCAGTGTAACTTTTTCTCTCCTTAAAGCGCTAGGTGCCAGCTATCTTCATTTTACTACACAATAAGGAAAAGTATCACATGATTTAGAAACACAGCCACTGGTAGAACAAAAGTCTTTCGGGACACATAAAAGGATGCATATAAAAACCTGACTTAGGGGCCCCTGGGTGGCTCAGTGGTTAAGCCACTGCCTTAGGCTTAGGTCATGATCTCGGAGTCCTGGGATGGAGTCCCGCATGGAGCTCTCTGCTCAGCAGGGAGCCTGCTTCCCTCTCTCTCTCTCTCTGCCTGCCTCTCTGTCTACTTGTAATTTCTCTCTGTCAAATAAATAAATAAAATCTTTAAAAATAAATAAATAAATAAATAAATTAAATTAAATAAAAAAAAATAAAAACCTGACTTAGTAAAAGTCACAATCACGAAAAAAACCTCCCCAAAACCCATGGAATTTGCTTAGCTCTAGCTCTACATCCTTTGTATACCATTTTTAAATATGCATGAATCTTAAATATGCGTGCATTTTAAAATATGCATGACGCCGGGATCATGACCTGAGCCGAAGGCAGCTGCCCAACCAACTGAGCCACCCAGGCGTCCCAACGGCAGAATGGAAATAACAGGGAACATATAAAGGCTGCATTCAAGTTTCCCTACTGCCACAATTCATCATTAACTTTTTTTTAAAAAAATTTTATTTATTTATCTGACAGACTGAGATCACCAGTAGGCGGAGAGGCAGGCAGAGAGAGAGGAGGAAACAGGCTCCCCACTGAGCAGAGAGCCTGATGTGGGGCTCAATCCCAGAACCCTGGGATCATGACCTGAGCTGAAGGCAGAGGCTTTAATCCACTGAGCCACCCAGGCGCCCCTCATCATTAACTTTAAAAGATCCTATAGTGGGGCACCTGGGTGGCTCAGTGGGTTAAAGCCTCTGCTTTCGGCTCAGATCATGGTCCCAGGGTTCTGGGATCGAGCCCCGCATCGGGTTCTCTGCTCAGCAGGGAGCCTGCTTCCCTTCCTCTCTCTGCCTGCCTCTCTGCCTACTTGTGATCTATCTGTCAAATAAATAAATAAAATCTTTAAAAAAAAAAAAAAAGGTCCTATAGTGGGGGCGCCTGGGTGGCTCAGTGGATTAAAGCCTCTGCCTTCAGCTCAGGTCATGATCCCAGGGTTCTGGGATCGAACCTCACATCAGGCTCTCTGCTCAGTGGGGAGCCTGTTTCCTCCTCTCTCTCTGCCTGCCTCTCTGCCTACTGGTGATCTCAGTCTGTCAGATAAATAAAATCTTTTTAATAAATAAATAAAATAAAATAAAAGGTCCTATAGTGAGAGTGCATCAGTGAAAATGGCAGAGCTTCGAACTCCAAAAGCCTGTCCTTTGACAAAAAGTGAATAAATTTATAAAAACCTGAAATCACCTGTATCAGAACTCTGGAAACTAATCAAAAGTTTATAGTAACCAGGAAAATACTTAATAAAGAAAGAAAAAAAACCCCAGCATAATCTAGGCAACAGCACTTTTTAGTACTTTAACGTACTCTGACCCTATCTTGCACTTTTGGCCAGGAAATTATTTCTACTTAGGGGTAGACAGGATACTCACTATTTCTCTTCTTGTGTCTTTATGCTAAGATACCACACAAAAACAACTGAGGTGACCAATTCATAGGAAAGTGGCTGAACAGGCACAGAACTAATTAACTTTTAGTCATGTTGGTGGGATGGAAAGAATCAAATCCTAAGAATCAAATCATCTGTAGATTATACTCAGTATAGAACTTACCTAAAATTAAAAGTCTTCACAAAATCAAATGCCAAAATGTAACAAAGAACAAACTAACACTGTCACTAACAATGACAAAATTTATTTACAATATACTTACAATGGATACCTTCTAATGATCTTCCCAACAATAAACTTTAGAGAAAAGCTAACCATTACAGTAGCTACTAGCCATGTATGTGGCTATTTAAATTTAACTTAATAAAAATTGGGGCACCTGGCTGGCTCAGTCAGTAGAGCATGCAACTCTTGATCTCACAGTCATGAGTTTGAACCCCACAGTGGGTGTAGAGATTACTTAAAAAAATAAAAAATCAGGGGTCCCTGGGTGGCTGAGAGGGTTAATCCTCTGCCATCGGCTCCGGTTGTGACCTCAGGGTCCTGAGATGGAGCCCCACATTGGGCTTTCTGCTCGGCAGGGAGCCTGCTTCCCCTCTATCTCTGACTCTTTGCCTGCTTGTGATGTCTCTTTCTGTGTGTCAAATAAACAAATAAAATATTTTAAAAAATCAAATGTGAAGGGTGCCTGGGTGGCTCAGTGGATTAAAGCCTCTGCCTTCGGCTCAAGTCATGATCCCAGGGTCCTGGGATCAAGCCCCGCATCAGGCTCTCTGCTCAGCAGGAAGCCTGCTTCCTCCTCTCTCTCTGCCTACTTGTGATCTCTGTCAAATAAATAAATAAAAAGTCTTAAAAAAAAAATCAAATATGAATTCCTTTACAAAATTAAATAAGATTTGCAAATTTCAGTCACACTGGCCATATTCTGAGTGCTCCACAGCCATTACAGAGCCTTCCCTTGGACAGTGCAGCTTTTAAGAGATCAAATAGAGGATAGGTCTGTCAAGCAATACTTTGTATCCTGAAGACAAACGACTTTGAGGCCTAATCAGATGCATTACTCAAAAAATTTATTAAGTGTTTACCATCTGCTCTAAGAACAGAGCAGATGATAAAGTCACTACATCCACGAACTCAAATTGCTGGGGGAGGTGGAAACACAGACAAGTAAAAATATACTACAATTTCTGTGAGTACTGTGAAGAAAAATAAACCGGTAAAGAGCTAGGATGAGGTAAGGTTTCTTTTCTCAGAAGTGATGTGTGCACCTCAAAGTAACTAGGCTAGTGCCTGAGATAATACACAGTGTGAGAAAGGGTCCTCTGGAGCCATCAAAGCCCTTTAAAGCACTAAGTATTTGGTGTATAAGCTCCAAATATACTTGGAGTATAAGCTCCAAGTCCACAAACTTGGAGCTTACAAAACACACAGAATGAACCTCTCCACAGCTCCAAAACCAGGATGCAACAAATATTTAGTTCATTAAATAGATGAAGTGGATCTGACTGGTCTACACTTGTAAGTCTACTACAAAGATACTCAGATTAAATATAAATGAAGAGACGCAAGTGGTCCTACTATGCAGTGGGAGAATACATTGGGGAAAAATACAAATGGAAACTCTTTCAAACTCATTCGTGAATGTGTGAAAGAAAGTTAAAAACCAAATCTGATTGGGGTGCATGGGTGGCTCACTAAGTTAAGCATCCAACTCTTAGTTTAGGTTCAGGTCATGAGATCTAATCCTGAGTATGGCTCCATGCTCAGAAAGGAGTGTGCTTGAGACTCTCTCCCCTTCCCTCTCCCTCTGCTACTCTCCCTGCTCGTGTGCACCCCCACACCACACAATTTCTCAAACAAATAAAATCTAAAAACAAAACAAAACAAAACACACAAAAAAACCCAAATCTGATCACTCTATATGATACTTGTATACTTTGTGTTAAGATATCATCCGTCCTCGGTTTTCTTTTAAGGATATGCAAGAGCTTTAATGGGCACAATTTCACAGGGACTACTTGCTTGGATAAACATTCATTACGTGAGCTAATATACTGATTTATTTTCTAACATAAACTTTGGCCAGAATATTCTACTTATTAGAAGCATAAACACATCGGTCCTTAAAATGCGTGTTTTCTTTTAGAGTGATTCTCTAATTTGACTGAACCTTCAAGATTAAAAGAGTTCCATATACAGATCATTGACCTCTCTATATATACTCAATTACTAAATAAAGACCTTAAATGATATATAAAATTATTTTTTTCTTGGAAGTGTTCCTTATTTTTTTTCGATCAAGAACTGACCTTATAGTCTCTCCATGCCTGTTGCATCTATATCAACTCTAACCTAACTCAAGACTACAATAGAACAGCCAATACATACTTTCAATTGCCAAGTAAATTTTCCGCTCTCCTTCTTTAGGTTCTTTTCCAGGTGGAAAATATGTTCCTCTGATTGTAATTGCAGCTTCAGAATATTCACTGATTCTCTGCAAAGCTTCCTTAGAGGTAACTTTCCACCTAGCAGTCTATGAAACAAAGAGTGGGGGAAAAATATCACTTCACAACAGGACAAAAATCTGGTTTATTGACAAAGACTAGGCTAGTTAAATAATATTATGATCAATATCAAGAATATAATTAACACCTTCACATAAAATCATTAGATCCTAATGTTACTAGAATATACTTACATAAATAAAATTTCTATTGTTGTCTCCCTCATCTAAATAAAAAGTGAAGTAGCTATTAAAATGTTCACAGGTTTTAAAGAAGGTATTTTTGCTCCTCAAGAAGAGTTTTTACTCCATGATTTAAAAAAGGTTGAAAACTATTACTTGCCTGTGGGAAGTCATTGATCTCTAATTCTTCCTCGTATCTCTTAAAAGATTCATTCTGTCCACCATCCTGTCTCTCCTCTTCTTGTTTCTCCAAAGGCACATAATTGAGCTTGGCATTAATCTTTTCAGCAAGTTGCTCTGCAATGGTTTTGGCAGACACAGTGGGAGCCAGGATGGTGCCACCTCTGAGAATTGCATTGGTGGCCTGTTGCATCACATCCTGCAGTTAAAGAAGACCTACAGTCAAATCTCAAATGAGGGCAGAGATAAGATCAGGATCCTACCACAAATTATTCTCTGGAAAGCCATTAACTAGAAGCATCTTTCTATTGCAGAGTCCTACTCAAGTGTAATTTAGCAGTACATATTAATAGTTTAATACATCTATCTCCCTTACACTGATGAAAAAAATAAAGAAGATTCAACTCTACTATTAAAAACTCTACTGGATCAAAATTAGGTAACTCTGATATCAAATATAGTAAAATGTTTCTAAAATCATTTACATAACTTTGTGGCTCCTTAGAGTCTCCTCTAAATTAGCAACTTTGTCCACTACCACTGAACTTTCCTCCTCCCACAACCAAAGCCCATGTCCAATAAATGACAGTAAATGACTGACTTACCTTTTTACTTTATTTTCTACTTAAACCTTTTAATTTGAACTTAATTTTACTATATGCCTAATGTGGGCAGAACTCTGTAGGTAGTACATGACTCAAACCTCAAGCTTTTCTAACAATGAGAAGGCGTGGCTATTTGCTTTCACCAGTAAAGAGTTACTAGCAATAATAAACCCAGAGAATATTGGATTAGGCACTATAATCCCCGTTTTTAGAGGAAGTAAGGCATGAGTATAGCAGACATTTCACGGTAACTCACTGGCTAAACACTTGATCTTAGCCAAGCAGCAGAGAAGAGATTCTTGCTGGCTCAACAAAACAAACAGAAACCTGAGACTCTAAACCTCAACTGCAACTGCCTCATTAAGTCAGTGCGCTAGCATCTGGCTTGGTCATTCCAGCTTGGGTGTTACAGTCCTGAAGCTATCCAACCTACTGGACAGAGCGTTCTATAGCTCCACAAACTCTCAAAAACTTCAAAACACTGTTAAAATACACAAACTATTCTTTGGGAATGCTATGAAAGTTTACCCTTTGTTAAAAATTAAGCTGGTAATTTTTTAAAAATTAGGGGTGCCTGGGTGGCTTAGTGGGTTAAGCCTCTGCCTTCAGCTCAGGTCATGATCCCAGCGTCCTGGGATTGAGCCCCATGTTGGGCTCTCTGCTCAATGGGGAGCCTGCTTCCCCTCCTCCCCTGCCTGCCTCTCTGCCTACTTGTGATCTCTGTCAAATAAATAAATAAAAATCTTAAAAAAAAAAAATATTAATAAAAAAAAGCTCTCAAGAGAAATATGGCATGTGAAATATTTAACACATTTTCCACTGGTTAAGCCCATGTTAGTCTGAGTTATGTAACCAGGTATTATGCTTCCAAGGAATTGTTTGTGTGCCCAATAAATCATCCAATAAAAGCAGATCAAAAAAGAAAAAGCAGAGTGGCTGGGTGGCTCAGTCAGTTAAGCAACTGCCTTCGGCTCAGGTCGTGATCCCAGGGTCCTGGAACTGAGCCCCACATAGGGCTCCCTGCTGAATGGGGAGTCTGCTTCCCCTGTGTCCATCCCCCAGCTTGTGCTCTCTCTTTCTCTCTCAAATAAATAAGTAAAATCTTAAAAAAAAAAAAAAAAGGAAAAAGGGAGCTATTTCCTTAAGATTTTGGTAAGCTCAATCAGAATATTACTTTAAAAAACAATCAGCAGCTAACTTCCTTCAGTTAGGAGTTCCAAAATAGGCATTAGGACTTCTGTTAACCATATAAGAGGCATCATCCAAATGCAGTAATTAAAGAACTCTGTATTCAGATTAAGTTAAATTCCCACTAACTCAATGTCTAGAACAAATGGTTCACTTGAGCTGACATAAAAAGTAATGACTAAAACTTGGAACAAATTACTTAATACCTGAGACTCAATGCCCAAATTCTTCTGGGCATTGATTCTAAGAGCCAACCTCTTAGCAATTTCTAATTTCTCAGCATTTCCTGCAGTTGGAGCAGGAACACTGGATGTTCCAGGAGCAGCCATATCTTTAACTCTCTTCTTTGAATTAAACATACTTTCAATTTGTTCATCAATCTAAATAAGAAAAAAAAAGATTAATAAAAATTGGATTAAAAATACCAATTTAGATATATCCACAGAAACTAATAAAGAATATTTCTATCAAAGGACTAGAATTAGACACTTGTATTTATGTTAATTCAACCACACAGACTAACAGGAAAACAGACCAGCTATTTGCTGAGGGTAGCACATTTTAAAAAATAAGTTACTTATGGCAGGAGAAACAAAAAAGAGTAAGAGAAAGAAAACAGAGAATACAATGCCACATGAACCAAGTGAGCACACTCCTAAGTGGTCCAGGAAATACATCCCAGTTTAGCAATTGAGGAATATGTGCTGTCAAGACAGAGCACCCAACATGTTGCAGCTGAGAAGTCACTATGACTTGAGGCTAAATTAAACTGCAATGAAAGAGGCTGGAAAAAGGGCAGTGTAACTCAAGGCCAGCAGGCCACTAAAAATACAGTCAACAGTTCTCAGGGAGAATGGGTCATGTTCCTAAGGCAGGGGTCCCCAAATCCTTCCCAACTTCTAAACGTAAATGGATTTGCCTTAAAAACTGGGTAACAGAAAGGCACCTGGGGGGCTTAGTCGGTTAAGTGTCTGCCTTCAGCTCAGGTCATGATCCTAGGGTCCTGGGGTGGAGCTGCACGACAGGCTCCCTGCTCAATGGGGAGTTGGCTTCTCCCTTTGCCCCCTCCTCACTCATGGTCTCTCGCTCTCTCCCCCAAATAAATAAAAACTTAAAAAAGTATATTGGATAACAAAATCAGAAAATAAGGCTTTACTATTTAATTCCTTTGAAACCAAAAAAGGAAAAAAAGTTAAGGTTGGTTTTCTCACCAAAGCAAGAAAAAAGGATGACTGCTTCAGCTCTTCCAGGAGCCACGTAAGTCCAACTGTAACTGTGTCATCCTGACTGGACACATCTACCTCATAAACTATTTGCATTTCCTTTTAAAGATGCCTTCTGTCCAACAATGACTATTGATAATACCCACTAAAGAGACACAAACCCCTTTTTATACTTAAATTAAGCTAATAAGGCCTCATGTGCTAAAGCTCAAACCCAGGGAAGAACATGGATAAGATTTCAAAAATTAATTAAGTGGGGAACCTGGGTGGCTCAGTCAGTTGAAGCATCTGACTTGTGATTTCAGCTCAGGTCATGATTTCAAGGTTGTGAGACTGAGCCCTGCATAGGGCTCCATGCTCAGTGCTGATTCTGTTTGAGATTCTCTCCCTCCCTCCTTCTGCCCTTCTCCCTACTCATGCTTACTCTGTCTCTCTCACAAATTAATAAATAAGGAAAAAAAAAAACTAACCAGAGAGATTCAATGAGATTCAAAATAATTTTCAAGGTAACAAAAAAAAAAGCTGAGCCTGCGTGGCTCAGTAGGTTAAAGCATATGACTCCTGATTTCTGCTCGGGTCATGATTCTCAGGGTTGTGAGACTGAGCCCTGAGTCAATCTCCATGCAGGTGTGCATCCTGCTTAAGATTCTCTCTCTCCCTCTGCCCCTACCCACCCTAAAAAGAAAATAAAACTAGGAGGTGATTTCAAAGCAAGGTCATCAATTCTTTAATATTCTTCTTCTTCAGTGGAGCTTCTCCTTGAGGGTGGGCTGGACTTAGTGACGTATTTCTAAGAGCCAGAATAAAGTAGTAGTGCTAGTGTGTGACTTTAGACATTAGTCATAAAAGGCCTTAAGGCTTCCTCTTTGCTCACTCCTTCAGCTCAATCACTTTGGGAAAAGCAAACTGCCATGTTGTGAGGACACACAGGCAGAGGAAAGAAAAGAGGTATCCTGCCAACAACACAGTGAGTGAGCCATCTTAAAAGAACATGATCCTGTATCAGTCAAGCCTTCAGATTGCCATGCCCTGGGACACCAGCTTTACTGCAACCTCAGTGAGACCCTAAGCCAGAACTACCAGGCTAAACTAAACTGCTCCTGATCTCCTACCCCCCAAAAAATGTGAGATAATAAATGTTTGTTGTCTTATCTACAAGGTTTTGGATTGATTTGTTACACCATAAGCAAAAACTGTAACACTGACTTAATTAAATTTTAAGTCAGTATGGTATATTAGAAAGAAATGGTGTAGGGTTAATGAGAGATGTGGGGTCTGGTGCTGTCTGAGCTTAACAGGCAATGTGGCTGTGGGCCAAATACAAAAAACAAAAAAACCCAAAACTTCTATGATCAATGATCAAACGTGTTAGAGAATTTCTGAGTTAAACAAGCTTCTTGAATTGAGGATTTTATATATACTTTGATATGCTAATACCATTACCAGTGGTATACACTAGGAAGAGTTTCCAAAAATTATTTTGTAATGAAAACATGCTCTTCTAAAGCTATAGCTTCTTTGGGTCCAAAGGATACTCTGTAAAACCACGAATATGCTGAGTTCTCAGGGTCCCTCTTCACTGGGTCACAAATAATGCCATTAGCTAAGACCATGACATCTGAAGTAAGACTGGAATGGGTACAGACCCAGCTCATTCCATTAACTGCTATGTAAATCTGAAAAGATTATTTCTAAGTCTCAGTCTCCTCAATTATAAAATGGGAATACTCTTTTGAGTATCTACCTTGTCTGGATAATGTGCAGAACTAAATGAAGTATTCCCTGTAAAGCATCTGACACAATGCATGGCACTTAGTAACACTCAAAAATGCTAACTATTACTGCTTTTTGTTTTTTAAGTAAGTTCTACTATACTCAACATGGGTGGGGCTTATATTCAGGACCCAAAGATGAAAACGCACATGTTCAACAAACTGAGCACCCCCAGGTGTCCTCCTAACTACCATTAATGACAATATAACGATTAAGTTTGACAAACTAAAAGTATTAGTACTGATATTACTACTAATATTAGTACTGATAGTACTGTCATGGGGAGCCAGGGACTCTTCACGCCACTACGGGGGATGCAGACTAGTATTCACTTTGCAGGAAGACAATCTAACAATGTTTCAGAACCAAATTCGATACACCTTTTAGCCTAGCAATTCCATTTACACATTCAACTTCAACTTAATCTGATGAATGTGCAAAATTAAATGTGCAAGGATAAGCAGTAAAGAACAGTTTATGATTAAATATATTCCAAATATGAATATACAGAAACAACCCACATATTCGAAATTAGGGGTTTGATGTGGAACATCCATATAATGAAATATTATGTAACCATTAAGAATAATGTAAGAGGGCGCCTGGGTGGCACAGTGGGTTAAAGCTTCTGCCTTCGGCTCAGGTCATGATCCCAGGATTCTGGGATCAAGCCCTGCATCAGGCTCTCTGCTCAGCAGGGAGCCTGTATCCCTTCCTCTCTCTCTGCTTGCCTCTCTGCCTACTTGTGATCTCTGTCTGTCAAATGAATAATAAATAAAAATCTAAAAATAATAATATTAATGTAAAAATGAGGGGTGCCTGGGTGGCTCAGTCAGTTCAGCATCTAACTCTTGATTTTGGCTCAGGTCATGATCTCAAGGTCATGGGAGTAAGCGCTGGTAGAATCTGTGCTCAGCAGGGAGCGTGCACAAGATTCTCTCCTACCCCTTCCTCCACTTGGGTATGCGAGCACGCTCTCTCAAATAAATAGAAATAAATCTTTAAAAATTCACTTTAAAAAAATGCAAGAATGAATTTATTAAAACGAGAAGATTTTAACCTAAGACTATTGTTGTAAAGAAGGTTTATAAAGCAGCATGGCCTCATTTTTATGAAAATACATAAATATGGATAGGGCATAGGAGAATATACACAGAGACAGAGAAAGGGTGGGGAAGGGCACATACCAAAAAGGTTTGCAAGAACTGGCTATCTCAACAAGAGATAAGAATGGTTAAGACCTCCAGGACGAAAGCAACAATGCTTCAACTGGCAAGAATGAGGCTTAGAAAAAGTACACTTACGTCAACTGCAGCATCCTCATCATCTGAATCTTGCAGGCCGAGAGCCGCTTTTTGCAACTTTTTCCTCTCATTAGCCAAAGCTTGTTCTGTTTCATCAAACTTGAATCCCTTACCAGAGAACCCACTACTCTTTTTAATTATTTTTCCTTCCTTTCAAGGAAAAATAAAAAAGGTTAGTTTCATACTAAAAAGCTGTAGTGTTCAAGAACTTAGGAGTAATTATTTTTCAAGGTCATACAGGTCAATGTAACAAAAAGTTCATCTAGTACAAGAACAACAAAAAAAGAACTGCGTAATACTGAGCTGAAGCAAGAGAGGATTTTGTTTTCACTCCTTTTCCCCTCCTAAAAAGATAAAATAATCCCATCAAGGTTTACAAGTATTAAATATTCAACACAATAATGAGCTGCATAAAAACAATGGGAGTTAAAAAAAACTCACAGCTTTCTGCTGATCTTTGAAATCACTCCAAAGTTTCTCCAGATCAGGAGGTACTGCAGTTCCCGACAATTCAAGAGCTTTAATTATGTCACCGGCATAGCGAGCTTGATCTTCTGTGATAAAAGTATATGCATAACCCTAATGAATGATGAAAAAGTGTAACTATTAGGCACTAACAACATGACTCTTACTCAGATCACAAGATAAAATCTGAACCTAATATATCCTCTTAAGACTATCTTCATCACTAAAGAATTTTTAAAAAAGGAGAGTCCTACTAAATTCTTTAATGCTACAAGTGAAATATCTAAGTTTAATATTTAAAAATAAGCAAAACCAAGGGCGCCTGGATGGCTCAGTGGGTTTGGCCTCTGCCTTCAGCTTGGGTCATGATCTCAGGGTCCTGGGATTGAGCCCCGAATCGGGCTCTCTGCTCAGCGGGGAGCCTGCTTCCCCTTCTCTCTCTGCCTATTTGTGATCTCTCTCTCTCTCTCTGTCAAATAAATAAATTAAAATCTTAAAAAAAAATTCTGTAGGAAGGTGGTTTCTTTAAAAAAATAAGCAAAACCAGAAAATGTGATTTCTTCATGTATATAGAATTATGATTAGATAAATGCACAAATGCACGGTCATGCATAGGAATTTTAATATAGTACATTATTTTTACCCTTTCTGTTTGCATTCCTTTCCTACACGACCTACTTACTGTACCACTCTATTCCAACTAACTTGTATTAACTTTCTAGGATGTATGTATTTCCACATATTTTTTCCCCTACATAGATTTTTTTTTTAAAAGATTTTATTTATATGACAGACAGAGATCACAATTAGGCAGAGAGGCAGGCAGAGAGAGAAGGGAAGCAGGCTCCCTGCTGAGCAGAAAGCCCAATGCAGGGCTCTATCCCAGCACCCTGGGATCCTGACCTGACCCGAAGACAGAGGCTTTAACCCACTGAGCCACCCAGGCACCCCTCCCCTACACAGTTTTTTAGACCAATAAAAGATTTTAAAAATTTGTGTGTGCATATATGTATTTGTGTGTATGTATGTACATACATACATACACATGCACAACTCTAGCCTTTTTCTTGCCTGAACCACAAAGCTCCTGGAGGGACACCTGGGTGGCTCAGTCCATTAAGTGTCTGTCTTTATTTCAGGTCATGATCCCAAGGTCCTAAGACTGAGTTCTGCGGTAGGCTCCTTGCTCAGCGGGGAGCCTGCTTTTCCCTCTACCTGCCACTCCCCCAGCTCGTACTCTCTCTGACAAAAAAATAAAATCTTAAAAAAAAAAAGACATGTGAAACCTAAGGCTTTAGAGAATCCCCAGAGAGATGATGTAGCTGACTTATCTTTTTATAATATACATATGTGTGTATATATTATATATAATATACATATGTGTGTATACATCTTTTTATAATATACATGTGTATATATATACTTGTATATATATACATGTGTACGAAAAATATATATACACACACACACATACACAAAAATGAAGTTAGTTGTATCAATTCTTTTTTAAGGTCTGTATGCACACACACACACACACACACACACACACACGACACACCCCATATGACAGAGATTGGATGTGGACCAAAAAGGCTACAATTTTTACTATGAGCCCCTGTACACACTTTCCCAAATATATAGAATAACTCAGGTTAAAAGAATAAGAGCCATCACTACTTATTAGCTGTGCAAGCTTGGGCAAGTAACTTAACTTTCATGTGCCTTAGCTTTTCTCATCTATTAACTGGGTAATATTATTTACCTCAAAGGGAAATTGTGAGGATAAAGTGAGACAGTATGTATGAAAAGTACTGAAAACAACACTTCGAACTCCATAAGAGCTACATAAATATAGCCTATTGTTATTAACATTATTGCTTCACTATGTAGAAATGTCCAGGATTGTATCATCATCATCGATGCTTCTAACAACAAAATATTTTGCTGCCTTCAAGAAGAATGACATAGACTTAAAAAAAAAAAAGAAAAAGAAAAAGAATGACTTAGACTATATACTTAACCAGACTACAGACAAGTTTAAAAAGCAAGTAATATACATAGCAAATGGAGTGGACCAGGGGAGTAACGAGAAAAAAGGGTGACAGTTTTGGGGAAAAGTATACTTTATGGTCCTACATGGTAAAAATATTAATGAAAGGGGCGCCTAGGTGGCTTAACAGGTTAAGCATCTGCCTTCAGCTCAGGTCATGATGCCAGGGTCCTGGGATCTAGTCCTGAATTGGACTCCAGGCTCAGCAGGGAGTCTGCTTCTCCCTCTCCCTCTGACCTTCCCTCCCCTGCTCACATTCGCTCTTTCTCTCTCAAATGAAGAAATATTGTAAAAAATTTAAAAAAAATTAATGAAAGATCACAAATTATATACATGTATGTATATACCTACACAGCCGACACAGATAGTTTTAGGTAGGGTAAAATAAAAAAAAAAAAAAAAAAACCCTAAAAGAGGACATAAACAATTAATACTATCTGCCTAAATAGAACAGCTGGTTGGTTATCTGACAATTTTAATAATACTATATACAGAAATGATAAATATCAACTAGTCCCCATACTCTGATAATTGATCATTTTCAAAATGTCCTCATAACTCTTATTATTTACTGCTTAAAATCCTACCCAAAAAAACCCTCTATATTTTATTATAATGGAAATCAACTTTAAAAAATTCTTTTTACTTTATTGCCTGCTCTTCCAGTCCGTCCTGCTCTGTGCACATAATCCTCATAATGGTTGGGGCAGCTGTAATTTACTACAAGAATCAGATGTTTCACGTCTAGACCCCGAGCAGCAACAGAAGTAGCTACGAGAAGTTTGCAGGTCCCATTCTTAAAGTCATTTATGATGCTATCTCTGTCATATTGATCAATGCCTGCAAGTAAATTAAAAAAAAAAAGTTATAAAACCACACACTGCAATTAAATTTTTCATTTCCTCAGAAACAGAAATAAGTTAAACACAGAGTAAAGTATAAATCCAACATACACTGACCACACATCCACCAACAACAGTATAAAAATTAAAACACTAAAGGCAAGATCAAAGGCTACTGCTATTAATTCATTTATGAATCTTCCAAATCTGCCCTTGTAGGGTTCCCCTGCTTGTGTATAAGGGTTATAAATGCGTAAGTCCCATCTCAGATTCATTTACCTATACCTGTTCGGCAGATAAAAGCCAGGTACATTCAGCCTACATTAACAGGATTCATATCGTTCTCTTTCTCTTACGGGTCAATTAGAGCCTTGCCAACCATTGTTTTTCCGAGCACCAGAAGCAGCATCACATGGGACACTGTTAGAAATGCAAAATCTCAACTCCTTCCCCAAACTACTGAATCAGATACTACATTTTTAACAAGATCCTTAGGAGATTACACTTTCCTATTAAAGTTTGAAATACATTGGTTAAAAAGTATACACGCAACTGGTTAAATATGTTACCCAAAGAGCCTCGAGGGAACTGATAAAGGAGAATGTAAAATGCCAAAATGTTCTACTGTAAGATACTCAGACTACAAACTGATTTTATGATGGAGAATTTCTAGTAATTATAAAATGGAATGGGGTAAATTCTCAAACCTTGATACTGATTTCTGCAGTAGGAAATATCCTAAGACTTCACATAAGATTTGAGTTTAAAAATACAGAGAATACTGGGGCACCTGTGGGGGGTGGTGCTCAGTGGGTTAAGCTCTGCCTTCGGCTCAGGTCATGATCTCAGGGTCCTGGGATCGAGCCCCGCATGGGGCACTCTGCTCAGCAGGGAGCCTGCTTCCCTCTCTCTCTCTTTCTGCCTGGCTCTCTGACTGCTTGTGATCTGTCTGTCAATAAATAAATAAAAATCTTTTTTTTTTTTTAAAGATTTTACTTATTTATTTGACAGGCAGAGAGGCAGGCAGAGAGAGAGGAGAAAGCAGGCTCCCTGCAGAGCAGAGAGCCCGATGCGGGACTCGATCCCAGGACCCTAGGAGCATGACCTGAGCCGAAGGCAGAGGCTTTAACCCACTGAGCCACCCAGGCGCCCCAATAAATAAAAATCTTAAAAAAAAAAAAAAAATAGAGAGGGGCGCCTGGGTGGCTCAGTGGGTTAAAGCCTCTGCCTTCGGCTCAGGTCATGATCTCAGGGTCCTGAGATCGAGCCCCGCATCAGGCTCTCTGCTCAGCGGGAAGCCTGCTTCCCCCCTCTCTCTGCCTGCCTCTCTGCCTACTTGTGATCTCTGTCAAATGAAAAAATAAAAAATCTTTAAAAAAAAAAGAGAATACTTAACATCTATGTATGTATCAATGTTAATTAATGTTACCTAAAACTTAAATGTACTCTTCAAAGACTGAATTAAAGAAAGTATTTGGAGCTAATGTCAAAGCAAGTGGAATCTAACACTGACCCCAAAAGTCTTACAAGAAAAAGTAATGGAATCAATATCGATATAAATTAAATTTAAAAGGTGTGAAAGCTTTTTAGACTGACATATCCTGACTACTTAACTCAACTGCACGTACCTTATTCCATGAAGTGAATATAATATACTAAGTGAAGTATATGGGATACCTGTCCAACAATTAACCCTCTTCCTTCTATTTCGTTTTTGGGTTTTTTTCCCTAAAGATTTTATTTATTTGACAGAGAGAGAGATCACAAGTAGACAGAGAGGAAAGCAGAGAAGAGGGGGAAGCAGGCACCGCGCTAAGCAGAGAGCCTAATGCGGGACTCAATCCCAGGACCCTGAAATCATGACCCAAGCCGAAGGTAGAGGCTTAACCCACTGAGCCACCCAGGTGCCCCAACCCTCTTCCTTTTATACATAACCCCAATTTCATTCAAATATCCACCCAACACACGGTCATGTATATCAAACCAGACTTGAGCCTAATTCTCAGTAGTAGGATGTAAATGAATCCCCCTCAGACTTTCTGCGCGAAGGCTGCCTTTATAGTCTTAAAATTAATAAAGATCAAACTCAGAGAGGTTTACTTTATATAAGTCATCTCTATCTATATTTAATGTGTTAGAAACTCTAACTGGGGCACCTGGGTGGTTCAGTCAGTTAAGTATCTGGCTTCAGCTCAGTTCAAGATCTCAGAGTCCTAGGATCAAGCCCCGTGTCACACTCCACTCTCAGGGGGCTGAATTTGCTTATCCCTCTCCTTCGTACCCCCTCAACCACTCGTACTCTTTGTCTCTCTTAAGTAAATCAGTAAAATCTTAAAAAAAAAAAAAAAAGAAAGAAAGAAAAAGAAAGAAACCAGAATGGAGAAAAATTTTTAAGTAGTTATTACCTTATTTAAAAATTTTTAAAAAGCAATTATGTATTACAATTGATAATATTTTTGTGAAAACAACCGTTCTGATATAGTAGAGTAATTTATTAAGATGCTTCACAACTTTGTAAATCTCTTTAATGTCTGGCTTAGTAGAGGACAGTTCCATGTTGTATCTTTTGCATCCAATCTGGTGTAATATAACATGCCATGAAGCCTTTAGAAAACTACTCTATTCACTCCTAATGGAATGAAAGTGGAAAAGGCAAAGCACATAATGAGATTATTACACAAATACTTGTGGTCTCATGAACCTCTGAAATTCTGAAAGACCTGCAGGAGTACAATACCTTAAGAACCATTAATCATTCTGTTTGCTTACGAATGATTTAGGCATAAGCATGTGATGCAATTCTGACAAAAAGAGACAAGAGAAGTACAGGAAGGAAGGAAGGAAAATGTCTTACTTACAGAAAAAACACATTTCTGGGGTGCCTAGGTGGCTCAGTGGGTTAAGTATCTCCTTTGGCTCAAGTCATGATCTCAGTGTTCTGAGATCAAGTCCAGCATTGGGGCTGTGAGTCTGCTTGTTCCTCTGCCCCTCCCCCCATTCATGCTTACTCTCCTTCTCTCTCAAATCAATAAATAAAATCTTACAAAAAAAGAAAAAGAAAAAAAAAACATTTCCCTCAATGAAGGAGAAACTTTTTATTGGGCCAACCCTCCTGCAGAGAACAACTACGAATTCTAAATAAAATCTAAAAAAAAGGAAATAAAAATATATATAAACAGGACTTCAAAATCTAGACTTTTGTGCATCAAAGGACTACCCAGAGGGTGAAAAGACAACCACAGAATGTGAGAAAACATATGTAAATTGTACATCTGATAAGGGACTGCTATCTAGAATATATAAAGAAATCCTACAACTCAGCAATTGGGGGAAAAAAAAAAAACTCATTAAAAATGGGCAAAAGCGGGGCATCTGGGTGGCTGAGTGGGTTAAAGCCTCTGCCTTCGGCTCAGGTCATGATCCCAGGGTCCTGGGATCAAGCCCCACATTGGGCTCTCTGCTCAGCAGGGAGCCTGCTTCCTCCTTTCTCTCTGCCTGCTTCTCTGCCTACTTGTGAATTCTGTCAAATAAACAAATAAAATCTTTAAAAAATAATAATAATAAACAAATAAACAAGTTATCTTTAAAAAATGGGAAAAGCCTAGAATATTTCTCCAAAGAGGATGTACAAATGCCAAATAAGCACCTATAAAGATGCTCAATCTCAGTTATCAGAAAAATGGAAATCAAAACCACAATGACACACTACTTCACATTCACCAGCAGAGCTTTTACTAAAACAAGAGAAAATAACAAGCTATGCTTGGGCGGCTCAGATGGATGGGCATCTGCCTTTGATCTGCCAGGTCATGATCCTGGGATTGAGCCCCATGTTGGTCCTGGGACTGAGCCCCACTTGGGCTCCCTACTTGGTGGGAAGCCTGCTTCCCTCTCCTTCTGTTGCTCCCCCTTCTTGTGCCCTCTAGCTCTCTCTCTCTGTCAAATGAATAAATAAAATCTTGAAAAAAAAATCTTTTTTAAAAAAAGATTTTATTTATTCATTTGACAGACAGATCATAAGTAGGCAGAGAGGCAGGCAGAGAGAGAGACGGGCAAGCAGGCTCCCTGCCAAGCAGAGAGCCTGATACAGGGCTCGATCCCAGGACCCTGAGATCATGACCCGAGCCGAAGGCAGAGGCTTACCCCACTGAGCCACCAGGCACCCCAAATAAATAAAAATCTTTAAAAGAAACAAAGGAAAAAAAGGGTCAGGCTATGGATAAACTGGAACCCTACAGCACTGCTGGTGAGCATACAAAATGGAGCAACGGCTATAAAAAATAGCATGGTGGTTTCTCAAAAAGTTAAAAATAGACTTACCATATGACCCAGCAATTCCACTTGCAGCTATACACCCAAAAGAAATGAAAACGGGAACTCCAACAGATACTTGTACACCAGTGTTCAAAGTAGCATTATTCACAGAAGCCAAAAGGCAGAACAACCCAAGGGTCCATCCATAGATGAATGAAAAAAGGAAATGTGGTATATGCATGCAATGGACTATTAGTTAGCATTAACAAAAAGGAAATTCTTCTAACACCATACTTAAAAATAAACTCAAAATGGGTTAAAGAATTAAATGTGAGAACTGAAACCATAAAAATCCTAGAAGAGAGCACAGGCTCTCTGACACCAGCCAAACCAACATTCTCATAAATACATCTCCTGAGGCAAGTGAAATAAAAACACAACTGAGCCTGGCTAGCTCAGTCAATGGAGTGTGCAACTTTTGATCTTGGGATTGTAAATTTAAGCCCCGCACTGGCAAAGAGATTACTTAAAAATAAAATCTTTAGGGACGCGTGGGTGGCTCAGTTGGTTAAGCGGCTGCCTTCGGCTCAGGTCATGATCCCAGTGTCCTGGGATCGAGTCCCACATCGGGCTCCTTGCTTGGCAGGGAGCCTGCTTCTCCCTCTGCCTCTACCTGCCACTCTGTCTGCCTGTGCTTGTTCTCACTTCTCTCTCTATGACAAATAAATAAAATAAAATCTTTAAAAATAATAATAATAAAACAAAGAAGGGCACCTGGGTGACTCAGTCGGTTAAGCATCATCAAAAAGAATGAAACGTATTTGCAACCATGTGGACGGAACTAGAGGGATTACGCTAAGCAAAATAAGTCAGAGAAAGACAAATACCATATGCTCTTACTCATATGTGGAATTTAAGAAACAAAACAGATGAGCATAGGAGAAGGGAGATCAGAGAGGGAGGGGAGATGAAGTCAGAGAAGGAGACAAGATGAAGTCAGAGAGGGAGACAAACCATAAGAGACTTTTAATCATAGGAAACAAACTGAGGATTACTGGAGGGGAGGGGAGAGAGGAGATGGGGTAACTGGGTGACAGACATTAAGAAGGGCATGTGATGTAAGGAGCACTGGGTATTATGTAAGACTGATGAATCACTGACCTCTTCCCCTGAAACTAATACATTATATGTTAATTGAATTGAAATTTTTAAAAAATCAGCAGAAGACATGAACAGACATTTGTTCAAAGAAGACATCTAGATGGTCAAGAGACAAATGGAAAGATGCTCAACACTGCTCATCAGGGAAATGCAAATAAAAACAATGAGCTATCACTTCACACGTGTTAGAAGGGCTAAAATCAACAATACAAGAAACAACAAGTGCTGGTAAGGATGTGGAGAAAAAAGAATCCTCAAGCACTCTTGGGGGAATGCAAATTGGTGTAGCCACTGTGGGAAGACTGTATAGAGGTTACCCAAAAACTTAAAAATAGAACTACCCTACAATCCAGTAATAGCACAACTGGGTATTTACCCCAAGGAATTAAAAAAACACTCATTCAAAAGGACATATGCACGCCTAGGTTTATAGTACTATTATTTAAAATACAGAAGCAAGGGAACCTGGGTGATTCAGTCACTGAGCGAGCGTCTGCCTCACACTACAACTCGGCACCTCACACTACAGCCTATTCCTGAGAGTAAAAGAATTTTCACATTTGCCTTGGATTGGCAAATGTATTAAAAATGGAAAGGAAGGGGTGCCTGGGTGGCTCAGTGGGTATAGTGTCTGTCTTCGGCTCAGATCATGATCCCAGGTCCTGGGATTGAGCCCTGAGTTGGGCTCCCTGCTCTGTGGGAAGCCTGTTCCCTTTCTCCTACTCCCCCTGCTTGTGTTCTCTCTTGCACTGTGTCTCCCTCTGTCAAAACAAACAAACAAATATGCAAGTAAATAAATAAATAATTTCAGAAATAAATAAATAATCAAAGAAAAAATGGAAGCAGCCCAAGTATCCATCAATAGATGAATGGATAAAGATGTAGGGTGTGAGGTGCCTGGGTGGCTCAGTGGTTAGGCCTCTGCCTTTGGCCCAGGTCATGGTCCCAAGGTCCTGGGATCGAGCCACGCATCGGGCTCTCTGCTCAGCAGGGAGCCTGCTTCCCTTCCTCTCTCTGCCTGCCTCTCTGCCTACTTGTGATCTCTGTCAAATAAATAAATAAAATCTTAAAATAAAAAAAAAAGATGTAGAGTATATGTATGCATATATACAAGAAACAGACTCTTAACTAGAGCACAAACTGAGAGTTACAACTAGAGATGTGGGGGGGGGTGAAATAGGTGATGGGAATTAAGAGTACACTTACGACAAGCACTAAGTGATGTGTAGAATTACTAAATCACTATATTATACAACTGAATGTAATACAGACTGTGTTAACTATACTAGAATTAAAATACTTACTAAAAATATAAGAAATTCTGGGGGTACCTGGGTGCCTCAGTCAGTTAAGCATCTGCCTTTAGATCAGGTCATGATCCCAGTGCCTTGGGATCAAGCCTCACACTGGGCTCCCTGCTCAGCGGAGAGTCTGCTTCCCCCTCTCCCTCTGACTGCCTCTCTGCCTACTTGTGCTCTCTCTCTCTCTGTCAAATAAATGAATAAAATCTTAAAATAAATAAATAAATAAATAAATTCTGATACATGATAAAACATCAATAAGCCTCACAGAAAATTATGCCACTGATTTATATACTTAAAAAGAGTTAAAACAGTAAATTTTACATAATGTATATTTTATCCCAGTAACCAAAAAAGGGGAAAATATGAGTTATTTTCAAACATTAAAAGTTAACCAAATATATACCGTCAAAGTAACTCAAAGCTCCTTTAATTACATCCACAATGACATATGGTATGGTAGACTGTATTCTTCAAAGATGATAGCAGAAGTATGGCCTATTGTATATACTATTCTGCATAGGGAATGACCCTCGTTATCAAGAACTGGGAGTCTATGCCTCTATCCCCTTGAATCTCAGCTAGTCCTGGGACTATTTTGACCTACAGAATATTGTGAAAATGAAAGTTCTGCCAATTCCCAGTACCATCCTTAACTGGCCTAATCAGCTTCTGGTCCTGCCTTCCAGCCAGGTAGTCCCACGGAGAAGTCTGCAAAGGGAAGCACCCTTTGCAGACAACTGGCCAGCACCCCTGGCCAATTGCCTTACTGAGCTCAGTCAAGAGCCAGGGCCAACAAGCCAGCCACCTAAGTTAGGGCAATTTGGAAATGGACCCCCAGTCCCAATTAAGCCACCCCAGTAGATACAACATGAAACAGAAACTAGATAATATGTGCTGAGCTACACCCGCAGAGCAGATTTATAAATAAATGACATTTGCCACTAAATTTTGGGGTGGTTGATTACAAAGCCACTGACCACCAGATAAGTCCCACATACATTTAACAATGGAAATGTTACATCAAAACCAAAATGTTGGGGCGCCTGGGTGTCTCAGTGGGTTAAGCCTCTGCCTTCGGCTCAGGTCATGACCCCAGGCTCCTGGGATCAAGCCCCGCATCGGACTTTCTGCTCGGCAGGGAAACTGCTTCCCCCCTCTCTCTGCCTGCTTCTCTGCCTCCTTGTGATCTCTGTCTGTCAAATAAATAAATAAAATCTTTAAAAAAACAAAAAACAGAAATGTTATTTTCAATTAAAGGTCTAATGTAGGGCGCCTGGGTGGCTCAGTGGGTTAAGCCGCTGCCTTCAGCTCAGGTCATGATCCCAGGGTCCTGGGATCGAGTCCCACATCGGGCTCTCTGCTCAGCGGGGAGCCTGCTTCCTCCTCTCTCTGCCTGCTTGTGATCTCTGTCTGTCAAATAAATAAATAAAATCTTTAAAAAAAAAAAAAAATAATAAAGGTCTAATGTAAATCATGAAAATTCTACGTAGCATGGCACAATGGAAAGGATTTAATATGAAACAGAAATGTTAAGTTCAATTTCTCTTTATCTGATTAATGGCTATATGGTTTGGTCAAACCAATGTCTTCTTTCCTTTATATCTCTAAGATGGAACAACAATAATACTGAACTTCCCCATAGAGTTGTGAATAAAAACTGAGATAGATGGTATGAAATCTGGCTCTAAATTACAGTACATGGTAAATATTATCATTCAGAACACAGCAGTGCTTGGCCAAATTAATTACTCAACAGATACTTCACTAAACATTACCTCCGTGAAGAGACATGCAAGGATAAGATGCTCTCATTAAATCTTTCAGAAGACCATCAGCATGTTCCTGCTTATCCACAAATATAATGACAGATCCTGATTCTTGATAATGGCCAAGAAGCTCAAGTAACTTCAAGAATTTCTTTTCTTCTTCAATCACAATCTGAAAATATCAAGTTGTACCAAGTTAATGGGAGTAAAAATGCAAATATATCTCTTAAGCAAAAATATTTATTTTATTTGTGACAAATGGCTAAATGACAACATCTTGCTATATCTTTAGGAATGGGAAGTAAAATGTTGATTTTAACCAATTAACCAGTAAAACAGAACAAAAAAAAAGTCTAACTTTGAGAGAAGGGACTTGCCAATGTGAGCAAACCATCATCTAGTTCCCTCTGCCTCTTGACTTCACATCCTATTAACTAAAGAATAAAATAGGTATATGATATTTCCATCCACCAGTCCCATCTTTTCTAAAGGGAGGAACTAAAAAGAGCATTTTAAACATGCTGTTGTGGGGTTCCTGGGTGGCTTGGTGGGTTGGCCTCTGCCTTCGGCTCGGGTCATGGTGTCAGGATTCTGGGATCAGGCACCATGTCGGGCTCTCTGCTTGGTGTGGAGCCTGCTTCCTCCCTCCCTTCCTCTCTACCTGCCTCTCTGCCTACTTGTGGTCTCTGTCTGTCAAATAAATAAATAAAAATAAAATCTTTAAACATGCTATTCCAAGGAACTGCTTATTCAAGTTTATCAGATAAAATATTAATGGCTGAGCTGTATCCTATTTAAGATTAGATAATTACCTGCCTTCATCACAGTGATTCCCAAAGGATCACATACTGCCTAAACATTCAAGAAACTGAGGATTTCCTAAAGATTGTACTCACCACTTGTTGTTCCACATCTGAGCAAACCACACTTCTGCCTCCAACTTGCACTTCAATGGGTTTACTCAAGATTCGGCGAGCCAAAGCCTCCATAGCTCTGGGAAAAGTAGCTGAAAACATAACTGTCTGTCGATCAGGACGGACATTATCCACAATGCGCATGACCTAAAAACACATTGCAAATAAATATGGTGAGTATAGTCTCCAAAAATCGTATGATGTTAAAACCAAATAGAATAGGCACGTGGGGGCGCCTGGGTGGCTCAGTCGGTAAGAATCTGCCTTTGGCTCAGGTCATAATTCCAGGGTACTGGGATCGAGCCCCACATCCAGCTCCCTGTTCAGCAGGAAGCCTACTTCTCCCTCTCCCACTCAGTCTACTTGTGTTTCCCCTCTTGCTGTGTCTCTCTCTGTCAAATAAATAAATAAAACCTTAGAAAAGAGAACACAAAAGAAAAGAAAAGGGGCACCTAGGTTGCTCAGTCAGTTAAGCATCTGCCTTCAGCTCAGGTCATGATCTTGGGGTCCTGGGATCAAGCCCTGCAACAGAATCCCTGTTCGGTGGGGAGTCTGCCTCTCTCTATCAAATAAATAAAATCTTTAAAAACAAACAAAACAAAAAAAAGTGGCACCTAGATAGCTCAGTTAAGTGTCTGCCTTGGGCTCACGTCATGATCCTGGGGTCCTGGGATCAAGACTGCTTAGCAGGGAGCCTGCTTTTCCCTCTGCTCCCCCACTGGTGCTCTCTATCTCAAACAAATAAAAACTTTTTAAAAATAAATAAACAAAAATAACCCCCGACACACACATAAAAAGTAAATTTTGAGAACATTGATTTTTAAAATTATTACCTTCAAATAACTGATTTTAACCCATAATTTTCTTTGTTCCGTTTCCCCCCTCCTAAGAACAGGAACTACAGTTATTCACATATTTAGGAGCCATCTGTTACCTCTCTCTCCCAACGATCTAACATCCAATCCACCAACATATTCAGTATTCTCAATCTTAAAACTTTATCTGGGGGCGCCTGGGTGGCTCAGTGGTTAAAGCCTCTGCCTTCGGCTCAGGTCATGATCTCATTGTCTTGGGATCGAGTCCCGCGTCGGGCTCTCTGCTCAGCAGGTGAGCCTGCCTCCTCCTCCTCTCTGCCTGCCTCTCTGCCTACTTGTGATCAGTCTGTCAAATAAAAAATCTTAAAAAAATAAAAAATCTTAAAAAAAAAAAAAAAAACTTTATCTGGGATACAACTATTCTCCCTTGGTATCACTGTTTTCTGTCAGTTATTCAAAACATTTTTGTTGAGCTACTGTATCGTAAAGCATTTGCTCTAGGTGCTTACAATATGCAGTAAAAACAGACAAAACCTTGTCTTCATGGAGTTTGTATTTGAAGGAAGGTGGACAGATAAATACATTATGTGTCAAAGACTGATATAAGCAACAGGAACACAGAGAACAACGAAGGCTGACATACTGTTGAGGGGTAGGATAGGTACCTCTAGGACTCTTGTGATGCCTGGTATAAACCAGAAAAATAGAAGTAATGATCAGGGAGAGAGTGGTGAGAAACTGGAATTTGGAATGGATAAAGGTCTTGCCAGGAATACACAGAATTCTAGGACATTTTCCCTCCAATCAATGATGTGAAATCTGTGAAAGGAGCAGTCCTACCCAAGGCACTTGGAAATCCTGGGTTCCTTCCCTAAACCTAAACATCTCTTATCTGGATTATTCCAACTATCTCTCTTCCAACTCCTACCCACCTCTACTGAATTTTTAAATCATAAATGAAATTTTAGGGGCACCTGGGTAGCTCAGTCATTAAGCATCTGCCTTTGACTTAGGTCATGATCCTGGAGGCCTGGGATCGAGCCCCACATCAGGCTCCCTGCTCAGCTGGGAGCCTGCTTCTCCATCTACCTCTCCCCCAGCTTGTGTTCCCTCTCTTGCTGTCTCTCCCTCTGTCAAATAAATAAATAAAATCTTTAAAAAAATTAAAATAAATGAAATTTTATCAAATGCCTTTTCCACATTTTAGATAACAGTATGGTTTTCTCCTCTATTCTAATAATAGGGTGGATTATACTTTTTGATTTTGTTTTTTTCTTTTTTTAAGACAAGATTTATTTTACTTTAAAGATTTTATTTATTTATGAGAGAGAAAAAGCATAAGTACCAGAAGGGGGCAGGGGAGAGAAAAGGAGACTCCCTGCTACGCAGGAAGCTGGATGGACACGGGGCTTGATTTCCAGGGCCCTTGGACCACGACCTGAGCAGAAGGCAGACGCTTAGCCAACTGAGCCACCCAGGTGACCCAATTTTATTTTAGAGATAGAGAGTATGTGCAAATAAGGGAAGGGACAGAAGTAGAAAATTTTCAAGACTACCCACTGAGTACAGAGCCCACTGCAGGGCTTGATCTCAGGACTTGTGAGATCAGGACCTGAGCCAAAACCAAGAGTCAGTGATTAACCAACAGAGCCACCATGGTGACTCTTAGTTGATTTTTCTAATATTAAACTAGCCTTTGCATCTAAACAATACTAACTTCAATGTGATTTATTATTATAAGCATTTCTATATTTGGCTCCCTAATATAATTTTTAGGGGTTCTGCATCATTGTACATTAAAATATACCTTGTTTGATTGAGATACCAATATTATATTGGTCTATAAAATTGAAACTGCCACTACGGAAAACTCTGACAGTTTCTTAAAAAATTAAACATAAATTACCACACAATTCAGAAATCCTACCTCTTGGTAGAAATGAAGACATATGTTCACTTGTAAGCAAATATTCACAGCAGCATCATTCGTAACAGCCAAAAAGTAGAAATAATCCAAAATACTGATCAAACAGTTCATGGATAAACAAAATATGATATATATCATTATGACAGAAGACTAACCACTCAGCAATGAAAGATATGCTATAAGATGGACAAACCTCAAATACATTATGCTGAATAAAATAAGTTAGATGTGTAATACATGAATTTTATATGAAATGTCCAGAAAAGACAAATCTATAAAGATAGAATGTAGATCAGCAACTGCCTCAGACTGGGGTAAATACCGGAAATGAGTAAAAGTAGGCACGAGGCATCCTTCTGGTGATGGAAATGTTCTAAAACTGGATTTAAAAGAAATAAAACTGGATTGTGGTAATAGCTGCACAAATGCGTATTACACTAAAAACCATTGTATTATACATTTAAAACAGCTGAATTTTTATGGTATATAATGAGGACTGAGAGCCCTTTTAAAAATAAAAGATTACAGGGGTGCCTGGGTGGCTCAGTGGGTTAAAGCCTCTGCCTTCATCTTGGGTCATGATCCCAGGCTTCTGGGATCGGGCCCCGAGTTGGCCTCTCTTTTCAGTAGGGAGCCTGCTTCCCTTCCTCTCTCTCTGCCTGCTTGTGATCTCTGTCAAATAAATAAATAAAATCTTAAAAAAAAAAAAAAGATTATAATGATCTTATAAACTGTTGAGTATTCATCCTTTTTCATACTTTGAAATGATTAGGAATATAGTTATTCCTTGAATATTTGGTAGAACTTGCTAATAACATAGGAACTGGTGGCTTCCTTGTGGGAAAACTAAAAGCTGATTTCTTTAATTAATGTAAGACTATTGCAGTGTTCTTATTTTTTAGTCTGTTTAATTTAAAGCTTTCAAATGTACTGGCATACAAAAAAAGATTAAAAAAGCAAGAAGGGAGAGGTGTCTGGGTGACTCAGTTAGTTAAGCATCCAGCTCTTGATTTTGGCTCAGGTCATAATCTCAGGGTTGTAAAATCATGAGATTAAGCCCTGAACCAGGCTCTGTGCTCAGCAGGGAATCTGCTTAGGATTCTCTTTCCCTCTCCTCATTCACAGGCACACTCTCTCTTTCTAATCATATGCACACTCTCTCTAATCAATAAAATCTTTAAAAAAATAAAAGCATGAGTTTTATGGTATGTAAATACCCCTTTATTTGCCAGTAAAACAAAACAAAAAGCAATAAAAATGTTTTAAGATGGTATTAGATTAATCAACCTCAAGAAAGCAGAATCCCATGCTAGCAGTGAGGAAAAATTGAGAACAAAGCTGTTCTTCCCACATGGAGGTGAAAGGTGGGGCGCCAAAATAAGAAGGAGAATTGATACAAGGTCTGCTTAAGAAGCATTCAAAAAAAAAAAGGAATGGACCTTTTTCTCATCCTAGCCAACACTAAAGGTTTAGCTTCTGGAGAGACTAAAACAAGAGCATGACTGGATGAACCAAGGATAACATCCTAAGAGGAAAAGCATTAAGTAAACACATAATGCTTGGTGCTGAGACTCCCACCTCTCCCTCAGGGCCTCCTTCCCAACCCAAAACGGGAGACAGACCTTCCTATTCCAGGCAGAAGACTGCCCATTATTCCTCCCGGGACAGACAAGCAGAAGATACTCCCCATCCAAAAGAAAGACCCAACCAGCTCATAACACAAACTCAGAGTAAGTCCTGCTCTGGCACAGAGAGCTTTGAATTTTAAGCTGCCCTTTCTCCCTTTAACATAAGTAGAAAACTACAGATTCCCAGACATCTACAGAATGCAGAAACCAAAGCAAAGAGAAAAGCAACTCAGAGGACACAAATCCTATATAGGTAGAAGGCAATCTTTAAAAATGTGTCATTCAGGGTGCCTGGGTGACTCAGTGGGTTAAGCCGCTGCCTTTGGCTCAGGTCATGATCTCAGGGTCCTGGGATCGAGTCCCGCATCGGGCTCTCTGCTCAGCAGGGAGCCTGCTTCCTCCTCTCTCTCTATGCCTGTCTCTCTGCCTACTTGTGATCTCTCTCTGTCAAAATCTTTTTAAAAATAAATAAATAAAATAAAATAAAAAATAAAATAAAAATGTGTCATTCAGGGGCACTTGGATGGCTCAGTCATTAAGCATCTGCCTTCAGCTCAGGCCATAAACCAGGATTCTGGGATGGAGCCCTGCATGGGGCTGCCTGCTCAGCAGCAAGCCTGCTTCTCCCTCTCCTACTCCCCCTGCTTGTGATCCCTCTCTCACTGTCTCTCTCAATCTGTCAAATAAATCTTAAAAAAATATTTTTTTCTTAAATGCATCATTTAGGGGTGCCTGGGTGGCTCAGTCGTTAAGCATCTGCCTTCAGCTCCGGTCATGATCCTGGGTCCTGGGGATTGAACCCCACATTGGGCTCCCTGCTTGGCGTGAAGCCAGCTTCTCCCTCTCCCACTCCCCCTGCTTGTGTTCCCTCTCAGTGTGTCTCTCTCTGTCAAATAAATAAATAAAAATCTTAAAAAAAAAAAAAAAAGTCATTTAAATGAAATCTTCCCATTTGCAATGACATGGATGAACCTACAGGGTATAATGCTAAGCAAAATAAGCCAGTCAGACAAAAACAAATACCATATGATTTCCTTATATGTGAAATTTAAGAAACCAAACAAACGAACAAAGAATAAAAAAAGACAAAAAAAAAAAGCAGACTTAAAAACAGAATAAACTGGTGGTCAACAGAGGGGAGGCAGATGTAGGGATGGATGAAATAGGTGAAGAGGATTAAGAGTACACTTATCAGGATGAGTACTGAGTAATATTGTACTGAATATTGTACACCTGGATACTGTACACTTGAAACTAATATAATACCATATACTAATTATTCTTGAATAAAAACAATTTTTTAAGGGGCGCCTGGGTGGCTCAGTGGGTTAAGCCGCTGCCTTCGGTTCAGGTCATGATCTCAGGGTCCTGGGATCGAGTCCCGCATCGGGCTCTCTGCTCAGCAGGGAGCCTGCTTCCTCCTCTCTCTCTCTCTCTGCCTGCCTCTCTGCCTACTTGTGATCTCTCTCTAGCAAATAAATAAATAGGGTGGTTCAGTGGATTAAAGCCTCTGCCTTCAGCTCCGGTCATGATCCCAGGGTTCTGGGATCGAGCCCCACATCGGGCTCTCTGCTCAGTGCGGAGCCTGCTTCCTCCTCTCTCTCTGCCTGCCTCTCTGCCTGCTTGTGATCTCTGTCTGTCAAATAAATAAACAAAATCTTAAAAAAAAAAAAACAAAAAAAAAAAACAATTTTTTAAAATTAATCACTTAAGTGCTCGCTTTAGCAACACCTTTACTAAAAAAAATTGTAAAGATACAGAGATTGGTATGGCCCTTTAATGCAAGAATGACACAGAAATTCATGAAGCCTTCTATTTAAAAAAAATAATAATTTAAGAAAAGATATATTCTTGGGTTACTGATCTTTGGGGACCTAACAAGGTGAGAAGCAAAGGCGAACTCTTTGTTGGTCCCAGAATGATGGATCCCAGGACAGCAGCTGTATGTCAAGCAGGGAAAACAACAAACCATGACTAGAACAGGTCAACAGGCTCTGAAAAAACTCCTTAAGGAAGATGAAACAAACAGAAAACTTGACGTGTTTCAACTATTTGATAGATTTATGTAACTAATAGAGTTTGGCATTTAATTAGTTTTAAATACATAGAAATCCAGTCAACAAACATAAAAAGACAATTATCTCTGGAGAAAACAAAAAGGTATAGAAGAAATTAAAAATAATCAGTTTAATACACTGCCCAGCTCTGAGTAACATTTAGATTGTCATAATGTTATATACTGATTCAATTAAAGTAACAACATAAATCTACTGAAAAAATAAAGGATGAAAATGATGCAAGAATGTGACAGGAGGAAGGGAAACAAGAAATTACATTCTCGGGACGCCTGGGTGGCTCAGTTGGTTAAGCAGCTGCCTTCAGCTCAGGTCATGATCCCAGCGTCCTGGGATCGAGTCCCACATCGGGCTCCTTGCTCAGCAGGGAGCATGCTTCTCCCTCTGCCTCTGCCTGCCTCTCTGTCTGCCTGTGCTCGCTCTCTCTCCCTCTCTCTCTGACAAATAAATAAATAAAATCTTTAAAAAAAAATAAAATAAAAATAAAAAAAAATAAAAAAAAGAAATTACATTCTCCCATGGGAAGTCATTAAGTAATATAAAAAACAGAAAAATATAAAGGAGAAATAAAAGCACACTATTTAGAGAAGTAGAATACCACAATAATCAGCTAAGAGATTAAAGAGAAGTAGAGAAGTAGAGAAGTGCACCTCTGTGCACGTGTAACCATTAAGACTAAAAATGTAGGGCACCTGGGTGGCTCAGTGGGTTAAAGCCTCTGCCTTCGGCTCAGGTCATGATCTCAGTGTCCTGGGAACAAGCCCTGAATCGGGCTCACTGCTCAAGCAGGGAGCCTGCTTCCTCCTCTCTCTCTGCCTGCCTCTCTGCCTGCTTGTGATCTCTGTCAAATAAATAAACAAAATCTTTAAATAAATAAATAAATAAATCAAAACCCAAATTCCTACCCCAGCTGTACAGGATCTTATATGTTCACCATGCTCACACCATCAGTACAGCTTTCTGTCCTCATCCCCTCCTCTCTCATACCACATTCCCCATTCTTTATTCTGCGCTGGGGACACTGGCCAAGCAAGCTCCCACATCACGGCATTTGTATGGGTGCTTTGTCTGTAACACTTTTCTAACAAATATCCCCACGGCTCAATTTCTCACTTCATTCAGGTCCCAGTTCCTGTGTCATCTTACCTGCAACGCTTCTCTTGAATTTCCTACATAAAATGACAACATTTTCAGAATGACTGAAGTACATTAATGAAAATTAGCAATCATTAACCATGCTAAGTTTGATAACATGAATTTGGTAGTAATATCATTGCAAACTCATACAATGGTCTTCAATGGTTGCAAATTTTAGGACATTACATACAAAGCATTGTGACTTCCAGATATCTGATCATCTTAAGTCAAAGAACTGCTCATTTAGTCTCAACTTCTTACATGAGAACAAGGATCAGAAAATTCACATCAGGGGCTCCTGGGTGGCTCACTGGGTTAAGCCTCTACCTTCGGCTCCGGTTATGATCTCAGGGTCCTGGGATCTAGCCCTGCATAGGGGGGGGTGCTTCTCTGCTCATCGAGAAGCCTGCTCCCCCAACCCCCACCTGCTGCTCTGCCTACTTGTGATCTCTCTGTCAAATAAATAAAATCTTTAAAAAAAAAACAAAAAAAAACTTATTTTTAAGTCTAATGTAATACTTTAGATTAGAGGAAACAGATTAAGGGATGTAATTACACTTGGCTGGCCCTCCCGTGCCCCACTGCATGCCCCAAGTTTTTATGATCTAGTCCAAAAAAAAAAAATTTTTTTTTAAAGGTTTTCTTTATTTATTTGACAGACAGAGATCACAAGTAGGCAGAGAGGCAGGCAGAGAGTTGGTGAGGAGGAAGCAGCTCCTTGCTGAGCAGAGAGCCTAATGCGGGGCTCAATCCCAGGACCCTGGAATCATAACCTGAGCTGAAGATAGAGGCTTTAACCCACTGAGCCATCAGGTGCCCCTAGTCCAGGGTAATTTTTACCAACATAGATATCAACATCTCAAGGACCCTGTTTGTGATTTAAAAATTGGGGTGGGGGAGCAGGCCAATTATCCAGGGTCCCTGAGTGGCTCAGTTGGCTAAGCATCTGCCTTCAGCTCTCTCTCAGATAAATAAAATCGTTTTCTTCCTTTTATAAAGATTTTAGGTATTTATCTGACAGAAAGATAAAGACAGCGAGAGAGAGCACACAAGGAGGGGGAGTGGGAAAGAGCTTCCTGCCGAGCTGGGAGCCCAATGCAAGGCTCGATCCCAGGACCCTGGGATCATGACCTGAGCCAAAGGCAGATACTTAACAACTGAGTCACTCAGGTGCCCCAATAAATAAAATCTTAAAAAAAAAAAAAAAAGAAGGGAAAGAAAATAAATCCTGTTATCCGTCATACTAAAAACTCTTCTTTTGGCACTAAAGAGTTAAGTTTAAAACAACACACAAAGATTTGGCCGAACACCTTTCGGCCTGCCAGCCTGTTCACACTTCAATGAGGAAAAGTAGAGTCCTGTACCTTCTGCCCATGTCATTGCACAACGTGTACATCTATTGCATATTTATACTCAGAAAGATATATATTTAGCGGCCATGATTTATTTCCCCATGTTCATTATTTTCTTCAGTACTGAATCGTGTCTGGAGGGATACCGCCTGCCCACTCCACTCTAGACAGAAGACACTCTGCAGATGTGCGTTCACCAGCACCAGCTTTGATTCACAAGTGAGTGTCTTTACTTGCTTCACACCCCAACAGTGGTCTGTGGCACTGACCCCAACCCAGCACTTTTTAATCTACACTACAGCTCACAAAATAATCATTAACTTACTCTTAAAACTTCTTCTCTTCAACAGGTTTTAGTGAGCAACAAACTACCACTCAGCATTTCTACCTCAGGTACTTAGGGAGATGTAAGCACTAAGGGCAAGAGATGATTGACACTCTGCGTACCAACGGGAAATGTTTGACCTCTTTCTGGCAAAGCTTAATTGATCGACCAGAAAGGCCCCATCACCACACCTACCTTAAACACTACCATAAAGTCTAAGATTCCCTGGGAGTTGGACAAACATTAAATGGATCTAATTCCATCCTCCAACTGATTCATCAATTTCCCTGCTCTCTTTCCACACATGGACCACGTGCCTCTACCAAAAGACGTGGATGAAAAGCATATTCAGTATCTGCCCTCTTCCCAACATCACCTGTTTCATCTCCAAGTAATGTTTATCCAGACCTTTTATCACATTATGCTCAGATACCTCTTCATTTAACTTCCCAAGTGGGTCCCAGGTCTACTCCTCAATGATTCTTTCAAGTAACAGATATTTTTCAAAGGATTAAAGGATGCTATCAAGTCCTCTACTCCAACCTAAATATTCCTCTTTTCTTTAACTATTTCTCACATGGTCCTGTTTACTCTTATGCACTCTTCTGTACCTCATTTAGATTGTGTTCCCTAAATCTAAACACACACACTATGACAGGCAATACATTTCTGGAGACTTACATGAATAAACTGAAAAGACTAAAGACCACTTTAACTGTGCCCCCTTTTTTTCCCCCTTTATTTATTTATTTGAGAGAGAGAGAGAATGCGAGAGAGCACAGAGGGGAAAAGGTCAGAGGGAGAAGTAAACTCCTGGCGGAGCTGGAAGCCCGATGCGGGACTCGATCCAGGGAGTCCGGGATCATGACCTAAGCCAAAGGCAGTCCCTTAACCAACTGAGCCACCCCAGCGCCCGGTGTCCCTTTCTCATACTCCACTTCAATTAACAAATTAGCAGTTTGGTTTTTTTTTTTTTTTTTTGCATCTGTAACACACTGATAACTTACATTCCTTATCTCATTAATAAAAATACTACTGGGGTGCCTGGGTGGCTCAGTGGGTTAAAGCCTCTGCCTTCAGCTAAGGTCATGACCTCAGGGTCCTGGGATCAAGCCCCACATTGGGCTCTCTGCTCAGCAGGGAGCCTGCTTCTGCCCCACCCCCACCCCCAGCCGGCCTCTCTGCCTACTTGTGATCTCTGTCAAATAAGTAAGTAAAATCTTAAAAAAAAAAAATTAATTAAAAATTAAAAATACTAAAAAAAAATAATAAAAAAAAAATTAAAAATACTACCTCTTAACATATGTCCCTCTAAGTTTTTATCACTGAAATTTTGTATCTGACAAAGAGTGTGCATGAGGAATATGAAAATCTAAAGTAAACAAATGCTCTGGGCCTTCATTTTTACATTGGGAGAATGTAAACAGCATGTGCTATATTGATCATGAAGTAATTAAATGCATGAAGTAAAGGAATTTATTTAAAAGGACAACGAGGGTGCCTGGGTGGCTCAGTCGATTAAGCTTCTGCCTTCAGCTCAGGTCATGATCCCAGAGTCCTGGGATTAAGTCCCACATTTGGAGCCTTGCTCAGTGGGGAGCCTACTTCTCCCTCTCCTGTATCCCTCCCCCGACTTGTGCTCTCTCTCTCTCAAGTAAATAAAATCTTAAAAATAAATACATATTTAAAAACATGTAAGAAAAGGGACAATGAAAACTATAAAATATGAAAGCTTAAGTTTCTATTACCAGCACTTCAATTCTAATTTTACCAATGATGGTTTTAAAAGACCTACACAGAAAGCCTGCATAAATACCTTCTGAACCTATTATGAGGAATTCAAAGCATAAATACCTATTTCAATTCCATATGTGCTCAATTTACTATGTAACAGCACAACAAAATGTGTGTGAAAATTTCAGACACCATTCGAACAATTCATTTTCATGGTAGTTACAAGGTTTATTTTACAGTTCAAAACACTATGACATTTAGTGATTACCTGTGGTTCAAAACCCATGTCAAACATTCTGTCTGCTTCATCTAAAACAACGTATGTGACTCTTCGAAGATTTGTGACCCGACCTAAGATGAGGAAAAAAAATAAAGACAAAACGAAAACTAAAAAATCAGTCATAATTCATTTTATGACTACCAAGAACTTAAAAAACTGTAAAGGGAACTAAAATGCCTGACTTAACCAGAGGGGTAAGTTAGGTATGTTTAAACAGTGAAACAAAATTTTGGTCTACAAGATCTTAATCTAATGGCAAGTACTTTCTGACAATGGGTATATGAGGCCCTTTATTTTGTCAAACTCGTCTCTTGCATACCATCATAGGGCCTGAAGGACCTGTAAAATTCAGAAAACAGCCCTCTCCAAAACACATCATAAAACTAAGACTGAGATGAAGCATCGAGCCACATCAGCCATTATCTGACAGCATCACCTAGGAAAAAACATATTAGAGATTACAGCGTATGTGTGGAAAGCAAGTTCCAGTGCTAACTATTTTAGATGCAGAAAACTTCCTTTTTATATTAATTCATAAACTACTTCCATATAGTTAGATGCTTCTAATGGGCACGTCAAGATATTAATGAGAAGCTATTCAACATCATCAGATAACTACAGTACTACATAAAAACTATAATACCAAATGTATTGCATATATACTTTTTCCTATACAAAGATATAAGTTCAATTTTATTAAACACTCCCACTGGTTTAAATAGTTGCAAAGCACTTCTTAGCCAGAGAAAACAAAATACATACACAGGAAAACCTTTCTAAAGGATTAACACAAGCATTTCTATCAACTGAAGAATCAATCACCTGGCAAAAACATGTATAAAATAGTTATTCAATATAAATCAAAAGGACAGATAAAGGAAAAAGGTAAAATTAATTAAGATGAATGTCAGGAGACTTAATCAATGCAGCATTGAGAAAAAACAAGGGATTATTTTATCAGTATTCAACCCAAAACTTTTTGTATGCTGTACAGGCACAGAGATTTATCGAACAACTTCAATGTCACTTCACCAACATCATGGAGAATTAGAAGTAAATGTATACAGAAATTCAAGCAGAATGCTATGAAAAACATGCATTACTTACAGTTTTTAATACTCTACTATGTATATACTGAATACTGCAATGGAAACCTTTGAAAGCATTTTCTTCAAAAAAATAAGAAATGAAGCCAAAATAAATGCTTTCTAATATTAAGTATTCCATACTAACATCTGCAGCCCCCATTAGTTCTGCAAAGTTGGGAACAGCATTAAATGACCTACCTTGGATGGCTTACGTCTCGGAAGCCCAGTTCTATAAATCTTGAAGGGCCTTTCTCCACAGAAGTTAAATAATGTCAACAGTTTAGTAACAGTTTTGATAGGGAATAATTTAACAAAGCACAACATATGGGCTAAAAAACATGCAATATTTATAAAAGATAACATTTCTTGAAGCTGCAATACCTTAATTTATCCAGTATTGTTAAGAAAATACTAGCTCCTGTAGAGAAAAAAGTCTAAAGTTTAGAATAATAATAAAAAGATAGTTCACCCCCGCACCGCTGCTAAAAGCAAGGCTAGACCAAAATTTGATTAAGAATCCATGTTAAAGGCTAAAAAGATGAAATGGAGTTAGTTCTGAAAAGAAGTTGTAAATTAAACTGCAATAATCTTATGAACACTTGCAACAATAAGCTTGTTGCAATATAAATTTTAAGATATTACAGCTTTAAGAAGAAATATAAAAACACTTTGGTGATTTCTTGTATCTGCTTTAACAAAAATGTACAGAATTCAAAAAATAGAAATGAGAACAAAAAAAAATACCCCTGACTTACCACTGTTAGCTGCTAACATGTCAATCATTCGACCAGGTGTGCAAACAATAATTTCAGCACCTCTTTTCAGCTCAGCAATCTAATGAAAAAGATGAAATTTTACTATCTATTTATCACTATTATTTATTTGAACATATCTGAAAATACTGCCCAGGGTCTTTGCACAGCTCCATAAAGTAAAGACAGTAAGATCTGATTAGAAGCCTCCAAAGATTCCTGCTTAATTCTTTGGAATGCTGGAGCACTCCTAAAGGAAGAGGAAAAAGCAACACGGCTACATGGTACTATAACTTTGAACTCGATGAGAACCAGAGCATTTACCAATTTTAATTTGACCCAATCCCTCAAAACTAAGAAAGGAACATGAGAGAGCAGTAATTAAAGCAAGTATATAGACCAATTATTTCAAGAATTGTTTCCATTTGTGAATCATTATAAAAGTCACAACCAGTGTTTTAAAATTGAAATAGAATGGAAAAACCAGAATGTGTTAGATATCATAAAACTTTTGTTTGACTTCTATATAATATTTATACATGTATCAAGTTAGTTTTTAAATACCATTTCTTACAATAAACTGTCATCAAAACAACTGAGGAAGATAAATTCAGAAAACATAAACTGTTTAACAATAGCAACTATTCCTCAGAAAAGGTTTTGTGGTGACATAAGTTCAGAAAATGTCACTTAATTTATCCCATTTTTCTAGTATCACAAGACATATTTCTTATTAAAGACTAAGAAGTCCTAATGGAAAAAACCTTACGTTAACCCTATAAAATGTGACATTTCCAAAATTTATTTGATCACAGAACCCATTTTTTCCCCTCCTTCTAGTTAAAGCAAAATATCTAATGACTGTCATTCTTCCGAAGACACTTGGAGAGGGGCACTTGGGTGGCTCAGTTGGTTAAGCATCTGCCTTTAAATAGGGCCTAGACCTCAGGGTCCTGGGATCAAGTCTTGCATCTGGATCTCTACTGAGTGGAGAGTCTGCTTCTCCCTCTCTCTATGGCCCTCTCCACCCACCTCCCCCTGCTTATATTCTCTTTGAAATGAATAAATAAAAAATAAAAAATAGGGCGCCTGGGTGGCTCAGTGGGTTAAGCCGCTGCCTTCGGCTCAGGTCATGATCCCAGGGTCCTGGGATCGAGTCCCGCATCGGGCTCTCTGCTCAGCAGGGAGCCTGCTTCCCTCTCTCTCTCTCTGCCTGCCTCTCCATCTACTTATGATTTCTCCCTATCAAATAAATAAATAAAATCTTTAAAAAAAAAAATAAAAAATAAAAAATAAAATAAAATAAGAAAAAGACACTTGGAGAAATGCCAAAGTAAAGAGAGCGAACAAAGGTATGATTAGGGGCGCCTGACTGGCTCAGTGCGTTAAAGCCTCTGCCTTCCACTCAGGTCATGATCCCAGGGTCCTGGGATAGTCCGACACTTGGTTTCAGCTCAGGTCATGATCTCAGGGTGATGAGATGGAGCCCCACAGTGGGCTCCATGCTCAGCAGAAAATTTACTTAAGACTCTTCCTCTCTCGGGGCGCCTGGGTGGCTCAGTGTGTTAAGCCTCTGCCTTCGGCTCAGGTCATGATCTCAGGGTCCTGGGATCGAGCCCCGCATCGGGTTCTCTGCTCAGTGGGGAGCCTGCTTCCCCTGCCTTCTCTGTCTGCCTCTCTGCCTACTTCTGATCTCTGTCTGTCAAATAAATAAATAAAATCTTTAAAAAAAAAAAAAGACTCTTCCTCTCTCTTTCTGTCCCTCTCCACCCATGCTCTAAAATAAATAAATATTTTTGAAAAGACTCAAGATCCTAAAATAAAATATTAGCATAATTCATCCTCACTTTATTGTCACACCTCATATTTTTTTAAGATTTTGAAAGCAATCACTGTACACAGAGGGATGCTTGGGTGGCTTAGCTGGACAAGTACCTGACTTTTGATTTCAGCTCAGGTCATGATCTCAGGGTTGTGACATCAAGCACCGCACTGGGCTGCATGCTGGGCATGGAACCTGCTGAACATTCTCTCTCCCCTTTCCCTCTGCCCTTCCCTGACTCCCTGACAAGAAAATACTAAAAAAATAAATGTATAAAAGCAATGGCTATACAAAAGACTAAAACAAATCATTTTCACATTATTAAATGATTTAATTTAAGAAAAGACTGGAAAAACTGAATGTTCCTTTTGTAACTACCTGCTCACTGATTCCTGTTCCTCCATAAACACACACCACTCTAAGTCCCAGGGTCTTCGAAAACTTCTTACATTCTTTAGTAATTTGTAAAGCCAGTTCTCGAGTTGGAGTCATGATGACAGCTGAAAAGATAAATATGTCAAAAGACTATCCACCTAAATTCTGGAGGCTATGCTTTAAAGTGTTAAATTTAACCTCTGCAATAACATTCAAATTTCTCAGTCTAATTTTTGTTTTTATTTGTTTTACGGACCTTGGAAAATCCTATTTCAAAAGCTTTAAAACAGCAGACATTGTGGTGTATGAGAATTTTAAGTAGATTTTAAGAACATGCTATAGAAAGATAAATGAGAGTTAAATGCCTCACTCAACCATCAGGAAAATACCTGGTTGAAAAGAATGCAAATCATTCTGAACTGCAAATCAGAGAGCAAACATAATCAAGTGACTCACTGTGCTGCAGAGCCATACCTCGGTTTCCGGAAACCACCATGGTATAAGGGGCAGACAGAGTAGGAATATATTGTGCCCTCTTTTTCCAAGAGAGGAGCTGAACAAATTTCCAAAACCCTACTCAAATTTGCAAAACAGATCTCTGCCAAATGAATCAAGAAATAAATCTGTAGACCTAATCCTGAATGAAATTCTGGCACTATACAGCCTTTTAAGGCCAAAAATAAAAAAAGGAAATATATTTCCCTACAATCTTCCATGTTGAGTTCACTGATCCATGATACTCGCTAAGCACAAACCTCAATATAAATAAACAGATAGATGCACGAGGAGTCTACCTGCCGAGTCTGAGTTTAAAAATTGAGCTGTGCCAGGAGAGGCTGTTTTTGTACTTCTGAGATGTCACTCCAGAGCTCTGAAGATTCTCACTCCACCTGCTGGTAAGGGGAAATCAGCCCCAAAGTGCCAAATTTATAAAGGAAATGTACATAAAGACATCTTTATTGTTACATATAACATTATAAAGTATCAGGTCTTTCTGATTAACTGACAACAAAGTTGTTACCTGAAAAAATAGTTTAATGAAAGAAATTGTACCTATTGGCCCCTCTCCTTCTTCTAATGACCTTTGATCCATGATGTGTCTAAACATGGGTAAGAGAAAAGCAATGGTCTTTCCACTTCCTGTCTTGGCAATACCAATCAAATCTCGTCCAGACATTATAGCAGGAATCGCCTGGGTTTGGATTGGCGTGGGCTTTTCATAGCCATGCCTTAAAAAGGAAACCAAAGTAAGATAAGGTAAGAAGTAAGATCTCTGGGTCTCTCAAAGTTCCATAATAAGGTTCTCCAAAACGTGGTATGTCTGTACAATGAAATATTATTTGCCAAAAAGAAATGAAGTACTGAGGCATTCTATATCGTGGATGAACACTGAAAATGTTATGCTAAGTCAAAAAGCCGGTCACGGAAGACTGCATTAGTACAATCCCATTTACAAGAAATGTCCACAATAGACAAATCTAGAGAGAGGAGATTAGTGGCTGCTTAGGAGAGGAGAAGAAGAAGTGTGACTACGAATGCATACAAGGCCTCTTTTTGGGATAATGAAATGTTCTAAAATTAGATTATGGTGATGACTGTGCTAACTCCATTAAGTATACTAAAAAATCACTGAACTAAAAAATCTCTGCCAAATGAATCAAGAAATAAATCTGTAGACCTAATCCTGAATGAAATTCTGGCACTCAAAGAACAAACTCAAAGAACAAACTTTACAACATGTAAATGCTACCTCAATAAAGCTGTTCAAGAAAAAAATAGTAAGTTTTCCTATTAGAATAAAAATGTAACAGTTGATTGTATAAAAGAGCCATTCTAAATAGTAAGACACTGAAAAATGTAGATAATTGCTAACCACTTACTTTTTGAGAGAATTTAAAATCTTCATGGAAATTCCACACTGGACCCAAGATTTAATTGGTTTGGGGCAACCTTTTCCCTTGACAGTAATGCCCTCCATCTCCAACCGAAATACATTGACCTCTAAGAAACAAAATCCAGATTAAAAGCTGTTAAATATTGTTCCATTAATGCCTTCTACTTTTCAGTCAGCCACAGTTAAGTTTAAAAAACTTTAAATCTTTTTTTTAGTGCTACTAAAGGTAATTCCACAGAAAAGCTACAGGACAAACTACTGAACTGCTCATGGAGACAGTTAATACAATTAGTTCTACAACTAACTGGGGACAAAAAGGAATACTCCAATTTCTATAACTTGGCTTTTATCATGTCTCATATCAGAACATCAATAAAAAACAATGATTGACAGGTAATACAAACAGTTTTTCTCCAAGCCAAGAGTTGTTCAGATTACCCTTATTCAACCATAATTATAGTTTCATGCTGGTTCCTATCCCTCAAACCCCAGAAGCAAAAAGGCTAACAATATTTAATGTGGTAACTTCACATGAAGAGTAATCTTAACCCTAAAAATTTCAACTACAAGAGCCAAACTAATTTTTGCTCATTTCTAAAAATACTTCCAAAACTACACTGACTCCTCACTGGTCTGAAATCTTTGCAAATGTTCATACTCTCTAGAATGACTTCTGGCAGTCTAGCTTCCTTTCCCATTTCTTCAAGTAAGCCGTGCAAATTCCTCCTCCTTATGCATCAACTCACAGACCTATCCAGTATTTCTTCTCCTGAGCAAAGCAATGCACATCCCCATTTCCAAAATAACAAATAAATCAAAGAAAGAATTTTACCCTCTTGAGACATTTTTGCTAATTCTGGAACTTCAACATAAAAGTTCTTTCTGAATGGTTCATATTCAATTTTTCCATGGTCCACTGGTTCTAGAAGCTTTCTCTGTTTTGTCTGATATCCTGTAAGAGCTGTTTGAAGATCAACTTCTTCCTCTTCTGAAGAATACTATTAAAAAAAAAAAAATTAGGGGCGCCCGGGTGGCTCAGTTGGTTAAGCGGCTGCCTTCGGCTCGGGTCATGATTCCAGGGTCCTGGGATCGAGCCCCGCATCAGGCTCTCAGCAGAGAGCCTGCATCTCTCTCTCCCCCTCTCCCTGCCACTCTGCTTACTTGTGCTCTCTCTCTAGCTGTCAAATAAACAAATAAAATATTTAAAAAAAAAAAAATTAAAAAGCTACAACCAGGGATGCCTGGGTGGCTCAGTTGGTTGGACGACTGCCTTCGGCTCAGGTCATGATCCTGGAGTCCTGGGATCGAGTCCCGCATCGGGCTCCCAGCTCCACGGGGATTCTGCTTCTCTCTCTGACCTTCTCCTTGCTCATGTTCTCTCTCACTGTCTCTCTCTCAAATAAATAAATAAAATCTTAAAAAAAAAAATTTAAAAAGCTACAACCATTACTACTTCCTCATTATGCGGGGCAATATTCCTAGCTTTTAAAATCCTCCTCTCGGGGGGGCGCCTGGGTGGCTCAGTAGGTTAAAGCCTCTGCCTTCGGCTCAGGTCATGATCTCAGGGTCCTGGGATCGAGTCCCGCATCGGGCTCTCTGCTCAACAGGGAGCCTGCTTCCTCCTCTCTCTCTGCTTGCCTCTCTGCCTACTTGTGATCTCTCTCTCTCTCTCTCTGTCAAATGAATAAATAAATAAATTTAAAATAAAATAAAATAAAATCCTCCTCTCGGGAAGCCTGGGTGGCTCAGTTGGTTAAGCAGCTGCCTTCAGCTCAGGTCATGATCCCAGGGTTGCAGGATCTAGCCCCACATCCAGCTTCCCGCACAGCAAGAAGTGTTTCTCCTTCTCCCTCTGTCCCTCCCTACCACTTGTGCTCTCTTTCAAATGAATAAAAAATCTTTAAAATTAATTAACTACTTAAAGTAAGATAAAATCCTTCTCTTTTAAAAATATAAGTAAATAGAGGGCACCTGGGTGGCTCAGTTGGTTAAGTGACTGCCTTCAACTCAGGTCATGATCCTGAAGTCCCGGGATTGAGTCCCACATCGGGCTCCCTGCTAGGCAGGGAGTCTGCTTCTCCCTCTGACCCTCCCCCCTCTCATGCGCTCTCTCTCTCATTCTCTCTCAAATAAATAAATAAATAAATAAATAAAATCTTTAAAATATATATATATAAGTAAATAGATAAATAAATCCTTCCAAATATTCCTTGGCTTTTACTTTCTTACATTCTTTATTCTGGGCCCTCACAGAACATCATAGCAACAACATAAAGCTAAAATAACAAAAATAATTCTAATATAGCTTTTTTTTTAAGATTTTATTTATTTATTTGACAGACAGAGATCACAAGTAGGCAGAGAGGCAGGCGGAGACAGAGAGAAGAAGAAGGAGGCTCCCCGCTGAGCAGACAGCCCAATGTGGGGCTCGATCCCAGAACCCTGGCACCATGACTGAGTTGAAGGCAGAGGCTAAACCCATTGAGCCACCCAGGCGCCCAATTCTAATATAGCTTTAAGGAAGTTTTGATATAATTCCCTCCACACAAATCTTTACAAGGCACGTTAGTAGGAAGAAATTCAATTAATTCTGTCACTTTATGTCTTCTCCCACCCTGTATGTCTGAAGTAAGTTCATGAGGGGCAGAGGGGAAGCAAAACATGGGCATACAGAAAAAGGTCAAAGATAGCAGAATGTTCTAGCCACTGGATATGCAGCAACAGTACTGTTGAGAATAACAAGAAAACCTCCTAACATTAGTTTCTATAACTGAAAAACACAACTCCACCAATGCTTTCTAATAAATCCTTCTAGAACAGTATCATGAACAAAGTCAAAATTAAGGAAATATTACCTCCATGGCATCCTGGTCATTCTCCATCAGCTCACCTTTCTTCTTATCAGAATCTACCACTGCTTTTTTGGTTGTCACGACAGTGACAACTTTTGTGACTGTTGGCCCAGACTTCTAAAATTAAAGGCAGATATATAAAGTATTTGCAAAAGTGAAAATCAAATTGCATGCAAATGAAACACAGTAATAACTGTCACAATTTATAATCCAAATTAACAGTTACCACTGAAAAGTTAATTGACAAAAAAGACAAGTCTGCTTTCTCTTGATGAATTTGTTTAAATTTTAAAATGTAGCATAACTGCATTACATTTTACTGTATATTTTATATAATATTGTGACTATTTTATATAGTATATAAAGTTAAATAACATCTAATATTATAATATAGTTCATTTAAAAAATACTACTAAATGGTACTTTTTACTCACTGGAAAAGCCAGACACATTTAGGGAACTTACAATAAATTAATAAACAAAGCAGATAAACGTCACATCTCTTAGGGAGCTTTTATTTTACAAGACGGGAAAAACAATAAAGATAATAAAAAAATAAACTATATATTCTGTGAAAAGGTAACAAACACCATTAAAAAAAAAATAAAAAACACTATGGTGAGTGCTGTGAAGTCTGTAAACCTGGCGATTCCTGGACCTGTATCCCTGGGGCCAATAATACACTATATGTTAATTTAAAAAAAAAAAAAGAAAGAAAGAAAGAAACATGTCCTCGAGCACAAAAGATGAAAGTGCAAAGGTCTGGAGAAGTGAAGAGTAGCAAAGGTATCAAAGATGGTGGCATAAAAGTGACTTTTCAAAGAATGTTTATAGCTAAAACTCCCGAGCATCTGTGGTACCAAGAAAAAGTACTAGCATTTCTGAGATGGGGGGGAAAAAACTTTCAAAAGTCAGGCAAGTCAGCAGTAGGTCACCATGATAATAATTCAAATTACCCAATTAAGAATACTGGATAAATATTCAAAAATAAGAGAAAATGGCTTACCTTTTCATTTCCCCCACCACCTTTCACACTTCTCATATTAAACTTCTTTACTTCCTCTTTTACTTCTTCCATGTAAGCATCTAATGGATCTAACTCCTCACCCTCCATTTCATTTCCTTCCTTTTCAGCCTCTGCAGGATCATCTTCATCATCTAAAATAGAAGAATCACTTTTCTGTACACAGGTTTCCAAAGGAAGTACTTAATAATCATATCACAGCACACCATTACCCATTCCCTCCCTGCCTAAATGCCCTTCCTTCCAATCAACCCAGGTACACTGCAGTGCAACTATGCACACTTATGTTTCCAGATCAAGCATGTATCAGTTTTCTTTTTTATGTTTTTATTTTTTAAGCATGTATCAGTTTTAAGTAAATATTAATATATAAGAGTAAATAATAATATATAACTGAAAAGAGGTAGGGTTAAAACTTCCTAATGATAGATGGTTTCTTTTCTTTCAATTACTTTTTATATTTTATTTTTTAAAAGCTCTTATTTCTTTGACAGAAAGAGCACAAGCAGGGGGAGCAGCAGGCAGAAGGAGAAACAGGATTTGAGCAGAGAACCCAATGCAGGGCTCCATTCCAGGACCTTGGGATCATGACCTAAGCCAAAGGCAGATGCTTAACCAACTGAGCCACCCAGGTGTCCCGGAAAAATTACTTTCAGAGGAAAAACAAGCATTTTAAAATCAAGACAACCTAACTTTATTTTTCCATATAACTAAGACATCATTTCCCCGTAAAGATATAATTCTTTCATCTATTTAAAGCATTCTGTGAGGGGCACTTGGGTGGCTCAGTAGGTTAAAGCCTCTGCCTTTGGCTCAGGTCATGATCCCAGTGTCCTGGGATCAAGCCCCACATTGGGCTCTCTGCTCAGCAGGGAGCCTACTTCCTCCTCTCTCTCTGCCTGCCTCTCTTCTGCCTGCTTGTGCTCTGTCTGTCAAATAAGTAAATAAAATATTTTTTAAAACTTTTTAAAAGTAAAGCATTTTATGAAACTTACACACACAAAAATCACTGAATTTTCACACACACACACACAAAAACGGAGCAGAAGTCCACTTTTCTATAAAATTTCATACTCATCTACTTCACTAAAACATCAAGGTCAAAAACAGATATGGAAGGAAAATATTTCCCTCCTAAGTTATGAAAAATCAGGAGGGACCTGAAAACATCCTCTTAATTTATCTTCATTACTAACTTATAATAATTAAAGAGCTATTTACTAACTATGCCCATAAGAACCCAACTCTCCAGTCTAAAGTAAAATCAGTAATCCTTATTGAACACTATACTATAATTCACATATTAACATAAATATTACAAGAGAGATTTAGTATCTCAATACGAATTCAGCAATTCCACTTCTAGGTATATATCCAAAAGAACCAGAAGAAGAAAGAGGTATTTCCCACATTATTCATAGCAGTATTATTCACAACAGTCAAAAGGTGAAAAAAACCCACATATTCAACAGACAAATAGATAAATACAATGTAGTATTATAAACAAAATGGACTCCTATTCAGCCATAAAAAAGGAATGAACTTCTGATACAAGCTACAACATGGAAGAACCTTGACGACATTATGCTGAGTGAAATAATCCCAGATGCAAAAGGACAAAAAGATTCTATGACTGAAATTATATAAGGTACCTAGAATAGGCAAATTGATAGTAGAATTGAGGGAAAGATGGGGAGTTTTTACTGGGTACAGGGGGCACCTGGCTAGTTCAGTCAGTGAAGCATGAGACTCTTGATCTCAGAGTTGTAGCTTCAAGTCTTACACTGGGTATCGCAGCTACTTAAAAGTTTTTAAAAATAAAAAAAAGAAAGGAAGAAAGAAAGAAAGGAAGGAAGGAAGAAAAAGAAAAGAATAGAATAGAATAAAAGAAAAAGAAATTTGGGGATGCCTGGGTGGCTGAGTCAGTTAAGTGGCTGCCTTTGGCTCAGATCATGCCCAGGGTTCTGGGATCGAGTCCCACACTGGGCTCCTTGCCGGCTGGGGAGCCTGTTTATCCTTCTGCCTGCAGCTTCCCCTCCTTGTGCACACATGCTCTCTGACAAGTAAATAAAGAAAATATTAAAAAAAAGAAAGAAAAAGAAACCCATATTGGATACAGACTTTGTTTGGAATGATGAAAAAGTTCTAGAAATGGACAGTAGTGATGGGTGATGAATACCATGAATTTATTTAATGCCACAGACCTATACACTTAATAATGGTTAAAATGAGGGCCCTGGATAGGTAAGTGGGTTAAGCATCTGACTCTTGGTTACAGGTCAGGTCATGATCTCAGGGTCCTGGGATCAAGCCTGCATCAGGCTCCTCACTCAGCAGAGAGCCTGCTTGAGGATTCTCTATCCCTCTGCCACTCCCCCTGATCATTCTCTCTCTCAAATGGATAGATCTTTAAAAAAATATATCAGGGTGCCTGGGTGGCTCTGTTGGTTAAGCAACTAACTCTGGATTTCAGTTCAGATCATGCTTTCGTGGTTGTGGGATCAAGCCCTGAGTCCAGCCTCATGCTGAATCTGCTTCAGATTTGCTCTCCCTCTCTTGGCTTCTCCCCCAATTCATGTGCACTCATGCTCTAGCTCTCTCAAATAAATAAATCTTTAAAAGATATATTAAAGGGGTGCCTTTAATATATGAGATTATATCTCATATATAAGATATGTGGGTGGCTCACTGGGTTAAGCCTCTGCCTTTGGCTTGGGTCATGATCTCAGGGTCCTGGGATCCGAGTCCCACATTGGGCTCTCTGCTCAGCACGGAGCCTGCTTCCCCCTCTCTCTCTGCTTGCCTCTCTGCCTACTTGTGATCTCTCTCTCTCTCTGTGTCAAATAAATAGATAAAATCTTAAAAAAAAAAAAAAAAAAGGATATATTAAAAAAATGGTTGGGGCACCTGGGTGGCTCAGTCAGTTAAGCGAGCCCCACATGGGGCTCCCTGCTCAGTGGGGACTCTGCTTCTCCCTCTCCCTCTGCAACTCACCCCTGCTCATGCTCTAATAAAATCTTAAAAAAAAAAAAGTTAAAATGCTGTATTTTCCACAGTAAAAAATGGCCTAAAAATTCCCAGCATGAAATATTACTCGTATTTCTAGAATATGTCACGTGAATTATTATATAGACTATCTAACAAATGAATATACCATCATCATCTTCTAAGCTCCATTTTTTCCCTTGTTTCATCTCTTCAATTTCTTTTTTCAGTTCTCCTATGTTTTCCATGGCCTTTTTACGTTGCTCTTCTCGCCATTTTTCTACTCTTTCTTTTCGCTTTCTCATTTCTTCTTCCAGCTTATTCTGATCAAAGTTCTTGGGGGGGGAATGAGAAATACAGAAGGAAAGAAAGATTAACAACTTTATTCCAGCAATATTCCATATAAACTCTCAAATTATATAAAGAGGAAAATGAAAAACAGCTGTATTTACAAACTCAATTTACACCAGATTGAGATCAGTCATCTTTTTTTTTTTTTTTTGAGTGTTTATAGCAGCTTTATTTATAATAGCTCCCAAACCGATACAATTGCAGGGACACATCTTTTAAATATATCTACGAATATACCAGCAAACAAAAAAATCACCTTCAACTAAGAAAGCAGACTTCAAACATGATTAATCTCATTTTAATTTTAGGCAAGATGTAAACATGAATCCACTTTTTTCCTAAAATGAGAAACTAGATGAATTAATAAGCATAATTCCCCAGTTACGAGTTATTCTCAAGTTTAAATCCTCTACACACCTCAAAGACTGCCTCCATGAAAAAGAAATTTTCTATTACAAATCAGTGAGTAAGCGGGGAACCTGGGTGGCTCAGTGGGTTAAAGCCTCTGCCTCCGGCTCAGGTCGTGATCCCAGGGTCCTGGGATCAAGCCCCAAATCAGGCTCTCTGCTCAGTGGGGAGCCTACTTCCCTTCCTCTCTCTCTGCCTGCCTCTCTGCCGACTTGTGATCTCTGTCTCTCAAATAAATAAATAAAATCTTAAAAAAAAAAAAATTAGTGAATACTTAAGTGAAAGCTATTTATCAACATGATTAAAAAGTTTTGGTCTTTTGGTCTTTAGGTCTAAGTTTCCTAGAAACAGCCATTCCAAAGACTTTATCAAGATGATTAATAATACTCTGAAAAGAGAGGCGCGTGGTTGGCTCAGTGGGTTAAAGCCTCTGCCTTCGGCTCAGGTCATGATCCCAGGGTCCTGGGACTGAGCCCCACATCGGGCTCTCTGCTTGGCTGGGAGCCTGCTTCCCCCAACCCCTGCCTGCCTCTGCCTACTTGTGATCTCTGTCCATCAGATAAATAAATAAAATCTTTAAATAAATAAATAAATAATACTCAGAAAAAGGAGAAAGCAAACCATTTTCATAGCCGTAAGCAGGAACTCAGTGATTAAACATTGTAAAAATAAAAAACTGACATATGCTGGGATGTCTGGGTGGGTCAGCCTGTTAAATGTCTGACTTTGGCTCAGGTCATGATCTTAGGATAGTGGGATTGAGCTCTGCTGTGGGCTTTCTGATCAGTGGGGAGTCTGCTTGCCCCTCTCCATCTGCCCCTCCCTCAGCTTGTACTCTGTCTCTCTCACGAATAAATAAAATCTTAAAAAAAAATCTACATATGCTATCATTATAGATATGGAAATACTACGTCAAAAAACAGTCAAAGAAAATACTACAAAAGGGGCACATGGGTGGCTCAGTCATTAAGCATCTGCCTTTGGCTCCGGTCATGATCCCAGGGTCCTGGAATTGAGCCCCACATCAGGCTCCCTCCTCAGCAGGAAGCCTGCTTCTCCCTCTCCCATTCTCCCTGCTTCTGTTCCTTCTCTCACTATGTATGTCTCTCTCTCTGTCAAATAAATAAAATATCTGCCAAATAAATAAATATCTGTCAAATAATCTGACAAATATCTGTCAAATAAATAAAATCTTAAAAAATAATAATAATAATTAAAACAAAAACAAAACTTAGGGCACCTGGCTGGCTAACTCAGAAGAACATGGGACTTTTAATCTTAGGGTCATGAGAGGAGTATAGATCCACCCTGGGTGAAGAGATTACTTAAATATATAAACTTTAAGGGAAAAAAAAAGGTTTACCACTCTTTTAGAGGGCATTTTGATCCTATTTGTCAAAATGTTAAATATATATACCCATTGACAAAGCCATTTCATTGATACCAATTTACCCTACATTCACAAAAGACATGTATAGAAGGATTCACATACCACTGTTCATAATGAAGACTGAAAATAACCTAAATATCCATCAAAGGTGATTTCCTTACTTTGTTTCAAAAGAACACCATGCAGGCACTAAAAACAATGAGCTATATCTATATATGCAGTTACAGAAGATCTCCAATATATAACAAAAGAAAACAACTAGGCACACTAAGTTGAATGTTGGATATACTGCTGTGTATTCTTCTTCAGACGTTATATACTGAAAAAATAGATTTAAAAATTTAAAATTTAAAGTTGAACAATTTAAAAATGAACAAAAGCAGGGCACCTGGCTGGCTCAGTCAGTGGAACCTGCAACTCATGATCTGGGGGCTGAGTTTGAAACCCACTCTACTATCAGGAGTAGAGATTACGTAATAAAAAATAAATAAATAAATAAAATAAGGAACAAAAGCAAGGTACAGAATAGCACACATAGCATAATCACCTTTTGTTAAGTAAAAACAGATCATGTATATAGATATGCAGTATTTTTGAGAAATGACTCCTCTAATAGGGACAGTTTTTACTTTATCTCTTTTTTGGTTTTTGTTTTTTTACATACTATCATTTAAAAATAAAAACAGGGATGCCTAGGTGGCTCAGCTGGTTAAGCATCTGCCTTTAGCTCAGGTCATAATCCCAATGTCATGGGATCAAGCCCAATCAGCCTCCCTGCTCAACAGAGTCTGCTTCTCCCTCTCCCTCTGCTGTTCCCCCTGCTTGTGCTCTCTTTGTGCTTGTGCTCTCTTTCTCAAAAAAAAAAAAGAAATAAAGTCCTTAAAAATAAATTAATAAAATAAAAATAAAATATATAGAGGACCTAGCTGGCTCAGTCAGTACAGCATGGGGCCCTGGATCTCAGGGTCGTGAGCTCAAGCCCCATGTTGGATATGGAGTCTACTTAAAAAGAAACAAATATAATTAAATATATAGCAATAAAAATCCCCAACAGTTTGTGATCACAGAAACAAATATGATAATATAATACAATTATTTAGTTAGTAAACATACACCAGCATCTTTTTCTTTTTCATCTTCCTTGTCATCTTTGTCTTTTTTCTTCTCTTTAGAACTTTCCCCACTCTCTGTTTTCTCTTTGGACCTAGACCTATGAAAAAAGAAAAGAAGAAACATCATTTATTTGTTCTTGGAAACATTCACATCTAAAATACATTTAAAGGGGGCGCCTGGGTGGCTCAGTCAGCTAAGTGTCTAACTCTGACTTTGGCTCAGGTTGTGATCTCAGAGTCATGGGATCGAGCCCCACCTCAGGCTCTGTGCTGAGCGTGGAGGCTGCTTAAGATTCTTTCTCTCGGAGCGCCTGGGTGGCTCAGTGGGTTAAGCCCCTGCCTTCAGCTCAGGTCATGATCCCAGCATCCTGGGATCGAGTCCTGCATCGGGCTCTCTGCTCAGCAGGGGGCCTGCATCCCTCTCTCTCTCTCTGTCTGCCTCTCTGCCTACTTGTGATCTCTCTCTCTCTGTGTCAAATAAATAAATAAAATCTTAAAAAAAAAAAAAAAAAGATTCTTTCTCTCTGTCCCTTCCCACGCACCCCACTCACAAGGGCTCGTTCTCTCTCTCTCTCAAAAATAAAATAAATAAATAAAATAAAGTAAAATAAAGACTTACATTTTACTTTTTGGTTAAGAAATTTCCAAAAGTCAACTTAACTTTTATACTAAACACCTTGGAAATATGACAAATATTAAATCCTTTAACATTAATTACAAATATTAAACAATTGGCAATCTAGCCAAGAAAAAGTAGACATATCATATAAAAATGAAAAAAATTTAAATAGGAGAGAAATCTACCAAAACATTAACATTCTCCAAGATAATGTTTAATTAACTCATTTAAAAATTAATAATGTTTAAGGGGCCTGGGTTGCTCAGTCAGTTAAGCATCTGCCTTTGGCTCAGGTTATGATCACAGCCGCCAGGGATTAAGTCCTACATCTGACTCCTTGATCAGCACAAAGTCTGCTTCTCCCTCTCGCTCTCCCTATACACTCTCCCTCTCTCTCTCAAATAAGTAAAATCGTAAAAAAATTTTTAAAAAATTAAAAAGTAAAAAATAACATTTAAAACCCCAACAGGCCTTGCATTTCACCCCTATGTTTGGTATCTTTTAAGTAAAAAAAATTTCTTGGGCCGCCTCGCTGGCTCAGTTGGTTAAGCATCTGCCTTCGGATCAGGTCATGATCTCAGCGTCCTGGGATCGAGGCCCGAATCGGGGTCCCTGCTCAGTGGAGAGTCTGCATCTACCTCTCCCCTGTACCCCTCCCCTTGGTCATGATCGTTTGCTCTCTCTTTCAAGTTGGGAAAATAAAAGCCTTAAAAAAAATACTTAATTTGAATGCAATCAATTCAGTCTTCTTTTTCCCATTTTAAAGAAACTGGTGCTTTTTAAACCTTCCAGATTTGATGAAGATATCCAAAGGTAAAGAATATTTTCTCTAGGGGCACCTGGGTGGCTCAGTGGGTTAAAGCCTCTGCCTTCAGCTCAGGTCATGATCTCAGGGTCCTGGGATCGAGTCCCACATCAGGCTCTCTGCTCAGCAGGGAGCCTGCTTCCTCTTCTCTCTCTCTGCCTGCCTCTCTGCCTACTTGTGATCTCTGTCTGTCAAATAAATAAAACCTTTAAAAAAATCGGGACGCCTGGGTGGCTCAGTTGGTTGGACAACTGCCTTCGGCTCAGGTCATGATCCCGGAGTCCCGGGATCGAGTCCCGCATTGGGCTCTCAGCTCCACGGGAGTCTGCTTCTCTCTGACCTCCTCGCTCATGCTCTCTCTCACTGTCTCTCTCTCAAATAAATAAATAAAATCTTTAAAAAAAAAAAATTATTAAAAAAATATTTTCTCTACTATAAACTTCTAAAAAGTTTACAATTATGCCATCGATTTGGTCTTTTATCTGTTTTTATGTACAGAATGATGTATGTCGTCCTATTTCATTATATGGTAGCAAATGACCCTAGTAGCACTTATTTTTTTTTTTTTTTTGATGCAGGCTCCACACTAAGCTTGAACTCACAATCCTGAGATCAAGACCTGAGCTGATCAAGATTCTGATGTTTGGGGTGCCTGGGTGGCTCAGAACCTTAAGCCTCTGCCTTTGGCTCAGGTCATGGTCTCGGGGTTCTGGGATCGAGCCCTGCATTGGGCTCTCTGCTCAGCAGATAGCCTGCTTCCCCTTTTCCCTCTGCCTACTTGTACTCTCTCTCTGTCAAATAAAAAAAAAGTGTCTGACTAAAAGTCTAACCGATAGCCACCCAGGCAACTCAAGTAACCCAAGTACTACTTACTGAAAGAACTTTCCCCCACTAATTACACTGTCACCACTGTCATTTGTTAAGTGACCATATACGTGGGATCTTCTTCTGGGCTCTTTACGTGGTTCCACTGATTTGTCTCTACATCAAAACCACACTTAATTTGGACAACTTTATGACAAGTTTCAATATCTGGTAAAGCAAGCCCTCCTATCTTGTTCTTTAAGACAGTTTATGCCCTTGCATTTCTAATTTTACAATCAGTTTGTGAAATACTTTTCTATATGCTAGGCATTTTTAACATGAATATGTTTTGAAGTTAATAAAATGCTTTTCTCCAAATCTACTTAGATAACCATGACTTTTCTCCTTGAATCTTATTAATATAAAGAATTAAACTGACTGATTTTACTCTCTTCTTTATTTTTTTTTTTTGAAGATTTTGTTTATTTATTTGCAAGAGAAAGAGCATGAAACAGGGGAGAGTCAGAGAGAGAAGACGACTCCCCATTGAGCAGGGAGCCCCATGCAGGACTCAATCCTGGGACTCCAGGATCACGACCTGAGCTGAAGACAGTCACTTAACCAACTGAGACACCCAAGCATCCTCTCTCTTTTTTTTTTTTAGAAGATTTTATTTATTCATTTGAGAGAGAGCACAAGCAGGGGGAGGAGCAGAGGGAGAAAGAAGCAGATCCTCTTGCTAAGCAGGGAGCCTGCCATGGGGCTCAAATCCCAGGACCCTAGGATCATGACTTGGGCTAAAGGTAGACACTCAATTGACTGAGTTACCCAGGTGCCCCTACACAGACTGATTTTCTTATGTTAAACCAACCTTCCATTCCTGGAATAAATCCACATAGTTCATAATTATTTTCTTTACATGTTTTTTGATTCAGTATAATAGTCTTTATGTTTAGATTAAATAAAGCCTATAGTTATCTTTTCTCATACTGTCCTTTTCAGGTTTTAATATTTATGTTCTTCTCAATACATAACATGAATTAAGAAATGTTTTTTCAGGGCGCCTGAGTGGCTCAGTGGGTTAAAGCCTCTGCCTTCAGCTCAGGTCATGACCTCAGGGTCCTGGGTTGGAGCCCCGCATCGGGCTCTCTGCTCAAGCAGGGAGCCTGCTCCCTCCACTCTCTCTCTCTCTGCCTGCCTCTCTGCCTGCTTGTGATCTCTGTCAAATAAATAAATAAAAATCTTAAAAAAAAAAAAAAGAAATGTTTTTTCATTAAATCTCTATTCATCAAAAGTATCGTAACAGAGTAAAAAGACAAACCATAGTGTAAAAGAATATATGTGCCATTTATATAAACGACAATCAACAACCAGCAAGCTATTTAAAAAAACAACAAAACCTCCTACAAGTCAATTTTTAAAGAAACAACTCAACAGAAAAATAAGCAAAAGATTTTAACATATTTCAGAAAAGAAGAAATCCAAATGACCAAAGAACATATGAAGTTCAACCTCACTGGTCATGACAAATACAAATGAAAGCCACAACAATACTAGTATGTCTAACCAATTAACAAAACTTAATAGGACTGACTACCAAATACTGGGAAGAGTATGGAGCAACACAACGATACTGCTCATCGGAATACAATCAGCATAATTCCTCTGAAAAGCATTTGGAATTATTCAATAAAAATGAAGCTACACTGGGGTGGCTGGGTTGCTCAGTTAGTTGACTGAGCCGACTCTTGACTTCAGCTCAGGTCAAGATCTCAGGTTTGTGGGCGCCTGGGTGGCTCAGTGGGTTAAGCTGCTGCCTTCAGCTCAGGTCATGATCTCAGGGTCCTGGGATCGAGGCCCACATCGGGCTCTCTGCTCAGCAGGGAGCCTGCTTCCTCCTCTCTCTCTGCCTGCCTCTCTGCCTGCTTGTGATCTCGCTCTGTCAAATTAATAAATAAAATCTTTAAAAAAAAAAAGATCTCAGGTTTGTGATCACACCATGCTGGGCTCCACACTCACCAGGGCATCTAATGCAGATTCTCTCTCTCTGCCCACCCACTACTCGCATGCCTTGCACTCACTCTCTCCCTCAAATAAACAAATCTTTTAAAAAAACAATAAAGCTATGTTTATTCTATAACCATATAATTTCACTCCTAGATACACACCCTGGTGAAACTCAAGCACATGTATACTAAGACACATACATAAAAATGCTCAAAATATGGGGCGCCTGGGTGGCTCAGTGGGTTAAAGCCGCTGCCTTCAGCTCGGGTCGTGATCCCAGGGTCCTGGGATCGAGCCCCACATTGGGCTCTCTGCTCAGCAGGGAGCCTGCTTCTTCCTCTCTCTCTGCCTGCCTCTCTGCCTACTTGTGATCTCTGCCTGTCAAATAAATAAATAAAATCTTAAAAAAAAAAAAAATGCTCAAAATACCCTAAAAGTCAAAAGAACCCAAATACTCACCTCAGTAGAACAGATAAATAGTGGTATACTTCTACCACCAAATAGTATTCAGGAGTGAAAATGAACTACTGTTATAAGCAATATGGATGACTCTCAAACAATTATCAACAAAGATACAAAAGAATATGGAACTCATTCAAGTAAAGTTAGAAAACATAAATCTTAACTATTATTTTTCCAGATGTGAACACAAGTGTAAAACTCTAAAGAAAGACAAAGAAATTACAAGTACAAACGTCAGGAGTGGTTTTATCTAGGGCAGTAGAGAGCTGGAATTATAGGACATGGAGGGCTTCTAGAGATACTGATATGTTTTATTTCTTTTCTTTTTCTTTTTTTTTAGGTTTTATTTATTTATTTGTCAGAGAGAGAGCACAAACAGGAGCAACAGCAGGCAGAGCAGGCAAAGGGAGAAGCAGGCTCCCACTGAGTAAGGAGCCTGATGCTGAACTTGATCCCAGGACCCTGGAATCATGACCTGAGCCAAATGCAGACATTTAACTAACTGAGCCACCCAGGCGTCCTAATATGTTCTATTTCTTATCCTTGGTGGTGGTTACATGGATATTGCTTTATAATTATTTAATAAACTGCATGTTTACATTTCATTCACTTTTCCAAATTTATATTTTACTTTTAACTCAAAATAATCCCAATGGGCATTACTACACCAACCTTGGTAAAATAAAAGTAAAATTTATAAAATAAAATTAATGACATGAGGAAAACACTCATGAATAATATGAGTAATATACAGAAAATACAAATTCATATATCAACTATGTCACCACTTCAGAAACAGCCAAAGAACAAATCATTGGAAAGAGAAATATGAAGAGTAAACATGTTATGTCTAATAGATATACCTTGAAATTGAAGGGTACTGGCATCCTAAGGAAACATGTACATTTAACACAAGCAAAGTTCATACCTATCCTGAAGAGCAATTCAGCAATTCACATCATGAGTTAAAAAGTTATCTGCCAACCAGTGTCAGAAATGCTAAGAACATCATTTCAAAGGAAAAAAAGAGTTCCCAAAAAGATGTTTATACAATATATTCCTGACCATTAACAATAGGTATCAAATAAGAGAACAGTGTATTATGAATGTTAAAACTAACCGAATCTACTATTTCCAACTGAATTACAAGCCTCATAAACTATTAAAATTTTTAAAAAAATTTTAAGATAAAAATAAATAAAATAGGGATGCCTAGGTGGCTCAGTCCGTTAGGCTGCTGCCTTCAGCTCAGGTCATGATCCCAGGGTCCTGGGATCAAGTCCCGCATCGGGCTCCTTGCTTGGCAGTGAGCCTGCCTCTCTCTCCACCTCTGCCTGCCACTCTACCTGCTCATGCACTCTCTCGCATGCTCTCTCTCTCTCTGACAAATAAATAAACAAATAAAATCCTTAAATAAATTAATTTAATTTAATTTAATTCAACCAGTAGTTGATGGTAGAGCTAGTCAGTAATTATTTATAAAGATTTCTTTTAAAAAAGGAAGGAAAAGGGAAGAGTCAGTTCCCAAACTGCATGATACAGTCCAATGATAACATTACCTATTCTCAGCTTTCTTGCTTTTATTGCCAGGACTGGAGGATCTGGATCGCCGGCCTCGGCTTCTACTCCTTGAACGTCTCCTGTCTCGACTTCGAGATCTTCTTCGGTCTCGACTTCTGTCTCTCTCTCTACTTCTGGAACGCCTGAAAGGAAGACACTTTTCATTCATTCTATGACCAAGTAGTATTACTTTCAGATAACGGTTCTGTACTGTGTTGAAAGAAGGTTAACTATTACTAATATTAAAGGCTGAGATTTCAAACAATCATCAAAGCAGATAAAAAAGGAACAAGTAAAGTCAATTCTTAGAAGTGGTTAAAAAAAAGTGAGGATACTAATTCCAAAATGATATTTGTTGGAAAAAACCCCAGCAAATCTGTGATAATAAATGTCCTTCTAAAATCTACGGTCTAGGGGCGCCTGGGTGGCTCAGTGGGTTAAGCTGCTGCCTTCAGCTCAGGTCATGATCTCAGAGTCCTGGGATCAAGTCCCGCATTGGGCTCTCTGCTCAGCAGGGAGCCTGCTTCCTCCTCTCTCTCTGCCTGCCTCTCTGCCTACTTGTGATCCCTGTCAAATAAATAAACAAAATCTTTAAAAAAAAATAAAAATAAAAAATAAAATAAAATCTACGGTCTATAGTAGAAAAATCTAAATTTCAAAGCCAAAACTTAAGTATAAGGATGGGTACAATGGGGCTAGAAGAACACAGATAATGAAGACTAGGAGATAATTTCCATTCTAGAGCTGACGGTGACATGACATAGGGCAGATCAACTCTCTGCATCACAGTTTCCCCATCTATATAATATGGAGGCTCCACTTAGATAATCTCAAAATCCTTCTTGCTCTAAAACCTTGTGATTCTACTTTCACTCCTAAAAGCCAAAGACCAAATCTTAAAAAATCAATTTCACTTAATACATACTTGAATGGGGGCGCCTGGGTGGCTCAGTGGGTTAAGCCTCTGCCTACAGCTTGGGTCATGATCTCGGGGTCCTGAAATCAAGCCCCACTGATCCAGCTCAGTGGGAAGCCTGCTCCCCCCATCTCTCTCTGCCTGCCTCTCTGCCTACTTGTGATCTCTGTCAAATAAATAAATAAAATCTTAAAAAAAAAAAAATACATGCTTGAATGAATTATATGAAACTGTTCCTGGGACCACATAATATGAAACTAAGTCAACACTATCCACTTTTTCATAGATGAGTATTCTCCTTGAGCACCAAGTAATACTTCCGCAATTTCTTCTTCCAATGTTTGCGAAAGGGTTTTTTCTGTGATCAGTTCACAGCACCTGTACAGCCTTGTCTTCTTTCCTATTATAATAAGAAACTTATCAAATAACTTTTTGGTGTGGGGAAGATTATTTTTATTTACAATGTTTTCCACCTCTACAAAGGTTACATACAGCTGCTTGTCTGGTGCCAAGGAATGTGTAAGCAAGTAAAAGTAAAATAAAAATTAGGAGATCCTTTTATTCAAAATAGTTTTTTTTAAAAGAGTGTCAAAAAGGGACACTTGACTAGCTCAGTTGGTAGAGTATGCAACTCTTTTTTTTTTTTTTAAGGTTTTATTTATTTATTTGACAGAGAGAAATCACAAGTAGGCAGAGAGGCAGGCAGAGAGAGAGAGGGAAGCAGGCTCCCTGCTGAGCAGAGAGCCCAATGCAGGACTCGATCCCAGGACTCCTGAGATCATGACCTGAGCTGAAGGCAGCAGCTTAATCCACTGAGCCACCCAGGCGCCCCGAGTATGCAACTCTTGATCTTAAAGTTGTAAGTTCAAGCCCCAAGTTGCATGCGAGATTAATTAAAAATAAAATGTTTTAAGTAAATAAATAAATAAATAGAATCCTCTTTAGAAATTAAAAAAAGGGGAGTTGAGAGGGTCCCTGATTGGCTCAGTCAGTAGGGCACACAATTCTTGATCTCAGGGTTTTAAGTTTGAGCCCCACACTGTAGAGAGATTACTTAAAAATAAAAAGCTTTAGGGGCGCCTGGGTGGCTCAGTGGGTTAAAGTCTCTGCCTTCGGCTCAGGTCATGACCCCAGGGTCCTGGGATCGAGCCGGCATTGGGCTCTCTGCTCAGCAGGGAGCCTGCTTCCTCCTTTCTCTCTGCCTGCCTCTCTGCCTACTTGTGATCTGTCAAATAAATAAATAAAATCTTTAAAAAAAAAAAAAGCTTTAAAAAAATACCTTTTTTTTTTTTAAAGTGTCAAACACCAAGCAGGGCTTGCAGATGGCTCTGCCCTTTTCCTTCTCCTGCTGGCTTTAGTGGCTGGTCTGAACATAGTTGTCAGCTCTCTTGGGACAGAATTAGAACAGAACAATCTTTTTTTTTTTTAAGATTTTATTTATTTATTTATTTGTCAGAGAGAGAGAGAGAGAGAGAGCGCGCGAGAGAGAGAACGTGAGCAAGAGCAAGCACAGGCAGGCAGAATGGAAGGCAGAGTCAGAGGGAGAAGCAGGCTCCCTGCGGAGCAAGGAGCCCGATATGGGACTCGATCCCAGGACACTGGGATCATGACCTGAGGCGAAGGCAGCTGCTTAACCAACCGAGCCACCCAGGCGTCCCAGAACAGAACAATCTTAATGACATATTACCTTTGAGACTCTTTGCTCCAGGCAAAGCACCTCTGGACCTGATCAAATGAGCTGGGGTCAAAGCAGAGTGCCCACCAAAGACCATTAAATTTCAGTCCAAGTCATACTTTTGAACAAGCCCAATTTAGCTGAGAAGACCCAATTTATCATGAGTCTTTAGGAGACTGTCTTACCTCAGGCGCTTCCGGTCTCTTGACCGAGATCTTCTTTTATCTCTGCTACGAGACCTCTCTCTCCTTCTATCTCTATCTCTGCTTCTAGACCGTCTATCATCTCCACGTTTACTTCTTTTGTCTGAGGGTGAGCGACTTCTAGAACGACTTCCAGAGCGCCCCCTTGATGCTGATCGCTTCCGATAGTGGCTAGAAGATGAAGTTCAAGATTAAGTTTAGCAAACACAGGTAACTTCTATTATATTTTAATTAATCACATTTTCCTAAAAGATCTCAGCAAATTAAACACTGAAAGGCCTTTTTGTTCATCAGCTCTTAAAATTAGGGGGAAGTAATGACTCCTGCAGCTACAGTCCACATAGACAGGGAAAAACTATCTTGAAATGGAAGCAAGGACAGTAAAAAGAACGGACCAAACTTGCCTCAAGCAACTTGCATTCTGGTAAAGGAAGAAATGACTGACAAGTAAAGAAATAAATACACAATGCATCACGTGGTACTACAGAGAGAAACTGATCAGAGTAAATGAAAGAGGAAGGGTGGCAGGTAGGAGGTTTGCTATTTTAAACTAGGTGATGAGAAAAACTTACTAATAAACAAACACTTCAGAGGTCTGAAGAAAATCAAAGGAACCATGTAGATACAAGGGGGAGAAACTTTACAGGCAACAGGCACCACAAGTGCAAAGTCGTTGAGGAAGAAGCTTGACTGGTGTATCTAAGGAACAGCTAGGAAGGCAGATGCGGCTAGGTCTAAATGACCAAGTACCATGAGATGAGATCAGCAATACAGTAGGGCAGGAAAACATGGAGAGCTCTGTAGAGCCTTACAGGCCATTCTAAGGACTTTTTCTTTCACTCTGAGTAAGTTGAGAAGTTACTAGAGGATTCTAAGTAGAGCAGCAGTGTTACCCCACTAATATTTTTATTTATTTTTTACTTACTTTTTCCCTCACTAATATTTTTAAAGCATTAGTCTGGCTGCTGAGGGGAAAACAAACTGAAGAAAGGCAAATGCAGAAGCAGGGAAAAGAGGTAGAATGTAATAGCAATCATCCAAGTAAGAGAATGGTGGATGGGATGAGAATATCAAGTTTAGAGTTTCTAGGAAGTATCAAAATCTAGGTATTTTGAAACTAGAAAGGACTGATTTAAGGATTAACTCGATGCCAAGTGTGACAGCAAGGCAGAAGCCATGGGTGTCTCTGAGATACACGGCTGGACCTAGTAGAAAGATGAAGTTGCCATTTACTAAGATGGGAAGCCTGAGGAAGAATCATATGTGGGGTGGGGGGAATCAGGATATTAGGCATTCACATGGAGATGTATGTAGGTAGTTGAAATATCAGTCTAGAATTCATGAAGGGCTCCACAGCCATCAGTGTACAAAGGCTACTTAAAGCAACAAACGTGGATAAGATGGCTAGGGAATGAGTGCCCCTCATTATCCAAGCACCTGAAACTCAATGTGTAGAAACCCAAACTCAATACCTTTGCCTCTCCAAACCATTTATTACCACACCTTCCAGTCAGTAGTCTCAAAATATGTTATCTTTAATACTTCTCTCTTTCTACACAACCAGTAAAACACCAAGTATTACCAATTCCATCTCTGTAATTCTCTTCATATTATATCAGCACCTCAGAGTTCCCACTGTCACTACTCCACATCAGAGCTATCTAGTTAGGGCATTTTAGAAGACTCCTGGTCTTCTTGTTTCTATTCTGTTCCCTGAAATCTGTTTCACTTGTTGCTTCAGTGGTAATCTTTGTAAAGCAGAGTTCTGACCATATTATATAAACATACCCAAACATTTCTTGGGCAAAATCTTCAAAGGCTCTCAAATTCTTAGCTTCAAGATTTTATTTATCTATTTTATTTATTTATTTATTTATTTGTTTGTTTGTTTATTTGAGAGATAGAGAAAGTACCAACAGGGGGAACAGCAGAGGGAGATGGAGAAGCAGGCTCCCCACTGAACAGAGAACCTGATGCAGGGCTCAGTCCCAGGACACTAGGATCATGACCTGAGCCGAAGACAGATGCTTAACAGCTTGAGCCACTGAAGGGCCCCTCAAATTCTTTAAATCTACAATCCACCGACATTCTGGACGCAACTCCCTTTTAGAACCTACCTCCTACCACTTATCGTCAACCCTTCATGACACCTAGATATGTAGGCAAACTGAGCTCTTTATTTATTTCTCGAACACCTTGCTCCATCCTATTTCTGAGCCTTCCATAAGTTCCTGAACCAACCTAGAGCACAAGCCATGCAGGCAGGGGAAAAGGCTAAAGAGCTGGAAGAAGCTTCCTTGTGAAGGGTCCTGAAGGATGTGCTAAACAGTCTGACTTTATCTTTGGATGAAAGAGAGGAATGACATAATCTTTATTTCAGAAGTGTCACTGTGGCTGCAGTGTGAGGAACCTATTAGGAGTACAAAGATCACAGGAAGATAATCAATTTGAGGCAAGTGTAGCAGTCTGAACACTAAATGATTAGGGCCTGGATTAAGTCAGAGAGCAGAAATGGAGACGGGGTGTAGAATCTTACTGGGTTTAGACAGTACAAGAGAAAAATTAATCAAATAAACTCTCTTTTCCAGGTTTCTGCTTTGGGTAGCCAGATGAATAGCAATTTAAAAGACCTGCACAAGAATTCTCTGTAAATATACAACCATTCTTTATCTTTATCCATGTGATGGTACTCAGTTTATGGATTTGCTAAATTTCATCTAGTTCTACCCTTAAGCTTTGTCCATTTCCCTAAACATTAACTGTATCTCAATAAACTACTATTACTTATTATTTATAACCCAGATAAAAAGATCTTTCATTCACTGCTAAATACAAAGCAAATATTCATCTTTAAGATAATAACCTCAAGGTCCCAAACCCCGTTTAACAATCTAAAGTTTTGAAGAGGTATCAGAATTCTAATAAGACCTCCCAATCCAGGTGTTAAAAGTACAGAAAATACATAACAAAGAAATATGATATCTACCGGAGAAATAAATCTCCATGCAACAAGTATTTATTGCAGCCCACTAAAAGCCTAGTCACGTTCAATGTTGTATATGATGTAAAAATATTTATCCTCCAGCTCTTTTAAACTGATTTGGGAAAATACAAGACACGCATAAGGTACTAAAAATAGACAGCAACAAGCGGCAGGGAAAGGGGGCAAACGCGAACGGGTAAGAAATTCAACGGGGATCACTACTGACGGAGGGATCACGGAGGGCTTCGTGGAAATGGCGGGATGTGGTGCCCAATCACTGACCTCCTGGAGCGGTGGTCCCGCTCCAAGGGCTGCAACGGGCGATGGCAGTGTAGGGAACCCTACGAGCGTCACCGGCCCACGTACAGTCACTCCCTCGGCCAAGGTCTCCCTGCCCCCCGGGTGGCCGCGGGGAGCGCTGGCCGCACGTGGGGACGCACCGGTTCAGGCCTGGTCCCGCTGCCACCTCAACTCCCGCCTCTTTCCCCCAGTCCCAGGAAGCCGCCCGCCCGCTCGCCCTCTAGGCGCGCCGCCTCACCGTGACTCCCGGCCCATGCTGCCGGCCGCGGGAAAAGCAGCGCCCTTCGGGACAACGCGCAGAACAGCACAAAGGAGGAGGTCACGTCGCCCTCAGCTAGCCAGGCGAAGAGCAGCACTACGAAGGAGCAGCTGCAGCTACATCGGCGGCGGCCATCGAAGAGCGGCCAACGAAAACAGGACGTGCTGGCGCCCGCGGCAAAGAGAAGGAGAAAGCGGGCGGAAGCTGCTCTCTCCACAGCGCTCCCTCTCGGCTGGAGGCCGCACAGCGCCTGCCGCGCCGAAAGACGCGACCTGGGCGGGGTTTTCCCTGCGGTGCATGAAATTCTGCGTTTTAGTGCAGTGGAGAAAGGCGCCTCGGCTTTGCGGGCCCTAAGAAGTTCTTTCTTCGGCGCCTGGGGGGCTCGGTTGGTTAAGCGTCTGCCTTCAGCTCAGGTCATGATGCCAGGGTCCTGGAATCAAGCCCTGCAGGGAGCTTGCTTCTCCCTCTCCCCAACCTCCTGCATATGTGTTCCCTCTTTTGCTGTGTCTCTGTCAAATAAATAAAATACTTTTTAAAAATTATAAAAAAAAAAAAAAAAAAAGAAGAAGAAGAAGGTCTTTCCTGCAAGGGACATTGAGGCACCATATGCATTCCCACCCCTTAACCTGAGCTCAGTGATGCTACCAACATCATTCACTCTCATTCCTTTATATGTATATGTGTGGGGCATGTCTTACATTCCAGGAGCTTACAAGTTAGTGGGGTATATAGACATAAGTAAAAACACAAGCAAGTGTAATACAAAAGAGATTACAGCATAGGAGAGGAGTTCAGAAAGGTTCCCTGAGCATGTGACCTTTGAGGTGAGATGTGAAGACTGAGTAGGAGTTAAGAGGGTGGAGAAAAGGAAAAGCTAAAAATATATTCCTAAGATTATAGTGTTTCTCAACATGGCATAAGCTTGGACACTGTAAAAAAAAAAAAAAAAAAAAACCATGATAGGAGGGTGCCTGGGTGGCTCAGTCGGTTAAGTGTCTGCCTTTGGCTCAGATCATGATCCGAGGATCCTAGGATTGAATCCAACCCAGGTCCGGCTCTCCCCTCAGTTGGGAGTCAATTTCTCCCTCTGACCCTCCTCCCTCTTTCTCTCTCTCTCTCTCAAATAAAGGTTTTATGTGTTTAAAAAAAAAAAAATTTTATGTGTTTATCTGTGGGAGAGTGAGAAAGGAGAGGGAGGAGGGTCAGAGGAGCAGCAGACACCCAGTTGAACAGGGAACCCCATGTGGGACTGGATGCCAGGACTCCAGGATCATGACCCCAGTGAAGGCAGTCACTTAACCAACTAGCCACCCAGGACCCAAAAAATAAAGTCTTAAAAAAAATTAAAAATACATGATGGGGTGCCTGGGTGGCTCAGATGGTTAAGCATCTGCCTCAGGCTCAGGTCAAGATCCCAGGGTCCTGGAATCCAGTCCCTGCTCAGCTGGGAGCCTGCTTCTCCCTCTCCCACCCCCCTTGCTTGTGCCTTCTCTGCCAAATAAATAAAATCTCTCTCTCTCTCTCTTTCTCTCACTATACATACATACACACACACACACACACACACATACATGATGGGATATCTGGCTGGCTCAGTCTATAGAACATGCAGTTCTTGATCTTGGGGTTGTGAGTTCAAGTCCCAGGTCAGGTGTAGAGATTACGTAAAAATGAAATCTTAAAAAATATACATAAATGGATCTATGTGTTCTATACTGATATTCTGATTTACTTGGTCTGGAGTGCTTCCTGTGCACTGGGAATTTTTAAGCTTCTTGGGCAATTTTGAAATTATACTTAAGGTGAGAATGATTCACCTAGGAGAACACACTGAATTGTTAAGTATTGTTTTGACACAAAGCTATAATGAAGACAGAAGCTCTCATAGTTAACATTTGTCTGTACTATTTTACATTCTTCTACCTAAGAAAGAAAAGTTCCAGATTGTGATTGTGGTGGTTGATGCATTTATGTATACATTCTGGATGTACACATTTATCAAAACTCAATGAACTGTAAACTTTAGATTGGCACATTTTACTGCATATAAATTTGACCTCAAAACACTTGATTAAAAAAAGAAGAAACCGGGGCGCCTGGGTGGCTCAGTGGGTTACAGCCTCTGCCTTCAGCTCGGGTCATGATCCCAGAGTCCTGGGATCGAGCCCCACATCGGGCTCTCTGCTCCGGGGAGAGTCTGTTTCCTCCTCTCTCTCTCTCTGCCTGCCTCTCTGCCTACTTGTGATCTCTCTCTGTCAAATAAATAAATAAAATCTTTAAAAAAAGAAGAAGAAGAAGAAGAAGAAACCTAGTTATGACTCCATGACAAACTTTTGCTCTTCCTCTGTGCCTTCCTGTCCATTGGTGACAACAGTACAGTCTGTCCCCAGGGTAAAAGAGGCCTGGGCTGATACCTGACAGAATGGACAGGAAGTATCAGTCATTCTACATCACTTCTATGTGGACTAAAGGTAACAAGTATTGGTTTCAATCTAAGAGAAATAGGAAACCACTAGTGACTTAAACATGGAGACACTGAGAAGTGGTCAGATTCTGGATATATTCCACAGGTAGCTCTCCAAACACTAAGTTAGATGTGAACTGTCGTCATTATGCCTCCCAACAGGCTTTAAACAGAGCTGCTGTGGGGGTGTGGTGATCTTGTGGAGAAGAGCATGGAAGCAGGAAATTTGATAGGGGATGTAGAGAAAATCAGTAGATCTGGTGTAGTGATGTGATGTTTGAGCTGCCTACTAGATATCCAGGAGATAATGGCCATATAGGAGACACATGAATCTGGGGTTCAAGGGAGAAATAGAACTTGTCTGAGGGGGCTTGGGTCATGATCCCAGGATGCTGGGATTGAGTCAGGTTCCCTCTTTGTGGGGAGCCTACTTTTCCCTCTCTTCCTCATTCATGCTCTCTCTCACTCTGTCAAATAAAAAAATAAAATCTTTAAAAAAAAAAAAAAAGAACTTGTCTGAGAGGGGTCAAAAACATTTTATGGAATGTTTAAGAACGCAGTATTTGAAGTCATGAAATTGGATGAGGCCAAGCAAAACTTAATGTTACAGCAGGAACAGATTTTTTTAAATCCCGTACTTGAATTTCTTTTCTTTTCTTTTTTTTTTTTTTAAATATTTAATTTATTTATTTGACAGAGAGAAATCACAAGTAGATGGAGAGGCAGGCAGAGAGAGAGGAGGAAGCAGGCTCCCTGCTGAGCAGAGAGCCCGATGCGGGACTCGATCCCAGGACTCTGAGATCATGACCTGAGCCGAAGGCAGCGGCTTAACCCACTGAGCCACCCAGGCGCCCCCGTACTTGAATTTCTTGATTTCAATTGAGAAAATGGAGACTCTGGAAACAAATACAAACTTAATCCTAGGTCACTAATCTTTTCGGAATCTAAACCGGAACCAGAACCCATGCATCTGATAGCCAGGCCAGAGCTGTTTTCAAGATGTTCATTTCTAACTCCCACTTAAAAAAAAAAAAAAAAAGATTTGCGAGAGAGAGACAGTGAGAGAGCAGAGGGAGGAGCAAAAGGAGGAGGGAGACTCTCAAGCAGACTCCCCCACTGAGCATGGAACCCTACCTGGAGCTGGATCTCATAACCTTGAGATCATGACCAGAGTAGAAAACAAAGAGTCAGATACTTAACCAACTGAGCCACCCAGGTGCCCCCTAGAACTACTTCCCTTTAAGAGAACACATTCATGTGACAATCCTGAAAGGCTTTTTATCTTCACAACAAGTTTATGTAAAATTTGGAGCAATTCTATGTCCCAGAAAAACTGTTTTTAACGATTAGGGCAGATAAAAGAAGTAATTATAGTCCAGTATGTCTCCGACACATCACTTTTAACAAAATGCCCTGACTTCCAAAGCAGATTTTGATTCTAATTAACCCAGTTCCCTCTCATAACCCTCTTGCTGTTTTTAGTACCAATGGTGATACATGCACATCCATTTATACAACTAATCAGCCTAAAAAGCTACTAGTCAAAGATGTCACTTTTCAGTCTAGTTTTAACCCATGAATATTTCAAGTCCTTGAAATTTCTAAGTAAAAGTTTATTCCCCAAACTGAGAAACTCCCATTTCTGTGCATTATTATTAAACATACTTTAATTATTAGAAAGATGCCAATTGGCTAAATTTTAAAAAAAGGCGGCACCAAGAGACACAGATATATTATAGCTATCTCTTCTGACAAGATTCGATACAACTATTAAGGCTTCCCATGTGTCAACTGGCTAAATGAGGCCTTTTTGTTCTTTTTAAAGAAACAAAAGGAGGGGCACCTGGGTGACTCAGTGGGTTAAGCCTCTGCCTTCAGCTCAGGTCATGATCTCAGGGTTCTGGGATTGAGTCCCGCATCCGGCTGCCAGCACAGCGCGGAGCCTGCTCCTCCCCCGCCCCCGTACCCTCCCCCCTCCCGCCCCGCCCGCCTCTCTGTCTGCTTGTGATCTCTTTCGGTTGAATAAATAAAGAAAAATCTTGGAAAAAAAAAGAACAAAAAAAAGAAAGAAATGAAAAGAAAAAAGAGAAGAAACAAAAGAAATAAATATGTGCAACAGAAGACCACTAGTGTCCTCCCAGGAATTGAGAAGGGAAATGACATTCAAGGGTGCTTTCTAATCCTCTAGATACTAGATTCATTAGGGAGTCAGGACAATCCCTAAATGTGTATTTATCATCTTACCTAAGTCAGAGGAATACACTTAATTGTACTTATTCTCTATTATTGCGGTTCAAAGTAAAATAACAAAAATAAAGACTTTGGGGGCACCTGGGTGGCTCAGTGGCTTAAGTGTCTGCCTTCAGCTCAAGTCATCATCCCAGGGTCCTGGGATGGAGGCCCCTATCGCGCTCCCTGCTCAGCATGAAGTCTGCATCTCATTCTCCCTCTGCTGCTCCCCCTGCTTGTGCTCTGCCAAATACATAAAATATAAAAATAAATAAATAAATAAAGACTTTGGGAGTAACTAAAAGAAGGTATATATATTTATAATTTCACAAGGATTAATCAAATAGTTTATACAAAAATCTTTAAGGAAATTTAATATTAAGCAATATGATGTTTAATGTTTTATAACCTTCCAAATATGATAGTGTTACCAAGTTGTTTAAAAGGGTATTTATGATACTAGGTTGCATACCCCAGTGAATTTTCAAATCCCAATTCTATATGTACTAATCATGCTGTTCTCGTTTGCTTAAATACCTTACTTCTAGGGGCACCTGGCTGGCTCAGAAGGAGGAACACGCAACTCTTGATCTTGGGGTCATGAGTTCCAGTCCCACGGTGGGTGGGGGGGGTGTTCACGATTACTTTTAAAAAAAACCTTTAAAAAGTAAAATGGGGCACCTGGGTAGCTTAGCCATTGCGTCTGCCTTCGGCTCAGGTCAGGATCCCAGGGTCAGCAGGAAGCCTGTTTCTCCCTCTCCTACTCCCCGTTTGTGTTCCCTCTCTAGTTGTGTCTCTGTCACATAAATAAATAAAATCTTAAAAATTTTTTTTAAAAGTAAATAATAAAAATAAATTAAAAACCTTACTACTAGAAATTGAAAACTCAAAAGTGAAAATTCCCAACGAGTTTGGTAATAAAAAAATTTTTATAGGGGCACCTGGGTGGCTCAGTCAGTTAAGTGTCTGCCTTCAGCTCAGGTTATGATCTCAGGGTCCTGGGATTGAGCCCCGTATCAGGCTCAGCAGGGAACTCAGTGTGCTTCTCCTGTGCCTGCTGCTCCCCTTGCTTGTGCTTTCTCTCTCTCTGTCAAATAAATAAAAAAATATTTTAAAAAATTTTTTCTAAATAAAAAATTTTTCATAAATAAAAATGAAAATGAATACCTTTATAAATACCTTCTAATTTCACACGTATGAATATTAGTAATTGTTTCATTACTCCATATTTGCACTGGAGTATAAATTAAGATACTTGTCAAAATAGCCCTTATAAGTTAGCATGTGCAGACTTAACATTAGACAGTTCAGTTTCTCTCATTTTATTTTTAAGATGGCTCCATTTCTCAGGACAGAGTAACACAAATACAAGTTGCATACAAGTTGCAGCCCTTGGGGCTGGATGAGACCGTATTCATGTGCTCTCCTAAAAGCAGCAGCTCAGCTCCCAAAAGAGAAATTACAAATCTTAGAAGTTAGAGAAAGGTGGAGACTAGGGATTCTAATTATACAAGAAAAGTCAATTAATGACAATGGAAGTCTATTCTTCACAACAGTATTAAGACAAACTCAACGCTTTTAAATCAGGGAAACTGCCATTCCATTCCTAATCAAATGATTTTACAACCCCTATCAAGTACAAGAATTACATAAAGGTGTAAAGCCATCTGCCTCCTTAGAGACACTGCAGTATTGAAGAGAAGGTGCTTTTTGGTAAGCTTCTCCTGCTGAGTGCTGCAAGCTTCATGGTACTTCAGAGCCCCAGTAATTAAGGAGTTCATGACAAAAGATAAAAGTGAAAAAGTAGACACAGAGATCTGTGAAAACTTCGCCCATTTTGCTATAGGTATCCATCGATCGATTTATCACTTCAGCAGGAATTCCAGATAATAGAAGGGCAGCTGTTAGTACAGTTGTCTTTATCTTCTTTTCACCCTGTATACAGAAAGACTTTGATAAATCTTACAGCTTTCAGAAGACTACTTAAGCTACACACAAACATTATCAGTGTTGTTATTTTTGCCTGAATCAAACCTGTTAATGAAGTTTCAAAACATCAGTCAGTGATATATCAACATCTACTAAGTGTATAATATGTAAAGCAGCAAACTGGTAGGCAGTAGGGGAACGACACCAAGTCCTCAAAGTGGAAAAAAAAAAAAGTCTTATCTTGGAAGGAAGGCAAGACAAATAACAATTTAAGATATATACAACAGCCAAGACAAAAACAGAAAAAAACACTAATACACGGGACATAAATAACTGTTAAATGAAGTACATGAATAATGTATGGCACAGTGGCTCAAAGAAGATAGAAACTTACTCCAGGGTTAGGTGTATAAAGAAAGCCCAGGGAAGGATTTCAAAGGGAAGTAAAATAAAAAACAGACCTTCAGGAATGACCAAGATTTAGATGGACAAAAATGAGAGGAGAAATCTTATTGGAAGTACATCTTAGACAACAAAAGTAAGAGAAGAGTAATAGCCATACTTTAGTTATTTGTGACAGAATCATAGGAACATTCTGTAGAGCTCTAACGGTCATGCAAAGGAATTCACACTTGTTACACTTGTAGTACGATATCAATGAACATCTATTTCCTTTTCTTAAGATTTTATTTATTTATTTGACAGAGAGAAAGAGACAGTGGGAGAAGGAACACAAGCAGGGGGAGTATGAGAGGGAGAAGCATGCTCCCCACTGAGCGGGGAGTCTGATGCGGGGCTCAGCTGGGATCATGACCTGAGCCGAAGGCAGACACTTAACTGACTGAGCCACCCAGGCACCCAGAACATGTATTCCCTGATGAAATTTTCTTGGCTAATTTTTAAAGACATTTAAGGCTGAATTTTCATTTACTTAGTCGATTTGGTATCACCAAATCTAGTCACATGATTAAAAACCTTTGTAAAGATTTTTTTTTTTTGAGAGAGCACGAACAAGGAGAAGAGGCAGAGGGAAAAGCAGACTGTCCGCACAGCAGGGAGCCCAACACAGGACTCAAACACAGGACCCAGGGATCATGGCCTGAGCCAAAAGCAGCTGAGCCAACCAGGCACCCCCCAAAATTTCTAAATATAAAAAGGTATTGTTACCCAAGAGAAATCAAAGTCTACACAAAAAGATTCATACAAATTCTCAGCCGCTTTAGACATAATAACCAATAACTGGAAACAACCGTAGACAGATGTCCCTGGACAGGAGATCAGATAAACAAATGGATACAGTCACACAATGGAATATTTGTCAGAAAAAACAAAGGCGAGGGGGGGGGGAGTCCCAATATACTCAACAACATGGATGAATCTCAAAATTACGGAGACTAAAAGAAGCCTTGTACAAAAAAGTATGTATAGGAATGATCTCACATGTATAAAGGGGCGCCTGGCTAGCTCAGTCAGTAGAACATGCAATTCTTGATTCTGGGATTGTAAATTCAAGCCCCACAACGGAGACTACTTAATATCTTTTTTGTTTATTTAAAGATTTTATATATTTATTTGAGAGAGAGAGATCACAAGTAGGCAGAGAGGCAGGCAGAGAGAGAGGGAGAAGCAGGCTCCCCACTGAGCAGAAAGCCCGATGCAGGGCTCTATTCCAGGACCCTGGGATCATGATCTGAGCTGAAGGCAGAGGCTTAACCCACCTAAGGGCCACCTAGGTGCCGAGATTACTTAATATCTTAAAGAAAGAAAAAAGGGACGCCTGGGTGGCTCAGTTGGTTAAGCGGCTGCCTTTGGCTCAGGTCATGATCCCAGGGTCCTGGGATCGAGTCCCACACGGGCTCCTTGCTTGTGAGGGAGCCTGCTTCTCCCTCTGCCTCTGCCTGCCACTCTGTCTGCCTGTGCTCACGCTCTCTCTCTCTAACAAATAAATAAATTAAATCTTTAAAAAAAAAAGAAAGAAAGAAAAATAAAAAGAGGTACTGAAACGGGCAAAAACTAATCTACGGTGGGAAAAAGAAAATCAGATCCTCAGTCTGTAGGGGCTGAAGCTGACTGGAAAGGGGCACGGTGGAACATCCCCACAGTCACGTTCTAAACCTTGAAAACATTTGGGTTTCACAGGGTGAAAAACTCATTAAATGGTATACTAAAGACTTGAACATTTCACTGTAAAAAAATTTTACTTTAAAAAAAAGAACCATAAACCACCACTGAATTGTAGTTAATGACATGTAGGCCAAAATGTGCAGGGGTAAAGTATACTGATGTCTACATCTACAACATACTCTGAAATACATGATAATATAACAAAATGTTAATTATAGAATTTAGGTCATCAGTGTAAACGGTAGTTCACTGCCAATTCTTTAAACATTTCTGAGTTTAAAAACTGTCCTAAGGCGGGACGCCTGGGTGGCTCAGTGGGTTAAACCTCTGCCTTCGGCTCAGGTCACGATCCTAGGGTCCTGGGATGGAGCCCCACATCGGGCTCCTTGCTCAGCCGGGAGCCTGTTCCCCCCTTCCCTTCTGCCTGCCTCTCTGCCTACTTGTGATCTCTCTCTCTCTCTGTCAAATAAATAAATCAAATATTTAAAAAATAATAAAAATAAAAACTGTCATAAGGGGCATCTGGCTGGCTCCTTTGGTGGAGCATGCAATTCTTGATCTCAGGGTTCTGAGTTCAAGTCCCATGCTGGATGTGGAGATTACTTTAAAAAAAAGTCTTGGAGCACTTGAGTGGCTCAGTCAGTTGAGCACCTGACTCTTGATTTCAGCTCACATTGTGATCTCATGGTCCTGGGATGGAGTACTCAGTGGGAACGAGCTCTGTGCTCAGTGCGAAGTCTGATTTGGATTCTCTCCCTCCCTCTACCCTCCCTTCCCTACCCCCTGCACACAAGCTCTCTTTCAAACAAACAAACAAAAATCTTAAAAAATAAAAAATAAGGGGCACCTGGGTGGCTCAGTAGCTTAAGCATCTGTCTTCGGCTCAGACTATGATTCTAGAGTCCTAGGATGGAGCCCCGTATCGGGCTCCCTGCTCAGTGGGGAGCCTGCTTCTCCCTCTCCCTGCCTCTCTGCCTACTTGTGTTCTCTTTCTCTCTCTGTCAATAAATAAAAGTAAAATAAATCTTTAAAAAAAAAAGTGACAACAAAATGTTTGGTTGAGAAAAAAGTATATAGTAATTTCCCTTCCTTTTCTCTCTTCCCCATTTACCTAGTAACCCATACACACTCCTAGCACAAATAACTACTGTTAATAGTTTCATGCAATATTCGTCGAGTATATTAGGTGCCTGGCTGGCTCAGTCAACGGAGTGTGTGACTCTTGATCTTAGGGTTGTAGAGGTTTTTTTCCCCTTTTCTTTTTTTTTCTTTTTTTTAAAGTAGGCTCTGTGCCTAGTGTAGAGCCCAACGTGGGGGTCAAACACACCACCATGAGATAAAAACCTGAGCTGAGGGGCACCTGGGTGGTTCAGTCAGTTAAATGGCTGCCTTCAGCTCAGGTTATGATCTCAGGGTACTGAGACTGAGTCCTCTATCAGGCTCCTTGCTCAGTGGGGATGCTGCTTCTCCCTCTTCCTTACCCACAACTCCACATGTGCTCTCTCTCTCAAATAAATAAATAAAATCTTAAAAAATTCTTCCAAAGTATCTTCACACATATACAAGAAAATCAAGTATCCATTATTCTCTTCCTCTTTTTTTTTTTTTAAGATTTTATCCATTTATTTGAGAGAGAGAGAAAGAGAGAGAGAAAGCACGAGCAGGATGGGGAGAGGGAGATAGAGAATCTAAGCAGACTCCATGCTGAGTGTGGTGCCTGAGTGTGGGCTTGATCCCAGGACCCTGATGTCATGACCTGAGCTGAAACCAAGTCAGATGCTTAACCAACTGTGTCACCCTGGCTCCCCTATTTTCCTCCTTTTTATGAAAAAAGTAGCATACTTTAGATCGTATTCTGCATTTTGCTTTCTTCTCTTAATATTTCTGGGCAACCTCACCATTATCCGTATATCAGAGCTTCATCATTCTCAATGGATATGCCATAATTTAATGAGTCATTTATTAGTAGACATCTTTGCTGTTTCTAAACTTTGCTATTGCAAAACTATAATCAATCTTTCAATAAATATACAGCTATATCATTCAAAAAAGTTAAATAAATTTACAAATAAAATTATATTCCTTTCTGTATTATATGTATAATCTATTTAACTCTTCGTGAATGTAAATGTTTCAAATCCATTGAAAACACACATGAGGTCTTTCAGTGCATTATAAATGATTAAGCAAAAGACCAAGTAGCAGTTTTTCAGTAAAAATCTCACACAAGAGATACCTGGGTTAAGTGTCTGCCTTCAGTTCAGGTCATTATCCCAGGTTCCTGGGATTGTGCCCCACATTGGGGTTCCTGCTCAGTGGAGACCCTGCTTCTCCTTCTCTCTCTGCCCCTCCCCTCCTTGCTCATGCTCTCTGTCTGGCTCTCACTCTATCTCAAATAAATAAGTAAAATCTTAAAAAAAACAAAAACAAAACAAAAAACCTCACACAAAACTCAATTACATCAGTGAGGTTACTTTCTACGCCAGCCAAGTGCCGTAAAACTGTGTATACATTTGTAGTTAAGCAGAGTAGGTAAACACGGACACTCTCCATGATTCTGTTTTGCAATTTTGGCCAAATATTTCTTGGAAATACCAGGGCCTTGACATTAAAGACACAGTGCATTGTTATTAGGCATCCAGTAAAGAGCATAATAAGATAAATGAACCCATTTTAAAATTAATTTCCTTTATTACAGATAAAATGTATTACTAAATTCACTAAATAATTAAACTAAGTATTTTCTCAGAAAAGTATTATTCAAACTCTGTGGTTAAGTTTTCCCCCAATCCATGATGGACCAACATTTTTGTAAAACATGAAAAAAAATGTTACAGCAATGTCAAATTGCCAAAAAGTTTCTATCACTCACTTTCTAAACTTGTTACAAAAAATAATAGCTTTAAGATCAGCATTGGTTGGCCAATGACACTTCTAGTAGCACTGATTCAGACCATAAGTATAACTAATTTTTTTTAAGTTCTTAAAATCATCTAGTCATCAATCAGTCTAAATATATCACCATAATTTAGAAAAAGTTTTAATTTACCTTGGGAAAATATTTGTATAGTCCCATGTACGCAAGTTGTAAAGTAAGAAACGGAGCAAATATAGACTGTGAAGACAGAAAATAAAATTATGTATTTTCAACATCATCATTCAAATCAAATCAACAGCAGCTATAAAATTCTAAGCAAAAAAAACTGTAAAAAAATACACATATATTTAATTGTAGTGGCTGAAAGCAGTCTTGTTTCTGCACAAGGGTAAAAAAATAAAGGGACTGGATCTCCTTATCATAAAATATGTCTCTCAAGTCAAGTCACATTCTTTCAATGTACCCCAAAATGTCTACTCTCACAAAAACTTATTCTTTTAAGGATTTAAAATATTCAGTGGTGACAGATGTATAAAACATTATGTAGTAACATCCCGCTCATCTAGAAGTAATCAAACAACAATTTCAAAGCACACATAAAAGGCCCAGTACTCACTAGATGCCATCCATTCCCAGACACTCGGACAAGAAATTATCTCATTATCTATACCACTGGCACCTAAATGACAAGCTATTCTTACTGTAGGTAAAATGCTGCTTGCAAGATAAAACTGAAAAGACCAAAATGATAATTAATTTACATTTATTCTTAAAATTAAAAATATTATGAAGGGAGTGAAAGAGCAAACATTACCAGATAGATGTATAATGAAAGCTGTGAGAAGTAACAGCTGTAAATCTGATAGCAAAAAAACAAAAAACCAAAAAACCCCAAACAAACAAACAAAAAACCTCCTCACACATAAATAGGACATTAACTTTAAAAATCCTAAAAGCACAGAGCCCTTAAGGGGAAAAAAAAAAAAAAAAAAGCAGCTACATATCTCATTAAACGCTGAAAGCCATAATAACAATGTAATGTCAAATTAAGTCTATACAATGGATTCTCTTTAAGAAAAAATGTGCATAAAATAGATTTAAAAAAACTTTCTTGATGAATAATATAAACTTTAATTATCTTGAAAATTTGCTTTGAGCTCACTAGTTGGTAGTTATTCCTAAAATGTCTAGTGAATGGAAATACTTCTAAGAGCAAGACACTGAACTATGAACTATGCTTTTCTTCATTTCTCCTGGCAGGTGAAAGCACCAAGAATATGGGACTGCCATTATGATACTACAACATTACGAAATGCTGAAGTGCTTGCTGAATCACAGAAAAATTACATCTGTTTAGGACCACAGAACTGCATTTTGAGGTTCAAATTATTTGAAAAGTGGTAATTTATATATAGTACATGTAGATACTTTACCCTTTGATTTCGGAAAGAAACTGCCTAAGTTAAAGCCTAGCTGTCACTTAGAACTATGTGACCTTGGGCAAATGATTTAACCTCTGAGTCTTCATTCCCCCATCTAAAACACAGAATCAGAAGGATGAGGTTCAATGACACAATACATGTAAAGCATTCAGAATGCTACCTAGAGTACAGAAAAAGTTAAGCAATTATTATTGGGCTCTGTATTTTACCAGAACATTTCATCTATATCTAAGGTGAACAACAGTTTATATCTCCAAAGAGCCATATGAATCTGGTTAATAGTAATACTGGCAATCAATTCCATGGAGTAAAAGGATTAATTCCATAGCCAATTTGCAGTTTCCACTCTGCTGCTTACCAAGTATTTGCAAACAAAAGCTCTGACTCCAAGGGCAAGAAGAGCACATCCCACCAATCTAAATATTCGAAAAGAGTCAAATTCTTCTGTTGTATTTCCATCTTCTTGATTGGGTTTTTCACTAATCAGCTGTTTCCGTAGCTTCATTGCTTCTTCAAATCTGGAGAGGTATTGTTCAAGGCCATGGCGAGAACCCCTCTGGATAGTGTCTGCTGTCAGGTCCCCTCTGTTCCGCTGCCGGAGCTCAAGGTTTACATCATTACTACACTCAGGTGGTTTAATGAAAGAGTCCAATTTGTCTCCCAGCTGAGTCCCCTTTACCTCGGCCACACCACTTTGCTGGTCAGTCGTTCCTGTACTGACCGAATCGCCCAGCACTACTCGCTTTGAAACTGAAGGAATGGTGAGGGAGTTCAATTTGTCACTGTCCTGCTGCTTTGATTTTGTTTGACCTTCATCTTCTGAGAAAAGAAATTTAGAAGTCTTATGTAGTATATACAGGCAAACACCTTTCATATTAAAAAATATGCTGCTACTGCTAGAACTCTGCAGTCTCTGAATCTAAATACTGATTCTGCATAAAACATAAACTGTTTCCTTCCTCTCCACCCTTAGAATATATACCACCCCAAAAGAGTATTCTTGTAGAGGATATAACCCAAACTTTGGGAGAAGGAAGATAAGACTAGAGACAAAGTGGGAAAGATGATCATGGATAGAGCAAGCTATAAAGACCAGGTTTTCACGGATAATATCTCCCAGCAGAAAGACTACACTGCCTGCTCTAATTTATTTGATTAAAAATATAAAATCATTAAAGCTTTTTAAAAATCTGTATTTTAATACTACTTTCTGAATCCAGAGTCCTGCCAGCATAGGGTGTGGCATATCCTACAGTAAAGCTACTGTTTACGTAATCCTTCTACTGTAGTGAGGGAGCCATTAGTAGGTAACTAAGCAGTTTGAAGATGCTGTTCTGCTTTAAAAGCAAAACAAAACCTTTAGTGACAGAATTTTCAAAGCAAAAGAACAAAATACAGAATATAGTTTGAGAAGGACAATAAATGTCTTCGGAAATAACATCCTGTTGATAATCATTAAAAGGAAAAATGTGTCTTCTAACTATTGCTCTAGAAGAATTTGAAAGAGTGCTTATTACCTGTCCTGGTAACTTGAGAACTATCCAAAAGTTCAGGGCTGTCTAGCTAAAGCCCACAGAAATCACAAAGCTTTAAGTAGCTTGCAAACACTGAATAAAAGTCGATCACAAAAGGCAATCAATGGAAACTTAGAGAACACTAGCACCTACTCAGTGCTCAATAAATATTCACATGAATACTCATTGCACATGCACTGGGCGAGAAATGAGGAACTCTCTTTAGGGTTAAATGCGGCCCCCGACATCAATCGTATCAATCTCAGCACACTAGGAGAGAAGACCTCAGGGGGGCACGACCTACTTGCTGGGGGTACAAAGAACGGTCACCCAGTTTTATCTTCCTGTTGTAGAAAGCCTGTAGATGACAGTGTTGAGGACACTGAACACAGACACCAGACTATGACCGTAAGAGTCCCATTTCCACGTACGAAGGACTAGGGAGCAGTTCAGTAAACACAAGCTCGGGAGGGCCGACAGAGTAACGGAGAAAGGCAAAAGAAGGAAGACAGACGCTAGTAAAGGCACTGGAAGGGAAAGCATTTGGAACGGAAATAAAGGAAAGTCATTTCCCTGAGGCGCACAATAGAGCAATCTGACGGGATAAAAGCTGCGCCCTGCGAGAGAGGGGAGGGCGTGGGGAACGAAAAAGGGACTCTCTCGCATAACTGGGCACAGGGCACCATGGCATAGGAGCCAAGGCTTCGCAGCCTGCGGCGGAGATGGGGGACAATCTTAGAGCGAAGCCCACGGAAAACTGAAAGGGACTAGAAAGGTCCAGGGGTTAATTAAGTGAGAACTTGGGACATCATCTAAGAAACGGAGACAAGAGGGGAGGTCAGAGAGCAGAGCTTTTTCAAAAGGCCAGAGGGGCGTTACAGGGAAAGCAAGAACGATCCCGAAGACTCAGAGCGGTGGGTGGGAGAGTGAGGGAAGACGGGAGGCTCTCACCCGTGCCACTCCCGGGCCTGTGAAAGCCCATGATCCGGTTGATGCGCTGTTCCGAGTTCATAAGCAGCTTCCTCCGCCGCAGCTCGGCCCGACGTTGGGAAGCCGACAGGCCTGAGTTCGCCAGAGCCCCTGGCCGGTCGCCGCTGTCAGGCGCGACGGTCACCGGCTCCATCGCCCCCACCAAAACCAGAGAATGCTAACGGTGGTGAAAAGGTGGCAACCTCGCCGCAGATGACTTAAGGCCAGGCCGCAGGGCGCGAGCCCACCCCCTGCCGTAGGCCCGCCCCCTGCCGTAGGCCCGCCTCCGCAGCGCCGAGCCTGAGAGGCGGGCTAAGCACGCGCGCCGCGGGACAGGACAAAGCGCGGGGCTTGAGACGCCATCTTGAATGAGGGCAGAGTTCACCTCCCCAGTCCGGTCTGCCTGGGTTGGCCCTCGCTGCTCCTTTAGCTCCGCCCCCCGCCCCCGCCACTGGGCTTCTCTGAAGTTCACTCGGACGTGAAGAAAACCCGCCTCCATGATGATGAGAGAGAAAGGAAGGTGGGCGAGGCATAAACTCACCTGAGGTTGGTGCCCAAAAGCAAAATGGAGGCTGCTGCGGCAGACGCTATTTCTAGTGACCTGCGGCCTCGCTTGTAAACTACGGAACTACGTAACCTGGGAGCGACGATTTAGAGGGAGTTGCGTTTAGGGTGTTTTTTGCGCTCATTTTTCCTTTCTCCTCAGTTGCTTTTCTCCCAAATACGCACCTGGCGCGTGTCGGACCTTCTCTTCCTTCCCGCCTCCCCCCCAGTTTAGGGGAAGAGAGAGAGGGGCCGTGGGAGAAGCAGGTTCTCCGCTGAGCGGGTACCCTGGATGTAGGACTTGATCCCGGGACCTAGGGTCATGAGCTCAGCCGAGGGCAGATGCTTTACCATCTGAGCCATCAAGGCACCCCGTTGAAGGCCTCCTTTGCGTCTTTGTTCGCGGCTTTCCCAGTGAAGACGTCCCTGTCCATTCTACTTAAATCACCACCATTTTAAAGACTCCATACTCTCTAATCTTATTTTTCTTATCCGACTCGTAAGCTAAATGTACTTATTTTATTGTCCGTTTCTCACCAGCTAGACTGTAGGCTCCATGAAGACAAGCCTTGTGTTATGTTCAGAACTGGAACTCCTGGAACAGCGTGAGCACTCGGCAGAGCCCACCAAACTATAACGCCGTGTTGAGAATCACTATTATGGAAATGTTTTAATTTTAATTTCTTTTTAAGTCAGAAGAAAAGTATAATGATAATAACATAGAACAATGAATCTAACATGGATTATAGTTATCCTTATAACAACAGCCATAAAGTAGAATTTGAGAATGCCTTTATGAGGGCACCTGGGTGGCTCAGTTAAGCCACTGACTCTTGATCTCAGCTTAGGTCTTGAGCTCAGGGTACTGAGTTCAGGTTCTTAGTTGAGCTGGCACGTGGTCTAGAGCATTCTTTAAATAAATAAATAAATAAAGCCAGCCTTTATGGAGGAAGTAAATTGTGTAGGGTACATAAATGATAGTTATTAATCACAAGTCTAAGTGAATGGATAAAAGAATGAAGGAATTCAATCATCCACTTGACAGGCTGCAGAGGGTGAAGCAATCTAGTGAGTCCCCTAAAATGAAGACTGGAATCAAGAAATGTGAAACCTGGCCAAAACAGAGGGTAATAAGCTACTATATTTAACTGTTAGTCCCCTGACCCTGTACAGACAGAAAAGTTTGAGGAAAAAAATGTAAAAAAAAAAAAAAAAAAAAACCTAACAATATCTTTTGGATTCAATAACAAGAAGAGCCAAGGTATGTACACCGACTTTCTCCCTTGATTGGCTAAAAGCTAAATCCCAAGAACATACCCTACTTAATTACAAAGCATTAGAAAATGTTGCCCTGTGTGTACAGACCTACATCTCTGTGTCTTAAAAAAAATTCTAAAACTGAAATAATTGTTCAGTATAATAAATGTGCAGAACTTAATGACATATAATCCTGATGAACCAAAACCAATACAATTCCAGGATAAACAATATTTTTTTCATTTAGGAGAGGCTATAGAAGCCAAATTTAAATTTTGTCTGCTTAGATGCATGATAGATCCTTTAATTTGATAAGAATTAAAAGTGTGAAGATTTTATGTTATATGCTTACATATCTCTGGGGAACCATTTTCCTATGGGGTTTCTGTATTTTATTGGTTAAACTTCCTAGTACTTCTCAATGGTATGATTCCTTGATAAATGATGTGCATACTTAAGATTATTATATTAATTTTTGTCTCCCTCACTATGGACTTTACGAAGGAAAACCCACTCATTTTTTAAAAATTTACCAGTTTGCCCCAAACCTAGCACTGACAGCACTAGTTTCAACTTTTGTAAATAGTTGCAGAAATTTTTCTTTTATTATATTTTTAAAGATTTCATTTATTTGAGAGACAGCACAAGCAGGGGGAGGAGCAGATGGGCAGAGACAAGCAGACTCCCTGCTGAGAAGAGGTAGGACTTAATTCCATGACCCTGAGATCATGACCTGAGACGAAATCAAGAGTCAATCACTTAAACAACTGAGCCACCCAGGTGCTCCTCTTTTAGGTTTAATCTTTGTTTTATTAAGTAGGCTCCACACCCAGCTTGGAGCCCAAAGCAGAACTTGAATGCACAACCCTGAGAGCAAGACCTGAACTGAAATCAAGAGTCAGATGTTTAGGGGCACCTGGGTGGCTCAGTGGGTTGAGCCTCTGCCTTCGGTGAGGGTCACGATCTTAGGGTCCTGGGATGGAGCCCCGTGGTGGGCTCTCTGCTCAGTAGGGAGCCTGCTTCCTCCTCTTTCTCTCTCTGCCTGTCTTTCTGCCTACTTATGATCTCTGTCAAATAAATAAAATCCTTAAAAATAAAAATAAAATATGCTCTGAAAAACAAGCAAGATAAACTATAAACTCAGAGTAGCCAAACTATAGAATATTAAGGATAATAGAAAAATCTTGAAAGCTAACAGATTTACCTTCAAAGTAACAATTAGGTTGACAGTAAGCATCTTACCAATTACCAAAGGGTCCAGAAGACAATGGAGTACTATCTTAAACATATCAAGATTAAAAAACAAAAAACAAAAACCTCTTTCAACCTAGAATTTTAAAACCGGCAATCATTGAGGAGTGAGCATCAAGAATTTCGTTTATGACCTCCCAGACACCAGCTTAGATTCAAAGTGCTTTCAGCCAAAGCCTTCCATTGACTTATTAACGCAGGTGTATGTACAACATGGCACAATTCAGTGACTGGCAGGTTATCCATACCCCTTTAAATAACAGGTCAGTATATGTAAGCTCTTTCAATAACTTTATTGAATAGCCAAATTGATAAGTTAGCACAGTTCAAACGATTATTTGCATGGGTTACAAATGACTTTTTTACAGGAATAAAACAGTGAAAATTACAAACTGTAAAAAGGAAGACAAATCTTGTCTCTAATATTTAAGAGAAGCAAGATTTAACACAGCACATTGAAGATCAATACATATTTGAATTTGAGAACAAGAATTTAATGTTACAATATTTTACACTACTTTACAAAATTAAAATTTCTATATAAGGATTATATTTGAAATAGTTAACAAAATCTTGAAATCACATTTGATGGTCCCCTAGATAATAGCTGTTATGCATCTTTGATTAGAAGAAATAAATCTTTTGTTCTAATTATCGAAAAACAGTCTGTTAGACTTAATACATTACATTAAATTAAAAAAATGAAGTATATGCAAACTAAAATGGTATACAGCTTGAGTGAATATTAATGTCAGATGTACAGAAATGTTATTTTAAAAATCCTAGAAATTAGAAAAATAGAGTACTTTTTATGGTAGAATTGCCATGCTCAGATTTAAATACCAAGATTGCCCTTGTCTGTTACTTTAGTAGTTGTAGAACTGTAGAAAATTTAAGGATCGTTTATAATTTATAACTACAATAAAAAAAATATGGCATAGTGTAAATATTAGTTGCTTTACGTCAAAAAGTAATACAAGATGAGATAGCAGGTAGTGCCCTACAGCAAAAAAAAAAAAAAAAAAAAAAACCTAAACTAAACACATTCAGTATTGCAAAAAATAATTGCTTAATATCATTATCTCCAAAAGGTTCATTCATTCCCTCATTACCCAGAGAACAAATATTATGAATCTTAACTAAAGTTGTTTTTTATGACATGCCTATGACAAAATTATTCTGGATTGCACATGTTATACACTATCTAAAATAATTTTTAAGGTGAAATTTTAAAAGTAAATTTGTGAAATATACTAACAAAGCATGTGGCAATAACAACTCATATTCACTTAGGGATGAAGTGAGGCACAGGAAGATTTCTTTCCTAGACGCACAAACTTTTCCCTCTGGAAGGTTCTTCACTACTATTAAGAAAGGATCTACAAATATCAAGATTGACAGTTCACATTAAGAAGAGAATTTTAGTTATTTTAAGAAACATCAGTGCACAAGGATGACTCTGTTTCTTTAAAAGAAGGCAAAATACAATTTTAATTTGCTGCAGCTTGAAAATAGTTTCCTAATAATAATGAAGCAGATTTCAAGAAAATTTCCAGTTCATGTGCCACTCTCATCCTGAAGATAAACCTTAACACTGCTTAAGGGAGATGATATTCCTATAAAATCCAAACAATTAGTCTGACCCAGCATGTAAGCAGTAGTGTATATTCTAATGGGACCTGCTTCTTCTCTGTCCCCAAACAACTCAGTTAAAGTCAGCTCATACTGATGTAAACCTGAAAGTTACTATTTCATTGGTGATCATATAAGACCAAGATTGTAAACACATTTTTCTAACCCATTAAAACAAAGAAACAAAAATATTTTCATCAAGTATTACACACGAACAACTTTTATGTTAAGAAGTTCATACAAGACAAGGTGAATCTGTGAAAAATGGGCCAAACTCTTTAAAGATATCCTATCACAGCAATTTAAATATATAAATGTATAATTTACCTATTTGTAAACAAAATCCACTCAATGGTTTTGACTATAATATTTCTCTGGCTCAAACAAAAAAGCAGTCTCTTGAGCATGTTCAGAAATCAAGCTTCTACCATAACTTCAATATATTGGATATGTCTAATCTTAATATCCACCAAATCAAACAGCAGCATTCATGCTTTAATAAGTTTTAATATCCAAGAATAAATATCTAATGAGCGGCTTCCAATTATTAAACTTTTTAGAAAAATGTTACTGATGCATTTGAGACAGAATTTTTAAAACCTTTAATTTCTTTAATTCATCAATTCACCAATATAACACTTTTATTATACATCACAGAGCAGAAATGAACCAAACAAAGCCCACTTCAAGGATCAAGATAACCAAAGTCTCTCATCTCCCTATTACCATTGCCAGTCTCAATGTATTTATGAAGGCAGCTGATTCTTTTCACTGCAGAATATGATACTGGCTCCAACCAAGTCTTCTGCAGTCAAATCAGAAAACCACTTAATTAGTTTTCATTTCAAATCAAAGTGACTTTGTTCTTCAAGTATAGAGAATACTGACAGATTTTAAAGCTTGACTGTATTATTTCATATTCTTCTCAAACTAGACTAGAGTTAGTTTACTCTGGTTTTAGTTAACATGATGATCCTTTTTCTTCCTTTAAAAAAAAAAAAAAACAGGTGTGGGAGATGGGGTCTAGCTTTTCTACATATATTTACTTCTGAAATTTTTTTGATCTTAAAAAGATCATTATCAATGGATTTGTAATATCCCTGCAACACTCAGTCTCGTGAGGTTGTAAATGTAGCAGCCAAAATTTCAGGAAAAAAGGAGAAATATACATTTGAAACACAGAAGTCTTTATTTTACAAAATTTACTTTGCCTCTGCAATATTGTCTCATCCTATTTCAATCCATAACATCTCAAATATTATTGGCAGCAAAGGAAAAAAAGTATCCAGTCAAATGTATGTAGATATATTTTGATTTGAAAAATACAGTATTTCAGAGTTTCATGTTTGATTCTCTGCTGTGGTCCTTTATTTGCTATAGTTTGTTGAAATCACAGTGAGAACATATAATCATCCCATTAGTCCACAAACCTAATAGAAAAGGAAAGTATTACACATTCTCAGGTGTTCTGCATTATCATGACTTTAAGCCAAATATCTTCATTTGTTCATTTGTTCACTTGCTGTTGTATATGCAAGAGGAATTCATAATATGATAATGCAGATTCTGTTCTGTCTTCTACCATGTTTTGAAGGAAGTTTGCTTTCATTGGACTCTCATCCCTGAGGAATAAAAGATAAAAATATATACATTAGATAACAATGTAATAGTAAAATAAAGTGGATTTGTTATGAGACTTTTAATATACCCTTTACTAATAACTGGATATAAAGAATAAATGAGTAATATTTATTGAAAATCCTTTTTTTTTTTCCTGAAGGGTTTGCCTAAGCATTAGGTCACATATGACTCAAAATAGGTCCTTGTAAAGCTGAACAACTGTAAACCTTGTAAAGCTGCTATTTCACTATTAGCAAATGGAAAATTCAACTTACCTTATTACATAAAGTATGGGGAAAAATGGTCTCTGCTCTCTTAGCCAAGAGATGAATGCTATTATTCTGGCAGATTCTGGTGTATCAAGTTCTGGAAGGTCTGTCTGTTAAACAAAACCAAGCAATATCCAACTTACTTGAGTCACATATCTAAAGCATCATTTACAGTGCTTCTCAAACTTCATCATGTATATGAATCCCCTGGAGATCTTAACCAACGGAGCCATCCAGGCACCCCTAATTCTAACTTTAAAATCGAAAATTGTCCAAACAAATGCTATAGAGCTTAACAAATGCTTTCTTATGGATCATTTCAGTTATTCTTCCATAAGCAAGAACATTCTTAATTTACAAATGAGGCTGTTAGTGACTTGTCCATGATTACAGAGCTGGTGACAAAGTTTATTATTACTTTCTTCAATAATATATATTAATCCAACTGACACTAATCACAAATCATTAGCTTATTTGGCAATTAGATCAGTTCTTACTCCAAATCAGTGGTTAAAAGGACCCTGCCATAGACCAATGAAATGGTCTTGTGAGTCTACCACAATCATAATCACGATAAAACAGTCTTACCATAATCTGTGGAATTAATGCATAGTTTTGAACTCCTAGAACCTGGCTGAGAAAATTTTGTCCACAATTTTTTCCAACCCAAAGCATCAGTACCTGGGAATAGGAAAAAAATCATTTTGAGACGTGTGTAACAGTGAACTGCTGACTCACCTTTACCACTGAGTATGTTCTAAAAGATCAAAATGATGAGTACGTTTAGTGAGCTTATACAGTCTTCAACTGAATAATTTTCCATGATGAGACATGTATGCTTATCATGAAAAGAGGCTATGGAGGGAGAAGGTGACTCATACAAAAATGTATAGATTAAATAGCACATAATCTGTTCAGAAAAAGACATTAAAGGGAATGAAGATACAGCAGTATGCAGAGACAAGGATCCAGATTAGTCAGACTACTCACAGAGCCTGCATCCATGAGGAAAGCTCCATCCCTGCTCAACTTTTCCACAGAAAGCTGAAGAATAGGTGGCTGAGGTATGGTGCGATCGTTGATGTTCAGTGCTCCCTGAGGAATTAAGCAAAAAAATTAAAGGTTTTAGACTTTATTTATTTGAGAGAGAGAAGAGGGGCAGAGGGAAAGGGAGAGAGAATCTCAAGCAGACTTTCCATTCAGGATGGAGTCCGATGTGGGACTCGATCCCACAACCATGAGATCATGACCCAAGCCAAAATCAAGAGTCAGAGGCTTAACCGACTGAGCTACCCAGGTGCCCCCAAAAAAGTTACAGCTTTTCAATACAACTTAAGAACAAAATACCCCAATAATTAGACAGCAACAGCTGACAGGATGGGTTCCCTCATCATAAACTTTTTATCAGAACAAATGCCCATGGGGAACAAAACCAGACAACACAGCTTGAGGTAGCAAGCACACACAAAATTCAGCAAAATTTGCAGACCCCCGCCACACACCTTATCAGGCTGCTGCCTGATCCTGAAGCTGCTATGAGAAGTATGAAAATGTATCCAGCTTGTCACTCTGCTCCTAAAGTTGCAATTTGAGACCTCAGGCTGACCAGCCCTTAATAAGGACACAGAACTTGTGCCTATTCAAACTCGAGCTCAAACCTTCACCTTCAGAGCAGACTTCTGGTTTGTAAACTCTACAGCACTAAAGCTCTCCCTTGCCTCTAACCAAATCTTTGCATTCCAGGAATTTTTGTTGACATGGTAATATGCAGTCACAATTAAAAAAAATTTTTTTGATGTCACTTCCAAGACTTTGAAACTTAGCTAAATCACAGTTATTCATATTTAAATATAAGGAAGATGAAGAAATATTTATTGCTCATCTAAACAAACCCATTTGAATCCCAATAAATCCAAATTAACTTCTGATCTTAACTATTATTTTTTTTTAAAGATTTTTATTTGTTTATTTGACAGACAGAGATCACAAGTAGACAGAGAGGCAGGCAGAGAGAGAGAGAGAGGGAAGCAGGCTCCCTGCTGAGCAGAGAGCCCGATGCAGGACTCGATCCCAGGACCCTGAGATCATGACCTGAGCCGAAGGCAGCGGCTTAACCCACTGAGCCACCCAGGCGCCCCTGATCTTAACTATTATTTAAAAAATATAATAAATGCAACCAATACCTATGTATCCTGAACAGAAAAATGACTTCAGTGAGAACCAAATGAAATCTGGAATTTAGTTAATAAATAATGGCTAACTGTGTGACTTAGGTTATGTGCACATGTGTGGGAGGAATAAAGGCCGAATGCAAATGAGATTTTAATAGTTCTATTAGGTTTGACATTAATTTATTAAGGCCAGAAATGGAAATTTCTCATTTATAACGAATACTACTATTCTCTGAAAACACACACACCTTTAAATATTCATAACTATTAATTTTTGACCAAAAAAACTTTGAGTACTTAAACTAAGGTGCTTGATTAAACCTTACCTAAAGGAAGAAGTAAATAAAATACTGATCTATCAAGGGGTATGCCCCCTCCAGCTTAAGGATTTAGCTTTAAAGAGGGAGTACTAATCACATTACCTTAAGACCTCTGACCTTAAGGCATGTGGGAACCACCACAAAGAATATGCAGACTCAAGAGAGCCATTCAGAAATTTCCCCTAAAGGCTTTTTTTTTTTTTTTTAAGATTTTATTTATTTATTTGACAGAGAGATAGAGACAGAGCACAAGTAAGCAGAGCCATAGTCAGGGGAAGAGAGAGAAGCAGGCCCTCCGCGGAGCAGGGAGCCGGATGCCGGGCTCCATCCCAAGACCCTGGAATCGTGACCTGTACGGAAGGCAGGCGCTCAATGAACTGAGCCACCCAGGCACCCTCCCTAAAGGCTTCCTAATGTGAAAGAAAAAAAGAATCTTGTCTTTCTCTGGTGGGAAAGAAGATAAGCGATCAGTGGCTCTGTTTTCTAGTCTCCTAGCAAAGACCCCTAAGAAAGAATGAAGTAAAAAAGGGGGCAAAAAATATTACAATTTAAATATTTTTTCTTTGGGGCGCCTGGGTGACTCAGTTTTTAAGCGGCTGCCTTTGGCTCAGGTCATGATTCTGGGAGTTCTGTGATCAAGCCCCTGTCTGGCTTCCTGCTCAGCTGGGAGTGTGCTTCTTGCTCTGCCCTTTCCACCCCCCCACCCCCCCACCCTCGCTATGACCCCCATGCAGGCTCTCTGTAAAATGAATAAATAAATCTTTAGAAAACAACAACAACAAAACTTTCCTCATTTCTACAATGGACTCAGAATAATTAGGTCTTTAAAACTCCAAGAAATAGCGACTAAAAAAGTAATCAATCTTACCTCATCTGAGAGATTGTCAACTCTATACAAACTGGGATGAGTTGTGAGCATAAGGTAAACCAAGGGCTGATTTTTCACCTGACACATGGCAAAAATGCGTTCATCTAGACGTGCATTTGTCCCAGTCTGAAATGATTTCTGTAACAAAACACAACCCCCCATTAAAAAAAGGGGGAGGATTTAATAATAAATATAAACAAAGCTTTGCAAATATAAGATGTTAAAAGAATATCTTCAGACAGAATTAGCAAATTTTTTGTTAATTATTCTTTTAATGGATTCTGTTAAGTATCTTTTAAAAAGTCACACATCTATTAAATTATGACTACACTGCCACCTGAAAGAAACTAATTACATGACCACGGCAAAGTCATTAGGTCTCTCTGGTATTTCCTAATCACTGAACTAGATCTAAATATTCTATCTGCCATAGAGGGATAGTGATATAGAAATCTAAATAATACCATGAGAAGAATAAAGTTAAACTGCAGATGATGAAATAAAAACATACACGAAGGACTAAAGATCTGTTTTGTAAATGTTAGGAGATGACTAATGGTGGTTAACTATCCTTGTTTCTCCCATAGTTAGAGAAATTAAACAACACAATAAAGGTTAAAAATCAACCAGAAAAATAGAAATGAGGATGTTAATTAGCAGAATAAAAGTAGTAAATAGTAAGTTTTACTGATGTTTAAGTACTAACTTTTAACTGATATATTAGCTTCATGGAGAGTATTAGAAGTTTTGGGGTAGGGTTTTAAGCATTCCTGGGGCTCCTGGCTGGCTCAGTAGGTAGGGCATGCAGCTCTCGATTGTGAGGTTGTGAGTTCCAGCCCCACAGTGGGTGCAGAGATTACTTAAAAAAAAAATAAAATCTTTAAAAGAAATTTGTAAGCATTCCTACTGATGGAAAGTTGTAGAAACAGGCAAAGAGCTAGCAGCAATGAGATGATGTATTAAAACAAGTGGAAGTGCTATAAATAAAGAAAGACTGGAAAAGGCTCTTAAGTTTTTTGTTTATTTTAATAATCTCTACTTCCTAAATGGGGCTTGAAGTGATAACCTGGCATGCTCTATCGAAGGAGCCAGAATGAGGCCCCAAGGCTCTTAAGATTTCTTTTTAAGTAAGCTCTGCACTCAACATGGGGCTCAAACCCATGACCCTGAGATCAAGAGTTGCATGCTCTACCAACTAAGCCAGCCAGGTGCCCCAAGATCTTTTTTTTTTTTTTAAAGATTTTTTATTTATTTATCAGAGAGAGAGAGAGGGAGAGAGAGCGAGCACAGGCAGACAGAATGGCAGGCAGAGGCAGAGGGAGAAGCAGGCTCCCTGCCGAGCAAGGAGCCCGACGTGGGACTCGATCCCAGAATGCTGGGATCATGACCTGAGCTGAAAGCAGCTGCTTAACCAACTGAGCCACCCAGGCGTCCCCCCAAGATCTTTTAAATTAGTATGTTAATAGTCATTAAGAAAGAAAAAAGAATATTATGAGAAATGGAAGAAGGAAAGTTTATTCATTCAATAACTATTTACTGATAGTCCATTATGTACGAAGAATTGTTCTTCTAGGTGATGGGACAATGTGGTAACTTTTCAAAAAAGATAAAAATCCTTGCCCTCATGGACAAAAAATCCTAGTAAGGGAAAAGTAAATAATAAATAAGCAAAATACTGATATGTCAGTGTTAAAAACTATGGAGAAAAGGGAGGGAAGAGAAGTAAAGAATGTAGGTTAGGTACATTAGGTAAAGAAGTAAAGAATATAGGTTAGAACACTGCACACTAAATGGGGAGATCAGGAAAGGCAGGCCTCAGTAAAAGGACAACATTTAATGGAAGACCTAAAGAGAGAAAAGCTCAGATTTTTAAGTATTAAAATTTAAGCATTTATGTAATTTCTGTGCATTTATATTATATTCAGAAGTGGAAATACATAATTTGAGTTAAAGAAGCTAGAAGTTGATCCAAAAACCATTCTATTAGGATGAGTGGGTTGTCCTTCTTCCCTAGAAGAGATGACATACACCAGACAAATCAATCCTGGAGTTCAGAAAAATATACAAATTGACAATTTTTGTAGTTTCTATCAATTTTGGAATCTGGGATGCTCTCCCAGGTGATTTATTAACATGAGCTTTTTGATAAAATTTAACTGATATATTTAAAAATTTGTAATATGTATTTTAAAATTAATAAACTTTACACCCTAAGTATACAAGCTTGGATTTTTTATTTTGGATACTGGAAAAATAAGCCTCCTCTACCTACCAGCAGTAGGGGCAAAGGGCAGGCAGAGAAGACAAGTAATTAATATCAAATAAAAAACTCTACAAGACCATAGAAGGAAAGGCAACTTCCAGAAAGGTAACATTTAAACTCAAACACAGGCATAGGAAAGTATAATGCAGGTCATGGAAATAGGTGCACATGTATGAGAGGGAAAATCTAAGATTAAGTAGTAGTATGTGGGTGAAATACTGGACAGAGCAGGAAAAAGCCAGAAGAGTTTTATGTTATGTGTGACTTCTTACATGAGCAATAAAACATATAGCTCTTGTTCTGGAAAACTGAAAAACTGATCATTGACATCTCTGATAATGTCAATGAATACTTGGTGAACATCTCTTACAAATGAGGCACATGCTTTAAATCAGTATCTTGTGAATTTATTAGGTTACAGATTCTTTCAAGGTTCAAGTAAGAGTCAAAGTCACTGTCCTCAGAAAATTTTAATGGCTTAAAGTAATACATACAGTGTTCAGTGGTTCACAGGATAAAAATTTGGGCTATTGACATTTTCACTGTTTTAGTTTCTGGTTTTGATTCTCTTACCTGTTTAAGGAGAGCCAACACAAAGAGTGGGAAAAGCCGCAAAGAAAAAGGAACCATGAGTCCAGGCTGCTGGTTACTTAGGACTGAAGAACGATAAGCTGAAAGAGAGTCTATGACAGCATTCACTAGGGCATCCCGAGCATCACTCAGACTGGCAGTCACAGACCTGTCAACAGCTAACAGAGACAGAGGTAGGGACAAACAAGAGAAAAGAGAGAAATTTAGCTACCCCACTGTTAAGGATAGAAGAGATGTAATTTTTTTTATTATACAAATTCTCTAACTTATTACACAGATAAGCAACCAAGGAAAGCATTTAAAAGCACATAGTTTGACAAATCAAACCAAACTCCCCTGAAATCAGTCTCTATTTCCTAGCTGTATGACAATATGGCAAGGAATCTGACCTTCATGAGCTTATCTATAAAATGGGAAAACTGTATCTTGCTGGATCTAAGATGTTATTAATTATAATCCACCATCTTATGTTTTATACCACAGAGAAAGAAAAAACTCTATAACTAAACATACATGCTCTCTTCACAGAGAACTTTATATTTATTGAAAGACCTCTCAGGAAGCTACTTAGATGATTCTTATCATCAGTCATGCCACTGTTCATATGCATTTCTGCATACTTGAAAAAAATGTTTCCAAAAAAATTTTTTTAAATACTAAAACAACTATTATTGTTTTGAAGACTTCTCAAACTAGAACTAAATTCATGTGGTCTCAAAAATACAATCAATAAAGTAATGATATTAACTGCTATAACCAAACTTGTACATAGCCAAGAAAGACCACTGTTACCAGGCCAACAGCAACTCTTTTTTTTGTTTTTTAAAGTGGGCTCCACACCCAGTTTGGAGTTCAACAAGGGGCTTGAACTTATGACCCTGTGATCAAGACCTGTGCTGAGACCAAGAGATGGATGCTTGACAGACTCACCCCACCCAGGTGCCCCAAGAGTAACTCTTAAGACTTGAATTGAAGACTTCTTAAGATTTTGATAAAATGTGAAAAAAATGTGCATACTGGGATAAAGGAAATTTAGTAATAAAATAAATATTTGTGAAGCAAATTGTGAAAATTTTTTAAATCTACAAATACTGCTTGAATTATAGTTCTTGTTGATGATAATAAAGATAATAAGAATGATCATATGATTACTAAAAAGTATTAGTTCAACAAAATATAAAGGCAGTGATCCTCATATTCTTAGGTCAAGATCTTTAACCTTCAACAGCATGTGAGACTATAACAGGGTTGGATTCCTTATCAGGCTTCATTAAAGAAAAAAATTTCCCAATAGAAAATGTGAGAAAATGAGTAATTATTCCTAATATTGACAGATCTGAGTGTGAAGCAAATGGATGCAATGGCATCTTTCCTGAAGGAGAAAAAAATTAAGAATCAAAATGATGTTAAGCTCTATGTATTTGAAAAAGACCAAAAAAGGCAACTATATCTGATACAGAAGTAAAGAAGTGAAGGTATCAGTAAATTTTCTTCTAGCTCATGTGATCTGGCCAAGGCTGTAAACTTATCTTTGAGAGTAAACTGGTTGTTAATCCTGAATTCCAAGACTCCAAGACTAAAGATCTTTACAGTTCAAAGTCTCTTGTAATCCAGGTTATAGAACTCATTAAAAAGCTATTAACCACTAGTAAATTTGAATATTAACTAAAATATGATATTTAAGCCCATCGTAGGCAGATCATGAGACAGAAAGCAGTTTAGTACCTGCCTAAAACCAATGAGGGAAGGAGGAAGGAGTAGTGGGCAGTAACTACTAATTGGCATGAGGTTCTTTTTGGGGTGATAAAATGTTCTAAAATCAGGTTGAGATGAAGGCCACGCCATTCTGTAAACATACTATAAACAGTGGGGTTGTATTAGGTAAAATGGGTTATGTGAAGTGGTATATAAATTATATCCCAATAAAGCTCTTAAAATTTTTTAAAAAATAAGGTTACCTGCAACAGATCCTTTCATTCAAGTAGCTACCTAGGAGGCATACAGAAGTTCTAAAACACTGAAACCTTTAAAGGTACTTACTTAAAGGAAAGAAAACTAAGCAGATTTTTCTATTATTATATTTGTGAAATATTTATAACAGCTGATAATGGTTCTTACCCATATTGGCCAATAACCCTGAAATTGCTTGAACATCAGCTCCAAGAAAGACTTCATTCAGAGTTGAAACTACAGGCAAACACAATGTATGAACACGAATTCTTCTTTCACCTTTGCCGAAAAGACAAAAATGATAGTAAGGACACAACTATATTAAAAATTTGTATTTTCTTGGAATCACTTCTTTTTAATTTAGAACCAAAAAGGGTTATTCAGTATGCAGAAATAGTATCAAAACTTTAAAAATAGGGGCGCCTGGGTGGCTCAGTGGGTTAAGCCGCTGCCTTCGGGTCAGGTCATGATCTCAGGATCCTGGGATCGAGTCCTGCATCGGGCTCTCTGCTCAGCAGGGAGCCTGCTTCCTCCTCTCTCTCTCTCTCTCTCTCTGCCTGCCTCTCTGCCTACTTGTGATCTCTCTCTGTCAAATAAATAAATAAAATCTTTAAAAAAAAAACTTTAAAAATAAACAAAAAGAAACAAACTTCAGAGTTTTATTCATTAAAGATTTTCTTTATTTGAGAGAGAGAGAGAGAGAAAGAGGGATCACAAGCGGTGGGGGCGGGGAAGGACAGAGGAAGAAGCAGACTCCCCATTTATCAGGGAGCCTGATGCAGGACTCAATCCTAGGACCCTGGGATCATGACCTGAGCCAAAGGCAGATGCCTAACTGACTTAAGCCACCGAGGTGCCCTCTTATTTTTTCACTACAAAATTCTTTTTGTTTGGGGCATCTGACTGGCTCAGCCAGTTAAACATCTGCCCTGAGATAATAAGGCTCAGGGTCATGATCCTGGCATCCTGGGATCAAGCCCTGGTTCAGGTTTCCTGCTCAGTGGGGAGTCTGCTTCTCCATTTCCCTCTGCCCCTCCCCTCTACTTGTGCTCCCTATCTCTCTCTCTCCCTTTCAAATAAATAAAATTTTTTAAAAAATTCTTTTTGTTCAAGTTACAATTGAAAAGGGATCATACTCAAATGGTGGTAAAATGGTAGCTTAAAAATCTCTTTTCTGAATCTTTTGGTTATTTTATCTTTTTTATTAATATAAATTTTGAATTACATACATTGTATATATGAATTACATACACACATGAATACATACATAATGACAACAATACTTCCACATGTGTTCTAGAGTCTGTTTTGACATTTATCTATTTATTTATTTATTAAAAGATTTTATTTATTTGACAGAAAGAGATCACAGTAGGCAGAGAGGCAGGCAGAGAGAGAGAGAGGGAAGCAGGCTCCCCGCCGAGCAGAGAGCCCGATGCGGGACTCGATCCCAGGATCCTGAGATCATGACCTGAGCTGAAGGCAGCGGCTTAACCCACTGAGCCACCCAGGCGCCCTTTTTTTTTTTAAAGCTGTTTTGACATTTAAAGTCCAAAGAAATTTTATACTTTCCTCTTTAATCACAGAAAAAACTTTTTATTTTATTTTTTCAGTGTTCCAAGATTGTTTATTGTTTATTCACCTCACCCAGCAGAAAAAACATTAAAAAAAAAATCAATTAATATAATTATTTTCTCGGGGCGCCTGGGTGGCTCAGTGGGTTAAAGCCTCTGCTTTCAGCTCAGGTCATGATCCCAGGGTCCTGGGATGGAGCCCTGCATAGGGCTCTCTGCTCAGTAGGGAGCCTGCTTCCTCCTCTCTCTCTGCCTGCCTCTCTGCCTACTTGTGATCTCTGTCTGTCAAATAAATAAATAAAATCTTTAAAAAAAAATACAATTATTTTCTCTTTAGTAATTACCCACAATAAAAAATCAATATACAGAAAAATGAAAACTTTTTGATAGCCATCAAATATCAGATATTATGTCTGATATAATTTTTAAAATTTCTAACCAGTAAAACCTTGAACACTAATGAAAAAGAACAAGTCAAAAAACTAGAGATGATATTCATACTACAACCTGTACTGATACATGAAGAGTGATGAAAATGTACATATGAGGAGCTCATTAAATTACTTTTAAAAAGGAGAAATAATATCTGCAAAAAAGGGTAACAGTGTTTAGAGTTTCTATTCTAGCCAAAAACAGTGAGAGCTAAAAGAAAACAGTTACAATAATTAACCTATCAACAACAACAAATAAACATACAGAGAGACATGCAAAGACATACACACACACAAAATCAGAGGCTAAAATGGAAAGGGCACTTGATGGGACCATGAACTGGTGAAATCCTTCTGAAAAACAATCCGACAATACTAAGATTTTTCTTAACAGTCAGCCTGACACTAAGTAGACTCTTAGTAAATATCTGTTAAAAACAATGGCTAAGGAAAACAAATACAACACATCTTAGCTTTATCAGGAATAGCAACAAAGCTCTTAAGATGAGAAACACTCTTCTGGCTTAATAGAAGTGAGTATGTCCAAAGGAGAGGGCATTCATTATAAGGCAAAGAATACATAACTAAATAAAAAAATTTACCTTTGCCACAACACAATGGATTTATAGTTAACTACACTGGATTGTAATCTTAAAAATCTGTTAAAAGTGTAATCACATGTTATATGTCTTTGCCACAATAAAAGCAAACAAACAAACAAAACTAATTTACCTTTGCTGGACGTATACAAGAGTGCAGACTGAAAGGAAACCAACTGAGTGTCAGTAAGACTCTCTTCCACAGACATCTGTACTGCATACCCAGCATCTGGGTTTACGTTAGGCAAAGACAGTAAGTCTGTCGACCGAACAAAGAAGTTCCCATGGAAAGTATGAATGGAAAGACCTAGAAGAGAAAATTTTATCAAGATGATTTACATAAGGCAATATATAGATACTTAATTTTATCTTTGTCACCTATCAGAGTGACAGAGTAAATTTAAAAGTTTAGTTGTGGAGCTGTGGAGTGGGGGAGAAAGTTTAGTTTTCAGGCACCTGGTTGGCTCAGTCGGTTAAGGGTCTGCCTTCTGCTAGGATGATGATCTCATGGTCCTGGGATCCAACCCTGTGTTGGATTCCCTTTTCAGCAGGAAGTCTGTTTCTCCCTCTCCCTTTGTGAATGCTATCTCTCTCACTCTTGCTCTCTCTCAAATAAATAAAATCTTTTTTTTTTAAAGATTTTATTTATTTATTTGACAGAGAGATCACAAGTAGGCAGAGAGGCAGGCAGAGAGAGGAGGAAGCAGGACCTCCATTGAGCAGAGAGCCCGATGCGGGGCTCAATCCCAGGACTCTGGGATCATGACCTGAGCTGAAGGCAGAGGCTTTAATCCACTGAGCCACCCAGGTGCCCCAAGTATCCAACTCTTAATCTCAGCTCAGCTCTTGATCTGAGAGTTGTGAGTTCAAGCCCCTCACTGGGCCCTATGCTGGGTGTACAGCCTACTTAAAAAAAAAAGTTTGCATGTAATATTGTGATTTATAATAAGAAATAGGTACTTGGTCTTCACTCATTGCCAGCACAGAACTCCTAAACTCTTAGGACGATCTAAGTGATGAAATTCACAAAGGTATCTTCTGCTATGTTGATGGAGTGATCTTTGATAAGCACCTATGTAACCAAAGGATGGGAGCTGGTTACCAGAGGACCCAACCATGTAATCAGAAGGTTGGAAATTACAGTCCAACCTGTCCCCCCACCAACAACCTTTGGGGAGGGCAAAGGAACTGGAGGTAGAGTCAGCCATCAATGGCCAATAACTTAATCAGCCACAACTATGTAAAACCCAGTAGGAGAGGTCCTTTGGAAAGCTTCCAGATTGGTGAACGCACAGAGATTTGGGGAGAGTGGAGTGCTCAGAGAGAACATGGAAGCTGCAGAAGCTCCATGCCCTTTCCCTTTCTCTATACCTTTCTCTATACATCTTTTCCATCAGACTGTTCCTAAGTTACATCCTTCTATAATAAACCAGTAATCTAGAAAGTAAAATGTTTCTTTGATTTCTGTAAGCTTCTCTGGCAAATTAATTGAACCCAAAGCGGGGGTAGCAGGAACCTCCAATCTACAGCCAGCCAATCAGAGCACAAGAACCAGAAACAGAAAGCTAGTTGGTAACTAACTGGTGACGAGTGACATTACTACCTGAGGTGTTTGGAGATGTGGCAACCTTTTTTTTTTTTTTTTTTTTTTTTAAGATTTTATTTATTTGTCAGAGAGAGAGAGCAAGCACAGGCAGACAGAATGGCAGGCAGAGGCAGAGGGAGGAGCAGGCTCCCCGCCAAGCAAGGAGCCCGACGTGGGACTCGATCCCAGGACGCTGGGATCATGACCTGAGCCGAAGGCAGCTGCTCAACCAACTGAGCCACCCAGGCGGAGATGTGGCAACCTTATAGAAGTATTTGAAATCTTACATATTACAAAGGCTTTATTGTCAGCTGTTTTACTCAACCGTTTTTTCTTTTTATTACAGTGACAGATAAAAGAGAACTTCATTTGACACATGGTTTGACAGAAAGATTTCAACATCTATCTAGTGGACCAGTCCATGGATCCTTATATATTGATATATTTTGTTTTTGTTTTTTTGCTATTTCATATAATCTTTCCACTTTAAAAAAATGATTGCTTCATATCTCTTAAAGAACATTATTTTATTTATATATTTTTAAAGATTTATTTATTTGTCAGAGAGAGAGAGAGAGCACAAACAGCAGGAACAGCAGGCAAAAGAAGAAGAAACAGGCACCTGATAGGAACAATTTCCTAGGACCCTGGGATCATGACCTGAGCCGAAGATAAGACACTTACCTGAGCCACTCAGGCATCCCAGAACAAGATTATTTTAAAATCTGAATAAAGTGGGGCGCCAGGGTGGCTCAGTGGGTTAAAGCCTCTGCCTTCAGCTCAGGTCATGATCCCAGGGTCCTGGGATCGAGCCCCGCATCTGGCTCTCTGCTCAGCAGGGAGCCTGCTTCCTCTTCTCTCTATCTGCTTGCCTCTCTACCTACTTGTGATCTCTGTCTGTCAAATAAAGAAATAAAATCTTTAAAAAAAAAAAAATCTGAATAAAGAGGCGCCAGGGTGGTTTACTGGGTTAAAGCCTCTGCCTTCGGCTCAGGTCATGATCCCAGGGTCCTGGGATCAAGCCCTGCACTGGGCTCACTGCTTAGTGGGGAGCCTGTTTCTTCCTCTCCTGCTCCCTTGCTTGTGCACTCTGTCAAATAAATAAATAAAATCTAAAAAAAAAAAAAAAAAAAAGAAGATTTATTTATTTATAACAGAGAGAGATCGCAAGTAGGCAGAGAGAGAGGAAGGGAAGCAGGCTCCCCACTGAGCAAAGAGCCCGATGTGGGGCTCGATCCCAGGACCTTGGGATCATGACCTGAGCCGAAGGCAGAGGCTTTAACCCACTGAGCCACCCAGGCGCCCCCAATTTTTTTTAAATGAGAGATATAATTCACATACCATAAAAACCACACATACATGTACAATTCAGTGGCTTTCAGAACATTCGAAATAGTTTCTATTTTCTGGGGCGCCTGGGTGGCTCAGTGGGTTAAGTCTTTGCCTTCAACTCATATCACGATCCCTGGGATCGAGCCCTGCACTGGGCTCACTGCTTAGTGGGGAGCCTGCTTCTCCCTCTCCTGCTCCCTTGTTTGTGCGCTGTCAAATAAATTAAAAAATATATTTTAAAAAAAGTTTCTATTTTCTTTTATAATGTTTCTTCAGATTATTATTTTTTTTTTTTAAGTAGGCTCCACACCCAATGTGGGACTTGAACTCACAACCCTGAGATCAAGAGTTGCATGCTCTAGCAACTGAGCCAGCCAGGTACCTCTCTTCCCTATTCTTAATTTCATATTCCATTAGTTTAAGTAAAATCTCTTATAAAATGAACTTTTTTTTTAAGATGTATGCATTTATTTATATATTTATTTGACAGAGAGAGAGAGAGAGAGAGAAACAGAGATCACAAGTTGGCAGAGAGGCAGGCAGAGAGAGGGGGAAGCAGGCTCCCTGCTGAGCAGAGAGTCCAATGTGGGGCTTGATCCCAGGACCCTGAGACCATGACCTGAGTCACTGAGCCACCCAGGCACCCCAAAATAAACTCTTATGAAGCAACCCTTATGAAATAATGTTAGCTGAAAATGTTTATTTATTGATATCAAAAGCAACACATCTATGTAAGTGTGAAAAAAGTGCCCTCACCTTTCGTACACCGAATCCTCATGACTGCCTCAAAGCCAATCTTTCGAGTGAGGTATCTCTGTAGTTCCTTCTGTAATTTCTGTACTTGGACTGGGTTCTGCTGATGGTGGTAAGAAGGATAGTAATAGACACTACCTGCTGAATACCGAGAAATACAACCTGGAAGAAAACACATACTTTTTAAAAATTCTGTAATTAACTATTACTGCATGAAAAAACTACTGGTGTTTGAATCAGTCTTGCCCCAGCCTCCCAAAGTATTATCAAAAAAAGAGTATTTCATCCTTTTAAATAGCAGTATAAAATCTCTCTATTATAAACGTTCAGAAATACATAATAAATGTTTAGAAGACCAAAGGTTTATAACAGACTGATTAACTCTCTCAAAGGAATAAAAATTTCTTCGCTTTGTCCTTTATTTAGAGTATCATCATACAAATGTCATTTTCACATTTACTTGAGAAAAATAATCATGAGGAAGAACTCACCCAGAGAAGCCAAGTCAGAATACTGTCCACTGAGAAGGAATAAGTCCACGGCTACCTGCTGACCAGAACAATCTAAGGCTAATTTCTTGTAAAAGTCAGTGGATGGTGTCAAGTGAATCTCCTGTTAATAATAAATTACAAGAAAGAAAAAAGTTTTAATTATTAAGTTGTCATAAAAACTTAAAACCTATCTCTTGAGATACATAGATATATATACCAAGATGTTAACAATTATCCTTGGGCATGCTAAAAATACTTTCTTTTCAGTTCTTCATTTTCTCAGCGAAAAACATGTACGACTTAAGGATTTTCTATTTTCTACTTTTAAAAAAGAAATATATCTATAATGCTAATTTCAATAATCTATTAAATGCTTAGAATGCTGGAAAGTGTTCTAAAGAATTCATGTGTAATATCTATGTAGACCTTTGAACTATTGTAAGAAGCTAGTACTATAATTATTTTTACTTTATAAATAAACATAAGGAAACAGAAGGGCAAAGAAATTAATTCTTCAAGCTCGTACAGCTAAAAGGCAGTTGAGGGACGCCCGGGTGGCTCGGTCGGTTAAGCATCTGTCTTTGGTTCAGGTCATGATCTCAAGGTCCTGGGATCAAGCCCCAAATCGGGCTCCCTGCACAGGAGAGAGCCTGTTTCTCCTTCTGCCTGCTCTTCCCCCTGCTTGTGCTCTCTATTACAAATAAATAATATCTTTAAAAACATAGTAGTAAAAATGATAAAACAAAAAGCAGAATTTAGACAGACTGACCCCAGGACTGACACCATCATCATTACAGTATACAGCATCTCTCATCATCTTTTAAACAATACACACTTCAAATCGTTTATATACACAAAGTGCTCAAAAGCAATCCATGGCAGTCAAGAAGACAGACTACTTTTTAGCGGTCACCCACATTCTACTTTGTTCCTAAAAGGTATATTCTTTAGACTGCCAGACTTTCTTATTAAAGGCAGGCTGCACTGCTAGCGGCCTGCTAAAGATCCAAAAATAAGGTAAAAGTGAATCAGGTGGTAAGTGTAACAAAATAGAAATTTCGACATAAAAGAGAAATGCTTTGTCTCTTTCCTTATACTCCCTCCTCTCCACAACTGAAAAATAAATGAACAGGCTTTGTGGTCAAGGGACAGAGCAGAGTCCCAAAATATATGGTAACATACATTTGATGACTTTCTAACCTTAGCAGATGACCTTTGGTTGGGCTCCTCTCGTGGTCTCAGGGCTCCCACTCCAAGAGTAGGAAGTTGTGTTTGAAAGACAGACATTCGACCACCAGTTGGGGACATCAGCTTAAAGGCAGCCTGAAGTGCAGGACCCAAGGCACTCTGGGTTTCCAGGGTCTTGGTGAACATTTGTGGCAAAGTTTTCAGTAAATCTTGAACAAGCTTGTAAAATAAAGCAAGAAAACTCAAGATGTTAACAATTAAAAACTTCTTCCACAAAAGTCAATAACTAATACAGTAGACAAGACACTGAGTCATGATGATGGTCAGAGAATCTACAGACAGTACAGTAAACAATGAAGTTGGCCAAATGACAAGAAAGCCATTTTAAGTCAACATTATAAATTGGCAAGCAAGACAAATCAAAATTGGGGCCTTACAGTTCTTGCACATGCAGTAGTCCAGCAAGACTATAAGTCCAAAATGTATCCAAAAGAACCATCACAGTTTAGATTTGATTTCTTTTAATGCCATCAAACACGGCCTTCTCAATCACCTCTACACACTTTATTCTTTCCAGTTCCAAAGCGATTTAACTCTTCCCCTATTGAAAAGTCTAAGATAGCCAGTAAATTTTCCAACTAGTAATACCACTACAAAAGAAAAACAAAATGAAAAACTACTACCTATTCAGGTTAAGTTGTACAAATAAAGAGAGTTAAAGGGAAAAAAAGTACTTCACGCTATGGTGAAGTCACTGTTGCCAACAGCTGAGACCATAGACTTGCTAGTTAAAATGTTACCCCTACGGCATATATGCATGTACAGGGTAGACAACATCCCCCCTTCAGACACATTCTGTTCACCTCTCACTGTATTATGTCATGGCAATTTCCAGGCAGGGAATAAGTTTCTTCTGAACTGACCCCAATGACACTCTGTGAATCAGAAAAGCAAAGGGCACTGAAAGCAGCCTAGCTAAAGTGCTTCTATGTAGTGACCAGAAGCTTATCTGAGCAACCCTCCCCATTTCCCAAATGGTGGCAAGGCAGGTTTCCTTCAGGTTTCCCTTTACGAAATAGGCTTATCTTCTACCCTATTACAAAGTATCTTGCTACGTTAGACTTAAGAGCCATCAGTTCAAGGGTAAACTCAAGATCTGTTCATCTGATGAATTTTAACTAACAGCAAATATAAAATGTTATACATCTTAGAAATGCCTCAGAAAGAAAAAAAACTACTTAAAGTTCATTTTGAAAATATATTCCTTCAATATTTCAAAAAAATGTGTCAGATAAGAAAATGTAACTTACCTCTTTACTTTCATTTAAATTTACTAATAAGTTCTCTGGCATAGGTATAAAAACATCTGAAAAAATAAATAAATATTTCTTTCAAACAAAACTTAATTGTTAAAGATATTCCAAACATTTAACACTGATATAATTAACCACCCCCAGGGATGCCTGGGTGGCTCAGTCCGTTAAGCATCTGTCTTTGTCTCAGGTCACAATCCCAGGGTCCTGGGATACAGTCTGGTGTCTGGCTCCTTGCTCAGCAGGGAGCCTGCTTCTCCCTCTGTCTGCTGCTCCCTCTACTTGTGCTCTCTCTGACAAATAAAATCTTAAAAAAAAAATTAACCATCCTCATAATTTAAAGAAAAGTGACGTCCTCGATTATATAAGCACTGTCTACCTATATTCAAAAAGCCACCAAAGGACCATTGATTTAGGTATTTATTATAACTTACGTTATCATATAAAAGGTAAATAGGCTCCTAATTAGAAAATATTGATCTGTTGAGTAAACACTCAGTACAGGTTTGTACAAGTGCTCTGCTTCTTAAGTTAAAGACAAGAGTTTAGAATCCTACTTTACATTCTTGCTTATTAGCCCATGAAACTAGTAGTCTTGGCATTAAAAAAAAAATGTTGACTAAGATGACACACAAGAATGCTAGGTCTTTACAAAGAAGTAATGGAACCCAACAACAGCTCTGTCACTCAAAAAGCACATACTGTCTCATAAAGAATGTCCCAACTAGTGCCAATATTTATGAGACTATAAAATCAGGTAAATCAGATGGTATGCTAACTGACCACTTCAGATGAGCTCCTCAGGATTCAAATTCATTTTTATTTAGGAATTAAATTCTCTTCCTTTAAAAGGAAGCAAAACTGTGGGTGGAGGTGAAGGTTTATAAGAAGTCTTACTTTCCACATATTGGTACTATTTGCTTTTTTTTTTAAAGGCTCATTATAATGTTCATTAAAAATAATACTAAAATACTATTTGTAATATTAAATATTTACTTTAGCTGCCACACAAAAATTCTACAGTCAAGGCACCTGGGTGGCTCAGTTGGTCAAGCATCTGCCTTCAGCTTGGGTTATGATCTCTGTGTCCTGGGACTGAACCCCGCATCAGGCTTCCTGCTCAGCAGGGAATCTGCTTCTATCTCTCTTCCTCTCTCCCTTTCCCCCTCTGCATCTCTCTTTCTCTCAAATAAATTAGAAAAATCTTCTGAAAAAATTCTCGTTGACAGTTGACTATTTAGATTTTTTTCTTTAAAGAATGTTTTGAGGGGCGGTGGGAACCGCTGGTGAGTCGGTCGCGGGAGTAGTCCCCGGCGCCTGAGAGGAGGACGAGGAGGGTGTGGGCATGAACGTGGCAGAGGGGGACACCCTGATATCAGTGGATCATGAAATTTTTGGGAAGGTCCAAGGGGTGTTTTTCCACAAGTACACTCAGGCTGAGGGAAAAAAGCTGGGATTAGTTGGCTGGGTCCAGAACACCGATGAGGGCACCGTGCAAGGACAGTTGCAAGGTCCCATCTCCAAAGTGCGTCATATGCAGGAATGGCTTGAGACAAAAGGAAGTCCCAAATCACACATCGACAGAGCAAACTTCAGGAATGAGAAAGTCATAGTAAAGTTGGATTACTCAGATTTCCAGATTGTGAAACAATGGCTTGAATTTAAATTTTCTAAGATAAATTCACTGGTTTTGTTTTTATTGTTAATATAGATCTAGTCTGTGTTCAGTATTAGATTTGGTCAGTAAGTTATGTTAGTATCAGATATTTGAATTTTACTTTATATTATATGTATGATAGATGACCAACTCTACACAATTCTAAATAAATAAAAATGCATTAGAACCTTTAAAAAAAAAAAAAAAGAATGTTTTGAGGTGCCTGGATGGCACAGTCAGGCCATTCAAGTTTGATTCTTGTTTTCTGCTCACGTTGTGATCTCAAGCCCCATGTTGGGTTCCACGCTTCACAAGGAGGCTGCCTAAGGCTCTCTCCCTCTGCCCGTCCCCCCACACGCTCTGTAGCTCTCTCTCAAATAAATCAATCGTAAAAATTTTAAAAATGTTTAATAAGTTTAATTGAGATATAATTCCCGTATCATAGAATTCACCCTTATAGAAGATAACAATTCAGTGATGTTTTTATATAATCATAGAATTGCAAATCATCAACACTAATTCCAGATCCTTCTCATTATCCCAAAAGGAAACACCATGTGAACTCTTCATGTCCCTGCCAACTCCCAGAGAGCTAGGAAGCCACCAGTCTGTCTGTGGATGTGCCTATCCTGGACATTTCATATTTTTAAAAATATTTAATTTATTTATTTTAGAGAGAGAATGCATGATAGCGGTGAGTGGCAGAGGGAGAGGCAGAGAATCCCAAGCAGACTCCATGCCCAGATAATCTAAGACGAAACCAATAGCCCAACACCTAACTAACTCTTGATTTCAGTTCAGAATATGGTCCGAAGGTCATGATCCCGGGGTTGTGAGATCAAGCCCTACATCAGACTCTGCACCAACGGGGGAGTCTGCTTGGAATTCTCTCTCCTTCTGCTCCTCCCTCACGTCCCATCCCCCACACCACAAGTGCGAGCACACGCACACAAACAAGCGCGCGTGCACACACACGCTTTCTAAAACAGATAAAATTTTAAAATAAAAAGAGTCACACACGAAAGAGTCACAGTACGAGGTACTTTATGACTGGCTTCTGACATTCAGTATAATGTTTTCAAGGTTCGCTATGTTGAAGCACCTATCAGTACTTTATTCTTTTTTACTGACAAATAGTATTTCATGGTATGGATACACTTTTTATTTATCCATTCATCAAATAAGGGGCATTAGGGTTGTTTCTACTTTTTGGCTATGTTGCTATGAACATCCACCTGCACATTTTCCTACTTTCCTTGGAAAAAAAAAAAAAAATATATATATATATATATATATATATATATATAGACTAGAATTGCTCGGTCATATGATAACTCTATGTTTATAAACTTTTGGAGCAAGTGGTAGACTGTTCCATAATGGCTGCAGTATTTTCCATTCCAACCAGCAGTGTCTAAGAGTTCCACTTTCTCCACATTCTTGCAAATACTTTACTTATTACTATCTTTTTTTAATCCCTGCTATATGACATCCAGCAAGGGACACTCCATCCATCAGCTTATGTATAAAACTGAGAGGCTGGATCTTATCAGTGAATTCACAATTTGGCCCATCATCAGAATCACCTATTCAGTGATTTTATTTCATGCAAAATAATTATCTGGTTAGGGAATGAATGAATAACCGGGCTGGTTTGTTGTGAGATTAAAAACAACCAAGACAGAAACCAGGGCTCTTTTAAACTACTGCCCTTTAAAGATGTATAGTGAGTCCTCACTACTTATGGATTCTGTATTTGCCAATTTGCCTACTAAAATCTTTTTTGAAGATTTTATTTATTTGACAAAGAGTGAGAGAGAGAAAGAGCGAGCACAAACAGGGGGAGTGGGAGAAGGAGAAGCAGGCTCCCCTCTGAGCAAGACCCATAACCAACTGAGCTCACCCATGTACCCCTACTCACTAATATTTATTTGTAACCCCAAAACCAATACTCATGCTGCTTCTATGGACATTCATAGACATGCTCAGAGCAGCAAAACAATTTGAATTCTGAATCTGAGATTTTCTAACTAGTCTCATCGTGGTTTTCATTTGTATTTCCCTGATAACTTATGATACAGAGCATCTTTTCAAGAGCTTATCAGCCAACTGTTTATAGAAAATATTGAATACTGTGTATAGAATAGAGACATGTCTATTCAAATCATTTACCCACTTTAAATTGTATTTTTCTTGTTCAGTTGTAGAAGTTCTTTCTATAATGCAGATGTAAATTCCTATCTTTTTTTTTTAAAGATTTTATTTATTTATTTGACAGAGAGAGATCACAAGTAGGCAGAGAGGCAGGCAGAGAGAGAGAAGGAAGCAGGCTCCCCGCTGAGCAGAGAGCCCGATGCGGGGCTTGATCCCAGGACCCTGGGATCATGACCCGAGCAGAAGGCAGAGGCTTTAACCCACTGAGCCACCCAGGCGCCCCCCTATATCTTTTTTTTTTAATTTTATTATTTATTTGACACAGAGAGAGAGACATCACAAGTAGGCAGAGAGGCAGACAGAGAGAGGGGGAAGCAGGCTTCCCACTGAGCAGAGAGCATGATGCGGGGCTCAACTCCAGGACCCTGGGATCATGACCCGAGCCAAAGGCAGAGACTTTAACCCACTGAGTCACCCAGGTGCCCCACAAATTCCTATATTTTTTTAAAAAGATTTTATTTATTGGGGCATTTGGGTGGCTCAGTCAGTTAAGTATCTGCCTTCAGCTCAGGTCATGATCTCAGGGTCCTGGGATTGAGCCCGCATCAGGCTCCCCCATTCATTGGGAGTCTGCTTCTCCCTCTGCCCCTCACCCTGCTTGTGCTCTCTCTCTCTTCTCTCTTTGTCTCTCTCTCAAATAAAATAAAATTAAGATTTTATTTATTTACTTGACAGAGAGAGAGAAAGATAGCATGTGAGAGAGAGAGCATGTGCACAAGGAAGAGGAGCAGCAGGCAGAGGGAGAGGGAAAAGCAGGCTCCCCACTGAGCAAGGAGCCGGATGCAGGGCTCAATCCTAAGACCCTGGGATCTTGACCTGAGCCAAAGGAAGTTCAAATGACTGACCCACCCCAGGTGCCCCTAGATATAAATTCCTGATCAGATATATGATTTATAATATTTTCTCATTCTGTGGGTTGCCTTTTTACATTCTTGACTGTGAAACACAAAAGTTCTTAATTTGGGGGGTACCTGGGTGGTTCACTTGGTTAAGCAGCCAACTCTTGATTTACATACATGTCATGATCTCAGGGTGGGGAACTTGAGCCCCATGTAGGGCTCCATGCTTAGGAGAGTCAGCTTGAGATTCTGTCCCTGTCCTCTGACCCTCCCCGTTCTTGTGTACTTGCTCTCTAAATAAATAAATCTTTTAAAAAATTATTTTTTAATTTTGAAGAAGCCAAATTATCTATTTTCCTTTTTCTTTTTTTTCTCCAAGATTTTATTTATTTATTTGACAGAGATCTCAAGTAGGCAGAGAGGCAGGCGGAGAGAGAGAAAGAGGAGGAAGCAGGCTCCCCGCCTAGCAGAGAGGCTGATGTGGGACTCAATCCCAGGACCCTGAGATCTCTTAAAATATCTGTACTATAGGGGCGCCTGGGTGGCTCAGTGGGTTAGGCCGCTGCCTTCGGCTCAGGTCATGATCTCAGGGTCCTGGGATCAAGTCCTGCATCGGGCTCTCTGCTCAGCAGGGAGCCTGCTTCCCTCTCGCTCTCTCTCTCTGCCTGCCTCTCCATCTGCTTGTGATTTCTCTCTGTCAAATAAATAAATAGAATCTTAAAAAAATAAAAAATAAAAAATAAAAAAATATCTGTACTATAAATGGTTCTTAGATACTTATTGTAACCTATAAAAGCTAGTATAACTTTTCACTGTTGTGAAATATAGTGCTCTTGCGTGGTATAGAAGAATGTGAAGGATCATACCTTACGAGAAGTGGACTAAGTCTCTCACCTGGGCAAATGGAGCCTCCTTATTCTTTTTTTTTTTTTTTTTTAAAGATTTTATTCATTTATTTGACAGGGAAAGATCACAAGTAGGCAGAGAGGCAGGCAGAGAGAGAGGGGGAAGAAGGCTCCCCACTGAGCAGAGAGCCGGATGCGGGGCTCGATCCCAGGACCCTGAGATCATGACCTGAGCCGAAGGCAGCGGCTCAACCCACTGAGCCACCCAGGCGCCCCAGGAGCCTCCTTATTCTTGCCAGCATTTGTATTTCTTTTTTATTTTAATTTTAATTAATTTATTTATTTTTAAAAGATTTTATTTATTTATTTGGCAGAGAGAGAGAGAGAGAGATCACGAGTAGGCAGAGAGGCAAGCAGAGAGATGGGGGGAAGCAGGCTCCCTGCCCAGCAGAGAGACTGATGCAGGGCTTGATCTCATGACCCTGAGATCATGACCCAAGTCCAAGGCAGAGGCTCAACCCACTGAGCCACCCAGGCACCCCATAAATAAGTAAATTCTTAAAAAAAAAAAAAAAATCAATTCAGGGGCACCTGAGTGGCTTAGTGGGTTAAACACTCTGCCTTCAGCTCAGGTCATGATCCCAGTGAGATCAAGCCCCGCCTCAGGCTCTCTACTCAGTATGGAGCCTGCTTCCTCCTCTCTCTGCCTGTGTTTCTGCCTACTTGTGATCTCTGTCAAATAAATAAGTAAAATCTTAAAAAAGAAAAAAAATCAGTTCAGCATATATGTTCGGTTTATTCCTGGAATAAACCTATTCTGTCCCATTACTTTTATATGTCTCTCCTCAAATACTTTTTGAATGAATGAATAAGAAGGGAAAAAGAAACCTATGTTTAATTTGTTTGAACATTAACTTGTTTTTCTTGCCTCAGAATTCACTTTACCTCTGTTACTGTTTTCTCTTCTATAAAATGAGGGATTGGACTAAAGGACTCTTACAATTACAATAAGCTTATGACTTTATACTCAAGCTCTTAGTCATATCATATACACCATACACACATACATATGTCAAATATTCATAATATATTTATAAAACTGAAAATTCCTAAGGCGTTTCAATAATTTTAAGTATATATACCTTCAATATCTGAAACGATTAGCATCTGAGGTTGAGAGAGACCTTCTTGAAGACTGTAGAAGTGGATTGTACTATCAAATGTAATGAAGCCAATTTTTGTCCTGGTGTTCCCAGGAAGCCTACAACAAACAAATTCAAAAGAATATTGCATCAAGTTTTTCCATATACATACATATATAAAAATATCTGTGAAGAGTTAACATATATATATCATACAAAATATGATATATGATAACATATATATGTGTATCATACAAAATACTTTTGTATTACGGAAATTGTCCCAAAATAAATGATTAAACCACCAAATGTTTAACTAGTATGAAAACAGAACTTACGCAAAGTGAAAACATTACATGTAAGCCAAACAATCAACAAAACCCTGTAATAATACAGCAATCCAGGGGTGCCTGGGTGGCTCAGTGGGTTAAGCTGCTGCCTTCGGCTCGGGTCATGATCCCATGGTCCTGAAATCGAATCCCGCATCGGGCTCTCTGCTCAGCAGGGAGCCTGCTTCCCTATCTCTCTCTCTCTCTGCCTGCCTCTCCATCTACTTGTAATTTCTGTCAAATTAATAAATGAAATCTTTAAAAAGAAAAAAAAATACAGCAATCCAAAACTCACTACACTTTTATAAAGTTACATAAATTATAAAGGAAATAATATATTAAAAAAATACCTGAATGTAAAAAAAAAAAAAAAAATACCTGAATGTATATATAAACGTTTTCATGTTCTTATAGTGAACTTTGTAGATGATTTTAACAAAAAGTTTTAATTTAACAAAAAATTACCACTTAGCAACTGTAAAATATAATATATTCATGTGTCTATGTGTATATAATATATATATGTATGTGTGTATATGCTAGGCATGGAACCCACCAAAGGGCATGAACTTCAGACCCTCAGATCAACACCTGAGCTAAAATCAAGAGTTTGATGCTTAAGCAATGATCCACCACATGCACCCCTAAAATATAATATAAATTAATGTACTGCATATCTTTTAAAAAGTTTACCAAAATCTTACATTGTTCACCTTAAGAGCACCAAAAGTATCTGTCTTAAAGAACTTAAATATGTGGATCTTCAGTTTCTTAAGGAGAGAGACAAACTAGTTTTCATTCTTGTTGATTAAAAATACAAATACTGGGTGCATGGGTGGCTCAGTCAGTTAAGCGTCTGCCTTCAGCTCCCGTAGTGATTCCAGGGTCCTGGAACCAAGCCTTGCAGTGAGAAGGGAGCCTGCTCTGCCTTCCCCTCCCCCTGCTCATGGTCTCTCTTTCTCAAATAAATAAGTAAAATCTTAAAAAAAAATAAATAAAAATTTAAGGGCACCTGGGTGGCTCAGTGGGTTAAGCCTCTGCCTTCACCTAGGTCATGATCTCAGGGTCCTGGGATCGAGCCCTGCATTAGGCTCTCTGCTCAGTGGGGAGTCTGCTTCCCCCCCTCTCTCTGCCTGCCTCTGCCTACTCGTGATCTCTCTCTCTGCCAAATAAATAAATAAAATCTTTTTAAAATTAATTAATTAATTAAAATTAAAATTAAAAAGAAATACAAATGCTGGCAAGAATAAGGAGGCTCCTTTCGCCCAGGTGAGAGACTTAGTCCATTTCTGGTAAGATATGATCCTTCACATTCTTCTATACCACGCAAGAGCACTATATTTCACAACAGTGAAAAGTTATACTAGCTTTTATAGGTTACAGTAAGCATCCATTTATAGTACATATATTTTAAGAGACTTAGCAGATATGACAACTAAATGCAACAAGTATACACTGTTTGGATTCTTATTTCAACAAACCTACAATAAGGGCATTTCTGACATAACCAAAAATTGAACTAGGTATTAAATCATATTACAGAATTACTGCTAATTTTGTTTGCTGTGATACTTGTATCTTAGTGTGAAAAAATAATTGCAATTATTTATAGGTAAGAAGATATGCTGCGGGGCGCCTGGGTGGCTCAGTGGGTTAAAGGTAAGAAGATATGCTGGCTGAGATTTGAGTGAATATACTCATGTGGGGGACGCCTGGGTGGCTCAGTTGGTTAAGCAGCTGCCTTCGGCTCAGGTCATGATCCCAGCATGTGGGATCGAGTCCCACATCGGGCTCCTTGCTCAGCAAGGAGCCTGCTTCTGCCTCTGCCTGCCATTCTGTCTGCCTGTGCTCGCTCTCTCTCCCTCTCTCTCTCTGATAAATAAATTAAAAAAAAAAAAGAAAGAAAGAAAAAGAAAATACTCATGTGGAAAAATTGTTTGTGTATGGGAGAGATTAGATGAAACAAGAACAAATGAACATAAAAACACTGAAGTTGAGGAATGGTACCTGGAAGTTCACTACATTCTATTTACTAGTTGTTTGAAATTTTTCCATAATGAAAAGTTAAAATAAATTTATGTTTTTCAGGGGGCCTGGGTGGCTCAGTGGGTTGAGCCTCTGCCTTCAGCTCAGGTCATGATCTCAGGGTCCTGGGATCGAGCCCCACATTGGGCTCTCTGCTCAGGGGGGAGCCTGCTTCCCCCCCCCCTGTGTCAAATAAATAAATAAAATCTTAAAAAACCCATTTATTTATTTTTAAAGATTTTATTTATTTATTTGACAGTGAGAGATCATAAGTAGGCATAGAGGCAGGCAGAGAGAGAGAGGAGGAAGCAGGCTCTCCGCTGAGCAGAGAGCCCGATACGGGGCTCTATCCCAGGACCCCGAGCTCATGACCCGAGCCGAAGGCAGAGGCTTCATCCACTGAGCCACCCATGTACCTCTAACAAACCAATTTAAATGGACATTTAGAACATAATTATATATAGCATTTTTAGTATTTTGAAACTATTAATTCATTTTGCAAACAGTAGTTTCAAATTTAAGCTGAATTAAGGTACTTACAAATCCAGATTGTCCAACAAACTCTGGCAAACTGAATTCAAGTATCCAGTTTCAACTGCATTGTGAGATACATCAAATACAAAGAGGTACACTGGGGGTTGAGGTGGTCGTAACTGAAGAAAAGAAAGATCTCATTAAAGACCTTTAACAGGATTAAATCTAAACTTACCATCTGTAGATCAAATGGAGACACTAATAAACAATAATGGATTAAGAAAATAACACAGAAATATCAGGAGTTCTAAAAATAGACAAACTATATTATACTGTTTTCAGATGTGGAGTTAGAGAAAGAAAAATGAAGATGTGATTGCCCTAAGTCAGAGAGTTTTTCTTTAGGGACAGGAGAGAAAATATAGTCAGAGGGCTTCTGGGAGAACAGCAATGTTCAATTTCTGAACCGCATGGTACTAATAACACAGGTGTTTACAGCTACTTGGTAACCTACACATTTGTTTTATAGACTTTTCCACATATACACTGTATTTCACAATTTAGGGAAATTAAAACTGTGTAAGTGACAAATCAAGTTAGCCTGAGCTGGTTTCTTAACCAGCGCATTTTAGTCAAGATCCATAAAAATGTACAACTATAATTTAAAATTCCAAACTCAAAGATTTGTTCTCAAGTCAATAAAAAAGCATCAAATAACCACAATGAGAACTGGGCATGTAGTATACTAATTTTTTTTTTGGAGTGTACTAACTTTTGTATTTTTTTGCACAGACCACTTGCCAGATTCATAGCATCTGTCACCTAAAAGATAAATGGAGAAGGTGCAAAACATCTTGCAATAGGCAAATTTACAAATTTAAAGGAAGTCAGTTTTCCAAACCCTGGGAGATAAAAGACACCTCGGGCAGCCAATACAAAAGAACAGATGCATCTTCTGATTTTTTGGTTTTAATTCAACAAAGAGATAGCTATACTAGGGAAAACTATTACTGACCATTTAAGTGTCACAAAACTGTCTTCTACAATGAACTTTTCTGTGGTGAAAAAAAAATGAACCCTCATAATTTCTATTTCCCATTGCCCAGAGATTACCCACAAAAACATAACAAGGTAAAATAAACCATAAAAAATTGGGGGCGTCTGGGTGGCTCAGTGGGTTAAGCCTCTGCCTTCCAAAAAAAAAAAAAAGCCTCTGCCTTCCGCTCAGGTCATGATCTCACTCAGGGTCCTGGGATTGAGCCCCGCATTCAGCTCTCGGCTCGGCAGGGAGCCTGTTTCCTCCCCCTCTCTCTGTGCCTGCCTCTCTGTCTCCTTGTGATCTCTCTCTCTCTCTGTGAAATAAATAAATAAAATCTTAAAAAGAAAAAAAAACATAAAAAATTGATGTGAAGTCTTATCTTCATATTCCTTCTATTTAGAGGCATAATGGCATGGTGAAAGCATAAGCAAATCAAAAGGCATGGATTTTTATACAAGGTCTCCCACTTACTTAAAGGATATTTAGCAAGTCACTTAATCTGTGTTCACATCTGTAAAGCAGGATTAACAGCACTGACCTAGCTTAAATCAGATGGTTGTTTGTGATGATCAAAAATATCTAAGTGCTTAATAAAATGTGAAGTGCTAACGAAACATTAGGCCTAATTATTATTTTAAAAATGCAAGACCTCAGATACTCATACAAGTGCATAATAATAGTACTTACAAGAGAACATTTATCATGACATTATTAGAAAAATATTGGAAGTGACCTAAAAGTAAATATGATCCTGGTATTATATTTCACATTTCTGGATTGATACACAAAAAATACAGGTGAAATTTTACGTATACTTTTACTTTTCAAATTTACCCTTATATAATAAATTACATTTATAATGAACAAATATAAGATTTAAAAACATAAAATTTTGTTATAGAATGCTACAATGTTTTATTTAAAGCCCAGTGTTAAATAAATACGCTACATAAAAATAAAGCTTACCATGTATTCTGAAGGAGCCATAAATTCAATAGTAGCATTCTGAACTTCAGGTCTTCTGTGAGGTTCTCCATAAACTCTAGTCAAAGGGTTGTACATGAATTCCTCAGGAACTATAAGTCAACAACATTCAATGATAAAACTGAAAGGATTAAGTTTGATGTATCTTGCATTTAGTTGTTTTCTTATTTTCAGGATTTATAGATAAACCAATATAACCTAAATATTAAAGGATAAATACACTGTTTTTGAGTTCAAGTTTCCCCCACACTCAATAGCACCAAGTATGTCTTGCTTTTACAGCCACAATAACGGTGATTTTTCTCTTCTACCTTCTAATATACTCTTTGTCTTAATTCTTGCTAAAACTGCTTTCCTAAATCAGTTTGACAGGATAATAAAAATTCATTAAATACCAATTATTATCTTAAATGTGAGACTAAATTTTGTGTTAAATTTCATAATGGTACACAAATATTAACATTTGACACAATATGTACAGACTCTGGCTGCCCCACAAATCTACGGTAAAAATACAAGCTAAAGCCTAACAGTTCTGTGACTTCCATTAATTAAGGAGGCCTTTATGGAATATCAGTTACCTACCACTTATAATATACTAGTGCTCAAAGAATATTTTCTAAATTATCATTGCCCCTGTCTTCCCATTAATGTTTAGAAATTCAAATCCTGTTGAAGGGTAAGCCATAGTTTATGAAATGGTCTGGGCTGCATACTAAAATGATTCCTACCTTTATTATAATTTTATTTCACATTCTAAAGCACATATACATAAGATTTTAAAGGCATACCAAACCCTATACATATGTTTTCTAAATTATTAGAGTAAAAATTATGTTCTTATTCTATGCTCACTTTACTCCTAAAAAACATAAGAATGGTCTTTAAAAATCTCTTAAATTCCCCATTTCCCAATGCTTAATGAAATTTCCTTTCAAACAGAGACCCAGTTTTCTTTTCTATCTTAATTTTTTTTTTTTAAAGCTCTACACCCAATGTGGGGTTTGAACTCACTACCCAAAAGCAAGAGTCACATGCTCCCCTAAATGAGTCAGCCAGGTACCCTGGAGACCTAAGTTTCAATATGGTTATCAACATACCCTTTTTCCTCTCTAATCCTAATAAAGTGTTACTGGTTAGCTGATATTCCTTAAACATTGACTGTAAGCAGCTTCTGAAAGAGATCTCCTCTTCCTCAATTACTGAAAAAACTACATTCAACTAACCTTCTAGCACTGCCCACCTCCCTTCATACAGCAGTGAATGAAGCTAATGGCAGCTATTCTGTGGACTTATTTTCTTTCACCCTAGAGAAAAGGCATGGGACAATTTCTAAATAAAAATATTTCTTAAATTATAGGCTTAAATAATACCATGAAATATGCCATTTATTATATATCTAATATAATAAATGTAAAAAAGTGGTATCAGAATAATATAACATTTTGTTCAAAAAGTATATAATTATTCATATATGTATACATATGCACATATATGTATGTATGTATAAATGTGTAGAAAGAAGTTAACAAAAGTTATCTTAGTGTTGAAGGATTACAAGTAAGTAAGACAGGTTATTGGTGCTTTTTTTTCTAAATTTCACCTTATCTGCTTTCTCTACAACATGAACTGAAATTTGTAAATGTTATTAAAAAAACATACCATCGTTGACTCGATAACATAAGTTACACTTCCATCTCCTTTGATCCAGAAAGCTGACAAAAGGGTTGATATATGTCCTGCATGAGCGGCATCTCACAATTGTACTGGAGGTAACCACAGGCAATTGCTAAAAAAACAGAACTGATTTTTTAAAGGCAGTGATCATCACATCTAAAGGCCAAATACTAATCCATACCTTTCAAGTAACTTCTGGGATACTGTAATTTTGGAGAAGAAAAACAAGGGTAAAAGATGTGTCCAAACTGTCACACAACAAAGTTATATAGTTAAAATGTATTGATTTTAAAAACTATTTTTCTCCAGGAACATTCTCATTAATCCTGCCTTTCCAAAAGTATTTATTTTCTAATTAAACATTTATATTATGAAATCAACATGGTAAATACCCAATGTATTTTTGAGATAGATGGTAAATGGCCAATGAAATGACCAAGTAAGTTACTAGGAATTTTCTTCATGTTGTATTAAGAGGCTTACTAAATTCTCATGAAAGAACTGTCATAAAGTAAGGTAAGGGTAAATTATTAAGTATTCAATTAAATCCTGCAATTATGTTCCTATTTAAAGTTTATCCTACATACTAGAAGTTCTAAAGTCTTAATATAAATTTGTTTTGGAATAGTCACCTCACTTATGTACTGATCCTCCCAAGAGTATGTCAAGGTCCCCAAGCCTTATGATAAAAGTGGAAGGGCTTCTTTGTTCTTCCCGTAAGCAGAGGGAACAGCTTCCTAAAGCAATTAAATTTACTCCAAGAATGGCAGGACTGGGAGACTGGGTAAAGCATTTTAAATAGGCAAATAATTAACAACTTTTTAAAATAGCATGGTTCATTTATTTATTTTCTCTCAGTAGTTTTCTCAGTTGAGTTTTTCAAAAATAGGCTTATTTTACCTCATTTCGATGTATTTGGTAATAAAAATGATGGCTGAATTACAAATAAAGGAACCTGTCAATGGTCAAATTCCTAAATAAAGCGCAGATAAATTCCACATGTGATTCTTGCACTACTGTAGAAAATTCCTTACCACCAAGATAATTTTCCATTAGACATTTATGTTCATTAGTGAAACATACCACTAGGTCTTTGAAAGGATGAAGAAGCAGTCCCAAAGGAAGTTTGGCTTTATTCAGTAAGGCCTGAGTCTGAGGAATACTAGTCAGCGTGCATCGAAATAACCTGTATCAAAGTAAAAACCATGTATCATAAAAAAAAGAATCATTGTCAGCTGTCACTATGATTATTTTTGGACAAAAAAAAATATATGAAAGGTAACACATTTTAACAGTGGATCAAATTACAAAGAAACTTTTCAATAGGCCCTCTCAAATTTTATCCCATTAAATATTTAAGTCCTGTTCAGAAAGAGTGGCTGGATAGTTACAACCCAGTATTATGTAACTAAAATACGGTCTCTTCTTGGCTTGGCTTGTGCATAAAACAGCCCAGACTAACAAATGACTTCTTCTTTATATAAATCTTGATTACACTGGAATTAAAAGGTGATGACACAAATGTACAAATGCAAGCTTAAGTTTATTAATGAAAAGATCAGTTTTGTTGAAGGTTCTAAAAAAACCATTTAAAAAATAACAAAATTTGATTTTGTTATCACTACAAAGTCATCACCACATACATTTTAAACTAAAGATCCATTTTAAGGGATAGAAGGGTATTAAGTTTGTTATGAAAAATAATTTAAAATGAGAGGAAATAAAGAATTATGTAGAATCAAATCCCATATGCTGGACTTGAAAAAAAAAATTTATTCACCACAATGATAATGAATGTCATAGTTCCATTAGGGCTGGTAAGAACAGTCATCAGCTTAGAAGTTACAACCCTATCTGAGTTAGAATATTTCAAATATCAAGTAAGCAATTAACAAAGATCTATTTTCCTGTATGCAAAACTATTTTCATAAATTAATGGTTGTACTGCTAGTTCATAAAACATGTAGTGCCAAAAACAAAATCCAAAACTTCTAGAGTAAAATGTCATGTGAAATAAGAAACACTATTTGAAACCTTACTCTGGGTTACAGTTGAGTTTCTGGATATCTTCATGCAAATTTGGAACAGGAGGCCGCAAAGGTGTTGCTGGAAGCATGTTTCTTTCTTGAAGAAGATTGATAACTCTTAGCCCCTCTGGATGTAGACTTAATCCACTCATGCTTGCAGCTAAATGATTAGCACCTAAGGGAGTCTAAAGATACATAATTTCAAAGTAAGTAGCCTTTATAATGTTTTCAGTTGAAAACAGAAGTATATAAGGACTTAGTTACTTAATTTTGCTCTAAATAACAAAATTATATTTCCTGGTCAATTTTGTTTGGTTCTGGGGATATGTAATAAAACAAGTCTTATGAAATTCCATTATTTTAATTGGTTAAAAGAATTCATTACAGCTTCCCAAAACTTTTATGCCTACACAGTTTAAATCAAAAGATGGAAAGCTGGTTAAAAAAGAAGAAAAAAAGTTTACCTGAGTAAAGCCCTGTGGCCCACTTGAGTAATTCAAGGAAGAGGGTGGCATTCCAGTTGTACTAGGTGGTCCTGTGTTCTGATAACCAGGTGGTAAGGAGGGATATGAATACCCAACACTTCGGCTCACTGTGGGATTCTTGTTAGTATGCTGTGGTGTTGCTAGAAACAAGGTAACTTTTAAGTTCTATTTTATACTCTAGAATACTTCAAATAAACACATACATCCATTGAATTATAACTCTAAAATCCCTTGGGTAATTTAATTCCTTCATTTATCAAATTTGCAATATAAGACAAATAAACACTACTGACAAAATAATAGCAATGATGAAAATATAGTTAATGTAGACTATAACCAAAAACACTTAAAAATAAGCTTATATGAAAAAAATAAGCTTGGTATGGTTGATTTACTTTTGTATCATTTACTAAACTTTATATTTAGACTAAAATTCTAATTCAAAACATCAATGAAAGCATATTAATGTACAACTGGTTTAATATATTGAAGTAGATTTAATTCATAAAAATACTCTATAGCCAGAACATAATAATAAAGCCCATGATCCCAATTCTTTTTTTTTTTTCTTAAGATTTTATTTATTTATTTCACAGACAGAGATCACAAGTAGGCAGAGAGGCAGGCAGAGAGCGAGGGGGAAGCAGGCTCCCTGCCAAGCAGAGAGCCGGATGCAGGGCTTGATCCCAGGACGACAGGATCATGACCCGAGCCCAAGGCAGAGGCTTTAACCTACTGAGCCACCAAGGTGCCCCCATGATCCCAATTCTTTTTTTTTTTTTTTTTAAGATTTTATTTATTTGACAGAGACCACAAGTAGGCAGAGAGAGAGAGAGAAGCAGGCTCCCCGCTGAGCAGAGAGCCTGATGCAGGACTCGATCCCAGGACCCTGAGATCATGACCTGAGCCGAAGGCAGCGGCTTAACCCACTGAGCCACCCAGGCGCCCCATGATCCCAATTCTTAAAGGGAAAAAAACTAATAAAAAGAATCTAAAGGTATAGAAATAAAAATGCTACCATGAGGTATTACTGTGTGATAAGATTATGAAATTTTCTTCACTGTTTCCTATAATGAACACATACTAAAACAAAACAAACATACACATACACAAAAAAACAAAATCATCTTTTATAGCATCTCACCCAAGAAGCCACCGCCTTCAATTTCATCATAACTATTGTGAACCACCATAGATCCATTATTGGTATTTGATGCAATACCTAAAAAAGAAGTTTATTACAATACTTAAACTAGAAAAATTGTTAAAATTTCTGAAATATTTGAGCACTAATGTCTAAAATTTAATATAACTTTCCAAATATTTTAGCCTACAACCCAGGAAAAGTGTCAAATCTTGAAATAAAAATTTCAAATAATGCACATTTTTAAGTATACAAAATATATAAAAGTTGTGGGGTTTTTTTAAAGATTTTATTTATTTATTTGACAGACAGAGATCACAAGTAGGCAGAGAGGCAGGCAGAGAGAGAGAGGGGGAAGCAGGCTCCCTGCTGAGCAGACAGCCCAATGTGGGGCTTGATCCCAGGACCTTGGGATAATGACCTGACCTGAAGGCAGAGGCTTTAACCCACTGAGCCACCCAGGCGCCCCCAAAATATATAAAAGTTTTAAATAATTTTACAAACTTCTAAAACTGATAGTCCTTCGTGCAGTTTGTAAAATTATATATTATCTGAAAGATTTCAGCAGTTGAGAGCATTAAAAACCTCTAAAGAACAGTACACACTGAAAAAAAAAAGTCACCAAAATCAATACTATTTAAAGAGGAAATAAATCATGAAGATAAAAATACTTTTTGGGGGGAGGCACCTAGGTGGCTCAGTCGGTTGAATGGCTGCCTTCGGCTCAGGTTGTGATCCCAGGATCCTGGGATCGAACCCCACGTCAGGCTCCCTGCTCAGCTGAGAGCCTACTTCTCCCTCTCCCTCTGCTGGCCTCTCTGCCTACTTGTGTTCTGTCAAGTAATAAAATCTTAAAAAATATATATAGTTTTTTTTCAAACTAAGGAACAGAGTGGAATCTAGAATTAATCTGAAGATGATATAAGTTAATGTAATGATTGCTTTATTCTAGGGATCAGCTACTAAAATAAAATAAAAGTCTTAACTTCCTTTCCCTCCAATTTAAAGATTTAAAGATAAATGCCAGGAACACCTGCTTATGAAGAATTGAAATCTATTTCAAGGACCTCTACTATTTATGAGCTCTAAGTCAGGTATAGAAGAAACTAAAATTAGTAAATAGAATCAACCTCTAGCTTCTAAGTACAAAGGTGCTAACTTTAACAGTCATTTTCACACCAACAGTTAAGTTTAATAGTTGATAAAATCAGTTAATTCCTTTCTAGCTCTCAAGACCACCATGACTTTAATCATGAGTTGATATGAAAACCTTAGTAAAACTGTTTGTAAAAGAAAATGAAAACACTGGGCATATTTTTAGTTGGTTAAAAATGCAAATATTTATTGTAGCTTGATTTTCAAAATTATAATGTGGCAGACAGTGGGACATTTTCATTTTGTTACTCATTGTTAACACCATTCTTTCCAAAATATTCACAGGTCGCTCTTTTCCCTACTTATATAATACTAAAAAAAGGAAATGCTAGAAAAAAAAATAATAATATTCATCATATTCAGAAGTAGAATATGGACAGCGGTTTTTCCCTCTGTTTTCCTATTTCCACATTTTGTTGCATTGGTTAGGTTATTGCTAAAATCAATTTCTTACTTGACAAAATATATTGTTTAAACTAATAAACTTGTATTTTAAAGTTATATCTGAAGACAATGCTTTAAAGATTATTTATTTATTTATTTGACAGAGAGAGGGATCACAAGTAGGCAGAGAGGCAGGCAAAGAGAGAGAGGAGGAAGCAGGCTCCCTGCTGAGCAGAGAGCCCGATGCGGGACTCGATCCCAGGATCCTGAGATCATGACCTGAGCCGAAGGCAGCGGCTTAACCCACTGAGCCTCCCAGGCGCCCTGAAGACAATGCTTTAAAACATTTTCCTGTTTACATACAACTTCAAAATGCTTGTATATTTTACTTTTTATTTAGGTTGATGAATATTTGTTAACATTTACAATAACAGCAGAAAAAAAAAACCACTGCTTTCATGGAAAAGAGCCAATGTATTAAAAGGACAGTTCTAACACCATGCCCAGAAAAACAGAAATTCTCACCTTCCTCCGCCAAAAGGCATAACTTTAGAGCCATGATTGTTAAAATCTGCCCAGCAACAAAAAACGATAATAGTAGTTCCTAAATGCTAGGCCCGATACAGGTAGTAGAATACTAAGGAATTTTTTTAAACTAAATTCTTGAAGGCCTTCCTAACTGAAACAACTAAATTTTCTGGAAAAAATATTACCTGAATGCAAAAATTCAAATAATATTGATCCTTCCACCCCCCAGTCAAAACATTAGGATTTGTCTTGGTTTTGCCTTGCTTACCTTCTTGGTTGACAACTGAATTGAATGAGGGCTGGGGCGCAGCTCTATGTGATGGTTTCTGAGGAGTGACTGCCCTCACTGGAGGTGGTCCTCCAGCTGGAGGGGGCCCAAGAGGAGCTCCTGGTTGGAAAGTGGTAGGCAGAGATGGGGTCACTAATGCGGGTGTAGAACCTACAGAAACATCAGTTTTTTACAAGTCACTTAAGAACTAAGAAGAACAGCCTTTTACCAAATATGTGTTAACTTCCAGATTTACATTTTAATTAAAATCACTAACAAATTACCAGAAATATGTTACCTGCTCAGGTTTATGACTTCCTAATTTATATGCATGCTTTACACATTTTCAAGTCTCTTTTACATGCTTCTTATTAGTCAATTATTAAAGGAGCATCAAATCACTTATACGGTAGATTCAATGCCCTGTTTATTGATTAATTTTAATTAACTAGTCACAGAGGTTCAACAAGGCCATGTCAAATATTCCAACAGAAATTAACATGAATAAAATATTATTAATGACCTATTAATGTAGTCCATTCAATTAACATTAATTAGGTTAAAGCTACAAACTAGGGGTGCCTGGGTGGCTCAGTCAGTTGAGGACACAGACTCTTGATTTCAGCTTGGGTCATAATCTCAGGGTCGTGGAATCGAGCCCCATGTGGGGGTCTCTGCTGAGCTTTGGAGCCTGCTTAAGGTTCTCTTTCTCCCTCTTACTCTATTCCTCTCCCCTACTCACAAGTACTCTCTCTCAAAGAAAAAAAAGAAAGGAAGGAAGGGAGGGAGGGAGGGGAGGGGAAGAGAAGGGGAAAGGAAAGGAAGAAGGAAGGAAGAAAAGAAAACAAAGGAACACTCCCTAGGCTTAAAAAATCAGGAAATGATACAAAAGTTAAAGTATATACTTTATAAAACACTGATATCTGAGAAGTTTAACACTACTCACAAAACAAAACTAGGAATGACGTGGTATTTTTCTTTATATTTACCAGTATCTTGCTGCCTTGATTTCACAAGTTTTCTTTTCTTTTTTTTTTTTTTAAGATTTTATTTATTTGACAGAAAGAGAGAAATCACAAGTAGGCAGAGAGGCAGGCAGAGAGAAGGGGAAGCAGGCTCCCAGCTGAGCAGAGAGCCCGATACGGTGCTCGATCCTAGGACCCTGAGATTATGACCTAAGCAGAAGGCAGAGGCTTAACCCACTGAGCCAACCACGTGCCCCCATTCCAGAACTTTTTAAATCCTCTGAATTTGTAAATGAAATAGATAATAAATGAATTTTACTGATATTCTACCTATATTTGTAAAACCTTGTGATTTTTTAAAATAAAGGGATAAAGAGACCCAGATACGAAAATTTTCAATGTTTCGTTTTTTTTTTTTTAAAGATTATTTATTTATTTATTTATTTGACAGAGAGAGATCACAAGTAGGCAGAGAGGCAGGCAGAGAGAGAGAGAGAGAGAGATGAGGAAGCAGGCTCCCTGCTGAGCAGAGAGCCCGATGCAGGACTCGATCCCAGGACCCTGAGATCATGACCTGAGCCGAAGGCAGCGGCTTAACCCACTGAGCCACCCAGGCGCCCTCAATGTTTCTTCAATACTGTTCAATTCTCCAGGGTCAAAATGAAACACGATTGTTATTACTGAACCTTATAGCTCCGAACAAGACAAATCAGTGCCTGTTAACAACTGAAGACAAAGATTACTGCCATATAACTCTCTTATCAAGGAAGCACTGACATATATCCATTGCAATACAGACAAGTCAAAAGAACAAAAGGACAAGGTACACTACCAACTCAACACGAGCAAAAATGTATGATACATCTGGCCACAAAGGTATAACAACCTAATGTTTAACAAAATACAAGTGAGCTTATAGAGATTTTTCACAGGTTTAAGAAAAAAAAACTGAAACCACAACATGCTACATTTCATAAAGTAGACTTTTTAAAAAGACTTTATTTTTATTTATTTATTTTACAGAGAAAGAGAGAGATTGCAAGTAGAGAGGCAGGCAGAGAGAGAGGCAGAGAGAGAAGGGGAAGCAGGCTTCTACTGAGCAGAGAGCTCGATGTAGGGCCTGATCCCAGGACCCTGAGATCATGACCCAAGTCGAAGGCAGAGGCTTACACTGAGCTACCAGGTACCCCTAAAGTAGACATTTTTTCAAGCTGAATAATTTTTTCTTTTTTAAGTAGGTCACAAGCCCAGTATGAAGTCCAACACACCTTGAACTCATGACTGCGAGATCAAGACCTGAGCTGAGACCAAGAGTCAAGCACTTAACCAACTGAGCCACCCAGGTGCCCCTCAAGTTGAATAACTTTTTTTTTTTTAAGATTTTATTTATTCACTTGACAGACAGAGATCACAAGTAGGCAGAGAGGCAGGCAGAGAGACGGAGAAGCAGGCTCCCCACTGAGCAGAGAGCCCGATACAGGACTCTATCCCAAGACCCTGGGATGATGACCTGAGCCAAAGGCAGGGGCTTTAACCCACTGAGCCACCCAGGCGCCCCTCAAGTTGAATAATTCTTATATATAACATTCGTAGCTAGAGTTGTAGAACCTGCCCTCTTGAGACCCCTAAAGCCAATGTAAGGATGTTAAAAGATGGCTTATGAGGTAAAAGCAAAGTCAGATCGGTGGCTCAGTCGGTTAAGTGTCTGCCTTCAGCTCAGGTCAAGATACCAGTGTCCTGGGATCGAGTCCCACATTAGGCTCCTTGCTCAGCGGGGAGCCTGCTTCTCTCCCTGCCTGCTGCTCCTGCTGCTTGTGCTCTCTCTCTCTGCTGACAAAATAGACAAACAAACAAACAAACAAATAAATAAATAAATAGAAATCTTAAAAGAAAAAAAAAAAAGAGTCTGCCTTCAGCTCAGGTCCTGATCTCAGGATCCTGGGATTGAGCCCCAGCAACCGCTCTCTGATCAGTGAAGAGTCTCCTCCTCCCTTAGACGCCCTCTCCCATTGTTCATATTTCCATGCTCTTTCTCTGAAATAAATAAATAAAATCTTAAAAAAAGAGAGAGAGAAATTTAATGATGTGGACTCGAAACTTAGCATAACCTAGATACAGTTTTGAGATCAGATAATCAGGCATCTACTACCAATTAAGTGTTAAAAAAATGAGGAATTTTTTTAGAAGTATCTAAGAAAAAAGAAGGATAATCATATATTTATTTAAGGTTCATTTTCTTAGTAAATGTATCTTTCTTCCCCCTTCTTTTATATAAGAAACTTCCCAAGTTTTTGTCATTCGCATTTGTCTTTCACTGTATCTGTGGTGTAGCTCTCTACCTGAGGGCTTGTAATAACTGAAAAAATTTCAGATTATTAATGATGTGCTTTTTAATAAGAAGCTACACCTACTCTTAAATAGTTTTTATTTTTTTTAAAGATTTTATTTATTTATTTGACAGACAGAGATCACAAGTAGGTAGAGAGGCAGACAGAGAGAGAGGGGGAAGCAGGCTCCCCACTGAGCAGAGAGCTTGATGTGGGGCTCGATCCCAGGACCCTGGGATCATGACCTGAGCCAAAGGCAGAGGCTTTAACCCACTGAGCCACCCTCAGTGGCTCCTTCAGGTGCCCCTAAATAGTTTTTTAATAGTAGCTTTTCCCAAACTATTCTCTTGTGGCTTTGGGCCAAGTATTCAAACCTTATTTCTTATCTGTAAAAGAAGACACTGTCATGAAGATTAATTAAGATACCACATACAGAAGTTTGGCGAAGTGCTGGAAAATAAAAACATTCAATAACTGTTACTTATCATTATCAATAATGACATGAAAATTCATTAATTTCAAATGACTGATGCTCACTCATGGTGCCAAACGAATAAGAATAAAAGTAACCAGACGATTTCAGTTTGAACAACTGCAGATAAGAAGATTTCTACACAGAAACCAATTTTCAGTTTCAATTGATTAAGTGTCTGCCTTCAGTGCAGGTCATGATCCCAGGGTACTGGAATCAAGTCCTTAATTGGGCTCCCTGCTCAGCGGGGAGCCTGCTTGTCCCTCTCCCTTTGCCTGCCACTCCCCCTGCCTGTGCTTGCTCACTCTCTCACTCTGTCTCTGACAAGTAAATAAATAAAATATTAAAAAAAAAAAGAAAAGAAACCAATTTTCTAGACACAACTTTAACCTTTATAGGCCAAAATGCAAAATGTATTCACCAGAGCCAATGACAGATCAGAGGCCAAGAAAAACAGTTTCAGCAGTTCAAGTATATGTAGTATACAGGAATACATACACTAAGTAACTATTGATATTACTATTTCATTTGGAAGCTTTTACTAGTTCATTTCCTTGAGGATGTTGGCTCAACAGAATCAACCTGCAAATCTCAATACAGAATTTTAAAAGCTTTTTAAAGTAACACTATTAATTTTGTTAAGTGTACAAGACACTAATTTTTTTTTTAAAGATTTTATTTATTTATTTGACAGAGAGAGATTACAAGTAGACAGAGAGGCAGGCAGAGAGAGAGAGAGAGGGAAGCAGGCTCCCTGCTGAGCAGAGAGCCCGATGCGGGACTCGATCCCAGGACCCTGAGATCATGACCTGAGCCGAAGGCAGCAGCTTAACCCACTGAGCCACCCAGGCGCCCACTAATTTTAAGAGCTAAGTAGGAACAGTGAAATGGTTAAATGAACTTACTTGTGAACCAGATACAACCAAATTTTGATATACAAACTGATGTACACACAATCCCAATCAAAACTGCAAATTGACAAACTAATCCTAAAATTCTTATGAAAATGCCAAGAAAGGCAGAATAGCCACAACAAACTTGAAAAAGAAAAACAAAGTTGGAGGGGTGCTTGAGTGGCTCAGTCTGTTAAGCATCTGACTTCAGCTCAAGTCATGATCTCGGGGTCCTAGGATGAGCCCTGCATGGGGCTCCCCACTCAGTGGGGAGTCTGCTTCTCCCTCTGCCCCTCCTCTCCTGCTCATGCTCTCTCTCTCTCAAATAAATAAATAAAATCTTTTAAAAAAAGAAAAGAAAAAAGTTGGAGGAGTTACACTTCCCAAATTCAAGACTTACTACAAACCTACAGTAATCAAGTTGTTTGGTACTGGTATAAAGACAGTTATAGATCAGAGTCCCTTACATTTATGATCAATTGATTTTCAATAAGGGTGCCAACACCATTCAATAAAACAAAGAACAGTCTTACCATCCAATAGTCCTGGGACAAATGTATACTCACACGCACAAGAATGAAGCTGAACCCCTAACTCACACTATTCACAAAAATTAACTCCAGATTGATCAAAGACGAAATATGAGAGCTAAAACTATAAAACCCTTACAAGAAAAAATAAATATAAATCTCTGCCCACTGCTTTCTGACTACAATTCTGGTAATTAACACTCCTCACTACAAAAGTTATTGTCAGGATCCTACACCTTCTGGGGACCAAAACTGTCTAAGCCATAACAAAAAGATAACCCAAGCCTCAGATCAAGACAACAAAAAAGAGACCGAGCTTCTTAATATGGAACTGAGCTTAATATGGAACCCAATTAAAAAAAGTAATGGCAAGCCCATAAGGAAGTAGATCTACATGCATACCTGATTCCCTGAAGTATCATGGGTGACTCAAAGAAACACAGAGGATACCATCAAAGGTAAAAAGCAAACCCATGATTTTAAGCTAACTCAAGGTTAGAGAAGTAACTTATTTAAAGATTAACAATAAGAAAACTAAGAGTCCTCCGTTTAGTTTTAAGTCTTGAAATATAAATTATAACATCTCAACTCCTAAAATTTTCTCATTTCTACAGAGGAAGTACTCCTAATAAGAACTCTACCTGATTTTATGAAGTTGTTTTGAAATGAAGGATCTCCAGAAGAGACATACTGATGACTTGTCAAATTTGTATTCCCAGATATAGTTGGTTGGGATGATGCAGGAGGACAATGGTTTGTCTGTGATCCTGTGGATGGATAGTTATACTGCCAATTCAAAGGTGGATGTACGTTGGCTCCAGGAAGAAAGCTACCAGAAGGCATTGGTGTAGCAGCTGGGTTGTGAGAAGTAGGTTGTGGCATTCGGGGAACAGGAGCACTGTGAAGTGAAGGTGTCGCTGGATTAGAAGCCACAGGTGGTCCGTAAAGAGTCTGCCCAGGTCCCTGATAATTACTTAACGGAGAAACAGTCTGAGAACCACCATAGTTAGACTGTCCAGAGACTGGATTCAATGTCTTTGCTGGTATTAGATGAGGATAGGATCCTGGAAGCTGAGAATTATATCCTTGGTTCACTGATACTTGTGAAGACACCAGTACATTTTGGACAGGACCTTCCAATAAGAGGAGGAAAAATTAGTCTTGCAAACAAAGCAATAAAAAAACTTTAAGAAATACAGTAATACATATGGTACTCTTATAATTAAATAATAAAAAGACAACCCAATTTAAAAATGAACAAAAGATTCAGGCATTCAAATATATTTCCAAAGAGATATGCAAACAGTCAATACACACATGCAAAAACACTCAACATTATTAGTCATTAGAGAAATACAAATCAAAACCACAGTGAGATGGCACTCACACCAATCTGGATGACTGAAATGAAAAAGTCAGTAAACATTTTAGTGTTAACAAGAACCTGGAGAAAGTACTGAGCCCTGCATCAGGCTCCCGTTTCTCCCTCTCACTCCCCCTGCTTGTGTTCCCTCTCTTGCGTGTCTCTCTCTGTCAAATAAATAAATGAAATCTTTACAGGACACCTGGGTGGCTCAGTTGGTTAAGCGTCTGCCTTTGGCTCAAGTCATGATCCCAGGGTTATTGGATCCAGTCCTGCACTGGGCTCCTTGCTCAGTGGGCAGCCTGTTTCTCCTTCTGCCCCTGCCTGCCATTACCCCTGCTTGCGCACTCTCTCTCGGTCTCTGACAAATAAATGAATAAACAAACAAATAAATAAATAAATAACTTTAAAAAAAATGTGGAGAAACTGGAAACCTCACACAATGCTAAAAGAAGTGTAAAATGGTGCAACTACAGTAGAAAACAATTTGGCAGTTCCTCAAAGTATTAAACCTAGTTATCATATAATCCAGCAATTCCACTCTTACCTTGCATAAAAACTCATGCACAAATGTTCATAACATCATTATTCATAATTGCAAAAAAGTACAGACAACCCAAATGTCCATCAACCAATGAACAGATAAACAAAGGGTACATCTATACAACGCGATATCATAAAAAGGAATGCAATATTGACTACATTTTACAACATAGATAAACCTCGACAACATTATGCTGAGTGAAAGATGCTGGCCATCAAGAGCATATGTTGTATGATTCATTTATATGAAATGTGCTGAACAGCAAAATCCAGTTGTATTTGCTGGAATGCAGGCGCTGGGAGATTGTAGGGGCTGGGAGGAGGAGGGAATGGGGAGTAACTGCCAGTAAGAATAGGGTTTCTTTTGGGGATTATAAAAATATTATAAAACTGATAGTAGTGATGGTTGCAGGAAGCCTGCTGCTCCCCCTGCTTGTGCTCTCTCTGTCTCTCTCACAAATGAATAAATTTTAAAAAAATCTTTAAAAAATTATAAAATTGATAGTAGTGATGGTTGCAAAACTCTGTGAATACATGAAAGATCAATGAATTGTACATTTTAAAGCTGTTATGGGGTGCCTGGGTGGCTCAGTGGGTTAAAGCCTCTGCCTTCAGCTCAGATCATGATCTCAGGGTCCTGGGATCGAGCCCCGCGTTGGACTCTCTGCTCAGTGGGGAGCCTGCTCCCCGCCCCCCGCCTACTTGTGATCTCTATCAAACAAATAAAAATCTTTTAAAAATTAAAAAGATTAAAATTAATTAAAAAATAAAGCTGTTATAAAGAAAAATCCCTAGAACTACCACTTCTACTCAGAAATATACTGTTATTTCTGTTGCTTAAATTAGACAATAAAAGGAAACAGATAAACCCTTTTTTAAAAGATTTTTTTTTTATTTTTTATTTTTTTAAAGATTTTATTTCTTTATTTGACAGACAGAGATCACAAGTAGGCAGAGAGAGAGAGAGGAGGAAGCAGGCTCCCCCCCGCTGAGCAGAGAGCCCGATGTGGGGCTCGATCCCAGGACCCTGGGATCATGACCTGAGCCGAAGGCAGAGGCTTTAACCCACTGAGCCACCCAGGCACCCCTTAAAAGATTTTATCTGAGAGCAAGCGAGTATGAGCACAAGCGGGGCAGGAGGAGTAGAGGGTGGAGAAGCAGACTCCCCACTTAGCAGGGATCCCCAATGTGGGGCTCAAGCCCAGGACCCTGAGATCAAAGGCAAATGCTTAAAAGACTGTACCAGCCAGGCAACCCAAGATAAATACTTTTTAAAAAGATAGCACTCAGAGTGCACCTGGGTGGCTCGGTCAGTAGAGTGTGCAACTTTTTTTTTTTTTTTAATTTTATTTATTTATTTATCTGAAAGAGAGAGAGAGAGAGAACAAGGAGGACCAGAGGGAGGGATGAACACACTCGGTGTTGAGCTTGGAGTTGTACTTGGGCCAGAACTCATGACCCTGAGATAATGACCTGAGCAGAAATCAAGACTTGGATGCTTAACTGATTAAGCCACCTAGATGCCCCAGCTCCTCTTTAAATATTTATGTACAATGAAGACCCTCATCTTTGAGTTTAATATATGCATATGGTAAAGTCCCTGTCAACTGACATGTTACTTCATTTAATGACAAAAGACCTTCATAAACAAGCTATTCAATTTCCTACTCCTTTTCCTCTGCTCAGCTCCAGTCTCACCCACCTGAATGTTTCTTCAACAAGCTTAAATATGCTCCTACCATAGGGTTCCTTCACTTTTTAACTCTGCCAATAATGCTCTTCCCAAAGATAATCTCATTCAGTGTCTTTACTCGGGTCTCTTTTCGAACCATCTCCTCAAAGAAGCACCACGTGAACACCATAATTCAAATAGCACCTCTTTTCATTCTCTTCACCTCTGACCCTGCTTTATTTTTCCTTCTAGTGTTAAAATGACACAGGTTATTTATTTATAGTCTCTCCACCTCACTATAACATACAGTCCATGAAGATAAGGACTTTATTTGGAGAAATGTGAGAATCAACTGTAATAAAAGCTAGTTTCAAATGCTACAGTATTCACCTGATGGGATCTCTTTTTTTTTTATTCCTAAAGATTTTATTTATTTGGCAGGCTGAGAGAGAGAGAGGAGGAAGCAGGCTCCCCACTGAGCAGAGAGCCTGATGCAGGGCTCGATCCCAGGACCCTGAGATCATGACCTTTAACCCACCGAGCCACCCAGGCGCCCCGCTGATGGGATCTTTTAAAAGATTTAAAAAATTATTCCAGGGGCGCCTGGGTGGCTCAGTGGGTTAGACCGCTGCCTTTGGCTCGGGTCATGATCTCGGGGTCCTGGGATCGAGTCCCACGTCGGGCTCTCTGCTCAGCAGGGAGCCTGCTTCCCTCACTCTCTCTGCCTGCCTCTCCGTCTGCTTGTGATTTCTGTCAAATAAATAAATAAAATCTTAAAAAAATATTCCATTCCTGGGGATAAAAATATATTATATGTTTATAAAAGAAATTATTCCATGATATGGCACCATGCTGGATATTCTTATAAGCATGACTTTTAAATAAATTAAGGATGCCTGGGTAGCTCAGTCAGTTAAGCAGTCCGCTTTTGATTTTGGCTCAGGTCATGACCTCAGGGTCATCAGAACGAGCCCCACAAGAGGATCCACAATGACCATAGAACCTGCTTAAGATTCTCTCTCCTTCTAACCCTCCTTTCACTCACACTCTAAATAAATAAATAATAAAATCTAAATAAATAAGCTAAAAAGCAAAATAGTTCCTTTCTTGAAAAATTCGGTGCTAAAGACATGGGGTTGGGGAAGAGGTATAAGCATCCACACCGGAGGGAAGGTAGAATAGAATGAGAGAGCAGCACCAGCAATGGGAGAATGGTTACACACAGGAGAACTAACCAATTAAATACATACAGGATAATGGAAGCAAGGTCTCTCACTCTCTGAGAAGGGAGTCACAAATATGGAAAGGGGCAAACTAGAATGAATGAACCTAATGATGGTGGGTCTGCACTGGGAGTTACAACTTAAACTCATGGATTTCAATATATATATAGATAGGTAGTTTCCTTAATTCTGTCTGCTGAGACTGGTGGCAGAGACATTCTAATTCTCTGATTACATCTAGTACAAGATCTTGGTTTCTAAATATTTTTCTCTCCACTAAAAGGAATCATGGCTAGCAAAAATATAAAAGAAAAAACAAAAACAAACAAAACAAAAACCAATAAACAAAAAAGGAATCTTAGGGGCGCCTGGGTGGCTCAGTGGGTTAAAGCCTCTGCCTTAGGCTCGGGTCATGATCTCAGGGTTCTGGGATCGAGTCTTGTGTCAGGCTCTCTGCTCAGCGGGGAGCCTGCTTCCCCCCCTCTCTCTCTCTGCCTGCCTCTCTGCATACTTGTGATCACTGTCTGTCAAATAAATAAATAAAATCTTAAAAAAAAAAAAAAAGGAATCTTAGAAAGTACAAGAGCCTATAATATCTTACTGTGCCAGAAGTTAAAATGCCCAGGGATGATTTAATACAAGAAAACAGAGTGGACAGCTTGAAGGGCACCCAAAGGCCATCTGAGATAATATAAAGTCAAAATAAGTAATAATAACAACAGTGGATTACAATCCACTGAATAAACAGTCTAAACCAATAAATAAATAAATAAATTCATAGTCTAACAAGGAATGAAATATTTATATAATCTCTATCAGTGATTATTTTAAGTAGGCTCCATGCTCAGTGCGGAGACCAACATAGTGCTCAAACCCACAACCCTGAGATTAAGACCTGAGATCAAGAGTAGGATGCCTGGGGCGCCTGAGTGGCTTAGGTGGTTAAATTTCTGTCTTCAACTCAGGTCATGATCCCAATGCTCTGCAATCAAGCCCCATATTGGACTCCTTGGTCAGCAGGGAGTCTGCTTATCTCTCTTCCTACCCAACCTGTGCTCTCTCACAAATAAATAAATAAATAAATAATTTTTTTTTTTAAAAGATTTTATTTATTTGACAGAGAGAGAAAGAGAGAGATACAGCGAGAGAGGGAATACAAGCAGGCAGAGTGAGAGGGAGAAGCAGGCTTCCCGGCAAGCAGGGAGCCCAGTGCGGGGCTCAATCCCAGGACCCCAGGATCATGACCTGAGCTGAAGGCAGATGCTCAATGACTGAGCTACCCTAGTGACCCTAAATAAATAAAATCTTATGGAAAAAAAAGGGGGGGCACCAGGGTGTCTCTGTGGGTTAAAGCCTCTGCCTTCTGCTCAGGTCATGATCCCAGAGTCCTGGGATCAAGCCCTGCATGGACTCTCCACTCAGCAAGGACCCTGCTTCCTCCTCTCTCTCTCTCTCTCTGCCTGCCTCTCTGCCTACTTGTGATCTCATATGTCAAATAAATAAAATCTTTAAAAAAAATTATTCCTTGCTAATTGAAGCTTTCAAAGTTAAGTTCTGTCCTGTCAATTTCTCACAGATTCACTGTCTGTCTAAAAAGTATAAAAGCACCTGCCTTGGTCATTTCTTTAGGTCTCAATTTCATTATTGGGCCTCCCTGCACATGTAATATTAATCTGTCTCATGTATTTAATTCTTAGTCCATTTAGAAAACCTCAGATAGAGGAAAACTTCTACCCGCCCCCCACCCTGGGAACAAATGGAGAGTGACCTAATGGGTTTAAGGTTGGGGAGGGAGGTGATGAAAATCGATTGTGGGGGCGCTTGGGTAGCTCAGCTGGTTAGGTGTCCAACTGTTTTGTAGGTTTTTTTTTTTTAAGATTTTATTTATTTATTTGACACACAGAGACAACAAGCTGGGGAGTGATAAGCAGAGGGAGAGGGAGAAACAGGTTCCTGCTGAGCAAGAAGCCTGATGCTGGGCTTGATTCCAGGACCCTGAGATTATGACCTGAGTTGAAGGCAGAAGCTTAACCCACTGAACCACCCAGGTGCCCATAGGCATCCAACTCTTGATCTCAGCACAGGTCTTGATCTGAGGGTTGTGAGTTCAAACCCTCCCATAGCGCTCCAGAGTTGGCACGGAGCTCACTTAAAAATAAATCAAATCAAATCAAAGCAGGTGTGATGATGAATATACTGAAAACTACTTACTTGTATACTTTAAATAGGTGAATAGTATAGTATGTGAATTATTATATCTCAATAAATCTGTTTTTAAAAGTGGCTTTGGGGCACCTGGGTGGCTCAGATGATTAAGCATCTGCCTTCAGCTCAGGTCATAATCCCAGGGTCCTCAGATTGAGTGCCACATTGGGCTCCCTGCTTAGCAGAAAGCCTGCTTCTCCTTCTCCCACTCCCCCTCTGCTGTGTTCCCTCTCTTGCTGTCAAATAAGTAAAATCTTTTTTTATAAAATGAGATTTATATGAAACACTTACAGTGGTATTTCTCATAGTACTCAATAAATGTTTGCTGTCTTCATCTAAGAAACATGTATTTGTGCCCTTAAGAATGTAGCACTCCCCTAAGGCTGTTTATCAGTAAATCAAATAATTTCATCTGAACTAATCTTTTTTCCTAGTGTTTTTTTTAGTTAAGACTAATCCTGTATTTAACCTAATTATTCATTTTATTCCAAATGGTTAAGAACATTCTATTCATTCCTTCCTTAAAACACACATTTACCAAATATCATTGGAGTAAACAAAGGTGAATAAGATCCACTTCAACACTGCCCTCAAGTAGCTCACAGTCCAGAATGGAAGGCAAAGAACCAGGCAAGGACAATTGAGAGTGATGTGACAGTAGCAACTCAGGGCACTATGAGAGCACGGAGGAAGTAACACCTGGTCTAAAGAGAAGGCAGAAAGGTAGCAAAGATGGTTTCCTGAGAAAGGGAAGTTTCAACTAAGATCTTAAGAGATAATCAGAGTTAGTTCCAGGAAAATGAGCATCAAGACGGTTTCCAGAAAGGGGAGCAACATGCACAACAGCCTATGGTCATACAAAGGCACTGTGAAAGAAGTTCAGTATAACAGAACAAAAGCCAAGTGACTGAGCAAATCTCTGCAGTGCAACACAAGTTCAGAATTTTTCCCTTAATGAGTCTGGATTTCAAGGGCGCCTGGGTGGCTCAGTCACTTAAGCATCCCACTCTTGATTCTGGCTTGGGTTGTGATCTCAAGGTCATAGGATGGTGCCCTGAGTCCAGCTACACATTCAGCACAGTCTCCTTGTTCCTCAACCTCTGCTCCGCCCCAGTTGTGTGCTCTCATTCTCTCTCTCTCTCTTTCTCTATCTCTTAAATAAATAAAATCTTCAAAAAAAAAAAAAAAAAAGTCTGGATTTCATCCTAAGAGCAATGGGAGGCTTGGAAAGGCTACCTATGAGACATTTTAAATTTGCATGTAAGAGAACCTCTTAGGGATTAGAGAAGAGATCAGAGACTAAAAGGAGTCTACAGCTGTAGTCCAGACAAGAAACCACTGACTAAATAAAAAGTGGCAGTGGGAATATAGAGATGTTTGAATCAGTAAGAACATTTGTCAAACATAAATAAATATGGGCACCTGGATGGCTCAGCGGGTTAAGCTGCTGCCTTCAGCTCAGGTCATGATCTCAAGGTCCTGGGATCGAGTCCCACATCGGGCTCTCCGCTCAGCAGGGAGCCTGCTTCCCTCTCTCACTCTCTCTCTGCCTAATTGTGATCTCTCTTGTCAAATAAATAAATAAAATCTTTTAAAAATAAATAAATAAATATGAAGAAGTAAAAACATTTGTCAAAAGTTAATTCATAAGCATATTGTGGGTCTTATGGGTAAAAACAGATATTTCACAGCCTAATCTTATCACAAGATTTCATGATTCATTTTGTATTTGTATTTACTGTTTTATCATAGGCTAAATGCAAAAAAGGCCTTTAAGCCAGGTCCAGCCACATGAAAGCCAAGCATCATCAAAATGCACAAATGGGTGATGCAGTAGGTTGAGAGTTGAGAGTCCAACTCTCAGTTTCTGCTCAGGTCATGATCTCAGGGTCCTAGGACTGAGCCCTACATGGGGCTCCATGCTCCACACAAAGTCTGCTTAAGATTCTCTCTCTCCCTCTCTCCCCCTTTCCAACACACGCTCTGTCAAATAAATAAAATCCTTTTTAAAAATGCACAAAATAAGGCAGCACCTGGCTGGCTGCCAGTAGAGTGTATGACTTTAAGATAAAAAAAAAAATTTTTTTTAAGATTTTGTTTGTTTATTTATTTGACAGAGATCACAAGTAGGCAGAGAGGAAGACAGACAGAGGGGGAGAAGCAGGCTCCCTGCTGAGCAGAGAGCCCGATGCGGGGCTCGATCCCAGGACCTGAGATCATGACCTGAGCTGAAGGCAGAGGCTTTAACCCACTGAGCCACCCAGGCGCCCCAAGATAAAAAAATTTTTATTTATTTATTTGAGAGAGAAAGAGAGCCAGTGTGTGCACAAGGCGGGGGAGGGCAGCGGAAGAGGGAGAGACTCCCTGATGAGTGGGGAGCCCAACATGGGGCTCAATCCCAGGACCCTGAGATCATGACCTGAGCTCAAGTCTGACACTTAAACAACTGAGTATATGACTCTTGATTTCAGGATCATGAGTTCAAGCCCCATGCTGGGCTTAGAGCTTACTTAAAATGATTTAAAAATTTTTTTTATTCTGAAGTCATTAATAAAGTAAGTAGTCCATCAAAATTAGAGATCAGAGATTATGAATGGGTCCAGAACACAGCACTGTGATATACAAGTTATTCTGAGCACAGGGCATAAGTTCCTTAAATCTCTTAGTCAACCAAAAGCAGAGCCTCCCAAAAGAATGCCAAAAAACTCAATTATCATAAATCTCCAGCCCAGGAACAACCAGAGATAACTGACTCCTATCACCTGAAATGAGAAGTCTCCACACTACACCTAAACATATTGCCGCAGAACTATCAAATCTCCCATCTATTCTATTAAGGGCCCCATTTTTCCTAAAAATCATTTTGTTTTACCGTAAGTGCCGTTCTCTCTCTCCCCTTCTGCTATTAAGATGGCACCCAAGGGGTGGTTGGTAGCTCAGTCAGTTAAGTGTCTGCCTTTGGTTGAGGTCATGATCCCAGGGTCCTGGAATTGAGCACTACATCAACTTCCTGCTCAGTGGGGACCTGCTTCTCCCTCTCCCGCTCCCCATTTGTGCTCTCCTTCTCTGTCAAATAAATAAATAAAATCCAGAAAAAAAAAAAAAAGGATGGTACCTAAATTCCAAATTCTATCTGCCTCCTTGAGTCACATCTTTGTAAACTCTCATAATATATAAAAAAAACGGTATCTTCTCTCTTACTGATCTCTGTCTCTTGCCAGTTTAATTCACAGGCCCCCAAACACCAAATCTAACAGTGTAGGAAAAATTCTTCCCCCACAACTGAAAACAAGTTTCATCTTTATTTTTTCAATTTCTGAAGATTATATTTATTTATTTGAGAGAGATAGTCAAAGAGAGAGAGAGAAAGAAAAATGAATGGAAATGGGGCAGAGGAAGAGGGAGAAGCTGACTCCCACTGAGTGCGGAGCCAAATGGAGGGCTCCATCCCAGGATCCCGAGATCACAACTTGAGCCAAAGTCAAACACCTTACCAACTGAGCCACCCAGGTGCCCCACATTTTTTTAAGTAGATCCATGAGCAGCATGGAGCCCAAGGTGGGCCTCATACTCACATCCCTGAGATCAAGACCTGAACTGAGATCAAGTCGGATGCTCAACCCCCTAAGCCACCCAGGCAACACTTGACTTTAAAAAGAAAAGAAGACTGACCATGATAACGCCCAAATGATGTTCCAACACGTACAAAATCAAAACAATCCAATCAGCTTTGGCTTCAACCCAACATAATCCATCACATTATTTAATATGTTAACTTTGAACTGTACTGCTTTTACATATGTTTTTATTTTAACTTTTACTTTTACATTGTACAGAACCTATAAATATATGAAGTTTAAGCCTAGCTTTGTGTTTGCATACGTTTTTTTAAAAAAAATTTAACATTAGAGTTGCAAATAAATATTTAACACCCATATGTAAGTTTTAAAAACTGACTGAAGAAATACAACTGATGGGACTTGATGTGAACTGAGTATCTGAGTTCATGTGAAGAAAGTGAATAGAGGAAGCAATTAGGGATAACTCCCCAGATTCCAAACTGAACAACTCAGTGGACAGCAGTGCCATTCACTGGAGAGGAGAAGAAAAGAATTGGGGAAGATAGAGAACAGCAAAAGGAGGAGGGAATAAAGAATTATTTTAAATATACTTTCAGGTGTCACCAAGAAATCCAAATACAGATGTACAACAGAAAGACATCTATCTGCAGCCAAAGAGATGGATTTCAGCTTATGATATAACTTTGGCAATCACTGGCACATACACAACATTTGATACTATGGGGATTAATGACATCCAGAAGTATATATAGAGTAAGAAAAGAAGAAACCTAGCTACAGAAATGATGTGAAAAAAAATATTTTGGGAGTTTTCTTTTTAAATTTTTAAAGTTTTTTTGCCTTTTTTTTTTTTTTTTGGTATAATCTCTATAGCCAACTTGAGGCTCAAACTCACAAGAGCCCATACTCTACTAACTGAGCCAGCCAGGAAAGATTTTATTTTTAAGTAATCTCTACACCCAACATGGTGCTCAAACTCACAACCCTTAGACCAAGAGTCACATGCTATACTGACTGAAGAGCTAGGCACCCCTATTGTTATTATTATTTGTTTTAAGAACGAAAGAAAAAGAAGAGAACCAAGTCAGAACCTGAAAAACACCAATATTTAAGAAAGAGAGAAAAGAAGGGACATCTGGGTGGCTCAGTCAGTTAAGTATCTGCCTTCAGGATCCAGGGTGCTGGGACTGAGTCCCGCATCAGGCTCCCTGCTCAGTGGGGAGCCTGCTTCTCCCTCTCCCTCTGCCACTTCTCCCTGATCATGCCCTCTCTCTGGCAAATAAATTTTAAAGAAAAGAGAGAAGAAAAAAGGCAATCAAAAAAAGAAGAAAATTAAGAATACTGCTGTTGAGGAAAAAAAGACAAATCAGAAGGGTCTTAAATGGAAACAAGTAGTAATGAAGAACATCAGATGCTGCTTGAAAAATATGAGAAATGAAAAATATTTTTTGTATTTAATAACTAAAAAGTCATCTGTGACCTTATTTAGAGCTGTTTTGGGGGATGTCTGGAAATAGAAGCCAAATTTAGAGAAGGTAAAGAGGCAAAGATTCGGGGCACCTGCGTGGCTCAGTGGGTTAAAGCCTCTGCCTTCGGCTCGGGTCATGATCTCAGGGTCCTGGGATCAAGCCCCGTATCGGGCTCTCTGCTCAGTGGGGAGCCTGCTTCCCTCCCCCCTTCTCTCTGCCTGCTTCTCTGCCTGCTTGTGATCTCCGTCTGTCAAATAAATAAATAAAATCTTAAAAAAAAATAAAAAAGAGGCAAAGATGCAAACAAGAGATTAAAATAAAAGCAGATGGCAGCACTTGGGTGGTTCAGTAGGTTTGAGGGTCTGACCTGATTTCGGCTCAGGTCTGTCTTGGGGTTATAAGATCAAGCCCTGTGGAGGGCTCTGCACTCTGCTTCTTCCTCTCCCTCTGCTCCTCCCCCTACTCTTTCTCAAAATAAATAAATAAATAAAATCTTTAAAAGTAAATGATTGCTGGGGCACCTGAGTGGCTCAGTCAGTTAAACGTCTGCCTTCTGCTCGGGTCGTGATCCCAGGGTCCTGGGATCGAGTCCCACGTGGGGCTCCCTGCCTGGCGGGGAGTCTGCTTCGCCCTTTCCCTCTGCCTCTCACCTGCTTGTGCACGCTCTCTCTCAAATAAATAAATAAAATCTTTAAAAAAAAAAAAAAGTAAATGATTGCTACTCAATTACCCAAACAGCAGCTTCAGAATCAAAGAGATACAAGTTCCACCTTTGTAAATTCCATTTCTTTTTTTTTTTTCCCAAAGATTTTACTTATTTACTTGACACATAGAGAGAGATCACAAGCAGGCAGAGAGGGAGGCAGAGGGGGTGGGGGGAAGCAGGCTCCCCGCCGAGCCGAGAGCCCAATGTGGGGCTCGATCCCAGGACCCTGAGACCATGATCCAAGCCGAAGGCAGAGGCCTTAACCCACTGAGCCACCCAGGTGCCCCTGTAAATTCCATTTCTATTGCACTCAATGGGATCCCAGAATCCCCATTAGTAAAAATGTCATGTCCTAGGGGTTCTCATGTACATCAGAAGAAACTTTATGAAGAAACCACTGATGTGCCAAAATGCCTTGATATATGATTACTAATGAAATCTAGAATGCAAAGATTTTAAAAAAACTTCAGTATACTATTCCAATGAATAAAAAATAAATTTTATTTTTTAAAAATATTTTATTTATTTATTTGAGAGAGGGAGAAACAGAGAGAGCACAGGCAAGGAGAGAGGCAGAGGGATAGGGAGAAGCTCTGCTGAGCTGGGACCCTGCCAGGCTTGATCCCAGGACCTGGAGATCATGACCTGAGCTCAAGGCATACACTTAATCATCTAAGCCACCCAGGTGCCCCCAAAATAAATTTTAATTTTACAAGTTTCTTCAAGAAAGCCTACTGGACAGTCAAAAAAGCACAATCCATAAACTATCCCTTTCATGCACATTTAATACTAAAGGGAAAAGATGGCGCCAAGAATGGTTTTCCCTAAAATTTCAAGCAAAAAGACCAGCACTCTTTGTATTCTTAAGCAATTCATTCATTAATCCATTCACTAAATACATACTATTTTCCAGGGACAGTTTACATTTTCCATCAATCATACATGAATCCAACTGAATGACCAATTTAAATTAATTCAAGGCTCTCTAGAGTATGGTTCTATTAATTATGGTGTCATACACAGAAGTATAAGTAAAAGTCAGAGAAAAATGACCAAGTATTCAAAAATATCACATTTGAGAGAGTAATATGTTCCTTAAACCTTGACAAGTTCCTTCTTTTTGTGTAGGTATTTTTTTTAATTTATTTATTTATTTGACAGACAGAGATCACAAGTAGGCAGAGAGGCAGGCAGAGAGAGGAAGGGAAGCAGGCTCCCTGCTGAGCAGAGAGTCCGATGTGGGGCTTGATCCCAGAACCCTGGGATCATGACCTGAGCGAAAGGCAGAGGCTTTAACCCACTGAGCCACCCAGGCGCCCCTTTGAGTAGGTATTTTTTTTTTTTTTTTATTTGACAGAGAGAGATCACAAGTAGGCAGAGAGGCAGGCAGAGAGAGAGAGAGAGAGGAGGAAGCAGGCTCCCTGCTGAGCAGAGAGCCCGATGCGGGACTCGATCCCAGGACCCTGAGATCATGACCTGAGCCGAAGGCAGCGGCTTAATCCACTGAGCCACCCAGGCACCCTGAGTAGGTATTTTTAAATACAACAGGTTTGAATGATAAATTAAATATTGGGAAAGAATCTCATTCAGCACCTCACCCCACACATTAAATATATTCTGATCACTAAGAGAGCTGACCAAATGAAACTTAAAGTACGACAAATGAATGCCACTGTGTGAGTACAACTTGTGGGTCAGTCACTAAAAAATAATAGCATTCGGAAAGCAATGGAAAGAGAAAAGCAAATGCAAGGAATCTAAGTGGGGTAGGAGCAATTACAGGATCTGGAAAACATTTATGAAATGTGATGTTGAAATATCAAAGAAACTGACTATATACTAAAAAAAAGTGAGGGTCAGGTTATATAATAATTATAATCCAAGGGAGAATAAGCTACGTGGCAATTTTGAAAAATATAAACTTACTATAATCATATGCATCCACCTACACAAAGAAACCAAAGAGAAGGTTCTGATCCTTGATTCAGGCTCTAATTCCAGGTGCTAGGTCCTGAGATTCAGATATAACAACCAGATAAACTGAATAAGAGTGCTTAACTAAGACTGCCTAGGCTTGAAATCTAGTATCCACAATTTATTAGCTGTGTGACCTTAAACTAGTTCCTTGTCCACCCATCACGGTTTCCTTTTTTTTTTTTTTTTTTAGAGATTTTATTGATTTATTTGAGATAGAGAGCACGCAAGTGAGAGAGAGAGAGAATGTGCATGTGCATGAGCACAGGGGAAGGGCAGAGGGAGAAACAGATGGGAAACTCTGTCCCAGAACCCCTGGACCACGACTGGAGCCTAAGGCAGACGCACATCCCACTGAGCCACCCAGGCATCCCGCATCATAGTTTCCTTGTCAGTACTTAACAGTTCTTACCCCACAGTGCAGTTGTGAGAATTAGATGAGATAATGGGTATAACATAACCTAGCACTGAGTTTGGAATATGTAAACAATAAATGATAGTTCTTATGGTTACTATATCTGTCTTTCAGGAACTTCCAGTCTATCAGCAGAGACAAACATGAAGCTCAACACCAAAAGTTCTCACAGAGATACACAAAAAGTTTTGGAAGTCCAAAGTTACTGCAAGTTTTGGAAGTCCAAAGTTACTGCCCCTACTGAAAACATGAAAAGGCCACAACAATCACAGACCATGCCAATTTTATTTGTAGCATGCTTTGTTCATAACTAGAGATTTTCTATATCAAATACACGATCATAAACATGGTTTACATCATAATGAAACTAAAAAAGACCTACATTTCTGTCACGCCTACAGCAGATGGCACAAGTCTAACATTTAAATTGATGACCGAATAACAACCCCCAACATATTCTATTGTCTTAGTTAATATTGCTAAAAAAAAAAAAAAAACACTAAAAATACATCAGAAAAAAAGGAGTTTGGAAATGAGATCTAATCTTGTATTACGTGAATATATATTTAGTGACTTAAATTCCAAAACACCTAACTCTAAAACTTCCATTCAATGAAACTGGTAATTCCTAAAATGTGCTAGATACCATGTGGAAAGTTGGAGAGAGGATGATGTGCAAAAGCAGATACCCTTGCTTATACAGGTTTTATAGTCCAGAGGGCAGAAAGGTATTATTTTACAAAATTACATACGTTAGGGGCACTTCAGTGGCTCAGCTGGTTAAGTGCCTGCCTTCAGTTCAGGTTACGATCCCAAAGTCCTGGGATCAAGCTCCACATCAGTCTCCCTGCTCAGCGAGGAGTCCACTTCTCCTCTCTCTGCCTCTCCACCTGCTTGTGTGCTTGCTTGCTCTCTCTCTCAAACAAACTCTTCAAAAAATTAAAAAATTCCATACATTAAACCAGGGAAATCTGGGTGGTACAAATGATGACAAATATCCTTTGAGACCTCTACTATATTTGGGAGAAAGTGAACATTACATAAATATTACCAAAAAATAAAATTAGTAAAACTACAGTTTCTAACTGCCTTGGCAAATTGATCCAAGTAGTCAAAAAATCCAACTAATTAAAAGTGGGAGTCATGGGATACCTGGGTGGCTCATCTGATTAAACAGCCAACTTGATTCTGGCTCAGATCATGATCTCAGGTTTGTGAAATGGAGTCCCATGTTGGACTCTGCACTCAGTGTGTAGGCTGCTTGTCTCTCTCCCTCTCTGCCCCCCTCCCACAGAGTATGTATGCATTTGCTCTCTCTTCCTCTGTCTCAAATTTTAAAAAAAAAAAAAAAAAGGAAAAAAAAAGTGGGAGTCATGAGGAGCACCTGGCTAGCTCAGTCAGTAAAGCATGGGATTCATACTTGGGGTTGTGAATTTGAGCCACATAGGTACAGAGATCACTTAAAAAAAATTTTTTTTAAATCTTTAACAAAAAAGAGTGGGAGTTATTATTCGCCTTTAGCCTTATTACATATTAATGAGATGAAGATATGCCAGTTTATATAGCCTTACAGTTTCACTGTCAATTTTTGCAAAGAAAATATGTGTACACAAATCTATACAGACTTAGAGAAACTTGTTTAGACAACCTTTAGATTGCAATGTAACAATCTACCACAGAAAAAAAAATGTCCTGGTGTGTCAGGAATTACATATAATGACACTATAAAATACCACAATAAGTTACAGAAAAATGGAAAAGGTAACTATTCAGTCTTTTGATTTTCTAAAAAGTATCTGAATATTCAACTGAACTGTAATATGCAATTTAAAAAAGCTACATTGGGAGGTACAAACTTCCAGCTATGCAATGAGTAAGTCATGGGGATGAGAGGTACAGCCTAGGAAATATAGTCAATTGTATTTGTAATAGGATTGTATGGTGACAGATGGTAGCTACACTTGTAGTAAGCACAGCACATAGAAAAGTCCAATCAGTAATGTTATATAACCAAAATTAATTTAACATTATGTATCAACTGTAATTTTAAAAAACTACATTAACAGGTGCATGGGTGTCTCAGTCAGTTAAGCATCTCTTTTTTTTTTTTTTAAAGATTTTATTTATTTATTTGTGAGAGAGAGAGGGAGAGAGAGCGAGCACAGGCAGACAGAGAGGCAGGCAGAGGCAGAGGGAGAAGCAGGCTCCCTGCCGAGCAAGGAGCCCTATGTGGGACTCGATCCCAGGACGCTGGGATCATGACCTGAGCTGAAGGCAGCTGCTTAACCAACTGAGCCACCCAGGCGTCCCTCTTTTTTTTTTTTTTTTAAAGATCTTATTTATTTATTTGACAGAGAGAGATCACAAGTAGATGGAGAGGCAGGCAGAGAGAGAGAGAGAGGGAAGCAGGCTCCCTGCTGAGCAGAGAGCCCGATGCAGGACTCGATCCCAGGACCCTGAGATCATGACCTAAGCCGAAGGCAGTGGCTTAACCCACTGAGTCACCCAGGCATCCCAGCATCTGGCTCTTGATTTCAGCTCTGATCATGATCTCAGGGTCATGAGATGGAGCCCCTCCTGGTAGTCTGTGCTCACCAGAGAGTCTGCTGAAGATTCTACCCCTCTTCCTCTGCTCTTCCCCTGGCTCACCCTCAGGTGCACTCCGGCTTGCACACACTCTCTCTCTCTCTCTCCCCCTCCCTAAAAACAAACAAAAAACATCTTTTTAAAAAAGATTTTATTTATTGGGGCGCCTGGGTGGCTCAGTGGGTTAAAGCCTCTGCCTTCGGCTCGGGTCATGATCCCAGGGTCCTGGGATCGAGCCCCGCATTGGGCTCTCTGCTCGGCAGGGAGCCTGCTTTCCCCTCTCTCTCTGCCTGCCTCTCTGCTACTTGTAATCTCTGTCAGATAAATAAATAAAATCTTTAAAAAAAAAAAAAGATTTTATTTATTTATTTGACAGACAGAGAGAGATCACAAGTAGGAAGAGAGGCAGGCAGTGGAAATAGGCTCACTGCTGAGCAGAGAGCCCGATGCAGGGCTCAATCCCAGGACCCCAAGATCATGACCTGAGCCGAAGGCAGAGGCTTAACCCACTGAGCCACCCAGGTGCCCCAATAAATAAATCTTTAAAAAAAATAAAAAGCTACATTAAATCTACAGTATGAGTATTCAGGGGAGCCTAGGTGGCCCAGTCATTAAGTGCCTGCCTTCAGCTCAGGTCATGATCCCAGGTCCTGAGATCCAGACCCTGTGTCAGGCTCCTTGCTTGGCAGGGTGCTTGCTCCTCCCTCTCCAACACCCCCTGCTTGTGTTCCCTCTCTCTCTGTCAAACAAATAAATAAAATATATATTTTTTTAAATCTATAGTACGAGTATTCAAAAGATACTTTAGGACCAATAACTGCCCTGAAAGAGTTAACCAATAAAATCAGATTTCAACACTGAACTCCTTCTTCCACCTTCTAGAGAAATACCCTCTCCAATTGTTCACTGCATCCCTACTGTCTTTATTATTAGCAGGATGAACAACAAAGAAACCCAGTACACGCCATTAGCCATTTTACTGAAAATAATTCTACAAAAACTTTAGAAATGGAGATAATAAAGACTTTCAAAATTATACCTTCAAAATGCTATTTGTAGTCTAAGGATTTCCTTTTCTAAGCAAATTCTCAATTGGCCCTGGGCAATGTGTGCACAGGGACTGTTTTCTTTTACATTCCCAAGGACAGAACTTAGAAAGTGTGCAACAAATCTCTGTTGGACAGGATTAAGCCAACAGAGGTGACAAAATCTTTTATACTACATGTTGCAGTGGCTAACTTCCTTCAGTATCACACCAAAATTATGACAATGCACTTAAATATAAACTGACAAGGGGCACCTGGGTGGCTCAGTGGGTTAAAGCCTCTGCTTTCGGCTCAGGTCATGATCTCAGGTCCTGGATCGAGCCCCACATGCAGCTCTCTGCCCAGCAGGGAGGCTGCTTCCATTCCTGTCTCTCTGCCTGCCTCTCTGCCTACTTGTGATCTCTGTCTGTCAAATAAATAAATAAAATCTTAAAAAAAAAATAAACTGACAAGCGTATTTGCAGGACTTGCTCATGTAAAACTGCAATTTATAGATTATAAGAAAAAGCCGTAGCCATATGACTTTTTTTTTAAAGGATATAGAAGTTTATTGAATACACTGCAAGAAAGCAGCAGGAAGGATAGGAGGAGAGGCTGTCTGCAATCATATGACATATTCAGTTTTTCTGCCTCAAAGTGAAAGTCTTAAAATGATTTCATCCTCAGTGTAAATGTTACTAAATAGCCTAGAATCAAACACACTTTACTTAATCTGTTACCACAAATATGAGAAGGAACAATTCATTCAACTTAATACCATTACAGTGCTTACACTTATTCTTGCTTCTGCCTACATACCTGCCTACTCAAGACATTTTTAAAAGTCTTTTAGAGCCTTCTTTGTAAAGAAACACTAGTCTTCTCTAAACACAATGTAAATTGGGTATTTTAGTCACTGGCTATTTTCCTGAACTTCACAAAAATCTTAGATTACAATGGGCATTTTAAGTATATTAGTTTTATTCTACTAGTTTTGTTTCGATGAGCCAAAGATTTACTCGTAAATCAGTAACTTGGAAAGATTTTGGCAAAAAATCTTTCTTTCTCTAATATAACAATTATAGTAAGTTTAGCCAATCACCATGTAAGACAATTTAAAGAGTCCTAGAAGAGGCATAAAACTAACTCTAACACCAACTAATAAAGTGTAGTGCCACATGTACACTCTCGAGAGAGGTTCAGAGGTGTTTCCGACCACTTTTCCAAGTGAGTAAAGACCTCTGGAAATCAAACAGGAGATCATCCCCTATTATTTGATTCTTCCAAAGCTGAAAAGCTTAACAAGTGGCCTATGTACATTCGCCTATGGCTCTGGAAGACACGAGCAGGCCTTAAAGGGGCCTGCCAAAAGCACATTCATTTACCTCCATAAATTCAGACGCCCCCACTCCCACCCCATCGCAGGCCCTGTGGAACTGAAATGAAATGAATCAGTCCCGGAGCTGTGCTGTCTTGGAAGACAGGGTGAAGTGGCAAGGAAGGGGAAAGCACATGAACAGGCACTATGAGCCTTGCATGCGAGTACTGAGGTATGCACCGAATCTGTATCTTTCACCCACGTATACCCAGCGTGTTGTATTCAGCAAGCACTCATTAATTGTTCACTGAACGCACGAATAAATATGAAACAACTTAAGACGAGTCTGGGATTGCGGCTGGATATTCACGGCGGTCTCCTTGGCCCAGGCACCCACCACCACCCGCTCATTTGCCTGGCCGGGAGGTCACCCTCTTCCGTCGCCATAGGCAGCGGCAGTAACCAAAGGTCAGCTAGAGCCCAGGCCGCGCCAGCCGCCCGCCCCCCGGGGCAGTACTTACCGTTGCTGTAGAGAGACCCCGACACCGAGGCGGCCCCGTTCTGGGCCTGGAGGCCGATTGGGGCGCCGCCGGAGGCCGGTATCCCCGGCTGGGACATGACGACGGTGCGCGTCGGGGTTGGCAGGGGATGGTCGGGGTCTGCGACAGCGCCAAACTAAGAGCTGAAAGACGACTGCTGGAAGCGGAGGGAAGGAACCACCAACTCAGGACTGAGGCGAGGAGAGAGGGTGGCGCATCATGCCCTAGGCATGGCGCTGCATTCTTCCCAGCCCGCGAGCGGCCACGGGTTGGCCTGGGAGCTGACGCCTGGGAGTCGGACAGGTGGGGCCGAGAACGCCAGGCTGGAAGGCGGCAGCCTACCGAAAGCCGAGAGAGGCCTCGGCCGGAAGTGCCTGTCAGCCGCTGGCCGCGCAGGCGCAATCGAGACACGTGGCACTTCCGGCTCCGGACTCGGTCGAAGTCGCTGCTGCGGTCGGTGCGCTCTTTTTTCCTCTCAGGGCTTCCCAGAGGCCGCCCGATAGCTCCGGGTGTCCCTGCCCGAAGGACCGTGCTCGACCTCGCCTGCCACGTCACTGAGTGGCACCGCCGGCCGGAAGTGGCGTGTGTCACTGCTACGGAAATCCCCGCCGTAGTGAACGTCATCTCGCGGGCAGAGCTAGAATCTGAGAGTAGGCCGGGCTTCGGGAGCCACTTTCGAGGGGTGGGACTGACAGTTCCTCTCCTGGCATTTGTGAAGATAACCTGAGACGACAGAAGTCATCGTCCTCTCTTAAAACTATGCCTCTGGTAGCTGAACTGATGAATATTCGTCGCAGTATTTCATTTCACATTTCATTATATTCCAAGTGTAAATTATAAGGGGTTTTTTTGGGTTTTGTTTGCTTGTTTTAAGGGGGGGTAATTATGTACGTGTGTTAAAAGTAATCAAATCGAGGAGCAACTCTGTTTTTTCACTGGACGACTCAACTAATTTTAATTTTGAAACTCGCTGATTCATAGCATAGTCACGCGAAAGTTCATTAACATCATCACATTGAACAGCAGGTTTAAATGGCAGTTTTAGTTCCTCTTCTAAGAGGTTACAGTAAGGTAGAACATTCAAACTTCCTTTCTGGGCAAACAGACTTATTTTTTTATATATACTTTTAGGGAGGTGGGATAATACAGTTAATTGATGGACTCCTTAACCATTTTACCTACCTTCATTCTACTTGGGTTTTTCCTGCTCTGAGCTGATGACAAAGCTCTTCTTTAATCTACAGATTTGTTCTGTTGATTAAAGTGTCCTACCAAGGGCGCCTGGATGGCTCGGTTGAGCGCCTTCAGCTCAGGTCAGGATCCCAGGGTCCTGGTATGGAGTTCTGCATTGGGTTCCTTGCTCAGGGGGGAGTCTGCTTCTCCCTCTTCCTCTGCCCCTCCTCCCTACTTGGGTTCTCTCCAATAAATAAATAAACCTTAAAAAAAAAAAAAAAGCACGCCAAGGATTTTGTAAATGCCTGCTATGAAATACTATATTTATATTGTATAATGTTATGGTATATAATCATTAGAGCAAGAGCTAAACCATTGTGTCAGACCTGAAAAGCAAACAGTAAGAATTCAAATAATTAAGGGTTAAATTTTCTCCTAATCCTGTTTTTATCATTTGCCTCAGAACCTTACTAAAAATGTATTTGTCTTGTGTGGAGTTAAACAATTAAACTCCTTTGCACAAGATGCAAGTATGAAGGTTTCTTTAGAATGAAGATGATACTTTTAGTCAAACTGTTTCCCTATAACAAAATCCCAAATCATATATCTCAAGATTAATCAAAAATATGAGCAACACAAGCCTCTCAATGTTTTAAAAAGAAAACAGACCTCAGAGAGACTGTACCTTCCTGAGGTCAGAGAGAAAGTCACCGTCATTCTTCAAAGAGACAAATGCTTAGACCTGGTCTCCAACTTGCAGTAGTTTAATTTTTTTTCTTTTTTAATGCAACTCCTTAATTGGTTTATTGACTTTGGCACCGGACTTTCATTTGGTTAAATCAAACTTTCTTTGGACTTTATTCTGTTTAAGCAATATCTGTGTGCTCAGAGGGGAAAAAAAAACACCTAAAAGATTAGACATTTTGAAACATAAATCATGGTTGGTTAAACAAACCAATGGCTGGCTAAACAAACCAACCACGGTTGGTTAAAAAAAAAAAACCATAATATGCTAGTAAGTAAATACTCCTTTTTCTAAAATTTGTCCCCCTTCCTTGTGTTGTTTTTATTCCCCCAAAAAACAATGGCTAAGTGATAGTTTTAAAATACTTAGGAGATGCTGGGGGGAGTGGGGGTAGGACTAGGGTGGTTGGGTTATGGACATTGGGGAGGATATGGGCTACAGTGAGTGCTGTGAAATATGTAAAGTCTGATGATTCACAGACCTATACCCCTGGGGTAAATAATACATTATATGTTAATAAAAATAATTTTAATAAAAAATAAAAAGCTAAATTTACAATAAAAAAATAAAATACCGAGGAGAAAAGCAGCATTTGTCATCTGCCCACTCTCAGGGACAATAGGAAGTTAAGTTTAAGGAATTGAGGTGAGACAACATAGTTAAAAAGGTAATTTTCTGGGGTGCCTGGGTGGCTCAGTGGGTTAAAGCCTCTGCCTTTGGCTCAGGTCATGATTCCAGGGTCCTGGGATCAAGCCCCACATCGGGCTCTCTGTTCAGCAGGGAGCCTGCTTCCTCCTCTCTCTCTGCCTGCCTCTCTGCCTACTTGTAATCTCTGTCAAATAAAATAAATAAAATCTTTTTTAAAAAAGGTAATTTTCTTTCTTTTTAAAAAATATTTTATTTGGGGCACCTGGGTGGCTCAGTGGGTTAAAGCCTCTGTCTTCAGCTCAGGTCGTGGTCCCAGGGTCCTGGAGTCTGTTTCTCCTGCTGACCTCTCTCTTCTCATTCTCTCTCTCTCTCTCTCAAATAAATAAAATTCTAACAAAAAAAATTTATTTATTTGATGGAGAGAGACACAGTGAGAGAGGGAACACAAGCAGGGGGAGTGGGAGAGGGAGAAGCAGGCCCCCCCCCCCAGAGAAGGGAGCCTAATATGGGGCTCAATGTGGGGCTCAATCTCAGGACTCCAGGATCACTACCAGAGCCAAAAGCGGACGCCTAATGACTGAGCCACCCAAGCGCCCCAACAGTAATTTTTCTTTTTAAATGTCATCCATACATTGTCAAATCCTTCTCTGACTTCTTAAAGTGTGACTATATAAATATCAAGGAAAAATTATTAGTGCTATTATGAGTTGTTAATGGTATTGATTTTTTTTTTAGTTAACTATATGAATCTATCCTACAGTACCATACATTTTTCTAAACTGATGTCAGTAATATATTCTACCTTTTTATCCTTGTTTTCCAGAACAACAGGACCTTATGCCACAGATACACCCTTCATATGTTTATGTATCAGATTTTCCACGCATTATTTTCAAAGCCTTCAATCCTACTAAAGATGATAAACAAACAAAAAACATAGGTGATACTTCAGAGTCTCAGCAGGAGACAGCACTATACAAAGAATATTCCATTAAAATGATTATTTATTTTAGACCAAAGAGGTAGACAAGCATTCCTATTAAAATTCGTTGACAGGGGCACCTGGGTGGCTCAGTGGGTTAAAGCCTCTGCCTTCGGCTCAGGTCATGATCTCAGGTTCCTGAGATTGAGTCCCACATCGAGCTCTCTGCTCAGCCGGGAGCCTGCTTCCCCATCTCTCTGCCTGCTTCTCTGCCTACTTGTGGTCTCTGTCTGGCAAATAAATAAATAAAATCTTTTAAAAAAATAAATAAAATAAAACAAAATTCACTGACATACAGAAGTGAATCCAAGCTCATACAGGAGGGCCCCTTTGCCTGCCTGTTCCTCACTGTTGAATTGTCAGCTGATAAATGGGAACAATTCTGTTTACTTTTCAGAATAGGGGGAGTTAATTTAGGTCCTTTAATTATTTAAATATGTGTCCTATTTCAAACAAACAGACAAAAAAAAGGTTTCAGTTACAAACAACAGGTTCTGAAATTCTTGTGACTCCATTTTAAGAACAGTTCCCTTGGCCTCATTTGCCTCTGGCAGGACATCTGTTTGTATCTAAAGTCAGTAGCTCAGAAGCTACACCGCAAGAGCACTCATCTCACACCAAGCCAGTAAATCCCATCGTTCTCTTTGAAAACTTTTCATCTTTATGTAGGTTCTTGCCATTCTCACCACCCACTGGTTAATTTTCATTATTTTGCACTGGAGCTCCCGGGATAGCCTTTCTGGTTTGCCTCTCTCCAATCCATCTTACATGTTTAACTGAGCTCCTAAATACTGATTCTGTCTTTATTCTGTCTTTTCCTTTACCCCAACACCTATAATTGCTCCCCTTGTCTGTTCCATCAAGTTTCTCTGCATGGCTTTTCTCATCTTGCACAGAGTAAAACCCAAAACCCCACTCAACCTTCTAAGTCCCACATGACCTGGCCCTGATACCTCTCTGTCTTCATCTTCCACACTCTCACTCACTCCACTATACACATACTTGCTGTTTCTCCACCTACCCAACCACAAGCCTGCCTTTTACACTTAACTTCTTTCTTTGCTTTTTTTTGCTTTTTTTTTCTTTGACAGAGAGAGATCACAAGTAGGCAGAGAGGCAGGCAGAGAGAGAGGGAGGAAGCAGGCTCCCTGCTGAGCAGAGAGCCTGATGCGGGGCTCAATCCCAGGACCCCGGGATCATGACCTGAGCTGAAGGCAGAGGCTTTAACCCACTTAGTCACAGCAGGCGCCCCTACACTTAACTTCTTAACCCACGATGCTCCTCTGCAAGATATACCTGTGGCTCAATCTCTCACCACTTCAGGCTTTATTCACAATAACTTATTTTTACCCCTTCTCTAAATACCCCTACAATAGCATACCCTCTCTGCTCATTCTAACCCTCTTATCTTGCTTACTGTGGGTTGTTTTTTTTTTTTCATAACACTTCTCATTCTTAAATGCTTGAGGCTATGTTTACCTTTCTTCGTGGAATAAAATTCTATACATATCCTCCCCATTCTAAGGTAATTTTTTTAAAAGATTTTATTTACTTATTTGACAGATAGAGTTCACAAGTAGGCAGAGAGGCAGGCAGAGAGAGAGGGGGAAGCAGGGTCCCTGCCAAGCAGAGAGCCCCATGCGGGGCTCAATCCCAGGACCCTGGGATCATGACCTGAGCTGAAAGCAGAGGCTTTAACACACTGAGCCACCCAGCGCCCTGTAAGGTAATTTTTAAAATTTCATATGTGTCTTGTTTTTAGATCCTCAGATAGTAGAAACCAAGGATGTGTCCTTTTCACATCTATATTCTCAGCACTTGGCTTAGGGCCTCACCTTTAACAGGTGTTCACTAAATGTTTTCAAGTGAATGAATTTAAAGTGTCATCTTTTCCCATCTTCTGACTATTTTGCCCCTCAACAATTCACTACTTCGAGTTCATATTTCAAGTATAGTCTAAACCACATTACTAGTACTTATTTCTAAATTATGTTGTCTTTCATTCTTTCAGGTTCTTTTTTAAAAAGATTTTTTGTTTATTTTATTTAAAGATTTTATATATTTATTTGACAGAGAGAGGTCACAAATAGAGCAGCAGGCAGAGATAGAGGGGGAAGCAGGCTCCCCACTGAGCAGAGAGCCTGATGCCGGGCTCGATCCCAGGACCCCAGGATCATGACCTGAGCCAAAGACAGAGGCTTTAACCCACTGAGCCACCCAGGCACCCATAAATACATTATTTTTAAATTAAAATTTTGGTCAGTGGTATTGATGTATTGGTACTGAGACAACGAGTAACAAGTAGGAATCTGGTTTGGTTAGGATGGTCAGGACAAGAGGTGACATTTAAGGTGTGATCCAAAGGATGAGAGAGGTAGCAACACAAAGAGAGAAAATGGAAAGAAGAAAGGCTCTTTTCTTCTTTCCACCTACAAAATGCAGAGGCAGGAATGAGCTTGCTATGGTGAGCAAGGCAGAAATGGCAAGAGGTAAGATTGGAGAAGTAGATGAGGCAGAGCAATACCTCTTGTAAGGCATTGTAAGAAGTTTATAGGCCTTGGGAAGCAGTTGAAGAGTTATAAAGAGGGGAGTAATTTGATCCAAGTCATGCTTTAAGATGAATGCAATTTTAGGGTGCCTGGGTAGCTCAGTGGGTTGGGCCGCTGCCTTCGGCTCAGGTCATGATCTCAGGGTCCTGGGATCGAGTCCCGCATCGGGCTCTCTGCTCAGCGGGGAGCCTGCTTCCTCCTCTCTCTCTCTGCCTGCCTCTCCATCTACTTGTGATTTCTCTCTGTCAAATAAATAAATAAAATCTTTAAAAAAAAGATGAATGCAATTTTATTTTATTTCTTAAAAAGATTTTAGTTATTCATTGGAGAGAGATATAGAGACAGAGGCAGAGAAAGAGAGAGCACAAGTAGGGGGAGAGGCAGAGAGAAAGGGAGAAGCAGACTCCCTGATGAGCTAGGAACCTGACCTGAGGCTCCATGCCAGGACCTGGAGATCATAACCTGTAAATGTAAGCATGTAAATCTTGTTCTTGGGGTCATGACTTTAAACACCACATTGGGCCTAAAGCTTACTTTAAAAAAATCCAGCAGCTGTGATGATAATTGACTGCAGGGAGAAGAATGGAGTTGTTGAATTAAACTAGGCCAGGGATACCAGTAATCTGCGGTGAGGTTGCTATTGTGGGAATTTAAGTAATCCAACTTAAAATTCTGGACTTTGAAAACTCCTTTATTTTAGCTAATAATATGCTATCAATCATTACATCTTACAGGTTTATTCAAGGGTTTATAGATTCTCACACACAACTCCATATTTCTTTGTTCTCATAGACCCAACCTAGGCCTGTGTTACCACTTACCTGCATGATTGGACCAACCTCATTCCTGAGCTCTGTTTTCAGTCAAGCTATTCCAATACAACCCACACTAGTTGCTGCTAGAGCAAACTAACTTTCTTTCTTCCTTAAAAGATTATTTATTTATTTGGCAGAGAGACAGTGAGAGAGCGAACACAAGCAGGGGAACTGGGAGAGGGAGAAGCAGATTCCCCACCAAGCAGGGAGCTCAATGCTGGGCTCTATCTGGGATCATGACCTGAGCCCAAGGCAGACGCTTAACGACTGAGCCACCCAGACACCCCTAGAGCAAACTTTCAAAAACAACACTGAACACGTTTCTGCTCTATTCAAAACCCTCAAGAGGCTCTATAATATGGGAGCTTAGGTCCCTGATAGTCCAGCCCAAATCTACCCAGTCAAATCATAATACCTGCCTGGTGCTTTTTCCATCTCTCCCCCTTTTTGTATGTTATTTTCTCTTATATCATCCCTTCTGAATCTTCTGGATATTAATCCCCATTTTACCTACACGGGCATTCTAGGTGGCTAGTTTTGTTAGAAGCATAGTCTGTGACTAGAAGTTGTGCTCTTATCTTTTATATTCTATTAAAAATGTATCCGTTAAAATTCAGAATTTAGAATCATTAATTACATGGTAAAGTGTCTATAATAAATGTTTTGAATTTTAAATATTTTATAAAACCGTGTCTAGTATGATTATAATCTAATAAGAGTGGTTTAATCTGTGAGGTGAGACTGGGGGTAATTTTTGTTTCCATGAGGAATTTTTCTGGATTTTCTAAACTTTTTCTTTTCTTTCTTTCTTTCTTTTTTTTTTTTTTTTTTGACAGAGAGATAGAGGGCAGACATAGGCAGAGCAGCAGATAGAGGAAGAGGAAAAGGTAGATTCTCCACTGAGCAGGGAGCCCGACCCGGGGCTTAATCCCAGGACCCTGGGTTCATGACCTGAGCCAAAGGCAGCCTCTTAACTGACTGAGCCACCGAGGCAACCCAAACTTTTTATAATTAATATGTATTACTTTTATAACAACAATCACCAAAAAGAATGGGGGGAAATATGTTATGTAGCCTTTAAGACTATCTCAAACAGGGGCGCCTGGGTGGCTCAGTGGGTTAAAGCCTCTGCTCAGGTCATGATCCCAGGGTCCTGGGATGGAGGCCCGCATCTGGCTCTCTGCTCAGCAGGGAGCCTGCTTCCTCCTCTCTCTCTGCCTGCCTCTCTGCCTACTTGTGATCTGTCTGTCAAATAAATAAATAAAATCTTAAAAAAAAAAAGACTGTCTCAAACACTGGCATCACTGGTTTCTTCACTCCCCCATCACCATCACCATTTTCTACATTATCCTCTCTCCCCTCATCTTTTTTGAAAGTCAGGTGTGACTTAACACATTTTCCTGCCAAACTGGGAGGTCCTTGAGTAAAGACACTATGTTTTGCCTATTATCACAACTTGCATTCCTAGACATTTTACAATTTCTTGCTGAAGCCAGGAGTTTAGATTTTTTAAGGCTGAATAAAATGCCAGCAATATCAGGAAAGAAAGGCTATCAAGATAAGAGCTATAATTTTGAGGAGTCCAGTGAACTAGTCCTTTAACTACTTAGAAGCATTGTTAAACCTGTTAACCTTAAGGGGCGCCTGGGTGGTTCAGTGGGTTGAGCATCAGACTCTTGATTTCTGCTCGGGTCCTGATTTCAGGGTCATGGGACTGAGCCCCATGTTGGGGCTGTGTCATCCTGAGCATGGAGCCTGCTTGGAATTCTCTCTCTCCTTCTCCCTTTGCCCGTCCCCAGCTTGCGTGCTCTCTTTGTCTCTCTACAACTGAAATAAAACAAAAACAAAAAACTGTTAACCTTAAAAATTAAACTGTCAGTTATCTTACTGGAAAAAAAAAGTTTATTCTGAAATAGCAGAGAACTGCATTTTCAGACACACAGGCTAGGGCTTTGCAAGTCTAGAGAACATGGGAGAGGACCACTCTTTACAGAGGACTGGCTAAGTTGAGAGGCCTTTGTTATGAACAAAACACCTCTCAGAATAAACTGGGAGCTCTAAGTGTAGTGGCTTTTCATTGGCTCAGTTGTGACAGTCTCTCATTGGCTGGGCTGTTGCTGGACAAAGAAATTCTTTCCTCCTGCTACAGAGGTAAATACAGTTTTTTTCATATGGGGAATGCAATGGAGGGGTCTGCAATGGAGGAAGAGTGGCAGGGTATAGGAGCTTCCATTTCTGGTTCCTGACTCCAGTGTGTGTGTGTGTGTGTGTGTGTGTGTATGTGTGATTAAAATTTATTTTTTAAAGATTTTTAAGATTAAGATTATTTTTTAAGATTTTATTAAGATTTATTTATTTAATGTGTGTGTGTGTGTGTGTGTGTTTTAGGATTTATTTTTATTTATTTTTTTAAAGAGATTTTATTCATTTATTTGACAGACAGAGATCACAAGTAGGCGGAAAATCAGGCAGAGAGAGAGAGGAGGAAGCAGGCTCCCTGCTGAGCAGAGAGCCAGATGCAGGGCTCCATCCCAGGACCCTGGGATCATGACCTAGCTGAAGGCAGAGGCTTTAACCCACTGAGCCACCCAGGCGCCCTGAGGATTGATTGATTGATTGATTGATTGATTTTTATTTGTCAGAGAGAGGGAGAGAGAGCGAGCACATCAGAGTGAGAGAGAGAGCACAGGCAGACAGAATGGCAGGCAGAGGCAGAGGGAGAAGCAGGCTCCCTGCTGAGCAAGGAGCCCGATGTGGGACTCAATCCCAGGACGCTGAGATCATGACCTGAGCCGAAGGCAGCTGCTTAACCAACTGAGCCACCCAGGCGTCCCTGAGGATTTATTTATTTAAGTGATTTCTATACCCAACATTGGGCTCCAGCTCATGATCTCAAGACAGAGTCCCATCCTCCACTGACTGAGCCAGCCAGGCACCCGTCCTGACTCCATTTTAAATGAGATTTCCTTTTATTAATTTTAAAGAAATCAAACAGGATTCAAGAGTAGGTAAGTGGAAAGGGGAGTAGAGGGAAACCCAGACTGGAAGGCAGCTATGCTCACCACTATACCACCAACGCAGAAACCCAGACTGGAAAAACAAGTTCCTCTAACTCAGATCAATGGACTTTAGGGAAATTCTTCAATCCCTTGAGGACAAAAATGTACCTAGGAGGGATGCCTGGGTGGCTCAGCCTGTTAAGTAACTGCCTTCCCCACAGGTCATGATCCCAGGGTCCTGGGATTGAGCCCTGCATTGGGACACCCTGCTTGTGTTCTCTTGCTCTCTGTCAAATAAATAAAATCTTTTTTAAATTTTTTAAAAAGATTTTATTTATTTATTTGACAGAAAAAGAGAGATCACAAGTAGGCAGAGAGAGGGGAAAGCAGGCTCCCCGCTGAGCAGAGAGACCGATGTGGGCCTCCATCCCAGGACCCTGAGATCATGACCAGAGCCCCAGGCAGAGGCTTTACCCAATAAGCCACCCAGGCACCCATAAAACCCTTTTTAAAAAGTACGTAGGAGTCCTTCATTTATGAATAGATCACTTGCTCATATGTATTGAGCACCTATTATATGCCAAGCACTGAAAACAGGTTCAAGAGAGGAAAAGGTAGATATGGTTCCTGATCTTAGGAAGCTTACAGAATGTCTATTGGGAGAGACTCTACACAAACAATCACGTATTTACTTGGACAATTATAAGGTAACTTGAATGGTAATAGGCTAATTATACAGTTGCTGGGGAAACCAAGATTGGGAGGGAGTTTTATTTTTTGTTTTGATTTTTAAGATTTTATTTGATTAGGAGCTCCTGGTGGCTCAGCTGTTAAGTGTCTGCCTTCCACTGGGTTCATGATCCTAGGGTCCTAGGACTGAGCCCCCCACATCATACTCCCTGCTCGTGGGGAAGGTTGTTTTCTCTCTCCCACTCTCCCTGCTCATATTTCTGCTCTTGCGGTTTCTTTCTCTGTCAAATACATAAATAAAATCACACCAAAAATTATTTATTTATTTATATATTTATTTGAGACAGGGAGACGTTGGGGGTGGGCAGGAGGAGTAGAGGGGTAAAAGGAGGGAGAGAATCTCAAGCAGACTCACCACTAAACACGGAACCATACGTGGGGCTGGATCTCAAACCCTGAGCTGAAAACAAGGGTGAGAAGCTTAATCGAAGGAGCCACCCAGGCACCCCTGGGAGGGAGATTTTGATGAGAGGTCTCTGTGCTGAGACCTGAAGAGTATAGATGACATAGGGAGGTAGAGAGGAGAGGTTTAGAAAATTTGTTCTAGCAGAAGAAATGGCAAATGTGAAGGGAAGACACATGGGCTAAGGCATTTTCTGAGGCTGCAGCAGAAAGGGGGAGATCCAGCAGAGGAAGTCATAGAATTTTCTTCTATTGAATAACCCATTCTTTAACCCCCAACAGCTCCTTCTTCTGTCCCTATGGCCTCAAAACCAGTCTTGCGAGCAATCATGAGAGCCTCACACTTCCATTCAAGGCACTCAAATATTCTTATTTAAACACATTTAAGGAAGATACCGTTAATCCACCAGTAAAGAACAGCAGAGTCAGGACAGTCTTGTTTAAAGCTCAAAACCTAGCATCCAACCTATTATCTGGCACATAATTACGTTTTGTAAAATTACTTGTGAATTCAAGAAACAGGTGTACTTTAAAAGATATATTTTTTAAAAATGTATTTTTAAAAACGGATGTAATGTATAATTTTCCCAAGCTACAGACTCGCGTTTGCTTCTCTGACTAGGCCCTCGGACCTCTGAAGCCCTTTCTGACCGGCATGGGGAGACGAGGTTGGCTCCAGCCCTCAAGCGCGTTCAGCCTAGGTGTTGGCGGCGGAACCGCGAGGAGGCGGAACTTTGGGCTCGTGGAACGGTGGCCCTGCGGACCATCGGGAGGGAAGCACACACACACACACACACACCCCCGCCCCGGCAGCCCGGAAGGAGCTGACGGGAGCTGGGACCTCGGCAGCCATCGCGCTTTGCAGTTCGAACTAGAAGGTTGTAGGGCGGACTCCAGGTGGGGGGAATTGCGATCTGCCCATTCGCAGGTGAGTGGCGGTCTCTTCCCCCGGTAGAACCGGCAGGCGGCAGCTGTGGATCGCAGGGAAAGTGCACTTTTCGGACCTGAGCCCACCGGGGCCCCCGGTTGTGGCCAAGAGAGAAAGGGGTCCCTGTTTTCCTCTCCGGAGTCAGGCAGCACTAAGGGGAACGGGTTCTTTTTCTGCTCTGCGGTGGTCGCTCTTAGAGTCCTCTGGATAGTGCACCTGCTGCTGTCAAACGGTGTCATTTGAGGAAAGAACGAGCTGACTGTAAGGCGCAGATAAGCCCTTCCTTCCCCTCAGCCTCAGTTTCCTCACCTGATCAGGCAAAGGCGGCCGGGATCATTGACAGCTCGGGACCCTGCGACGCAGTGTTTTCAGTTCTCCCAGTTAGTGTTCTGGCAAAGTGAGCTTCCTTACTAGTAGAAGTTAACGTTTGGCCATAGCCCAAGTCCCAGGTGAGTGGGAGAAAAGGTAAACTGGTTGGGGGAAAACTAATGATTTATAAATTGTTCCCAGATTTTTGAACAGCATAGAGATTTGTTTTGACAACAGCTGAAACTCTGACCTCACTGGCCCAAAAGCCAAACTCATTAGGTACTTAAAGTATTTGGTACACTTGAGCAAAACGAGGTGAGGGTATCCTTTTAACTTGAAAAATTAAAAGTAGTATTATTTGCATATTTATCTGTCAAGCTCAGTATTACCACGGGTCTTACTCTGAAGACTATCCTAGGTTCAGTGTTAAAATACCAGTTTAGAGGATGAAAGAAGGGGCGACTGGGTGGTTCATTCGATTAAGCGTCTGCTCATGATCTCAAGGTTCTGGGATCGAGTAGGGCGTGGGCTCCTTGCTCAGCGAGGAGTCTGCTTCTCCCTCTGCTTCTCCCCCTGGCTTGGGCGCACCCTCTCTCTTTCTACCTCAATAAAATAAAATCTTTAAAAAAAAAAAGAGTATGAAAGAAAAGGAAACATTTACTGTCTCCTGTGTGTGAGGTGCTAACCATTCACACAATTCATTAAGGAAGGTAATGATATCATCTCTGTTTTACAGATGAGAAATAAGGGAAAATTAATAATTTGTCAATAATTGTGGTGCTGACTTAGTAAAGCAATGTATAGCTAATACTTTTTTTTTAAAGATTTTATTTATTTGACAGACAGAGATTACAAGTAGGCAGAGAGGCAGGCAGAGAGAGAGGAGGAAGCAGGCTCCCTGCTGAGCAGAGAGCCCAAGGTGGGGCTCCATCTCAGGACCCTGAGGTCATGACCCCAGCTGAAGGCAGAGGCTTTAACCCACTGAGCCACCCAGGCGCCCCTCTAATACTGTTTTGAGGATATACATTCATTACCAAGATATTTGGAACTTAACTAATCTTATAGTTCAGTGGCATTTTCTTTTTTTCTTTTTTTAAAATTTATTTGACACACAGAGATCACAAGTAGGCAGAGAGGCAGGCAGAGAGAGAGAGAGGGAAGTAGGCTCCCTGCTAAGCAGAGAGCCTGATTCGGGGCTCGATCCCAGGACCCTGAGATCATGACCTGAGCCGAAGACAGAGGCTTAACCCACTGAGCCACGCAGGTGCCCCAGAAAAGGAATGTTTTGGCTTTATTTTAGAAATGTTAGAGAAGCACTGTTAATAATTACAAAGATAAGCAGTTGAAAAAAGTACATTTTAACCACCCTTTCCTTGCACTTCAAGCAGGAACTGAGACAAAAGATTAGGCTGGGGCGCCTGGGTGGCTCAGTGGGTTGAGGGCTCTGCTTTCGGCTCAGGTCATGATCCCAGGGTCCTGGGATCAAGCCCCACATCGGGCTCTCTGCTCAACGGGAAGCCTGCTTCCCCCTCTCTCTCTGCCTGCCTCTCTGCCTACTTGTGATCTCTCTCTGTCAAATAAACAAAATCTTAAAAAAAAAAAAAAAAAGATTAGGCTGTCAGGAATGAAAATCACTGGCACATTGTTTGAAGTTTATAAGTCAGAATTCTATAGTAATGATGATTTCTCTACCCTCTTTGAGTGTACTTGGCTGATACTCATTCAAATGATTTGTCTGCAAAACATTACTAAGCAAAAACCTTTAAAATTACACGTTTGAAATATTTCTTTTGTAAGTGATGAACCACTGAATTCTCCTGAAACCAATATGCGCTGCATGTTAACTCACTAGAATTTAAATAAAAATTTGAAGAAAAAGAAAAAGAAAATTTTCTTTTTCTTGTATATAGCTTTTGAACAATTTCAATTAAGCGTATTTTAAGGGGGCGCCTGGCTGGCTCAGTCGGTGGGGCATGCTGCTTTTGATCTTGGGGTCATGAGTTCAAGCCCCATGTTGGGCCTGGAGGGTTTTATTGTTGTTGTTGTTTTAAAGATTTTATGTATTTATTTGACAGACAGAGATCACAAGTAGGCAGAGAGGCAGGCAGAGAGAGAGAGAGGAGGAAGCAGGCTACTTGCTGAGCAGAGAGCCCAATGCGGGGCTCTCCCAGGACCCTGAGATCATGACCTGAGCTGAAGGGAGAGACCTTAATCCACTGAGCCACCCAGGCACCCCTGAAGACAGAGGCTTTAACCCACTGAGCCACCCGGGCACCCTTGGCCTAGAAGTCTTTAAAAAAAGTATTTTAAGGTTTGAATTTGTCACTGCTTATATTGATTTTCATTTTCTTAATTCAGTATAGGCAAGTGTAGTACTCAAGACTCACAACTTTTCATAACAAAGCATTTTTCCCCCTTCTCTCACTCTTAAAAAAAATCCTATTTATATTTGTCACAGATTTAACCTTCCAGTTGAGTGTCACTTTTCCCCAAAGGAAACTTGAGTTTGTATTCTTGTTGATTACGTGAATGCAAAGGTCTAATTCCATTACTATGATTGCTATGCATTCAATCATAAAATGTTTTCTCGAGTTTTTTATTTGCATCACTGTTTCAAAACTTTAAAGGCTATAGAAAGAAAAATCTTAAGAATTTTAGGGGAGAATATTTATAAGGGCAGCACTGTCTCGAAACATTTAACATTATTACTTTTCATCCTTGGTAATGCACAGGTAATTTAACATTATTACTTAACATTAATTTAACATTATTACTTTTCATCCTTGGTAATGCACTGAAATTCTATAAAACATGGTCAAGCAGAGTTTGGGCTCATATTTCTAGTCCTATTTGAATTTGAAAGAGAAGTGTGCATTAATATCTGGATTAGCTTACAGGTAGTTTACTGATCTTATGGAATTTATGCACATTTTCATTATAAACCCGATGAAGTTGGATAGAAAATTATGATTAATGTTTTCTAGTAAATATCTTCACCTAGAGTTGAAGGAAATTACTCTAGTATCTTCTCTGGTGACAGTGACAGTGTTGTTAATATTTAAAGTGAAGCTATTCATGAAAAGTATCATTAAAAACTTCTTCATATCGGGGCACCTGGGTGGCTCAGTCGGGTAAGCATCTGACTCTTGATTTCTGCTCAGGCGATGATCTCAGGGTTTTGTGAGAGAGAGCCCCGAGTCAGGCTTAGCTCTGGGCATGGAGCCTGCTTAAGATTCTACCCCCCCTTCCTCCTCCCACCTTTTTTCTCTCTAAAAAAATTTTTTTGTTTTAAAATACTGAAGTTTTTCCATATTCTTGTTAATGTTGAAGTTAACTTGAAAATTGGCATTTAGAGTTTATGCTTTTGAGGAGGCACCTGGTTCAGTTTATAGAGTGTACAACTCTTTATCTTAGGGTTATGAGTTCAAACTCCATGCTGGGTGTAGAGATTACTTTAAAAAAATCATTAAAAAATTTATTTTGAATTTCAGTTAATTTAGTCAGAATGAGTTAATGCCGCATTACATTGTATAGTATTCAAAATGTTTTCAGGTACATTATCATAATTAATTATTCTTAAAACTCTGTGAGGCAGATAATATTCCTGTTATAGGTAAAAAAAAAACTGGAGCTCAGAAAGATTGCCTTTCCCAGAAAAAAATAATAGTATTTCAAATGGTGCATATTAAATCCAGATTTTTAAAATTCTAGGACAGGAACTCACTTGCACCATAGCTTTATCATCCTTTGCTTCCCAAAATTAATAATGTATTGTTTCTGTAATGCTACTCTGGTGTTATATTTGCCTTTTTAGATCGTTGGCGCTTTTATTTTTATTTTATTTTTATTGACATATAATGTACTATTTGCCTCGGGGTACAGGTCTGTGAATCATCAGTCTTACACATTTCACAGAACTCACCATAGCACATACCCCCACCCAGTATCCATAACCCCGCCACCCTATCCCTTCCTCCTACTCCCCCAGCAACCCTCAGTCTTTATTTTTTAATAATAGCTTTATTGATGGTTCACATACCATAAAATTTATCCTCTTAAAGTATACAATTAAAAAAAAAAAGTATGCAGTTCAGTGTTTTTAGTATATTCACAGTGTTATGCAACCATCACCACTATCTATTCCAGAACATTTTCATCACCCAAAAAGAAATCCACTACTTATTAGCAGTCACTCCCTGTTTCCCCTTTACCTCCCTTGTCTGACAACCACTAACTTGGTCTGAGAACTTACATGTTCAGGACATTTCATGTAAATGGAATCATTCATTTAAGTTTAATGGGAGAAGGCTTTAAGCAGTTATTTGTAATTTGAGAGCTTCTGCTCGATTCTACTCTTAAGTGCTGATTTTCGTGTTACTGGAGTAGATCACTTTTCTAATCTGTATAGGCACTTTCCTGTTTGTTGTTCATGCAATAAATAAATCTGCTGACGTGTATATGTTTCCTTATTCTTGACCTTTGCTCTTCACATGTCTAATAGTGTATTCATGGTGTTGTGTAACCTCTTCAGGGCTCAGGTATCTGTGGCTAAGTAACTTTATTCTTAGTTGGGCATTTTTATTTCTACTTTGAAATGACTAATGCTTGCTACCTTGTTTTAAGGTCCTTAGAAACCACAACTTTATAGAAATATTAGTATCTCATTATCTTCTAAAGCAGAGTTTCCCCATATGTGTTAATAAATTATTTCTCTAGGGGCAAATTTTACAACAGCAAATTTGGACCATCTTTATGCAAAGTCATTTTTCTTTTAAGACTTACCCTACCCTGTTCCACTCTCTGTCAGTCTCATAGCTTTCACCTACTAACAGTCATCTTCAGTGAGGAATTCCTTTTTTAGTAAATTCTGCTCTCAACATGGGGTTCAAACTTATGACCCCAAGATCAAGAGTCACATGCTGCACTGACTGAACCAGCCAGGCACCCTTTCAAGGACTTTGTCAGTTGATTCACAGTCTTGCTCTCTCTAGCTCTCCGTTCTTCCAGGTGATTTTGTTGTCAGTGTGGACAGTATACCATGTATCCTGGCTTCCCCTTTCTTTCACTCCAGTTTTCTTCATCTGTCTATGCCAGAGCCAGGCCTTGGAACTTGCCACCACCCAGATCTTGAATTTCTGAACGCGGCATTCTCCTCCAGTTTGCTGACACAGTTCTGCTCCATCTTTCACTTTTCTCGCCCTTTTTACTATGACTATCTTTACAGTTGCTTTTTGATCAGATTTTCCCCCGTTCTCTTAGTTCTCTTCTGTGAGAAGCCTGCCTTTGCTCCCAAGTTTATACCTATATACTAGCTGCCTTTATACCTTTACTCACACAACCTGAACTTTTGATCATACCACTTCAGCCTCTCACTAGTACTCTCAAATTCCTGTTCCCCTTGTCTTTTTTCAGGTCCTAATCCCTGTTCACTCCATGTTCTGTAAAGCTGATCCTCGCTGGGAGGTGAGGGCAGCAGGGGAGGTTGGAAATCCATGCAGATGGGCAAAGCTGTGAATGTTTTTCAGCCCCAATCAAGCACAACAAAATTCATTTGTTGGTTGGGAAGGAGAATGGGTAGAGGTTTTAAGGTGGTAAAGTATAGGTCACCAGCAGTGAATGGCAAGTGGTTCACTTTGACCCAGGGAAAGCTACAAATAGAGAAGATTCAAGCTTGTAAAGGTGACCAAAAGATAGATAGTGGAAGTTCTGAATTACAGGATGAGGAGTTTGAATCATTAGCAGTCCTTTAACTTGATCTTTTCCCCACAGTAGCTATTCGAATCTTCACTCTGCTCCTCAGAAAAGTCTCTGTACTCATTCTTCACTTTCGTTGTTGGATTCCTGCAACCTCCTCTGTACGTTCCTGGCTCTCCTTCCTTCTACTGTAAAGATAGTCATAGTAAAAAGGGCGAGAAAAGTGAAAGATGGAGCAGAACTGTGTCAGCAAACTTGGAGCAGACATGCTCTCAGCCCTGGCTTTTCTTGAGACTTTGCCCTTTTGCTTAATTCCTTCCTTCCCTTTCTCTCTCATCTTTAACCTCTCCCTTTCTGCTAGCTCCTTATCAACATACTTACCCTTCCTTAAGAAGAAAATCCCACTTCTGTCATTCATTTCAAACTCTTTGAAAGAGGAATCTTTCCTTACTGCCTCTAGCTATTGACCTTCTGTTCTACTCTCTCCATAATAACAGCAGCCAGGTATTAAGTACTTATTTTGTGCGTTTTATCTCACTTGATCTTCACAACACCCTGCAAGAGTTTGCAAAAGAAACTGTAGCTTGTTCTAAGGTCACACAGTTAATTACTTCTGGAGACCTGGCTCTGCTGTGCTTTAAGTACTGGCCTTGGGTCTCCAGGACTTCCGCTCTGCCTGTGGACTGCTTATGCTCTCAGCGGTTGTCACCTTGTCACGAAGAAAGCTGTGACATCTTTGCAGTGGTACTGCAAAGTGGTACTTCGTGGGGCTAACTTCTTTCCACTTTTTCCACCATCTCTTCTTGGTTTTTTGTTTTTGTTTTTTTAAGATTTTATTTATCTGAGAGAGTGAACGAAAGAGAACACAAGTGGATAGAAGGGCAGAGAGAGGGAGAAACTGACTCCTCTCTGAGCAGGGAGCCTGACTCCAGGCTCAATCCCAGGACCCTACAGTCATGACCTGAGCTGAAGGCAGATGCTTAACTGACTGAGCCACCCAGGCGCCCCTCTTCTAGTTCTATCCTTGCAGGGTTCTTTTGGTTCTTCTACTCTTCTGTCCCTTAAGACCATCTCAAGTGAAAAGTCATTTCTTCCATAGCTTTTGGCTGGTGCTTGAGGCAGGATGCCTTTAGGCAGAATAGGTGGGAGAAATTCATTTGTTGGTTGGGAAGGAGAATGGGTAGAGGTTTTAAGGTGGTAAAGTATAGGTCACCAGCAGTGAATGGCAAGTGGTTCACTTTGACCCAGGGAAAGCTACAAATAGAGAAGATTCAAGCTTGTAAAGGTGACCAAAAGATAGATAGTGGAAGTTCTGAATTACAGGATGAGGAGTTTGAATCATTTCTCAGCCCACAGACCTCTAGTGGCTCTCTATCCAAAGGTATAGGGTGGCCATATAATTTATCTAATCAGGATGTTTCTGAGAGTAAAAGGAAGTACTATTAATAATTGTACTGGGGCATCTGGGTGGCTCAGTGGGTTAAGCCTCTGCTTTTGGCTCAGGTCATGATCTCAGGGTCCTAGGATCGAGTCCTGCATCAGGCTTCCTCCTTTCCCTCTGCCTACCTCTCTGCCTACTTGTGATCTCTCGCTCGCTCTCTCTCTGTCAAATAAATAAATAAAATATTTAAAAAAAATAATTGTACTGAGCTAACTTTGCGGAGACTGTCCTCAGCAAGCTGGAAGTTACAGTCACCCTGATCATGCAACAAGTCAAGTCTAAGATGACATTTTGATGAAGCCATTCTGGAGGGTGTGTACAAACTGGTACAAACAGAATTTGAGGTTAAGATGATAGTTTGGGAATGTGATTTAAGGTTCTTCACTTACTGGTGCCTGTATGAATCAAAGAAAGCTTGAGACTACAAAAACTGATAGAGCTGGGATGTAACTTAACTGGATGTGGGATGTGAGGGAGGAGGAATTACACATCAGAGTTATAAGCTGGAGTGATTAAAAAAAATGGTACATAACCATTTAAAAAAAATTAAGCCTTGGGGTGCCTGGGTGGCTCAGTCTTTAAGAAAACATCTGCCTTCAAAAAAAAAAAAAAAAAAAGAAAACATCTGCCTTCGGCTCAGGTCATGATCCCAGGGTCCTAGGATCCAGCCCCGAATTGGGCTCCCTACTCAGCGGGAAGCCTGCTTCTCCCTCTCCCACTCCCCCTGCTTGTATTCCCTCTCTTGCTGTCTCTATCTCTCTCTGTCAAATAAATAAAATCTTTAAAAAAAAAAAAAAATCTAGGCCTTGGAATGCCTGGGTGGCTCAGTGAGTTAAGCCTCAGCCTTCAGCTCAGGTCATGATCTCAGGGTCCTGGCATTGAGCCCCACATCAGGCTCCCTGCTCAGCAGGGTGTCTGCTTCTCCCATCTCCCTCTCCCTCTCCCTCCACCGGCCACTTCCCCTGCTTGTTCTCTCTCTCTCTGTCAAATAAACAAGATTTTTTTTTTGACAGAGATCTCAAGTAGGCAGAGAGGCAGGCAGAGAGAGAGGGGGAAGCAGGCTCCCCACAGAACAGAGAGCTGGATGCAGGGCTCCATCCCAGGACCCTAGGATCACGACCTGAGCCAAAGGCAGAAGCTTTAACCCACTGAGCCACCCAGGCGCCCCTCTGTGTCAAATAAATAAATAAAAATCTTTAAAAAAAAAAAAGAGAGAGAGAAAATCTAAGCCTTTAAAATGGTCATAAGGCCACTGCAACGTAAGAGAAAGGGAATGGACCTAGAAATCAGAAAGACCCATGTTTGGAACTTGACTGTGACAATCCCTAATACTTGAAATTTAGTTATTATAACTTCAGTTTCTTCTTCTGTAGAATGGAACAGTAATGTATTTACTTTGGGGCCCAGTCAGTAGAGTATGCGACTCTTCATCTTGGGGTCCTGAGTTTAAGCCCCACATTGGGCATGGAGCCTACTTAAAAATAAAAATAATATAATATTTACTTTGAAAGGTTATTGGGGTATTTAGTGGTGACATCCACAAAGTGCCTGTGGGCCACATGGTAGGAGAAATAGAGCAGCTAACGCTGAATGCTTCTTCCATGCCAGCTTCTAAGTGCTTTGTGTGTAGTAATGGATATAATCTTCACAGCCATCTCAGGTAGCTATTATTGTCCCCAGTTTACAGGTAAGGAAATTAAAATAACTTGTCTAAGGTCAGTGGTAAAGTCCTGGCTCTGTAGCTCTTGTTTTTAACCTTTCAGCAAATCATAATGCTTACAGGGGTAACTGCTACTTCTTGTGAGCTTTGCTTTGTTAAATTGAAAGACTGATTGAATATTGTTTCTTAGGTCTAAATGTTTCAGGTAGCAAGCATGAGACCAAACACCTAAATTTACTCTCAGATTTGTTTCTCATTCTGACTTATGCCTCACTGGTGACCATCTGTTGACTAACGCTGTTTGCAGCCCCCTAACCTGTCCCATCACAGTACCTGAGTTTTTGCTGTCCTCACTTCGTTTCACACCTCTGCACATAGTATAACAACCAACAACCACTTAGCAAACCTTTACTTAATCTTCAAGATTCAGGCTGAACATCATCCAAGAAACCTTTCCTTAGCTACAACTTGTTGCCTTTGTAGAACTGTGGAAATAGGACTGTGGATGTAGAGACAAGGAGGACTGGTTTTCTCATTTTCTATACAGAACATAAAGTCATTTGTGAGCATACCATACCCCTTCCTACTGCATTACTTCTTTTATTCTCATTTTCCACTGTTAGGATTATTAATCCCCTTATAGTTTAAGATTTTCAGTATGGGCAGTTTTTTTTCTTTGTGTTTGTATAAGTTTTGAAATTCTATAGGGTAAGTTGTTACCATCCTAGATAATATTCTATTCAGTTTTAACATTTTTCAGTTGAATTACATTTGTGTAGCTAACTTACCTCTCTAGACTATAACCTTTTCAAGAGAAAGAGCCATGTTTATTATATTTGTATCCTGTATGGTGTCTAGCTCAGGATCTTGGACATAATATGAATTTGGTAATCATTAGAATTAAATAAAATGTCTTAATATACCACTGCTTTATTTGATTTCCTGCAGTAAAAGTTATGATTCTATTTGAAAAGTAAACATCTTACCTAAAAATCTTCAGGAAAGATAAGTCCCTTACATATATTTTCTGTGACTACAAGTTTCAAATTTCTACAAGACCTAGAATAATAAAGAATGAGATACAATTTTCAACTTGAGTAAAATAAGAATTTCTAAGGTACTGGATTTTTTTTAAAGATTTATTTATTTAGAGAGAGAGCAAGTGAGCGGTGGTGAGGGGCAGAAGGAGAGAGTTTTGGGATTTAAGATTTTATTTATTATGTCAGAAAGAGAGAGAGAGCGCATTTATGCACAAGCAGGGGGCTCAGCAGGCAGAGGGAGAAGCAGGCTCCCTGCTGAGCAAGAAGCCAGATATGGGACCCGATCCCAGGATGCTGAGATCGAGACCTGAGCCAAAGGCAGGTGCTTAACCAACTGAACCACCCATGCATCCCTAGATTTTTGTATATATTTGTGGCTCTTCTAGTTCTCATTCTTGTGCTACTGACACATGAAACTTCATAATTTGTGAGTCACTCTCAGTCAGGAATGGACTGGTTGCAAGAACAAAATTTTGCTCTTGCGAGTTAAAGTAAGGGGATGGAAGAGAGGAGAGGCTATTGCCTGGGTCCAGAGAATATCCTAGTAAATACTGCTAGGCCTCCTAAACTGGAGGTAGGTGTCTCTTTTTTCTCTCACTTTCAATGCAATGTAATCTCCTAACACCTTATCATCTAGCAATTCTTGAGTTCGCTGGGCCTACCTGGATCAAGGTTGGCAGCCCACTGACGGAAATGGTTAAAGAAAGCAGTGTTGTTGACCACCTGGGTGGCTCAGTTGTTAAGCATCTGCTGACAGCTCAGGTCAGCTCAGGTCATGATCGCAGGGTCCTGGGATGGAGTCTTGCATCGGGCTCCCTGTTCAGTGGGAAGCCTGCTTCTCTCTCTCCCACTCCCCCTGCTTGTGTTCCCTCTCATGCTGTGCTTCTGTCTGTCATATAAATAAATAAAATCTAAAAAAAAGAAAAAGAAAGAAGTGTTGTGTGTCACACTTGTCTAAAGATGTCAAAGAACTTTTCAAATTGGTAGGACTTGGCCCAAATTTGGGCCTGGGTTTTGTTTAGCTCTAGAAAATGAACTTTGGGGGCGCCTGGGTCGCTCAGTGGGTTAAAGCCTCTGCCTTTGGCTCAGGTCATGGTGTCAGGGTCCTGGGATCAAGCCCCGCATCCGGCTCTCTGCTCAGTGGGGAGCCTTCTTCCCCCTCTCTCTCTGCCTGCCTCACTGCCTACTTGTGATCTCTCTCTGTCAAATAAATAAATAAAATCTTAAAAAAAAAAGATATAAAAAAAGAAAATGAACTTTGTTATCTGAAAATGTATTTTTGTGTATGTGATCTTTCGTTTCTCCAGGATTTTTTCCCTTTTCTTTCCATATTAGCTTTATTAGTTATCAAGCCATGTCAAGTAAATGCTAAACGAAACTATGTTTTGCATTTTCTACTGTGATTTAAGAAAATGTTTTTTTAATATTTAGTAATATGATTAAAATTTGAAAAATGCAGAAAGATTATAGACCCCCAAATTTGCCACCTATTACCATCTGCTATAAAAGACCAAAAGTAACAGAAAGTGGGTTTTTACTCCACTTAGGTATAACCAGACTTGGAAAACTTACTTAATTATCATAAATTTCCTTGTTTCATCTCTTTGCTCTTTGCTCTTCCTTCCCCCACTCTAAGGTTTTGGTACGTATTTCATAGACCATATATACTTCATTTAAATTACTGTTGATTATAGATTATTTTCTAAATTTTTCTTACATAATGCTTTGATGCACATCTTTTTTACATAAACATTGTCTGTATTTAGGACAATTTCTAAAAGTAGAATTCTTGGGGAGATTTCTGGGGGGTCAGTTGGTTAAGCATCCCACTCTTCATCTCAAAGTCAGGTCTTGATCTCAGGGTTGCGAATTAAAGCCTATCTTATATAAATAAGTAAATAAATAAGTGAATAAGAATTCTTGGGTCAAACAGTATAACATTTATTACTGCTGAATTAGTTGTTAAAAAGATTTGTACCAATTTATACTGCCACTAACTGCCTCTCTTACCACATTTTTTTCCAGTTCTGGCTGTTACACTTCATTTTCATGTTTGCCACTCTGATTGGCAAGTAATGGTCTCTGGTTGTTGGGGTTTTTTTGTTTGTTTGTTTGTTTAGTCACTTTCTTTTGGTGGGTTTTTTAAAAATGGAAAGAGCTTTTACTTTTTCTTTTTTTTCAAGATTTTTTGTATTCGTCAGAGAAAGGGGTTGTGGGAGAACAAGCAGGGGGAGAAGCAGGCTCTCTGAGGAGCAAGGAGCTCAATGAGGGACTCCATGACCTGGGATCATGACCCAAACCAAAGGCAGACACTTAACGACGTCCACCCCCTCACCTTCTCTTTTTTTTAAAGTAAGCTCTACAACCCACATGGGGCTTGAACTCAGGATTCTGAGATTAAGAGTCGAATGTTCTACCAATTAAGCCAGGCAGGCACCCCACTAGTTTGTATTTTAATGCCCTTTTTTTTTTTTTAATGCATCAGTATATATCAGATTAGACCACCCTGGATATAGGCACCTAGGTGGCTCAGTGGGTCGAGCCTCTGCCTTCGGTTTAGGTCATGATCTCAGTGTCCTGGGATTGAGCCCCGCATCAGGCTCTCTGCTCTGCTTACTTATGATTTCTCTCTCTCTCTCTGTCAAATAAATAAAATCTTAAAAAAAAAAAAAGATCACCCTGGATACGAATGACTAACTCCTTATTGTAAGGTTCTCGTAGGATTATTTACTCAGAGTTCACGTTTAATGTTGTTAAATGGTGACTACTAAATTCAAACACTTTCTTTTCCAGACCCAGTAAGATTTCGATATGTCCTTCATATTTGACTGGATTTACAGTGGTTTCAGCAGTGTGCTACAATTTTTAGGTATGTTGGCTCTTTGTTCTTTATTGTTATCCCATTTAATCCTACTTAAATAAAAGTGCTTATTTGTCTAGAGCCTCTTTATATTATAACCCAGTAGTTGTGAATATGAGCTTAGAAATCATACAAATGGGGTTGCCTGGGTGGCTCAGTGGGTTAAAACCTCTGCCTTCAGCTCAGGTCATGATCTCAGAGTCCTGGGATTGAGTCCCGCATCGGGCTCTCTGCTCAGAGGGGAGCATGCTTTCCCCTCTCTCTCTGCCTGCCTCTCTGCCTACTTGTGATCTGTCTGTCAAATAAATAAATAAATAAAAATCTTTAATTAAAAAAAAAAAAAAAAGAAATCATACAAATGTAGTTACTCACTGTGTCACTTGTAAATTATGTAGTCTTGGGAAAATTACTTTTTCCACCTTAACCTTAGTTTCCTTATCTGTAAATTAAAACTAATTCTACCCCTTAAGGTTGTTGATAGGAATATTATTTACAGGAGTAGCTACCTTTGATTAGCCACTTTACCTAAGTGCTTTAGATACTTTATCTCATTTAATACACTCACAGGAATTCTCTGCTTTATTTTTGTTACTATAAAATGAACGTTCCATAAAGTACCTTGTATATCATAACTGGCAGCCTATAATCTGCTAAATAAGACTTGTATACCCAGCAAATCTGACTAGTGATTTTCCTCTCTTCTAGATTTTAAAGAGGAAAAATTTTAGCATCTCATTCTCTTATTTACACTCTCAACTTCTCACATTTTCCAGTGAAACAAGCTTTTGATTAACTTTTATGTTCTGATGTATACAATTTTATTATTGTAGTAATTAATGAAGATATTTCTGGTCTTCTATTTTCAAATCATGCCCTAAGTTTAGTCTCCATGTAATCATCATCTTGAACTGGAACAAAGAGACGCATTTCATGTAATTACAGAGTTGTCAACATAATTCCTCACTGGCCACAACCATATTTATGAATTATCATCTTCTATAGAAATGGCTCTTTTTCCATAAACATAACTTTAACAAAGGAAATAAATTTTGTTTGGAAAATACACATTTTGTTTGATTACTATGTATTAAAAGGACAAAAATGTAAGATCAAATTTTGTCAGTCTATTTTTATTTCTTATTTAGACCTCAATGTTTGCACATTTTTTAAAATCAAGGTTTGGGTTTTTTGGTTTTTTTTTTTCCTTTTTAAAATAAAATTCCTCACATTTTATAATGTCACTCTACTACAGGTCAAGTATCAGATCTCTCTACATTACCTCCTCAAGAGCTCTTAAATATTTTTATCAGATTGAAATATTTTGTTACATATTTGCAACAACTGGGTCAGAAATAAACATTTTAAACTTCATTATACTGGGATAACCCAGGTTGTAACAGGTTGGTATCTATATCTCAGTTTATAGAAAAATTAATATTTGCTGAACTATGTTGAAAAAGCAAAATAAATTGCCTCATACGCAGGAGCAAGAGGTTAATAGGGCTAACAGTGGGAGGCAGTGTAGAGAAATGAAGTGAACCAAAGCTTTGGCATCAGGTGTGATTTCAAATCTTACATCTAACTTCAGCATTTGAGCAAGTTAACTTTAAGCCTTTGTTCCCTTCTGTAAAAAAGAGGATAATAGTATTTACTTAAAAGAGTTATTTTAAGGATTACATAATGTGTAACAGCTTGCTTAATAGTGCCTGTCACAAGATAAGGATTTAATCCAACCCACTTTAAAGATTAAAGTTGAAATGTTGTATGTGTTCCCTTTTGGAATCTTATCCAGTGCACTTCTACTACTTAAAAGGATGGTAAGATTGATTGTGATTGCACTGGTTAGAAACAATCTGTGTAGAAACATTTTAAAAAATAGAAATGTCAGGGTGCCTAGGTGGTTCAGTTTGTTAAGCGTCTGCCTTTGGCTCAGGTCATGATCCCAGGGTCCTAGGATGGTGTCCCCTATCAGGCTTCTTGCTCAGTGGGGAGTCTGCTTCTCCCTCTTCCTCTGCCCTTCTCTCTGCTTTTGCTCTCTCTAATAAATACATAAAATCTTAAAAAAAAATACAAATGTATAAAAAAGTGTTAGTCATAATTCATGATTAAATAAGAAATGTAGTATCCCAACTCAAGTAAATATGGAAGACAGTCTTCCCCTTAGGATCAGAACTCTTGGTCACTGGGTTATCAAAAGATTAGGACTTTAAAAAAAAAAAAAGATTAGGACTTTAAACAATTTACTTCTTAAGCTTCAATGTGGATAAAGAATTGGGTATTATTTTGGCATGAACTTATTTAAATGGGTAACCTGAATTACAATGCCTTATGTCTTTAAAAGTTCATTTATTGGCTGAGTGAATATTTTTGGAATTGCTACTATGTCCCCAGTGCTCATGTAATTCCGTGTGTGTGAGACAGTTAAACACATGAAACATAAAGTTCAATATTACCACATACCCTATTAGAATGTTCAAAAGCTGGACATTGACAGTAACAGATGCTGACAAGGATGTGGATCAGCAAGAACTTTCATTCACTGCTGGGACTGCAAAATGGTAGAGACACTTTGGAAGATTGGATGATTTCTTAAAACACTAGACATACTCTTACCATACAGTCTAGCAGTTGTGCTCCTTGGTATTTACCCAGAGGAGTTTAGAGCTTAGATCCACACGTGAACCTGCACACTGATGTTTTATAGCAGCTTCATTTGTAATTGCCAAAACTTGGAAGCAACCAAGGTATCCTACAGTAGTTGAACAGAGAACTAAATTGGTTCGTCTAGACAATGGAGTATTATTCAGCACCAAAAAGAAATGAGCTATCAACCCATGAAAAGACATGGAGGAAGCTGAAATTCATATTACTAAGTAAAAGAAACCAATCTCAAAAGGCTACATACTGTCTGATTTCAACTATATGACATTCTGGCAAGGCAAAAAGGCAAAAATACGGAGACTAAAAAGATGAGTGGTTGCCAGGAAGTGGGGGAAGGGTGGGATGAACGGGCAGAACATACAGGATTTTTAGGGCAGTGAAAATACTTTGTATGATATTACAATGATGGATGTATGTTCTTACATGTCTGTCAAAACACAGAATAGGGGCGCCTGGGTGGCTCAGTGGGTTAAAGCCTCTGCCTTTGACTCAGGTCGTGATCCCAGGGTTCTGGGATCGAGCCCCACATCAGGCTCTCTGCTCAGCAGGGAGACTGCTTCCTCCTTTCTGCTGCCTCTCTGCCTACTTGTGATCTCTGTCCGGTAGATGAATGAAGTCTTAAAAACAAACAAACAAACAAACAACACAGAATATACAAACTAAGAGTGAGCCGAGCCCTAAGGTAACTCTGGGAGATTATGATGTATCAGTATAGGTTCATCATTGGTTAAAAATGTACCATTTTGGTGCAACCACTCTGGAAAACAGCATGGAGGTTCCTCAAAATGTTGAAAATAGAACTGCCCTATGACCCAGCAATTGCACTACTGGGTATTTACCCTAAAGACACAAACGTAGTGATCCAGAGGGGCACGTGCACCCGAATGTTTATAGCAGCAATGTCCACAATAGCCAAACTATGGAAAGAACCTAGATGTCCATCAACAGATGAATGGATAAAGAAGATGTGGTATATATACACAATGGAATACTATGCAGCCATCAAAGGAAACGAAATCTTGCCATTTGCGACAACATGGATGGAACTAGAGCGTATCATGCTTAGCGAAATAAGTCAAGCGGAGAAAGACAACTATCATATGATCTCCCTGATATGAGGAAGTGGTGATGCGACATGGAGGCTTAAGTGGGTAGGAGAAGAATCCATGAAACAAGATGGGATAGGGAGGGAGACAAACCATAAGTGACTCTTAATCTCACGAAACAAACTGTGGGTTGCGGGGGGGAGGGGGGTTGGGAAAAAGGGGGTAGGGTTATGGACATTGGGGAGGGTATGTGCATTTGGGTAAATTGGAAGGGGAGGTGAACCATGAGAGACTATGGACTCTGAAAAACAATCTGAGGGGTTTGAAGTGGCGGGGGGGTGGGAGGTTGGGGTACCAGGTGGTGGGTATTATAGAGGGCACGGCTTGCATGGAGCACTGGGTGTGGTGAAAAAATAATGAATACTGTTTTTCTGAAAATAAATAAATTGGAAAAAAAATAAAAACAAACAAAAAAAACAGAAAAATAAAATAAAAAGGAAGGAAATTCTGACATATGCTGTAATATAATAAACCTTGAAACCATCATGTTAAATGAAATAACCAATCACAAAAAGCAAGTAATGTATGATTCTATTTATGTGAGTATGTGGAGTAGTCAGTATCAGGCAGAAAATAGAATGGTAGTTGTCACGTGCTAAGGGGAAGAAAAGAATGCAAAGTTGTTGTTTAATGGACAGATTGAGTTTTACAAGAGGAAAGGGTACTGGAGATGGATAGTGGTGATTCAGCACCACATTATAAATGTTGTTCACTACCACTGAACTGTAAACTTAAAAATGGTTAAGATGGTAACTTTTATATTATGTGTATGTTACTACAGTAAAAAAATTGGGAAAAAGAAAAAAAAAGAAATGCAATGGAAAGAAAAGGCAATGTATCATAAAATGTGTTTTGCATGTTGATAAAAAAAAAAAAAGTACCATTTTGGTGAGTGACACTGGAAATCTCTGTACTGTCCTATCAGTTTTGTTGTAAACCTAAAACTCCTCTGGGAAAAAAAAACCTTTAAAAAAAATAATAAAGCTCAATTTTGAACTTCACAGTAAATGCCAATCTCTTATAAATTGGTCGATGCTCTTTTTCCTGTCACTTCCTCTATCGGTATTGGTTGATACATCTAAATTATGTGCTTGGTTCTTTTTGTTATTGCTTTAGTTTTTGGCAATTCTGTGAATAGTTTAACCATATTCTCAGGGAAATTTGACAGTGACCTAAACTTTTCATTGAAAAAACTCACTATGATTTTTATTGTCATAACTTCTTACTTTTTTATCAACCATGAAAATTCCTTTAATTTTCCTTTTGGTCCAGCTTCATAAATACATGATGTCAAGTATGTTATGAGTATTTCTCTAATAGAGAACATTGCTATTTATCCCTAACTTGTCAAGGGAATCAGCATTGTGGTATTGAGACAAGTTTAGGTAACACATTCAATGACTGGGACAAAGTTTAGTTTTGAAATGATTTGAGGGGTGCCTGGGAGGCTCAGTCCATTGAGCATCTACCTTCAGCTCAGGTCATGAGCCTGTAATCATTGTCAGATCCCTCTGCCTCCTGCTCCCCCTGCTTGTGCTATCTCTAGCTCTCTCTGTCTCTCTGTCAAATGAATGAATAAAATCTAAAAAAAATAAATAAATAAAATGACCTGAACTTGGTAAAAGGCGAAAGATTTATGCGATCTGAAGAGAAACCAGAGTATGATGACCTGAACTTGGAAATCATGACAGATTTAGAATAGCTCTTCAAAACAAAAAATAGACTAGAAATTCAGGCTTATTCAAGCCAATTTTAAAATCTTACAAGTTCAAAATATATTTTCCTTATGTAAATGTTATACTTATGTATATGTATATATATGTATATACTATACTAATGTAAATGTTATACTACTATTTGAAGTCTTTTGCTTGGATAATCTATGTCAGAGAGAATTTTGACTAATCATAGCTCTTACTCCGCAGGATTATATAAGAAAACTGGTAAATTGGTATTTCTTGGATTGGATAATGCAGGAAAAACAACATTGCTACACATGCTAAAAGATGACAGACTTGGACAACATGTCCCAACGTTACATCCCAGTAAGTATATTCCCATGTACAACATGTTACTTTATCAAGTGATACCAGTTCATACGCACTAACCAAAAATTTTTTTATCTTTTGGTGTTTTTTGGTGTATTAAGAAGATCAGGTGATATGACCGATTCTTAAAATAGTATAATAAATCATAGCTGACCCACTCCACTTCCAAGAAGTACATTTAGATCTTAAAATAATACACATAGCTTTTTTTCAATTAGTATACCCTTCTTCAACTAGAGGAATTAAAGTTACTGTCACAGGGATTTTAACATGATTGAGTTCTTTCCAACCAGATATTGCTTAGGCTATAAATAGTCACCGTTACCTTGTTTAGATAACCTAAATTTCTTTCAAGTTTTAAAATTGTACTTCTAATCATTATTCAGTGGACAGATTATAGTCTTATACTTTGCTAGTGACATTTGTTAACCAGTCAATTCTCTACTCTGAGAAACCTCAACAAAGTATGTTATAAAGACCATAGAATTATTACAAAAAACAGGGCACATACAGATACATTTATAGAAAGTTTTAGAACAATTTGAAAAACAATTTAGAAAATTTGAAAAACAATTTACTGTGGTTTCTTTAAGAAAGACTGCCTGAATGACATTAACAATGACTCTGTAAATCACTTACTAATACCATCTAGTAAGTATATAAGGTTATATTGTGGTACTATTTGAGAAAGTAAAGTTCATGTTAAAGTGACAAAATTATTAGAATAGAAGCCTAATTTAAATACCTGTGACCTTCTGTCACTTGAAAAGACTATAAGTCAAGTAGACATAAAGTTCTGTTTTGTTTTTTCATTTTTTTTAAGATTTTATTTATTTTGACAGAGATCACAAGTAGGCACAGAAGCAGGCAGAGAGAGGGGAAGGGAAGCAGGCTCCCCGCTGAGCAGAAAGCCCAGTGTGGGGCTCGATCTCAGGACCCTGTGATCATGCCCTGAGCCACTTGGTGCCTCTAATTTTATTTTTTTAAACATCTAGTTCAAAAGCAAGCTAATCACAGATTATTATGAAATAATGAGGGTAGATTTAAATAATCAGCATAAAATTGAGCACTGGACCAGAAAGGAGATAATAATATGATAGTTATTTAATTCAGTAAATATACAGAGAAAAAGGAAGGAGAATAACAAAAAGTACTATTTTATCAATAAAACTCTTTGTTGGAAAAGGAAGATTTCATAAAACTGATACATCTTTTTTTATATTAGGATAAGAGTGGAGCTTGGCAAATAAGATTCTGATACAAGAACAATACTATTAAAGAAAAAATGATAATTGTGAAATTGAGTAGTATATAAATTGTATGCAATTTATATACTCAAGAGACTATAGAGTGGTGTGGTATTATATTAGGTGTAAGTCAGTTAAAAATTTTTTTTTAAAGATTTAAGTAATCTGTACACCCAACATGGGGCTTCAGTGTGTAACCCTGAGAACAAGAGTTACATGCTCTATGAAGTGAGCTGGCCAGGCACCCCCATTTTTATATTTTTGATGTTGCTCTCCTTTATTCATCAGATACTTATTGACACCTACTTTATGTCACACATTGTTCAAAGTACGAGGAGTGAAAGCAGTGGCAGAAAACAGTTGCCATCTCAACTTTCCTGCCGTTCTTGTTCATTTTATCTCAACATTTTCCATTAATCAAGAACATATGAGATAAAGGTAATATGTATCTACCCTATGATCTGACAGTTCCTTTGCTAAGTATTTATCAAGAAGAAATGAAAATATATATTCGCCGAAATCCTTGTACAAGAATGCTTATACCAGCTTTCTTTGTTCTATAGCCCCAAACTGGAAACAGCACAGATACCCATCCCCACCAAAGGAATAAATGATGAAATTCTATTCAATAAGAAATAGGGATAACTGTTACATACAGTATATATTATGATGCTTGGAAGAAGATGATCACAAAAGTTACATACTATATGGTGTCATTTATATGAAATTCTAGAACAGGCGCAACAAACCTGTGATGATAGAATTCAGATTACTCCTGGGAGTGGACAGTGAGTGGGAAAGGGCAAACTCCCTGGGATATTAAAAGTTTTCTGTATCTTACTCAAACTGGGACATTTTATAAAGTAGGGAGTATATTAGTATATTAGGGATTGTAACCATAAAGGTAATTTCCCAAGTAAATATAATCCAAGCATTATATTTACCTTATGGAAAGGAACACACTTTGAACACGAATTGTATTGGTTTATTCAGTTGGGAGGCGACATAAAGAATTTTTAATAAAATACTCTGGGGCCTCAGCAATATAATGGATAGTTAAAATTATACTGAACCTTTCATTATAATTGTAGGGGACTTCTGCTTTTGCTCTGGGGCAGTAAGAGCATCTGGAATTATCCCACTGTAAGCAGCTAGAAAACTGGACAAACGTATATACTACGACTGTTTTCAGAACTGGACAATAGCTAACACAGGACTATGATTCCTGAGAGAAGGAAAACAAACCTTTCTTTATTCAAGTTTTACCACAGAGATACTCTTCAGACCGTGGTGCAGGGAGAAGAAATCCAAACATAACCCAGTATCCTTGCTGAGTTGAGACAGAGACTGAGGTGACGAGAATTTGCTTGGCATAATACCAGAGAGGAAGGAGCTCTACAGACAAAGAACTGCAGAAAGGTTCATGGCTAAATACCAATCCATGTGCATAGGGTAAAAATCCCCTTGGCCAATCAAAAAACAATTTCTGGAGAAAGAATAATTGTAGCAGAGCTGTTAACCAAGTAATTCTCAGAGTTCACATGTGCCCCGGAATCATTCATATTCCCACCAACCGCAAAGGAGAGACCTGGCATTCACTAGAGACTCCATAAGGTCCATGCCTTAGTAATGGGGCAGAAGTACCAGTAAAGTAAAGACAACTATAACCTAACAAAACTTAAAAACTGATCCGCAAGCAGTATAACTGTCTGCCAGCACAAAGTCCACCTCACTTCAAAGGAATACAGTGAAATCCAGCATCGAGTAAAAAATGACTAGACATGCAAAGAAGCAGTAAAGTGTGACCCAAAACCAGGAGAAAAATCAGTCAGTAGTGATAGACCCAGAAGTGACTAAGATCATGGAATTAGTAGATGAGGATGCCAAAAGAGCTGTGATGAATGTGCTCACGGACTGAAGGAAAACATGAAAAGAATGAGGAAAGAAATGGAAGATACAAGACACAACCAAGTGGAAACGTCTACAAATGAAAAAAATAACAGTAACTGAAGTGAAATTTTCACTCCATAGGATTAACAACAAATTAATGCCAGTACTGCAGAAGCAAGAACCAGTGAACTTAAGTCAACATAATAGAAAGTGTATAAGATGAAGCACAGAGAAAAGTGAAATGAACAGATACTCAGTGACTTGCGGGAAAATATGAAGCAGTCTAGGGCATCTGGGTGGCTCAGTGGGTTAAAGCCTCTGCCTTTGGCTCAGGTCATGATCCCAGGGTCCTGGGATCGAGCCATGTTTCAGGCTCTCTGCTCAGCAAGGGGCCTGCTTCCCTCTTTCTCTCTGCCTGCCTCTCTGCCTACTTGTGATCTCTGTCCATCAAGTAGATGAATAAAATCTTAAAACAAAAACAAAAACAAAGCAGTCTAGCCAACCTATATTTGAAGTCCTAGGAGAGGAAGGGAGGGAGGGAGCAGAAAAAAATTTGAAGACATAGCAAAAATTTTTATTGCAACCGTGTTTATCATTAAAGACTGTTGCGCAGTGGCAGTATCGTAGCCAATGAGGTTTATCCGAGGCGCGATTATTGCTAATTGAAAGACTGTTGTCACTTGGTAATATGACAGCCATGAGAGAAAATTTCCCTGGTATCATCTAAGATGAATTATAGAAAAAATTATTAGGTTGGAGCAGTTACTTGAACTCACAGCAAATAATTATCTGAATAGTTAATATTTTCAGCAGGAGAAAGAGAGAAGGAAAAAAAATGTTGGATTTGTGGAGGTTAGTGAATACTAGAATATTATCATGACTTATGTTGTCAGTATAAATTGAAGTATATCTAATTACAACAAATTCTTGTATTAGTGCCTAAATGTTTGATTTGAACTTATTTGCAGTTAATCAAACATTAAGTAGCAATATATACCATGAATGGATATCTGATTTTCTTGTTGTAAGAATATATGATTTTCTTATCATATTGTTATTTAGCTTCAGAAGAACTAACCATTGCTGGCATGACCTTTACAACTTTTGATTTGGGTGGACATGTGCAAGGTAAGATTCTATTACTCTTATAGTTGCTCTGTTTTATTTTAATAAAAATGTGGCCATTAGTTTCCCGTTCATGAAATCTTGTTCTGTTAAGGAAGGCAGAGTACACTTAAAATTTAGGAATTGTTACCACGAGATAAGCCTTTTTTTTTTTTTTAATTAATTAATTAATTAATTAGACAGAGAGAGATCACAAATAGGCAGAGAGGCAGGCAGAGGGAGAGGAGGAATCAGGTTCCCCGCTGAGCAGAGAGCCTGACGTGGGGCTCGATCCCAGAACCCTGAGACCATGACCCCAGCTGAGGGCAGAGGCTTAACCCACTGAGCCACCCAGGCGTCCCACCACAAGATAAGCTTTAAACCAAAGTGATTTTCATGATACTCCTGGTCAGTTTAAGTCTTAATTGCTTTTGGTATAAAGCATGTAACCTAAATTTAGCCTCTGTCCTCTGCTCCAATCCATATTTCACCGATTGTCATAATCATGTTATGATGTTACTGCTCTGTATTAAAAACTTTCAATGGCTGACCTACAAAATAGAAGCCAAACTTGTTGACCTGGCATTTGGGATCTCTATAATCTGATCCCAGTTTATTTTTTGAGTCTTTATTTTCCCCTGTTCCCTTTTCTATTCTCTGTTCTCCAACCAAACAAAACCCTCTCGGTGTTCTTCCTCTCTGGGCTTTTGCTCATGCCATCCCCATCTGCACACAAGTAACCCACCTTTCAGGGCCCAGTGTAAGTGTGGCTACCTCCCATTCTCACCTGGGAATGCTCTTAATTATATTTCCATGGTGCTTAGTGCATTTGTGTAAATGTCTACAAGTTTGGAAAAGACTCTGTAATCTCTTCTACTCAACTTTCAGGAACTAAAGTGTATTTCGTATGTCCCCCAAAAGACATGACAGTACCCAGCACATGGTAATTCATAAATAGTGAATATTACAAAGTTGGTGGGCATTCTAAAGCTCCTGTGACAAATAGTTGAAAAGATTTTGGTGGTTATGGCTAGTGAATGCACATTTGAGACATTATAATTATTTGAAATATATATGAAATACTCCAGAATACAATGGTTAGAGAGAATTGGAACCTAATGGAGTCTGAGACTTAATTTCTGTGTTATTTTTAAGATAAAAACTGAAGTCAGTTGCTTACCCCTAAGGCACCCCTAAAACTTCTCTAAAAATAATGTCATAGAAAAATTACCCTAAAGGTTTTGTTGACTTCAGTTAATTTCTGTTATAACAGTTTGTTTTATTATTTTAACTTAACAAATCTGTACCCACTAATTTCCTTCTTTCACTGACTCCGAATTTATCAGTGGCAAAATAACTGCTAAACCTTGAAATGTCAGAAAATGAATATTGCATATAAATTTTAAAAATAATGGCAGTCATCCAGTGAACTTAATGTGCATCATTGTCCATTGGTAGCAAATAATAATTCCACTTCTAACTTGGGAGAACTGGAGTAGAGTAAAATATTTGACTTGCTTATATCAAGGAAAGCCTTCCTTGGTCCTCTGGAAAAATTTGGCGATCCTGGGTTAAAGATGAATTTAAATATATAGTGAAGTGGTAGCAGCTAAGGGATAATTAACTTGGTTTCTTGTTGGACTCTTCCATCAAACCATCTGCTAGGTTTGACCGGCAAATAAAATCTAACTCCTGATTGTTTTTGTTAGCTCGAAGAGTGTGGAAAAACTACCTTCCTGCTATCAATGGCATTGTATTTCTGGTGGATTGTGCAGACCATGAAAGGCTGTTAGAATCAAAAGAAGAACTTGATGTAAGTTAACTAAAACTAAACGTAGCTGAATCACTCTGGTAAGCTTGAAGAAATAGGTTGGAGATCTAAGTATCAGAGTGCAGCTTTTCTGTAGTCTCGGATACAACTCCTGGCAATTTATGGAGCTCAGTGGTTAACTCTGCTTAGAACACAGAGACAGTAGCTTCGAGTAATTGTAGCTATTGAGGACATACTAGCACAGACCTTCTTCCTGAAGACCTAAGCTCACTCTGTGCAGCGTACCTTTGTAGTATATTTCATGTCTGCGGCATACCTGGAGTGCCTTGGTCTTGAGTCCCTGCTCATCCTAGATACCATTTTCTTCAGGAGTCGGCCGGAACCTGGAAATGGTGTAACATGCTATCTTAGTCACCACTTCGAGTGAGTGGAGGCATGTGTAGGCACTACTCTTCCCCCTCTCCCAGGTCAGATGCTTCATAAAGTGGCTCAGGATCAGCCAGGAAGGCTAGGGCGTGATCTGGGACCACAGAGGAAGCAGTGATTTGACCTGACTGTGCCTCTGCCCAGAGCAGGCAAATAATTGTTCATGTGGCAAAGTCCAGGTAGGTTCTGTGGTCATGGAACAGGGTCAGGGATTTCCTGATTACCTACTTTGTGCCAGGCATGTGTATATTATATCATTTAATTCCCAAATCAACTCCATAAGGTAGGTGCTACTCTTCCAAATTCTCTTTGAGCTTCACTGAGGCTTATTTGTCCAAGATCTCACAATTCATAAGCAGTAGAACTAGAATTGAAACCAGGTCTGCTAGCTTCAAGGTGTTTGTTTTAGAGTCCCTTAGTGATTCACAGAGCGAGCAGCAGAGTTGAGCATTTACACAAGGAGCTTACAGTTTCTTTGAGCTCACTTTTTTGTGCATTTTTAAGGTTTTTTGTTTGTTTGCTTTTAACTCCTCTCTCCACCCAGCTTGGAGCCAAAACTCACAAGGCTCAGATTAAGAATTGCAGGTTCTACTGACTGAGCCAGCCAAGCACCCCTGATCTTACTTTCAAATGGACAAAAAGTTTGTCAATGAAATTTGGCAGAACTGACATGCTATGGTAGAGAATGAGTCCTTGTTACTCATTGGTATCTTGTCATAAGGAGCTCTTCAGATAGTTTCATATCATCATCTTGTCTTTCATTTTGTCTTGTTTCAGTCACTAATGACAGATGAAACCATTGCTAATGTGCCTATACTGATTCTTGGGAATAAGATTGACAGACCTGAAGCCATCAGTGAAGAGAGGTTACGAGAGATGTTTGGTTTATATGGTCAGACAACAGGAAAGGTAAGTAAAAGAGTTTTCTTTTTTTGTTGACTAGTGTGAATGTTTCATTTGACAGTGTAAAGGTCTTTCAGTTCAGTGTCTTATTTATTTTTATCTTCTGAAATAGTTTAATTCCAATATTAGCTCTAACAGTAATCATGGTGATTAGCCCAACTGGCGGTCTGCCTTTTTTTTTTTTTTTTGAGGTATAACTGATATGTAATGTTAGTTTTAAGTATACAACAAAATGTCTTTTAAAATTACTGTTGTCCAACTACATATGCCCATTATTATTATTTTTTTCATAAAAACTCATTTGTACATTTGGGTCTTTAAATGTCTTTATGTGTTTTCTTTCTACCACTGAATGAAAACTTTTCTTGGGGATAACAAGAATGTCAAAACTCATGCTTGTGGGAAACCAAATGAAAACTTTCAAAGTTTTATTTGTCATAGATTTTCAGAATTAGCCCCCAAATAATATACTTAAATGTTTAAGCATTCCAATAGTGTATTTAGACCCTGAGTTCATCAGAGATAAAAATAAAATGTAAATTTGAACACAGGAGTGTTGGGGGATTTTTTGAACATAATACTTTTTTTTAAAAGATTTTATTTATAGGAGAGAAGGAGAGTGAGCATAAGGGGGTGGGGGAGGGAGAGGGAGAAGGAGAAGCAGACTCCCTGCTGAGCAGGGAGCCCCATGCTGGGCTGAATCCCAGGACTCGGAAATCATGACCTGAGCGGAAGGCAGATGCTTAACCATCTAGGCGCCCTGAACATAATACTTTATAACACAAAAAATGTGTTATTTTTGCAGTCTATTTTTACAGTCAATTTGTATGAGGGAGAGACCTTGATATAGAAAAATCTCAGAATATACAAACGAAATTTCCTTGGTTTATATGTATTTCTTTCAGAGTAGAGAAATACTGCACTGTTTTGAAGGAGACTCTGGTGTTAGGGTAGACTTTAGTCTGTTTTCAGTGTCTTCTTTTCAGTAAGTCAACTCCCCATTTTTAGGAAATGCCTTGTTTAGTCATAAACCTACTCAGAAAGGTTTGTCTTTAATATTAGTGAAGCCGGCTTGGGTAACTTAAATTTTTCCAAGTCAAAGACTGTTTTCATTTTCATGTGCCTTACAAACTCCCCTCTTTCCCACTGAGTGAGAGGAGGAGGTTTCTTGTGTGTCTAAGGCACTTGTCTGCCCAACACCTGAGGCTTAAGCACAGTCACCCTTTGTTCTGAGATGTAGAAGCTGCAGTTCAGCTGTAAAGTGGAGCTTTTATTTCATAAAGAGGTCATCCATCATAATATAATGTCTGTCTTCCCTTCTAGGGCAATGTATCTCTGAAGGAACTGAATGCCCGACCCTTAGAAGTTTTCATGTGCAGCGTGCTCAAAAGGCAAGGTTACGGAGAAGGTTTCCGTTGGATGGCACAGTACATTGATTAACAACCACTTACATCGGTTCCAGGTCTCATCATTCAGGCCTACTCAGAGATTTGATCCACTCAACATGCATAACTTGAATTCAATAGACTTTTGTTGGTTAGAAAACAGATTTTTTTAGATTATTAATATTATATCAACTTAATTTGAGTGCAAATTGAAAACTGATTCAAGTTTGAGTATCACAATGTTAGCTTTCTAATTCCATAAAATAGTTTATACAGTTTATAATCTGACATTATCCCCAGTGCCATTTATAAAGAACAACTTTCCAGCAGTACATTTGAAGCACTTTTTAACAACGTGAAGCTACGAATACAAACCATGTTTAAAAGCTCATCATGTTAAATTTTTATGTACTATTTTGGAACTAGTTTTTAAATTTTAGATTATATGTCCACCTATCTTAAGTGTACAGTTAATAATTAGGTTATTGATGATTGCATGATGCCTTACAGTTTTCAATAATATTTTTTCTTATGCAAACGTCATGCAATAAAACATATCCTGATGTTTGGCATCTTTGTTGGGCAGGTGTTTCATTTTAATGTGTCTTATCTAGCTAGTATGCTCTGACGTTTTTAGTATTTAATAACATACGTATGAGGGGGTTGTGGGGCAGGGAGACCACTTCAGAATTTTTAGGATAATGTGTAAGTCTCTAGAAGCTTTTGCATTTACCAGAAGACACACTGTATTTGGTTCCATTTTACACATTTCTCTCTGCATCGCGTGTATTTGTCACAGTAATGCTACCATGATTAATGCTGCTGGGATCCACCTCCTAGTTTCTGTGGGATCGGTCTTTTGAAGAAAAGCACATCTGGTACAACACAGGGTTAATTGGGGGTTTGATAGGCCTATAGCTCCATTCCAATTGTCTGATTCTGAAGTATTCCAACTTACCGGTGCCCCGTTTGGTCATCTGTGCCTTTTCACCAAAAGTAGTGATGGGCACCAGTGTTCCCACATTTAGAGGTACTCCCCACTCCCTTTTACATAATGATGTAACAGGTAGCACAGCACCTTGTGCGTAGCTTCATTGTAGAGGCCTGTATGTGTGAGGAGAAAGGAAGCCTATTCTGCCGTATGAGCTGCGTGGGGATTCTGGTCCTGTCCTATAGCTCTTTTGCATTGTTTGGCATATTTTATTTCTCAGTAGAAATCAATGAATGCTTGTGTTCGATTTTCTTTTTTCTTAATTGCTGTCAGCTCTTACTTTATATTTATAGCACAAACTCTTGTTTTTACAAATAATGCCTGCTGTGTGATAGCATCTGCAAGCCTCACTGATAGATTAATGTTTTAGGTAGCTTTTAAAGCACTTTAATTTTCTAAGAAATTGACTAATTGTTTTCCATGAGGTTCTGAGATTCCTATAATTACTAAAATAAGCTGAAAGATAAGTGCCAAATATGTATTTTTAAAGACTCAAACTTAAGAGAGTTAGTTCTCTCTTGGTTATAAACCAGGATTTTATAGTATATTCAACTAGTTCCATTGAGAATAGATTGCTCCATTCCATCAAGAATAATTTTAATATCAGAATTAGTGTTTTCTTTAGCTTTTTTCCAAATCAGTTACTCTAGTTTTGTCATTAATAATGGAACATCTGAGACAGATTAAGGATTAAGGGATATGACTGGAAGGAATCACCAGTTAGCTAAATGAACAAGGTCATTTCAGCATGACCTCTGGTTTTAGTAATATGGCTCTTCTGTTTCACTTTAACCTTTCTTTCAAATGAAAATAAGAGCTTCTTCCCTGCTTAGAATCATCACTAGCATCATGGGAAAAGGAGGAGATGACATAATAAACCTGTTGGTTTATTTTGCCACGTGTAATTCAAGTACTCACTCTTAGCGGCACCTGACTGGCTTATTTTATGGAGCATGTGACTCGACCTTGGGGTTGTGAGTTCAAGCCCCACACTGGATGTAAAGATTACTTAAACGAATGAAAAATAAATCAAGTACTTCTAATATCCTGACTAAACAGAACTAGGCCTTATTAAAAGTAACTGTCTCTTGTTGGTATCTATCTTGAGCACCTACAAGGACATTGCATTTTCTTCAAGTATTTCCTTATATTGTGATATTGTGAAATCAATTACTTGTGTCATAAATTGGTATAAAGGAAAAAACCCTCCTAATTTCTCTGAAGTGGAGAAATGCTTTCTGGTACAAATTATATCATTCCAGAATTCTCATTCTAGTTTTGACACTGGGATTATAGAATTAAAGTCAGTTGTGGACCACAACTAAACTGTCGCTATTTTCCCAATGATGAGAGATCCTTACGGCCTGAATGTTCAGAAATGAAGCTGCACATAGCAGCAAGTGGCTTTCATCCCAACTCTGGGGAGATGGGCCCGAGTCATTGGGCTTACCATCTCACTCTTCCAGCTTCTCTGAACACATCCATTGAGTCACTGCTCTCCTTCAAGAGAAGCATATTAAGAGAATTGCAAGAAAAAGTAAAAGCACATGGGGAAGACATTTACTCTCTACATGCTTGTGCAAGTAGGTGCGCCTGTTCAGTATTTTGGGGGTAAATTGTAGCATTGGGGACATAGATTAATTTTGTACCTTTTACCATAAGTTGTGAAAATGTATACAAGATTGGATTCCATATAAATCAGGCACTGCTCAAAACATACATTAAAATCTTTAGTCTACAGCTCTAAAAAACAAGATCTCAGCCTACATTTCTCATTTTAATGAAACCCTTAACCTCACACCTCTTTCAAGGATTGCTGTTAATTATATTTTCGGGTAACTTTTTAAACTGATTCCAGTTTATCTTTAGCTCAGTGAATTTTTAGAATGGAGAGAAGAGCATAGCATTTTTTAAAATTGGGGCAAGACATTTTCTGAAATATATGAAAAAAATTCTTCACCATTGGCTTGGTTGACCCAGTGTCTTTGAATGCCAAAGATGTATGAATCCAGATACTGCCTGCATAGATGTCAATTTTAGTTTTGTGTGCTTATATGCATATACACATTTACTGTGGTTTACAATGTTTTTTTTTCCTGAGTTTTGAACCAGCTCACACGTCTTCCTAGTACTTTCCAGCACATAAACTTGCAAAATCATTAAAATAAGGTAATAGCTATAATAATACTGTTTCTTGCCTTCTGCAAAATGATTTGATCAGTCACATTCAAAACACATCATTTTCACAAGTTAGATCATTAAAAACAGTGTAATTCTAGCTGACATGATTTGAGAGTTGCAAGAGAAAGGTTTACATGTTGTGAAACTGTATTGGTTGTGACTCACTGTGGCATTTCAGTTTTGATAGTTATGTGATTCAAGTTTGCAAGGATTTATTGCCAAATTTTCACTAGACTACAATGAGAAGAGCTAATATGAAGGGAATGCTCTCAAAATATCTTGTGTTCATTTTACTTAGAATATATTGTTTGAATCAATTTAAACCTATGTAAAAGTTGGTGAAGGTTCCAAAATTTTCCAAGAAAGCATGAAAAAAATAGAGATGAGCAAAAAAAAATTCCTTAATGCAAAATTAATGATGAATTAAAGGTTTTCTATGAACCTTTACTATTTTTTGCTATAAATCTAAGCGTTCAGAAAACGGTGTATCTTCAGTGAAGGTCTAAATTCTCAAAACTATATGGTATGCTTCTGATGGCTTCCATCACTGGTCTTTTGAAATGCAAATCAGTGCTTTTTAAGCCCCCCTCCCCCCAAAAAGGAAGGAAAAAACAGGTCTTGGATTATGGGACTCAGTCTCTGTGCAAAGTGATTGGGATTTTGTTAAAACCATCTGTCTACTCTTGGTCCCTAGAACCATCCCTCCCTCACACTCCCACACCACACCTGGATAAAAAGTATGAAGTGGGGCACCCCGGTGGCGCAGTGGGTTAAGCGACTGCCTTTGGCTCAGTTTATGATCCTGGAGTCCCAGGATGGAGTCCCACGTTGGGCTCCCTGCTCAGCAGGGAGTCTGCTTCTCCTGCTGACCTGTCTCCTCTCATGCTCTCTCTCTCATTCTCTCTAATAAATAACTAAGAAAAATATTTTTTAAAAAAAGTATGAAGCGAATCTACAGAGTCACTGAAGAGTCATATTGAAGATGTAGCTCTGAACCAACAAATTTTTGTTCTCATAATTTAGAACATTAAGTAATTAATGCATTTAATACCACTGATTGATTGTTCAGGGATTTGACTACAGTTTTTAAAATAATCAAAAATAATCACACTAAGCAAATTTATCCAGAGTAGACCTTATGGAGCGCCTGGGTGGCTCAGTCAAGTGTCTGCCTTCTGCTCAGGTCCTGATCCCAGGGTCCTGGGATAGAGACCTGTATTGGGCTCCCTGCTCAGTGGGAAGCCTGCTTCTGCTTCTCCCTATCCCACTCCCACTCCCCCCTGCCTGTGTTCCCTTTCTTGCTGTGTCTCTCTCTGTCAAATAAATAAATAAAATCTTTTAAAAAATAAAAAAGTAAACTTTGTTTCAGGAGCATCCTTGCCCCAAATAGATTTTAGGGCAGAAATGGAAAAGCCTTTTGAGTGATTTCACACCAAGTTATTTTTGGAAAAGCTTCACTGGAGTGGATGAATTCTTCTTTAAATAAGGGAGGGAGAATTTGAATTAATTTCAATTTTAAATATTTTTGGGGAAAGGGGGTGATAGTTCTACAGCTTTTGACATACAAGTGGTCTCTGGAATTGTTTTCATTATCAAGTGTAAAGATTCACATCAGAATGACCAACTCTACATGGGTTTCTCTGTTCCCTGGTGCCACTCCTAACCTGAACTCATCATCATACAGTTGCCATACTGAGGTGAGAGCACTCAGGGTGAATGTAGTCACGTTACTTTGAAAGTGATCAAAGTGTTTTCTGTAGTGAGGACTTCAGTATTTGACTGAATTCTAGAGTATGTTGAATGGTAAGTCAGTTCTTTTTATCACTAACCTTGTTTGCACTTTTGTATACCACTGCTTGCACTAGCATCTCAGTGTGGATTTTAACAATGGTTTCACAGTGTATACAGATTGTTAAGCATAATTTATATAAAGATGTTTCTGTTTACCTTTATGTATTTTATAAAAAACAGCTACGATTGATGGTTAAATGTTCTTGAATTGTGTTTGTATGTTATTTTGATTTTGTTTTATTATTCACCCCCTATGAATTTGAGTGTCAGGAATAGAAAAATAAAACGCTAACATGGTCTTTGAAAAACTCTAGTGTCAAGTTCTGTCTTTATCATCCAACTTTAATTTTCATTTTGCTCACTGGAAATTTCTTGGACTTTGAAATTATGAATAGAACTTTCCCTTTGTACAAAGATTCTTAAGAAACTTTGCTTAAGTACCAAGGCCTAACTTGCCTGAAAACAACTTAAGGGCAAACTGAAGTCAAACTGACACAATATTCACTCTGCTGAAATGTAAAAAATAAAGCAACCAGTGGTTTTATCTATATCAAAGTTCTCTAGCGTTAGTATGCATCAGAATCTCCTGGGAAGATTTTATTTTATCTGTTTATTTTTTAATGTAAACTCTTTGCCCAATGTGGGGATCTAACTCACAACTCCTGAGATCAAGAGTCCCATACTCTACTGACTGAGCCAGCCAGGCACCCCTCCTGGGAAGATCTTTTTAAAAAGCACAAAAGAAAAAAATCCAACCAAAGGTGGTGATTCAGTAGATCTGGAGTGGGGGTGGAGGGCAGGAATCTGAATCATTCACAAGCTTCTCAGGTTTTTCTGATACCAGAGTACATGAATTTTTCATTTAGCAGGAACAGAGATGTAACAATACTAAATACTAATAACACTAAACGATTACTGGTTCATCAGTGAAGAAAAACATTAATCATTTTGGTATAGATTATTGAGTTACTTTTGAGACTTAAACATTTCCTACCTTTAACCTTTCCCACAACAATGGACAGAAGGACAACCACCTTTGGGCTAGCTCTTTTAACATAAGCAATCACGATTCTATTACAGTTCTGTCCATCAAATAGATCTACCTATGGACTCAAATTATTTGTTGAGTTGAAACTAACAGGAAGATAGAGTGCAATGAAAGGACAAATAATGAGAAATAATGTCCAGTTTATTTAGCCCATTTTCTTGAATTTGGCTATATCTTTTTTTTTTTTTTTTAAGATTTTATTTATTTGAGAGGGAGAGAGAATGAGAGAGAGAGAGAAAGCATGAGAGGGGGAAGAGGTTAGAGGGAGAAGCAGACTTCCCGCCAAGCAGGGAGCCAGATGTGGGGCTCCAAGACCATGACCAGGGTGGAAGGCAGTCGCTTAACCAAATGAGCCACCCAGGCTGTATCTTTTTCAAAGGTACAAGTAATGCAATGGTGAGAGACCTCTGCAGAATGTGAAAGACACCTTGCTCGGAATAGGGAACTTCCTAAAAAACAACATAAATGTAAATGAAGCCCTTTGGGTGGTGGCCACTCTCCTTATTGAAAGGCAAGACACTGAGGCACCTGGGTGGCTCAGTGGATTAAATAAATAAAGCCTCTGCCTTCTGCTCAGGTCATGATCCCAGGGTCCTGGGATAGAGTCCTACATCGAGCTCTCTGCTCAGCAGGGAGCCTGCTTCCTCCTCTCTGCCTGCCTCTCTGCCTACTTGTGATCTCTGTCATCAAATAAATAAATAAAATCTTAAAAAAAAAAAAAAAGCAGAAAGGTAAGACACTGCTTAAAAACGTGTTAACTATAAAGTCCTAAAACAAAACGAAGGTCCTAAAAAAAACCCCTTGTTTCTGTGGCATCCCTTATACAGGGTTCAGCTAGGGATGCAGTTCACTGACAAAAGTCAGGGCCTCTATTTACAAAGCCTCTTAACCTTGATTTATTTAAAAGTTAGACATTAAAGGGGTTCCTGGGTGGCTTAGTCAGAAGAGCATGCAACTCTAGATCTTGGGGGTCGTGAGTTCAAGCCTCATGTTGGGTAGACATTACTTAGATAAACTTAAAAAAATAAATAAATATTAGGGGTGCCTGGGTGGCTCAGTCAGGTAAACATCTTACTTCCGCTCAAGTCATGATGTCAGGGTCCTGGGATGGAGCCCCGAGTTAGACTCCACACTCAGCATTGGGTCAGCTTCTGCCTTTCATTCTCCCTCTGCCCACGCACCCTGCCCCCCAGCCCACCATGTGCTTTCTCACAAATAAATAAAAATCTTTAAATAAATAAATGAATAAAATTTTAAAAATAAAATTTGACATCAAGGCTCAATAATTTTCTGGCTATTACGTAGTATATAAAGTAAGCTTTGCTTTGGAACGTGGGTTTTGATTTGGGACGTTATAACAAGTAATTTAAGATGTTTACTAAAGTCACTAACTTCAGTGATGGCAATATGCCACTACAAACAAGCTCTTTATGTTGCAAAAATTAACTCAAGAGCTTTCTTCCTTGATTGTATTGAAAGGGCTTGGGTTAATAGGTAACACATTAATGCAGTCAAAAGGTTTTCTACCTAACAGGTTTCAAGGCTGTTTAAAAGTAAAAAAGGAGAATAATTGGAGGAGAGGTACAGGCAGACAGGGGTCAAAATGGAGATTTTTGTTCACTGCTTTCTTTTTTTTTAAAGATTTTATTTATTTATTTGACAGACAGAGATCACGTAGGCAGAGAGAGAGGAAGGGAAGCAGGCTCCCTGCTGAGCAGAGAGCCCGATGCAGGGCTCCATCCCAGGACCCTGGGATCATGACCTGAGCCGAAGGCAGAGGATTTAACCCACTGAGCCACACAGGCATCCCATAAAAGCAACTTTAAATGAAAAGAGAATACACCTGAACGATTAGGGCCTAAAAGGCCAGAAACTTTGGATACCTTTTCTTCTTTTCTGTAGCTGTCTCTTTTTCTCTAACTTAAACAAGCAACTAGAGATGAAGAATGGGGTGTCTAGAGGCAGACCTTACCTGAGCTGAAATCCCAGCTCTCTCTTATCAGCTTTGGTGCCCCTGTTCACTGCTTTCTTGAGCAAAAAGTAACTAAAGGTAGGGCACCTGGGTGGCTCAGTTGGTTAAGCAACTGCCTGCAGCTCAGGTCATGATTCTGGGGTCTCTAAATCAAATTCCACATCCTGCTCCCCCTGCTCAGAGGGGAGCCTGCTTCTCCCTCTCCCTCTGCCTGCTACAATCCCTGCTTGTGGTCTCTCTTGTCAAATAAATAAAATCTTAAAAAAAAGGGCGGGCCCCTGGGTGGCTCAGTGGGTTAAATCTTCTGCCTTCAGCTCAGGTCATGATCCTAGGATCATAGAATCGAGCCCCCAATCAGGCTCTCTGCTTGGCAGGGAGCCTCCTTCCTCCTCTCTCTCTGACTCCCTCTCTGCCTACTTGTGATCTCTGTCTGTCAAATAAATAAATAAAATCTTAAAAAAAAAAAAAAAGCAACTGAAGGTGAAATTCAGTATTGGAATTGTAGTCCCATTTGATCTGGGATTAACAAAATTTCACAAACTAGAGAGATTAGAAATATTACCAAGTTACAGCACCACTTTTATGGTTCTCCTAGCACTTGGGTTTGGGTTCAAGTCTGTCTAGACCTGTATCTGGACTGGGAAGCCCATACCAGGCTGAATACAGTCTGGAGAAAATCAAGTTGACTTTTGGCTATTCTAGGGTCTTCACTTAAAAAAAAAAAAAAAAAAAGTTGGGGTGCCTAGGTGGCTCAGTTAGTGAAGAAACCAACTCTTGATTTTTGGCTCAGGTCATGATCTCAGGGTCATGGGCTGGAGCCCAACACAGGGCTTGGCAATCCACAGGGTGTGTGCTTCCGGATTCTCTCTCCCTCCACTCTTCCCCCTGCTTGCACACGCACATGTCCTTTCTCTAAAGTAGATAAATATAAATAAATGAATAAATAAAATTTAAAGAATTTTTTAAAGTGAAGTAGAGTTGACATACCTAATATAACAACATATTATATTAGTTTCAGGTGTATAGCATACTGATAGGACAATTCTTTTTTTTTTTTTTTTTTTTTTAGATTTTATTTATTTATTTGAGAGAGAGACAGTGAGAGAGAGCATGAGCGAGGAGAAGGTCAGAGAGCGAAGCAGACTCCCCATGGAGCTGGGAGCCTGATGCGGGACTCGATCCCAGGATTCCGGGATCATGACCCGAGCCGAAGGCAGTCGTCCAACCAACTGAGCCACCCAGGCGTCCCTGATAGGACAATTCTATACTTAATGCTCACCACAGTAAGTTTAGTTACTATCTGCCACCATACAATGTTATTACAGTATTATTAACTATCTTCCCTATGCTATACTTTTCATCTCTGTGACTTATTTATTTTATAACTGGAAGTTTGTACCTCCTAATCTACTTTATGTCCTGTACCTGGTCCACAGCAAGAGCCGTCTTGCACACCTTTCTCTCACCTGGAATGTCCCAAATGCCTCATCCAAATTCTTCACCTTCAAGGTCCAAATCAAGTTCTGCCACCTCTGAGACACATCTGTGACACCTCTGTAAAAACAAATTACTAGACTCAGAAGGCAATGCCTCTAGCCAACTGTTTTGCTGTAAAAATGCTCTAGACTAAGTAAATCAGTATAATTTCCAGGAAAACAGAAGACATTTAACTTTAGCAGAAGCATCATTTTGTTACGACAGTTTAGCACAGGAAGGGGTTTGGCCATCACAATGGAGTAACAGGACCAGTTCAACTACACTAGTGCCTTACTTATGAACAGAACTACATGATTGGGGCGCTTGGGTAGCCCAGCTGATGAAGCCTCTGACTCTTGGTTTTGGCTCTGGTCATGATCTCACCGTCATGGGATGCTGAGCATGGATCAGGCTCTGCCTGCAGCACATAGCTCGCTTCTCTCTCCCTCGCCCTCTCCCTCCGCCTCTGTCCCATGCCCCTGCTCTCTCCTGCACAATAAATAAAATCTGTGACTAAAATAAATAAAATACTGGGATCCCTGGGTGGCTCCCTCAGTTAAGCGTCTGCCTCCAGCTCAGCACGAGATCCTTGGGTCCTGGGATTGACGCCCCCCTGAGCAAGGAGTCCAATTCTCCCTCTGCCCGCCCCTCCCCCTGCTTCTGCCCTCTCTCTGACAAGTAAAATCTTAAAAAATAATAATAATAAAATCCCTTAAAAAATAAAAAAATAAAATAACAGCATGATGAACCACATTTAGCTTTGGGAGTGGGTCCTATTCTTCAAATTGATTAAGTACAGTTGATGCACAATGTTACATTAGTTTCAAGTGTACAACACACTGGTTCAATAACTATATACCCAAAAATATAGCTACCATCTGCTTTCTTTTGTCTCTTAGAAATTTTTTAAAAAGATTTTATTTATTTATTTGAGAGAGAGAGAGGGAGAGAGATCACAAGAATGTGGGGGGGGGGGGTGGAACAAGAGCAGAGAGCCCATTGTGGGGCTTGATCCCAGGACCCTGAGATCATAACCTGAGCTGAAGGCAGAGGCTTAACCCATTGAGCCACCCAGGCGCCCCTTTCTTCAGTCTTATAGCAGTAGAAAAAGTGGTCAAACACTGGTTCTCTCTGAATTCGTGAGGAATAAATAAAGGCCTAAATTTTATTTGTGGAATCTGGCTTTTAACTCCTTTAGCCCTTTTTTAGCAGTAACAAATGACCTAAGCATTGTAAACCTAGGTGGAGATTAGAATCCCTACCTCCAAGGAATTGTTGAAAGGATAAAATAAGAAAATACACTGCAAAAATGTACTAAGCACTCAACAAATGGTAGTCATATATATATATATATATATCTCGATGTACATTTATGTACAAAATATAGCCCCTGGTTTGTGTCCAAATAGGCAGAACTGGGGGCAGGTTAAGTCTTAACATGGGTTCCCTGACTTGTCAGAACGTCCTGAACCTCTTAAAATTTGAGGCAGAACTTCATGCTCAGTCGTGTTGGTATAGTCTACTGCAAAAACGATTCAGTATGCATCAGTCTCAAGTAAGTTTGTGAACCAAAATAAGGCAGGGAACCAGGAGGGCAGTTAAGGTTTTGATCCGAGGACGAGGAATTGGGGGTGACCTAAGGAAACGTCTCGGGTCACCTGAGGGGAAGTAAAAATCAGCAGTGCGGGTCTCGGCCTGCTGCCCTTCCTCCTGGAGGGCTCAGTAGGTGACGGCCCATCCTTGCGTCTCTTTTCTCTGCCCCTTGACTCCAGCGAGGCCTCCACATCTCCCTCCACTTACCCCCAGAACCTCGCGCTGAGGTAGGAAACGCTTGGAGCCTCAGCGGTCAGCACCAAGCAACACTTGCCCACGCGGCCGCGGGGAAACTTTAAACTGGGCGCGGCGGCGGGGCCAAGGCGCGGGGTGGGGCCAAGGCGCGGGGTGGGGCGGCAAGGTAGAGCTCCAGCCTATGAGAGAGCGGCGTTCGGGTGACGGGGGCGGGGCGACGGGGAGCGCGCCGTGCCCGGGGACGTCACTTTTGAGAACGTCCGCCAGTGGGACTGGGTCTGAGGTCGAGTTGAAGAGCTCTAGCGCTGGAGAAGCAAAATAGGTGGGAGCAAGTGTGTAACTAAGGGCTCCATTGCCCAGGCACACAGCTCTGTCAGCTCCTGAAGGAAACTCTTCAATGCTGCCTTCTTTCCTGACTGCCTGACCGCTGATGGCAAGGGCACGAAGCCATTTAGAGAACAACCTGAGTTTTTCTCCACCCCAGCTTCTATATAGGGCCAGGCTGAGAATCATCAGTCCTCTGGTGGTTGAGTAGCAGTGGGGTCCCTCTTGGACTCTCTGGGGCTTCATTCTGCCTTCCGCCTCAGAGAAGCAGTGCTCCGACTGTTCTATGAGATGATTGGACAGCCTTTGCCTACCACCCTATATGTCAGTGCTGGGCTGGGCAAAATAGGGAGGAACCACACTAGGGTTCTCGCTTCCCCCCCCACACACACACAAAACTTTACATATGGGGAACTATTATTTATCACCAGGCACTTGGCAAGTATTGTGCTGCCGTTAGATTCAGTTCTCGGTGCGTGGCCTCACTTGCGGTCTGCTTCTCCTTTAGTCTGTAGGCATTTCCTGAACACCTGCTGGCAACTGGCATCACATACTGAAAAATGGGTAAAGATCTGCCCAGGAAACCATGGGAGGCAAAAGGAAAAGGTACCCAAACATTACCAAGGAGGCTTTTAGCAAGCAAGCACCAAAAGGAGTACAAATTGGTTAGGTGGAGAGGTGACAGAGGTTGTGCCAATTAGGTAACCCATAAAAGGCAAAGGCATCACAATAGAAGCCATGTTGTAATTTGGGGGCTGATAGAGCTCAATGCCTGAAGAGGACTATGGGAAGAATGTTCTAGGAAAAAGGCAGGAGTGGAGGGAAAGACCGAAGAGCATGAAGCCTGACCTGAGGCAAGAGTGGAGGGAAAGACCGAAGAGCATGAAGCCTGACCTGAGGAGGAAGCAGGAGAAGAACCCCAGGTTTTTCCCATCCTGTTTCTTACCTGTAATGATATGTACATTTTTAAAAAAGATTATTTGTTTATTTATTTAACAGAGAGAGAGAGAGAGCAAGTGAGAGAACACCCAGGCACCCCATGTACATTATTTCTGACACTGGTTCCAAAATCAGCCTTGTATGAGGTATGACCATGTTTAGCAATCCACAGTAGGAGCTAGTGATCCACCAGGATATTCTGCTCTTGGGACCATCAGATCAGGATCCAGACATGCTATTTGAAGTTGGGACCCTCTGGATAGACGTGTCCTTCTTAAAATGCCACATTGACTATTGAGCATGTACACCAGAATGTGTGGTGCTGATAATGGGGAATATGCTGATTTGAGGTAAAACTAAAAGACAAGCATGAAGCTGTTGAAACAGCGGGGATTGTCAACCTATAAAATGCCTGGCCAAGCCCTGGGGTCAGTAACAGGTGAGTGCTCCCTGAGGATACTGCCGGGAGAGCGGGGAACTGAGACAGCATCAGTTCCATCTGACCCCTCTCTGCAAGCCTGTGACATGGGACTGGCTTTACCTGAAAAGTGTGGGGATCTGCTGGTTCCACCAATCAAATGATGTAAGTGTAATTGTAGGAGTAAGGGGAGGGGCATACTTATTGCATTCTAATCCCCTAAGAAAGTACCCAACTTGAAGAGTCAGATGGGCTTATCTTAACTCATCAAATAGCCTAAGGGCTGTCCAGTGAACAATGGACTGTCCAAGATCTCTGGCTTCAGGACTCAGGAGGACCTATGAATAGAAACAAGCTTCAAGGAGACAATTATAGTTGAATTTAAAGAAGATTTTTTTTTTTTTTTTTTTTAGCACAGATGACTTAGCACTGGATTGCCTTTAAAATGACAGTCTCTCTGTCGTTAAAATTCAGAGACTGTTCTCAAGAAGTTGGTTTGTAAGACTGAGTAAGGGACATGTGGGAGGGCTAGTAACCAGGCTCACAGAAATCCCAGATGTGGAGAAGTGTTACAGACAAGATATTACCCAGATAGAAGGGACCATAACAGACCCACCTTGTTTGTCCTAAATGTGACAGATGATGTATTTACCGAGTTCCCTGGTCAGTTATTTATAATGCAGCGGGTAAAAGCCCTTAATGGCAACCCATTCCTGACCCCTCTCACTCTACAAGGTTTTTTCCCTTTCCTTTCTGTTCTTGCCTTCACTTAATAAATTTTCACCTCACTTCACCTTTTTGTCCGTGAGATTCATTCTTCAACTCTGTGAGACAAGAACCCTGCAACAAGATGAGCTTTCACTTTCCCCTACCCCCCAAACTCGAGTCCTCTCACCCAGATGCAGCTCCAAAGATGAGGGCCAAGCAGGAACCAGGATTAATGGTGTAAACTGGTGCCAGTCCCATACCCTTTATTTTTTTTTTTTAAAGATTTTATTTATTTATTTGTCAGAGAGAGAGGGAGTGAGAGCGAGCACAGGCAGACAGAGAGGCAGGCAGAGGCAGAGGAAGAAGCAGGCTCCCTGCCGAGCAAGGAGCCCGATGTGGGACTCGATCCCAGGACGCTGAGATCATGACCTGAGCCGAAGGCAGCTGCTTAACCAACTGAGCCACCCAGGCGTCCCCCCATACCCTTTCTGGACTAGAAGGAAGTGCTCCTGTTTTGGGGGATGGAGGTGGGGTTTCTCTGAGATTTGAGCATCCCTTCTGATTTCTGGTGCCTCTTCAGGGCACATCGTTCTTCCTTTGACATTAACCCATTATGGAGTCTTAACAGTGGATGAGGCAGCGATTAGGCCCACCTGACCTCCTTCCCAAGCTTCCTTCTGTAAGCTAATGGGCATGAATGTTATGGCTAGCATGTGGGAAGCCAGGCTATGAAACTAAGCATCTGTGACCAGAACCAGGCCCCAAAATGGGAGTTTTGGAACATGGACAGGTGAAGGTTTATTTTGCTGAGTCACTTTCTGTCTTGGCTTCTCTTGTACCGCCCCCCCCCTTTGTGAGTTTCATGTTGCTCACAACATTCAGTTCTTAGCAATGGAACATTCCTTCTTTGCAAAAAGGGGTTGGGGGGGATAGGAGGGATGTTCTATTCAGCTACATTCTAGCTCTTGGGTTACAAGGTTTCAAGTGTACAGGACTGCCACCAGAGAACTCAGCTGGTAGGCTGGGGGTTTCTCAGGCCCAGGCAGCTGACTATTACAGGTATCACAATGAGCTGCTCCCTGACACCCCTCAGAGGTGTACAACCAGCCCCTATTTCAGCCCCCACCCAGGGAGCAGACAGGCCCTCACCCCAGACCACAGTTGTCCTGGATGGGGGTAGGGAGGCCCTTGAGAACTTGTAAACAACCAGGCTCTGCCAGCTCAGATTCCAGGAAGTGAGTTAGTAAACAAATCCCTCTGGCCTCCTCACCTCTGGTTAGTCTGCCAGCCCAGAGCTGTTCTCTGCCCAAACCTCCTCTTCCCCACCTCTTCCACCTTTACGGAGTCCTCATTTTGCCTACCTCATGTCTGTATCCCCTTAAAACCTCTCACTTACCCTGCATGGGGGCCCAGCAGGAACTGTCATCCTCATTTAACAAATGAAGGAATTGAGGCCCAGAAGGACCAAAATACCAGTCCTTAATTCTCCATTACACCCAAATTCCCCAGATTCCATTTCTGCAACAAGAAGCCTTGAGTTTAAGCTTTGAGTTGGGGGACCTACAGGAGTCGGGTGCCCCAGGAAAGGCCCCAATATCAACTTTTTTTTTTTAAGATTTTATTTATTTACTTGACAGAGATCACAAGTAGGCAGAGAGGCAGAGAGAGAGGAGGAAGCAGGCTCCCTGCTGAGCAGAGAGCCCAATGTGGGGCTCTATCCCAGGACCCTGGGATCAAGACCTGAGCCGAAAGCAGAGGCTTAACCCACTGAGCCACCCAGGCGCCCCTCAACTTTTTTTTTTTTTTGAAAGTTTTTTAGAATGGCTTCTTTTTGCTTAACATTTTGTTTGTTGTTGCAGTAAAACAACAACCTTATTGAATGTACCTTATTGAATGTAGCAGGGATTTCACCCCTGACCCATAGTATTTTTTTTTAAACTGGGGTGAATGAAAAAACACATAGCATAAAATACACGTAACAAGTTCTTTATGTATGTATGTATCTATGTATTAGGGAGTGTGAGGAAAGAGGGGGAGAAGGAGAAGCAGGCTCCCGAGCAGGGAGCCTAACAACGCGGGATTGGATCCCAGGACCCTGGAATCATGACGTCAGTCAAAGGCAGCCGCTCAGCTGAATGAGCCATCCAGGTACTCCCACATACCACTTCTAAGTGTAAAGTACAGTGCAGTCAACTATATGCACACTGCTGAGCACCAGATCCCCAGAATCCCCTATCCTGCCTCTATACCAGCAACTGAACTCAAGGGGTTTGCTGCTTGGGGGCATCAAATTGAACACCACCCAAGGAAGTGTTGGGAGCAAAGAGTTTTTATCACTTGTCGCAAGTAAGGAGACAGGGAGATAGCTCTCGAAGCACTGCCTCCTCTTAGGGTTAATACAGGGACGTTTATTCAGTACGCTTCAGAACAGGGGCATGGAGCCCAACCCATTAAGGAACTCACCCGTATTTGGTTACTTAAGCACTTCGGATGAATTGCGCATGCTCATCTTAGCCTGTCAAGGCGCTGTGCTTACATGGTGTGTTCAAAAAATGGCTGAACACCACCACCACCACCACCCCCGCCGCGCAAGAGATCTTAGAATTATAATGAGCTAAAGGTAACTTCAGGGCAACTTAGGGGGCTTCTCTTGAAGGCCTCAGCAAGAGTCCGGCTCAAACTGGCTCATGCCACTGGTTATCCAAGGGAACACCTGGCCCTAATCTCCTTGGTGGGAGCTGCTTGTTCTACAAAACAGACACATTCTTTCCCTGCTGTCGTCCCTTCCCCCTCCTCCTTTCTGTTGAGAGCTTGAAGCCCTCTGATCCAAGTTAACTCCTCTTTCCATCCTAGCTCACGCACCTGCTGAACAGCTCCCACCTCCTCTGCCCCTAGACCCTGGCACCCGCCACCCTATTTCCTGTTTCTACCAGCCTAACTACTGAGATACCTCATATAAGAACGATGGTGTAGGATGTGTCTTTTTTGTGATTGCTTATTTCACTTACTTAGCAACATGTGTTCAGTGTTCATATGTCAGAATTTGCTTTCATTTCAAGACCAGGTAACACTCCATTGCATGGATCTGACACCATTTCCTTATCCATTCATCCACTGATGGACATGTGGGTTGCTTCCACCGCTTGGCTATTAGTACTGCAGCCAACAGAAGCGTTTTAGACACTCACCTGCGTCAGTAATAAGTGGCCAGTGGGCCTCAAACAGCTCTAGGGAGAAGGGTTCCTTCAAGGATGGAGTTCCAGTCAGCCTTAGGCTGGGATGTGAGATGAAATGCGGGCAGGCCCCTCTTGGGTTCTGTGTGTCCTGGCTACTGGCTGAAGCTCCCTTTCCATTGCTCTTGAACTTCAGGGGTGAGTATTTTGGAGTTGTGAAGACAGTCTGGGATCTGCTCCAGTCTTACACACCATGGAAAATCACTCGCCAGTTCCACCCCTCTGCCCGGGCCATGATATAGTGGAGAACATGAGGCTCCTGCTACAATTGCCAGGGAAAATCCAGGATGCAATATTTGGTACATAGTTGTACTAAAGAATTATTCAGTATTTATTTGAAATTCTAATTTCACTGTGGCTCCAGTACTGTTATTTGCTATATCTGGCAACCTAACCTCCGAACCCACTGAGGATCTCCCTCACAAGCCAGGACCAGGACCTTTGCCTCCCGACCCAGGTTCCCCAAGGATAGATGATGTGGATGCTTCTGAACTCCAGGCCTGGCTTGGAGCACAGGGTGTCAAGCCCAATCCTGGTTCACTAAGCTTGCCCCTAAGTCACCTGCTTGATTGAGCCCCCATCCTTGCCTCGCTCTCTTTGACTCTAGGCAGTGAGTCTGCCTGAAGCCCAGAAAGCTGCCCTAAAATCCATATTTCAGGATTTCTTCTTTTATCAGGCAACCCCCCAAATGGTGATCATGAAACCCCATGTTCTGCCTGTGCTTTTCATCGGGGGAATGAAGAGTGGGTGGCTGAGGCAGACTCATAGGGGTGCAGTGAGAGGGACTTTCTGGGAGAGTCCCTCTCCATCTCTGGGAGTGTGGAGCACTCCCTCTCCAACCCGCCATTAATTGCCTCCATTGCTTTAGGAGTTATGAGACAGCAGGGCCTGGAAATCCTTGGTCCACCCACCCTAGCCAGTGTGGGAACCCCATAGGCCTAAACCAATGCCTTAGCTTCTCAGGAGCCCTCTGGTCCCTTATCCTGAAAGCTGATAAAGAAGATCCTTCTCCGTGCTGGCTCATGAAGGGCCATGGATGGGGGCATGGGTGTCTTGGGGAGGTCTGGACTCCTGAGACTAGGGACTGCATGGTTGGGCCTGTTCCTGGGGTCCTTGAGACTCCTTGCTGGAGGCATCTGTGCTTGGGCCCGAAGGGCAGCAGATGGCGCCCCATACCCTACCCTTGCAGAAATTTGGTGAGAACAGGGGAGGTTCTCAGAGACCCCCTCCCACCCAGCTTTATACTCACAGGATGGTCTTAGTGAGTAATGGACACTGCTCTGGGATCACATGAATAAGGTGTGTCTCCCACACTGGCCTGGTCTCTTCCTACAGGCATATGGTCATCCTAACGTCCCCAGGGCCCAGTAGCAGGTGTTCAGCGAGTGTGGAATCAGTGCAGGCAAGATAGAAGGGTGGATGAATGCCGCACCCTTCCTGAGAGATACTGGGAAAGAACTGGCCCTCCACGAGGGAGCTGGGAACAGCTCAGTCCACACTCGTCCTGTCCTGTTCTCGGGGACAGAGATAGCAGAGGCAGCCTCAGGGGCAAAGGCCTAGGAGCCCCAGCCAGTTGTGAGACCCCTGCCGTGAAGCAGTCATGTGGATTTGAGTGGGTGCAGAAAGGGACCCCAGAGGGACTTGGTTGGGAACTAGGGCCAGGTCTACTCCTCTGCCTTTCCCTGTGGAAGGGGGCCAAGGATTCCCAATGGCTGTCTGTCTGTCCCTCACTCCCCACAAGCCTGGGTCAATCCAAAGCAACCCAGGAGGCAGCCGATGGCCTCTAGGCCTATGATGCCCAAAATAGTAGGTACTAGCCAAATGGCCATTGATCGAAAGGTGGCTTGGCTACCAAACTGAGATGTGCTGTAAATACAGAAAACACACTGGCCTGCAGAAGAATGTAAAATATCTCATTAGCAATTGTTTTATATGATCTACATGTTTAAGTGCTTATATTTGGATGATAGGTTAAATAAAATTATTATAATTCCATCTTACGTGTTTGTTTTCACTTTTTAAAATATGCGGCTAGGGGCACCTGGGTGGCTCAGTGGGTTAATCCTCTGCCTTTGGCTCAGGTCATGATCCCAGGATCCTGGGATCGAGCCCCGCATCGGGCTCTGCTCAGCGGGGAGCCTGCTACCCCCCCTCTCTCTCTGCCTGCCTTTCTGCCTGCTTGTGATCTCTCTCTCTGTCAAATAAATAAATAAAATTAAATTAAAAAAATATATGCAGCTACCGGAATTACATGTGTGCTTGCACTTGATGTCTACCAAACACTGCTGCTTTAGACCCACAGGTGTCTTGGCCTCTCTGGCCCGTGTAGCAGCTGGGTCAGCTTTCAGGTGTGGGTCTGGGAGTCTGGTAGCAGGGCCCCTGCGTCACTCTTCTGGACCAAGGTGGCCAAGTGGGCGTGGCATGGTGCCAGTAGAGGGAGGACCGAGAGGATGGGGTGCTGGGGTGCGAGCCCAGGGCAGCTGGCCCCTGTGACAGGTGGGCTGGCTAATCAGAAGCCCCAGGTTCACTTCCCATGCCTTCTGTGCTGTGGCCACAGACCTTGGATCTGGAGGTAGCCTTGGGGGCTACTACCTATTGCACCAGTGACAAAATGGGGCAATTCTTGCTGGCAGGAAACTGAGTTGGTGGCTCTAGAAGCTAGGTTCCTTGAATCTCAATTCTACCTCTTCCTGCCCGCCTCTGGCTCTAAGAGGAGGTTCAAGATCCCTTCCTACTCTGCATAGTTTGATGCATCTTTGCACATGCCCGAGCCTTTTCAGGAATGCTGTTGGCCCTTCCTTCTACCCCGCGGCCCTTGACCAAGCAACCATTTATTCTTCAGGTGTCTACTGGAAGTTCTAGGATGGCAGGCTCCTGGTGATGTTTGGTATCCAACCCAGCATGCTGGCAGAATGGAGGTATATGGTCAAGATCCATTGGTGAATGAGTGATTGGTATTATCCCTTCAGGAAAACCTGTCCTGAACTCCTCCCATCCCCCAATCGGCCCAGGCCTCTGTAACTCCCTGTCCACTCGTCATCTGTGTCCCTGCTGGACAGTGAGCTGCCCTGGAGCAGGGATTGTGGCTACGCTCCTAACACCTTCTAGAGCCCGGCACCAAGCAGGTGCTCAGGCAATCAGGAATGAGAAACAAAACTTCCCTGATGGAGGGACAGGTGCCTGAGGTGCTCTGCAAACCTTCCCAGTGTCCCTCGTAGGTGGCCCACAGCAGGGTGGGACAAGTGCAGGCATCCTGCCAGTGATGTGGAATTCTGTCTCCCATCACAGCTGTGGCTCTGGGAACCTCCCTCACCCGAATCCCGGTGGATTCCGACAGTGAGGAGCAAACACTGCCCTTGAGCACAGCCACAGATTCGGTCGGAGCATCACTACAGGACTCCTGACCACTTGCTCCTGGTACAGACCAAGCCTTTGCTGGCTGTGGGGTGTGCACCCCCCGCCCCCTCGGTGCAACAAAGCCTCACACCAGCGGGCACAGAAAACATTGCTTTATTAACTGCGTTTGCCAACACACGAGGAGTGCAAAGGGCTCCTTGAGACACTGGCCCTGGTGGGAGCCCGGGTCCAGAAAGCCCTATGAGTGAGCAGGACAGGATGGGAGTGGGAGCTACGCAGCAGCGGCAACACGGAATCATGCAGGGCACGCGGGCACTGGCCGTGGCGAGGCGGCCATACATTCTATTGCTCGTTAAGGGGAGCGAACGTGGACAATGTACAAAAAGGAGAAATAGGTCTTTGCGTTAATGAAAAATACATTTTTTCTCTACAAAGGAATCTTTTCTAATACAAGAAAATAAATATTGCAACATAAGCCAAAAATAATTTAAAATTGCTCTTTTCAATATATTTTCAATATTTCTCTTGTATATTAACAAATGGCACATCACTTTCTTTGAAACAAGGACAGAAGGTGTCGCCTCCTGTGACATTCATATCATCCCCCCACCCCGAGTCGTTTGCGGAGCACAGAGTGTTTTGTGTGTCTGAGGGACAAGGTGGCAGGAAGTGCCTTAAAGAACAACCAAAAGTCCCAGACTCCAGCCCTGGCTCTTTGGCCAATGTGGCCAGCTGGGCCAGGGATGTGGGAAGTGGCCTCCCCAAGGGCCTTGTGACAGGCATCTGGATCATTCTGCAGAGCTCCGGGCATGGGCAGAGGCTGGCCACATCTGGCCATGAGCAAGGAAATGCCAAGTCCGGCTGCTGCCAACATCTGTTAGTAGCACACAGGTGATTCTCTAGAAATTGCCCCAGTCAGTCCCACAACGTGCCCATACATGACACACAAACACGCATGTACAAGGACACAGGAAATGTGCCCTGGTACAGACGCACACACCTATAGCCTGGCACCCACGTGTGGAAACCTCAGGGGCTTCTCGAAGGAAATCGAGACCTTCATATTACAAATGCTCACACACTGTCACAAAGTCAGAGAGCTCATTTAATAAAATAAAGCCTTCTACCTTTCTTCTCCTTAGTCACTTTAAAATACATTTATGATCCATAAAAATACTTTCCTTGCAACTTATCCTTTTCTCACTGTGAAAAGGGGGAAGGTGGAGCTGTGCAGCCTGGACTGGGAAAATGGGGAATGACAGAATGAGTAACAGAGCAGCTTCTCCCTCCCAGAAGAGGGCCAGTGAGTGGGGACAGATGTGGTCAAGCATGGGCTCTGCCTCGGCCTATGGCCTGCAAAAGGCCTCCTGCTTTCTTCCCTGTTTCCAAGCTCAACACCAGGGGTGGCAAAGCTGTCCACATGGTGAGCAGTAGACCAGAGAGTAAGTGAAGGGGCTGTGGCTAATGGAGGAAATGACAGTGGTGGGGACCAGCATCCTTGACCTCTGCGTAGTCTTGCTGGGTGCCCTGAAAGTGGACAGCTGCCCAGCAAGAATAGCTCTAGGGCCTGGCCTGGGAGTGAAGGCCCCCTACTTCCCTCACCAGCTGGCTGAACAGATCCCTGTGCAGGACATGGCCCCAGGGAGAGTCCAGTCCAAAGTCAAAAGCCAACACAGAAGAAAATCAAGAGGCCAACCTGGGCAGAGGCCCCCCAAAGAGAGCTGGCTGCCCCCTGCCTGGTACCCAGACCAGACCCTGGCCAGATACGCTGCATTCTCTGCCCAGTTCTCTCCTGCCCCCAGGGAACCCAGACTGCCTCGGAACACATGAACGGGTGAGGGGGGAAGTGCTGAGTCTACTGGGCCTGAGCCATTCCTGACACCCCACCCCCACCCCTGGCAGAGTTTGGTTGTTCTTTAAGCTCGTCCCCTGGCTTCCTGCGAGGTCAGACCGGGCAATCCAGTACAGACAAGATTGTGACCCAGAGCACGGGGAAGGAGGGCTGTTCAAAGGCAGTAAACAGAGAACGGGGATTGGGGCGCCGGTGCGGACGCTGCACTGGCCATGACTGCCAAGGAGGCAGGCCGACTCAACTCTACATGGTACCTTGTGCCACCCCAATGCCCAGAATCCTGGAAGCCCGTCCTGAGTCCATTCCACCTGGACCAATTTGCCTGATCTTCTGAACGGAGTCCTATCTTCGCTTCCTATTTTGTTAAAATTCCCATGAAACTGAGTGTCGATGACAATGCCACTGTCGTACCTTGAAAGTTCCGGAGTCAGGGGTGGGTGGTCAAGCTGCTCCCCATCCCGCTGATTTGCAGGTTGTGTATCTGTGTCAGGGGAACCACATGGTAAAGACTTTTGCCATGCTGGTTTTTCGGTCAGGATTCTTCGCCCCCTCTGTGAGTCTGAGTTTGGGAAAGCTCACGGTGGACCCAGCCCCGGACCTGAAATCCAATGCTGAGTCCCGCTTCCCGATTTGAACAGTTGAGCAGCAGCAGAACAGCATCCTTTTCCAAGAGCTCAGGCTCGTCTCCTTGGGTGTGTGCAATGAACACATCTCTACGCTTTGTTGCTAAAGAACTCCATTAAAAGAAAAAAAAAAAAAAAAAGTCCAAGTGACAAGTTGTCAGGTCCAGGCTGTGCTGTGTTATGGTCAAAATATTCTTTGGCATCCATAGAATGATTCGACTGATTCACTGGACTTTTGCAAGGTTCTTGTTGGAGAAGTTCTAGCTTCACCAGTGGCGGAAGTGACCCAGGAGTAATTCATGAAAGAAAAAAAGCCATGTTTTCACTGAATTCCTTGTTTGTTTGTTCCCTGAGCTATCACCCTGGGGCCTCTCCACTGAAACTCTTCAGAGCAACTACCTGGGACCTAGAGGGTGGAACGGAAAAGGTGGCAGGTGGGTCGGTGGTGGGGAGGGAAGGCATAACCAGGAGAGGGGGTTACGGCTCATAGGGATAGAGGAACCAGGAACATTCAGCAAGACTTGATCCCTATCCCAGGCCCCGGGATCCCACTGCTTGTTGGAAGGAGGCGTTTCCAAAAGGAAACTGAGGAAGAAGCTCGTCTCTTAGCAGGACTGGAAAATTTGAAAAGGCAAACGGTCTGGTCTGGTCAGGTCAGTCGTCTGGGAGTGACCAGACTTGGGCCGAGACTGGCCCCGAAGGAAGGAAGGAAGTTGGAGCCCCAGAGCAATTCTCTAAGTGGGGGAGTCTGAGCCCCACGCCCCTGTCTGGGCACTGGCCCTCCCTTGCAGCCCTCCACCGGCACTGGCGGCTGGCTGTTTGGGAGTCCCCTGAGTAAATGGCACAGCTCAGGAAGAGTTCCAGGAACCCTTTCTCCGAGCCGCCGGGCTGGGCACTGGCAGGGGTGGAGCAGCAAGGGAGTGGAGGGTCGCGGGGTGGGCAGGCAGGCCTCAGATGATGTGGGTTGATCAGGAACAGCTGTGGTTCCTCTGGAACCAGCGGGCCCTCTGCGCCCCCTCAGTGCTTTCTTGTATAAGCTCGTTGTGCTTGTGACAGTGAGTAGACTCTGGCTGGGTATCACTTATTAGACTTCCTCGGGGATCAGTGGAGTGCAGCAGGACCCCCCAAATGGACCCCAGTAGGATTTGGGGACAAGGCGGGGCAGGCCCTGGGCTGGCCCATCTGCCATGAAATAATGCCCAAACGACGGTCTGTGTCACCCAGTGGCAGCGGGCTGGAGTCCTGGGCTCTTCCTCACCTTGCCTACATCTAGCCAGGAGCCTGGCAAGGCCGTGCGGGCCGGGGCGGGGCGCTGCCAAGGCAGGGACAGTGCCCAGGACCTGCGATGGTCCTTGCGGTCAGAGCCGTGGAAGGAATCCTACTGTCTTAGGCCAGCACAGAGGAAAGACAACAGTGTGGAATTCAAAACTCTCTCTATATTAAAAATAAAACCACAACAGAGTGGCAGTCTCAAGGGTCTGAGACACTCAGCAGAGATAGGAAATGGCAGTTGTGACTGGGCTGAGGCCTCATGGGAGGACCAGGGCAGGGCCCGGGATGGGATAGGGGTGACTTAGGAGGCCAGTACCCCCATGCGGACCACCTCCTCAGCCCCTGCTTCCCGGGGAGCCTGCTGCACCCCACTGTCCTCAGCTTCCACATCTGAGTCGCTCATCTCCCCATCAGAGAAGTAGCCATCAGTCTCAGTGTCAAAGTGTAAGCTGACCTTGGGCCTCTCAGCCACAGCAGAGGGCGGTCCTGTCCCAGCATCAGGCCTGGCACCTGGCGATCTCCGGGTTCCCTTGTTTTCGCGGGGCAGCCGGAGCCGGCCCAAGGGCTTGGGGCTCCCTGGAGGGCCAGGCACTTGGACATTCGAGTCGGCAGCCATTGGGACGGCCTCGTCCGGGGTCTTGGGGGCCAGAGGGGGGCTCTCGGGGGCTGCTGGGATGGGACAGTCCCCAGCTGCAGGGCTAGACGGCAGGTGGGAAGGCGTTCGCCGCGTTGCTTTCCGCGCCACTGGCCCTTGCCCCCCCTTGCCGGAGCCTGCATCTTGGCCCCAGGGCTTCTTGGGGGATTTGTCTGGAATCGTCCGTGAGCCAGGCCCATCCTGTGGTGGCTTCTTCTTGGCAGGCAGGCGGGTGCGGCCCCGGGCTTTCCTGGCAGGGTCCCCGGGGCGCAGTGATGGGTCCCGCATGAAGCTCAGCAGTGTCTCCTCGTCTTGCAGCAGCTCCTCTGACAGCAGCCCGGGAGCAGGGTCTTCACGGTGCCCATGGTTCAGTGACCACTCGCTCATAGCCATGTTTTCCGCCGTGATCTGTACTGACTGAGCCAGCCAGCTGTTGAAGAAGGTGCCATCGATGGGGAAAGAGGTGGACAGGCCTGGCCGAGGGGAGAGAGGTGGTAAGTGAGATGCTCGTAGGTGTGGGTCATACCCTCTCCCAGGAAGCCCTCTCAGACCCTCCCCAGCAGGCCACCTGCCTCCCTCCCTCACTCTGTGCCAGACCACACTGAGCTGTCTGGATTTGCTGATCCCTCCCACCAACACCACGTAAGAGGAGAGGCCACAACATATACCCCTCTCCCCCAGATCAACCTAATCCCAGAAATGGCTTCATGATTTGTGGTCCAGAATGCAAAGGGAAAATGCGGGCTCCCTGTTCAAAAATTACTAAGCTATTTCAAGGCGACAAGAGCAGAACATTAAACCAAGCAAGAGCCCTTTGAGAATGTACAAATACACACCCATGAAGCCAGCTCTGCCCACCACCCCCATCCCCAGGGAAGCAGGAGATGGGAGGAATGAAGGGAAACGCCCTCAAGCCACCAGGGGGCGCTGGGTTTTCATAAGAGCTCCTTCCAAAGCAGAGAAGCTGGATCAGTGTGTCAGGTGTGAATAGGGTAGCCAAGTGCTTCTGGGTAGAAATTCCCTCTTGGGGGTCTGGGGCGGCAGGTGATCCTGGGCTTTCCTTTGATACCCAAGTGGTCCCCTTCTTGAGACTGATGGAAGACAAGATGACCTGAGGCCTCCCTGCTGGAGGGGAGGTCTGGAAGATGCCACAGCCATCCCTAAAAAGTGTTCTGGGGAAGCATATGACACCCCGGGAGACAGAGCCCAGAGCCGGGGGACATTCAAGAGCTGTTCTGCTTAATGCGGCTGCAGTAAGGACTCTGTGAATGATGACAGGCTGGGCCAGTATCTGTGGCATCTCCTTTGGGTCTCTCTTGGTGGCTCCAGGAAGGCTCCCTGGTGATAGAGGGAGAGCTCATTGGAGAAATTCCAGCAGAGTGGGACCAGGATGGAGAATTCCAGCAGACCCTCATCTCCCAGCATAGGGCTGCATTCTGGAAGGGCCTACATGGCCTACTGGATCCCTTGAGGGCCTCCAGAAAAATCTGGCATCCAAGACTGGCTAGGGGAATGTGCGTGCAATCTCCTGAGTCCCCGGCCTAGTCTCCAGGTCTACAAAAGGGGAATTTCTTGGGATGCCAGGCAGGACTCTGAGACCCTACCTGGTTTCCCTTATGGCTAAAAAGGTGTGAGCCCCGGAGTATGGAAGGGACTGGTAAGCCCTTTGGCCTTGCTACTAGGTGCAACAGAGGTGCTGGGAGATCCTGCTGACCTTAGGTTGGGGGCTACAAATGGAGTGATGGTGTGAGCCTGGCCATGTCTGCCAGGCCAGTGTGGCCACTCACTCACCCAGCTGCCCCAGGACTGAGTCAGGCCCCGCTTTCACTTTCTCTTTCTTCTCGGGGCTGCCCTTTGGGCCCTCGCGGCCTTTCCTTTTCGAGTCGCTCTTCTTGCCCTTTGCTCTCCTCCCAGACCCCTCTGTGCCAGGGAAAGAAAGAGCAGGAGGGAAGTGGTTACCCGGAGCAGCTCAGTCAAAACCGTCCTAGGAGTCCTCGCTCACCTGAGCCTCACCTTCCAGGTCACCTTGCCCTGCTAATGGGCCCTGGGATCTGAGTCATGGGCGCCTGGGGGAAGTGGGGCTCCAGTAAGTCAGGGACAGCTGGTGGGAAAGAGAGGGGTCACTGCCTACTGCTGCCCTTGAGCAGCTTGGGGAGGGCACAGGGCCACGAAGAGGGTGGAGGACACCCTGGAGGACCTGGAAAGCAAGCTGATCTACAGGCCTATAGATGTGGAGGGAGTCCTGGTCAGTGGGGGAAGAAGTTGAGCAGTCAGGACAGGCAGGAGGGCCAACCTGAGTGGCCAGGACAGGGCCTTCAAGACCAGGCCGAGGAGCCAGGCAGGATGGGGTGGAGGAACACTGAAGTGTTGAGACACGGGTTCTAGTCAGGCCCTTGAGCAAGTCTCCTCCCTGGTCTCCTGATCTGCTCCTGAGGTCACTCAATAGATGGCAGACTAGGGGTGCACACCTGGCCCTCATATCCCTTTGATACCTGACCACACAGGTCTAGGGAGCCCCTGAGAATACTGGAACAGGGGAGGACATCTGTAGGGAGAGGCCCAGTTGCCAGAAATCTCCTAGCTTTTTAGCTAAAGGCTGGCGCGGTTTCCAGATAAAGCTTCACAAGAAGTTGAGGGATATGCAGTCTTCCCAACTCTGTTGCTAACTGCCGGCGCAACCTCAAGCTGGGCCTCAAAAGTCTCATCTCTAAGGTGGGACCTGTGCCTACATCATTTGGAGACTTCAAAGCTTCCCTTACTTCCCTCGGGAAAGTCTGAAATCTTTGAGACCACAAGACTCTGCATTTCTGACCCCATCAACCCCCAAACCTCATTTGAGACATCATCCTTTTGTCCCAGTCGCTGCTAGGCCAGCCTCCTTCCAGTTTCTCTAAAAAGACAGGCTTTGGCTTCCCGGATTCCAAACCGTCCTGCCCTCCACCTGGTTTAGCTCACGGCATAAAAGTCACTACTATGGGAAGCCTTTTCCAGCCGTTTGGCCAGATAGGCCTCGACAATCTGCTGGTGGTAGCCATGTCCTGTCCCAGGGGCCGAATGTCAAAACCCCGAGGGCATCAGTCAGGTAGGGGCAAACCTGTCTCCCCTCCAAATGGCCTGCTCTGAACAAAGGGCTGCCTGCTGCTGCCACTCAGGTCTAGGAGCTGTAAAAGTGCCCAGACTCAACACAGAGACAGGACCCTGGCTCTTGACCAGGTTTCTGGAATTCTGGAATCCTGTACCTGAGGCTACTACCTGCCCTGCCACTTTCTGTCGCCCTGATGGTGGGGCTCTCCATCTGCAGCCAAATGCTTCCCAGGAAGCCTGATGTGTTTCCAGAATCACCACTGCTGTGAAGCCATCCCTGATACTGTCTCTGCATTGGAGCCAGCTGCAGCCCCTCGGGCACCACTCTCCTTTACCTTTCCAGATGAGAGGCTCCACAAGGACCGGGACTCTATCCATTCAGTCCATGGCAGTGTGCCCCACGGTGCCCAGCACAGAGCCTGGCATACTGTCTACACTCAGTTCATGCTTGCTGCAAAAAATCAACAGATTAAGAGGGAGCCTGGAAAGCTCTGGCTGCCAGGAAGCTGCCAGTCTTGGGGAAGCACAGTAAGGTCTGACCTCTGCATGCACTCGACCCAGCCTGAACCAGGACTTGTATCTGGCAGGGCTAAGGTTTCTTAGGCCAGAGTGGGTCATGATCCCAAAGGGCACAGCAGGCAGCTTGGCTGGGGCGAGCACGGGGTGGTACCAGGGGCTTGCTCTGAGGGTGGCCCAGCAGCGGCAGCTCCTGGCTCAAAATCTCTCTCCATCTGGCTACATGTCTTCCAACATTAAAGAGCCCTTTTTTGAGTGAAGCACTGCCCTCCTTAAGATGCACACACTTTGGGAAGTGCCCTCTGTCTGGCAGTATCCACACAACTAACAGACAGCAGCAATGTTAAAGCTTCTTTGGCCTTGGTTTCCAGATCTTTTGCGCGCATGTCACAGAAACAGTTGAAGAAAATAAAGAAAAAACCCTGCTGGTACAGTGTCTAAATTCTAACAGATGAGGTCAGAGGGTAAGAACGCACAGGTTCTCTTCCATCTCTGGAGCAGCTGCCTGATTCAGGATCCACACGGAGGCACATGGGTTCAGAGAAGCTCACTAGCTTCCGCCCTTCCTGCCCCAAAACCAGCCTAGAGCCACTGTTGACATGCCGTCCCCTCCAGAACCATGATGGCCCTGGAAGTACTTAGGTGTTCCCAGTGGACCAGAAAGCTCCCTGGCCCAAAGCCTACATTCCCAGCTCTGGCTCCTTGTCAGTCAATACACAAGAGGGCCCTAGGCAGTCCCATCTCGGTCTACTAGTTGGTTATCGACAGTCCATGCATGGGCCAGCAGTCCCGGGCTCCTTGTACATGCCCCCTGTACATGTACAGGCCCTGAACACATTCCCTCCCTGGGCCATGGCCCCCTGATAGTGTGCACACTGAGCAGGGGCTGGCAGATGGCAGGGAAGGCACCCACCTCGACACAGGTCCTGTTCAATCAGTTTCATCTGCAGGTGGAATATCTGCTCCTGGAGTTTGCAGATGGCGTGCTTCGTCCTCTCGCGCCTTGTCACCATGTAGCACAGATTTCTAACCTGAGGAGACAAGAGAGAGGTTTGCCACTTTACTCACGGGTGGTCACCCCTGACCTCCCCACTCTGGGGGGCCACCGCTGCCCACTCTGCCCAGGACATCTGGGAATCAGTTCCCAAGCCCCGAGTGTGTCCTTGGCCCCGAGCCACAGTTCTCTGGTCCAAAACACAGGTGGAGCAGAGCCTTGATCCTGTGGCCCCCACTGAGCCAGAATCAGGAAGGGACGCAGGGAGAGCATCTGGTGAGCTCAGGCTGGGGACTCCCCCCACCTCCTCCTTCCACCATTTCCTGGCCCAGTCTGCCAAGCTGCCCCTCAAGGCCTTTCCAGTGTGGCTGCCCTCTCCTATTTACACAGTGCCCCAAGGCTCACTGGGACCTGGCAAGGTCACCAGGTCCATCCCTCTGCCTCCTGTTCAAGGCCTCTTTTTCTAAGACATTCCTCAGCCGTAAGCCCCGTGGCAAACCCAACTCCTGTCTTTGGCTTCCCGGATTCCAAACCGTCCTGCCCTCCACCTGGTTTAGCTCCACCTCCAGCACAACAGCTTCTGACCCAGCATGGTTCTGCTGTGGCCAAGCTATGTCCACTTGCTGCACTAGGACCCAAGCCAAGCTCACGCCTGCTCTGGCCAAGGCCCCTAGTCTACATGGCTATGTCCTCAGGAGGGAGGGTAGGGGTCTCTCTGACTCCCTTCGGTCAGCTAGGAAGAGTGTTGAGTGCCTGGGAGACCAGTTTGCTTAGCTCATGGGACACAGACCCACTTCTGCAGCTGTTCTGAAAGCACCTGAAGCCTGGGCCATGTTGTTCCCTGTCCACCTGGCACCCTTCTCCAGCATGCCATCCCCTCATTGCTGCTCTCAGAATGGCACACTTCTGGGGCCCAAACCAGGCCCCCTCCATCAAGACATTTCCTTGTTCCAGCATCGTGTTCAGCTCAGGGTGGAGCCTCAAAGCAGGGACAGCTGGCCAGCAGCTTTGAGCTGGAATTCTGGGTCCCACCAGGATGGTCTCTCTGTGGCTGGGTTCTGCCTTCAAAGCCAAGTTCAGGCTTCATGTCCTTAGGCTGCCTAGGGGTGACCTGTGGGTTCGAGAGTCCTTGCCTTTGTCATGACCTGTATTTCTCCTGGCCTGGGGGACAGCTGTGATAACATCCTTCTGTAGACATGGGCATCCTCCCCTTCCTTCCTGAACCTAGCAGTGGGAGAGATCCCAGAAATGCCAGGCTCTGCAGAAACTCCAAAGAGCACTCCACACTGCTAAGTGCACCCAGCCTAGACCCTGGACACAGGCCATCCGTGGCCCATACCTCCCTAAGGGGCAGCCACCTGGCCCTGCCTAAGAGCCCTTGCTTCCTCTCAAATCCTGGACTTCCTCAGGACCTTCTCATAGCCACATATCCCTGAACACCAGCTGTGGCACTGGGAACTCGGGTGGCGTTGGGCCCTGGGCTCAGCGGTGCACAGTGCTATTGGGGAGATCCCTTCCTTCTGAGGGCTTCCTGCCTAGCAGGGCAGAGAGATGTAAAGCAAGTATTGACAGGACAAGGCAACCCTGATCCAGACCTGGGGTGGTGAGAAGGCTTCGTGCACAAAGGGGAAGTCAGGCCAAGTGAGAGATAATCATGCACAAGGGCACACAAGGCCAGGCAGGGGAGAGGCCTGGGGAAGCACAGTAAGGTCTGACCTCTGCATGCACTCGACCCAGCCTGAACCAGGACTTGTATCTGGCAGGGCTAAGGTTTCTTAGGCCAGAGTGGGTCATGATCCCAAAGGGCACAGCAGGCAGCTTGGCTGGGGCGAGCACGGGGTGGTACCAGGGGCTTGCTCTGAGGGTGGCCCAGCAGCGGCAGCTCCTGGCTCAAAATCTCTCTCCATCTGGCTACATGTCTTCCAACATTAAAGAGCCCTTTTTTGAGTGAAGCACTGCCCTCCTTAAGATGCACACACACAAGGGTGAGACCTTGTGGCTAGCGTGCCAGACTTTACCTGACTGAGCCAGGTCGAGGGGATCTGAGGAGGGACTTTGCTGGGGTTGGGGGGGTGGGATGTAAGTGCTGAGACCCTGGAGTCACCCTTCAGGACCTAGCTCCTCCTCACGTGCCCCCAGAGCCAGTCCATCGGCATGCCCCATTAGTCCCTAGAGAACCTCATTCCTGTCAGCTCCCTCCACTTCTGGTCATCATATCAACTCCACCGGGACAGGCAGGCATCCTGACCCTTCAGCTACCTCAGACCGTCTTCTTGAAATGTAAAATCCCCCTCCCCTTAATAACCCCACTGGTTTTCCTACCAGGATGAACAGTGCCCCTTGCCAAATTTTACGTCCATGTGGAATCTCAGATATGATCAGCAAAGATGAGGTCATACCGGATATGAATGAACCCTAAATCTAGTGACTGGTATTCCTAGAAGAGGCCACGTGAAGACCATGTGAAGAAGTATAGAAAGCATGCCATGTGATAACACAGGGAGAAATGGAATCAGGGGTCTACAAGTCAAGAAATGCTAAGCATGCTGGGAATCAAAAGCCGGGAGAGAGAGGCCTGGAACAGATCCTCCCTCAGAGCCTCTAGACAGAATCAACCTTGACAATGCCCTGATCCTGGACTTGGAGTCTCTAGAACTGTAAGAAAACATTTCTGTAAAGGCTTCGAGTTTGTAATGCTCTGTTATAGAAGGCCTAGAAAATGAACACAGCTTCCTATGACACTTAAGGAAAAAAAAAAAAAATCAGAGCCAAGTCCAAAGCCTTGCCCAATCTGTCCTCCCCCAGGCACCTCACAGCCCATGTCCCATAGCCCTCCAGTCTTGTCTTTTCTGTGTCCAACCCCTTTCTGCCTTGGGGCCTTTGTATATATTTGAGGCTCTTTCCAAGGCTGGACCTTGTCTTTCAGGTCCTGGCTCAAACGTCACCTCCGAAAGACCTTCCTTGTCCAATGCATCCAAGCAACCCAACATTTTTCTCCCTGTATCCTAGTCCATTTCCCTCCTGGCAGTCGCATGGCCTAGTGTGCATAGGGACACTGGGGTTGAAGAGAGGTGGACAAATTCATGGATACTTTGGAGGCCTGAAAACAAACCAGTCAACATGTTCAACCTAAAACACAGATCAGGGCGCCTGGGTGGCTCAGTGGGTTAAGCCGCTGCCTTCGGCTCAGGTCATGATCTCAGGGTCCTGGGATCGAGTCCTGCATCAGGCTCCCGCAGGGAGCCTGCTTCCTCCTCTTTCTCTCTCTGCCTGCCTCTCTGCCTATTTGTGATCTCTCTCTCTGTCAAATAAATAAATAAATAAATATTAAAAAAAATAGTAATAAAATATAATAAAACACAGATCAGTCAAGGTATGGCTTTAAAGAAATTTACCAAATATGTCATTCTTAAAACTTTAACACTAACTTCTAAAGATGACCTGAGACTCAGAACTGCAGATGTCCCTCTCAAAGAAACCAACACTTAAGAACGTCCCATTAAAATACAGACTTTGGGGTGTTTGGGTGGCTCAGTGGGTTAAGCCTCTGCCTTCAGCTCAGGTCATGATCTCAGGGTCCTGGGATCGAGCCCCGCATCGGACTCTCTGCTTAGCAGGGAGCCTGCTACCCCACTCTCTCTCTGCCTGCCTCTCTGCCTACTTGGGATCTTTCTCTCTGTCAAATAAATAAATAAAATCTTAAATAAAATAAAATACAGACTTTTTTTGGTCTTTTATCTTTTACAAAAGGGTTTCTTAAGGCAAACCCAAATGAATTACCAGCATCAAGATCCCTTGGGTAGCTGGTTAAAAACACGGATTCCCAAGGCACCTGCGTGGCTCAGTTGGTTAAGTGTCTGCCTTCAGCTCAGGCTGTGATCCCAGGGTCCTGAGATTGAGTCCCACATCAGAATCCCAGCTACGCCAGGAGTCTGCTTCTCCCTCTGCCTGCAGCTTCCCCTGCTCGTGCTTTCTCTCTCTTTCTGTCAAGTGGATAAATAAAATATTAAAAGCAAAAACAAAAAATCCCCCATGGATTCCTAGTGGGGAGCCTGGATGGCCTCGGTCATTTAAGTATCTGACTTGATCTCAGCTCAGGTGTTGGTCTTGGGGTTTTAAGTGCAAGCCCTGTGTTGGGTTCCACACTGGGTGTGCAGCTTACTTATACAAACAAACAAACAAAAACCCACAGATTCCCAGGCTTGGGAGAATAGCAAAGTCTCTGGGGGTTGGGTCCTCAAATACATATTTTATATAGCACTACCTAATCTGAAAATTACTACCCTCAGCCAAGCACCTCCAAAGTGAGCTGCACACGCTACTGAGTTAGTTCATCACAGTATAGGAAAAAGACATTAAAATATCTACTGGTGTGAGTGTGTGTGTTTTTAAGATTTTATTTTTAAGTGACCTCCATACCCAGCGTGGACTGGAACTCCCAACCCTGAGATCAAGAGTCACACACTCTACAGATGGAGCCAGCCAAGCGCCCCTACCAGAGTCTTTTTGATCCTGTGAGAAATTCTGATTGTCTGCTTCTTAATATACAGTGGTAGATATGAACGAGACATGAAAAAGTATAATATACTGTAGTTAAATGCTGAGTTTTTCTCCTGATAAGGTACACTACACAATCAGTGATACCTGGAGGCTCTCGCTGTAGAAGACAGGAATGCTTCTTTCTGTAAGAATCTCAACAATGCCTACACACTGGTTGGGATGGGACTCCCTGCTGCCCCCTCACCCTGGAATCATCAACTAATTCTCTAATTTCTCTCAAGACTGTTGGTTCAAAAAAAAACCACAACCGTTTGTTGGTTCCATACTTAATTTTACCAAATGGAGCATTCCTCTTCTGTGACGGCTTTTGGGGACCAAATATTGATACCGCAGAAGCTCATCCAACCTATCAAATTCCTTACACTGTCATTATTGTTTTTTTTCTGATTATAAACACAGAAAGTTCTCTTAGAAGAAAATGGGGGTGAGGGGCATTTAGGTGGCTCAGTTGGGTTGTGTCTGACGTTAGATCGGGTTATCATCTCAGGGTCCTAGGATTGAGCCCCACATGGAGCTCCTTGATCAGCAGGGAGCCTGCTTCTCCCTTTCCCTCTCCTCATCCCCAGCTATTCTCCCTCCCCCGCAAATAAATAAATTCTTTAAAAAAAAGTCAGAGGGGCGCCCGGGGCGGGGTGGGGGCGCTCAGTGGGTTAAAGCCTCTGCCTTTGGCTCAGGTCATGATCTCAGGGTCCTGGGATCGAGCCCTGCATCGGGCTCTCTGCTCAGCTGGGAGCCTACTTCCCCCCCACTCCACCTGCCTCTCTGCCTACTTGTGGTCTCTGTCAAATAAATAAATAAAATCTTAAAAAAAAAAAAAAATCAGAATGAAAAAAAAATCAATCAAGTAGCAAAGTCCCCCCAAACTAGGGATTGGTCATAAAAACAGCCTTTCTATTTTGATGAAATTGTTGCAGTATCAGCAAATTTTACAGAGTGAACCTGAATACGGGTGAGGAGAGGGGAGGGGCAGGGAAGGCTTCTGGCCAGTTATATTGAGCTAGACTAGACCAGTGCTGAGGCATCTGTGGAGACTAGGGAGGTTGTGGGGGGAGCAAGCTTGGACCTGGGGGTGCTGGGCATGAGATGCTGGAACCCAGAAGGGAGGTGTGGGCTGGACCAGCCTCCTGAGGGGGAGCAGAGCCACGGAGCAGAGCACTGAGAAGTCCCCCTGGGTGTGGTGAACCCCCTGGGTGATGATCCCTGGGGCCAAAAGAAACATAATTTAAGACCAAAGGTATGTCTGACAGTGGCTACCATGGCTGAGAATGCTGGAGGATGAGGATGGTGTAGTGGCCACAAGAGGTAGGAAGATGGAAGCTATTGGTGGCCTTGGTGGATAGTTCTGGAATATGGTGGTGGCAGGAGCCTGGCCAGAGTGGGAAACAAGGAATTAAGAACAGTTAGGGAGGACAGGAAAGGGAGGATAGGGATGGGGGTACTAGCGGGTCCCAGGACTAGAGGAACAATGGGGAGGGAAGATGTGTTTTCAGAGATGCAAGAAGGTGAAACGGACTCAAATCCTGGAGATTGAGTGAGCCTAAAGAAAAGGACGACTCCTGTGCTACAGGGTGCGCACTGGGGGAAGGGGGGATAAGGAGAAAGGGGAGAGAACCAATAGAGGGCTCCACAGGCCAGAGGTTGGAGGGCTGCCTCTTGTCTGAGACACAGGAAGTAAGGTTGAGGGCTGAGAAGGGGGAGCCCAGAGTAAGATGAAATAGGGGTGCAGATGATGAGTGTTTGGGCTGGGGAACCCAGAACATCACAGAACAAAGCTGGCTGACAGGAACCTCGGTGAGGCTTACTTGCTGCTCAGCACATTGGGATTGCTAATAGGTGGGCCTCTGCCAGGTATGTGGCCTTCACACAGTGGCAAGGGCATAGGCAGCAAGCCAAATGGGGTGGGGCTAAAGAAAAAGGGGGACAGCCAAGGGGGTGCTGCGGAATGGAGCAGGGAGACAGGAGTCTATGGGCAAATAGGGGGATTCGAGATTGCAGTTACTGATGGGGCAGCGGGGTGAGGGGGTGACCAGGTTTCAGTGGAGTGAGGACATGAGTGGGTTGGCAATGTGCTAGAGATGGGCGATAGAGGGGTTGAGGGGCTATAGTTCTGGGGCACAAGGCAGGCTTTGGTGGGAGGTCAATGAGAACAAGTCCGGGTACTGAGGACAGAGGAGATGGGGTATGACTGATCTGACAAGGAAGTAGGTGGGTGGCGAGTGTTAGAGAGTATCAGAAGTGTGGCCTTGGGGAGATCCCATAGGTCTTTCCTCAGGGAGGGGGGAGTGTGTCTGAGAATTCTCCCCTCTTTCCCAAGCCAGGTCATGTTCTTAAGCAAACTCCTGGTAACCAGACTAGAGCCACAGGCATGGAGCTCCATGCAGCCCAAGCCGCTGGCACGGTTGCTAGGGGACACCAGGCGGCGTTGACAGGCTGCTCATCAGCGCTGCAATTTTTGTGTCAGCTGTGAATAACTCTGGGAGCCGGCAGCAGCCGTGCCTTCCTGAGCAGCCTGTTGGGGCCACGGCCTGTGGCTGAGATTTTAGGAACACACATTTTCCAAGCTGACCATAAAATAGGACTTCAGGCTAGTGGCGGCAGCATGGCCCTGGCTTCTGCTTCTCTCAGCAAAACCCCTGCCTGGCCTTGGGGGACACAGTGATCAGGGAGTATGCTCTGTGATTCCTCCCCAGGTCCTTGCACCAGGCCTGTGTGCTCAGTCCTCCACGGGGCTCCTCTCCAAGCAGCCCACTCTTCTAAGAGCCAGACAGCAACTATAACCATGGTGGACAGCAGAGGTCACTGTGCTCCCACCTTCGCTGTGACGCCAAGGTCAGTTGGCTCCTTATTCCCATTTTACAGAAAGGAAACTGAAACTCAGAAGACACACAGCTGGGAAATGCCGGAACTGGATGCAAACCCAGGCTGCCCAAGGCTTCCGTCTCAACCCCGACCCTGGTCCCTGATGGCCCCCAAGCTGGCCTGGTGCCCTGTTAGAGGCTGGCTCCTTTTGGCCGTTGGCACTGGGCCATGGCCAGGCCACCAACAGTTATGGGTCCCCACAGAAAGCATCCCCCCGTGGCAGAGCTCTCAGCCCTGCTCACTCACACAAGCCACCAGTGCATGGCTGTGAAAGGCCCCGAGGCTAGACCCGGAGGGTCAGTCTAGCAGTCTCTCCTTGGCCGGCCAAGGCTGTGCACTCCCTCACTTTGTTCTCAGCTGGTGCCCGCCAGTTCAGCTCGGGGGCTTCTGGACAAGCATTTTGATGGGGCCCTCCCAAGCCCTGAAAAGTCAGTCCTGCCCCCTCTTCCTGGAGGAAGAGTAGGCAGATTCACACCTGACTTTGGAGGGCTCTGTCCCTTTCCCAAAGGTGTCTGCATGGCAGCTCTGGTTGCCTGGGAACCTTCTGGCATCCTAGCTCTTGACCTTGGCTCCTGGGCACAGCTGCACCAGCTGACAGTGAGGACCAGAGGTTGGGGGGACTGATATAAGGATGCTTTTGCTCAGGAAGTATAGTGAACAGGAGGTTAAGGCAACAGCTCTCCTTAGAACAAACCTCCCACCCCCACCCCCATCAGGTCCAAATTCAAGTCATACCCTAGAAAACACACTTTCCTCAAAGGTTTCCTGTCATTCATCTTCCAGACCCTTCCAGACCCCTAGCTTTCTCATCTGCTCATTAGAGCCAGCAGGAATTACTGTGTCTCTTTTTCCAGGTTGATGATTAAATAAGTCACCTGCCTCCTGGTTTCTCCTACACTGCCCAGCTGGAGCCAGCCCGTGGGCTGACCAGCACAGACCCTAGGGAGGTCAGACCTGAGGGGTCATCTGGGAAATAGCAGGAGTAAAAGCAAGGGGTGAGCGCTGGAGCCCTGGAGGGTGCAGACTCAGGGGTGGCCCGAGGACAACTCTGGAGGCAGCTCTGGTCTCTGAAAGTACTCCATGTCCTCATATACTTGATGCCACTGCTACGTGAGACAGGGCACTGGACTGCCCAGGAAGTGGCGGCTACAACGTAGATGGCCTTGCCCTCTGGCCTGGCTGGAGCCAGGGACATCTGCTGTCCCCACTCTCCACCTGCCTCTTCTGCCAGGCCAGCTACCAGGCAGTAAGCCCCCTCCCAGGCCAGCAGGGTCGTTTCCCCTTGACTAGCGCTCTGGGGAGAGGATGAGGCTGATGGAGATTGGGCAAACCGGGCCCAGTTTCAGCATCTCCATCTCACGTTCTCCCCAATATAGCAGACCACCTTCCAAGTTGTTCTACCCATTTTATAGACTTGCCAACAGAGATGGACCTAAGATAAGCGGCTGCCTCAGGTCACACAAAGCCCCCTGAACATGTCCACACAGGTCTGTCTCCTAACAAGACCTGGGGCAAGGATAGGCATGTGTCTCTGTGCCACACACGGAAGACACTGTGACATGATCTCATGTGCTCTGGAACCCTCGAACTGAATGTCCCAAAGACGAGGGGCTGGAACAGCACCAGGATGGTTTAGAGACCATCCTGTTTCATCCTTGGGTTGCCTCCAACCTGGTGGCAGCACTGGAGGTAACACAGTGGTAAAGAAGAGTCGAGTTCGAGGGCCTCCCCAAAGAAGGTGGAAACTCCTCACCTCTTTTCTCGGGGAGTAGAAGGGAACTGAAGCTTGGGGGGCCTCCACTGCTCCAGGAAAGCAACTCTCACTACCCTTCAACCACCACAGCTCACCCGGAAGCCATGTGTCTCCTCCTGTGACTCAGCTCCCAGGACTACCACCTTGTACCATGCCCAGACCCGGTCTCCCGGCACACAGCTGGGGGGTTGGGGTCACCCATCTGCTGCAGGCCCCACAATTCCTTCACCAGGGTGAGCGTTTGGAAGTTGCAGCCAGAGAGGGACAGTCCCTGCTTAAAATATTCTGCAGTTTCCACACACATCATGGCCTACCCACTGAGCTCCCTTCTTCTCTCCACACAGGCCACTATGTCTCGGCCCACCTGCATGCCCCCGCACCCCACATTAACTCCTGTCTTCCCTGCCCTGGCCCAGCACGTGTTTGTCGGGTTGATCCAAACTGCTATGACTCCCAGTTCCTCCCTGGCCTTGGATTCCAAGCAGAAGCTCACGTGCTGGGAATAGGCATGGCTCACAGAGGCCACAAATGGGGACAGAGGCCAGCAGAAGCTGGAAGCCTGGGCTGTGGCCCAGCTCTGATGCCCTCTAGCTGCAGGACCCTGGCAGAGCCCCCAACCCTTCAGGCCTATAAAAAGGTAGGAACAAGAGGGGCTCAGAGACCCAAGGGCCAGATGCTCCCCTCTTCTGCCCCGCAGCAGACAGCCCCGCCCCGTTACAGAACCAGAGGTCCTCAGCCCCTCGGCCAGAGCGCACCGTCTGACTCCTGGAGAGCCGTGGCTGCTGCAAGGCAGAGTGCATGGGGTAGAAAGGCTCCCAGGACATCCATTGGGTAGGCAGGCTGGCCAGTGGGCCAGAGCTGGGGCCACTCACCCTCTCCAAGTCCTGCCTCAGGTGTGTGAAGAGTTTGAGGCGGCGGTAGAGGACATCCTGCTCCTGCTGGGCCAGGTTGTCCACCTCGTCGGTCTTGGGGGTCAGTAGCGGCTGGTTGGCGTTGGCTTTCCTCTTCAGCTTCCAGTACTGGTAGATGAAGTCCACCAGCGCCTCAGCCAGCTCCAGCCGCTCAGCCACCTCGGCCGGCTCCACCAGCTCGTAGAAGTCTTCCTCCAGTTGCTGCAGCCGCTGTTTGCGCACAGTCACCTTCTCCAGGTCCTCACCAGCCGGGCTGGGCTCTGCAGGGTCGGAAGTGGGCTCCCCCCGGGGGCCCCCGTCACTGTGCTCCTGGCAGAACGACTTGAATTTGACCTCGTCGTTGTCTGCTAAGATAGTCCGCATTTCCAGGCCATGGTCAAAGGCGCATGTGACGTGGAACGCTGTGACGCAGGAAGGCATGGAACACTGGAGGGAGAGGAGGGCAAGTGTCAGGCACAAGGGGAGCCCTGAGAGGAGGGAAGAGGTTCCTGAGAATCCAGGCTCCTGGTGAGATCTGACCTAAAGTGGCACGGACGCCCAACACACTGTGGGTATGGAAGGAGCTCTGGTAAATGGGAAGGGGGAGTTCTAGGGGAGCCTGAAATGGGGTTCAGCACCATACATATTCTGGGGAAATGGACAGTCTGGTGATTAGACAATCCTTGAGGATAAGCTGCATAACTGTGTGGGTAAAACGACTTTGGAACAAGAGGAATTAGGAGAGAGAGGCTGGGGATGGTCGGTCACTGCCTCCCTTCCACAGCATGAACTGAGACGGAGGGTTGTGCGTCTCCTTTGTCCTCTGGGACCAGAGGGGCTGGAAGTGGACCCCTTCCTTCTCTTGCCCAGGCAGCTGGGGCCAACTCGGGGTCTGCTACTCTCCCCTAGCCTTGGAAGATGGCTGAGGGCCGCTCATAAATGTTTCAGCAATACCCCACCCAACTATTAATGAACCTTTATGTTGCAAGCACAAGTCATTTTGGAAGTCTTAAAAATGGGTGGAAGTACATCTAGCGTCTGCAATGACAACTGTTTCTAGGAAAATGAGGACAAAAAATGAACCCCCATTTTCCAACCCCAAAACCAGCAGCATCACATCATCTGGGAACTTGCTGGAAAAGCAAATTCTCAGCCCATTTCAGATCTATTGAATCAGGACCCCGGGGGACAGGCCCAGCAATTCTGTCTTAACAAGCCCCCCAGATAATACTGATGCATGCCAGAATTTTGGACCCCCTGCTATGGACAGACTGCCATAGCCTGGCCCTGCATGGGGAGAGCCTGTTAGCTCACCTGGAGGAGGAGTGTTTCCTGCCCCTCCCACATGTTACGTTTGATGTCAGAAGTCCCTGGACATCCACGGGGTGAAGGACCTCGTACCTGGATGCAGGTGCCTGTGCACTCCTTGCAAAGGTTGCAGGACAGAGCCCAGCGGCTGGCGGGGATATGAGAGATCTTGGTGATGGGCTCCATCTTCTCTGGGCACCCAATGCTGACCTGGGCAGGAGACAGGGAACTGCATCAGGCCTCTCCTCCCCAGCTCGACTCTAGTGATCCCCCAGAAGGGAGTTATCTGCCAAAACCAGGCAGTGGGCACACAGGGCAGTGCGACAGCCCGAATCCCAAGCTGACCAGGAAGTAAGTAAACTAGTGTTTGCTCACCTGTGACTAGTCTTAAGTTGTTTGTAACCATGTTTGAGAGTGCACATAAGTCCGTGTAGCTGAGTGTGTGTATGTGCCCGTGGCGGTGTGGGCCTTGAGGCAGGGAGGCTGCAGAATGTGTGTGTGTGTGAGTGTGCGCACGCGCGTGTGTGTGTGCATGCAGATGCACACACAGGTGAGTATATGCAGCATGCCCGTGTCTTCTGTATGTCACCCCTTCCGTACTAGCACCTTTGGAGTTCTTATTAGAACATGTGTTTATTTAGTTTACATTTCTGGGCAGCAACTAAGGTCTTAAGGCAACATCTCTTCTCCTCCAGGGCTTTCCTCGGCACTGGGGATATGCCTTTGTTTAGTCCTGCCTGTCCCTCCTACGGGGACAAGCCAACAACCATTATCTAACTCTCCTGGGCACAGCCCACCCCTCAGCCCCAGTGAATCCATCTGCCTCCCCACTGTCCATGCCTAAGACGGCAGAAGGGCCCCTGTCCAGAGGTCCTGAACCACAGGGTCCCCGTGGTAAGGAAGAGCTCTTGCTAGTTCTGTCTCTGTAGTGCCCAACCCAGGGCACACTCAGAGGTAGTCCCAGCTTTGAAGAGCTGCTCTGGGAGCAAGATACCACTGTCAACACAACCACGATCACGACAGAAGCCTAGTGGGGGTCCCTGTAAGAGCCTTCAGACTGAAGCCCAAGAAGGGAAAGGGCCCCTGCTGAAAGGGCCACCTGGCTTGCTTGCAGGCACAGGCAGCAACGGAGGGGGGCTATATTCCGAGTTGGGGCACACAGCAGGGTTGGGGCAGAAACTCTGGTGAATTTCAGCATTTCCTATCTCAAATAAAACAGGATGGCCTTCCAGGGGCTCAGTGCTCTGGTGACTCACTAAGTCACAGTGGGCCTGGCCTGTCACCCACGGTCCCCCACCACCTAGACTCAGACCCAGGCCAACTCCTCTATCTGAGCCACAGCCGTGGTAGCAGGACCACCATCCACTTCTAATTAGCTCTCTGCCTGACTACCTGATTTCCTTTTAGGTCAACTGGCTTATTTTTGTTTTAAGCAAGGAGCCTGATGTTGGTTGGAACCACTGCCTGGATTACGAGGGACCCACAACACACTTTCCCCTCGGCTCTGCTGCCTGACTTCTGCTCGGCTCTCAGACCTACCCTCTGGGTACCGAAGGCCCACAATCCCACCTACCCATGGAAACCACCACCTGAGCTCTACCCACGTCCACAGGCAAAGCTCTCTATGGGTTGCTGCCCCAGTTCTTCTCAGGTGCCACATGAGACACCCCTTTTTACAGAAGCCTGCTTCTTTCTCAGTGCTCTGCTCCCGGAGTTCTATGCTCCACTTCCCCAGGGCTGCCCCCACCCCGATCTGCCCACCTCAGGAATCCACAGCGCGCAGCTGACGTGCACCCACTTGGTCCCGCTTCTGGTGGGCTTCAAGGCTCCTCCTCGCTTGGGGCAGAGCAGGCACTTTGGCTGGACACCCAGGGCACATGTCCGGCACAGCCAGCTGCCCGTGGGCACCTTGAGGATCCCGTAGCATGCCTGGGTAGAGAACAAGGAGGTCACCATCTACAGCTGGTGGGGAGTCAGCTGCAAACAGTCCCTGGCCAGCCCATGTGAGGAGCTACAGAACCCCACTGCTAGCAGGCTCTGGCAAGGAGGCCTCTGGACGGATTCTAAGGCCAAGACTCCAGTCCTCCGCAGAAGGGCTCAGCTCTGCCCTCTGTTGAGAGGAAAGTCATCTTGGTCAGAGGTTCCTAGTAAGTGTTGGACTTCAGAAGTGTCCACGAGCTCCTAGAAGTTGGACACAAATTTGGGTTTGTATACTGCCTGAGGACAAGGCCCTGAGCATTCTTCTCTGTTCAGAGATTTGTGAAAGGGGCTCCTTCTAGTCATGCCTAGGGCTTGTGAACCTATGAGCTACTACGTATAAGGGACATGAATGAATGAGGGGTCCACTGCCTCTGAGCTCCCCAGGAGCTCTTCCAGCAGCAATGGCTAAGGAGTAGTATGTGTTCAAGTCAGAGCTAGAGTGGGTCCACTAGGTTCCAGTCAAGTCTTCTGCAAGTAAGGCCCAGAGATGCCTAAAACCTGCGAGGTTTGGGCTCAAGATGAAGAGGGAGAGCATGTCTGGCAACACACCTGGTTTGTAAGATCAGCAGTGGTAAAAACTTATAGCCTGTACTATACTGTTTAAGCAAAGAACTCCTAGGAATAACTGAATCCTCCCAGCGACTTATTTTTATTTAGAGTTGAGGAAGTAGAGGCCCAGAGAGACTAAGATACTACCCAAGGTCACAGAGATTATAAAGGGCAAGGCCACAATTTGCAATCAGGCAGCCTAGCTCCAGGCTTTGCTTTCCATCACCGCACTGTGCAGCCTCTTCCTCAGTTCAGGTCGGAGGGGAGGAGCAGGGCGTCAGGGAATTCAGTGCAGATAGATGGAACGAGGCCCCCAGGAAAAGGATGTAAAGACCACCCAGCGGGTATTTACTCAAGTCTGGGGACAGCGCTGAGCCCTGGGCACTCACGCCATCCCCTTCCTCCTCCCTCGTCCTGCTTTCTGGGGGCCTGTGGCATCCCTCTAGCAAGGACCAGGATGACCAGCTGCTGGAAGCAGGCGAGGATGGGGGTGGGGCAGAGGGGCTGCCCACCTGGTGCACGCAGACGTTGCATTTGTCACAGAAGACCATCTCGTTGCCATCTTCGCCCTCCGGAGAGCGGCACACGTCACAGACAACGTCCTCGTCATACTCGATGCCCAGCCCCTCCTGAGTCTCGATGGCCCGTACCATATTCTGGTGGCACAGGGTCTCCAGCTCCTCTAGCACTCGCTCCAGCGTCAGCTCGTCCAGCTCTGGCCTCTCTGTGAGGACAGCAGGGGACGGTGTTAAGAGCGTGGGTTGTCAGGACAGGTGTATGGAGGGGGCTCCACTTGTCCGCTGTATGACCTGGGAAAATGCATCCACTGTCATGGGCCTCAGCGCCATCATCTGGAAACGGGATGGGCCGGACCGTTCAATATCACACACCCCTGGGGGCTGGTCCTGCTCTTCTGACTTTAGATAGCCCGCTTGTGACCACACATGTGTACATGTGGACAACATGGAAGGATCTCTGGGATGCAGCTGCATGCATGGGCAATCCACTGCCTGAGCTGCATATATGGGGCGGGGGGGGACGGACCATCCTAGGACATGTTGGTGGGCTCCAGCCAAGGAGGCCCCTACTAACTGACCCCACACCCCATCTGTCATCCTAGCCTCACTTATGTGCTCACTTAATCTCTGCGTTAACAGGCTTACCAATAATATCCTCAAGAACTCTGCAAATGACAGGCCATTATTGTTCCCACCTGACAGCTACAGCACATGAGGCACAGAGACCCCAAACAAGTTCTCCGATCAGTAATGTGGTAGGGACTTTCTTTCATATCCATGCAGCGCCAAAGCCTCGTGGTGGGCACTGCCCTTCTGAGGGTGAGAATGCTGCCATTTGAAGAAAACTCTGCCTGGCCTGCCCCAATCCCGCTCTCAGCCTGGCAGGTCACCTACCCATCTCCTTGAGCTCCGAGTTGATGAGCTCCAGCCAGTAGGCATCAATCTCGTCCAGGTCATAGCGGCTACCCCCAGGCCAATCAGGCTGGGAGCCCTCGCCAAGTTCAGAGCAGCTAGGGGACACCTGGGTAGGGGGGCCTTCCAGCGGCGGGAGGATCCTAGGAAATCAAGAGAGGGTAACATGAGGGGAGGGACCCTCAGCCTGCCACCCTCACTGGATCCGGGGACCTCCAGTGAGTTGGCCAGCCCAGCTGAGGAGCTGGTGGGCAAATGAAGTGTGAGACTTTGAGGTCACCTCCTAATACTACCTTGTCCTGCCTGCCCACCTGCAGAGACTCCAAGGACTACGGGTAAACAGGAGAGGAGATCAAAGGACAGAATGTGGATTGGGAGTGGGTGCTGACCCACTGTCCTGCACATCCCGTAAACATCCATCCTGCCCATAGCACACCTCTCCTGGTCCTCTTATGAGGGCATCTGGGCTCAGCTAAAGCTCCATGACCTAGATCTGCCCTGCCTGGGTCTATCCAACAGGCAGTCCATGTGCTCTTCTAGGCAATGCTCTGTGCCAGGCACTTTGGGAGAAGTGGGGTCGAGTCAGTAAGGCTTCAGGTCCTTTAGCATATACCCCTCAAGGCTAGGTGGGAGGCCAGGGATTGTCCCCACATCTCCACAAGGGGACGTGAGGCTAGGCCTCCTCTAGAGTGAGAAGGGGCCTTATCTGGGGGGTACAGTATTGCAGTGCAGGATGGCCCTCTCCACAGAAAAGGTCTCCCTCCCCAGATACAATGTAACCTGGGCCGTCAGTCTCTCACAGTGGTGCCCCCACCCTCAGTGCAAGATGGAGGCCTCCTCCCCTGGACAGAAAGATATGCCTACTACATTCCCAGGACCACACTCCAGCGTGGCCCTCCTTTGGGCCACGCCTCTCCCTGAGGCAGATGGGAAGGGTCCTAGCTGCAGAATGTGGACTCAAAGTCCTGATCCGCTATTTTCTTTTAAGTAAACCCTAGCCCCAATGTGGGGCTCGACCTTGAACCCCAAGGTAAGAGTCACATACTCTACCAACTGAGCCTGCCAGACACCCCTTGACCTACCACTCTGTGCGATCTGGGCAAGCTGCTTAACTTCTCTGGGCCCAGTGACCTCATCCAAAAAAATAACCTAGCAGTAACAGTACTTACCTTCAATGGCTGGCAGGGGTTAAATAGACGGATATGTGTAAAGCTCTGAGAACAGTGCCTGGCACACAGCAAGCCCTACAGGTGCTTGAGTGCGTATTTTAAGTCCTCTGGATATCACTTTCCTCCTTCTGAAATGGAATAGGAGGGCTTTTTGCCTAGGGAGGGCCCAGTTTCCCCTCTTGGCTCAGCTGTGTGCTGCCCCTGAGTTCCCGATGCCAGTTCAAAATGCCAGCTCTTCCCACCCCCCACCGGTTGCCATGGTTATCGCTGCGGAGCCTGGTTTCCATCTGGCCAGCCTTGCCAGGGCTGAGAGGCCCCTCACTTGCCCAAGAGGCCTCCTGGGGTCGAAGGCAGGGCTGCCAGGGGCTGGGACTCAGTGCAGACTGGGGAGGGGAAGGCAGGGTGGCACAGAGACGTGGCTGAGCTGTGGGGAGGACTCCTGGGCTCCAGGAGTTGGCACGTGTCAGCCAGAGGGGCAGAAAGGATGGAGGAGAAAGGGAGGCAAAAAAAGGCCTGCAGACCAGGAGGGGAGGGTTGGAGGAGGTTGAAGGGCGCAAGGAGCAAGGGAAAGTGCTTGGCTCCACCCTGTCCCACGAGGGAGGCCCAGATGAAGGAAACCTCAGGTAACCACTAATGGTGTGACTTCCCCAATCCTCCTGAAAAACAGATCATTCCAAATGGATGCAGTACTGATATTCTCAGTCCTACAAAGTTCCCTGAGGGTCTTATTGGAATTAATATATTCTCTTAAAAACATAGATTACTTTTGTCTTGACTCTGCTTTGTTTGTGCTCCCAGAGCAGGCTCAGTCAGGTTTTGGATCTGAGCTTTGCCTCATGACCTACTGGCCTCACGCTACACCTGTGTGGTCACTCAGCTGCCACCTGGCCAGACCCCTGGAGCCAAGATCACATTCCTTTCTTTCTCGAAGAATCTAGGGTTCAGGGGCTCACGTCAGAGAAGGCATTTTCTGTGCTTCCTGGGGCCCTCAGCTTCCTCTGTGACACCTCTTTGGCTCTGGCAGAAGGTCTCTTCCCAGGCTTATCTGACCCCAGGCTAAGGACACCATCTCAGCTCTAGCCGGCAGGGCAGAGGTCAGCTGCAGGAAGTGGATGGCTGGGCTGGGACCTGGGGGAGGGTGTCTACTCCAAAAAGAGGACACCTGTACCAGAGGCTGGCTTTGCCCTGGGCTGAGTCTTCTGGCCACAGAGAGGGAGCAACAGAGGCCATCACTCAGTTCGCCATCAGGGGGTGAGACAGGTTCTCATTACCCAGAGAAATTTCAGACCATGAGGTAGGCAGACCTGCCCCAGGGCCAGGAAAGACTGGATGAAAAGGGGGGAGATGGAACGCGCCGCGGCAGTAGCGGGGGAAAGGCAGCCAGAGCCAGTATGCCAGTGTGATTGGGGCACAGGCTCTCTCTGGGCCTCACAGGGGCAACCCGGGGCTTGTAATTTCCTGGCCCAGCCCCCGAGGCCCTGGCGGTCACGCAGGGAATTCCCCAGAATTTCCCAGCTTCCTCATCTATCAAATCAGGGCAGTAAGATGTACTTTTAGTGCTGGTATGATAATTAACTGAGAAGATGAACGTAATAGGCTCAGCCCAGCACATTCTCAAGAAGAGCGGCTGTAACAATTCTGCCTGTGCTGGCAGCTGCAGTGGCTTCTAGATAAGGGCCTTTCAGTGGGAGGTCCACAGGAAGATGGAGGGACTGGGCTGGAGGGAGACAGGGGAGCCTTCTCCTGGAGAACAGCCTGCCCTGCCTCCAGCCTGTCCTCTTCAGAGAGCATGGACAGGCCTGGCTCCTGTCAGCTTAGAGGCGCCGCGCATACCCAGAGAATGAACCTCCTTGAGCCAGAGCTGCCTGAACACGTGCTCTGTTCTTGTTGTCAACAGATAAGGCATTGAGCTGGCAGGCAGAAGCCACGCTACTGGTGTGGAAGCATTTGCAATTAATTACCCAGGCCACTGGATGTTTCTGGAACCACCTGACACTGACGTCAAGGAGGGAGAACAGACAGCTGGGCCAAGCCTCATCAGGAGGCACCTCTCTCCCCAGCTGCTGGCCTGCCATGGGTCCCTGCCATGTGTATTCTCCTGTAGTCCCCATCACACCATTAGGCAGCTACTATTATTAGCCCCACTTTACAGAGGAGGAAACTGGTTCAAATAGGTTAATAACAGTTCCTTAGTCTGGTGAAATGAAGGTGTGAAACTGGCTAGGAGCTTAAGCCCTGTTTCTGGCCCTAGGTAGGGGATGTGGAGAATCCACTCCCTCTAGAAAACTCCACATGTTCTCCCTTCTAGAGAAGCCTAGAGCTCCCCTGATTCTCAGAGAGCCTGACACCAAGCACTGGCAGGCACTCAGACCTCAGAAGCCACAGCATGAGCTCTGCCCAGCACCCAGTCCTCACAATGCACCTAGGCAGGGTACAGAGTCTGATTTGTCCCCGTAATCCTGTGCCCAGCACAGACCTGGCACCAGCTGGGCACGGAGGGTCTGTGAGCCACTCTAGGTGTGGCTGCCAGCAAGCAATGGTGCCAATGTCAAGGGCGATGAAGGCTGCACTCTTTGCCTCAGACCTGGTCAAATGGGCCTAAGCGAGAGCCACCGGGCTGCTAGTGTGCTGGTTGGGCCGGGGAGGCCAGGGCATCAGGTCCCTTGGCCCAGAGACAAGATTTAGGGGGTTTTCCAGGGTGCAGAGAGTAGCACTTGTCTGTCTTCTGTCACTGGAGGAAGGGCCACAGCCAAGACACACTAGGGGTCTCTCCAATCCACAAGACCAGAATCTACAAAGCCTAGAGAGGATACCCACTGACCCAGCCCTGACCCAGCGCTGTTGGGGAATCCTCCTGAGGATGGTCATAGCCAGAGCTTCCTGAGCATCTGCTGTGTGACAGCATTCAACTCCCTCCCACTCACAACTCCTTAAAAAGGTTTAAGAAGTCAATAGCACAGCTTAGCCCTGTCTGAGAGACTATTTAGACACCTGGAAACTTCCCTGATGAGATCCGCTCATGGGACTCAACTTGGATTGACATCAAGCTAATCCATGGCCAGTTTCCATGGCCTAATCCATGGCCAAGTGTCTCCCATGCATCGCTGTCCCGTCATCCCGACCACCATACAAAGTAAGTGGTATTGTTACCACTCCCATTTCACAGACAAGGAAACCGAGGCCCAGGGAGATTACATTTCTGGCCCAAGGTCACAGTGAATGGAAATGGCAATTTGAACCCAAGCCATCTGGCTCCAAAGCTGAGCCCGAGCCCAAGCCCAGGCCCTTGCCTCAAAGGTAGACTACCAATATTTCTGGAATTTTTCAGTGGTTAAGGAGACCAAAGCATCTAAGACAGACTAGAGACAGGCCACAAAGGTCCCTTGCCCCAGCCTCTTCTGTCTAGGGCCCCCTGGCGTGGGCTGTCTGGCTTACCTCACTACGGGCTCTGGAATGGCCTCTGCCCCAGCGGGCACCTGCACACCCTTCTCCCATTCCTGTCGCCATGGGTCCGCTAGGATGTAGTAGTCATCCGGGCTGAGCTGGCAGGAGTCTGGGATCTTCATGGCTGTGATCAAGTCTGTCCGGAAGACCTGTCAGGAGGAGGGGAGGAAAGACTGCCTCAGGGGGGTCTGCTCTGCAGCCAGGGCAGGAAGAGGCAAAGGTAACTCAGGTGGGCTTTCTGCCCACTTACTTCAGAGTAAGAAGCCAACATGAAGGCAATCATGACAATGACACATCTTCTCTGAACTCAGTCCAGGGCACTGCATACAGGAGATGTTTGGTAAATGTCGAACTGAATTCACCTGTGTTCTGATGTGTTAAAGGACAGAGTTTGAATGACGGCTGGCAGTGGACTTCAGAGGGAAGGGGAAACACTTAAGGGCAAAACCAGACAGTAGAAAGGCTTCTGTGAAAGCATTACTGCCATTAAGGGACTGCCTCCTGGGGGCCTTTCTATAGAAGGTTTAGAATTATGTTCCTATTGCCAACAGAGGCTGGAGGGGAGGTGCGAAGGAGTGCAGGGCACCAACGCCAGGCAAGGGAAAGGCCAGGACCTTATGTTGACAGCTGAGGGAGAGGCCAGCCCCCGGCAGAGCTTACAGATGGGTGAGGGTCTCCAGTGTCCCTTAGGAACAAGGACAGCATGTTCCCTGCTCAGCCGGGGCAACACAGGGCCATGCTCTGTGTGTGAGAGTCAGAGGTGGATAGGGCTGCATTTTTTCTCAGTCAAGCCCATCCAGATCTTCTCAGAGCCAGGCCATGAATGTCTGCACCCTCCTGCTCAGTGTTCTTCCAGGCAACGGCTCATTCAAGAGGAAGTTGCTCTTCCCAGTGTTGTCTGTCCCCAACCATCCACTCCACCTTCCTACCCCAGAACAATCTGCAAGCCCAGCCCAACTGCCACCAATGTCCCTCTCTCCCCAATGCCTGACCTCACTGTGGCCTCCACAAAAGGCTGCCTCAGGTCTCGGTGACGGCTCCAGATCACCCAACGAGAAGGACTAGTTAAGAAACCACTTCCAAGAGCACTGCAGGCCTCAGACCAAACTTCAACAAACCTCCCCGTCCCCAGAAAAACCAGCTTCACTGGCCTTCCAGAGGCTCATGACCAAGCCGTTCCATGCTAACTTCTGCCCGCCAGGGGCCCAACTCACTGGTTGTGGGTATCTGCCTCCTTTGAATCGAGGGCCATGACAAGGAGAAAACAACCGAAATGGGCGCACCAAGGGGACTCAAGGCAGCATCTTGCAGAAATCTAATTAACATTTGCATCTGGCTAGAGAGGGCCCCGGCTTGGAAAAGGTCAAGTTTCCTGAAGACTCTATTTGCCAATATAATTTAATTGTTAAGACTAACACCCTAACATTTAATTAGGGTGCCAGTGTGAAAAAATTAAAATGAGATTACGATTAAATACTAATTAAGCAGAAGATGAAATGCGGCGAAGACCTCACAGCCCTGATAATTTGCATATCTTATTAGCAAGCAGTGAAGACGGCTGATACAAGAACACAAACTCAGGCAGTGGGTGCTTCCGTGCTGTTCTTCCCAAGGCCCCGTCTCCTGGCTTGGGCCTTCCCTGGATGACGCCTCTGCCGAGCCCGGCAGGACCGGGGCTGGGTTATTTCCTTCTGGAGCCAGGATGGCGCCTGGTGGGGTGAACTGAGCCCACAGGGGACACATCACAGCCTTCGAGTTCTCTGATCTGGTAAACCAAGTGGGGTCCAGGCCAAAACCCTGTCGCTCTGATGCCACAGGGAGCCTCCCACCTGGGACAGCTCATCATCTCGGCCCAAAAATCAACCCTTCACTACTGTCACTAAGCGCTCCTCCAGAGACTCACGGGTAAGTCTAAAAGCTATTGTTCTTCCCTCATCCTGGCTGTCATATAAGCACCATCTTCTTTAGGATTCCTTTTCCGATTACCCTGACTCCGAGAGTGCCCAGCGTCCCACAGAGCCACTTCCACTCTGTCAACCTACCCTGCTTCCCAGCACTTACACCCCAACAATTAACTGGTATTCTTCTGTTGTTATTTATTTATTTATTTATCGCCACCTCCCCCCATCTCCCTTACAGCAATCCTGCTGTCTGCTCTGTCCTCAGTGCTTGGCATGATGATTGCCACATAGTAGGTGCTTAGAAAATGGTGGCTGAGTAAGGGAATGAATGAATGAAAGGGCCTCTCTGATAAATTACCCGAGGGGGTCTGCGGCCCTCAAGCTGGCTCCTCCACGGTGCTTTCTGAAACCCCATCAACAAGGTAAGGTACCTCAAGGATATACGTAGAGCTGAAGTCCCCAAGCAAGGGGACCTAACTAGAGCAATTCTCAGCCTCTGGTCTGCAGGGCTTGAAGCCCAAGGACCAGTGCCCTACCAAAGCTGGAGTCTTAAAGACCAGAATGCCAAGCCTCACAAGCAGGGGACAGGTGGCCCTGAGCTAGGAACAGGCATGATTTTGAGAACTCAGCAAGACAGAAGGGATTCCAAGCTCAACTGGATCAGAGAGATTCAGTAAGGAGAGGTAAGGAGGGGTTGGGGGAGGCAGGGAGGGAGAGAAGGAAAAGGAGGAGGTGAGGAAGACAGGGGGAGAGGAAGACAGAGGGAAAGAAGGAAGGAGGGAGGGAGAGAAAGAGAGAGAGAGAGTCTAGCCCCAAGAGAGGTACACGTTTCATCCTGGTCACTCAGGGATCAGGTGGCAAACTGGACACAGGTGGCCCTTTTGGGCAGGGGACTGATGGAAGTACAGGAAGGGGAGCAATGTCATAATGGTAGCAGCCAACAGGTAAAGAGCACTGTGGGATATAGTAGCAGTGTAAGAGATATTCTGGAATTAATTTAATAGTGGTCCCTACACCGCCTTTGTGAGACCAGTGCTGCCATCCATCATGCCTATTTTGGGACTCTAACCTGAGATTAGTTAAATAACCTATACCAGGTCCTACATGGTAGAAGTGGCAAAGGATCCCTGACCACAAACTCTGGGGCCAGCCAGCATTCCCCCACAACCCCCCTACCCCCTTTGGCCACATGCTCAATGCCTGTAAGGATCCAAATCAGCTTCCCCAAAGGCTGAAAAATGCAAATCAGATGGTGGCTTTTGCAAATTCCACACCCTGCCCTTGGGTGGCTTTCCACTGTCTTCCCTCAGGCTGAGCTGCAGGGCCGACCAGCCCCACACAGATACACATAGTCTGTGGAGCACTTTTTACCCTTGGTACAGAGGAGCACCCTGCTGGGATGTTCTCTCTTGCCAAAGTGGTGCCGGCCTATTTTATCTTGGAATTCTCGGTCCCATCCACATCTGCTCTGGAAAACCTTCCCCGATCCCAGGCTGGGTTCTGGGCTTCCTCTGACCTCCCACAGCCCCTGTATTGGAATCGCCTGGTTTCTTATCATGTAGCCCCCACAAGAAGTTGGTGAGCTCAGTGAGGTCTGGCCGGGCCACAGGCTGGAGCCCAACAGTGTACATGGGGCCTAGCCCTGGGAGGTGCTAAACAAAGGCTGAATGGCTCAAGAGCTTTCCACGGACCGGAAGCCACCTTCTTGGGTTGCTGCCCGAGGTTACGTACAGCTGGGCAGTTGGGTCCTCTGCACTGTACATTTATACACCACCTGTCGGGGCGCCTGGGTGGCTCAGTGGGTTAAGCCTCTGCCTTCGGCTCAGGTCATGATCTCAGGGTCCTGGGATCAGGCCCCACTTCGGGCTCTCTGCTCAGCAGGAAGCCTGCTTCCCCCTCTCTCTCTGCTTTCCTCTCTGCCCAAGTGTGACCTCTCTCTCTCTAATAAAAATAAATTTAAAAAGAAAAAGAAAAGATATTATACACAACCTGTCCACAAATACGGTAACCCAACTGCCACCCAAACATCCTTTTTGTTCCAAATGACCAGAGGTTAAGCTTGAAAACGGCTCAATTATTCTCCCCAAATGCCTCTGAATTATTTATGAAAACTAAATAAAGAATAAAACAGACACTGATGAACCAGAGGCCTTGCCAGGGCCAGAAAGTTAGAAGGTGGAAAACAAGTAATTTTCCAAGAACATGAATGTTTACTATTTTTTCTCTCTTATGGCAGAAAATGACAAATTGTCTTTAAAAGTCTGCTGCCTAGCAACCACATTCTGCTGGGCTGCTTGGGAGATGTTAATTGTAGCTTCTTCAAACAGTATGAAGAATGTCTAAAGGTCTAAAACTCAAAGGTAATAACCAATCTGAGTGCTGGGGAGCCAGAGCAGCTCTGGAGGGAACGCTTGACCCTGCTCTGCCCAGACGCAGGGATACACGCACAGCCCTGACCTCCAGTTCCTCTTCCTGAGACTGAAGACGACAACCACGAACAGTCTGGTTTTCCACACCTATTTCCCCAGGAAGAACCCAGAACAGGCTCTGCCAGAAACTAAAAGTGGAGGCTGACATGACCTCTAAAAGCAAAGACAACAACCACAGGCAACTTTCCGTGGGCCGTGCACAGAGTTCTTGTACATGATCACGAGATTAGTGGATGTCATTTGAACATCTCATCCTGGGACCTTGGTCTCTGCTTCTTTTTCTCAAGGGTGAATTATTGTATCAGGGTGTATTTCAGATCGAGAGACACCAAGAGGAAGTTCAGTTATATAAGGAATGGCTCTGCCACTTATCATTAATTACAAAGTAGGATTATTTGTGTAATTATTTGTTGGATGTCCATCTCCTCCAGTAATTCAGCTGAGAGAAGCAGAGGCTGCATGTGTCCTGATTATCACTGGACCGGTCTGTGGCACCATTCCCGCCATGCAGCAGGTGTTCAAGAAATGCTGTACAGCGAATAAATGAATGAACCCCAGGATTTGTCTGAAGTGGGACTAAACTCTGAAACTTCCCATCCTGCCTGGTATGCAGGGGACTGGCCCCAAAGATTATTCCAGGTAGCTTTAGGAACTGGTCTTGGTCACTGTCCCAAAGTCAATGAAAATAGCTTTGGCCAAGATGGCCTCTCCTTGACCATTGTCAAGGAGTCCCAACATAAAGCTAGGAGTGGCACCTTCCCCCAAATCCTCCAAAGGATGTTTGGGGGTCTGTCCTGAAAGAGCCAAATGAAATTACTACTGAATACCTCATTTTAAATCCCAGTTGCTTTTTTTCTGAGTACTTTATCTCATTAGAAACAACAGCTAAGGGGCACCTGGGTGCCTCAGTGGGTTAAGTCTTTGCCTTCAGCTCAGGTCATGATCTCACAGTCCTGGGATCGAGTCCCGCATTAGGCTCTCTGCTCAGTGGGGAGGCTACTTCCCCCCCCCCTATCTGCCTGCCTCTCTGCCTACTTGTGATCTCTCTGTCAAATAAATAAGTAAATAAAATCTTTCTTTTTAAAATAAATAAAATCTTTTATTAAAAAAACAGCTAATTTTGAAAAGTAATTGTCCTATTAAATCAGGTGCCATGCTAAATGTTTTAAGTATATATAATATACATGTATCTCTACATATAATGCCAACTAATCCATATTACCTCCATTTTACAGATAGAGAAACTGAGACTCGAAGTAAACCACTACTTGAGGTCTGCACTATATTTTAACTGCTGTAATATTGCTGCCTGGGAGCCAGCCAGGTATTTCTTCTTTTACGAAGTCTCTCCTGGGGGAGGGGTGTGTGGGTGGCTCAGTTGTTAAGCATCTGCCTTCTTCTCAGGTCATGATCCCAGGGTCCTGGGACTGAGGTCCAAGACAGGCTCCCTGCAGGGCAGGGAGCCTGCTTCTTCCTCTCCCTCTGTCCCTCCCCTACTCATGCACATGCGCACCCATGCTCTCTCTCAAATAAATAAATAAAATCTTAAAAACAAAACAAAACAAAAAAAACCTGGGCTGGAATCTGATAAAGAGTATCTCAGCCAGGGGTGCCTGGGTGGCGCAGTCAGCTAAGCTTCCAACTACTGGTTTCACCTCAGGTCATGATCTCAGGGTTATGAGATCAAGCCCTGTATTGGGCTCTGCTCAGCACTGAGCCTGCTTAGGATTCTCTTTTCCTCTCTTCTCTCCTCCACCCACCCCTGCTGGCTCTCTCAAATAAATAAATAAATCTTAGAAAGAAAAAAAAAAAGAGAGTATCTCAGCCAAGAGCAAACTTACTTTAAATTAGTCATAAAATACCAGAGAAGGACTCTGAACAAGCCACCCTCTGCCCAGCCCCATTCAAGCTACCACTAGGCTAATTTGGTCAGACTTCTCCATCTCTCAAACACATACCCTCTTTCTCTTTCATAAGGATAACAGCACTTCCTGCTCTTTAAAAGAATTTATTACACACATTTCTTTTGCAAGACAAGCCCCAGAGGCCAGGAGGACTTTCCAGCTGGCGAAAGCAGCACTAGTTCTAACTATACTGGAAGTGGATTCTGCTCCCCACCCCAGAGGAAGGCAGCGGGAGTCTAAGAAAGCAGGCACTTGGCCCAGTGGAAGGGCTCCCCCTCACCGCCTGCCTGCCTGCCCCACGGGGCGGCAGAGGAACTGTTGACTAGAAACATGGCTTGAAACCACAAGGCAAGCATAAAACCTTTCTGGATTTCTCGTATTTTATCTTTATTTTTTTAATTAATTTATATTTTAAAAAGATGTTATTTATTTATTTGACAGAGAGAAAGAGATCACAAGTAGGCAGAGAGGCAGGCAGAGAGGTGGGGGTCGGGGAAGCAGGCTCCCTGCTGAGCAGAGAGCCTGATGCGGGCGGGGCTGGATCCCAGGACCCTGAGATCATGACCTGAGCCGAAGGCAGAGGCTTAACCCATTGAGCCACCCAGGTGCACCTCGTATTTTATCTTTAAAGTTTGTCGGCATTTTGCCTTTTACTATAACATATGCCATCACTGTTTTAATAAAAAAAATGTTATTTCAAACATCTGGATAGCACCTGTGCTCCTCTAGGAAGGCATATTCTTTACCTTGTGGTTTTGCACCCCAACACATTCTGGCCACCCATGCCGGTACCCAGGGTAGAAGGATCCCATTTTTTAAAAGCAACACGTCAAGCCAATAAGCTGCATCCTTGCTGCCTTTTCTAGGGGGGGAACTTAGATAGAAACTTTCATGGACCCTGAGTCTAGGGGACACCCCAGTGGTGACAGAGACTGTGCATTCACAAGGATCATCTTTTTTTCTGAGGCCCTGTCCCCAAGGGCAAGAAGCTATGGTAAAGGGCCCCTGTGGAAACTGCAGAGAGCCCTATTCTCTCATCTAGGGGTTTACCAATTTGTCACCAAGGCCTACAAAGGAAAAGGACAGATGCATCCCAACTCCTATCCCACCCCATTCTGGGACCATCGAGACTTCGATCCCAGGGAGGCCAGTCTGCACCTCCACTCACTTCCTCCACCTTTAGGCTCCACAAGCCTCAAGGAAGGACAGTCACTTCTACTGAACAGAGAGGCCATGGCAGGGCTCTACAGATGATGACCTGGAGGCTCAGGGACGAACAGTCAGAGTTCCTCAGTGGCAAAGCTGGCCGAACCTCTCCTAACAGACGCTTTCCTGTTTAGCACCTGCATCCTACTACCAAAGGATCAGCTCCCTGGAGACAGGGCCTGCATTTTCTGCGTCTCCCCCATCCTCTCCCCGCTGGCATCCAGCTGGGCCTGTCAGGTGCCCTCACATGCTTGCTGAGCTTAATCACTATCAGTAGCTCTTGGGTCCTGAAGACCCGGGTCCCTGCCCATTGGTTGATTTTGGGGGACTCAGACTTCCTGAAAACCCTGCCCAGGGGAAACCCCCACCGCTCAGCCTGTCCTTCCGTCTGCCTCTTTGCACCAGGCCTGAGAAAGACACAGCCTCAAACAGCAGCTTCCAACCTACGGGGCCAGCCTCAGGTCTCCTCCTGAACTGTCCTTCATACCAAGGCCAGGCCGATGGTTTGGCAGAAAACTGTCAGGCCCTTGGCCACTGTTGGCGGGGGAGGGATCAGCTGGTGGACCCCACTCACCCACATTCCCTGCCTTTGCTTAGGTCACTGAACCAGGCTGGAAGGCCTCCCCTTTTTCCTTCGGCCTCAGGATCCTTCCAGGGAGGATCAAGCCAGGAATTCCCATCTTGACAAATTAAGGAGAAAGGTCCGTGGCAGTAGTTCTCAAACCTGGTTTCCAACAAAAGGGCTTCGAAAAAAGTACAGAGACCTGGGGTCCCCACTCCAGACCATTTAAGTCAGAACTTCTGGGAATGAGGTAGGAGGGGGGCCTGGTATTAGTATTTAAAAGAATAGCCTTCATGATTCCATCAGGTTCGCAGAGATAGGACCCACGAAGTGGTAAAGCACCAATAATGGTTATGCGATCTGGTCAGACAAGCCAAGCCAGAAACCCAAGGCCACAGCATGGTTTATATACTAGTTCCCAGGACAGGCTAAGCCCTTCCCTTCCTTCAGGGCTGGCCTGCTGATTTAAGCCCTAAGGGACACATCTCAGCTTTGTTGGGATCCTATAGGCAGGCAGAGCAGAGGAAGGGAGCAGCCTGTGTCCTTGGGGTCAACTATACCTTTTTCCTCTACTGCCAAAGGGGATCCTGCAGCCGACTTCAGACTTGGTACACTTCCACCGAAAACCCATTTTCCCAGGAACCCCTGGGCCTGTCCCTTCAGCTCCAGTACTGAGGCCTGTATTCCCCCACCCCTTCTTTCACTCTGGCCAAGGGAGGCCACTGACTGGTTAAAGGCCAGAAGGGAAGCTGGGCCTCCAGGCCTCGGCCCTGTCCAGGGTCCTGACTCCTGGTCAGAGCACTTTTTTCCAGCCCTGCAGCACCTTACTCTGGTATAGAGAGAACCCCTAGATTTATACCTTCAGGAGCACTGAGAAGGGCGGCCCCTGGCAGGTCATCACAGGGGCAGCCGCTGGTCTGGCGTAGACCCAAGCCCAGCCCTTACTGTGGCTTTTGGCTTCACTAGGTGCTGGTGCTGCTGCTAAGCTAAGAACTCCTGGTTATCAAAACCCCCATGCCATCACTGTCCACATTGAGAAATGAAGAGACAAAGGGAACCAAGGGCTCCCCACTAGGGACAGGCCTGCACCATGCACATCAATTTACAAGTATTCTGGCTGGGATCTTGGGTCAGACTGGAAACACACTGTCTGACTAGCCTGAGAGCCACCCCACAGATATATTACTGCAGGGGACTGGACAAATGGGACTCACAAATCCCTTTCTACCAAGGTGACCAAAGCTCTCTGCCCTTAGGCCCTACAGACTATAAAGGGCCTCCTCTTCAATCCCCTCACAGAAAGAGAGGGGAACAGCCCAGCGAGGAGATTTAGCGCAAACATTATCTGCCGCCAAATCCTTGCTTTTCATCTCTGCCTTCTCATGAGCCAAATAATTTGGAAGCTTTCATTGATGGTTTCCTCTCGGCCTCACGATCACTTGGAATTTATGCCGGCTATGGTTCAGCCTCCTCACTTAGGGGACGAGGGAAACCTCACAGGCTGCACTCCAGCCTGCTGTGGGAGGAAAAACTTGTCCTTGGCGACAGTTCAAGGCAGGGAGGGCTTCCTCAGCCCTCCTGGAGCCCAGGACTTGAGGGCGGATGTCTTCAGTCAGGCCTCAGAGCTGCCTGCAGAGGCCCTGGGGCTCAAACCCAGGGCTATACAAAACCAGTCCCCAGCAGAGCTGGGCATTGGCACCCCTACAAAGATGTGATTCTATTTTTAGGTGGAGAAAGGTTCAAAGGCTCTGTGCTGGAAAACCCAAGAGGGAGGGGAATTTTTAGCCTCATGCAAATCACTCTTTCCCCTCAGCCTTCACTGACACCTGTTTCCTCCCAGCCCCTGGCCTATCCAGGGTACAGATGGCAGCCCTGCCCTTGGGATCGCTACCTTGAGAAACGGCCCCACCTCCTCCTGGTGCTTGGAGAAAGCAGGGCAGGCAGAATTGGGGGAATCGGCCATCCCCAGCAGCTCCCCAGAACTACCCACTCTTCTCCAATCTGAATAGCCACAGTGGGCAGGGGCAGGTTGAATTCTGAGGCAGGTTCCTCATCTCCAAAAAGGGCAGAGAATTCCTGCCTCCTAGGTACAGGAAAGGAACATAAAAGTGGCTATTGTTTTACTAATGCAACTATAGTAACTGGGGAGGCCCAGTGGCTCTAAATTGGGGGTAAGAAGGCAGGAGGGGAGTAAGGGTAGAGGAGAAGAGAGGCAGTCCCAGAGGCTCCCAGAGGCTCCCAGAGTCCTACAGCACACTCTGCCTCCTGCATCCCAGTGCCCCTGAGCACATCCATCTACCCACTGAGCAGGGCTGATACAAGAGGGCACTAAGAACTTCAAAACAGTATCCCCCATGCCCACCTAATTCTCAGCTTTCATCCCAGTCCTTACTGCATTCCCAGAGGCATCTCTTTCCATCTTTACCCCTCTCCCATGAGGCCAAAGGAGGACACTAGGTTGGGGGATGGGGATGGGAGGCATCAGGTCCCAATCCCCACCCTACACACACAAAAAAGAGAGTCCTAGGGTAGGTCGGCATGAGGAGTTTTTTTTCCAAATGCAAGGTTCTGTGGAAGATGCCCCCACTATCCCCAAGGGACAGGTTAACTACCGCTGCTCAGGACTGCCCCCGAAGCCATGATTGCTTCTGCAGTTAGTGGGGAGCGGGGCTCCAGGCTCAGAACAAAGATACCCTCCCCAACTCCACTTCAAGGGCTATGCACCAAGACTCTGGGCCTTCCCACCCTTGACAATGTTGGCCTGAAGAGCTTCAGGTCTTGGCTACACAACCCTGGGATCCTCAATTTCCTCATTGTAACAGATGCACTGAGAAGAATTAAAAAAGTGAAATGTCCAGCCCAGCTCCTGGCTATGCTGCAGGGCCAGATTCAAACCCCATTCCTGGGGGCTCAATGCACTTGCAGCTGCATCTGTGCAAAGGGTCTCTTCTGTGCCCTGTGCAATGCACTGAGGACCTGAGAGAGTGTGATGTGGTCCTAGGATGTGATTTTTCAGGGGCCACAAGAAACAGGATCATGATGTCCATTCATGTCCAACACTACCCACCCCTGGTGCTCTTTTCCACAGCTCGAGAAGGCAGGCATACCTACCTCCACCTGCCATAAGAAAAATCCCAGGCCCAAGTACGAAAGGCTTGGGATGCAGATGCATGGGACTCGGGCAGAAGGAGCAGATAACTTAACTGGATGATCCTGAGGACCCCAGCCCTCACCCCCATATCAGCACCTCGTGGTGCCCTTGGCTTATCCTCCGGAACATTCCAAATCTGACTGCTTCCTCTTCTACTGCCACTACTCGGCTGTCAGCCACCATGGCTTCTCTCCTGGACAACTGCAGAAAAGTCCTCCTGGCTCCCACCCCTGCCCACATTTTCCTTTCTCCTCACAGCAGCCAGTGGGGCCTTTTGTGAACACGTCAGACTCTGTCATTACCCAGCTTATGATCCTTGAAAGGCCTCTACTCTCACTCAGCTCAACTGGAACATCTTTACACCAACCTACACGGCTACTGCTGGCACATGCACCCCCTTCTCCCATTCACGGCACTTAGCCACACTGGCCTGGCTCTGCAGGGCTTATTCTCTCTGGGGGGAAGGCTCCCCCCCGCCTCGCATCTGCAGCTTTCCCTCCCTCACTCTCCACAGCAGTCCACTCCTGTCACTTCCCCACCACCGCTTCCTCTTTGTCCAGACACTCATCACTACCCACCTCTGAGGGCTTCTTTTCGTTCTGCCGGGGCCAGCCCGACTTGGTGCTGCTGGGCAGTTTGGAGCATCGTGAAGCAGATGTAGCGTGACCTGCAGAGAGAGCACAGCCCATTAGGGGCCCCTGGAAGGCCAGGGACACCACCCACCCACCCACCACCTACCCCTGACCAAGGACAGGAAGCCTGTAAGGAAGGCTCTGACTTGCATGTTCAGGAGGTGGAAACCTCTGTGAGACCCTGTCCCTGCTCTGGACCTCTCCAAGGACGTGTGGGGACGTGAGTGCTTCCTCCACTCACCAAGCATAGGGGCTTGGGAAATAAAAGGCAGTGACCCAGACTCACGATTAGCTTATTCTGTGATCCATTACAGGTCCCTTGCCCTCTCTGATCCTCTGCTTATTCCTTGGGGAAGGAGGCCATCTGTGGCCATGCTTCATTCCTGCCCTAGGTGGAGATAGCTACAGATACTATCCTATCTGGGATGATGCCCAGTAGATATGCAGAGGCACGAAAGGACAGTAGGAAGAATGCTGCTCTAAAGTAAACCATGGGGCGCCTGGGTGGCTCAGTGGGTTAAAGCCTCTGCCTTCGGCTTGGGTCATGATTCCAGGGTCCTGGGATTGAGCCCCGTGTCGGGCTCTCTGCTCAACAGGGAGCCTGCTTCCTCCTCTCTCTCTCTGCCTGCCTCTCTGCCTACTTGTGATCTCTGTCTGTCAAATAAATAAATAAAATCTTTAAAAAAATAAAAATAAAAATAAAGTAAACCCATTTGCTAGCTTGTCACCCTGGGCAAATGACTTAACCTTAACTTAACTTAACAAAAAGCTGTGAGAATTCAGGGACGCCACGCCTCTTAAGGCTTAGCAGAGTCCCCGGCCCAGAGCATGGCTCGATAAACATGAGATATTACCACTAGAGTCCGAGGCCCTTGCTGGACCGCGGGACTACAGCCTTTATCCCGTGGGTCCAAGGGGCAGCAGCCATGAGTGGGTACAGGGTGCACGGGTGGGGGGCTGGTGGGAAGGGAGTAAGCCACAGTCCAGCCCAACTCTACTACAGCTGCCCAGACCCCCACTCCTGCAGGTGCCTGGCCCTCAGGGGTTCCCGTGCCTGACTGAAGTCAGAAGCAAAGGATGCGGTTCTTCTTGGCTCTGCTGAGACAAGCCACAGCCAATGTGGTTGCGGCCACAGAGGGCGGGACGCTGTGATCTCCTGCCACAGAGAGGAAAGGCTGGCCAGGTTAGACACCAGAGCCGAGCTAAGCAAACAGACTCTAAAGGGCAGTGAATGAGACCTGGAGATAGGGAAGGGGCTGGGACTGACTGGCCATCTTGGTGTCTGTCCTCAGGATCTTGGGGGGCTATCCCCAGCTGCTCAACACATTCGTGAACAAACTGAGGTGCAGAGCTGCAGGGCTCCAGGCCCAGCCTCCCTGGCAATGAGCTCAGCCTCTTCCTCTGTGTGGGTTCCCACCAGGCTGCAGGGAGTTGGCAATGTACCTCTCCTACATAGGGCACAACAGAACTCCTTACTCGACCAGCTCACGCAGGGCAGGTTCCTGAGGCATCTGGGAAGAGCGGCCTTCTGGTATCAGAGAAAAGCTCCCACCTTCCGCAAACCTCCCTTATCTCCCCCCACATTTGAGAAGGGGCTCCCTAAGCCTCTTTTCTCCTCGACCATCCCTGTGACCCCCAAGTCATCCAACTGCCACACAGCCCATACACAAGTCTACCTCTCAGATTCTCCTGCCAAGATCCCTTGTTAATTCCGTTGACAAACATTTACTGAACACCTATTATGTACCTGCTCTAACTGGGGACACAGCAATGAGCCAGACATGACCCCTCTTATCAAGGAGCTTACCGCTAATTAAGAAATGATACTTCTGTCAGGTAATTATAATAAAACTTAACAGATTTTCTGTCTGTTGTGCAGAGACTTTAACAGGGTCCTGATCTAACATTAAGGGCCAGAGGGAGAGGGATGTGCTCCTAGCAGCCAGGAGCAGCAAATGCAAAGAAATAGAGGGGAGATGATCTTTTCCAACCAGAGCAAAACATGTGGGACTGAGACCTAGAGGGTAGAGGGGAGTAGGGTGAAGAAGACAGCAAGGGTCTAGAGGCCACACATGTGTACGATTTTCTCAGTACTAAGTAAAAGGACCTGGCCTGATTAACACTTTCATCAACACTGAGACCATGGGGCAGCCTCCCCCCATTTGGGCGTGGGGGCCTGGTAATTACTCAAATGCTTTCCTTGTAGGAGCCCCAAATGGAAGGCCTTACTGTCAGTGGTGTCAGAGTTGTCGCTGCTGATGGAGTATTTTCGCCTCTTCTCTTCCATCTGCAACAAAAGGCAGGCTCCATTATACTTATAGGAGGCTTGGGGAATCCTCAGTCTCTCAGAAAACTGCCCAACAACCTACCTCCCCATACTCACCCTGCTGTAGTTAAGAACAAGAACAAGGCCCTCTTGCCCTAGCCTTCTCCTAGCCAGTCTCACTCTCTCTCCCAAGCCACCCACAGGAGCCCTGGGAGTGGGACAGAGGGCTGCATCTCCCACCTCCTGAATCCAGAGCCCCAAGATGAGCAGGAGTCCAGCCAAAGATGACAGAAGGAGGGCAAGGGAGTCAGTGGCCCCAGAACAATGATTACGGCCTGCTCAGCCCTAGCTTCCACTCAACACAGCTCAGGTGGCCCAGAGAATCCACTCCCACCCCAGAGGAGATGCAGAAAGGGGAAACAAGACTGATTCTTCCAGAGGGACCATGCCACCTGAGTTTAGAGACAAGCCAGCTCAGATAGCACTGAAGGCACATTCTGAGGTTGGTGGCCAGAGGATTTGGAAAGGACATAGGAGGAGGGACGGGACGCTCCAAGCTGGGTTCCTGAGACACGCCCAGCCCAGGGGGACTGGTCCTAGGCTGGGCTGCCCTCCTTCAAGCGATGTCCTTCTCCAGATAAGAACATTAACCACCTTTATCTCAACTACAGGATTTTACTTCAAGGTAGGATGAGCTCCCCATACTGAACTCCTTCCTCTAAGAACACTGGCTCGGCTCATGATCCTAACACCCCCGGAAGCTCGAGCCATTGGCTTCCCTGACTACCGAGGCACCGGGCCTTGTCTGACTCTAACTGGCTGAACTGGGATTTGAATCCATGTGGTCTTATGCCTGAGCCCACACTGAGCTGCCTTTGTGCCAGGGTCAGCTCTTGCCTGTGGGGAACGCTTTCCCACCCACTATTTCCTTGGATCCCACAGAGTCCAGGGTGGCAGGGCTTGCTTTTGACTCTTCTTGGAGGGGAGCAACACAAGGGGCTTGTTCACCTGCCCTGTGTCTCACAGCTAGTCAGTAGCTGAGTCCTAATGTGAGAACAGATCTGGGATTCAGGACCCATAGCATTTTCCAATCACTTTCCTGTTCGTCTGGAACCTGGGCCACCTCACTGCCCGAAGCAAAGGGCAAGGAGCCAATGTCAGTCAAGAGAAGTCCTGCTGCTCAGTCCAGCTGCCGGCCAACCGGGGTCCCCACCTCTGCTTGGGATCCCATGGGGCGCCTGTCACTGCCACCCACTCCAACAAGTCTGTTTGTGCCGAGCCCTGGGTTTCCCATTATATCCCAGTGACCCTGCAGAGACAAGGGAATATCAGCTCTTTAAGGTGGGGTATAACCATCCAGACCTCTAGGTCAAGCAGGACCCTCCGCCTCAGACCTGACCTCAGCCAAGACATTCTCCCCACTCCAGTGTCCCCTAACAGCAGGATTAGGATGATAGAAAGATTCCCTTGGGCAGCTCCACAGGGGCAGGCAGAGCCTGAGGCTACCAGCGGCATAAGTGCCAGGGATGTAAATTCCTCAATACTGTGACAGAAAGAGGAGGATGACTTGGTACACAGGGACCTCATGAAACCCTAAGAGCAGACCCTCTAATGCCAGTGGGCATGATGGCTGCTTCCCTTTTGCAGATGAGGAAAAGGAAGCACAGAGGCTAAATGACTTGCTCAATATCACAGTGCTTATAAGAAGTTTATCTGGTTCAGGAGCACATGCTCTTGACCTTCAGACTTCTCTGCCTCCGTGCAACAGAGTACAAGCAGTCCCATGGCCCAGGTTGTGGATTGAATGGGACAATAATGCTCTGCTACCCACAGCTTCCATCCTTGCTCTCCTCCAGCATCTGAGTGTGACAAAGATGACTTTGACAGGGCCCTGAGCCTAGTCTGCCTCTTACCAGCCCACCACTCTCACAGGTGGGGGCAGCACAGCAGCAGGATATGTGCTATAACCGCATCTACTTTTCTTTCCTGCAATCCTGCCCGTGGATCCCAGGTGCTTCCACTTCCAGGCCCACATCTCTCAAAGAAGAAAAGAAACTCTGGATTTGGGTTGTCGAGTTCAAATTCTAACGCTACTCCTCTACAGACCTGGGTTCTTGGGAAAGATGTACCTCCCAGATGACAAGGATTCCATCTGGATTTTCACATGAGTCTCCTGAATTTCCAATGTTGGCAATTGCTTCAGAATTTTAAAAACACTTTGAGAGGGCCAAACTAAACACATCTATGGGCCAGAATTGGCTGGTGAGAATAAACGAGAGCAGCGTTGAGCCCTGAGCACAGTGGCTGGCTCTCCACATAGATGCTAGTCATTCTGTGATAATCTAGGGCCAGGTGAGGAGTCCTCCGAGCCACACCCCCTCACCCAGGGGCACCTACACTGTAAGTCAGACCACCTGGGACAGGACCCTCTGACGGCCAATGCCCTTCTGGTAATGTTGTTTCCTGCTGCCCAGGGACCTGTCACAGTGACTTGCAGCATGCAGACCTGTACCCCACCCTCAGCCCTGTCCAACCTGCCCTCTGTGAAAACACCCCAGAGTTCTCTTGGATAGGGTGTTATTAAGGGAGCAGATTGTGTGTGGCTTAATTGGAATAATAACTAGGCTTCAGAGGGAAGCTACTGTTTTGTGAGTGAAGCTTCTTTCCTTTGAACCAGGTCTGTTCCAAAGGCCTCCCTGCCTCAGGTGAGCCTCCACTGTAAGTGGCTAATGAAGTGCCAAAGGAGGCCTGGGCTCTCCCATGGGACAGTCCTTTTCCCTGGAACCCCCATTCCAACACAGTTAGGAGTCAGGGAGGACTCCTTCATCAAAGCCAAAATCCAGGCCAGGGGGGTGGGTGCAGACACTTGGGTCTTGGCCTCTAGTTTCCTTTCTCCACTGGCCCCTCCAATCTCTCCCAAAGCAAGGTCTGCTCTGGGAGAACACCCTACTATCCTAAGGCACTTACTTGTGGGGGTAAAAGTGCTTTTGAAGCCCTACCTATAAAGGAGAGTCTAGGAGAGCAAGGGTCCCCTTTTCCTCCCCTTGGCACCTCCCACACCATCCCCAGCACAGAGACACAGAGACGCAGCTCTCCTCTGAGCATGGTGTCCTAGGGATCCTTCAGTGCAGCAGCCCCACGGCCTCTCTGCAATCTCTGCCCCACAGGCAACCCCTGACAAGTCCAGTGGGCTCTCCCTCCAGAACTTACGCTGAATGCATCCATTTGTCCCTGCCTGTCTACTGCTACCAACCTGGGCCGAACCAGTCCCATCTCCTGCCTGGACTTTGCATTCATCTCCCAGCTCCCGCTGTCGCTCCTCCCCTATCTAGAATCCACAGAGCAGCCAGAGTGACCTTTAAAAAAACATAAATCAGATCATGTCATACCCCCTTTTTAAAATCTTTCAAAGGCTTCCTGCTGATCAAAGGACAAAACTCAAACTCTTGACCACAATATCCTACATGATCCGGCCCCTTCCTACCTCAGCAAGTTCACAGGGCCCACTATCCCCTTCCTCATGGCTTTCTAGCTACACTGGTCTCCTTTCATCTCCGGAAAGAAGCCACAAATTTCATGCTTTGGGACCTATGCACAGATGTGCTCTCTGCCTGGAAGATTCTATGCAGTGCGTACATGTCTGATGTTTTATCCTTCACATTTCAGCTTAAATGTCAAGGAGGTCTACGCCCGCTACCTTATCTAAAGAGAGCCCACAATGCCGTTAGTCAACATCTTCAGAACCTCCACTACAATTACAGTCTGGTGATCTACTTGTTGAATGCCTTCCTCCTCGGGGAGGGGAGTGAGAAGCACCGTCTGTCTGGATCTCCGCGAGAGACCCGATGGCCCCTTATGTTATCCCCAGCACACAAGATGGGCTTGGTACCCAGGGAGTGTGGAGTATGTTCTTGTCCCCTCCCTACAGAAGTGTGGGGAGCACAGAGCCCAGCTGGCCGGCCTGCAGCTTGCAGGAACAAACACCCCAGGCCAAGATTTCGTCCTGTTTTCACAGCCTGCCTTCCCCATCTTAACCTCACACATTTTCCAGGAGGCTTTATTTGGTTGGGCTCCTGGCTAATGATCAATGTCAACTAAGTAATAGGGCAGCAATTTGGTGGCAGATGTTTTCTTGGCAGCACTAGCTATTGGTCTTAGTGGGGGCCTTGGGTCTGGACTTGAAACACCAATGCCCAATGCCAGCCCCCTTTAAAGACCTCTCCACAAATAAACTCAAACACCCTGGGCCTCCATTAACGCTCTTCCAGCTGACCCTGGGAACAGTGGGCCTTTCAGCTCCACTAGTGCAGCAGCTCCCTGGGCAGTTAAAACACCCCAACCTGGCCTCCGGCCTCTCCTCCCTGGGGGCCACCAGGCCTGCCCTGCCCGCCACCACACACAGCAGGACTTCGTCTTCTTCCTTAAAAAAGGTAAGGGGGGGAACGGCTTTCAAGCAGGCAATTTACCATTCCAGACACAATCTTTCAAAGAGAAACAAAAACTCTCCCTGTCTGAGGCAGACCGCTTAGGCGTGTGTGTAATAAGATGCTAATACAATTTAATGATATTTCGGCTGGAAAACCTGTCCTCAGAGCCTCCTTGTGTCGGGAAGGCCAGACATTCAGAAAACAAGAACTGCATGCTCTTAAACCGCTTTAAGCGGGGGTCGAGCCCCGCTCTTTCCTATCTCTCATTAACTTTAATGCCTTCTCGGGGACAGTAATTGCTATTACAGAAAAGATTTTGTACACACAGATCCTCAAACTTGCTTCTCCGAGCATAGGAGCGCCTTAGTCCTCCTCCAACACTCATCATGGCCCACCTGCAATTCCAAGTGTCCCAGAGGGTACCCAGCTCCCTTGAAACATGCTGCCCATACTCACCCCCCAAACCCAGTTCTGGGGACATACCTAGGGGATCCTGGAAGAATGAAAGGGGCTTTGTCTACTTTGTCCTTCTGCACCTTCTTACCCTACCCTCCACCTCAGACAGGGCAGAGCTCAGTCCGCTCGCTCCCACAGATGGCTGCCCATTGGCCACTGCAAGGTCCTTCGGAGCCCTTCTTCAGGGAAGGGAGCTGGCTCTCTGGCCTAGCCTAAAGGGGAGAGATCAAAGGTCAAAGCTGCATCTGGGCCCTCTCCAGTTCATTAATAATAGTAAAAATGGCCAATACGAATCAAGTGCTTACCACATGCCTGGCTTTGGGTTTAATCTTCTTTATGCAATATATTGCTCAATCCATATACCAATCATGGGGTAGGGACTGTTATTAACCCCACTTGCAGATGAAGAAAATGAAGAACAAAGCAACTGTCACAGCTGGTGACTGCACAGCTATAGCATTCAAATACAGGTTATCTGACGCCAGGTGCTGTACCCTGCCCCCTCCCCACCCCGCCACCTCCCACTGGTACTCAGGCCTATTGTAGCCCAGAGTGTGGTTGGGGTACTCCAGATTCCTATGGGTTATCTGAGAACCTTTCTGGGTTCCTAAACTTTGAGCCACACAGTCAGGGTCTTACGTGGATGGAAGACAAAGCAGGCCAGGGGTAACTCCTCCCCACAATCCTGACCTTGCCCTGGAGCACCTAAAGGTAGAACTAACTATGAGGTCTGTGAAGAGCTTGCTGGATGAGTTGTGAAGAATTTGGACTGGAAGTCACTGAACCAGGTCTTGGGTATAAGATAAGCTCCTCCCTGTCACCAGCAACTCCAGTTAGCCAAAACACACTGCTCGCCACCCCCCACCACCAGTGCTACCTCAAAGATGTGGTAGTCAGTGTCAAAGGCCTATTCTCAAAATTCTGGGGTGCACCTTGGGGGCTGGGACCAGCAGTCCCACCTCACCTACCAATGAAAGCCAAGTGGAAGCTCTCTTGGATTAGTGTTACTGGCCATTTAGCCGAGCAATTTAGGCAAAGGAAAAGCATGCTGGATGGGAAATGTTCTGGAAACATTGCTGCATCCCAAGTCCAAACAACTTTGTCCTTAAACACTTCATCTCCAAAAGTGCTAGAGAGACCTTTGGCCAAACAGTTTCAAAATCAACATTCAGTGCAAGGCTTGCTGCCTGGGGCAAGGACTTCCCTCTGTGAGGGATTTGCTGTAGAACCAAATGCTTTTCCACTCCAAACACCCAACAGCACTTGGGACAACGCAGAGGACTCCAGATCAAACAAACATCCCCTTTTTTCCCCTACCATGCAAACTTTCTCAATAAATTATTCGCCCACTTCGGATCAAAGCCTGTTTTGCAGCCTGTGACCTAAAAAGCAAATAGCGTCTCTTAAACATGAAAGCCCTCCTCCCTGCCTGGGTAGGCTTTATTACTCATTCCTTCCCCTTACAGTTATTCTGTTGTTATTTTCCTCCTCTGCTTGTTAGATCGCTTTGCAAGTCCCAACCCGCCTGAGGAAGAAGAGACGGGAGGGCTGGTTCCTTCACTTGGGGCCCTAAGGTGAGAGAGGAAGTCAGGGTAGGGGAGAAGCCAGCACCCTGGGAACCCAGGAAACAGGGCCAGGCCCGGTTGGCAGCTCCTTGCACGGCCCCTTTGCCAAATGTCCTACTGGGAATTTTACCAGTAAAGGGAGGGAGTTAATGCCACTGTGGAAGGAGGGGCCAGGCAGCCGTACCACCACCTGGGCCCCCGATTCAGTCTGCAAACAGAAACGTAAAGGGGACATCCTGACGGCCAGTCTAGGCTCAAAGCTCAGGGCTCCTCCCCTTTCCAACAAAGGCAAGGCGGCTGGCCAGTCCTGCCGGTTCAGCCCCTCCCCAATTCTCTTTAGCGCAGCTGTGAGTGCAGACAAGGAGCCTCCCTATAACCCCCTACAAAACTCAGCCTCTGGGTAAAACTTTATGTCCCGCAGTGGATGAGCGAGGGGTGCTAAGCGCGGGAGCAAAGTCTGGAAATCTGCAGAGACCAGAGTCGCCCGGCGCATCATGTCCTTGGCTCAGGGCACAGGGAAACACGCCCCCAACAGCCCGGGGCACAAGAGACCTGCAGCCAAGGTGGTTAAAAAAAAAGCTTCCCGGCCCGCGGTTGAGGCTAAGGGGATTGGGAGGAGGGGTGGCGCGTGCCTCCAGCCTGCCCCTGGAGGCAGTCAGCGGGACCGCAGGCTGGAGGCGCGCCGGCGTGATTCCGACCGCGGGAGCCGGGAGGAGGAGCCGGAGGTGGCTGCGGGGGGCTCCGGCCCAGGCGAAGGAAGGGCAAGAGGCGGTTCGGGCCGGGGGCGGCGGACCTGACGCCTGGGGCAGGGGGAGGGCTTTAGGTGAAGCCGGTGAGAGGAGCCGAACCTCTAGGGAAGTGGGTAGCTACGTGTGGCGGGGGACTGGTTGTGTGTGGGGTGTCCTGGGCCTCTGGAAGCCACAGCGAAGCCTTCCTGCCTGTCTCGCAGACATCCCCACCTTCTGATATAACAACTACGAGTCGCCAAGCTGACCCCTTCTCGTCCCTTGGCCTGGAGACCTGAGTGTCTTAAGCTCAGGGATAGGCGGGAAGGGACCGGAGGGAGCCACAAGTCTGCAGCCAGGCGGGGAGGAAGCGGGCGGGTGCCGCTCCGCTTGGCGCAGGCGAGTGGGTGGGAAGGAGGGAGGGAGAGAGGGAGGAAGGAGGTGAGGCCGGGAAGATGCCACTGCCGGGGGCGGGGCGCGGCCGGGGATCCGGGAGAGGGACTGCAGCGGTGCTTAGTGGGGGTTGGGGCTGCAGTGTCACTTATTTGAGGGTCAGGTGTGTATGTCCGGGGCTGAGACTGCCACTTGCCTACATCTTCCCGGTACCACCCAGGGGGCAGAGACGGAGGCGGAGGTTAGGGGACTGCAGTACCGTCCCCGAAGCGGGACGCGAACCGACAGAGTTGGGAGAAGGTAAACAAGGGCCACGCCCCCTGCCGTCGCCCCGCGGGCGCGCACCCGCCGCTCCGGCCGCAGCCGGTACATTTCCACTCTCCTAGCGCTTCTCCCCCGCCGGTCTCCCGCGCAGCCCCGAAGGGGGGGCTGCCCCCGACCCCAGCCCCCGCCCGGTACGCCGGGGCTGCACACCCGGCATACTCACCTGGAAAGGGTGTCCCCCGCCCCTCCAAAACACTGTGTTTAATTTGTGCAGAGCCTCCGCGCCGGGGAGCTAAGCATGCTGCCCCCGCGTGCAGCGCCCGCGTGCACCCAACCCAGAGAGGGGGCGACAGGGCGGAGGCGGTGGCCCCCGGAAGGTGTCTGGGACCGGACCCGCTGCACGTGAGCCCAGCGCGGAGTCATGTGCACCGGCTCAGCCCGGTTCGGCGGCCGGACGTGCTGCGTATCAACAAAATGAAACTCAGGGCGACAGGAGGGCAGATAGCTCCAGGTCCTCGGAACGCCCATCCCCGGCGGAACGACCTCCCCACCACTGCTGTCTCCCGCCGCAGCCCCTCCGCGCGGCCAGAGCCCGCGGGGCAAGTTGCAGCCCTGGCGCGCCCCCGCCCGCCCGCGCCCCCTCACCGGCCCGGGGGCGCTTTGCCGCAGTCATTAATAAAGAAGGTCGCCAAGCTCACCCTTCCAAAAGTTGTTGTTGCATGCGCCCCTCTCAGCCTCCCCGCAATGTACTCTTTAAAACACGACTGACCAACATGCGCAATCTCTCTCCCCTGTGCTGTGCATCTCCCGCCCCCCCCCCCGCGCCCTGGCTTCCTAGAACAGGCAGCCAGCAGGAGAGAGAGGGAGCGAGCGAGCAAGAGAGAGAGAGCGAGGGAGAGCGAGGGAGCGAGGAGCGCTGGCAGATCTGTTGCAAAAAACACAAAATAACGCCGTGGAGATGCGCAGGGCCCATCGCTGGGGGCTGGATCTTACCTTCCTCCACGGTGCCCTTCCGAGGGGCGCTGCCCTGGACTACGCGCCGCGGCGGGGGCCGGCGAGGGAAGGATGCTCCCGAAACCCCGAGCTCCTGGGGCCGGCGCGGGCGGGCGGGGGGCGCGCATCCATCCGGGGTCGCGGTGAGGGAGGCGGCCGGGCCCGCGGCGTCCCCGGCCCCGCACCCTTGCTGGGGACGGTCAGCCCTCTGGACCTAAACCCTTGCCTCTAGGAATGGGCGCAAAGTAACTCCATGGACGCTACTCACCGCCCCCCCCCTCCAAAATAGCCTCCAACTGCGATGGCCGCGGTCGGCACCATTCACCAATCCCCCTGTGTATGTTTCTGTTTCTTTTTAAACCAAGACTTCCTTGTGATCTCTTTAGAAAAAAAAAAAAAAAATGTGTTGGGGTGGGGGTGGGGTGGGGGCGGGCGGGAGGAGCGAGGGAGGGGGAGTAGCCACTTTTTTCTTATTCACTCGGATCTCCACTCCTGACACCCCCAGCCGCCCGCCCCACCCCCAGCCCAGTTGTTTGGCTTCGGAAGCGGGTCCAGGTAGCGTTGCAGGCCTCATGAGGGAGGGTGTTCTGCCGGGCTGCCCGTCTGCCTGCACCTCGAGCCCAGACTCCCCATGGGCTCTGGGGCGCCCCCAGCCCGCCCTGTCCCCAGGGCCGGGCCCGAGCGGCGGCTGCGCCCGTGCAAGTCCCATCAGGTCTGCTCACACTTCACACACTCACACACATACCCCGCCCCTCCACTCTCTCACTCACACTTTCTGCTCACACTCCGCCCCCTTCGCTCCCCAGACCCGGGCGGCGCCCCCCGCAACCTTTAAAAAAAAAAAAAAGCAAGCTTATACTTAAAAAAATCTTTTGGCGCCATATTAATGACGTACTTAAAATTTGCCATTTCTCCCTGCGTCAAAAAGACGTTTCTTTGCAAATAACAGCCTGAAGGCGACACTCGCGGAGGGAACGAGGTTTGCACTGAGCACCCCGCCTCCCGGGGCTCCAACGCTGGAAGACCCTCGCCCTAGGCCCTGCTCCTGAATCGCTGGTTTAAAAATGCGAATCGAATAAATCGCGTGGCGCTTTGCAGCGCCAGAAGTGAGCAGAAAGTGCTGGCAGGAGCGGAGGGGAGGGGCGCGCGCGCGAGTCTGGGGGAGGGGGCGCGGCCCTCCTCCCCCACCCACGGCAGATGGAAACTAACAACCGGGGCGGGGGGAACTTGAAATTGTGGGCGACCTCAAGAAAGAGGGGCGGTCCGTAGAGAGGGTCCTTCTCGGGTTCGTCGCCCCCTCCCCCGCCCGGGTGCCTCCGGGCTCCCAGCTCTGCCCCGCATTTCCGGGGGTTGGGAACGCAATGATGGGTGGGTGGGTAGCTGCTCGCTCCGGTCCCAGTAGGAGTTTGCCCCACAGTGTCCCCTTGCCCCAATACCCAGCTCGTCCTTCCCATTACCCCTAAAGGGTTAAAAATCGAGGGGGCAACTTCCAAAGGCTGGCACTGGGCGAGGAAGCGGGGCGCCCCTTTCCCCACCCTTCGCCTCCTCGCCCCTCCTCCTCCGGCTCCACTTCCCGACTTGACCTTGTGGTGCACAAACAGTGCGCTCGGATCCTCGCAGTTTCTGGAAGAAGCGCTTGCGCTCGCCAGGCCGGCGGGCTGTCGGGCGGCTCGCGGGCGGTGGCGGGGCCTTGGGTCGGTTCCCGGAGCCACGGGCCACACCCACCCAACCCGCGGCGCCCGCCGCGCTCACCTTCTCTCGAGGAAGGAGCTGGGCTGGCCTCCTGGGTGGGATGGGGTGGGGGGCAGCTGCAGCCTTCTCCGGATGCTCCCAGCTGGGGAGGGGGTGGTCTGGTCTCAGGCTGGGTTTGGTGGGGGAGACCTGGGAGCCTGGGTCAACATCCCCAAAGCATCGTTGCCAACTTTTCTTTAACTCTCCCTTTTGGCTGCCCCTCAGAGATAATCCAGTCATTTTTTTTCAACTCACCTTTGACGGCACGTGGGTGAGTTGGTGAACGGGATCAGGAACCGCCTTCCCTCTCCAAGACTGAAGGTTGTTTATTCTTTCCTTCTTTCCCTTCTACCCCCCTTCTGTGGAAAGATAAATATTCAATTTACATAAGATGACATTTATGTGACAATTAAAAAGATCCCCCGATGGAATGTTGTGAACACATTTCCTTATAGGAGAAATAAATCTAATAATAAACAAACTCATAATAACAGCACAAATCCTCTGACAGGGTAAATTGTCTACACAACAAAGAGGGAGATGATGAATGCAGAAATAAGCACTTTTTGCAACAAGAAAGAAATATGCACTCAAAGGGAGGCACTGCAACATTTTCTTCCTTGGCCTTCATTCACAAAGTTTGGGGAGGCTTGTCTGGCAAGATTGAGGAACTGGGGTACCACCTCCTGGTTAGACCTGACTCCAGCTCTGAGTGGTCAGTTGTTAGGATTTTCTCAAACTTAAGCTCGATGGCAGAAAACATGACGCAGGCTGTCCGCATGTAACAAAATGGTTAACTACCTGAATTCTTATCCTAGGTTTGCAGTTGAGAAGCTACTTGATGTGGACAAGTGCATTCATTTCTCTGGTTCTCTTTCCTCTTCGTAGAACAGGCTGGCTGGAGGGGTCCTGAAGCGGTGTGTCTGTATATATGCTGTTTGTGAAAACACAAACACTCCTGGCTCAGAGTGCACATCACACAAGAGCATTTTCTCTGGTGCTTAAGTTTTGGAAGGGTGAATGTGCTCCCTGAAAGTTCTTAACACTGAAAAACTGCAGAACAATGATTTCTGTCTTGCTCTCCATGAGAACACAGACAAGATATCCTAGTTAGGGCAAAAAGAAAGGCCAGGAGAAAAAACTGGGGTACGTGGTGGGCTTCCTGGTCAAGGTCCAGATAGCAGTCTCAACCACACATCTGAAGTGGGAATGGAGGCACCCGTTGACAGTGGCACAGTCTAAAGAAACTGCTCTGATCAGGTCTAGTTGCAGAGGGCTAATGTGCACCAAAAGGCTGGACAGGCTCCTCCTCTTAGCGGTCGGGATCCTGTGACCTTGGTAAGTAGTTATAAAATGACCTAGAGAGATAGAAGAGAGAGAAGATGACCGTTTATAGAGCACCTGCTCTGTGCTGTGCACTATGCAACTCATTCCATTTTGTCCTCACAAAAATCTCATCTTACCTATTCAGAAAGGTTTAGTGACTTACAATCACACAAGCTAGCAAGTGGTTATATAGAATTGGCACCTAGCAGACGATCTCAAAGACTGCATTTTTTCCATTTTACCACACTGCCAGAAATAAAAAGTATTAGCATTATTGGTTTTATTGAGGATGGGGGCCTGATTGTCATAATAGCAAGAAAGAATTTTGTGGGTGGCATTTTATCTCTCAGGTGGTTCACTGACTTTGGGGGAAAGCCAGGTCCCCGAAGGAGTCCTTGGAAGACACTTCTTTTTATTTATTTATTTATTTACTTGAGAGAGAGAGACAGTGAGAGAGAGCATGAGAGGGGAGAAGGTCAGAGAGCGTAGCAGACTCCCCATGGAGCTAGGAGCCTGATGTGGGACTCGATCCCGGGACTCCAGGATCACGCCCTGAGCCGAAGGCAGTCGTCCAACCAACTGAGCCACCCAGGCGTCCCTGGAAGACACTTCTTGTTTAGGACTGAAAGCTCCATCAGAATTCTTGGATTTCCACTGCTCTCTGCTACTGTTTAAGGTTAACCTTGAAAATGTTAACAGAATAATAGCAACGGAGCTAATTATAACTCCTTAGTTTTTAGTAAAAGTCTCACAAATCATTAACTTATTACAGAAAAAAAAAAAGAAACATAAAGTTCTTGGAGATGTAATCATTCACTTTTGTCAACAAATATTTATTTAGTGTCTCCTGTATACCATGCGTCATGCTAGAGGCTGAGGACAGCACAAAAATGACACCCTCTCACAGAACTCACTTTCTAATAGAAAGAAATACACAATTTTTAAAAATAAAATATTATATTTAGGGGCAATTAGGTGGCTCAGTCAGGTAAGCGTCTGCCTTCAGTTCAGGTCATGATTCCAGGGTCGTGGGATTGAGCCTTGCATGGGGCTCTCTGCTCAGCGGGAAGCCTGCTTCTCCCTCACCCACTCCCCCTGCTTGTGTTCCTTCTCTCGCTGTCTCTCTCTGTCAAATAAATAAATAAAATCTTTTAAAAATATTATATCTGAAGGTGAGTAAATGCTATTTTGAAAAAAATTAAGTAGGAAAGGGGCATAGGGAATGTGGTCATGCAATTTAAATAGAGTCCTCTGGGAAGAACTGCCTGAGAATATGGCTTCTGAATAAAAGGAAATGAAGGAATGAGCTGGGAGGGCTTATGGGAGAAGAGGGAACATTCTAAGCTGGGGCTTCTTTGGCATGGAGTCCACAAGGTCACCGCCTCCCTCCAGAGATCTGTGGATAGAAATCCAGGGGGTCTTGACTTTAGATGGGGTAAAAATTATGTCTTTATTTTCACTAATTAACATTTAGCATGTTCTTCGACTATGAACGCAGACAGCAAATTACAGTATTATTAGCAGCACCTGTGACACTGTTGCTTGTAGCAATCACAGATATTTTCATATCACATTATAGTTGTTACAACTATCTTAAAATATCATGACAGTTGTCACTACTTTGTAATTGTGCTGCTAGCTCTTATGATTTAATGAATTAATAAGGAACACATATATTACTATATTACATATTTTAAAAATATTTTGAGAGTTGTATTTCAATATAATTGGTTTTCCTTATAATTCATGAAACTCATTTTATGGATTTAAAGATATCATTCTGAGAAGGAATCCACAGGCGTCACAGACTGCCAAAGGGGTCCATGGTACAAAGTAAAAGGAACCACTCTCTCCACAAAGAGACCAGCAAATGCAAAGGTCCTGAGGCAGCAATGTGCTTACTATGTAAATGTATAAGAAAAAGATTATATAGGGCGTTATTAGGAACTTGGCTTTTGCTAGGCAAAATAAAGATGGTTTTGAGCAGAGAAGTGACATGATCTGACACTGGATTTTACAGGGTAGTTTGCTGCCAGAGGGAGGACAGCCTGAAAGTAGAAAGGCTGAAGCTGGAGGACAGGTTAGAAGGTAATAGGTAGGGGCGCCTGGGTGGCTCAGTGGGTTAAGCTGCTGCTTTCGGCTCGGGTCATGATCTCAGGGTCCGGGGATCGAGTCCCGCATCGGGCTCTCTGCTCAGCAGGGAGCCTGCTTCCTCCTCTCTCTCTGCCTACTTGTGATCTCTCTCTGTCAAATAAATAAATAAAATTAAAAAAAAAAAAAGAAGGTAATAGGTAGCAGTGGAAGTGGTCAAATTCCATATTATGAAGATAGCTCTGACATTTCTTGATGGAGTATGAGAAAACAAGAAGTCAAGAATGACAAAAATTTTTCTCTTGAGCCAGTGGAAAAATAGAATTGCCATTAACTGAGATGTGGAGACTAGGGAAGGAGTAGATTTGGAGGAGGATAAGGAGCTCAGTGTTACACGTGGTAAGGTTAACATACCTCCTAGACGTCCAAAAGCAGTCATCCCGTAGGCAGCTAGAAATGGTAGCCTCACCTCAGGAGCATGTTCTGGGCTGAAGCTATCTTTTGAAAGGTGTCTGCAGGCGGCTGGTATTTAAAGCTATATAAGGTTGTTTGAGATCACTCAGGAAGTGAGTGTAGAAAGAAAAGAGGTCCAAGGATGGTGCCCTTGGCCACTGCAAGGTTAAGAGTTCTGAAAGATGAAGAGGAATCAGCCAAGATCTTGTGAAAAGGAATTATTCAGACATTTCTCCAAAGAAAAAATACAAGTGTCCAATAAGCACATGAAAAGATGCTCAAGGTTGCTAACCATTAGGCAAATGCAGATCAAAGCAGCAGTGAGGTACCACCTCATGCCCAATAGGATGACTACTATTTTATTTTATTTCTTTTTTTAAAAATTTTAAGAAGATTTTATTTATTTATTTGAGAGAGAGAGAGAGCGAGAGAGCACGAGCTGGGGAGGGACAAAGAGAGAGGGAGAGAGAGAATCTCAAGCAGACTCCGTGCTGAGGGTGGAGCCCTTCCCAGGGCTCAGTCGCACAACCCTGAGATCCTGACCTGAGCCAAAATCAAGAGTCTGATGCTTAACCGACTGAGCCAAGTGCCCCTTTACATTTTATTTTAAAGTAGGCTCCACACCCAACATGGAGTTTGAACTCAGAGCCCCGAGATCAAGAGTCGAGTACTCTACCAACTGAGCCAGTCAGGTGCCCCAAGATAGCTACTATTTTTAGAAAACAGAAAATAACATGTGTTGACAAGGATGTGGAGAAATTAGGACCCTTGTGCTCCATCAGTGAGAATGTAAAATAGTACACTACGGTGGAAAACAGTATGTCCCGTCCTCAGAAAATTAAAAATAGAATTACCATATGATCCAGCAATTCCATTTCTGGGTATATACTCAGAAGAATTAAAAACAGGGTCTTGAAGAGATATTTGTATACATGTATTCACAGCAGCATTATTCACAATAAACTGGAAGCAACCCAAGAGTCTGTTAATGGATGAATGGATGAATGGGTAAACAAAATGCAGTATAGACATCTAATGGAATATTATTCAGCCTTAAAAAGGAAGGAGACTCTGACACATGCTACAACATGGATATGAAGTTTTAGGTCCTTATGCTAAGTGAAATAAGCTAGTCACAAAAAGACAGATACTGTAGATGTCTAGGCTGGTGAAATTCATAGAGACAGAAAGAGGAATGGTGTTTGCCAGGGGCTGGGGTAGGGAGGGGAGATGGGGACTCATCATTGAATGGGTACAGTTTCAGTTTTGCAAGATGAAAAATTTCCAGAGATGAATGGTGGTGATGGTTGCACAACAGTGTGAATGTACTTAATATCACTGAACTGTACACTTAAAATGATTAAGATAGTAAAATTTATGTTATGGGTATCTCACCACAATTTTTTAAAAATGGGGGGAGGGGCACCTCACCACAATTTTTTTAAAATGGGGGGAGGGGCACCTGCCTGGTTCATTCAAGAGTCAAGAACATGTGACTCTTGATCTCAGGGTTGTGAGTTTGAGTCCCATGTTAGGTGTAGAGGTGACTTAGAAATAAAATCTTCAAAAGTAGTAGTGATAATTTTGTTAAAATTGGGAGAGGGGAGAGAGTTAAAAGGAAGCAGTGGTATCCAGAGAGATAAGAGGAATGTCCTGGAAACCAAGGTAAGAGAGTTTCAGGAGGGAGGAAAACTCTATGTACAAAGCTACCAAGGGGAATAAGGTGAGATATGGAGTGACAACTGATGGTTAGTTTCAGCCACGTTGAGGTCACCGGTAATGTTGATAAAAGCCATGTCAACAGAGGGGCATGGACAAAAGTCTGATTAAGTGGGTTTAAGAGAGAGTGGGAAAATTTACAGTTGTTACAGCTTGTTCCAAGATTCTACCTGAAAATGAGAAGTTCTCTGTAATATGTAAGTTTATAGACATGGATAGTCACATATCTGTAGAAATTCTTTCTGTTGGTCATTCAGTCAGTGTTTCCTGGCTGCCTACTCCGTGCCAAGTCTTCTGCAAAGTGCATAATTTGGCACTCAGGGGAGGACAAAATCCAGCAGCTCTGCCTCCCAGACTCCAGGCAGGAGCTGCAGGTGGGGTCTGGGACAGATAGAAAAGCTGCCCGGGGCTGCATCTGTGGCTTAAGACGCTGTCCTGGCAAGATCCAGCTTGGCCACTTTCTGTGGTGCTACAGATGCATGCCTGGGAGAAGCACCCCTCTGGAGCCTTCACCAGCTGGTTTAGGGATGGTACTGACCAGCTCTAGGAGATGTCTGGATGACGTGCCAGCCAGGCCACCTGTCTCTTCTCAGACTCTCAGACCCAGCCCAGTGGCTACAGATGGCAGAAAGCAAAGAAGATCCCTGGGGCCTCTAAACACTTCCCCAGAAACTGGCAGCAGGCAGTACCTCCGGCCAAGTCAGGGGCCAGTTTGACCAGACACTCATCAACGTGTGAGACGCCCCGAGTGGAGCTGAGGGGCCTGGTTCAGTCCAAAAACCACTGAGAACCAAAGGCACTGGCTCCAAGTCAAGTTGAACAGTGTAAGCAAAACTCTTCGGCTTTCTCCCAGAGTTTCTGATAAATTGAAGCAAATATCCCCTCATCTGGCAGTCTTACAAAGAAAGACCCTTCCCATGCGTTTACTGATGAATTCATAGCCGTGCTGGAGGTAATCCGGTTTTATTAGAAAGAATATGCATAGACAAACCATAAGTGACTCTTAATCTCACGAAACAAACTGTGGGTTGCTGGGGGGAGGGGGGTTGGAAGAAGGGGGGTAGGGTTATGGACATTGGGGAGGGTATGTGCTTTTGGGTAAATTGGAAGGGGAGGTGAACCATGAGAGACTATGGACTCTGAAAAACAATCTGAGGGGTTTGAAGTGGCAGGGGGGTGGGAGGTTGGGGTACCAGGTGGTGGGCATTATAGAGGGCACGGCTTGCATGGAGCACTGGGTGTGGTGAAAAAATAATGAATACTGTTTTTCTGAAAATAAATAAATTGGAAAAAAAAAGAAAGAATATGCATTTATTAGAAAGAACAAGCATCTATGTAAACAAGGCTTTGTCTTATGACAGTGAGTTCCAGGTCCAGATCCTACCTTCAGGGGATTTTGGCCCATTGAGGAAGACAAGTCCTTAAGCATATGCAGAATGGTCAAGGTAAAACAAGCAGTCTTGTTTGTGTTGGGCAGTGGTGGCCTTCCTGGGGAAAATTTGCCATTGGGCATCTAGTTCCTTAGCTGCCCTCAGAGTTCTGTGGGGTAGAATGGTCCAGAGAGTCTGAGAAGGGTCTGGAGATGGACCAGCATATAGATAGCAATTTAGATGAGATGAGAGGGGGAAGGATCACCCAGAGAGATGAGGAGTGTCTGTCTGGTTCACAGCAGTGCAATGGGCCACAGAACATGATGCTAATAGCTGACCCTAGGGTTCTTCCTGCAGCACTTTGTACAGGAAAATATACTTGTAAGCTGTGTGAGGATTAAAGGTGAGAACCTGCAGTTGCCCCAAGCTGGAACGAAGAGTTGAAAACCTACAGTCAACTTCTAGGAATCCACCCCAGAGAGACCCTCTGATGTGGGCCCAAGAAGATCTGTTTAAGAATGTCATTACAGGGGTGCCTGGCTGGCTCAGTTGGCAGAGCATGAGACTCCTCTTGATCTTAGGGTCATAAGTTCAAGCCCCATGTTGTGTGTACAGGTTACTTAAAAAAATAATAAAATCGTTAAAAAAGAAAAACTAGAAATAGCTTGAATGTCCATCACCAAAGCACGGGCTAAATAAACCAGAGCTTATTAAAAAGAAGGCAGCAAGGGAAGAGACATTGTATGGTTTTGCGTCTCACATGTAGAAAGAGCCCTAATAAAAGTGTTAAGTGAAAAGCAGGTTACGGGATTTGCAAATATTAAAACATCATATTGTACACCTGAAAACAAAATGCAAGTTTCAGGGTACAATGTGCAATATGACCTCATGTTAAAAAATTAAAAGCCTAAGAAATACCTAAAAATTAAAAAAAAAATACCTTAAGAAGCCTACACTTTTTTTTTTTTAACACAGACACACAGATATATGTAATTTCATAGAAAAAACAAAGCATCTGGAAAGAGACTCATCAGATCAGTGACTGGTTGCCTGTGTTGTAGCGTAGGAAGTAAAGCTGGGAAGGGTTGGGGTAGGAATTGTGGGGATGAAGAGGTGGAGTCAACCCTGTGGTTTTTGAGGGAGTCCTAAGAAGCTCTTTGCATTTGGGTAGTGTTGCTTGCCCCACAGGTGCTTAGAATTCTCCAGGGATTGAAGCATCATGGGGGTCGTGGGTCATGATTCCGTAGCCCATTAATGGGCTACAGTGTGGTCCTGGAGGGAAGGGACAGGAAGCCTGCCCTCTAGTCTAGCCCCACTGCTGACTCCCGTGTGGCTTGGGTCCTATTTGGCCTTCTCTGGTTCCCAGCATCAGGGTCTTTCTGGGCTTCTCCAGCTGGCCCAACCTGGGATTCCAAGTCCATTCCAAAGTCTTCCCATGGAGTTTGAACAGTAGCAGGGGCACAGAAAAGCTCCACTTGGCCTTTAGACTGCTGGGACTTGAACATGGGCCAGGCTGGGACTGGGAACCTGTATGAGAAGGAAAGTTTCAGAGCAGCCTGGCCTCTGGGAGGAGCTCCCTCCTCTGACAGGTGGAGTATCATTGCTTCCCAGAACATCTGGCTTGAGGATACCTGGCTCAGCCTGGCCCCTCAGGAAACAAATGTGGGGATAATTCATTACCGGTTGGACTCTAAACAGTTAATGAAACCCACTGAGTGAGGGTTCTGGGCTGTGAGGCAGATGTGGAGACTGCTTGAGGCCAGGACTTGGGCCCTAGGTGTGCAGGATGTTGGTGCAAACTGTGCACAGGGACAGATCTGTTCTGCATACAGTTCCGGTGATTGGTCTGGGCTGGCTTCAGGTTACAGAGATGTTAGATGTTAGATGTTAGATGAGGATACCACGGGATGGAGGAGGGGCATAAACTGGATTTGGATGGAGTCAAGTACATGCATGGAATCAAGCGTCACTGTGGAAACAGGAAGCAGCACCTGCTGCTGGCCCTGAGAGGCCTCACTCCAGTCAAGGCTTTGTTAATGGTGTCCTGGCCTTAACCAGCCTCCCAGTGCTGGAAAGTGCTCCAGGGTACAAGGTGGCTGCCTTGGGAGCCTCCTACAGCCACTAGCAAGCTAGCTGCTCCTCCCTTAGGGCTGTGGATAAAGGGACTTGTAAGCCTGGATTGGCCTTGGACACCATAACTGGTGGGCATCCAGGACCTGCAGCTCTAGCAGGTGGTAACCTGCTTCCAAATGTTCTGGATCTCCAGCCAGGGCCCTGGGGAGAGTCTTGGACAGGAATTAGGGCTGGATGCCTGTGCAACAGAGATGCTTGGAAACAAGGGAATTCTTGTCAAACTGATCCCCAGCTAGGCCAGCTCCAGGCAGATGATCCACCTAACACAGTTCCTCCAGGAAGAGTTCTATAGAGGAAGGAAAGCCTGCATTACCCTGGCATCTGGCTGAAGCAAGAGAGGCAGAATGAGAGGGAGTGGAGGGGACTGTGTTGGGCAGTGGTGGCTTTCCTGGGGAAAATTTGCCATTGGGCATCTAGTTCCTTAGCTGCCCTCAGAGTTCAAGGAAAGGGAAGCAGTTCTTAAGTGTCTCGTCCTCTGGCTGGCCAGGCTGGAAGGGCCTGCCTGAGGAAGAGCAGGCACCACCTTGCCCTAGAGGACCTCACAGTTCAGGTGGGGAGGTGAGATTCCTCTACTGGAAACAAGATGAGGTAGGGCATGAGTCAGCGCTGTCCACTTCAACCGTGTGTGCACACACACACAAGAGTATGAATGAGCCAGGAAGGAGTCACTAAGTGGGGGCAGAGCAAAGAGAGATTGTTTGTAGGTGTGCATTTGTGCATGCCCATGTGCATGTGCGTGTGTGTATTGTGTGTCTGCATGGGCCCAAATACTGACTGATGCATGGTCTCTGGAGTCGCTCTCCTCTGTGCTATTTGTCCAGACAACCTAAAAATAATTTCCATTAACTTTAGGATTTGTTGTTTGATGCATAAGATGCTTGCCCAGCAGATAGAGTTTTCTACCTACACTTTACCTAAGATCAAGTTAAAATGAGTCTGCATTATTTATGCACAGGATGGCTAGTAAGCAAAAGGCAGAATGATCCCACACTGGAGAGTGTGCATGGATTGACGGTGACGATGACGATGAGGAGGAAGGGCCCAGCGTGGCTACTGGGAGGTGTCATCAACTTGCTATCTCACCCATGCATGACTTAGAATTGGGCCCATGACAAGCAGTCACGAATATTTATTGAATTTATTTGTAGACATTGAGAAAGAATATCCCCATGTGTGATGCATGTGCAAATATGGAGCTAGATGACTGATAACTCATCGTGGACAGAAGAGAATTAAATGATAGATTGAGTTTAAAAATCAGTTTATTGGGGCGCCTGGGTGGCTCAGTGGGTTAAGGCCTCTGCCTTTGGCTTGGGTCATGATCCCAGGGTCCTGGGATCAAGCCCTGCATCGGGGTCTCTGCTCAGCAGGGAGCCTGCTTCCCCCTCTCTCTCTGCCTGCTGCTCTGCCTACTTGTGATCTCTGTCAAATAAATAAATAAAATCATTTAAAAATAAATAAATAAAAATCAGTTTATTAGATCGATGGGTCTAATATCATCCCAGTCTGATAACTGGGATGATGCAGTTATCAGACTGAAAGATGAAAGCCTTGGAAGAATGAGGGATCAATAAATAACTTGTTGATACTTGATAAAAGGGTAGGAAAGATGAATTGTGGCCAGGTGACAAGGTTATTAGATCCATGGTCAGATCCGAATACGTAGATGGGGAAGTAAAGAGAAATGCAGCAATGGAGTGAGAAAGGCAGGTAAGAGGATGAGAGAGATACTGCAGTGGGTAGATGTTTGTGTTGTGCTCCTAAGAACCTGGAATATGTTATCTTACATGGCAAAGGAGACTTTGCAGACATAATTAAATTAAGGACCTCAAGATGGAGAGATGATCCTGGATTAACCAGGTGTACTCAGTCTTATCATACGTCCTACCACTGACCTCCTTTTCAGCATAGCCCAGCTTCCTCGGCCTTCTTTCCAGTTCCTGATCCGGCCAAGCTCATTCCTACCTCAGGGCCTTTGAACTCACTGCATCCTCTATCTGCTTTTGTCACCCAGATCTTTGTTCAAGTGAGTGTTGTCTCCGTGCTTCCAGATTTTTGTCCTGAAGCCTTGAGCACACTCCGTTCTTGGGGATGGGGCTGGTGCAATGGGATGTCCCAGCTCCTAGCCTGCCTGGTTGGCACTATCCCCAGTCCTGGGTCCCGCCCAAGGCTGCGGGATGGAGCAGTGTGCATGAGTCATCGAGCCACAGACACAGTCCCCTTGTTGGAGGGACCTGAGCAGTTATATTGGGCAAACTCCTAGAGCCAATGGTTAGGCTGAAAGGGAAGGCTAGGAATTTCCCCAAGTTATTCAGGCTCGTGCGGGGCCAGGTGGGAGCGGCCATTGGAGGAGCTAGATATGGCCTGTGGCATGATGCTCTAACCTCTCTGTGGATGCCCCTGTGTCCATCCAAGCTAAAACTGGGTGTGAAAGAGTAGATGGCATGTCCCGCTTTGAGAGGGTCTCATTACCCCTCAGCTACGTCTTCATTCACCTCACATGGACTTAGCATCCACGGTGTACCAGAAACCATGCTGCCTTACTACAGGTCAGGCCCTGCCCTGCAGGAGCTTACAGTCTAGTTGAGGAGGCAGGCTGGCCTGCAGACCTTCCCGATCTCCTGGAGGGCTCTGCATCAGGGCTCACAGAGAAGCCACACCTGACCACCCGAGTGACAGCAGTGACAGGATGAGCTTGAAGGCATCCCAGGCAGCAGAATTGGCCTGCTCTGTTAGTTTCCCAGGGCTGCCACAACTAAGTACCACAAGCTGAAGGGAACTCTTCTTTCATAGCTTTGGGGACTAGAAGTTCAAAATCAGGGTGTCGACAGGGCCAGACTCTTTCTGAACCTTCTGATCCTTCATTGCCTCTTGTAGCTTCCGGTGGCTCCAGGTGTTCCTCATTGTGGCTGTGATGTTCCAATCTCTGCCTTCATCTTTTCATGCTCTCTTCCTTTGTGTCTGTGTGTCTTCAAATGGCATTCTCCATGTGTGCCAGTGACTATGTCCAAATTCCCCACTTCTAAGGATGTCAGTCATATTGGATTAGGGCCCACCCTAATGATTCTTCTTAACTGGATTACATCTGCATATATCCTATTTTGAAATAAGGTCACACTCACAGGTCCTGGGGGGTTAGGGCTTTTTTGGTGGGACACAATTCAACCTGTAACAGTGGTTGAAGACTTGGAAGGGCCTGGAGCTCAGGCCTGGAGCATTCTGCCACCCACCATCTCATCACCCACAGGCTCTGTACATATTTCCCCCAGGGCGGCTCACTGGTCCATACACTTGCCGGCATGTTCCTATCTCCAGACTTGCTCCCAGCTCCCCTGTCTTGACAGCTTTTCCATTTCACTCAGCAAGCCTACCTCCTCAGAAGGTCTTCCTCTGATTTCTGAGATGCTCAGACTGTGGGCTCATAGTCTGTCCCCTTCAGCCTCCTCCTCACCCCATGCCAAGTCCAGAGTCAGGGAGCCAGAGGCCTTGAGTTTAGCCCTTCAGCTATCTCTGTATTCCCTCAACACCATCCCTGCCCAGGCTTCTTACTCAGCTGGGGTATCTCCATGAAGGGGGAGGCAGAGCCCTGACTTCTGCACAAATGGCCCCGACTGCCAGATCGTCTCCCTTGCTCTAACCACACTGCATTTGCTAGGAGCTCCCCGAGAGTTCTGAGGTCCACCTACTTCCATCACATGGAACCCCATGGAATCCATTTGCTTTCCCCCTTCAATGACCAGGGATGAGGGGAACACTACCCAGCTGAGGCAATTTAAGGGGCTCACAAAGGGCTCCCAGACCCAAAGATCTCTTTCACCTACCTGCCCTGGGTCAGAAATTCCACTGTGAGCAAGTCTGATAGCATCTACCCGTGCTGAGGGCAAATGCCCCGGAGGGGAGACTTTGCCAGGAGCCACTTGGACAGAGACTTGCCTTGGGAGCCTGGCAGCCTGGCGATATTTCACTCAAATCCTACAAGAGATTTGCCATCCAGGAGCAGGAGGGGCCAAAGAACTTGGGCCATTATGCAGAGCTTTGTCCAGAGGCTACAGGCTGCACACTGCAGGTAGCTGAGGGCAGCCCCAGGCCCACCCTGGCCCAGGCAGAAACTCACTCAGGCCCCAGGATATGCACTAAGCCCAGCCTCTTCCTTCTCTCCTGCCTGTCTTGCTTTCCTTTGTCCTGCACCTCCCTGCCTGAAGACCCGGCCCCTCGGACATACTTGTAGCCACTGGTCTGTTAGTGGCCTTTGGACTGGGGAAGGACTGGAGCCTCCCTCCTGGGCCCCACACCCATGCTGGCAATCATCAGGAGCAGGGAGAGGCCCAGAACTGTCACTCCCTGGGCACAGTCCCACAGTGTCCTCATCCGGCCAGTCCTGTTCTACCCTTTCTCCCATGGGGAGGAGTTGGGGGCAGGGAAGATGGCAGGGCCCAGACCTGGCCGGAGGCATTGTGCTGCCAGGGGCCTACAGCCCCACATGCGCCCGTGGAGCCCACACTGCATGGAGGCCCTGGGTGAGGCTGGGCTGCCTGGGCTTCTCCTTTCCTGCCAGAGGGACTGGAGGGTAGGATTGGGGGTTATTGTGGTGTGCTCACCATCAGACCGCAGGGGGTCCAAAAAGGTTCCTTTGGAAGGGGGAGCCAGCCATGTCTAATGGGCTATTTCAGTTCTGCCATAATCAAGTCTAGCTTCGGGCTGTCTGAAATAGCCAGGTATCAAAGCCAAATGTCTGCGAGGATGGTTTGGCTCCTGAGGCCTGGGGTCCAGTGCACATCCAGGTGGGGGTCAGGAGGGTAGCCTCAACCCCTGCACCCATATTCCAGGCCCCAACCTTGATGCCAAGGCACCAGTCCAGGCCTAGCCCCTACCAGGTCCTCAGGCAAATGAATCCTTTCAAATGCCCACTCTTGCCTATCCAGCCGGTGCCCACATAGCAGGCATTAATAAGTCCCCTTTTGGGTTAAGAGCTGTGTGGAGAATTTCATGGTGCCCCAGAGAGGGTAAAGAATGATCAGGGGTTTAGATAAGCCTCACTCTGAACCTGCTGCTCATCGGAGAGAAGGCACCTCCCGGCCTTGCCCGAGTCTATACGGGGGTCCAGTCAGTAGCTTGGGGAGCTGGGGTGGCTTCTTTGCTGGGTTACTGAGGACAACTAAGGTGGGGCTGCCTCCTGCCCTGGGAAGCACTCCCTGGCCTCACTTGGGCTTGCTCCTCTGCTAAGCATGGTTAGACCTGCCGAATTCTCTTAGTCCCCTGTCTCATAGAGGAAGCGGGAGACCAAGCAGTGTGTGGCATGGGTCTTGCAGCCCACACTCTGAACCCTGAGCGTAGCAGCCATGCCACGGCGAGGAACAGCATGCAGAGACCCCCAGGGGGCACCTAGGGAGCTGAGCCTGCCGCCTTTGCTCAGAAAGTAAATGCTCAGCTCCTTCTCTGCAGTAAAATCCTCCTGTGTGTCCTACTTCCTCACCTCTCAGAGACCAACTGGGGAATCTGCGGGAGCATGACCTGCCTCCTCCAGGGGTACAGTCCCTAAGGTCAGCTGCCACCAAACTTCTCCCCAATCTTGGGTTCTTTGAGCAGCAGCAGGAAGAAGATTTTCTCCCTCCCTGGACCCTTGACTTCTCTGGGAAGCTAATCCCTCCCCCATTCCCCATGAGGCTTCCTGGGCCCCAGAAACTCAAAGGTACAGCCTAAAACTGTGGTTAATGGCTGCCCTACCACTTGGTAGCTGTTTGACTGTGAGAAAGATACTTAACCTCTATGAGCTTTACTGGCCTCACTTATGAAGCAGAAATAATGACAGCCCTTATCCTGAAAAGTCACTGTGAGGATCAAACATATCGTCCAAGGGCTGGCACATAGAGAATGCTTAATAAACAAGTGGTATGATTATCATCATTATCTGTGGGTATCCATCTTTAACCTGCTTTTCCTCTTTTGCCCCTCTCCTCTAGACCCCTGAATTCAGAATTGTCACCTTCTGCTTCAGCAGTCTAAATGGGGGTAAATGGGGGTAGCTGGTCAGGTCATCCTCCCAGGTAAGTGGAGACAGGGATATGTGTCTGAGCATTCTGGCTGTAGAGCCTAGAATAAGCCATCACAGACCCAGAGTGTGCTCATTTAAGTCACCATTCAAGGGGATTTCAAGAATCAGTATTTCTGTGGTAGAAGGAAGGAGTCACTGAAGGCCACACAGCAAGCTTAGGCCAGAGTTGGCCAAGAGCCGCAGTGGTCCTTCCATCTAGATCTTCTCACTGCCTGACTCAACAGCTCTCATTTCTCCAGAAGCTTCACTGGAAACCTCACTCCGGAGCTTTCCTATTCAGAGAAAGCTGCAAACAAAGTGCAGAGCCAGCCCGCTGAGCCTAGAGCCCTGAGCTCCCCGGGCAGACCCACAGGCTGACGGCTGACTGAGACGTTACCGGAGCCGATGATTCAACTTCCTGCCTTTTGAGAGCGCCCAGACCACAGAGGTTTTCTTGCTTGGAGGAGGGGGGCATCTCCCTGCCTTGGGCCAGGCAGAGCGGGTCAAGTCTCCACCACAAACCACAGGGACTAGGCAGTGCGTGGGGACAGGCCATAGGGGCCATGGTAGAACCCTAACTGGTGCCTCCTGAAGCCTGTCTCCTCTTTGGGTTAATGATTACCACCTAGAGTGACCAACTGTTCTTTTTTCCTTGAATCCGTCCTGGTGTTAGCACCCAAAAACCCCATCCCAGGAAACCCTTCAGCCCTGGGCAAACCAGAACAGTTGGTCACTCTATTACCACCCATATTTCAGTAGGACATGACTTATCACCTCACTGACTCTGGGAGTATGGGCCCGGGGACAGCACATTCTAGAATAGGGAATTGGCAAACTATGGCCTGAGGGCCTATTCTGGCCCTGTACCTATTTTTGTAAAGCCCATGAGCTAAGAACAGTTTTTACATTTTTTAATGGTTGAAAACAAAATTAAAGAAGAATATTCCATGACACGTGGAAATTACAGGAAATTCAAATTTCAGCATTCATAAACCAAGGAGCACAGCCCTGCCCGTTCGTTCACTTACTTACATGTCACCTTTGGCTGCTTTCACATCACAAGGCAGAGCTGGGGAGCTGTGACAGAGACTGTATAGACCCATTGACTGCCAAGTCTCAAGTGTTTACTGCTTGGCCTTTCACGCAAACAGTCTGCGGACCCCTGTTCTGGAGGCAGGCAGGGTAGGGATAAACACACTAGAAACCTCACAAGTGGCAGGTCATGTACTATGTGCTGCTGAGCTGGGGCAGTGGGCAGCTGACGGTCTGGGAGAGCTTGAACAATGTGGAAAGACTCTAGTAAAATTGGACTCAATGCCAAGTCTAAAGTGGGCCCTAACTTGGCCCCTCTGCCCCTTCCCTACATCAGCCCTAAAAATGTGCTCCCTTTCTTCGTTCAGAGGCCTGGGAACAGAGTTTATTTGAGTAGCATTGACTCTTAAAAGGCGTATGGGGGTTGACCTCAGTGTGGACCTTCAGGAGCCCCAGCTCAGCACCCGCAGGGGTCTGTCTGGTCTGCTCATACAAGGCTAGGGCAAGTCCTCTGGAGGCCTGTGTGCCCTCGAAGCCCCTCCACTCCCTCCCGGGCACAGTTGTCCCACTAGGCACACTTCCTCTTTGCCCACGTCCTCGCAGCTTAGATATTTGAGAACCCAAATATCTAAGGATCAGTGGAGGGTACCGCAGAAAGAGATGCTCAATTTCCAGGTTTTCTGAAATTTCTGCTTGGGGTAGACTGGGTCTGAGGAGTTACTTATCTTTTTAAACAACCGTTGTAAATGAAGTCTAAAATACATGGAGAAAAGTGCACAGCTCAGAAGTGTACAGCTCCCGTGAACAAGCCTATGTAATTATCACCTGTGTGACCAAAACCAGAGCATCGCCAGCCCTCAAAGCCCCCTGATGCCCTCTGTAAGTGACTGCTCCCAGGGTTAACCACTATGGAAGCCTCTGTCATCACAGATTAGTTTTGCCTGTTTTTGAAAACTATGTAAATGGGATCAGAAAGTACATACATTTTTCTGTCTGGCTTCTCTTGTGCAGTGAGATTTGCCCATATTACTGGCTATGAAATAGTTTGCTCAGTTTCTTTGCCATTCTCTGTTTTATGAATATACCACCACTGATTTATTGATAGCATTGCTAATGGAAATTTGGGTTGTTTCCAACCTTGGCTATTACAAATAGTGCATGTCTTTTGGGACATGCGTGTATCCTTTCTGCTGGTGTGTATACTTCGGAGTGGAATTGTTGGGCTCTCAGACATGCCTATGTTTAGCTTGAAAATATACTTTTTACTAACAGTTTTCATGTGATTTTTTCAAAGCTCTGGCTGAAACTGCGGATGAATGTTTCTAGAACTACTTATGTCGCTGGTGAAAGGTAATGTCTCGACATTTCTCAGGCTGCAAATACTTGCCAGCCCAATTCCAAAAATGGTTCAGAAACGATGCGCATAGGCCCTACCCCCAGCCTGCTAACAATTGTGCTGAGCCTGGGCTTATGGGGGGCGCTAGGAACTGCAGTACCAGATCCTTGGCCTAGAGGCCAGAGATTCCTCCTGAGACATAAGTGGGGCCTAACGTTTCAGGACCCTGAATCAGAACATGGGGTCTGACAACTGGATAGCATATTCGAAGCTGGGACCATCTTATGAAACCTGCTTTCCTGACCATGGGCAAGAAGAGTACAGCTCCACATGGGATCGGGCAGCCCAAGATTGTCCCACAGTGCCATAAATACAGCAGAGGCCCTGTGTACCTCAGCAGGTCTTTTTGATTGCACCAGGGCCCATTCACCTGTGTAACTGATGGACAGCTCTAGTCTGCTGGAGCTCTGGCAGGCCGTTCCCAGAGCCTGCGAGGAAAGGGCCCCATCTGATTCCTTTCTGAGCAGCTTCTAGTTCATGGGACCCTGATTCCTTGCCATTAGCAAGACCTGCAAGCAGGGTTTCTCACAGGTGGATTATGCCCTCATGTTGCTCTCCCTGGCCCAGATCTTCAAACCCTGGAATGGACAGAGCTGACCACATCTCTATAAAAAAAACCCTGCTGGTATCTTACTTGGGAAGGTGGGTGGCTTCCTTAAAGTTTGAGTGATGCTTTCCATCACTTTGAGAGACTGGTCACTGAGAGCAAATACCATGGTTAGCTTACTGCTCATTGTGGGAAGTGATGAAGTTTCACCAGTACTCCCGGCCCTCTTGGGGAGGGCAGGTTGTGGGGGTGTGTATGAGAGAGAGCCCTTGAGATGTCTCAGAGAAGACCTGGGCCAGTTTAATTATTACCTTGCTGCCAGGAAGAATTCTGTCACAGGCTTAGGCTAGATTCTTCAGCTCTACATAGACAATGTGTGTACTTGATTCAATATCCTACCGACCATTCCATCAGCCACATGATCAGGATGTTTTAGGCCATACATCCCCAGCCTGGCTTCTGTGGACTTACTGCTGAGATGTGGAGAGCTTGGGGGGGTGCCCTCATTCAGAGACCTGGCCTTTAGGTCCATGCTGAGTACCCCAGGCTATTGCTCTATTGTCTTTCCGTGTTCCCGTCTATAAAATGGGATGACTGTGGGGGATTTGCCTTACCATGGGGCAATGAAGAACTGTCCCAGAAAGAAGACCCTCTGATGACTTCACTGTGGACATTCCCAAGGAGTTGGTTTTAGGTTGATGCTTTGGTAGGGTTTATGAGGGAGAGTCAATTAGAATTCTTTTAGCTTCAAGTGATATGAAACTTAGCCAAAGTGGCTGAAAGCAAAAGAAAACTATGTATTGGTTTGTTTGGTTGGTTTACATAATGAAAAAAGTTCAGGGGCTTCAGGCACAACTTGATCCAGGAGCTCAACTATGTCATTAGGACCAGGCCATTTTCATTTCTGCTTTGTTAAGGATTTGGCGTGTTCTTTTTTTTAAGATTTTATTTATTTATTTGACAGACAGAGATCACAAGTAGGCAGAGAGACAGGCAGAGAGAGAGGGGGAAGCAGGCTCCCTGCCGAGCAGAGAGCCCAATGCGGGGCTCGATCCCAGGACCCCTGGACCCTGGGACCATGACCCCAGCCAAAGGCAGAGGCTTTAATCCACTGAGCCACCCAGGCGCCCCATGGATTGGGCCTATTCTTACACTGTAGTGACAATGGTGACAAGACAGCTGTCAGTGCTCCAGGCTGACATGACACCCTCACACCTCTAAGTCCAAAGGAAAGGACAACATCTTTTTCTAGGATACTCAAATACTTAGTATTGGCTCTGATCAGACTTGACTTACATCACACGCCCATCCCTAAACCAACAATTGCATAAGTTTACACAATATGCTCTGCGACTCTGACTGTCCAGGCCTGGCTGACATGAGACTCTCAAGCCTGGGCATTACTGCACCTGAAGCCTCTGAGTTGCAAAATTATAAGAGGAGCCATTCCTCGGATGAAAACTGGAGTGCTATTCCTAGAAGGGAAGGAATGGTTACTAAGCAGGAAAACCGTAACAGTTCTCAATAGGGAACTCTCCTGACTAGAAAAGGAGTCATCTGGCCCGTGCCTGCTTGCTCCCTGATTGTCCTGTGCCTTGAGGGCTGGCATCACAACTTTCTCTCCTCTGTATCTGCAGAGGTATTAATAGAATGGATACTCATCTTTGGCTGGTGTGTTGAGTTTGATACCCTTTCAAACCTCTTTTAACACCTACAGTCTTATTTGATTCTTTGTTCTTCTTTTTGGCAACCCAGGATCTGAACCCTCTTCCTGTGATGGGGAATTCCCCTTATTCTGAGGCAAAGCCTACTTCCCACTACAAAGGCTGAAAGTACCATGTGCATCTGTTTCCCAACCCCCTCCCCCACCCTTGGCTGGGCAATGGCCCATGACCAAGGCTCTGACAATCAGACACACAGGCCCCAGACTGATATAGGAGCTAGTGGCCCAAAGAAACAGGGATCACAGAGCATTCTCCTCAGTGGTTACTATGGGTGCAGCATGTCAGTGTCGCTAGGGGGGGTGGAGATGGGGACAGCACAAAGCATGGGCGTAAGGCACCAGCCCTGCCTGTAGATCATGGCACATGGTGGTGGTGGTGACAGGAAGGGCAGGGAGGTCCTGAAGAAGCCAGTTTGCAGGATGATCTGGGGCCCTGTTCACAGCTGTGTCATCAGGGTTGCTGCCTTTCTGCTCAGATTCTCTGAGCTGCTCAAATTATTATTTTTCTGCTTAAATCAATTTAGCTTAAGTCAATTAAGTCAATCTGCTTAAGAGTCGATTTCTGTTGCTTGCACCTAGAAACTCTGATTGTCATAATCCTGGAGACAAAGCCACCAGGTAATTCCCCTTTTTCAGGTGGATAAATTAAGGCTTGGAGGCTGGAACAAGTTCATGCAGTTATGACAGTTGCTGAGTCAAGAGCAGAACCTTGCTTGGGCCAGGGGAACAATCCTATAACTGGCAGGTGGGAGCCCAGGCGAGGGAGAACCTCCTCACAAGTAGTGCTGCCTCACCAGTGAGCAAGTCCCCTATTACTGGAGGCATGCAAATAGATTTCTGGAGATTTAAGGGAGAGGCTGAGTGAGGGAACTCCAGTTCCCTTCTTCCTTGTGGATTGCACATATTATCATTTGCCCAGCTGAGAGTACTCTGTGTGCACACAAAAGTGTTAAGGCGAAAACATGGCTCCTGGTCCTGAAGCTCCAAGGCCCCACCCTCTCCAAGGAGCCAGCCTCTCCCTGGCCCAAAACACAACTGCTGCTTGTCCTATGTCTCAGAGCAAAGTCATGGCGTTTACTGGCCTCCGTCACTTTAATGAAAAGCCCCTACACCAAACAAATACAAGCACAGACATTTGCAACTAATTATGGTAGTGCTGATCAGTCAAATTTCATTGCAAATTGCATGTTGAAATTGATAGTGGGCGAGTCAAGAATAAACTGGTTGTCTGGAAAAGTGACACAGGCACACAGGACTGGATTAATAATTCAATTTAGACTCAGACACTGTGAAGAAGAGGAAAAAGCAGATTAGCATTGCCCCAAGATTGCTTGTTTATCCAGTACTTCTTGCCAATGTGCCTGGCTTCTAAGGGAAGCTGATCCTCCTTTAGGGTCCTCCCACTTTGGGAGACCACAGGGCGTTGAGTATTCCAGCCTTTAATTCCTGGTTTGCAAAATTGCAGCCTTGAGTGGTGTGGGGAGGGGAAAACTGCCCTTCATCCCAGCTGCTGCTGAGAAGCCTACTCAGGAGGCTTCTTGGAAGACAGGCACCTCCTGCTTCAGTGAACCACACTCTTAGCCTCCCATTTCTGGGTATTGGGCTTGAGGGGTGTAATCTACTTTGAAAGCCCAGGTGGGTTCCCAGGTCAGGTATGGCTCTGGGGGAATAAGCCCCAAGAAAGTGGGAAAGGAGCCAGAAGGGCCAGTCGGTCCCAACTGGCCTGGTCCCTAAGGAGTCTCAGGGAGCTATGAAGGCCAGTGGAGACATAATCCCAGCTTGCCTGGAGGCCACAGATGAATGGGAAATGTCCTCAGGATTCGGCCTTCTGGGAAGGTCACTGTGTCCTTGTACCTGGGGAGGAAGGCAGGAAGGAGACACAGGGCTGGCAGAGGGTACAGGTGTTGGTGGGGTAGGGGCAGGTACCTGTACGCCCATGAGATGCACTCCCAGTGGCCACCTTGAGCTAGCCAGGAATGCTCCACACTGAGCTGCTCAGCCAGCCTAAAGCAGACAAGGGAAGCAGCCTGCGATGTGCACAGAGCCACCGGCTCCCACTCCAACTGCCCTGCTCCACAGGCCTGTGCAGAGGGAAAGTCTTAAATCTTTCATCCTCTAGCCTCAGGTTCAAAACCCAAAGTCTCCAAGAGAAGTGGGCCAGCTATGGATGGGGGTAGAGCTGGTGAGCTTGAACTTGACTGGTGAGGGGAGGGGAGGCAGTCATGATTTGCTTCAGGAATCTGCCTGGAGACAATATAGGTTGGAATTCAGAAAAAGGCTTAGGATAGAGATATAAATTTGTAAGTTGTCTGCAATGCAATGTTATTTAAAACCAGGACACTGGAGGAGATTATTAAGGGAGTGAGAGAAGTTAAGAGATTAAATGAGGTCCAAAGGGGGAGACTTGGATAAAGGTGCTAGCAAAGGAGACAGAGAAGGAGCAACCAAAGAGGTAGGAGGGAGACCAGGAGAGGTTGTGATGATCCCGGTGCACGGAGAGATGAACTCTTACATGTTATTGAGAAGCAAGGAAGATGTAGTCTGATATTTGAGAACACAGAAAGTCCTTGACAAATGCAGTCTTGCTCTAGCGGTAGGAGAAAGGAAACAGGGAGAGAACTTGAGGCAAGAAGAAGAGACAATTCCTTCTAGGAGTCGGGCTGTAAAGAGGAGCAGAGAGATTGGGTGACAGTTTGAGGGGCATGTAAGGCTAAGAGGAGGTTTTTCTGTAAGATGGAAAAACCACAGTTTTTTTGTGTGCTGATGGGGATAATCCTGGAAGAGGGGAATTTTGATGATGTAGGTGAGAAAGAGGATAAATGTTGGAGTGCAGTCCTTGAGTAGACAGGTAGGGATGGCATCTGGTGTATAAAAAGGGGGCCTGTCTTTAATAGGAGCATGGATAGTTCACCCATATTAATAAGGCGAAAGCCAGAGTTGATGAGCACAGATGCAAGTGGGTGGGGGAAATAGTGGTGGAGCCCGCAGAACTTCTCTGGTGAGGGCTTCTGTTTTCTTAGTGAACTAGAAACAGGTTATCAGCTGAGAGTGAGATGGAAGAAGGGGTGTGAGGCAGTTGGCTGGGAGAGAGGGGGTAAGTGCCCTTGGGGGTATAGTATGACTGTTGGGCAGCCTGTAGGTCCCACTGAATGGGGCTTGGGCTCATTAATTCAAAGTGAGACTGGGAAGCCCATATTGTGGGCTTTTCTTTAGTCTCAGGGTGGGTAGAGGGCTGAAGCGAACCAGGGCTATGGTTTTGCCAGGTCCTGCAGTGAGGGGTGAGGGAGAGGTGATAACATTGGACCATGGACTCTGAGCTGGGTAAGGAGGGATGGGACCTGAGGGGGCAAGAGACCATGAACAGTTGTTCAGATCAGTAGGCTCCATGAAGAGCAATTGGAGTTGGGGCACTAGAAGGAGTGAGCTGGAGAGAGAGGCCGTGATTACTGAGAGGGGACACAGGACACCAATCAATGAAGGGACTGCACTGACAGATAATGACTCTTTGGAAGTCTGGTTTTGGGAGCTAGAGGCTGAGGTTGTGAAGAAGCCAAGGTTGTGAAGAGGAGGCCAAGAGGCTGAGGAGCCTGTTCATCTACATGAATGTGAACATTAAGAACTAAGGCAGAGGGGCACCTGGGAGGCTCAGTGGGTTAAGCCGCTGCCTTCGGCTCGGGTCATGATCTCAGGGTCCTGGGATCGAGTCCCACATCGGGCTGTCTGCTCAGCAGGGAGCCTGCTTCCTCCTCTCTCTCTCTGCCTGCCTCTCTGCCTACTTGTGATCCCTCTCTGTCAAATAAATAAATAAAATCTTTAAAAAAAAAAAAAAAAGAACTAAGGCAGAAGTGCCCACTGGAGAAGGGGACTGTGGCCCAGGAGATAAAATCTTCAAGGAATGAGGGGGGAGAGACCAGGGGTCTATCAATGGCTGCCAAAAGCGAGGGAACAGGTGGTCTTGTCTGATGACATGGCTTCCAGATGTGGGTGTTTCCAAGGAGGAGGGCCAACTGTGACACTGAGGAGCAACACAGGCACTCCCCACCCCAAATTCAGGAACACAAATACCATGGGAGGGAGAAGAGCCACCCTTTGAGAGGCTGAAGGCGAGGACAGGTAGTTTCCCATTAGAACAAGAAAACAAAGGGGACATTCTGAAATGAGGTTGAGGATAGGGAAGTTTACTGATGACAGACCATGAGTTGTAGAGACCAGTGAAAGGATTTCTAGACATAGGGTAGGGTAGGTGATGAGGTCAGAAAAGGGTAATGTAGAGCCACATGGGGCTGAGACTCCTGGGATGAGGGATGCTCTGAAAATTCTGGACGTCTTGTGGGACTGGTATGAATAGGGATGAAGGGACTGGTAAGAGCAGTCCTGAGGGGCCAAGACAGAGGGTAGTTGGCCAGGCAGGGTTTGTTGGGAGGTGGGAGGAGAAAGCACCTGCCAGGAGCCCCCTTCACTCCTTCTGATGGTGGTCAGGAGGGCTGAGGAGGAGCAGTCTTCCCAGAGCAGGTGGAGTCCTGGGCACCCTCTTTACTCCTAGGTAGGAATATTAATCAAAACACTCATCATAGAACCGATACTAAAACTACAGACACGTCAAAGAAAGAGAATTACCCAGGGGTAATTCAGTCAGTTGAGGAACCGACTATTGATTTCAGCTCAGGTCATGATCTCAGGGTCGTGAGATCAAGCCCTCGTTGCTCAGCAGGGAGTCGGCTTGAGATTCTCTCTCTTTTCCTCTCCTTCTGCCCCTCCCCCAGCTCACACACACACCACACATACACACGCTCTCTCTGTCTCTCTCTCTCAAATAAATAAAATCTTTAAGCAAAAAGAGAAAGAGAATTACCCAAAAATAGACCCTTATATATTGCATAATAAATCTGTATCTAATAAAGTTTTCTCTCAAAACAGTAGAGATAAAAAGCATGATATCCCCCCATCCCGGAACAATTCACTAACTATTTGAGAAAAAATAAATCCAGCTCTTTACCTTAAATCTTATATTAAATGCATTCAAATGATCCAAAAACTAGTGTAAAAAATGTGGTATTAGTGGGACGCCTGGGTGGCTCACTGGGTTGGGCCTCTGTTTTCGACTCAGGTCATGATCTCAGGGTCCTGGGATCAAGCCCCACATCGGGCTCTCTGCTAGGCAGGGAGCCTTTTTCCCTGCCCCTACCTGCTGCTTTGCCTACTTGTGATCTGTCTCTCTCTGTCAAATACATAAAATAAAAATAAAATCTTTTTAAAAAATGTGGTATAAGTGTAAAGATAGAAATAGACCCACACACACGATCGATTGATGTTTAACTCATGGTACCAAGGCAATTCAATGGGGAGAAAACAATCTTTCCAACAAATGGTGCTGGAACTATTGGATAGCCATATGTAAAACTTATACCACATGCATATACCATTTGTACCATATACAAAAATTAACTTGATATGGATTATAGGCATATAGTTATGAGCCATATCCAAAATTACATATACATATGTTATACAAAAATGACCTACAACCCAGGGGTGCCTGGGTGGCTCAAGTCAGTTAAGCATCTGCCTTCGGTTCAGGTTATGATCCCAGAATCCTGGGATCAAACCCCCACGTTGGGCTCCTTGCTCAGTGGGGAGTCTGCTTTTCCTACTTCCTCTGCCCTTCGCCCACTCATATTCTTTCTCCCTCTCTCTCAAATAAATAAATAAATAAAATCTTTTAAAAAAATGATAGACAACCCAATGTAAAAACAGGCAAATGATTTGAATCGAAGAAGACTTCACTGAAGAAGATATTGAGATAACAAACACATGAGAAGGTGCTCACCATCATTTGTCCTTAGGGAAATAAAAAGAGATTAAAACTACACACCTGCTAGAAGGACCAGAATTTAATAAGACTGACTGAATCAAGTACTGGCGAGGATGGGGTCAGTGGTTGCCCTGGGACAGATGGTTCACAAAAATGCACAATGAAACACCAGGAAATTACGGGCATGCTGTACGAACAAGGCAGAGTTTAACCTTCAGTTAAACCTTCTGTTCTTCAGTTGATAGACATTTCAGTTGTTGCCAGTTTGGGCTTGTGGCTGACACAGAGATGTGTCACCCAGATCCTTCCTCAAGGAAGGATTTGCGGTCCAGTTGCAGAGAGTGTGATAAGCAGAAACGTACAGCTGATAGTTTATTCAGGGTCTGCTTAAGCTGCAGAGGGCTGCCTTGCCCCTTCCCAGAGCAGCTTGCATCCAGTGACTGAACAAAACAGGGATAGAGAAGCTGGGCCGTTTTAATCCAATCTGGGACAATCCAGATGTACAATATTTGCTCCAGAGTTCCCTGCCAATTTGGCTTAGACGTCCATGAACCTGCATCACAGTTTGACTTCTGCTCAGTCCTGCTTCCTCTCCCTTCCTTTCATAGATGTTGATCGCTATTGTCCCTCATAAATATCTTGTGTTCCAAACTCCATTTCAGCATCTGTTTCCTGGGAACCAGATTTATGACAGAGCTATGACAAATCGAGTTCTTATGACCATTCTTGTCCATGTTTCCTGTCCTATTAACACTCTTTTCTGTAGGATATTTGCCTGGGAATGGAATTGCTGGCTCAAGGAGTATGTTATTTTCAGTTCACTTGAATAATGCTCAACTGTTTTCCAAAATGGTTGTACATGTTTATGTAAATTTATATAGATGAAAGTTTTTGCTACTACTTGGTATTGTGACTTTTAAATTTTAGTCAGTTTGAGGGGTGCCTGGGTAGCCAGGGGGTTAAGCCTCTGCCTTCTGCTCAGGTCATGATCTCAGGGTCCTGGGATTGAACCCCACATCAGGCTCTCTACTCAACAGAGAGCCTGCTTCCCTCTCTGTCTCTGCCTGCCTCTCTGCCTACTTGTGATCTCTGTCTCTGTCAAATAAAATCTTAAAAAAATAAAAGTAAATAAATACATTTTAGTCAATTTGGTAAGTATATAGTAATATCTTACTATGATTTTAATTGACATTTCCCGGATTACTGAAAAAGCTGAACAATGTTTTATGTTATTGGCCTTTGTTTGTTTTTTTGTTCTAGAGAGGCAGGGGCAGAGGGAGAGAAAGAGAGAGAATCTTAAGCAAGCTCCATGCCCAGTGCAGACCCCAATGTAGTGCTCTATCACAACCCTGAGATCATGACCTGGGTTTCTTTTTCAAAGTACCTGTCTTTTGCCCATTTTTCTTTTTCTCAAGTTATTTTATTTTTTATTATTTACTTATTTATTTAAAACCATTCTATTACAGAATGATTGACGTACAAAAAGCTGTACATATTTAAAGCATACAACTTGATGAGTTTGGATTGCACATCCTTCTTCAGGTTGTTTTTTGTTATTAATTCTTTTTTTAAAAATTTATTTATTTGACACAGAGAGAGACAGAGATCATAATAAGTAGGCAGAGAGGCAGGCTGAGAGAGAGGGGCATGCAGGTTCCCCACTGAACAGAGAGCCCCATTCAGGGCTTGATCCCAGGACTCTGGGACCATGACCTGAGCCGAAAGCAGAGGCTTAATGCACTGAGCCACCCAGGCACCCTTATTAATTCTTGTGTGTCCTATATATATTCTGGATAAAAGCGTTTTGATAGTTTTATCTGTTACTAGTATCTTCTGCTACTCTGTAGGTTGACTTTTCACCCTCTTAATGTCTTTTTTTTTTTTAAGATTTTATTTATTTATTTGAAAGAGGGAGAAATCACAAGTAGGCAGAGAGAAGGCAGGGGGGTGGGAAGCAGGCTCCCTGCTGAGCAGAGAGCCTGATGTGGGGCTTGATCCCAGGACTCTGAGATCCTGACCTGAGCTGAAGGTAGAGGCTTAACCCACTGAGCCACCCAGGTGCCCCTTAATATTGTCTTTTGATGAATACAAAATCTTCATTTTATCCATCTTTCCTTTGTGGTATTGCTTTTTGAAATTTTAAATTTTTTTAAGAAAATTTTTCTTACCCAAGATTATGAAGATATCCTTCTACATTATTATTACTTTTTCTATGTTATTATTTTAAAGCTTTACAATTTTTCCTTTTTTATTCAGGTGCAGACACACCTGGAGTTGATTTTGGTGTATGGTGTGAGGTAGGGATCCAATTTCATTCTTCTTCCATATAGATCCCTGGTTGTTCCAGCCAAGTTTATTAAGCTTCTGTCTTTTTGGCAATACTATACCATGCCATCTCTGTCACAAATCAAGCATCTAGATGTGTGCAGGTCTGTTTCTGTAATCTCATCTCTATTCCATTGAACTATTTCCAAATCCATGCCTCACTCTCTTAATTACTATAGCTTTATAGTAATCTGGTATAGTAATGGCAATTCCTCTAATCTCATTCTTCCTCTAAAGTGGCTTATCTATTCTTGACCTTCTGCATGTCCACATAAATTTAAGAATCATCTTGTTGTAGTCCACAAAAAATCCTCATGAGTTCTCATAGAAATAAAATTGACTCTATAGATCACTTTGGGAAGAACTGACATTTTCGTAATATTTAGTCTTCCAATCCATGAAAAACATAGCTCCATTTATTAAGATCTTTAATTTCTTTCAATAATGCTTTAAATTTTTCTGCATTGGAGACTCAATCAAGTTCTATTAGCTTTATGCCTAGTGATTTGGTATTTTAAAATGATGTTACAAATCCTATCCTTTTAAAATACAGTTTTCTCAGGGCACCTGGGTAGCTCAGTTGGTTAAGCATCTGCCTTTGGCTCAGGTCATGATCCCAGGGTCCTGGGATCGAATCCTGCATCAGGTTCCCTGTTCAGTGGGGACTCTGCTTCTCCCCTTCCCTCTACTAATACCCCCTACTCGTGCTCTCTCTCTCTCTTGCTCATTCTGTCTCAAATAAATAAAGTCTTTAAAAATATATATATATAATTTTCTCTTTGTTGCTGTTTATGTCTTATTATACACTGATTTTTACATATTTACTTTTTTTTAAGTCCAAGAAAATTGTTGAACTCTTTTAATAATTCTAATTATCTGTAGAGCATTTTAAAAATTTCCTCTGTACACTATCATATCATCTATAAATAATGGCAGTTTTGCTTCTTCATTTTCCAATGCTAATTCCTTTTCTTTCTTCACCACACTGGCTAGGCTCTCCAGTATAATGTCAAATATTGGTGGTAAAGGGTGGGGGGTGCCCAAGTGGCTTAGCTGGTTAAGTGTCTGACTCTTGATTTCAGCTCAGGTCATGATCTCAAGGTCATGATATCAAGACAGAGTTGAGCTCCACTCTTAGCAGGGAGCCTGCTTGAGATTCTCTCTCTCTCACTCTCTCTGATCTTTCCCCTCCTGCCCTCCTGCCCTCATGCATGTGTGCTCTTTCTCTCTTTCTAAAATAAATAAATAAATCTTTTATAAAAAGTGGTGATAATGGATATCTTTGTTTTGTTCCAATTTTCAAAGGGAAAATTTCCAATGTTTCACCACTAAGTATGATGTTTGCATTAGTTATTATTTTTAAAGACAGCCTGTATAAAACTAAGGAAGTTTCTTTCCAGTTCCAGTTTGATTGAAGCTTTTTTCTCCCACCCCCATTATTTACCCATTTAATTCAATGGATGTTGAATTTTACCAAATGCTTTTTCTGCATCCATTGAGGTAATCATAAAATTTTTCTTCTTTAATCTGTTAATATGATAAATTACATTAACTTTTTTTTAAAGTTAAATAATGCTTAAATTTCTAGGATTAATTAAAACTTGGTCAGATGCACTCTCTTTCTTATGTGATGATAAATTTTGTTTAGTGACACTTTGTTTAGAGTTTTTCTACATTTATAAACAAGATCAGCCTTCAAATTTCCTATATTGATCCTGTCAGATTTGGGGGTCATTGTCATATTAGTTCCATGAAATGTGTTGAGAAGGATTACTAGTTTTTTGGAAGCAGAAACTTGTAAACTGGTAGAAGTTTGTATCTGAATGGAATTTTCTTTTCCTTGAATCTTGAGTATAATTCACAGGTAAAGCTATCTGGATTTGGAATTTTCTTTGTGGAAAGATTTTAATTATTGATAGAATCTCTTTAATAGTTATGGACTTTTCAGGTTTTCCATTTCTTCATGAGTCACCTTCAGTAAGTTATTATCTCTAAGGATGTTCCCATTTCATCCAAACTTGTTACATCAATTGGAAATAAGCTGTTCATAATATCTTCCTTAGTATCTTTTAGATGTATACGGAATCTCTAGTAATGTCCCCTTCTTCATTCTTATTATTATTTGTTCATTGTCTTTTTTCTCTTTGTTGTTCTCACCAGAGTTTTATTGTTTCATTATAGTTTTTAAGATTTTATCTACTTATTTATTTACTTGGGAGAGGGAGAGAGCATGAGTAGGGGGAGGAGCAGAGGAAGAGGGACAAGCAGATTTCCCAGTGAGCATCGAGCTGGGTGTGGGCCCTGATTCCATGATCCAGAGATCACGACAGGAGGTGAAATCAAGAATCTGCCATTCAAGTGACTCAGTCACCCAGGCACCTCTTCATTATCCTTTTTGAAGAACAAAGTTCCAAGTCAGAAAGGATGTCATTTACAGATGACATGATCTTGTATATAGAAAAATCTAAGGAATCCATTAAACAACTATTAGAACTAATAAATAAGTTCAGCAAGTTTGCAGAATACAAGCTCAATATACAACAAATCAGTTGTATTTCTATATACTAGCAATATATTCTTAAAATGAATTAAGAAAATAATTCACAAAGAGTAAAATACTTGGGAATAAATTTAATCAAGGTAGTACAAGTGCAATATACTGCAAATTATAATGCATTTTTGAAAGGAATTAAATAAGACTTAAATAAATAGAAAAGATATCCTACGTTCATAGATCAGAAGATAATATTTTTGAGATGGTAATCTGCAAATCCAATGCAATCCCCATCAGATTCCGATGGGCTTCTTTGCAGAAACTGACAAGCTGATCCTAAATCACGAGGGAAATGCAAGGGACCCAGAACAACCAAACATTCTGGGTGAAAAACAAAAAGTTGGAGGACTCACATGTTCTGCTTTCAAAACTTATTACAAGCTACAGAAATCAAGCTATGTGATACTGGCATAAGGAATAAACATATAGATCAATAGAATAAAAGTGAAAATTCTGAAATAAACTCTTACATTTAAGGTCAACTGATTTTTGACAAGGACATCAAGACAACTCAGTAGGAGAAAAAAATCTTCAACAAGTAGTGCTAGAATAATTGAATATTCATGTGCAGAAGAATGAAGCTGGACCCCTACCTCACACCATATGTAAAAAAATAACTCAAAACAGATCAAAGCGCTAAATGTAAGAAGTAAAACTCTAAACCTCTTAAAAGAAAACATAGGTGTAAATATTTGTTATTTGGATCAGGCAATCATTTCTTAGCTATGACAACAAAAGTACAAGAAACCAAAGAAAAAATAGATAAATTGGTCTTCCTCAAAATTAAAAAGTTTGGGTTACAGAGAATATCATCAAGAAAGTATAAAGACAACCTAGATGATGGTAGAAAAATTTACAGGTCATATATCTGAAAAGGGACTTTTTTTTTTTTTTTTTTTTTTATTTATTTGTCAGAAAGAGAGGGCACAAAGCAGATGGAATGGCCGGTAGAGGGAGAAGCAAGCTCCCTGCTGAGCAAGGAACCTGATGCAGGACTCAATCCTAGCACCCTGGAATCATGACCTGAGCTGATGGCAGGCGCTTAACTGACTGAGCCACCCAAGTGTCTCTGACAAGTGACTTTTGTCTAGATAAGTAAGGAACTCTTAAACTCAATAGTAGAGGGGTGCCTGGGTCGGTTCAGTAATTAAGTGTCTGCCTTCAGCTCAAGTCATGATCCCATAGTGCTGGGATGGAGCCCCACATCAAGCCCCGCATCGGGCTCCCTGCTCAGCAGGAAGCCTGCTTCTCCCTCTTCTACTCTCCCTGCTTGTGTTCCCTCTCTTGCTTTCTCTCTATATATACCAAATAAATAAATAAAAATCTTTAAAAAAATAAACTCAGGGCGCCTGGGTGGCTCAGTGGGTTAAGCCACTGCCTTCGGCTCAGGTCATGATCTCAGGATCCTGGGATAGAGTCCCGCATGGGGCTCTCCGCTCAGCAGGGAGCCTGCTTCCTCCTCTCTCTCTGCCTGCCTCTCTGCCTACTTGTGATCTTGCTCTGTCAAATAAATAAATAAAATCTTTAAAATAAATAAATAAATAAATACACTCAATAGTAGAAAGACAAATGCTCACTTAAAAAATGGGCAAAGGATCTTAATGTACATTTCTCCAAAGAATATATATAAATGGCCAATAAGCATATGAAAAATACTCATCATCATTAGCCATCATGGAAAAGCAAATGAAACCATAATATGGTACTACATTATACCACTAGAATGGCTATAATTAAAAGAACAGATAATAACAAATGTTGACAAGGATGTGGAGGAATTGGAGCCCTCATACACTGCTGATAGAAATGTGAAGGAGTGCCTGGGTGACGCAGTCGCTTAAGCATCAGACTTCAGCTCAGGTCATAATCTTAGGGTCCTGGGGGCAAGCTCTGCACTGGCCTCCCCACTCTGTGGAGACTCTGCTTGTCCCTCTCTCTCCCTCTGCCCCTCCTCCCACTTGTGATCACTCTCTAAAATAAATAAATAAAATCTTAAAAAAAAAAAAGGAAAAGGAAACATGAAATAGTATAACTGCTTTGGAAACCAATCTGACAGTTCCCTAAAGATTAAATATATAGGTACCATATGATCCAGAATTTCTACTCCTAGGATATACCCAAGGGAAATGAAAACCTATGTCTATATGAAAACTTGTACATGAATGTCCATAGCAGCATTATTCATAATACCCCAAAAGCAGAAACAACCGAAGTGCCCATGAAGCGATACATGCATAAACCAGTGAAGTATAACTATACCGTGGAATATTATCCAGCCACAAAAAGGAAAGAAGTTCTAATACATGCTACAACATGGATAAAACCTGAAAACAAAATGTAAGTGGAATAAGCTAATGATAAAAGACCACATACTGTGTGATTCCACTTAAATGAAGTATCCAAAACAGACAAATCCACAAAGATAGAGAGTAGGAGTGGCTGGTGGGTTCAGTTGGTGGACATGGGACTCTTGATCTTGGGGCCATGAGTCAAGCCCCATGTTGGGCACAGAGCTTACTTAGAAAAAAAAAAAAAGACAGAAAGCAGATTAGTGGTTATCTAGGACTGGAAGTGGGGTATGGGGGTAAAAGTGATATGACTCCTAATGAATATGATTTTTGAGAAGGGGGGTGATGAAATTGTTCTAAAACTGATTGCAGTGATTGTTGCACATCTCTATGAGTATACTAAAAACCACTGAATTCTATACCTTAAGTAAATGAACTGTATGGTATGTGAATTATTTCCTAATCAAGTTATTTATTTAAAAAAATTTTTCAGGGGCTCCTGGCTGGTCCAGTCGGAGGGGTTTGTGACTCTTGTTCTTGGGGTGGTGAGTTCGAGCCCCAGGTTGGGTATACAGATTATTTAAATAAAAAATAAATAAGTAAATAATAGATTTCAATGGATCTGACCATCAGGAGGACTCTGGTGACCCCAGCCAACCAAAAGCATTTCAGTGCTATGGTGGGGTGTTGGAAAGTGGCAGGATGGGGAGTGATGTGAGCAAGGAAGAAAGGAAAATACAATGTGAGCAAGGAAGAAAGGAAAAGACTTAGGAGGCTCATCTGGCCATGAAGGCAGAAATGAAACCTGATGGAAGGGAGGGCTTGGGGACATGTATTCTGTAGGCTCATGTAAGACACATCACATTTGGGTTGCCTGGATGGCTCACTTGGTTAAGCATCTGCCTTTGGCTCAGGCCATGATCCCCGGAGTCCTGAGATCAAACCCTACATCCAGCTTTCTGCTCAGTGGGGAGTCTGCTTCTCCTGCCCCTGACCCTCCCTGCCACTTGTTTTCTCTCTCAAATAAACAAATAAAATCTTAAGAGATCCAGCTCCTCAAAGAAGCTGGTGAAGCTGATTCTCTGAGTCTCTCCAGCATTCTCTCCCGACGCTGGCCAGACCTGCCAGGCCAGTCCTGTCTTCCTATACCACTAAAACTTAGCCACCTGGAAAGTCTTACCACACCCTGCCTCATCCCGGAGCTCTCCCCTGGAGGTGCCAGCTCCCACTGACATCCCCCTTCTCAGCCTGCTTTCATACTGCATACATGATAATATCACTATAATGTATCATACATGATCAGGTATTCTAGATTCATTGATGCTGTGCTGGGGACCTGATTTGGGGAGTAGGACATTGCCTAGAGCCTGGGACCCAGAACCTTGAACCTGGCAAACTCAAGCCTAAAGCCTTCCATGGGCTGGCCTCCCTTTGAGGAGATGGTCATTGAATCTGGGTTTCTAAGAAAGTCATGCTTTCCTTAGTGGCCCATTCCACATGGGCCAGAGCCAGCAAGAAAGACATACTTATTAAACCTTGGACTCCACTGTTTTCATAAGAGCATAATTCCCATGAGGCTGGGGTAAAGGTGTGAAGGGACCTTCTCCATATCCTCCCCACTCCTGGAAAACAAAATGTGCTTTTTAATGAGCATATGAAACAAAGGCTCTGATAAAGTCTAGTAAGTGGTGTTTAGCTTTTTTGAACACAGTGTTTCCCAAATATATTTGTCCTTGGGATCTTTTGTCCACCCCACTCACAATCATCCAGGGACGTATCACCCCGACAATAAAGTCCAGAACCTACAACAGGTACTTGTGGCCTGGCCTACAAATCTCAACAGCCAGCCTCTCTTCTCCTTCAGCAGGACTCTTCTCCCTCCCTGCCTTACACAATCTCCTCTAAGGCTAAGCCCGCAGCTCTCTCCACATGCTGGGATGCCAGTATCTCTGAGCCAGTTATTCCCTTAAACACCCAAAGACCCCTCTCCCTACCTCATACCCACAGCTGCCTACTGCTTCTAACATCGAGTGTCCTTCAGTATGCCTGTCCCTTCTCGATCCTCCTTTCCAGGTCATTCCTTGCTGCTCTCTGGATAAGGTGAGGTCATGGGCATGAGAAGCCACACTTGGCAACAAGCCAAGGGGGCAGTGGTGCACCTTGAAGGATTCTCGGAACCTGAGTCACCTCTCTCAGCTTCTCTACCCCATAAGGACTCTGCCTCAGGCAGCATAAAAGCCAGGTATGGACAGGATCAGAGCTGGAAGTGGGCATGGGGCCACAACCCAGTACCAGCTTCTCCCATGGGCAGCGACCAGAGGGCTGTCCCCATGCCTCAGCCTGGCACCTGGTGAATGAAGGATTGACGACAGTTCTTAGAGAGAAGCCCCCACTCCCCCAGACCCCAGTCTGGTGCACATTCCACTTGAGGGAACTGGACACTTCCCAAAACTCAAAACACATCCTGGCTGGAGCCGGCTGTGGGCCGGGCACCCCCGGGCCAGCCGGGCAGGGCGGGGTGTCCTGGAGTGCCGCGGATGGGCCTCACACCCAGGCTGGGCCAGGACACCCCGTCCTTGGCCGAGGCCCAAAAAGGCTCTGTTTACAGAATCTGTCAGCTCTGTTCCCCCTCCCCCATCAGGCACTTCCCCTAGAGTCCTGGGGGCTGGGAGAGGGGCAGGCGGGGCCTGAGCGAGGCTAGGAGGCAGCCAAATTGTAGGCCAGCCCCTCGGCCCTCCTCCCCTTCTTGGCGCCTACGGTCTATCCGCGCCTTCTCCAGTCTTCTGGTTTCCCCTTCAAAGCATTGGGGGGGAATAAGCATTTTAAAAGAAAAATCTGCAGAAGACAACGTTTAGTCTCAAGGAAAGTGTAGCTAATAGTTGCAAGATAGGCACTGAGCCAGCAGGCGCAGGGAGAGTTTTCTGGCAAGGGGTTCCTGGATACCCCCAGACAGCCCTGAAGGAGGCTCCCTCTTTCCTCGGGACCCCAAAACTTCTGGGCCCCGGGAATTTTTCTAGGACTGCCGGAGGGATTTGGCGCAAATTAGATGTAGCAGGGAAGACTAGGGGCTTTCGGGGGTAGCGACGTGTAGAGATAAGGCCAACGGCCGGACAGGCCGCAGTGACTCAGCTCCCTCGGGCTGCAGGGAAGCTCCGCCGGCCCCCCAGGAGCCGGACGGGGGAGGCGGGGCCCGGCCTGCGACGCCCCGCCCTGCCCCGCCCCCCAGCTCCGGGAAAGCCGGCCCACCACCCCCAGCTTCCCAGAGGCGCCCGGATTTCCCACGGGTTTCCCCACCTGCTGCAAATAGTAACAAAGGCTGGCACTTTCAGAGCGCTCACACTCTGCTAGGTACTTAGCAGGAGTCATGTCTTTTGTTACCTCTAACAAGGCTCTGAAGCGGTCACCACTATTTCTATTAGAGACAAGGAAACTGAGGCCCTGAGAGGCCAAACTAGTTGCTTAAGGTAACAGGGCTACTTAGTGGGGACCAGAGTTTACAAAACCCCTTAACCCCTTAACCCCTTGTGAGTGCCACGTCCTGCCTTCCCAGGGAACAAGGACATCCCCTGGCTTGGCGGCTAACACAATACAAATATTTATCATCTTGGGGTAAATCCAGTGGTATTGATTATGTTTCTCCTGAACTCCACACACGCCCCCCCCCCCAGCCCCGCACTCCCAGCCCCAAAATTCCCCAGCCCCGAGTTTCCCTTTGACCTTCACTTGGAGGGAAACTCCTCGGCACAGGGCTGGGCCCCCAGGGAACACTGCCACACCAACACTCAGCCCTTCCTTCTGGAGAGATGCAATTCTCTAGAAAACCCCTATCTTGCTTACAGATTAGCCCCCTACTCTGGGGCCTTGCCAAGTGAGAAGCAGCAGGCACACATCACCCCACTGCCACTGGCTGGCCCTGCCCAGATGGGGTCAGGGACAGGACAGTGCCACAGAAAGCCTGAGCCCAGAAGAGGTCAAGGAGCAGAGTGCAACCTGTACCCTAGGGCTGTCCTGGGAAGTAGTGAGCTCCATGTTATCTGGGGTGGAGGAGCACCTGTGGAAGAGATGATTCAAAAAGACAGTGGGATGAGATGACCTTTTAAACCCCAGATTCCTCTATCCTATGAGTCAGGCAGTATCTAAGGGAATGGCTTCTTCTGAGAGCTGCTTAAATAGAAACTTTCCCAGACTCTCCCACTTCCTTCCCCTTTGACCTCTTTCTTCTGGGCTCATGATCTTTCTCCTGGAGACTCAAAGAATATTGGGAAGAAGATCACTCCCACATATCCCTGCCTCAGGTTGCAAGTCTGTCTCAGTGGCCACTACGTGGGTTCTGGGAGGCTCTGACTCGTGGGGAGCAAAGAAGGAAGCAAAGAAACACAAAGAGAGGGAGAAATCTGGAGACTGGAGACTGCTTCTGTGGTTGAATTGGTTTGACCTTTGGCCCTATCCCAGTTCCATCCTCCTCCCCCAGATTCGTGATCTTAAGCAATGCCACTTTACCTCCCAGGGCCTCTGCAAAATGAGAGAACTCTAATATCAACCACTTTCTTGGGAGGGTTGTTGGTAGCAACAATGAGTGACCACTGTGGGTAAGGTTATCCCAAACACGATTCTGTGATGAGCCCGATGGTCAGCCCAGTTCCATAGGCAGACACCACTCTTTATGGTTCTATCTGAGGAAGCAAGTCCCCCAAAGGCAGGCAAGTTTGGGTGGGAGAGGAGGGAGAGAGAAAGGGCCCTGACTGGGGGCTGCTGGGATGGGTTTCCTGCAGTGGGAAGGGCTGTGGTCTGGGGTCAGTGGACCTGTGTCCTAAAGATACCAAATACTGCCTCTATGGGCCAGCATGGCACTAGGTGCTTCCCAAACATCGTCACATTTAGTTCTATCTACAAGGCAGACATTGTTATCATCCCATTTTACATTTAGCAAAAAGCAAAGCTTAGAGAGGTTTGGTGAGCTGTCAGTGGAGGAGTCAGAAGGCACAGCCAAGCAAGCTGACTCTGGAGCCCTGTCCTACCCAAATCCTGACTCAGGTCCCTTGTCCCTACCCACACAGTTCTCTTGGAGGCTGGTATTCAGTGGCTAGGCAGAATGTGCCCAGTTCCCCAAGATCCCTGCTCTAGCCTGGTACTCTCTCTCTGCCAGCTGCCCTGTCCAGCCAGAGCAGCTCTGGCCACCCAGAAACAGTGTGGCATCATGGATGTGTTGGACCTTGAACAGAGAGACAGGGACTAGAATCAAAGCTCCAAATGACAGGAGATAGGATATGGGGGAGGGGTCTTGCCTGGTGCTCAGCTTTGCATAGCAAAGAAGAAAGGAAGACTGGGAGGCCGGATACCACCCCCACCCACCTGAATTCAGAATTAAAAATGACCCTAGGCACCCTGAAACCTGAGACCAGCTCTGGTTCCATAAGGGTTGGCGAAGGTTTTATTTTAATTAATTAACTAATTAGAGAGAGCAAGAGAGCAAGTGATCTGGGGTGCGGGGGAGAGGTAGAGCGAGTGTGAGAAAGAGAATCCCAAGCCTACTCTGCGCTGAGTACAGAGCCCCACACAGACTCCATCCCATGACCCTGAAATCATGACTTGAGCTGAAATCAAAAGTTGGGTGCTTAACCAACTAAGACACCCAGGTGCCCTGGGGAAGGTTTTAGACAGTCACTGGGGAAGCTGTAAGACTGGGGCTGCCCCAAGTACAAGGTGATACTGGAGGGCCCCAAGCCCCCTACACCCTATTTTCCTGTCAGAATCACAACCTAGCCTGGGGCATTCTCTGATCAAAGCCCTGTATTGTAGACCTCCTGGCTGTCATGGAAAACCTTTGTCCAGTGAGTGGCTCTGGGCTCCAAATGGGTCCCCTGCCTTTAGCTGTAAGAGCCCCCCTCCTTGTCCTCTCATCTCCACTCCCAGTGAACTCTTCATCTTCCCCTGGAAACAAATTGCTCCCAACTTCAAAGCATCATAATCCCCCCCAAAGAGCAATCTTGAGAATGTCAAGGGGAAATTATTGAATTATCCTGGTTGGCAGAAAAATCTAATTTATAGCAAAGCATTTCTCCTGAAGTTTTAATAGATTTTTTTCCTCCGATGGATTTTAATGCGCAATTGTTTCCTGGGCTTGGAAATTTAGTTTGAAGCACTGACATTGCTTTTCAGTTCTTGATTTATTGCCAGCTCCCTGCTTTTGAGCCTGATAGCAAACCCAACATACTATTTTTCCTCAAACTGGGAGACAGTGCTCTCTGGTTAGCCTGAGAGCACTGTTAGCCTGGACCAGACATCCAATGGCACTGCCGTCTCATTAAGGGTGTGAGGGGGCCTGGCAACCTGGCTGAACCTTCCATGCCCTCCGTACCTGGTTCCCAGGGACAAGTCCCCTCTTTGAGGATTTTGCTAGACGGAACCTTAGTGCTATGTCAATGAGGATACCACTGGTCTGTGGAGACCACTGGGGGCAGTGGCATGGCTAACCTTCCACTCTGCCCACTCCCCGATTCTCAGTTTGTGAAGGTGTCTGGCACAAAATAAGGGCTCAGCCAATAGGTCCTGGTTCAAAGAGGGTGGGGAAAGAGGGTGGTGTGGCTGAATGTCAGAGTTCTGTCTGGGCCAATGACAGCTTAGGGTCCCATTAGCAAAGGAATGTTGTGTTGACATCTTTGCCCAAGCTCCAGTCCATTGCCTCAGAATCATCTGGGTATAGCACAGGGGCAGTAGGCAAGGGTGTCGTCTAGAGATTTTAATTTATGGGACATGGCCAGTGTGGGAGAGAGGGGCTGGAGGGCACAATGGCATCAAAAGAACGCATCCCCCCACAAAGATGAGAAACTTTGCATGCCCCATCTTTCAAGGGTATCCGACTAGGGCAATGCTTAATCAAAACTCACTAAAGAGGGGCACCTGGGTGGCTCATTGGGTTAAGCCCCTGCCTTCGGCTCGGGTCATGATCTCAGGGTCCTGGGATTGAGCCCCACATTGGGCTCTCTGCTGAGCAGGGAGCCTGTTTCCCCATCTTTCTCTGCCTGCCTCTCTGACTACTTGTGATCTCTGTCTGTCGAATAAATAAATAAAATCTTAAAAAAAAAAAATCACTAAAGAGAGTGGGTTTTCGGAATGAACAACAGGCAGAGAAGGGAGATATTAGAAATAAAATAGACTTCCACTCCTATAAGGAAGGTGTCCTTACCACTCAAGCTACAAAAGCACAGGGTGGGAGGTGTCATGGGGACAGAACACACTGTCACAGTACTGTTCATTCCTTAGAGGCCTGCCTCTCAAGGTTCCACCAGATGCCTCTGCTCAGGAGCAAGGGAGAGCTACTACTCTCATTAATCAACCCTGCCCCTCCACATTGAATGACTTCCAAAATGCTACCTTTGCTGGGATATCTTCCTGGCTCTGTCCCAGCAGCTGGAACCCAGATCACTTGACTCCTTTCCTGGTGCTTGTCTCCTTACTCTCTGGCAGGCCTGTGACTGCCTGGCATGTAAGCCAGGCCCAGGAGAGCTGAGTGGCAGGTGGGAAACAGGAGAAAGCTGGTTATGCAATCCCGACTCCTGGGGATGAGGACCCCATGGGAGGACAAGCCTGGGACTCTTTCCTGATGGTGTTGGGGGGAAGGCTTCCAGAAGGACAAAACAGAGATCAAGGATGAGGAATCTGCTGGTGAGATCCTAAATACATGTCAAGTCAATCTTCAGTAGATCTGGGGGCTTTGAGGGTCCCAACTGGTCAGCTAGAGGGGCAGGACCAAGGTGAGCTCAGCATGTGGTTCCTGCCTCCCCCACCTGCGGTTTGGTAAGACGAGGTGTAGGGCAGCCCAGCTCTGGAAGGAGTTGTGCCTGCGCAGGGCTCTGGCCCTATCCCTGAAAGCTCCCAATGCCATAGCCCCTGATGACCAGCCATTCTCATTAGACTGTGGTGCAGGGCCCCTTGCCTGGGTTTTTGAAACTTTGCCCTCTGGTGAGTAATTTCTTAGCATTTGTGTCTGGCATCAAGATCAGAGGTTTTGCTCTCCACCTCCTACCTCTGAACGAATCATGAAGAAGGACTTTCTTGAGGGCCCTGGGGGTTGCTTCTGATCTGAGAGGTCTCCAGAGGCAGGATGAGGAGCATGTATGGACCTGAAACACTTGGCGCAGGAGGCTTCTTCCTCCAGCCCACGCACCCTGGCACAGGATCTCTGGGTCTGAGTCTGATGGGCACCAGAGTTTGGCATGCTTGATGGTGGTCATGCAAGAGGCATGTCCACCACCCAAGCCCTTGGCCCCCAGCCCATGCCTCAGTCCCATTGCCTCTCAGCACCAAGCAGACTCACCAAGGGCAGTACAGAATGGCCTGAGCTCACACTGCAGCTGGAAGGTCAGGGCTAGACTCAAAGAACCTTCTGAAGATAAGAACTGTGATGGTTGAGAGAAAATGTACTAATCACTCAACTCTCAATAACCACATGCCAACCTTGTCCCTTCAACCTGTTTTTCCACTGGTCAGATCTCAGGAAATGGCATTATCATCCATGTATCCACTCAAGCCCCCTGGGCAGTAAGCCTCTGAGCCCCAAAAGTCAGTCCAGCCGCTCTTCTTCTGAAACATGTCCAGAAACTGTCCCTAGCCCTCCACCCCCACTGCTATCAACCAGGCCAATCAACCATCACTTCTCTTGTAGATGCCTGCAGCAGCCTCTCCCTGCCTGCCTGCTCCTATCCATGCCCCCTGCTGTCCGTTCTCCACCCAGCAGTCAGAGTGAGCTCAATTTAAGCCAAGTGGGTCTGTCTCCTGCTGCAAACCCTCCAGGGGGCTGTGATCCCCTTGGGTAAAGGTCCTGCCCAGACTTGCTCCAGGCTCTCTCTTGCTACCTAGCCTGCAACATCCAGCTACAGTGACCTCATTCTGCATGCCCGGAGCGTCACTATGATTCTCCTATCTTCCTGGCCTCCAGACTGTCACTTACTCATCTTTTGAGACCAGGAATACTTACTGATCTGCCAAACCCATCCAAGGCTCTAAGAATCCCTGCCAAACTGGAATCTATCTCCCCAACACCTATCAACTGATTGTCATCTTTTTTTTTTACTCTTCAGTCTATCTACTTGAGAGTGGTAGTCATAATCAAGACAACACACAGAACAAACATGTGAAATAACCACAGCCCATCATTAAGGTCATCATCATCGTCACTGCGAACTGTTTACTGAGTACATTTTATGTGCCTGACACTGTTATAAGTGTTCTACATGGATCAAGTTGTTTAACCTTCATGACAATCCTATGAAGTCAGGTTGCCCTTCATTTCTAAGATGCCCTGTGGGGAGTCCAGGGAGCTTGAAGTAGACCGGAAGACTCTGTGTTGGAAGCAGGAGTGCAGCTGGGTCTCAAGGGATGAGGAGCAAATGGTAGACAGGCTCAGGGGAATTTCTCCAGACTAGTATGAAGAATACTCCTAGTAGTGATAATATATCGGACCCTTCGCTGTGCTTAAGAGCTTTACATTTATTATTTGTTTTATTATTACATTTGTTGTATGTTTACAACAACCTTGAGATGTAGATACCCAGAGTCCCATTTTGCAGACGAAGATACTGAGTTCTACTGGTGGCCTCCCCCAGCCTGGCGGGGGAGAGAAGCTGCCGCAGTCACAGACAGGCTTCTGTTCCCTGAGAAAAGAGCCCAGGACAAAGAAAGCAGGACTATTGGGCAGGAGGGAGTGGACATTCTACTGAGCTCTGAGTGGGAGCAGGGAGGGCTGGAGGCCCCTTCCCAGAGGAAGGAGCTGGGCTTTGAAAAACAGGCAGGAGTTAAGGAAGCAGAAATAAGGGGAGATTGGTGATGGGGATGGGCACAGCCTCCTTTCTCTGCCCCTGCCCTGGCCATCTCCCCCAATATCTCCCAGGGTCCCGAGTAGGCTCCCAGAGGAGAACACCTACAAATTTAAGTGCCCCATTTCCATGTGACTTTTTCTTTTTTTACTATTGTAAAATATCCCTAACATAAAATGTGCCACTTGCATATTCGGTGTACAGTTCGGTGCCATTAAGCACAACCATATTGTTGTACGACTATTACCACCATCCATCTCCAGACCCTTTTCATCATCCCCAAGCTGAAATTCTATACCCATTGACAACAGTTCCCCATTCCTCCCCTCTTTCTGGCCCACAACCACCACTCTACTTTCTGTCTCTATGAACCTGACTTCTCTAGGCACCTCATACAAGGGGAGTCATGAAGCATGTATCTTTTTGTGTCTAGTTGTTTCACTTAGCCTAATGTCTTCAAGGTTCATCCTATTGTAGCATGTGACAGAATTTCCTTCCTTTTTAAGGATGAATAATATTCCATTGTATGTATGTACCACATTTGGTCTATCTGTTCATCCACTGATGAGCCTTTGAATTGTTACCACCTTTTGCCTATTGTGAATAATGCTGTTATGAACTTGGAGTATTCAAATATCTGTTCAAGTCCCTGCTTTCAGGTGGTTTGGCATATGCCCAGAAGTGGAATTGCTAGATCATATGGTAATTCTGTGTTTACTGTTTTTTGAGGCATTGGTTTCCACAGCAGCTGCACCATTTTACATTCGTACTGGTAATGCACAAGAGTTCCAGTTTCTCCACATCCTTGCCAGCATGTGTTACTCTCTGTGTAGTATGTGTTTTGTTTCTTACTAACAGTCATCTAGATGGATGTGAAGTGGTATCTCTTAGTGCTTTAGATTTTGATATTCCTAAATTAGTCATGTCCAGCACCTTTCTTGTGTGTTCACTTGCCATCTGTATATCTTCTTTGAAGAAAGTTCTATTCAAATCCTTTGCCCACTTTAAAATCTGTTTTGTTTTGGTCATTGAGTTATAGGGGTTCTTTATATATTCTTACATTAACCCTTTTTAGATATATGATTTGCAAATATTGCTTCCATTTCATGGTTTCCTTTTCACTCTGATGGTAGTGTCCTTTCATGCACAAAGGTTTTTCATTTTGACAAAGTCAATTTATCTATTTTTTCTTTTGTTACCTGTACTTTTGGTGTCATATTAATTTAATCATTGCCAAATCCAATGTCACGAAGATTTTCCTTTATGTTTTCTTCCATGAGTTTTATAGTTTAGCTCTCACGTTTAGGTGTTCGATCTACTTTGCCTTAATATTTGTTTATGCTTGAAGTGAAGATCTGACTTCATTCTTCACGTGCAGGTGCTCAGCATTACCAGTACCACTTGTTGAAAATACTGTCCCTTCCTCAGTGGATAGTCTTGGCATCCTTGTCAAAGATGATTGGACCATATATGTAAGGATTTACTTCTGGACAATATATTCTATTTCATCTCTCTGTGTTTGGTTTTTTTTTTTTTTAAGATTTTATTTACTTATTTGAAGAGATCACAAGCAGATAGAGAGGCAGACAGAGAGAGAGAGGAGGAAGAAGGCTCCCTGCCGAACAGAGAGCCCAATGTGGGGCTCGATCCCAGGACCCTGAGATCATGACCTGAGCTGAAGGCAGAGGCTTAACCCATTAAGCCACCCAGGGGCCCCTGTTTTTATTTTTTTTTAATGATTATTTATTCAATTGAGAGATAGATAGATAGATAAGAAGGTTGAAGAGGGGCAGAGAGCAAGGGAGAGAGAGAATCCTCAAGCAGATTTTCTGTAGGGCATGGAGTCCTACTCAGCGATTGATCCCAGAAATCCCTGCAATCATGGCTTGAGCCAAAATCAGGAGTCAGTCACTGAACCAACTGAGCCAGCCAGGTGCCCCTGTATGTCTGTCTTTATGCCAATACCACATCATTTTGATTACTGTAGCTTTGAAACAAGTTTTGCATTCAGGAGGTACGAGACCTTTAACTTCATTCTTTTTAAAGATTGTTTTGGCTCTTCAGGATTCTGTGAGATTCCATTTGATTTTTGTTTGTTTGTTTGAAGTAATCTCTATACTTAGTGTGGGGCTCTAACTCACAATCCAAAGTTCGAGAGTTGCACACTCTACTGACTGAGCCAATCAGGCGCCCCTGTGATATGCCATTGTAACTCTATGATAGACTTTTTTCTATATCTAAACACCACCACCACCACCACCACCAAACCCTATTGGGATTTTGATAGTGATTATATGGACCCTTGAGACTTTAAGGAGGGCCTGGGCCAGCAAGAGTATCCCAAAGTGATCAGGAACTAGCAGTTTGGTGAGGATGAATGGAGATCTGAACTGAAGGGGAGGCACATCAAAGAGTGGGGTCAAAGGGCTACCCTTCTTTAGAATAGTGATGACTTTGGCTCTTCCCAGGCCTTCATCAAGAATGGATCCCCATGGGAAGGCGTTCACCCAACTGTATCATGGACACTGCATTCCTAAGCCATTGAAAAGGCTCTTCCAGAATCAAAAGCCTCCTCCTTTCCCTCACTGGGGTTTCTCAGCTTTTCCATGTTCTTGTTGATTTGCTAGGAGCTGGTACTCCCTATCCTGGCTCTTAGAACCATTAGTGATATTTTTTATGTGACTGAGACTCTGTCTCACTTCTTCCCCTGGACAGGTCATTCTTCCAGTCCAGCCAACTATCCCTTCCTGGGGGAGCATGTTTCCTCAAGACTGGAGGGCAACACGAATGAGCAGTTCCTGGCCCTTTGGGAGAGGATGGCTGGGAAGAATCTCTTGTTGAAGATTATAGATATGGTCTCCTCTTCCTGGTGCACATTATACATAGACCCAGATCTTAGTAGGTGAGGTCCACCTGCAGCAGCAGAAGCAAAGGAAGGCATAGGCAGCCTTCCTGTGTAGCCTAGACTCTTGAGAGATGACTCACTGGGCTGTACCCCAGACCTCTGGCTCTGCCTCAGAAAAACTCCCACATTCAGTATATCACTGAAGATAGACAGATGGACAGACAAGCAGGATAAACACTCTGGGCCCCTCATGGGGCATAATTCCCCATTCTGAGCTGTGACACTCATGGCCTCACCTGCCTGGCCATGGGAACACACAAGAGCCTTTATTGCCTTACCTCTAGGAGGCATGGCTGGGTCTTCTAGAAATGCATCCTGCTCTGGATGGAATATGCCGTTTAACTCCAGCTCTGACAATGGGAACTGAGATTTCAGGCAAAGCCAGAATTTCTTTCTTTTTTTTTTTTTTTCTTCTCCAATTTATTTATTTTCAGAAAAACAGTATTCATTATTTTTTCACCACACCCAATGCTCCATGCAAGCCGTGACCTCTATAATACCCACCACCTGGTACCCCAACCTCCCACCCCCCTGCCACTTCAAACCCCTCAGATTGTTTTTCAGAGTCCATAGTCTCTCATGGTTCACCTCCCCTTCCAATTTACCCAAAAGCACATACCCTCCCCAGTGTCCATAACCCTACCCCCCTTCTCCCAACCCCCCTCCCCCCAGCAACCCACAGTTTGTTTTGTGAGATTAAGAGTCACTTATGGTTTGTCTCCCTCCCTATCCCATCTTGTTTCATGGATTCTTCTCCTACCCACTTAAGCCCCCATGTTACATCACCACTTCCTCATATCAGGGAGATCATATGATAGTTGTCTTTCTCCGCTTGACTTATTTCGCTAAGCATGATACACTCTAGTTCCATCCATGTTGTCGCAAATGGCAAGATTTCGTTTCTTTTGATGGCTGCATAGTATTCCATTGTGTATATATACCACATCTTCTTGATCCATTCATCTGTTGATGGACATCTAGATTCTTTCCATAGTTTGGCTATTGTGGACATTGCTGCTATAAACATTCGGGTGTGGGACGCCTGGGTGGCTCAGTTGGTTAAGCGGCTGCCTTCGGCTCAGGTCATGATCCCAGCGTCCTGGGATCGAGTCCCACATCGGGCTCCTTGCTTGGCGGGGAGCCTGCTTCTCCCTCTGCCTCTGCCTGCCACTCCGTCTGCCTGTGCTTGCTCTCGCTTCTCTCTCTATGTCAAATAAATAAATAAAATCTTTAAAAAAAAAAAAAAGAAAAAAACATTCGGGTGCATGTGCCTCTTTGGATCACTACGTTTGTATCTTTAGGGTAAATACCCAGTAGTGCAATTGCTGGGTCATAGGGAAGTTCTATTTTCAACATTTTGAGGAACCTCCATGCTGTTTTCCAGAGTGGTTGCACCAGCTTGCATTCCCACCAACAGTGTAGGAGGGTTCCCCTTTCTCCGCATCCTCGCCAGCATCTGTCATTTCCTGACTTGTTGATTTTAGCCATTCTGACTGGTGTGAGGTGATATCTCATTGTGGTTTTGATTTGTATTTCCCTGATGCCAAGTGATATGGAACACTTTTTCATGTGTCTGTTGGCCATCTGGATGTCTTCTTCGCAGAAACGTCTGTTCATGTCCTCTGCCCATTTCTTGATTGGATTATTTGTTCTTTGGAAGTTGAGTTTGTTAAGTTCTTTTTTTTTTTTTTTTTTTGTTAAGTTCTTTATAGATTTTGGACACTAGTCCTTTATCTGATATGTCGTTTGCAAATATCTTCTCCCATTCTGTCAGTTGTCTTTTGATTTTGTTAACTGTTTCCTTTGCTGTGCAAAAGCTTTTGATCTTGATGAAATCCCAAAAGTTCATTTTTGCCTTTGCTTCCCTTGCCTTTGGCGATGTTCCTAGGAAGATGTTAAAGCCCGAATTTCTATCCTGAGGTTCATATATACGTGATTGGGTGTCAGAAAATAAGGCTCTTGAGCCAAATGGGAACACTTATCCAAGTTGTTTTTAAAGCACCCCAGGGCACCTGGGTGGCTCAGTGGGTTAAGCCGCTGCCTTCGGCTCAGGTCATGATCTCAGGGTCCTGGGATCGAGTCCCACATCGGGCTCTCTGCTCAGCAGGGAGCCTGCTTCCTCCTCTCTCTCTCTCTGCCTGCCTCTCTGCCTACTTGTGATCTCTCTCTCTCTCTGTCAAATAAATAAATAAATAATCTTAAAAAAAAAAAAAAAAGCACCCCAAATTGTATTAGGCTGACTAGGGTCATGTTAGATATAGAAGAAAAGCAGCAAGCAGGGAACATTCTTCCTATTTCACAGATGGAAGAGTAGAGGTCTAGAAAATTATATCAGTGCTGGAGAGGATCTCAACCAATTGAGCCTTCTGATTTACCAGGTGAAAGCTATCCATTTTCCCATCAGCTGTTCCATTCATTCATTCATTAGTTCATTCATTCATTCATTTAGTGCCTACTCCTGGGCAAGTCCCTTGCCAGAGGCTAGGGATACAGCAATGAGTCAGACAGACAGAACTTCTCTCTCATGGAAGGCACAGCCTGCTGGGGAAGGCAGAGATAGCAAACAACAAACAAACAAAAACCACTAATGAAGGGAACAAAATAATGGAAGAGGGGTCTATGGGAATATTTAACTAATCTGACCTCAACCAAGAAGTCAGTGAAGTTTCCCTGACAGAGCTGAGACCTGAAGGATGAGCCAAACAGAAAAAGAAAGGGAAGGGTACTCCAGGCAGAAGCAGCAGCATGTGCAAAGGTCTGGGGGCTGAAGGAGGGACGGGCCCAGAGAAGAAAAGTCACCCAGGAAGTTGGAGACCAGAGGCTTTAGGATTCCTACCTATATTCTTCCCACAAAATCAGAACCCAACGCCCCAAAACCACAACCTTCATGGCCTCAGACAATAGCCCCGTCTCCTCTTGGGCCATTCATTTCACCCTCAGGGACCCAGGAGAGCTCAAAGACAAACTAAAGAGTGCAGAATGTCAGAATTGTGCAAAGAACATATAGGGTGTGCTCAGCTTTTTGGGGGCTGGTGGCATTCCCTGGCTTGAGTTAGGATGAGAGACTATAGATTGAGTTCTGAGTGGAAAAGTTTTATAGACAAAAAGAGAAACAATTCCAGCAGAGAATCTAGGCTCAGCACTGGAGGGCAGGGAGAAATGGAGTAGGTAATGAATTATCTGTGTTCTGTATTCAAAAAACAAAGTTTCTGAGATTTGGTGATTGACTGGGGGTATTGGGTTGGCTGGAAGTGGTCAACTGTGTACCTGGATTATGGTGTGTAGGGGCCCCTGTGTGCACCTGATATGCCTGCAGTCAAGATCTGGGTGCTCAGTCAGGTCTGCGCTCATTGACTAGTCCTCTCTAGTCATCTACATGGCTAGACTGGGGTTTATCATTGCCTTCAATTCTTTATCTATGAAAGGGTGTAGGGATGCCCACGTCCTCATACTCTGATACCAATCCAGTCAACAACTATTTGCTAAATGCAACTATTGATCTGGAACCCATACCCACAACACCAGGGTTAGAGTCTCCTTCCTGTCTCTTTCCCCCATCTGCTGTGTTATAGTCTGCCTCTTTTCATATTCCACTGTGTCTGCCCAAGTCCAGGCCAACATTATTGTTTACTCAAAGGTATTCACTTCATCCAAACTTATCACCTCCAGCTCATGATCTGTGTCTACAATCTTACTCTTCTTCTGAGAACTTTTCTTTGACTCCCCTTAGCCGTTGGGACAAAGCCCTGGGGTTTGCATACCTAGGCAGTTGTACAGAACCACAGCAGACTTCCAGTTCAGCTCAGCCTGGACTTGTAGTGGGAATAATACTAGGCCAAGAGGCTTCTCCAGAGGCTTGCATGCCTTTGAACTTGAGTTTCTGGTTGTTGAGTGAACAGAGTGGATATTCCCATACAAACTATAAATGCCTCCCTGGGGCTCTGTTCTTTGAAAGATATCAAGGGTGACCTTGAAGGTTATCTTTCATTGTCAGCCCAAATTGCCACCTCTGAAGACTTAGGTGAGTTCTACTCATCCCTGCTGCCACCACCCTGACCCTGCCACCATTGTCAAGTGGAAGGCCCCCAAAGGCCCCTCTTCTGCTGGGTAAAGTGGGTACCCAAGTGCCTGCCTGACTATTAACTGGGGACAACCCCAGGGAAAGGAGAGTCAGGATGACACACACTCATTTTACTGTGTATGTGTCTCTAATGTGGGAATGTTTTTATAAGCATGTATCACTCCTGTAATTAAAGATGCAACTCTAGTAAAAAGCTCCATCCCTTAGGCCATAGGTTCAGAGGGCAGAGGGTGACAAGGAAGACTTGACAGGTGACACAGCACTGGAGTTGTGCCAGGAGGTCAGCAGCAATAAGGGGGCATCTGAACCAGATAAAGGCAAGATCCAGGGTTGGGGGTGAGTTAGTACTATAATGGGTAGGGCCTTGAAAGCCAGACCAAGGAGTTTATAATTAAGGCGTTTCTGAGCCAGGGGATGTGACCTGAGCTAGGCCTTGGGGTTGGAGCTGGGAAAGGTGAGAGAAAGACCAAAGACTGCCAGAAGACTATGTGTATCCCTGTGAGAAGAGCAATAATTGAGGGAAAGGGGCACGCGAATGAATGAGCTGTGCAGGGCCCATCCCCTATCTGCACTGCAAAGCCTCCCATAGCCTCACTGGGCACTGGTAGCTCTGTGCCTGAGATTCCTGGTCCACCTGGAGCTGGAGACAGGATAGCATCTCAGCATGGCTCTGTTTCTGTTCTACTTCCTCACCTTGACCCAGGAAGGAGGTGTGGCCACTGGACCTCTTGGGGCTTCTATTTCTTTCTGTCTTCATAGAAGAATTGCAGAACAGCTGTGGTTTTGGGTCATGTGGTGACTCTCCTGCATGTCACATTTTCCTGGGTCCTGGAGGAAAAGCTAGCTGGTACACCACAAAATAAGGGATGAGGATGTGCCAACCTGAGCTGGATGAAGTTTTTCATACTTCAGGGCCACCTGCAAGAGGCAGGATGGGTACTTCAGTTAATGCTGGGGGATTCCAAAGATCCCAGAGAGACCTAGACACCTTGACAGACTGGATATGACATCCAGGAGGGGAGACCAGAGTGCCCCACCCGGTGCACCTCCTAGCCCTGCCTCTTGCCTCATCATAGGCTACTAGGGTCAGTGATGCCTAAGGAACCATTGAAGGTCAGTTGGAAACTTAACATGGAAAGGACTGGGTTTGAGGTAGATTCTCCAAGATCAGAAAAGCATTCTCTCCTTCCTTATTGTACAGTACCTGTTATGGTACCTCCACTGTCATCATCAGGTACTGAGGACTCAAAGATGAAAGTAGCCAACAAACCCTGAAGAGAGGGAGCATCTTCTCCTATCTCTGTTTCCTTTCAGTGGCTTAGTGGAAGAGATCAAGTCCATACTGTACCCTGAAAGGGCTCAGAAACTTCTGAGTATGGTACACACATCAGGAAAGGAAATTCTCTTCCTCTATTACAGGTGGCTTCGAATTCAGAGCTCTGGGGCCTGCTGTTCCCTCTACCTGGATGCTCTTCCTCACCTGGCCCCACTGTCAGCTGAGGAACTCTAGTTCTTTCTTGCAGGCATCACCTTTTCTGTGAAGCTTTCCTTTACCACTCTGCTAGCACACTCCCTCCCCCATTATTTCTATACTTGTACCCATCACTGCACATTGCACCCTCCATTGTTTTGCTTTATTTATGTGTCTGGAGTCTTGGCATATGAACTATCCTCTGCTCTGTGTCCCTGGTGGTCAGGGGAGGTAGCCTAGTGTCTGCCCCTATTGAGCTCACTAATCACTGCTGTAACAGAGCCATGATGAACAGTACCAAATTTCCCAAGCCAATTCAAGTCCACTTTAAGATGCTTTAACCCCCCTCACCAGCCTACCCTCAGCTTCCAGGGACCTGTCCAAGATTGGAGCCTGATGTTGGCCATTCTTGGAGGTGTCTCTCTTGAAAGGGTACTCAAACTGGGAGACTGTAAAGGTCCCCCAAGTTCTTGGTGAACTTGGGACTCAGGCTAAAGTGGAGTTAGGAATGCTGGAAGCTTTGCTGATTCCCTCGTTGCTCTGGAAATTGACCCCTGGACAACAGCAATATGGTGATGATTGACAATCCATGTGCAATAAGGAGCAAGGGTTGTGGCCCAAGTATGTTGCCTCCCCAGGGTGTCCTGCCAACCTCCTTGGGAGATAGCCAGGTAGGGACTCGGGACCCAGGTATGTCCTCCAACTTGGGCCATGGGCAGGGCATGTGAGGCCAGTCAGGCAGGTAGGAAACCCCTAGCCACCCTCATGAAGCAAGGACCTCAGAGTCCTCAGTCTACCTCTTCCACCCTCCAGATAAGGATCTGATCCTCAGGCAGGCTGTGTAGCAAGGAACAAACCAACCCCTGCCAGAAAGGTCTTAGCAGTACCAGTTGTCCTCTTGGGTGCTTCAGCCCCAAGCTTCTTGCTTCAGACTTTGCATTCCTCTGGGGAAACAGTCCTTCCTGTCACTGGCCATTTGGCCAAGCCAGAACCTTGACCTACTTCTGCCTGGGCAGCTTTTCTGTGGACCTCTCAGACCTCAGAATTCTCTGGCTGTCTGATGGCTCATCACCCTCCCTACTCCCTCACCCTGTCTTGAGTCAGCACCCAGCTAGCTGCTCAAGCCCTGGTTCTGGTCTCTAAGAGGTCTCCGGGCAAATCTGCAGCTCAGCTTTAAACACATCTGCATTTGGTCTCTTCGGTTCATTGATCAAGAATCATATGATCTTTTAAAAACACAGCTGGTAGAGTTGCCCATCTGTGCTTCTGCATTTGGATCAGTAAATCGGGCTGCCTAGAATTTACTGAACCTGCAGGTCTGAGTGCAGAATGAGTCTGCCCTCACGATACCTCCTGTGATACCTCATTTTCTGGATCATCTTCATTCTTGGGACCACCCTTGACTGGGTTTTAGGAATAGTTCTGTTTTTAATGCTCATTTATCTCCTGAGTTCCTCTAAGGACTGTTTTCTTTTTATATTGAGGTTCACTAATTATAGGGTAAAGCAGTAATCTACGCTCCTCCCCCATGGCTGAAACACACACACACACACACACACACACACACAATTATTTACCAGACAAGATGGGTCATGAGTCCTTAGCTAGGTCAGCAACCCAAGGTAGTGATAGTCTCTATGCTCCCCTCTTCCACCCCCTCCTTTGAAGTACACACAGGAACATTGCTAGTATGGCAGAAATGCCCTCCAATATCTGAGCACATGACGATCAAAAATAAATACTTGGAATGTCTGGCTGGCTCAGTTGGCAGAGCATGAGACTCTTGATTTTGGGGTTGTGAGTTTAAGCCCCCAAGGTGGGCATTGAGCCAAATAAATACATACATACATACATACATACAGATATTGAATTTCCTAGCCTCCTTTCCAGCTATGTAACTAAGTTTTGATTGATGAGATAAAAGTTCATTGGTATATTCAACTTCTGAAAAGTATCCTTAAAGAGAAAAGACATGCCCTCTTCCTTTCTCCCTTCTTCATGGTAGCTAAAAACACCTTTGGTGATGTGATAGCTGGAGTTAGTGCAGACATCTTGAAATGGGAAAGTGAAGCCACACTTTGAGGATGGAAGATGCAGAAGCCCAACTTCCAAGGTGGCCCCCAGTGACTCTCAACTTCTGGTATTCATGTGCTTGCTTAGTTTTGTTCCATATTAAATAGGGCTGACCTGTGTAACCAATAGCATGTTGCAGAAATGCAGAAATGTGACTTCTGAAACTACATCTTAAAAGACATTGCAGCTTCTGTCTCCTCTCATTTTTTAATGATTTATTTATTTATTTGAGAGAGAGAAAAAGGATAAGCAGGGGCGGGATGGGATGGGGCTAAGAGAGAGGGAGAGAGAAACTTTAGCTGACTCTGCGGTCAGTGCTGAATCTGATGCAGGGTTCAATCCCACAATCCCCAGATTATGACCTAAACCGAAACCAAGGGTTGGATGCTTAGCCCACTGCACCACACAGGCTCCCCTGTCTTACTTCTTTTTCAGTCACTTGTTCTAGGTGTGTAGAAGCTAGCTGCCATGTTGTAAGCACACTCAAGCAACCCTCTGGAGGAGCTGGTAGTGAGAAACTAAAGGCTTATTGTCAACAGCTGGAACCCACTTGCCAGCAGAATGCTGCAGTCACAGTCAAGCCCTTCAAATGACCAAGGCTCCATCTGACATCCTGACTGCTCTCTCATGAGAGAGCTCAAACCAGAAGCACCCCGCTAAGTCACTCCTGAATTCCGACGCATAGAAAGTGTGAGATAATAAATGTTTATCATTCTTTTAAGCCATTGAGTTTTGAAGTGATTTGTTATGGAACAATAGAGGAGAACAACTAAAGTGAAGGAGCCTTGGCCTCTGAACCTGTGGAGGGCCAGAGCAACCCTTGATCGGTGATCTACCTCAGACTTTTTAAAGATTTATTTGTTTGAGAGCATGCATGCAGTGGGAGGGGCAAAGGGAGAGAGAGACAAGCACAGTCCCTGCTGAGCAGGGAGGCTGCCACCAGGCTCAGTCTCAGGACCCTGAGATCATGACCTGAGCCGAAACCAAGAGTCAAATGCTTAACCCACTGAGCCACCCAGGCTCCCCTCAGACTTTTTTTTTTTTTTTTAAGAGAAATAAACTTCTTTATTTTCACAATGATTATTTTGAGCATTCTGCTGCTCCAATACCTACTCCCGTTCTTGGTACCATTATTTAGAAACTCTTCTAAGAATCTTTGGAGTGTCTTTGGAGACCATCTCAGTCATGCCTGCTGCCAATGGCATGTTGAAGTCTAAATCTGCCTATAGTGATGGGCGGTTAATGTCTATGAATGTCTGTAAAAGGAATTTCATAGAACCCCAGGCCAAGGATCAGGAGATCCTGGCTCTACCCCATCTTCCGGGATCTCACTGAACATTTTGGTGACTGGCACAGAGAGATACTATCTTCATATGGGTGTTTCTGGGATGTCCATGAGGTTCAAAAGGAGATGTAAATAAGCACTAAGGAGAGTGCCAAGCTGCTCTACCAACTGAAGATAGCACCCTGCTGTAGGTCAGGCTGATTCTGGGTGGAGTAAGCTCACCTCAGCATTTACGGGTGTTCCTTTCATGGACTAGCTTTCAGGTGTACATCTCAGGTAGCCTAGTGAGCAAACCCTAAACAGCGACGTGATGCCCTGCTCAGGTCCAGTCAGCCATGGCACAGGACTGAGGAACGGCAGCCCTGCTAGTCTTTCCTTTTTACTAAAGCACTCCTTCTTGGTGTCCTGGTGGCAAGAAAACAGCCAGCCCTCTGAAGCTTCCTCTCTACCCCATGTCCTTCTTCATCACAGACTATGACACCTAAGTGGACTAACCAACCAACACAATTCCTGGCCCCCAGCATCACAATTCCTGGACCTGCTTATTGTTCCTCACCTTTTCCCACTGGGCTCTTGCCGCACAGTGGGATAGATTCTCTCTGAAATCTTAGCCTCCTGAATTCTACCAGAAGCCTTGACCACCTACTTTCCTCAGATCATTGCTCCTTGTTTAGATGCCTATAACCATCTCCTGATGGGTTCTTATGCCTCTAGTCTGTTTCCCTCCAACCTGGGTTCCATGGAAGCCACAGTGACCGTTCTACAGTACACATCTGACCATAACACTCACTTTCTTAAGCATGGAATTCCCTCTGAGGCCCCAAGTCCCCATATGACCCACAGCCCCACTGCCCACGTCACCCAGTCCCTGACCTCCCTCAACACTCCAGCAATGCCCGACTTTACTCTGTAAGGGCAGGAGCTAATTCTGCATCTTACTACCTCAGTGCCTAGGATAATGCTCAGTACGTGCTCATGAATGAAGACTGTGGGAAGGTATCTGTTGAAGGTATGGAAAACTTTCATTTAGATAAGCTTGATTTACCCTGAATGGACATTTTCTCCTCGCGAGAGCCAAACTGTGCCTGTGTGTGCCTGTGTGCGTGCATGTGTGCGTGTGTGTGTGTGTGCATTTATCTGTGAAATCTGATCCTTTGCCCGAGAGCCTCACCATCAATTAATCATGACTGGCCATTTGCGCAAAACCTCTTCTCCTAAAGCACTTTGCACAGAGGGGGCGGGCTCTCCCATCCTGCTGGGGCTGTAGGCTCAGTTCCTGCCACATGACTGGCTTTGGCAGTACATTCATCCCTAAGTGTCTCACTGGAACCCCACAGCAGCCTTGTGAGGAAAGCCAAAAAGGAGCACGGTCTCCCATTTTTAAGATTAAAAAAAAAAAAAATGAACATGGGGTGCTTGGCTGGCTCAGTCAGACTGACTCTTGATCTCGAGGTCATGAGTTGGAGCCCCACATTGGGTGTAGAGATTACTAAATAAATACACATTAAAAAAAGAGAGAGAGAGAGAGGGAAGGGAAACTTGTTCTTAGGAGGTGAGGTGATGGTCCAAGGGTGCAAAGCGAGTCGGGTTTTTGTTCTTTTCCTCTGTATCATGGACCATTCTTCCCCCTAAATTTTGGGGCTGCTGTAATGCACCATGGGGCCAACAGAGACCACAAGCTCTGTAGGAAATTGCCTCAGATGGGGAGGATTGAGACCCTATCTCCCCCCCCCACCAGTCATAACACACCTTGCATGTCAGCTATTCTCTAACGTAGGAATTACTGGAACAGACACACACCCAAGCTGACTCGAACATAAAGGAGGACTCTCACAGAATCCAAATGCACAAAGTTATCCTAGGAACTAGATGGTCAGAATGAGACAAGCACTTTGTCTTTCTTGCTGGACCACAGATCTTTTCTCTTTGCATTTCTAATCTGATCCTTTTTCATAAAGCCTTAACCATTTTTTAACAAGGCCCGATGTGACTGCCAGCCTTGAGGTGGTCTGGCTTACAACTCCAGGGCCCACAACCACAAAATTAGAGTCAGAGCCTTGGGAGTACTTGGCTGGCTCAACTCAGGCAAGGGCTGGTTCTCTCAGTTTGGGTTTCCAGTCCTGGCTCATCACCTGGAACATGGGCAAAGGGGTTGGGTGAGCTGGTAGTGGGTAGCAGAGGTAGTGGGTAGAAATCCTAAGAGGGATGTAGGGAAGGAGCCAATTACAAGTGGAGGGAACAACTGTGAAAGATGTTAAAATGAGTGGGCATCTTGAGTAACCAACCCACCTAGATGGCTCTCAACTCTAAAGATGGAAGTTAAGTTGCAGAAGCTTGATAGGAATACAAGCGTTTCCTCTTCACAGAAATATAGACTGCCTGGTGGAGTACAACTGACTATTGCCTTGTGGGACTGACCAGTTTCTAAAATCACTTTAGCATTCCTTATTGGACTATCTATGGTGATAAGTTGAGTTCTCTTTTGAATTGGTTGTAATATTTTAGTGCTTCTCTCATTAACTGATGAATTAAAATAAATCTTCGATGCATACTAATTTTATATCTGAGGAGAGGCATGATTGCATCCTCTTTTAAAATGTATCATGGACACTTGGGTAGTTCAGTCGGTTAGGCATCTGCCTTTGGGTTGGGTCATGATTTGGAGTCCTGGGATCCAGCTCCGTGTTGGGCTCCCTGCTCAGCAGGGAGTCTGCTTCTCCCACTCTCTCCCTCCACACCCCCCAACTCATGCACATGCTCTCGCTCTCTCTCGCAAATAAACAAATAAAATCTAAAAAAAAATTAAAATGTATTGTGAAGGGGTGCGTGGCTGGCTCAGTGGGTAGAGCACGTGGCTCTTGATCTTAAGGTTCTGAGTTTCAGCCCCACGTTAATAGAATTTTAGTGGAAGTTGTCCAGGGAAAGGTGTAAGGGTCACTTATTTTCTTTTTCTGTACTTTCTATTTTTTTTAAGATTATTTATTTATTTGAGAGAGAGAGAGAGAGATTGAGCACAAGCAGGGGGAGGGGAAGAGGGAGAGGAAGAAGCAGGCTCCCCGCTGAGCAGAAAGCCTCAGACCCTGAGACCATGACCTGAGCTAAAGTCAGAGGCCTAACTGATGAAGCCACCTGGGCGATCCTCTGTACTTTTCTTTATATAAAAAATAGCATCCACTGTATAATTACTTGCGAAGCTGTACATATGGTTGTTTGGACTTTTCTGACAATGAGAAAGCTTTTACAAACCTAATATATGTGTCAAGTTTTAAAGCAAAAAGCCAGCTAAGTAGGGCAAAACTACATCTCTGCATATTGCTACAAGCCAGCCATGGGTAGGCAGAGGTGGTTATGACATGCTGCCTGCCCTCAGGCTGCCTGCCCTCAGGGAAGGGGATGAAGATCAAGCTCCACCCATAGGCTGAAGGACTCCAGACAATACCCACAGCCACCTTGTGTGAGGAGATGCCCAGGTGAGGGGACTTCCTCATTGTTCCACACCTGCCGAATCTCCTTCCTCCTGCCCTTTGGCAGCCCAACTTAGGGAACACTGCTGGAAGCTCATGCCAGAATGGGATTTCTTCCTTCTGCCTTTCCTCCCCTAACAACCTGAGAGGCATCCTGCCCTCCCTAGCTTGCAGCTGAAATGGAAAGTCACTGCCAAACCTCTGCTTGCACAACAATGCACTTCTGAGAAGAGAACACAAAATTTCTGTCAACTGAATCCTGTTTTCCTCGTGAATTACATGATGGTCCAGATACGCTCTGGCTTCCATTGCAGTGGGCGGCTCCCCCACTGTCAATGGTCCCCACGCTTCTTATTTTTCTGTCTTCATTAAATCAACCTATAAACTGGCTTTGATTTAAGTACCCCCTCCTGTAAAAGTACAAGCTTCTTTCTAGGAATCCTACTATCAATCAAACTTGGACATTTGTCTCTGCTGTTTTCTTTTCTTTTTTAAGATTTTATTTATTTACTTGACAGAGACCACAAGTAGGCAGAGAGGCAGGCAGAGAGAGAGAGGAGGAAGCAGGCTCCCTGCTGAGCAGAGAGCCCGATGTGGAGCTCGATGTGGAGCTCTATCCCACGACCCTGGAATCATGACCCGAGCCAAAGGCAGAGGCTTTAACCCACTGAGCCACCCAGGCGCCCCAAGTCTCTGCTGTTTCTAAGTGTGTATGTACAGTAGGGCAGACAATACTCACAGGCAGTTGGACCATCTCTCAGCCCAGGAGGCTCCCCTGACCTCTGGCATAAGTGTCCATAATCCCTTGCATTTACCACAACTGCACACAAGTGCTTCCTTAATAAACTGGCCTAGAAGGACCAAGGACAAAGGAAAGCATGGGCCTCCCCTTGCTTGCTGCATATTCAACTGGATTGACAAGGGCTGGCCTTTCCCACACTTACCCACCAAGCATGAAGTCACAAACATTCCTGAATCTAGGGACTAATGTCCAGGTGCTCCAGAAGACTTCCAAGGAGCATACCACTGTGATAGAGAGGGAGAGTCTTACTGTTATTGTCACTGCTTGGAGATGTTCATGCTTAGACTCCCAATGCCATCTGACTACATCACTTTCTCCCTTAAGTCCTTTCATGGCTCCCTATTGCTTGCATGATCAAGTCCAAGCTCCACGGCCTGACCTTCAAGGCCCTTGCTTCCCAGTCTGTCCCCAGCTATATCTCTGGCACCATCTCCCTACACCTAGAACCACACTGTCTAATCCCTCATTCACCCCAGGCACACTAGAGTCCAACTTGCATATGAGTCTCAAGATGGTTTCCAAGATCTCCTAGCTGCTCAAAATGCCTCATTTCAATGGCAGTCTCTCTTACTAATTGGTGTCACCAGAATCACATTACTATAGCTGCAGACGGAAATGCCAGTGCCAGTTCTAACGCAGGGCCTTACTCTGGTGTTCCCACCATCTCCACGGCTGCACCTGGGTGAACATCACACAGACCATTTTCCAGAACAGCCCTCTCCACAGGAGCAGCTGCAGATTCCTCCCACCTCCTAAAAGCTCACTGCTGTGGAGCAGAGGCAGTTGTATTAGGACACATCACAGCATCTCGCTGCCAAAGTGACAGCTACAATTATGTTTTGGCCGACAGCTGGAGATGAGAGAATGTATAAACAGCCAAAGCCACATGAGCCTTCATGAATCAGCAGTTTGTAATGCGTGTCCAGCTGGTAGGTGGGGTGGGTGACCTGCTGGCTACAGACCTCAGGTTAGTGCCTGGAACCCTCAGGTAAGGTCTTCCCACTGGACGATGATAGTTAATGCCCCCAGGGAACACCCCAGGACCCAGAAGGGCAGGAGTAGGGCAGTCAGGCCCAGGCACGGTCCAACCCCAGGGGACAAGCATCTCATTCCCAGGCAAGGGTGGGGGGCAGGCAACAAAGGGCCAGACTTTACCCAGGGGTGAACTCCATTCGCTGAGCAGCCTGATTAAGGGTGTATTCATAATGGATAGAGGGTCCCTGTTGAGACCACCTCCATAAGGAGCCTCAGTGCCATAGGAGTGGTGTCGGCATAGGGGCCAAGACACCAGAGCAAAAGCCAGTATGGGGGCAGCAGCAGTTTCTACCTGCGGAGCCCTTCTACGTGCCAGGCACTGTGATGACCCCTTTATGTACATTTCCTCTTTTCAGCTTCCTCACCATCCAGTGAGGTAAGTCCTGTTATCCCCATCTTCCCAGTGAGGAAACTGAGTCTCAGAGAAATTTGATGCAGATTGAGTAACCAACAATTACAGAGATGGAATTTCAGCTCGAACAATCTGTCTCCAGAGCTTGGCAGGTTTATTATGCCTCATTGTCCTGGTTGGGTCTTTTTTTTTTTTTTTTAAGATTTTATTTATTTATTTGACAGACAGAGATCACAAGTAAGCAGAGAGGAAAGCAGAGAGAGAGGGAAGCAGGCTTCCTGCTGAGCAGAGAGCCCACTGTGGGGCTTGATCCTAGGACCCTGAGATCATGACCTGGGCCGAATTCAGGCTTAACCCACTGAGCCAACCCAGGCACCCCTGGTTAGGTCCTTTCAACCCAGTCATGGTTGCAGGAAGCTAAGAGACTCCCAGCACATTCCTTGCATAGGGTGAGTTGAGTTGGGGCCTCCAAGCAGACTTTGGCCTGAAAGCCAAGACATTACCAAAGGAAAATAAACAACAGGTATTTGAGGTGACAGGTGCTGGGTTATGGAATTGGGGAGACAAGGTAAAAAGCTACTAGGATTTCTTCATTGCACATTTTTGCATGTGCAGTAGAATAAGCACCATCAGGGAGGTGCTCCATGACCAGTGTTGCACCTGGAGACAGAGGGCAGGAGCAGGAACTGTTCTTTCTCTCTGACCTGCATGCTCTCTGGGTCCCAGCCCCACAGGTAGGCTCCAGACCCCGGGGCTTGGCTCTTACTTAGCCTGACCTGGGTTCCAGCCAAGGCCTCTGGGAAGGGCGGGCTCAGATTTTTAAATCTTAAAAAATTTAAGAAGGGCGGGCTTTCTTGGTGTCCTCTGGGAAGTGCTGCTGCCCTTCTCAGGACCCTGGTTGGAGTGGAACCTGACTATCCTCACTTTCTGTCCAAATGCATGCAGTCAGGGAGGCCACAGACTGGGAACTGTGTTCAACAAGCTTCCAAAGAGGGTGTCTGAAAGGTGGGTGGGGCTGGGGCACAGGAATGTTTGTATTTCAAGTGGCTGCTGCCCATGAATCACCAATTGCATTCTGTTCTCTCAGCTCTGCGAAGGCATCATTTCCAGCAGCCTCATGCCGAGCTGGCCGCCAGAGCCTCTTAGTGTGGCTATAAATAGCAGATCATCAACTCACCTCTTCTGAGCTCAGCACAGTCTCTTCAGTTCACTGTGTCTTTCTGCTGCCTGCGTGTCAACGTCATTCAGATTTCCCAGGTGAGGCCTGGCTGAGAGTCCCAGGGCATGCTTTGGGGGGCTGCACGGTTTAGGTGCCCAGAGCTGTTCAGGGTGCCAGGGAGGGCAATGGCAGACTTTTGAAGAGCTTGACATTTCAAGTGTCATAATTACTATCTCCCGTCTCTGAGCTCCTCTCCAGTTAAATGTAGCACCAAGGGACTGTCATTTCTTGAGGAGTCCTAGAAATAAAAGGCAAGGGACTCACCAAAAACACACCGAAAGAACACCACCTGGAGTGGGTAGCACCAAATGAAAGCTTTCATGCCTTCCTACGGACTTGTCCCCTAACACTGAATGAAATAATTTATAGTTCTCCAGCGGCAGGAGAGAGAGACAATGAATGAAAGACTTTACGACTCCCTGGCTTGAGAAGTGAGCTCACATATTTTAGGATTACTCCCAGCTTCTGTTCACAGAGTGCTCCCTGTGTGCCAGCCTCGGTGCCTACTTGCCCAGGCAGCATACCAAGTTAGCCAATGGACAGACTGCTAGCATCAATGGCTTCCTGCAAGAGAGGCTGTGGCTCTCACAGTCACACCAATAGGGCTGCTGCCTTCCAGAGTCCAATCTCTGAATGGCTGCACTTTCTGACACCTGCAGAAGAGGACCGTTGGGGTGCCCACATACTCGGATGGCCGGTGGGTTGTGGACTGTAGTCTCCTTTTTCCAAATCCACGCATTCCATGACCGTTAGTAGGAGCCCAGATGCTCAAGACCCAGGCTCTACTGGCACTTGAATGTCCACTGGCACTGTCTTCTTCCAAATCTGATCTTCTCCTAGCTGTAGGGGAGGTGCCAGCCTCCACTAGGCTTTCCAAGCCCAGTTTGATGGTCTTCCTCAACCCTTCCTCCCTGAAACAGGCAGGGGTCAGGTGTGACTCTCCACCCACCCCACCCCCTGCCCCGGGGGCAGCCTCCCTCCAATCTGTTTTCTCCTCTGCCTCCCCACTTTGAGGCCTAGTCCCCTTTATTGGTTTGTCACAATAGCTCAATGCTATGCCCAGGGAATGTTTAAGAACACAGATTCTTCACTCCCTCCCTCCCTTGGTTCAGACCCCCTGAAACCAAATGTCTCAGGGTACAGGTCAGAATCTGGATTTTTTAAAAAAATTAACATATAATGTATTATTAGCCCTAGGGGTATAGGTCTGTGAATCGTAGCATCTGGATTTTTTAAAAAGCTCTCCCAGTGATCTCTGCAGTCAGGGTTAAGAACTACTTTGTCTAATTGGCCACCTAGACTCCAGCCTCTCTCTGTTCTGAACCCTCCCAATCACAGCTCTCAGTTTAATTTTCCTAAACCATAGTTTATCTCGTGTCACTCTCCTGCTAAAGACCCTCGAGTAGCTCGCCCTGCCTGCAGGAAAGCAAAGTCCTTAGTGTGGTGTTCAGGGCCCTCTGCATCGTGATCCTTAGTGTGGTGTTCAGGGCCCTCTGCATCGTGATCCATTCATTCTCCTGTTCACCCCATGCTCCAGCTACAGAGCTACCTCTCCCCGCAACGGCCTCCTGGCCCTGCTCTCTCTCCTTTGCTTATCTGGACTTTAAGTGTCAGCTGGCCCTGGCAGAACACACTGAAACAACAGAGATCCCTCCTTAAGACTTTGAGCCCTCCAATAAAAGGAAGGAGGAATTATTGCTAAAATGCTGCTCTTAATTCAAGAGCCACGTGTGTAGCTTTAACTGAAGAGAGTTTTGTGGGGCCTGCAGATGAAAGGAGATCCGCCAGCAGAGACGACACGATCGCAGTAATGTGTAAACACAGGAGAGCCGGAGTGGTCCGGCTCGTGATTAATTCCAAGGAGATGGTATTTCAGCATTCTCCTTGCTTTTACTCAAGCCGGCGAGAGAGAGCAGGTCTGGTAAGCACTGGGGCCAGGGCCAAGTGTCAAAATGCCGCTCATGTTTTTTTGTCTCCCAGCCCTGGGACAAAAGCAGAGGACCACATTTGGATCTTGTCCAAAAGGTCAAGAGTGTTTTACTAATTTGATTAAACAGTGTGCGTGTTTGGACTTTGAAACCCTCTTCCCATAAAGAAACACCAACCCCCAAATAAAATATAAAGTGACTGTGTTGACTGACAGCAGGTGTTATTTCAGAACGGGGGCTGTAAATTGTTCCCCTCAAGGGCTTCAGAGTGAAAATGAACCTGAAAGAACTTCTGGGTAAATGTGGCAGAAGAGTCTCTCATGGATCTCCATCTGCTCTCTTCCAAAACTTTACTAAAAACAACTATACAGGAGTAGAAAGAGTTACAGATCCACAAGGTCTATGGGAACAGGAGAGGAGATGGCAGCAGACAAAGGATGGAACACATTTTTGGAAGGTGGGAAGCAGAGGAAGGAGTGGTGAGTCACACGGCAGCATGGGGGAGGCTGAAGGCCTGATTCCTACACAGGTGCTCTGGGGGACAGCCGGTGGGAGGGCTGGTGGAGGCCATGAGAGCACAGTCCCGGGGGCAGTGGGTTCCCACACCTTACCCACTCCTGCAGGTCACCTGAGGTGCTCACTGGGGAGGATGGGCATAAAGCACAGAAAATATGGAGAACAGACAGAGATCTAGATGCTGAAAGGTAAAATCCCAGCCCCTTTTCCTTACCCAGCTTTCAGAAAACCTTCAGGCACAACCCTTTCCTCCCAGGATGGTGACTACTGGACCCTTTTCTGTAGAAGCTGAGTAAATTCAAGGGAAAGACCTACAGATACAGATATGATATGGAGACAGACCCTCAATGGAAGACCCAGCTCATGACCAACTCCCCTCTATGGGGAAGTCCACTGTTTGACAAGCTCCAACCAAGCATGCTGACCAGCGAATCATTGCTTCAAAGCATAATTCTTTGATATTATCAGACAGCCAAGATCCCATTTAAGGAAAGCATCAGATGTGAGAAATGGGGAGGGGAAGGAGAAGAAGAATGTCTAAGTTCAGGGAGAGGGAAGCTTTAAAAATGCTATAAAAATCCCCAGGGAGAGAAAATAAGGTTTCTATTTCAAGATTCATTACCCACAAAATGTCAGAACACCAGGGATACAGAAAAGACCCTAAAAGGACCCAGACAGAAAAAACAGGTCAATTGAGAGTATCAGGGATCAGAATGGCACCAGACTTCTCAAAAGCAACACTGGAAGCTGGGAGATAATGGAGTGAGGCCTTTAGAACTCTAAGTGAGAATTTTTTTATAGCTTAGAAATATAAACCCAAACCATTAATTAGGAGAAACAGTAGAATAAGAAATGTTTTCAGACACAAGAGATCACAAATAATGGGCCTCTCATGCTCCCTTTCTCAGGAAGTTCTCCACCCAAACAAAAGAATAATTCGGGGCGCCTGGGTGGCTCAGTGGGTTAAAGCCTCTGCTTTCGGCTCAGGTCATGGTCCCAGGGTCCTGGGATGGAGCCCCGCACCGGGCCCTCTGCTCAGCGGGGAGCCTGCTTCCCTCTCTCTATGCCTGCCTCTCTGCCTGCTTGTGATCTCTGTCAAATAAATAAAATCTTTAAAAAAACAAAAACTAAAACTAAAAAAAACAAAAGAATAATTCAAGGATGAGGGGTACCTGGGTGGCTCAGTCAGTTGAGCATGACTCCTGATTTGGGCTCAGATCATGATGTCAGGGTCACGGGGTCAAGCCCCACATCAGGATCTGTGCTCCATAGGAAGTCTGTTTATCTTTCTCCCTCTGCTCCTCTCCCCTCTCTCTCTAAAATTAAAACAACAACAACAACAAACACTCCAAAGATGAGGATGACGTGCCCAGGAGAGCAAAAAGGTACCCAAGGTGATGCTGAAGGAGAGCCCTAATGACAGTGAGGTGGAAAGCCCAGGGGCAAGAGCTCTGCTCTGAGCCAGAGGATAGAGAACTTCAGGAGAGAGATGGTCAGATTACTTGACAGGTATGCCCAGGTAGAAAATTATGTTGAAGGGCTATTAGACAGTTGTAAGAATTAGTAATAAGTTCTTTAAAAAACTGAGTAAATGAAAAACATGAGGCAATTACTACCTACAAAAAAAAAAAAAGCCTATGACAGATAAACTGTAAAAGAAAATAAACACAACACCACAAAAATTTACATAGCCAAAGTAATGTAAACACAGATTATTGATTTAGCCAAAGATGGTAATAAACAGTGTTGGAAAGCTGGAGGAAAGAGAAGGAGGATGCGGGTGCCAATGGATTAAAGCAAATCCTCATCTCCCATAATTGCAAGAAAACAGATAATATTTAAAATTGACAAATCAACAAAACAGCACTATACGTGTATTATCTAGAGAAATGGAAGAGGAAGTTAAAACTGGGAAACAGCTGAAAGAGTTTATTCAACTGGGTACCTTTGGGTTATCAGACTGGGGTTGGGGTTGCATGGGACAAGGGATTGCTATTTTTCACCCTATGCCTTTGAGTACTGTTTGAACTTTTGTGTGTATACGTTATTGTCATAAAAATAGAAAAATTTTTTTGAAGAAAAATAAAAAGAAAATATAAATTGACAAAAATGTGTTAGATATTCATTAATTACATTCATGATTTCTTTCTGTCTGATCATTCTGTTCGTCTGTGCACTCATTAATTTTTTTTCTTTCAAAGTCTTAAATATGGATTGAAAAATATGGTGAGGTTGCCAGAGAAAACACCTTTGGGATATACTTATACTAAAAAATAATTTGTTGTTTATCTGAAATGCAAATTTAACCAGGTGTCTAGCACTTTCATTTTGTTAAATCGGGCGCTCTAAAATGTGGGCTCTCCTTTTGCTTATTCCACAGGCTAGGCCTCTGGCTAAATTGATAATGGAACCAGAAAGTTCATTGCAGTTATATTGGCAGCGCAGGGGACATATAAAGAAACTGGAAAAACTACCTAGTCAGAGGCTGAGCAGTGATTTGGGATGTAGTCAAGATGAGGATGGCATGGTGCCAACCAGTCCCTGGACAGTCTCTGTGAGGGTATTAAAGAGGTGCTGTTCTTGCCCTGTGACTGGCAGCTGGTTCCCCCAAGGGCACAACACCTGGAGCTCCTCCCTCCATCTGTCCCTGCAGGGCTCAGGACCTGGGCCCAAGACTCCTGCAAATCATCACCATCACTCCTGCCACATTATCTCCCCTAAGAGGGGCAAGGGTAGCAGGACAAGTGACCTTAGTTTACCTAAATTCAGGAATGGGACTCCACACGTCATCCCTTATTCCTTTGTTTCTTTTTTTTTAAGATTTTATTTTTATTTATTTGACAGAGAGAGATCACAAGTAGGCAGAGAGGTAGGCAGAGGGGGTAGGGGGTGGGGAGCAGGGAGCTCCATGTGGCCTCCAACCCAAGACTCTGAGATCGTGACCTGAGTCGAAGGCAGAGGTGCCTTCTTATTCCTTTTCTTTTCTTTTTTTTTTTTTTCTTATTCCTTTTCTTAAAAACACTATCTCTTAGGGTGCCTGGCTGGCTCAGTCCATACAGCATGTGACTCCTGATCCCGGGGTTGTAAATTCAAGCCCCAGGTTGGGTAGCAGTTATTTAAAGATTAAAAAAAAAAGGAAAAACAAAAACCTATCTCTTCAACAAGTTCTTAGATGCCTAATCTTGTCTACAGTGTGCTTGCTGAAGAGTTTCATTCTCAAAGGAGGATTTTTCCCTTGAACTGTGGGGAGATTGTTTACCACCATTGAATAATGGTAAGGAATGTAATCATTTTCTTCCTTTTGTGCTGGGGAATGTGGTCTTTGGAGTTAGTAGAAGCAAGAATATGTGAGTCCTCCTGAAGATAAAATCATCTCTGGAATATGCAAATATATAATTTGGAAATACATAAATGTATAAAGAAATCAGCTATGATCCAGGTATTTTAAAATGAGGATGAACACAAATATAAAGCATCTTCCTTGTTTTGCTATGATTTATTCCTTATGTGAGTAGATATCGAGGGTGGCCAGGCAAGCAAGAGTTTTCGGAAATCTGACTGGGATTAAGATGGTTAGCTACAGGTTCCTAGTCTACCAACTAGTGGTGAGAAGCGTTCACTTTGCTTAAGCATTTGCAAGGCTTTCTAAAAACAAACAGCTTTGGCCATACTTTTTTAAAATTGTAAAATACTTTATCATTATCTAATTCAGTCATAAATTTATTGTAGATGTAAGGTGACTGGAAGCTCAGGTCAAACCAAATAAGTTATTTTGTATTTTTCAGACAATGATAAATGCTTAAAGTTTTTCTACTGAAAGATAAAATCTGACTTCATATAGCTCTCAATCTTTGGGGCTATGCCTGCCTTGAAAAGCAAAGAAGAATGAGCTATCTTCCACAAAATAGCCCTTCAAAGCCCTGAGACGGTCCTAGGGCCCGTTCAGTTGTGTCCTCTGCTGGCCCGCCACCTTGTCTCCAGCTCCCCTCCTCCAGCTCCTTCCCTGTGAATGCTGGTTCATCAATGTGCGCTTTAAATAAGGCACTCAGACGGAACTCCTGGTATGGCCCGAGGCGTACAAAATAGGAAGAATTGTAACTTTCTGTGATCTGAATGCTGAACACTCATTTGGTTAGGTAAAAGTGGCCATTAGATTGCTGTTTTAAGAACATCAACTTTATGGTTTCTGGCAGAGAGATTGTCTCATTCAATAGAAAAAAAAACCTTAAGCTTACATTTACAACCGATTAAAATATTCATGCATTTGGATACAGAAACACCATCTTATATGAATATAAATAATGGATTAACAGAAAAACTTTTGCACCACAGAAGCTAACCTGATTTTCATGTTACTACCTTGCAGTTACCTTTGCACAGTAACTTCCTGCACTAGGAAGCCTTTGGGGACTGTAATTTCCACTGCCTTCTGATGTTAATTTGAGGCAATTACCATAAGTAGACTAAAAAAAGTTTTGCATATTATTTGTTCTTGTGGAAGCCCAGGGCTGTTGGTGAGTCGGGATACAAGAGAGGCCATAGGATAGGAATATTCAGCATTTAGAAACTTCTGTTAATAGCCGTGGATCATAAGGTTTCAAAACTTTTAATGTTTCCCAGCCTTTGGCTGGTAAAAACTTCCTCACCCATGCTAGGAAGCCAGATTGAAGGCCTCTGAGAACTCCCTGCACTTGATATTTTTAAATGAACTTGCATTTTTACGTGTACCAAGGCAGGAGGGGCAAGAATAAAACCACTTCTCCAGTCCATTTGGCTATTTAACAGTTCTGTCAGGTATAGAGGGGAAAATAGGTAATTTTCTCCCCTTGACACTTGCAGGACCACTATGAATTTGGGTTACTTGCTGAGCCTATCTGTGGTGCAAAGAAATGGGAAACCCTGGCATCCATGGTTCTGTGCTCTTATCTGACCCTCTAGGAGGCCTCCCTGAGCCATTTCCAGGGGCATCTTCACCTGTTGGCTTGGCCTCCCTTTTTAAGACCAAAACCAGAACAGAAGAGCTTTTGCGTGCTCTTAATAGTAAGTGACTTGCTGTTTTTCCAGACACCTGTCCCTGTGCCAACATATCTAAGCTGGGGGCTTCAGTGCAGCAGTTACAAAGCGGGGGGCTGCACAAACAGGAGGAAGATTTTGCTCAGGAGAGTTTGGGAATTCAAGAACGTGAAAGCAGTGATTGCAATAACTATTCACTAGCTTTATGTATTTATTTCTTTTTTTAAAGATTTTACCTATCCATTTGTTTGAGAGAGAGAAGGGGAGGGGAGAAGCAGAGACAGGGACAAGCAAACTCCACACTGAGTGTAGAGTCCTATATGGGGCTCAATCCCAGGCACATGAGATCATGACCTAAGCCAAAATCAGATGTTCAGCGACTGAGCCACCCAGTTGCCCCTATTCACTAGCTTTAAAGAGGAAGTCCGTGACTGGTACAAAGTAGGGATAAGCTTTCTACAGGGTACTTTGGCAAAACAGCAAAAGCTTTAAAAGTGTACCTGCTCTTTTAAACCAGGAATGTCACTTCTAGAAGTCTGTCAGAAGGAAATATAGACAAATATACTTCTTCATGTCCATAGAAGTTCAACTGAAAGGATAAATGGCATTGATTGAAATTTTTTATCTAACTTAAAAGTAGAAGAACATGGGGCACCTGGGTGGCTCAATTGATTAAGCGGTTAAGCGGTTCCTTTGGCTCAGGTCATTACCCCAGGGTCCTAGGATTGAGTCCCAAATTGGGCTCCTTGCTCAGTGGGAAGCCTGCTTCTCCCTCTCCCTCTGCCTCTCTCTCTGCTTTTGCTCTCTCTCTCTCTAATAAAGAAATAAAATATTTAAAAAAAAAAGAAATACAGGGTTGCCTGGACGGCTCAGTGCATTAAAGCCTTAGCTCATGATCCCAGCGTCCTGGGATCTAGCCCGACGGGAGCCTGCTTCCCCTCCCTCCTGCCTACTTGTGATCTCTGTCTGTCAAATAAATACATAAAATCTTAAAAAAAAAAAGAAATACAAATGTATAAAAATTATTAGTCACAATTCATGATTAATGCATTGTAGTAATGTAGTAATGAAATGTAGTATCCCCAAATAAATATGGAAGACAATCTTCCCCTTGGGATCAGAACTGTTGGTGAAGAGTCTGCCTATCCTCCTCACTCCATCCCTCCTCTTGACACCCCCCCCTTTCTCAAATAAACAAATAAAATCTTAAAGAAAAAAAAGGAGAACATTCCATTTCAGAAGGAACTCAGAAGCGTTTTGGCTCTGAATTGTCACACTCAACAAGGATAACAACAAACCTGCCAAATACGTATTTGGTGAAAATACGTATTTGATGCAACTTCCAAAGTGTTGTTAAGAGTTGCCAAATATGAAAAAAAGCAGAATAGCTGGTGAAAAACCTTGAGGGAGGAAGGGAAATACAGCCTCAGAGAGTTCAGAACTCTCTAGCAATTATTCCCTCTCAGAAGGGGAAGATTCTACGCCGAACAGGAACTATAAGAACAAGACCTAAATTGAACAAAACGAGATTGCTGGGGACAGTGGAAAGCTTTGGAAAGCACCAAAGGCGGGGGGAAGAAAAAAACTTTTAAAAGTACTCTTGGAAACAAAGTCTGTAAAAAATTCTGAGAGACAGATGGACAGAGAAGCTCTCCTCAACCAAACTCTGAAATCCAGAGGAGGTGACTCCCAGAGAAGCCATGTCAGAGGTCCATCACTATGGTAACAGTGTGAGCTCCTCTGGTCCCACCTCTCCACTCCACCACTTTTCTAGGGCAAAAATCACTACCACAAACAAGGGAGCAACACCTGCAAGACCCTCAAAGGAAGGAAAGCATGGGCCAAGAATTTTATCTACCAAACTGATCTTCAAGTATAAAGCTTAAAGACAAATATTTAAAAAACCCGTAAGAAATCAGGGAATATTTTTTCATGAGCCCTTTCCAAAGAACCTCCTAGAACTATAAAGCAGCAGTTATAGCAACACTTGGCGAGCCTGATGAAATCAGGGTAAAAGGACCTTCCTTGAGCACTGGAATGTATTTAACTGTAGAAATAAGAGTGAAACAAATATAGAGATCAGGGTGACAGATCAGAATGCAAATATTATATGCCTTAAAAATGCAGAAATTTCTCATTACTAAGAAGACACTGGAGAGGGAGAAGATAGGAATAAAAATGAGCTTACTAATTGCCTCAAATCAACAGATTCAAAGGATAGTATTTAAAATTTCCAAATCAAGTAGAAGCTTAAGCATATTTAATATAAACACTAAGACTGATAATACTATTGACTGTATGATGGAAGAGGGAAGAGGGGTAAAGAATTAGATTAAAAGATAATTATATTGTGCTCATAGTAGGGGATCAAAAGATGCCATGCCAGAAGACAGTGGATCAAGGTTATTTTACATAGGTAACTTCTAGAATGAAATTATGGACCTTCCTAAATATCAAAACTACATTAAGAAGAAGGGGAAATACAAAAATATATTATGAAAACACAAGACAAAATAATGACAGAATTGGGAACAAATATATCTGCCATCTCAATAAATATAAATGAATTTAAATACATTTAAATAATTCAAATAAAATTAAACAGTTTTAAACAGTTTTCAAAATGAAATTCAAAGTCCAATCCAACTCTAGACTGTACACATCTAAGACAAAATGATTTAGAAAGGCTAATAATGAAAGGATGGGCAAAGAAATGTGTACCAGGGACGCCTGGGTGGCGCAGTTGGTTGGACGACTGCCTTCAGCTCAGGGCGTGATCCTGGAGTCCCGTGATCGAGTCCCACATCAGGCTCCCAGCTCCATGGGGAGTCTGCTTCGCTCTCTGACCTTCTCCTCGCTCGTGCTCTCTCTCACTCTCTCTCTCTCTCAAATAAATAAAATAAAATCTTTAAAAAAAAAAAAAAAAAAAAAAAAAAAAAGAAATGTGTACCAAAAAATTGTAAACTTTAAAAAGCTTGGTATCTGACAACATAAAATTCAGGACCAAAACCTTTAATCAAGATAGAGAAGTACTTTTTAATGCTAAAGACTACAATTCATCATGAAACTTAAGTTATGAATATGCACCAAATAACAGATCTAGAATTCATATAATAGATACTATAGAGAAACAAAGAGATTTAGACAGAGGCACACTAATTACACAAGACTTTGATTTACCTTTTTCAATCCAAAACAGATCAAGTGGTCAAAAGTAAATGATGATCTAGAAGTCCAAACAACACAATCCAAAAGGGTAGTGTTAGTGATCTGCCTCAAACATTGTGTCCTGAGAATACAGAACATACTTTATTTTCAAGTGCTCTGCAGTATTCAAACACACACACTTGCACACACACAAAAGATTATATATTAGGCCACAAACCAAACCTCATTAAGTTCCCACAGTAAAAAATAATACAGACAGCATTTTATAATACCAACACAACAAACATGGACATTTACAACATATCAGAAAACAAACAAAAATTGTCCTTTTTTTGGATATATATATATGGATCTATATTAAATAACTCCATGATCAAAAGGAAAATCTAAATTCAAAACTGCAGAATTTCTAGAAAAAAACAATAATGAACATACCATGGAGAAGGAACTATGAGTTCAGCTAAAGTAGTACTCAAAGAAAAATTCATTACCTTGAAGAATTATATTAACATGAATGAAAGAAAAATAAATGGATTAAATGGGCTCAAAAAAATTTTTTTAAAAAGATTTTATTTATTTATTTATTTGACAGAGACAGAGAGAAAGTGCACAAGCAGGGAGGAGCAGCAGGCAGGGGGAGAAACAGGTTCCCTGCTCAGGAGCCTGATTTGGACTCAAACCCGGGACCCTGGGAGCACGACCTGACCAGAAGACATTTGACCAACTGAGCCACCTAGCTGAACCATAGAAAAGGATTTTTTAAATAAGCCAAAGGAAAGCAAAAGAAAAATTTAATAAAGATAAATACAGAAATAATTAGTTAATACAACAAAACTATAGTGGAACTTAATAAATAAGCTTGTTCTTAGAAAAATTCAACTATGTTAATAACTGGAAGTTAAATAAAAACTTGAAAAAAGAAAAAAGAGACAAAAATTTAATGAATTAGGTAAGCCACAAACTAAATTAATCTTAAAAACAAAGAGATGCCTGGGTGGCTCAGTTGGCTGAGTATCTGCCTTCGGCTCAGGTCACAATCCTGGAGTCCTGAGATCACGCCTGAAGTTGTGCTCCCTGGTCAGCAAGGAATCTGTTTCTTCCTCTGACTCTCCCCACTCTCGTACTCTGTCTCTCTCAGATAAATAAAATCTTTAACAAAGAGAGAGAGAATGTACAAACACCCAAAATAAGAAATTATAAGAGGGAGGGAAATAGTCACACAAACATTAGAAAAAAAGCAAAAAGTGGGAAGAGAGGGCATCTGGGCCTCTCAAATGGTTAGACAACTGACTCTTGGTTTCACCTCAGGTCTTGACCCTGATCTCAGGGTCTTGAGATCCCTTGGTCAGGTTCTGCGCTCAGGACAGAATCTGCTTAAGAATGTCTCCCCCTGGGGCACCTGGGTGGCTCAGTTGGTTAAGCATCTGCCTTCAGCTCAGATCATGATGGAGGTCCTGGGATGGAGCCCCATATTGGGCTCCCTGCTCAGCAGGGAGTCTGCTTCTCCCTCAGCCCCTCCACCCCTGCCCCCTACTTGTGTGCTCTCTCTCTCTAATGAATAAACAAAAATCTTAAAAAAAAAAAAGTCTCTCCTTTTCCTCTGTCCCAATCCCCACGCTCTTTTTTTTCCTCTCTGAAATAAACAAATCTTTTTTTTTTTTTTTTTTTTAGATTTTATTATTTATTTGACAGAGAGAGACACAGTGAGAGGGAACAGAAGCAGGAGTGGGAAAGGAAGAAGCAGGTTTCCCGTGGAACAGGGAGCCCCTTGTGGGGCTCAATCCCAGGATCCTGGGATCATGGCCTGAGCCAAAGGCAGATGCTTAACAACTGAGCTACCCAGTTGCCCCTGAAATAAACAAATCTTACAAACAAACAAAACCCCCAACAACAACTGTTAAGAGACTGCCATATAAAATTTTATGCTAATAAATTTTTTTTATGCCAATAAATTTTAAAACCTATAAAAATGTATAATTTTGTCAGAAAACTAAAAGTAGAAAACCAACATAGAATGATGTGCATAAAATACTTTGTTAAAATAATTTGAAAGATATCATGCATACATATATTCAGATATAGTACTGTATGAAATATAATAAATAAAATGTTAACAAATAATCTTGTCAAGGGGCGCCTGGGTGGCTCAGTAGTTAGGTATCTGCCTTCGGCTCAGGTCAAGATCCCCGCTTCCTGGGATGGAGCACCACATTGGGCTCCCTGCCCAGTGGGAAGCCTGTTTCTCCCTTTCCCATTCCTCCTGCTTGTGTTCCCTCTCTCGCTGTCTCTCTGTCAAAAAAACACAAAAACTTAAAACCAAAACAAAACCAAAAAACAAAATCTTAAAGGAAAAAAAAATTATGTTGTCAAAATAATTTGACAAAATTTGTCAAATGCTTACCCCTCCCTCCCAGAAAACCCAAAAAACTCCAGGACCATAGTTTTATAGGTGAATCTACAAATCCACTAACATTGAAAGAACAGATGATTCCAGTGATTTTTAAAATGCTCCATAATCTAGGACAGAATAAGGACTTACAATTTCTTTTCATGAAGCAAATACAAGTAGATTCAAACAAAAATATAATAAGAATAAAGAAAAATTGGACAATGTCACTTATAAATATCAGTGCAAAAATTCTAAATAAAATTTTAAAATCTCATTTATTTATTTATTTAAAGATTTAATCTATTTATTTGACAGAGAGAGATCACAAGTAGGCAGAGAGGCAGGCAGAGAGAGGGGGAAGCAGGCTCCCGCAGAGCAGAGAGCCTGATGCCAGGCTTGATCTCAGGACCCTGAGATTATGACCTGAGCCGAAGTCAGAAGCTTTAACCCACTGAGCCACCCAGGTGCCCAAATCTTATTTATTTTTAAATAATTATTTATTTATTTGAGAGAAAGAGAGAGAGAGAGATCAAGTGGGGCTGGCTGAGGAGGAAAGGGGAAGATGGAGAAGCAGACTCCCTGCTGAGCAGGGAGCTCAATGTAGGACTTGATGCCAGAACTCTGGGATCATGACCTGAGTTGAAGGCAGATGCTTAACTGACTGAGCCAACCAGGAATCCCTAAATAAAATTTTAGCAAGTAGAATCCAAAAGCACATTGGAAGAATAATGAATTATGACAATTGGAGTTTATTCTAGAAATGGAAATGAAGTTCAATATTAGAAAATCTACTAATGTAAATCATCATATTAATATTTCTAAATATAAAATTATATGATTGTGTTTATAGATACTAAAAATGCATTTGATAAAATTAAATACTTCTTTTTGGTTAAAAACAAGACATTGTCAATTGATTTTTTACAAGGATATTAAGGTAATTGAATGGCAAAACAGGTATCAATGGATATTTCCTCAAAATGAAAAGTGTGGTTTTTTTTTCACATCAGAAAAGCAACAATTTACTTAACAGGGAAATACTAGAGACCAGATATTTAGGATATGTTAGACAAGTAACCAATGCAATGTAGGCACAAGAAATAAATTTGCAGTAAAAGAAACTGAAGAGAGCTCAGTAGAGAGCCTGCTTCTCCCTTTCCCACTCCCCCTGCTTGTGCATGTGCACATTTCTGTAAAAAAAAGAAAAAGAAAAAAAAAAAGAAAGAAACTGAAGAGAAATACTTTAGATCATTTTCTAGAGTATCTTCTAGAAGTCTCTTAAGGTTTTTGGCCACAATCAATAGAACTGGCGAGGAAGCCTCTAGAAGATAATCTGAGGAGAAGGGGGAAAGAAGAGGAGCGAAAGGAGGAGAAAAAGGAAGACGGTGATGAAAGAAGAGGAAAAAAGAAAAGAAAGTATAATGGCTTAAAATATTTATAATATTTCTATTATAAAATAAATATTACAAAATAAATATATTATAAACTAAATATTAATTATATTATATAAATAAATATTCCCAAGTTCTTTGACACTCCACTCAAAAGATGGAGCCTAATTCTCTTGCCTCAGTTGTGTACTGGGCTTAATGACTTACTTCTAATGAACAGAGTAATCCCAAGTGATGGTATGTAACCTATAAGTCCCTGTCATAAAAAATACTGAGGCTTCTTCCTGCCCTGGTCTTTCTTGGTTCACTCACTCTGAAGAGAGACCCCTGCCCTGTGAGGGAGGACACACAAGCGTCCTGTGGGCAGGTCCATGTAGTGAGAAGCAAGATCTGTAGCAGATAGCCATCTAGGAGGTGGCTCTTCTAGCCCTAACAAGGCTTCACAAAAATGATGCCTCAGCCAACAAGTGTACTGAAACACCATCAGATACCCTGAGCCAGAACAATAGTTAGCATGAGAGAGAGAGAGAGTCCATGTGTACACATGAGAGGGGCAAGGGTGGGCAGAGGGAGAGGGAGAGAGAAACTTTTTTTAAAATTTAGCAGTTTTAAAGATTTTATTTACTTATTTGACAGAAAGAGAGAGAGAAAGGGAGATCACAAGTAGGCAGAGAGAGAGGGGGAAGCAGGCTCCCTGCCGAGCAGAGAGCCCAACAAAGGGCTCGATCCTAAGGCCCCGAGACCATGACCTGAGCCAAAGGCAGAGGCTTAACCCACTGAGCCACTCAGGCATCCCAGGGAGAAAGAAGCTTAAGCAGAGTCCTCACTGAGTGCAGAGCCCAGTGTGGGGCTTGACCCCATGACCCTGATATCATGACCTGAGCCAAAACCAAGAGTCAGATGCTTAACCTAGTGTACCACTGAGGAGTCCCCTGAATTTCTGTTTTATACAAATTGTTAGATTTGTATAGATTTATAAATAAATGTTTATTTTTTTAAGTCATTAGGTTTCAGAGAAGCTTGTTGTGCAGCCATATAAGCAATACAAAGGGCAAAATAATGTCATTTTCAGACTGACAAAAAGTGAGCTTGTCACCAGCAGACTTGTACTAAGGGAAATGTTAACAAAATTTTTCAGGTAGAAGAAAAATGACACCACATGGAAGGTAAGAGATAGAGAAGGAATGAAGAACAAATAAAGTAGTAAATATATGTATGAATCTAATGTTTCATCAGGTCTTAAAATACAAAACAACAGTAACACCTAAATAAATGGGGAGATATACCATGTTTATGAATTTGAAGATTCAATATTATTAAGATATTAATTTTCCCTAAATTGATCTATAGATTCAATACAACCCCAATTAAAAACCAAGCAGCCTGTTTTTCTAGAAATTGACAAGCTAATGTTAAAATTTGTATTAAAAAGCAATAGACTAAAACAGTCAAAGGGGGCTCCTGGTTGGCTCAGTCAGACGTGCATGTGACTCTTGATCTCAAGGTTCTGAGTTCAAGGCCCATGTTGGGTGTGGAGATTACTTATATAAACAAACAAATAAATTTATTTATAATAATAAAATTAATTAATCAATATATACATATAATGTGTATAAAGAAATAAAATAGTCAATTTTGGAAAAGAACACAATTCTTTGTGTTCTGAGGACTGAAATAATTTGATCTTAAGACTTATAAAGCTAGAGGCACAGGATGGCACATTATAGTCCATGGGCAAAATCTAGCCTGCAGCCTGTTTTTGTAAGGCCTACAAGATACAAATGTTTTTACATTTTTAGACAGCTAAAAAAAGAGACAAAGAGGGCACCTGGGTGGCTCAGTGGGTTAAAGCCTCTGCCTTCAGCTCTGGTCATGGTCCCAGGGTCTTAGGATGGAGCCCGGCATGAGGCTCTCCGCTCGGCAGGGAGCCTGCTTCCTCCTCTCTCTCTGCATGCCTCTCTGCCTACTTGTGATTTCTGTCTGTCAAATAAATAAATAAATATTTTAAAAAAAAGAGAGAGAGAGACAAAGAAAGAAAAAGAAAAGGAAAAAAAGAAACAAAGAAAAATATTCAACATTTCACCCTTTACAGAAAAGGTTTGCTAACTCCTGAGTCAACCTTATCAAGACAGTATAGTATTGGTAAAAAGACAGACACATAGATCAATGACACAAAATAGAGACCAGAAATAGACTCACATAAATATGGTCAATTGATTTTTTACAAGGATATTAAGGTAATTGAATGGAAAAAACTCTTTTCAACAAATCGTACTGGACCAATTAGATGACCATATGCAAAAAACCCAAAAACCAAAAAACTCAACTGTTGTTGGAAGACAATTCTCATACTTCTCAGTACATCTGTCATGCATCTTAAGAGTTAGACATTAACCGTCCATTTGTTGCAGACTGTTGTTTGAAGGATGTTTGTCCATGAAACAGAGATAGTGTCTACCTTCAGAGTAAAGGGCAAGTTTGTTTACTGTCCAGATTAAAAAGGTAATGTATTGTTCTAGGCCAAAGGTTGGGCACGTTTGCATGCAGTCCTTTATGAAAAGACTGCTCTTCCCTAAGATTAGGGTTCCTCAGCAGTGATACAAACCCACTGTGTGAACCTGTTTGTACTTCATCCACCTGACCCTTTAGCATAGCTCCTGTGGAACTTGTGCACAAGGGAACCAACATAAACCTGAAGTCCATGCTGCTCCCTGTGCTGTGAGTCAGAATGTTCTTTGTCTCTGTGTAGGAGGCTTCTGTCTTTTATCAGCAGTCATTGAAACTGTGGCACGGTAACTTGTTAGCTTGCAAGTAGGGTAAAGTCTTATATCCTTTATCCCTCTTGACAACCCATACCTTGCATCATATACAAAAATTAACTTGAAATGAATCATACGTCTAAATGTAAAACCTAAAACTTTCAGAAGAAAACAGAAAACGTTCATGTCATTGGGTTAGGCAAAGGTTTCTTAGACCAAAAAGCGTCACTCAAAAGATATAAATCTGTATTTCATCAAAATTTAAAATTTTTGCTCTTCAAAAGACAGGATTTTTAGGGCAGCAAAACTATTCTGTATGTTACTATAATGGTGAATACATGTCCTACACATTCAACAAAATCCACAGGATGTAAAACTTCAAGGGTAAACCCTAATGTAAACTATGGACTTTGGATGATAATGATGTGTCAAGGTCACAAATGTAGGGTACTAGATGTTGATAGTTGGAGGGAGGGGAGGTAAGGAAGAGATGGAAACTGTACCTTCTGCTTATTTTTGCTGTAAACCTAAAACTGCTCTGAAAAAATAACATTTTTTTTTCTTAATGGCAAGGTATCTGAATAGATATTTCTCCAAAGATAGGCAAAAGGCCAGTAACCACGTGAAAGATGCTCAATATCATTAGTTCTTAGGGAGATATAAAACCACAGTGAGATACAACTCTGTGCCCATTAAAATGACTGTAGTAAAAAAAGGGTGGGAGGGGAATTAGTAATCGATAGCAAGGACTGGAGAAATTGGAACCCTCATACATCGGTGGTGAATATCTAGAAAGGTGCAGACACTGTGGTAAACAATCTGCTAGTCCTTCAAAAGGTTAAACACAGACCCAGCAACCCGCTATATATCTAAGACAATTGAAAAGGTATATCCACACGAAAATGTGTACATGAATATTCACAGAAACATTCTTCATAATAGTCCAAATGTAGCAACAACCCAGATGCCCCTCAAATGATGAATGGATAAGCAGAATGAGGCATATCCATATAATGGAGTGTTTTCTTTTTTTTTTTTTTTAAGATTTTATTTATTTATCAGAGAGAGAGAGGGGGAGAGAGCACAGGCAGACAGAATGGCAGGCAGAGGCAGAGGGAGAAGCAGGCTCCCCACTGAGCAAGGAGCCCGATGTGGGACTCGATCCCAGGACGCCGGGATCATGACCTGAGCCGAAGGCAGCTGCCCAACCAACTGAGCCACCCAGGCGTCCCTAATGGAGTGTTTTCTGACCACAAAAAGGAATGAAGAACGGACACAAGCTAGACCATAGAGGAACTTCAAGAACATGATGGAAGTGAAAGAGCTAGACATAAAAGACCACATGCCATACAATTCCATTTATATTACATGTCCAGAAGAGGAAACCCATAGAGACAAAAAAATAGATTAGTGGTTGCCAGGTGCTGGAGGGAATGGGTAGGAATTGCTAAAGAGTATGGGGTATCTTTTGGGGATGATGAAATGTTCTATATTCAGCTTGTGTTGATAGTTGTGCAAATCTGTGAATATACTAAATATACTAAAACCATTAAATTATATACTTTAAATGGGTGACTTTTATGGCATGTGAATTCAATCCCAATAAAGAGTTTTTGGTTTTTTGTTTATTTATTTGTTTATGGAGATGAGGTTGGGGCACCTGAGTGACTCAATTGGTTAAGCACAGCCTTCGGCTCAGGTCATAATTCTGGGGTCCTGGGATCGAGTCCCAAATCATGTACCCTGCTTAGTGGGAAGCCTGCTTCTTCCTCTCCCTCTGCCTGCCACTCCCATCCACTCCCATTGCTTGTGTTCTCCCTATCAAATAAATACATAAAATGTTTTTTTTTTAATTTTATGTATTTATTTGACAGACAGAGATCACAAGTAGACAGAGAGGTAGGCAGAGAGAGAGGGGGAGGCAGGCTCCCTGACGAGCAAAGAACCCAATGTGGGGTTCAATCCCAGGACCCCACGACCATGACCTGAGCTGAAGGCAGAGGCTTTAACCCACTGAGCCTCCCACGTACCCCTAAATACATAAAATCTTAAAAAAAAAATGAGGTAAAGGGGCACTGGGGTGGCTCAGTTGTTTAAGTCTCTGACTCGATTTTGGCTCATGTCATGATCTCAGGGTCATGAAATGGAGACCCACATGAGGCTCCAGGCTCAGTGAGAAGTCTGCTTGAGATTTTCTCTCTTCCTCCCCCTCCCCTGCTGTCTCGAGCTTTCTCTAAAATAAATAAATAAATCATAAAAAAAAAAAAAGTTGAGGTAGGAAAATTGATCCTTGTCTATATATGTACTCCATTCTGAGGAAATCTGAATCATAAAAACACGTTAGAAATAATAACCTGGGCAACAATTGGACTTGTGACAGGGCCTTGTAAAATGTTAATGCTATCATTTCTAGACAACATCACATCTTGAAAGAATCATGTAACAATGTCATATTATTGTTAATAATACCTATTTATGCACTTTTGGGTTCTTATAACTCACATGCATGTTTGAGTATATTTGCATGTAGGTAAATATATGTATGTGCAGATGTCCCATCATTATCCAAATGATGCTAAATAAGCTTATTGCTGGATGACCCCATAGCTTTTTCCCACCCCAGTGGCCAAGTTACCTGTGTGGCTACAGCTGCTGATAACAAAGCCTGGGTTCCTATTTCAGGACCAGCTTCTCACCTGTATAGCAGGTGACCAAGAATTTGGTTCAGAGGAGCCTCATCAATGCCTTTCAAAATTTGGTCAATGGCCGATACAATCAGTTACCTGGAACCTTGATTCTGAGCATCCAGTGACAGGCCTGGGAATCTGCTATTTCGACAAGTCCCTCAGGGAGTGTGATCTGCACTCAATTTTGACAGCCCCAGCTGTGGGCCCCTATTTCTGATTGCTGTGGAGAAGCTGAGCCTGTTCACATTCTCCCTGCTTTCCAGGGTGAGAGTGGCATGCCTCCTCATTGCTAACCATAATGGGACTTCACTGAGCCTGGTGCTGGGTCTGCAGGCACCGACTTCTCATTACACTGCCTGGTATTTCGATGGGGTTTCTGCCTGCTGGGGTCCTGACATCCCATCAGAAGCTGCAGAAGCAGCAGACAGCACAGTTGCCTCTGAACCCTGGATCCTACTCACAATATACTGCAGTGGAGACCTGCATCCTGAATTCTAGGCCTGGCTCTTTACTTTCTCCACAACTGATGAGGGATGAGGGGGCATCCTTTTAGGTCAATAACCTTTCAAGGGTGATGGGGGCTCAAGTGATTTCCCAAGTCCTGTACTTGAATGCTTCCAGGGATGGGAAATTCACCACTTACAGGTAAGCCCTTCTCTCAGTGGACCTGCTACCTGGCCCTTGAACGGACTCCAGAGTTATGCTAGTCTGACCTGCTCACCTCATGTGCACACACCTATTCTGGCTCCTTTCAAGAAACAGGGGTTGTCACTGTTCCGGTTAAAATTCTTCAGAGGCTCGCATTCCTCTTAGGATCCGGACCACAGTCCCTACCATGGCCCACTATCCTTGCGGATCTTTGCAGCCTCCCCTCCTCCACTGTCCCCCACTCTAGGACCCTGTTCCACAGATCTTGGTGTTCTCTCTTACCAGGCTAGGCCGAGTCTTGCCAGGGCCTACTTCTCTTTACATGTTTAACTCCTATTCATCCCTCGCCTCTCCAACAACATCTCCCTCCTCTCCAAGTCTGGATCAGATCCCTTGCTTATTCATGCTGCTAACACTAACTTTTTCACTCAAGCAATTATTTCACCAGTGTTTGCCTCCCCCAGCAGACGGCAAAGTTCATTAGCCCAGGGATCTGAGTTAGCTTTTTTGCATCCCCAGCCTTTAGCAAAGGGCCTGGCAGCTATTTAACTGGACGAATGGCTCCCTCCAGGAAGACAGGCCACAACCGGAAAGAGTGTTGGGACGACTGAGAATTAATCAAAAGCACACCCCAGGAGCTACACAGATAAAGCCCTCGGAACTGAGGGCACCCGTGTGCCGCAGCGTGTCCCGGGAGCCCTCAGGGCAAGCTCACAGCACAGCTCTGGCTGGCACCCAGCTGCCGAATGGGAAAGGGACACTCCGTCTTGGTGCTTGGGGGCCTCAGTTTCCCTACCGGTTCCCCGCGGGGTCGACTGAGAACGGCCCCTGCAGCCCCCAAGTAGACGCACGCCAGGCGCAGGGGTTGGGGAGGTCTGAGGGGCCAGAGCCGATGAGGCCGCCGCTCCCGGCGAGGGCGCTCCAGGCCTGTCGTCCGGAGCAGTCGCGCGCCGCCGGGGCCCCTCTAGCCGCGGGGAGGTGGCGCGGTGCGAGTCGGGAAGGCGGCGGGTGGGTGCGGCCCTTAGCGGCGGAGGGCGCCATGGTGGGTGGTGAGGCGGCTGCAGCGGTGGAGAAGCTAGTTTCGGGGGTGCGGCAGGCGGCCGACTTCGCGGAGCAGTTCCGCTCTTACTCGGAGAGCGAGAAGCAATGGAAGGCTCGCATGGAATTCATCCTGCGCCACTTGCCCGACTATCGCGACCCGCCCGATGGCGGTGGCCGCCTGGACCAGCTGCTGTCCCTCTCCATGGTGTGGGCCAACCACCTCTTCCTGGGTTGCAGGTGCGGACCCCTGCGGGCTGGCTGACCCTGTCCCCTGCCTTCAGACCGCAGCCCTCCGGTAGGGCTGACCCCTGCCCAGTGCTGACCCCGCCCCCAACCTCCCGCCTCACTGGCCCGGCCTATGGCTGATTCCCACGCTAGCCAGCTCTTTGGAAGGACATTTAACCGCTCAGAGCCTCAATTTCCTCATTTGGAAAATGAGTTGTGATGACTACAGTATTAAAGAGCAAAAAAAAAAAAGAAAGAAAAAAGCATCTAGCAGGGGCTGCTGTTTAGCAAGAGCTCAATCTATGATGGGCGGTTATTTGTATTAATACTATTGGTTTAAACCTTTTAGGAGTACATTTTAAATTTCTGGGCTCTTTCCACCCACGTGCCAAACGTGCAGACACAGAAACTGAGTTCCCCAGTTTACATATGAAAGAGCTGAGAGGGCCATAGTGTTCTGGCAGGATTGTGGATTTTACCATTTATGGCCGGATGTACTCTGTGTCCTTTGGCTTTTTCTCCCTACTCCCCAGTCTGCTGGACTCTTAGCTAGAGCCAGCCTTTGCCTCTTTGCTTTTCCTGTTAAGAAAATAACATACCTTTAAGGGACTGTTTTTGAAATGCTCGATAAGGCACTCCTTGTACTCCCCCCCCCCCGCCCCAGTGAAGAAAAGTGTCAAATTTTGAAGCTCCCACATCCTTTTTAGTGTCCTGAAATTGTGTTAGGATAGTAAGATGACTTGTGTTAGTCCTGGTTTCTGTGCCCCTTTTGGCTGTCTGACTCTAGTAACCTGCTTCCTCCAGCCCTTTTAACCACTTGGTTTTGTTTTCAGATGTTGGGGTTATTAGAACAGGGTTCCGAGAAGCAGTGCCAACGGCTTTTCCTCTGTTTTCTGGGTGCCCCTGGGAAATCCTGGTTAATGGGCTGCAAGACTAGGAAAATGTCATAAAATTGGACGAATGAACAAATGATGTTATTTACATTAGACCAACTTTGCATGTGCTTAAAAAAAATTTTTTTGGCCCTCATACCGTGTCCATGAATATGTACTGCCAGATATAGAGTGCCTCTATTTTTGTAAATTTTTTTTTTTTTTTTGGTAAAATTTGAAACACCTGTTCTATTGGCATTCCGACAGCCACTTCTGAATCCACAAGCCTGAGGAACGGTTTCCTAACCTGATGCTGAGCATGTGTCCCATTTCCCTGTACTATTCACATCAGAAGGCTGAGTTGAGCTACTTGTGCCCACAGTGACAAATAATTTCTCCAAGGTTTTTATCTTACTACTTTTTATTGTGCAGTTACAACAAAGACCTTTTAGACAAAGTGATGGAAATGGCTGATGGGATTGAAGTGGAAGACCTGCCACAGTTTACTACCAGAAGTGAATTAATGAAAAAGGTAAACAGGATTTCGTTTTTTTTTTTTTAAAGATTTTATTTATTTATTTTACAGAGAGAGCGAGCACAGGCAGATAGAGTGGCAGGCAGAGGCAGAGGGAGAAGCAGGCTCCTTGCTGAGCAAGGAGCCCAATGTGGGACTTGATCCCAGGACGCTGGGATCATGACCTGAGCCGAAGGCACCGGCTTAACCCACTGAGCCACCCAGGCGTCCCAGTAAACAGGATTTCTAAGTGCATCTGAAGTGGTATAGAGTTAATGGCCCCTGATTTTATGTTGGTGTGTTAGAATATATTGTTTACTCTCCAAAGATCTAAGCCCTTTCATTAAAAATTTTTTTTTCCCAATTTATTTATTTTCAGAAAAACAGTATTCATTATTTTTTCACCACACCCAGTGCTCCATGTAAGCCGTGCCCTCTATAATACCCACCACCTGGACTTTCATTAAAAAATTTTAAAAATATTGGACACCTGAGTGGCTCAGTCAGTTAAGCATCTGCTGTCGGCTTGGGTCATGATCCCAGGGTCCTGGGATTGAGTTCTGCATCAGGCTCCTTACTCATTGAGGAGCCTGCTTCTCCCTCTGCCTGCTGCCCCCTCTGCTTGTGCGCTTTTTCTCTGTCAAGTAAATAAAATCTTATTTTTTTTTATTTTTATTTTTATTTTTTTTTTAATATTTTATTTATTTATTTGACAGACAGAGATCACAAGTAGGCAGAGAGGCAGACAGAGAGAGAGGAGGAAGCAGGCTCCCTGCCGAGCAGAGAGCCCGATGCGGGGCTTGACCCCAGGACCCCGGGATCATGACCAGGCTTCCCAAGGAGCGGGGAGCCTGACGTGGGGCTCGACCCCAGGACCCTGGGATCATGACCTGAGCTGAAGGCAGAAGCTTAATGACTTGAGCTACTCAGGCGCCCCAAATAAATAAAATCTTAAAATTTTTAAAAAAATTTGTTAATGAAGTATAATTGATCTACATTATCCTGTTTGTTTCAGGCATACCTCATAATGTTTTTATACATTATAATCTCTTAACAGTTACCTATCTTAAACCATTTCAAACTGTTACAGTCTTACTGACTGTATTCTCTGTGCTGTACATCACATCCTCATGACTTAATTTATTTTATAATTGGAAGTTTGACGTCTTAATCCCCTTCACCTTTGTCGCCCACCGCCCCCATCTGGTAACCAATAGTTTGTTTCCTGTATCTATGAATCTGTTTTGTTTTATTTGTTCATTTGTTTTTTTAGATTCCACATATAAGTGAAATCATACTGTATTTGTCTTCACCTGTCTTATTTCACTTAGTGTAATGCACTCTAGGCCCAACCATGTAGCAAATGTCAAGATCTTTTTTTATTGTTGAGTAGTATTCCATTATAAATACGTATAACAGCACATCATCTTTATCCATTCGTTTATCTGTGGACATTAATTTATCAGCTTCCCAGAAAGTACTTCAGTCTCAAAAAGTACACCCCATTTGATTTCAAATAGTTTTCCTGGGGCTCAGCCCTGGGGCTGATAGATAGTTGCTTGCTGCCTGAATATGCCTATGCGGGACTAGGATCAGCTTTTACTTCCTAATTGCGTGTGGCAGATTCTTTCCTTGCTTTTTACTCCTAAGAGGTATTTTGCCGTCCTTAAAACTTGTTTTTTCAAGTTAATTTTTTTTTTTTTTTTAAGATTTTATTTATCTGTGAGAGGAAGAACAAGCAAGAGGGAGAGGCAGAGGGAGAGGCAGAAATAGACTCCCTGCCGAGCTGGGAGCCCCGGGACCCTGAGATAGTGACCGGAGCTGAAGGCAGACACTTAGAAAACTGAGCCATCCATGTGCCCCTATACTTCTCTGTCTTAATATGTAGCCATAGTCCTTAGAGTTTTTCTGGACTATTAAGAGATCAGAACCCTTTATGGTGTTTGGGTCGCAGACCAAGGGAAACTAAAGTGCTTTTGTAATTGATAATGCATGCCATCAGCCTAGTCATACTCACCTAGCTACCTTGAAGAAGCCTGCGGGGAGCCTCTACTTCTAGGGCACTTTTGCATTATGTGTGTTTTGGCTTCCTTCAAATAAAACTTAAATAAAAAATAAAATAAAAAATAAAACTTAAATAAAAGTTTTCTTAGTAGCCAAGTTTTAGACTATTGATACCAATGAAAATGAAACTCAGTTAATCCTGAGAAGTGAGATCCTTAAAGGGTATGTAGAGTTTTGCCAGTTTTTAAGACTCTTCTATTTATTTCGATCCTGAGAAGGAATCTTCTGATGTGTGTGCTGTGACTGACTTGTGTGGTATTGAAAGCTGTCCTTTGTTCATTGAAGCCCGCCCTGGAAAGAGTCATGGGGACTTCCCACAGTTCTGTCTCTTGTCTGAAGCTTTGCGTGTAATAGAGGCTGGCAAACATTAAGCAACATTGCCAGCCCACATACCAAAAAAAACCCTTGATACTGAGCCATGCACCTGAAAGTGTTTGTCGTAGTTCTGCCTAGAATAGATCCTCTGCTTTAAAATTAGAGTTTAGGTGGGTTTTAAAGCCAGCTCGCAAGTAGAAATGAATCACCTGGCATTGTTGGCATCTTGAGACTGGACAGTGAAGGTAACTTAGGACATAATTTCTTTAAAGTAAGATTTAAAGGGCGCCTTCCTGGCTTAGTTGGTTAAGCATCCACCTTTGGCTCGGGTCATGATCTCAGCGTCCTGGGATTGAGCCCTGTATTGGGCTCCCTGCTTGTGGGGAGTTTGCTTCTTTCTCCCCCTCCACCCCTCTCTGTGCCCAAGCTGACTCTCTCTCTCGCTTGTTCTCTCTCAAATAAATACATAAAATCTTAAAAAAATAGGTTTAAAAATTTATACATATTCTACAGTTTTGAGGCAAATAAATCTCTGTGGCCTATCCAACTCTTACTATTTTTTTGTCTGAGAGAGGAAATGAGCATTGTTCTCTGACAGGTGATATTTGTCAAACGGTTGCAGTGTATGATTTTTCTTTGGATTCAATACAAATATATTGAGCAAACAATCTCAGTTACCTGAACAGTCAGCCCGAGGCACCTACTAGCCGTCTTTGTGGTGGACCAGCTTTATCCACCAGTGAGCAGTAATTAACAAAAGGCAGCAGCTCACCCAGGAAGGCTATCATTAATAGGACTGTCAGAGTTAGTATTTCCAAGCCAGTGTCTTTTTTTTTTTTTTTTTTTTTTTTTTAAGATTTTACTTATTTGAGAGAGAGACAGTAAGAGAGAGCATGAGATGGGAGAAGGTCAGAAGGAGAGGCAGACTCCCGATGGAGCCGGAAGCCTGACGCGGGACTCGATCCCAGAACTCTGGGATCATGACCTGAGCTAAAGGCAGACGCTCAACAACTGAGCCACCCAGGCGCCCTCCAAGCCAGTGTCTTAAGGAGAAAGAGGAGTGATTAACTAGGAAGCTGTCATTATTGGCTCACAAGAAAGAATTTGTCAACTTAATTTCTTGACCCATTTTTCCTGAGAACGTTTGTATCCAAGAAGGAAAATGGCAGTACGGAAAGTGACTGGATGTGAAATGGGAACAAGAAGGTAGGAAAACAAGCATACTTGCATTTCAAGAAGTGCTTTTCTGTGTATTATGTCCAATTTTGGCAAGCTCTAAGGTAATGGAAAAGGAACTGCCGTGGTGAAAGAAGATGTGATTTTATTTTATTTTAATTTTTTTTTAATTTATTTATTTGACAGAGATCACAAGTAGGCAGAGAGGCAGGCACAGAGAATGAGAGAGAGGGGACAGGAAGCAGGCTCCCCATCGAGCAGAGAACCTGATGCGGGGCTCGATCCCAGGACCCTGAGATCATGACCCGAGCCGAAGGCAGAGGCTTTAACCGGAGCCACCCAGTCGCCCCTATTTTATTTTATTTTTTAAAGATTTTATTTATTTATTTGACAGACAGAGATCACAAGTAGGCAGAGAAGCAGGCAGAGAGAGAGGGGAGGAAGCATGCTCCCTGCTGAGCAGAGAGCCTGATGCAGGGCTCAATCCCAGGACACTTGGGTCATGACCTGAGCGGAAGGCAGAGGCTTTAACCCACTGATCCACCCAGGCACCCCAAGAAGATGTGGTTTTATTTTATTTACTTATTTATTTGTTTTTTAAAGTTTCAGAAGCCCTGATTTTTTTTTTTTTAAAGATTTTGTTTATTTGACAGACAGAGATCACAAGTAGACAGAGAGGCAGGCAGAGAGCCCGATGCGGGACTCGATCCCAGATCCCGGGATCATGATCTGAGCCGAAGACAGTGGCTTAACCTACTGAGCCACCCAGGCGCCCCAGAAGATGTGATTTTAAAGCGGCAAATAGGGGCGCTTGAGTTTCTCAGTGGGTTAAGCCTTTGCCTTTGGCTTGAGTCATAAGCCCAGGGTCCTGGGATAGAGCCCCGCTGAGCAGGGAGCCTGCCTCTCCCTCTCCCCCCACTTGTGCTCTCTACCTCTCTCTCTCTCAATAAATAAGTAAAATATAAATAAATAAATAAAGTGGCAAGTATTTTGGAGTATTAAAACAAATTCAGCCTGTCAGATTACTGGATCTATCTTTTCCCCTTTATCCACTAGAAAGAGAAAAAGGCAGAAAAGCTGATTCTCACCCCATAGGCCAGTTTGTTGCCCCGAGCTCAGGATGAGTACATCCCATGCCAAAACCTTGTATCAAAGACCGTTCTTGCAGCAGCCAGAGCTGTGGCAGTGTCTGTACTGTCATAGTCTTGGTCTGTCCTATGGGAAATTTGAAAGATGTCTTAGGGGATTTTCTTTTCCTTTGGAGTAATGATGGTTTCTTTAGGTGATACTGCATTTTCCTAAAAGGGGAAAGACTTCTCCTATTTTGCTTTTTCTGAGGAATTTTGCTTTATCATTGCTCAAAAAGACTGGAGTGACAGACTTAGCTAGGAAATAGGTCATACCTTGAAAACTCCGATTACTGAAAAGACTCTCAGATTGATTCTCTTACACTGCTAAATGTTAAGGAAATCCATTCAAATACAAAGTGACAGCCAACATGATTTCTTCACACCCAGCTTAAAAGTTGTCTAAAGCCAAGTTTAAATTTACCAAAGGTGCTAGAGAGCACCCAGAAAGAATATATCTGCTTCAGTTTGCCACTATTTGAAGACATGAATTTACAGTTTCTAATAGTGTGAAATCCAAAAATATATAACCTTCACATCTCCTAAATATCCTGAGTCAGTGTGAAATCTTGTGAATTACTACCTGGATTCAACTGATTTGAATTTAGAACAGTGTATGTTTGTGTGATTCTGCTTTTAGAACACCCTTCACTGAAGAGCATGCCATGAAGAAAGTTATATTTCAGGTATTTCTGTTATCACTTTAAATTCTACATTTATAGATCACAGGTGTCTCAAGACAAGAAAATTAGGCTCTAGCTTCCAAATAGATGGTGCATTCAATGTTTTGTTGAATTTTCTGTATGTAGTAAAACAGTAATTTGAGTGTACTTTCCATCTAGGTAGTACGTATTCTATCACTGCTTTATTTTGTTTTATTTTTTAAAAGATTTATTTATTTGAGAGAGAGTAAGTGAGAGAGAAAACACAAGTGGGGGGAGAGGCAGAGGAAGGAAAAGCAGACTCCCCACTAAGCAGGGAGCCTGATGTGGGACTTGATCCTGGGACTTCAGCACTATGACCTTAGTGGAAGGCAGACACTTAACCACCTGAGCCACCCAGGCGCCCCTCACTGCTGTATTTTACATACTTGTTTATTTTTTAGATTAACACATAATGTATTATTAGCCCCAGGGTACAGGTCTGTGAATTGTCAGGCTTACACACTTTACAGCACTCATCATAGCACATACTCTCCCCAATGTCCATAACCCACCCTCACTGCTGTATTTTAATTTAAAAGTTTGATTTGCTGGACTACATGCTTAAATAACCTTTTCTTTTTTTTCCCAGCATCAGAGCTGAGGCAGAAGATTCATCACATTTTCACCATCAGCTACAGGCTTAGGAAGGAGGCTGGGATGAATGTGACATGGACCACAGCAGCTCTCTTAAGATTCCTGGTATTTCCAACATGTAGGAAAGAGGCAGTTGGAACGGCAGTCTTTTCTAGATTGGAATTTTAAAAGGTCCATTCTTCCAGTAGCTATCATTGTAAAAGTGTGCATGGATATTTATGTATTTATAAATCGTGCCCTTTTTTTCACTTTTTGAATATCAAACTTTTTGTTCAAAATGCCTTTTTTTTTTTTTTTATGTTGTAATAATTGCAGGTAGTGAGTTTTACAGTTTGGACTGTTCAATAATGTGTTTCTAAATCTAATTCTGTTTTATAGTCTTTCCCCACACTGCACTGAGGCAAACCAGACCTTATTTCCTTTTTTTTTTTTTAAAGATTTTATTTATTTGAGGGGCACCTGGGTGGCTCAGTCGATTAAGTGTCTGCCTTCAGTTCAGGTCATGTTCTCAGGGTCCTAGGATCGAGCCCTGCATCGGGCTCCCTGCTTAGCAGAGAACCGGTATCTCCCTCTCTTTCTCCTGCTCCCCCTTTGTGCTTTATCACCCTCTCTCTGTCAAATAAAATCTTAAAAAGAGATTTTATTTATTTGAGAGAAGGAGAGCGTGGTGGGGGGGCAGAAGTAAGAGGGACAAGGAGACTCCAAGCAGGGAACCCGACTCAGGGCTTGATCCCAGGATCCTGAGATCATGACCCGAGTCAAAGGCACTTCCACTGACTGAACCACCTAGGTGGCCCTATATCCTTATTTCGTTGTGAAGTTTATGCTATCTTTATGGCTACTGGCCACACACACTCATCTTTTTTTTTAAGAGATGAGTGAGAATTAAATTATAGATCTCAGGTACTTACTAGCTCATGGGAAGAGGGCAGTTTATAAAAAGTCACCTGGCCTTATTTTAAAATGGACACCACATGCCATAGCTTGGTCCAGGCAGCCTAACTGATCTATACATTTTTTGAAGGTCTCCCAGGCAGCTGAGTAAAGCCCACATTATTTTTTTCTACAGGGACCCTGAAGGTTTTGGTCTTCTAGACTTAAGGAATTGCCTTGCACATAGCCCCTGAAGAAATACTTGTTTAATGCAATGCTGTCTATCTATTCTTTTCTTTTCTTTTCTTTTTTTTAAAGATTTTATTTGTCAGAGAGAGTGGGCACAGGCAGACAGAATGGCGGGCAGAGGCAGAGGGAGAAGCGGCTCCCTGCTGAGCAGGGAGCCTGATGCGGGACTCGATCCCAGGATGCTAGGATCATGACCCGAGCCGAAGGCAGCCGCTTAACCAACTGAGCCACCTAGGCATCCCTAATGTATCTATTCTTTAACCTCTCCCTCTTCTTCTCATTCATTGGTTTTTTAAGATTTTATTTTATTAAAAAAATATATTTTTAAAAGATTTTATTTGTTAGAGCACCAGTAAGAATGGCAGGCAGAGGGAGAAGCAGGCTTCCCTGCTGAGTGAGGAGCCTGATGCAGTATTTGATCCCAGAACTCTGGATTGAGCTGAAGGGAAATGCTTCACTGACTGAGCCACCTAGGTGTCCCTAAGATTTTATGTTTAAGTAATCGCTTCACCTAATTTGGGACTCAAACTTAAACAACCTTGAGATCAAGAGTTGCATGCACTACCAACTGAGCTAGCCAGAAGCCCTCTATTTACTTAATACCCACCATTAAGAACTTACCTCCAGGCATAAATACTGAGAGAGGGACTTCATTTGGGGTCAGCAATATAACAGTCACAGCAGAATTCACTCATCACTGGGCTTGGTATTTGGGATAATGGTGAATAAGACAGTGGACACTGTCTTAGCTGAACATACCGTTAAACCCAGGTAAATAAAAAATCAGGAATGCTGAAGAGGAGAGCTGGCTGTGGGAGCATGATGCCTAAGAACAGACAAGTGAGATGCCCCTCACCCACTGCTCAAGCCTAAGGACAAGTATCACACCTTGGATGGGCCGCATCTCTGCAGCTTCTGGCTCTAATCTGTAGCAAATCACTAGGGTAGGCCAAGTGAGGTCAGGATCTCTGATTTAATCGGGCAAGCCACTTGTCTCCCTAGCCTTACCTGGGAAATGGAGATCATAGAAATACAGAAGAACTGCGGCGAAAGACGAAGATATTGCAGGGATAAGCCAGTGCTCAGTGAGCCTCAGCCTATTCCTCGAATGTGGCCTAGCCTCTTTCTATTCTGGTTCCTTACACAGATTTGTGAGGCTTAAAAACCAAATTTACAAGTTGAGGAATATCAGAGTGGGCTGTTCACTTTTAAAATGCATCTTTCACAGGTTTCTCATCACAGATCCTATTTTCTAAGATACAGTGCCCTATTAAAATAATAGTGTCCTGTCAGGAATGTATCCATTGCATGAAGCAAGCTTAAATTGTACGCTTATTACAAGTTCCCCTCCCCCATTCTTCTTCAGTGTCTCTAGTTAATCAAAAGCAGATTTTCTGATAACCATTTTCTAATGGGTTTTCTCAAAATTTCCTCAGCGTAAGCTTTCTTCTCATCTTTTTAAAAATTTTGTAGCTATCTCATCTATAAAATTAAGCAGTATTTTAAAGTTTCATCCTTTTTTTTTTTTAGAATAGAAAGTGGTGGCATAGAAATCTAAATTTTTGCATTGCAGCAGTCCTTGTAGTGTAGGCAAAATGGCCCACTCTTATGCTGAAGCTGGAGCTCACTGCAAGATACTGGCCTTGATATATGCAGTGCTGTCCAGCATGGTATAAGAATCACATGAGATCATAGGAGGGGACAAGGTAAACTGTTACCCTCAAGTAACAACTACAGAGCATCCTTTCTGTTAATGATTTTAGTCTCAAGACTGAGGAGCAAGTACTAACAGTACAGTTTAGGGTGTAACTGTGACCCTTTTATATTAACCAGAAAATAGCTTTTTACAGTATTCTTTATAGAGTTTATAGCCCACCTGATGAATTGTCTACCGTTGTGGAGGCAAGGATTTTCCAAGATTCATGCGGACCTGAGGCTTACCTATTCTATGGGCACTGGGAGGATTCATTATCACTGCCCATCCTCTGAGGCATTGCTATTTGTAGTAAAGGGCACTGAAAATACACATTGTCACATCTGAAATGAAATTTATATTATTCTAAATGTCAGGTAACTTGGTGTTTCTCTGTTGCTCAGCTCAAATCTCTGCTGGGTACCTTTTTGTCTGGAGATTCAACTTCTGGAGTCTGAGGACTGTAGTCTAGGTATCATGTCATGTAGTCATGGCTCTTATCCTTGACTAGTTAAGGGACACCTTTTCGTTCTGTAGGAGTAAGACTAAAAAATCTTAAGAGGCAAGGGTTTTAGAACTCAAGCAGATTGTGGTCATATGGAAATTGCCTCCTTTAATGAATACTGAATGCGCACTAAAAAATTTGCCCTCATGGAGATTATGTATGTATTTCTATATATAGAAAATAATATAAAATATGTATTACATCTATAACATATTTAAAAACTTTATTTTACATATATATTTTTATATATTTTTCATTCATATTCCTTGGGGAAGAAAAAGAATCTCTCTGGGCTTGCTTTTCATTAAAGTAAAGAGCAAGCAAGTGAAAGAGCCTATTTATTCATTTATTTAAGTGAAAAGCCCGACGAGGTTCTGTTTCTTCCCCAAAGTTTACTCTGTTCCTTCCAAGTTAGGACTTTCATGTCCAAGGGTGGCAGTATGTTGGCTGCCTTTCTCATTTTGGTTTAGTTTTTCTCACAATGTCAGCATTAATTAGGGGCAGAGTCCTTTGCGTATGTGGTCTTGTCAGGGAGGGAGGTGGGCCTGAAGCCTTGCCCACAGACAGGACCAGCTGAGTCGGCCAGGGGTAACAAGAATACATCACCTTTGGGAATCAAAATAAGAAAAGTAAAAATTGAGATTATTAAATTCCCATTAGAGCTGTAATTCTTAACATATCTTAGCATGGACATGTGAACCTGAGTTTTTTCCTTAGTGCTGTCAGGCAGAGGGCTCTTTAGAAATAACCTGGGTGGTCCCAGCCCAAGTTCCATCCTTCTTTCCCAGCCTAGGAAAAGTAGGCAAATGACCCCCAAAAGAACCTTGATTATGGTCTTCCAACCTAGTTGCCTAGGAGAAATGCTGTTAGGGCATCTTGAGGCAGACCTTGTCTTTCCCTGGTTTTAGTAAAAGGGTGATTAACTGTAAGGAGGTCAACCTTGACTGTTTGGGCCTACTGACTAAAGCCCTTGCTTTGCTGTGAATCCTAGCACCAAAATCTCACTGCGGGGACTGCATTCTCCTTTCTCTTTTATAACTTCTTATAATAAGAACATTTAACTGAACCTAGATGTGCACTGGTAGATAATTCCTTCTTCCTGATTTACTTCACCTCCGTGTAGGGATCTCTGAGGTGGGGGATGATTCTTTGATCTTTATTGGAGAATTTGGTGGAAAAATTTCTCCTTCAGTAACTGGCATTTAGTGAGCTCTCCCTGCTTCACTCCTACTCTACTCTCCCTTTGAGGCCAAGCTGTGGAAAAAAAATGTTTCAACTAAAACTTACACAAAAGAAAAATGAGCACCCACAGTCACCCCCACAAGACCAGGCTCTGTCCCCAAGGCTGCAGAAGGGAAGACCACATCAGTTCCAGTTGTGTAGTAGGGCCAGTCATGAGTTGGCACCCATTAAGTCCTCAGTAGCTGTGCTGACAAAATGAAGGGCAACAGGCACTGAACAATTCAGCCTTAATCAGATGTCTGGCAGTCCCAGAGAGGGAGGTAGAAGCAAAACCTCCAGGATGGAGGTAGGAGTCAGCCCGTGGCCAGAGCTTATAGGTACACTGCAGTTCTCCCCTAACACTATGTGCCTTGGAACCCCTGTACCACTTGCATCTAGGGTCTGGGGCTTGTGAAGGGTGTGGATATGCTCCTCTCCCCATGAACATGGCCTTTGCCCAAGCACTGGCATGGCAGGCTTACCTGAATGTCACCTTGTAAACCCATGGGACTTTATCATTTGATGTGAACTGTGGGCTCCAGCTGACTGGGAACTGTTGGGCTTGATCCATCACCTTCAGTCCCACTTCCCCTTAAACTACTTGTTTTCAACTTCTCAGGTGGTGAGACAATGACTCATGCTTCCTTCTACCTTGGTGTTTACCAAATTATTTCTTATGACTACATACTTTTGTAACAAAACCGGAATATGCTCATCAGTGTCTCCAGAGGACTTGGGAGCTTGAACTCTAGAGGTCCTCTGCTATCCTGCTGGCCTCCTGCCTAGGCCTGTGCATGTAATGCCACAGGGTGTCTGGAAAGGATGTTCCTAGTATTTGGATTTACATTCCAACCTTTGGAACTGTACTTGTATTGTTGCTCTTACAGCCTGATCTGTCAGACTTGGTTTTGAGAAGGTGCCATGGGGATTGTGCTATTCTCAAGCTGCTGAGTGCAAAAGAATATGCAGCCCATCAAAGATTCAATGTGTAAGGGCTAACAAAAGCCAGGGAGGGGAACTTTCTCCCTGAACAGATGGGTTCGTAAGCCTGTCACCGAGCCCTAGTATTGCCCTCACTGATCTTATTGGTTTGCAGAAGAACCCTTGTACCCACCCCTGGGAGAGAGATCGTCTTCATTCTAAAGGCAGCCTTTCTAGAGAGTCTTGACTTGAAACCACAGCCTTACATACTCATTCAGGTACAGGTCTATAACCATAACCCACTAAAACACAGGAGGGATTACTAATCCATCTTTTTCTGGAGGTCATATGGCCGAAGGTGACATGGGCTGGAATCTCTGATTCTTTTCCTATACTCTGCTCAGGATGTTATCAGGAAAAGAAGGTTCCAGTTCCTTGTGGTCTTTGTACTCCTACTACTCCAGTAACATAAAATCTCCCAACTCAGTTTTGTAAAATGACTTTATACAGAGACCAAATTTCTGCAAACCTCGCTGTATTTGATATTCTCTTAGTCAGGAGTGCAGCCAGTCCAATTCAGCTGGGGGCTCTGCTATTCTTGGCAAAAGGTCTTGTTTGTAACCGGGGGAAGGGAAAGGGCAACTTAACACCTTGAGCTTCAGACAGGAAGCAGCACTAAGAGGTCTGCCTTAAGTGCTCTTAATGTTTGCATTTTGGCAGCCTTCAAGACACCATAGAACCCTTCTGCATTCCAGGAAGAATGACAACTGAATGGTACAGGTTGATGGGCCTAAGGAGATCCTATCATAGATAGGCTTTGATCCCCTCTAGACAAGTACCCAGTGGCTTTAAGGATCCCAATCTTCCAGGAAAGAATTTAGGTAGCTAATCTCCCCCCCCACCCCAAAAGACTATAGAAGCATCATACTTGCTAAGACTGTCACCATACAAAGACCTCTCTAACCAGCTAAAAGGTTATTTGTCACAGGGGCTCTAAAGTCTTCTCATAAATATTACTGTACAAGTTACTGATAAAAGCCTCACATGGCCAAGCTTTACCACTCAACTCAGTGGCAGTTTCTGACAGTCAGTCCATACAAGCTTTTCACCCAAGGCTAAATCCTCCAAAAAAGAGGAAGCTCAGAGTTCCTCCTTCCAGGGTTCTTGATTTCAACCAGAAAGGAGCTAATGTTGCTGAGCTTGTGAAGTCATATACTCAAAAAGGTTTGCAAAAGACACAGCTAATTTGTCTTTCTGGCCCAACCTAAAAAAAGCCCTAGCCCATGCTATAAATAGGAAATGTAAAAACCTCAAGAAGTTATTAACAAAGTTGTTTTAAGCCAATATAGCTGGGGTTGAGGAGAGGTGGAGAAATTACTCAAAGAGGAATGGCACACATTTGTATATTTTTCAAAGGACAGAAAAAAGTAAACTCAATAAAACTGTTCCTAATCTCTTTCCTCCATGCCACATACTTGAATAACTAAAGAAAACTAATCTTTATTCCTATCTGACAGTAGTTTTTTCCTAACTAGATGGGAACTGAAGTAACAGAGCTACCATTTTGGCATAAGGCCCTAGCCTTATGGGCAATTTCATTTGCCTTTAATAGCTTTGCAACTACTGACTTTATTTACATAATAATCCCCACATAACTGAGATTCCTCAGGGACTCTGCATTTCAAAATGCAACAGAAAGGAATTGTAATAAATACCACCAAGACCTAAAAAGTTGATCCCTATCTCTTAAAACCTGGGAGAACTGAGAGCTCAAAATACCTCAGACGTAACTCTAAATTGTACATTATGAGCCCTAGGGTTCTTTCTCACAAGTACTAAATGGATCAGTTAAGTAGACAGGTACTTTGTTTACTGAACACAAAATACAGGCACCTTTAATTTTTTCCCTACTACCTTCCACCTACTTAACAGTAAGATTTTTTAGGTCAGTTTCAGAAGTTACTCATGGAACTTTCATTGGGGTGTGTGTGTGTGTGGGGCACAGACTCAAGAATATTTCCATGAAGGGGAAAAAATTTTGGTCTATTGATAAGTCGTAAGTTATAGTCCTTTATATCAGAGGCCAGAAGGTGTACCTATATTAAAAAAAAAATAGAGAGAGAGATAGAAAATGGTGGTCAAGAAAACTTCTTCACTGGGTGGATACTAGTCTCTACCCAAAGTCTAAATCAACTAAAGCATTTTTAAAAAATGAGAGAGACCTATTTAAGTCTAATAGATTTTCTAAAACTGGACTCAATATCTTAATATTTCTTGAAGGATAGTCTACTTCTTGGCTAAAAGACCAGACTGTCTAGGTACAAATACTAGTTCTATCACTTGCTAGCTGGCTGATCTTCAACTAATCACTTACTTACTCTCTCTGTACCTATATTCCTCATCAGTAATATAATGGTACCTACCTCACGGGATTACTCTAAGTATGAATTGTGATCATATACGTTAAAGTGCTTCAAATGGTGCTATGCACACAGAGCATTCTATGTCAGAAGTACTGTTACAGACAAGTATTACAAATGCATTTCAGCTTTAACATGAATCCAACTTCATACCGAAGTAAACAACTTAGTTCTAGCCTCTTGCTGTAACAACACATTTATAAAGTTTACTTAGTTTAAAAGTAAACACTTTTTGTATGGTATAACCTTGTAAAAATTGAAGGTTTACATCTAGTACTCAACCAAAGAAACAGGAATCTGTTCCAAGGCTGAAGAAAAAAGTTGAGGAGTAACTGGGAGAAGATGAATCCTAAGAATTTTCTCCAGTGGGAATGTGGACGAGGTAGGAATTTTATGCATGTGTTGAATTTAGGACTTAGAGCTCAGCGACTCCCTGCTAAGGGAGATGTGACCCCCCCCCGTAATTATCAATACTTGAAATATTTCACTTTTCAATAGGAAAAGGAAAGCATATTAGGATAAAAATAGCTTTTGAAGCAGCAACCAAATAGCATTTAATGAAGTAAGAGGGGAGGACTCTCATATCTACTGTATATTTTAAGAGTTTGTCACTGGAGTAGATGTCTACAGAAGCTACACTTTGTCTCAGAGCTGAGTATGAAAGCATCACATTTCCTATGACCAAGAAGTACCTGTAAGCATCTCTTTTTTTGGCCATTAATTCCAGCAAATGGACTCTTATTTGTATGAAAAGCTTCTAAGATCATACACTGACCCAAAATTTTGCCAGGTAATAGCTTTTAAAGGGAAACATCAGCACATATCAGTGTTAAAAAATACAAGCTGTAGACACTGCAATCCTCCAATAGAGAAACTGTTAGCTTACTAAACTAGTTAAGAATAGGACAAGAAACTATATTGGGGTTACTCAAATAGCTGTTTTAACTACTAGAAAGACTACACAGGTGGTTCAACAGAATTTACTTGTATATTTTCCATTTTCTGTACTATTTGAAGGCATAGGATAGCTTTGAATTAGCTTTCTACAATACTGTGTTTTAAATTTATCCAGTAAACTAAGATGCAGTACAACTTTTATACAACTTAGGAGATAAAAAAAAAATCTCCACAAGAGAAAGCAACTCAGCAGGCCCTGGTATTAAAACATTTTTCCAGAATAAACAGATATGCAATTGCATTAAAAGGCAGTTTTCAAATATTTTCAGTTACACCAAGATTCCTTCCAAATATCTGCCTTGCTAAACCAATGCAACCGATTCTTACTCAGTTAATAGTGGGGCATGGATTTTGGTAAATGTTTATGGTTTTACTTTCTTCATTATCAAAAATCTTTTAAAGTGCTATCAAGCAGCAAATAAGTTGCATTAGTTCTCTGCTTCCGGTAGAGGTGCCGATTCCTCATGGTAGAGGTACAAACTGTGAAATTGCGAAAGGTACAGTTTAACAGTAAGTAGTGCATGAAAAACAGTAACACGTGGCCTAAATACAGAGTTGGACAGAATCAAACCAGTTATGTCTATAATTGCTCAAGTGAAATGGATGGATATAGTTTCATTCAAACATTTAAAATAAAGTCTGAAATTAAAATTGGTGGTTAGAATCAAATTTGAAGAATTTCTTGATAAAATATAAATCTGTTCTTTTGAAATTGGAAATGAAACTATTAATTGATGGGAGAGCTAGAGACTTATTAACCCCTCCTACACAGATAAGGAAATAAGTGACAAAGTCTCTTGCACTGAAGTTATGTATTTTAACAGCTTTACATGTAATATTCATATATAAAAAACTTTAAGTGCTTTTCTCCAATTTAAAAATCTAAAGAATTCAAAAATAAGGCATTCAATATTTGAAAAAAGTACAGATTTACAAAATGTGTATTATTCTGTCATGAAAACTCCACACCAACATTATACACTTGGAAAAAAATACAAACAGGATATATTACAAATTTATGTAAGCAATAACTTAGTTCACACCATGCAATAAAAAGTACATTAATCAAGATACACAAGCTTTTGTAGGTTCTAAACTGAAGGACTTTTTTTTTTTTCTGCAGAATCCTTAAAACCTGTGGCACTTAAAATTTGTTAGCCTTTCTACTGAGAGGTAAATTATACACAACAATGATGAAAAAAATTAACAGACCAGTTGTCTATTATGAATCATTCCAGCTTTGTTCAACAATGGCCGAAACTCTTTTCTCATATTCTCGTTTGTTTTCCTGATAAAGCTGTGCTGCCTGGCTATTGGCTGGACTGTTTGGATTTGGTTCATCCAGCAGAGACTGGAAGGAAAGAGAAAGGAAAAAATCTGTGGAGAGTTATTCTTTACATTAACATGGGTCAGATACAGAGCATACGGGTTGTACAAAAAACCAAATTACTCAGTAAAGAAATGGCAGATATTAGTGTATCTTCTATATTTTCAGGTCTTAAATACTTTCAGAAATGGCTTGATCAATTCAATAATTTCCTCCTGCTAGAGAACTGAAACTTCCAAAACACATAGTACTCAACTGCCTTAAAACCTCTAATTTCAAAGAAATTAGGAAAGAATATTCTTCAACATACTGAACTATTAGCCAAGAAATAAAAAGCTTGATTTGGTTAATATACAATATCTAGAAATAGCAACTAACATTTTGCGAAGTTAAACTCTATTTTTGTGGTTACAAATGTCTGACAGTAAGTTGGATAGAGAATCTTGTTTCATCAAGAAAACATACACATCTAGCAGCAACGGAATGAAATAGGGAAGCTGAAAACAATGTTTATAAAACATGATAGGAAGAGCTTTAAAAAAAGGTCACAAACCAGAATTTTCCTTCTGTTCCTCTCACATCCACATAAACTAAAACATCCCTCATTCCACCTCTCCAAAATTGTCATTCAAGGTCAACTCTGAAATAATCTGCCAGTGTTTTTGGCAAATGGTAACACTATCTCTTCTTTTTTAATAGGATTTCTTGGATAGGATATCATACTTAATGATTCTCTGCACTTCACAGTTTCCTGAGGTCCCTATGGTTTTTCTAAGCAATCATCTTTCACTATTTCTTTCTTTTTCTTTTTTGATTACTAATCGTGTATTGAAAGCAGTAAGAGGTTTTTCTTTCACTATTTCTAAGAAGTATTATCCTTTTCCACATCCTGTGGCTATGCTTCATGGGCATAAATACCTAACCTGTGAGAACACTTTATTTACACAAGGATCAGGAAAATGACTGTGGGTTTGATCCACTGTGGTCACTAACAAGAAAGCAGACCAGCTGTCTGAAAATCATGGGGTTTTATCCAGGCTGTGCCATTGGTTACCTGCTACTGCTCCTGAAGGAGCTGCCTGTATCCCACAGAATCTTGAAAAAAAAAAAAAAAAAAAAAAAAAAAAAAGATCATGCAACCTAACACACCCTTACCTGAATTGATGTTAAGATAGAAGATACATCATATGTTGGACTCCATCGATTCTGAAGGATATCTAAACATATGCTACCATCAGCATACACTGCAAAGACAACACTAAAATTGGTTACCTATTAACTTTATCATATTTAACAGTTAAAAGAGAAATCTTTACCACAAACAGAATGCTTGGCCCAGTCAGAAGTTCTGAACATTGTTACCAAACCCCTCCTGTCTCACGGGAAAACCAGTGTTAAAACTAAGGTCTCTTATTTTGCACCTTTTCATCAGGGAGCTTTGTCAGAGTTCAATTTTTTCAACACCCACCTTATAGCCCATCGGTTTGAATCTTCTATTTCTAAACTCTTTAAATAAAGCTCTTGAAAAAAAAAAAAACAAACACCTTATTTTTTGACATCATAATTACTCTCCCAGAAATTACTCCTAAAAGAAATAAATGTAGACACATGAAGTTTTATTTATAGGAAGAGTTCACTATGATACGGTTTATAAGTGTTTATATACTGTTTATAGACCTAAAGAGGTGACTGGCTAACAGTACATTGATATAATCAATACCAATGTAGCCAACAGAAAAGATACACATCTACCCTCTGTTAACTGATACAGAAAGACATCCACAATGTAGACCACCTTAATAAGTTTTCAAATTTTAGAGGAAAATGACATTTTTTACAAAACATTTAAGTATTTTCATTTGAAGTATAATTGTTTTCATTTGAAGTCTGTGTAGTTACAAAAACATTTGTAAGACTAAATGCCAAGATTTAAGTACTGGCTCTAAGTAATAGGATTCTTGCATTTTATGATTTGTTTTATAATGAGAATGCATTCCTTTCATAATCAAAAAATAAAAATCCAGTGATTAACACATTTAAATTCTAACATTTGGGAAGTTTTTTCCCCTCTTGAACTGATTATGTGAAAATACAACGAACATAAATTTTTACCCTCTTGTGAGACTCTATGTCTACATGACTTATTTCCAAAAGTAGAAATGCTACATTGACAAAGGATAAATGCATTTAATGTTACAGATACTGCCAAACTTTGGAAAGCTTCACGGAGCAAGCCTGATCACCTTACATAAAGACAAGAGTTAAGTAAGGCTTTTTGGGAGAGAGGAGGCAAATTATACTTAAATATTGTCATTTCTCAGGGCTCTCTCTATCCTCCATCCTCTTTATTCTGGCCCAGTATACACCCTTGGGGTGATGTTCTTCACTCTCATGGCCTCGATGACCATCCATGTGCTAGCTACTTACAGTTACTAGTTTTAGAGCAGCCTAAGTGGGATGCCTGGGTGGTTCAATCAGTTAAGCAGCTGCCTTCGGCTCAGGTCATGATCCTGGGTTCTGGGATCGAGTCCCACTATTTTCAAATATTGATTTCAAGTATTTATGCCACATTAGGCTCCCTGCTCAGCAGGAAGTCCACTTCTCCCTCTGCCTGCTGTTCCCCCTGCATGTGCTCACTCTCTAATAAATAAATAAAATCTTAAAAAGAAAACAAAAACAAAACAGCACAGCTTAGTGGCTTATTATCTATCCCACAGGAACATCAAACTTGGCGGGTCTAAAAAACAATTAAAACCTCTGTAAGACCCATAAAAGTACCAAATAATTTTTAAAGTTTTGAACTAGTAACTATTTCTAAGAAATAATCTAAAAGTAAACCAGAAATCAAGCATCCATCAACTAATGAATGGATAAACAAGATATAGTATATATATCCAAATAATGAAATTTCCTTCAGCAATAAAAGGAAAGGGAATACAATTACAACACAGATGAACCCTGAAAACTATGCTAGCTGAAAGCAGCCAGTCACGAAAGACCACATGTATTATAGGATTTATAAGAAACGTCCAGTACAGGCAAATCTACAGAGGTAAGAAAATAGGACTGCCTAGGGCTAGGGTGCTGGGATAAAGGGGAGTGATTGCCAACTGTCATAGAATTTTTGGGAGAGAATGAGAAAAATGTTCTAAAATTGATAAGGTGACAGTTGTACAACTCAATGTACTAAAAACCCCTGAACTGTAAAATTTAGATGAATGAACAGCACAATATGTGAGTTATATTTCAAATAAAGATGCTTAAAAAGTGTATCAGAAAGTTAGTAAAAAAGTACTGGTAGAAGAAAAAAAAGGGAAACCACTATTATGAAGGAGTAAGAAATAATCAAATACACTGTTTCCCCAAGGATGAAAATACCATACCTCTATACACAGAACCCTTGGCACATTGTACAGTCTTTCCCACCTTCATTTACAGAGCCTTCTTACTGCATTGTGGGTCAATTCAGTAGTAAGTTTTCAATTACAGTGTAATAAATATTAAGTTACTCCTTCTGAAAGTAAGTTAACTGATGGGGAAGACCATATTTAAATGAGCCAAGGTTACAAAAAGGAAAGCTTAACTATTTTGGAAAGTAAGTCTTTTGTACAGTAATTTATAATGCAGGAATATACATGTATTAGAAGTAAATAGGAAATTATAGAAGAGCAAATTTAATTACAAAGAGTCAGTCAGAAATCATGGAAAAGAGGAATAAAAAATTTCTCCAGGGGTGCCTGGATGGCTCAGCTGGTTAGGCATCTGCCTTGAGCTCAGGTCATGATCCCAGAGACCTGGGACTGAGACCCACATTAAGCTCCCTGCTCCTCAGGAAGCCTGCTTCTCCCTCTCCCTCTCTGCCTGCCCCTGCCCCTGCTTGTGTTCTCTTGGTCGAATAAATAAATGAAATCTTAAAAAGTAAATTAAAAAATTTATTTCTCCACATAAAAATAGGAATGATAGAAAAAATAAAAAACTGTACTTAAAAAAAGCCTTAAAAACATATGAACCTTTGACCCAGTAATCCCACTTCTAAAAACTTGTTCTGTAATAATATTCATGGTTATTTGGGAAGATTTTCAAGAATGTTCTAAGTGCCAATTAAAATTACAAACAACGTGGGGCACTTGGGTGGGAACTGAATCTTGATTTTGGCTCAGGTCTTGATCTTAATATTGTTTAATATTAAATTATATTAATATTAAGTTATTAATATTCAATTTAATATCATGAGATGGAGCCCCATGATAGGCTCCACCTTGAACATGAAGCCTGCTTAAGATTCTCAATCTTGGGGCACCTGGGTGGCTCAGTGCCTTCAGCTCTGGTTATGATCTCATGGTCCTGGGATCAAGCCCTGCATCAGGCTCTCTGCTCAGCCAGGAGCCTGCTTCTCCCTCTCACTCTCTGCCTGCCTCTCTGCCTACTTGTGATCTCTGTAAATAAATAAAATCTTAAAAAAAAAAATTCTCACTCTCTCCCTCTTTGCACCCCTCTCCCCGAACTTGCACTCTCTCTCAAAATAAAAAATAAAAATATTTTTAAAAAGATTTTATTTGACAGAGATCACAAGGAAGCAGAGAGACAGGTAGAGAGAGAGGGAGAAGCAGGCCTCCCACTGAGCAGAGAGCCCGACGGAGGCAGGGCTCGAGCTCAGGACCCTGAGATAATGACCTGAGCTGAAGGCAGAGGCTTTAACCCATTGAGCCACCCAGGCACCCCTAAAAAATAAAATCTTTAAAAAACCCTGAAAATCACCAAAAACTGGACAGACTGATTATGGTAACCTCACAGAACATTTATGCAGCCATTAAGAATGATACAAATAAATATTTAGTAAGGAAAGATATTCACAGTTCATAAAAATGTTACTTAATTATATACAATATGATCTCAATTTTGTACAAGCATTTATTTGTACTTATTATTTTTAGAGAGATTTTATTTATTTGAGGGGGGAGAGAGGGAAGGGGGAAGAGATCACAAGGGGGTAAAGGTTAAAGGGAGAAGCAGACTCCCTACTGAGCAGGGACCCCAATGTAGCTGATCCCAGGACCGTGGGATCACGAGGCAAGCCAAAGACACTCAACCAAATGAGCCACCCAGGCACCCTCTTTGTATTTTTAAAAGATTTTTATTTATTTATTTATATTTATTTATATTTGACAGAGAGATCACAAGTAGGCAGAGAGAGAGGGAGGCGGCAGCCTCCCACTGAGCAGAGAGCCCGAGGCGGGGCTTCATCTCAGGACCAAGATCCTGACCTGAGCCGAAAGCAGAGGCTTAACCCAGTGAACCACCCAGGCACCCCATATTTTTTAAAAAGCTAAATTTTAAGCAAAAATGTTTTGGTATCCTTCCATTTCTACAAATAAATAGGTATTATTTTAAAATCAAAAGTATTAAGACAAAACAACTTTACCTGAAATTTGGAACCTTCTAAAGATTCTAGGCTACAAAAACGTAGCTAATACTGACATGGAAGCAACATCTGAAGTGGCCTGTTGCAGTAAGAATTATGGGGCAAGGCCTAAAAGGAAGGAAAGAACTCCCCCCCCCCAATCATTTATGAAGTTTAATAAAATGTTACTTACCATTTGGATGAAACATTTTGGATAAAAACCTAACAGTTGGTGGTTTATTTGGATACTCTTCAGAAAATTCTATTACTAGTTTAAAAGTACCTAGATAGAAAAAAAAAATCAGAATAATTATGGTAAACACAAGCATTACTTTTAAACTCCATCAATGAACTCCCAACCCATACTGGTTTTTGCACAACCACACAAAAAGTAATGTCAATTCTGGCTTAGCACATAAAATATGAAATATACTTTGATTTACGTTAGACTGGTAACACACAGCACTGGCAAGCACTTGGAAACACACACTTTCATGTGCTATTGGGTGGGAATGTTAAACTGCCATATTTTTGGAAGGCAATTTGGCCCTAGCTACTGAAACTTAAAATGCACATTTGGCAAACTACAGCTAGTTTATTATAGCTTAGAAGGGGGTATGCCAAAGGATTTTAAGAAGGGCTAACTACCACATGACAAAGGACTTCAATCAGAGGCACGGACATTAATCTGAAAGGTCTTTTCCATCCCCTTACAAATCCTTTCACTCAAATATGCCAAGAACCAAAGTATTAATGTAACTGCCTACTGTGGTTATAGTCAACATGGTACATACATTCTTGTAAAGTGGTATTTTATGGTCAGTACAGACAGGCTTTTAAAAAAATTATGCATTTTTAACAAAGTCAATCTGTTCACAGCGTACAAAGTAGAACTCTCAACTCTAATTCTAAATCTATTTTGCAGAAATAACCATTATTACTGGGTTTCTGTATGTTTTTCTAGATTTCTATCCTGTTTATTCACTATCCAGAGTTCTTTGATTTTGAGGACATCCACCTGAAGGTTGGAGAGGTGTTCTACCTAAAACCCCTTGGACATACTCAGTAAAATCGAGACTTATTCCTAATGAAGTCAATAAAAAAGTTTAAACCATTCCAGATGTCTCTAGAAGGTTTATCCCGATTTCAACAATGTAGTTTTAAAAAACAAAACAAAAATCCATTCTTGTATTTATTTTATCCAATATTTTATCTATATATTTAGTATACAACCTCTACCTTCTTACATTGTTTTTGCTGCTGGAAATCTGGGATTAGGGAAGCCAAAGATACACACAAAATCAAAAGTGTTATCTAGGGTGCCTGGGTTGCTCAGTGGGTTAAGCCGCTGCCTTCGGCTTGGGTCATGATCTCAGGGTCCTGGGATCGAGTCCCGCATCAGGCTCTCTGCTCAGCAGGGAGCCTGCTTCCCTCTCTCTCTGCCTGCCTCTCTCTCCGTCTACTTGTGATCTCTGTCAAATAAATAAATAAAATCTTTAAAAAAAAAAAAAGTGGTTATCTATTTCATACTCTGAATACATCAGTTGTTATGAAAAGTACAGTTAAATAGTGAAGATAGTCTTTATGTATTTTCAAAGTGTACATTTTAATTTGCTTTAATTAAAAAAACTTACTGTAAAAATTTCAGCCCACACAAATATGAACAGCAATTTTCAAGTTTTTTTCTGCCCACTTTATGGAGTCTCAGGACCCCTTTATACTCTTATTCCCAGTCATGGCCAAACTTCCAGTGGGAAATCAACTGAAGGTGAAGCTGGGAAGGGACACATATGACAGCATAACATTTTACAGATTTCCACCAAAAATGAAAAATAATTTAATTTTTAAATATTGGCTCCTCAATAACTAACTTGCAAAAATTCCCAATTTTTAACAATCTGTTATGAATCAGTACAAACTGCCTCCAGCGCGCTGCTGAATGTAACTATCAGTATTTCTTACACTAGACATATTTAACTCATGAATTTTTTAAGTAATTTCTATGCTCAGTGTGAGGCTCTAACTCATGACCAAGATCAAGAGTCACGTGCTCTACCGACTAAGCCAGCCAGGCACCCTAACCCAGAAAATTTTTCCAAATATTCATTCAATCATTACTGTAAACTCACTACACATTCACTTAAATGACATTTAATGAAAAGTAATGTGTTTCCCTACCAAGTTAGTGAGAGGCTTAGCACTGTCTCACATTTTTGCAATTCTCTTTAATGACTGGCTTAAGAGAAGACAGCTGGACTCTCTCAGCTGCTTCTACATTTTATCTGTTGCAATATGCTGTTCTGGGAGGAGGCTGAAGAAAACAAAGTCTCACAAAAATATGTAAGTGAAAAAAGTATTTTCCTACTTTTTTCAGATAATTGTAAATATTCCTTTTTGATTACTATAGTAAGAAAGTGGTAGGTTTTTAAGGGTTAGTTGCAATGTAGAATCTGAAATCATACATCATTTTTGCATCAGTTACACCAAAATCTGTTACAAGCTGCATAAATGTCTTATTCATCCCTAATTTTCTATTATACACTGGTCATTCAGAAAATATTGGTTCAATGAATGATACAATTGTTGTAAACATTGGGGCATTTCATTAAATACTATCCAAAAACAAATCACTATTAGGTAATACCACCTACTGATATTATCCGAGATGTCTTAAAGTACTGGGAAACGGTTACTTTATCAGTAGCAACAATACTGTCACTTTCCTTGATCTAACAGCTCACTTCAATCACTTGAGTACGTCTGCCAAACAGTCGGATCTAAATTATCAGTTTGTCTCTCATTCATTCAAGTAAAAATGTTCCATGAAAATAAGTTTAAGTTGCAACTCAAACAACTGCAGAAGTGCTTTTCCTCCAGAAAATCATTACAAGTGTTTTATGCATACTTTCCGCTTCATCACACAGAATATTTTAAGAATGTATACCCAAGGGTCAGAATAGTAATAGTATCTATTCTTCATCAAGAACGTTTCTTTCTTTTTGCAATCAAGACAAAAAAATTTTAAGTGAAAGTGGCAGCTTTTAAAAATGCAAAGAACATGGGCACCTGGCTGGCTCTGTTGGTGGAGCGTGAGGCTCTTGATCCCAGGTTTGTAGGTTTGAGCCCCGCACGTTGGGTGTAGAGATTACTTTTACCAAAAAAAAAAAAAAAACAAAACAAAAAAAAAGAAAACAAGAAAACAAAACTAAAAAAAATTTAAATTTATAAATACATACATACATACATACATACATACATAAAGTGACTATTAGTACAGTTTAGAGCCACTGTGTTGAGCTGGGCCAGGATACTAAACTACATAGGTCCAGTTTTAGCAACTTATGTTTCTGTACCACCAGTACAAATGCTGATACAGTAAAAAGGGCAAATGTCTTAGTGTTGGTGTAAAGACAGTTTTAATTACAAAGAATCCATGGAACAGTTTTAGAGACTAAAAGAAGGGGTTCATGGACTACCCAAGAACCCCCTGTATAGTGCAAAAAGCTGAAGTCTTTAAGTACTTCTCTTCCATTCCTTACCCCCACCTTAGCGGTAAGCACTTTGAAAAGTGTGGTCATACAACCTTTTAATACACACACACTTGCATCCCTGTATTTGGTAAAAATGTAATGCAACATGTATCATTCTGAAACTTTGTCTCTTGAGACTTATTTCCAGATCCACCTTACTGTTTATTCCACAATCTAAATACATCATAAATTTGCTTAACCATTTTCCCCTATTAGGCATTCAGGTTATGTCTTTAAAAACAGCACAATCTTTTTTTTTTTTTTTTAAGATTTTATTTATTTGACGGAGAGAGAGATCACAAGTAGTCAGGACAGGGTAGCAGGCAGAGAGAGCAGGGGAGGCAGGCTCCCCACTGAGCAGAGAGCACGATGTGGGGCTCGATCCCAGGACCCTGAGATCATGACCTTAGCTGAAGGCAGAAGCTCAACCCACTGAGGCACCCAGGCGCCCCTACAATTAGTATCTTTGTGTAAGTATCTTCAATGGGTTAGTGTTCTGGAGCCATTTTGATCATTAAAAATCTGTTCAACAATTCTTAAAACTTTATGCTATAAAGTTTTAAGGAAAATCTAAGAACCTGGTTAAAATCAATGATGAAAAGCTCAATTACAAACATGTATCAGAACCAGTTTTCCATTTTTCTGGCTCTTGGTGAAAAAATGAAAAAACTAAATTTAAGAGGCAAAGGATTCCACAGAATGCTAACTATTTATGGGTATCAAAAGTAAGCTGTACATGCAGCTACTGGCAGCTATGTTAATTTTTTTTTTAAGATTCAAAAAATTTTTTATTTTTAGGTAATCTCTGCACCCAATGTGGGGCTTGACCTTACAACCCTGCAACTGAGTCACACGCTCTACTAACTGAGCCAGCCAGATGCCCCAGCTACATATGTTTAAGAACAATTTCAGTTCAACACCTTATCAATATAGATAACAATGTTAAAAAAGCATGATTATCCTCCTTTAACCTACCATCTAGACCTATAGTTAGTTCTACAGCCAATTACCAAAATGACACAAAGAGCTGACAATGAAGATGGTCAAGCTGATGTAGAAAGAAAAGACCTTTATGAACTAGAAATTCTCAGTAGCATTATTTAGTTTTAATTTGACCTAATAACAACAGAAAATAGTTTTAAGGTAGGTATGTTAGTATTATAATTTCCTACTTAAAAGCAGTGTTCTAATACTACAGAAAACGTAATTGAGAATGACTTACCATCTTCAAAGGGTGTCCCTTCTGGTCTGAAAACGAGAAGATTTCTGATTAAAAGATGTTTCCTTCTGCCTTTTCCTGATTTTTTTTTTTCTCTCTCCTAAAGTAGGCTTCAGGCCCAGTGCTGAGCCCAACATAGGGCCCAACCCTAAGACCCTGAGATCCAAAATCTGAGCTGAGATCAAGAATCAGCTACCCAATTGAGCCACCCAGGTGCCCCGTTTTCTTGATTTTTAAGAGTGGAAAGGATAAACTCAAACAGAGAAAGAGGGGCTCATTTTAATGACCTGTGGAGTTTTAAAGATATTGTTTAGTATTATCCTAGCCCTAGATTTTATAGACACAGGTATAAAGAGTAACTATTTTCTAAGTTTTCATGTTTTAGCACACAATTCAGTTCATAAATACCAACCAGTCATTTTATAAATGTGTATTCTTAAGAGAAAAATACTCGTATTTTCAGTTTACAACAATAAGAGAGAAATACCCTTTAAGATAACTGTACCAAACCAAGTGTCCTGCTTCCCAACAAAGCAACAGCTCTGTTCAACACAGCTAGACAGAACTGACTGTAACAAAGAAACCCCACTTTCTTTTGCTTAAATCTTTTCCCTGCCTCCACATCCCAATTTCATCTTTCCTAAGCAGCACCATGAAGGTTCAATTATTTTTTGCAAGTTAGCCTGAATTTAATATTTAATTTAATATAATCTCTTTAGAAGAATAAACTAACTTTTCACTACTATTTAACTTGTAACTAATTCAATGGCAACTCAGAATTCCACTTATGAAGATGTTCCTTCCTTTAAAGTTTTAGTGCAAACCCTAGTTTTGAAAAGCATGAAAAAAGAAAGACCAAGCCCAGAAAAACAGAAGAAAAGGTGTAAGGAAATTTCAAATCAGGAAGCATATACGTGGGGTGCCTAGCATGTTATGTAGTTAAGCAGCCAACTCCTGATTTAAACTCAGGTCATGATCCTAGGGTTGTTGAGACTAAGCCCTGTGTAGGGCTTGGCAATAGCTGTGGAGCCTGCTTGAGATTTTTTTTTCCTCTCTCTCTCTCTCTCTCTCTCTGTTTCTCTTGGAAAAAAAAAGAAAGAAAGAAAAGAGCAATTCTCACAATATATATAATGTATTGAGCATTTTTTGTTAATTCTTGCCACACTGGAAGCTCTGAGCATTTTTTTATTCTTAGTCTTTTTGTATTTTTAAAAGAATGAAATGCAAGCATAAATATTTTGGTACATTTTGTACAAAATAACTTACCCTTTCTTTTTAGTTTCAAATGTTATTTTTAATCAGGTAAAACCCAGTGATTATAAAATCATAGGCAGTAACACCAACACAAATTTTACTTAACTGCAAAAACACTTCGCAGAATTTTTAAAAAAATTTTGCAGCTTTTGTAAGAGCCCCTCATTCCACTTCAGCCTCTGCCTAATTGACACATTCACTTTCCTTAAAGAATTACTATACCGATCATTTATCATTCTACTCACCCAAATATAACTGCATTCCACTGCATAATGTTGTTTTCAGATGGTGCACCACTGACACCCACAGGTGGGTCCTCTTGCAACCTAGAAATCCACAGTAGTAATTTTCAAAGTTGAACATTAAGGTCACTACGCAGGCCAAAAAGAACCGTTATGGACTATTCTACCTACTTTGACACAAACTAAGTCATTTCCTTGTTCTTGTGTTGAGGTGGACTAAACCATATGACTTAAAAATAAATCAACCATGTATATACTTATTAAGTACCTCTCCAAACTGTCTCAATTCCGAAGAGCTTTGGACTCAATCCTCTCTGATTATGAAGGTCAAGATGTATCTTTGGGAAGTGATGCATACAGACTGCCATTAACAATAAAAATTAAAAGCCCCAAGTGCAAAAACCATGTTCACAGACCATCGTTTTTGCTGCTGTAAATATGGAAAAGGCGGTCTGTGTGAGTCTAAACCACTGCTTCCAATGCAACATGGCCACCAACCCCCCACACCAAGGCAAACATTAAATGGCTGAAAACACTAATATTCAATTTAATTAGCAAACTAGTTTTAAGCAGGAGAGTAGCTTTAATCCATTTGCTTCAATTAGCAATAGCTTTTAAAATAAGCCCCAGTTATGTTTTTCATCTGTCCCTATTTTAAAGATCTGCACTACAGCTAACATCTACCTCTCCTGTCAGTTGACCCGATACAAGGCTACCTTCCAACATCTGTCACAATCAAATTCTCATAACCTGAAAACCCTTGGAAAACTACCAAAGGAGCCCTGTGTTCAACTCAGAATTTAACAGAGATGGGCAGTAAGAAACTAGAGCAACAATGGACATAAACTGGAAGTTTTATTACATGGCTTTCACTCATCGGAGTTAACATGAAATTTGATTTTAAGCTGGAGAAGACAACTTTTGCACCAAACAGAGCATCTCCTTGCAAAGGCTGTCATTTCAACAGAAAAATAAATGAGACACTTTATACACATATCTGTATGTAGTGATTGTCATAGGACACGATACTTTGAATTAGGGTTTTCAAAAATAGTTTTCAGTCAGGCTCAAACACATCAAGCCACGACGACTAGAAGGCTTTAAAGAATAAGGCTGCTTCTCGCCCACCAAAGGTAAACGGCTCATTACGAATACATTCAATGATAAAACCGCCCAAAGCCCAAAAGAACGGCTTCCAAATGCCTCACCTATGCCCTTATAATGGCGAAGTTGAAAGGTTACTTCCTAAGGAGCTAACCTAAGTTTTTATACTAGATATTTTGTCTCAATCAGGGCAGATCTCTCCAGGAAAACAAAAACAAAAACAAACCACACTCAAAAATGTGCAGTGGATCGTAATGCTGAGTTTTCTCATTTTCCCCCCGTACCTCCAAGCATTCAATCAAAGGTAAACAACTGAAAAAAAGTCAATTCCTCCTCACTAACCCAAGCACCACCTAACAAAACCCTATTTTACAAAAGGAGGCCCAGGGAGTATCGGGTTAGCGCCAGTCTCCAAGAAGGCATTTTTCCAGACTTTGGAGGCTATAGATAGGGCTTTAGACACCAGGCCACAGAGCTGAGTTCCAGAAGGCACTGGCATCCCGGGCTGCCAGCCCGAGTCCCAGGTCTCTAAGCCAGTTCTCAAGGTCCTTTCGGGCGGGTGAGGGAGAGTCGGGTTTCGGAAGATGGGTTAACAACCTCCGGACCTCGCGCTGCAGACCCCACCCTCACTGCAGAAAGAATGGGAGGGGCGCTTTTCGCCCCAACCCTGCCCCTCAGCGAAGACCGCAGGGCTATCCCGGAAAACTGGTGCAGCAAGCAAGAAAAAAGATTCTTCAAGGGTCGGCTTCTGGGGGACAGGGGCGGACACGACAGGATGCAAGGGCGCAGAGATGAGGCTTGAGCTCTAGGGCCAACGTCGGGCAGCTGACCCAAGTGGGCAGCGGGGAATCCTTGAACAGACCACAGCCATCTTTCTACCTCTGGGGGCGGGGGGCGGTAATCAAAATTTCTTGCGTCGGAAGAATGAGCAAGCAAGGATGGGGGAGTGCGAATGCGGGTTAGGACTGGGCTTCCGTCGGTACCGCTGGGCCCACGGTCGGCCCTCATTGGGTTATGAGAGGAAAGTGTCCCGGATCCCCGCCCTGCAGCCCCACAGCTATGGGGAGGAGCCTTCAACCAGGCGAAGGTGAGGGCCCTTACCGCTTGAAATCCCGCATGAGCCTCCTCCGGGCCGGAGTCGACATGCTCCCCAGCTGCCCCGCGGTCAGTCTGAAAGAAAAGAGTCCCGCGCAGCCCCCCCACCCCCCGGCGCGGCGGCCGAATCACTGAGGGTCACCGCCGCCGCCGAGGCTGCACAAACAACCCTGCAATGACGTCTCCCTCCGCCGCCTCCAGATCCCTCCGCCCTCCGCCAGTACCACGGAGTGAGGGGTGAGAGAGAAGGGCACGGGACGTATGAGAGCTCGTTACAGGAGCTTTTGCGCAGGGTTCTATCCATTTGGGCTTCCCGGTGTAATCGATAAGTCAGTGTTCTCTGTTCTCAGTCTGGAGATTGTGGATTAAGAAATCCCGAAACCGAAACACGATCCTGTGTCTCCCCCTTTCAGTACTTAAACTCGACCGGGTGGGGACAGAGAGGCGCATCCGGGGCCAGAGACTTCAGGGAAAGGAGGTGGGATGACGTAAGATCACGTGACTGCCGGCGGCGTTGTCAACAATCCACCCCTGAGGGGGAGGGGACGAAGTATCTAGAACCACGTGTCCCTCTGACGACATTAGAACAGATCACGTGGGAGCGTCGTCTGATTCTCAGTCAGGTCTATGGAGCAAATGATTAAATTTATGGGTGTGCGGACAGGGAGAGGTCTTTTCTAGTTTTTCCTCCAGTTTGGTTCATGAACAGGGTTGGCGATCGTGGCAGAAACAAAAGCTTGTTTTATTTCTTAATTCTTTAAAACAGAGCCAAAAATAATATAGATTTTAAATCTTTTCTTGTTGCTTCAATGGCTTATCAAATCTGATACAGGGGGCAGAGAGAGGGAACTTCCATTTTTTTAATAGTAAGTGCAGCATTGCAATATTAAGGCCCACACCAAGTAAAATTCCCTGAAACGCTCCCATAAGGTCACCAAATAACCTGTATGTGCATTACGCTGGGGTTGCCAGGGTTGGAAATTCTGACAAAACAGAACGGTATGGATAGAGATTGTCTTAAAGTTTGTTGACTATCTCTATGGAACTACATTCTATGTTTGTTTTTTTTAAAGATTTTATTTATTTATTTATTTATTTGACAGAGATCACAAGTAGGTAGAGAGGCAGGCAGAGAGGAGGAAACAGGCTCCCTGCTGAGCAGATAGCCTGATGTGGGGCTCCATCCCAGGACCCTGCGATCATGACCTGAGCCAAAGGCAGAGGCTTTAACCCACTGAGCCATCCACGTGCCCCTGGAACTACATTCTAACAGGAGTTTGCTCTCATTTGAGGACTGGTGTCAAAAATGTGTCACAGTCCATGGATTTGGCTAAGATGAGGGTATATGGAGATGAAAACTCAGAGCATTTAGAAGGGTAGTTGGTTGTCAAGAGACCTTACAAATATGACTCGGATGTGGGGAAGAGATTTTGTAGACGTGGCTGGGGGTTATGTATCTAACCTGGATAACTCACCTCACTTTTCTACACCAACAAGTAAGGTGCAAGTTAGTCTGAAGTATCACCCACCAGGGAGCTCAGAGTTGTTGATGCAGCCTGTGAGGATTTTGACATTTCCTTGAGTTCCCTCCTTCCACTGTCTTTGATTCCTGGCCTCCGGGCTTTAATAGTCTGGAGGACTCAGAGATCTTTACAAACTTCTGGGTAATTCTCCAGCCCAAGGCGAAATGGGATCATTGCACCAAGTTGCCCGTAGTTTCAGGGAATTGAAAGAGTTAATTCCCCCCCACTTTCTTGCTACCTCCTTTTCCCGAAGTCTTGAATTCTGTATTTTGCTTTTATAACTGCTTTGGTGATCAAGTTAGCCAAGCCTAACTCTTAATAGGTTCTGTGAAGCATTTACAAATGAGATTCTCTAAATTAAAAGCTGAAAATTCTCCTTTTTTGCCTTCCTGCCATAGTGATCCTAACTCTCCCCAGGATATAGCTAAAGATGAAGACATACATGTAGGTTCACACGGAGTGAAATGGTAAAGACAATCTACAAAAAATACTGTATTATGTCACTTACCTAGCAATGTGTATTTGTTACGGAAACTCAGTTTATGGAGGCTGTCAGGTCAGCAGAACCCCATGTCCAGTTCTTAAGCAAGTTACTGGTCCTCCCTCCCCCGGCTCTGCTGCGCCCTTGTATGTTGGGCCACGTCGGTCTATCTACCGAACCCTTTTACTTGTTTTCCCCAAGAGGGTGTTTTTTAAAAGGTGTTCTACGAGTCGAAAAAAAATTTTTAAGTTTGCAGCAGTAAAAGGTGTTCAAGAAACATTCTTGATTTGACAAATGTCTTAACCTCGTTTTAAAAATGAATTTCGACAGCTGAGATCGAACTCAGGTCTATGAAATATTAATGTCATTAGGTAACTTAGACGACTATAATTACACAAGACTTCCTTGGAAGACTAGTTTTACAACATGTTTCTACTTAGTGATTCCAGCCATCCTTTTAGGACGCTGAGCCAGCAGCAGAAGTTCTTTGTCCTGGGGGCATCTAAGACGCAGGTTGGGCAAGCCTCCTCCTCTCTTGCCCCTCCCTAAAAGACACGCAGACTCTCGGTGCAGTAAAATGTGGCTTCTCCTCCACCTCTGCTCAAAACCAGCCTTGTGAGTTGGTCTCAACCCATATACTTCCCACCGCAGGCCCAAGAAAGCTTTCACTTGGCACGCACCGAGAACTCATTTTCACCATATCTCATTTTCTCTTCCGGGTCGTGCCGGATGCGGCTGATGTTCCGGTCTTGCGCAGTAGGCCCTAAGCGCGAGGTCAGCGGCAGTGTTGCCATGGTAGCGGGCTCCCTGGACCTAGGGGGCTGGCAAGCTAAATAGGGTCGGTGTCCTTTTGTTCCGCCGGTTTTGCGGCGGAGCCAGGCCGGCGGGACTGCAAAATGGGCTGAGACCTCGGCGGCTGACCGGACAAGGTCTACTGCAGGGCAAGGGGCGCAACACTGGTCCGGGACCCTAAGAGGTCTGATTTGAGGAACCGGTGGGGCTGAGGTTTTCTTCGGTCCGGGGGCCTAATCTGTGCGCCACGGCAGTATTTCGGGAACCCCATAGTTGAGGGCCATATGACAGGAAGTGTGCGGACCCCATTCTTGATGAATTGGTGACAGGTAGTGAGGGAATCTGAAATCTGCGTGTTCACGGGAATGACCGAGACAGCAGGAAGCTCCCTAATTTCTGGTGAGCGCTGGAGCCCCACAGGGACACCTTACTGTCTAGTTGGCAGAGTTACCGAGGACAAACAAGTATCCGTGGGATAGATTAATATTTTCCATGTTTATGTCTTTTAAAATACGGGTGTATTGTGGAAATGCAGTGTCCAGCTTGAATAAATAAAAGTACAAATGTTTAACTTTTTTTTTTTCCTTTATTTTTATGAAGAAGAATCCGGACTTGAAAATGGAGATGTATGAAACCCTCGGAAAAGTGGGAGAGGGAAGTTATGGAACAGTCATGAAGTGTAAACATAAGGATACTGGGCGGATAGTGGCCATTAAGATATTTTATGAAAAACCGGAAAAATCTGTCAACAAAATTGCAACGAGAGAAATAAGGTTTTTAAAGGTTTGCTTCTTTTACCTTAATTGCTATAAATCAAAGGAGGAATTGTTATGGAATAAAAAATTATATAAGGAATCTTTTAGTTAACACATGTATGAAGACCTAGAGTAGACTTAAAAAAGTGTGATACCTTATTGTCTACATTTTGAAATTTTATAGTGATACAAGATATATATGCTTATATATAATGTAACAAAAATTATGCCAAATATTATTAAATATTTTTCAGAAATAGTAAAAGACAGTATCTCCTCTAAAGTACTTTTATTGTTTAATCAGAAAGGTGGAAAGTCACTTGAAAACAATACTGAATATAAAGTGACTCATAATAAATGCCAAGTGATTAACACAAAGTCCAGTTAAGTAGAGAAATTTTTTTGGAGGAAATGGGACATGTGTTTGGTCTTAAAGGATGTGCAAAATTTAGGTAGGAGGGAGAAACTATTGTATTCTAGGTTAGGGGAACAACATAAACTCAGATGTCGAAGCATGAAAAAGAACAGAGAGCAGAGACATTGGTTGGTCTGTAGAGTTTTTTGGACAGAGTAGAAAGAGGTGAGATTAGAGAAGTAAACTGGCGTTAGGTTCTAAAGTCTTGGCTTAAAAGGACAAACTTTGATTTTGTAAGAGATGGAAGGTTTTGAATTCAAAATAAAGCAACTATATATAATAATTTAGCACCATTTTTTAGAATAGGCTGGAAGACAGAGTAAAAATAGGGAGGTCTGTTATAAATTTAATTCAAGAATCTTGGTAAATACCAGGAGAATCCTTGCTGGGTTGCAGCAACTTGAATTTAAAGTTAGAAAAGCAAAGTTAAAATAGACTATATTGCAAAAGAAGACATGAAAGAATGTAGAATGAAACAGAGGGAGGCAGAAGAATTAATGAATTTCAGTGACTGTTCTCACTGATGGAAATATGAAAGACCCAAATGAGAAATGGACTGGAAACTAGTTCAGTTTTAGAAATGTTGAATTTGATGTGACAAGAATACATTTAAATAAAGCTGACTAGTATGGTTTTAGAAATGGGATGGAAAACAGAATTTTGTGTAGGTATAACAGGTCAACCCAAGGGAAAGAACTTAGGACTGTGAAAAAAGGAGCATTAACATTCCTTAGGGATTGGGTACAAAACTAGTGATTAAAAAATATTTAAATCTACATATTTTATTTATTAGAATTTATCTAGATGCTTTAAGGTTTATGACTTTGACTATAGTCTAGATGTTTTATGTGATGAAGAAAACAGTCTTTCATTTTTATCTGATACAAAAGTAATATTCACCTCTATTTTATAATTGAAGTATAATTAACATACGATGTTATATTAATTTCAAGTATACAGTGTAGTGATTTGAAATTTCTTTACATTATTGAGTGTTCACCATCAAGTGTAGTCATCATCTGTCACATACAATGTTATTGACCATATTCCCTGTGCTATACTTTTCATTTCTGTAATTTTTTTTAAGTTTTATCCCCAGAAGTTTGTACCTCTTAATCCCCTTTTATCTATCTCACCCACTCACTTCCCTCTGTCCTCTCCGGCAACCACCAGTTTGTTTTCTGTATTTAAAAGCCTGCTTGATTTTTTTTTTAAGATTTTTATCCATTTATTTGACAGACAAGAGATCACAAGTAGTCAGAGAGGCAGGCAGAGAGAGAGAGGAAGGGAAGCAGGCTCCCTGCTGAGCAGAGAGCCCAATGCGGGACTCGATCCCAGGACCCTGAGATCATGACCTGAGCCGAAGGCAGCGGCTTAACCCACTGAGCCACCCAGGTGCCCCTGATTTTTTTTTGTTTGTTCATTTGTTTTGTGTTTTTTTGGATTCCACATATAAGTGAAGTCATATGGTATTTGCCTTTCTTTGTCTGACTTATTTCACTTAGTGTAATACTTTTTAGGTCCATCCATGTTGTTTCAAATGTTAAGATCTCATATTGGGGGGAGGCGCCTGACTGGCTTAGTCAGTAGAGCATGTGACTCTTGATACCAGGTTGTTGAGTTTGAGCCCCACATTGGGTGTAGAAATAACTTTTTAAAAAATCTAAGAAAAAAAACCAACAAACCTTTTTTTTATGATTGGGTAATATTCCATTGTATATGCACACCATATCTTTTTTATCCATTCATGTAATGACGGATACTTTGGTTGCTTCCATATCTTGGCATTGTAAATAACACTGCAGTAAACATAGGGGTGCATATATATATTTTTTTAAGATTTATTAATTTATTTGACAGACAGAGATCACAAGTAGGCAGAGAAGCAGGCAGAGAGAGAGAGGGAAGTAGGCTCCCTTCTGAGCAGAGAGCCCGATGTGTGGCTCAATCCCAGGACCCTGAGATCATGACCTGAGCCCAAGGCAGAGGCTTTAACCCACTGAGCCACCCAGGTACCCCACGTATGTCTTTTTGAATTAGTGTTTTCACTTTGGGCAAATACCCATTAATGGAATTACTGGATCATGTGGTATTTCAACTTCTAATTTTTTGAGCAACCTCCATACTATTTTTTATAGCACCTTCTTCAATTTATAGTCAGCCCCCGCAACAGTGCTTTTCCTCCACATCCTTGCCAATACTTGTTATTTTCTTGTCTTTTTAATGCTAGCCATTCTGATTGGTGTGAGGTGATTTCTCATTGTGGTCTGATTTGCATTTCCCTGATGACGAGTGTTGTTGAGCATCTTTTATGAGTCTGTTTGCCACCTGTATATCTCCTTTGGAAAAATGTCTATCCAGGTCCTTTGCTCATTTTTAAATAGTATTGTTTGTCTTTTTTAGTGTCAAGTTGTATAAGTTCTTTATATATGTTGGATATTAAACCCTTATCCTAGACATCATTTTTAAGTGTCTTCTCCCATTCAGTAGGTTGCCTTTTTATTTTGTTAATGGTTTCCTTTGCTCTGCAAAGGCTTTTTATTTTGGTATAGTCCCAATAGTTTATTTTTGCTTTTGTTTCCCTTGCCTGAGGACACAGATCCATAAACATGTTGCTAAGGGTGATCTCTAAGGGAGTACTGCCTAATGTTTTAGGAGTTTTATAGCTTCAGGTCTCACATTTAGGTCTTTAAGCCATTTTGAGTTTATTTTTGTGTATGGTGTTATAAAGTGGTGCGGTTTCTTTTTTTTTTTAAGATTTTATTTATTTATTTGACAGAGAAAGATCACAAGTAGGCAGAGAGGCAGGCAAGGAGAGAGAGAGGGAAGCAGGCTCCTCGCTGAGCAGAGAGCCCAATGCAGGACTCGATCCCAGGACCCTGAGATCATGACCTGAGCCGAAGGCAGCGGCTTAACCCACTAAGCCACCCAGGTGCCTCTGCAGTTTCATTTTTTTGCATGTAGCTGTCCTGTTTCCCCAGTACTATTTGTTGAAAAGACTGTCTTTTTGTGATTGTCTTGCCTCTACTGTCAATTAATTGACCATGTAGGTGTGTTCTGTTCTTTTCATTATGCCTCTTCTGTTCATGTGTGTGTTCCTTTGAACTCTGTGTCCTGTTCTGTTGATCTTTGTGTCTATTTTTGTGTCACTATCATACTTTTTTGATACTGTAGCTTTGTAGTATATCTTGAAATCTGGGCTTGTGATACTTGCAGCTTTGTTCTACTTTCTCCAGATTGCTTTAACTATTTGAGGTCTAAATTTTAGGATTAATTGTTCTAGTTCTATAAAATTCTCCTCTTTCTTTGTAAGTCTATATTAGATATGATGGATCAATTTGGGTTTTTGCTTGTATTTTTGTTTTTTAAAGATTTTATTTATTTGTCAGAGAGAGAGAGTGCACACGCACAAGCAGGGGGGCACACAAGCAGAGGGAGCAGCAGGCAGAGGGAGAAGCAGGCTCCCCACTAAGAAAGGAGCCTAATGCAGGACTCAATCCCAGGACCCTGGGATCATGACTGGAGCTAAAGGCAGACCCTTAACCAACTGAGCCACCCAGGTGTCCCTCAATTTGCTTAAATAAAATAAATATATTAGGTATTTCTATTTGTGTATTGTTGAGTTACTCTATTTCTAGACAGTGTAAAGAAAAGGTAGAATCAGTGAAGATGTTATGATTTTGTGAGATGCCACTGCTTTTCCTGATGACCTAAAACATTGTAATACCATAAGGCAACTGTTGTACACCATAAGTGAAAATTTGCTTAGATGAAGATCTTTTCCCAAGCAATATCTTTTGCTCTTTATTCAGCTCTGTTACATTTAAGCTGATTATTTTTTTCTAGTTTATCATTTTGTAAAAACTACCAATATGTTGCAAGAACACAGAAAGCAAATAGAAGATGTAGTTAATGGGGCACCTGGGTGGCTCAGTGGTTAAAGCCTCTGCTCAGGTCATGATCCCGGACTCCTCCTCTTCTCAGCGGGGAGCCTGCTTCCTCTTTCTCTGCCTGCCTCTCTGCCTACTTGTGATTTCTGTCTGTCAAATAAATAAAAATAAAATCTTTAAAAAAAAAAAAGAAGAAGATGTAGTTAACTATTACAACTATTGTACAAACTGTTTGGAAACACCTTAACTATTTATTCTCATTGGCTTGTTTGTTTGGGTGTTTTGTTTGTTTGTTTTATTTTTAAGTTGGCTCCACACTGGGCCTGAGATCAAGACGTGAGATGAAATCAAGAGTTAGAGGCTTAACCAACCAAGCCACCCAGTTGCCCCTTATTGGTTCATTTCTTATAGGATTTTAAATTGATTTTATCTAATTCGACAAGAGAGAGTTCTTGGATTAATTCACATTTTTAGTCTAAAAAGATTGCCATTATGACTTCATTTGAATTAAATTTTTATCTGCTAGAATTTTATTAAATACAGTTAGAGTAATTAGTGACAATAGCTGTAGAAAAGTTGTCTGGTAATGAAGGAACAACTTGAGGAGTAGCAATGAAGAATTTCTAGGAGTTTCATGGTTAATCTGAGAAAGAATTCTTTCCCCTGGTGGATCTTCCATAATGCTTATTGACTTACATTAACTCTTCGTTGCTTTAGCCTTTAAAATAAAGACTAGAGAAGGAACCAGTAATTTTCCTTAGCTGAAGGATTAATAGTGTAATGTCCAAAAGCAGTCAGTTGTCTTTGGTGTACTAGCATGGTGTCACTGCAGCACTCTGGCATCTTGCCAACCAGGGAAATTGGGAATAAAATAGGAAAAGAATCTGGCATTATATTCTGGCATGTTTTTCCTTTAGTCATATTTTAAGGACTTTGAACTATGTGTAAGTACAGATAAGTAGAAAAATTTATTATTGTGCTGTTAGAATAAAGACAAATATTTTTCATAACATTTAATTTTCTAATGAATCTAACATTGAAAATATACCTCTCAATTTTTAGCCAAATGAATAAATGCTTTTAGTAATTTGAAAATATTAAGTATTTGAGAACTGGTAATAATTAACTTAGCATGTTAAAAAATAAACAGGATAAAATACTGAACCTCATTTGTTTTCTAAGCTGATAAATGTCATTTTTTACCTTCTGAAGTTAAGATTGTTACTAGTTTAAGGTGTTTATTTAATAGAATGTTACAAACAGTGAACAAAAAGGTATCCACAAATAATTGTATATTTTTGTGAAGTTCCTATGACTGTAAATTATTACTTTGTGTATCTGTAAAGTTTCTATGTATTTTGATTCTTTTTTGTTCCAGTGTAATTAATTAATTTATACTGTCCACCTGGAACTTATGTTTCACTTTCGAGAGTTGAGGATCAAACTAAGAAAATCATTTCTTTGAAATCATCACGTACTGAGTAGCATTAAAATCCATGCTCATGAGATTAAGAGTCACTTATGGTTTGTCTCCCTCCCAATCCCATCTTGTTTCATTTATTCTTCTCTTACCCACTTAAGCCCCCATGTTGCATCACCACTTCCTCAAACAGGGAGATCATATGATAGTTGTCTTTCTCCGCTTGACTTATTTCGCTAAGCATGAACCCTCTAGTTCCATCCACGTTGTCGCAAATGGCAAGATTTCATTTCTTTTGATGGCTGCATAATATTCCATTGTGTATACTGAGGGTTATGGACATTAGGGAGGGTATGTGTTTTGGTGAGTGCTGTGAAGTGTGTAAACCTGGCGATTCACAGACCTGTACCCCTGGGGATAAAAATATATTATATGTTTATAAAAAATTAAAACTTAAAAAAAATCCATGCTCATTTGAAAACCTTAACATTTTAAATTCCAGATGTTAGACTTAATTATAAACCAAGTTGAAGGATAGAAAGATATGTCTTGGGCACCTGGGTGGCTCAGTGGGTTAAGCCTTTGCTTCTGCTTGGGTCATGATCTAAGGGCCCTGGAATTGAGCCCCACATAGGGCTCTCTGCTCAGCGGGGAGCCTGCTTCCCTGCCTCTCCCCTGCCTGCCTCTCTGCCTACTTGTGGTATCTCTCTCTCTGTCAAATAAATAAATAAAATCTTAAAAAAAAAGGAAAGATATGTTTTAGGGGCACCTGGATGATGCGGTAGGTTGAGTGTCTGACTCTTGATTTCAGCTCAGGTTATGATCTCAGTCTTGTGAAATGGAGCTCCACATCCACTGAGTGCAGAGCCTGTTTGGGATTCTCTCTCTCCGGGTCCTTCTCCCCCACTCATTTGTACACACTCTCACTCTCCCCAATAAAGAAATAAAACTTAAAAAAAAAAGGTATCTCTTAGCAGCATACCAACTTGCATTATACTACATTAACTCTAAATTAATTTAATAAATAATCAAATGCCAACTTGAAGTAAGACAGTACATCTCCCTTTGTTCTGTATGTATTAATTATGAAATAGTTTAGCATTTTCTTAGGTTTATTTTTTTTTAGTAATCTCTATACCCAACATGGGGTTCAAACTCACCACTGCAAGATCAAGAGTTGCATGCTGTTCTGAGCCTCTCTAAACTAGGATCCCCTAAATTAGCATTTTTAAAAAATAGGAATGTAAACAAATAAGTTGAAAATTTCCTATTGAAATTCATGGAGTAAAATAGGCTGAGAATAAGGGCACCTAGGTGGCTCATTCAGTTAAGTGTCTGTCTTTGACTCAGGTCATGATCCCAGGGTACTGGGATGGAGCCCCAAGTTGGGCCCCCTGCTCATCAGGGAGACTGCTTCTCCTTGTTCATGCTTGCTCTTGATCTCTCTCTCTCTCTCTCTCTCTCAAATAAATAAATAAATAAAGTATTTTAAAAAATAGGCTGAGAATATTTATGCTTTTAAAAATTATGTAGGCGGGACACCTGGGTGGCTCAGTGGGTTAAAGCCTCTGCCTTCGGCTCAGGTCATGATCCCAGGGTTTTGGGATCGAGTCCCGCATCGGGCTCTCTGCTCAGCAGGGAGCCTGCTTCCCTTCCTCTCTCTCTGCCTGCCTCTCTGCTTACTTGTGATCTCTGTCTATCAAATAAATAAATAAAAATCTTTAAAAAAATAAAAATTATGTAGGTATTTTATATACATGTATAAATTATTACACATGAAATAATGTATTATAAATCTGTTTCTTCTGTCAATAGCAATTTCGTCATGAAAACCTGGTCAATCTGATTGAAGTTTTTAGGCAGAAAAAGAAAATTCATTTGGTGTTTGAATTTATTGACCACACGGTATTAGATGAGCTGCAACATTATTGTCACGGACTAGAGAGTAAACGACTTAGAAAATACCTCTTCCAGATCCTTCGAGCAATTGAATATCTTCACAATAATAACGTAAGTGCTTCAGAGTAAGCCAAACTATAGGATGTATATGAATCGTAAATGCTCTTTAATGAAGGTTTTAGAAGTATTTTTCTGTACAATAGTAATTGTTATCCTGAAACTGGGGCCATTACCTATACTTTAGTTGCAGAATTGCAAAATGTGTTAAGTACACAGTAATAGAGTTGTAACTCTAACAATAGGACAGACCAAGGATGGGGTGCTAAAGGAAGTATCAGTAATTTGGTAAGGAGGAACCAGCCATCAGGTGGGACCTTTTATTGGGGAAAGTACATCAAAATGTTGCCGGCAGGCTCAAATGAAGGAAGGTTTGGAGGTAGGAACTAGAGACTAGGATGGGGAATGGCAAATAAATGTAGATGCCTTTAAGGAAAGAAAGCAGAAATAAAGTTGCTAAGAGGTACATAGTCTTGCTTAACACGAAAAAATCAAGACCACAAAGATCAACTGTTCTGAATTTTAGTCAGCTGCCTAGTAAGTGTTTAGTTCAGCAGGTTTTTATGGAGGTATTTCGTTCCCAACATCAGCTCTACTCTCTGGAAATTTAGATATATATTCAGGAAATAACAGGAAGAACCTCAAAAAATTTATTAGTAAATGATATAGACAAAACATCTTATATCCTAAGCTTTTTTGGCTATCGTAGTTTCTTTTCTTTTTTCTTTCTTTCTTTTTTTTTTTTGAAGATTTTATTTATTTATTTGACAAATAGAGATCACAAGTAGGCAGAGAGGCAGGCAGATAGAGAGGGGGAAGTAGGCTCCCCGCTGAGCAGAGAGCCCAATGCAGGGCTCAATCCCAGGACCCTGAAATCATGACCAGAGGCCTTAACCCACTGAGCCGCCCAGGCGCCCTCGCTATCTTAATTTCTAATTTTCTGTCTTGCTAATAGTGCATTTCATTTCGTAGCTTTTTTTTTTTTAAAGTTTTTATTTATTTTTTACAGAGAGAGAGAGAGACAGCAAGAGAGTGAACACAAGCAGGGGGAGTGGGAGAGGGAGAAGCAGGCTTTCCAACGAGCAGGGAGCCCTGTGGGAGCTCGACTAAGTCACCCAGACACTCCTCATTTTGTAGTTTTGAAATGTGGTTATAATCACAATTGGAATTGATATTGTCATTTCCTTGCCAGCTGGATCCATAGGGAGGCATTAAAATGTAATAGTAAGAGCACAGTCTGTGGAATCAGACTATCCCAGAGTTTCACCCTCCATCTTTTCTCTGGGTAACCATGTGGTTACCTATGCAGTTCACAGCTCACTGCAGTAGAGTGCAGTGACAGGTGGTAGCCCCATTATGCTCTGGTCCCAGGAAAGTTACCTAACCTCCCTGATCCTCACTGTCCTCATGGGTAAAATGATGTAGTACCTCACATTTTTTTTATAACAGTCAAATAAGATAGTAGGTATAAAGTGTTTAGCATTGTGTCAAGCATATTTTAAATACTTAATAAGTAGTGCTGGTAGGGAGTCAGGAATAGTTGTGTTATCTGTTTCTCTATTCTGCTTTACCTGTTTGAAAGTGTTTCTTGAATCAAGGGAGCCACCAGTATGGGCTATAATCAGAATAGAGGACTTCAAAGAGGAAGTAAAACTAAAGTAAGTAGAATTTGGAATTGTAGCTAAGATTTCACTGGAATAGAACAGGAATTAGATTCAGATTCTGCTGTGAGAACAGTGCAGGCCTGAGCAGGGGACTTAAGAGAGTGGTGATGAGTGAGCTCTGTAGAGACTAGGTAAAAGGTGATAAGATTGCATGGGTTCCTTGAGGAGAGGTTTCCTGAATCTTGAAATTCGTCCTGAAGAGTTTGGACTTTTTCCTGAGGATACTGGGCTATAACAGGATTAAAACAAAACCTAAATTAGGGTGCCTGGGTGGCTCAGTTGATAAAGCGACTGCCTTCGGCTCAGATCTTCATCCTGGAGTCCTGGGATGGAATCCTGCATTGGGCTCCCAACTCCATGGGGAGTCTGATTTTCCCTCTGACCTTCTCCCCTCTCATGTTCTCTCTCACTTTCTCTCTCTCGAGTAAATAAATTAAAAGTCTTTAAAACAAACAAACAAAAAACCCTAAGCTTATTTTGGCAAGTGTAGAGGAAAAGTATGGGTGGAAGCAGAACAGGTGAGAGGCTATTATGACAGTCCAGATATGAAGTGGTAAGGATTTGAAATAGGAAGAGGAAGGATGGCAAAGGCAGTGGATGGAAAGACTCAAAGGGGAAATGATAGGATGTGGGGTCTAAGTAGATACGAGAGGGATGTGAACAAAGTGACAAATCAAAGATAATTACAAAATTTTTAATTGAGTACAGGAGAATTATGGTGCCACTGGCAGCAACCAGTTTTACAAGGGAGAATTACTTTTAGAAACATTGATATATTTTAAGGGACAGTGAAAATTTCTAACTCAGAATCGTGGTTGACCTATTATTTAACATGGGCTTTCTAGGAAGTTGTCAGAACTAGATAACCCGATTTGGGAATCTTCCTCTTAGATATTATGGTTGAAGAAGTAAGGATGGATTATTCTCGCAGGAACAAAAAGGAAAGTAAAATGTAGTCCTCAGCACCAAATATGGAAGAATATCCGTGGAATCGTGGGGGCAGCAGAGAAAAAGCCCTAGACAGAAACACCTAAATTCTTTATTCTTTTGGTTTCACCAAGGACCTAAAGGAAAACTATCCCTGTCACTCACCTCACAGAATATTGTAAAGTTAGTTACTCTGGGGAATTAAGGTGGCCATGAATGAAGTGGCTCATTAGAATATTGTTATGCCTATTATCTGGATATCTGGGTTCTGGCCTTGATGATTTAAGGTTATCTTCATGTTGACAAAAATCAGGAAAGGAAAACTTTATTTCCCTAATATCTCCAAATTTCAGATGAATATTTTTATATAACTGAAATATCTGAGATAGTGTCTACCATGATACCCATGTTACTGTTCATAAGAATTTAAGAAGTCAGATACAGTTCAGTACTTGAAAAAGCTTTTTATCTCCAGAAATATTTGTTTACCTTCTTTTATTTAATAATGAAAATATGTTTTCTTTCTTACATTGGCTTTTAGGCAGCTCAAATAAAAATTTACTATTCAGTTTCAGTAACTAGTTAATTATAGTAATTTAGTTTATCTTTTTCACTCTGGTTGTTTTTTTTTAATTTAAAATTTTGATCCGGCTAGTAGTATAAGCCTCTTAGACCTCAAACAATGTAACATTGTGTGTCAACTATACTTCAGTAAAAAAATTTAAAAATATATTATAAAATATCCAAATTATGTAGCGTAAGATTATGTGCTGTTTGCTTTGAGGTGCACTGCTGGTCTCCCACTATCAAACACACAAGTGAAAGTCGACTATGTTTGGCTTTCACAAGTAGGATGTCATATAATTTCAGCTCATTATTTTAGAGCAAATGGGTCTGACAAATTAAAACTGTGTAAACAGGCCACCTGGATGGCTCAGTTGGTTAAGCATCTGCCTTTGGCTCAGGCCATGATCCCAGGGTCCTGGGATTGAACCCCACATTGGGCTTCCTGCTTGGGAGGGAGCTTATGTCTTCCTCTCTCTCTGCAGCTCCCCCTGCTTGTATTCTCTTGCTCTCTTTCTCTGCCAAATAAATAAATAAAATCTTTAAAAAAATAAATAAAACTGTATAAACAACAAATCTTACCATACTTTTATTTCATGTAATTGTTAAAAATTCAAAGTTTTGGAATTCATGTGATAATTCAGACTGCTTATTTACTTACAGAGAAAATACCATATGGTACACAAAGTTATAAACTTCATACAAGTTAAAATAATTCTTCAAAAATAGTCCAAGTCTGTAAACTTGTGAAGCAATATTAAGTGCTATGTAAAGATCTCATTAATTCAAAATGAATAATGTTCTGTGAATTTTGAAAAAAATATAAGCCTCTTTGAAACCATTTTGGAAGCAAAGTGTAAATGCAAATATTTGGCTAGTTAAGGGGAAGAAATGGTTATTCATTCCCTCATTCATTTATCCAATAAATATTCATTGAACATCTTCTGGTAGCAGTCATTGATTGTAGTAGGAGCTGAGGATGCAGCCTTGAGTAAAAGACTTTGTTCCTTTCTTTATGGAACTTTTAAAATTTTATTAAATTTTCAGTAACCTTTATGAATTATTAGTTATTCTGACTGGTACCTAAGCACGTTGATATTTCTTAGCCCCATCCCACCTCCTACTCCACAAAGCCCTTCTTCCCTAAGTTGAGACCACTTTTGCATAGGGCTTTATTTATTTTTATTTTTTAAAAGATTTTATTTGAGAGAGAGAAAGACAGAGAATGAGCAGTGGGATGGGGCAGAGGGAGAGAAGCAGACTCTTTGCTGAGCCAGAAGCCTGATGAGGACCCCAGTCTTAGGACTTGGAAATCATGACCTGAGACGAAGGCAGACCCTTAACCAACTGAGCCACTCAGGTGCTCCTTGAATAGTTTTTATTTTTAAACTCTGCTCTGAATTTTAAGCTCATAGTCTTCCAAACAAGGAATTGTTATTATTTGGATAATGTTACTGTTAACATTTTACTATTATTTAGCATGTTTTGGGGTGACTGGATAGCTCAGTCAGTTAAGGCGGCCGACTCTTGGTTTCTGCTCAGGTCATGATCTCAGGGTCAGGAGTTTGAGCCCCACATCGGTCCCTGCACTCAGCACAGAGTCTGCATGAGATTCCCTCTCCCTTTCACTCTGCTCCTCCTCTGTCCCTGCAACTTACTCATGTGCACACGTGCATTCTCTCAAATAAATAAATAAATTTTTAAAAAAGATTTTACTCTATTAATATTTGATGTATGTGCTTCATCTATTTTGTTTTAAGGTATTTTAAATTATAGGTACCCTGACATTTTATCCCTAAATAGGTCACTGTGTATCTCCTTATAAAAGCTTATTTTCCACTGGACATCCCCATGCTGAAGATTGAAACTGGACCATTGTCTTATACCATACACAAAAGTAAACTCAAAATGGATGAAAGACCTAAATGTGAGATAGGAATCCATCAAAATCCCAGAGCAGAACACGGACAGCAACTTCTTTGACCTGGCTGCAGCAACTTCTTACTAGACACTTCTCCAAAGGCAAAGGAAACAAAAGGCAAACATGAGATATTAGGACTTCATCAAGATAAAAAGCTTTTGCAAAGCAAAGGAAACAGTGGACAAAACCAAAAGACAACCTACAGAATGGGAGAGATATTTGCAAATGCCTTATCAGATAAAGTGCCAGTATCTAAAATCTGTAAAGAACGTATCAAACTCAACACCCAAAGAACAAATCATTCAAGCAAGCAATGGGTAAATGACATGAACAGACATTTCTCCAAAGAAGACATACAAATGGCCAACGGACACATGAAAATAAGTGCCACATCACTCGGCATCAGGGAAATAGAAATCAAAACCACAATGAGATACCACCTCATATCAGTCAGAATGGTGTGAGGTGGTATCAAAATTAACAAGTTAATCATAATTAACAAGTTAATCAAAATTAACGAGTCAGGAAACAACAGATGCAGATGTTGGCGAGGATTCAGAGAAAGGGAAACCCTCTTACACTGTTGGTGGAAATGCAAGCTGGTACAGCTGCTCTGGAAAACATTATGGAGGTTCCTCAAGAAGTTAATACACTACGACCCAGCAATCACACTACTAGGTATTTAATCCAAGGATACAAATGTAGTGATCTGAAGAGGCACCTACACCCCAATGTTTAGAGCAGCAATGTCCACAATAGCCAAACTATGGAAAGAGCCTCATTGTCCTTCGACAGATAAATGAATAAAGATGTGGTATATGTATGCAATGGAGTATTATCTATCAAAAAATTGAAATCTTGCCATTTGCAAAGATGTGGATGGAACTAGAGGGTATTATGCTAAGCAAAATAAGTCAATCAGAGAAAGACTTTTATCATATGATTTCACTCATATGTGGAATTTAAGAAATAGAATAGAGCGTAGGGAAAGGGAGGGAAAAATAAAACAAGATGAAATCAGAATGGAGAAGAGGGAGACAAGCCATAAGAAAGACTTTTTTAAAAAGATTTTATTTATTTATTTGGCAGACACAGATCACAAGTAGGCAGAGAGGCAGGCAGAGAGAGAGGAGAGAAGAGGAAGCAGGCTCCTTGCTGAGCAGAGAACCTGATGCGGAGCTTGATGCGGGGCTCGATGCGGGGCTCGATTCCAGGACCCCGAGATCATCGACCTGAGCTGAAGGCAGAGGCTTTAACCCACTGAGCCACCCAGGTGCACAGCCATAAGAGACTCTTAACCATAGGAAACAAACTGAGGGTTGCTGGAGGGGAAAGGGGTGAGAAGATGGGGAACTAACTGAGTGATGGGCATTAAGGGGGGCACCTGATGTAATGAACACTGGGTGTTATATGTAACTGATGAATCACTAAACTCTACCTCTGAAACTAGTAATACACTATATGTTAATTAATTGAATTTAAATTTGAAAAAACCAGAAGCATTCTCCTATATAACTTCAGAATCATGATTACATCTGCACAATAAACAATTCCTTAATGTCATGTAATACCAAACTTATATTAAAATGTACCCAGTTGTTCCTAAAATGTCTTACAAATGATTTATTAAGATCAGGATCCAATCCAATCCAATCCAAGGACTGCATATTCCATTTGTTTTTTACAGCATAAAGGGAATTCCCAGTTTTTTTGGTCTACCTCAAACATCCTCACTCAGCCTCCTTCTAGAAGCTATTTGCTTATTTTTTCATATACACATTAGTGTTTAATTGTATAATTTTCCAACTGGAAAGTTTATCAAATTGAAGTTCTAGGTGATTTGTTTATTTATTTTAAGATTTTATTTATTTATTTGACATAGAGAGAGGGACGGCAACAGAGGGAACACAAGCAGGGGAGTGTGAGAGGGAGAAGCATGCTTCCTGCTTAACAGGGAGCCTGATGCAGGGCTAGATCCCAGGACCCTGGGATCATGACGTGAGCTGAAGGCAGATGCTTAACTGTTGAACCACCCAGGTGCCCCTGAAGTTCTAGGTGATTTAAAACCAGGTTCTCTGAGGCTGTTAGATGATATGGAATTTTGAGTTCTCCCTTCGGATGAGTGTTTATATTCAAGCATATAGGACTATATAAGCAGAGGTATTATAAATCAGATTTAAAAAAAAAATTTTTTTAAGATTTTATCTATTAGAGCGAGAAAGAGAGAGCACAAGCAGGGGAATGACAGAGGGAGAGGTAGAAGATAACTCCCCGCTGAGCAGGAACCCTGATGTGGGGCTCGATCCCAGGACCTTAGGATCATGAGCTCAGCTGAAGGTAGACGCTTAACCAACTGAGCCACTTATGCATCTGATTTTAAAACTTTTCTAAAAAATACTTTTAATTTTCGGGCGCCTGGGTGGCTCAGTGCATCGGGCTCTCTACTCAGCAGGGAGCCTGCTTCCCTCTCTCTCTCTCTGCCTACTTGTGATCTCTCTCTCTGTCAAATAAATAAATAAATAAAAATCTTAAAAAATATATTTTTAATTTTTAAAAATTTATTTAAATCCCAGTAAACATACAGTGTAATATTATTTTCAAGTGGTAAATCAGATTTCAACTTGGAGTTTTATGTAGTTCTGGAGCATTTACTACAAAGTAAAGGGGAAATAAACTCTTTGAATCCTTGGTCTGATAGTTCAAACTATATACAAAAATGAATTCAAAATGGGTTGAAAGACTTAAATAAAAGTGCTGAAACTAAAAAACTCTTAGAAGAAAATCTGTGTGACAATTTATTAGGTAATTTTTAAAAAAAGATTTTATTTATTTATTTGACAGAGCGAGATATCACAAGCAGGCAGAAAGGCAGGCAGAGAGAGAGGAAAGCAGGCTCCCTGTCGAGCCCAGAGCCCCACTCGAGGCTCTATCCCAGGATCCTGAGATCATGACCTGAGCTGAAGGCAGAGGCCTAACCCACTGAGCCACCCAGGCATCCCTAAGCAGTGTTTTTTTTTAAATGGATTTTATTGTTAAGTAATCTCTATGCCCATTGTGGGGCTTGAACCTACAGTAGAGCTGCACACTTCTCTGACTGAGTCAGCCAGTCATCCCTAGGCAATAGTTCTTTAGATATTACATCAAAAGCAAAAGTAATAAAAGAAAAAAGTAGACAAATTGGACTTCATCAAAATTAAAAACTTTTTTACATCAAGGGACACTATCAAGAAAGTAAAAAATTCACAGAATGTGAGAAAATATTTGTAAATCATATATCTGGTAAGTATCTAGGATATGTAAAATACAACTCAAGAATAAAAAGATGACCCAATTTAAATATGGGCAAAAGTCTTGAATAGACATTTCTCCAAACAAGATATATAAATGGCTGATAGCACATGAAATGATGCTCAATCTCAATATCATTAGTCATTATGAAAATACAAATCAAAATTACAATGAGAAATCACTTCACACCAGGCTGGCTGTAATTTAAAAAGCAGACAATGACGAATATTGGCGAGGAAGTAGAGAAATTGGAACATTCATACACTGCTGGTGGTAATGTAAAATGGTGCAGATGGTATGGAAAACAGTTTGGCAGTTCCTCAAAAAGTTAAATATAGAATTACCATATGACCAAGCAATTCTAGTCCTAGGTATCTACACAAGAGAATTGAAAACGTGTTCACATGAAAACTTGCACAAGAATATTCATAGCAGCATTATTCATAATAGCCAAATAGTGGAAAAAACTCGAATATATATCAGTCCGAAGAATGAATAAACAAATGAGGTATATACATAAAATGAAATGTATTTAGCCATAAAAAGAATGAAGTACTGATACAGGCTACACCATGAATGAACCTTGAAAACATCATATTAAATTAAGAAATTCATATGTAAAATACCACACAGTATAAATTCCATTAAAATGAAAATTTGGGGGCTGACAAATTCATATTTGTATATCTTCTTTGAAGAAATGCCTATTTGAGTCCTTTGCTCATTTTTAAACTGGGTTACTTGTATCTTTATTGTTGAATTGTACTTTATATATTTTGAATATTAGATGCTTATCAAATACGGAATTGCAAGTATTTTCTCCTGTAGGTTGCCTTTTTTGCATTCTTGATTGTGTTCTTTTGTATTTAGTTCTTTTTATTTTTATTTATTTATTTTAAAAGATTTTATTTGTCAGAGAGAGATAGAACATGCACAAGCAAGGGGAGCAGTAGGCAGAGCAGGCAGAGGAAGAAGCAGGCTCCCTGCTGAGCAAGGACTTGATCCTGGAACCCTGGGATCATGACCTGAGCCAAAGGCAGATGCTTAACTGACTGAGCCACACAGGCATCCCTATTTAGTTCTTTTAATAATTTCTTTATGCATATTCTTTAATTTAAAAAAAAGATTTTATTTATTTTAGAGAGAGTGAGAGCCCTAGTGTGGGAAGGAATAGAGGGAAACAGAGAGAGAGAGAGACTCTCCAGCAGACTCCCTGCTGAGTGCAGAGCCCAATGTGGGGCTCAGTCACACAACCCTGAGATCATGACTTGAGTTGAAACCAGGAGTCAGATGCTTAATTGATTGAGCCACCCCGGCACCCTAGATATTCCTTATTTGAGGAGATACTGTATTCATACTTTTCTTTAGTTCTTTAGACATTGTTTCCTTTAGCTTAGAATGTTTTTTAAAGTATTATTTATTTTTTTCAGTAATCTCTACACCCAATGTGGGGCTTGAACTCACAGCCCTGAGATCAGGAGTCACACACAACTGCTGACTGAGCCAGCCAGGAACCCCTAACTTAGAACATATTTAAAATAGTTCATTATTGTCTTCTTTCATTCACTCATTTTTTTTTAAAGATTTATTTATTTTAGAGAGGGTGAGAGAGAGTGAGTGAGGGGAGGGAGAGAACCTGCAAGCAGACTCCCCAATAAGAATGGAGCCCTATGCAGGGCTCAATACCAAGAACCATGAGATCATAACGAGCTGAAACGGAGTCTGATGCTCAACTGACTGATCCACCTAGGATCCACCCCAAGGAAGATTTCTTATGGACTGCTTTTCGTTCCATAGGTGGGTCATACTTGTTTCTTTGCATACTTTTTTCAGGGAAAATTTTTTGGAAATTTATCATTTTTTGTTGAAAATCAGAATTTAAAATAATGTGGAGGGGCGCCTGGGTGGCTCAGTTAGTTAAGCAACTGCCTTCGGCTCAGGGCATGATCCTGGATTCCCAGAATCGAGCCCCGCATTGGGCTCTCTGCTCGCAGGAAGTCTGCTCTCCCTCTGACCTCTCCACTCTCACGCCCTCTTGTTCTCATTCTCTCTCCCTCAAATAAGTAAATAAAAGCTTTTAAAAAAATAAAATAATGTGGAAACTCTGGAAATTAGAGTTTGCCATCTCTCAGAGTTTGTTGTGGTTGTTTAGTTACTTTACTGAACTAACTCTGCAAAGTGTGTATTCTTCCTCCCGTGTGACTGCCGAAATCGCCGCTCATTTGGGTTAGTGATTAGTGAATGATTAGACAGATTTCCTTAAATGCCTGAAACCAAGAACTCTCTCAGCCTTTCTTAACAAGGGGCTCTTCCAGTGTGTTGAGACATGCCTTCAGTGTTCAGGCATGCAATTTGCTACTCTCTCTTTGCCTTACCTTCTTACTTGCTCAGAGCCCCAAACTCATCCACAGGTAAGAGCTATCATGCTATCTCCAGTTTTTCTTGGGCATGTGCATTGCTCTGCATGTGGCCTTTTGGATTCTCAGAAATATGTTGCAAATTTTCTTTCTTCCCTCCCTCCCTTCCTCCTTCCTCTCTTTCTTTAAAATTTTATTTATTTATTTATTTACTTGACATGGGTGTTGGTGGGGGGAGAGCAAGCATGTGCAGGGGAAGCTGGAGAGGGAGAAGGCTCCTTGCTGAGCAGGGAGCCCAATGCAGGGCTTCATCCCAGGACTCGAATCATGACTGAGTCATGACTGAGCCACCAGGGCACCTCTGTGCTGAGGCTTTTCAAGCCCTTTATGGACATCTTACTGCAAATCTACCTTTTTAAGTATTTTGGTCAACTTGTTGTTTGTCCTAATTGTTACAGCTTCCTCAGGTGGCTATAATGTTGTAAAGTGGCTGTTAATTATTTCCGACCACGGCCTCTGGAGAAAGTCTGTTTGCACCAGGCAAGTTCTGCCTTAGGTCAAATAAAGGCAAGTCTTCTTGCGGGATTTTCCAGTGACTTCTCAGGTCAAATAATGATAGTTACCTGGGAATGGGGCTTTTGGAGGAGACATAATCTGTTCTATATTCTCTGGTGGCTGCTAGGCTACTGATTTTCACCATGATTTTGGGGACTGTTGGTTTACAAAGCTCCCAGAGGCTAGAGAGAGGGAAGTAAAATAAGGCAAATTAAGAATACTATATGTGGGGACAGTGGGGAAGCAGGGTGCAGTGCATGGGTGGCTCAGTCAGTTGAGCATCCAGGCCTTGTTTGCGTCTGGAGATCAAGGTGCCCCACCCCCACCCCATGGTGCTTGGAGCTCAGTGGAGTCTGCTTGAAGATTCTCTCTCTCTGCCTCTCCCCCAGCTCTTACACTCCTGCATGTGCACTCTCTCTCAAATAAATAATAAATCTTAAAAAAAAAAAAAAGAACACTATATGAGTAGGAGTGACTAGCTGGCTACATCAGTAGAATATGTGACTCTTGATCTTAGGGCTCAGGAGTTCAAGCTGCATGTTGGGTGTAGAGCTTACGTTGAAAAAAATACCGTATGGGTCATATGATTTATGTTTTAACTCTTTAAAGAACTGCCAAACTGTATTCTAAAGTGGCTGTATCATTTTTCATCCCCACTAATGATGCATTCCAGTTCTCCACTTCCTTCCCAATATTTGCTTATTGTCATTTTGGTTGTGGCCATTCTAGTGGGTATGAAATAGTGTCTTTTTTTTCCCCAAGAAGTAAAACTGTCTTTATTAACAGATAATATGATCATCTATGTAGAAAAACCTATAGAGGGGTGCCTGGGGGTCTCATTGGGTTAAAGCCTCTGCCTTCGGCTCAGGTCATGGTCTCGGGGTCCTGGGATTGAGCCCCGCATTGGGCTCTCTGCTCAGTGGGGAGACTGCTTCCTCCTCACTCTCTGCCTGTCTCTCTGCTTACTTGTGATCTCTGTCTGTCAAATAAATAAATAAATAAAATCTTAAAAAAGAAAAACCTGTGGATCTGCAACAAAATTAACTAATTTGTAAGTTTATCAAAGTTGTGAGATATAAGATCTATATATCAAAATTAATTGTATTTTTATATACTAGCAATCAAGAATCAGAAATAGAAAACAGGGGTGTCTGAGTGGCTCAGTCAGTTAAGCATCTGCCTTCAGCTCAGTTCGTGATCCTGCGGTACTGGGATCAAGTCTCACGTCGGGCTTCCTGCTCAGTGGAGAAACTGTTTCTCCCTCTCCCTCTGCCTTTCCCCCGCTCTTGCTCTCTCTCTCTCTTTCTGTCAAATAAATAAAATCTTTTTTAAAAAGAAACAAATTAAAAATGCCATTAAACAGGGGCACCTGGCTTGCTCAGTCAGTAGAGCATGTGACTCTTGATCTCAGGGTTCTGAGTTCAACCCCCAGCTTGAGTGAAAAGATTGCTTAAAAATAAATTCTTTAGGGATGCCTGGTGGCTCAGTTGGTTAAGTGGCTGCCTTCGGCTCAGGTCATAATCCCAAGGTCCTGGGATCGAGTCCAGCATCAGGCTCCTTGCTCAGCTGGGAGCCTGCTTCTCTCTCTCCCTCTGCCTGCCACTTTGCCTGCTTATGTTCTCTCTGTCTCTGAGTGTCAAATAAATAAATAAAATCTTTAAAAAAATTTTTTAAAGATTTCTTTATTTTAAAGAGAGAGATAGAGCATGCACTTGGGTGAGTTGGGGGGGGAGCAAAGGGGAAGGGAGGGAAAGAGCTTGATCCCATGACCCTGAGATCATGACCCAAGCCAAAAACAAGAGTGGGACACTTAACGGACTGAGCCACCCAGACGCTGCAAAAATAAGAACTTAAAAAAAAACACCATTAAACACCATTTAAAAACACCATTAAACAGCTTTAAATATAAGAAACACTTAGGGAGAATCTGACGAAAGATGTATAACACCTATAAACATTGAGAGAAATTCAAGACCTAACCAAATAGAAATACCTTATTTATGGGGGTCCCAGTGTGATAGTGGAAGACGAAGGAGGTTGTAGTCAAACAAGTTTTAAAAGTTAGGATTTGGAAAGTGCTTGGTTCTCAAGGATAACAAAATTCCACATATAGTCATGGTGTCAGTTGTGGAAAAGAATGAAAATATTAGGGTTATCAGCTGGGTGGATCTTTCTGCCTTGTGTTTAAAGGACTGAGGAGGAAGACGATGGATGTGTGGTGGGTAGAATATGTGAAGTGCTATCTTGATGTGCTTTTCTGTATCAGTGTTTGCTCATGTTATATCATTACAACTTGATATAGTGCCTGGCATATAGTAGTCATTCAGTAAAAGTTGTAGAAATAAAGAAGGATTAATACAGTTTTATGGATGTCACACTTAAGGTGGCTCATTACCCCAACTTAATTTTTTGGCCATTATGGAGGGAGACTGAGGCAGAACAAGAGCCAATCCCAAAGACTTATAGCAATAAATTGCATAAACAAGGAAAGATCTTAGATTTCTGTCACTGAGGTGATTTCACTTGTGCAATGACACTTTGCAGGTGATGAGAATAGGCTTCACTCATTTCATAAAATTTTTAAATGCTTTCTTTGTTTTAGGCACTGTGGTTACTGGGGATATAGATTGAACAATACAGACATACATCTTGCCCTTGCAGAGCTTCCAGTTTAGTGGGAATTACAAACAAGTAAACAGGCAATTAATAATAGGACACGGCAAACAATGTGATGGCGGAAGTACACAATGATGTGAAACCATATATAAGGAACACCTTATATAAATATCTAAGCTAAGACTTAAGGAGAAAGTACACCAGGAAAAGTGTTCTAGGCAGTTGGGACAGCATCAGCAAATGCATGGAGATGATTTAAACCTTGGAAAATTGGGAAATATCCTAAAGTCTAGAGAAGGGAGGTGGCGAAAGTGAGCAAGAGCCAAATTCTACAAAGCCTTACGAGCTGTTTTCAAATTCCAAAATTTATCCTGTGGGATGGGGAATCCTTGAAGGACATTAAGCAGAGAAGTGACATGATCACACATTGATTTTTTTTAAGTTTAAAATTTTTTTAGTGACCAGTACACACAGTGTAAGGCTCAAACCCATGAGCCTGAGATCAAGAGTCACATGTTCTTCCAACTGAGCCAGCCAGGTGCCACACACATGTGATTTAAAAATAGTATTGTGACTTCTTTGTTGACAGTGGGTTGGAGAGGATCATAATGAATTCAGGGGAGACCAGTTGGCAATGTAGTAATTTTGGTGAGAGAGTTGTGGGGACTTGAACTAGGGACAAAAGTATGTTTGGGAGCTGAAGGAGAAAGGTACCTTGGTTTCTGGCTTGAGCCATGGGGTCAATGTTTGCTGCATCCACTGAGCTAACAGTGTTGAGAACAAGTAGGTTTGGGGAGAAGATACATTCAGTTTTGGATTTGCTAAATTTGAGGGGTGTCTGGGTCAGTATATTGTTACTTACTAAAGCCAGAAGAGTAGATGAGATTGAGAGGTTAGAAGATTGAGAATGAGGTTGAGGTTAGAAGAAAGCCAAGAGAGTATGGTTTCCCCATGACAAGTGAAGTAAATGGTAAAAACAAACAAACAAAAAACCCCCAGAAAAACCCAAATAAGTATATGTGATTGCCCAGGGAGCATGATGTATGAGAAAAGAAAACCTGAGACCAGAATCCTACTTTTAAGAGACAAATAGGGATAGAGGAAGTGCCACAGAAATAGAAGGGACTGGAAGAATTTTAGATGCCAGAAATCAGGAAGCGAGGAGTAGTTGGCAACATTTTTACACTAAAGTATCAAGTAGGGTATGTATTGAGGTGTGTATAATGGTTACAGCAACAATGAAGTTCATGATGACCCTGGTTGGGGCGGTCTGATGGAATGTAAAAGCAAAAGACAGTTTATATTACTTAAAGGGGTGAATGAGTGGTGATAAAGAGAAGATTTAGTAAAGATAATGTCTTCAAGAGGTTTAGCTGTGAAGGAATGAGAGAAAGGGCAGTTAATTATATCTAGAACTATGTGGGGTTAAAGGAAATCACCTGTTTTTCATTACATTCTTTTGATTACATTTCTTTTTGGGATCGTGATTTACCTTTTTAGTATTATGTCTGTTTTCTTGGCTTCATTTCATTTTTGAAAAAAGGTTTTATTTGTCTATTTATTTGAGAGGGAGAGAGAGCAAGTGAGAGAGCACAGGGGATGGAGGGCAGAATAGAGGGAGAGGACAAGCAGGCTCTGTGCTGAGCATGGAGCCCAGTGCAGGGTTTGATCCTACAACCCTGAGGTTGTGACCTAAGCCAAAATCAGATTTGGAGGCCCAACCGACTGAGCCACCCAGGCGGCCCTGGTTTCATTCATTTTGAGATGACGGATGGGTCAAGAATTGAAACTACAAAACTATATAGCTTTTGCCTTACGTAGTTAATACTTTGCATGTGGTAGGAAAATATCTTTACTGTCTTAATTAACTAGATTTTCTCTGTATTATATTTGAGCAATCCTCTAGATAATGAACCTCATTTTAATCTGTTGCATCTTCTGTTTGTTTTTTAGATCATTCATCGTGATATAAAACCTGAGAATATTTTAGTATCCCAATCAGGAATTACTAAACTCTGTGATTTTGGTTTTGCGCGAACTCTGGCAGCTCCTGGGGACGTTTATACGGATTACGTGGCCACACGCTGGTATAGAGCTCCAGAATTGGTATTAAAGGATACCTCTTATGGAAAGTATGTATATTTGGGGTTCCTAACTGGGCTTTCCTGGTCATCTCTTTTTGCCCTTTGTGTATCTGTCACCCCTGCTACTGATAGCCTCTGCCTTCTGCTTATGGGTTAAGGGTAAGAAATGGATGCCTTTAAAAAAAAAAAAAAAGACCCTCTAGGCACCTGCCCTACTACATAATGATATTGCCGTGCCTCCTCTGTCCTGTTGAGGGGCCCCAACTTCAGGTGACCTTTGCGGACATCTTTCAGGCTATATCCATGCTTGCTTTAAGCTGTGCCCCACCCTTGGCAGAGTTGCCTCCTCTGCTTATCTTTATTCTCTACATTCTGCAGAGATTTAAAAATCATTTACCTCACTCTGCCATTGTTACCATAGGAACTGCCAAGTTTCTTATTTTCTGAAATATGGCACCCTCTTTACAAAGTCTGGCAAATAGTTTTTAAACTGTCCTGCTCTAGATGCCTTGAAAAATAGCAATGTCTCAGTCTCTTGTGAAACCGTAGAAACAGTATATGAAACTGCAGTCTAATAAACAAATAGCAAATCTGGAAATACATGAAGGGACCTAGTGGTCCAACTTAACACAAGAAATGGGGGGATGGTGGGTAATTTTCACACACTTTTCCTAGAAACCATTATTCTGTTTTTACAATAATATTTAACTTCAGTGAGTATTTGCTTTATGCCAGAAACTGTTCTAAATCCTTTACATGCATTACATCATTTAGTTTTCACAACAACCCTATGATAAGGTGCTGCTGTTATCATCACCCCATTTTATTTTTTTAAATTTATGAGTGATGATTCAGTTATTTTATTAATTTTATTTGAAAATAGTTGACATACAATATTACATTAGTTTCAGATGTACGATATAACAATTCATCTTTTTTACATTATGACATGATCACTACAAATGTAGCCACCATTTATCACCCTATAATACTATTACTGTATAATCGGCTATATCCCCTATGTTGTACATTTTATTCCCATGACTCATTCATTCTATAATTGGAAGTCTGTATCTCCCACTCCCCTTCACCCATTTTGCCCATTCCCCCATAATCCCCATTTAAAATAAGAGGTTACTAAGGCACAGAAAGGTAAACTTGTTTGTCCCAAGTCACTCCAGAGTACCTTTTCAACTGTACTTACCACTGGTGCCCTACAGAGACCATATCTGTGCTTTTGATACTTTATCTGTATAATGGAAATAATAATAGGACCAGCTTCATTGGTTTGTTGTGAGAATCAAATAATGTTTAGTGAATGAAAAAAATTAGAATATAGTAAATGCTCAATAAATGTAACTTCCATAAGATCTATGTCCCACTTTAATCCTCTCTTCATGATAGAGTTTAAATTCCTTTTCTGATGCTCCCTCTATTTCCCAATTCTTACCCCCAAATCATATCCCCTTCTAAACCCTCTTGTTCATTATTTGTAAATTTTGTGCCAGTTAATATTAAGCATGGCCTAGTTTTAGTTCTTTAAAAAAATGCTTCCTACTTAAGGTATCTGTTCTTTGAGAACAGATATAATCTCTTTTAGTCCACAGAGATAAAATTGGTAACTTGTACATGGTAAATTTGGATTCTATGAGACTTCACATTATGTTTGAAATAAATTTGCTAGAGCATGTTTTTTAAGAAATCCTTTTATTGTAAAATAACACAGAGATACAAAAAAAGCTCACAATGAATGTATAGCTGCACTGCCAGATAAAAAAATGGAATTCTGGGGTGGAGGGATGGCTTAAATAGGTAAAGGAGATTAAGAAACATCATGATGAGCAATGAGTAGTGCATAGAATCATTGAATCATATTATATGCTTGAAACTAATATAATACTTTACATTAATTATACTTGAATTTAAAAAAATAGAATTTTGCTGCCCCTTCAAAGACTCTCCATGTGCCCTATTACAGTTATACTTTTCCCCCTTATCCCAAAAGTGACCATGATGTTGACTTTTATTATATTCAGTTCCTTACATTTCTTTATAGTTTTATCTACTTTTCTAAGTACATGCACTTAGTTTAATCTAGCCTTTTTTAAATGATAGCTTTTTAAAAAAGATTTTATTTATTTTTTTGACAGACAGAGATCACAAGTAGGCAGAGAGAGAGGAGGAAGCAGGCTCCCGCTGAGTAGAGAGCCCAGTGTGGGGCTCCATCCCAGGACCCTGGGACCATTACCTGAACTGAAGGCAGAGGCTTTAACCCACTGAGCCACCCAGGTGCCCCTAAATAATAGCTTTTTTGAGATATTATCCACATACCTTAAAACTCACCCATTTAAATTGTACAATTTAGTGGTTTTTAGTATATTCACAAAGTTGTACAAGCATCACTACATTCAATTTTAGAACATTTTTGTCACCCCAAAAGAAATCCTGTATCTGTTGGCGGTCACTCTTCCTTTCCTGCCAAGCCTTCCAGGCCTAGCAATCACCAGGCTACTTTCATTTTCAATGGATTTGCCTCTTCTGAACATTTCATATAAATGAGATTAAGTAATATCTATTTTGGGGGGACTCATTTCTCTCACTTTGAATACTGTTTTTAAGGGTCATCCATGTTGTAGCATGTATCAGTACTTCATTTCTTTCTATGGCTGAATAATACCCGTTCTATGGATATAACATTGTTTTTATCCAGTCTTTAGCTGATAGATATCTTGATTATTTCCATTTTTTTGGCTGTGATGAATAATGTGAACATTTGTGTACATGTTTCAGTATGGACCTGTGTCTTCATTTCTTTGGGGTCTAAACCTGGGAGCTGGAATTGTGGGTGGTAACTCTATGTTTGATCCTTTGAGGAACTGCCAGATTGGTTTCCACAGTGTCTGTATTGTTTTACATTCCTGTCGGCAGAACGTAGGGGCTCCAATTTCTTCCTATCCTTGCCGACAGTTATTATTATCATTCTTTATGGCCACCCTAGACTTTTTTTTTAATTTTTAATTTTTTATTTGACAGAGATCACAAGCAGGCAGAGAGGCAGGCCAAGAGAGAGGGGGAAGCAGGCTCCCTGCCGAGCAGAGAGCCCCATGCGGGGCTCCATCCCAGGACCCCAAGATCACAACCCAAGCCAAAGGCAGAGGCCTCAACCCACTGAGCCCCAGACATCCCCCTAGACTTTTTTTTTTTGAAGATTTTATTTATTTATTTGACAGAGAGAGACAAAAAGAGAGAGGGAACAGAAGCAGGGGGAAGTGAGAGAGGGAGAAGCAGGTTTCCCGCTGGCTGGAGAGCCCGATGCGGGACCCTGGGATCATGACCTGAGCCAAAGGCAGCCACTTAATGACTGAGCCACCCAGGAGCCCCCACCCTAGACTTTCTCCTCTATCCCCAGGCATTCTTTTTAAAAATTGGCTTGTTAGGGGCACCTGAGTGGCTCAGTTTGTTAAGCATCTGCCTTCGGTTCAGGTCATGATCCCAGGGTCCTGGGATCAAGCCCCACATGGGGCTCTCTGCTCAGAGAAGAGTCCTCTCTCTCTCTGCCGGCCCCCCACCGACTTATGTGTGCACGTGCTCTCTTTCTGTCTCTCTCTTGAGCTCACTCTCTCTCTCAAGCTCACTCTCTCTCTCAAATAAATAAAATCTTAAAAAAATAAATATGCTTTTTATTTTGGAATAATTTTACATTTATAGAAAATTTGCAGACATAGTAAGAGTTCCCATACAGCCCTCACCCAATTTCTGCTTTCCCTAACATCATAATCTTACATTATTGTGGTATGTTTGTTAAAACTATTCTTGCATTTTTATTTAAATAAGATCTAGGGGTGCCTGGGTGGCTCAGTGGGTTAAAGCCTCTGCCTTTGGCTCAGGCCATGATTCCAGGGTCCTGGGATCAAGCCCCACATCAGGTTCTCTGCTCAGGGAGCCTGCTTCCTCCTCCTCTCTCTCTCTCTGCCTGCCTCTCTGCCTACCTGTGATCTCTGTCTGTCAAATAAATAAATAAATATATTTTTAAAACTATCTAATATTTATTTATTTATTTATTTTTAGATTTTATTCATTTATTTTTTGAGAGAGAGCACACGAAAGAGAAAGCAAACACGAGCTGGGGTAGGGATAGAGGGAGAAGCAGACTTGCCACTGAGCAGGGAGCACGATGCAGAACTCCATCCCAGGACACCAGGATCATGACCTGAGCTGAAGGCAGACACTTAACCCACTGAGCCACAGGCGCCCCACACCCTTATGTGTTTTTAAAGTCTCTTTTAAACTACAGTTATTTCCTCTATTACTTTATTTTTCTTAAAACTTACCTGTTGGAGAACCCAGACCACTGAGTTTCTAAATCTGAATTTTGTTGATTGCATACTCACAGTGGAGTTCAACATGTTTCTTTGTTCTTTATATTTTGTGAAAATTGTCACCTGGGTCCATATGTTGGGTTAGTCTGAGATTCAGTCTATTTGGCAAGATTATAGTATTGTCTTCTTGCATCAGGAGAAGCGTTAGTCTGAATGTCTCTTTTTGTGATGTTAGTAGCCACTGATGCTTAATGACTAGATCTGTCAATTCATGGGGGTTTGCAAATGGTGGTATTTTAATTTTATCTTCTCTTCTTATTACTTGTAATACCTTGGGTGAAGGTTTTGAGGAGGGCACTTTTTGTTATGAGCAATGGGTCTTGTATGTAAGTGACAAATCACTGTATTCTACTCCAGAAACAAATATTGCAGTTTATGTTAACTAAGTAAAATTTTAAATTAAAAAAATTATGGTTGGTACAAGGCAAAAAAAAAATAAAAGTATTTTAAAAATTAAAAATGCAAAATATAAAAATAAAAAAATAAATGCTCCCTACTTGTTCTTTAAAAAAAAAAAGCTTTGTTGTGATAAAATTCATACGTAATACAATTTATACTTTTAAAGTATGTAATTCAATGGTTTTTAGTATATTCACAGGTAGGTGCAACATCACCATAATTTTTGAACATTTTCATCACCTTAAAAAAACCCTGTATCCTTTAGCTATCACCCTCCTATACCCCACCCCTCTTGTTTCAGCCCTAATCAACCACTAATCTACTTTCTGACTTTATAGATTTCCCTATTTTGATTTTCAAATGAATGGAGTTATGTAATATGTGGTGTTTTGTGACTAACTTTTTTACTTAGCATAATGATTTCAAGGTTCATCCAAGTTGTGGCACATATAGGTACTTTCTTTCCTTTTATTTATTTTTCTTTAAGATTTTGTTTTTAAGTAATCTCTACACCCAATGTGGGCCTCGAAATCACAATCCTGAGTCAGATGCTCTTTGGACTGAGCCAGCCAGGTACCCCCTTCCTTTCCTTTTTTATAGTCCAATTATCTCCCCATTATGTGGATAGACCACTTTTGTTTATTCATTTACCCATTGATAGACATTTGAGTTGTATTTATTTTTGGCTATTATGGATAATGCTGCTTTAAATATTTATGTATCAATTTTTGTGTGGACATATGTTTTCATTTCCCTTAGAGTAGAATTAATGAATCTTATGGTAACCTTATGTTCACTCATTTGAGACACTGTCAGACTATTTTTCAAAGTGTCTGCATCATTTTCTTTTAATTAATTAATTATTTATTAATTTAAAAATAACATATAATGTTTTCTTTGCCCCAGGGGTACAGGTCTGTGAATCATCAGGCTTACACATTTCATAGGACTCAGCATAGCACATACCCCCCCCAGTGTCCATAACCCAGCCACCCTCTCCCTATGCGCCCCCCCCACCCCCCACAACCCTCAGCTTGTTTTGTGAGATTAAGAGTCTCTTATGGTTTGTCTCCCTCCCAATCCCATGTTGTTTCATTTTTCCTTCCCTATTGCACAACCTCCCACCCTGCCTCTCAAATTTGTCATATCAGAGAGATCATATGATAATTATCTTTCTCTGTGTCTGCATCATTTTAAAATCCCACCAGCAGAATGTGAAGGTTACAGTTTCTCTAATATCCTTATCAACACTTGATATTATTTGACTTGGCTTCTAGTTCTCGTAATGGGTATGAAGTGGTATCTCGTTGTGGGTTTGATTTGCATTTTCTTGATGACCAATTATGTTGAGCATCTTCTCATGTGTTTATTGGTCACTTGTAGATCTTCCTTCAAGAAATGTCTATTCAGATCCTTTGCCCATTTTTAAATTGTATTGGCTTTTTATTATTGAATTTTTTGTATACTGTAGATTCAGTTCCTTATCAGATAATACATTTTTAAATTTTTTCTCGCATTCTGTGGATTGTTTCTTCATTTTCTTGATGGTGTCCTGTGACACACAAAAGTTTTTAATTTTTTTTTTAGGATTTCTTTATTTGAGAGGGAGAGAGAGAGAGACTGTGGTGGGGGGCAAAGGGAGAGAGAAGATCTTCAGCAGACTCCCCATTGAGCATGGAACCCCACATGGGGCTGAATCTCATGACCCTGAGATCATGACCTGAGCTGAAAACGGGAGTTGGAGACTTAACCAAATGTACCACCCAAGTGCCTCTACTTTGAGTTAGTTTTTATATGTGATATAATGTAAGGGGTTTCCTCCTTTTGCCTGTGACTATCTGTTTCTCTAAGCACCATTTGTTGAAAAGAATGTTTTTCCCTCATTGAATGGTCTTGGCACCCCTGTTGAAAGCCACTTGACCAGAAATGGCAAGTTTTATTTCTGGGGATTTCAGTTCTGTTCTGTTGATCTCTATCTTTGTCCTCGTTCCAGAACCACACTGTCTTGATTATCATTGCTTTGTATTGAGTTTGAAGTGGGAAAGTATGAGTCTTCCAACTTTTCAAGATTGTTTTGGCTATTCTGGGTTCCTTGCAGTTTCATATGAATTTTAGGATCAGGTTGTCAATTAAATTTTTTTTTTCTCCAAAAAGACAGCTAGGATTCTGATAGGGATTACACTGAATCTGAATCCTTTTGTAGAGTTGCTATCTAAACAATGTAAAGTCTGCTAATCTATGAACATAGGACATGTTTTCATTTATCTAGATCTTCAATTTCAACAATGTTTTGCAGCTTTCAGAACATACATTTTGCACTTCTGTTTATTCCTGTTTTATTCTTTTTGATGTTACTGCAAATGGAACCATTAATTTCATTTCAGATGTTCAAGTGTGAAAAAAAATCCCTGATTTTTGTATATTAATTTTGTATCCTGCAACCTTGGTGAACATATTGGTTCTAATAATTGTTTTTTGACTTAGGACTTCCTATATACAAGATCATGTCATCTGTGAAGAGAGATAATTTTACTTCTTCTTTTCTGGTCTAGATGCCTTCTGTTTTTTTTTTCCTCCTAATTTCTCTGGCCAGAACCTCCACTACAATGTTGAAAAGAAGTGGTGAGAGCAGACAGACATCCTTGTCTTGTTCCTAATGTCAGGGGAAAAGCATCCAATCTTTTACCATTAAGTTTGTTAGCTGTGGGTTTTTCGTAGATGCCGTTTTTCAGGTTGACAAAATTTCCTTTTATTCCTAGTTTGTTGAGAATTTTTATTATGAAAAGATATTGGTCAAATTCTTTTTTTGTACCTGTTGAGAGGATCATTTGCATTTTATTTTTTTAATCTATCGATATGATATATCCCATGATTAATTTTGCATATTGAACCAACCTGTGTTTCTGAAATAAATCCCACCTGGTCATGCCGTATAATTCTTTTTTTTCCTTTTGTCTTTGGTACCTGATTCTGTTTGACCTTGCTAAAATATAATGAAAGATGCCATTTACAATGCAACATTATGTACTGGAAGTTATTTCTGTTGGAGGTTTTGCCTGTTTCATTGGGTCTACAAAACAACACGAACACTCTTAAGTTTAAGGACTAGTGTATTACTATCTATACCAGGAATGGGTAAATCTGGCCTACTGTCTGTTTTTGTAAATAAAGTTTTATACTATAAATAAATAAAGTAAATAAATAAAATAAATAAAAATAAAAAATTAAAAATAAAATAAAATAAAAATAAAAAATACATGAAATAAATAAAGTAAATAAAGTTTTATGGTAACAGTCACACCCATTCATTTATTAGGATATTCATATCATCTATGGCAACTTTCACCCTGTTGCAGTTGTTTAAGTAGTTGCACCAGAGACTGTACAGCCTGCAAAGCTTAAAATATTTATTATGTGCTCCTTTACAGAAAAAGTTTATTGGCCTCTGTACAATACCAAACCAAGAGTATAGCAACACAGAAGCAAGAGCAAACAATCATATATATATAATATTTTAAAAATACATATATTTTAAATACATATGAATTCATATATTTTATTTATTTGTTTGTTTATTTTTTAAAAGATTTTATTTATTTATTTGAGAGAGAGTGAGGGAGAGCATGAGAGGGGAGAAGGTCAGAGGGAGAAGCAGACTCCCCATGGAGCTGGGAGCCCAATGTAGGACTCGATCCTGGGACTCCAGGATCATGACCTGAGCTGAAGGCAGTCGCTTAACCAACTGAGCCACCCAGGCACCCCGAATTCATATGTTTTAAATACATACATTTTATTTTTTTTTAAGATTTTATTTATTTATTTGACAGACAGAGATCACAAGTAGGCAGAGAGGCAGGCAGAGAGAGAGAGAGAGGAGGAAGCAGGCTCCCTGATGAGCAGAGAGCCCGATGCGGGACTCGATCCCGGGACCTCGAGATCATGACCTGAGCCGAAGGCAGCGGCTTAACCCACTGAGCCACCCAGGCGCCCTAAATACATACATTTTAATTGAAGTATTATTGACATAATATTAAAATAGTTTCAGGTATAAAACATAGCTATTTAACAGTTATATACATTATGAAGTGTTCACCACTGTAAGTATATTACAATATTATTGACTTTGTTCCTTATGCTGTGCTTTTCATTTCTGTGAATTATTTATTTCATAACAGGGAGTTTTTACCTCTTTTTTTTTTTTTTAAGCTTGTACCTTTTAATCCCCTTTACCCGTTTCACCCATCTCCCTACCCCTTTGACGGCTGCCAGTTTGTTCTTTATGGTTCTCAGTTTTTAACTAAATTAAATTAATTAATTAAACTAATCTCTACACCCACCATGGGACCTGAACTCTCAACTCTGAGATCAAGAATTGAATGCTCTTCCAACTAAGCCAGCCAGGTGCTCTTACTAATTTGTTCTTTATATTTAGGACTCTTCTTTCTCTCTGTGTTATTGTTTTCTAAATGCCACAGTGTGTCTAATTCTTTTTATTTGTTGCTGGACTCAGTTTGTTAGTATTTTGTTGAGAAATTTTTTGTCCATATTCATGAGAGATATTGGTAAGAGATGTTGGTCTATAGTTTTCTATCGATTTTTTTACAATGCTTATTTAAATTCCAGTTAGTTAATATATAGTATAAAATTAGTTTCAGGTGTTCAATATGGTGATTCAAAACTTCCATACAATACCCTGTGCTTATCACAAGTGTGTTCCTTAATACCCATCACCTCTTTAATTAAGCCATCCCTGTTCCTACCTCCCTTCTGGTAAATACCAGTTTATTCTATATAGTGTTTCTTCCTCTTCTGTTTTTTGAAAGAGTTTGTTAAGAATTGGTCTTAATTTTTCTTTAAATATTGATGGAATCAACAGTGAAGCCATCTGGACCTGGGGTTTCCTTTTTATGCAGTGTTCTGATTAGGAATTCTAGTTTTTCACTTGTCACAGGTTTATTTAGATTCTCTATTTTTCTTGAGCCAGTTTTAATAGTTTGTGTTTTTCTAGGAAACTGTCCATTTAACCTAAGTTATCTGATTTCTTGGTATATATTATTCATTTATTCCTTTATAATCCTTTTGATTTCTGTAAGGTTGGTAGTAATGTTACTTTTTTCATTTCTGATTCTTATAATTTAAGTCTTCCCTCTTTTTCTTAGTCATTCTGGTTAAATGTCAACTTTGTTGATCTTTACAGCCAGCTTTAGTTTCAGTGATTTTTTAAAAAAGATTTTATTTATTTATTTGACAGAGAGAGATACAGCAAGAGAGAGAACACAAGCAGGGGGAGTGGGAGAGGGAAAAACAGGCCTCCCATAGAGCAGGGGGTCCCATGCGGGGCTCAATCCCAGGACCGTGGGATCATGACCTAAGCCAAAGGCAAACTCTTAACGACTGAGCCACCCAGGCATGGTAATTTTTCTCTTTTTTAAAAAAATTCTTTATTTCATTAATTTTCACTCTAATCTTTATTATTTCCTTCCTTCCACATGCTGTAGTTTTAGTTTGCTTTTCTTTGTCCACTGTCTTAAGATGGAATGATAGGTTATAGATTTAGTATTTTTTTTTCTTTCTAAGTCTTCTTTCTTTCTTTCTTTCCTTTTCTTTTTTTTTAAGATTTTATTTATTTATTTGAAAGAGAGAGCCCAAGTGCATGGGGCAAGTGGAGGGGGCAAAGAGAGAGCGAGAAGCAGATTCCCGGCTGAGCACAGAGCCCAATGTGGGGTTCAGTCCCAGGACTCTGAGATCATGACCTGAGCTGAAGTCAGACACTTAACCAGCTGAGCCACCCAGGTGCCCTGAAGTCTTCTTTCTTAATACAGGCCATCTGTATGTCTTCTTTGGAAAAGCGTCTATTTAGGTCATCTGCCCATTTTTAATTGAATTATTTGTATGTTTGGCGTTGAGTTGTGTAAGTTCTTTATATATTTTAGATATCAATCCACAGCATCTACTTTTTAAAAAGAAATAAAAGTGTACTACATATAGTACAGAATCTTCCTTTTTTTTCTTTTAATTTTTTTTTAATTAGTAGACTTTACTTTCTGAGAGCATTTTTAGGTTTACAGAGAAATTGAGCAGAAAGTAAAGTTCCCCAATACCTACCCGCTCCTTCTTACCCCCTCCACAACTCAGTTTTCCTGTTGTTAACACCTTACATTAGTTTGGCACTTTTTAAAAGATTGATAAACCCCTGGGGTGCCTGTCTGGCTCAGTCAGTGGAGCATGCAACTCTTGATATTGGGGTTGTGAGTTTGAGCCCCATATTGGGTGTAGAGATAACTTTAAAAAAATAAATCTTTAGGGGCACCTGGGTGGCTCAGTGGGTTAAAGCCTCTGCCTTCACCTTGGGTCATGATCCCAGGGTCCTGGGATCGAGCCCCGCACTGGGCTCTCTGTTCAGCAGAGAGCCTGCTTCCCTTCCTCTCTCTGCCTGCCTCTCTGCCTACTTGTGATCTCTCTCTGTCAAATAAATAAATAAATAAATAAATAAAAATCTTTTAAAAATCTTTAAAAAATCTTTAAAAATTGATAAAACATTATATATGTATTATTGTTTTTTTTTAAAGATTTTATTTATCCATTTGACAGAGAGAAATCACAAGCAGACAGAGAGGCAGGCAGAGAGAGAGAGAGGGAAGCAGGCTCCCCGCCGAGCAGAGAGCCCGATGCGGGACTCGATCCCAGGACTCTGAGATCATGACCTGAGCCGAAGGCAGCGGCTTAACCCACTGAGCCACCCAGGGGCCCCTATATGTATTATTGTTAATTATAATCCATAGTTAATGTAATCCATAGTTTACATTAAAGTTCACTCTTTGTGTTGAATTCCTATGGATTTTGACAACTGTATAAGGTCATTTATCCACTATTACAGTATTAAACAGAATATTTCCATGCCCCTAGAAATCCTCTGTGTTATATCTTTTCATCCTTTCCTCCTCCTCCTCCTTGAATTTATGGCCACCACTGATCTTTTTACTGTCTCTATACTCTTGTTTTTTTCCAGAATGTCATGTGTTTGGGGTCATATGTTATATTGCATTTTCAGACTGGCTTCTTTCACCTAGCAATGTGTATTTAAGTTTCCTTCATTTTTTGGTTTTGTTTTGTTTTATGTCTCAATAGGTCATTTTTTAATCACTAGTACTCCATTGTATGTATATTTGACAATTTGTTTATCCTTTTAGCTAATGAAGGGCATTTTGCAGTTATGAATAAAGCTGCTGGAAACATTCATGTGCAGGGTTTTCGGTGGATAGAAGTTCTTCATATAACTTCGTATAACTCATCTGGCTAAATATCGATTAGTGCAATAGTTTTTTTAAGATTATTTATTTATTTATTTGAGAGAGAAAGAGACAGACAGACAGATAGACAGTGGGGGGTGGGGGGCAAAGGGGCAGAGGGAGAGGAACGAACAGACAAGTGGACTCTACACTGAGTGCAGATCCTGACTAAGGGCTCGATCTCAGGATCCTGACACTGATTCATGGATGACAGTTGCTCCAGTATCACTTTTTGAAAAGACATTCTGTTCTCTACTGAATTTTCTTTTCTTGTTTTTCAAAGTTGAGTTGAATATATTTTGTGAGTCTATTTCTCGACTCTATATTCTGTTCTCTTGATCTGTTTATTTATTTTTTCAATAATACCATACTGTTTTGATTACTGTAGCTTTATAATATGTCTCGAAGTCAGGTAGTATCTTTCCTCTGACTTTGTTCTTCAGCATTGTGTTGGCTATTCTGGGTCTGTTGCTTTTCCATATTGTTAAAAAACAAAATTCAGCTGAGTAAAATTTAAAGATCTTAATACCTTTATTCAACGATTTGTGAATGAGATAGCATTCCGTCTAGCAGACAGAAAGACACACTGAGGGGCTGTACAAAATGGAAAGACTTATATAGGTAGAATGGGGCAGAACAAGGCAGTTACTAGTAAAGAGTAGATTGTTTGTGGTAAGGTCACCTAACTTTAGGGGATAGCAGGGTTCTGTCAGGTAGGTTACCTCACTAGTGTTGACCATGTAAATCCAGATTGACTGCTTTAAGAGTCCACTTCTGGGAGAAGTTGAAACTAATTAAGTATTTTTAAAAAGATTTTGCTTATTCATTTATTTATTTTAGAGAGAGAAAGAGCACGAGGCAGGGGAGGGGCAGAGAGAGAAGGAGAGAGAGAATTTATTTTCTTTTAAAGAGCTTATTTATTTGAGAAAGAGAGAGCACATGGGCTGGAGGTGAAGCAGAGAATCTCAAGCAGACTCTGCTAAGCCAAGAGCTGGAAGCAGGGCTCCATCCCAGAACCCTGAGATCATGACCTGAGCCAAATTCAAGAGTTGCATGCTTAACCACCTGAGCCACCCAGGCGCCCTGAGAGAGAGGATTACAAGGAGACTGCAGTGAGCACAGAGCCTGACATGGGTATCAAGTTCATGACCGAAAGATCATGACCAAAGCCGAAATCAGGAGCTGGAGGCTTAATGGACTGAGCCACCCAGGGGCCCCTAATCTTAGTTTGGTGAGGTGGGCTTTAGCACAAGTGACTCTATTTGGGGCCAGTTGTCTCTTTTTTAACAATATAAACTTTAGAATCAATTTGTTGATATCCAAATTGGATTTTGACTGGCATTGCATTGAATTTATAGATCAGGTTGGAAGAGTTGATATTTTGACAATATTGAGTCTTCCTTTTTGTGAACACACAATTATCTCTCCATTTATGTACATGTTCTTGGATTTCTTCAGTGAATTTTGCTTTTTTCGCTTGAGAGTTCGTCTTGGAGATCAATTTATATTAGCATATACCTCCTTCTTTTTGATAGCTGAATAATATTTCGTAGTATGGGTGTATAAAATATTACATAGCAGTTTTCATATTGAAGGATGTTTAGGTTGTTTCCAATTTTTTTCTACCCCAAACAATGCTTCTGGAATTCTCATATCATTTATCTTTGTGCACATGGGTGAGTAGATCTTTGGTTAAATTCCTAGGAGTCAAGTTGTTTGGTCAAAAGTAGGTACATTTTTAAAAAAAAGATTATATTTATTTATTTGACAGATCACAAGTAGGCAGAGAGGCAGGCAGAGAGAAATGGGGAAGCAGGCTCCCTATGGAGCAGAGAGCTTGATTCAGGGCTCAATCCCAGGCCCTGAGATCATGACCTGAGCTGAAGGCAGAGGCTTTAACCCATTGAGCCACCCAGGCGCCCCAAGTAGGTACATTTTTAATTTTGGTCACTTTTGTCAATTTTCCCTTCGAAGCAGCGTATGGTTTACACTCCCAGGATGGTACATAGGAGTGTTCATTTTCCATGGCTTCACCAATATAGCAGTTATTGAACCTTACAATTTTTATCAGTTGGGTCCGTGAAGGATACAGCTCACTGTAGTATTTATATTTCTTCTGAATGTGAGAGTTGGCTCCTTTTTATCTATTTAAAATTCTTAGTCAGCCAGGGGATGCCTGAATGGCTTAGTCAGTTGAGCATCTGACTCTTGGTTTTGGCTAATGTTGTGATCTCAGGGTTTGGGATTGAACTCCATGTTCGGTTCCCCACTCAGTGCAGAGTCTGCTTGAGATTCTCATTCTCTCGTTCCCTACATACCTCACTCCCCTCCCTAAAATAAATAAATCAATCTGAAAAGAAAAAAAAAGGTCCTAGTGGGTGCCTGGGTGACTCAATCAGTGGAGCATTTATTTAACTCTTGATCTCAGGGTTGTTAAGTTCAAGCTCTATGTTGGATGTAGAGATTACTTAAAATAAAATCTTTAGAAGTCTAGTGATATATGTTATCTTTAAAAAACTGATTATGTGTCAAAAAGTTAGATTTATGGGTGACTCATAATACAAGGTAAATAAATGTGGGTGCCTGGCTGACAAAGTTGGTAGAGCATGTGACTCTTGATTTCACGGTTATGAGTTTAAGCCCCAAATTAGTCATGGAGTCTACTTTAAGTAAATTAATTAATTTTAAAAAGATGAATAAGTGTAAATGGTAAAGTATTTAAGATTTTTAAATTTTACTTTTTAAATACAAGATGGTTTTGGTATTCAATTACTCTAATTCATAAACCATTTATCATAATGTTCTTATGTAAGTAACTGGAACAATTTTAGAATTATAGTTACTTTTCATCTGAACTACTCCATGGCTTCTCATGTGATTTAAATATAAGATATTTAATATATTAATAAAATGTGGTAATGTTTAATATATATCCTAAAGTTGGCATATGATATTAAGGTGAAAATTTATTAATGATACTGCCTAATCATGATTTTTTTCTTTGGCTGGAACATTATTTTTAAAAATTTTAGAAGAGGGGCACCTGGGTGGCTCAGTGGGTTAAGCCTCTGCCTTCAGCCCAGGTCATGATCCCTAGGGTCCTGGGATCAAGCCCTACATTGGGCTCTCCGCTCAGCAGAGCCTACTTACCCGTCTTTTTCTCTGCCTGCCTCTCTGCCTACTTGTGATCTCTGTCAAATAAATAAATAAAATCTAGGGGCACCTGGGTGGCTCAGTGGGTTAAGCCTCTGCCTTCGGCTCAGGTCATGATCCCAGAGTCCTGGGATTGAGCCCCACATCGGGCTCTCTGCTCCACGGGAACCTGCTTCCTCCTCTCTCTCTGCCTGCCTCTCTGCTTACTTGTGATCTCTATCTGTCAAATAAACAAATAAAATCTTTAAAATAAAGAAAATCTTTAAAAAAATTTTTAGGAGAGATATTTTAGGGGCACCTGGGTGACTCAGTTGATTGGGCATCTGCATTTGGTTCAGGTCTTGATCCCAAAGTCTTGGGATCAAGCTAATGTTGCACTCCCTGCTCAGTGGGGAGTCTGCTTCTCCCTCTGCCCCTCACCCCACTCATGTTCTCTCTCAAATAAAAAATTAAATCATAAAAAGAGACATTTTATATATTTTTCCATAAAAAATGATTTATTCTTGTTTGTTTCAGACCTGTAGATATCTGGGCTTTGGGTTGTATGATCATTGAGATGGCCACTGGAAACCCCTATCTTCCTAGCAGCTCTGATTTGGATTTACTTCATAAAATTGTTTTAAAAGTAGGTGGGTACTACTGAAATACACTGTTAAATGCTTAAAGTAAATATTACTTTATCAATTCTGCTTGATTTTCAAATTCAGTTTTTTCTTTATATGAATGGGGAAGCTGCTTTTTGATAGATGGCAGCAGGTGTATGCCTTGGGCTGATAAGGAAGGTAGAAAATTCTTCTCTGTTTTTGTAAATAGCATTTTCTTTGCCAGATTGCAAATAGCTAAGTCATTTGCTAATGGTTGATAATAAGAAAAATGGTACAGTAGAAACCTACTTCAATTTGTCTGAAAGTTGTTTTAAAATTTTGACTTGTAGGGGTGCCTGAATGGTTCAATTTCTTCAACATCTGCCTTCTGCTGAGGTTATGATCTCAGGGTCCTGGGATCAAGCTTGGCATGGGACTCCCTGTTTAGTGGGGAACCTGCTTCTCCCTCTCCCTCTGCCATTCCCTCTGCTGTGGTCTCTCACTGTCTCTCTCTGTCAAATAAATAAATAAAATCCTAAAAAAATATTTTTTTGACATCTATATATATTTGCATCTCTCTAAGAGGACTTTTAAATAATAGAGTTGATTTAGGTATCTTTTTGAAGCACTAGATAGAAAGTTACTTATCGAGATAACTTTTTTAAAACCACTGTAGATATCCAGGTAATTAAATAACTTATTCAAAAATACATTTGATGAGTGCTTTTACTTTTTTAATGATCTGCTTTGAATGAATACGCAAACATCTTGATGGTTAGTTAGCCTTGCTCATGGAGTTTCAGTGATTTCTTTTAAATGTATTTCTTTTTTATCATGTTATATTAGTCACTGTACAGTACATCATTAGTTTTTGATGTAGTGTTCCATGATTCATTGTTTGCGTATAACACCCAGTGCTCCATGCAATCTGTGCCCTCCTTAATAGCCATCACCAAGCCAACCCATTCCCCCACCTCCCTCCCCTCTAAAATCCTCAGTTTGTTTCTTGGAGTCCATAGTCTGTCATGGTTCATCTCCCCCTCTGATTTCTCTTCCCTCATTTTCTCCTTCCTTCTCCTAATGTCCTCCATGCTATTCCTTATGTTCCACAAGTAAATGAAACCATATGATAGTTGATTTTCTCTGCTTGACTTTTAACTTAATCTCCTCCAGTCTCATCTAAGTCGATACAAAAGTTGGGTATTCATCCTTTCTGATGGCTGAGTAATAGTCCTTTGTGTATATGGACCATATCTTCTTTATCCATTCATCTGTTGAAGGACATCTCAGCTATTTCCATGGTTAGGCTATTGTGGACATTGCTGCTATGAACATGGGGTGCATATGGCCCATCTTTTCACTACATCCGGATCTTTGGGGTAAATACCCAGTAGTGCAATTGCTGGGTATGATGCGCTTGAGGAGCTCCTTTTGTGGTAGAGAAGCTATACACAGACATGTAGTTACAGGATCATGAGGAAGGTACTGGAGCAACTATAATAATCATGAAGTCTGGATAAATATTAACAACAGATACAGTTTGAAGTCTTAAAGCATCACCCTTTTTGGGTCACCTTTAATGTTCTGGTTTTGAGAGTAACGTTAGAAGATGTTAGAGATGATGGGATTAAGTCTGTCATTTTACATATAAAGAAACTGAAGCATAGAAAGGGAAGATATTTGCCCAAGGCCACAGAAATAGTTATAATGAAACTGGTGCTGGAACTTAGCTCTCTCCACTCCTGTTTACAGTTCTTTTCATTCTTCTGCTACTCTATAGCCTTGTTGCTTTGCAATATTATTGTTTCTAAATAATTTAGATATTTTAGCTGTTTTGAGTAAGGCTTTGCTGATAAACATTTAATGTTAGACTGTTTAGATACCCATATGGAAATATGTAAAGGTTTGCTTTTCCTGATAGCATTATATATTATGTCTTATATTTTGGGAAATGAAAATGAACCTGGTGGCTTTAAATTTTCTACTGCTTACATGCTATCGACAGATTACTGGGGAAACTTCCAATTTTTGTGCTATATTCAGATAGTTTCTTGTTCAACCTTAAAAGATTAAAAGAACATAATTGTTCTTCTTCTTTTTTAGTAATTTAATGCAGACCACACAGCAATTTGTTTATTTTATTATTTTTTAAGGATTTTATTTATTTATTTGACAGAGAGAGACACAGTGAAAGAGGGAACACAAGCAGGGGGAGTGGTAGAGGAAGAAGCAGGCTTCCTGCTGAGCAGGAAGCCCGGGAAGGCAGATGCTTAATGACTGAGCCCACACAGGCACCCCACAATTTGTTTATTTCGATTGTAGATTAATTTCTGTTTTCTTATATTCGTATTTTTTTTCTCTTTTCAGGCAACTTGACACCTCACTTACAGACTATCTTTTCCAAGAGTCCCATTTTTGCTGGGCTGGTCCTTCCTGAAGTTCAACACCCCAAAAATGCAAGAAAAAAATACCCAAAGTTAAATGGATTGTTGGCAGATATAGTTCATGTATGTTAAGAATTAAGAACTTATTTCTGGGAAGTTTGCATAAATTATAATACAATTTTAAGATATTACTTTAATGAAATTCTGAAAGGATTCATAATGTTATCTGTTAGAAGTTATTATCTTCCTGTCTTTACATCTTTAGTTCAGAAAAATTAAAATTAATAGACTGTTAGAACTGAAAACTCCCTAGGATAATCCTGTCCATTATTTTTAGTTTATCCCAATTTTAACGATACTTATGGGTAAACTGGAAAAATTCAAAGGACTTACCATGCTTATCACCACATTTTTTTTTAAAGATTTTATTTATTTATTTGACAGAGAGAAATCACAAGTAGATGGAGAGGCAGGCAGAGAGAGAGAAGGAAGCAGGCTTCCTGCTGAGCAGAGAGCCCGATGCGGGACTCAATCCCAGGACCCTGAGATCATGACCTGAGCCGAAGGCAGCGGCTTAACCCACTGAGCCACCCAGGCGCCCCATCACCACCTTTTAATAGCCAGTCTATCCAAGTTAGGGCTCTGTTCCATGTAAACTGGTATCCTGAGTTATCTACCGGGCATTGACAACTGTAGTTTTAGTGTTGTTTGAGGGTATACTAATGCCAAAATTCACTTGGGGTTTGGAGAAAACAAAAGCGTTATACTATAACATTTTCTAATTTTTTTTAAAAGATTTTATTTATTTATTTGACAGAGAGAAATCACAAGTAGATGGAGAGGCAGGCAGAGAGAGAGAGGGGAAGCAGGCTCCCTGCTGAGCAGAGAGCCCGATGCGGGACTCGATCCCAGGACCCTGAGATCATGACCTGAGCCGAAGGCAGCGGCTTAACCCACTGAGCCACCCAGGCGCCCCCATTTTCTAATTATTTTAAAATGTAAATTTCTTTTTAAACTAGGTAATAAGTTTACCAATATATTTAGAGCAAAATTCAAAAAGTAAGAGAATTTACTGTAGAAAGTAAATCTACTTCTATTTATTTTCTCTATCTAGTTAACTTCCTTTCCCAGGGTCAACTGAGGTATCTTATTTCTGATGTAAAGCCCTTTTTAAAAATGTAGTTACCTAAATTTCAAAGCAAGTATGGTGTAGTGTTATAAGACAGGGCTCTGGAATCACATAGACTAAAACTCAGCTCTGTCACTAATTAGCTCTGTAACTTTGGGAAAGTCACTTAATCTTCATGCCCAGTTTACTGGGCTATAAAATAACGTTAATGGTCTCTATTTTTCTGGGGCTGGAAGATTAAATGAGGTAATGGTGAAAATGTTCTGAGCACAGGGCCTTGAATAAGGTGTCAACAAACATGGTTATTTTAATTGTTGCTGTTGTTACTTAGATAAACTTACTAAACATATGATATATAGCATCAAAAGAGTATTCTTAAAGGAATTCTTAACAAAAAAAATTATTTCACTGGTATCTGGAGAAAACTAGAGTTTATTAAGAATCAGATTCATTGGCGTGCCTGGGTGGCTCAGTCAGTTGAGTGTCCCAACTCTTGATTTGTCTCAGGTCATGATCTCAGGGTTGTGAGATTGAGCCCCATGGTGGGATCCACACTCAGCAAGGAGTCTGTTTAAGATTCTTTCTATCAGGGGGCACCTGGATGGTTCAGTCAGTTTAAGCATCTGCCTTTGACTTGGGTCATGATCTCAGGGTCCTGGGATCAAGTCCCTCATTGGGCTCTCTGTTCAGTGGGGAGTCTACTTCTCCGTTTTACACTCCCTCTGTGCTCTCTCCCTTTCTTTCTCAAATGAATGAATGAATAAATAAATAAATACATAAATAGATTCTTAAAAAAAGAGAGAGATTCTCTCAAGATGCTTGGGTGGCTCAGTTGGTTAAGCCTCTGACTCTTGGTTTCTGTGTAGATCAATGCTCTCATGGTCATGAGATTGAGCCCCACATTAGGCTCTGTGCTCAGTGCAGAGTCTGTTTAACGTTCTCTTCCTCTCCCTCTCCCCTCCCACTCATGCTCACTTTCTTTCTAAAATAAATAAATAAATTTTAAAAAAAGAATCAGGGGTGCTGGGGTGGCTGAGTTGGTTGATCATCTGACTCTTGCTTTTGGTTCAGGTCATGATCTTGGGGTCTTGGGATTGAACCCCACAGTGGGCTCCCACTCAGAATGTAGGCTGCTTGTCCCTCCCCCACTCCTGTTCTCTCTCTTTCTTTCTCTCAAAGAAATAAATAAAATTTCTTTAAAAAAATAAAAGAATTAGATTTGTTTGCTACATTTTCCTTTGAATTTATTTTTTATGTCATGGTTTTAATTATACAAGGACTACATAATGATTATAGAAAAAGTAGAGAATACATGATAAACAAAAAGAAGTTAAGATTTTCCCAACTCCCACAATCTGGGAAAAATTAGTGACATTTTGATTTATATACTTCTAGACTTTTGCCAGCCAAATATGTGCATAGAAATTTATGCTTTTAAAAGATGACATACTTCACATAGTTTTGTGACCTGTTTGTTATGTAACCCTGACAGTAAATATGGAACCACATCATATTTTTCAATGGTTACATAGTATTTCATTGTAAGATTGTTCTATAGTTTAACTGATCTTATAGTTTTGAATATTTGTTTTCAGGTTTTCTCCCTCTTGGTAGATATGATTTTGTGAACATCTTTTTTTTTTTTAAGATTTTATTTATTTATTTTACAGACAGAGATCACAAGCAGGCAGAGAGGCAGCAGAGAGAGAGGAGGAAGCAGGCTCCCTGCTGAGCAGAGAGCCTGATGAGGGGCTGGATCCCAGGACCCTGAGATCATGACCTGAGCCGAAGGCAGCGGCTTAACCCACTGAGCCACCCAGGCGCCCCTGTGAACATCTTTTAAAAAGTCTTTTTGAACTTGCTTTATTATTTGTTTAGGATAAATTCCTAGAATTGTGATTAGTGGGCCACAGGGTTAATACTTTTTCAGAATTTTTAATATATTTTGCTATTTTTCCCTCCAGAAAGGTCTCACTGATTTATACTCAAATACTCTCAAGTAGTAGCACTGGATATAAAGTCCCACTCTCAATCTAGCAATGGATATTATAGTTTTTTAAAAAAATTTTTCAAAGATTTTTAATAATTTGACAGACAGATATCCCAGGTGCCCCGGATATTATAGTTTTTAAAATATTTGCCAATTTTTTTTAGTAATCTCTATACCGTATGTGGAACTCAAACTCATGGCCCCAAGATCAAGAGTTACCATATTCTACCAGCTGAACCAACCAGGCACCCCAAAATATTTGCCAATTTAGTAAGTTTAAAATACCATCTTTTTTTCAGTTGCATTTATATCATCACAAGAAAGGTTGAACATTTTACTAATACTAATTGACTATTTGTATTTCTTGTTTTAAGAATCATTAAAAAAGGGGCACCTGGGGCGCCTGGGTGGCTCAGTGGGTTAAGCCGCTGCCTTCCGCTCAGGTCATGATCTCAGGGTCCTGGGATCGAGTCCCACATCGGGCTCTCTGCTCGACAGGGAGCCTGCTTCCTCCTCTTTCTCTCTCTGCCTGCCTCTCTGCCTACTTGTGATCTCTCTCTGTCAAATAAATAAATAAAATCTTTAAAAAAAAAAAAGGGGGCACCTGGATGGCTCAGTGGGTTAAAACCTCTGCCTTCGGCTCAGGTCATGATCCCAGGGTCCTGGAATTGAGCCCCTGCAATGGGTCCTCTGCTCAGCAGGGAGCCTGCTTCCTCCTCCTCTCTCTCTGCCTGCCTCTCTGCCTACTTGTGATCTCCATCTGTCAAATAAATAAATAAAATCTTAAAAAAAAAGGAACCATTAAACTATTTGTCAATTGGACTAACCTTTTCCCACGTAGATTTGTAAAATAATAGGCATATTAGTCTTTTTTCATATATGTTGTAAATATTTTCTTCAACTTGAGTAATCCAGTGACTTGGAGTGCCACATTTATCATAGGCAAAGTGCTTACATGTGCTTGGGTTTGTTTCTTTTTCATTGATTTCTTTTTTTATTCTAGTGTAAATACCAGTTTGATTGATTATTATGACTTTAAAATCCATCTTAATATCTGGGTCAGAGCTTATATCATTTTCTAGGTTTAAATTTTCTAAACTTTATTGTGATATAATTATGTATAGTAAACTAAACATACTTAAAATGCATAATGTGATGAGTTTTGGTACATTTTTATACCTATAAAACCACCACCACAATCAAGATATCTGTCATTTCCATCAAACTCTAAAATGTCCTCTTATCCTTTTTCAATCCTCTTATGACTCCATTTCTGTTCCCAGACAACCTCAGAGTTGCTTTCTATCACTATAGATTAGTTTACATTTTCTAGGATATATATATGGAATTACATAGTGTATACTTTTTGATTCACCATTAAGGTTTAGAGATTCATTCATGTTTTTGTGGGTATCAGTAGCTGATTCCTTTTTATTACTTAGTAGGACTCCATTATAAGGATATACAACAATTTTTAGTCTATTCCCCTGTTTTGGGTTGTTTCCTATTTTGGGCTGTTACAAGCAAAATTAATAGGAATGTTCATGTACAAGTCTTTGTAGATGTATATTTTTATTCTTCTGAGTAAATACCTAAGAGTGGAATGGTGGGTTTAAAGTATGTGTATGTTTAATTTTTAAAGAAACTGCCTGTCTGTTTCTCAGTATAGTATCTTATATTTTCCAAACTAAGGCATGTATTTAAATTTTCTAATTATATTATTCAAAGAAGGACTAATTTGTCTGCCTGTAGTAGGCTATGACTTGGGCAGAATTTTTAACATTTTAAAAAAGATTTTACTTATTTATTTTTCTGAGAAAAAGAGACACCATGAGTGTTGAGGGGGGAAGGGGCAGAGGGAGAAGCAGGCTCCCCGCTGAGCAGGGAGCCCAATGTGGGACTCAATCCCAGGACCTTGGGATCATGACCTGAGCTGAAAGCTGACTCTTAACAAACTGAGATACCCAGGTGCTCCAATATGTACTTACTAAGTTTTATTGATGGATTATTATCATATTCTAAAATAAGCACATATTGTTAGCTAGTTGCAGTTTTAAGAGTCTGGGTATTCTCCCATCATAAAATAATGAACTCAATTTTGCTTTGTGAGTCAGTATATTTTTATTGTGGTAAAAAAACACATAAAAAGAAATCTACCCTCTTACCAAATTTTAAAATGTGTAGAACAGTACTGTCAGCTCTATTCATATTGTTGTATAGCAGATCTTTACAACTTTTTTCATGAATCAATTTAAACATAAAAATTTTGAAATAAACAAAAATGTAACATTATAGTCAATTACCTTGAATTTTCTGGATTTTAATTCTACTCTTCTGTTTGTTTGATCTAGACAAATTACTTGCTTTCTCTGGGGCTCAGTTTCCTTATCTGTACAATGGGGATATAATAATAATACCTACCTGTAGGGTTGTTGTTGGCATCAAGTCATAAGAAAAAGCTAGGTAGGGCGCCTGGGTGGCTCAGTGGGTTAAGCCGCTGCCTTCGGCTCAGGTCATGATCTCAGGGTCCTGGGATCGAGTCCCGCATCGGGCTCTCTGCTCAGCAGGGAGCCTGCTTCCCTCTCTCTCTCTCTGCCTGCCTCTCCATCTACTTGTGATTTCTCTCTGTCAAATAAATAAATAAAATCTTTAAAAAAAAAAAAAGCTAGGTAGAGTATTGTGTGGCACACAGTAAACATCAATAAAAGTTACCAATTATTATTATGTTTTGCCTTCTTCTAAAGGAATAAATGAAAACTATAAGGCAAATGGCTTTTATTCAAATTCTATATTTAATATTTGGTTAAAAATATCTTCTATTTACAACTAGTTATTTGATTATATATAAATTTATCATGTTCAACTTATTTTAAGAACTCTTCCTTCCATCATCTGTTTTTGTTTTGTGGGGGTTTTGTTTGTTTGTTTCTTTAATTCAGTTGAATGTTACCAAGATAGGGAAACAAAAAAAGAGCTGTTCTCATAGTGGATTAATAAAAGATTTGGGGGCTTGAATGTTTGTGAAGTTCTATTATGCCATTAAAAAAAGCAATGGAGGTATGCCTGGGTGGCTCAGTTCTTTAAGTGGCTGGCTACCTTTGGCTCACGTCATGATCCCGGGGTCCTGGAATCGAGTCCTGCATCTGGCTCCTGGCTCAGCAGAAAGCCTGCTTCTTCCTCTCACTTTGCCTGCTGCTCTCTCTGCTTGTGTTCTCTCTCTCTCTCTTGCAAATGAATAAATAAAATCTTTTAAAAAAAGAAAAAGAAAAAGCAATGGGTTAGGATTTTCAGACAATATGAGTTAATAATAATATAGTAAATCACTGGTCTTCTAGTTCGGTAAAATGGAAATAATAATCCACGAACTTTCCACCTTACAGTGCTGATAAGAGGATCAAAATGAACTAATTAATTTCTGCTAATTCCAGCAGAAACAGACTGACTTCTGTTTTGGCCAGAATCCTAGGAAATATAACCTATATTAATGCTTTGCAAGTACAAATTTCTTAGGGAAATAAATGGTCAGAACTCATTGTCAGAAATTCCTAAGCTCTAAATCCATCTTTTCAAGAATGGTTTTAGTTCCAGGTAATTATTTACTTCTACATATGTCAAATAAATTTAGTTTTTATCTTAGAGAGCTCTGGTAAGACCTTACTTAATGTTAGAATCTTTTTTTCATTTTCTAGGCTTGTTTACAAATTGATCCTGCTGAAAGGACATCATCTACTGATCTTTTGCATCATGAGTACTTTACTAGAGATGGATTTATTGAAAAGTAAGCATGTTGAGTGAGTGTGGACTTCTTAGTGTTTTATGTTAGGGAATTTTACTAGCATGAGAATTGCTACATAGGTTAATGTTACACACACAAAAATTCAATTTAACAAAGACTTAGTTCCTTTATTAACAAGGTCTATGGTAGACTTACAGGTGTCATGAAGAAAATTCTACCCATAAAAATAATTGTAGTTAACATTCATTACAGTTATGATGTCCTAGGCAGTGTGCTAAGCTCTTTATACATATTTTCAATGGTAATCATAGGCCTGCAGATAGTAAATAAACAATCAGTACTTTTTAGCTTTATTCCCATTTGTATCTTTGACTCAGAATAGTCTGGTTTTTCCTCTTCTGGTAGCATCTCTGACCTATATGTTATAATTGGCTTTTATTTCCCAAATGATTTTTTTCCTTTGCTTTATTTACTTTCTGTTATAGTGTTTGTTGTCATAGTCTCCCTACCAAAGTGAAAGTTCCCTGAAGAAAGGGAACATGCCTTTAGCCCTTCTGTATAATGGCAAGGTAGATTTATAAGTCAGCTGTATTTCTTTTCTTCTAATTTTTTATTAAAATTCAACTTAGTTAACATATAGTGTATTATTAGTTTCAGGGGTAGAGTTTAGTGATTCATCAGTTGCGTATAACACCGAGGGCCCATTCCATCCCATGCCCTCCTTAATGCCCATCACCCAGTTACCCCATCCCCCCATTTCCCCTCTAGCAACCCTCAGTTTGTTTCCTTTAGTTAGGAGTCTCTTATAGTTTGCCTCCTTCTCTGTTTTCATTTTATTTTGCATTATTTTTTTCTTCCCTTCCCCTATGTTCTTCTGTTTTATTTCTTAAATTCCACATATGAGTGAAATAATACAGTATTTGTCTTTCTCTGACTGACATTTTCACTCAGCATAATACCCTCTTGTTCCATCTATGTCATTGCAAATGGCAAGATTTCATTCTTTTCGATGACTGAGTACTAGTCCATAGTATATATATACCATAACCTCTTTATCCACTCATTTGTCGATGAACATCTAGGCTTTTGCCATATTTTGGCTAGAATCAGCAGTGTTTCTAAAACAAACAAACAAATAACCAAAAGCACAGCATTTTCTATTTGGGCTTCAAAGAAACAAATTCTTTTTTTTTTTTTAAGAGTTTTTTTTTTTTCCTTTTAAGATTATTTATTTATTTATTTGACAGACAGAGATCACAAGTAGGCAGAGAGGTGGGCAGAGAGAGAGGAGGAAGCAGGCTCCCTGCTGAGCAGAGAGCCCGATGTGGGGCTCGATCCTAGAACCCTGGGATCATGATCTGAGCCGAAGGCAGAGGCCTTAACCCACTGAGCCACCTAGGTGCCCCAGAAATTCTTTTTCTTTAATTACAGAGTCATTCAGTTAGCTTTTGGATGTGAGATCAGAAAAGATGAAGGTCACTTTAAAATGTGATGGACTTAAGGTTAGGTATGTTAAAGTCCAGAACAGCCATTGAAGATAGACTGAACTAGAAAGAGGTGAAAAAAAATAGTTTAGAGTATTTAGAACTTTAAGCATTTTAAGAATTTTAATATAGGGGTGCCTGGGTGACTCAGTCATTAAGCATCTGCCTTCAGCTCAGGTCATGATCCCAGGGTCCTGGGATCGAGCCCTGCATCAGGCTCCGAGCTCAGTGGGAAGCCTGCTTCTCCCTCTCCCACTCCCCCTGCTTGTGTTCCCTCTCTAGCTATCAAATAAATAAATAAATAAAATCTTTAAAAAAAAAGAATTTTAATATAGAACAAAACAAGAATTTTGATATAAAACAAAAAAAAAAGAGAAGAAGATATATTCAAAATGCCATTGATGAAGAGAGTGCCCATTACTGAATTTAAAAGTTGCTCCTATCAGTTCTACATAGACCACATTGATTTCTCTTGGGTTCTTAGATGCTAAGATTTTAGTATGATGGGTGAAAATTTTTGAATTCCAATGATGGAATCCTCGGAAAATGTTTGGGGAAGTCCCTTTCCTTTGATAAGAGGCCTCTCCCTTTCACAGAACCTTCTGCAGTACAAGAGCGTTTTGACAGAAGTATGACATGTTCTTATTCAGCTAAATGAATCACCCTGGTGGTTTTCTTCATCTCTTCACACTACACTTTTCTAGACATGTGTCTTGCACAGCTTAGGCAAGATTGGGCTAAACTGGGGAAGAATTTACTCATGGAATGATATTTTAAAATTTCCACAAGATAAGGGATACCTGGCTGTCTCAGTCAGTATAGGACATGACTCTTGATCTTGGGGTGATGAGTTTGAACCCCATACTCGGTGTGCAGCTTAATGAAAATTAAATTAAATTAAATTTCCCCAAACTGATGTTTATAGTTGCTTCAGGGAGGGGAACTGTGTAACTCAGGGCAGGGTAAGAAGGAGACTTTTCAATATAGCCTTCTGAATTTTGAGCCATATGAATGGATTTTCTAATAAAAAATAGGTAACTTAAAAATTCACACCACAACCAAAATGATCTCCCTTCAATATTAATATATTCTGTTAAATTTTTGTACTAAAAATATTTCTCTAGAATAAGGATTTCAGAAGCCAGTTAGTTCTTTTAAGTACTGTAACTTTAAAGAACCACAAAAAGGATTAAATGGCCTGAGTTTTTCTTGAAAGAATAATTTATCAAAATGAAAAATACTTCTATTGAGTAAAGTTTACATCACAAGAGGAATCTAATTCATATAAACTTATTTTGTAAAATTTTACATAGTAAATTCCCATGAAAAAACTTTTGGAAGATGTATCTCTACCAGGAAGCAATTTGTATTAAATATTATACCATCTCTTGGCATTCATTACTGATAGCTTATTTATGCTATAGATATGTAAATTAATTGATTATATGGCCCATTAAAGATAAAATACTTTATCTACATAAATAAAAAGATTATTGGTTGATATTGCTTGTTTTATCAGATTCATACCAGAACTGAGAGCTAAATTACTACAAGAAGCGAAAGTCAATTCATTCATAAAGCTAAAAGAGAATTCTAAAGAAAGTGACCTTATGAAAGATGAAAGAAAAACAACATATACTAATTCACTGCTTGGTACTCCAGTTTTGGGAAAGGTAAAAGCTGTTTTCTTTTTAGCTGGTATAACTGTATCATATCATATCAAAAATAACTATTCTTCTGACTCAGATGTTGGATGTATCTGTTCCAGGAAATAGAAAAAGAGAAAAAGCCCAGGGAGATTAAAGTCAGAGTTATTAAAGTCAAAGGAGGAAAAGGAGATATCTTAGAACCAAACAAGACAGAGTGTGAAGGTGGACATTGTCAACAGGATGCTGCTGAAAATGCTCATGCTATGTCTCAAGATACAAAACCTGTAATCAGTGAACCGCTAAACGCCGTCAATCCCAGCACTAATTCTAATAGCATGAAAGATGATCCATATGCTGGAGGTAGTATGATGATGCCACCCATCAATCTAATGAACAATAATTTGTTGGCTTCAAATCCCAATTCAAATCTTTCCCATCCCAATTCAAGGTGAGTTTAACAGAAAAGAAAGAGAAGCAAATGGATCTAAGTAACAAAATGCTCCTGTATAATGGTATTTCAAAGACTGAAGTTCATGGTGTCTGTATGTAAATGGAATTTGAAGATATATTGAAATTATAATCATACAATGGGCCATTACTGTTTGTTAAGAATACTATAGAAGAAATTAATTTTTCTTGCTTATATAGATATTTAATTGTTCACCAGTGCCTTTTGGAAAAACCTCATTTAAGAAAGAAAAGACTCTCAGAATAATTTCCTCCCATCTGAAGAGGAAAAACGTGATGTGATCTAGGGTCTGGTACTGATGTGTCTTAGTATAACATAGTAAGCATTTTGTCTGAGTCATAGCAAATTTTCTAAATGGAGAAAGACTAGTTGAAAATAATATTTTACAGCCAGTTAGCTTATGAAGTCAAATATTTGGGGAATAAAACAACATAGGGCCAGTTGTAGATTTAGCTACTGATACAGATTGGAAGACCGATACCATGAGTCTGCTTAAGCAAGGGCAGTGTGTTGTTTAGCAAGGGTCTATCTAGCAGGGCCAGTCCTAAATTTAGGGAAACTACTGTGAATCAGCCTGAGGAAGGAGACTACCTTCAGTATCCCAAACCAATACTAGCAGACTGGTTTAGACTGTAAGTTGTGAAGCTGAGGGGTCTGCAGAGGTGGGCAAGTGGACATTTCTGTTTCAATCCAAAGGTACAGCAGACTATAGACTGCAAGAGCCCATTCATTTTTGAGATGTTCCCAACACCATGGTTGCAGTAGCCATAGTTGTAACCAGAATGGGACAGCAAACTCAGAAATTGAGAAACCCAGTAGTTAGAAGAGCCATATTTATGGGCACCCAGCTGGCTCAGTCTGTAGAGCACATGACTCTCTCAGGGTTGTGAGTTCAAGCCCTGTGTTGGGTGTAGAGCCTACTTAAAGAAAAACAAAAGAGGGGGAGAGAGAGAGCTCCAGATTTAAAGTAGATATAAGTGACTAAGTAGGCCAGCTAGAGTAATCCCACAATATGGTTTTTACCGCTGATGTTAGCCATAAGCAAGTTGTTCTCTTTTCTGTTTTCACCTACGTAGAGCAGTTGGCACTTACACACTCACAATTGCATTTTGGCCACTCACTATTCACACTTTAGACTACCACAATATAACTTCTTCATTACTGAAGCTAAAACAGAAGTACTTCTGGGGAGTTCTAATAACTTTGTATTCATTTTAAAATAATAGGTTGACTGAACGAGCAAAAAAGAGACGTACTTCTTCACAATCTATTGGACAGCTTATGCCTAATAGCAAACAAGAGGATACAGGTCCCATTCAAGTAAGGCAAGAAGTTAGTCATTAAAACATGGCTTCTTCTTTTTTTGCGGGGGGGGGGAGTTAAGATTCTTATTTATTTATTTGACACAGAGAGAGAGTGCACAAAGCAGCGGAAGTGGCAGAGGGAGAGGAAGAAGCAGGTCCCTGCTGAGCAGGGAACCTGATGTGAGGCTCTATCCCACAGATGCTTAACTGAATGATCCACCCAGGAGCCCCTAAAACATGGCCTCTTTCAACATTATCCTTGATTCCCTCCTCACCAAATCCTTGTTTACTATATTTGGGGCTCTAGCCTGGGTGGCTCACTTGATTAAGTGTCCAGCTCTGGATTTCAGCTTAGGTCATGATCTCAGGGTCATGAGATTGAGCCCCTCAGTGGGCTCTGCACTGAGTGTGTAGTCTCCTTGATGTTCTCTCTCTCTCTCTCCTTCTGTACTTCCCCACCCGCTCAAATACACAATCTCTCGGGGCGCCTGGGTGGCTCAGTGGTTAAGCCGCTGCCTTCGGCTCAGGTCATGATCTCAGGGTCCTGGGATCGAGCCCCGCATTGGGCTCTCTGCTTGGCGGGGAGCCTGCTTCCTCCTCTCTCTCTGCCTGCCTCTCTCTCTGTCAAATAAATAAATAAAATCTTTAAAAAAAATACACATTCTCTCTAAAATAAAATTTAAAAAATAATTTTAAAAAATGTGCTTTTAGCTTTTTTTTAAAAAGATTTTATTTATTTATTTGACAGACAGAGATCACAAGTAGGCAGACAGGGAAGCAGAAAGAGAGGAGGAAGCAGGCACCCTGCCAATCAGAGCAGAGAGCATGATGCAGGGCTCGATCCCAGGACCCTGGGATCATGACCTGAGCCGAAAGCAGAAGCTTTAATCCACTGAGCCACCCAGGCCACCTAGGGTTTTTTTTCTGAGATGAAAATAAGTCATCATTTCTTAGTGCTTTCACAATTTTGGTTAATTTCTTAAAATTTGATTTGTGTATTTTATGTGTGACTTGCACAAAAAGAGTTAAGATTTTCACCCTTCAAAGTTACAAGACTTGGGGCACCTGTTGGCTCAGTCAGAACAACATACAACTCTTGATCTCAGGGTCATGAGTTTGAGCCCCACATTGGTTGTAGAGATTACTTAAAAAAAAAAAAAAAAAGGGCACCTGGGTGGCTCAGTGGGTTAAGCCGCTGCCTTTGGCTCGGGTCATGATCTCAGGGTCCTGGGATCGAGTCTGCATCGGGCTCTCTGCTCAGTGGGGCTCTCCTCTCTCTCTGCCTGCCTCTCTGCCTACTTGTGATCTCTCTCTGTCAAATAAATAAATAAAATCTTAAAAAAAAAAAAAAAAGAGAGGGCCACCTGGGTGGCTTAGTGGGTTAAAGCCTCTGCCTTCGCCTCGGGTCATGATACCAGGGTTCTGGAATCGAGCCCCACACTGGGCTCTCTGCTTGGTGGAGAGTCTGCTTCCCCACTCCCCACCCTGCTGCCTGCCTCTCTGCCTACTTGTGATCTCTCTCTCTGTCTGTCAAATAAATTAAAAATCTTTAAAAAAAATTAAAATTAAAAAAAAAATCTTAAAAAAAAAAGTTACAAGACTTTTTGATCTTTCACTCCCCCAAAATGTTTTTTAACATTTTATAGATTAAAGGCAATTTCCAAATAGATACATCAGATCTTTTACTAGAAAAATGTAATCCGTGTCGTTCATTCCCTTATTTTTTACATAGGGAAATAGCTGATTGAAAATCGAAGCATAATGTTATCTATAATAATAAAAAATAGAGAGTAACACAAATCTATCTAAGAGCAAGGGACCCAGTAAGCATATTAACATAAAGCCACACAGTGGGATACTACACATTGCATGGTGGTAGAGTGTTCATTAACTTTGGAGAGTTTTTATCGACTGTTACCAAATGAGCAAAAATAGGTAAAAAAACAAAATAGGTTTACCTATTTTTAAAAAATAAAATACAAAGTTTATTTACTTAAAAAATTTTAAATTTAAAAAATTTTTAAATATTTTAAATTTAATAATTTTAAAATTTAAAATTTTTAAATATTAAAACATAAAAACAAAAAAGGTTTTCTAGAATCCTGGGCTTTCCCTGTGTCCAGAGTACATCATTTTGTAAATAGAAAAATAAATTAATAAAATGAGCTAAGTAATTTGTCCAAAGACAGGGTACAATGAAGAGGATTATAAATTAAAAGTTAAGATGAGGGGCACCTGGGTGGCTCAGTGGGTTAAGCCGCTGCCTTCGACTCAGGTCATGATCTCAGGGTCCTGGGATCAAGTCCCGCATTGGGCTCTCGGCTCAGCGGGAGCCGGCTTCTTCCTCTCTCTCTCTGCCTGCCTCTCTGCCTACTTGTGATATCTCTCTGTCAAATAAATAAATAAAATCTTTAAAAAAAAAAAGTTAAGATGATAGTTCTCCTGATCAACACTATTATTCTTAGAATATCCAGTATATTTTTAAAAGTTTGCTTCATGAAACTTTTATTGGAATTTGATGTTTATGTGTTTAAATGGTATTCTACTTTTTGTTTAGATTTTATTTGTTTATTTGAGAGAGAAAGAGATGGAGCACACAAGTGGGCAGTGGGGCAGAGGGAGAGGGAGAAACAGACTCCCAGCTGATCAGGGAGCCCTATGTAGGGCTTGATCCCAGGACCTCTGGATCATAATCTGAGTTGAAGGCAGCTGCTTAACCCAGTGAGCCACCGAAGCACCCTGGAATTCTATTTATTAATTATTAAAATAACTTTGCAAATATAGACATTTTATGCCATCTTACTTATTACCTTCCAAATGGATGGCAATTTTAGGCTTATCATTCAAAAAACTGGTATACTGGGCATCTGGATGGCTCAGTGGGTTAAAGCCTCTGCCTTAGGCTCAAGTCATGATCCCAGTGTCCTGGGATCAAGTCCTGCATCAGGCTCTCTGCTCAGCGGGGAGCCTGCCTCCTCCTCTCTCTCTGCCTTCCTCTCCGCCTACTTGTGATCGCTGTCAAATAAATAAATAAAATCTTAAAAAAAAACCCAAAACAGTTATACATCTTTTTTCAAATTAACTCTTATTTATTTGCTTGTTTAGAACCAAATGGAGAAGAGTGTATTTAATGAGCGAACAGGTCCAAATGACCAAATGGCAAATGGAAACAAAAGAAAACTGAATTTTTCCAGATCTGACAGGAAGGAATTCCATTTCCCAGAACTACCTTTCACGGTACAGCCCAAGGAGGTGAAAGGAATGGAAGGTACGTATTTGTCGTCCAGCTTTAAAAATTTTCAGATGGTATCTTTTATAAGAAGACCTTTTTTTGTAAGATAACTTACATTTATGATGTGATTTAGATAAAAGATAGTAAATTGCTGTGAAAAATATCAGCTGAGGAGAAATTTTTCTCTCATAGTCAAATAAGGGGTAAGACTTGAAGGAGAGAATTTTTAAAGAAGAATTGAGAACACTTTAAAATGCATATTTTTCCTTGGCTCAATGAAACTTCAGGACAGTATTTGAGGAAAGTGGTTTTGGTTTGGTCTACGATCTAGAGCAAATCAATTTCCTTTGTTTCCCCATGAATTTTGCCCAGATAATACTAGGAATGTATGTGCTTCAGGCATTCAAAATTTAGTAAATTAAGATTTATAACATGTACTGAGCTCTTAAAATGAAACTTTTTTTTTTTTTTGCACAGTAAATGTTTTGTTTCTTTGAAGAACAGTGACACCTTGTGGAAAGTAACTATAATAGCAAGAAAATAGTTCTTGTACAGTTAAAAAGGAATTATCTGATCCACTTAACAGTTATGGGCAGAATTTTTAAAAAATAAATGTCTTCTTTTAATACCTGGGGTAGGCTATTTGTAAAGTTATAAAATAGATCATTTATTATTGGCATATTTTACCATTACAACTGATGATTTATTCAGTTCCTTTATAATAAACTGAGAAATTGACTTTAGTAGATATCAGAATTTCTATTTGAAACTCTTAGAAAGGAAAGTAAAATTTAAAGGTAGGAATAACAAGTTGTCATTGTATATATTTCTGCAAAAGTTAAACAGATAAAAGTGCTGAAGAGGGAATCAAAGAAAACAGATTCATCTAAAATACCAACTTTACTTAATGTGGATGAAAATCAAGAAAAACATGAGGTAAAACTTTTCTGTTTATAGTTTTAGTATGGAATGTCATTTGGAGCCCTTGACTTGGTATGTAAATGTAGTTATTACTATTGGAAAGTTATATAAAAATTCAAAATTATGTAGTCTTTGAACATGAGAAACAGGTCTGTATTCTCTTAAAATGACATGTTAAATAAAAGTTATTTTGGGGGGGTAATTAATACCAGCCCTCATTTGAAGGTTGAGTGATTAGAATATATGGTACCCAGGGAAAGTATTATGTATGTTATGTGTATTACATAATATTGGGCAGGTAAACCATGCCAGAGGAAACAAATAATGTTGTGAACATATAGTTATACTAGCCACAGGAACATATGTATTTATCATTAGCTCCTCCTTTCCTGTTTTCAGTTTATCTTTGCTGTCCACCTATTGTTCTATATAAGATTTGTTCTCAGCCAGCTATCAGATAACTGTGTTAAAATGTCCCAGTCCTGGGGCGCCTGGGTGGCTCAGTGGTTTAAGCCTCTGCCTTCGGCTTGGGCCCTGATCTCGGGGTCTTGGGATCGAGTCCCGAATCAGGCTCTCTGCTCAGCAGGGAGCCTGCTTCCTCCTCTTTCTCTGCCTGTTTCTCTGTCCGCTTGTGATCTTTGTCTGTCAAATAAATAAATACAATCTTCATTTAAAAAAGATGTCTGGGGCACCTGGGTGGCTCAGTTGGTTGGGCGACTGCCTTCGGCTCAGGTCATGATCCTGGAGTCCGGGAATTGAGTCCCACATCGGGCCCTCTGCTCAGCAGGGAGTCTGCTTCTCCCTCTGACCTATCTCCTCTCATGCTCTCTCTATCTCTCTCAAATAAATAAATAAATCTTAAAAAAAAATGTCCCAATCCCTACCCACCAGAGTCTTGAATTTTATTTAGAAATCTTGAAGATCCTCAGTACCCAAATGTATACTCTCTAAAGACACTCTTTAAGGGAGGGGAATTGTGCTCAGCACTCACTTAATTAAATCATGTAGATGGCCTTCTATTCTACACATTTATAAGGTCATCAATTTCATTATATCAGTTTCTTATTTTAGAAATAAAATTGCTTACATTTTTTATTCATGATAAAGTTAGTGCATAGTTATTAAGGAAATTTGGAGAAATTAGAAAAATAGTGAAACTTCCAAACCATATTAAAGGTATTTTCCCTATGTCTATTCAGTCTCTAAGTCATTTGGATTAAAGAGTTACCAGATAACTGTTCTGTTAATCTTCATATTGATGCTTATGCCTTATTTTTGGCTTAGAACTTGTTAAGAATTCCACAGTCCTCTTTGCAGGAAAGAGATATTTTCTAGACAGAACAAGAAAGTCTTTAATGGTCATCTTTTAGTTCACTATAGGAAGTGATAAGGTGGCTTTAAATTCTTAAACTTGGGTGACTTACTGATGTCCCAGGATGTTGAGCAGCACACCCTTTGCATACTTTTTGAATGACTAAAATGAGACTCCTGAATTTGTGTATTAGGCTCCCAGTTGTGTGCTGCCTGTGTTTATCCTATGAGAGCCTCTGGAACTAAATTTATATTCCAACACAGAAAGAAAGGAACTCTTCAGGCAGTTCTTTCATTAAAAAAATACATAAATAAATTGGAAGGGGAAATCTCTCCTTGCTCATGTGGTGTAGAACTGCTTAAAAGTGACCTTTCTAAGAGTGACCTTGAAACAGTATTAGAGTAGTCATCAATGATGGTTGTAGTTTCTTTGTGTTATCTCTTCATATGCAGTTCTGAGACGCCAGTGAAATTGCACATAAGGCTAGTCCAAACACTTTCAATACATTAATGCCAAAATTAGGAAAATGTCCTAAATTATGAGTTGGTAGTTTGTCACTTTAAAGATTTTATTTATTTATTTGACAGACAGAGATCACAAGTAGGCAGAGGCAGGCAGAGAGAAGTGGGGGAAGGAGGCTCCCTGCTGAGCAGAGAGCCCTATGCAGGGCTCCATCCCAGGACCCTGGGATCATGACCTGAGCCAAAGGCAGAGGCTTTAACCCACTAAGCCACCCAGGCACCCCAGTAGTTTGTTACTTTAAAGCACAAGAGAGTACAAAATGTTTTTAGAAGTACAAGATAGGAAATAGCAACCTTTTTGTTATATTCTTGGCTGTGTCATTGACTTGGTTTTGAATTACCTACTCAGATCCACGTGTTTCCTAGTTGTACCTTCAATTCTTTCAGACATCTTAAATGTATACTGAATTAGTATATACATACACTAAATAGATAGTATGATCTAAGAGAAAACCTAAATTACTGCTGATGAGTTAGATAAGAGAGGAAAAAGTCCATACAAAGCCACCTTCCATTCTGTCATGATGATAATGAGTAATACTTTGCTAAGTAGTCTCCCTTATAAAACAAACCCCAGTTGCAAAATACAAGTGCTTATCTGTGGCTGTATTTCCTTAGCCAAAGAGTCACCATTTCCTCAATTAAGGTACTGTTTTTATTTACTTTTTGGAATACAGGAAATGTACAAACTGAAAGGAAGAAGAACCTGCCAGATGTAGAGTAGAAAATGCAGCTGCTGAAAATTCAGGGAATCCCAGAATTGTTGTATGGTTTTAAATAATCCTTTTTATTAATATTACATACATGAAAAAATACTGACTAGAGAATTCTACAGATGTATCATAAATCCTGTGTAGTTATATGTATATTCACCTAAATTTGTTTTTACATTAATCTTTAAATTATTCATGTTTTCTTAATTTAAACACTAAACAAATTGTCTGACTGGTACATCCTAATAAAACAGCAACTTAGGTTGAATCAAATAATTTTATTTGATCTATTATCTTAGTTATGTCTGATTAATGGTCATTCTTAGCTTTGGTTCAGAACTTTATAATTATAGAAGGAAAAGTTTCAAATTGTGTAATAAAGTGAGTCCCAGTGTCTGGGAGCACCAAACATTTTTGAACAATTATACTTGATAAGCATGAAATATGGATTTGGTTCCACACTGAACATTCTAGAACAGCATTTAAACATATCATGAAGTTCATTTAAAAGGGCAGAAGTAGAGGAAAATATTGAAACAAATCTTTTGGCTTGACCAGCACATTTATCAATTAGTAGTTTACATAGAATATATTGTTAACATATAACTTAATACAGTCAAGGTTTTGGCAGCATATATTTTAGTTCTTATTGCTGGTTCTTATTGGCTTGGTTTCTGATTTTAGGGTGGAGATGGCCATTTTAAGGGGAAGAATTTGAAGAGGAACAGATTTTTTTTTTTCTGGTAGTGTCTTTTATTTATTTTTATTTTTTAAAGATTTTATTTATTTATTTGACAGAGAGAGATCACAGGTAGGTAGAGAGGCTGGCAGAGAGAGAGAGAGAGAGAGAGAGAAGCAGGCTCCCTGCTGAGCAGAGAGCCCGATGTGGGACTCGATCCCAGGACCCTGAGATCATGACCTGAGCCGAAGGCAGCGGCTTAACCCACTGAGCCACCCAGGCGCCCCGTGTCTTCTCTTTTAAAGCTGAAAAATACAAATTGGCAAGTCTTCTCTTATCTTATATACAATAGAAATGTAACATGGGCTACTAAGACAGCCACACGTCTTACATTAGCATCCTCCAGCTTTGTTTTGTCAGCAAGCCATTCACTCTTATTTCTTTCTTCTAAGATTTCTGTTGGTTTAGAATTATGAAGTCATCTCCTCTCTCTGCCTGCTTCTTTACTTGCCATGATTACTGAGTAAGTAACACATACTGTCATATGACACACCCTGTACTTATGCTGATCTCTGACCTCTGCTAGTCACATAACCTTTAGTGTGTTTTATTTCCTACTAATACTCAGGCTTCCTGAAGTGAGTTCTTAATGAAATATCTGACCCATTGTTTTAAAGGCTGTTCTTTCCCTTCCATGGTTAAAAATACATTCTTAGCTGTAAAGGCATTTGCAGCATTTATAAAATACCTGAAAATTATTCAAATGTTAGTTAAATTCTTTATTTCTTTTTCTTTTGTTTTTATTTAAATTCCACTGAGTTGAGAATTCTTTTATTCTTTTAAACAACTCCCAGTACTCTTCCAGTTTCCTAGTTCCATCGATAGTGCCTTTTATGTGGTACAGACTTTTTCTATTCCAAATTATATACAACCCATAGATGCACACTAAGAAAATTCTTGATTTTACTATTCTTCAAAAAACAACAACAATGAAAAAGGATTATCTGGTGTTTTACCAGGGATGTACCTGATTTGTATTTACTAAATAGACATGAAAAACAAAAGAAAACATTTCTTTATTACACTATTGTAGTCTCTTTTCATCTCATTTTAAGGTTGATTAGAATTCATACCTGAGATTGTTATACATAAGATACCATTCTAACAGAACTCCTGTTACTTTTAGCAACTAATCTCCAGGGAAATTAAAACTTGTTCCCTCTAGTAGGTTCAACAGATACAAGTCTGCCTCTTATCTGTTCCATTTGTATATTTGTTGATCTTACATCAGTATCATTGGATTCAATTTCTACAAAAATGCTTACTTGGATTTTAATTGGGATTGTGTTAAATCTGTATACATCAGTTTGAGGAAAATTGGTATTTTATTTTTAAGATTTTATTTATTTATTTGACAGAGAGATCACAAGTAGGCAGAGAGGCAGGCAGATAGAGAGGGGGAAGTAGGCTCCCTGCTGAGCAGAGAGCCCAATGCAGGGCTCAATCCCAGGACTCTGAGATCATGACCTGAGCTGAAGGCAGAGGCTCAACCCACTGAGCCACCCAGGTGCCCTGAAAATTGGTATCTTAATAATATTAAGTCTCGCAATACATGAGCATGGTATAAACTCTCCATTTATTTAGATCTTTAATTTCTAATTTAGATCTTATTTAGATTAATTATTTAGATCTTTAATTCTAATATTTTACAGAAGTCTTATACATTATTCACTAAATTTATTTCTATATGTTTTGTTTTTTGATGCATTATTTTTTTTAAAGGTTTTATTTATTTATTTTACAGGGAGAGATCACAAGTAGACAGAGAGGCAGGCAGAGAGAGAGAGGGAAGCAGGCTCCCTGCTGAGCAGAGAGCCCGATGCGGGACTCGATCCCAGGACCCTGGGATCATGACCTGAGCCAAAGGCAGCAGCTTAACCCACTGAGCCACCCAGGCGCCCTTTTTGATGCATTATTAATGGTATTTTTAAAAATATCTTCTAGTTAGTTTTGCTAATATACAGAAGTACAATTTGTTTTTCTATATTGATCTCGTATTCTGAGACTTTGCAAAATTCGTTTATTGGTTCTAGTAGGTTTCCTTGCCTCGTTCCTTTATTTGTCCCTTCCTTTCTTCCTTCTTTTTTTTTGGTCTATTCCTTATGATTTTCCACATAAGTAATCATAACATCTGCAGATAAAAATAGTTTTACTTCTTCCTTTCCAATGTATGCTTTTTATTACTTGTTCTCACCTTGTTGTACTGACTAGGACATGTGATAATATTGAACAGAAGTAGCGAGAGTGGACATCCATACCTTTTTTTCCTATACCAGAGGAAAAACATTCAGCTTTTTCCCATTAAGTATGATATTAGTTGTAGATTTTATGTAGATGATTTTTATTACATTAATTTTATTACATTAAGAAAGGTTCCTTCTGTTTCTCTTTGCTCAGTGTCCTTATCATGAACAGGTATTAAACTTTGTTAAATTCTTCTCCCATGTCAACTGAGATGTTTATATGTTTTTCTTCTTTATTCTGTTATTGTGAATTATATTAACTGATATTTGAATGTTAAATCAACTCTACATTTCCAGGATTAAATTCCACTTGATCCTTTTTATGTTGTTTTGGATTTGATTGGTTAATATTTTATTAAGGATTTTGGCACTTACATTAATGAGGGATTTTAGTCCCTTTTTTTCCTTTTATTGTCCTTGTTTAGTTTTGGTATCAGTCTTAATGGTACTTTATAACTAGTTGGGAAGTGTTCCCTCTTTCTTTCTTTTCTGAAAGAATTTGTGTAGGATTGATTTTATATGCTCCTTAAATGTTTGCTAGAACTCACCACAGAGGCCAGTGAAGCCTGGGATTCTCTTTTTGGAAGTATTTTAATATACAAATTCAATTTCCTTAAATTTATTTAATAAATATAGAAATATCTACATCTCTTATTTCTCTTTGTATCAGTTTTGGTAATTTGCCTCTTTCAGAGGATTTATTCATTTCATCAAAGTTGCTGATTTTATTGGCATAACATTGATTATCATTTTTCTCTTGTTATTTTAAAGTTGATAAGATCTAAGGGTAAGATGTCCCCTTTATCGTTTCTTGTATTGGTGATTTGTGTTTTCTTTTTTCTTGGTAACTCTAGCTACAGGTTTATCAGTTTTAATAATTTTTTCAGAGAACCAGCTTTTGATTTCATTGATTATTTCTATTGTTTTTTGCCAATTTTATTGATTTATGATTTATTGATTTATCTTTGTTATTTTTTTCCTCCTTTTATTGTGGGTTTAATTTGTTCTTTGTGATGTTGTGATATAAGAAATTTGTGTATTTGGTCTTCATCACCTGTTCCTGGCACAGAGTTCCTAAAAACACTTATAATTTTCTAACTAATGGGGATGAGAAGAGCATCTTTTGTTATTCATATTCAGTTCCTTACAACCGTCCCTGATTTTCATTTATTTACTTATTTATTTTTAAGTAATCTCTACATCCAATATGGGGCTCAAACTTACAACCCCGAGATCAAGAGTCACTTGCTCTACCCACTGAGCCAGCCAGGCACCCCTATATCTAAGTTAATGATAATGAAACTCCTTTCAACCACACCTGAGTTTATGCTAATGAGTTGTGACTCCAAGAGTAAGGGGGCTGGTTCCCAGAGAAACTATCCCTGTGACAAAAGGATTAAAATTTTCAGGTCTGACCTCTAGGAGGAGGAGAAAGACTAGAGATTGAGCTCATCACCAATAGCCAAAGATTTAACTGATCATGTCTATATAATGGACCCTCCATGAAAGCCCTAAACAAAGGTTAGGAGAGCTTTCCAGTTGGTCAATACGTTGAGGTCTTGGGAGAATGACATGCCCAGAGAAAGCATGGAAAATCTGCCCTTCTTTCCACATATTTTGGCCTATGCATCTCTTTCATTTGGCTGTTTCTGAATTCTATCCTATACAAAAACTGATAATACCAAGTAAAGCACTTTCCTGAGTTCTGTGAGCCATTCTAGCAAATTATTAGACCCAAGAAGGAGGTTGTGGGAACTCCTGATTTATAGCCAGTTGGTAAGAAATAGAAGAGGCCCAAACTTGTGACTGGAGTCTGGAATGGGGGACAGTCTTGGACTGAACCCGTAACCTGTGGGCTAACTCCAGCTAGTGTCAGAAATGTTATGTGTAGAGGAAGCAGTTTTTTCACTTACTTTTCTTTTCTAGTTCCTGAAGGTGGAGCTAGGATCAATGAAAATCTTTTCTTATATGATCAGTCAAAGCTTTAAATGTCCCTTTAACTGCGGGCCACAAATTTAAATGGTATTATTTCAATCAGTTAAAAATATTTCCTAATTTCCCTTAAGATTTCTTTAGAAATGTGTTGTTCGAGGGGTAGCTGGGTGGATCAGTCAGTTGGTTAAGCGTCTGATTTCAGCTCAGGTCATGATCTCAGGGTTCTGGGATGGAGCCCCACATTGGCCTCCATGCTCAGCAGGGTATCTGCTTGTCCCTCTGCCCCTCCCCCTGCTCATGGTCTTTCTCTGTCAAATGACTAAATAAAATATTTTTTAAGGGACGCCTGGGTGGCTCAGTTGGTTGGACGACTGCCTTTGGCTCAGGGCGTGATCCTGGAGTCCCGGGATCGAGTCCCACATCAGGCTCCCAGCTCCATGGGGAGTCTGCTTCGCTCTCTGACCTTCTCCTCGCTCATGCTCTCTCTCACTGTCTCTCTCTCTCAAATAAATAAATAAAATCTTTAAAAAAATAAAATAAATAAATAAATAAAAAGGTGTGAGTTGTCCAATTATCAACTATTTAGGTCTGTTTCAAGTATCTTAGTTTTTTCATTTTTAAATTTAATTCCATTTTAATTTAATTTAGTTACATTGTGGTCAGAGAATATATTATTTCAGCCCTTTTAAATCCATTGAGACTTATTTTTTGTCCCAGAATACGGTCTATCTTAGTGAATGTTGAATGATCTTGAGAAGAATGTATACACTTGAAAAGAATTTTTCTTCTTTTTAAAGTTTTACTTACTCATTTTTAAAGTTTTACTTATTCATTTTAGAGAGAGAGAGAAAGTGGAGGGGAGGGGCAGAGGGAGACAGAGAAAGAATCTCAAGCAGATTCTGTGCAGAGTGCCACATGGGGCTATATCCCATAACCATGAGATCTTGATCCAGGCTGAAACCAAAAGCCAGATGCTCAAATGACTCAACTACCCAGGAACCCCTTGAAAAGAATTATTCTTTTTTTTTTTAAAGAAGATTTTATTTATTTATTTGACAGAGATCACAAGTAGACAGAGAGGCAAACACAGAGAGAGGAGGAAGCAGTCTCCCTGCTGAGCAGAGAACCCAAATCGGGGCTCGATCCCATGACCCTGGGATCATGACCCGAGCCGAAGGCAGAGGCTTCAACCCACTAAGCCACCCAGGTGCCCTGAAAAGAATTATTCTTGAAAATACATGTATTTTGCAGAAGTTGGGTGTAGTATTCTATAAATGACAATTGGGTCAAGTTGCTTGATTGTGTATTTAGGTCTCATATTTTTACTGATTTTTAGTCTACCTGTCTTGTCAGCTGCTGATGGGGGAATACTGAAATCTTTATGTCTGTAGATTTGTCTGTTTCTCCTTTCCATTCTATTAGTAGTTGCTTTATGCATTTTGAAGTTCTATTATTAGGTGCATATATATTTAGGGCCTTTATATTTCTGATGAAAACAGTTGTTTTACATGTTTTGTCCAGTTTTATTATTGCTTAAGTTAAGACCAATACCTGCTACTCCATCATGACTAGAACTAGAGGTTCAGTTTAAGAGTTTTGGTAGTGGAGGGGTGCCTGGATGACTCAGTTGGTTAAGCATCTGCCTTTAGTTCAGGTCATGATCTCAGGGTTCTGGGATTGAGTCCTGCGTCAAGCTCCCTGCTTAATCCCAGGACTTTGTGGAGATCATGACCTGAGCTGAAGGTAGACACTTAAGTGACTGAACCACCCAGACATCCCACATATGACTCTGTCTTATAAATATTTGTTATAAAGCGTTTTTTAAAAACAAATTGTTGAAATAATGAGTTACTTACATCGTCTGAAAATGTTTCATGGTGGCTAGAACATGATGACATTAAGATGGAGCTTGGAGGGGCGCCTGGGTGTCTCAGTGGGTTAAAGCCTCTGCCTTCAGCTCAGGTCATGATCCCAGGGTCCTGGGATTGAGCCCTGCATCAGGCTCTCTGCTGAGCAGGGAGCCTGCTTCCCCCCTCTCTCTGCCTGTCTCTCTGCCTACTTGTTATCTCTGTCAAATAAATAAATAAAATCTTTAAAAAAAAAATGAAGCTTGGAGAATCTTCTTTTTCTTTGTTTTTTTTTTTTAAGATTTTATTTATTTATTTGACAGAGAGAGAAGGAGCACAAGTGGGCAAAGCGGCAGGCAGAGGAAGAGGGAGAAACAGGCTCCCCACTGAGTAAGGAGCCCGATGCGGGTCTTAATCATTGGACCCTAGGATCAGGACTTGAGCCAAAGGCAGATGCTTAACTGACTGAGCCATCCAAGCACCCCAGAGCTTGGAAAATCTTTGAAAGATGATATAGTCCTGATTTCTGTGTTTATTTCTATTCCATTCCTATGGTGCTTTTATTGACTCTCACAGAGGAGTTGGATTTCCAAGGCCTGAGTAACGGTTGTTTATAAAGTAGTTTCCGTGCTCACTAAGGCCCCAAATGTGGAAGACTGCTGATGCAGAGTTGACATTTTCATCAAACTCATGGTTGAGAAAGTCATACTTTTTAAGTGCATAGTTCTGTAAATAGGAAAAATCTGAAGCAAATACATAGGGATGCCAAGAAGAGGACAATTTAGCTTAATACAGAATTGCACAGCTGTCCAAAGTATAAATTGAAGGACCCTAAATGGAAATTGGCCTATGTTAGTGAAACCACCAGCAGAATTGCATAGGAAAATGGTCAAGAAATTTTAGGTGATGTATGAACCATAAATCACAAGATAATACAAAACAACAGGAAAGCATTCTTTTCATTTTAATAAAATGCAAAAATATAGAAACAAATAAAATATCCTACTATCCCACTAGTCTCCTAACTGCCTACATTCTCCCCATACAATGTTAGGAAAAGATGGTAACTGGTGGGTCTGTAAAAGCAGAGAATTATAATGATTTCTCTTCTTTTCTAAAAAAAGCAATCCTGAAGTCAGATAATGAGAAGTATGTACTTAAAATGGGTGAGATGAAAGCCAAACTAAAAGAGAACAGAACAAAACTAGTTGTAGCTGTGGTGTATTCAGTCTTGCCTAATATATTGTCATTCATCCTAAGATTGCTGAGAAATAGTTGCTGTAGATTAGCTATGAGTGATTATTACGGAGACCTCCCAGAAGGCATACAAATGTAGTACCCTTCTTTAAAATGTCATTGGCAAGGGTGCCTAGATGGCTTAGTTAGTTAGTTGTGTCTGACTCTTGGTTTTGGTTCAAGTCATGACCTCATGACTCATGAGATTGAGCCCCATTTTGGTCTCCACACTTAGCTGGGAGTCTGCTTGAAAATTCTCTCCCTCTCCCTCTGCCTCCCCTACCACCTCTACTCACTCACTCTCTCTCAAATAAATAAATAAATCTTGAAAAAAAAAAGAAATGTTATTGGGAAAAAGAAAGAGAATAGATTTATTTTCTTTAATTTTGAAATCTGAAGACCTAAGAAAAATCACCAGGCGGTTGATTTATAGCTATCTGGAGGGATGGTGGACAATAATCATCATGAATTTTTTTTATCTGGTTAGTTTCTCCTAATAATAGCTTAGTGGGCCCTGTAAACAAAGGGAAAGCAAGAGATATAATGGCTTTGTAGTTTAAATAATCAAAAAGCATTTGGACTCAGTTTTTAGACCTTCTCTTTTCTGTCTGTACTCCTGGGTGAACTCATCCAGATTCATGGTCTCTAATACTGTTTACTTACTGAGTATTCTCAGTTCTCTCTCTCCAGCCTGGGTTTGACCCCTAAACTCTATACTCACATTTCCAATTGCCCATTCAACTGCTCCACTAAGACATATAATAGGTATCTCCAACTTCACATGTCCAGAATTAAGGTCCTGATCTCTTCCTTACTCCCTCCTAGCTCCTCCATATTTCCCACATCTTAGTTAAGGGTAACTTCATTCTTCCATTGGCTCAGGGGAAATATCTTAGAGTAATCCTTGACTTCTCTTTTTCTCTTATACCCTACACAGCTATACCTTGAAAGAATTTCCAGAATTTGAGTACTTTTTACTCCTCTACTCCTATGCACATTTCTTGCCCATTGTACAGGACAACCTCCTTACTGGTTTTTACTCATATCTAAATCCATCTCTACTTAAAATTATAACTTTTACCATTCCTATTATCTTTTTAAACTTTTTCATATAGCATTTCTCTACCTGACAAGTTACATAACTTTACTTAATTTGTTTATTAATGGTCTCCGTCCACTAAAATATTCCAGGTACCTTTCTAGATATGGGAAATACAGCAATGAACAAAACACTAGATCTCTGGTCCATGAGTTCCTGATTTCTTTACTTAAGTGTATGGATACACATGGCATTGAAAGAATAAATGACCCTGTGAAATGTATACCTCAAAGCAATAAATAAAATGAATTTTGCCTTAGATTGACTTTCATACTGATTTTAGGTTAAGGTTCTTTCTCTTCGCAAGTAGCTTTCATTTAATGGGTAGCATTGCATAGATTGCAGGTGTACAGTGGTTATGTAGTCTATATGCCCCTAGTCCAAGAGTAAAAACAATTCTCAAGTTCTCTTTGAAATCAGATAGTCCTAACCTCCTCCAGAGGGAGCTCAGGGTCCAGCATTTTCAGTATCTGGCGCTAGTCTCAGTCCTGGTTTAACGAAAGACAAGGCATTCTGTCCTCTGTTCGACTGAACTTCAGTGTGTGAAGATGAGGTACTAATAAAGCAATGTTTTTTGCTCTAAATCAATGTGATTTTTTGCCCCCCTAGAAGAGGGATGCAATAGAAATGCATGCTAGGAATTAGACTGTTTCACATGAATGATTCTAAAATCTATGGACATTTCAAACCAAGCAGTAGATTATTTATATACATTTCAGGCAGCATCTCTTGGGCTTCTCTGACTAATTGCTTTGTGGCTACTAATTATTACAGTGAACAGTATTATTAAAATATTTAAAGCATATTGGGGCACCTGGGTGGCTCAGTTGATTAAGCATCTGCCTTTGGCTCAGTTCTTGATCTCAGGGTCCTGGGATGGAGCTCTCTGTCAGGGTTCATCATGGGCATTGAGCCTGCTTAAGATGCTCTCCCACTCCTGTCCCTCCATCCTCCTACACATGTGCACTCTCTCTCTCTCAAAAAAAAAATTAAAAAATAATTTAGCTGTTCACAGGACCTTTGGAGTTTCCAAAGGATGCAGAGTTATGCTCTGTAATTTTAGTTCTGTTGTCCAAGTTCTCTGAACTTATCCTGACTTCATTCCCTTTGAAAATACATTTGGTGTAGAGATACTCTCTATTCTTGTTGCACACTGCCTGTGAACATTCTAAGGTTATTTGTGCCTTGGTCTCCCATTTGTTTAGATAAGTTGGCTGTAGAGAAAAATACATCAATTATCTGCTCTTTTTTTTAAGATTTTTTTTAAATTTATTTATTTGAGAGAGAGAGACAGTGAGAGAGAGCATGAGCGAGGAGAAGGTCAGAGAGCGAAGCAGACTCCCCATGGAGCTGGGAGCCTGATGTGGGACTTGATCCCGGGACTCCAGGATCACGCCCTGAGCCGAAGGCAGTCGTCCAACCAACTGAGCCACCCAGGCGTCCCAGTTATCTGCTCTTTGAGTATAAAATGTTTCATTAAATATAAGAGTAAGCATGGCTTTACAGTGGCTTTAGAGATTTACACTTTATCTTAGCCAAAAGGCAGAGAGCGTTGGCATTTAGAGCTCTAGGAGAATTGTATAATATAGCTCCTTTTGTAGTTAGGAAAAAAAATAATCTCTGCAGATTCATTATCACTTTTTAGAGTTGTGGTATGTTAAATGGGAGATACTTGTAGTTCTGTTCCATCCTAGGAAAACCCAGTGTAGATCAGAAGATCGCAACTTTCATCTTTTGAGGCTACATTGGACTTTCTCAAAGTCTTTTTACCTTAGTGGAGCAGGTAAGGTGATGTTACAAATATGGCTATGTTAGGGTGTTGAGAGGATGAGTTAGTGGCTAATAGAGGGAGATCCAGGTATGATGGAGCCTGAAGCTTTCACCTTTCAGAGCCCCTTTTGGAGAGAAAGAATAAGAAATTGTTATTCAAAAATTGCTAGGGTATTTTTTTTTTAAGATTTTATCTATTTATTTGAGAGAGAGAGAAAAAGGGAGCACGAGCAGGGAAGCCGGTAGGGGCAGAGGGGGAGGGAGAAGCCCTCCCCTCCACTGAGCATGGAGCCGATGTGGGGCTCTAACCCAGAAGCTGGGAATCATGAGCTGAGCTGAAGGCAGACACAGCTGACTGAGCCACCCAGGTACCCTGAGACTAGAATTTTGGGCATTTTATTTTCTTAAAATGATCCATTACATATTGAGTCTGGCTTCTGTTTTTTACCACATAAAAAAACCTTGCTTTTGATGGGCACCAATTATTTCCTAATCATCAAATTCAGTGGCTTTCCTTAAGTCCTTATTTTCCCTGATTTTCTGTCACATTTGATACCATGAATCATCTTTTCTTTCTTGAAACACTCTCATCTTTTCTTTGTCGCATCATTGTTTTCTTCTCACCTGCAAACACTTTTCTGCTCTACTAATAATTTATCTTCCTACCTTCTTCTCTGTCACCATTCCCTGAAGTTCATTTCTTAGGCCTTCCACTCTTCCCTGTTTCCTTGGGGAAAAATGTGCTGCTCTTCTATCTTGACTCTATCTAAATTGGATTAATTTCCCCCAAACTAGCTTTCCTTTCTCTCCTGGGTTTACTTGTTTCTAAAAATGGTAGCATGGTCTACCCAGTTGAAAGTTGGCATCAGCTTGATTTTTTTTTTGTTTTTTGTTTTTTTGTTCATTTTCCACGTATCTGATAGCCACTAGGGCATCAGATCTACTTGATTCATTCTTTCTAACTCATTTGGTCCTCCTACATTGTATTAACTTTTCATTCTTAACATAACGAGCCTCTTGTATGATTGGGATTCTATTTTTCCTCTAGACTCCCATTTTTTATTGCTTATACTATACATAGTATGTCTAAACAAATAATATGTTTCACATCCTGCTTTGTTATGCTAGTTACCCCTTAAATTATATCTTTGTAATTTTATCACTCAGCCCCAAGTACTTTTATATAAATAAACACCTTAATATGTAAATTCAAAACAACCTTGGTAGTGTGGAGACTTGCTGAAGAATCAATGAATGATATTAAAAATGATCAGTAAGAATCTGACGCATGGTTGTCTCTGAGCAAACTTGTAAGAAGAAATATTGGGAGGGGAGTTAGTGGTGTCATGCTGCAGTTCCTCCTTAAAACTTCAGAGCACTCACAACTGTTTGCCTTTAGGAAGGTGTAGTTGAATATTTTTTGAAGTTTCAGACTTCTTAGATCAAAAGCAAAGCTACTTTTTCATTCCTGGCAGTATGCTTACCAAGTTCCTGACAACATGTATGCTGGATATCCTAAAAAATTCCTATTATAATACATCTCATCAAAGGCCAAAAGGTATTGGTGGTTTAGAGAATGTTTTAGCAGGTCACTCAGGTGAAATCAGATGAAGTCTAGGCCTAGGCAAGGTGGGAGTTGTATTGGAAACTGCACATAAAGCTGAGTCTTTAAAAAGGGATACACTTAGTGAAGGGTGAATTAGACAAAATCTGTTCCTTAAAGACAAATTATAGAGAAGTTTGTCTGTCTTTTCCTTGGTTCTGGATGGTGAACAAACAAAGAAACAAACAAAACAGCTTTTCCTTGAGAATCCATACCCATCCTTCATACAGTTTTGATGTCAGAATTCACACTACATGTGTTACCCTAGAAACCCGAGATTAGAATGTAGCCTAAAGTACTAATGTGTGGTGATCAAACCAGGTGGCTGGCAGAACCAAACACAAATCCTCTCTGGAGGAGTGTATTTTAAACTAGGATCTTAAAGAATTTTCACAGATAAATTTCCTGTGAATGTAAGTTCACTATTAAAAATAAAAAAAAAACACAAAGAAATAAGCTAACATGAATGGGAGTTCACAGAAACAGTAAACAGAATATGCAAAAACTTTATAAATTAAACTTGTCAGATACTTAACTGACAAAGGTTTATTTAATATATGTAAAGAGATAAAGAGACTATTAAATGTAGGATTGAAAATCAAGAGACTATCACAAATAACCAGGCAGGTTTAGAAAAAGAACAAGGTGAAACATCTAGAAATAAAAATATAATCATTAAAATTATTAGAATCCTGGTGGATAGTCCCATAGTAAGTTAGACAGAACTGAAGAGAGAATTAGTGAACTGAGAAATAGATCTAAAGAAATTACTCAGATTATAGCCTAGGGAAATAAGAAGTGGAAAGATAAAGTGGAAGTTAAGGGACATGGATGAAATGTGTGAAAGTCTAATATGCAACTATTAGAATTCTGAAAGGAAGACCTACAATGAGAGAAGGCAATATTTAAAGAAATGGTAGCTAATACTTTTCCAGAATTGATAAAATTCTCAGATTCAGGAATCCCACTGAATCCTAAGAATAATGAAAATGTAACCTACTCTCGGACACACTGTCCTGAAAGCACACAACACCAATTAGTGAAAAAAAAGTTGAGAGCAGTCAGAGAAAAAGACAGAGCACTATAAATGAATGACAGGTAGAATGGTAACTGAGTTCTCAACAGCATAATGGAAATCAAAAGATGGTTGGAGTAATATCTTCCAAGGACCAAGAGAAAATAGCTGTAACCCCAGAATACTAAGGCAGATTAACCATCATCTCCCAATATATGTCCTTTGCTTTTTCTTTTGTAATAAAATTCATGATTTTTTAAAAAGGTTTTACTTATTTATTTGACAGGGAGAGAGAGAGATCACAAGCAGACAGAGAGGCAGGCAGAGAGAGAGAAGAGGGGAAGCAGGCTCCCTGCTGAGCAGAGAGCCTGACACAGGACCCGATCCCAGGACCCTGAGACTGTGACCCAAGCCTAAGGCAGAGGCTCAACCCATTGAGCCACCCAGGCACCCCAAAACTCATGATTTTTAACTGAACCGTGAATACCTGAAATAAAAACTACTTTTCCTAGCCTTCCTTACAGTTAGCCTTATCAAAGAAGTAGTGAAGGTAGTAATTTAAAGTTTAGCAAGTCAAAAGGTTTGCTTTATTGTCTGCAATTGCTAAGATAATGGGAAAAAATATGAAGCAACTATGTTGCTATGCCTGTGTGAACAGGCTTTCTACAGGTTCTGGATCACAACACAGGGAGGTAGTGATCCAAAGAGAGCCTGTCAGTTTTGCTGAGTTGGTGAGGTAGGGATGGATATAAGCTCAGGAAGGCCAACATGGCTACAGTCTGCAAGGCAGCATACTAGTGAAGAAAAAGCTATGTAGAGAAGGAACTTAGAAATCTGCATTGGTTCCTTTCCAATCTTTGTCTGAATACTAATCTGTGAATGTGTGGCAGCCATGAAAATGCATCTCTCAGAAATCCAACTGCAGAGAGTGTGATTGACTTTACCAAAAGAACTGTAAGAATAGCTAGCTACTAGTTGGAACTGGGGAAATACCCCTGGGATTAGATTTTTAGGATATTTGATCTAGGGGAGCAGAATATAAATCTAGACAAGGAAGAATACGTTGATTTGGGAGTACAATCTCAGAACATGGGATTTAACATCCTAGCAAGAATGTTAGCAAATGTAGCAAAATCAGGCTCTTAGAAGCCTGAAAAAAGCTATGGCCAACAGTCAGGGAAATAGAAATCCTGGATTTGCCTTACAGATGGAATAAAGAGGCTAAGTGAAGTGGGTATACTAGAACAAATTACGTAAGATCAGAAGACCACACAGAGAATGATGCTCCATGGGAGGACGCAGGGGGCACGTTTTTCAGTTCCCAGTGAAAGGAGGTGGGAGACCTGTATACTGAAAACTGTAGCAATAGAGACTAATGTTAGGCTCCAGACATTGTTATTTTCTGAAAAGACCAGCTGGCTACTTCACCAAGTCAAGTATGTCAGAATTTTTCTATTCTTGAAGGAGTAGGGTTTCATTTTCACGAGAGGGATACCTATTCTGAGTTTGGCTATACTTCCCTACCTGAAGATTCTCAGTAGCCTGGGGCCTTCAGAATACCTGATCCACAAGCATGTAAATACACACAGTGTAACATCCAACTGCTTCACATTGAAGGAGATGTGGCAGTGGTCCTGTGACCATGGGAGTCGCTAGTAGTATCACCTATGGTACCATCTCAAAGCAACCAGTCTCACAGAACACTGGACCAGTCTTTATAAGGTGCAACTCAAGTGGCAGTTCAGAGGCAATCTCATAAAAGAATGATGTGCCACTCCTCGGGAGGTAGAATATATATAAATCAGAGACATTTATAGAGTTCTATATCCCAATAGAAATAATAGGCTGCTGTATTTCCCTGGATCTGGGAGAAGAAGGAGAGGTTCCCATCACTTCCAATGACCTACTTTGGAAGTTTTTACTTGGGAGTTTTTACTCTCATCCTTACACAATTGGGCTTTGGTGGAATTGGGAGTTCCTGGTCTTCAAAAGGGGCCTGTTCTTGTTAGAGGCCACAGCAAGAGTGCTACTGAACTAAGTTATAGCTGCTGCTGTGGAATTTTGGGTTCTTTGTGCCTAGGGTCTTGTGGTCAAAAAGAAGAATCACCCTGTTGGTAATTGGTCTTAATCAGCAGGGGGAGATAGAACTGCTGTTTTTTTTAAGAGGTCAGGGATATATGTTAAACCCAGCTATTCATTTGAGCACCTCCTGGTACTTCCTTACATTTTGTAACCAGGAATGGACACATGCAGCCACTTCTGACTGAGAAGGGTATGATTACCAAGGTTTCAGACTATGTTGTTGCACTGTGAAGTTTGGCATTACATATACAAGAAAGCCACACTTCTCATGTGTTAATCCAGCTAATGACTGAGTTCATCAAGGATAATGGCAGGCCTGTTCCTGAGATATGCAGGACTGCTTTGATGGGGAACTTTGGTGTGAAGATTCTCCATCAGGTTCCCAAACTTCCTTAGAACTGTGGTGCAATCTATCTTCCACTCAACCTTACTTTCATTCTTCTCTTTCTGAAGGTCACATGTGCATTGCAGTCTTATGACTGTCTTAGTTATCCCTGGCTCCCTTCCCATTTTTCCCAATAGGCACTTACTTCAATAAATTTCTTACATGTCAAGTCCCTTCTTGGCATCTGCTTCTTGGAATATTCAGACCAACAAGACATGTATAGGGTGAAATTTACATGACCAATCAAAGGCTATCTTCAAAGCTATAAGCTGAATAATTCTTAGAGATCACATAGTGCTAGGAAAAGACTCAGGTTTCTGACAGCCATTGTGGAAAGATCTTGCTGGATAGCTGGGGCATTCAGTAGAAATCTCAGAAGGATTATACCTTAGTAGTAGGGTTAAACCAAACTTAGAATAAAGGCCAAGTTAGATCTGCTTTTACAAGTTTAGAAACAAGCTCTTTTGGAGCAAGCTGATCTTCAAGTAACTCAATTGCCTGTCAAAACAAACTTAAAACTCTTTAAAGAAAAATTAACAAAAAAATCCTAATAATCTTAAAATGGCCATAATGCCTGCATTCAAATTAAAATTACTAGATTTGAAAACAACTCAGAAAAGAATTACCCATAATGAAAATTAAAAATCAGTCAATAGAGATAAAGAAATGATGATTATTAGCAGATAAGAACTTTAGGACAGCTGTTATAAAACACTCAAATATTTAAAAGAAAACATGAAAATAATGAAGAAAGAAATGGAATATCAAAAAAAGATCCAAATGGAACTTCTAGAGCTAAAATATACAATATCTGAAGTAAAGTGAAAATTCACTGAATTGAATCCAAAATTGGATTAGATATTGTAGAAGAAAATATCAGTTTCCTCAAGACATAACAATAGAAACCATCCAAATGGAAGAATTGAGAGAGTTTGAAATATAATGAAACAAAATTGAAATAAAGCCAGAATGACTGCGGGACAATATTAATCATTCTAATGCATATGTTCTCAGAAATAGAGGAGAAGAAAGGGCAGAAAAAATATTTGAAAAAAGAGTGGCTGAGGGGTGCCTGGGTGGCTCAGTGGGTTGAGCCGCTGCCTTCGGCTCAGGTCATGATCTCAGGGTCCTGGGATCATCGGGCTCTCTGCTCAGCAGGGAGCCTGCTTCCCTCTCTCTCTCTCTGCCTGCCTGTCTCCTTGTGATTTCTCTCTGTCAAATAAATGAATAAAATCTTTAAAAAAAAAAAAAAAGAGTGGCTGAGGTTTTTTTTTTCTTTTTTTTCAAATGTGACAAAAACTATAAATCCTCAGATCCAGATAGGTCAATGAACCCTAACCAGGATAAACACAAAGAAAATTCCAGCAGGGCACATAATAAATTGCTAAAAACAGGATGTATTAAAACAAAGGGTTACTACTATTGAGGAAGGGTGAGGTCAACAGATCAGGAGGTTGCCAGTGAAAACATTGTTAAATTCATAGATCTCAAAGAGAAAGGGATCAATTCATGCCACAGAGGCCCACCTGGGGAAGCACCAGCTTTGGTCAGGAGGTAGGGGGAATGAGAGGGAAAACCTAGGGAAGAGGCTTTAATTTCAGTTTCTGTGGGAAGGAATATACAGGTCAGGTAAGCAGTTTTAGGGTTGGCTAGTTTGAATAATTTCAGGAGGCTCTGGGATGTAGGGGCTCTCCTTAATTGTCTCATACCTGGACCTGGGGTGATTAGGCCAAGAGAATAGCGGCCTGCCATTTAACAGTCTAATAAACGAGGTAGTTGGGATATTGCATATGAAAAGAGTGCTTACAGGTGAGTTCTTTACAATCTCCAATAGTTGGCTAGCCTTAGGAGGGGCAGTCCCTCCAGAGTCAGCAAGATGTCAAGATGCCAAAGCATCAAAAATACAGAATATATAAAGATATGATTAATATGCAGGGATATAGAGAAAATGGAAAAACAGAGGAAAACAACACACAGAATGGCAGACTATATTTGCAAATCACATATGTGATAAGATAGTAGTATCCATGATATATAAAGAACTCTTAAAACTCAGAAGTTCAGTAATACAAAGTCAACCCAATTTTTTTTTAAAAGATTTTTATTTATTTATTTGGCAGAGAGAGAGACCACAAGTAGGCAGAGAGGTAGGCAGAGAGAGAGTGGGAAGCAGGCTCCTTGCTGAGGAGCTGAAGGTAGAGGCTTAACCCACTGAGCCACCCAGGCGCCCCGAAGTCAACCCAATTTTTAAAAAGATTTTATTTATTTATTTATTGGAGAGAGAGTGAGAGGGGTGAGCATGGGGAGGTGCAGAGGGGAGAGGGAGAAAGAGAATCTCAAGCAGACTCTGCGCTGAGTGCAGAGCCCAACTCTGGACTGGATCCCACTACCCTAAGATTATGATTTGAGCCAAAATCAAGATTCAGCTGCTTTATCAAGCCAAGTCAACCTAATTTCTTAGATGGGCAAAGGATCTGCTAAAGACTGAATTGCATTCCCCCACAGAATTCATATGATGAAGTCCTAACACCCACTGTGACTGTATTGGAGATAAGACCTTTAAAGAAATAATTCAGGTTAATAAGATCATAAAGGTATAGCCATGATCTAATAAACTAGTATTAAACTAGTAACTAGTTTTAACTAGTAATAAACTAGTATCCTTCTAAGAAGAGACACCAGAGATCCTTCTTTCTCTCTCTCCTATTTCTTCCAACCCCCATGTGCATGCCCTGAAGAAAGGCCATGCAAGGGCACAGTGAGAAGGTGGTATCTATAAGCCAAGAAGAGAGACTTCACTACAGCCCAACCTGCTGGCACCCTGATCTTGGAATTTCAGCCTTCAGAACTGTGAGAAAATAAATGTCTGTTGTTTAACCCAAGTGTCTATGGTATTTCATTATGGTATTCCGAGCTGATTAAGACAGGATCTGGACAGATATTGTTCCAAGCAACGTAGAAAATGACCAATAAGCACTTGAAAATATGCTCAACATCATAAATCATCAGGAATGTGCAAATCAAAACCCCAGGGACATACCACTCCATACCTATTAGGATGACTAGAATCCAAAAGTCAGATAATAGCAAATGCTGGAGAGGATACAGAGAAATCGTAACCCTCATACTCTGCCAGTGGAAATTTAAAATGGTGCAGTTACTTTGGAAGAATAGTCTGGCAGTTCCTCAAATAACTAAACACAGAATTACCTTATGACCTAGCAATTCTATCCCTAGAATTGCTAGAATACCCAAGAGAAATGAAAACATATCTATACACACTAAAATTTGTACACAAATGTTTATAATAGCATTATTAACAATAGTCAAAAAGTGGGAACAACCCAAATGTCCATCACCTGATGAATGGATAAACAAAATGTGGCATTTCCATATGGAATGGAATGGAATATTTTATGGCCGTTAAAAGAATAAAATAGCAATGCATGGTACAACATGGGTGAACCTTGAAGATATTTTCTAAGTGAAAGTAGCCAGTCACAAAAGGTCACATATTATATGATTACATTCATATGAAATGTCTGGAACAGAGAAATATATAGAGACAGAAAAGGTTATTAAAACCTCATATATCTGATTGCCAAATAATTGCCAAAATCAATATGCTACTATTTTGTTTAGGACCTCCACATCTATGTCATGAGTGAGGCTGAACCATAATTTTCCTTTCTCACAATGTCCTTGTCAGATTTTGGATCAAGTCATGCTGATTTAGTAAAATTAGTTGGAAAGTGTGCTATGTGTTGCTATTCAAATATTCACTCCCCTTTTCTCTAAAAGGATTATTCATCCTTGCTTATGTGATTTGTAATGGTGTGATTTGAAGTGGTGCCTGTGAACGAAGTACATTTCCTTTTGACCCACTGAGTAGAGATTGAGCAGGTGACTTGCTTTGGCAAATGACATGTAAATCGATAGGCCATACACCATGTCTGAAAGGAGCCATTCTGTCTTTGTGCCAGCTCCCTTGCTCTTTATTTTCTGACATTAGATTATGAGAACGGTGAGTCCCAAATACGGGGTGTCCTTCAGCTTGGATCCTGAACAAAAAAGACACAGGGATGAGAGCCACAGCATACCCACAGCTTGGAGAAGAGCTGCAGCAAATTCACATCTGACATGTAACATGAGAAATAAATTTCTGTTGTTTTGAGTCACTGAGACTTAGGGATCATTTGTTTCCACAGCATAAGACAGCAAAATTTGACTCTACTCTGAAACATTTTCTGTAAGTTTAGATTTATTTCTTATTAACACGATAAAATTTATCAGTGAAGCTGTCTGGTCCTAGAGTTCTCTTTGTGGGACTGTCTTCCTAGTCTCCTTCCCTCTGACCTCTCTCCCCTCTCTTTTCTTTTAGACTTCATGGTTTTGTTTTATAATGAAACATTCATACATCTAAACAAATTGATATCCGGGCTGTGAATTAGTTACTTATTTTGTTGTTGTTGTTGTTATTAAAGAAACTTGTCAGTAGATATTTTCAAGATTTATTTTTATTCATTCTATTTATTTAGTTTTTCATTTATTTTTATTTATTTCTTATTTACATTATTTATTTATTATTTTATTTATTTATTTGAGGGAGAAAGAGAGAGAGCAAGCATGAGTGGGAAGGGCAGAAGTAGGGGGAGAGTGAATCTCAAGCAGACTTCAAACTGAGTGCAGAGCCCAACACAGGGCTCAATCTCATGACCCCAAGATCACAACCTGAATCAAAACCAAGAGTCTGACACTTAAGGGACTTCACCACCCAGGCATCCTGAGGTGATTATATATAGATAGATAGAAAGATAGATATAGATAGATATAGATGTATAGATAGATAGATTTTTTTTTTTTTTTTGAGTAGGCTCTGTGCCCAATATGGGCCTTGAACTAACAACCCCGAGATCAAGAGTCCGCACACTCTACTGACTGAGCCAGCTAGGTGCTCCACTTGTCTATAGATATTTTTAAAGTCCATTATGTACTCTTTCTACAAGTTGTTCTAGTATCACACAAACTTATGTCAGACAAAAAAAATATAATCCAAATATAATATATGACTCTTCAGTGGCCATAGCACAATAGCATCACTGTCACTAGAGGCCTACTTATTTGTGCACAATTTTTGGAGTATCTAGGGGACTGTGAATTATTTCAGGAAGAGGAGGGAGGAGGAAATAGTATAGCCGCCTGGCTGAGAGATAGCTGAAATTGTAGAAGACAAACCTGAATGTGTGATTGGTGCAAAGCTAAGCATCAGTATGGGGTTTATGGGGCACCTGGGTGGCTCAATCCATTAAGTGTCTGTCTGCAGCTCAGGTCATGATCTCAAGGTCCTGAGATTGAGCCCCCTGTGGGCTCCCTGCTTCTCCTTCTCCCTCTTCTTGTTCTTCTCTTTTATATTTTTTCTCTTTCAAATAAATAAAATCTTAAAAAAAAAGTGGGGGGTTACATCGCTCTTGAGCTGAGAGTGTAGTTTTTTGGTACAGGCTAGAGGTCTTGGTCTTGTGCTATGGTACCAGGAGTTCATCACTCCCCAGCCACTGCTGTCCTTACATTGTCAAAATGTATCAAATGTCAAAATCTGCATCTAGATGGGTTTGTTGTTATCAAATACCTAATAGTAATTATAGATGAGGCTGGATCCAAACTTTTCTTATACTGGCTTGTCCCTCATTCTGTAGCATCACCTGACTTCATTAGAATCCACCACACTGGTATGATGTTGACAACAGCAGCAGTGTGTGGAAAAATTTTAAATGATGAACTCATTTTAATTGAAAGTTAGAGCCTATTAAGATTTTTTTTGTTGCAGCTGCTATTTGTTTTTTATGTTTTTCTAGGAATTTGTTTTCTAGGAATTTGTCCATTTCACTTAAATTTTTAAATTTGTTGGGATAAACTTGTTCATAATATTCTCTTATTATCTTACAAAAGTGTAATATTTTTAATTAAGTCCCTTTTCATTGTTGATAGTGGTAGTTTCTATATTCTCTCATTTTTTTCTTGGTAAGTTTTGACAATCAGTTTCAAAGTCTTCAATGAAGTTGATTTTCTCTCTCTTTGCTTTCTATGTCATTGATATCCACTTTTATCCTTGTTATTTTTTCCTTCTACTTTCTTTAGCATAAATTTTGTGTTCATTTTCTGACTTAAGTCATTATCAGCCACTGTTCTTTTTATAATAAACATTTTATATAAGCTATATATTTACCTCTAAACACAGCTTTAACTGTGTCACACAAGTTTCTATATGTACTGTTCATTATCTTTTAGTAAAAGATATTTTCTAATATTTCTTGTGATATCTGCTTTGACCCATGAGTTATTGAAAAATGCAATTCTCAGTTTCCAAACATGTGAGAATCTTTGAAATTGGTACTTAGCTTAATAAGAGTGTGATCAGAGAATACCGTCTGTGTTATTTCAGTCCTTTGACTTGTTTTATGTAACAGTATGTAGTAAATTTTCAAACTTTACTGTGTATTCTGTAGTTGTTGGGTACTGTGCTATACAGGCATCAGGTCAAGAGTGTTAATTGTATTATTCAGGTTTTTAAATCTTTTTTGATTCTTTAGCCTGTGCCTATTCTAACAGGTATTGATGGATGTGTGTTAAAATTTCTGACTATGATTATGGAGTTGTCTATTTCCTTTTAATTCTATCCATTTTTTTTCTTTATGTACATTTAAGGCTGTGTTTTAGGTGCATAAAATATAGATTTATTATATTTTCCTGCTGAATTGTACCTTTTTACATTATAAAGTCTCATCTTTGTTCATTATATAATATTTCTTATCATAAAGTCTACTTCATCTCTTATCAATACAACTACACTAGCTTTTTCTGTTTAGAGTTTATATGGTACATGTTTAATTTTCTTTGAATATTCCTATGGATTTATATTTCATCTAAATGATTCCTTTTTTTAAAGATTTTTAAATTATTTATTTATTAGGGAGAAAGAGTAAGTTAGAGAGAGAGAGAGAAAGCACCAGCCAGGGGAGGGGCAGAGAAGCAGACTCCCTGCTGAGTAGGGAACCTGACATGGGACTGATCCCAGGACTCTGGGATCCTACCTGAGCTGAGGGCAGACGCTTAACTAACTGCGCCACCCGGGGAACCCTAAATGGTTCTTTTATAAGCAGCATATGTTTGGGTTTAATTGTTTTTAAGCCAGTCTGACAATTCATGTCTTTTATTTGAAGCATTTTATTTGGGACCATTTATATTTAATGTAGTTACTGATATGTTTGGTTTTAAATTTATCAGCTTACTATTTACTTTCCATTTGTTCTTTTTATTGTTTTTCTTTTTCTCCCCTTTATTTCTTGGGATTTATTGTTTTGTTATTTAATATTTCCCTTTTATTTGTTTGTTAATTATATATTCTTTTACAGTTCTCTGTAGATTACTGCACACATCTTTGACTTATTAGAGTTTAATAAAATTAGAACTTTTACTTGCTTTTGGACAATGAAAGGACCTGAAAATATTTTAACTCCTTTTACTTCTCTCCTGACTTATGTGCCATTTTTGTCATGTACTTTAGTTATGTTTATGTTAGTTATGTTAGTTCTGCAATACACTGTTATCATTTTATTTTTCTATTTTTTATTTTTTTAAAGACACTATTTATTTTAGAGAGAGAGAGTGAATGTGACTTGTGGGGAGGGCCACAGGGAGAGGGAGAGAGAAAATCTCAAGCAGACTCTGTGCTGAGCCCAGAGCCCCAAGGGAAGCTCCATTCAGCATCCCTGAGATCATGACCTGAACCGAAATTAAGAGTAACCAACTGAGCCAGCCAGGTGTCCCTACACTATTATTGTTTTAGACAGTTAATACTTAACATTTTTGTTGCTGTTCTTCTCCCTGAATCTCCAGGCTTACATCTAGGATCATTTTTCTCTGCTTGAAAACTACCCTTTCACACTTTCTTTAGTGCAGACCTGTTGGTGAAAAACCTACACATTTGTTTTTCTGAAAATGTCTTTATCTTCATTTCAGGGCTTTTTGAATTGACTTTAAGTCTTCCCTTGAATGAGTTTTGACAATTGTATTCACCCATGCAGCACTACCTGAAATAAGATCTAGAACATTTTCATCATCCTAGTCCATTTTCCAGGGAATTTTCTGTTCTTCTTTAACCCAAACACTTTCTGAGTTCCAACACCATAGATTAGTTTTGTCCATTTTTAGGCTTCATGAAATTTGAATCATATAAATGGAATGCAGTATATATACCTTGGTGTGATGTTTTCAAGATTCATCCATGGTTTGCAGGTGTCAGTTATTTGTTACTTTTTAGGGTTATGTAGTGTTCTGTTGTATGGATATAAAAAAATTTCTTTATCCATTCTCCTGTTGATGCATATTTGAGTTGTTTTAATTATTATGATTAAGGATGCTATAAACTTTCTTGTATAAGCCTTTTTGTGGAATAAACCTCCATTTTTCTGGGGAAAATGCTTAAAAGTAGAATTCCTGGGTAATAGGGTAGGTATATATTTAAAAATTTTTTAATATATTAAAATTTTTAAGAAACTACCAAACAGGGACATCTGGGTGGCTCAGTCAGTAAATGTCCGCCTTCGGCTTAGGTCATGATCCCAGGGTCCTGGGACTGAGTCCCACATCGCCTCCTTGCTCAGCGGGGAGCCTCCTTCTCTCTCTGCCTGCTGTTCCCTCTGCTTGTACTCTCTCTCTGACAAATTAAAAAAAAAAAAAAGAAGAAGAAAAAAAGAAAGAAACTACCAAACAATTCTCTAAAATGAGAGAACTGTTTACATACCCACCAGCAATGGATGAAAGTTACAGTTGTATCTCCTCTTTATAAACATTTAATATTATAAGTCATTTTCATTTTATCCATTTTAGTGAATGTATAATAGTATCTCATTGAGGTTTTAATTTGCATTTCCCTGATAAATAATGATATTAAGCATCTTTTCACATGCTTATTGGACATCCTCATATCTTTTTTGTTGATTTTTCAAATACTTTGCACATTCTTTTGCACATTTTAAATTGGAATGTTTGCTTTTTTATTGCTAGTTTTTAGAGGTCCTTGATATATTCTGGATATTAGTCTTTTGCCACAAATATACATCATAAACATTATCTCCCAAAGTGTGGTATGTCTATTCATTTTCTTTTTTTTTTTTTTAAAGATTTTATTTATTTATTTGAGAGAGACAGTGAGAGAGAGCATGAGCGAGGAGAAGGTCAGAGAACGAAGCAGACTCCCCATGGAGCTGGGAGCCTGATGTGGGACTTGATCCCGGGACTCCAGGATCACGCCCTGAGCCGAAGGCAGTCGTCCAACCAACTGCGCCACCCAGGCGTCCCTGTCTATTCATTTTCTTAATGATATCTTCTTTTTGAGGTATAGTTTATGTAAAATAAAATGCACAGATTCTGTTCAGCTTCATTTGTTGTGACAGATTTATGTAACAACCACCCAAAACAGAATATAGAACAATTATATCCCACCTTATCCTTTTTTCATTCAATATCTCCTACCGGAGGCAACAGCTATCTGACTTCTGTTCCCACAGATTAGTATTATTGTGGATGAATATTATATAAAGGGAATCATATAGTACATATGTAAATGAACCATATAGTAAATATTCTTTTGTACCTAGTTTATTTTTTGCCAGTGTTTTTGAGATTCATCAATGTTGTACATGTGTATTCAGTTCATTCCTTTTTTACAACCTTATTGAGAAATGTCTAATGTATCATAAAAGCTATCCATTTAAAGTAGTTTAGTTTTTTTTTTTTTTTGCTGGTAGTAGTCCCTTGTGTGAATGAATATACCACATTTACTTTTTTTTTTTAAAGTAATCTCTGTGCCCAACATGGGGCTCAAATTCATGACCCAAGATCAAAAGTCACACTCTCTACCAACTAAGCTGGGGTGCTAGGCACTCCAAACTATTAGGCACCCCCAAACTATTATTTACTTAAGTAAGCTCTATACCCAACATGAGGCTTGAACTCTGGACCCTGAGTTGAAGAGTCATGGGCTTTACCACCTGATCCAACCAGACCTTCCAATATGTTTCTTTATCCATTCTCCACATAGATAGTTTATTGATTCATTCTCCAGGTGATACAATTTGGATTGCTCATAGATTTAAAAAAAATTTTATTTGAGTATAATCGACACACAATGTTACATTAGTTTCAGGTGTACATCATATTGATTTGACAAGTTTATACATTATGTTTTGCTCAGCACAAGTATAGTTATGGTCTGTCACCATCACTATTATAGTATTACTGACTGTACTCCTTATGCTTGACTTTTGTTCCTGTGACTTATTCATTCCATAACTGGAAGCCTGTACTTCCCCTCCCCTTCACCCATTTTTTCCATCTCCTGAGTATTCTCCCTTCTGGTGATCATATTACAGGTCTGATTCTGCTTTTTGTTTGTTTATTCTTTTTTTTTTTTTTTTTAGATTCCACATATGAGTGAAATCATATGGCATTTGTCTTTTTCAGTCTGACGTATTTTACTTAGTGTAATGCCCTAAGGTTCATCCATGTTGTTGCAAATGATGTGATCTCATTGTAATATGCATATAAATAATAATAATATGGCTGAGTAATATTCTATTATATATATGTACCACATCTTTTTATCCATTCTATGGTAGAATGGATAAAATTCTCTTCCCTCCTTCCATATCTTGACTATTGTAAATAATCTGCAGTAAACATAGGGGTGCAGATATCTTTTTGAATTAGTGTTTTAGTTTTCTTTGGGTAAATACTCAGTAGTGGGATGCTTGAAACACATGCCATTTGTATTTTTAATTTTTCAAGGAAATTGCATACTGTTTTCCCTAATGGCTATACCAGTTTACACTCCCACCAACAGAGCGCAAGTTTTCCTTTGTCTCTGCATCTTTGTCAACTCTTGTTATTTCTTGTTATTTTTATTTTAGACATTCTGACAGGTGTAAGGTGATAACTCATTGTGGTTCTGATTTGCATTTCCCTGATGACGAGTGATGTTGAGCATCTTTTCATATGTCTGTTGGCCATCTGTATGTCTTCTTTAGAAAAATGTCTTTTCAGGTCCTCTGACCATTTTTTAATTGGGTTTGTTGTTTTGCTGTCAATTGAGTTCTGTAACATTTCAGATATGAACCCCTTATCAGATACGTCATTTACAAATATCTTCTTCCTTTTGATAGGTTGCCGTTTTGCTTTGTCAATGGTTTCCTTTACTGTGGAAAAGCTTTTTATTTTGATGTAGTCCAATAGTTTATTTTGGTTTTTGTTTGTCTTGCCTCAATAGACATAACTAGAAAAATGTTGCTATGGCTGATATCAAAAAAATTATTGCCTGCATTCTTTTCTAGGATTTTTATGGTTTCAGGACTCACTTTTAGGTCTTTAATCCATTTTGAGTTTTTGGGTATGCTAGGTCATAGAGTAGATGTATGTTAAACTTTCTCGAAAAACTGAGTTTTCCAAAGCAGTGATTGAGGATTTAAGTTGTTACATATTCTCGTCAGTGTTGAGTTTGTCATCTCTTTTATTTTAATCATTTTAGGGGGTATGGGGTTGTATTTCACGGGGATTTTAATTTGCATTTCTCTGATGAGTATGCTTTTTTTGGTTGCCCATTCAAGACTTCTATTCATTTTTAACGGGTTGTTTGTGTTTTTTATTGTTGACTTTTGGGGCTTAAAACCTATTCTGAATACAGGTAGATATTTGTTGATAGATAAATGGAGAACATTTTTTCCAGTTACATGTCTATAGCTTGCCTACTCATTTTTCTTTAAAAAAAATATTTATTTATTTATTTGAGAGAAAGAGAGAGAGAGAGAGAGATAGCAAGAGCACATGAGAGAGCACATGAGCAGAGGGAGGGTGATTGGGAAGAGCAAGACTCTGGGATCATGACCCAAGCCAAAGGCAGTCTCTTAACCAACTGAGCCAGCCACGTGGCCTGCCTATTCATTTTTCTTTTCTTTCTTTCTTTTTTTTTTTTAAGATTTGATTTATTTATTTGACAGAGAGAGACACAGCAAGAGAGGGAACACAAGCAGGGGGGTGGGAGAGGGAGAAGCAGGCTTCCCGCTGAGCAGGGAGCTGGATGCAGGGCTCAATCCCAGGACCCTGAGATCTTGACCTGAGCCAAAGGCAGACACTAAACAACTAAGCCACCCAGGTGCCCCCTATTAATTTTTCTAATGGTATCTTTTGATGAGTAGATATATTTAATTTTGATGAAGTCCAACTATCAATGTTTTCTTTCATGGTTAGTGTTTTCTATGAGCTAAGAAGTTTTTGCATGCCCCAAAGTTGCAAATATATTCTTCTATGTATTTTTCCAGAAGTTTTATGGTAGTAATGTTTGATTGATTTAGATATAATCTCAAATTAATTTTTGCATAGGGAGTTTAATAGAGGTTGAGGTTCATTATTTCCTCGAACAGATATCCTAATATTCTATCACCATCACTAAAAATACTTTTCCTTTCGGGGCACGTGGGTGGTTCAGTGGGTTAAACCTCTGCCTTTGGCTCAGGTTATGATCTCCAGTCCCTGCTGAGCAGGGAGCCTGCTTCCCCCTCTCCCTCTGCTGCTCCCCCTGCTTGTGCTCTCTCTCCTTCTCTCACTCTCTGTCAAATCAATAAATTCTTTAAAAAAAAAAAATTTCCTTTCCCCCATTTAATTGATTTCAAATCAGGGTGTGTGTGGCAGTGGAGGGTGGGGAGACACAAAATTGGATACAAATAGTAACAAATGAATAACATAACTACACTGGAGAGGGTAAAGAAGAAAAGAACTAACCTAAATAACTTTAGAAAATTATTTTGTCTAGGGCGCCTGGGTGGCTCAGTGGGTTAAGCTGCTGCCTTTGGCTCAGGTCATGATCTCAGGGTCCTGGGATCGAGTCCTACATCGGGCTCTCTGCTTAGCAGGGAGCCTGCTTCCTCCTCTCTCTGCCTGCCTCTCTGCCTACTTGTGATCTCTCTCTGTCAAATAAATAAATAAAATTTAAAAAAAAAAAAGAAAATTATTTTGTCTATGTACTGTAAAGCTAAAAAAAAAAAAGAACAGTACACTACATCTGGTTAGTAAATTCATGTTTCACAGGAGCATATGTTAGCAATTCTGAAACATTTATGTATATTATGTATATTCTAGGGTTGAGTAAACAAGTATATTGTGGAGTGAACTCATGGTTTTTTATAAGATAGAGATGTTTATATGTGCTTATATATACTTTTACATGTTTCTTATTTTTTTCTGCTGACACAGCTCTAGCAATGACTGCACTTAATGCCTAGATCTTGACTTCCAAATATTATTCTGTAATAAAAGATGACTGAGCTCTTTGGAGAAATGGCTGATTCCAGGGATGGGGAAGGGGAAGTAAATGATGAGCCTGGAACATCCTGTTGTGCCAGAACGTAAGGAAGTCTTTTAAAAACATTTTGAAAGGTCACCAACTAGAAGGAACTTTTCATGGTCAGCTGTGACAGGGGGAGCAACAAAACAAATGATCATAGCAGTGGAGTATAATATAAATAGAGTATGAGTCTATATACATATAAATAAATAATTGAAAAAAAAAGTAAGTAGGGGGAGAAAACACAGCTCTTTCTTATAGCAGAATTCCATTTAATAAATGTGAAAGAAATGATGGAAAAAAATCATCATTTGCTATCTCACAAATAATTATTGCAGATTAGAGTCATTCATGGATGCTAAAACTAAATAGGATATTTGCAGAGTGTCAGTGTGTCTCCCACAAGGTACTTACTTACTAATTATAAAGGGAAAAGAGTAATTTTATAGAGGAAAAACTTGCTAGAAAACACCTTAATAAATTGGTCAAAGTAAACATTCTCAGTTGTGGGACAAATTGACCTAATTTACAACCTGATAGGATGCAGTGAAAATAACAACATTATTTCCCTGATATCCCTACCAAAAATACATGACCTGAATCTAAACATGAGAAAATTCAGAAAAAATAAAATTTGGAGCATTATACAAAACAATAACTGATCTGTAATATTTAAAAGAGTCAAGGCCTTGAAAGTCAAGAAAAGACTGAAGAAATACTCCATGCTGAAGGAGAAAGATCTGAAAGCGAAATAAAACACGTGATCCCTGACTGGAGTGTTTTGCATGAAACACATATTGGGACACTTGGAAGAACCTGAATGGGATGTGTGGATTCGTTGATAGTAAGATATTAATGTTAATTTCCTACTTTTGGTTATTATATTGGGGTTAAGTAAGATAACACCACTGTTCACAGGAATCACATATAAATTCTAAGCTATTTGGGGCATCATATCAGCAATTTAATCTCAAATGGTTCAGGAAAAAATATTCTTTGTGCTATTTTTGTGACTTTGTTTACAAGTTTGAAATTATTTCAAAAGTAAACTGTTCACATCCACATTATTTGCATTAGCCCCAAACTGGAAACCATACAAATGTTTATCAACAATGAACAATGGATAAATGAATTCTAATATATTCATATGATAAAATACTATATAAAACAATAAAATGAACAAAATAGCCACAAGGAACAACTTAGATCTCATAAATATAATATCAAGCAAATGAAGATAAATATAAAAAGAATGTATACTACATTCTGTTTTCATAAAATTCAAAAATAGGTAAAATTGATCTGTAGTGACAAAGATCATGATGGTGGTTACCTCCCAGAAAGCAGGAGACCGTAACTGGGAGAGGCACATGAGGATTCAGGGGTACTAGTAGCGTTCTATTTCTTTTTTTTTTTTTTTTTTAAAGATTTTATTTATTTATTTGACAGAGAGAAATCACAAGTAGGCAGCGAGGCAGGCAGAGAGAGAGAGAGGGAAGCAGGCTCCCTGCTGAGCAGAAAGCCCGATGCGGGACTCGATCCCAGGACTCTGAGATCATGACCTGAGCCAAAGGCAGCGGCTTAACCCACTGAGCCACCCAGGCGCCCCTAGCGTTCTATTTCTTGACCTGCATGGGAGTCACATGTGTTCTGCTCACTTTGTGATAATTTGCTGAACTCTTATGATTTGTGCATTTTTGTGTTTTGTATTATATAAAAGTTAAAGAAGATTTGTGATATTAGAAGGAAATGTGTCACTTTGAATATTTCTATCAGAAGAAAATATCTGAAAATTAATGAACTAAACACAGCAGGGAAATGAAAATTAAAACGTCAGATTCCAGTTCTCACTCTCACTCAGTAGGCAAAACTAGTTGTCAATACCAAGTGCTGGTGAGGATATAGAGTGCTAGGATCTCTCACAGAGTTCTGGTAGGAGGGTACACCTGGGCGACCACTGTGAAAAATCTGACATTATCTAATAAAGTTGTAGATGGATTTACTCTACGCTGAACTATTCTTCTCCTTGGTGTCTACCGTAGAGAAAGTCTTGCACATGGACTTCAGGAGATGATTATAAGGATGTGCCCAGGAGTGTTGTTTATTATAGCAAAAACTGGAAACAATCCAAAAGTCCATCAGCAATAGAACTGGATAAATAAAGAGTAATTTAATACATACACAGTGAAAAGGAATGAACTACAACACATGCATCAACATCAATGAATCTCATGATATCGCTCAACAAAAAAGCAAATCAAGGGACACCTAGGTGGCACAGTCGGTTAAGCTTTGCTTTTGGCTCAGGTCATGATCTCAGGGACCTGGGATCAAGCCCCACATTAGGCTCCCTGCTCACTGGAGAGTATGCTTCTCTCTCCATCTGCACCGCCCCTCCCCCAGACTCCCTGCTTATATCTCAGTCTCAAATAAATAAGTAAAATCTTTAAAAAAAAAAAAAAAAGCAAGTCAAGGTGTGATTCCACATGTACAAGTTAAAAACTGTATCTTAAATAAACAACGTATGATTAGATTATAAAGAAAAGCCAGGAATAATAAACTCAAAATTCAGGATAGCAGTTGTCTGCTGGGAATGTGAACAGAGAGAGCACCAAGAAACTAGAGTGGTACTAGTGCTGTCAGATCTCTTGAATCATGGTTCATGGGAGTTTGTTTCATTATTATTATATGAGTATGCTAACTATATTTTTGTTAGTATGATTTTTTGATACTAAAAAATATTTTAACAGAAAAAGAAGCAATTCTTACAAGCTAAGGGTTGGGATGGCAATGGGTATTGTTCTTAGAAATCAATACAAGAAGTGCAGGACCCTTCTAGAACATCCCCAGGTGATTTTCCATTTTCTATTTCATTTTTAATTTTGATTTTTTAAAAAGATTTTGTTTATTTATTTGACAGAGATCACAAGTAGGCAGAGAGGCAGGCAGAGAGAGAGGGAAGCAGGCAGGCTCCCTGCTGAACAGAGAGCCTGATGTGGGGCTCGATCCCAGGACCCTGGGACCATGACCTGAGCTGAAAGCAGAGGCTTTAACCCACTGAGCCACCCAGGCGCCCAATTTTGATTTTTTGTGTCCTTTTATTCTGGAATATTTCACAAGGACAAAAGTGAATAGAGAAAAATATAATAATCACATATGTGTTCATGACCTTATGTAAAACTTCACAAAAATAGTTGAATCCCCCTGTATAACCCTCCCCAATTACATTCCCTTCCTGCACCCCAATAACCATGGTTCTGAAATTTTGTATCTGTCATTCCCCTACTTGTCTTCCTAATTTTATGCATGTGCCCCTAAGAGTTTGTTTTGTATTGTTTTATTGTATTGCTTGACATGCTTGGCATTTTATATAAACGGCATCATTCAGGATATATCCTTCTGCAATACTTTTTTTCCCCAACCTTTTTAATGCTGATCCATGTTAATATGGCAAGATTCCTTTTTTTTTTTTTTTAAGTTTATTTATTCTAGTAATCTCTGTACCCAGTGTGGGTCTCAAACTCATGATCCTGAGATCAGGAGTCACACACTCTACTGAATGAGCCAACCAGGCATCTCTGGCAGGATTCCTTACATCCAGTCTTAATTTATGTTTACAGTGCTCCAAAATTTAAAAAACAAAACAAAACAAAACTTTTTGTTATGGGAAGTTTGAAATGTATGCAAGAGTAGGCAGAGTCTTGGGGTGCCTGGGGGGTGGGGTGGGAGGTTGGCGAACCAGGTGGTGGGTATTAGAGAGGGCACGGATTGCATGGAGCACTGGGTGTGGTGCAAAAACAATGAATACTGTTACCTGGGGGGGGAAAAAAAAAAAGCCTCTGCCTTCTGCTCAGGGTCATGATCCCAGAGTCCTGTGATCAAGCCCCGCATGGGCTCTCTGCTCAGCGGGGAGCCTGCTTCCCTTCCTGTCTCTGTGCCTACTTCTCTGCCTACTTGTGATCTGTCTGTCAAATAAACAAATAAAATCTTAAAAAAAAAAAAAAAAAGAGTAGGCCGAGTCTCATAATGTTATCCCATGTACTCATCACCCAGATTTAATAGTTATCAACATGTGGTGAGTTTGGTTTCATCTATTTCCCCACTCATTTCCTCCTCTCTTACATGATTTTGGAGCAAATCCAAAACATCATGTAATTCTCCCCTAAACATTTCAATATGTACCAACCCTAAGACCTCTTCTTACAAGGACATAATTATAGATCTTTATAACAGTTATTAACACTTGGTTAATATCAACTGTTCAGTCTTCAAATTTCCATATTTCATATTTCTACATTCTGTTTGAATCAGATCTCTGTTTTAATTTTTTTTAATTGCTGATGGGCTGCTCTGCACAAGGCATTCAGTGAAGTTCTGTTGAACATGTGTTGGGCGGAAGATCTCACTGAGCAGAAAGCAGCTGCTCACTCCATTGATGGGCTGAGAATCTAGACTTCTTCAGGTGGCTTGTGGAACCTGGCAGCCATTTCCACAGATACCTGGTTTGCTCATCACTGGTAATCATTTAACTCTGTGATAATGTTGTTTTTTGGTCAACGTGTAGGCCTAGTGTAAAGAATGCTTGTGACATTTCTTTATTTGTAACACCCCATTAGATGGTTGTGCAGGTACTCAGTATTTACCATCAGGTAAGACAGAAATATAAGACTTCTTTGTTTACTAATAATTCCTGCTAAGCAAATGTTGATTTTGTCATCTTACCATTCTGGTTCTTTCCTGAAACTGAAGAAGGGTGTGGGATGAGACGAAAGAGTGAGGTGATGACCGGATGAGGTAATGGGCATGCCAGTAGGTTGCAGACCTGTAAGGTGCTCTACAAAGGTGGTTTTAATACAACCAGCAGCCCTTATCTCTCACATGTTTTACTTCTGTAGTCACTGTACTTTCAGCTTTTCCTTAGTCTACCTGTCCAACATTCAGACTCTCAGGGACCAGTTGAACTAATACAGACTGGCATCCTCTGCCAGGCCCATCACACAGTCTTGAAAGTTGTGGTCTCATTGTTGGCACAGTGGTGACCATGTGGCAATTTGAATATTTTAGGGGTAAAAATAGAAATTACTGGGCATGGAAACATAAGGCTACTGATGCTTATGATTAAAAGCATCACTTTCCTGAATGTAATACTCAAGATGCCAGATGAGATATCAGTTGTGAAGAAAAGAAAAGAAAGGAAGAAGAGCTACAAATGCTGGAAATAAATTGTTTAATACTATAATTAAAACACAAGATTTAATTAGGGGTTTTTTGAGGTTTTTAGCTTTCTCGGAATGAACTGTCCTTAAAACATTTAATCCATTGCTTGACCATATATTTTACATTTGAATCTGTTTTTGGAAACAAAAAACTGCCCATAGTGGAGTAGAGAGCTTCCATAGAGAGCTTCCTCTCTCATAGCTACCCACAGAGCTAGAATTATGGAGATAGACTGAGGAGACCAGCTTAGCTCTGCCACAAGGTTGTACTGCTCAGCCAGCCTGCAGCAGGAGAAAGGGAGTGGCGAGCTCTGTCCAGAAGAATAAGCCACTCCTCTTTCTTTAGCAGCCCAGAGCAATTAATTATTTCATGGAGCCATCTTGATGACATATGCCCAGTCATATGGTCAAGCTATGCTGTTCAGCTGCATTGTTTTCTGTTGTGATAGGAGTTGCAGGTGTCATCTCCTGGTATTTGGGTGAGGCAGGAACCTGAGCGGTCTCACTTGAAGGCTTGTTGACATTGTGAACTTGGCACTGACTTAAAACATTATTTAGTACAAGGCAGAGGACTTGTTCAGCAATTAGGACTGCTGGTGTTCTGCAGCTGAAACCCAGTTGTAGTCACTGACCTCATGGTCTTGACTATCTATAGGCAGCATTAGACAATCCAAGATATTTGTGCAGCCTTCACCATCTCATCTGCCCTTGAATTAGAAATACACCAAGAATGGACATCACAATTGCATCAGCAGGAAAAGGAGGATAGAAGTACTTCTAGCTCTGTGCCATGTTTTAGCTCTAACACTTTGTGTGTTTATTTTGGCAAAAGCTTTGGGAGTGGAGGAAGTCATAGTCTGATTTTATCATCTCAATCTCAAAACAACACTTTAATAGTTTTCCCTTGATAGTTCCCTAAACTCAGCTATGTTCAATTTTTTAAAATTATTTTTTTAAGATTTTATTTATTTATTTGACAGAGAGAGATCACAAGTAGACAGAGAGGCAGGCAGAGAGAGAGGAGGAAGCAGGCTCCCCGCAGAGCAGAGAGCCCGATGTGGGGCTCCATCCCAGGACCCTGAGATCATGACCTGAGCTGAAGGCAGAGGCTTTAACCCACTGAGCCACCCAGGTGCCCCTCAATTTTTTTTTTTTTACTGCATTTGCTCTCCAGAAGTGAATTCTGTCTATTTTTTAAAAAATACTTATTTATTTGAGAGAGAGAGGGAGCACAAGCAGGGGGAGTGGCAGAGGAAGAGGGAGAAGCAGGTTCCCCACTGAGCAGGGAGCCCAATGCGGGGCTCAATCCCAGGACCCCAGTATTATGACCTGAGCCGAAGGCAGGTGCCCAACCAACTGAGCTACCCCGGTGCCCCATAAATTCTGTTTACTAATAGGGGAAGTGGTCCCTGTATTAAAATCTAGCTCAGTCTTTTGAGATTCTTCTGTAAAGGAAGACCTTAGGGAAACAATATCTTAAAAATGCTAACGAACCACAACTTTATTGAACAAACATTGGTGAGTTGTATTTGAGTTGCCTCTGTCTGTTTGTTAACTGGATTCTGAGCACTACTTGTATCGCAAAGTGTTATTCCCCATGGCACTTAGTACATGGCAGGAATTCAACAAAATAGAACAAGAAAGATGTGTATCAGAATAATAATAATACAAGGCAGAAAGTAGTGCTGAGAAAGGTATGAATGATCTGTAGGATCCTGGCGGAGAGGTGACCGTCAGCTAGGGGAACTCTAAAGGCTTCAAGGAGTGGTGTTTCTTGATGTTAGATGGACCTCAATAGATTGAAATACCAGCTGTTATCTATTGGATGTTTATTATGTGCCAGGCGCTGTGTTAAGCATTTTGCCTGCTTAATCCAACCAAATCTTGCCAGCAACTTTATGGGAAAGGTACTTTCATCATTCTCATTTCAGGCTTGAAGAAACTTGTGGCTTATGCAGATTAACTGATTTTTATCAGTCACACAGCCGGTAGGTGACAGAGCCGAGATCCGAACCAGTCTGACATGAAGGTTATGCTCTCGAACACTGGTCTATACTGTCCTTTATTTTAAGAAGTGAATTCAGTGTTTCATTATTTGATAAAACATGGCCTATGTTCCAAAAACATTTACTAGTTGATGTGGCTAGAGAATAAGACATGTGGAGAGTAGAGAGCAGTGAGGAACAAGTTTCTAGTAAGTCAGGGACAAACCTCAGAACTCGCAATGCTATCCTAGAGAATTAGGGATTTTTGAAAGGTGATGGAAGCATTAAAAGCCTGTAAGTGAAGTGGCAGAACTAGCTAAGTGCTTTAGGAAGACAACTCCGGGAGGAGGAAGAGGAGAGGCATACAAACCAGTTAGGTGGCTATTGGCGGTGGTGGTGCAGGAGCAAAGGCATATGCAGCCCCAAGAATATGTGATTTCCTCCTGCAAGCTTCACTGGAATTGTTTCATGTTAAGAAAATAAAACATTTTAAAAAAAAAAGAAAAGGAAAGGAAAAAGAAAAAACATTCAGTATCAGGGTGCCTGAGTAGCTCAGCCGGTTAAGTGTCTGCTTTTGGCTCAGGTCATGATCCCAGGGTCCTGTGATCGAGCCCTGTGTAGGTCTCCCTGGTCAGCTGGGAAGCCTGCTCCTTCCTCTCCCTTTGCCTCTTCTCCCCACTCATGCTCTCTCTCCCTCTCTCTCTCAAATAAATAAAATCTTCAAGAAAAAATCTAGTCTCACAAACAACATGAATTAGAGAACATGAATTAGCTTACAATTAGCTTTTCTATTTGAAAACTTAAAAAATAGGATTTGATTTAGAGAATATTTTGCACATAAATCTTTGGGAACCGCATAAATTAACCTTTGTGTTCATGTAACATTCTTAAAAGAGCATTTGTTGATCAGTACAGAGGAATACAGGGAATATGTATATATCATTTGCACCGCCCCCTTTGTTACATGATTTTACTTTCTCTTCTAATCCTTGTGAATGAAACGAAATGTTATCACATGTCCAATAAATTCCTAAAATATTTCCAAAGAAACAGAAACCAGTAGAATTAGGCATTGGAAAACTCTCATAGACTGTTGCTTCTGGTCTGGCTCTGGATCTGCAAGTAATTCCCTCGGCCACAGAACTGGCTCACATTCCTGAGTTGTGTGTATAGCTCTGAGGCAACATGTAACACCATGACATTGACTAATTACATGGAGTCTCCTCTTGTCCTAAGAGAACTGCTCATTAGGAGGCAGGCTCTCTAATTTTCCTTTCGGGGGGATTCCATCCCCCGATTCCCCACTCTGAAATGCAGAATAGACAAGCAATAAATATTAGATTGATTATGAGATTTCATCACCCAATTTCTGATGTTTTATTGGCAAAGCTAGGAATATGTCCCGTTTCATCATGCAGTCTGTGGCAATGGCAGTATTTCACACCTCTCCACACAGGTCAACACTTTTTATATGCTGACCAAAACATGACCACCTGATTATTACAAAATTATTAATTTCAAGTGTGAGAGTGATTCAATTTAAAATGAATTTTTATCTTTTAGATATACATGTTGAATATTTATACATGAAATGATATGATGCCTAGGATTTGCCTCAAACAACACTGGATGGAGGAAGTTGGTGGGAGTGCAGATAAAATAATGGATGGGTACAATGGGTAGGAGTTGGTGATTGTTGAAGCTGGATAATGAGTGCATGGGGGACCATTATAATACTACATGAATTAGTGAATAATTATTAGCTTTACAAGGCCTACTCATGTATATGTTTGAAATTATACATAATTTTTAGATGACCACTCTTTAGATTTTGGGCTGAGTACTGCAATGAAAAAGAAATATTAATGAATTGTTTCTAGAAAAACATGCATGCCCAGTCATTTCTCTTCTCAGTACATAGTATACTAGTCAGTCTGTTCCCCATCTCCAAGTCTTCACTAATTCTGTAGAGCTGTGATTATTTTCCTATGCATTTGCCTGTGCTTTTTCTCCTCTGGCTTCTATCTTTAATTTGATTAGTAATCTCTTCACGGCAGGACTTTCCATATAATCAGCTCTTCATCCACATGGTACTATGATTTCTCAAGGGTGATAAAGTGTTAAAGATAGTAGATTAAACAGTGTAAGCCAGTATTTTTCAAAAGGCTTGCAAAGGGGTGCCTGGGTGGCTCAGTCGTTAAGCATCTGCCTTCAGCTCAGGTCACAATCCCAGGGTCCTGGGATTGAGCCCCACATCAGACTCCCTACTCTACTAGGGAAGAGTGATTTTCCCTAAAACTAGGGGGAATACATTATACTTTTTCTTCTTGTAAATCAGAAGTAATCTGGCCTCTGGGTAGATAGAGAAGAGAAAGGAGGGGAAAAGGAAGGAAACAGATGAGAATGGCAGGCATGTTCTCCAGCGAGCTAGTGGTTATTCCAAAATTCCTCCCCAGGTGGTGGATACCACATACCTGTTCTTGGCATGGCTCTACAGAGCTCTAATTCTTCTAGGTAGGTGAAATTACCACCAGAAGTCTTCTGCAGTAACTGTAGCCCCTTTTCCTCTTATAATCTAGAGTTGTAGAAAATCTTATTGCTGGAAAATGTCAAAGCATCGCTTTATTTTTTTTAAGATTTCATTTATTTATTTGTCAGAGAGAGAGGGAGAGAGAGTGATAATGACAGAGGCAGGCAGAGGGAGAAGCAGGCTCCCCACCCAGCAAGGAGCCCAAACCAGGACTGGATCTCAGGACCCTGGGATTGTGACCTAAGCCAAAGGCACCCATCCAAGCATCGCTTTAAAGGTTATCCAAAGGCCCTGAATCTGCACAGATTTGCTCCAAGCCATACACTTATGCAGCTGGGCCCATAGTAGTCACCAAGTCTCCATTCTGTTGGCCAACTCCCCACATTCTGGAGGTTTGTTTTGAAAATTGTAGTCTGTCAGGAATCAAGAGATGTGTTGAGTGCCCTGTATAAGGACTTTAATCTCTAGCTTTGGCTTTCAAAAGAAGTGTAGGGAAGGTGGCTTACCTGCTGAGATGATGGAATGAACCATTGTGGGGAAGTGGTGACGTCGTCAGCCCTTTCTGGCCTCCACACTGAAACCGGACTACACTCTCGGTTAGGAAACAAAGGAGGAAGTGAAGCAGATTTGTCATTGCTTAAGCAGCCTGGGATGCCAACTTAGAATTCTTGATTCTCTAGCTGCTGGTTGAGGCAGCAGAGGGAAAGTTTCTCAGGCACATGCTGGACCCCCACTGAGAAAGGACAGGAAACTGCCAGTCACTGGAATGGACCCACGCACTTATATGCTCTGAGGAGCTCACTGGGAACTGCAGTGATGTCGTGTCTTCCCTCTCTGGCCTTGTTCAAATCCTCCAGGAAGTTTTCTTTAGGAGAAACCTTGTATACTGCTTCTGCATGGATAACTGCCAAATGTAGCTTTGATAAAACAGGTAAGATTTATTTGAGTCTTTGAAACTTGTGGCCGCTAAATGGACAATAACAGTTATGATTCCCCTTCCCTTGGCCTCTAAAAAGTGGTTAGGAAAATCAATAGCAAACATATCCATTCTCTAGGGGCTCGAGAAGGCAGACATAGAAGGTTATCTGAGCTCTTGGAATCCTAGACAGGCTCCCAGGACTTCTTTTTCTTCTAGGAATAGGTTCTTGTTCAGTGGTTAGGAATAAAAAATTTCAGCTGGCTAGAGCAACTAGCAACTAGAGCAACACTTCTGAAGTGTTACCAGATGTATAAAGAGCCTTGGCCTTTCCCTGCTTGCAGGTAAGCATGTCTTGAGTCTAGGCTATATAAGGTCTCCTGCTCTGTCTCTTCCTTGAAGGGCTATGGAATGAGATGAACTTCCCATCCTTCTGCCCATGGCCTAATCCAGCCTGAATTTTTCTCTTTCACCAAATACTTCAGGAGCCAACTCAAATCTCCTTTGCCTTAATTTGGGCTCATTTCTTCTTAATTAGTCATCTGGTGACACCATAATTTCTTGATCATTATTAAGTAGCTATCCCTTAAAATTGTTTTAAAAGGCTATTTGTTATTTTTTATTAAGTAATCTTTATGCCCAACATGGAGCTCAAACTTTTTGCCCCAAGATCAAGATTCACCTGCTCCACCAACTGAGCCAACCAGGCACCCTTCTTAAAAAATTTTTAGGAGTTGAGCTTCTCAGAAGAAAGATAATTTTATTTATTTTTTAAAAGTTTTTATTTAAATTCCAGTTAGTTGACATACAGTGTTATATTAGTTTCAGGTGTATGATATGCCCTTCAGCCTTCAACAATTCCTCATTTTACCTGGTGCTCATCACGACAGATGCACTGCTTAATCTCGATGGCCTATTTCACCCATTCCCTCACCCAGAAGAAAGATACTTTTAAATTCAATAAACAAGCAAGTAAATAAATAAATATGATATACCTTAGACTAGGAATCAAATAGGAGAGAAGGTGGAAAAGGTAGCCTCAGAATCCAAGTTCAATCTGAGATCTTGCAGTGAGCTACAGGAGCCAATTCTGGTCTCTGTCGTTTCTTTCCTAACTTCCTTCTTCCTTCCTTTCCTCCCTCCCTCCCTCTCTTCCTTCCTCCCCTCCCCTCCCTTCCTCCCCTCTCCTCTTTCCTCCTCTCTTTTCCTTTCTCTACCTTCCTTCCTTTTTCAGCATTACTGAGATATAACTGAAATAGAAAATTGTGTTAAGTTTTAGGTGTACAATGTGATATTTGATACACTTCTGTATTGTAAAATGATTACCACCATAGCTTTAGCTAATACCTACATCACAGCACATATTTACCATTTTTCTTTTTTGTATGAGAACATTTGAAATCTACTTGTGGTCTCCATCATTCTTAATGAAAAAAAGCAGGGGCCTGGGCTGACAAAGCAGGGAGAAATGCTGACTTTTGTTTCATATGGTGTAGAGGGCTCCCCAGACTCTTTAAACATCAAGCCAATGATGTGAGTTAGTGACTCCAGGATATTGAGATGGGGATCTAACCAAGAGACACAATGGGAGCAGGTAAGCTCCAGGACCCTGATGGGCCATGTATTTCTGGTGTGAGGGATGGAATTGGATGAAGTAATGCTGGAACCATCTGAGAAGGATAAGTCAGGTCTCCGTGATGGTGGATACTTTGTCCTACGTGAAGCAGCCAGGCCATTTTGTGAATCTCTGGATCTTTCTAGTCACATGGCAGCATCTCCAAGTGTTAACCTGTGCTCCTCTTTCTGAATGTGAAACTTATATTATTTTTTTTTCCTGTCATAGGCCCACTTAGTGGTCAATATTTTCCAGTCCCTGATGTTAATGCATGCAACTGATTTGTACTTTCGTTCTGGGCACTGTTTCAAAGTCCACCACTTGCTTATTCACAATTGCACACAATTACAGTAATGTCTGTGGTATTCAGTGTGACTCACATCCTTGCACAACTGACTGTTATCCAGGCTTCTTCTGAATACTTAAGTGTAGTTCTAAACTGACAACCATAATCCAGAAATGTAGGGATTCTTTTCTGAAAAATTGTAAATTAAGACTTCTGTCTTCTTCTAGAAGTTCTCATTTTGTTTATCCTCATTTGACAGCTGAGAAAACGTCAGCATGAAAAAACCAGCTTTCTATATAACTTAGGTATTTCATTGACCTCCACACACAGTTATTTTAAGAGGGTTTAGATATATCTCAATGGCCACTAAGGTTTTCTGATGGATTTGAAATCTGACCTGTTTAAAAGTGTTGTCCCTGTCCTGTCCAGGTGACCTTAAGGTAGGACCTAAGGACCATCAATTCTCAGTTCTGTAGGCCACAGAATGTACTCCAAGGGCCAAGGGCAGGATGGCTCAGGGCCAGATATCCACCATTTGTGACAAAGCCAGTCAGAGCTGCTGCCTTGTGAATATGAGCCTGACCACCTGTGTCCTGTGACAACAACATCAAGAGAGAAGATGTTTCTCTGCCATCTCCAAGACAAAATGAGGGAGTGAAGTACTTGGGCCCTTTGCCTTGGCCTCAGGCAGGTATATCTGCACTACCCTCTGTGTATTGTCAGATCGTGTCTGACTCCCTGATTCCTGTGGAGCTCGTACACTAGCCTTGGTGTTCCCACAAACTGCGTCAATCCATGTATAAAGTGCCCAAGGAATGCAGCCCTGCATGAGCAAATGAAGTAGACACAGATTCCATGAGGAGATTTCTGTACTCATTGGCACCTTTCCCTTTCGTGTACCAACCAGGAGTGATGTTGCAAACAGTTGAAACCTGCTGGAAGAACCGGGGAATGCTTGTTGTTAGGGCCACCATCTATAGTTGTGCCCCGAACAAGACCCCAACTGAGGGGGTGACATGGGGCTGAAACCCAGCCTCAGCTCCAGCCTGCCAAGCCTTGCATTTTGCTCTGGGGCACTTTTCTCCAAGAGGAAGGAGGTGTCTTTTCTAATGCACTAAGAACACCTATGGGTGAGACGGTGTCTAAAGAGATTGCTATACATGTCCCCAATTGGTTACCTATGAGGCTGCTCATGGAAGCATTGTGTTGGGTGGTGGGAAGTCGGAGGCCCTAGGGGGTGCCCGTTACTGGAGTACTCTGCAGCAGCCAGGAAGGATGGATTGGATGTGCACAGAGCAATGTGAGAGGTCTGAAAAACAAAGTGTGGAGTGGAAACAGTTAGACACGGAGGAAGATCTGTAACACACTGCTATCGTGTAAATTAAAATACATGCAGAGCAGACAATAATACACATCTTCATAGAATGCATAGAAGCCAAAAAATATAAGTAAATGGATTAGAATGTTTGGGAGGAAGGATAGGAGTGAGGACTGGGAATAGGAGAAAATACAGGCATACGTACTTAAAAGAGAGGCCCTGTATGGACTGACCAAGAGAATGTGTCCTGAACTGAAAAGTGCGATTAATTTAACACTCCACTCCTGAGGCCTAATAAGTTTTTAAAAAGGTGCCTTTGACCTTGCCATTTGAGGTTTTCCTCAACCCCCCTGTTGACCAGCAGCATGATGAGATCAACGAGATCATAGCTTTTTAATAATCTCATCATCAAAGAGACTTCTATCTGGACTTGTGTGAGCTTCCTTGTAACACACCTGTCCTTATCAAACTCAGGTTGATCTGGTGCTCTCCTGGTCCTTAAAATCCTTGGAAATTACCTGGCCTTATCTACATTATTTTATTTTCCTAATAGCCATAAACAGAAATGAAAGTACTTACTTCTCTGGGGCTTTAACCAAGCTATAAAAGGTATGTTAATGAAGAATAGGGACTGCAAAGAAGAGAAGAAAGCCCTGGGTTCTGTTTGGCCTGGTTTCCTGTGCATCCTGTGTTGACTTTTTGCATTCACTCAAGGCTTTCAGCAGATGGGTCAGATTGGGACATGGTGTCTAAGCTTCTTGCAAGATACATCTGGAACATTCTAGACCAATGCGATCAAAAAGTGCCTGATGGCTAAAAACTTGCATCATTTAACAAATATATGAGTAAATCCAGCACCGTTTTTGAGATATTTCTAAGTCAACTTGGTGCTGCTTAAACAAACAAACAAAAAAAGACATAATATTCTTTAAAGTGGCATGTGTTCAATAGGTATCTGAGATCTGAGAAGTGTAAGGTGGATGGAATGACCTTTTACTACCCAGGGAAACCTCCTGTCCCTGCAGTGTCTTACGTGTATTAGAGTAGGCGCCTCTTCTTCCCAGTGACACAGCCGCAGAGTCAGGCACAGTTACAGCAAGTGGAGTTGGCTCTCAGCCCAGTCACCCCCTTGGTTATTAAGGGTATAATCTACCCAGCTGTAGGACATGACCCTGCAAACAAATAAGCTCCCCCAACTTTTTCTCTTCCACAGGGGTTCCATGATTTGCAACGTTTCTCTGGTTGATGTTGGAAAGGCCCAAGTAGAGCAACAATAGCTGCCATCCTTCCAGGCTCTTCTGCAGCTTTGCCCCTTCCTTGGTACAGGTGGAGTCTGGTTCTACTCTTTTGGAGTCTGCCTGAGCTTTGGACTGGCTTGCCACCAGCAGAACACAGCAAAAGCAAGAATGTAATTTCTGAGGTTAGGTGATAAAAAGTGATGATCTGGCATCCAGCTGCTAGCTGGAATGCTTGAAGTTGGAACCCTAAGGTGATTATCCTGAGACTCCCAAACTGGGAGGAAGCCATGCCACATGGTAAGGCTGTGTGTAGGTGCTCTGGTCAGCAGTCCAAGTTTTTGAGTGCTCCAGGCTCAGACACCAGACATGTGAGTAAACAAACCCGAGATGCTTCTAGCTCCCAGTTATGAATTCATCACCAGACTTTGAATCTCCCCAGCTGGAGCCCCAGGTAGTTCTGGGGCCCCGGATAGCAGAGAGAAGCTATCCCAACTGTGCACGGAGTTTCTGACACCTAGAATCCATAAGCACAAAAAATTGCTGTTTGTTTTATGTTACACAGCAATAGTAACTAAAAGACCCACTATCTTCAGTAACACCAAAAAGAAGAGCAGTAAAAAGAGAGAGAGGAAATGGCTATAAATAAAAATTTAAAAATTAAAAACTAAAGAATTATAGGCTGTTTAAAAATTTAAAAATTAGACATACAGATGAGATATATCAACAAATACAAATGACAGCATTTGACTCCTAATTAGAATAAACCATTAAATTAAGACATTTAAGAAAACCAGGGTAATTTGACCTTTGACTGGATACTAGATGGTATTAAGGAATTACTGTTAAAGATGTGATGAAATGGTTATTGAAAAAAGAGCCCTTATTTGTTACAGATACATACAGAAGTATTTAAGGATGAAAATACCTGATTTACTTTAAATTGGATTTAAAATGGAGATGAGGGAGGATGGGGTACAGATAAAATAAGATTGCCGAAGTAATTGCTGAAGCCTGGTGATAGGTACGTGGAGGTTTATTATGTCTACTTTTGTGCATATTTGAAACTTCCCATAAGATTAAGTTTGCCAAAACAAAGATGGAGAGAACTTACTTGTCATTTGTCCTGTTCTGGCTGTGGTTCTGTGCTAAGCAGTGCCAATGGTTTAAACAGATTGCTCCTCCTATAAGCACAACTTCTGTGTACTCCTGAGGGTTTCTTGACACCTGGGAGGCTGTAGCAATGTGAGATTTTGGGCAGGGAAAAGGACTAAGGGGGAAAGCATATTCTTAGGTTAATGTTTTAGGCACTCGTCAAATCAGTATATTTTGGGGTGGCTAGAATTCCCCTTGAAGACAGAATTCTCTCCTCTGACAATACCTAGCCCAGCCCTAGTACACGATTGGATATCCATGAATTCCTGGCAAAATGATATAAGAAATTGTTCAGGATTTACTCATCAACTTAACCTGAAGATTAGGGATTGTTCAATATTGAATTTTGAAATAGATCTGTCAGCAGAAAGAAAAGCAAATAGGCTGCCTGTTGATATGCAGATGATGTACTTTAGAAGGTCCTTCTGTTTGCTTGTAGGTTCCCTCGGTTGGAGAAAGACTATTAACTCAGGCTACAGCTTGCTGCTCTCTGGTTGGTTTGGGCTATGTCACTAAGCCCAAAATAGAAAGTTCTTTTACTGCAGAGCTGGGAAAGAGGTTTGAATTTATCAATTCAAGTAACAAAGGGTAGTATTATACCGGCTTTTCTCGGGTGGGGGGTAGGGAAGAGATAATGGCTGCTTCATCAAGGAGAAAGAGTGATCTGACACTGGCAGGGGCTGGGACTAGGAGACAAGCCTCCACTGTGGTGAGTTGGGCTTGTTTCCTATCCTGGCCCCTCTCAGTCCTTCCTTCCAACCATGTCACCTCTTTTAGGACATGGGAAAGCAGCTGAGCTACTGGGGAATCAGTCCCAGAAATGTCACTGAAGTTATCAGACTGGAAACAATGCTCTGAGCCAAATCCCTTCCCTCTTGGCTTTTAGAGGAGTCAGAACCTTACAACAAAGTTACATAGAAGGGAGAGGTATCTTTTCCTTGTCAAATGGTCAAAAATTTTTAATGATCCATAGGGTTGGAAAGAGTTTGCAGAAATTGCCATTCATATATATTGCTGGAGGGAAGTAGACTGAGCCAGCCCCTTGAACAACAGAGAATGTGGATCCAGAGGCTCTCTCGTTTATAGCTGGTGGGAGTGCAAACTGGTTCCCTCAACAAACTCTTGTACGTATACAATGGGGGACATTTACAGTATAATGTTCATAGCAGCAGTGGGAGCAAGAGCTAAATCTTAAAAACAATGAACTTGCCTATCATTGGGAGACTGGATGATATACCTTGTTTCGTCTACACATTTGGTATTTAATACAATGCAAAATGACTACAGCGGATTACAATGATATGGATGAATTTTAGCAAAGTAAGTGGAAAAAGCAAGTCCCCAAAGATTACATACAGCTTGATGTCGTTTTTATAAAGCCAAGGACAGTTCTAAAAAATTACTCTTTAGGAAGATATACAGATCCAGCAAAATCATATAAAAAGAAAAGTAAATAAACATACAATTTGGAATGGGTTCCCTTGGGTAGCAAGCACAAGAAGATGGGGTGGAGAGCCTTATGCTTCAATATTGGTTATTGCTGAGGCCCTAACTTTTGTTTTGGGTTGTGGATTGACAGGTACCAAATGCATGATTAAAATTGATGAATTTACTACCTAACAACAAAATCAGGCCATCCATACCAATTTTGAGAGTGTCAGAACAAAGGATTATGGTTAATCCAATTCTATATACCTGCCATTAAAAACAAAACAAAAACAGGTTATAGAGCCTTTGGCACAGTCATCCCACTTTTAAGCATTTATCTTAAGGAATAAAGATGCAGAGAAACATTCATGAACAGGACACTTACTGTGAAATATAAAAATAGGAAATATCAAAATAAGGAATTAGTTACATAAATTGTATTACATTTATATACTTGAAAACAAAGTAGTTTTTAAAAAATATTTTCTAAGGATGCCTGAGAGGCTCAGTTGGTTAAGCACCTGCCTTTGGCTCAGGTCATGATCCCAGGGGCCAGGGATCAAGCCCCACATTGAGCCCCGCATTGAACCCCACATCACACTCCCTGCTCAACCCAGAGTCTGCTTCTCCCTCTGACCCTCCCGCATCTCGTGCTCTCTCTCTAAGAAATAAACAAAACCTTTAAAAAAAATTTCTAAGAGTATTTAACTATATTGGGAAAATGTCATGATAGATCAGTTGAATAAAACAAATTACAGAACAGTGTGAACTAGTATGAAAGTGAGAACTTATATTTGTTATATATTATGTTCATTATATTATATATATTGAAATATATGCATACCAAGAAAAGCTGAGAAGACTATACATCAAAATGATTATAGCCCTTATTTCTGGATGCTGTGATTGTTTCTTCCTAAGCTTGTCAGTAGTGCAAAAATTTTCTGCAGTGATCATTGATTCTTTTACAATCAGAAATAATATTATAAAAATAGTTAATAATAATAATAGCTAATGTAGATGGAGTACTTGTTACGTGCTAACAGCATTACATGGATTCATTTATTTAAAGCTTAAAATAAACTTATGGGAATGGTACAATTATGACCCCCATCCTACAGATGAAAATACTGATGGTGAGGGGGTTTAAGAACTTTGCCTGAGGACACAGAAACCATAAAAAGTGGTGCCCTGAGTCAGATTTCTAGGAGGCTCTTCAAAGGGTGTGTCTGATGGTAGTGTCTTGGCCTTTGCACCAGAATGATCTCCACTGGGATCTGAACAGCTTGCTATGTAACTGAAACCTACACAGGTTGAGGCCTCCAAGGGGTATCTGAGCCTGAGCCCACACAAACCAGCCAATCATCAAACATGGGTGTATGTAGAGAGGCACACATGGGTGGAAGCTAGGTAGCCCACTCCTTGAGGGTTTCTGATGAGCCTCTGTGGCAGATCGCAGTAAATGCAGCCTGGATTGTAGAACAGAGATTTTACTCATGGCTCTGATGAGCTCTGGTCCTCTCCAGCCACTGTAGGATCGCCTCTAGAGCCCTCAGTGGAGAGGAGGAGAGGAGGAGGGTGCTCAAGGGATGGGACAGAGCCAGGGACTCAGCTGCAGTCTCTTCTCATCACTCATGCTTTAAATATAAGCTCTGATGTGATCAAGGCACCAGAGATAAAATGCCTTTCTCAAGCTAAGCAGGCAGGATCTGGTATCCCATTTGGACAAGACAGTGGAAAATAGACTCTGGGGGAAAAAATTCCTCGGCCTCAACACAAACACACAGGAGTTGAAGAATCTGATACCTTAACATTGTAGAATAAACAAATGGAGGCATAGTTTCCTATGTTTTCTTCAAAACATCTAGAATAGATATAATTTACGTGGGAGTGATTTAAACAGCTAGTCTTCTCTTCTCAGCTGAAGAATTCTGGATTTTCCTTCAAGATGTAGCTCGAGCATCAGTGTCTGTGGAAATACTTCCCAAGCCACCTCAAGCAACAAGGCTGTTCCTCTTCTGTACATGTTTAATAAATGATTTGTTTATCTGTCATAACGTCTGTCTTCCCCTACTGGAGCATAAGCTCAGTGAGCTGTGTTTTATGCACCTTTGGGTTTTCCCCACTTTTTCTGCACTTCTTCCCATCACCTGTCCCCCATGTGCCTCCCTAAGCCTGCTATGTGGTAAGTGCTAATTAAATGTTGCTTTTGGAACAGATAGATGTAACATTTGGGGCATGGGTGTCCTAGAAATCTTGGAGCTGGGACTCAAACCCCTTTTGCATCTATGCTGGGTGAAAGAGTTTTATTATATTTGTGGCAGAATTCCTGGCCACAACATTCTGGCCACATCTAAAAAATTCTAATTTCAGGTGAAAGGGCAATGTTAGTTTAATTTTTCTGAAAATCACAAAGAAAAATGGGGATAGATACCAAAATCTTCTGGTAGCTGGGCAGTTCCAATAAGCCAGAGCATGGCAGGTTTCTCATGGGGATAGCCATTAAAATGTTCACTAAGTAAGTCTTTCTCTTGGAGCTTCTGGGGCAAAGTATATGTTATCAGATATGGCATCCTTTTCAGAGAAAAGATTCTGGCACAACAGGAACGTAAGACTGACCAACTGTATTAATTCTTGGATTTATTCCTCATTGCCTTTTTCTCTATACAACAGGTCTTCCTGAGTGTTTGCATGATGTCAAGGGAAGAAAGGGGATGTTCTTTTTGTTTCACCTCTACCCTCTTTTCTTGAATCCTCCCACCTGCCCCTCCCTTCCTCACTTCATCTGATGACTTTGTGTTTATACGATTTTTTAAAAAAGATTTTATTTATTTATTTGACACATAGAGAGAGATCACAAGTAGGCAGAGAGGCAGGCAGAGGGTGGGGGCGGGGGAAGCAGGCTCCCTGCTGAGCAGAGAGCCTGACGTGGGACTCTATCCCAGGACCCTGAGATCATGACCTGAGCTGAAGGCAGAGGCTTAGGCCACTGAGCCACCCAGGCACCCTCTATTTGATACAATTATGTTCTGTTTCCAAAGACCACTATTTCATGGCAGACATTGAGGTGCTCCAAGTAGCATTAAAGGATATTTAGGATCAGAGACCACTTAGAATTAATAAGAATAAGAATACCTAGGGGCGCTTTGGTGGCTCAGGTGGTTAAGCACCTGACTCTTGATTTCGGTTCAGGTCATGATCTCAGGGTCAGAAGATGGAGCTCCAAGTCAGGCTCTGTGCAGTCTGCTTGGGATTCTTCCTCTCCCTCTGCTCCCTGTCCCCTCCCTCCCTCTCACAAAAAGAAGAGGAGGAAGAAGAAGAAGGGGGAGGAAGAGGAGGAAGGGGAGAAAGGGGTGGGGGAAGGGGGAGGCGGGGAAGGAAAGGGATGAGGAGGAGGAGGAGGAGGAGGAGGAGGGATATAACACTTTAATACTGGACGTTTATTATATGCTGTGGTGTGTTTTATATTTATAATTTCACTTAATTCTCAGAGGAACCCTATTATTTGGCAATTACGACTATCTCCACTTTATTAATGAAAAAACTGAAACTCAGAGAAGTTAGGTAACTTGCCAAACTTCATGCAGAACCAGAATTCAAACCAGGCCTATCTGACTCTAGAGCCATTTCTTACCTACATGGCTCTGTTTTCTGTCTCAGTAAACCTTAAAAGTCAGGGAACTGAAAGGAACAACAACAAAATAAAACTAATGGTAAGGCCAATTGTATAGCTCATTTCTTCTCTATGTTTAATGTCAATTTTTATACTTTGGCTAAGGTATTTATTATAAAGTTCTTTGCTTAAGGTCATCTTCCTTCTACCCTGCCCCCATCATCAGATGATGTTCATTTATAGCTACGTTTAAACATCATAGGCAACACTTAGACTTGCTGTATACTGAGTTTGCCATCTGAGCAAAGATTCTTTCTCAAAGCATATTTGCTTTATTCATTCTCTGGTTTTTGCCAAGAAATTAAAGGACTTTTTTTTTTTTTTTTTTTTGCTTTTAACTTTTTGTTCCAAGTATTCCTCAGCTCTAGAATTTAAACAGTCAGGTCCAATTAGTCAAGACCAGATTAATCAATCTGACATTTTAGATCCACAGCTAGTTTGAGTTCCACAGAGTAGGAAAATGTTCTAGAATCTTTCTGAAGGAAAAGACATTCTGATTTAGTTCTGTATTGTTTGTAATCACATATGCTTTACTTCATGGCTTGAATGCTAATAAGAGCTTCCTAGAATTCATTCCTTAAGAAGTTAAGTCATGGCATCTAATTATTTGGCAGGATGTTTTAAGTATATATAATTATATCTTCCCTCTAGTTTGTGGTGGTGAGCCAAGTAATCTGCATCAAGAGAAAATAATACCTACATTAGGGCTACCAACCAGGAGCTCACATTACTTTGGAAAAACCCACTCATTTATAATCTTAACACATAGTAGGTGCTCAATACTGTTTTTTAGGGTGGGTAGTACCCATTAAGTTTTTATTTTGTTTGCTTTTTTTTTTTAACCACACAACTTCTGACAATATGGCATTTTCTAAATTTCCTTTTGAAAGGAATTTGTTTCTCATTGGAACTATGGTCCATGGAGGCACTTTGTAAAATGCTGCTGTAGATGCTAAAAATTTTGATGTCCTCAGTACACATTTGCACCCATTCAAGGGCCTCTGAAACACTGAATGAATGCAGCCCTTATGGTGCTCAATATTTTTTAATGAACCAAACTAATATCACCCCTACCTTACTAGTTAAGATAACTCAGGCAAAGGGAAATCATATTGACCCTGTTCCATATTTCAGTACTTGGAGGTCAGTTGTGTGAGTGTGGCTGAGATCCTGCACTTGGGAGTATCAAGTTTCAAATCCTGATCACTACCTTGGAAATCCCTTCTCTTTTCTGAGTGCTTGTCTGCTTCTTGCCCTATGAGGCAGAACCAGTTCTCACGCAGTACAGGGCAACAGTGAACAGCACACTGGGCATGGCTTTATAATCATGAGCACTGAGTGATGATTTTTTCCTCATACATTCTTCATGATCTTAACTCTTACTCCTCTATTATTTGGGGAGATAACTGCAAAACATACTCAGAATTTGGGCTAAAATAATTTTTTTTCCAAGTCTGGTAAATTATGTCACAAGCCTTTGGGGGAGTAGATCTGAGACACTTTCCTTTGGGCATGCTGCTGGGAGATAGAAGGGAAAGCAGAATTGTCATTTTCAGTCTAGGAAGGCCAAGCCAGTCAGCCTCGCTAGGCAGGTTGTTTTGGATGAAGGACAATTTTCAATCTCATCATCGGCTGATCCAGGCCTCCAGAGCTTTCTTCAGCCTTTTGGTTGGGATGATGCCGTCAGAGATGTAGAGTGAGCAGTTGGGTTCAGCAGAGTGAACTGCTATTGGGGGTAGGAAGTCTAGAAGATCAGTGACCAGGGTCAGCTCTTGCCTTGCGTTTTAAGGTTAAATGTCCTTTGGAAAGTTACATTTGCCAGGTCCTGTGGACATCATCCTCTCTCTTCTATCTGTACCTCGACTATAGGGAGAATACAAGCTTCCACCAGCGCAGGGTATCTTACCTGTCTGAATAACCCTTCTCTCTCCCAAGCGTGGGATGCAGGACATAACTGAGCTTTAAGGAGCCAAACATTTCTGGGAATGCAGGGATATGGGGATGTGAAAACATCTCACAAACCCCAAAGAGATTCATAGCCAGACCGAGATCCGATCCTAAGGTATCTGAGCTTTCTTTAAAGCGCGTGTTGTAGCCGCTTCTAACACTGCCGGGTCGCCGCCCCTCTATAAAGTAGGGCAGAGAGGGTAGGGGTTGAGGGGGGTGTTGTCCCCTCCTCGTTCCCACAAGGAGCCTGAGGGATAGGAAGGTGCACACCTGGGTCGGGAGGCAACAACGGGCGAGGCTGCGTGGGGTTTGTGGAAGCCAGGCGCGCGGTCGGAGGCTCAGGGAAAAGCCCAAGCCTCGGCCGCAGGCATCGCGCCCCACAGTCCACCTTAGGCCCGAGGACAGGTGTGTGCGGTGGTGGGGGGGTGTTGTCAGGTGCACCGCGCGGCACTCCCAGGACAGACACACCCTCCTCCGCCCACAAGTGACCTAATTAGAAGGTGCCTGCCGCGCCCAGAGGCGGAGGTGGCCACCCCAACCGGGCTACCACTAGTCGCCCGTTCCTGCCCCAAAGATTTGGGGATCCCATGCAACTCCAGCGCACCACGGGGTCACAACTCTAGTTTCTGCGACCTGGATGCCAACGCGGGGTAAAGCGCAGAGCCGGCTCACCTTACGGAAAAAGTCTCCGGCAACTAGGTTCTCCCCCAACACCCTCCGACCCCGGGGCGGTGTCTGCGCCACGCCGGCGCCGGCGCCGCGCAGTACGCTGTGCTCCGGAATTAGCCCGGTTCTCTGTTGTAAGAACGGCGCTCGCCTTGCCTGGGTCTTCCCTTTCTCTCTGGACCCCTCCCTTCTGCACGACCACGCCCTACCGCCGAAGGTGCCTCAGTTACCAGCCGGCTACGTCGCGCCTGCGCCTTGGCCCCTGGTTCCCGCCCCCGCCAAGCCGCTCTGGCGGTGGACAGGGGTTGGCTCTGCAGTTGCGCAGCTCTAGTCCCGGCCCTTCCACCCTGCCGCCTCCTGACGCCGGGCGTGATGTCACCACGCCGGCGGCCGCCATTACAGAGAGCCGAGCTCCGGGGCTAGATCGAGCGGAGGTGGGCAGCGGCCGGTGGCCGGGTGCTGCAGGGAGAGTCCGCGGGTTTGCGCTAGCGCCGAGAAGCCGCCAGCAGCCACACAGGTACCCCGGGAGCCGGCGGCGGCGTGTGCGTGTGGCCCGTGTGCGGGCGGCGGCGCGGGAGGAGCGCGGAGCGGCAGCCGGTTCGGGCGGGTGGCATCATGGACGAGAAGGTGTTCACCAAGGAGCTGGACCAGTGGATCGAGCAGCTGAACGAGTGCAAGCAGCTGTCCGAGTCCCAGGTCAAGAGCCTCTGCGAGAAGGTGAGTTTTTCTCTGGCTGCGGGAGGCGGCGCGGGCCGAGCCCCTCGGGAAGGAGGCGGCGGTGGGGAGGGTGCAACATGGCGGAGGCAGCCGGCCCGGGTACCCCCCGAGCTTCCCAGACCGGCGCCCGGCGCGGCTCGGCGGCGGCTCCCGGGCGACCCGGCGCCCCCTGCCTCCAGCGCAGGGATTGGTTGTCGCCGCCACCGCCGCCTAAAATGGCGCCGTTCACCCTACTCCGGGGCTTCCGAGCTTCTCCGTTCTGGGGCTGGGCGAAGTGGCTGGGGGCGCAGAGACCCTGTGTGTTCGGGTCGGGGTCGGTTTTGAGGTGCATGTAAGAGGACGTGGGTTCTGCGGCCTGGGATGCGGGTGTAGGACTCTACTGTGAGGCGGATAAGAGGCTTTTAACTTGCGCTCAGGCCTCATTCTTGGTTCCAGAGCTGTCCAGAGAATCCCCCAAAGGCAAGCTCGTAGGCCGGACCCCAAGACTTGTCTAAAGGTCCTACACCCGCATCCCAGGACCTTTAGTCCTGCTGTCCCTGGTGGTTTTGTTAAATTCACTGAGCAGTCCTTTCCAGAGACTGACTTAAAAATGTGTGTTAAAAGAATTTAAAAATACTCTCTAACCTAGTTTCTACGAAGGTCATGGTGGTAGGTGCAGGGAGGAGTTACAACTTGGGTTTCAGAGTTGGAAGAAGTGGAGAATTTGGTGAGTCATACCACATAAGGAGCTTTGGGATTGGAAATCAAGTGTTGGTTTAATCTATGAATTCTATGCTGACTCAAACTGGGTACTGTGAAACCCTTCTGTGAGCTGAGCGTACTTGGCATTTTGCCATCTATTTTTAAAAAGGAACAACAAACTGTTAGCAGCAAATTTTGTACACTGGCTCTTTGGTGGGAAAGTTACTGGTTTGTATTTTGAGGCTGTAAGTATGGGTAGTAATAATAGCTGTTGATTGAGCTTTTAATAAGTCCATTTTAAATTATCTGATTCCGTTTTGTTTTTACCTAGGGGTTGGGGAAACAGGTAGCCTATTTAGTTATTGGCTGTGTTATATTTTTGAAGTTTTATGACTCAGTTTTCTAATATATAGAAAATGTTTATCTCCACTACAGATAGTTTAACTTCTTTTGTCAAAAATAACTTGGTAGTATTTCGTTTTAGTGCAGAATTGCGGAATACCGTATTTGCATTTTGTGTCAGTGAAGAGTGTTATTAGAGAGCAATTATGCTGACTTGTTTGCGGTTTGATGGGAGAATTAGGTTCATGAGTTTGATGTATATACTCCTAATGCAGGCTTTTTCAGAAACTGTGCTGTGAATAATTGCAATTTAAATGAGACAAATTCAGATTTATTTATCGTTATCCTGAACAACTCTCCTACTAGTTGATGAGGTGGCAAATTACCTATTGGAGCTGAATTTTAATGTGAGCAGTGTCTTCTGTTCCTTCTTTACCCTCATCAGATAAGGATGGTGTTTGTATGAAGGTTTAGAAAGAGGCTTTTAAAACTTACTTCACGTAAACTGTCAAGTCTTAATTTCTAGGTGCTGTTAGGTGATGATTTTATGACTTATAGGGATCAGTACTATATAGACTTTTAGTCAGCATTTGGTGAGGTGACTAGTCATTTGTGTAGAAAACATTGGAAGAGAGGTAATGGTGTAATTGGAAGACCACTGGACTTCAAGTTAGACCTGGGCGCTAGTCCTCTTTCTGTTGCAGAACAGTTGTGACTGACCTTGGGACCTTGGGACCTTGGGACAATCACCTAGTCCACATTTTGCTACTGAAACTAAGAGTTAAAATAGATTTCCAGGCTCCCTTCTAATCTGAGATTTATAATCCAGTTTAAATTAGTATGTTATGTTTAAATATTGAACACCTACTTACTATTCACAGTTGCTTACTTTTATGAGAGAAATGAAAAGCAATGAAGTATAATCACATTCAGTCTCAAGGAGCCTGAATCTGGTTGCAAGTAGGTAAGTAGTAGATGAACGAGAGAAGCACAGGGTTTGTGTTAGAGACTGCAGGAGATAATAGTGGGTGCTTAGTTTGGGTGTGTGAAGATTTATGAATGTGCTAAATGTGATTGCTTTCCCCATCTTTGTAAAACTAAGATACAGTGAGATTTACCAGTGTATACTTATATCTCCATTGCTTTCTACTATGTCCAGATTTCTGTTCTTAGAGCCAAAAAGGTGGAAATAATATTTGAAGTTAGGTTCCCAAGAAATGGGTTTCTTTTTTTTTTTTTTTTTAAAGATTTTATTTATTGGGGCGCCTGGGTGGCTCAGTGGATTAGGCCGCTGCCTTCAGCTCAGGTCATGATCTCAGTGTTCTGGGATCGAGCCCCGCATCGGGCTCTCTGCTCAGCAGGGAGCCTGCTTCCCCCCTCTCTCTCTGACTGCCTCTCTGCCTACTTGTGATCTCTCTCTCTGTCAAATAAATAAATAAATAATCTTAAAAAAAAAAAAGATTTTATTTATTTATTTGACAGAGAGAGATTACAAGTAGGCAGAGAGGCAGGCAGAGAGAGAGAGAGAGGAGGAAGCAGGCTCCCCGCCGAACAGAGAGCCTGATGCGGGACTCAATCCCAGGACCCTGAGATCATGACCCGACCCGAAGGCAGCGGCTTAACCCACTGAGCCACCCAGCCGCCCAAGAAATGGGTTCGTTGAGGGGAAATATGCAGTCTTCACACTCTTTTTAACTTGTAAGTTTTTGAACTGCGGAGTATATTAACTTCGCAAACTAAGTTTTAGGGCAGCCTTTTAGGTATGTGAAATGAGTGAGGATGCAGGACTTGAAATGATTTTTTGTACTAGGAAACTACAGCAAAAATTCTCTTTTCACTCTTAATTGAACAGCCAATAGCACATCTAGTGAAAACTATGTATTTTGAAAATCTTGAGGGAACTATTTTTCATTCGTATAATAGATTATCCTTTTAAAGAAAAAACACTTGTTGGAGATAGGTACTTGGTAGTAGTTGATCATTTCTTTAATTTTAAGAAGGAAAAGTAACACAAAAGCCTTCCTTTTATCTACCTGAAGGTGGTAGGTGATCTGAATGAAATATTTAAATGGTAAAGATAGAAGTATACCATGAGAGGTCATGGTGACTAAAAAATTCAGAGACCATTATTATGATCTCCCATTAGTAGTTAATAGTGGTAGGTGTTCAAAATGCAGAGAATCTAGGTGTGTGTTTATAGACAAAGGTAAATATGGGTTTTTTTTGCAGTTGACTAGTTAAGCATTTTTTCCCTGCACAGTGTGATTAAGATTTATATCAAAGCCAAGATGATTGTATGTGGAGTATACTTTGTCATTTTGAGGATCATAATTTTAGTTCATTGTTGAAAGTTTGTGGTGAGTGCATACAGTCTTGTCTCAGGTACAGTTCTGTAGTCAGTAACATTACTACATTTGTATAATTGGAAGGTATGTTTCCACTTAGAGATTGGAAGAAGTAAATAGTATCAACTACAGTAAACGGTCTTTTATTATGTGACTTCATCAGTGGTTTAATTTAGGTAAGATTTTTGGCTTTGTCCTTTCAGGTCTTTCCAAACTTGTGGAGAATGTTGTTTGATAGCCAGTTTTTTTTTTTTTTTTTTCCTTTCCCAAAGGAGTTCTTTACCTAGGTATGCTCTTTTCCATTGCTCTGCAAACACTATAAATAAAATGCAGTCACTAAGGCCTCACATTTGTTACATGAGTATGGTAAAAAACAAACCCTCCTTCTCACTGGATGAACTACAAAATGCTTGACCAAGGTTAAATTTCTGTATGAAGTGGTTAATAAATTTTTGTGAGTCTATGTGTGCTTAATTTAACATTGTTTGGAGGCAGCTGGGTGGGGTAGTTGGTTAAGCTTCAGACTCTTGTTTTTGGCTCAGGTCTTGATCTCAGAGTGGTGAGATGAGCCCCATGTTGAGCTCAACCTGGAGTCTGCTTGAGATTCTTTCTCCCTCTGGCCCTCCTGCTCATGCTGGGAGCACTCCCTTCCCCCATCCCCCTGCTCACCCTCTCTCTCCCTCACTGTCTCTTTCCCTCTGGAATGGATAGATAAATCTTAAAACAAAACAAAACAAACAAACAAAAAACCCAAACATTTAAAAGGTTGTTTGGCTCATTTCCATAATAGTAATTTGAATATTGAGAACAAAGGGAAAGCATGATGCAGAATGATGTTTGTATCATATTTGTTTGTGTATTTTCACATACACAGTTCTTTTAAGTTTATGAGACAGTAATCGTCCTCAGTGATAGATGGAAACCAGAGGCTCAGAAAGGTAAAGTGAGGGCTCCTGGGTGGCTCAGACTCTCTGCTCAGTGGGGAGCCTGCTTCCTCCTCCCCCCTCTGCCTGTCTCTCTGCCTGCTTGTGATCTCACTGTCAAATAAATAAATAAAATCTTTTAAAAAAAAAAGGAAAGAAAGGTAAAGTGACTTGACTTCGGGGGCTAAAGTGAGATGTGCAGGCTTTCAGATTCTCGGCCCAGTGTTCTAATGTTGCTCCACAGCTCCCCTCTTTTCTTAGTTGGTGTTAATGAAAAATGGAGGTGAATTGGAGTCAAACCGAATTGTGGAATCAACAGCTCTGTAAAATAAAGCATTTTGTTCATTGCTTGAAACCTTCCTATTTATGTCACACAGTGTTGTCTCACTTTGTCCTGGAGGAGGAAACAGTTAATTTTTCAATTTTGAGTGTGGCTGGCTGTATTTGCCCCTCAAATAACATTAGTGAGAAGAAAATGCCAGTTCATTTTGTGTGTATCCTTAGTGCAGATCATGGTCTGGAAACAGAACTTTATACCTGGAAAGCAAACCTAATATTTATATTGTTCAGTACAGTTTGTAAAATGCCTTTTTATCATGGCTTCCGCAGTCAGACCTACCTGTATGTGTCAGTGTGTGTTTCATGATCTCCAAGTCATGAAGCAGTAGTGCACTTGGGTTTTGGGTTGACTTAATGTGGAAGCATCGAAAAGGTGAACAGCTCTACTATTTGGAAATATGGGTCCCCCAACTCTCCTTTTCTCTTCTCTGTCAAAGTCAAGAGTTCTGCCTACAAATGCTGGCAGGTGAAATTCATGCTATAGAAAGCATGAGAGGCACTGGTGGAGTTTGTGGGTAACATTTGTATCACCTGTCAGGTGTCTCTGCCCCACCCCTCTTTAATGGCAGACGATATTGCTGGTATTGTAAGTTATTTGTCAGTTACCTGTGAAGTATTCTTTGTTTAGGTTGGAGGAGGTTGAGCTAGGAAAACCTGGAGATAATAGGTTTGTGTTGAGGTAAGGGAAGGGAGGGTTGTTCTTTTTTTTTTTTTTTTAATTATTTTTATTAATATATATTATTTGCCCCAGGGGTACAGGTCTATGAATCATCAGGCTTACACATTTCACAGAGGAAGGGTCTTTTTTGAGGGTGCTCAGAAGAGAGGGAAAGTTTGGTATGGCAGAGACCCCCCCCTTTTTTTTTTTTACTTTTTTGACCCATCTCTCATTTCCCTTTTTTTTTCCCCCCTCATTACCATCCTTGTCTGAAAAAACCTTCAAGCTGTACTTCCCACACAAGTGAGATAGGAATTGGACTAGAACTATGAAGGGAAAAGATTTTGGTTTTTTGCTGTTTTAAATAGCGTTTCTTTCAGCTTCTGCAGAAGTGGTAGAAGCAGCTGAAATAGAGGTCTGGCTGCCAGTAAATGGCTGGGGATGGATTCTGAAAAAATTGTAAAGCGCAATCTGGGATTAACTGCTTAATTTCTTAACAGTACAGTGTTACTATTATTTACTTATATATCGGTAGCGTGGTTTGGGATGGATGAACAAGGCAGTGACAGAGTTGTGTATATCTGAATCTGTGTATTTCATAAACTGTATGTGACCAGTTGGCCAGTTACTGTGGTACAACATGTCCTCACTTCTGCTTCGGTCATTTAGTTACTACTACAGATGGGAGTATGGATGTTGAGGGGGCTGCAAGAAGATTGTAAACCTTTTTCCATACTGCTCCTGGGAGACAGAGTTCATTTACCTAGCTAGAATTATATACAAAGTGTAGTTCACAAAGACTATGGAGTGTCAGTGGTACTGTTAACTATGTGACAGTGTATATTTAGTTCTGGAATTCATTCAGTCAAAATTTATTAAGCTATTATTATGTGAATTACTCATTTTCACTGTTTTGTCTAAATAGCATTATTTTAGGGATTTGTTAATTTGTTGCACTAATAGTAGGGTTTCACATTCATTAGCTTAAACTTGAAGTAACTCTTTAGAGGGGAAAGGTTTTAAAATATTTGTGCTAATGGTGATCAAGTGCATGTCATTAGTCTGCCACCCATTGTTTGTAAACTGGCAGTAGTGCCCACCCTTTTTCTGTTGGGTATCTATGATTTAGTGAAAAGGCTTAAGAATTGCTTTAGTAAAATTTCAGTGATGAAAGGAACCTTAAAGACCATAGGCCAAGTCACTTGGTATAGATGAGGGAGGAAACTGAAACATCCAGAGTGGTCACATATCATTCATGATGGATTGTTGTGGTGAGAATTTTTAAACTACATATATACCAACATTTCTCTGTTATATATAAATTTTTTCCACTATACAGGAATGGGAATTTTTAATTCCTACACATGTGCATTTGACAGAAGTGGAAGAATATGAACTTAAATATTTTAATTTTTTTTAAGTTTTTATGTATTTGTCAGAGCGTGCAAGCACACAAAAGCAGGGGGACCAGCAGGGAGAGGGAGAAGAATGCTCCCCACTGAGGAGGGAGCCTGATGTGGGACTCTATCCAGGACCCTGGGATCACGACCTGAGACGAAGGCAGATGTTTAACTGAATGAGCAACCCACTTATCTCTTAAGTATTTTCCTTTAATACAATTTTAGAATTATCCACATCCCTGACCTTTTATAACCTTAAAACCAAGTAGTAACTACTAGTTGGTAGAACATTATATGGAGGATTATAGTACTTTTATCGTATAATCACACAGATAGTATACATACAGTGTAATCATACGGAAGACCAAAATATTTCATAAAATGTTAGAGGCATCTGTTTGATGTAATTAATGAAAAACACCTAATATGAAGAAAGGTTTGATAGTTGAAGATGATTAACTCAAGATTTATTTGCTTCCAGGGCTAGTAGTATGTCTACATTATGTATCACACCAAAGTAAAAATCTAGCTGTATACACTAGTTTGTCATGAACCTTAATTTATTTGCAGAATTAATGAAAATCAAGAAAACCTACCTGTTATTTTTCATAAACGCAGTATGATGCAAATTCTCTTATGGCATTGAAAAAAATTACTATTGCTTGTAAATTTGCCATTTTAAAAATTTTTATTTATTTGAGAGAGAGAGAGAGAGAGAGATCTTAAGTAGACTCCCTGCTGAGCCTGATGCTGGGTTAGATCCCACCACACCTGAGATCATGACCTGAGCCAAAAGCAAGAGTGGATGCTTAAATGAGTGAGCCACCCAGGCACCCCATGAATTTGCTTTTTAAAATAGTTTCCAGGGCGCCTGGGTGGCTCAAAGCCTCTGCCTTTGGCTCGGGTCATGATCTCACGGTCCTGGGATCGAGCCCCGCATTGGGCTCTCTGCTTGGCAGGGAACCTGCTTCCTCCTCTCTCCCTCTCTGCCTGCCTCTCTGCCTACTTGTGATCTCTGTCTGTAAAATAAATAAATAAAAATCTTTTAAAAAAAAAAAAAAAGACAGCCATAATCTATCAACATTTTGGGTACCTGGGTGGCTCAGTCGATTAATCGGCTGCCTTTGGCCCAGGTCATGATCCCAGTGTGGGATCTAGTCCCACATTTGGCTCCCTTCTAGGCAGAGAACCTGCTTTTCTCTCTCCCTCTGCCTGCTGCTCTACCTACTTGTGCTCTCTCTCTGTCAAATAAATAAAATCTTAAAAAAAAAATCTATCAACATTTTAATGTTCTCCATACCCAGGAAACCTGATGGTAAGTTGAATATTTTAGGATTTCTGAATCTGAACTCATAAGGCAGGACATTAATAATAAATTCTAAAGGTTTCTTTTCTTCAAGTGAATCTCCAAATTGTTTGAATTTTAGGACTGTAGAAAAATAACTTTTAGTTAAACTCTTATTATTGGACTAGCTTATTCCAGTTTCAGCCTTGTTCTGTGAAGTTTTATATATATACATTGCAGCATTTTTACCTTTTCATCCTTCCCCTCCCCTTATTATAATCTCAGGGACTGTGCTACCTCTAGCACAAGAAATTAATCAGGTATACATGTGTGCATTATGATCTCCAGGATGGGCTGTTGGAGAGAGAAACAGGCTGCTGAATAATACAGTTCCTAGTTTAAAAGTGCAAAAGAAAACAATTATGTTCTTGTAGGCATATAATATATATGTAAAATTGTAGTAAACGGGGTTTCAAAAGGATGTACATTAGAATACTCTTGGTGGTTACTTTGCCCAAGAGGAATGGGATTGTGGAGAATGGTCAAAAGGGACATTTGGTTTTATCTGCTGCTAATTTTTTTTATGTGACAAAGGATGTGTCACTATAACTTGCACAGTTTTAAAAGTAAAATTAAAGATCAGAGCGCCTAGCTAGCTCGGTCAGTGGAGCATCTGATTTTTAATCTCAGCTGAAGTCTTGATCTCAGGATTGTGCATATAAGCCCCGTGTTGGGCTCCACACTGGGAGTGGAGCCTACTTAAGAAATAGAATAGAAGTAAAGGTACAGTGTTTGTCATTAGGATATGTTGAAATTGAAATAAAAGGAACAACTAGCAGTTAGGTTTAATTGTCCTTTTATGATTTACGTAGAAATTTTGAGTAGATAGTAATAAGAAACTTTGGGCAGTTGTGAATGGCAACTTTTTATCATTTACATAGAGAATAGTCTTGCAGGTAAGCAGGTGTCAAGAGATATATTTTAGAATTTAACTTCTCGTAGAACTGCAAGATTTATGTGGTTGTGACCATCTGGTTTCTTATGTCATTGCCCTTTTAAAACTTCTGAATAACTTACAAATTTCTTTGAAGTGGGACCTATCATGGTATTCATGGCTATTTTCATTACTATGTGCCAGGTGCTAAAAACACTGGACATGGTATTAATGCCAAACAGTCTTATGGAATATGCCTAGAGAAATTCTGCTTTTTTAGCAATAATAAATCATAGGAAATCGGAATTACACTAGCAAGATGTATTATATATATTTCTTAAGATAAATCACTTTTGAGGCATAGCAGAAATTTTTTCTAAACTTAGAACAAAATAATGACTAGTTTTTGGATGTCAGTGATTGGTCAGGGTTTTGAAATAGGCTCCCTAAATATTTCTGAGATTTGAAAATAATGGTTGTTAGAGGGACCTGGGTGGCTCAGTCATTTGGGCGTCTGCCCTCAGCTTAGGTGGTGATCTTGGGGTTTTGGGATGGAGCCCCATAGTGGGCTCTCTGCTTAGCCCGGAGTCTTCTCCCTTTCCCTCTGCAAACCTCCCCCCCCCCATCGTGCTTACTTGTGCTCTCAGATAAGTAAAATCTTAAAAAAAAAAAAAAAAAAGATATATATATATGTGTGTGTGTGTGTGTAATTGGTTTTTTTTCCCCTTAAACTAAGAAAGCACTTGTGTGGAATAAGGAGGGAAGACTAAAAAACTATTGATGCTTGGATTCCACTACCAAAGATTCTGGCTTGAGAGAGGAGTAGCCTTAGTGTGTGTATGTATATGTATGTATGTATGTGTGTGTGTGTGTGTGTGTGTGTGTGTGTGTGTGTATATTATTTATTTATTTATTTAAAAAGAGCTTCACAGATGATTTTTAATATATGGCCAAGGTTGCATACCACTGCCTTAAAACCAGTCCTTATGGGGCGCCTGGGTGGCTCAGTAGGTTAAGCCTCTGCCTTCAGCTCAGGTCATGATCTCAGGGTCCTGGGATCGAGCCCCACATCAGGCTCTCTGCTAATCAGGGAGCCTGCTTCCCCTTCTCTCTCTGCCTGCTGCTCTGCCTGTTTGTGATCTATCAAATAAAGTCTTTTAAAAAAAAAAAAACTAGTCCTTGTTACCTTTGGTTGTGGCTTAAAATCTAGTGAGCGTGGCTCATTAGCAACAATTTGCTGTAGCAATTTAACTCCGTGTTCTAGTGTGTTTCCTTCCCCGATGCAGTCTCTCACTGTACATTCTAGAACACCAATTCATAATGCTAGCTGCACATAGAAGAAAATGCTCAATAAATGTAGTGTGTGTGAAGTAAATACTTTTAAATAATTTTCAGAACAAATTTCTTTCACCTTGTCGGCTTAACTGAAATCTGACTCCTCCTGAGGAAGTCCTATACTTTCTCTAATATCCCTCCCAGGTAGATGGATGCTGCCTTCCTCTAGGATAAAAATTCCCTGTTTTTCGGGCTTATTTTATCTACCTAGATATCCAGGCACCTTTCCTTATTACTGTCACCTGTTATTTTTTCATTCTCCAGAGAACTTGGTACCAGTTTCCAGGCCTGTACTTTGATGTTGTCCTGAGAGACATCCATGGCTTTCCCTGAAGATGATTTAACCAGTATCACCATATAAATAAGTTCTAGATTCATTCAGCAAACAGATATTAAATGCCTTTTATATCTAACACATTGCCCTACTGAGGTGTTGTGTATGCAATGGTGAATTAAAGGAACCTTGTGAACAGTTTTTTAGCTCTTAACTTGGATATTTAGGTGGAAAATAGATAGGAGGCAGGAAGAATGGAAGCAGGGAGTTCAGTATGGAGACTAGCATAATAATACAGGTGAGGTAATGGTGGCTTGGACAGGGCTGGTAGCAAAAAAGGTAAAAACAGATTGATTTGAGATATGTTTTGGAGGGAGACTAGGCAAGATTTGTTGGTGGATTGCTCACTGAATACTAGTGGCCTTTAAGCTGTACTCTGTCTCAGATATTCACATGTATAGGCCTACCTCTGAAATCTTAAGTTCAGTCATCAAGTTTTCCAGTAGGGGATCTTTCTTCTAATAGTGCTTTGATTAGACTTGTTCTTCAGTCTGTGTCCATGCCCTGTTCTCCTCCTTGTATCCTCCCTGGGGTGACCAGCTATCATTGGTTTACTTGAGCACAACTGAGATATTTCTTAGGATGCCAGACTTTGAGCACTAAAACCAGGATAGCTGGTTCACCCTGAACCTACCCCAGTAGACCCTTTTCTCTGCTATTAAGTGGTATGCTTCAGCCATGTAGATCTTCTCCTCTTCCTGAGAATTTATACATATGATCACACTTTGCCTATGTTGAACCTCCTCCCATTTCCTACTGGCATTCCCTTCCTGTAATGGACTCCCACCCATTCTTTGACCTGAGGCAGTTTTCCTAGCTGTCCCAGTTTGTGATCCTGGAACACTCTGCTTACTCTAGCATGTCTTAGCACTTGACCCGATCATTTTATTGTCTGCTGCTGGTGCTGCACTGTGCTATTATGGGCTGTCTTGTTCGTTGTGATGTCTTATTTAAATGGGTCTCCACCACTTACTTTGTTCCTTTTATCACTTAACGTAGCCTGTACTTTGTTGCTTGGTTTCTTGTTTGTGGTCCCCTGTCTCCAGTGACCCATCTTGTATGCTTTGGTCCCCCAGTGGCTAGCACAAGGCCTGGGACATTGTTATCACTCAGATGATGAGCAAGTGAATGGTGTTCTTCAGTGCACTTTGGTGTTGGGGGTAAGGTAAATGATCAGTAAATGCATGCTGAATGACTGATAGGCTTTTGATTGAGTGAAATGTTATGCTGCCCTTAAAAAGTAATGTTTGAATTTGTGATTATATGAGGGAATGCATATGCTACCAAACAACTTTATAAAAACCATGTATATCGAATAGTTACAGTTGTAAAACAAAGTTTGTATTTTTAACATTAAAAGTATAAAAATACAGGTCAAATTTTTATCTGTTGTTCCCCCCACCATCCCCCCCCCAAAAAAAAAACCATTTAAGCAGAAATTAGAAACCTTTCTTCCTATCTTGGAATACTGCAGTGCCAGCATATTATAAGTAGAAGTTTAAAGCTAAGGAACTAGGTATCTGAATGTCTTGTTCCATTTTCAATATTCTTATATGGCTGCTCATAATGAACTATTTTAGCATTTAGTTAGATGGTAACTAATAGGCCTAAAAACTGATAGTGATTAGTGGAATGGAATTATACATCTTGACAAATGTTTTTTCTAAGTTTATCAGGAATGGCATAACGAGTAGATGGAATCTGCCCGTATCTTGTGCTCTTTAATGGAATTATCGATGCCTACAATTTCTTCTTACACTAAGTCTGCTCTTCAATCTATGTTACGTTTAAGTAAACATCTTTTTTAATGTTGTTTAATGCCACATGTATTGGTTTATTTTATCTCCATTTGTAGGCTAAAGAAATCCTGACAAAAGAATCCAATGTGCAGGAGGTTCGATGTCCAGTCACCGTCTGTGGAGATGTACATGGGCAATTTCATGATCTCATGGAACTGTTTAGAATTGGTGGCAAATCACCAGATACAAACTACTTGTTTATGGGAGATTATGTTGACAGAGGATATTATTCAGTTGAAACAGTTACTCTGCTTGTAGCTCTTAAGGTAATTTCGATTTTGTTTGGGGTCGTTTTGTACTGGGTTTTCTTTTCTTTTTTTTTTTCCCTCCCCTCCCAGTTTTGGTGTCCGTCTCCCCCCTCCCCAACCCTGGTGATTTGTGATTTTTCTCTGAATGTTACGTTTTAGAATAAAATTCCATATTTAGGAATGCAGTATTTAGGTTTGGGACTTAAAAATCATACGCCTGTCTTCATTCTGAATGAAGGTTAAAAGGTTATTCTTATTCAAGTTACTTGAGAAATGTTAGAATGCTGGTCCAGTAAACATGTTTCTTCATTTAATCAGGGGATGGAGAGGTTGTATAATTACCTTTCTAGATGCTTTTGAAATAAAAGATACTAAATGTCAGGATGTTTACATCTTAGGGCACAGTAATCCTATAATTAGATTTTTACTGAAGAAGAAATTCAAGAAGAAAGAAGAAAAGAGCTTTATTTGTGTGAAAATATTAATTTCAGAAATTAATACTAGAAAAAGGAGAAGAATAGAATGCTTCTATTCTAGAAAAAGAATTGATCTAAATATCCAACAAAAGTGAATATCTAAATTATGATTTCTCTCTGGAATAGTTGGAGCCATTAAAACTTGACAGCCTAGAACAATAGGAATGATAATTGAAGCAAGTTGCTTTATACCAGTCATTGCTGTAGGGATTGTACGAAGATCTGAAAATGAGACACAGTAGTGGTCACTAGTTTTTAGAATGGCAGGCTTCTGCCTCTCCTTGGAAAGAAAGTGATTTTACCTTTGGGGGAGATTTTATTAAAGAATGTTCACAATGATAAATGGACTGCCAGAAACCTCTAATACTGCAGAAGTGGTAAGATAGGTTTTGGCAAGAGCTAAATTTTAGGTAATATGTAATGTATTTGTTCATGAAGCTACTATTCTGAATCGTGTAACATGCTACAAAACATTTTTGGAGGCAGTTCTAAGTTCTGCATCTGCAAACGAAGCAAGTGGATTAAATGATGGAAAGTTTCTCTAGATATTATTAAAACAACCTTGCAAGCTAATTTGTACCTAAAGCCCAGGTTGAATCCCAAAGATTAGCGGAAGAATGAATATGCTGCCTTTAAGAATTTATATTTAAAGTTTATGGGGCTGAATTGAGCTGCATATACCTCCCCATATCCCGTATTCATATGTTCAAGTCTTAACCCCCAGTACCTCTAGAATGTGGCTATATTTGGTGATAGGGCGTTTAACAGGTAATTGAGGTAAAATGAAGTCATATGGGTGAGCCCTAATTCCATATGACTGGTGCCACTATAAGAAGACATTAAGACGCAGGTACAGAGGGAAGATGATAAGAAACATGGAGAAGATGACCTTTTGTTAGCCAAGGAGACAAGCCTTCGGCAGAAACTAACCCTGCTCACACTTTGATCTGGACTTTCAGGCTCAAGAACTGTGAGGAAATTAATTTTTGTTGTTTGAACTGCCCATTTGTTCTACTTTAGCTGTGGCAGCCCTTACACACTAATAGGGGGGAGTTGGGGGAAGGAAACTTCAGTAAGTAGTGCCAGGATGATTGGATATCTGTATACAAAAAAATGGACTTAGATACCTCATACCATACAAATGGATCAAAATCAGAGGCCTAAATGTAAAAGCTAAAGCTATGAAACTTCTAGAATAAAGCATAGGAGAAAATATTTGTAACTCTGGGTTAGGCAGTGATTTCTAAGATATGATATGAAAAGTACAATCCATTAAGATTGTTATATTGGACTTCATCAAAATTAAGATTTTTTTTGTTTCTTAAAGTATATCACTAAGAAAAAAGTACTTGTGTTCATATAATAAAAACCTATTTATAATTCAGTAAGAAGACATTAAAAATGGACAAAATACTTGAAGAGGTATTTCATCCAAGAAGATACATGAATAGTCAATAAGCACATGAAAAGATGCTCAAAATCATTAATTATCATGGAAATGCAAATTAAAGTCACAGTCATAACCATTAGACTATCATTAGTAAGGCTGATAATACCAAGTGTTAGTTTGTGGAGAGATTAAGACATTATACCCATATTTATAACCAGCAAGTTATATTGGACTAGGAATATACCTAAGGGAAGTGAAAGTGTATTGTTTGTCTGTACAAAAACTTATAGACAAGAAGACCATAGCAACATATTCATAATACTCAAAACCTGTAAGCCATTCAAATGTTCCTCCTACTGGTGAATAAAGAAAAAAAATGTGGTATAGCCATTCAACAGGATACTGTGCAGCAATAAAAAAGGAACAGTAAGGATCCACTGATACTTATTCAGATGAGCCCCAGAAATATTCTGCTAAGTGAATAAAGCCAGACACACGAAAGACTGTTTATCTTGTGCTAATCCATTTATATGAAATTTTACAAAAAGATCTCAGAAGAGGAAATCATGAGACCAGGCATCACACAAATACAGTTTCTATGATGAGGGTTTAAGGAAATATGGAAAAGACAAAGTAAATAAATGGTTGCTGGGAGTAGGAGTTGGGACGGCCCCCACAGGGGATAGTTTTGGACTGATGGAAAGGTTCTAAAGTAATTATGATGGTTATTGCATACCTAGACGTTTACTCAAAGTCATCTAACTGTAGAAGAAATTTCATGGAGTTCTGTGGCTGATTATTATGCTTAGTATAAAGTTGGTAGTAGCAGGAGTTTGATTGTAGTTGAGATGGGGTTTGCCGGTTCTCCACGGACAGATGTCTCTAGATGTGGGGTTTCATTTCAGTGTTTGGGAGCACGGGATTTCCCCCACCACCACCAAAATTGGAACTCTGGCTTTTCCTGTAGGAAGTTTGCTGAATTGTCATTTCGTCTTTAAAGGAGCCACGTATTCATATTGTTGTTTGTTTTGTTGTTTCAGGTTCGTTACCGTGAGCGCATCACCATTCTTCGAGGAAATCATGAGAGCAGACAGATCACACAAGTATATGGTTTCTATGATGAGTGTTTAAGGAAATACGGAAATGCAAATGTTTGGAAATATTTTACAGATCTTTTTGACTATCTTCCTCTCACTGCCTTGGTGGACGGGCAGGTACGTAGGCCTTCCTAAAACTTATATTGCTGGTTATTTTCATTAATCTGCTCTCCTAATGTTTAGGTGCCACTCATTTTTCCACCCCTACTTCTCTTCTAGACTTCTAAAATGCCGCCTTTGTATTAAACACTGAACTGTATGTTGGGACAACAGGGATGAAAGATGTAGCTCATCCATCCTCTCAGTTGTTTCTGGATGAGTCTCAGAGATGTAATTAGCTATTTACTAGTCCATGTAGAAGAGTGTACAGAAGACATGGCAAGAAAATTCTATGAGAAAGATGATAGTTTATGCTGAGGTTAAGATGAGAGAAATGTTATCTGGGAGAAAGGGAGTGTATTCACTAGGTTGGAGTTGGTTGGAAAAAAGACTGCCCCTGCCGAGACAAGCCTGGTTCTGGTAGAATACAGAAAGACAAGTCACACCAAGTGATGTGGGCTGCTGTTGCAGCTTAGTCCAGAATCCAGAATGTTTAAAGTTTCTTCTGTGTGAGGTTAACATTATAATAAACCACTCTTTCCAGATATTCTGTCTACATGGTGGCCTCTCACCATCCATAGATACACTGGATCACATCAGAGCACTCGATCGCCTACAAGAAGTTCCTCATGAGGTATTGACTTTTTTTTTTTTTATGAGGTATTGATTTTTATTTGGTAATGAAATCTTTTCAGAAAACCTTTTAGAGGAAAAAATTTTATTGTAACTTTTTTTTTTTAAGATTTTATTTATTCACTTGACAGAGATCACAAGTAGACAGAGAGGCAGGCAGGCGGGGGCGGGGTGGGAAGCAGGCTCCCCGCTGAGCAGAGAGCCCGAAGCGGGGCTCGATCCCAGGACCCTGGGATCATGACCTGTGCTGAAAGCAGAGGCTTTAACCCACTGAGCCACCCAGGCGCTCCCGTAACTTACTTACTTATATGTGTTCTCTCCTTTAATGCTCAAAAATGACCCTATGTGGTGTGAACACTCTTGTCAACAACCTCTTTCTTTAGAAGCTGGTATTAAGAAACTTGTCAAGATCACAACACCTTTGGGACTGGGCCTAGAATCTCTGTTGTTGTTTTCAGAGCCTCTGCCTTAAGTACTTGTCTATATTGTCTGACATTGAATTTTGCATACTATAGGACTTAACTGCTCTTGGGGCTAATTGATCTAGGATATGTCTTTTTTTTTTTTTTTTAAGATTTTATTTATTTGACAGAGAGGGAGGGAGAGCAGGAGCAGAGTGAGAGTCAGAGGAAGAGACAGACTTCCCGCTGAGTTGGGAGCCTGACATGGGGCTCGATCCTAGGACCCTAGGATCATGACTTGAGCCGAAGTCAGCCACTCAACTGACTGAGCCACCCAGGCGCCCCAATACACCTTTAAAAATATTTGGAAATAGTTTATTTATTTGACAAGATACTTGACTTTAAAGCAAATTTTAAACTTTGTTTAACAAACACCACTCAAAGTGTGACTTCATAGGGTGCTCCCTCTGATGAAATACTCAAATCATTTTTGTAAGAGGCACTTTAAAACTGAACTTGCTTTTTAGGGTCCAATGTGTGACTTGCTGTGGTCAGATCCAGATGATCGTGGTGGTTGGGGTATATCTCCTCGAGGAGCTGGTTACACCTTTGGGCAAGACATTTCTGAAACATTTAATCATGCCAATGGCCTCACATTGGTGTCCAGAGCTCACCAGCTGGTGATGGAGGTATGTTCTTGTCTCTGAAATCTGATTTGCTTTTTAAATAAATGTAATGAAGGAAGATACTAGGAAGTGTTTTTCTGGTGGGGGGTGCTAATTAATGATATTAATGAGGATACTCCATTTATCCCTTCCGGTGAATTTCCTGTTGTAGCCTGAGCCTTTACAGTAGATGCACATTAGAATTAAAATCTCAAGCTTTTGATCATAATGAGTTTCATAGTTGACGTGTTTTTCAGAGAATTCTTTTTTTTTTTTTTTTTTTTTTTAAGATTTTATTTATTTTTTTGCCAGAGAGAGAGGGAGAGAGAGCGAGCGAGCACAGGCAGACAAAGAGGCAGGCAGAGGCAGAGGGAGAAGCAGGCTCCCTGCCAAGCAAGGAGCCCAATGTGGGACTCGATCCCTGGACCCTGGGATCATGACCTGAGCCGAAGGCAGCTGCTTAACCAACTGAGCCACCCAGGCGTCCCGCTTTTCAGAGAATTCTTAATGACTGGGTAGTGCTTTAGATTTAAGCCTGGGAGAATAAGGTTCAGGGAACAGGGGAGAGGCATTGTAACATTTTTTATCTCAGTTTTGTTTATTTTATGTGTTTAACATGTGTATGTATGGAAGAGAGATTGAGATGAAATACCAGAATGTTTCAGTGGTCCTTTGAATGGTAGGATTATAGGTAATTTTAAAGAAGAAACTGAAAGGGAAATGAGATGTTGATTAGCATACTTACAAAATTAGGGTCTTACTTAGATTAATACTCATAACAATTGTGATTATTTTTTAAAGTATGACTTTGTTAAAGATAGGGAACTGTATTTGTGTACAGTACTTAAAAAGTAACTCATGTGTTCACATGGACTTAGAATGAGGCTGGAGTTCTAGAGGCCTATTTTCTTGGTACCGAGGCAGTGATTGACTTCACCTCTGACTGAGAGAATTAATGTGGTTTTGGTCTTGAGGAGTATTTTATCTGCATCTGCAAGGAATGCCTGTATACTCATTCTTGGATTATATTCAAGGCCACTGCATTGGGAAGTTGATGAGATACTGCTATTCACAGAAGGCCAGATGTAGAAGAAACACTTTATTCTTTGGTGATTGGTGTTTTTTAGTGTCTTTTCTATTTATAATCTAGTTTTGTAATTTAGGAAAAATTCATGTATTTTTTTTTTAAGTTGTACAGAGTAGAAAATTATTAAAATACCAGAAACAAAACATTAATAGTTTTTAAGCCGTTTGGAAGGGGCTTTTTTTGAGTCCCATTTAGTTGTGTAAATAAGGGAGTAAAACAGGTTTTAATCACCTTTCTTTTCCTTGTAGGGATATAACTGGTGCCACGACCGAAATGTAGTAACGATTTTCAGTGCTCCAAACTATTGTTATCGTTGTGGTAATCAAGCTGCAATCATGGAACTTGATGATACTCTAAAATACTCTTTGTAAGTATTTATACCTAAGTAGTTGGCTGCTTTTGCGGTTGAGTCACACTGTATAGCTGGAATGGGAACTTTAAGAGTTGAAGGTCTCATGCTATATCCAGATTCCAGTTTGATTTTTATGTTTCCATGTTGTTGTTTTTAGATCTTATTAGAGACCATGAGTTTGGGGAGGGCAGAGGAAGAGGGAGAGAATCTCAAGCAGATTCCATGCTGAGCACAGAGCCCAGTGTGGGATTCAGTTTCATGACCCTGAGATCATGATCTAAGCTGAAACCAAGAGTCGAATGCTTAACTGACTGAGCCACCTGGGTGCCCCTTTTGAACAGATTTAGGATATGTTGAAATTCATCAATAAAAACTTGTTTTATATAGGCACCTGTGTGAATTATTAGGATTTTATCTTCTAAACACATGTTTTTATTGTGGGGTTAATAAAATATATCCTGGGGTTGAGAATACAAGTACATTAGGCTCTTTAAATTTTATTTATTTGGTAGAACGCTTCTTTTAAATAATCTTAGAAGGAATCCTGATGTATAAAATTTCTGTCTTAAAAAATTATCAGAAGTTTGCCTTCGCTCTAAGGAGGCATGCAGCTAGAAGACTGGATGATTAGGCTACAAATGGGATTCTCTTCCATTAAAGGCAAGCTGAAATTGTATAGGCAAAATTGTAAAGTTTGAAAGAACAGTGTTCTTGATTGTCAGTACACTGATACATGGAGTATTAAAAATATATATGTTTTGTGTTTCAGCTTGCAGTTCGACCCAGCACCTCGCAGAGGCGAGCCACATGTTACTCGTCGTACCCCAGACTACTTCCTGTAATGAAATTTTAAACTTGTACAGTATTGCCATGAACCATAAATTGACCTAAAGGAAATGGGAAGAGCAACAGTAACTCCAAAGTGTCAGAGAATAGTTAACATTCAAAAAAAAAACTTGTTTTCACACGGACCAAAAGATGTGCCATATAAAAATACAAAGCCTCTTGTCATCAACAGCCGTGACCACTTTAGAATGAACCAGTTCATTGCATGCTGAAGCGACATTGTTGGTCAAGAAACCAGTTTCTGGCATAGCGCTATTTGTAGTTACTTTTGCTTTCTCTGAGAGACTGCAGATAATAAGATGTAAACATTAACACCTCGTGAATACAATTTAACTTCCATTTAGCTATAGCTTTACTCAGCATGACTGTAGATAAGGATAGCAGCAAACAATCATTGGAGCTTAATGAACATTTTTAAAAATAAGTACCAAGGCCTCCCCTCTACTCGTGAGTTTTGAAATCGTTTTGTTTATTTTCAGGGATACCGTTTAATTTAATTGTATGATTTGTCTGCACTCAGTTTATTTCCCTTCTCAAATCTCAGCCTCATGTTGTTCTTTGTTATTGTCAGAACCTGGTGAGTTATTTTGAACAGAACTGTTTTTTCCCCCTCCTATAAGACGATGTTACTGCACAAGAGCACTGCAGTGTTTTTCATAATAAACTTGTGAACTAAGAACTGAGAAAGTCAAATTTTAATTGTATCAATGGGCAAGACTGGTGCTGTTTATTTAAAAGATACATCAATTGATAAATTTTAGAATTTATAGAATTCTAGGTAAAGAAAAATAAAATCAAGGTCACTATATAATCTCTCTGGCAACTCCTTGACATTCTTCAGAAGATTTTCAAGACTTATTTGTAATCCAGATAGTACAATTTGTCAGAGAGCCCGCGTGCTCTTTGTGGGGTTCTTCCTGCATATTACCTTGTCTGCAAGAAAGGAAATCTGCAACTTCAGTAAGACTGGACTATAAAACCATAGAACTTGAGATTTAAGTGTTTTGGTTTTTCTTTTAATAAAACATCATGTTTTCAGGTAGAGCTTGAAAAACTAATATGTTTACTTCTCAGTGCAGTTTCTGGTTATAAATACCATATTGCTATGTATGTTAGATGGACTCAAAAAAATGATGGACAGATTTTGTATATTGCTTGTCATGTTATCTTAGAGTTAACTTTGTCTCAGATAAAAAAGCTGTTAAAGTATTGTCCTGTATTAAGCTCTTTAAGTGCTACTAGTTAAACCAAATAGAAAACTATTGCTAGATCATGGTTTGGTGTAATACGCATTCACCCAAGGACAAAAATGGCATTTGAAATGAAGTGGCAGTGCTAAGCACTTACTGAGTTTCCTCCCACCCTTTTCTCCTTTGAATAGGATTAGAAAGCTAAAACAGTTCTTCTGTGGAAACTAATATTTGGTAATCTTCAGCTATCAGGGTAAACTTCAGGGCACTTAATCATTACTTGTGTGAATGTAGTAATAAAAGTTCCTTTGCTTTGTATTGTGTTGAATTTGGAACTGATAAGGAAGTTTTTTCATATCTAAGATGCTTTAGGAAAATAACGCATGTATACACACTCTTACGTTTAAAAAAAAAAAAGTCTTTTTCTTTTTATCTCTCCTTGGACCTAATAGACAGTATTTTTGGTGGCTTGTGGAGTTGATGGTCCAAAACAAAAAACACTGTTTTTCTAGATGTCTCCATTCCATTTTATTTTATGCTTCCATAAGAAATATCTACTTGTGTTTCTGCTTTCTCATTTTTATGAACAAATAATACATCGGTGTGAGTTAGTTTTAACCCAGGGTCCAAGTGATCTAGATACCGAGCAGCTGTTTTTCAGGTCCTGTGGTAACAACTGATTTGAAAGAATGCCTTTCTTCTAATCAACATGTGGTACTATCCTTCAGGTGTACAAATTCTCTAATTCTTGTGGTTAGCAGAAAAGGATTGTGGCCAAAATGGCTTGGGTTTAGAACAGTTTCCAGAATTTGAACCTTCTCAACTAGAAAGTATTAATAACCACTTGATAATGAAGTAAGTTTTTTAAAAATGCTTTGGTAAGTATAGTAATTTCCCTTTAAAAATAGATAATTGCTGTTGCTGATTTCTCAATTAGTAACAGATTAAAAATAATTTTTATAATTAATTTTTAAAAAGCTTTTCTTAAAAAAAAAGCAGACATCAACTGAAAATGAGTGCTTTGAGATTTCCATACTGATAACTTGGAGAAGTTGCTTTGGAACTTCGAAGGGTAAAATGAAATGGTAAATGGTGTGCTCATTTCTTAGATGGAATATTCTTAGCAAACGTAAATGACTTCTTTCCTTTTCTTGGTAGAAGTAAATGTTTTAAATGCAAGCATAGTTAATATTTTTCAGAAAGACTTTAGATTAGTAGTATAAAGCTGGTTATTTCAGTGTTTCTTAGCATTGATGCCTACAGAGATTCTGATTTAAATTGGAGGCATATCCAGGCATAGGTGTTTTTAAGTTTCCCAAGTAATTTTAATTTACATTTAGATTTAAGACTTAATCGTTCAGTATACCAGCTACAAATTTAGGAAAACTGACTTTTGTGGTGATTGGTGGTGGTTGTAGGTTTTGGTAAATAAAACATACCCCGTGACTCTGTTTCAAGAGGGAGTTCTATCCTATATAATATGTAGTCCCTTAGTTTTCAAAAAACCGTAATGTGTTCCTAGAAATAGGCCTTAAAGTTTAGTGATGGTTTTGTTTGCTTTGTAGTGGATTCTGTTCCCATGAGCCGCAACTTTCTTTTTTTTTTTTTTTAAAGCCTTCATCTCTTCTCACGTTCTTTGATATATTTCTGGGTTTTGTAAACTCTTCTGTTTAACTTGGGTTTTTTCCCTTCACAGTTGTATGTTTGTTTTATGAAGGTTATGGGTGCATTATTTTGGGCATTCCTGATGATCTCCATTCTTATTTCAATTTTTGTTTAAGCTTATGTCTTAGGACTATGAGTATATTATATTTCTCCTTTTTATTCTGTATATTTATACAGATACTGCCATCTAGACAAAAATAGGGTGTTGCTGAAATGGCACTGTTGCAGTCCTAGTGCTGTCCTATAAATACGTTCGTATTTCTCAGCTGGTGTATAAATTGAAGGGAAAGAAAAGATGGATTATGAGTATTCATAATACAGAAATTTGTTTAAAAGTTGAACTTGTAGAGATCAGTGGTAATGAAGAGTTAAGAGGACTGAGCAGAAAACCCTAGATGTGTGATTCCTGTCATAGCTGGCCCAGAATCTCTCTCCCAGAGGGTAAAAGAGATAGATAGTAAATGCTGGGAAGAGGCCATGTCTTCTTTTTCTTTAAGGCAAAACACAAATTCTCATGGCTGAAGGTTTTGTTTTAATTCCAGTATAGTTAACATACAGTGTTGTATTAGTTTCAGGTGTACAATTTAGTGATTGAGCAGTTCTGTACATTACTCAGTTCTCCTCAGAATAAGTGTACTCTCAGTCCCCTTCACGAATTTTACCAATCCCCTGACCCGACTCCCCTCTGGTACCCATCAGTTCTGTAGAGCTCATGGCTGAAGTTTACTTGTTCAAGTAGTTCATATCCTCAACAGGTTTGGGATGAGTAGATGGGCTGTTGAGTTTTCTTTCCCTGAAAGGGTACTAATAATGCAACGTGCAGCTCATTTTGCTACTTAGACCCCTTGGCAGTCTCTCTAGAGATAGCCTTCCCCATCCCCCGAGTATTGTCATTGGGAAAGTCCATTTAGGTTTCTATGGACAGTACCAGTTGTGTTCTTCAAAGATGATTAGCGGACATTTTCCTAGTGCAATGGTAAGCTGTGGCTGCCAGCAGGTCCAGGGCCCGTTGGTGGAAGTCAAAGACCAGAATTGTGATAGAAAGGAGAGTTAAAAGACTGCTTGCTCTGGAGTCACGAAGACCTAAGTGAAAGGTTCAGTGAAAGCCGTTGGGAATGCCAGACACCGCTGAGTGCCCTACCTCAAGGCTTAGCATACCTTCGGAGCTGTAAGAAGACTCAGTGCTCTAATTTGGTTTACGTTTCTACAGTAGATCCAGAACTGCTTCAGCATGGCATAGTACTAGGGCAGGGGCAAAGGCTGGTAGGTAGGTTTTTGTCGGCCTGGTCAAGGGGGAGACCTCCTGACTCCCAAGGTCAGCTGTGTCCAAATATGTCTCAGGGAAAAAACCAGGGTATGGGGTACAGTGAAATATAACACCTGTAAAACGTGTAGAAAAAGCCTTTCCTGCGTTGGTTCCAGCTTTCCTTTCAAGTACCTTGCCAGCAGTAGTAAGGGTCTGGGAGGTGTTTTGAATGCAGCAGGCCAGAGGAGTTGGAGAAGCTATGTAAACTGATTTTGAGCATACGTTTGTTTCCCAGAATCATACAAAAGAAGGGTGATTAATCTCTTCTTTGTTAGACACAAAACTACTGTTTTTATTTTAATCCTTTCAGTAATCTGTGACTAAAAGTAGACCACAAAGACGGACAAACCCCAGCTCACCACTACTTCCCCATAGCCACACTGGAGTTGGTTGTAAAGGGCTGGCACATTCGAATCAAGATCTTTGGGGTGGCAGTATAATACCTCTCATGACTTTGAAGAGGTCAAGGGGATAAGAGATCTGATTATACCTTCTTTGCCTGGTGCTGCTACAACATATTTTGCCCTTAGCTTTGGGTTATTGTTGTTTTTTTTAAAGATGTGTCAGAGGAAGAGAGAGCACAGGCCAGGGGAGTGGCAGGCAGAGGGAGAGGGAGGCTCCCCAGCTGAGCAGGTAGCCCTACACAGGGTTTGGTCCCATGACCCTGGCACCGTGACCTGTGCTGAAGACGGATGCTTAACTGACTGAGCCCCCCCAGGTGTCCCTGGATATCTTTAAAACAATCTTGAGGGGTTCTTGGCTGGTTCGCATTCAATTTCTGATTTCAGGGCAGGAGTTAAGCCCCATGTTCGGTGGAGCACCTGGCTGGCTTAGTGGGTAGAGCATGTGACTTGATCTTGGGGTTGTAAGTTTGAGCCCAAGGTTGAGTGTAGAGATTACTTTAAAAAAATCTTGATTGTGTCATAGGCCTTTTGGTGTTTCCAACTTCACGTCACGTCCTAGGAAAAATAACCCTATTCTAGAAATCAGAAGCCAGGATTTTATTTTTAAAGTTATTTATTTAAGTAATCTTTATACCCCATGTAGGGCTCAAACTCAAAACCCCAAGAGAATGAGTCACATGTTCCGACTGAACTGGCCACGTGCCCCAGAAGCCAGATTTTAAAAACAGGGCCAGAAATGTGACTAGATGACTTACCGGTCTTCACAAGAGTATTTGTTGAAGCCACCTTTTAAAAGCACTTGAACGGGGGCACCTAGGTGACTTAGCCAGTTGAGCAGCTGCCTTTGACTCGGGTCATGGTCCCAGGATCCTGGGATCGAGCCCCACATCAGGCTCCCTGCTCAGCAGAGAGCCTGCTTCCCCCTCTCCCTCTGCCTGTTGCTCTGCCTACTTGTGATCTCTCTGTGTCAAATAAATAAATAAAACATTATATTTGTTTTTAAAAAAGCACTTGAACATTTCTATCAACCTGAATGGCAGAGAGCCTACATCATTAGGTATGTTAGAAGAATGTAGGGTAAGTGATGTTTGGCTTCTGAAATATATAATCTCAGTGTAAAAGTCTTATAGTGATAGCTGACATTCTGAACTAGTTTAGGGTTCTGATGCTCTCAGCATCTGTGAATGAGGAGAGTGCTGGAATGACCCATTACGTAACGTAAAGACAGTAGTTGAATCCAGAATGACTTGGAAGAACAGTAGGTATTGGACAATCAGACTGAAATGGCAGAAATAGCTAATGATGAATCATGTCTAACATAACATTTCCCATGTGCCAGGCATTTACATGGATCATTTTACTGTCTCAACAGTTTAAAACGGTAGAGAAGGTAGAGCTATTCAGGCATCTGCCCCAGAATCCATACTTAGAAAAAGCATTAGAGTTCTCTTTTTCCTTTGCTGTGAGATAAGTATTTAGCAGCATTTGAAGGGTGGGCAAAACCCTCCATAGCTTTTGGTTCCTGAGAAAATGACTTTTTCTGTCTGACCCCTGCTTCTAGAAGCTGAGTGTGTGCCAGGCTCTTTGGGAAGCATGGCAAGGGAGGGTTTGCACTCTGGCCCTGTTGAGGTTGGCCCAAGTCAAGTATCCTGGTCACTGCATTCCTGGAGCTAATGGAATGACTTCACTTGTGTGTCTCAAGGACATTTACATAAACCACATTTTGAAGTTGCTGAGGCTGATCGAGAAGATAATTTTCAACTCGGCACCTCACACTACAGCCTATTCCTGAGAGTAAAAGAATTTTCACATTTGCCTTGGATTGGCAAATATTAAAAATGGAAAGGAAGGGGCGCCTGGGTGGCTCAGTGGGTTAAGTGTCTTGTCTTCGGCTCAGGTCACGATCCCAGGGTTCTGGAATTGAGCCCTACATTGGGCTCCCTGCTCAGTGGGGGCCTGCTTCTCCCTCTCTCTCTGCCTGTTGCTCCCCCTGCTCATGCTCTCTGTCAAATAAAATTAAAAAAAAAAAATGGTTTATGGGTACCTCCATAGGCATATATACTAGCATACAAGCCTACCTGTTTGTAGAGTGGTCATCATGCCTCATAATGGTGTAATTTAAATTGCCTCCTTTGGGGCAACTTAGGTTAGCTTTGCGTGTGGGTACTTGTTAACTTTTTAAAACATGGTAGCAAACGCTCTCGCACATCTCTTTCAATTTTAACATCTTGAGTAGTGTGACCACCATTATTTTACAAGTAACTAGTAGTGAGTTGGTGCAAAGTATGCTGGGTCCCTGAAGTAATTTAATGTTAAGCAGGGAGGCAAAACTAAGGTAACTCGCCAGGCTTTGTGAGTGTGGTCTTAATTGGGTCCAGTTCCAATACAGGGTGACCACCTGTCTTGGTTTGTCTGGGACTTAAGCAGGGCTTTCCATCCTCAAACTGGAACAGGTGGCCACCTCGCTATGTTCAGTGCCTTCATCTTACAGGCACAGGAAGCCTTTCCCACCCTCACCAGCTTTGCTGGATCAGCTTTGCGGGATCCAGGCTCTGCTTTGGCTCTCGTCTGAGTTCCTGGCAGGAGGGAGGGGGAGGTGGTAGCTGGATGAATGACTCATACCTGAGTCCTAAGTCCATTCATTGTGTGGCCTGGTATCTTGGGTCAGCAGGAACCAGTCTTTGCATTTAAAAACCTTAGGACCTGCTGACTCCCGACCTTCCTTCCGTGGCTCTTTTTTGTGAGAGAATTTCAAGGCTTTCCAAGTCTTGAGGCAAAGGACAGAAATACTTGTTGAAGGGGGAGATGAGAGGTAGGAATAAATCCACGAAAAGAATATGAAGAAAGGGGGAAAGCGAGAGTGTGGGGGCTGGGGTATGTGATTCTAGCAAGAGGGCTTAGTTGTCTGAGCCAGAGTGTAGTAAGGGGCTGCTTCCATCCGGGGGAGTAGAGCAGTGCACCAAGAAAACATGTTGTCTGGTGTCTGAGTAATGTCTATGGATAAGTCAGCCACTGCCAGGCGCCAGTTGAACTGCATGGTTGGGGAGTGTGGGTAGTGGCTGGTGGTCTGTCTGGAGTTGAACAAGAGACTAGATGGTCTCCAAGGGCTTAGAAGTCATTTTGACTTTCATTGCAGCAGAGGACTATGTCCTGTCTTCTTAAACACAGAACGGTATGACGTGTAGGGAAGAGGAAGTGTAGAATGAGGCCCTGATCCCAAGTGTGTGGTCCCGGATTTCCTCATGAGCACTTCTCCATGTTAGCCAGGAGCCTTTTCAAATATCACAACCTTTAAAAGGGCAAACAGGAGAAAACAGATTTAAAGGTGCCCAGTAACTACTTATTGAGTAGCAGTTACATGCCAGGTGTTAGTAGGCACTGGATATAAATACAGTCATGTCCAACACCAAGTGTCTGCCCTTGTGGAGGTTATGTTCCTGGGAGAGAAATACAAAAGTCAGATAGGAACAATGTGCTATGACGAGAAATAAAGCAGGGTACGAGGCAAGGAGGTAAAAAGATGTACCCTATTTTTAAATTTTTCAAAATTTAGATTCTGTTCATTAACATATAATGTATTATTGGTGTCTGAGGTAGAGGTCCTGATTCAATAGTCTTAGAACACCCAGTGCTCACTCCATCGTGTGCCCTCCTTAATGCCCATCACCCAGTTACCCCCCCCACCCCTTCCCCTGTACCCATCCCCGGCTTGTTTCCTGTGACGAAGAGTCTCTTGTAAGAGGTATCCTTTTATCACACCCTGATGGCATAATACATATTGATATAGTAGCTTTTAAATGTTTCAGTTTATATAAATTTTATTTAAATTTAACAACACACCGACTGGACTGGTAAGGAGGCTGGTGTTTTCCAAGGAAGTGACATTGAGCTGAGACCCAAAGGATGAAAAGGAGCTACCCATTTTCACCAGTGTATTAGACACTATTATCACAAGGTCAGCTGCCTTCTAAAAGAGAAAACTAGAGTGTAGTTTGTAGAGCAACACCGACCCTCACAGCATGACATCTCCAGAGATTTCTGCTTTTACCTGCTGTAGGAGGAGTTTTGGGGCAGCAGGAAGCTGCAGGATGGGAATCTTCTGTAGCCCGGGCTAGGATTTTCTGTCCAGAGTCTGACGCCTGCACCTGAGCAGCAGGGCATGGCCAGAGAAATGGATGCAACTGTACTGGCAGGGACTCATTTATCCAAATGCCTAAGTAACCGTAATGACTGCCACACAATCCCCTCTGCTTCCAGAGATTCCTTCTCAGGCTTCAGGAGGACCATGATTCATGTAGTCTCTTCTCAAATTGCCAGCACCTCCTCTCCCGAACTCCAGAACTCCGACGACCTTGCCAATTTATACTTTCTTCCTCCTGCCACCACCTCCACCAATGTTTCTGCAGCTCTTGACCTGTTGTCTGTAATGTTGACCTCAACTGGCTTATTCCCAACAGCATACAAGCAGGGCACCAGTATCTTCAATCCTGAAAACAAACTCTGTTGACCTCACAGCCCCTGTAAGCATCTGTGCCTTCTCTATGCCTCTCTTCTTGGCAAAACTTTGAAGAACTATCTGTTCTCTTGGATTGTCTTCTCGGCCCGTTGCTCCACTTAAATAGGTGTCTTTATCAAGGTTATTATTACATTGCCAAGCGGAGTAAACATTTTTCCGACCATATTAAATTATAGTTTGGGGACATCTGGGTGGCTTAGTTGGTTAAATGTCTACCGTCAGCTCAGGTCATGATCCTGGGGTCTGGGGTAGAGCCCCGGTCGGGCTCCCTGGCTCATCAGGGAGTCTGCTTCTCCCTCTTCCTCTGCTTCTCCCCCTCTCGCCACCAATCGTTCTGTCTCTCTCTTTCTCTCTGGAATAAATAAATAAAATCTTTTCAAAAATTCCAGTTTTTAAGGGCACCTGGCTGGCTCAGTTGGTAGAGTATGGGGCTCTTTCCTCTCTTTTTTAAAAGATTATTTCAGAGAGCGAAACAGAGAGCGGGGTGGGAGGTTGGGGCAGAGAGAGAGAGCGAGAGAGAATCCTAAGCAGGTTCCATGCTGTGCATGGAGCCTGACGCTGGGCTCCATCTCACAGCCCTGTGGTCGTGACCTGAGCCGCAACCAGGAGCTGGATGCTTAACCACGCAGGTGCCCCACGCATGTGGCTCTTGCTGTCAAGGTCAGCAGTTCAACCCCATGGTGGGCATAAAGGCTACTCTTAAAAAAAAAAAAAAAATCTTTTTGGCATTGGAGGCAATTGACCAAAACAACTTCCTGGAAATTATTTCTTTCCTTGTCTACAATGACACTCGATGGGCTTGTTTTCCTCCTGTCTTTTTGACTGCTACTTCCCAAGTCTTTTGGTAAATGTTAGTGTCACCCAGTGCTTAGGTTTCTGTCTCTATTCTACCTAGATGATTTCATCTCATCCCATCTATAGGCTGTAGAGTCCCAAAAGTCTATTTCTAGCCCACGTTCTCCCTTGAGCTCCAGAGTTATAACTTCGACTGTCTCCTTGACATGACTCAAATGTCTAGCATGCAACTCATGCTGAAGTCCTGATCTCCCACCCAAACTCCTGGTGTTTCCTGTCTCTGTAAATAGTACCACCATTCGTGCAATTATCCTCCACTTGTAATCCATTAGCTATACACCTCCACATAGATCTTTCTCCAACTCCACTGGCCTGGCCCTGGGTCGAGCCTCCTGAAAGATCTTACTACTTCCCTTCTTCCTACCAACTACATGCTCCACACAGTCATAGAACGATCTTTCTAAACCGTCAGTCAGATCGGGCTACTTGCTGCTTACCCTTCGTTCTCTGAGGCTGCTAAATACAAACAATAAAATCCAACTTTCCTGTGCCTTCCCTGAAAAGTGTCGTGCTTTGGTCCTTGCCTTCATTGCATTTCACTCTCCGCCCATTAAGCTCTGATGATGCTGGCCTTGATGTTCCTGGAACATACCAAGGTCACTCTTAACTCAGAGGCTTTGCACTTTGCATCTCCTTGAATAGCTGTCCCACTTCTTTCCATGGCTGGTGGCTTCTTCGGCAGGTTTCTGCTTACATATTGTGCTGCCCCTGCCTTCCCCCACTTCACTTTCTATATCAGCATTTATTTTCCTCACAATACTTAATCTATTTAACATTCTCTTATTTGTGTGTGCTTATCGTATCTTACCCACTAGAAGACAGACCCCCCCCCAACACCAAAGTCCTCTTTCTGTCTTGTTTACCACTTTTTCTTACTAGGTAAATATTCATGGACAGGTTGATTGACACAGAGCACACTGGTAGCTTTCCCTACCATGGGTTGGGCCTATACTCAAGAGATTCTCCAGAGGACGACCTTGCCATTCAGTGGCCCCTAGGCAAACAGGCCTTCCTAACTCGTCTTTCAAAATTCACAAATTAGCCCTTGGTTTGTAAGAGATATTAAAGTCATACTTGCTGGGGTGTCTGGGTGGCTCACTTAAGCATCTGACTCTTGATTTTAGGCCAGGTCACGATCTTAGGACTGTGAGATTGAACCCCACACTGGGCTCTGCCCTGCATGTGGAACCTGCTTAAAATTCTCTCTCTCCCTCTGCCCCTCCTCTCTCTTTCAAAAAATAAAAATATAAAATATAAAAAGCAAGTTATACTTGCCTTCCCCTCATTGGTATCTCCCCAAGTCTGGATCCTGGAATGTTCAGCATCTCAGGGTCGGGCCTGGAGCTCTATGGGTAGCCAGCCGGCAGGCTGGGCTGTGGACCTTTCAGACAGATTGCCTTCTCTTGTGGTTTTTGCCCGTGTGCTGGGCTTCAGATGCCACACTGGGTCTGCTGTCCTCTGTTTCCGCTAGGGAGGATATAGTGGAAGATGGTAGGACATGCCCGTCATGATGCTCTCTTCTACAAAACAGCCCTAGGCGGCCTACACCGCCCTGCATTTGACTGAGCATACCTAGTGCCTGTTGACAGGACTTGTGCCTGTGACCTTGTTTCACAGAGGGATGCTGTGGTCTACAGGGCTGGAAGTTACTTCCAGGGTCACACTGTGGGTGTGTAGTCAAGCTGTACTGGCATTCAGCTTCTGATGGTCACACCAGGGTTCTGGACAGGACTCTGTCCTAGAGAGTAGAGAGGGCAGCTTCTGGAGGCATCTCAGTGAGGGGACTGTTTTGCATGACTCCTGGCCCTCTGGCACCATCTGCTGGCCAGAACCAATCAGTGCTTGGGGACTGGCCAGGACCAGATCATAGGGCGACCACCTCCCTGTCCTTGCCTTTGCTGGGTACTGTGAAGCCATCTTGGTACCCGCGTATCCTCATGGACTTTCCCTCCCGGGGGGGAGCTGGAACAGAGGTATCACATGCTCTTCTGGGAAGCTTTGACTCATCCGTGGTTCAATCCCACCTCCCCACTCTCCTGCTGTGTGGCCTAGGACAGGTTACATACATCAGCCATCTCAGTTTCACTCAGCCCACTCTGGTTTGATAACCCTTCAGTGCAGCCTGGAACCCACAGGTCTCTGATGGTGTTGGGCACAGATATGGATCAGGAGGTTTTCTCCTCTTCCATTTAGGTGTGGATGCCACTTTTGCCTAGAGCTTCCATAGCAGCTTCCTGAGGATGGGTCCATAGCCTACCAGAGTAAGGGCCCTGCACTGGCTGGCTGAGGTAGAAGCAAGAAAGCTGAGGAGGGGGCACTCTCTGCAGCTTTGTCCAAGGCCTCAGTTGGACTCTTGGGCCCTGGGCAGGTGAGTCCACTCTGCGCAGAGGAACCTTGCAACAATCTCCCACCTTCTTTCCCAACATCTTGCATTGCTCCTCCAGCCTTGGCTGTGAAGGGTTGGACAACCATGTGAAAGGAGAGGCTACAGCAGCTCAAAAACTTCTTAATTCCTTGAGAAATTGACACTGGCACCATGCTGAGCATGCAACATACATTCTCACATTTATGCCTCCCTATTGATAAAAACTTGATATATTACTAGTATACAGTGCACAAATATGAGTACTGCTCAGTGAATTTTTATATATGGGCACACTCATGCACTATCACCTGGATCAAGATCAGAGAATTTCTAGCATCCCAGAAGCTTCCCTCCTCTGTGGCAGGTAACTACTATGCTATCTTCTCTACATTAGTTTTTGCCTGTTTTCAATCTTTGTTTCAGTGCACTCAGATGGTAAGTACTCCTGCATCAAGCTTCTTTTGTTCAACATTACATCTATGAGATTCATCCATGCTGTTGTTGGGGCCAGGAGTTTCCTTTTTCTTGCTGTTTACTCTTCCACTGGGTGAATGCACGAGGGGGTTTTTTAATTTACAGTTGATGGATTTGTTATTCCTGGCTTTTTCTATTTTTTTTTTAAAGATTTTATTTATTTATTTGACAGACAGAGATCACAAGTAGGCAGAGAGGCAGGCAGAGAGAGAGAGAGAGAGAGAGGAGGAAGCAGGCTCTCTGCGGAGCAGACAGCCCAATGTGGGGCTCCATCCCAGGACCCTGAGATCATGACCTGAGCCGAAGGCAGAGGCTTTAACCCACTGAGCCACCCAGGCACCCCCTGGCTTTTTCTATTAAAGTTGCTGTGAACATTCTTAAACATATATTTTTTAAAGATTTTATTTATTTATTTGCAGGGAGAAAGAGTCAGAGAAAGAGAGAGTGCACAGGCAGGCAGAGTGGCAGGCAGAGGCAGAAGGGGAAGCAGGCTCCCTGTCAAGCAAAGAACCTGATGTGGCACTCGATCCCAGGACACTGGAATCATGATCAGAGCTGAAGGCAGCCGCTTAACCAACTGAACCACCCAGGCATCCCTTAAACATATTTTTTGGTGCATGTTAGAATGTATCCCTGTTGGGTGTTTGTCTATAATTGAAATGACTGAGCCACTGGATATATGTATGGTTTAGCGTTTGTAGACACTGGCAGTCTTCTGGTCTACCAGCCCGAACTCCCACCAGCTACCTGGGAGACTTGCAATTGTTCTGCATCCTTACCAAGTACTTGGTGTGGCCAAGCTATTAAGTTCGGCTCTCCTTGTGACTCAAATAATTAATTTGCACAAAAATCCCGTGAAGCAGGTACTGAGATAAGCCCCATCCTACTGATAAAAAGTCTGAGGCTACAAAGAGGAAACCACAGGGGGGTGCCTGGGTGGCTCAGAGGGTTAAGCCTCTGCTTTCAGCGCAGGTCATGATCTCGGGGTCCTGGGATCGAGCCCTGCATCGGGCTCTCTGCTCAGTGAGAGTCTGCTTCCTCCTCTCTCTCTCTCTGCCGACTTGTGATCTCTGTCTATCAAATAAATAAATAAAATCTTTAAAACAAAAACAAAAACAAAAAAACAAAAAAAAAACAAAGAGGAAACCACTTGCCCTTCCCAATGACACAGGATGTGGGCAGCAAGTGGGAAGCACCAGGTCTGCAGGATCCTTGTGCACCTGTGACCACACACTATTTTATATGTTTTTAAAAATTTTTCATTTGACAGAGAGAGACAGTGAGAGAGGGAACACAAGCAGGGGGAGTGAGGGGGAGAAGCAGGCTCCCCACTGAGCAAGGAGCCCGATGCAGGGGTCAATCCCAGGACCCTGGGATCATGACCCGAGCCAAAGGCAGTTGCTTAATGACTGAGCCACCCAGGCCCCTATACGTAATTTTAAAGTCAGAAAACATGGGTATGCCAAAATGATAGGTCTTTTATTTTTTTTACTTTCTGTTCTTCTGTTCTATTGGATGGCAGAAATGCAATGTGCTTACTTCCTGGCACAGTCAGTCAAGTGAGTGTATGATCAGGCATTGCAGGGGTACACTCAACCACATCAAGGGTTCTTGTCCCTCTTCTCTCTAGTCAGAGCTCCATCCTGCAGAGCTAATGCGGTCATGGCATGGAGTGGGAGGTGAGAGTTGGAAGTTGTCCCATCTTCAGTCATCGTCCATACTCCTGTACTGGCACCGGGACGCAGGCACACCTCATCCTGGCCCCTTGTGAGCTGTCATCCTTGGTTTCTGCTGTGCCCACAGATGGCTGCATTTGTGTGTGGCTTCTGGCTTGGATGGTGTAGGTTCATCTAGGTCCACCAAGTTCCCTTGACTACATTGCACTAGCCCCTTCTTTGCCATCTGTTCCCTCTTTGAGCAACTGCCATGATGTTTGAGGGCTTTAGGACACATTCAGAGGGACACTGAGATCCCTACATATTAGGTATGAGCCTGAGACACTTTCAGGCCACCTGCCTAGGCACACCCAGCTGCCTTTTCTATTTAACTGATCCCATATTTTCTCATAATGGAAGACTTTAGACTTTTCTCACAGACTAAGGCATAGATTCTCTCTACTCTCAGAGCCTACAAACCTTTCTGGGGTTCCTAAGCTCTCCCTATCCCTGCACAGAGAGGATGGGGAAAAGGGAGAGATGGGAGAGAGGCCTTTCTCAGAGACTGTCCCCCAACCCCCGCAACCCGCCCCCACCCCGCCAAGAGTTAACCACAATGCTCTCTTTGCTGCAATTTTTTTTCGCACCCCTATCCTTTTGGAAAATTGGTTCTGGTATCATCATACCTTCTTTGTCCTAACTCTGCTGTTGCTGGTATGCAATTTAAGATTTGAGTCCTTCAGCCTCCTGGGATTTCAGTGGTCCAAAAGATCTTCTTGCTCTAAAAAGTCCATCTATTTTAAGAGTTCATTTTGCAAATCAAGATCCAAGAATTTGACTTTTTTCTTAGCACTCAGCCCTCTCTTTTCTGGAGTATTAAGGTAGTCTGATTTTTAGATGGAAGGCTTAGATTTTGGAAAAAGGAAGAAGGAAGGTCAGAGATCTCATGGGGACTGGATTACTTCTTAGCTTATATGCAGTCCTACGGGCTGGAACACACCTCCAGAGTTCAGTCTGTCTCATGGGTAGGTGCCTGACAAAGGGAGTGCGAAATGAATTCTGGGTAGCAAAGTCCCATTTCAGACGCACTGAGAGAGCTGGTTCTCATAAGAATTCTCCTGTGAGGGACGCCTGGGTGGCGCAGTTGGTTGAACGACTGCCTCTGGCTCAGGGCGTGATCCTGGAGTCCCGGGATCAAGTCCCACATCAGGCTCCCAGCTCCACGGGGAGTCTGCTTCGCTCTCTGACCTTCTCCTCGCTCATTCTCTCTCTCACTGTCTCTCTCTCTCAAATAAATAAAATAAAATCTTTAAAAAAAAAAAAAAAAGAATTCTCCTGTGAACAACTGACAGCAACGAAACTCAATTTACAAAGGGAGATAATCTCTGGAAATGAACTTACCACAAAAAGCAGATTTTCCCACCTGGACTTGAATGTGAGCCCTTTAGCTTCCTTGCAAGTAGTATGCCGGAAACAGTAGTAAATCAGAAAATATTCCCGGCATTTGAGGGCTGTAGCTAAAATTCAGTATATGGGTTGTTGTCCAGCAGCATAATGGGGCTGGAGCTTGTTCCACAGTGACTGTGTGACAGTGGGAATGTCCTTTCTCTTTGATTTTATTTCCTCCCTCTGTAGAATAAAGAGCTTTGAGCACATGGTGTGTGGAGTGACCGAAGTTAGGACAAGACCTCGACCTTTGTGGGGCCAGCTTTGAAGCCAGAGGAACCCCCCCTTTCCTTGCACTCTTACTCACCTAGAGGACCTTGTGGTGGGCTGGTCCTTTCTGATCTGGGCTGGTGATTATGAATAAATGAGGGATAAGTGGTCACCAGCCTGCACCCGACAGTCCTGTAACAGCCTTGTCAATCCTGAGAGGACAGTATGAAGGATGGAGAGAGTTGATTCATAAAGTGTGGGGCTAAATGAGTCACCTTTGACAGACATTGGTGGCCCTTTCTTAGCAGTAATTCATCACTGAGACCCTACCTACTTACACAGGTTTCTCAACTTACCCTGGGCTTAAGAATCTCTTGGAGAATTTGTTTAAAAGGCAGAAAAACCTGCCACCAGGAAATGGGATTCATTAGCTCAAGTGCGGACCCAGGAGTCTCCATTTTTCTTGACTTGATGCCAATTTATTTTTTGAAACTTTTTTTCAGAAGATTTATTCATTTAACAGAGATAGAGAGCACAGGCAGGGGGAGCAGCAGGGGGAGAGGAGGAAGCAGGCTCCCCACGGAGCAGGGAGCCCGATGCAGGGCTTGAAGCAAGGACCCTAGGATCATGACCTGAGCCGAAGGCAGACACTTAACCAACTGAGCCACCCAGGTGTCCCAGAGTAAAACATTCTTTAAATATGTAATATATTCATATGGATTGAAATCCAAAAGGTAGAAAGGGATATAAAGTGAACAAATCACCCCAACCCCTGTACCCCAGTCACCTAGTTCCCTTCCCCATGAGGCAAACAATATCTTGTGTGTCTTTCCTGAGATAATCTATGAATATAAGAGCATATATGAATAAATGAAATCTGCATTTTAAAAAGAAGCATCTCTTGGTGATTCTAATATTGGGGGTCCCCAGACATAGTTGAAAAAATACACCTACTTCATGCTGGGTCCTCAGCTAAGGTGTGTGACCTGGCATTGCTCAGTCCTTCCTGCTCAGGATGTTTAACAAGGTTTTGCAAGGTGCCACCTTGAATGCCATGGGCGCCGGAGCAAAGGGGCCGCAGTGGGCCTTGCCTAGGAGACCTGAATCCTGAGCTGCAGAGGGCAGGGCTGTGTTGTGGAAAAAAAGTATGAGAGCTTTAGGTCCTTTCATCTCCCTGCCATCAGCGGTGGCACCTGGCAGACACTGGATACCACAGCACATAGACAAAGACCTGGTAACCCAAGAAGCTGCTTGGCCTCCCTGCCCAGTCCCCTCCCAGAAGAGCTGTAGGCCTCTGATTTCTTTAGGAGGCCCTGTGTGGAAGTGTCTTTTGTCTCCCTGGCGTCAGGAATCCCATCACATGCCTGGTGGTTAGGTGAGACAGGCGCCTCAGTCTCCTAGGGAGGGGTGGCAATGTTCACCCAGCAGCAATGGGGTGGAGTCCCACAGAAGCCCTGACAGGATGGCAAGAGGCGGGGTGCGGGGGGCAGTGTTTTGCCACGAACTCTAACCCCTTTCCTTTAGCGTTGGCTTCATCCTATGGACCCAGGGGACTTCAGGGAGCATACCATACAAGAGTTCTGTGCACGCTGCACCCTGGCTGCTGGCTCCCCCCCAGAATCATACAGGACTGCCTCACACACACGTTTTCGCTCAGTACCTGACTGCTGAGTGAACCGATTTTCGCCGCTAGGGAGGCCTCCTTTCCAGACTTGGGGTTTCGCTGCAGCAATGGTTCTTGTGGCCTGGAGGCCTCTTTAGAAAACAACAAGGTAGGCAACAAGGCTGAAGAGCACTACACTCTGTTGTTCTGGATCCGTTCTAAGGCATAAAGCTGGGAAAGGGGGGCACCTGGGTGGCTCAGTGAGTTAAAGCCTCTGCTTTCGGCTCAGGTCATGATCCCAGAGTCCTGGGATCGAGCCCCCCTCCCCCGACCTCGCGACACCTCTCCCTCCCCACCCCCCGCATCGGGCTCTCTGCTTAGCGGGGAGCCTGCTGGCCTGCCTCTCTGCCTACTTGTGCTCGCTCGCTCTCTGTCAAATAAATAAGTAAAATCTTATTTTAACCCACTGAGCCACCCAGGTGCCCCAGTAAAATCTTATTTTTAAAAAAAGGCTGGGAAAGGGCAACACACTACCCTTCATGGGTCATTGTGGAGAATGAGCTAACGCATGCCGGACCCCGGGGATATCACTGAGACCCTAAGAGGAATCCCAGAGCCGTGAATGCCATCGCCCATCAGCCATTCTTCCTCCGGGTTCCCTCTCCCCATCACGACAGGGGAGCCACCCTCCTTAACACGAACCCCTCCTCGCCACACACCCACTCGCAGTTTCTAGGCTTTTCAGGACTGGAGTCTTTAATTCGTCTTAGGCCAGCCCCTGCCTGAAGGACCCTTGCAGGCTGCAGAGTGCCCCAGTCAGCCCCGGGTTCCTGCTTTCAGGACCTCGAGCCGCGATTGTAGGAGTGCGGTGGGGTGGGGCGGGGGTGTGGGGGGCGTGTGAGAACGAAGCCCCGCCCCCGCGCCGTCGCGCCCGCCGCCTGCCCGCCCCTCCGTCCTCTGCCTGCGTCAGGCGATCTCGGCGGCCAGCCCCACGGCTCTGTGACGCCACGGGCGCCGGGGTCCTCCGCGCCTGCGCCCGCTCTTATAAAGGCCGACGCCGCGCCGCGCCGCCGTAGTGGCCTTGTTCTCCGCTTTTCTCCCCACGTCCCGGAGGCCGCTGTGTTTTTGTCAGCCTCCGACCCGCAGTCGGCCTGAGACCGAGCACCGTGAGTGGCCGCCGACCGAGCGGGAAGGGGCGGGGGCGCCGTAGATTGGCGAGCTGGGTGGCTGAGGCTTGGGCCTGCTGGAAGCGGGAAGTACTGGGCCTGGCCTCTCTAAGGCCCAGTGGAACCCGTCGCCCACCTTGTTCTCGGGAGGTGGCGGCAAGCCCCTCTCCTGGCCGCGCGTCCTCACAGCGCCTCGTGGGCGTAGGGGCTGGCGGGCGAGCTGGAGAAGGTGCGAGACCGGCCCGGGATTGGTCCGTCCTCGCACGGGGCGAGTGTCCGCCTGCGCGGAGCTCGACTTCAAGGCCCAGGCGGCGGCCCAGAGCCTCCTTTGGCCGTGAGCCTGCCGGCCTCCCGGACCCAGGGCGGGGGTGGCGGCGGGGCTTTGAGTGGAGGCCCCTAGGCTGGCGTGGGCGTGGGCGCGCGTTTGTTGTTTTGGTGTCTGCAAGGAGCGTGGCGGTGGGAGTCTGGGAGCGCTGGATTTTCCGCTCGCATCCTTTCTTGTCCTTTTATCTGGCGTTACTAGTCACCGGTGCTGTTAACTGTGCTTGGAGTACACTTTTGCCCAGCAGGCTGCTTGCTCCTTCAGAATATTTTTCTCCATTATTTTGCCATAGCTTGGAGTTGGTGAAACAACTGTTGAAATAGCCGATGTTCTCACCATAGTGGTGTGACTTTTAGACGGCCCGATTCTTTCAAAGCCAGACACTTTAAGTTTTACAGGAATTGGAGGTTGACCTGGACAAGGGTCTCAGGTTTGGGTTTTGGGGTCATGAATTTTTCATCAGAGCCTCACAATAGAGTGTATCTGTGTCACAGAGCAGTGCATATTTGTTCATTCGGCTTTCAAAAGACGTCAGAATTCGGGTCACTGAAAACACAGGTGTTTTCTTTACGTTGTTGATAGAATCTACCTCATGCCAGTCACGAAGGGTGATTGATTTTCCAGATAAGGAAATTTAGGAATTGTCTTGCAAGCATGTCAAGTCAAGATCTCGTCCGTTATCAATACAGTTTTGAGTTGAATTCTAGCTCTATGACATTAAAAAAAGTTTCTCTTTGGGTGTTAAGTTGGGGATCACAAAATACATTCGATTACAGATTAATCCATTGCTGCCTGCTTATTTAATAAGATCTCGGCTCCCTTAAGAGTAACCTAATACAGAAATTTGACTATGACTAAGCAGATCTGGTTATTTACCAAGAGTTATTTGAAAGAAATATGAAATGGTCATCGTGCTTAAAATTTTATCAACTGTATTGCCAGACTTGTCTTTCTTCAGTGTTCATTCCAGTACTATGGAATATAAAAAGAGTATAGAATGTTTTGTAATTAAAAATTGGGTTCACGTTAAAATATTTCTTTAGGGGGGTACCTTTTGTTATTGCCTTGTCACTGGGAAGATCCTGTGCTCTGGGGCCTTCTCTGTTGAATAGGACAACTGCATTGTTGGCAAGCCCTAAGCAACATGGAGGAACAGACATATTTGTGAACTGAAAAGTGAAATCTGATTATCTTCAACCATGGATGAGTGAGAGCAGGATATATCAGTGGCTGATTTTAAAACATAGTTTTACCTTTTTGCTTCCTTTCTGTAACAGCTTATTTGGGAGATGGAAATAATTGTCTAAGAAAAGGCAAATGAATATTTTTAACTGAATTAATGGAGGCTTTGATCCTAAAATAGGTGCAGGGAATGTTTTAAATGCCAAATTCTACAGTTTTAATAGTGACATTGCAGGATTATGAATACCTGAGAAGCACGGTCCTTTTAAAATCTGTATTTGATATTTGAAGGGATTATGAAGTAATTTTCAGGTATTGCTGCCCTTCTTTCTTCCCTCAAGAATCTGAAAATAGATTGATTGCTTAGAACTTTAAATTGTAAAGAATTAGTTTTTGTTTTGTTTTGTTTTAGTTTTTGCTAGAACTTAAGTCCTTTGTAGTTAATTGCTTAGCTAATTTTTATCTAAGAGGTATCTTTTTCCCAATGATTCACAATTAATTTGAGTTAATAAATACATTTTTGAAGCAAGTAACAGGTAATTTCTATGAGGATTTTAGCAGAAAAACTTGGACACCTGGACAGTCAGTAATGAAAGATAAAAAGGCCTGTTAAATTTAAGTACCTTATTTGGTTTAGCAGATTAGATTTATTCTTAAAGATATTATTATCTTGTATATTTTACATTGATGCAAACATAAAACAAGAATCTCATACTCTCTTTGGATCACAACTCATTTTTCAGTGGTAAGTCTCACTATTGGAAAGTTTGTATTTTATTTGTTAGTTTTGTTTATTTTGGACTGACCACCCTCTGGTTTGCAGGTTAATTGTGGCAGCTAACTATAAAGGTGAGAATAGTCCGTATTCAGTGACAGCAGAAAGACAGGCAAAGGGGTCCCTGGTGATGCAGTCGGTTAAGCCTCCAGGTCTTGGTTTTGGCTCCAATCATGATCTCAGAGTGATGGGATCGAGCCCTATGTGGGGTTCCATGCTCAGCACAGAGTCTGCTTAAGATTCTTGCTCCCTCTGTCCCTGCCTCATGTGGGTATGTGCACACATGCATTGTTCCTCTCCTGCTCTCTTTAAAATGAATAAATTTTTTAAAAAATGCAGGCACAGACTAAGTTTATTTTAAATGTATTTTGCATTAAAAATAAAGAATGTAAAAAAAAATGTAGACTGTAGCTCTTAAATTTGTATCAGTAGTAAGTTCAGTAGGGTAAGCCTTAAAAACTTGTGTTCCTAGGAGCTATAATTTGAAAAATTGATAGCAACACTTCTGTGCTGGCCTGTGAATAACCACTTGCAGTGTTTTACAGGGTTATATAGATAACTACTTGGCCTTAGGATTTTATACATAATTTCTAAAAACAGACTAATTGATGAAATGTATGAAACGAATCTCTTAAATTTCAAATTCAATATAATACTTTTTTTTAGATGCCTTCAATTAAGTTGCAGAGTTCCGATGGAGAGATATTTGAAGTTGATGTTGAAATCGCCAAACAGTCTGTGACTATCAAGACCATGTTGGAAGGTAAATTTATTAGAAGACTTTGGCTAGGGAAAGAGGAAGTAATATTTAGTTGGAGATAACCTGTGAACATTGAATTTATACATGGCTCAATTTGTCATTAAATCCTCAAAAGTATGAAGGAGTCAAGTTTACATTTTTTAAATTAAAGAATTAACTGCATCTTTCTGATACAGGACATCCTTTCTGCATTGTCTGAAATAATGTATTTTTTTCATCTAGGGAAGACCATACGCTAATATTAAAGTGATTTCCAAGCATCAGACAATGGCCCAATTCTGTTTCAAGTGAATTTGGATTCACAGTTTCTAATGAGAAAAAAGGCTCTGAAAAAGAGATACCTTCCTGTATGGTATCTAAATACAGTACTTTGTTTCAGCAGAGAAGTAAGCTGAGTAGATGGTAAACTGAGATGTCTTTTTTTTTTTTAACCAAGTTTTCCATTTTGTCCATTTTGTCATTCCTCTGAAACTGCTACAAAGCATATACACAGCACATTGAAGAGGTAAAGTTAGAAAACAGGTCCTGAAACATTTTGAAACTTTAGTTAAAGTTAATATTAACCAGTGGAATGGTGGACATTAATAGTATATGGAGACATTACAATTTGATTTCTAACATTGGTGGAAAAAAAACTAACAGTAATAAGACTTCTCTTTAGTATTCAGATATCAAAGGTTTTCATGTAGCTTATGCTTAAGAGAAAAGTTACCTGTGGAGCACTAGCTATGGGGGTCAAAGGAAGGTAAGTGTGAAATAGTCTTTGTTCTTGAAGAATTTTTAAACCAGAAAGGGAGAAAGACACCAAACAAGACAGGCTGTCACATGTAATTAGTGTAATTAGTGTGGCGTGCCAAGGGGTGCTGGATTCTATCTTGGCTGATGTTATTTTTCAAGCTTATGGAGAAACTACAGTGGATAGTGCTAGTGAGTTGGTACTTTCAAATCTAATAAAATTAGAATGTTTGGGGAGATTATTTTGAAGTAAAGTAGACAAGCTACGTTAGCGAAAAGTAGAGTTGAGGTTTTTAGTTGGGGTTTATTGGTGTGGAATGAGTTTATGATAACTGTCGTTGGTAAAACTCAAGAATGGGTTTGAGAGAAATGGAAAGTGTCTTTGAGGTGACTATGTTAGGTATGTTCCGTCCACCCTTCCACTTCCCCAGAAGATTTTTTAACAGTCTACTAGGTAGTTGAGTAGTATGTGGATCTTGGCCTCTGAACTGTGGATTTCTGGAGATACATAGACTGTGTGGTGGATTATAGGAGTATTTATGGGAGTAAATGAGGTTGACAGTCAGCTATATTGGAACAGGAGGCAGGTGTTAAGCAAGTAGAAGTCAGAAGTGGAGAATCAGTGGAGTAAGATTTATGGAAGCCAAGGGTAGAGGGAGGCGTTTTGAGGTGATCAGAATGATTATCACATTCATATACTGCACACTGGTCATTTGGAATTTCATAGTGAGAGGATTTCTTAACTTGCATTTATTAGGTGTGGTAGAGGCAGAAACTAGATTGCAGAGGGTGTGTCTTCTATTTTCTAAGCTGGTGACTTCTGTTTGCTGATAAAAGCCGAAGGTGTAACTCTTTTGGTAATTAGTACCAATCATGTGGTACTTAGAGTTCTGTATCCTGGTAACTTAAATAAATAGATGACTTCTATTTTGTTGTAAACGCCTTGGTACATCCTTCAGTCACTGTTCATCAAGTACCTGTTGAGTGAAGAACTATGGTATGGTCACTAATAAAGAGTGTGAAAACAATCCAGATGTCCCTAAAGGCAGGTGAATAAGGCTTTATGTAGAAGATGTGGAAACTGATACCAGAGTTGCTGCCTGAATACTTGCTTTGGCAGTGAAAGTGCTTTTTATTTCATCTCATTGGTGTCTGGTACACTGATCTCTCCTGTGCTGCTTCAAAGAGGCATTTGCCTAGTGTAAGAACATAGGGCTCCTTGAAGGTTTTCCATGCCCCCTTTGATCACTGAAGCAAGTGGAGTGATAGACAGCAACAGTTAAATGATTCTTTTCTTCCATAGCCTTTGGGCATCAAAGGTGAATGGCTTTAAGTACTAGTGGCTTATATAGAATTCTAGCCTGTTCAGAATTGGAGTCCATTGAATTTGGCATCTGCAGTATCTCTGATTATGAGTTTTTTGTGACTTAGAAAACAGAAATAAAACCTAATCACAGGATAATCAGAAGTGAAAATCTTGGCATGTGTACATGTGGATTGACTGATTTGTTCAGGTCCAGGATGTGGTTTCAAGATACAGTTGTCTTTCAGAAGTCCTTGAAACTAAATAGCTTAAAGGCATGACTGTTGATACTTGTGAGTTCAGTCTAAAAGTAGAAAAGACATTGTGCATCCTTAGTTTAAATGCTAGAGAAGTGATCCTAAGGGCCTTATTTTTAATACAACTTACAAGCCTTCTTCCAAATAATGTTTGGATCTAAACCAGTTGGTCTTCTCTATTATATTTCCTGTACTATCTTGATTCCCCAAACACAAGTATTTTATATAGTATAACTTCTTATTCTCTCCTGATTAAGAATAGTATATACTAGTACAGGAAAAGCAAAAGTGGACTTAGTCCAAATTGACACAGTCATTTTTATAGTTTTACTCTAGGTTGAGATGGGATCAGGAATAACATTGGTAGAAAGGAGGAGAGTAAATGAGTGATCCATCTATCCAACAAAATAAGATAAATTTTGAATCTGCTCTGCTCTTTACCACTCCAGTGAAACTGCTTGCTAAGCTCAGTGGCCTCCATGTTCTCAAGTGTATCATTTTCTGTTTGATTTCTCATCTAGACCAGTTGACCCCATTTGATCATCCCCTTCTACATTCCACTTCCAGGATACTTAGCTTTTTGTCTTCTCATCTTTATTGCTTTTAGTTCCCAAGGACTGGCTTGATCATTGGACCTTTTCATTATATTTATACTCCTTCGTTTCCTTGGTTATCTCACTTAGACTGATAGTGTTATAAGTTATCTATACATCAGTTCCCCAAGCTATCTTCTTTTGATTTTTAGACTTGGCGTATTTAACTGCTTGGTCTACTTGCATACCTTTATAGGTACCTCAGACTTAGGAAACTAAGTTCTTAATTCCTAGCCCTTCAAAATAACAGTTCTCTGATAGCCTTCCCCATATCAGTTAATGGCAACTCCAGTGGCAGTTTCATCCATTGAGTTCCTCATGTCATAAACCTTAAGTGTTCCCTTACTCACATTGTACTTGCCATCTGTTGGCAAATCTTTTTGCCTCTGCCATCAAAATGCATACAGAATTGGATCATTTCTTCTTCCATAGCTGTAAACCTGTATAGGCCACCATCTTGTGCTAGGATTATTGCCAGCCCCATAGTTGATTTCCTTCTTTTCTCTGCTCCTCACTGCCATCTCTTCCCAGTACAGTAGCCAAAATGTTTGAGACTCTGTTACCGCCAGGTCTCCTGTCACTGTTCTCATCTAATTCTTTCATCCTTGCTAACTATGCTCTAGCAACACTAGATTGCTTTAGTGTTAATAGAACATGCCAGAATGTCCTCTCAGAAGGCCTTTGTGTTTGTGTCTTCTACTGCTTAGGTGTTCTCTCTCCTTTAGGATTTTACTACACAGTATCATCTTGTCAGTGAGACATCTTGAGGAGTTCTATCTAAAATTGTAACAATTCTTTTCTATCCTTCCATATTCATTGCTCACTCTCCACTGCCTAGGACACCTGTTACCTATCAAAAATTTAAATGGTTTGACTGAACACTGGCCATGTCAGCATAACTGATACTCAGCTATAAGCAGTATAGAGCTGAAGTAACTTTTGGCCTCTAATATTGGTACTTGCTAACTACTAATTAACTGTGGGCAGCTCTTTTTTAAGTCATGTAGAAACTGGAGGACAGACACATTTGGCGTGAAAAAATACTCTTATTTAGAATCTTTACATAATAGGGATTTTAAATTTTAAGTTTTTTCTTTGAACTTAACCAATCACTTTGAGAATTTGAAAGTTAGGCTTTTTATCAGAACAACCTGTAGATTCAAAATTATAGATAATGTGTATATGATGAATAATGGGTATACCTTGAAATCGAATCCCTCAACCCACATTGTTGTTAACTTCCCTACACATAATACTAATAATTTGTTACGTATACTTCTGGAGATATTTTAAATCTAAATATATAAGCGTAGGGGCACCTGGGTGGCTTAGTTAAATGTCCGCCTTTGCCTCAGGTCATGTTCCCAGGGTCCTGGGATCAAGCCCCATGTACCAGCACCCTGCTCACTGGGGAGTCTGCTTCCCCCTCTCCTGTTCCTCCTGTTTGTGCATGTGCTCTCCCTGTCAAATAGATGAGATCTTTAAAAAAAATTTTTTTAAATAAATAAATATATACGTCTATCCCCATTTTTATTCAGATAACATTTTCTTATACCTGGCTTTTAACAGCTTTAATCCTGAAATCATACCAAGTATGTATGGAGCTGCCTGCCTTATTTTTGTCTGTGGCTGCATGATTTGTTGTGTATGTATATATACATATTTGGGCTTCGGGTTTTAATAGATTGAGATTCTGTTACTTGAAATGCTTTTTATTCTGTTTTTCTAAATGCCCATCTAGAGATTTTAGTATAAAAAGTAAGGATAATGGTCTGGATTTGATGCCTCCAGCCCGCATGGCTTTCTAGTCAATTCTGTTTATGTAATATTCCTGTGTATGTCTACTCATACAACTTTATATAGTTTTGTGTGGTTTATGGACCTCTTGTTAGGAACTGCTAGTTTTTAAATGCTCATAAGAGAACTATTTTAAGTAGAATACTTTTCATGTTTGTTACTTGTTTGAGATATCTGGTTGGTGTAAATATTAGAATCAGGAAATAATGACAAGTCTCTTGGTTTTCTTAGATTTGGGAATGGACGATGAAGGAGATGATGATCCAGTTCCTCTACCAAATGTTAATGCAGCAATATTAAAAAAGGTAAGGCAACAGACTGTGTACTTGAGTATGTACTTTTTTTTTTTGTCATTGAACATCTGGGTGGTCTTCCTGTACTGCTACATAGGTAGCTTCCTTACACAGGCGGATTAGGACTCTAAATGTCTGTTGTAATTAATCAGGCCCTGTGAATATTTGATTTGTGTAGTTTTGTTTTGTTTTTTTGAGTAGGTTCCATCCCTAGTGCAGAGCCCAATGTGGGGCTTGAACTTAGCACCCTGACATCAAGACCTGAGCTGAGATCAAGAGTCAGACACTTAGACTGAGCCACCCAGTCACCCTGAGTTCTGTAGTCTTTTGTTGTTTTTTGATTAACATACAATGTATTACTTGTTTCAGGGGTAGTTCTGTAGTCTTTTTAATATAACATTTAAATTACTGAAGTATGACTGTATGTGCTTAGTAAAAAGGAAACAATTTTTTGTTTGTCCACTGGATAGCTATAGCCTCAAAGGAGTTTGAGAACAAATGTATCCTCACCCTTGATCACCTTACCTTGTGTTTTAAGCATAAAAGGCTCTTGACATTGAATAGAATCTTAGTGTTCCAGGACACATACATGGCTCCATAACAGAATCAGGTATTTAATGGGGTACTCATTTGGAGAAACAGCACCCAATTTTTACAAGGCAGAGGAAATTAACTAGGCTTAGAAATGGGAATGGTTGGTTCCATTTGGTTCCATTTGGCCCTTTTCTCAGAGATTTTCAAAAGTCCTTAGCCATATGCAATTTCATCTTCTACTTTCTCTTGACTCTGGTGTGAGATGCAGCTGTGCTGCATATTTTTCATATCTTACCATAATTGACTATTATCAGTTCTTTTAATTGCCCTGAACTGGGTTAAAGAGTGATTCTCTAAACCTGAACATTTTTTATGCATGTTACTGACCATTTATATTTTCTTCTTTGTTTTCCCTTGCATGTCTTTTTTACGGGCTTTTAAAAAATTGTTATAAATACATAATATAAAAATTACCATTTTTAACTTCCTTACGTGGACAATTCAGTGGCATTAAATACATTTGCACTGTTGTGCAATCACCATGACTCACTGTCTCCAGAAAATTTTCATCATTGCAAACTGAAACTGTACCCTTTAAACAACTCCTCAATACTCCCTGTCTCCAGCCCCTTGTAACCACTATTCTGTTCTCTGACTCTATGAATTGGACTGTTGAGGGTACCTTCTAAAGTGGGATTATACAATATTTGTCTTTTTGTTTCCAGTTTATTTTACTTGGCATAATGTTTTCAAGGTTCATCCATTTCGTAGTCTAGTGGGCTTTTTTTTTAAGATTTTAAATTAAAAAAAAATTTTTTTAAAGATTTTATTTATTTATTTGACACACAGAGATCACAAGTAGGCAGAGAGGCAGGCAGAGAGAGGGGGGGAAGCAGGCTCCCTGCTGAGCAGAGAGCCCTATGCGGAACTCGATCCCAGGACCCTGAGATCATGACCTGAGTTGAAGGCAGAGGCTTAACCCACTGAGCCACCCAGGTGCCCCTTTAGTGGGCTTTTTATAGGGGTCATTTATATAGCATTTCTATCACTTTGTGTTCTCTTATGTCATTTTACAGTATTTTATGGTTTAGAAGCTTTATATTTTATGTAGTTAGAGCTTCTGGGTTTTGTCTTGCAATTAACATATATTTTATACTAATGTAAAGTGCATCTAGAAGGACTTATGTTTGCACTCATTCAAGTGCTGGTATTTTTTAGGTGCTGGAGGTATAGCAGTGAGCCAGAGACAATCTTTGCCCTTAGGGAATTAACATTCTAAAACTGGGGGAAATGTATAATGTAAGAAATATGTCAGATGGGAAAGCTATGGATTATAAGTGGGTTGATTGGTGGAGAGTTAGCAGTTTTTAAAATAAAATGGTCAGGAAATGCCTTACTGAGAAGTTGATCTTTTTTTTTTTTCTCCCGAAGATTTTATTTATTTGATAGAGATCACAAGTAGGCAGAGAGAGAGAGGAAGAAGCAGGCTCCCTGCTGAGCAGAGAGCCTGATGCACAATGCAGGGCTCGATCCCAGGACCCTGAGATCATGACCTGAGCCGAAGGCAGAGGCTTAACCCCCTGAGCCACCCAGGCGCCCCGAGAAGTTGATCTTTGAATAAAGAGATGAATATGTGGAGGAAGAGAATTGTGGGCATTGGGAACAAGTGCAGTGACCCCAAGACAAGAGCATGCTCTACCTTTTGAGGAAAGGTGGGGAGGCAAGTGTGCTGACTGGAGCATAATGAATAAGCAAGGAGTTAGTACAGAAGGTCAGTTGATAGGCTGGGTGATATAGAGCCACTTCTGAGAGTAAGTTTTTTTAATCTGTTTGCATTGTTAAGCCTTAGGCATATTTAAACTTATGCATTGAATAATTAAATGATCTAAAAACTGTAAAAGTACACAGTAAAATCTCCCTTGTCTCTATCAGACCTGAAACACCCTCAAGTAAGAATAATCAACATTAATTTCTTAATACTCTTTTAAGAGTTTTTTTTTTTTTAAGATTTTATTTATTTATTTGACAGAGATCACAAGTAGGCAGAGAGGCAGGCAGAGAGAGAGAGGGAGGAAGCAGGCTCCCTGCTGAGCAGAGAGCCCGATGCGGGGCTCGATCCCAGGACCCTGAGATCATGACCTGAGCCGAAGGCAGAGCCTGTAACCCACTGAGCCACCCAGGTGCCCTGTAGTGGTTTTTTTTCCAAGGAACGTGGGGCTCAGACTCACGATCCTGAATTCAAGAGTCACGTGCTCTGCTGACTGAGCCAGCCAGGTGCCCACTTTTTAGTGATTTTTAAGATTTATGTTCTAGAGGGTAATCCATTGCTGCTTGTTCATGTTGCACATATTTTCCACTCATTATCCTGTCTGACTTCATGTATTTTTTTTGTGCAGGAGCTTTTTAATGTGGTCGAAGTAATCTCTCTGCCTGTTTTTTTTTTTTTTTTTTTTAAGATCTTTTAGCCTCTAGGGTTGTGAGGATTCCTCAAGCTTCGGTTTTGCTTTTCAAGCTCAGCCAGTAATTTGCTTACTCAAGTCAGCTTCTAGCTAGCTCTTAGCCCATTGTAGGAATAACTCTGTCCCAGTAGTGGAACGAGTACCTTGTGACGTAATGCCACAAAGGAATGAACTTTCTTTGTTCCAGGTCATTCAGTGGTGCACCCACCACAAGGATGACCCCCCTCCTCCTGAGGATGATGAGAACAAAGAAAAGCGGACAGATGATATCCCAGTTTGGGACCAAGAATTCCTGAAAGTTGACCAAGGAACACTGTTTGAACTTATTCTGGTATGTTTTTAATGCATTCTTTAAGATATCTCTAGTTCAGAGCCTTATCACTTGTAACAGTTTGTTAAATTCATTGTTACTGAGCTTTAATTCTCTCTAAACTCAAATGCAGTGGTATATTTAAATTCACATATTAACAATCACGTTAAATGCAAATGGTCTAAACACAACAAGTCAAGGGTACAGATTATCACATTGGATTAAGAAAAAAAAAGATTCAGCTGTGCTGTCTCCAGAGCACCCACTTTAAAGACACACTTAGTTTTACAGGGTGGAAGAGTAAATTACACTACTAGTAATCAACAGAAAACTGTAGTGACTATTTTAAAGTAGATTTCAGAGCAAAGAATATCACTGAGGTTAAAGAGGGTCATTGCGTAATGATAAAGGGATCAGTCCATTATTAAGAGGCTAGTATAGTCCTAAATGCTAAAAGAATTTCCAAAAAGTAAAACAAAAACTAATAGAACTCAAAGGATAAATAGATAAATCCACTATCTGCTGTCTCTCCTTAATTGATAAAACAAGTAGAATGAGGAAGGATATAGAAGTTTCGAATAATACTATTGACAAACTTGTTTTGATAGACATTTATAGAACGTTAAATCTCATGACAGCAGAATACATCGTCAGGTGTATACGATTAGGATCGACATGTTTGAGGTAAAAAACAAGTCTCAAATTTGAAAGGATTCAAGGCATACACCCTCACTGTGATTTCCAATCACAGTGAAATTAAATTAGAAGTCCATGAACAAAAGCTATCTGGAAAAACTTAAGTAACTTCTCAGTAACCTATGAGTCAAAGAAGAAATCGAAAGAAAAATTGGAAGAGAGAATTAGAAATTTTATGCCAGAAAGTATTTTGATCTGAATGGAAATAAAACCCAACTTACGAGAATGTGTGAGATGTAGCTAAGTAGTATTCAGAGGGCAGTTGGTAGCTGAAACACCTATATTGGGAAAGGAGAAAAGTTTCATTAAAGAAAAAAGGAAAGGAAAAAAAGTTTCAAATCAGTGATCTAAGTTTTTACCTTAAACTAATCAAAGATGAAATTAAACCCAAAGAAAGGAAATGTTAAGAGGTAAGAGCAGAAATCTATATAAACAGAAAACAGAGAAAACCAAAGAATCTAAAAGCTTATTCTTTGAGAAGATCAGTAAAATGCAATGCTGTTACTGCTTCTGCCTCTTTAAATATTTTTGTCAAGATTTGCTATGTGGTGCTTGTGTGCCCATGAGAACACACATACATACACCCACAAGTAGTGGCCGTTTAAGGTAGTGTGGTTTGCTTAAGGCAGCAGCAGGACTCCCTATTATAGGAGGTGTAACGAAGGGGATGTATGAAAATACTTCACGAAAGAAGCTGATTTTCCCTTTAATTTCACAAACTTAACTAGTATTTTTAGCTTAATTAGGTATGGATTTACAGTCACTAACCTTGGATTTAGTTTAAAACATCACATATACTTTAATGAAAACAATCACTTCTAGGCTGCGAACTACTTAGACATCAAAGGTTTGCTTGATGTTACATGCAAGACTGTTGCCAATATGATCAAGGGGAAAACTCCTGAGGAGATCCGCAAGACCTTCAATATCAAAAATGACTTTACTGAAGAAGAGGAAGCCCAGGTAGGTTGCTCACTGCTTGTTTCTGATCACATGCTTTAAAAAAAAAAAACAAAAGACTCAAAACATGCCTGGAGAAGATATATCTCTAACAAGGAGACTTGATTTGAAGGATGGTAATAGGTACTTTCTCTGTCATAAAAATACTCTTGTTGAGAGACTGGCCTGTCTTTGAGTCTAACCACATATATGCTACTGCTCTTGTATAAGCATAAGAACAATTAGTTTTCAACCATAGGGGCTCTTGGGTATTTCCTCCTTCACAGTTCCTGGTTTGGGCACATGGGACCTTAAAGGTAACCCATAACTGTGTGACTTCAGGATAGCAATCCCTGTGGGTGTTCTGCCAGGATACTTGAAAGCTAAGACTTGTGAATGGGAGAAGAAATGAATCACAGTGTTGACACAGCTACAAACTGAAATAATGTGAATGAAGTATTTGAATTTGCTGTTAGCTCTGGTGTCTGAAACTTTAATTGCCCATTGCCTTTGCTTTTTTGATAATTTCAGCAGGGCAGAATAAAAACCTAGGGAGGCGAAGAAGGGTAAGGAGGTGTACTCGTAACTGGATATTTTTCTAGTTTTCCGTCTGTCCCTTTGTGACCCTCCTCACAGGCTGTTAATGAATCATTAGGTAGTAGTCTTAAGACTACTTAAGGTACTTCCTTATATCTGTCTCTTCTAGGTACGCAAAGAGAACCAGTGGTGTGAAGAGAAGTGAAATGTTATGCCTGACACTGTAACACTGTAAGGATTGTTCCAAATACTAGTTGCACTGCTCTGTTTATAATTGTTAATATTAGACAAACAGTAGACAAATGGCAGCAGCGAATCAGTTGTTTAAGCAGAATATTGTCCTCCTTGCATGTGTAGTTTGAGTACAGATTCCAAACTTACAGCTGAGTTTCTTCTAGTACGATCAGAAGTTTTTTTTCTTTGCTCTAAATAAACCTGAACTGTGAGTTCTCTGTAGAAGGTGGCATTTTGGGCTTTTCCTTTCTTTGTAAAGCGATTTCTGCCTAGTTTATTGTCTAGTTAACTTCAGTTTAATGACCTTTTAAAAGTTGGCATTGTAAATAAAACAAGTTGAAAAAAGTTTTCTGAAATAGAATTAACAATGTATTATCTTTATTCATGAGTTGGAAACTGGAAAAAGGCTACTTGAGGTAAATGTTTTGAGTGGGATTATTAGGGTGTCTTCCAGCTTCCTGGAGTCAAGGAGTACCACTGGTATTGATTAGTCTGTATGTAGCAGGGCTCCCTTAATTGGATCTAAGGACTTGTTTTTGCATTTTTAATTCTCAGCTTTGAATATGTTGGCTAGAGACTCAGTTACTACTAAATTTGTGGTTTGGGGGGGAAATGTAACTAGCCAGTCTGTTAGCTTTTCGATTAAAAAAGACAAATAACCCATGTAGTGTGTTATCTTTTTATAATCAGTGATCCCATGTGGGGGAAACTTCACACTACTTGCATGTAAAAAAAAATAATTTAACCTTTAACCTTAAAGTGTCTGGAAAAACCTAGAAAGCATCCATCACGAATGCAAGATACTTTCAATAAAAAATAAGTTATGTAGTAGGTGGTAAATGGTTTGCTTTTTTGTACTTAACTGTGTCTCTTCACTTACTAAATGAGTTAAGTATATGTGTGGTTGTGTAGCTGGAGACAGCTTGCAGGAAGTTCATGTCCTAGCTTGCTGGAGGCTGCTGACCTAGCAGCTGGGTTCTGATAGACTCGTGTCTCTCCTGATTGTCATGATCTGGTTCACTGGAACCAGTGCTTCAGTTCTTAACTGGTGTGTGTGGCTGTACAGAACTGCACTGCCCCTGTTTACAGTAGAACGAAGTTGTCCTGGTGTTTGAGATGGCTTCCAAATTGTTCCTTTCTTTCCTTCTTGTGTTCCCTTTTTTCTTGCTTTCCCATTTAGCATCATCTGTATTCACATGTAGTCTTACTGCATTCTCTTCACGTTTACTGTGAGCTGTTTTCGCTCAGGTTATATGCTGATAGTAGTTTGCCTTTATAGTTCATTTCTTGTTTGTCTCAAATCTGTATTAATAAAGTCCCATATGCTGTCTCAGATGAATTCCTATATGTTGTCTTTACCAGAGATTGCAAATTATAGCCCATGTGTGGATGAAATCCAGCCTACGACTTATTTTTGCAGTCTCTGTTTTGGTTTTATGTTTTTAAAGGATTATTAAAAACTCAATATAGGAGACTGAATTTGACCAACAAGCCTAAAATGTTTACTCCCTGGCCTTTGAGAGAAAAAGTTTGCCAGCCCTGATGACTTCTTCTGGATTCCTCATTCCATTTATTCTCAGGAATTAAGCTTGTTTTCCATTGTCCTGGGTTCTCTTGGGAAGGTAGCAGCAGAATTCAGTCCTAGTTGGAGTATCTCACCTGTTAATTACCACCGTAAGGGTCAGTTCTTGCACAGAGTGTAATGACCCCCAGCAAAATCTCTAGCATGATCATGAAAAATATAACTCTTAACTGCAAGTTCAGGATCATTAACACATGCCTTGTCTAGTTTGGAAAGGAAATAATGGCTTCCAGGAAACAAAAGCTTATTCTCTATTCTCAATCTGTATAACCCCCAAGGATGGTTGGGATTACAGGACTAAATAATGGCACTACCCATATTTAAAGGACACTGGGTCTTTTTGAATAGGTAAGACTGAGTGGACAGACAATACGGTAGTTAAGATTTTTGTTCCCTTCCTGATTTTCTGTAGGCTATGGCCCTAGGCTTTAAAAAAACATCCTGATGGGGCACCTGGGTGGCTCAGTGGGTTAAAGCCTCTGCCTTTGGCTTAGGTCATGATCCCAGGGCCCTGGGATCAAGCCCCAAATTAGGCCCTCTGCTCAGCAGGGAGCCTGCCTCCCCCTCTGCCTACTTGTGATCCCTGTCAAATAAATAAATAAAATCTTTAAAAAAAAAAAAGAAAAAGAAAAAGAAAAACACCCTGATAATCTTAAACTCTCAGGTTTGGTAAAGATCTAACCTCTCACATAAGAAAATAGGCCATTTTTGGGTGTTGTATACCCACATCAGTCATAAGTAGGGTGTTCAGGGGCCCTTTAGGCTGGCTGCCACATGCTGCCTACCCTGTTTGCTCTCGCCTGCTGGTTGCTATTTCTTTAAAAAGTCTATCAAGAGTTTTCTAGGCCCTCACCTTTCCCAAGGAAAACAAGTGGCTTTTCCCCATTATCCGCAGTAGCCAAGCCTATCTCCAGAAAGACACTCACTCCTACCCGCTCACTTCCCAGCTGTTCTGAACTAATACTGTGGCATGAAGTCATACTGTGAGGCTGGACTCCTGTTTCTGCCTCTTAGTGCCTACCTGGCCTGTGGTAAGTTGGAAATGGTGATTATGTGCAGAGTGGTGCTGTTGGTGATGAAGACTCCTGTGAGACAGTTTTTTGGCTTCTCAGCTTTTCATAAAAGCTTTTTATAATTGAGAGGAAACCAAACTCCTTCTGAATACTAGCTTATTAGTCTTTCCCTGACATTGTCATGGATTAAGGATATGCCCCCTCAAACAGATTCTGATAATTTCTACATTGTAGAACCAAGTTATGTCATTTGAAGCTATTACATTTTATATTTTATTAGCTTGCCTTTTTAAATCTACCTTTAATACACAAGGTGAGTATTGTTTTGCAATTTTTATATTTTTCCAAAGATCCACAAAGTCATCCCAATAAGGTAAAGATTCCTGAGCAGCACTGTAGCTGTGATCTGTTGATTCTGCATCTGTGGGAACATACCAGCTGCTGGAATTCAACGAGATCTTTACTGGAATTTGGTGGGACGATTAGGACTGCACCCCAGTAACATGAAGTAATGGTAATGCTGAGTTTAGACTGTAACTAGTTGGAGAAGAGAGTAAGTCCTATGAGCATGTGACTCAGGGCAGGCAGATATCCAAACCACATGATCTCTTAGTGTACCTTTTTTTTTTTTTTTTTTTTTTTTGAGATTTTACCCATTTATTTGCGGGAGAGAGAGAATGAGAGCAGAGTGAGGGGCAGAGAGAGAAGCAAAATCCCCACCACATAGGGAGTCCAGCATGGGGCTTGATCCCAGGACTCTGAGACGAAGGCGGACCCTTAACCGACTGAGCCAGCCGGACACCCCGATCTCTTAGTAGTTGACTTAAAAATGAGCCAGTTCTATAGTTTGCTGATCCAAGGGAAATGAAGAAATTAGATAGGTTGCCTAGACTCTTAACAGGGTGATTTATACAGGGATAGGAAGTAACTTCCACAAGTTAAGAACTGAGAGAGCAGCAGACCTCTTGATCTGAGCATTGTTCACTCTATCTGTGGCCAAAGAAGCTTTTATATTTGGAAGCTTAACTTCTGCCACCACTTCCCACTTGAAGATGTTTCAGATCTTTCTTTTTTTTTTTTTCAAGTTCCCTAAGTGTGTGTGTGTGTGTGTGTTTGTTTAAAGTTTCTATTTATTTATTTGACAGAGATCACAATTACGCAGAGAGAGAGGAAGGGAAGCAGGCTCTCTGCTGAGCAGAGAGCCTGATGCAGGGCTCGATCCCAGGACCCTGGGATCATGACCTGAGCCGAAGGCAGAGGCTTAAAAGCCACCCAGGCACCCCACTCCCTGTATATTTAAATGGGAAAGAATCAAATGTCTTCCTCTGAAGTTGCTTGCACTTTAAAAAGATCTTCAGTTATTTAGTTTGTATGAAAGCTGATTTCTAGCTAATACAGAAGAGAATAAGGGGGAAGATTGTTAGTAAAGGGAAAGCCTATGAAATGGCTGAATCTCTAAAGTGTAGCTCCTGACTTCTCCTTTGTAGGAAGTGTAATACATGGTTTTGCTCTTGGGAGCTTTCCGTGGAGCTAAGGAGGCAAAACATAAATACTGCCAGGAGGGGATTAGGGGCTATAATAAAAACGTTCCTGGACAGAACAAGATGAATGAGCAAATGGGGACTCTAGGGCTGGAAGGGTCTAAGAAAGTTTCCATGAGAAGAAACTAATATGGTGGTTTTGGTTGGAGATGGAGGGATGCCAAGGTGAGGGGGAAAGCAGTGCTCAATCTGGAACTACCAGCTTAGGGTTGGGTGTCAGGTCTGCTGGAGAATATAGGCTGGAAAGAGACATTGTGCTGGATTAGTTGTATAATTTTGGTGACTGTCCAGGTTGATCAGACCCATGTCAGCTAGTACAGTTCTTGGGTGGTTGAACTAAAATATATGTATTTTTAAAATATTTATTTACTTGACAGACAGTGAGGGAAGGAACACAAGCAGTTCAGGAAGCTGGAGAGGGAGAAGCAGGCTTCCCGCCAAGTGGGGAGCCTGTTGTGGGGCTCGATCCCAGAATCCTGGGATCGTGACCTGAACTGAGGGCAGACACTTAACGACTGAGCCACCCAGGTGCTCCCTTAAATATTTTTTTAGTACTATACTAAAGGATTGTGATAAAGGTTTTGCACTTGGAGTCCTAGTTGATGCCTTTGTTTACTCTTGTTGAAAATTACTCTAATAGGCAGAATGAGTAAGAGAACTGGATGTACATAGCAAGACAAATGATGAGAAGTTTAGAACATATTCAGTGGCCCAGCATCGAGCCGTTTGGATACCTAAGCAGGATAGACTGTCCTTATTGTTGAGCAGTCAGTGGATATGAACCTTATCAGTGGCATAAAGGTGTTGGTCAGGGATCTCTCGTTTGATGAATTTCCAGTGTGGGACTTGAGTGATAGTCTAACTCACGGGTGATGTACGTGCTGCCTTGTGGCGTCTTACACCGTTGGCTACATCTGGTGTGTGCCAATCCCGAGAGGCATTTTGTGGTGGGAATATTGAATATAATTGCTTACGACAGTATCTCTTGGTACATTGTATAGTTCTCATGACCTTTTGACACTGCTTAACTTGAAATTTTCACAAGTATTTACTGAGCACCTGATTTGTATGCCAGCCTACCTCCTCTTTCACTCTTGAGAATCTGCCTAGTCCATAAAAGTGCTCTCAGTGTCAGTACTTACCTCCTGTATTGGGCAAAGTCTTATTTATCCTGTTGCATATGCTCTTGTACAGCTTCTCTCACTTGCTTCAAATGCTCTGCAGTTGAAGCTTAGAGGATGGGTGGGAGCGCTACACTGTCAAAAACTACATTTAAGAGGAGTTTCCAGAGTGGCCTTTGCTTGCTTTCTTGGTTTCCTGACCTAATTCCTCCTCTGATTTCTCCCCTTCCTCTACCTATTCCTCCCCTCCTCTAACCATCTCTCCCCTGCTCCCACCCACCCCAAAATTGACTGCACCTGCTTTAAAAGAACAAGCCTTTAGATAGTTATGAACACCTGAATGGAAAAGGAAGATCTGTCCAAAACCCCAGGTGAACTTGAAAGAAGTATCAGCTTGAACTAGTAACAGTTTTCTATATGATTTATAGCTGATGAAATACCCCTTACCCGGTGTGACTGAACTCCTGAGAACTGCTAAGAGATGAGACAGTTCCTACCCCTAGGGCAGAATTTGCTTTTTCCAGTTACTTCTCTGCCTGATCACACATTATCCTTACCTTTGAAATCTCTCCTGACCTGACCTGGCTTTTATTCTAGCCTCCGACTATGGGATATCCCAACCCGCCCTTCTCAGACCCCTCTGGCCCGTTGTGGACAAGGAGGCCAACAAAGGTCCATTAGTTGCTCGATGCCAATAGAGAGTCCGAGAGCGTGAAGTAGAGTTTCTGGGACAGAAGTGATTGGAATAATTGGCATTGATGGAGCCTAGGAGGAACCAGGGTCTATTTTGGGTGGTCTTCTTTCTTTCCGGGACTAGTGGTGAATTCAAAGCTCTAGGCAGAGCTGAGAAAGTCATGATAAAGCAGCCTTTCTAACTTCAAAGAAAAGCCAGTCAGCTTTTTTTTTTTTTTTAAATAAGGAATTATTCTTGGTCTCAAATCTTCTACTTTGATATATAGGCCTGACAGGTCTTTGTTACCCTTGCCCTTTCTAGGCTGTTTTTCTAGAAATGCATTGAGGAACCAATTTCATTTCTTCTTTGGAACAATGTAAAGAATCAAGTCTGTTTCCCTGCACTTTTGGCCTTTCTAGCCAGACTTACAGTACACTCAGTAGAGCTGGGCGGGAAGTAGTGCTTTCGGGGACATTCAAAAGGTAGTTAAATCCAGAAGAGTCTAGCCACAGGGCTTCCTGTATAAAGAGGGAAAACCTATTCCAGTTGAGAGACCTGGGCAGGCCTCACCAGCTTGCACCGCTGAGTCCGCAACAGATTCTCGGAACAGGTGCAGCAGCTTTCTGGGAAGCTGTAAGGGAAGGGGTAAGGGAAGTTGCGGTATCTTGTCTTTCGAGAGCTCAGAGATGGGGCTCGTTCCTGGCTTGCAGTGAGGTGGGACTGGTGTGCTACTTGAAATTGTATTTGGGGCTGCACTCTCAAGTCACCTGTGGCCTCAGGAATGTGCTGGTGTGATCTGGGAGGATTTGTTTCCTCTTTGAAGACACTTTTTTTTAAGAGACTGGTTTGATTTTAACCAAGTTGCCAGAGCCTTCCTCTTTCCCCTCACATTCACAAAGGGTGCATTGTTCCTGTACCCAGTGTGCTCTAAATAAGACACCGAATCAGATGCAGCCAACCCAGTCTTGCATAAGCCTTAAAATGTAGTTTTTGAAACAACTAGGCCAGTAGCCAGAGTGGAATTCTTTAAATGGGACAGATGTCGAGAGAATGGTCTCCTCTCGCACCCTTCCAGAAGAAAAGCAAGTCTGGGATTACAACTTCCAGTGGCCTACTTTAGACAGACAGTACTCTGGAAGATGACTTTATTTATAAATATTTTTAAACATAAAATCTCAAAAATAGAATGCCATGCAAATTACAATGCATGATGGTGACCCACTGGCTGACTGTTGGGATACTCTTCTTGCCCAGCCTTTTTATCTAATGTTGGAGTGACCTATTGAAGTGGCTTTTACACCTTTTATGTTCATGATGGGTTTGAGGAGTTAACTGTATTCTTAAACATGATGGAAACTGCTGTTAAAAGGAGACTGTAGATTTATCAAACTGGAGAGGTTTTGTATAAAAATAGGAAGATACTTAAAGTACCTAATTAGCTTTTGGGAGGAAAGGGTGCTATTGAAATGCTCTTTCAAGTTTTCTGATACCAGCTTGGAGAGACTCCAGTTTGCCTCAAAATAGGATGTGTGCTCATGGAATGTTGGGTCTTTTCTCTCTGTGGAAGGAAGATGGGAGGGGAAGGTGGAGCCTAGTGGTTGTGTGGGTCTGTGGTGGCAGTTCACAGCCCATTCCCATATGCAGGGTGGCCTTTGCTTGCATCACTTGTGAAGTCCGAAGATTGGGGAGTTTACATGTAGAAGCAGCTTATTAGCTCTTGTGGTTGGGGCAGGGTCTGAGCCTCCAGTAGGGAAGGTAAGGAAAGTAATCATTGGTTTCTGTAGATTGAAAGTCTTGAGAATGTGTGTCCCATGATAGAGAATAAGCCCCAAGTTTTCTGGCTGTGGGTAAAAAAAAGTGTGTCATGCTCTATTACTGAAACAGTTTATTCCTTAGTGTCAAGTTTTGAAAGAGAAACCCAGTAAAAAGTATTTTTATTCTCATGTTAAAAAAGTTTTTGTTGGATGATGCATTAACAATACAAAAATATTTTTAACACTACAATAGTCCTTTTCTTTCTCTCAAGACTTCTTGCAACACTATACTAGAATATATGTTCTTTGGATTCTGAGAAGCCAGTGGCTAAACTAGGAACTAAAGGCTTTTGTTGAGGGGTGTACGGGTATAGGAACAGCCCGTTTTCTTTGGAATCAGGCTATGTACAGTGAGGGAAGAGGCAAAAAAAAAAAAACAAGTTAAATTAAAAGTTTTTTCTAAGGCTCAGGGTTGAAGCTTGGCTCAGAAATGGGTTAAAGTAGGCTGTGGTGAAAACCCACTGACTACCACTAGAGGTTCTCTGGACTCTCCTTTGATGGTGATGGTCCTTCCTGCAGGACCATTAGGAAACTGAAGCTGACCTGTTTTGTGCTGGAAGGTAGGCACTGACTGTCACGAGGTTTGCCCTCTCTCTCAACTGCCCAAGAGCTGCCTAGACTGACACGGATAAGTAGGAAATGGAGCTGTGACTGAGGGCTTCTAGGAGTAGGGAGGGATGCACACTAGGTTTTAGGCCGTAATTTCTTTCAGCAGTTGAGTTCACCCAACCCAATGCTTGGGACTTTGGTAATCAGAGCTTATGGTGAGGCTAAGTTTCTCTTGGAAACATTTCCAAGTAATTTGAACTAGAGCCAGATCCGTCTCACTGCCCATACTTGCCTGATAAGGTAGTGTCAGGTTATTCCTGCCGCCTGCGGTGATAGGCCTAGATTTAACTGTTCCATTCCCTCCTCGTCTTGCAAGCTCTTGAGAACATGGCAAGAGGCTTCTTTCTGGTCCAGCTTAGGAATGATTACTCCTTTTCTGTCAAAAGGGCTTCTCCAGGCCCTTTGACATAAGTATTGTCCTCTTGAGCACGTGGTTGTGACCATGCTCAGGTGTTGTTTCATAAACCAGCTCATTAGTCCATGAAGTGTCTGGTATGGGGAGGGTGTGGCAGTGGTGGGGCTGGGGAGGTGGAGGGTAGGGAAAGCAGCTGGGCTCAGTCCCGCACATCTAGGACATCTATAGCAGAAAAGCAGAGGAGGCAGCAGGGGGCATCTGGCCAGCAAGACCTTGGTAAAAGGGATAGATGCAGGTTGCTATAGGCACAAGGGATGCCCTTAATCGATGACACAACACAGATCTCATTCCTGCCACTCGGAGGAGTTGGATTGATGGCCCCAGGTTCAGGCAGAAGTTGTGCAGCCTCGGAAGTCTCCTGGGCCTGGTCCCTGAGAGGGAGGTAACAGGGCCCCTGGCCAGTTTCCATGTGCTTTGGGGCTCTGTCGCTTCCTCTCGGAGGATGGGCCCCTGGAGGCAGCCAGGTGCCCTGTGCATGCTAGGCTGCCTGTCTCTGAGATTCCTCTCGTTGCACCTGTGTACTCTGCAGGGTGCTGGGGAGGGCCTGGGGGAGTCCAGGGGGCTGGGAGGCTGAGAGCGGCCGAGAGCCCTGGTGATGTAGGCGCTGGCTCCGCAGGACTAGCAAGCAGTTCTGTGGGGAGGTGGGGCAGCAGGAGGTATGAGGGCGAGTCCTCGGGGGCTGGGGACCCGGGGCAGCCTACAGCACTGTCATCGGAAGGAACGGGGCTGGGGCAGCGGCCTTCTCCGGGTAAGTACCGAATGCATTTCTTTTTCCTCCTAGGAATAGTGAAGAGAGTTATCTGTAAACAGAGGGTGAATTCATAGTCATACACCACAACCAGAAAATGCTGTCCTTGCACAGGCCTAGCTGACCTCTTGTCCCTTCTCCCCAGGACTTGGGTGATGTGCCTGTGCCTACAAACCTAGCATTGCAGTTCTGCTGGGCCTGGCCCAAACCTGGAACAGGTGTAGTACCCAGCACAGCCACAGGGTGGCACAGGAACCTCCTGTGGGGCTGGGCCTTCTGTTTCCCCGGGGAAAATTATCTCCTAGTTCCGGCCTTGGAGCCTCTGCTTCACATGTTTGTGGGGCTCAGATCTGCATTAAGGCAAAGGGCTACACTGCTTGTGGATTCTTGGGTGGTGCTCAGACAGAATACCACAAATACGCTCCCAGTGTGTGTACATACATACACATCTGTACTACCCGAATTCCTCTTTGCCCTTGGAGAGGGAGCATGGTGGGCACTCTGAGGGACTGGACAGTACTCTTTAGAGTCTGTGAATGTAATGCCTGGAGTAGGTTCAGCCCTACCAGACCTGGCCTCAACTTCAACCAGGCAAACTTCAGTCACTTGGTGTAAGGATGTATACCTTCTTTCACATACACATTTCTCTACTGTATGGGGAAACACATGGGTTTAGTGCTACAGAGCCTAAGTAAGACCCTTTTGCTAGGACAGCCCAGGGATTCCCCCCCTTTCTTTCTCCCTACCTCTACAGTCCCCTCATTTCCAGTACAAGGTGAAGTACATGACCATCCAGGTTGTTCTCTACTACAGTCACCTTGGTGTGGTGGGTGTTTGTGTTTTCCCCAAGTTTTTTAGATTTAAGGGTTCAGGAATCCTAACTTGAAGAAGTGAGGGAACTGGTAGACCACGGTGAGTTCTAGGCCTCGTAGCCAGGGGCTCAGGCCACTGATTGGGGTACATGAGATTGGCCTGCTGAGGATCTGCTAACCCTAGTCAGCATTAGGCCATCATTAACCGAGGACCCTGGGCAACAGGCACCAAAACTACCTTCTTGAATCTGCCTGCCTTTTCTAGAACATTCTTTCTTCACCTCATTCTTAGGAGACATGGGTTCCCCAATCTGTGGGTATGCTTTGGGACTGGGGGACCAAAGGAGGGCTACAGGCCCAGCAGAACAAGTGCAGAGTCAGGGAAGCAGCTTAAAGCAAAGGGAGGATGGTGGTGGGGACAAACCCACCTGCACGGACCACACCAATCCGTCTGCTGGTTGAGGCCAAAGCGAGCACGGCATTTCTTAGGCGAGCCAGGGTCTGCTCACAGCCATGCCAGAGGGGCAGAGCAGGGCAGAGGGCGAGCAGGCAGGCAGCAGGGCAGAGCAGGGCCCAGAAAGAAGAGGTAACATCAGTGTCAGCCAGTCACAGATACCCCATAGGCCCCATAGGCAGAGGGCCTCTCCATGGCACAGCCAGCCCCCATGGGAGCCCCAGGACCCAGAGCCAGGTTATCAGGAAAGGTGGGCAGCACCTAGCTAGGCAGGAGAGGCAGTGGGAAGAACAGTGGAGGGAGGGAGGGGAATCCTATCAGGTTAGCTCCTCTTTCTGGTTGCAGCATGGGAGCTATGGGAGAGGGGCCCCGGGGAGGCCCTGAGGGCTGCCCACCCCACACATCTCCCTGCCCACTTTATCCAGTTTTTCTTCCTTTTTGCCAGTGCCTACTCTGCCTAACCCCACTCCACACCCACACTCCCACCCCCGCAAGGTGTTTAAGCTGTAGCTTAAACCAGGTGGACAGTTAAGTGCATACCTCAGAAAAAGGGCTGAGGATTCTACCCTGCCTCAGTCCTAGCCTTGTGCTTCCCTGTGTGGGGGCAGCATAGCATGAGACAGTCATGGATGTGGAGTCTGAATTCGACTATCAGACTTGGGGGCATGAATTCACCCATGGGAAGGAGACTTGAAGTAGTGTGTGGCTTCCTTGAGTCCTCCAACCAGAGCACTCTGCACTGTCAAAATAAATGGATTGTGTAGGGGGCCTGGTGACCGAGTAACAGCCAGGCACCAGGCAGCGGGACTTCTGGTCTAAGCAGGGCTACACCTCCACCCCCACAGCCTGCGTGCAGGTCACAGCAGAACAACAGGCTCAGTTTCTGTGGCAGAGGCTAGCTGGGAGCAGGGCTTGCAAAGGTGGGAAGCTGCAGTAGGGCAATACACCAATGTTACACTGTTAGAGGGACTTCCTATAGTTGTTCCTCACATGTGGGATCAGACTTGTGAGGAGTGGGCCTTGTTTCCAGAGGGCCTAAAGGTCTGTGGCTGAATGTTCTGCCCCTCCCTCTGGGCCAGGGCAGCTGCTCATGGATTGCACACTTGGAGAGCAGTCTCCACTGCTGAGAGGAGGCCTCACCTGTGTTGGATTCCTGGTGCTTTTCCCGAGACCGCCTTTTCTTCTTCCCCTGCAGGGAACAGAGAGACGGATTCTGCTCAGATCTGGGAGGTGGTCCTTTGAGGACTCCAATGAGTGAGTGGTTGGGAAACCTGCAGCCCAACCTGGCTGTTGCTGAAATTCTTGGGTACAGAGTTCCCTCCTCCCGAGGTGGCCTGGCATCTCTCGGTGGCAGTTTTTGCCAGGGTACCAAGGTACAGAGGATGGCATAGAGGCTCCTCCTCCCTTTCCCATGCTAGTCTCTCTTCTCAATGGAGGAGACAACTTACAAGGAAGGCCCCTTCCTCTCCATTTGCCTATATGGCCAAACACCAGACAAGAGTCCAGTGGGGAGAGTACATCCCAGGGGAAAAGAGGACATGGGCCTACCTTCAGGGGCAGCTTCCCTTGCTTGGCTCTCTTCAGACTAGCCACATGAGGCCTTGGGCCCTTCACTCCACCACCTGCCCTCCTTAACTCTGCCTTTAGGAAAGTGGTCTAGGGCATGGCATCTTGAAGGTTCCCCTCCCCGTCCCTCACTGGCCACTCACATAATTGTCCCGCGCTGACCAGCCTGGGTACAGCTGCATGTGCAGCTGCCTCTCCTTTCGGGCCAGCTCATAATACTTGGCTTGCTCTTCCCGAGACAGTGCATGCCACTGCAGTGGGGAAGAAGGGGTAGATGGAGTATATCAAGGCGTCAGTCAAGGGCCACCACTACCAGCCCACCTGCCTGTGGCCTCACCCTTCGACCCAAGATCTGGTTGATGGCAGCACTCTCCTTGAGTGTGCACTCTGCAATGACCTTGGCTCTCATCTCCTTCATGTACAGCATGAAGGCGTTGAGGGGCTTCTTGATGGTTGGCTTCTTGGCCTCCTTTTCCACCTTGGATTCTGCCTGTGTCTTCCTAAGGAGCACAAGTCCAGATCACTCAGGAGCCCCCCAGTGTCCACCTAATGCTGCTGCCTTTTTCTAGTTTGTGTCCAGTGTGTGTGTAAGTGCATGGAAACTAGGGTTTTGTAAGTGGTATCTTTTTCAGCTGCTCCAAAATGGAAGATCAGAACTATGTAACTCTTCTTACAGGAATGCTGCAGCTAAGAGAAACATGTTTAAGGACTTCTCAGCCCCTCCCCTGTTGGCTCAAACCAAATCTTTGTTCCCCACCTTACCCACTCCCTCCTGCTTCTAAGGAGTGTACGACGCTTGCTATTGGGGTTGTTACGACGCTTGCTATTGGGGTTGTGAGTTCACGCCCCACACTGGGTGAAGAGATTACTTAAATAAATAAACTTTAAAAAACAAAACATTGGTCTTTTAGTGGCAAGAACCACAAGATGGCTTGACCAGAGACCGCCCCTGACAGCCCCTAGAGCTTCTAGGCAGCAGGTGTAGAATCTGGTGGGAAGAATGTGTCTCTGACTGATGAATGGATGGGCTCCTGAGTCTGCTCACTTGTTCCCCTCCCTCCACACTGGGCATCTTCTCACTCACAGGCTCCGGTCATACGGCTGCAGTTCCTGCTTCCCTGAGGGAGGTACGATGGCCGGGTGGGGGATGGCTGCAGGGTGACCAGGTACACCAGAGCCCAGCATCAGGGATGGGTGGGTGAACCTAAAGGCAGAAGGAGAGTTAACACCGAGGCAGGAACGTATGGGCCAGACCTTGGACATCTGGAGACCCCTGTACAGTATGCAAAGATGGGGACACACCCCACCCCCACTGGCTTGCCCACAGGTACACAGATACATACAAACACCTGCTCCCAACAGGTCACACAGACACACTGCACAGATCTGCATGTATGTCATTCAGGGAGCTATGAAGTCCGTCCTGAATAGCTTTGGAATCCGTCCCCTTACCTTACACTGTCACCAGTTCAGCCTCCTGAGCCTGTGACTGCCATGGGAGTCCCCTTCCTCTCCTGCTTGAACCCTCCAGGCCTCTCTTCACACAACACTCAGAGGGACTTTTAAAAACATCTGAGTGCTCTTGGCCACCCCTGCTGAAATTCCCCCATAGCCCACAGAATAAAACCCAGGATCCTCCATAGGACCTGCCCCACTCTGCATGAACACCCCTGCTGACAAAATCTGCTCCCATCTTTTTCCCACTTTTTTCTTTTCTTTTTTTTTTTTTTTTAAGATTTATTTATTTGACAGAGAGAGAGACATCACAAGTAGGCAGAGAGGCAGGCAGAGACAGAGGGAAGCAGGCTCCATGCTGAGCAGAGAGCCCATTGTGGGACTCGATCCCAGGACCCTGGGATCATGACCTGAGCCGAAGGCAGAGGCTTAACCCACTGAGCCACCCAGGTGCCCATTTTCCCCACTTCTTCATGACTTTACAGCCCTCGCCATCTCCAACCAGTTCTGTTTCCCTTGGCTGCTTTACTCAGGACATGTGACTCTTGAGGAAGCTCTCCCTGTCCACACCCCTGCCCTGGCTGGGGTCTGATTAGGATTATTTCATCACCCAGAAAGCCCATTTGACTATTAGTGCTCTGTCCATACCTCCCACCCTGGGCTGTCAACTCCAGTAGAGCAGGATATGTCTGCTGAGTTACTTGTTCCATCCCTGGCTTGCGTCGGTCACTGAAGGAGTGAGTGCAATGAAGGGACTCATACATACACCACACCTGTCACTTTGATTTTCTGCTCCTCTGTGGAAACCATAGTGCCCTTGCTCCTTTCTCTGAGCAGGGAGCCCCTAAGGGTCCAAGATTGGAGATACATGGAAAAGGTGGTGCCTCAGCTTGGGCAGAGCTCACAGAATGCCCAGCAAAGTGTGCCTGACCCGCCCTCCAGCAAAGGGCACAGGAGAGGTGAGTGCACACACACTGTACTTGGGCGGACTCAGGCATGCACAGAGGCAGGAGTACAAGCACACGTGGGCAGGCACTCTCCCTGGCTGCTCGAGGGCACTTGGCTGCATGGTATGACCTGGGCTTAGGCCTCTCGCTCTCCCACTGGCTTCATTTTCAGGCACAGAGCAGCAGGGGCTGCAGAATGACAGACGGACGGATGGACAGACAACTAGCACAGGGCAAGCACGGGCCTGGGCATGGCCTCATGTGGGCACTGAAGCCTGGGCAACAGGAAGCAGGAGCCTGGCTGCAGGGTGTGGGACTCACCTGGGGTAGGGGGCGCCAGGGGCTGCAGTGGGGGCAGGGAAGTGCTGTCTATATCCGCAGGAAGGGGACAAGGGGTAGAGAGGAGGACTGGGCCTGTGGTTGGGAGAGACAGCTGTTAGCAGTCCGGCTACTGGCCAGATGTGGGGACAGACTTCCCCACAGTGCTTGGGCCTGACCCATGGTGGGCAGGGAATCGGTCTCTGCCAGGACTCTTCCAGTGTATGTACTGGGCATCTGCCACCAGAGGGCAACCTGTGCTGCTCCTGTTCTCTACACACTTCCACTGGCGCCTAAGGGGCAGAAATGACAGCTTTCTCCCACGATCCAGCTCAGGAGCTGTGCCTCCACCCCCGCCCCCCAGCTCACCTCTAGCCTTATTTCCTGGTCAATACAGGGCTGACATCTGCCTTACGGCTTCTGCATCCACTGTTAAAATGACTGGATTATTTTGCTCCCCTTTGGATTCCTGGTCTCCCATCAGGCCTTGCTTGGCTATGTGACCTTCTCTCCTGAAAGCCCTTGAAATGCTGAGCTGGATGAGGCACCGCTCTGGGCTCTTACAGCCCCTAGTGAAAGCACTGCTAACACTGCCCTATAATTGTTGGGGGTCTGGCCTGGGTAGTGCACTAGGGCGATCAGGTGCTGAGAGGGCAGGGGCCTGAGGTCGGCCAGCCCTGCCTGGCCAACTTCATAGGTATTCATAGGTGGAGTCCTGATTGGTATTCAGAGTGGAGCACTGTCCGAGGAGAATCTGGAAACGGAGTGAGAGCTGAACATGGGTAAAGAGCACATGGAAGAGGGCAGGCAGGTGTCAGGTTGGGCCTCCGGCCTTCCCTTCCTTCCTGGGCAACCATGCTTTCCTGCTGTTGGGTAGGACTGCCCCAGCCCAGAGAGGCTGCAGACCTGTCCGCTTCACACTGGTTCATAAGCAAAGGGCCAACCAGCCTGCTGAGACTCCGCTCCAGCTGAAGATGGACCCTTTGGCCCACAGTTGGGCCTGCTGACTTAAGGTTCAGGCTGGCTTTTGCTGGCCCAGCCTTTACAGACTCTTAAGGCTCTCTAAGCCCCTGGTGAGGGGCTTGGGCTCAAGAAGGCACCAGAGGAGACACAGAGAACTCTGCTCTTCAGGGAGCTCAGCCAAGAGACCAGCTGGCAGGAGGTACTGAGGTAAGTAGAATGTATCTCTTTGCCTACCACGTGGCTGAAAGGTAAAAGCCTGTCTCATGGCCATTCATATTGTCATTGTCCCCTCCCTGCTCAGGCAGGTCTCCCTTTTCTTCCTTACCTATTCTTACAACCCTGGGCAGCTCGGTGTCCCCCACCCCACCCCACTCAAGGCAGAGTTCAAAGTGTGGCATGACCAAGACCAGAAGCCAAGTGGAGTGCACTGGGCCATCTGGGAAATGGACAGAACTTCTGGCCAGCCCTTGGTACCAACACAGAGCTGGCAGCAGAGTGCTGGCAGAACAGGATGGAGGGAGGTGGTAAATGACAGGGCAAGTATGGGTCTCACCAGCGCAATGTGCCCTCTTCCCACCAGGCCCACACTCACCAGCTCACAGTGTGGGGGAGTTGTCCCATGCTGCCTGAGGTCAAAGAGTAGAAGCCAGAGAGGTCGGGGGTCTGTAGAGGCCTGTGAACTCCTACAGTGGAGAGGGGCCAAGTGAGTGATCTAGCCTGACCTGGAAGCTACTTCTGCTAGTTACTGCATCCTAGAGCCACCGGTGGGGCCTCTAAGATCTACCTCCATTTGCTACAGGACTAGACATACTGGTTTGTTCAGGACTATGCCAGTGTGATGACAGTGCTCCGTTTACAGGGCAGAGAGACGGGTGACTACCCTTAAGGACACTGGCTGGCCAGGGGAAGAGGTGGAGTCCTTTAGGAGTGGGAAGGCCAGGCCTCACCGTGCCCCGGTCCACTGCTGGTCTTCACTGGGGCCTCTCCACTGGGGACTCTGGTCTGGCTTTGTGTGCAGGAGGCAGGCCCCCTGGCCTGGGCAGCCTGGGATCCACCCACCCCCTCTGCCTCCCCAGGGTTGAGTCAGCATGTTTCCCACAGCCGACAATGGCTGATTTCAGAATGACTTTCCCTGAGGCTGAGGTGAATCAGCCATCACAACCACCACTTTCCATTTTCTCACTGGGGGGAAGGAAGGATTCAAGTTTTACTGTCCTGAGCTTTACACAAATGCCTGCTCCCACATCCTGGCATTGGGAGGCCACTCGGGATTAGGCTCCTCCCTGTTTGACCTGGCACCACCTGCCCTCAGGCTCCCCATACATCTTTCTCGGGTTTTCTTTGGGCTTTGAGTTTGTTCAGTTCCAGGTCGTCCAGTTGTAAACAGGGCCTAGCCCCTGGACTCTGAAGCTGAGGACTTGGCCTCAGGCTCAGGGGTTGTCAGGTCCTTCCCCTTCCCAGATCCGTACCTTGTTTCTGGCTGATGTCGGCTGGTGCAGGTGTAGGGTGTGGACTGCTGAAATGTTCATAGAGAGGAGAGAGTTGTGGGACGCTGTGGGCTGGTTGACTGGCCTTGTTGTGCTGAAAAACGAGGGGGGGTGCGATGTGAATGTGGGGAGACCCAAAGGAGGAAGGCCCAGGGCTGGGGGCATACTTATAGACAGAGCCTCTCTTAGCTGTGCGGGTAGCCCAAATGTCAAAGGAAAGTGGGGGTGGTTAAAACCACAGGCCTCAAGGAGGGGGCACCACTCAAGCCGTGCTATGTCCAGTGGCCCTGCCTACGGCCCCCAGGCTTTGCTCAAGCAGCCCTCCTACCTAGAGAGACTCTTGTTTTCTGCACACTCAGTTCCAGGAGGCACATCTCCCCTGTCCAGGAAATTCTTTCTCCCTCTGGGTCTGAGGCAGTCCTCCCCCATCCCCCAACTACTCCTTCCTCCCCCAGTTTCTCTGAGGCCCTGTGGCTTGTCTGGGGGCTGCTCATGGCCTCCAGCCCGACATCAGGTAATGGTCTCAAGACCTGGCTTACCCCAGGACAGCCAGGAGTTTTCTTTCTTCCTCCTCCAGCCCCCAGACTCAGGGTTCTGAGTCTGACCCACTATTCCACCTCAGGCTTAACAGGATTTGTGCGCACAAGAAAGGCTCTCATCAGCCCTTTAACTCAGAGCAGGTGGGCTAGGTAGAGCCAAGGCTCCCTCCAGGGCCATCCCACCCAGCCCCCACACTTCCTGTTTCCTCAGCAACACAGGACTCTTACTTTTCACACTAATCACATGGATCTGTCATGAGATGACTCACACTGGGAAGGGGGCTCCCCATGCGAACACAGCCACAGGGAGGCGCAGCTCTGCATCTCCCCAGCGCACACCTGCACAAGCCAGGATCCTGGAAACATCATCTAACACTGAGGCTCAGCTTCCACTTGGAAAGTTCACCTGTGGGGATTCTGCTGGCTAGGAGCACAGATAAGTGACTTTTGACTCATGGCACAGAAGAAACACAGGGACATCTTGGAGCAGGAGAGTAGTGAGAGGTTGTGGCCTGGGCTCCTTCCCACCTTGTGGGTGCAATTTCCCACTGGGTGAATTCAGCCAGACTCGCCAACACTTCTGGGCTTCAGTTTCTTCTCTTGTGCAATGGATATTCATGGTCCCTTCATCACCAGGTCTGGGGAAGCTTAGGGGAGCTCATGGAGAGGAGGCCTGGCACAGGTCCCCCCCGCCCCCCAGATTAGCTGTTGGCGTCCAGGGTGAGGTGAGAGGGGAGGCCAAGTATGAGCTGCACCCTAGCCAAGATGTGAGGCTTCCAGGTAGACATAAGGTTCACCCACTGGCAGCAGCCCTGGCTGCCCTCTCCCCCACACTCCTGCCTCCAGGGGAGCTTGAAGCTGGGCTCCCAGCTCGGGGCTCGGGGAAGGTGCTGACACACCCACCTCTTTGGTCCCCTGCTCGTTCATCTGCCCACCGGGAAAAGCCTCACATTCCAGGACTCATCAGCCTGCCTTCTGTCCTCAGGCACATGGGTTGATGTCCCAATAGCGGTGGCACCACAGCCCCAAGGGAGCACCTCTAACTAGAGCCCTCTCTTGGTTTCCTGGGGCAGATCCGGGAGGGTCTCCACTGTGAACCTGAGGAGGAGCTGCCTGGCCTGTTCAGATCCTGCTTCTAATGTGTGTGGCCTGCAAGGACTGACCACAGTATCTGAGCATCAGTTTCCTTAGCAAATGGAGAGAATCACAGGGTTGTTGTGAGGGTAAAGCCACATAGTACCCAAGAGCTCAATTCCTCAGGTGCTGTGTCACAAGGAAGGAACATGCAGGAAGCCCCTCACATGCACAAAGGAAATGCTCCTCACTGTCCTTCGCTGGCCCTGCGGTGCTGACCTCTCTGGGCCAGTTTTGGTCTGAATTTGCCAGGGGGGATTTGCCTGTGGATGGAAGACTCATCTGACAGCCCACCGGTAACCTCAGCCCTGGAGGCCGAGGACTGGGCCGTGGTGTCTCCAGGCCTTGGGTGCGGTGACTTTTCCGTTGCTGCTTTCCGTTCCAGCTTTCTGAGCAAGCTGGGAGGCTCATGCCACACTCAGGCTTTCTTTATCTGCAGCACTGATCCCAGACACAACTGGGACAGAGCGTGCATGTAGGAATGAAGCGGAGAATGTAGGCCCCTCAGGCTTGCTGGCAAGGGCTGGCAAGAGAGAGGAAGTGGGCTGGGGCAGCTATGGGCTGTGAGGACACCTGTGGAATCCTTCCTGTACGAAGTGCCCGCCACATGCCAGGCATTGTGCCAAGCTCTCCACAGGCCCAACCACATTCCCACCAGGGGACCGACGGGCTGCCATTTCTTCTGGCTCTAAGTCCTCCCTGAGCCACCAGCTTAGGTCTCTCTTGCTTTTGCGGCAAAGCGCAGCAGAAGTCCTCCCCATCCTCGGCTCCTATTCTTAATTCTCGGGCTCCCTTTCAGCCTAGCCATCCCTTGGCACCATCACTTCACCAGACAGCTTCTGTCAAGGTCCCCAGCATCTCCCACACTGCTGAACTCAGTGCTCAGCCTTCCTTTTACCTGACCTCTCAGCAGAACTGAACACAACTCATTTCTCCCTCCTCGAAAGTTTCTTCGCTTGGCTTCCAGAATGCCACACTCATCTGATTTCCCTCCAAACTCATAGGCTGCTTCTCTGTCGGCCTACTTTTTGGCTACTCCTCTTCCTGACCTAACCCAAGATGGGCCCTTGGCTTTCCATTTCCCCCTCATTCCCAGAGTGCTCTCATCCAGGGTCACAGCTTTCCATGTCTTCATCTGATGACTGACATTCCGATCTCAGCCCCTGCTTCCTCTGGGAAACTCCACTCCCCAAATGCCTACTCACCACATCTACCTGGAAATCTGAAATGCTGCCCAAACTCAGTATGTCCAAAGCAGAGCCTCTGGTTTTCTTCCCAAAATGCTGTTCTCCCTCTTCATCAGTTAATGGCAACTCCCTACTTCCAGTTGCTCAGATACCTTGGAGTATATCCTTGACTCTCTCACATCCCATCTCCAATCTGTCAGGCCATACAACTGGTCTACTTCAAAATAATCTAGAGTGTGCTTCTTCCTCCTCGCTTCTCACCTGGATGACTCCAGTGGCCGCCTGTCCCCCCAACCAATCCTCCATCCAGCAACCATGTAAATCAGATCACAGCACTCCTGTGCCTAGAGCTGCCAATGCACTTAAACATACAAAGCACTGCAGGTGCCCACTCCCTCCCTCTCTTCCCTGCTCACACCCAGCACTTCCATGTGCGCTTCAGCCTCCAGCCTCCTCCTCCAGTTGGTCCAGTGATCACTTTCGGGTGTGCCACAAGGTAAAGTGGGCTAGGGAGCCTAGCTCGAAGGCTCTCTGACGTTTATATTAACCTCCTCATTACAGGATCCTAGGGCCAGTTTGCTCCTTGAATAACGACAATGATAAAATCAGTCTCGATTACCTTACTGATCACAGATGCAAAAATTCTGCCTTCAAATTTGGGGGAGCAGTGACTGAGGGAGGGCCTGGGAAGCTTCCTAGAAGCCTCTGGGGCCTTTTTATCCTAATAGGTCCCCAAGACAGTGGTAGCCAGACATCATCAGCCCTTACCAGGCCTTATGACAGACAGGGCCACAGCTTCAGGGCCCATTCTCTTAAGAACCTGGGATTCTGGTGGAAGGCATTCCACCATTCGCCACCGAAGGGCACAAACGCCTGGAACCCTGGCCCAGTAGGTGGAACGAACACCCTCCACAGGTCCTTCTGGCCTGGGGGCTCTTGAATGTAAGCTCCTGCTTCAGAGAAGGCCTTGCCATCTAGGCCCAGACTCTGGCTCTTGGGCCCCCTGGAACTGTTAAGCTTGGCTGGTAGAGTGGGACCCATGGAAGGAAGACCCCAGAGTCTGGGGTCCAAGGTGCCAGCTTCAGGAAAACAGTCTCAGAGTCCCACTCTCCCAGGAAGGGGGTAGGGTGGATTTGCTCCAAGGGAGGAAGAGGGTGGCCCCACCCCCATCTCTGGGGAGGGCTAGCTTTGGCCAGGAAACCACAGAGAGGCGTCTCACCTGATGGAGGACCAGAGCTAGCTGACCTAGGCCAAGCTGGCTAAGGCCCAAGGTGCAGCACAGCCAGGCCTAGGAAACCCCCGAATCCAGCTCAGCCTATAGCCTGTGGCCTGGGATGCATGTGTGGAACAGGTATTGAGTGGGGGGTGGAAGGTAGGAGGCATTGCCCAATGGTCAGAGGGCTCATCACCACCCTTCACTGGGAACTGGGGAAAGCCTCTAATTAAAAAGGAGTCTGCAGCCAAACCACAGGGGGGCAGGGGTGGGGCAAAGAGCCTGCTATCCGCTGGAGGCCGTGGGATGGTCAGGGCTTTAGAGCAGGGCACTGAGGGCCTGGCCAGTCCTTCCCACGTTGATGCAGGCTGCCCCTCCGCCTCACTCCCCAACCCCCTCATGTCTGTGCTGGTAGCCAGGGGGAACCATCTGGCGTAGGGCCCAGTGCCCCATACCCCCCTCAGCCAGTGGAACGTCCCGCTCCATGGCCTCAGCACAAGGCTGTCCCAGGGCCAGGCCGCCCAGACAAGGTGGGGTTGCCTGGGGCCTGGGATGTGTATGGGGAGCCCTATGACTGGAGCTGCCCCCTCTCCTCCCTCTGATACTGACTGCCCAACCTCCACAAGAAGGGGGCAGGCCTGGGTGGACTCTCCCCACCAGACCCTGAGTGTATGGGACAGCACAAGCTCACCTCTCTCACCTGCGGGCAGAGTGCCAAGCACGGAGTGGCCCCGTCAGTATTGCCCTTCACAGCGTGGTACAGTGCCTACATAAAAGACTCAACAGCAGCCTGGACTCCTTGTTCAGGACTTTGCCTCTGCCAGCACACCCCACCGCATACTCTCTCACACGCACATGCACACACACACGCACGATAGGTCCAGGACTCGGAGACCCTGGGGCTGGGAGGCCGGGTCTGCCACAGCCTGAGCAGAAGCCATCCTTCCTGCTGGCGTGTGGCTTTTCCTGCTCGGCACCCTTCCGACTCAAAATCCAGTGTCCCAAAGGTGGTCATCATCTCTGGAACACGTTCATTAGCCCATGACTGGAAACTCCTCACTGTGCTGCCTCAGCATCGCTCCTCTTGTTGAGGAGCCTGGAGCTGGGAGGGGGGTCCAAAGGCAGGGTGGGACAGGAGGTGGTAGAAATAAGGGACCCCGGGACAGGTCTCCTCTGCTCTGAGGTTGATCTGGGGCCTGGCTGGGCTGCCCTCCCTCCCCCCCTCACCCCCCTACTTCCTGCAGGCTCAGGTGAAAAATAAACACAGTCGGCATTTTCCCTGCAGACCGCAGCGGTCTGCTTACAGGCCGCGTGCACCCTGAGAGCCCTTGCCACCGCCAGCAGAGAAAACTCCCTCGCCTCTGACGGTTGACTCTGAAAACCCCCAAACGCTTGAGCCCCACAACACTTTCCCAGCGAAGAAAGTTGCCGCTTCCTCTGGCCTCACACGTGGGGGTGGGGAGTGCGTGAGGCCTGACCAGGCCTCCCAAGCAGGCCTCCCAAGCTGGCCTCCCTGTGGCACGGACTGTGCCAGGACACATGCCCCCCACCCCCTACCCACAGATTCTCCGTTGATCACTACCAGCAAACATGGTCAGTCAGCACATATCACTGAGCGCCTGGGTGCCAGGCCAAACAGATGTTTTGGGCTGAGGGAAAAGCATTTCCTAACGGTAAGTGGGCAGCTACCATGTGGCAGGCGGAGTTCTGAGAGCCCTCCAGAGTGTAACTCCTAATACGCTCAACGGGCATAAATATTCTCTTCATCTGACAGAAGAAGAAACTGAGGCACGCTGAGGCTGTACAGCTTGCCTGAGATCCCACAGTAAGTGGCAGAGCTCTGGTGCTGCACACCGTACAACAGAGGCCTATAGGGACAGACCCAGGGGTGCAGGGTAGGGGGCCCCAGCCCACCCGGCTCCCTTCTCCTGGCTGCCTGCTCAGTTATCTGAGCCACTGCTTCCTTGACTCTCAAAATGCATCGGCGGGTTCTAGGGCCCCTGGAATTACAGTTCAGACCATACCACCTGCCTGCCTGCCTACCTGCCAGGGCTGCTGGCACCATGAGCCCCTCTGATGGCGGGAGCTGGACCTGCCAAAGGCCTCACTGCATGGTACCCCCACTCATCCTGGCACAGCCACGCAGGCCTGCCCCTCTCCTGCCAGGTACCTAGCTCTTCTCTGCCTTGGTGCCTTCACCCACCCCCTCCTCTGTCCTCTCGTAATTTTCCATGCTTCCTCCTGCTCTCTACATGCGTTGCTCCTCATTCTGACCTCAGTCTAAGGGTCCCTTCCTTTGAAAGGACTGTGACCTGGCTGGGGTCCCCCAAGGTAGCGGGCAGAACTGGCTTGTTAGTCATCTCCGCCTGTCTGGGTTCTGGACTTGGCACAAGTCTGAACAATAGGCCTCCAGAATCCCTGGTGCCCCAGAACCTCTGCCCACCCCACCCCCCTCATCTGCAGGGAGAACACTTCAACCCCCTTCTTCCCTATGCTCCCAGTGCTGGAGATGGAGAGACACCTGTGGGGATGAACCCACGGGAGTGGCAGATCCACACCTCAAGCCTCGTGTTCCCTCCAGGGCAGAGGCTGACTAGAGAGGTGAGCTACTGGTCCAGTTCCTGTTCTTTCCCGGCAGGTGCACAGAGGGGACCGTGCATACTGGCGATGTCACAGGTGACAAGCTATTCGTTAGCCATGCAGCCAAGTCCTCTATCAGGTCCGTACTGGGGGTCCTTGATGGGCTCTTGGGGTCTTTGGTGAAGCCAGATGCCCACACTGTCTCCCCCACCCGCACACCCCCCATGCTCCAGGCACAGGGGCTGCTCATCCGTCTGCCTCAAGAACTCTTCCCTGACTTGGCCTGGCCAATTCGCACCCATCTCACAGGCCTCATCATGAATGAGGTTTCCCCGGGAAGCCCTTCCTCCCCTCCCCCGTGTGAGCAGGGGTTCCCTGCTGTGGCTCCCAACCACAGCACCAACCCTACTGTGCTGAGGCGACTATCCACTTGTCTAGCTCCACTGCTTCCCGAGATCAGAGCAAGTATCCTACACTGTTTCTTTTACCTCAGTTAAAGCTGGGTCCTCAAGGCTGGGGTGGGGGGGGTCTCTAGCCGGGCTGGGGAGGGGGTGCTCCCAGCATGAGCCAGTGTTTGGGGAGGATGTGGCAGCACCGGACAGCACCCAGGCTTGAGGTGGGCACAAGATCACAGCAGTACTCGGGAGGCTGGGAAGAGCTGGGGCCACTGCTTGGAGTCAGGGACCTTCTGTCTGACATCTGACACCCCATGCTGCCTCCTACCCCCGCCCCCAATCTCTTCCTGCCTGCAATATTTTGGCAGTCAGAATACCCAGAAAGTCTAAAGCAAGGCTGCTGCTAGTTCCTATGGAGACTTTGTGCTAATTAGAAAAAGTACGTCTTCCTGTCGACAGACACCTGGGCCCACACGAGGGCATATGGCTCAGGGTGCACGAGTAGAGGCTGGGCCTCAGCTCCTTAGCCTGCTCCCCTGCAAAGTCCCACACACTGGCCATGCTCAGATGTCCCCTCCACTTCTCACTTCTCTTCTCTGCCTTGCCAAGAGCCAGGCTCCATCCAGGGCTTGGCCCCAAGCATCCACTGTGGCCTTGGTCAGTTCCTGCTTACTCCTCTCCCACCTCTAGGGCCCACCAGGGAGTCCCACAGCACCCCCAGACCCATGTCTGCAGCTGGCACCCACTGTCCAGCACCAGTGGTTGCCATGGAATCCAGCCAACTGCTGAGTGGGAAGCTCCCCCAAGGCCTGGGACATTGAGGGTCAGTTTCCAAGAAGAAAGCAAGCCCCCCAGACCTTCCAAACAGGACTTGCCCACATATCGATGCGGCCTTGATGTGTGGGTCCCGGCAGACCCTACCTCCACAGGCAGACCCTAGAAGGGCCCGTGCCATTTTATCCCCAGCCCGCACTCAGGGCCCTGCTGCCCAGGACATGGTGCTCTCCAGAGAACAGCCCGAAAGCTCCTCACCCACAGCGTGCCGGACGCCTTGTGCCCGACACCCCCTACAGAGCATGGAGCCGTGGCCGTGTGGCTGGCCGAGCTGGAGGACTGGGGGATGGCTGGACCAGTCCCTTGGGGACCGGGAGGCTTTGGTCCCACCTGCCAGCAGAGTACCATTGCCATGGTTGCACAGAGCCCTGCCAGGTGCGTGTGGCCAGTCTACCAGCTGCCTGGTCTCAACATCAGATAACGGGGCCCTGCCACAGCAGAGGTGAGGACCCGAGTCCCTGCATGAGGCCTTGGCAAACCACAGGCCTGCTCTAGACCCAGCCTGGCCCCGAGGCTCCCTCTGAGCTAGCTGAACCTCACTGAGCTGAGTGGCCTGGCCCACAGCCTCCCGTGGTTTCTGTGCATTCGTTTACTTGTGTTTTCCTTCCTCCTCTTTGAGGTGAACGCCCCTCAGGACAGGATGTTTTTAGAGGAAAATAGACGCTTCCGGGAGCTGCTGCAGCCGAGCTGCTAGTTGATGCTACTGCCCCACGGTGTGGGGACTATGCAGCTGCCCTGCCCTCCCCGCCCTCCCTGCCCAGGCAGTCCCCCTGCCAGCGCCTCTCCCGCGCCTGGCTGCTCAGGAGCCTGCCATGGGCCGAGTAGGCCAGCACCACCGCGGAGCTCAGCCTGCCTGTGGCAGGAGGGAAAGCAAGGCTCTGCAGTGAGGGACCTAGGGAAGTCCAGAGATTTTGCTCCCCTAGGATTAAAGCCAACAGGCTCTGTAGGAAAAGCAGGAAGAAAAGATCAGAGACACAGAGTTAGAGACAGCAGCCCCCGCCAGAAACAGCCAGCGCCCGGCAGAGCTCCGCCGCCAACCAGCATCTGACTGCTCGTCCCTCGGCACTTTAAGGCATGGGCAGACTTTGCAGACAGGGGAAGCGAAGCCCAGAGAGGCTCAGCAACTTGTCCAAAGTCTCATGGCACATAGAGACACATGTGGATTGGAATCCAGCCCCATGGGGTTCCTGGCCAGAGATCGTCGTCACTCAGGGGCAGACCTCACAGACTGGCTGGGAGCAGGGCCAGCATGGAGACCACACATGTGAAACCCGGGGCTCCCAGATTCCCCTTCCCTCACTCTGAGTCTCCCCACTCAGACCTCCAGCCCACCAGGGACCCAGGATCCCTGACGCTACTGGTTAACTCCCTGCCAAGAACCTTTCTTGTGTCACTCACTGACGAGCAGCTGCCTCTGACCTTCAACTAGCCTGTGTGAAGGGTGCCTCCGCCCTGTCCTGGTAGGAGCAGACTCAGTTTCTCAGTCATCAACAACTAAAGGAAACGCGACAGGTCATTCCTCCCCCAGGGTCTGGCCTGTGCTCACCCCTCCACACAAAAGGAGGGCTACGGACAGCCGCTGGCCACGGCAGTGGCTCTCACGGCGTCTTGTCTAGAAGGGCAAGCATGCTGCCTAGGACGAAGAGCCCAGAGAGCCCAGGCAGCACCTCAAAAGGCGAGGGGGCTGACAGAACCTCCAGGGTGGGTAGGGGAGGAGACTTGGAGATCTCAGCACTGCGTTCCTGCCCCGATTAACAGGAGCCAGCTTTGCTCTGAGGAACAAAGACATGACGCGGGTCTCTGGTCTGCTGTCTCTACCAGCCCCAGGAGGACAGTCCTGCCCTGGGGCCATGGCAGAAAGCTCCCTTGGGTCTCACCCTTGTAGTTCCTGCCATTAGCTTCTGCCACCCTTGGGGCTCTGCCTGGACTGAGCTGAGTTTCCTTGTTTCCCCGAGGAAACAAGGGACAGGGCAGAAAGGAGCTGCCGCAGGCTTCACGACTCTCACCAAGCCCTTCAGGCTCACTGTCCGCAGACTAAGGAGTGCAGGACTGCTTCGGCTGCCACAGGGGCCCTCTGAAGACAGAGCCCCTCACGAGGCTGAGTCAGGGGGTTCCAAAAACCGCACAAGACAGCTCTTACAGATAGTCACCTGGTGTAATAGTGTAAAAATACACGGGAGAAGGGGAAATACCAAATTCCTTGGGAGGATGAGGAGTACAGAGGGAGGGGGTAGGGGTAGCCAAGGGGACCCAGCTAGGGCTATAAAACCCCTTTTTTTTTCCTTCCCAAGAAGGAGTGGATAGGTATGTTGTCTAAGAGGCAAGGAAGCATGGTCGTAAGGGCAGGAAACACAGAAGCCTGGGTTCAAATCACTCCCCCAGCACTTAGAAGGTACAGGTCTCCCTAAGCCTTGGGCTCCCCATCTGCATAATGGTCCTATCTCATGGGGTTGATGTTGGAATTAAATTAATAAAGAACAAAATAAAAGAAAGAAAAAAAGACAACAGCAAGCACATCCCTAACCCAGGCTTTTCAGGAAAGCAGGACTTTGTGCCAGGCTGGGTCCACTAGTCCTTGATTTCCTTTGGACTTCTGCCTGATTGCTATCAGGCCAGACTGCCGAGCTCTTGACTGGACTTCAGTGACCAGAGCCAGGGGAATGGAGGCCAGAAGAAGCCAGAAAAAATTGTTCTTGAAATGCCCCAGCAGGATGTGTCCATGGTGGGATGGGCGGGAGGCAACCCAGTGACAAGGGACAGGACACACCCATGTGCGCGGACACCTCAGCTTCCTCAGTCAGGCTACTCCCCGTGACTCAGGGCCTAGGACAACTTCTGGTCCAACCCCATATCACATGGAGGAAGGCACCTACTCCAGAAAGGCCCAACACTGAGCGCCAAGCTAAGCAAGGACCAGAGCCATAAAGCAAAGTGTCCACGAAAAGACAGTGAATTTCATCCTGCACGCTTTCGTCAGGCATCAGACCTGACTGATCTTAAATGTTATTTGGAAACACTTACCAGGGCAACATTTATTCTGGAAACCCCTGCTTCCAACCATGAAACACAACCCCCATGGCCCTAACAACCCTGACTTGTCAGATACCCAAGGAGGAAAAGTATCCTGCCTTGACCCAGGCCCAGGGCCATGAGGTCATGCCTGTGAGGGGCACTGAGGGCCAAGTGTGTCCTTGGGGCCAGAGAACCCAGCTGGACGCAGCTCCCGTGCCCAGCGAGGGGGGTTCCACTCAGCACTGAGGCCTGCAGTGCCCCCATCTCCACACATTTGAGAACAAAGTGGCAGAGCACTGAGGAGCATGGACCTGGGGGTAAAAGAGACCCAAATCTAAGCCCCGACTCCTCCGGGTCCCAGCACGTCCTTCACCTTTCTGAGCCTCAGCTTCCCCATCTGGAAAATGAGAGAGGAGTAACAGTCACCACTTTCTCAGCTTCCTGTAAGGGTCTCCATACTGGGACCGAAAGTCCTGGGTGCCGGCTAGCACTTGGGGAGTTCTTGACACAGGGACTGCTAAAGCTGCCGTTACTCCCTCAACTACGGTTTGCTGAGCACCTGCACTACGCCATGCCCTGTGCAGGGACTGAGAGGCCAGTGGGGGAGAGGACAGATGGGGCCTTGGCCCCGTAGGTCTTCTCCAGCCCTTTCGGACCCAAACCATTGGAACCCCACCAGCACAGAGCCATCAACCCTCCTGGCCTTAGCAACCCCAGCTGCATGTGTCCCTACATCCTGCAGACTATGGTCATCCCCGAGCCCCACCCATGGGGCTGCCCACCACAGCTGGGCGGCTCCCGCCTCCACAATGCTTCCAGCTGGCCAGCAAGCTGTGGGGTGGCTGCCGCAGCCTCGCACACACCAAGCAGCCGCCCTGCCTGGACCCTGGCTGGACCCAGCAGAGACCTCACTGCTGCTGCCACAAAGCTCTCTACAGGCTGTCTCTCAGCGTCCCTGAGGGCCCACCCACCCTCGGCCTGCCTGGCCACTGGGCCAGCCACAGAGCCATCTGATTTGAATGAAACTTCAAACTTAATGACTTTCATGCTGGTTATTTAAAACGCAATGTAATTTTCTTAAACACCCTATTATTTCCTTTGATAGCTACAAAGCTTCCCCCAATCCCATAAGCATGTTTATTTTTAGGGAAAAGAGTGGTTTACAGTTGGTCACAGAGACCATAGGGAGAGGGAACCCACAGAAAGCAGGGCAAAGAGTCAACTCCAGCAGCCTGGAGATCCGCAGCTGCCCTGCCTTCCTGCTGGGCCCGGCCCTCCGCCGACACCATGGGGCCTGGGCCGGCTCCCACCCTTCTCACGCCAGCACATCAGCCAATGGCCCTCCTGTCCACCACCTGACAGTGGCCAATGCTCCCCCTCCACAGGGCCTCCTGTTCTCATCTGTAAGATGGACCACTAGCTTCCCAATGAGTGTCCCACAGACATTCCAGGCATGTATGGACCTGGGAAAGGGGTCCTGGGGCCACCAACACAGCCCCAGCTGCCTCCCTCCTGCTTCCTCCAGACATTCTGCCCTGGGTAAAGCCTTGGGGCCTGAAGCTTTGACCAGCTGGATGAGATCTGTGCCCAGATAAAGTGGCCCCAGGCAGGGGCTGCCCACACTGGGAGGGTGGGTCGGTGTGGCCCTGCCAGTCAGGGCTCCCTGTCAAGGGAGGTGGCCTGCTGGTGGGTGTGCGTGCAGAGGTCAGCTGAGCCCCACCAATGCGGGGCGTCCTCTGGGAGTGGCTATTTTTAGATCCTAGGCTTTCATGTGGCCAAATGATGTGGAGTTTACAAAGCATTGGTAATGCGTTTCAGATGGTGGCCCAGCAGACCAGGAGGCTGGGTCTCTACCCCCAGAGCCAGGTCAGAGTTAGTCAGAATGCCCTCAGCCTAGACTCCCATTACCTGTCCCCCTCCTCCCATCTTCCTTGCTTGATGGGAAAGCTGGCCTAGAGCAGTCCTGGCAAGGCCAGCAAGCACCTCCTGAGGCCCACCTGAGTGGCAGGTGTCTCCAGCCCACACTTCTTTGAACCTCAGAAATCCTTCCTGGCCAGGGAGCCCACTCCCAATATAGAGAAGGAAACTGAGACCTAGAAAGGTTAAGAGATTTGCTTGAGATCACACAGCCAGGAGGGAAGGTGGCTATGTCCTTTGGCTTCTTGCCTTCAGGGGCAAACTGGGCTTTCTGGGAGGGGGGGGTGTGCCAAACCTGGGTAGGCAGCCCACACATGGTGGGGAGGGGCAGCCCTAACTGCCAATCCCCAAAGCCCACTCTTCTTGGGGTGGGCCATGTCCTGCCTACCCATGCCTTAGCCATGCATTCGTCATTGAGAAGCAGACAGTGTGAGGCCCCAACAACTTTCCTGTCTCTGGAGAGAGAAATAATTGACTGTCTTAATGGGAGGGGTAGAGGAAGCTTATTTGGCAGAATGTCTGCTTCCTCTGACCTCCAGGGAGTCCTGGTTAGGGAGTGGGCTATGGCACAAAAGCTCTGTCACCAATCCTCCTCTGGGCTCTAAGACCAGGTCTCTAGCAAAGCCCAGGCAGTCAGTCTCCACGGAACAAGCTCCACCAGCAGCCCCGCCACAGGAAAGGGCCAGACTCACACCCATCTTGGCCTTAGCCCAGGCCATGGCCCCCATCCAGCAGGGACTGACCCTCCATGCATGAGGGGACTGCGCCAAGGGGAGTTCAAGGTTCCAGCAGGACCAGAACAGGCCAAACCCTATGACCAGGACAGACCCACCCGGGACCCACCTGAGAGACTATGCATGCTAAGGCCACATTTTTTCAAAGGGGGGCGGTGGTGCCCAGGAGCAAAACCCAAGCATGCTAGATCTTCAGTGTCGGGACCCCACTGCCTGAAGGAAGAAGCTGTCAATGTTTGAGGTTCTCAGAGACCCTGCCCAGACCAGAGTCCTGCTAAAGACAGAGCTGAGAAGAGGAGCTCTCTATGCCCTGGCCAAATCACCAGCAGACCAAGGGACCTGACCTCTGGGCTTCAGTTCCTCTCCGTCAACAGGAGGCCGAGACCCTGGGCTCATGACTCTAGAGAGAGAGACTGGGAGTCAAATGAAAATGCAAACATCCACCTCTGAGGCTCTGTTTCCTTGTGTCAACCTTGTGTCAGCACACTGGGTCTCCCTTGCCCAAAGCCTACCCCCTCCCTTGGCCTTTTGCACTCCTCTTACCAGCTTGGGGCCTCCCAGCGTCCACTCTGCCCCAGCTGCTAGCCCTGTCTGCCTCCCCGTCCATGTCCAACTCATACCATCGGCCAATAGTCACCGCCTGGCCCTTCTTGCTGCCAACACACTGCGTGTGCCCACCAGCCACTCCCGGGCTCTGGGACCAGTGCTGCCTGCATATCAAGGTCACATGCTGGGCCCTCCCTGCTGGCTCTTCTCCAGCCTCACTCGTGCTCCTCATGGACCCCCGGCTTTGCAGTGCCCTTCCAATGACCAAGAACATACTCATTTCTTCTGTTCTCTGCTCAAACTGCCCCGCCCCCAGAGCGTTCTCCCACGTCACCTGCGCAGGGTTCGAGCTTGTCCTCTCAGGAAGCTCTTCTGGCTGCCACCCAATCAGCCTCTCCTTCCTTGTTGCCTTTCATCCAACTTGGACAGAACCTTGAAGTTAACTGTGAGCCCCCAGGAGAGTCTCTGCCTCAAGAGGCTTGAGCTCGGTGGGGTAGAGACTATCACCCCTCTGTGCTGAGCCAAGGCCAAGCATGCAGGGGCTCAGAAAGGCCAAAAAGGGCCTGGAACCAGGATTCTAGATACAGCAGCCACTCTGTCACAGGCCAGCTGAGGCCCTGGCGCCACTGTGTTCCAGGCTGCCACAGGGGAGCCAGCTATTGGGCGGAGGGGCAGTAGGCGAGGGGGCTGCGTCCCAGCTCAGCTTCAGAAGCAGCCCCCTGCCACCTAGCACAGCACCCTTTGCAGGAGAGCTCTTCACCCCGTGTTAGTAACCCGCCCCTCCCCCGTATTTAATACTCATAGCATCGGCCGTGTACCAGGGACCCCACACACACTGCCTCCATCCATGCCCCAGGAACCCAAGGAGGTCAGAACCGTCCTTCTCCTCGTTTCTAGTTGAGGAAACTCGGGCTTCCAGCAGTTAAGGAACTCACGCAGGGCCTCTCAGCCAAGGAGTGGCCGATACAGTATTTGAGGGTGAGTCTTCCAGACAATGCCTTCCCTTTCTGTGCCTTTAAGGGGCCTTGGATAGGTCCCTTCCCTGACCTGGCCTCCTGTCCCCACTGGTAGAAGGAGGGTGGTTACCCAAAGATCTGTGCACTGTACTTTTGGGGAAGGGGGGCCCTGTGACCTGATAAAACACCTGTTTCCTCCACCAGAGTCTTGTTTGTACACAGCGGCAGGAAGCAGCCAGTCACAAGGCGTGAGGGAGTGTCGCTGTATGGCTTCAGGACCACAGGCACTGAGGAGCTCCTAGGGAGGTGGCAGCGCCCCTGCCCCTCCCTGCAGCTGGACCCACCCTCATCCAGCCTGACCTCAGCAGTCATTTGACTTGCAAGCAGGGCCCCCCCCCCAGTCCATTCTCACCGCTCAGCTGAAACGCCTTTGCTGCAGGGGCAAGGGGTAGGCTGTGGTCTTGGGAGACTCAGGAGACCCAAGAGGCCATGGGTCGCAAGCAGCCTCGGGGAGGCTGCCCTGAAGCCCATCCCTCTTCTGCCCCACTCACACCTGCATCTCGGAGCACCTGGGGAGGGAGGCAGAACTATGGAAGTTGGCTTAGTAAAACCCTAGGACAACTGGGTGAAGACTACCGGGCCTTGGTGACCAACGCAGGGCTCTGTCAGCCCCGCCAGCCCACTGAGCTAGAGGAGTGGGCAGCAGTTGGTAACTGCAGCCCCTGGGGATGGCGGCGGCAGGGGTCTGCAGGAGGAGCCTGCTTTGTGGTGCTCTCCTGAACCTGAAAGGCAGCAAGATGGCACCCTGAAAGTAAAGTCGCACCTTGGGGGCTGCAGATTTTCCAAATACCACAGCCAATACCACACAGCCTTCCAAGTCAGGAAGGAATGCAAGTCAAAATAACTTTTAAGTCCCATTTCCCACCATGAACTTATTAAATGAACAAAAGAAAAGAAGAAACTCCATGTTGGGACTTTGAGTGATTAGACACTGCAAGGCACCCACAGCAAACCGGCGCCGGAGGGGAGCAAAATGCTCTAACTGTTGCTACCATTTTATTTTTAAGATTTTCTTCTTTTATGTAATCCCTACCCCCGGTGTGGGGCTCACATGCACGACCCCAAGATCAAGAGTCTCATGCTCTACCCACTGAACCAGCCAGATACCCCCGATTTTTCCTGCCTTTTGACCCGGTAATTTTCCTTCAGCGTATTGCTCCAAGAAAATAATTAAAAAGGAAACTAAGGAGTGATTTGTACATAGCATCATTCCCACTGGCAAGGAAGGCAAGCTGTGAGCAAACCAGAAGCTGCCTGAGGGATAACAAAGATGCTGTCGGTGGGCACCATCTGGGGGTGGCAAATATGTACCCCCACACCAGGGGAAGAACTGGGGCAAGACATGACAGGGTGCAGGCACGGGTGACCATGTGAGCCAAGGTCTGAGAACGGTCTGGGTAGCGTCTTACACAAAGGGCTTCTAGATGGGTGGGGAAGGGGGGCTCCTTTCAGATGAGTCTTTGGGCATGGTAGGAGAGGATCTCAGGATGGACTGAGCAGTGAAGGCTCCCATCCTGGCTCCAAGAACAGTACTTCCCCCTCCCAAGAATTCCTAGGTGACGTATGGGAGCAAAAAAGGGGCCCATACACAGGGTGCCTGGGTGACTCGGTTGGTTGACCTTCTGAGTCCGGATTTCAGCTCAGGTCACGATCTCAGGGTCTTGGGATCCAGACCCATGTGGGGCTCCTTGCTCAGCGGGGAGTCTGCTTGAGATTCTCTCCTTCTCCCTTTGCCCCTCCCTCCGCTCGCTTGCTTACTCTTTCTCTTAGAATAAATAAACCTTAAAAAAAGAAAGAAAGAAAGTGGCTTACATACCTGTGCCCCTGTCCCAAGCTGACCCCCAGGGCTCTGACCCCCAGGCCCCTGGGACCCAAAGTAGAGATACAACCCTCCAGACGGGAGTCTAACCACTGAGCCACCACTAGCCCCAGATGAGCCAGGAGAGCAAGGGAAAAGGGATCAATTATGGCCAAACCCCCACCTCCCAAGCCCAGGACATGCAGGCACTGCTGCCTCCACTCCACACTCCAACTCTGGGAGGAGGGCTCACCACTCCCACTGTGTGAATGAGGAAACGAAGGTAGAGAGACACTTTGGACAAATGGGCTGCCTTTGGCCTCAGTACAACGAACGAGTGCAACATAAAGCAAGGCCACCGACTATGGCCTGGAGAACCAAGGTGGGTGATGCAGCAAAGGCCTGGGGGAATGATAGATGGCCCCACTTGGATGTTCACAGGAGGTGTTTCTGGGTAAGTGATATTTGAATTCGGCCCTGAATGACAAATGAGAAGATGGCAGCTTTCTGAGAGCTAGGGAAGAGAATTCCTAACTGAGAGAACAAGGGCAAAAGTCCTGAGGTGGAAAGAACAGGATGAGTGTGAAGCAGAGGGAGACAGTGCAGTAGCTGCTATTTAGGGAAAGAGGAAGAGTATGGTGCAGACAAGGGGGTGCTATCCGCAGGGCTGGCCCACCCAGGCCCTAGGGCTGTGGTGAGTGGTTTGGACCTTACTCCCAGAGCAATGGAAAGCCACTGTGGGGTTTCAGCAGGCAAGAGAAGGGATCTTCTCTTGCTGGGCTGCTGTGTGGAGACTGGGTTGGGGGTTAGGGCAGGGGTTTGGGGGTGGGATGCCAAGGTCAAGGCAGAGGGAGCCCTGAGGTGGCCATTACTGCCTCTGGGTGAGTGATGGCCGAGGCTGGGCTTTAGACGGAGACTAACGTGGAGAAGTGGGAGATCTGGCATGTTTGGAGGGGAGCCCGGTACTCTTTGTGCTCATGTGCTGGCCAAATCTGCACCTTCAGGAAGTTGCTTGGCGGACCCTCCTCCACAGCCCACAGCCCACGTGGGGGCCAGCTCCACCCAGGATGCCCCAGCAGGGCTTTCTGTGACAGCACCCCTCCAACCAGGGCAGTCTGGTCATCTGTCTCCTCCACTCAGCCAGGCACTCCCAGAGGCAGAGGCTGGTTGTGATCTCTCGGGTGCCCAGCCTGATGCCAGACCCCATCTAACAAGGTTCACTCCAACCAGGGCTGATGATCAACCCTCACTAACTGTCCCCAGCAACACCAGGCTGCTCCCTCTCTCTGAGGCTATGGAGGGCTGGGTGGGTGCATCTCTGCAGAGCTTCCCTGGACATGGTGGCTTGTGTCAGCAGCACTTCCTTCCTCTGCTCAAGTCTTGCTCATACCTGCACCTCCTGCTCCCCACAGGGCTTGTTAGCACAGCCCTCATCTGACCTCAGACCCTGGAGCCTGGGAATGTGAGCTCAATGGCCTGGAACCCAACCATGAGTCCACTGCCTCCTGGGTTCCCCCACATTGGAACTGATGCCGAAGCCCATGGCTTGAGGGGCATGCACACACACTCGGATAGTTGCAGAGGTCAGGCCTGGGGAACGGCCCCAAGTCCCTACAAGAGCCAAAAGGCTCAGTCTTTTCCTTTTTTTCAACTGAGATATGATTTGCATATCATAAAATTTACTGTTAAAAGTATACAGTTCAGCGGTTTTATGTATTCACAAGGTTGTGTACCCATCACCACCGTCTAATTCCAGAACACATTCATCACCCCAAAAAGGAACCCCTTACCCATTAGCAATCAACCCCCATTCCCGTCTTCACTCAAGCCCTGGCAACCACTCATCTGTGCCCCATCTCTACAGATTTGCTTATTCTGGACATTTCATCTAAACGGCAAAAGGCTCAGCAGCCTTCCAGGCCATAGACTCCAAGTGGAGCCCACAGGAAGGACCACAAGAGCAACCTGCCCTCATCTTTTTTTCTGAGAAGATCTGCACCAGTCCGGCAGTCTCACCCATCCAAGAGTCTGAGTTTCCTAGGAAGCGATGCCTTATTCATCCCAGAATTTCCTCAAAGTCAGGCCCAGGACAAGCTTACTGGCCCTTCTACTCCCACCCCCAATCTCAGAGCAAAACAGAACAAACAAAACAGAAACAAGGAGCGACGTCTGGTTGAGGCCAGGAACAGTCTGCAAGCCCACATTAGATGCCTCACAGACATCAGCCACTTTGACTTAATTCTCCTTTCCCAAAACTGAGTTCACTAGAAGCCACGTACCAGAAAAGCAGCACCCTTTTAGGAAAAAAAAAATCTTCCTCTACCTACTGGCAGCTGGATGTGAGGTGGTCATTTGGTCCGCCGCCCCGGCAAGGTTTGAGTCTGCCCACTTAGAGACATCCAACAGGGTAACCACATGGGCATGCCGCCCACAAGTGGGTAGAGGAGGACCCTGGCACGGGCTTTCCCACTATGTGGGGAGGTTAGGCGACTGGCCTTAAGAACACTTCAGCACAACTGTCGACTGCCTGGATTCTCTCAGAGAAGGCAAAGGGGGCCAGGGGCCTAGTTCCCCACGGGCAGGGGCTGGACAGCATGACATCTGTCCCCCTAAAGAGGGGTTTAGGAAAGCAGAGCTTGGGAAGAAACCTCCAAAGGCAGTTTTTCCTCAAGACCCTACAATGGACTTCAGACCCACTATAAGAGTATCTTTTCTGTTACATGTGCTCCCAAAACATGGAGTCAATCAAATTTGCGTTTAAAAATCAATAGTATTTTAAACATCCACACAACTTTTCAGGTTAATACAAGCAACTACCCCGATTTGCTATTCACTTTTAACTATCAGGTTTGCTTAAAAGAGGCTCCCCTATATTCATGGACATCTTCCCCACCTGGTGTCACCCCAACTTAGGCCCTTGACTCTATCCTTGTCCCCAGCCCCACAGAACAGCTGGTTTCAGCACATGGAACATCAGCTCCAGAGCTTGTCCTCCTCCTCCAGTGTTTCCCAGAAGCCAGGCAGTGGGAAGCTGCAGTTGGGTGGGGAGTAGGGCAAGGGAATTTACCTCTAGAGGAGACTGTAATATACAGAAAAGCCTCTGCTATAGCTTAAGAAAGAAGCCCAAGTTGAAGAAACAAATGACACAGGCCAGGGTAATAGTGATGTTTCTGCCCTCACCCCCCACCCCAGTCCTGACTGTTGGAGTTGGCCATCCATCCGCCTACACTATGACCAGTGTGAGCTTAAGGACACCAAATGGTCCCGTTACCACACCCTTAAAGAGAACGAGGCCCTCCCACTCTGGGCACTCTCCCACTGGCCCAGGCCATGAAAGGAACGCAGAAATCCTGCCTCTTCCCTGGACCGCTGTGGAATCACAGAGCCTGGAAGGGAGCTGCCCCTCCTAGGACTGTTTTAGGGCCTAGGTCTTTCGTCTACTCAAGGCTGTCACGGTGACCCCAGCACCCTGTGCAAGCAACTCACCTGCTAGCAATTTGGCAGCACTGTGTTATATCAAGTTGGCCCAAAATCTAAGGGTTTAGACGTTCTAAGAAACCCAGGAAGCATCTATGCTTAGCATCCACTTGAGTAGGGCAGAGGTCTCTGGGGAGAGGCTCTGCATCAGGTGGCAACCCCTTGCCCCATAGACTTGAAAGAAGTGAGCACCTCATAGACAGAGCCACCCTAGAGCAGAAGAAGCACTCAACCAACATGCTGCTTCTGCCTCTGAGAAAACGTGGAGTCCAAGGGGCAAGGAGCTCATTTCTACAGTCAACAGTTAACCAAGTTTTCCATTCTGGGGTTTCTACAGAGAAGCCTCAATCTGCCTTCTCACCTCCCAGCAGCTTCAGCATGAAAACAGCTTTCAGAAGCAACCCTCCTCCCTCCCGATCTGAAACAGCCTGGCAGTCATCCTCTTCCCTCAGAGGTGACCCCCCCCAACTAGCCATGTGAGCCTCCCGCACTGGGCCTCCATTTTCAGCCACCAGAGTTCCCCAAACACTTGGTGTACTCCAGGCGCTCTAATCTCACCCTCGACTTAGGCCAGCTGAGGACAGTCTGAACCACTAATCTCAACTTTTTTTTAAGTGCAGTTGTACTGCTCCAATGCACTCAGAATAGGCTCTTCACCCTTTAGATCATCTGTACCAATGAGGCAGAAAAGCATGGTTTGTAACAATCACGGAATCTTTTTGAAGAACTTAAACCTATTCAATTAGCGAAATCATTAAACGGGCCCCTTACCCACACCACTGATTTGAAATACCTCTGCTAAACCCTTCCCAGAGCTTATGAGAGCAAATCAGTCTCATAAAAGCCTGCTTTCTACACCTAGCGTTCAGTGGCTAGCCTAGCCCGGGCGGCTCGGGCTGGAGGCAGTCTGCTCTTCAGGGTCTTTCTCTGGCAAGGGGGTATTCATGACAATAAGAGGAAGAGTGAGTACAGCCTGTTTCTCCTGCACAAGGAAGAGCTCTGAAACACACTAGCCTTTCTGCCCATTTCTCCAAACACCCAGGCTTGGAGCTTAGGCTGGGGGAGTAGGCAAACTGCTAACTCCACAGCTAAGATCACCCTACCAACACTACCCTCGGGAAGGGAGGGGATGGTGTCAGCTCAAAAATTCTGGGAAAAGACTCTACCCTGGCATTACCTAGCACCAGGACAAGGGCCTGCACCTGCTTGTGAGCAACTTAGGAAGACAAAAGCCAACAGCTGGAGAGAAGGGGGTGCCTAGGGTGGTCTCTCTCCTTCCTTCAGCAAAGTTCTCCTGCTTCAGATCCCACTGGGTGTGTATGGGAAAAGGCACCAGAACAGTTCTCATCTATCTTGTTCTAGGCAGAAGTCACTTGTTGCCCATGTCCCACATACCTGGTCAAGGAGGTAACAGGCACAAGGCCTGCCCGGCTGCCGGGGCCACTTACCAGCGGGGGCTGCGGCTGGGGGTGCTGCCCTGCTCCCGAGGGGGGAGGGTAGTGCATGAGCAGATTGAAGGCGGAGTAGACGGTGTCTTTGTACATGCCGCTGGCGCACTCCGGGGCCTTCAGGCCTGGAAAAACCACAGCTGGGTCAGACGTGCCCAAGTGGGTGGCTCGGGCTGGAAGCAGTCTGCTCTCCAGAGAAAGAACTGCCGAGGGGTCCCGCTCACGTGTGTGACCGGAGAAGGCACGGGCCCCAGGTGCCTCAGTTCGGACGAAGGACCACGAGTTCAGGCCTCCCCTTGGCGGCCCCTACTTGACCCCCAGCCCGCCCTCTGGCCAAGGAACCTGGGCCAACGCTTTCTCCTGAAGGCTGGGGATTAGGCAGTCACCTGGGCAAGAGGGGAGGCGGAGATGGCGGGGGTCTGTTTACTCCTATAAAGGTCAGGGCACCGGAAGTGACTCGAGCCCGGCGGCGCCCGGGAAACCCGCCCCCCACTCCCCCCGCCCTGGCTTTGCCGCCTCCTTGATCTGCCGTGGAGGGTGGCCCTCCGGTGCCCCCAACCCCGTCCTCGGAGGCCCCCCTGTCCTTCCCGGACCCTTAGCGGGTGGAGGGGAGGCGGGCCAAAACTCACCGTCCTCCAGAGACTCTGGAAGTTTGTCGGGGAAAAGTCTCTGCGAAGCGTGCTCCCGTCCGAGCGCCTGCGGGGAGATCCAGAGGAGCCGTGAGGGGCGCGGAGCTCGCGGCCCGGGACAGGAGGGGTCTGAGGGATGGGTACCCCGGGGGCCCGGGAGGGCGGGGCGGGGCCGGCCGGGCGCGGGGGACGGCGGGCGCGGGAGAGGCGCGGGGCACGGGCCGGCGCTCACCTCACCCCCGACCTCCGCCTCGTCGCGGGCCCCGGTGCCGGCCCCCGGGACCCCCGCGCCGCCCGCCGCGCCCTCGGACTCATTGACCAGCGACGACTTGAGCTCGGCCAGGTCGCGCTCGGGGCCCGCGGCGCTGTCGCGACTCTTGTCGTCCTGCTCCTCGCCCTCGTCCTGGAAGGCCAGCAGTTCGTCAGGCGCGCCCAGGTCGTCGCCCCCGCCCGCGCCGCCCCCTCCGGAGTCCAGCTGCGGCATGGTGCGCTCCGCCCGCCGGGGAGCCGGGCGCCGGGCGCGGGAGTTCGGGGCGCGGAACCGGCCCGGCAGGCGGCGAGCCCGGAGTCCGGACCTCCGAGCCCGAAGCACGGCGGGCGGAGCGCGGGCTGACTCCGCCTGGGCGGGCTGCGGGCGCGGGGCGCGGGCGCCAGGCTGAGCGGCTCCTGGAGCTGGCGGGTCCGAACATCAAAGGCGCCGCGGGCCCAGTGCAGGGGGCGGGGCGGGAACGCCGGGGGCGGGCCCTATGGGTGGGCGGGGGCCAAAGTCGCCCCGCCCAGCCCCTCCTCTCCCCGGAGAGGCTGGGACGCGAACAGCGCGCAAGATCTTAAAGGGCTCGCTCTCCCCGGCGTCACTCTGGCGTCCGGACCTTTCTTCCGAAATGTGGGAACTCTAAAGGAGACTCCTCACCCAGCTTCCTCACCTACAATAAGGGATTCCCGCTCTGCACCCAGGTTTCTCTCCCAAGTGCCGAGGGACTGGATCCCCTAGGCCCTGCAGCGGGAGCTGGAACGCAAGCCAAGGTGTAATTGCTTCGGTGAGCCGGCCAGTGCGTCCAGGGCTTGAAACGGGGCTTCCTGGAGGTGGGAGGCTGTTCGAGACTGCGCGAACCCCGGTTTTCAGGGTTAGGATTCCTCAAATTCCCGTTCTCTGTCCTGTTCTCCAACCCTAGGCCGATCTGGGACCTCCTTCCAGGCAGCCCAGATACAACCCGAACACGACCATATTCCCCTCGCAAATTTATGGAACGCCTGTTTGCGGGGCTCGTGCACCACACATGTGACGTGCCTCTCAGCCCTGTGGCATCTCTGAGGCGCGAACAGAGCCAAGAGAACAAGGAGGAAGGATCCCCCAAACCCCGTGAGGATCCTTCAGCCACCCACCCCCTCCTTCCCTCTCTCCCTCCCTCCCAACTCAGTTCTAAGCCTAGAACCTGGGGCCCAGGGATGCGAGGCTTTGGGCGGACACGAGGGCCGCGGGATTCCGACGAGGTGTGGGTCATCAGAAGCAAGTCAACACGGGAAGTCGCATTCCAACGGAGCCAATGGACTCGGAGCCTGACGCCCGCGGACTCTCGCAAGATCCAGGTTGCGGGCTCCATTAGGGTCAGAGGAGAGCGGGAACACGCGCCAGCTTCCATCATGTCTACAATGCACCCGGGGCCGTGTCCACGCAGGCCTCCACAGCACACTTGGCCTCGGCTCCACCAGTGTATCTGCGAAAGACACACGTCCTTTAGAGTCGCGGTGCAGTGAGCCGCAGCCCGCAGCTGATTTCTGAGTTGGATTCAGTGTAGACTTCCCCATCTCTCCTTAGAGCACAGGGACAGAGGGTATTTGAGAAGGAGGGTGTCTTGGACGCCTCTCCTGCTCGGAGACCCACGGGACCCCTGGCAGCGGCGCAAAGCCGGGCCGGAAGAGGGCCTTGCCGCACCGCCCCTCCGGGTCCGGGCCCAGCCTGGCTGGCTGCGGATCAAAGAACCAGGGCCGTCCTTCTCGGAGTTCAGATCCTATCTGCGGCGGCTCAGCGGGGCGGCTGGGCCTCCTACCGCATGGCTGGAGTGCCCACTTTTCCTCCCTTCCGGGGGCTGGGGGTGGGGATTCCTAATGCTCAGTTCGGCGATGGAGATGTGGAGAAAAGCCTGCCCATTAGGTTCCCCTAGTTTCCTTTTCTGGGTGTGAGCTTGCTGCTGAGTCTCACTTTGTCCCCACTGGGAATCCCCAACAAATCTTAGCCTGATAGAGAGGGGAAAAGGCATAGGAGGAGGGGCTCATGCCCTCCTCCTCCTCAGCCCTTGAGGTTATAAGATCTAACTGGGCACGAGCCTCCTCTGGGGAAGCTGAATAGGAAGATGGATCTGCCTAACTCAAAGGATTTGGGTGACCCTGCTAAGCTGGGGTCTCCCTTTCAGGGTGACCCCAGCTTAGCAGGAGCCTCCTCCAGGACAAAGATCCCCAGACCCATGAGTGGACACAGGACAGTGGCAGCCCATGGAGAGAGGAGAGAAGTCAGGGCAACAGTGAGGTGGTTTGTTCTTCTCAAGAAGGCTGAATTTTTTCAGCTTAAAGTATTAGCGTTTAATCAGAGATTATGGATTTTCTGCTTTATTAGTGTAAAAACAGCCTTTCTTTACAAAAATAAAGGTGGAGATTGATTTTTTAAAACGTCCTTATTTGGCAGAAGAAAACCTTGTGTCTCTCCCACCCCCAAATCTCTTTGGACATTTTATAGGGTTGTGGAATCCCAAAGTCTGGGAACCACTACCCTACAGGATCATGTCCTACTGGGTGGAAACAGAGGAGGAGGCAGGTGAGCAGGGAAAATAAGGGTGTGAGGAAGGAGAGGTAAGGAGGGAGAAACAAGCTGAGTATCAGATATCTATAGCCACACTGAAATCAGCTTGAATGTCTGCTAGGGAGAATCCCCTATGTACCTAACCCAGGGATCAGGCTGTGGAGAGAAGGGAGACAGTGGTGGAGTTCCTGTTCTCCAGAAGGCATTGTTTGTTTGAGAAGCTGAGAAATTATGAGAGCCAAGTTTGTCGGTTATTAGTCTATGCAGACCATGGGCAGAAGGAGCTCAGAAGGAGATATGGGAATCAATGTGGCTGGAGTCTTCCTGGAGGAGGCAGACTTCATCTGGACGTGGAAGGCTCTGTAAAGTTTGGCGAGATACAGAGGAAAAAGAGCTCAGGCTTGTCTACCAAAGGCAGGCGTGGCCCAGCAGCAGCATTCCATCATGACCTCTAAAATTCCAGACGGGGGTTCTTACCTGCTTTGTGGTCTCTGCAGACAAATAGACCAATGAGCTGTGACTAATAGAGTCCTGACTTTCCGAGTGGCTCATGTTGCTTGGAGGGACCACCAGGAGGATTGGGGAATCTCTCTGGTTGGTTTGTATAGGGTAGCTCAAACTCTTTGCTACATAGGTCTGTAGTCAGACCTCAGTCTGTGCCATCTCTGGGCCCACCCTAGAGAGGTAGACTGGTGCTCTGGGTACCAACTCAGATCCCATACAGTCACAATGGCCCTGGGGTTCCCCCACAGGGTGGTGAGTGGGATCTATTGTGACTGCCCCTCCAGATGTGACCCGGCAGTTTCAGGTTGAGGGCCAGAATATTCTGCAGGGAGGCCCAGGAGTCTTATGCACCCATGAAGTTCAGGTCAGAGCTAAAGATTTTTTTTTTTGTAAGATTTGTTTATTTGAGAGAGAGTGGGTGCACACACACGTGGGCACAGGCATGTGCAAGTGGGAGGAGGGGCAGAGGGAGAGAATCTTTGAACAGCCTCCCCGCCTAGTGTGGAGCCAGTCAGGACCTCCTGATTCCTGGGGCTCAACCACATGACCCATGAGATCACGACCTGAGCTAAAACCAAGAGCTGGACCCTTAACTGAGTGAATCACCCAGGTGCCCCCAGGGCTGACGAGTTAATGAGGCTTCATCTTCCTGCACGTGAGCCACCAGCAGACATGTGGTGTCCTTCAAGTCTGGACATGGGACAAAGACAGAGCTCACAGGGGTGGAGGGTCTGACCAAGGATTGAGCTCCAGCCTTGGATTTAGGCAGACGTATCTGAGTTTGTATTGCTGCCCTACCATTTGCTAGCTGGGGGATTTCAGACAAACCACCCACCCTCTCTGAGCCTCAGCTTTCTCCTGGGTAAAGTGAGTATCACTCCCCAAGGCTGCCTGGTGCTGCGGGAGTGATCTGGAGAGGATTTCCATATCCTAGGAAAGAGTTTAGCTCAAGGCCTGGCACATTCCAAGCTCTCTAATAAATGGGTAGTCTTGAGCTGGTTTTCGGAAGTTGTTAGGCTAATTGGCTCTTCATGTAACGTCATGTAAGTCATCTAAGTGTTCTCATGGCCTGGGCCCACCTCTTCACAGCTAAGGCTGAAAATGTACTTTTCCTTTCCTTTTCTTTCAAGTTGCTTCACATGAAAGGCCTGTGTGAACTCTCTGAACTTTTCAAATGGGGAGACCCTTGAAATGTGGCATTTCCAGAAAACAACTCAAAGGAGCCCCAGATGGGTTTGGTCAATTACAACGGGGAGAGGTAGGGAGCGGCGGCATCTCTTCCTGCCCGCCAGCCTACCTGGCATCCTGTCGGGACACGCCGAGCAAAGCCTGGAGGCCTGGCTGCCTGCTCTGGGCAGGAACACTTCCCATGCGAGCCTTCTCTCTCAGGGCAGAGCCTGGTCACACATCCTAGAGGCAGACTGTGATTTGTTACTAGAAACACACTGGAAACTGTGTCATTTCACTGTATGCTCGTGTGTGTGTTTGTATGTGTGTGTTTGCTTGTAGGTGGCTGTGGCCTACAGAATGGCAGACACACAATCTTTGTGATGTGACTGCTCTAGGTTGGGTACCAGGTAGCTGCCTTCAAAATGAGGCAAAGGAGAGGGCGGGCCTTGCTGGCTCAGTTGGTGGAGTGTGCAACTTTTGATCTTGGGATCTTGAGTTTAAGCCCCATATTGGATGTAGAGATTACTTAGATAAACAGGTATTTTTAAAAAATAAAATAAAATGAAGCAAGAAGGGTTTGGGTTCATTTCTTCTTTCTTTATAATCTTCTGTGGGTTCTCCCTTCACCCTATACCCCAGACTTTATGCGATAACCAAGAATTGCTCTTAAAATAAAAATTCAATGATGACGCCAGACTTCGGCTCAGGTGGTGATCCCGGGGTCCGGAGATCGAGTCCCACATTGGGCTCCCTGCTCTGAGGAGAGCCTACTTCTCCCTCTGCTTCTGCCTCTCTCTCCTTCCGTTTCTCATGAATAAATAAATAAAATCTTTTAAAAAATATAAATAAAAATTTAATGATAAAGCTAGATGTTAGCTATTTCTTTTTTTTTTTCTTTTAAGATTTTATTTGTGTATTTGACAGAGAGAGATCACAAGTAGGCAGAGAGGCAGGGAGAGGGGGAAGCAGGCTCCCTGCTAAGCAGAGAGCCCAATGCAGGGCTTGATCCCAGGACACTGAGATAATGAATGACCTGAACTGAAGGCAGAGGCTTAACCCATTGAGCCACCCAGGTACCCCTAGATGTTAGTTATTCCTGATGAAAGCCCAAGGTTGGCTTGCATGACAGTGGTGGGGGAGGCTACAAAGAACTGCTCCTCAGCTTCAGAGGGCTTGTTAGGACAGTTTCCCATGGACTGATTTCCCCACATCGTGCTCACCACAGTGTCCGGTGAATGGGGCTGGGATTCGCTCACCAGGAATCACCCAGGGTTTCCACAGGAAGGGGTCTGGACTCAGAGACCGATGTGTCAGCAGCATAGGCAGGGTGTGAGTGGCCATCGTGTGCCATGCACCGTGCCATCAGAGTGCGTTGGGTTCCAAAGAGCTTGGGAGTGGGAGGCCTGTTTCCTGGTCCCTGCACTAGTCCTCGACCCCACTGTGTGAGCTCAGGTAAGTCCTCTGCCTCCTCAGGGCTCAGGACTCCTTACCTAGTCCCAGGATGTAGTGAGGAGCCCACAACAATGAGACTAGAGGGGAGACAAGAAGCAATCACAAATGCAACAGTAAGTGAGGGACACAGACCCAGGGTTCATGTGGGAGTTGCCTGCTGCTCCACAGAGGAATGTGCCTGTGTTTGGTTTGTGGGAGCAGCCCCAGACATGCTGATAGAGGAATATCTTCCCAGGAATATACTGTTAGATATCTAATTTTGACACAGGGTTGAAAGGGCTTTGCTCCTTATTACCAGGGCCTGTAATAGAGCTGGCAATGTGCAGTGATGAGAAATTTTTAAAAATTATTTATTTGTCAGAGAGAGAGAGAGAGAGCACAAACAGGGGGAAGGGGAGAGGGAGAAGCAGGCTCCTCGCTGAGCAAGGAGCTGGACACAGGACTCAATTGCAGGAACCTGGGATCATGACCTGAGCTGAAGGCAGAGGCTTAACAGACTGAGCCACCCAAGCGCCCCTTGCTCAGAAGTTTTTAGACTGTATGGATAGATGGATGAATCATTCACAGCAGTGATCACTTAAAAACTGGGGAGGAAGTACTTGGCCTAATACCTGCTTTCAAGGAACTCTCATGGGACACATCAGGACTTTGCAGGAGCCAGGGGTTCAGCAACACGGCTGTTGTGTATATGTCATGGCACACAACCCAACAGTCAAGGAGGGCTTCTTGGAGGAAAGATGTCAGCCTAGGAGGCACGTTGGATTAAAGAGAACAGGACTGGGATGCCTACATGGCTCAGTTGGTGGAGAGTGTGACTCTTGATCTGAGGATTGTGAATTCAAGCCTCATGCTGGGTGTAGAGCCTACTAAAAAAAAAAAAAAAAGAAAAGAAAAAAAAAGAGCTTTGATCATGTGGAGCAGTAGCCGTACTCTGGGTTATGGTGGGCTTTGACCCCATAGGGTCTCTGGGGCTTAGGTGAGCCAGAATCCTGGGGGAGAGTTTGGCCATCTATATTGTGCATTGCCCAGAATGGTACACCTTCCTATCTCAGATCCACGAGCATCCCTACCCCCACCACCTGGGACAATTCCTCTCCTCCCTACACACTGGCTATCCCTGTTGTCCCTTTTCCTAGCTGACTCCTGGGTGCATAATCTACCATCTGCCACTCAGGAAGTGTTCCCTTTTACTCCTAGCAGGTAGCATGTTGCAAGAAGGACCAGTGGGACATGGTGGGCATCGAGCTCTTGAGGAGAATCTGCACCAGACTCTATAGTCATGGCTGGTCCCCATGTGCACAGCCAGTAAAAGCTCTGAGAAGCTCTGCACCAGAGGTGTCCTGTCTAGCCTTCTTCAGCCAAGTGTCTCCCAAACTTATAGGACAATAAAACTCTTTTTCCATGTATGATTTTCCAAAGAACAGAATTCTTCTGGAAAGTCTTTTGGGGAATGCTGGTATTCCCGCTTTCAGAAGTCAGGGAGGGGCATCCTTATCCAAAACCTACTCCAGTTTGGGTCCCTGATAGGGAGGAAATTAGCAATAGTTGAACCCCAAATTGGTCATCAAAGTTCTAACCAGGCTTCACTCCTGCCCTACTGGGTTGTCATCTTGGTATCATGGACCCTTCATCTGTGCCCTTGCTGAGTGCTAACATGGACCAAGCATACTGTGGTGCTTAATAAATGCCTGCTGCCCATGAGGTGGAGCTGTTGTGTATAGGTCCAACCCAACTTTGGTTCCTCAGTCTCTGGGGGGTGGGGGGATGGGGGATTTGTAAGTTGGGAATTCTTACGGGACCTGGAATGCTTTGTTTTTCAGGGCTCATTTCTGGTCTCTCCCTCATATGGGACACTTTCGCACCTGCTTCTGTCTACGAGGGCTTCTCTCCCTTCCAGATTCCCATGGCCTTTAGAATTGGAGTCATTCATCTTCTCCTGGGCTTCTCTGTTTCCTGTGAGTCAGTCTCCTGTTTCTCTACTGCTATCCGCTTTGTCACCTGGCTGGGCTTGAGGCTCATAGCCTGCGTGGAAAGTGGGGCTTCTCTACCTACTCGTGGTGGGTGGGAAGTGGAGCCAGTCACCTCCCTCTTAGAGCCCTCGTTTGATCGCCTGTCCAGTGAGGGTAATAATAACTCTTGTCTCAAACAGGCAGGAAGAAGGGATGCGTTCTTGCTTGTGAAGTATTTAACACAGTGTAGTCCAGTGAAGAGTACGTGTTTGCTGATGGTGTCCAGTGTCGCTCACCATTACTGCTCCCAGCCAGCCACGCTGGGCTCGCGACCAGGCCCCGAGAAGAGCCTGTCCCTGAGACCCTACAGTCCTGCTAATCATGGGTGGAACGTGGAACCCAGGTAAGGAAGGCAGGAGGAGCCCTGCCTTCTGAGACCAGCCCGAGGCTGCCAAGCATTCAGCCTGAGTGGAGGAGTCTCCTCCTGCCAAAAGATGGTCATCTCCAGATGTCTACAGGCTGGAGGGAGCCGCCTGGCCTGTGCGGCCCGAGGGCAGAGACAGGACTAATGGGAGGAAATTACATGGAGAGATTTCATCGCAGCTTGAGGAAACACGTCTACCAGTCAGAGCTGGCCAACCATGGCCTGCCCAGGCAGCCACCAGAGGCAGTGAGCTCCCCGTCATCAGAGATGTGCGAGCAGAGGCTGGGAGTTCCCAAGGGAGGGAAGATGCTGAGGAAGGTTTCCACCCTTGAGGCTCTTCTGAGGCTGTGGGCAGTCCCTGATACTTCCATTCAGCTCTGTTCCTCACTTGGCTTGGTGGAGTTCCCTGCAGGCATGTGAGCTCTAGCAGCCTCTGAGGTGAGTGGGAGAGTCAGGCTTGGACATCTCCTGCTCCAACCAGGGCCTGGAGGCTGGAGGGGAGTGCTGTTTTAAGAGGCTGCTTTCCAGAGAGATTAATGACCACGTTACCTTTTTGGGGAGGCAATTTAATGGGGTGGCCGGCAGCATGGAACCTGAGCCCAGTCTGTGCCCAGGCACTCCCTAGCTCAGGCCTGCTGGGACTGGGGACGACAGGGCTAGGCGATGGAAGACGGCTTGTTTTTAAATCAGCTTCCCCTCACTTGCTTCAACTTCTCAAAGTGCAGGCTGAAAGGAGAAAGCTGGGAAGAAACAGGAGAGGAGAGAACCTGGGTTTCGATTTTGGCTCTCCACTAGCTAACTCTGTGACTCTGGGCAAGCCACTTAACCTCGCTTTCCTTCAGTCTTCTAATCTGTGAGATGGAATAATAATAATACCCATCTCTCTAGATTCTTGGAAGAATTGAAAGAGTTATTGTTGGTAGAGTCCTTGAAATGGTTTGTGGTCCCTATTAAGTGCCATATAAATATTTGTTAAATAGGTAAAAATTAATTGAGCAGCTCATAGAAGCCTAGCCTAGTAAACATACAAGGGGTTTTACAATAATCATCTTGTTTGGTCTTTACAAAACCCTAATGAAGGGCACCTGGGTGGCTCAGTGGATTAAAGCCTCTGCCTTCGGCGCAGGTCATGATCTCAGGGTCCTGGGATCGAGCCTCACATCGGGCTCTCTGCTCAGCAGGGAACCTGCCTCCTCCTCTCTCTCTCTGCCTGCCTCTCTGCCTACTTGTGATCTCTGTCTGTCAAATAAATAAATAAAATCTTTAAAAAAAAACAAAAACAAAAACAAACAAACAAACAAAAAAACCACAAAACCCTAATGAAGTTGAAAATCCTATTAGGGGAAATAAATCCGAGAAGGTCAAGTTCCTTGCCCAAGTTCACACAGCTGGTGAGAGGCAGAGCTAAGATTTAAAGTCAGGATGTTCTGTCTCTCGGACCTGGGCTCTCAGCCACTCAGCCATGTGGCACCAGGAGTTCGCAGCCACTCTAATAAGGGATGTAAAGTGCCCACAGGAGCAGGACGGCAGATCAGCCAGCAGGAGGGGGTCAGAAAAGCGCCCTCCCTACTCCTTCTCAGGCCGGAAGTTCCCTCTCCTCGCTGCTGCCCCAGGGGAGATTTTTAGGACTAATTGGTGGTAACATCGCTAGGTGACTCGGATTACAAATTGCAGCCCTGCTTCCTCCAGCTGAGTAATCTCTGTTGTGGGGTTCAGGAAGCAGCTGGAGCTCTGAGCTGGTGGTGTGGGCTTTGGCAGTGACACTGCTGAGGGAGGTAGGCCGCTTGACGCAGCCTCTAGGAACAGGGACAAGAGCCCGGAGACCTGGGTTCCCTATACAGTCTCTCTGGGTGTGGGTGAGGCTGTGGTCCTGCGGTATCCTGCTCACTTCCATTCTCTCTGCTGTCTCAGCAGGACCCCTTACTCAGGACCCTGTCCCCTGGGCTGAGCCAGGGCCTGGCAGAGAGCAAATGTGCAATAAATATGTGTTCAACCCAAGAATGTCTCCAGATACCTGCACTGCCCTTTACTATTTACAAAAGCCTATCCTATCTAGTATCTCATCTGATCCTCACAACAGCCCTGAGAGGTCGGTCTCTTAACCCCATTTTACGGATGAGGAAACTGTGGCTCCCAGAGAGGAAATGACTCGCCCAAGGTCACAGAACTCAAACCCCGGTCTTGGTCTCAGAGCTCGAAATCCACTCTAGCTCTGCAGCCCGTGGAGATGTCCTCCCCTTCCTTGTGTGAGGACTGTGAGGGACAGATGGGACCCCTAGTTGGTGTTGGCTTCTTCAGAGGCTCCTCAGAAAGGAGAGATGGGGTTACTGGCTCCCAGTATGTGGGCAGGGGGTGCTCAGGAAGCTAAGGGTCCTTGATTCATGTACCAAGTTTTCCTCTGCCTCTCCTGGGTCCCAAGATGGGGGTGGGGGTGGGGTGGTCCATGGCCTCAGGCTTTCTGTCCAGGAGATGGGTCAAAGTCACTGTCCCAAAGTGTGGCATCAGAGCTTTGTCTCATTAAGGGGGAACAGTGCTCTATTTCTTGGAGACAGAGCCCCCTGGAAACCTTTTGGGATTCCTCTTGGGGCTGCTCTAGGACCTGGGGGTGCAAAGTCAGCTCTGCGGAGCCAGCCTCCTTTCTGCAAAGGTGAAAGTGCATCTCTTTAGCTTTGGGTCACTGGTGGGCCTCTGCTGACTGCTGTGGTTTTCCTTGTCAGTTTTGCTGTTTTTACTTTTTGTTCAATGCTCTATTAGTACTGACATCTTAAAGGGTTTCCCCTCTGGTCAAGCTTGGTCTTTGTTTTTATAATTCGAAAACTTCTTTCTTCTCCCTCTTTTCTTTCTCTTCTCAACCCATGATTTTGGAAGGTGCTGAAGCAGGAAGTAGGTGGAGGGTTGGTTTAAAAGCAACTTCTCCCTCCATCCTGCATCTCCCTGCCCCTGATCACAGCAAGTCTAAAGGCAAACCCCCGCTCCACAGCCCCGCACCACACACACACTCTGGTAGACCTTGTTCTTCGAGCTGGGAATCCTTTTTCCTTTTCTGAGTGGGAGTTTTGGTGCCACTAGCCCCCTTTGTGCCCTGACCCATGCATTCTCTTTTTCTTCAATATTCTTTCCTTTCAGGGCTGTCCTCCCTGCTGGGGGAAGTTTCTGGCACAGCTGGGCCCATTGACCATAAGCACTTCTTGGGGTGTATAGTGCCCTGAGAAAGTGGGCATGTGGCAGAACCTGACAGAATGAGGGATAGGAAAAGACTTTCATGGGGCCCTTCTCATCCTGGTCCAGAGTGGGACTAGACCTGTGAACAAAAACTCCTCTTCTGGGGCACCTGGGTGGCTCAGTGGGTTAAGCTGCTGCCTTTGGCTCAGGTCATGATCTCGGGGTCCTGGGATTGAGTCCCGCATCGGGCTCTCTGCTCAGCGGGGAGCCTGCTTCCTCCTCTCTCTCTATCTCTCTGCCTGCCTCTATGCCAGCTTGTGATCTCTCTCTGTCAAATAAATAAATAAAATCTTTAAAAAAAAAAACCAAAACTCCTCTTCTGGCATTCACAGCCCCTCTGTTTTGGGTGGGGGTTTCTTTCTTTCTTTCTTTTTTAAGATTTTATTTATTTATTTGACAGACAGAGATCACAAGTAGGCAGAGAGACAGGCAGAGAGAGAGAAGGAAACAGGCTTCCCGCTGAGCAGAGAGCCTTATGCAGGGCTCGATCCCAGGACCCTGAGATCATGACCTGAGCCAAAGGCAGAGGCTTAACCTACTGAGCCACCCAGGTGCCCTTGGGTGGGGGTTTCTTTAGTAGCAGCACGCTGGGCCTGAGGCAGTGGATTTCCAGCCATAGTCCAGGGGCTGGGACAGACTTTCCATCCTGACTGGGGGGGCAGTGCTTGCCAGTTGGTTTCTGGGAGCCCAGGGCTGCAGACCTGAGGACCACCAGTCTATTGCTTACTTGGAGCCAGAGAAATGCTCCTTGTTTCCTGCTAAGCTCTGTCCCCAGGACCTCAAACTGGGGAGGAACAGAATTTTTGTTCCAGCTCCTACATAATACTCAGGGTGGGACATGGCTTGTCCCTGAACTTCTCCAGCTTGTGTGGCTGAACTTGAACATCTCAACGATAAGATTCAGGTCTGCAGGGGGAAAGCACTTAAATTCCCTTTGGTTGCTGGGACTTGTACAGGAGACCACCTCATAGCGTGCCTGCACCCCAGCATGGAAAATGGTGTCTTGGCCTTTCCTTTGCACCCACAGAAAGTCCCGAAGGTGACCTGGGCACCAGATCATGGTGCTAGTTAGGGAGCTGCTCTCAGATGCCAGCGCGGGCGAGGCTAGGCCTGCTTTGTTCACTGCTGGTGCCAGAGCTCCTAGAGAACGTGCAAGTGTCAGGGAGGAGTTCTAGACCACCCTGTATGGAGAAGGGTATGGTGTAATGAAGCACCCCAATCGGCAGAGTCGAGGTTATGCAGGCCCCTCGGGGACAGGAGAGCAGTGCAGACCACAGTGGTCAGGAGGGTCCCCTGAGAAGGGACCAGAGCTACAAGGTGAAGAGCCAGTGAGGTGGGGGCCTTGTGGAGAAAGGTTGGGGGGGGTGAACCTCTCCTGTCCTACCTTCTCGAGACCAGCCCTGAGCACTGAGGAAAACCAGTCTGCTAGAGCTCAAAGAGATGCAGGAGATGGCCAGTACCCCCAAACATGCACACAGGGGAAATCGAGGCCCAGAGGGGCAGGGACCTGCCTTAGTCTCACAGGCCCCTGGAACTCCCCCTTCCTCTACTTCATAGCCCCCAAAATTTAGGAATCATTTGCCCTAAACACAGAACATCTTGAAACATGCAACAAAACAAAACAAAAATCCAAAGAAGCCAGTGTGTGCGTTGAGCATGAGTTGTGTTTGTAATTAAAAAAATAAACCATTTCATGTTATTTAAAAATGCTGGTGGAAATAAAAATGGCAGGAGGCAGGTGGGGGTTGGGAGTTGCTCCTGGCACGCAGTTCACTAGTTCAGGGTGACCAGCTGGCTCCTTCCTGAGCCTCTTGTGCCCTAGATCCCGGGGAGGCTGTGATTCTGCTGGAGAGCACCCCCTGGTGGCAGGGTCTGGAAGAGGCTGTGTCTGAACTGCAGGGATGGGAAGATAGGACGATGTAGGACAGTAACCCTTGGACACTGAGCCCCTGCCTCCCCCCACAGCTGCCACCACTGCATACCAGAGGATGGCACTGGAATCACTGGCAGAATTCATATCCCTCCTGAAGGAGCTGTGACAGGTTCTCTCCTGGGCTGTGGAGTAGGCCTAGTGGCCTGATATTCTGGTTCACTGAGCCCCAGAAAATGGGTGTTTTAGAACAGAGTCGCTCACACGGGGCATAAGGTGGGGGGGACACTTCATAACTGCATCCTGCCTTCAGTGTTGGTGACAGAATCGTGTCACACAGCTGGTGAGGCCCTGCAGTGAGGGGTAGAGCCAAGTGTCACTGGGAGTGGCAAGGTATGGGGGGAGGACTGGTTGGGAGGCCTGGCTCTTCCCCGGCTCACCGGCTCAGGCAGGCAGGATGGTGACAAGGATAATGGCAGTGACAGCCTTAGGTGACATTTACTAAGTGCTCCCTATGGCCAGTACCAGGGAGAGGATTCACAAAGGCTCTGTGAGGCCGGTGGTCTTTTTCTGGTGTGTTGTTAATGGAAAAATCTCACCCACATGTATCCCCTCATCCCAGCTGCACCATTATCAAGATGTTGTCACGCTTGTTTTTGCTCATATTCTTTCTTTGGCTTTCTTTCTCTTTTAGTCTGTTTCTTTTAAATTACATTATTAAAGCAAATCCCATAACCCACTGAGCCACCCAGGCGACCCGAGATACTTTCTTATGTAACCACAAAGCCATTATCACATCCCCCCCCCAAATAAACAAATGATAATTCCTTGGTGTCATCTAATACTTGACCCATGACTTGAATATTCTTATTGCCCCCATTTGACAGAGGAGGACAAAGACTCTGAGGGACAAGTGACTTGGTCCAAGGTCACACAGCTATTGTGTTGGGGATGGGATTTGGACCCAGGGAGTCTGACTTGGGAATCCCACCTCTCAATCACTCTAGATCTTAGTTTCCCTCTCTGTAAAATCCGGGGATAATGAGGACTGCTTTGCTACTTCATGGGATAATGCATGAGTAGACCATGCTGCTCTTGCTTCTAGCAATAACAATGAAAATAATCATGAAAGAAAGCAATCAGAAGAATCATTTAAATGTTGGCATAATTATAAAGGAATACGACCATCAAAGGAAATTGAGTTTTGCTGAGTCCCCACTCCTCTGTCAGCTCTCCCTCATCTCATTGAATCTTTACCCCAATCCTGTTTCTTTCTTTCTTTTTTTTTTTTAAGATTTTATTTATTTATTTGACAGAGAGAGATCACGAGTAGGCAGAGAGGCAGGCAGAGAGAGAGAGAGGAGGAAGCAGGCTCCCTGCTGAGCAGAGAGCCCAATGCGGGACTCGATCCCATGACCTGAGCTGAAGGCAGCGGCTTGACCCACTGAGCCACCCAGGTGCCCCCCCAATCCTGTTTCTTAATTACCAGCTTCCCTCTATAGGTGAGGGACCCAGGGACTCAGAGGGAGGAAGCACTGCCCCAAAGTCCGGCCACTGGCCGTGGCCAGTCTGGTCTGTTGGGGGAGGCAGAAAAGCCTGAGTTCTGCCAGAATCTGAAGGCTTTGGAGCATCCTGCCTTCGTGGGGACTGTGCCAGTTGACGTGACTGCTCGCGAGCAACACAAATCCCCTTTGGTGGTCTTAGGCAGAACGGCAATCTACTGCAAGGATCTGGGACTGCTCACAGAATGGATTATAAGGAGGAAGCCAGGCTGGCAAAAGATGAGCCTGGAGCAGCCCTGGGGCTTGGAAGACGCAAGTGCTCAGAAGGTCCATCTGGGCTCCCCACAGGGAGGACTCCCCTTCTGACTATTTCTCTGCTTTGACGTGCTTTCCAAGACCTAGAACCCTGGGACAGACTTCAAGGCACCCAGCATGGGTGGCATGGCCCCTTCCCACCGTGGCTGAGAGAGTGCGGCACTTCTCTGGAAGGTTTGAATGCTGGGCCATGCCAGGGTTTTTTAAAGGAGTGAAATGGGGAGGGAGCTCGAGGGGATTCCCCAGAGAAGACGAAGCCGGCTCTGGTTTTCACACGTAATTTTGTTTCTGATCCTGGGAGTGTGAGTCACATGTGAAAGTCTCTTGTTTTGTGAGGCCTGTGTCTGCTGCTGCCACCACCTTTTGGCAGCTGCCCCCTCAAGGCAGGAGGCCCAGGTGATGGGCAGGACTCCCGTGTCTGCCACTGGCTGCTGCAGCGATGGGAGCAAAGCATTAGGGACTGTAACTTTTGGGCCTAATGCCGAGGGGGATTTTCCATCCTGTGCATTATGTGAAAATAGAATGCAAATGATACGTAAATGAGCCGGTGCCCTAGAAGCTCTTCTGCTGGGTAAGACGTGAAGGGGCTGGAGCTCAGGCTGGCCTCTACCTTCCAGAAAATGCTCAATCCCCTCCCCCCAGGGAGAGCCACAGCCTCTGGCATATCCACTGCTACCTACTCCTCATGCTGCAGGAACCCTGCCTAGCTATTCCCAGGCTCTGTACCCCTGGCCTCGTAGTACTCGCCAGGGATCTCAAACCCTTAGGAGAAGCAGGTGGTACATTAAGTCTAAATGAACAGAAAGAGTCCTGCTCCTTCTGTCTTCTCCATCTGTGGCCCATGCACAGGCCTGGACACTCAGGGCCTCCCACATTGACCCAGGGCCAGCTAAGAGGCCAAACTATACCAGCAAGGCCTGGGAGATGAGGGATGGCCCTCTTCCCACTGAGCCTCATTCCCTGGGTCTGGCCCACAAGCTTCTGGTGGGACAAGGAAGGTGGCTGGAAAGGCTGACTCCAGGGAGAGGGTGTGGGGGCTGCGTAGCCACTGTTGGAGACCCAGCACACTCCCCAGCCCCCATGTTTTGCTTCACCAAGGCTGTGCCAGGCTATTCAGATGGGAAGGTGAGCCAACAGAAGTAGAGAGGCAGGCAGTGAGAGGGACACCGAGAGTCCCAGACTCTTCGCCATATATCTGAAGGGAGCCTTCAGGATCCTGTGAATCAGGAAAGTTTGAACCTCTGGGAAGTCAAAGGGCAGGTCCCCTCGAAGGTTAGTTCTGTGGCAACCAGAGGGCAGGGCAGAAGAATCCGTCCCCCAAGCCAGGCCCAGCCAGATGGCTTTTTCCAGTGGCCCAAATTATAGTCCTCCCAAAAGCCCTCCTTCTCAGATTCTGGTCTCAGGGGGAGAAGCACACCAGGCTCTGAGCTGGTGAGATTGAGTGAGTACTGTCTTTCCTGCCTGTCTCTCTGGTCTCTTCCTCCTCCTCTTCCTCCTCTCCCTTCCCCCACCCCCATCTTCTCTTCATGAGGCTCTGTTTCTCCTCTGTCTCCGTGTCTCCCTCTCCACCCCAACCTCGGGCAGCCCCAGCAGTGCCGGACCTCCTTGTCCATCACGCTGCAGGACCCGAGCCCAGAGTGCAGCCTACTTGCTTGCTGCTCCATCTCAGGCCCTAAAACACAACTTTAAATCCAGGGCAGCCTGGCTGGGTTATTATAGACTAAAACTTGGCGCCTTTGGACTTGGCCCCCTCCCCGGTGCCTCAGTGTCTCTGAGCCTTCAGGGGTGAGGGTAGGCCCCCAGCTGGTCCTGGTTACCCTGACCTTAAACCGCTCCTTGGGCAGGTTGCAGACCACACCAATGACACTCTCAGGCCAAGCTCATGCAAGAAAGCTTCAGGAGCCTGGAGGCAAGGATCGTCCTGTGATGAAGATGGGGCTGGTGGTCAGGGCCATGCAGGGTCTCACCATCTGTCCAGAGGCAGAGGGCTGCAGCGTGAGAGGGAAGTGCTGGCAGAGGCTGGCAGAGGATTGGTTGCAGAGAAAGGAATCCCTGGTGTTGGCCGGACCTGTCCTGTTTGGGTCCCCATGTGAAAGCTCCTAGGAGAGGCGCCTGGGTGGCTTAGTTAGTTGGGCAGCTGCCTTTGGCTTGGGTCATGGTCCCGGAGTCCCGGGATCGAGTCCTGCATCAGGCTCCCAGCTCCATGGGAAGTCTGCTTCTCCCTCTGACCTTCTTGCCTCTCATGCTCTCTCTCACTGTCTCTTTCTCAAATAAATAAATAAAATCTTCAAAAAAAAAAAAAAAAAAAAAGAAAAGAAAAGAAAGCTCCCAGGAACCTGGAGCACAGCTGCAGGGAAAATGACTGTGAGTCATGTGGGACTATGGCTGTTGGGCTCATTCTGGACAAACACACACTCCTGCTCCTGTCCTTCCCTTGCCCCAAGCCTAGAGGAGCCCCTCTAGGCCCAATCAACAGCAGCTCCTCTGCTAAGGATGGGCGACTAGAGAGCTACAAGGACCAAGCCCCCTCCCCCCAACCCCCCCAACCCTGCAACCCCTGGACTGGCCTCTCCAGGGTGAACACAGGGGACTGCAGGCGTCTAGGAAGAGGTGGCTTCTCTATGCCTGTGCCCGGCCACAACTGGGAACACACCCTCACCATTTCATCATTTGAAGATTTTTAAATTTTTTTAATTTATTTTTTTTAAAGATTTTATTTATTCATTTGACAGGGAGAGATCACAAGTAGGCAGAGAAGCAGGCAGAGAGAGAGAGGAGGAAGCAGGCTCCCCGCTGAGCACAGAGCCCGATGCGGGACTCGATCCCAGGACCCTGAGATCATGACCTGAGCCGAAGGCATCGGCTTAACCCACTGAGCCACCCAGGCGCCCCTGAAGATTTTTTTAAAAGAGAGTTTTGTGTTGTGGCTGGCTGTTCGGGATGAAGTCTTGGGGATCTGATTTTAAAAGCCTTCCCCCACCCTCTGTGAGTTACCATAGAGCTACAGGAGAGGCAAAGCAGACTAAATGAGCTCAGTGGGGCCTTTTGTGCTCCTGAATGTTTTCCATTTCTGAGCCCTTAACGTGTAATTAGAGAGATTATTTAGCACGGACGTTTTCTTTTATTGTAAATTAATTTCAAAACCAAGTTCTGTGGTTAAATAATGACTGTATTTGTTAATCAATCCAACCTGGATTTCCTTCCCAAAGAAAACAGGATGCCATTGTCAGATTTGGGAACAGGATGTTAGAGAATTGGGGGGTTTCGCTGATCGCAGTCATGTTAAGACTCCTGGCAGTTGGTCCTAATATGCGGGACGTCTTTTTATTAGATAGGGATGTGTTCTGGGAAGAGGTGAAACTGGGGATGCTTTTGGAGAAAGGGTCCTGGGGGTCCCGGGACCCTCTGGTGATGGGTGGGACCCCAGGAGATTCACGGCTTCCAGAGAGGGCCTGCTGGTACCTTGGCCAGGCCTCCGGGTGCCTGCTGGAGAGCCCACAAGGCTCTAACCCAATGCGGTAGGTGGAGAAGGGCTTGCCTCAGGAAGACTGTGGGACAGGCTGAAGCAGCTTGAGGGCCTCATGCCTCTCCATCTCTGTTTCCCTGGCAGAGTAAGTTCCACTGTTTTTCTCAGGGTTTTTCAATCTTGCTACAGTTACAGGACTTAGACTGGATCCTGGCAGAAGAGCCAAGCGGCACACGGAGATCTTGGAGGATCAGAGTTTTTTAACACAATGGGCTCAGAAGAGGCTGAAGGTCTCCTCAGAAGAGGCTCCAAAGGTCTGAGCCTGAGCACATGCAGGAAGGGTAATTTATACCCTTTTACTTCCGCATATTTGGTACTTTAGGCGCATGTGTGGTCAAGGGGTAGAAAAGAACCCGGAAGGGCTTTGAGACAGGGACCGGAATTCCTTGCTGGTTTGGTTGGCCATCTTAGAGTACAGTTTTTCCCTTATCACTACCGCTGACATGTTTTGGCCGGATAATTCTTTGTTGCGGGACTGTCTTGTGCGTTGTAGGTTGGTCAGCACCACTCCTGACCCCTCCTCAGCAGATGCCGGGAGCAGACGTGCACCCCTCCCTCACGGCTGTGACACACAAAGGACACCAAGGGTACTTCGTGAGTTGTGAGAGGTCCCTCTTGGGACAGATCTACCCCCCACTAGAAGCTACCGAGTTTAAAAAAATATATACATATTTATTGTAGGAAATAAGAGAGAAATAATGTGGCATTCCAGGATCCAGAGTGAACCCCTGTTAAGCTTCTTGGTGGACTCCCTTCCAGACCTTCTCTTGCAGGCGTGTATGGGTTTCTGATTTTTCATGAAACTGAGGCCATTGCCAGGGCATGGGGCTGTCCCGTGGCTTGCTCCCCTTGTCGTCATATCTACCTTGTCGCGTCTTCTTCTCAAGCTCTGTGGGAAGCACCCTTCTTCAGTCATGGCGGGCTGGAGGGCCTGGAAGGGTGGTATGATGCTCAATAGGATCTCATCAGCAGCTCTAAGGGTCCGGGGACTGCCCGGGGCTGATCTGAGGGGACGGACCCACACTCATGCTAGCACACCGCTTATGATCAACTCACCCCGGCCCTGTTCCTGCCTGGCCCAGAGCCCGGGCTGTGCTCCACGTGGCCTAGTGTTTTAGTGGTCAGGCCTGGCAGAGAGCCCGCCTCGCAAGGAGGGGGGTGCAGGAGCCAAGGCAATCGGGAGCTCTCGGGTGCCAGACAGCAGAGGAAGGAGGGTTCTGCCCAGGTGACAGACTGTGGCCCCTCTGAGAGTCTAACAGAGGCAGGAAAGTTCCTCGGGGGAAACACCCACAATTGCCCAGTTCTGCATTCAATTCCATAGACCCCAAGTTAGGAACTTCTGAGGGCAGGGATTTTCCTGGGGACTTGCGGTGACCTAGAATCTTAACCTCTCTGTTCCAGGAATACTTGTCAAGGCCCTGGGAAGGCTCTGACCTCTCATAGGGCAGGGACTCCCTCCCAGCACAGGCATCATAACCAAAGCCAGCACTGGCTGAGCCTGTACTAGGGGCTGGACAACTCACCTAATGTGCTCTCTACATCACTCCACCTGATGGAGAGAAAAGTGTCATTATCTGAGTGAGTTGCCACTTTACTGAACTGGAAACAGGATGAGACTTGCCCAAGAACATACAGCTTGGTGAATGGGAAGATGGAATGTCTACGCTCCCAACCCTGAAGCTATACTGTCTCTAAGGAGAGCAGGATGGAGTTGCCTGGGCTGGGAAGGACAGGTGCACACTCTGCCAGGACATCCTGGGACTTCGGACCCCAGGCCTATCTTCCCAGCCAGTAGCAAGAATGCTTCTGGCATAGAAGCTGAATGGAGGAAGCTGGCTGCCAAAGGCTGGAGGGATGCAGAGGAAAGTCATTGCAACATTGAGTTTCAATGTTGCAAGATGAAAAAGTACTAGAGATCTGTCATGCAACAATAATATGAGTATAGGAACACTACTGACCTGCACACTTAAAATGCTTAATATGCTCAATTTTATGCTAGGTGTTTTTTGTACCACAAGAAAAAAAATATGGAAAAAAACGGTGCTTGTGGAACTCTGAATGCTTCTGGCTTCTGGCCCGGCCTCTTTTTCCAGAAGGTGGGCAACACCCCGCTCGCCCCTCCACCTGCCCCCTGCCCTCTCCAGCCAGAGCCCTGGGGTGTGTTCAGGCACTGCGGGGAGACGCTGAACTCCCTGGGCTGTCTCCCAAGTCACCAGCGAGGGTCTTCAGGAGCCAGAGATAAAGTTTTCCTGGGGGCAAGAAAACGTGAAATGGGTGGCTCAGGGAGGTTTTCTTATACTTCATTTCTCTTTTGAAAAGACTACATAGGTAGTGGGACAAATTTCAAAGGGTACAGGAAAAAAGGTACAAACAATTATGCAGTGAAAATTGTTTCCTTTCTACCCCTCTCCCCTACCCCACCCCTTTCCTGAGGCAGCTGCTCTTAGTACTTTCCTGTGTATCTTTTTGGAGGGAGTTCATGCATCTGCAACCATATATGCTTGCATTGTGCGCATTTTTTCCTGCTACAAATAGCATATTAAGCCCACTGTCCTGTGCTTTTTTTTTTTTTTCCCGCTTAACAGTACATCTTGGAGATGACGTCCTATTGGTATACAGAGACGCCTGTCCATCTGCTTTAGAAGTGAGAGAGCATCCACTGTGTCCATAAACCTTCTGTTGATGAATCAGGCCTCTTTGGGTCATCATCTAGGTTGTTTTTGATAGGTGTGGTGATAAGCAATGCTGATGGGGATGGTCGTACCCATTCAGCATTGCACACATGTGCAAGTACATCTATAGGCTAATTCCCTGCTGTGGAAGTTCTGGGTCACAGAAACTATGTGCTTCTAGCTATGATGGCAATGGTCAAGTTGTCCTCCACAGGGGCGGTTCCCTCTTAGGAAGATCCCTGGTTTACCGCTGCCTCACTCACTTAGTTGTTTTTTGTTTGTTTGTTTGCAGATTTTATATATTTGAGAGAAAGAGAGGGAGAGAGAGGATAAACGGGGGGAGAGGCAGAGGGAGAGGGAGAAGCAGGCTCCCGTTGAGCATGGACCCCTATGCGGGGCTCCATCCCAGGACCCTGGGATCATGACCTGAGCCGAAGGCAGAGGCTTTAACCCACTGAGCCACCCAGGTGCCCCGAGAAGGTGTATTTTCAATTATGATTAATTTTAATCAACTTCAGTGTAAACAGCTGTGTGCAGCGAGTGGCTACTGTTCCCAACAGCACAGCCTGGTCTCTGTGCCTCCCCAGCCTCCCCCAGCAATGCTGGGGCCCTTGGAGAGTGAGAAGGGGATGGCAACACCAGGTATAGACACATGTCCCCCCAGGGATTTCAGTAAACCCCAGTCCTGTGATAAAGTCCATCAAAAAAATGTCAGAAGCAATCCAGGGAAACAGCTTACCCTGTCTTTAGATTTTTGAGATGCATATTAGCACATGAAATAAACGCTCTGAGAGGTTCTTCTCAGAAGAAACCCATTTGGTTTAACTTAAACTCAAATTTTCCAATTGTATTTGACTACAGTACAGGTTTTTTTTGTTTGTTTGTTTGTTTTTTTTTTTGGACTACAGTACATTTTTTTCGTGGCACAGCTATCAGTGTTCTGTGAACACCTTTGAAATGTTGGAGAAGAGGGCAAAACTCCTGAAAGAACTGATGCTTCCAAATGGGATTACTCCTGGTTGCTGGAGCCTGTGTAAAGGAAAGCCAGAGCTCTTGGTTAAAATGGAAGACATTGTCTTGGGTTGTCACAGCCCTTCCCTGCCCGGGGAAGGAACCCAGCAGTGGCCTTGGGAGGCCCTATCACTATGTACTCACCCTGGGCAAGGCAGCGGTGGGGTCTAGAGCGGTTCCCTCCCACTCTGTCCACCGGCCTTAGGGTGTGGGGACAGAGGCCGCTCTGTGGGGAGTGCAGAGGTAGCTGCCCTGTTTCATATTTTCTTGGTCCTACTGATTTGACAACGGCGATTGGACTAGTAGAAGCTCTATTGCTCTTCCAGGATCTGACCTGTGGGGCCCTGTTGAGAAAAGAGGAGAGGCTCCCTCCCTTTGTCCACATAGGCATTTTGGAGGTCGAGGCCCAGAGTAGACTGGGATTTGGACCCTTGCATCCCTCTGGAGACTCCAAAAGCTCCTACTGGAAATGCTTCGTGCTTGCCGGGAGGAGGTGGTGGCCAGCCCTGGGGACTTGGTTTTAAACCAAGCAGCAGGACAGCTACAGTGCCCCCCTCCATGGCCTGGCTGGCTCCAGTGGTCTGGGATCACACAGCCCAGGTCCATGGGGCACCTCAGTAGTCTTGGAACTGTGGTTTACCGGAAAGTAACAGTTACTCTCAGATGAGGCAAGAAATTCCAGCTTGGGGAACGTTGAAAGGTTTCCCAGAAGAGGGAATGGCCAGCAGGAGAGGGGCTGCTGTGGCCACTTTCTATCCATCTCTGAAGGGTTGGAGCCTGGCAGCCATTTCTCCCTCAGGGGAAGTTCTATACCTAGAACTGTGGGTACTGGTCTCTGCTCTGCACAGAGGCCTATGCTCCCCTGCCCACTCCTGACCTCTGAACCTGGCACAAGGGGCACTGACGGGAATTCTAGAAGGAAGTCACATCCGGAAGACCTGGTCAGGCCCTCTGGGTAACCACAGGTCTGTAGGGCTTGGGCCTCGGTGGGATTCCCAGCTCTGCCTTGTGTAAAGCCAGCCCAGCCCAGCCCAGAGTCCCTTGGCCTGGTCCGTCTCCCCGCAGACACACTGGGTACACAAGCAGCTTCCACAGCAGAGTTCCATGGGCACTGCTCACAAGGGACCTGCGCGGCCGTGCTGGGGAGAGACGCACATACATATGGGTCAGTCTTGTCCTGGCTTACTTACAACTTCCTCACCTTCCTCAGTGCTCCCAATACGTGGAAGCCCCGCTTTATTAAGAAGAAGCAGTGGTCTTACCCACCCCAGAAGGGAACAGCTTTTCCTAGGGCATTGGAAGTGGTTGCATTCACGTTTAACTTTGCAGGACCGTCTCCAGCTCTATCCAGCCGAGGTGCACCTGTGCTCCGATGACTCATGCCCACTATCAGGGGGGCCGGGGCGGCTGCCATTCCCAAACACAGCCGATTGCTGGAAGATTTATGACTCAGGGTCAGGAATCCACCAATCACCTTTATTCCCTGGAAGGAGGATTGCACGTGGGCTTGAAAGAGGCCTTGGCTGCAGGTGGCTTTGGCAAGCCTGGGTCAAATCTGTGAACCAGCCGACAGGGAAATTCCGTTGGTTCTGCTGCGCCCTGAGAAGAGGCAGGGGCTGCAACCAGAAAAGAACATTCACATGGACATCTCTGATAACCTGAGGCCTAGAGTGAATTTACTGAGCTGTGGATCTACACTATTGGGACAGTACCTTTGTTTCTTCCATGGCGGGGGGTGGGGGTGCGGGAGCGGTGTGCGGCTGGGGATCGGTGAGGCGAATAGACCCACGTGGTGAGATCTCGAGTCAATGTTGGAGATCACCCGGAAAGATCTGCACATCTTCTAGATGGGGATCTGGATCCAGAAAGGTCAAGGTATGACCCCAGGTTTGAACAGCATGTGAGAGGCAAAGCTAGGACCCCAACCTTGGTTTTTTCTAAGCCTGGCCCCTGTGCTGGGGACTTCTACACACAACTCCCTCTCCAAAACTAAGAGAAGCCCAAGACGGTGACTCAGAGGCTCCCCTTGGCAGTTTTGCTGATAAATTCTTTGTTTTGAAGAGAGATGTTCTGCCTCCATTTAAAGTCTTTAGGAAATTATAGTGATTTTAACTTCTTCAGACATGTTGAAATTACTCACAGTCTGGAATTCCCGGGCAGGAGGTGAAACCCAGAGAGGCTGCAGAGAAGTTAGGGGCTCGGAATTTGGGGTCAGACAGATCTGTGTTCAAATCCCCGTTCTATTACTTACTATGTCAGTTAGCCTCTCTGTACCTCGGCTTCCTTGCCGGGTTTTGTAACTAAATGCTGCAAAGGCTGGTGGGGGACTAAGTGAAGTTACAAGCAGAGAGTGCTTGACCTCTAGGAGGCGTGAGTAAATGGGCACTGGGATCATTCCCTGGGCACCCCAGTGAGCAGAAAGGCCAGGGTCTTGGTCAGCAAGCACAGAATCAGCCAGAATCACCGAGGCCTCAGGCAGAGTCTGCTGGGTCTTATCAACCGGGAGCTGGGCTGCCTAGCTTCAAACCCAGCTCTGTCACGGACCTGGAGCCCAAGGACATTTCCTCTCTGAGGCTGTCGGCCTCAAGGAAGGATAAACATGATTAACGGCAATTTAGGTCTCTTGCAAAGACCTGTGTGTTCAGGGCTCAAAATGGGGTCTGGCATACAGTTGGTGCTCATAGATGATTGTTTTTATCACGGTTTTCATTTCATCCTGTGCCCTCGCCTGTACCTGTGCTTTCTTCAGAAGAGCAATGGCTCGTTTATCTGTAGAGTCCGCGGAAGAATTTTCACAGCTCCCTTTCAGCCAAATATGGTGTGAATTTTCACTTTGCCTGTTCAGTGTGTGGCTGAGCCTTTGCCCATGCTGTTCCCATTACCAGGAAATCCTTACTTCCCCATCCCCACCTATCAGCCTCCTTCTGAACCCCTGCCTACAAGACTGTGGGTAGAACATTCCTGATCTCTCCAGCCAGAAACATTCCCTAAAAGCTTAACAATTACTTATGGAGCGTCTTCTTCTGTCTGAGCATCAGCCTCTCCATCCTTTGTTTTCCAGCCATTCTGTACTTGAACCCTTATTTATTCCACCCTATTCTAGCATGAACTTTCTCTCTAGATTTTAGACAGTAAAGGGCCTTATAAACTTGCATAAGTTTCCATGGCTAGTTTGTGCCCCGGCAGCTCTGTGTCCTGGACTTTTGTCCCTGAGAACAGACCCACCCAGGGGACAGATGTGTTTGTCTCCCATCCCCACACCAAGGGCAGATGGATCTGAGCATACTCAGAAGGACTACAGGGTACCACCATCCAGCTGGGGGTTCAAAGCCATTGAGAGGTAGCCCCCAAAGGGAGATGAAAGCTGTAAACTGTTATTGTAAGTATGTCTTCTCCTCTGTGGGTTGCATGGGGATCAAAGTCTGAAGGAAGTGGAAGGTTGCTCTCTGACAAAAACACCGTATTTTTAGAAGTACTCGGTGGTTTAGGATGTTTGCCCCAGTGTTGGGGCTGGGGGTGGAGGCCCAGGGCTCCCACCTTGTGCTGAGGCTTGGTGGGAGTGGGTTTCCTGGCAGAGGGCCTGGGGGTAGAGGCCGAGGGTGGGAGGGTAGTCCATCATCAATCACATAGCTTCCCTGAAGACCAGGGCCCCAAGGGTGTACATTGGGTGGGGGGGCTCCTTCCTTCAGAGATGGGAATGGGAACACCGGGGTGCAGAGCAGAGCAGAGGCTTGGCCAGTGTCCGCCCCTGCCCCCACTTCCATCTGGGGATTTGAAATCTGCACACATGAAACCGTTAGAGAACAATACATGTATTCTGCAATCAGGGCTAATTGGTGTGGTTCAGAGGAGGAGGAGAAGGAGGAGGAGGAGGGATGCCCGGCATTTGGGAGCAGGACATCAGTGGATCTCTGAACCAAATGTCCAGGAATGGTCTGCGGAGAATTAGAACAGCTCTGGGGCATGGGAAGGAGTATACTTGGGTAGGTGGGAGGACTGTGTGGGTGAAGGTGGGGAAGTAGGATTCTGGGCCTGAATCACAGTATGAGGGGAGGCATGGCAGGGCAGAAGACAGGAGGTGACCTGTCCCTGCTCCCAGCACCTTGGAGCCTTCCTTGCTAACTCCTACAGAGCCTCATTTCAAAGAACCCTGGGCACTGGCTAAACCCTGCACCAAGAGGAGAACAGAGAAATGCATGTTGGGGGGCTGCCCGGCTCTCCCTGCCCTCCCCAGAGTCTCTACCTTATAATCAGGGTGGCCCTTCCTTAATGTTTATGCCAAACTCCCAAACAGCCATGCTGGGATGGTGAGCTATAATTTATATCATTTTTCATATGGGTTCTGGGCTCCAAAGGCTCAGACTCCTTCAAATGGGAACCACATTGGAGAAGGGGTAAACCAAGAGGATGGAATGTTAAGAAATCTGGTCCCAGGAAGACACCTGCTTCTCATTTGGGACGTGCTCGGGTTTATTGTTTGTTTCCAGTGCCCAGCTGGCTTTCAGAGGTGGCAGGGCAGCCATGGATCACTGCCCTTGCCAGGCGCCTGGGCAGAGGTTGGGGCAAACCGTTGTGAGTCCCTGCAGCCTCCAGGGTGCCCCTGGGGGAAGCTCTGCGGAGGAAGCTGGGAGCCCACTGCTCTTGGTCCTGGCCTCCCCCCACAGAGCGAGGCCAGCTGGAGACCACGGAGTCTGGGCAAACCCCCACAGCCTGCGGGAGGCTGGCGCCACAGGCTAGCTCAAGGGAGTGAGGACTCTGGGCTCCCGCAGGCACTGCTTGTTGCAAAACGAGAGGTAGTGCAGCCAAGCAGGCCAGGAGGTAGGCTGCCGTGACGATGCACGAACCAAAGAGACACACAACCACACGGAGGGATCTGAGACACGTGGTGTTGATCGAAAGAAGCTGAAAGAATAGGTATGACCGATTCCCTTCACATCAAGTTCCAAACCAGGCGATACTCCTCTACGGTGTTAGAGGAGGTAAGCTCAGGGGGCAAAACTCCAGCTGGAAGGGATTGCCCTCAAAGCTGGGATGAGTGGTGACCTGTGGTGAGGAGAGAGGGGGAGCGGTGAGACCGGGAGGGGGCAAGAGACATGCAGACCACCTTCTAGTTCTTGGTCCTAGACGTGCTCCGGTAGCACTCACTCCAATTCCTCATGCTATACATTTATGCTTTATGTCTTTTTCTGATGATGACTTAGGCTATTTCTTATAATACAAAAGGGTAAAAAAGCAAAAGCAGGAGCAAATGAAATGACCGAGTCAGACTGATTATCACTTCTCTCTCCAATGCACTTTCCTTCAAAGGCCCCCGTGCTCGTGGTCAGTCCCCGCCCAGGTGTCCCACCCAGACTGGCTCAGGCCCAAGCTTTCTTTGGTGCCAATAGGGTCACAGGCCACAGGGGCCTCCCTAACCCCCAGAGAGCCTGGAGGCTCAGGAGTTGTGGGGCCCCTTTCTGTGTGGTCCCTGCCCCACTCTGGAACTTCCTGTGGGCTGAGGAGATGGGCCAGAGGACGTCTGTGGATGGCCCTGGAGTAGCCTCTGGCAGCAGGCCTATCCTGCTGGTACCCCTGCTCTGGGGAGGCCCTGGAGTACCTCTGCTGTGAATGAGGGGCCTATGTATAGAGCGCGCATGCTGTTGCAAAACAAATCTCTGATCTTCAAAGTTCTGTTCGCTCTGTTGATTTTCTTCAAGGAGCACTATTGATAGATGAAGGCAGGTATTGCCTTTCAAAGGTAAAAGGAATCCCTCAGTGGTGATGTTTAAGAAACCATGCAAGAAAATGAATAGCGTGTGTTGAGGGGGTGCTGTGGAGGGTGGTTCCTAGGAGGGAGGGGTCTGGGCTCTGGGGGCCAGTTCCCCACCTCGTTCCTTGTTTCTGGGGGCAGATGTCTCTCCCCCAGGTGCCCAGGCCTCCCCGCTGGTCCCCGGACCTTTCAGGTGAGAAACTTTCCATTGTTGCCTTATCTTGTGGCAGTCCGCCTCGCCTCCTTGCAGCGACCACAGGTGTGCGCAGATCTGAGGCCCTGATCTGTTCCACTCTCTCTGTGCCAAGCAGAGTCGGGGACGCGAACCCCAGCATGAAACGGCGCCCACAACCGCAAGGCCGGGTGTGCGCCCTCTGAAACTGGAGGTAAAGACAATTACCGGCAATTTCCATAGCATGGTTTGTGTTTTGTTCAAAGGCCATGGAGGTATTCTCAGCAGCAGGCCCCAAATATATAGTATTCCCACCGCACACCGCCCTCGTGAATGTGCGATAAAAGCTGTGGTCGCTTTGTCCCGGCTCTTCCTTTTAACAGTCAAACCTTCAAGTTTGATGGTGAAACTGCTTTTTTTTCTTCCTCAAATGTTCTTTGATGGCTCAGATAACGCTCCATGATAAGGAGCTGCCTTCAAAACCGCTCACTGTACCTCATGCTCACCATTAGGACGCGCGTCACAAGGGAAAATCAGGGGCCCGAACTTATGAGAAGTGGGATAGGAAGGTGCTGAGTCTATGACTTCTCCTCTCTGCTGCCTGTACTGGAGATGATGCAGAAAGGAAGAAAGAAGGAAAGGAAAGGAAGAGAAGAAAAGAATCAGACCCTGATCAGAAGGGGATTTTATGAGAGGAGAGATGGGGGCAAGTCCTAGAAAGAGTTGTTTCCTCTCCACAAAAGTTGCCAAGAATCTGTGCATTCATGCCCATCAATTTTTTTAAGTTGCAAAGATTCCGTGAGGCTGCTGTTGAGTGGCTCAGGGGTTTGGGGAACATCTGCGCTCTCCTGGGGAGGTGCCTGGGGACCAGGTTCATCAGCCATGGCATCTCCTGCCAATTGATTTGACCTCTTCTGATAGTTCATCAATACTGGGAATCTACCAAGGGGCTACCAACACCGGGAGTCATTACAGCACAATAGAAACAGACCCTTGGGGGACGCCTGGGTGGCTCAGTTGGTTGGACGACTGCCTTCGGCTCAGGGCGTGATCCTGGAATTCCGGGATCGAGTCCCGCATCAGGCTCCCAGCTCCATGGGGAGTCTGCTTCGCTCTCTGACCTTCTCCTCGCTCATGCTCTCTCTCACTGTCTCTCTCTCAAATAAATAAATAAAATCTTAAAAAAAAAAAAAAAGAAACAGACCCTTGGGTTGTGTCAGCGTTGGTTGGTTTTTCAAAGCAATTTCATGTCCCTTATCTCCTCTCCCATCCCATGGAGATGGTTGATATCAGTATGAGGGACAAGGCAAACCCCTGTAAGGTAGCACTACGCCCGTTTTACAGTGGAAGTAAGTGTAATGAGGGCAATGACTGCAGAAAATACCCCAAGGCCAAGGGAAGGGATTTCCAGCGGAGGTCCCATAATTGTGTCTGCAGAGACCAGGCATTTTCAAAGACCTCTAAACTTTGCATGGATTTGGTGGCTCCCTAAGTCTGTTAGGAGGGACTGTCTTGGCTTCCAACTTCATTTTTAGGCTTACCTTGTGCCTAGGGACCCCCAGAAACCACAGAGACCCCCTGGCCTGTGAGACAGAGAGCTTCAACCTGGCTTGACTCAAACTGAGGCTTGAATCTGGCTTACCAGCTGTGTGACTTTAGCTGAGTTACTTTCCCTCTCTGGGCCTCACTTTCTTGGTCAGGAAAGCACAGGTGTACCAGGAAGAACTGTCCAGTGTCCTTGCCTGGCATGACAGTCAATGAGATTCTGCGAGCTGCCCTGGATTTGCATAAGCAGATCATCTTATCGGCCTCAAGGCACTTTCGTATACTTTCAGCATCTCATTTGATCTCAGCCACAGCTCTGTGTGGTGGGCAGGAGGGCATGCTGTATTTTCGTGTCACCATTTGAGAGATGGGGAAGTTGAGGTGCAGAAAGATTAAGCAGCTAGCCATGGGTAATCTGGCAAGCTGGTGGCTGGCCAGGACCTGAGTGGACGTGTGGGCATTTCTGGACTGTCTCGCAGGCAGCGCTTCGGGAAGGGATCCCTAGAGGTACTGAGATCCTGGCTAGGGCTTCTGGATCCAGTTTAGAGTGTCTGGCCCTCTGAGCCTCCTTGCCGGGCCCTCAGCCACACACACAAAACACCTGGCTGCATTTCAGGAGATGCTCTCTGAGGCAGCTGTAAAGGTCTTTCCAAGGCGGAGGCAGAGGAATCATGGCTCCTGCTGACTCTTCCCACCTCAGTCCCTTTCCAGTGGGTCCACACGCACTGCCTTGAAACACACAGGTTTCCCCTCTGGGGATTCACCTATTCCTCTATCCAGTTGAATTCCTAGCCATCATTTTTTTTTTTTTTTTTTTTTTGACAGAGAAAGAGACAGCAAGAGAGGGAACACAAGCAGGGGGAGTGGGAGAGGGAGAAGCAGGCTTCTTGCTGAGCAAGGGGCCTGATGAAGGGTTCAATCCCAGGACCCTGGGATCATGACCTGAACTGAAGGCAGATGCTTAACCACTGAGCCATTCAGGTGCCCCATTTCTAGCTATCCTTAAAGCCCACACCAAAGAGCCCTATTTTTTTTTTTGAATATTTTATTTATTTATTTGACAGACAGAGATCACAAGTGGGCAGGGAGGCAGGCAGGGGGTAGCAGGCTCCCCACTGAGCAGAGAGCCCGATTCAGGGCTCTATCACAGGACCCTGAGATCATGACCCGAGCTGAAGGCAGAGACTTTAACCCACTGAGCCACCCAGGTGCCCCAAAGAGCCCTCTTTTGAGCCAAGCACTCTACCTGCATTTCTTACTTAATCTTGTTTATTGATTTGTAAAAAGAATAGAAATATTCACCATCATATCACTAATCCCTCATTTCGTGGGGTGGGGAGCGGGTACCGAGGTTCAGAAGGTTAAGCCACACGTATGCCTGAGGTCAGAGAGCTGGTAAGGGTTGGGAAGCAAGAATTGAACTTTACGACCTAAAACGCCCTGCCGGGACCCTTAGGCACCATACAGCAATGATTTTACCCTATTCACAAACCACTTGGGGACCACTGTTGCTCCTTCTGAGTGCTTCCAGCCTCTGCAGAGTGTGGATTCCATGGGTCTCTCTTGACTGCCTCTCTGGGTCCAGAGTCCCACAGGTCACAGGCTGCATCCTGTTTAGCACCTTCCACTCTACACACCTGTGTGGCAGGTGGTTGCTGTTGGCAACCCCTTGCCAGCTGAAGGCTCAGGTAGTGGAGAACTGCTGTGCAGAGAGATTCCAAGACCAGCGGGGGCCTACACTCAGCCGGTCTGAGTGTAGGGCTGAGTGAGGGCTGCTTCTCCTTCCAGTGGGTCCCACAGAGCCAGACCATTGAATGTTCCAGGGCTCTGGGGCGGTCCAATACTTAGAGCATAGTAGTGTAGTGGCTGACCCGTTTTGTTTTTTGTCGTGCTGACCATACATTTGGTCTTGACTCTCCTAACTGGGAAGAATAATGTATTGTTTAAAAGCCCGGGGTTAGGGTTAGACACTCTGTCTCCCATCCACTGTGTCTCCCAGGACAAGTGACTTCATGTATTTCATAAATCTTAGACTCCATCTATCATTATTTGTACCATATTTTATGTCCCCACCAAAGAAGAAAAATTGCTCTCTGCCAGTTAAACTATATAGTAAGCCATCAACTGTAAGATGTGTCTCCGTTTCTGAGATGTTAAGATTTGTAAAGGCACTTCACAAAAGAAAATATACAAATGGGGCACCTGGGTGGCTCAGGGGGTTAAGCCTCTGCCTTCGGCTCAGGTATAGTCTCAGGGTCCTGGGATCGAACCCTGCATCGGGCTCTCTGCTCAGTGGGGAGCCTGCTTCTCTTCCTCTCTCTGCCAGATGCTCTGCCTACTTGAGATCTCTCTCTCTCTCTCAAATAAATAAAATCTTTAAAAAAATTTTTAAAAAAGAAAACATACAAATGGCTGATAAGCACATGAAAATATGCTCAGCATCATTAGTCACCAGGGAAATGCAAATCTATAACCACAGTGAGATACCACTACCATATCCAACAGAACTGAAAAACACACACACACACACCCCAAAACTGACCATACTGGGTATTGGTGAGGATGTGAATCTACTGTACTGTTAATGGGACTGTAAAACCACTTTTAGAAGAGAAATGAAAGAGAAATGAAAACATATGCACATAATAACATTCTCGAATGCTTAGAACAATTTATTTTATAATAGCTAGAAACTGGAAACAGCCCAAATGTCTACCAGTAAGTAACTGGGTAAATTGTGGTATATCCATATCATGGACTCCTACTCAGCAATATGAAGAGGAGTGAACTGTTGATACAGGCAACACAGGCAACAACATGGGTAGATTTCACAACAATTCCGTTGAATGAGAAAACCCAGACAAAAGAGGGTGCATATATCGTATGACTAGATTTATATAAAACTGTAGAAGTGGTGCCTGGGTGGCTCAGTCAGTTAAGCATCTGACTTTGGCTCAGGTCATGATCTCAGGGTCCTGGGATCGAGCTCCACGTCAGAAGCCTCTTAGAAGGGAGCCTGCTTCTCTCTCTCCCTCTGTTCTACCCTCCCCTGCTCCCACTTGTGCTCTCTCACTCTCCCAAATAAGCAAATAAAATCTCTAAAAAAACAAACAAACAAAAAAAACCAAAACAACAACTGTGGGAAATATAAAGGAATCTATATTGTCAGCGAGCAGGTCAGGTGGCCGGAGATGGAAGGAGGAAGGAGTGGATTACAAAAAGGTGTGGGAAACTTGAGCAAGATGGGAACGTTCGTTACGTTGCTTGTGGTAATGATTGCATGAGTGTAATCACGTCAGAATTTAATTATATACTTTAATTATGTATAGCTTAGTATACTTCAGTTATACCTCAGTAACATTAAAAAAAATGTACGTTTTAGAACAAAAAGATTTTCCTTGTCTGTGACGCAGGAACGTTGTGAGGCTCGAACGAGATAAGGCACTCACCCAGTGTCTGGGACTTTACCTCTGTAGCTGGCTTGAGGTTTTTATTCCCATATGGGTTCCCTTTCCAGACAGAGGCCTGGGGATGGGAGAGGCCAAGGACCCTTCCCCAGATCCCACAGGGAGCTGGCTTCGTGTGGGCCAGCATTCCTGGTCCAGAGTAGATCCTGAGCCCCCTGTGGCCTCTTGCAAAGGTCCAACCTCAAGTGGGGTAAAAGGTGACAATTCCAGCCTCCAGGGGCCTGGGAATTGTCTGGCCGCAGGAGCCAAGGGCACTGGGGACCCAGATGTGAGAAGCTCTTAGCATTTGACACTGGGTCCTTCCGGAGGACACGCGATTGCAGCCGGCAGTGCACGCTGATTGCCTCCCTTGTGGCCTGCCCGCGTGGATGCAGCACTCCTTCCACAGGCCTGCCACGGGCCCCAGGTCTCCTGCAAGTGGGTGATTCAAAGCCGCTCTTCACAGCGAGTGTGAGAAGCCCCCACCGCAGACCGCCTTCGGAGCCGGCCAAGATTCGACATTACTCACAACTTCCAGTACCTACCCGAGTTCAAACAGGAAGCCTGGTTTTTCCTCTCGTGTCAACAACAGCCTTTATTTCTCTCTTTCTGTCTGGCCTCTGGGCTCTCTTGTGGAGTGGGTTTCTTGGGGTGAAAGTCTGGGGTGTCAGTGGTCTGGGAGGCCCAGCAGCGGATGCCTTGGCCAGAGCCTCCTCACCTGGGAAAGCCTGGGATAAAAACGATGTAGCTCATCTATGGCTTTGTCAACAAAGGGAACATCTAGCCAGGCACATGGTGGGCCTTCTGTATATGTTTGTTCAGCGGATCTAGATCGAGATGGAAGAGCTTCCCAAGCCAGTGCAGCTCCTCCTAGGTTCTTGGCTCAGCAAATACGACCTCCACCTGCTCATCTGGGCCAGACACATTCGAGGCATTTCTTCTGGCTTCCTACTCCCTCATTTCCCACCCTGGGTGGACCCCGAGTCCACCTGTCCTTCTTCCTTGGTGTGTCCGAAGTCTGTCTTCTCCTCTTCACCTTCTTTGTGTCAGTTTGAATGCAGACCCCTGGCCCCCTTCACCGGATGTTGTCACTCTCTTCTCTGTCTTACCTGGCCCCATTCCAGCCACAGACCATACAGCAGCCAGAGCCGTCCTTCCTAGATGCTTGAAGGACCACATCACAGATGGACTTTCTTTGCTGTCTATCATGACCTTGCATGCGCTGTGTGGTAAATCTAAAGTCCTCACTGTGGCCTGTAGGGCCCAGGGGGGCCTCCCATCTCTCCCAGCTCATCTCTGCTCCCTGAGTGATCTCTCTGTGCTGAGGACATGCTGCCATTTCACATGGGGATCCTTAAGCAAGCCAGAAGCTACCTGGCCCCCTGGGCTTTGCATGATGCTCTGAGTAGACCCCTGCCTGCCCTGGACATTCTACCGCAAAAGCTCTTAGCCCTCAGCCAAATGCCCTCCTCCATTTTCCTATTCCGTGTTGCCTTTCCTGAAGGAGAGCCAGTTGATTTCCCTCCTATGCATGTGTGTACAGGTTGGTTTTGCATGAACCACCCATGTAGATCTCCAGCCTCTGAGGCCAGGGCTCAGTTTGAGTTCTGTGTCTGCAGGCCAGCCCAGGCCTGTCTCGTCAAGGAGGGTGGAGCACAGACCAGGGGCTTGGCAGCTGTGTGTCGGACAGCCTCTCTGTGCCCTTCACATCCTCAGGGAATCGAAGGTCTGGAAACAGCTGCCATGAGACAGCAACTCCCCACCTCTGCCTACTCCCCAGGTTCCCTGATGCAGCTTGCTTCATAAGGAACACGACCTGTGGCACTGATAATTAGGGGAAAAAGCCAAAGGAGAAGGGTCTCTTTCCAGGGGTGTTCCTGTAGATACTGAATGCCTTTTATGTCCTTCTCCAGCTTTAGCTGGACATCTAACGTGTGGCCAAGGCTGGAACACTCAGATTTCCCAAACTCTGAAGAAAGTATTTCTGGAGGGGCACCTGGGTGGCTCAGAGGGTTAAGCCTCTGCCTTCAGCTCAGGTCATGATCTCAGGGTCCTGGGATAAAGCCCTGCATCAGGCTCTCCATTTGGCAGGAGGCCTGCTTCCCCCTCTCTCTCTGCCTGCCTGCTTGTGATATCTCTCTCTCAAATAAATAAATAAAATCTTAAAAATAAATAAATAAATAAATAGATAAATAAATAAATTGTGGAGCAGCCTGGAGAAACAGCCCACCCCACCATCCTGGTTGGATAGGTGCTGGGAAGGCAAAAGGAAGGCCTTACTCTTCTCTGTGCCTCAGTTTTCTCCTCTGTAGAATGGAGGAGTACTTGCTTCTTAGGGTTTTGTGTGCATTAAATGTGTGACTATGGGTAAAGCTCTTAACCAGACTTGGATGCACACACAATAAGGATGTGTGGTTGGTGCTTGTTAGTGTTAGTAAGTACTATTTGTTATGCTATATGTTAGTCTTGATGATAATGGTGATGATGATGACGATGATGAAGAAGGTCCATGGGTGCTCCAGCGTGATGGGAATACATGTCACAGTGTGGGGAGACAGGGCAGGGGGCTGTGGCATAGACCCCTCTCTTGTGAGGAATAAGCCCTGTGAGTGCCAAGGTTATATCCGGCACACAATAGATGCTCAGGAAGGGTTTATTGAAAGGATTTAGAGTTTTTGATATTTTGGACCAGATTGAGGTTTTCCTCCTATCCCAGGGAAAGAAAGCTTTGCCAGGCCAGTGGGAGAGTAAGGGGGTTTAAGGGTGAATGTTTGATCTCTTAAAAGAAGAAACACTTTAGCACACCTGTGTGGCTCAGTTGGTTAAGCATCCAAGTCTTGATTTTTGCTCCGGTCATGTTCTCAGGGTGGTAGAATTGAGCTCTGTGCTGGGCTCTGGGCTCTCTCAGCAAGGAGTCTGCTGGAGATTCTCTCTCTCTCTCTTTCTTTCCCTCTGCCCCTCCCCCTGCTCATGCTTGCATGTGTATTTGCTCTCTCTTTTTCTCTCAAATAAATAAGTAAATCTTAATTAAAAAAAAAAAAAGAAGAAACACTTTAAGTGCTTTCTTACAAGGGTAGTGCTAATTAGTAGTAATTATTATTTGGCCATTAAGTCAGACCTTTCCCCAGAATTGTTAGGTACTCATATAAGCCCCAATTGTGCTGAGTGAGGAAACTGACATTTCTTTAAGACAACCTGATTCTCTTATTGTCTTTCCTGCCTCTCACTTCTTCAGCCTCTTGTACCTAATGGCCTTGTGTCCTTGGATGAGATGACACCCCTAGGGGCCCAGGGCTCAGGGTCCAGTAGGCAAGATGGGGAGAGGGACAAAACACAAATAGTAGACACACATAAACATATCATTGTAACATGTGCAACTTACGAAGGAGATATCCAAGGCTAGAATAAGAGCGGGGGCACCTGGCTGGCTCAGTCAGTAGAGCATGTGACTCTTGATCTCAGGGTCAGATCAAGCCCCATTATGGACAGAGAGCTCACACACACACACACACAAAAAAAAAAAAAGACTAAAATGAGGGCTGACCTCAGCAGGAAATGACCTGGTCTGGGGCACTCAGGAAGGACTTCCCAAGAAGTGACAGTTCAACAGAGATCTGAAGCCGGCATTGCAGTTATCTTGGTAAATGAGGGCTTGGGGAGAGAGCACTGCAGGACAAGGGCACAGTGTGTGAAAAGTCCTGAGGTCTATTGAAAGGACAGAAGGCTGGAGGACTTGCAGCACTGAGCAGGTTTACAGATGGGCTGGAGAAGAGGGCAAGGACCTGGGTCCAGGCTCTGGGGACAGTCACCATGACACCCATGACTGTTCTGTTTGCTCTGTCTAGGTCTGCATGGAAAACAAGCCTTCCTGGTGGATGTTTTCACAGCTTATGTGAGGATTACCAAATACCAGATCTCTGCTTACCTGCCTGGAGCTCCCTTTAACAGCACATGATTCCTTGCAGGGTGGGGTAAGCGTCCTTCTTCCCTAGTTTCTTTTTAGACTCCAAGTGCTCTTCAGAAAGGGGAACCAAAGGTCCTCCCACTACTGAGTGATCGGGATGGGTTTGAGAGAACCAAGAGAAAAAGGGGTAAGGCTGCTACAAACACCTTAGAGGTGAGATTGACTTGGCCTGACCAGCAGCCCCTCAGGCAACAAAAGCTCCTGTGTTCCCCTCCGACTACTCAGCCCTTCTCTCTTCTTGGGATGACCTGGCATTCATGAGTTGGGGCCAGGACTATGGCACCTGACTCCCACCCTAGCTCTGGTTGCTCAATACCAGGTTGTGAGCTCCCCCCACCCCCACTGGAATGCTTGCTGCTTGGCTTGACTTCCTTTTTCTAAGTAGATTTAATTTCAAGTTAAAAAAATTTTTTTTTCTTAAAGTAAGCTCTTTGCTCATCCTGGGGCTTGAACTCAGGACCCCGAGATCAAGAGTCACATGCTCTACCAGCTGAGCCAACCAGTTGCCCCTCAAAGTTTTTATTCATTCTTTTTAAAATTGATTTCTGGTGATGTAAATCATGCAGACAATGGGGGGAAAACATGGTTAAAGCTAAAGCTCTCCCATCCCAGGACCCTACCTGGGGGTTTTCATCTGGGTGGGTCTTCTTCCAGTCTGTTCAATACATTTTCATTTCATTTATATGTGTACAGATAAAAGAATAGATTGTTCTGTGAACTTTAGAAAAAAAAACTCATAAATCTGAGTTATGTGTATTATTTAGCAACTTCCTTTATTCCTTTATCACTTAACAGTACATCTTGAAGATCTGTATCATTGCACATCAATGTATGTAAACCAGCCTCATTCTTTTATAACCACAGCTTAGTATTCCCAAGTGTGTATTCCCATAGGTTACTTGACTATTTTGTGACGGATGAATATTCCTTCACACTGCTTCCAGATTATTACCATCACAAGCAGTACTGTAGCAAACATCCTTGTATGTGCCTCTAAGCCTAGCTCTGCTCAAGGAGAGCTGGCTTGTTTGGTGATGAGATGTCTGTCAGAGGAAGCATTCAAGTAAAAGGTGAAATAATATGCCCTCTTCTTCTCAGAACAGTGATGCTTATAATTTCTTATACATGAGAATCACCTGGAAAGCTTTTTTTTCCCCCCAAAGATTTTATCTATTTGACAGAGAGTGAAAGAGACAGCAAGAGAGGGAACTCAAGCAGGAATGGGAGAGGGAGAAGCAGGCTTTAAAAGATTCCACTTGCTGGGCCAGACCCCTGGTATTTATGGTTTAGGAGCTCTGGGCTAGTCCTGAGAACATGCATTTCTAACTGGTTTCCAGGTGAGGCTGCTGGGTCAGGGAACTTATTTTGAGAATTACCATGTTCAGGGTGTTGGCTACTCTGCTTTCACTTGCTTAGAGTCATATCACCCTTGGGAGAAAATGTTCAAGGAGAATGCACCCAGGCTTCTCACTCTACTGAGGAGTGAATGTTCTAATTGGCATCCCTGTGGGAGGCAGGGCTCTTCAGGGTACTGGTAGTGGGTCCAGAGGTCTGGCTAGCAAGGCTGTCCCTGAAGGTGTTCTGGCTGGGTCTGGAAGCCAGAGCCTCTTATCCCTAGACCCAGCAGACCAACCCTTTCTGGGCACCAGCCCTTTCTGAACCCACCTCTAGCTCACCCCATTCTTCCCTCTGGACCCTAATGAAAGGCTGAGGCTGGTAGGGAAGGGCTCTGGGGTTTTTATAACAGAAAGGACAGGACACTACATCTCCAGAGAGGGTCTTCTAAATGTCTTGAGGTTTTAGGACCCTAGGCGCTCTTTGTTTCCTGTTGCATTACAGGAGTTCATACTGAGGTTGGGGGGTGGGGAGGAACATCATTGGTGGGGCGGGGGGGGGGGGGGGGGGGGAGGGGGCGGCTGTTGGAGGAACCTGGAGTCTGGACCCTTGGAAGCAACAACATCCCTCTTTCCTGGTGGCTTTGAGAGGGACACTTCTGTCCCTGAGGATGGTCAGTTTGCAGGCTGAGGGTCAGAATACAGACTCCATTTAGCCAGTGCCTCTGCCCAGAGCTGAGTTGGACACCCTGCCACTCACCAGGCTCCTTGTCTTTTGACCCCTGGAGTGTTGTTCATGAACATCTGCAACCTTGATCATCAGAAAGAAGCTTCCTCTGGACTGTTGGCTTCTTTGTTACAGTTACCAGAAGGCAGGATGGAAGAAGCCTTAACCACCATGCCACAAATCTGGTGGGAGTCAAGGGAAGCTCCTTGGGAGCTCAGGAGAGCTGCTCCAGGCCCCCCTGTGGTGGAGGCAAAGTTTGGATCCACTTCTCATCCAGGGCAGAAATGTCTGAGGTAGGCTTCGTGCCTGTGTGCCTCTCTCTCTTGGGTTATACGTAAATTTTCAATGTCTTCTTTGAGTTGTTCATAGTTGCCATCCCAGTGCTGAGCACAGACTAAGTGCCCAACAGATGGTTGAATACGTGAATAATGAACTTAAATACTTAGAAGGTGTCTGCAAGATGGGCTCAGGCTGCTCACTCCCTGCAGATGAGGGCTAGACCCCAGGGCCAGCTATTTAGCTATTGGAGATGCCCTTTTCTGCACCGCTGCAGCTTGTGGGGGGGCACCGATCCCCCTTCCCCCCAAACTTCGTACAATCTCAGATGTGCAAGCAGCCCTCCCCAAGGCTCTGCTGCTTATGGGAAAGGGGTTACCCTGGTACACCCCTTACCTCAGGGGAGTGTGGAGAGGGGGCACTGGTTTCTCTCCTCTCAACGTGGGGGGCGGGGTGGGGTGGGGTTGGGTGGGGTGAGGGGCGGGGAGTGGATCTGGAGCGGGAGCCCAGATGGAACTCCAGGCTAGGCTATGCTCTGTCCAGTATCCCATTACCCACTGGCCTTAGCTTGCTAACTCTGCAGTAATACTGGAACTGGGGGGTAGGGAGGGAGAGAATTGTAATCCTTTCAGACTCAAATCTTAACTTCTCGTTTCTTTCATGATACCCACTCCTAACCCAAAAAGCGAAAGCCGAAGTTGGGGGAATTCTGCACGGTGGAAAAGCTCAGGGTGTTACTTTTGTTCTGGCTCTGGCTGGTCTTTTGCAGCTCTCTCGTCTCAGATCCCTGGTGCCCCCAACCGAGGGCGCCTAGAGTCTGCAGGTCAGGTTCCTAAGTGGGGCTGAGTCGCGGCCTCGGAGGGTGCCCCCTGAAGCTGGGTGAGGAGGAGGTCCCCACCTGTACAGCCTCTGCACTGTTGGCCTTGTGTGCCCCTGGCCTGCTCGGTGGGGGAAGGGGCAGCCTTAGGAGGCTTCCCTTTGTGGGCCTCCAAGCCCGGTCCCTTCCTCTGCCCGCCCCAAACCGAGCGCTTTGAAGTGGCCGCACTCGCAGGCCCCCTCCCCAGCGCGGCGCCGCCCCCGCTGCGCCAGCACCTTGGCAGTGGCCGAGCGCTTTGCATGGAAATGGGCCCCTGGCACCCGCTGGGCACTCTTTGTAAATTCATCCCGGGGAGGCCCAGCCGTGGGGCCGCTCCAGGGGTATCCGCCTGCCGGGTCCAAGAGCCGTGGTACTTAGGGTTAGCCCCTCAAGCCTTTTTCATGATTGCATACCTCCTCCCTTAGGGCCTTAGGGCTGGACTGTCGGAGCCCTCCCACGGGTTCCTCTGGAGGAAATGGGGCGGGCTGCGGGGGATGCGGGAACTAGTTTTCAGCAGAAAATCCAACAGGTCCTTTTGGCAACATATTTGTACCAGTACTTAAAAACTGTGCAGAAATAAAAAACAAAAGAAAACAAAAACAAAAAACCCTCACGCAGACCTTTGATCTAGCAAGTCCATTGCTATGAAAATAACCATAGATAGGTGCAAAGTTGTACATTTCAAGACACTGGAGCTTTGTTTAGACCTGGGAAACCGGGGAAATACCTAGCAGTAGGGATTGGTTATATTCTCTAATTAATTCGTTTACCACAGGTCACACACCGTTGGAAAAACCCACAACTTCAAATCATTCGCAATGATGATGTAGTATATTTACTATCCCCCAAATGCTCTTGATATTAAATGAAAGCAATAATTATATATACCAGTATGGGGGCGCCTGGATGGCTCAGTGGGTTAAAGCCTCTGCCTTCCCGGCTCAGGTCATCATCCCAGGGTCCTGGAATCGAGCCCTGCATGGGTTCTTCGCTTATGGGGAGCCTGTTTCCTCCTCTCTCTCTGCCTGCCTCTCTGCCTACTTGTGATCTCTCTCTGTCAAATAAATAAAATCTTAAAAAAAAAATTATATATACCAATATGGAAAAAAGACTGGAGAATATAGGAGACCACATAGCTGAGATGAAGGATGCCTACTGTTTTTGTAGGATTTTCTGAAATTCTTTGTACTTTATACCATAATCATATATTAGTATTTTTAATTTTTAAAAAAAGATTTTATTTATTTATTTATTTATTTGACAGAGGGAGAGAGAGAGAGAGAGATCACAAGTAGGCTGAGAGGCAGGCGGAGAGAGTGGGGGAAGCAGGCTCCCTGATGAGCAGAGATCCCGATGTAGGGCTCCATCCCAGGACCCCAGGATCATGACCCTAGCGGAAGGCAGAGGCTCCAATCCACTGAGCCACCCAGGTGCCCCTTTACTTTTAAAATAAAACTTCAGTTATATGATTATAAAACAGAATTGTACCAGATTTCTCAGTAATTTCTCATTTGAGTAGCACCCTGCAGGACTCACAACATTAAAAACAATTTTTTTTAAAAAAGATTTTATTTATTTATTTGACAGAGATCACAAGTAAGCAGAGAGGCAGGCAGAGAGAGAAAGGAGGCAGGCTCCCTGCTGAGCAGAGAGTCCATGCAGGGCTTGATCCCAGGATCCTGGGATCAAGACCTGAGCAGAAGGCAGAGGCTTTAACCCACTGGACTTACAACATTTTAAACGCATTTTTCTCTTTTTAAAACGGGCCTTCAGCCTGTCGGTCGGGTAGGCAAAACTACTGTCATCCCTGTTTCAAAGAAAGGAAGGCGGAGGCCTTGGGAGGTGGCGGATGGCTCAGTGGGTGTGAGGCCGGGCAGGGCAGATACTGTGCTCTTCCACAGCACAAAGGGCCTTGCAGGTGGCAGAGTGGGAAGAGGCGCAGGCCAGATCTCCCCTTCAGCGTGTGGCCAGAACCCAGGCCTTCTTGGCTTCCCTGCCACATTCTGCATGCAGACCACCCCACCGCAGTCCAAATCTGCAACCATAGCAAAAGGAGATGTCTCAGAGAGTGTTGGAGCACAGGAACAGGGGCCCAGACCACAGTCCAGGCTCTCAGGTGTCCCGAGTCTCACCTGATGCTACTCAGGGAACCTGGGGTGGTGGAGGGAACTTCTACCAGACTGGGGCTTGTCAAACGTTCAGCTTTCTTCCTAAAAAATCAGCTAGCTATTGGGGTGCCTGGCTGGCTCAGTTAGTAGAGCATATGACTCTTGATCTCTGGGTTTTAAGTTCAAGCTTTTTAAAAAAGCTTGCTTTTTTTTTTTTTTTTTTTAAAGGAGCCTCCTTAAAAAACAAACAAAAAAACAAAAAAACAAAACAGGACGCCTGGGTGGCTCAGTTGGTTAAGCCACTGCCTTCAGCTCGGGTCATGATTCTGGAGTCCTGGAATCAAGTCCTACATTGGGCTCCCTGCTCATCGGGGAGTCTGCTTCTCTCTCTGACCCTCTCCCCTCTCATGCAGGCACGCGCGCTCTCTCTCAAGTAAATAAATAAAATCTTAAAAAACCAAACCAAACAATACAGGGACACCTGGGGGCTCAGTTGTTAAGCGTCTGCCTTCAGCTTGGGTCATGATCCCGGGGTCCTGGGATCGAGCCCCGCATCGGGCTCCTGGTTGTGGGGAAGCCTCCCTCTCCCACTCCCCCTGTTTGTGTTCTCTCTCTCACTGTCTCTCTCTGTGTGTCAATTAAATAAATAAATAAAATCTTAAAAAAAAAAAAACAGCTGAAAGAGAAAATTAGCTAGATGTGGGAGAGTCCCTTCACTTCTGTGAAGCTATCTCCCCATCCCTACCCCCCCATGCATTACGGCTGTTCTCTCTCATCCACGTTAAGAACAGTACTGAATTAGTAAGGGATGGCTGGTAAGACAGAAAGGTAGAGGAGAAATCTCTTATCTCGGGGTGTATTCACAGGGTTTGAGCCCAACTGAAATGGCTACAGGCATGGAAATGGGCCCCTCAGTCTTCATCATAAGGTTTAGAGAACACTAAAAAAATTTCCCTTTTCTCTAGTTAGCTTTGGTGATCTTTTGATGTTCTTGGCAGTTTATAAGTCATTTTATGCTTCTGCGTTCTTTAACATTCATCTTTGTGTTTTTCTGAAAGCACAGTAAAACCTGGTGAGGGGGGGGTTCTGTGTGGGCGGGAGTTTTTCTGGGGCCCCCAGAGGGTACTGCTACTAAGTAAAATTTGCTTTTACTAAAATACACAGAAATCACCTCTCAGAGAACTTCTTTCTGTTCTAAATTCACTTGAGACGAATGTACCAATTCAATGTAGAGATTTCCAAAAGATTAGAAATAATGAAGAACAGAAACAAAGGCACCTGAGATAGAAGTCGCAGCTCAAACTCAGCCATGAATTTTCCAGAGCAGATAGATACCTGAATTTTCAGATGAAAGAGGCACAGTGATTTCTGAGCAGAGAAAATAGAATCACTCTATAGTTAGTTAGCCACATTGTAGTGAAACTTCACGACACCAGAGACAGTGAGAAAATCCTTACAGAAAACCACAGAAAAAAGAAATTTTCCCTACAAAGAAATGATCTTTAGACAGCCTTCTCATCAGCAATGAGAGGCAAGAATGCTATCTTCAAAGTGCTGAGGGAAATCATTGTCCCTAACATTTTATGCCAGACTACATGTTATTCAAGAATGAAGGCCCAATAAAGACTTTTCAGACAAAACAAGAAAAAAGAAAAAGATGTTCTCTTCCATGCCCACGTGGCAAGAACTGCTAACGGATGTTCCTCAGAAAGAAAAAAATTAATCCTGAAGGAAGCAATTGAAGGAAAGAAGCAGCCCTGAGAAGCTAAAAAGTGACAATAAAAATAAAAAATAAAAAAGTGTATCTAAAAAGTGACAATAGGGACGCCTGGGTGGCTCAGTTGGTTAAGCCTCTGCCTTCAGCTCAGGTCATGATCCCGCATTGGGCTCCCTGCTCAGCGGGGTGTCTGCTTCCCCCTCCTCTCTGTCTGCTTCTCTGCCTACTTGTGATCTCTCTCTCTCTGTCAAATAAATAAATAATCTTAAAATAAAATAAAATATTTAGGGGCACCTGTGTGACTCAGTCGTTAAGCATCTGCCTTGGGCTCAGGTCATTATTCTGAGGTCTTGGGATTGAGCCCCACATGGGGCTCCCTGCGCCCTGCTTGGTGAGCCTGCTTCTCCTTTGCCTTCTGTCTGTTGCTCCCCCTACTTGTGCTCTCTCTCTCTCTGTGTCAAATAAATAAATACAAAATCTTTTAAAAAAAAAGAAAAGAAAAGAAAAGAAAGAAATTTTAAAAAGCAAAAGTATGGGTGCCTGGGTGGCTCAGTTGTTGAGCGTCTGCCTTTGGCTCCAATGAGGAGCCCAGGGTCCTGGGATCAAGCCCGCATTATTCTCCCTGCTCAGCGGGAAGCCTGCTTTCTCCCTCTCCTACTCCCCCTGCTTGTAATTCCTTCCCTTGCTGTCTCTCTCTCTCTCTCTCTCTGTCAAATAAATTTTTAAAATCTTAAAAAATAAAAATTTTTAAAAATAAAAAAGCAACAAGGAAAGATGGAACAGGGTCATTGGTATAAAGCATTCTTAGATTCTTTTGTTTTGGGAGAAGGTAGAGTGGAAAGCGAATTTATCAGGATGCTAGAAAGAAAGTGTAAGCTGCAGGACGGTTCTTTCTACACTTTTTTGGGAGGGGGGTTAAGATTTTATTCATTTATTTGACACAGAGAGAGAGAGAGAGAGCACGAGCAGAGGGAAGGAGCAAGGGGAGACAGAGAAACAGGTTCCCCATTGAGCAGGGAGCCAAATGTGGGTCTGGAGCCCAATGTGGGTCTCGATCCCAGGACCCCAGAATCATGACCTGAGCTGAAGGCAGACACTAACCTGACTTGAGCCACCCAGGCACTCTCTACCCTTTTTTCTTAAAGAAGAGTCCCAAGCTGAAAAAATCTTCAGGTCCCATAAAACCTGGATCTGCCTCTGGGGGAGGGTCAATGTTTTATATTCAGATTTTATTAGAATAGTTGTGTATGTTTTTTTAAAAAATGGAAATATGATCTGCTGAAAATTCATAACTGGTAAGAAAAATAAAGATAAGAAAATTGGATCCTGGGCACCTGGGTGGTTCAGTTGGTTGGATGGCTGCCTTTGGCTCAGGTCATGATCCCAGGGTCCTGAGATTGAACCCCATATTTAAGCTTCCTGCTCAGTGGGGAGCCTGCTTCTCCCTTTCCTTCTTTCTGCTGCTCCCCCTGCTTGTTCTCTCCCCCCATCAGATAAATAAATAAAATCTTCAAAAATAAAATAAAAATAAGTAAAAAGGAAAACAGGGGGAAGAAAGCAAAGAAAACACAAATCAGAGTGGCAAATGTGGCCAAAATGCTTACTTGACCCTTGATATCTGTTCTGCATCTGTCACATGGTAATAAAAGTTTTTACTGAAATATACTTGGTATATTAGTTTCAGGTGTACAACATAATGATTAAATATGTGTGTATTTTGCAAAATGATTATCATAACTAGTCTAGTTAACATTCATTACATGCATTACCGCGTATAGGTTAAAAGAAATTTTTTTTGGTAATAAAATTTGTAAGCACGCCAATTTAAAATCTACATCTCTCATTGTGCTTTACTTAGGGACGCGGCCCATGATAAGTGACCAGAAGTGACGTGGCAACTTCTAGGTTGCCATAGGAAAGGAAAGGAAATTACCTTCTTTTTCTCTTCTGGTTGGCTGGAACTTTTTTTTTTTTTTTTTTTAAGAGAATATAAGAGAGAATGGGAGGGGCAGAGAGAGACAGAATCTTAAGCAGGCTCCCCACTCAGCACAGAGCCCGACAAGACCCTGAGATCATGACCTGAGCGGGAATCGAGAGTGCAATGCCCAACCGGCTGAGCCCCCCAGGCACGCCCTAGTTGGCTGCAGTTTAGATGTCTCAGCAGGAGCTAGATCATCTGTCTCTGAAAGAGAATACGATGTGTACTAAGGATGATGGAGCAATAAAGAAGGAGACCGGCCTCTGATAACTTTGTGGGGAGTTATCATACCAGCTAGAACTTCTCCGTGAGAGATAAAAATTTCCCATCTGGTTTAAGCCATTTTAAATGTGATATCTTGGCAAAAGCAGCCGAACCTATATCCTAATTGACTAGGTAGAAGTATAGATATGTTAGCGAGTCCAGTGCACTGAAGGGATTAGACTCACCAGCTAAAGGACAATGATGTTCAGGTCAGAATAAAACAAAACTGAGATAAACACTGCTGTGTTTGTTCGTTATGGACTGGTTCTGTCTCCTGCTGCGGTGGATTCACACCTTATTGCCAGGGATGGGGAATTGTTACAGAGACGGTACTGGCCTGTAGCCACTATGTGGCTCTTTACAGAAAAAGTCTGATGACCCCTGAGCTAGGTGATGTGGAGGCTGCCTTTTAGGCAACAGGCTCGAGCATTGGAAACCTGTCGGAAGCCAAAGGGGTCACGGCAGCCACAGCGCTGAAGGCAAAAAGGCTCAGGATCTGTGGCCGTAGGTCTTAACTAACCAGTGGGATCCTTACAACCAAGCAGAGCTACCAAAAAAAAGAGGGGAAATTCCCTGTGTTCCCATACCTACTCACTCTGCCCTCTAACTGTAGCTTCTCCCCACTGCCTCCTCATGGATAGTTTCTCCTTTGCGTTCTGCGTGCCACCCCCTTGCTGTGTATTTAATAAACTTCTGTCTCTTTTATTCTGAATTTGATGAATTCTTTTACTACCTGCACCGCTGGTCTCCACCTGATCAAGCACCCTACGTTTGGTGGCCTCCCATCCCAGATGAACCCCCACAGGTCATAATGCTAATTTTAACACCTAGCAACAAATAATTATTATACTGACTATATTCTCTGAACTTTTTTTTAAAAGATTTTTATTGATCTATTTTATTTTGGAAAGAGAGGGGCAAAGACAGAACAGGGAGAGGGACTGAGGAAGAGAGAGAGAATCTCAAGCAGACTCTGGGCCCCCACATGGGGCTCGATCCTACGACCCTGTGATCATGACCTGAGCCGAAACCAAGGGTCAGATGCCCAACAAGCTGAGCCGCCCAGGTGCCCCATATTCTCTGATCTTAATGAGATAAGAGTAGAAGTTAAAATCAAAGAGATAACCCAAATAACCACATTACATTTGGAAGTGAGTCTGAAGGATTCACATGGGGGAAAAAATAATCATAAATTACAAAATATTTGGAAGTGGAGGACATGGAAACATCACATAAGAAAACTTGTGAGCATCGGTTAATATAACGATTAGAGAGAAATTTGTATCCTTTAAAAATATATTCCAGGGGTGCCTGGGTGGCTCAGTCAGTTAAGCCTCTGACTCTTGATTTTGGCTCGGGTCATGGTCTCAGGGTCATGAGATTGAGGCTTGCGTCAGGCTCTACAGTGGGTGCGGAGCCTGCTTGAGATTCTGGCTCTCTCTGACCCACCCCTATCCAACCCTGCGAATAGTCTTTCCCTCTCTATCTAAAACAAAACAAACTATATGTGTTTGTATATATATATATATATATTCAAAAAAGACAAAAAATTAATAAACTCAGTATTCAGCACAAGAATTAGAAAGAGTAACAGAATAATCTGAAGAAAGTAATGAAAAGGAAGTAAGAATGGAAGCAAAATAAAAACAAAGGAACAATAGAGAGATAAACAAAAGCAAAAGTTAGTTATCTGAAAAGACCAGAACAAACCTCCAACAAGATGGACCAACCAAAAAAAAAAAAAAAAGAGTAAAGAAACAAGTAATACTACACTAATTAATTTACTAATTGAATTAATTGAAAATAATTAAAACGTGATGTAATAAAAGATCCTGTAGACTTTTTTTTTTTTTTTTAGTCATGAGAGAATACCATAAGCAGTTTTATGCTGATGAACTGGAAATTTCAAAAGATAGGGATAATTTTCTAGGAACTTGTAAACATCCCAAATGGATTCAACGAGTTATAGAAAAATGGAAATATCCTGTGTTTATGGCTGAGTAACAGGGCTCCCTGAAACAGAATGTCTCAAAACAACCATTTTCTTTGCTCGTGATTCTGTGGGTCAGCATGTAAGCCAGGCATGAGCCGAAGAATAGGCCTTCTGCTGGTCTCTCCTGGAGCGTCTCAGGCGGTGGCAGCACCCGGCAAGTGCCCTGGGTCTGGACGGTCCAGGCTGACCTCCCTCTCCCGCCCTGCAGTTGATGCTGGCTGTCAGCTGAGTCACGTGTCTCCATCAGGTGATTCCAGGCTTCCCATGCTAGCAGGATTCCCAGTAAGTGCAGAACAGAGTGAGCCCCAGTGCACAAGAGCTCTCCAGCCCTGCTTGTGTCACATTGGCTAATATTTCACTGGCCAAATAGTATCACATCTTGGCCAAAGCAAGTCACTGAATCATTGTGGCATGGGCTTTATTATTACCATCAGCCAAAACCAAGTCAACATAAAAATCAGCCCTCTCTATAATGTGGTATTTCACACTGGATACTGGAATAGAAAAAAAGAGATGTTGGTGGAAAAATTGGTGAAATCCAAATAAAGTCTGGAGTTTAGTTGATGGTAATGTACCAATGTTAGTTTCTTATTTTGACGTGTCAACCTCTATGCTTAGCATGGAGTCTGCTAGTTTCTCTTCCCTTCTCCCTCTGCCCCTCCCTGTGCTTGCTCCCTCTCTCTCTCTAAAATAAATTTTAAAATCTTTAAAAATAAAAATAAAACTAGAAAACCCCAAGTAACTTACCAAATTAACATAGCAAAGAAGAAAACCCATATGATCTTCTCAATAGATACATATTTTTAAAAAAGATTTTATTTATTTATTTGACAGAGAAAGAGAACATAAGTAGGCAGAGAGGCAGACAGAGAAAGAGAGAGAGAAGCAGGCTACCCGCCAAGCAGAGAGCCTGATGCAGGGCTTGATCCCAGGACCCTGGGATCATGACCTGGGTTGAAGGCAGAGGCTTAAGCCACTGAGCCACCCAGGTGCCCTGATACTTTTTTTTTTTTTTTAAGATTTATTTATTTTAGGGGCACCGGTGTGGCTCAGTCAGTTGGGCATCTGCCCTCTTTTTGGGTCATGGTCCCAGGGTCCTGGGAGAGCCCTGCATTGGGCTCCCTGCTCAGTGGGGAGTCTGCTTCTCCCTCTGCCCCTCCTCCTGATTGTGCTCCGTCTCTGTCAAATAAATAAATAAAATCTTAAAAAAAGAGGAGATTTATTTATTTTAGAGAGAGAGTGAGGGAGTGTGTGCGCATGCACACAAGTGGGGGGGGTGGGCAGAAGAAGAGGGAAAGAGAGAGAGTCTGAAGCAGACCCCCTACTGAGCATGGAGCCTGACTCCAGGCTCTCACAACCCTGAGATCATGACCTGAACCAAAATCAAGAGTGAGACGTTTAACCAACTAAGCCACCCAGGTGCCCCACAAAAAAATAGGATTTGATAAAATTTAACATCACTCATTGTAAAAACTCTTGACTATTTCAGAGTTGAAGGGAACTTCCTGAACCTCAGACAAGATACCTGTCAAATATCTGCAGCAAAATATGTTCTAAAGGGTGAAATTTTAGAGGTATTTCCTTTGAAATCAGATACGAAAGAAATCTACACTCTAGTGCTATTAGCATTCAATGTCTTACCCGATGTTTTAGCTAGCGTAGTAAAACAAGAAACGGAAAGAATAAAAATTGCAGCGGAAGGAAAAACGGCAATTTTATGTGCAGATTGTCTTCCTAAAATATTCATGGAGATCTACAGGTAAACTGAACTAAGTGTTCAGTTAAGGGGCGCCTGGGTGGCTCAGTGAGTTGAGGCCTCTGCCTTCGGCTCGGGTCATGATCCCATGGTCCTGAGATCGAGCCCTGCGTCGGGCTCTCAGCTCATGGGGGAGCCTGATTCCTCCTTTCTCTGCCTGCCTCTCTGCCTACTTGTCATCTCTGTCTGTCAAATAAACAAATAAAATCTTAAAAAAAAAGAAGTGTTCAGTTAAGATGGCTAGATATAAAAAAATGTGACATAAAAAAATTGACTTGTTTCCTAGAGGAAACATGAAACAGGGTGAAGGATGGTCTTTAGCCAGATGTATAAAGTTTGTTTCTTAAAAGAAAGATGTGGGGGTGCCTGGGTGGCTCAGTGTGTTAAAGCCTCTGCCTTCGGCTCAGGTCATGATCCCAGGGTCCTGGGATCAAGCCCCACATTGGGCTCCCTGATCAGCAGGGAGCCTGTTTCCTCCTCTCTCTTTGCCTGCCTCTCTGCCTACTTGTGAACTCTGTCTGTCCAATAAATAAATAAAATCTTAAAAAAGAAAAAAAAAAAAGAAAGAAAGAAAGATGTGGTGTCTGGGTGGCTCAGTTGGTTAAGTGCCCTACTCTTGATTTCGACTCAGGTTGTGATCTCTGAGTCTTGAGATAGAGTTCTGTGTTGGGCTCTGTGGGAATCTTGGGAATCTGCTTGTCCCTCTCCCTCTGCCACTCCCCATGTTCATGCACACTTTCTCTCTCTCAAATAAATAAATATTAAAGAAAGAAAGGAAGGAAGGGAGGGAAGAAAGATGAAAGAAAGAAGGAAAGGAAGGAAGGAAAGAAGAAAAGAAAAGAAAAGAGAGGAAGAGAAAAGAAAAGAGAGGAAAAGAAAAGAGATGGAGGGTCTCCCGGGTGTCTCAGTCCATTAAGTGTCTGCCTTCGGCTCAGGTCATGATCTCTGGGTTCGAGGCTCACGTCAGGTTCCCTGCCCAGTGGGGAGCTTTCTTCTCCCTCTCCCTCTGCCTGCTGCTCGCGTTGCTTTGCTTTCTCTCTTGGTCAAATAGATAGATAAAATCTTAAAAAAAAAAAAAAAGATAAAATCTTTTAAAAAAATGATGAAGGAGAGCTGAAACAAAGTCTCATTTGTCAAATCTGGATGACAAGTACAAGTATGTTATGCTGCTTTCTTTTTTAAAATGTTTCTATGCAGGGACACTCGGATGGCTCAGTCTGTTAAGCTTCTTTCTTCAGCTCAGGCCGTGGTCTCAGGGTTGTGAGATTGAGTCCTGAGATGGGTTTAGAGCTTGGTGGGGAGTCTACTTGAGATTCTCTCTCCTGAGAGAGAGTCCTCCCTGGCCCTCCCCTGCTGTCTCTCTCTCTCTCAAAGAAATAAATTAAATATTTTTAAAAAAGTAATTTTCTTTTTTAAAAAGATTCTATTTATTTATTTGACATAGAGAAAAAGGTCACAAGTAGCAGAGAGGCAGGCAGAGAAAGAGGGGGAAGCAGGCTGCCCGCTGAGCAGAGAACCTGATGCGGGGCTCAGTCCCAGGACCCTGAGATCATAACCTGAGCCAAAGGCAGAGGCTAAACCCACTGAGCCACCCAGGCACCCCAAAAAAGTAATTTTCAAAAAGGATTCTTTGGAGGGGCACCTGGCTGGCTTGGTCGCAATAGCATGTGATTCTTGATCTAGGGGTTGTGAGTTCAAACCCCATGTTGGGTGTAGAGATTATAAACAAACAAACAAACAAACTCACTTAAAAAAAAATAGGTTCTTAGGAAGGGGTACTGGGAAGAGCTTTCATTTCCTTATCCGTACTACCTCAGTAGTCACTGAACAGTACTTCCTAAGTGAGCACCTCCCTGGTGCTAGGCTTTGTGCCTATCCTTGGTGATCTGACTGCTAGTGTGGGGTGAGTCGTGGAGTATGGGCTGGGATAATGTGTGTGTAGTGTGTTCACATGGTGGCTGAAGCACGGCTATGCTCAGTATACGGGGACCATGATGATTACGGGCTCCTACGCAATGGCACAAAGCTTCCAGCTGCCAAGATAAAGAGTCAGGCTCTCATTAGTCCTATTTTTGGCTTTTCTTGTGCCCAACATGTGTTCATTAAAGTCTGTATTTGGGGGTGCCTGGGTGGCTTAGTTGATGGGGCATCTGGCTTCGGCCCAGGTCTCCCAGGATGGAGCCCCATGTCAGTTTCCCTGATGAGTAGAGTGCCTGCTTCTCCCTCTCCCTCTCTCGTCCCAAATAAATAAAATATTTATATATATATATGTTTATATATTTATGTATATATACACATATATTTATATATACTTATATATAAATATATACCTTTATATATTTATATATAAATAAAGATTTTATTATAAAGATTTTATTCATTTATTTAACAGGGAGAGACACCGCAAGAGAGGGAACATAAGCAGGGGCAGTGGGAGAGGGAGAAGCAGGCTTCTGGCTGAGCAGGAAGCCCGACGCGAGGTTCAATCCCAGAACCTCGGGATCATGACCTGAGCCGAAGGCAGACACCCAATTACTGAGCCACCCAGGCACCCCTAAATAAAATCTTTTTTTAAAAAGTTTAAAAAAAAAAAAGTTTTTATTCAGCCTGTTCCAAGCCTGTTCCACACAGCCCAGCAGGTAAACAAGTCAGCACCAGGGCGAGAGTTGGGTCAGGGAGGCCTGTAGATTTCCGGGATCCAGAGAGGAAGGGGGGAGCCCCAGCAGGGCTGTGACTGATCCTCAAGTAGACACAGAGTCTCCTGGGCCTCTGCCCAGGCCTGGCTGTGGCCCTCAGTTCTGGCTGCTTGTGCCTCTCTATGTCACCTTCAGCTACATAATCAAACAACTATAACCAAAGAAAAGAAGCAAGACATCACACTTGGGTGGCATTTAGGTTTGCTGTTGCTGAGAAATCTGTTTTTGAACGAAAGGAATTGTGTAGGGGGCCGGATGGGGGGGGTGCCGGGTGTGTCTGACTTCATTGTTCTAGCACAAAAGAACAGCCCTGTTCTTTGAAAATTCTGGAAGACTTTCCATGCTAAAAAGGCTCAAGGATGTGCCAAGGCTCAGGAGGCCTGAGGTGGCAGCTCCCGTTGGTGGGGAGCTTTTGAAACAGGCCTCCTGGCACCGTGAGCAAAGCTGCTTGAGGCCCTGGGTGTGGGGCATGTCTTGGAGGGCAGGGGAGTGCCTCTCCGGATCCAAGGCCCGCAGCACCAGGCAGGCGCCCTGGCACTCCGCTTTCCCGGAGTTTCGGTTGGAAGATGCCGCCTTTGAAACTCCACTAGGCTCTGATGCCAGCCAGTTTCCTCCTGGGCTGGAGCCGAGGAAGACCTGGGTCCAAGCATGCCCAAGCCTTCCACCTGGCCTTGCACCCCGGAAGCTAGGCCCTGGTTCTGTGGCCCGAGAGCCCAACATCCTCACTCTGGCTGGCAGGGATGGAAGGGGGTAGGAATATCCAGTCTGCTGGTCCTGCCAGGGCCTTTCGTTTCTTTTCTCTCCCCTCCCCCCCTTTCCCCTCCCCTCCCCTCCCCTCCCCTCCCCTCCTCTTCTCTTCTTTTCCCCTTCCCCTCGCTTCTCTTTTCTTTTCTTTTCCTTTCCTTCCCTTTCTCCTTCCCTTCCCTCCCTTCTCTCTCTCTCTCTCTCTCTCTCTTTTTCCCTTCTTTTCTTTTCTCTTTAGGACCTCTCTTTCCCCGTTGCCCCAAGTCCTGTAGCTCCCTGCCGGGATCACTGCCTCACTGGCTGGCAAAGCCTGCTCGGACAGAAGGCTGGTAATTTGTGACTCACGGCCTGTCTCTGACCATGGGCAGTGCTGAGTCACTGGGCTTGCCTGTTCTGCCCAGAAGTGCCAGGGTGGGGCAGCCCTGAGAAGGCACTGGCAGGGGTGGGGAGGAAGCCCACTCTTAACGGCTGCGGGGAGCCGGCCTCAGCTCATGGGGCAGAGCCTGTTTGCTGGGGCCACAGTCCCTGCAAGAGATCTGTGGAGTCAGGTCAGGGCCTCTGTGTCAGGGGCGTCCGCCTAGCAAGTCCTCCATGCTTGGGTCTCCCCAGCCCCTGGGACTTTGCTCCCTGTCAGACCTGACCGGGAACATACCTTGCATAATCTAGCTGCTGCAGGGAGTGGTCTGAAGATTCTGGCTCCTGGGGGCACGTGGGTGGCTCAGTTCATTAAGCATCTGCCTTTGGCTCAGGTCAGGATTGCAGGGTCAAGGGGGCACCTGGGTGGCTCAGTGGGTTAAAGCCTGTGCCTTCGGCTCAGGTCATGATCTCAGGGTCCTGGAATTGAGCCCCACATCGGACTCTCTGCTCAGCGGGGAGCCTGCTTCCCCCTTTCTCTCTGCCTGTCTCTCTGCCTACTTGTGATCTGTCGCTGCCAAAGAAATAAATAAAATCTTAAAAAAGAAAAAAAAAAAAAGATTGCAGGGTCAAGAGGCTCCCTGCATCAGGCTCCCTCCTCAGTGAGGATCCTGCTTCTTTCTCTTCCACTGCTCCTTCCCCAACTCATACTCTCTCTCTCAAATAAATAATCTTAAAAAAAAAAATGTTAAAAAATAAAGAAAAAGATTCTGGGTCCTGGGTGAGCCAGGGACAACGAGGCTGCTGACCTGGGTCCTCCAGCCACTCACTTGACCTTCGTCTGTTTTTCACTTAGAAAAGGACAGAAGTGAAAACAGTCAGGAGCACCCTTTTACATTCTCTGCTCATCGGGTTGGCAGAACATTTAAAAGGACTAATAATGCCCCGTGTTGAAGAGAATGTAGGGAGACAGGTGCTGTTGTGTGATAGTGGCTGAGAGCAAGGAGGCCCAGCCAGATTTTGGAAGGGCCACTTGGCAGTACCTGCTAACATACATACATACATACATACATTTATTAATTATTTTATTTAGATTCAAATTAGTTAACATATAATATAGTATTTGTTTCAGGAGTAGATATACTTTTTTTCTTTTAAGATTTATTTTATTTGAGAGAGAGCGAGAGAGCACGCCTGAGCGGGTGGAGGGGCAGAGGGAGGAGAGAAATAGATTCCCCTCTGATCACGGAGCCAGAAAGGGGGTGGGGGGGCTTGATCCCAAGACTCTGAGACTCTGACCTGAGCCAGAATCAAGAGCACAGCACTCAACTGACTGAGCCACCCCGGCACACCAAGACACATACACTCTGGACCCTGCCGTAAACTTAGGAGAACATTTCCTATAGAAAATCTTACACAACGATACAGAAATGTTTTGCGATGCCAAGTATCTCTAGGGCTGGGGCAGCCGCTCCCATCCAAGGCAGCGCGCTTGCTTTCCCTGTGCAGAGTTCCTGACTCCCTATGCTCCACGGGGAGAGGGCCGGTGGCTATGATATTTCCCAGGTAAATTTAAAGTCTGTCATCAGTTCAGCCAACCACTGGGAAAGCCTCACAGCCCGAAATGCAATGGCTCCCTTCCTCCAGCCCTGAGAGCCCTGACCGGTTGCCTTCAAGACCTGGGCCCAGCAGCTTGGCCTCACCCTAACCACCACGTTCGCACGTTCACAAGGCAAATGAAGCATTAAAAACAAGCTAATTAGTACTTCGGGGTAGCTTCATTCACAAAATTACCTCACTGAGGACGTGTCTCATTTATAACCGACTTAATTAAAAGAAACTTGGTAAATTCCTGTAACAGATGAAGACAGCACTTTCTAGAAACGCCGTAATTGAAGTGTTTTACTGCCTATATCAAATGGTTATTAAATCTTTAATATCATAATTCCTTAAGAATGCCATTGTTAGTGACAAACAGCAACCCTCGCAACAAAGGAGCTAATTATTCCCTCCTCTTGGCTGGGCAGCCCACAGGAAGTCATAACTTCTCTGTTGTACTGCTTTCTCTGCATTGTTAATGCGTATGAGCACAGGCCAGCTCTGGGAGGAATCTACCATAAAGATTAAGAATGGGAAGAAGCCCTGTTTCTGATGGGCTGACTTGGAGTCTAGGAAAAAATGCTTCTTCCCCAGGTGCGGTTGTGACAGACATTGGTTGACTGTCACTGTGGGTGGGCTGTGGCCTCGGGGTAGCACAGAGATGCTGAGTGACTCCCCCAGGTTGCCCAGCAAAGTAGAGTTTGGAGAATGCTCCCCTGTGCAGTGTCCAGTGGCCTGGCTGCGGCTCTCTGAGAATGTGCCCTGAGGCAGGCAGGATAAAGTGTGCATAACCTGATCTGTCCCCCACTTTCCCCCCATCCTGGGCTTCCTCCCCACCCAGCTCCTGGGGACTGACTCCATGCAGGGTTCCTCAGGCACATCTTTGTGCAGGATGGATGCCAGCCCTTCTCCCTGAGTACTTGGCCCTAAAAGAGCTGATAGGAGGAGTCTAGAGAGTGGTGGAGGGCGGCCAGTGGGTCCATTGATCCAGAGGAAACTGACAAAATGTGGACCCTCCCGACCTCCTCCAGAGGGGGCATTGAAGGGGCTTATGAATGGAGGGGAAAGGAGATGTTTTTACTGGCTTGCTGGGTGACTGGCCCAGAGGCACGGCCACTCCTTGCTTCGGTTTCCTTTCCTAAGAAAGAGGTGGCAGTGTTATGAGGGCCCAATGCTCCGAGTCAGGCAGATTGAGTTTGAATCCTGCTTGGTTATGTGTTGTGGGATTTGGGGCCTCTGTCCCTTAACCTTGCAGAATGTCCTCAGGGCACGGAGGGCAGGGCTTCAGTGAGCCAGCTCCTACAGCAGCGAGCACAGTGCCTGGCACATGGGCGGTGCTCAGTAAGGTGACTGGTAGTAATTGTTCATACTATTTGGTCTGGGTCCAGAGGAAGGGGAAATAGAGGTGGAACAGATGGTACCACGTCCATAGGGTAAGCAAAGGGGACACGCTGACTGTATCAAGTTCTTACAGATAATCAAGCCACGCAGAGGAGCTGAATGGGAAAGGCAGTGTGAGGAGGTCGGACCCCAAACCAAAATACAAGTTACTTTGCAACAGTCTCTCGTGGAAAGTGGTGTCGTCCTGGTCTCCCTGACCTGTGCTAGCATGCCGGGCTGTCTTTCTCGCCACAGCTGAACACACACAAGAGCTGTTCATAGTCTCTTAGTATCAGGACTGGTGGAAACTGAGGCACAGATTGGGTGATTTGGGTTTCTATCTGGAGGACTGAGCGCCCAGCCTCCTGGCTCCTGGTTCAGTGCTCCTTCTACAGTTCACTGCTATAGTCCAGACAGCCACTGGCCCCCTTGGCACCTTTGAGAAAATTGCAAGAAGGTGCTCCATTCTCCTAACTGGAGGGTCCTGGCTGCATTTTAGCCTCACAGACTCCCTTGTGCAGGGCACAACCCCGGGATCTACTGATCACTCTCCCAGCAGCCAGGGTTAGACACACCTTTACAGGCCTCTCCCACGAACGGGGGTGCAGTGTCTGTGTGTGTGTGTGTGAATTTGCTTCCCTGATCTTCCAGATGCTCCTATGGGTGGGAGGAGGTCTTTATCCATCTGGGACACAACCTCCTTCCCCACCCTGACTCTGCCACCCACTTGCCCAGAGCCAGTTCGTCAACACCGATGCACCCAGCAACATCCCCATCCCCAATCTGACTTACTTCTAATACTCTAATGAAAGAATGCTTGCATCCCTTGAGTTCTTCAAAAGGATTCTTAAGCTAGTTCACATTAGGACAGTTCTGCCTTAACTCCAGGTCAGCCAAAGCGCTTTAGAACTTTCTAAGAAATGGAAGAACTTGAGAGAAAGTCATTCATATGTAGAAGAAGGGGCAATCATTCCTGGCAATTAGGAAAACAGCCGCTTCTGTATTTCACACTCTCCTTATTGCACATTCTCTTTTATCTCTGACCCTGCCCAGGGGATGGGGGAGGGGAGGCTTGGAAGTGTAAATGGGTGTTTCTCCTCAGTGCAGCCCCCAAAGGAGGCCCTGAAGAACTGAAGGGTTGAATAATTTAAAAGCAAACTGTATGATCGCTAGAAAAATAGATTTATTAACCTGTCTGGAAAGGGAAGGTGTATCAAAGGCAGAAACAGTGGATGACATTATAAAAGAGAAAGTGCCAGATTTAATTCATTTAAATTTCCACACGGAAGACAAAACAAAACAGAAGGAAACCTAATCGACTCAGAAATATGCCTCAAAAGCTTTAAAAATGCATGTACCGTTTGAACCAGTAATTCAACTTATGCTGAGTCTTTCGTAATGAATAACCCTTAAGTATGGAGTTCGGTTATACAGAGAATTGCTAATTGTAGAATTATTTATGACAGCGGGGTTGGTGGGGGGGGAGAAAAACAGAAAATAACCTACATAGGCAGTGATTGAGGAACAGCTAATTCCACTTAAGAGAATATTAGGAAGTCGTTTTATTTTTTAAACATTTTATTTTTAGGGAATCTCTACACCCAATGTGGGGCTCAAACTCATAACCCTAAGATCAAGTGTCCCACACTCTTCTGACTGAGCCATTCACGAGCCCTGAACATTCTTAGAAATAACATTTAAAATGATTTCAGGGACGCCTGGCTGGCTCAGTCGGTGGAGTGTGCTTGATCTTGGCGTCGTGGGTTTGAGCTGAACTTTGGGTGTAGAGATTATAAAAAATAAATCAACTTAAAGATAAATAAATACATAAAAATGTTCACCGAGAGGCAGTGATACACAGCCTTAGCAATATAGGTTTGGAATCAGCCGGACCTGGGTTAGAAATCAGTGCCACCTGTATAAACTTGGAACTTGATGTCTCTCTAAGACTCTGTAGAAATGGGGACATCAGGAATACCTACTTCATAGAGTTATTGTATGACATGAGATATGTATGTAAAGTACGCAGTACAAAGGATCTCTCGATGGTCACGTGATGATTATTCTTTTTGCAGAACTTAGACAATTATCCATGTTCATTCATTCATTTAGCATGTATTTATTGAGGTCGTAAGGTGCTAAGTACCACTCTAAATCCTGAAGCTACAACAATAAATACATTAATGCTTAAATTAAAGAAAAGAAGGTATGCAGGCAGCTTGGGCACAGATGTATTAAAAATAAAAACATGCCTGGGGAAAAAAAAGACTAGAAGGAAATAGACCAAGATATTAGCTGTAATTGACTTTGGATAGTGAGGCCATTGGGTGATTGGTCCTTACTAGCCAATTTTCTTTAATGAGTATGAATGTCTTTTATGAGTAGTCATGAAGTCTCTACATATTGAAAAAGTCAGAGAAAAATGCTGGTGCGCGTTGATTAGCCTTTTATGACCCGGTATCATGCTGTGATGTGGATATTGTGAAAAGCAGAGCACTGTGGTGAAATGTACCTCTGAGAAACGCACCCCCCCATGTCCTCTGGCACTGTCAAGCCAGCCCTACCATCCCATGTGGGAACAACCCTTGCTTGTGCCGATTTGCTTTGTATATATCCACATTGCACAAAAAGTGTGCAAAATCAAAACAGAGAGCAGCAAGGCAAAAAGCCAACAGCCCAGAGGATTGCAGCTGATGGCATGGTCGGCAGTACCATGAGATGATATAGTACTTCTTGGCCACAGGACAGCAAGGAGGCAGCACCCGGCGGCAATCCAGAGGCCCCGCAGCCCCCCGCAGGCCGTGAGTTTCCTCCCGTGGGGGCTACCTGGAGACTCTGTGGGAACAGACAGGAGGACATCTTTTCTCTCTCCTGTGGGAATGGTCCTCGGAGGCAGGCTCCTGCCCCAGCCCTGGAAGCCTTCCTCGTGCCCAGGGAGCTGCTCCTCACCCCATTTCGACCTCCTGTTTGGAAAGAACTTGGCAGCACCTCTGGGGTTGCCCCTCCTTGCAAGCTGGGGGAGCACTTACAAATCTCTGTTGCCTCTCAGTGGGTCTCATTCCTGGGGCACCGCAGGGACCTCCCTCCTGTGTGTCTGCAGTCACGCAACACTCAGCTCCTTACCAACCAGGCCTCTACCCTGCCCCAGCGGGTGGCTTTGCAGGCAAAAAAGCATCCCTTTGTTCCCTTTCTGTGACCTACTTAGGTATCAAAAGCTTCATTCCCTGGGGAATTTCCAGGAAAGCAGCTGCCCTAGTGCTCTGGGGAGGGGCAGGAGAAGGGCTCTAAGGGTCAAGGGCACTATCTTGGTTCCCAGCCCTGCTGGGTACAAGCCTGTCTCCCTTCCTTCTCAGGGCACTTACTTCCCCCATTTCCATGGGTGTTGTGTTTTTGTGGGGGAGCGGGGGGAGGTGGCTAAGATCACTGACACAGCCCGGGGCACCCTCAAATCAGGCTATGTTGCTGCTTATCATCACCCCCATTTCGCAGATCAGAAAACTGAGGTCTGGAACATTACACTGCATGCCCGAGGCCACCCAATAGGCAGGCGGTGGAGTTGGGATGAAAAGCAGAACAGTTCTACAAAAGCGGAAACTGCTCCTGACCAGTCTACAGAGTGTATTCAAGACCAGTTTGCATTTGTGGGGGAAGCCTCCTTTCCTCTATTTCGAGGTGCTGCTCAAAAGGACACAGAACTGGGGGCCCTGAAGCCCTAGTTCTGGTCTTTACTCAACCCCTCCGGACCAGAACTCAGACTACAGGCCCCTCAGTTCTGTGTTCTTTTGAGCAGCAAAAGAAACTACCCTCGGGTAGGTCCTTCTGCCTGTGGAAGGCAGAGTAATGTTCCCCACCATCCTAAAACATCCGTATCTAATCCCTAGAATCTGTGAATATGCTCCCTTCCAGGGAAAAGAGACTCCACAGGTGTGATGGGTTAAGGACGCACAGATGGGAGGTCCCCTTGGGTGATCTAGGTGAGGCCGAGGTAAGCACAAGGCTCCTTTGAAGGGGAGGCAGGAGAGCCCAAGAGATAGGACGAGAAAAGTGAGGACAAGAAAAGAGAGAGATTCAACGATGCTTCTGTGCTGCTGCCGTCATTAGAGATGGTGGGTGAGGTCACCAGCCAAGGACTGCCGGCAGCTTCTAGAAGCTGGAAAAGGTGAGGAAATTATTCTCTCTTAGAGCCCCCGGAAGAAATGCAACCACATTGACACCTGGATTTTAGGACTTCAGACCTTCAGATCTGTAAGATGATAAATTTGTGTTGTTTTGAATCACTACATTTGTGGTAATTAGTTGCAGCAGCCACAGGAAATGAATAGACTGGGCTTTGGCTGTCCCCTCCGTAAACAAGTGGGGTGACTGGTCAGATGCGCCATGCACACTCTCCTTTTTCCATCGGCAGTGCAAGTCCCAGCTGAGGGCCTGGGGTTGTTTTGACTGATTTTTGTGGACTTTGGGAGTCTTGATCGTAGCTGTTCTTTATTCTCGGTGGAAGGAGCTGTTGCTTTGTATCTTGGGACCCGGTGCGGGGCAGTGGTAGTGGTGGTGGTGGTTGGGAGTTAGCCTGTAACTGGGGAGGCCCTAGTACAGCTCTGCAGAGCAGGTCTTGTTGGAGGTTGCTGGATCCTTGCACTGGGCCTTACCTTGAGACGAGCCCCCCAAAGGCCAAAACTGCCCTCTAGCTCCCCTGCAGAATTTGAGCCTCCCTTTCCCTGAATGGCTGGGGTTGACGGTGCCTCTATGAGAGCTCTATGAGAGTTCCATGGGGTCCCATTCTCTTCTCTGTTCCCAGCACCAGCACAGCGACTCACACAGAGCAGGTGCTCGAGAAATGTGTGTTGAATGAATGAATGATTCAGCGACTCACACAGATCTGTGCATTGCACAGTCATTTCTCTACCTACACGCATAGCTAGACGTGCCGCTTGTTACAAGTGCTCACACAAACACACACTCAGGAATGCACACACAGATGCACAGAGATGTGCACACACGTGGTACTGAGCCCCATTCCAAAGGAAAACAGGACACTGTCCCCTGGAGGGAGCTAAAATGCCCTTCGATTAGCAGGTCCTTGGAAGTTTTAATCAATCCATGGTCACTGGAGGCTTTCCTCTGGGGGCTCAGAGCTCAGGAGGACCCAGACAGGAAGGATGGGGCAGAAGAAGGTGGGTAGCCAGATGTTGGCTGCCGTTGGTGGGTACACACACCTGCATACAGTGGGAGCTAGGGACGAAGAGGGGACGGGGGGCCCTGCACAGATGTCTGAGTTTGCCTCCCTGTATGGGGAGATGAACCCCTGAAGTTTAGGTCTTGAATCACAACCCACCCGGATCCTGGAGGGAGCCCAACTTGGGGGCAGTTATCATAGACTAGAGGAAATGCAAGCTAAAGTCCCACTGATAAAGAGATGGGGGAAGGAGGCAGGTAGTGAGCAGAAAAGATCCCTGGTCTGGGGTGGAATGGCTTGGTCTGAGTCTCAGTCTGTTGCTTACCAGCTGGGTGACCTTGGGCTGGTGGTTGGTGTTAGCCTCATCATCTCTGAAGCGGACTAATATCAGGGCTTTCTAGCACCTGACCTTTCTAGGTCAGGTGAGGGAATGAGAGCCAGGTGCTCAGCTCATTGCCAAGGAAGTAAAAAAAAAAACCAGAGGCACTCAACCCCTCCTAGATCGGCATAACCAGGGAGGAGGTGAGTCAGTCCCATGGTCTGGAATCCTGCTCTGAGAGGGCTGGCTCTGGGAGACGTATGGCCCATGCTAACTTGGAGAGGCTTGCTGTGTGACCTGGAGTAAATAGCTTTGCCTCTCTGAACCCCAGCTGCCTAGAAAATTGTGAAGCTCAAATGAGACTGTGCATCTGAAACTCTCAGGAGAAGTGAGGAATCCTTCCTCTGCGGGGAGCATCTCTGGTCATCTGGGACATGAGAAAATGATGATACAGCTCTGCCAGGTCAACTGGCTCACCGTCCACCCCTGAGTCTCTGACCGCTGTGCCCTAGCCACCTCACGCAGGCTCAGAGATGTACCAAGGCTCTTGACTGGATCTGGTCACAGCAGCTGGGCCTCTGTGGGTCTGCCTTCTGGTGCCCCTGTTCCCTCATCTGAACTCAGAAAATGGCCCCAGCAGAGTCTCTCCCCAAGCATGTCTCTTAGGGCCTACACACCCTGGGTGCTGAGAGTGGGGGAGCCCCAGATGCCTAGAGCATCCTGGTGTCTGCCTTATGGTGTGCTCTCTGCTGGAAATGGAGGCCTGAGGGAGGCCAACTTCATCAGGAAGCACAAGTCCAAGGCGATGAGGCAGAGTCTGGCCATTCCCCCCTTGTAGCCCCGAGTGCTGAGTGGGCCCCCACTGTTTCACCTGCTGGCCAGGAATTCCTACGGGGCAGGGCGCACTATACTCTATCTGGTCCTGAGCACTCAGCACGGACTTGTGGGCTGAAGGAAAGCTAGGGTGGGGGTAGGCGGGGGCTGTGAGGTCCAGAGTCCCTGGGCTTGGTTTTCATTGCCATGTATCATTTCCTCACCTCTCTCTGTACTAACAAGGCTGGTCCCTGGCCAAGTCCACGCCACCCAGGCTGGGTATGGGGTGGCTGTGGCCTTCAGCCCACTTGGGTGGCTATCTGAGCCCAGGTCATGAGCGCTGGGTCATCGGGCGGCCTTTTTTCCGAGCCCGCCACACCCTCTTTGACTCATTCTGAGATAGCATTGCCATGAGGGTTTCTGGCCTCTGAATTCACCTTTGGTTTGGTTTCTTCTCGAGCCGCTCAGAGCAGTTTTGTTTTTAAGTACAAACCCACAAAGCTGCTTTCCCCTTTCTCTGATCCCCCAAAACAAACAAAGGATGTTGGTCTCATTTTGGTTTGTTTTGAAGCTGAGAGGAAAGTGAGGGAAATGGGTCACATCAGGAGCTCCGAGGGTGGCCAGGTCGGTCAGGGAATGTGAGGGTGACTGGGGAGGGCTGGCCAGTGGCGGGGGTGATGTCTTACTCGCTTAAGGGCAGGCTGGATAGCACCCCTGGGTGGGCTCTGCTCCCATGGAGTTCCCCTATCACCAGGAATGCTGGGAGCTGGGGACTTTTCAGGGAGCCAGGAGAAGAACCCTACATTGAAGGCAGGGGGCCTGGGTCAGAGTCACGGCTCTGAGATCCCTCACTATGTGACAGTGAGCAAGGCCTGCCCCTTTCTGAACTTTAGCTTCTTCCCTAGTAAATCAAGGCATCAGGCTCTGTCCCACAGTGTTCCACCCTGTGTCTGTCACTTCAGCTGGTGGGGAGCAGAGGAGGCACCACTGATTGGGAGACACTCATGACCTTGACTTCCAAGGACCCCCTGAGTAGCTAATCCGAGACCCATTGGAAAGCACTTGACATCTGCTGTGACCTCAGCCATTAGAGCTGGTCTCCCCCAGCCCAAGCTCCCCTCCTCCACCTTCCTTCTAGTCTGATAGAGGCCCCGGTCCTCTCCGAGGTCTATGATCCATAGATGTGCCCTCCACTGGGTCTGTGACCCCCTCCAGTAAGGTTTGCAGTTTCCTGAAATGGAAAAGTCTAAGGGATTTTCAACCCCTAGGCAAAGAAAACCACCAAAGAAAGATGTTGGCAGTATTTCCCCTTCAGTGGGGCCCATGACAGTGAGTTGAAAATTGAGCACATTTGTTCCAGAATAAGCTAACTAGATCCTAAATGTTTTAGGTTTCTTTATTAAAATCTATCCGTTTGGACTGTTCTTAATATTTGGTGTTTTTAATCTTTCTAGGGAAAGCTAAAGATGGGCTTTTTGGGGAAAAAAACATGTACAAAGAATTCTACATCAGATCTAAAGGGGTTCATACCCCTCCATGCTCAGCTTTTAGGAAGTTGAGGTAATTCAGGGAGAAATGACTTGCTCAGGTGCACCATTTCTCATTTGAGGTAACATGGTTTTTAAAAGAAATGTATTTATTTATTTATCTGAGAGAGAGAGAGAGAGAGAGCATAAGCAGGAGGGGCAGAGGGAGAGGGAGAGAATCCCAAGCAGACTACTCCATGAACGAGAGCCGGATGTGGGGCTTGATCCCATGACTCTGAGATGACAACTTGAGCAAAAAACCAAGAGTCAGATGTTCAACCAACTGTGCCACCCAAGTGCCCCAAGGGCTAATTGGATTTTTCTTCAAAGGGCATTTTGGAGAGATGTGGAACCAGTTGCTTTTAAAGTGTGTGGTGCTGGTTGGAAGTCTCTGTTGGTCAAAAGGAGAGGTAACTTTCTTGTGGACCCAGAGGAAGGAGGCCCTGGTCTCCTGGGCCCTGAGAGGGGCCGATTTTGGTGTTCCTGGAGCTCTTTTACCTAAAAGGGAGGTACTGACACCCTTCCACTTTTTTTTTTCCTAGTAATTTCTACAGCCAATGTGGGACTCAAGTTCACAGCTCTGAGATCAAGAGTTGGGTGCTCTACCACCTAAACCAGCCAGGCACACCACCCCCTGGTTTTCTTAGTCCACCTGATCACAGGTGTGTGGGAATTTGTTCTGTATATGTTGGGGTACCGTATTTGGAACCCCTTGCAGCCCCACCAAAGCTCCACCAGCAACAGCTTAGAAATCTAGCAGAAACACTTCTGGGTCGACATCCCACACTCTTAAGGTGAATAAGACCTCAAGTGGCCAGAGGATAGCGTGCACACCTCTAGTTCTGAGGTCTCAGCCTCCCCCAAGGCTCTCAGGTTTTGGGAATGGGGCTCTAGGCCAGCACACTTCTTTGGCCCTCTTCTAGCGCCACCTCGTGGCTTATTCTCTCATAGCAACCGGTTCTCCAGCTGGCCGCAGAGCGTTCCAGCCCCTAAAGGCTGCAGGGGGAAATCACCAGAAGAAGGTTTGCACAACACTCCCATGGAGGGTAGAGGGACAAGAGGCACCCCAGACCAATTAAATTGTCATCTCTCGGGGCGGGGCCGGCATCCATGTTTTTCAGAGCTCTCCAGATGATACCAAAGTCAAGCCACGGTTAGGAATCCCAGCAAAGGTGGGTGGGGTAGGGGAAAATTCCAGAGGTTTTCTGAAGAGCGTGCTTTACTCCTTCATGTGGGCTGGCTCCAGTTCTCTGAAAATTCAGAGGCATGCAGAGGAGTGAGTTATGATCACCACAGTGGGGAATGTTGTGAATAAAGAACAGGGTCTGTGATCTGGCCTTGACATTAGTGTGTGTGGACATTTCATTGGAGTCCCCAGGTTTTCTGTGAGCATTTGCTCATTTTGTGTCTTATCTCAGGGAAAATATTCAAAAATCAGCATAGACACACTTTGCATTACCTGGAGGTCTATTAACTTGACTCTGTCTCCCCAGGTTTTGGTATCCAAGGTCGATTTGGAACTTACTATCAATAAGATAACAAACAGAACTACTTTAGTACTAGTACTACTAGTCGTTGTTCAGTTGTTATGGGCTAATTAGCAAAGGGTAAAAGGACTTAATTGGAGCTGAATGTGTTTAAACCAGATGAAAGCTCAGAGAATATTCCAGAACATTCTACAAATGAAGTTTTTTTTTTTTTTTTAAGATTTTATTTATTTATTTGACAGAGATCTCAAGTAGGCAGAGAGGCAGGCAGAGAGAGAGGAGGAAGCAGGCTCCCTGCTGAGCAGAGAGCCCAATATGGGGCTCAATCCCAGGACCTTGGGATCATGACCTGAGCTGAAGGCAGAGGCTTTAACCCACTGAGCCACCCAGGCGCCCCCCAATGAAGGTTTTAAAGTAGTGCAAACCAAGAAAAGTCTTGAGAGAATCGAAATATCTTCTCAAAAGTCCTTCCATGCTTTCAGAATGATGCTGTAAGTTATTTTGAACTCATGAGCATCTGCCCCATGTTGTCCTATGCATGTTCACTTTGTGAGTGGTGTTTGGGGTGGAGGAGAGGAGTCACTAGCACTTGGACAAGAAATGAAGTCTCTACTCCTGACCACGGCAAGCAAAACCCTGTACACTCTGCCTCTACCTTTCTTCCCATCTTCTTCCTTACTACTCCACCCTCAACTGGCTTCATTCTAGCCACACTCAACTTTTTTTAAAAAATATTTTATTGATTTATTAGAGAGAGAGATCACAAGTAGGCAGAGAGGCAGGCAGAGGGGGAGAGGGAAGCAGGCTCCCCTCTGAGCAGAGAGCCCGATGCGGGGCTTGATTGCGGGGCTCGGTCCCAGGACCCCGAGACCATGACCTGAGCCAAAGGCAGAAGCTCAACCCACTGAGCCACCCAGGAGCCTCCACACTCAACTTTTTGCTGCTTCTCAAGCATGTCAGACTTGTTCCCACCTCAGGGCTTTTGCACTTACTGTTTGCTTTGCTCAGACCACTCTCATCCCAGATATTACATGGTAAGCTCTCTGAGTTCTTTCAGGCCTCAGCTCTGGTCTTTCCTGACCATTCTAAGTCAATGAGAACCCTCACCTAATTCTCCCCATTTTGTGTTCTCCATTGTAATCTTCACTATATGAAATATATCATTTATGTGTTCGTTTCCTTTTTATTGTTCTGAACCCCATGCATTGTAACTTCCTGAGGGTAGAGATCATATCTAGCCTATGATGCCTCCAAACTGGCAAAACCCCCAATCACATAGATGTGATTTTTTTTTTTTAAGGTAAGCTCTGTGCCCATCATGGGGCTTGAACTCATGACCCCCAAGATCCACAGTCCCATGCTCTACCAATTGGGCCCGCCAGGCATCCCTGTCAAGTGGTGATTTTTTTGTTTCCATGATTAACTTATTTTGGGGGATTCTAATGTAAGGAGGAGTTGTCCCTTCACCCCTATGTATTTATTTCATATTCATTCATTTATGAATGAATTATGAATGAATTATGAATTTATGAATTCATTCATTCATTTATGTCTATATGGATTCATGGGCATTTTTAAAATTCTGTGGTTATAATCCATTAATATTGCTATTTATTTTGTTGGTCAAATTGTCAGTTGGGAGCTGTTTCAGGTGGGCTCCAGTACATCTATCTCCCTCTTTTTTTTTTTAAAGCAAAGTTGTCGTTTCTGGAACTATAAATCTTCTACTTTCTCTGCCTCAGCCCTGGGCCCTGTCATTTTTTCAAGGAGTCCTGATTGATCTATTGGAGCATAGTGTGTAGAAACCAAGGTCTGGGTCCTCTGGGGACACTGTTACTGGAGTATCATTACTTCTAGGTCCTCTCCATGGACAGAGCTAGGAAATATTCATCCATGTAGACTCGTACACACACATCTCAAGCTTGCTCCTTCTTTATTTTCTTTTAAGATTTGATTTATTTATCTGAGACAGAGGGGGAGAGAGAAATAGCATGAGTGGTGGGGAGGGGCATAGGGAGAGGGAGAAGCACATTCCTTGCTGAGCAGGGAACCTGATGCGGGACTCCATCTGAGGACCCTTGGATCATGACCTGAGCTGGAGGCAGATGCTTGACCAACTGAGTCACCCAGGTGACCTTGAACTTAATTATTGATCAGCATTCACTAAGTGCTGAAATTTAAGTGACTGGCTAGGTCATTCTTTTGTTCCAACACACATTTTAAATTCAGGTACGGCATTGCCGAACCTTCTTCATGTCACTATGATTTTTGCTTCCCTTTTTCATGAAGGGAAAATTCTTAAAAAAATTTTTTTTTTATTTATTTGAGAGAGAGAGACAAGAGAGAGAAGCAGGAGCAGAGGGATAGGGACGGACCAGACTTCCTGCTGAGCATGGAGCAGGACCCCAGGCTCCATCTCATGACTCATGAGATCAAAGGACCTGAGCTGAAACCAAGAGTCTGCCTGAGTCACCCAGTTGCCCCCCACAGATCTCTTTTGCATTTTTCCTTCTTTCACTTAATATCTCTCGGGAATCGATTTGTATTGGGCTCCTTATTTTTCTTTCCAGCTGCAAGCCACTCCATTATGTAGTCCTATATCTCATTTTATTCAACCCCTCTCCTGTGCAGGGACACTTAAGTGGTTTCCAGGATTATGCAATTACATACAATTCTGCGGTGACTCGCCTTGTGAAGGCCTATTTTGTACTGTTGGAGGTGTGTCCGCAGAGTAAATTCCTGGAAGTGGGATGCTCCCTCCAAGATGTGAGGACAGAATCTTGTTTCCTTACCTCTTCCAGTGTCTGGAGCTGCATTCCTTGGCTTCGGACCTCGTCTTCTGTCCACAAAGCCTGAAAGCAGCATTTTATTTCTGCTGCCGAGTGGCCACTGTAAACCACGTGGTTCCTCCATAAAGAACCCCTCTCTGGCTCTGTTATAAGGACACCCACAATGGGGTTCAGGATCCATCTGGATAATCCAGGATAATCAATCTCAAGATCCGTAATTGAATCCCTGTGGCTGTATAAAAGGAATCTGTAAAAGGCACAGATGGCGTGGAGGGATTGAGACCTCGATATCTTTGGGGATACTCTTCAGCTCACCGCAGGTAATGCAGGCTTTTTTGAACTAAGCGACTTTAATCCCTACAGATTTACTTTGAGTCTTCATTTTTGTTATAAAATCTGTACAAGGCAGGGATAAGAACTGGATGTCTTTTGGGTTCCTCACCGTTGAAAATCCTATGGCTGGCTTTAATTCTCTCTCTTTCTCTCTCTCTCTCTCTTTTTTCAGCCTGCAAACAGTTGGTCCTAAAGCTGAGTTTGTCACACACAGGGTAGCTCTGTAGGGTGAGGTGTTTGTAGTCTGTCTCAGGGGTGACAAGTGATGATAATGGAAGTGGTGAAGAAGAAAAAGTGAAGAAGAAAGAAAGAAGTTGCTCCTCCTTTTCTCTTCTCCTTCTTTTTTGAAAGTTTTATGTCGGTATGTACATATGTATGTATGTAAGTAATCTCGACACCCAACATGGGGCTTGAACTCAGGACCCTTAGATCAAGAGTCTCATGTTCCTCCCACTGAACCAGCCAGGTGACCCTGCAGCAATTTCTGTTGGGTCCCTTGGGCTCCCTGGGGAAGAGTCCTTGTTCCAGCAAATCCGGAACTCATTCGTGATTCCAGCACAAATGAAAAGTGGAGGGGGACTCTTTTACCCTGAGACCCTCTGGTCTGAGCTTTCTTTTCTTTTCTTAAAAGATTTTATTTATTTACTTGACAGTCAGAGATCACAAGCAGGCAGAGAGGCAGGCAAAGAGAGAGAGGAGGAAGCAGGCTCCCTGCCAAGCAGAGAGCCTAATGTGGGACTCGATCCCAGGACCCTAAGATCATGACCTGAGCCGAAGGCAGAGGCTTAACCCACTGAGCCACCCAGGCGCCCCTGGTCTGAGCTTTCTTATGATGAGAGCTGCTAAATAGAACCTCATGGAGCAGTGAATTTCCTGTCAATAGTTCTTTTTTTTTTTTTTCCCTAAGGATTTTATTTATTTGTTTGATGGAAAGAGAGATCACAAGTAGGCAGAGAGAGAGGAGGAAGCAGGCTCCCCACTGAGCAGGGAGCCCGATGAGCAGGGAGCCCGATGCAGGGCTCGATCTCAGGACCCTGAGATCATGACCTGAGCCAAAGGCAGAGGCTTAACCTACTGAGCCACCCAGCTACCCCTCCTGTCAATAGTTCTGAATGGATGCTAAAGGACCAGAAGATAATGCTGGGGGATCTGGACATTATTTAGGACCTCACTGTCCTTCAGGTTAGGCATTAGCCACATGTGTTGTTTGATGCTTTATGCTTATTTTATATGTAAATTAAAAAAACTTTTTATTTTAAAATAACTATAGATTTACAGGAAGCTACAAAAACAGTAGAGAGGTCTCCTGTACCCTTGCCCCAGCTTCCCTCAATGGTTGCATTTTTTTTAATGACTGTAGCACAATATCAAAATGAGGAAATTCACATTGGTACAATGTGTGTATTATCTTGTCATTTTCTCACATGTGTGGATTTGTGTAACCACCGCCATAATCAAGATATAGAACCGTTTCATCACCACAAAGCTCTCCCACATGTCACCCCTGCGGAGTCACCTACCACTCTCCCCTGCCACCATGCTTAGTCCCTGTTAACTGCTTCTGTTCTCCATTTCCATAATGTTATCATTTTGAGAATGTTACATTCACGGAAGCATACACATGTGCTATTTTAGGTTTAAGTCCTTAAAACTAAATCAAATTTAAAATTCAGTTCCTCAGGGGCGCCTGGGTGGCTCAGTGGGTTAAGCCTCTGCCTTCTGCTCAAGTCATGATTCAGGGTCCTGGGATCGAATCCCGCATCAGGCTCTCTGCTCAGCAGGGAGCCTGCTTCCTCTTCTCTCTCTTTCTGCCTGCCTCTCTACCTGTTTGTGATCTCTCTCTCTCTCTCTCTCTGTGTCAAATAAATAAATTTTAAAAACTTAAAAAAAATAAAATTCAGTTCCTCAGTCATGTCAGTCACATGTCTAATGCTTAGTAGCCACAGGTAGCTAGTGACCATCAGTGGACAAGCACGGATATATGACTGTCCCATCACTGCAGAAAGTTCTATTGGAGGACACCTGGGTGGCTCAGTTGGTTGCACATCAGCCCTTGGCTTGGGTCATGGTCCTGGGGTCCTGGGATTGAGTCTCCCCTCAGGCTCCCTGCTCGGCGGGGGGTCTGCTTCTCTCTCTCCTCCCTGCTCTTGCTCTTTCTCACTATCTCTGTCTCTCTTTCAAATAAATGTCATCTTTGAAAAGAAAAAAATAAAAGTTCTATTAGAAAGTGCTGCTTTGGGTCACCTGGGTGGTTCAGTAGGTTAAAGCCTCTGCCTTTGGCTAGGGTCATGATCCCAGGGTTCTGGGATTAAGCCCACTGTCCAACTCTCTGCTCAACAGGGAGCCTGCTTCCCTTCCTCTCTCTCTCTCTGCCTGCCTCTCTGCCTACTTGTGATCTCTGTCTGTCAAATAAATAAATAAAATCTTAAAAAAAAAAAAAAAAAAAGAAAGTGCTGCTTTACAGAATAAGACCAGATCCATGGTTCACGAATGCTGATTCATAGACCAAGCCACGAGATAGGCTCCTGAGTATATTATTATACTACTGTATATAATAAATGATCCCTAAATGTAGTGGCTTAAAACAATAAATTTTTATGATGTTGTACACTTTTGGGAAGTCAGGGCTCAGGAGTGGTTCAACTGTGTTGTTAGGCTCAGAGTCTCTCATGAAGTAGCTGCAAAATGTTGACTATGGCTATGGTCATTTGAAGGCTGGGCTGGGCTGGTGGACCCGGGTTCCAGTGGCTCCCTCAGGAGGCTGGCAAATTCGTGCCAACTGTTAGAGTGTTCACTTGTCTCCACTTGCACAGGACTAGCAGAAGAGGTTTCCTGAATTGTGGGACTTTGAGTATGCACCCTAGGACTATCCTAGACACACAAGGACAGCTGTTGCTGGGAGGTCTCCATGGCTCCCAATGTGGGGCTCTCACAGGGCTGCTGTAGCATCCTTATGACATGGCCGTCGGCTTCTCTCAGGGAGAATAACTCCAGAGAGAGCAAGGTAGAAGCTCCAGTGTCTTTTCAGAAGTCACATGACATCACTCCTGCTGCATTTTGTCATTTGAAGCAAGTCACCCAAAACTCTGGTCTATATTCAAGGAGAGGGGAACTAGGATCCACCTTTACAAAGGGAGGATTGGGAAAGGCTTAGTGGACTCCCTATAAACCCTCCACACTGGCCTATGGGATCTGGAGGGGATAAATGGGCAGGGCTTGGAATCCATAGTTTATTCCCTGATGACCCTGATGTGCTGTCATAGACTTGCCTGGCCTCAAGGATCCTTACCCCCAAGATGGTGGTCATCTCACCTACTTTAGTAGACACAGGAGGCAAGTGAAAGAAGAGTGACTCCAAGCCAATGGAATCGGTGACCTGAGCATGATTCCTGAAGATTTATTTCAATTATATGGATATCCCTTACCCTGGTTTACATGAACTGGGGAACCATTTAGAAAATTCTCCATGTAACATTGAGCCTGTTACAAACGATCATTACCAAACCATATAACAAAACCAGGGAAAGATAGGATACAATATACATATATATCTCAAGTGTATATCACACACTTGAAGGATGGTTGAAAGGCTGTAGCAAGACATGGAAAAGGCCTGGGAATGCATTTGTTATACAAAAAAGAACAGAGTTGCAGTTATGTAGGTGGGTGGTGAGAGGGCTGGGAACACTTCAAAGAAATGCATATTACTGTTGGTTTTCTTGTCTCTTCGATAAAAGAGGGTCATTCCTTCTGCAGAACTTAGCTCAGCTGTCACCTTTTCAGGGACATTTCAGACTTCTTGGTTAAAGCTGGTCTTCTCTATATTATTCAGTATTTTAGTGCCTTGTTTGTGCCCATATAGTACTTGTCACATTTGCAAATGTCTATCTCTGCAGCCTGTGGGCTCCCTTAAGAGAGGAAGGGACTGGGTCTGTGTTTGTAAGCACAGTACCTTGGACATGCTTGTTGCCCAGGAATTCTTAGTTGAGGTATGAATGAGGTAAGGTCTGAAGGAAGGAGGAGGAAGATGCTGCAGGTGCAGGAGGGAGAGTTTGTGGCTGGTTGAGGGAGGGGAGGCTTGGATCAGCCTAGAGCAGTGGGCCTTGATGTTTAAAAGTCCTAGAGATGTCTAAAAGAGTCTAAGACTGCATGGGCCAATGTTTGAGAATCTGATTAAATCAGTGTTTCTCAACCTTGGCATAGTTTATGTTTTGGGTTAGATACTTCTTTGTTGGGAGGGGGGCTGTCCTGTGTACGATGTTTAACAGCATCCCTGTCCCTTGGAGGTCAATACCACATCCTCCGCTGTTGTGACAATTAAAAATATCTCCAGATGTTGCCAAATGCCCCCTCGGACTGGCCACGGAGTTGGGTCAGAAAACTGGTCCAGCACCCTAGTGAGTCTGAAATCTTTGCATGAATATGAACTGGGGATGTAAAAGAGGGACACCGAGGCCTGTCTCACATAGGAACTGCTCTCTTGAGAACGTGTTCTTCAGACGGCTGGGCGACAGGTTTGGTGTGTGCTGCCACCTGTTGGTGGATGGCTGGGAGTGCACCCATGGCAATCCAGACTGTGGGGACAGTGAGGCCACTTGCCTGGCAGGAGGGCCGGCAGCACGGACGGCCATGAAGGGCTTCTCCTTAAGGATGGGCCAGGGAAACCCCAAATAAGGCCAGCCAGGGTGTGCAGCAACCAGGGAAGCCAGGGGGAACAGGACATTTTCCTATCAATTTGGTCAAGTGTTTAATGATGTGTGTGTTAAAAAACGTATTTATTTCGCTCTTCCTTTTCCTGCAGACATTATGATCCCTCTTCCTTAGAAATCCTCTGATTTGGGCTTGGCCCTCAAGGGTTTGTATCAGGACAGGGACCCTTTGACATGGGGTCATGCCCACAGCTTCTTGTTCCTCAGCCATTCCCCTTGGCCAGACTGCTGGTGATCCCAGAGGCAGCCCCCTGTCACAGGCTACCTTTATGGAGGTAAAGGGGGGTGGGGGAGTGAGGACTGACAGGGGAGAGGGCAGGAGGTTGGCACCTCCAGTGGCCAAACCCAAATTTACCATCTTCTGGTACACCTGCCCCTTCTTTGCGCCCCCAGCTCCATAGGGACAGCACCAGCCCTAGTTACACAGCCAGAAACATCACCTCCATCAGTGAGTCCTACAGGCTTTGCTTCCTCTCTGAGTCTACTTCTACTTTGTCTACCCTCCCACCTCCACTGCTGTTTTCACCATTGTCTAAGGCTCCCTCATCCCAAGCCTAGGCCAGTGCAGTGGCTTTGTTGGACTCTTCTATTCCATGCAGTGTTACCTGAAGTCAGACACCAGTGACTGCATTGAGCTGGAAGCTTGGCCAGGGCAGGAATGTTCTAGATGGAAATACTCACATATCTGCTACCTGGGGTTGAGGATGGGGGTGGGGATGTAGCCCGGCGTCTCTCTCCTGCAGGGAACGTTGAATATGTCTGGGGGACTGGAGATACAAAAGACAAAGAAGGGAAGTTCCTTGGCCTCTAAAACCTAGGCTTAGAACTGGCACACTGTTCCTTCCAGCACATTCTGTTGATAGAAGAGGACCCAAGGCCAGCCAAGTTTTTATAGGAGGGGAAGAAGACTCCACCTCTTGGTGAGAGACTCTTGATGTTTGGGAAGAACTGGCTGCCATCTTTGCAAACAACAATTCTCCTTTAAAGATTCACTTACTCACTTCATTTCTGCTAAAAACCCTCCTGTCAGGCTTTCCCTGACTGTCCTGAGTAGACCTTCCCTTCATCGCTGCTACCCTTACACTGCCTTAATTTTCTACTGGACCTTTATCAGCACTTGACATTATAGTTCATACTTAGTGGTTAACTTTTAGTCTTGCCCACTGCACAGTAAACCGCAAGAGAGGAAGGACTATGTTTGTTTAGTTCATTGTTAAGTCCTCAATATCTCTAAGAGCACTTGGCCCATTGTAGGAACTCAATATATATTTGTTGAATGAATGAATGTTCCAGAGAAATTTTCTTCCATAGCACTTACCGAAGTTCATCATTACATGTAGATTTGTATGGTGATTTGAGCAAAGTCTATCCTTTTACCCACCATTATTTTACATTGCTACTTCTTAGGGCAGTGTCTGGAAAATAGGAACCCATGATGAATTTTGGCTGGGTGAATGAACTCTGAGTGGAGGGACAGGCTGCAGGGCAAAAAGTGAGGCATCTTCCTAGGAAATCATCTCAATTTATAACACACAGATGCCAAATCTTGAAGAAGAGTGCTGTAAATAAATATGTTCTGAGGGGTCTCATTTGGTTTAACAATGGACTATTGATTTCAGTTTGGTCATGTTTTCACAGTCCTGGGGTGGAGCCCCATGTCCAGCTCTGTGCTCACTGAGGAATATGCTTGTTCCTCTGCCTCTGCTCCTCTCTTGATCTCTCTCTTTCCCCCTCTCTCCTTCTCTTGCTAATAAATAAATCTTTAAAAATTTTTTAAAAATGTTCTGAATTGCCATTTTAACCCCCCATTTGGAGCAGCCACACCCCAAATTTCTCACTGTGAGGCTATGTAAGGTCACAGAATTTCTCTGAGGAACACCGGGGGTACTTCTGAAAAATGCAGGTGGGGGCCCCACCCCCCAAATATTAATGGAGCACCTTGAGTGGGGAGACCCCACCACCTGCTGTACCAGTGGCCCTCCAGGTAATTCTCATGTGAACTACAGTTTCAGAAACATTGCTTTCCTTTTCTGTGTTCTAAGTTTGTGTTTCTGGGGGCTAGGTTTTCCTGTAAACCACCTGTGTCTATTAAGTCTTGGTAGGTGTATTTATTTGTTTCTCTCAGAAGGCTTTGTAAACCAGCCATCTATTCGATAATTTCTGGAAAATAAGGCGTGTTTCCTTCCCTTTTGAGGAACCTGATGCTCAGGGTCATGGAGAGATCATATGGTCCAATCCCCTGTGGTTGGGCAGGACCATGCTTAAACCATAGCAGACAGAAAGGAAGCAAAACTGGGTTTCTCCTTCTGCAGATTTACAGGGGTGGAATTAGGAGGTTTGTGTCTGGAGCTTAGAGAAAGAAGAGCAGGGTCCTTGGTACAGTTAGTTAATGGGAAGCCAGTATTTCCCCAGGGGTGAGGAGGAACTGGGGAGGGTAAGGAAGGGTGAAAGGGTTTAATCTGCTTACGTAAGAGTCATGGAAGAACTTGTTTTGTAATGCCATGGCAGCAGGGCTGCTAAGTTTAGATTTGAACCTGAAACTTCTGAACCTTGAGAGGCATCTGAGGCTCTCACAGCTCCCTGTGCTGGCGCTGGCAGGAAGGGTTGTCTATGTCTCTGGCTCCGTGGTCTCCACCTGGGCAGCTGCGGGAGATGGTGGGCATTAGAGGAAGGAGAAACTTAACTAGTTTTAGGAAAGCTATGGCAGGGGCACACGGGTGGCTCAGTCCCATTAAGTGTCTGACTTTGGCTTAGGTCATGGTCCCGGGGTCCTGGGGTCGAGTCCCATGTCGGCCTCCCTGCTTGGTGGAGAGTCTGCTTCTCCCTCTCTCCCTCTGCTGCTCCTCCTGGTTGTGCTCTCTCTCTCTCTCTCTGTCAGGTAAATAAATAAAATCTTTACCAAAAAAATTTAAAAACGAAAGCTATGGCATTTGCAAAGAGAACCCTGATGGTCAGCCCAACCCCCACAATGTTTCCTCCAGCAAAGACTACAGTAGGTCATGGAGGGGGTCAGGGCACAAGAGACTGGGGGCTGGTGGTGTTGGCAGGAACCCTTTGGCTCAGTAGCCAACCTGGCTGCTGATTTGTTGCCTGCCTACCTGTCAACTACCCCCATCAGCCAGAAGTTCCCACCCACCAGCCAGGACAGAGCAGGAGTCACTGTTGGTGGGGCCAGTGAAGAAGCAACTACTCTCTTGGAGCCCCTTGGAGGGCCTTGGGGAAGAAGGACCAGCAGGCACTGTGGTCTCAGCTAGGGCAGATGCTGCGTCTGAGAAAAGACCTTGGTGAGCCAAGAGAAATCAGGAGAAGCCAGTCCTCTTCCAACAGAGTGTACGTGTGTCTGGGTGTTTGTGACTGGGGTTGGGGGTTGGCTTAGGGGAAGGGCTACGAGAGAGGGAGTACAGTCCACAGAACCATTCCCCTGACACCAATTACAAGTTTCAGTGTTTCCAAGATCACCTTTACATGTAATAATGTACTAGAAGGATTTGCAGAACTCACTGAGGGCTTTTATACTCACGGTTATGGTTCTGGAATATTGCCAACTCAGGAAGTGCACTCAAGCCTGGGGGACCAGAGATTTACTGGGGCTCCATAGTCAATTTTCCACGTAGCTGACATCAGCTTCCAGTCCCTCTGCTACTGTGTGATTCAAAGCCCCCACCCTAAATCACATTGTTAGCTTATCCTGTGTGGCCAGCCCTCATCCTAAACGAAGATACTCCTATCTGTCATGATCTTGCAAGGGCTCAGATATTATTTTCCAGAAGCTAAGGGCCAGTTCCAGACCTCTCTTAGAATGAGGTGAGGTTACATTCTTTATCATGCAGAGAGATTAAACAGCCCCCCCTGCCCACAGCAAGTCTTTGAGGCCATTCTTCCTAGATAATTGACAACCCATGGGCATGATTCCTAGCTGTCTGGCCAGGAGGACTGAGAACAACTGTCCCCAGAGTGTGCCACCTGCCCAGAGGGAGGAGTGAGCCACTCCAGGTGGGTCACCTGTTTTGGCGCTGTGTGCCACTCACTATTTAGATGTCTTACCGAACACCTGCGATGTGAACAGTATTCTGAGGAGATAGGAGAATCAAGAGCAAACCGACTGTGAAAGAATTTTCTTTTAAAGATTTTATTTATTTATTGGAGAGAGAATGAGTGAGAGAGAGCATGAGAGAGGAGAAGGGCAGAGGGAGAAGCAGACTCCCCAAGGAGCTGGGAGCCCGATGCGGGACTCAATCCTGGAAGTCCAGGATCATGACCTGAGCCAAAGGCAGCAGCTCAAGCAACTGAACCACCCAGGTGCCCCCAACTGTGAAAGAATTTTAAAGTGAGTTCTAAGCTATTAAAGAAACAAAGGGTTGATCTCAGAGTAAGTACAGAGTGGGGAAAAGAAACTGCTTTAGATTGCACGGCAGGAGAAGGCAGCTTTGAGGAGGTTCCGTGTTAGCTGAGAATGAGAAAGGAAGCAGCTTCAGGAAAGACAGGGGAAGAGTGTGCCTGGTGTAGGGCACGTGTGCCCCAGCTGCCACGTGATGCCTCCACACAGATTGGGAAAATGCACCCGGAAGCAGAAACATAATTGCTTCCTTGGGGCTGACACAACCGTGTAAGGACCCAAGGTTTCATGAACCCCATCTGGACGGGATCTTAGCTCCACCCATCCCCCTGGCCCCATGCTTGTGGTGTGTATAAGCCTCAGGACCCAACATGGAAAACTTGGACAGACAGTGTCTGGAAGCAAGCCCCTTTGGGGCAGCCCTACCGGCTTGGTACTGGAAACCAGGCCATTTTAACTCCATCTGACCTTGCTATATACCTATACCTTTCAAATAATGTTTTGCCTATTAGCAGAGGCCATGGTGCAGAAATTGGGAAATTCTCCCTTAAGTCCCAGACCTTTGAGCAGTGCATGAAAGTTTCAATGCCACCCAGGTGCCCCCATAAATTGATTGTTTTAGTTAGTTTGTTTATTTATATATTTATTTTTTTAGTAATCTCTCTACCCAACGTGGGACTCAAACTCACGACTCACAGTCAAGAATCACAAAGTCTCAGGGTGCCTGGGTGGCTCAGTGGATTAAAGCCTCTGCCTTTGGCTCAGGTGGTGATCCCAGGGTCCTGGGTTGGAGCCCCACATCGGGCTCTCTGCTCGACAGGGAGCCTGCTTCCCTCTCTCTCTCTCCCTGCCTCTCTGCCTACTTGTGATCTCTGTCAAATAAATAAATAAAATCTTAAAAAAAAAAAAGAATCACAAAGTCTCAGGGCGTCTGGGTGGCTACCAGTGTGTTTAAAGCCTCTGCCTTTGGCTCAGGTCGTGATCCCAGGTTCCTGCGATTGAGCCCCACTCGGGCTCTCTGCTCAGTGGGAAGCCTGCTCCGCCCCCCCCTCCGCCTCTCCAACTATCTGTGATCTCTGTCTGTCAAATAAATGAAAAAAAAAAAAAAAAGAATCACAAAGTCCCGTAAATTGAAACACAACTTTCATTATTAATACTGAATAAATTTCCTCCCGGTATTTCTCTCTGTGTGTCTGTATATGTAATTTTTTAAAAACCATGGATATGATGTTGAAACTTCTTGGAACTGCTTTAAACCTAGGAACCTCATGGTTTTGGATACGCAGGAGAAAATTTTTTTTTTTTAAAGATTTTATTTGTTTATTTGACAGACAGAGATCACAAGTAGGCAGAGAGGCAGGCAGAGAGAGAGGAAGGGAAGCAGGACCCCTGCCGAGCAGGGAGCCCGATGCGGGACTCGATCCTAGGACCCTGAGATCATGACCCGAGCCGAAGGCAGCGGCTTAACCCACTGAGCCTCCCAGGCGCCCCGGGGCAAATCTTTATTTTAAAAGTCCCTGGAAGTCTGGATGGGGCATTGGTCCATCCCGGCAGTCGATGGAGTCAGTTCCATCAAAGCTTGAGGACTGATAGAAGGGGAAAAAGGGTCATTCCCTCCAAAGAAAAGGGGTTATACCTGATCTGGGTTTGTTCATAATTACAAAAGAGGACCTGATTGGCTGGTCTTGAGTCACGGGCCCTGGTAGACAGAGTGAAGGTGGGGCTGGGGGTGAGGGTGCTAAGCCTGGCAAGTCAGGAGGCCTTTTTATATTGTTCCCTGGGGGCTGTGGTGGGATAAGTCAACACTAGGGTCTGAGGATTCTATGTCCCACCAGGGTTCTTTACTGTTTTCTGAGCACTTACTTGCATTGTCTTCCATTTTAAACTTGCCACAGCCCTCTTAAGTTGAAGCTGAGCGGTGAGCCCTGTTGCTCAGGGTCACACAACCAGTGAGTCAAAGGGAACTCACCCGTGATTAATCTGAAAGCAGCACCTAGGGGAGCCCCAGAAGGAACCCAGAGCAGGTGGGGCAGAGGGAACTCTTCCCAAGCTCAGCATCCTGAAAGAGGGTTTGGCAAGGAGTGGTGCAGAGGAGGGAGCCCCTCGGACATTTGGTCTGAGCATCACACCTGCGCTTCACTGGCACAGGGTGAGGAACCTGCTCCTCACTAATGGGAGGTTTCCAGAGCCCCGCATTCCCGTAGAGCCATCTGGTTCCGCCCTGCCTCCCTGAGGTCCTGTCCTACCAAAGTCCACTGAACTGCACTCATGGGTGACCAGTGGCTTTCCTTGCCACACTTTCTCCAGGAGTGTGCCGGGGCCCTTGTGTGCAAAGTGGGGATGAGGAAGCTCTGAGTCCCCCAGTCAGCCCAGCTTACTGGCCTGGGCAGAGTGTGAGCATCTGTCCTCCACGCTCCAGGACCTCAAGAGGTTTAACTGTGCTTGCTCACAATTCCAATCAGACTTCAGAGCCCAGTACACCGTGTCACCATCCCCACCCATAACCTAGTGCCCTTCTTCCTCAACATCCCACCCCCACTGGAGCCCCAGTTGCCCTTTCCATTTAAGCTGCCATCTCTTTCCAGAAGCCTGTCCTGACTGCGTCTGCCCACGCCCCACTTGCCTACTCCTTGAATTTGTGCCACAGCTGGTTGTGAACGAGTGTCCTGATTTCATAAGCCGGCGCCTCCTCCACCGGGCCCCCCGACGCCTCAAGCCTTGGAGAACGTTTGTTGGCTGAGGCGAAAGACGCGCGGAATCTTCATCAAGTTACGAAGGGATTCATTCTTGGGAACACTCAGTGGTAATTCTTGGTGAAGGAGACCACCCGCTCAGGCCTAGCAGGGAGCCGCCACGCTCCATCCGCGCATGGCGGGAGGCGGGCCCCTGCTGGACGCTGATCTCCTCCCCGGAGGGGCCCTCGGCTGGCCAGAACCTGCATGATGTCCGCGCGCTGTGAGACTCAGCAGGAGACATTCTGGCGAAACGCATTTTACTTTTTTCACTTCTCAAAATGCTCGGGAAATGGCTACTAGCAGTTTCGTTCCAGGGAAAAAGTGTCTGCTAATGTGGAGTGCGAACTCGGCGCACAGGGGAGTTTTCTCAGCGCTTCGCCCTCGGCCGCCGCAGGTCTCGGAGAGCCTGGGGTCAGAGGCGCGGAAACAATCCTCCGGAGCCGGGACCCGGGAGCGGCGGAACGACAGTTGTGGCCCGTCCTCCGTATCCCCGCCGTCTCGGGCGCCCAGGTCCCCAGCCGGGCCTGGAACTGCCCCCCCAGGAGCCCGATTTAACACCGCTTGAGGGCTTTTGCCAGGGTAGGGGTCCCGGGGGTCCCGGAGGCCACCCGGGCTAGACGCTGGTCCAGCATCGCCGCGTCATTTCCCGGGGAAGAGCGATTGTCTCCCAGCCCCAAGGTCGGGATGTGGGCCCAGGATCCCGCGCGTCTCCTTTTGGCGCAAGTCCCTCCCTCCGGCCACCGCTTAGCGAACCGGAAGACCCTCCTCCCTCCACGCAGGCTTCAACCCCGCGGAGTTCCAGCCGAGACCGGCCCGCATGGGCGGCCGGCACGCGTGTCCCCGCGCACGCACACATCTTGCGCACGTCAGTCCTCACGCCGCCTCATTCCCGTGCCCGGGCACACGCAGCTCTCACGCGTGCCCGCATACCCCATGCGCACACGCACCCGTGGCGGGCACTGAGGGCGCGGGAAGGTAAGGGCGCGAGCCCACAGGGGCTGGGGACCCGGGCCCAGGCCTGGGCGGTGTCCGGGGCGGGCTCAGGGGCGGAGCTCGCCGGTCGGGGCGCGTAGGGTCGGGGCGGGTCCGCGCCGCCGCTGTCCGCGCCGTCCCGCCCTCGGCCCGCTCGCTTCGTTCTTCTCACTGCAGCCCCCGCGGTAGCAGCCGCTGAGCCCGCCGCCGCTGCCGCTAAGGTAGGCGCCTCGGAGAGCGGCCCGCGCTTTGCGGGCGCCCGGGTTTGCGGGCCTGGTCCCGGGGAGCTGACCCGGAGGCGGTGGGGGGAGGAGCGGGCGTGGGTGAGGGGCCCAGGGCCAGGCCCCAGGGAAGGAGCCGGGGCGCCCGGCGCGGGCCTGGCCGGTCCGCGGCGGGCACAGCAGGCCGCGCGGGCCGGAGGCAAGCGGGCCCTGGCGGGGGAGCGGGAGGCCGGACGTCCGGGGGAGCCTGCGGCTGGGACTGGAGCCTGCGGGGACCTGCGGGAACCTGCGGGCGGAAGGGCACGGGCCGCCGCGGGAAGGCCAGGCCGGCTCCAGGTCTAGGTGACCTTTCCCGGCGGCGCCCTCTGGCCCTGGATCCCGCCAGCGCGGGTCGGGAGGGGGACCGCCTTCCACCCACGCTCGCCGGGCTCGGCCCACGGACCTGTGCGGGCCATGCTGTCGCCGCGGGGATCAGTTCCTGTGACGACCGTGGCCTTTCGTTCCCAGACCCACAGGCCGTGTCCGGCGTGTCTGGTCCACGCCCAGAGAATCTGGCGTCCGGCACTTGTCCACCGGTGCCAGCTCCTTAGCGGGCGGAACCGGAGGCTGAGAGTCGACTTAGGCCGCTGGGGCCTGGGCAGTAGGCTAGGCCTCGGGAGAGGACGCCCCGCGGGGAGCGGATGTGGCCTCCTTGGCCTTAGGAGGGATTCCTGGTTCGTTTGCTCATTCATTCACTGCGGCGGAGCTTTCACGAAACTGGTTCAGAGCCCTTGGATTTCAGAGCTGCAGTCCTAGTGACTGGTCCAAGGTCACGCAGCCGAGACGATACCAAACCTGGGTTTTCTCATCTGTGGCATAGGAGCAATTATAGCTCTTCTTCGTTGGGTTTTTGGGAAGAATGAAATGAGGTGCTTAGCGCAGAGCCTTAGATAGAAACCTTGACAGCCTTGAGGCTTTTAGGGAGGTTTTATCCCATGCTCTGCAGACCATTTTAACTCCACGTGGTGTTCTGGAAGGGGTTCAATAAACATAGCCAGTCCCCGTTATTTTAAACATTATTACTAAGCATTTATGTGCCAGGCATTGAGTAACTTTCAGGATAATTCATGAAAAATCCTGTAAATTTATAGACAGATAAGGTCAGGCTGAAGCATGTACTTGCATGTGGGTGCAGATCTGAGGGAATCCTAGCCCTTGACCAGCCTCACTTCTGTGGAGAGATAGAGAATGGACCCCTCCTTTGCTTAATACTCGGTTGGCAAGGCCAGGGCAGACTGCCCAGGACTAGCCTTGTTTCTCCACCCCGGCTCTGGACTGAGTTCTGCAGGGTTCGGCTTAAGCCCTCTGCAGCTTTGTTTTCAGTGCCTGGGGTGGTGCCACTTGGCGCACAGTAGACTTGAGAAGAGTCGATGGGGGTAGATGCACTCTTGAGAGGCAGCTCATCCTTCCCGATAGGAGGATAGTTTTAGCACTGCAGCACATGGCTTATAGTAGGTGCTCATTAAGTATTTCTGAAATTATTGAACGGGCATATGTCGTGGCTGCAGGCCCCGACCATAATCTCTTGATCTTGGACAACCTTTCTAAGGGACATGCACATCTCGTTCACTTCTAGAAAATTGCCTTGCTTAGCAGGGTCACAAGTGTTTCAAGAGCTGCAGTGGAATGTACAGCCCTAGAGTGCTGAAAGGTGAAACTGTTTCCTAATTTGAAATAACTGTTTTAAACATGTTACCTTCATTCTGTGACTTTTCGTGTCCTGTGGGAAACCTGTAGAACGGGTGTTTCTGGGCCTGCAGGGGAGGGTGACCCAGGTGAATGGGTTTATTCTAAGGTTTTGGGCCTGGTTGCTTTGCTCCCTTTCTTTCTTTCTTTTTTTTTTTTTTAATTTTTTTTAAAAAAGATTTTATTATTTGACAGAGCGAGAGATCGCAAGTAGGCAGAGAGGCAGGCAGGGGGTGGGGGGAAGCAGGCTCCCTGCTGAGCAGTGAGCCTGATACAGAGCTCCTCCATCCCAGGACCCTGAGATCATGACCTGAGCCAAAGGCAGAGGCTTAACCTACTGAGTCACCCAGGCACCCCGCGGCAGATGTGGGCAGTACCCTTCAAACTGGTGGTAAGGAGGGACATTGACCCCCCATGTTTACCAGTAAGATGCTCCCAAGACACTGCAGTTCACTCTGTCCTTGGTGGGATTTCTCATGGCCTGACGTCTTTGTTGGTGGTGACTGAGAAGAAGGGTCTGTGGCCTTGGAGTTCCTCCAGACTCCTCTGGTAGCCACTGAGGAAATGTGACCAGTGGGATCCTCCGCTGGGCCTGGGCACCTTCCTCCTTTGACTGCTCGCCCTCAGGGGGTGTGGGTGATTGGGTATCCATGCCCTTTACCCAGAACTGTGCTGGAGAGAGGCTTGGAGAGCAGATTGCGTTCACAACTTGGGTCTGACATGAGCCATTTGATCTAGTACAGTTCAGGTTGCTGTCTTATTCCTCAGTTTCTCCAGTGTGTGATCATCATCATCAAAACAGTCGTTTTTACTAGAGAGCCTGCTTAGCACCCTCCCGGGGGCTTCACATATGTTCTGTGACATTGAATCCACCATCCTACAAGCCTTGGGAGAGAGGTACCATTGCTTCCTTTTCGTGGGTCAGGAGGCTTGAGCACAGAGTTGGTACCAGGGCTGGCAGATTCACACTGAGGTTGCCACACCAAAGGGCCCTGTGATGAGCTGATAGATGTGAAAGGTAGACTCTGCTGTCCAGTAGGGGAGTGTTCTTTCACACTGATCTGAGTGAACCCGTGTGTGGCTGGGTGTAGGCTAGCTCACTGTCAGCGGAGTGCAGTCCGTGGAGTCACCCCTCTTTGTTACAAAGACAATGACCCTGGGCATATTAGGAGAAAGGTTAGTTTTTCCTGGAATGAGGTAGGAGGCATTCTAGGACCTACGTGGAGAATATTGAGCTAAATAGTACTTCATTGTCATCAGGGAGGACTTTGGACCCTGTGGTTGAGGGTGACCTTTTGATAACTTGCTTAGCACCTGTAATTATACTAGGAAATCTATAAAATGCAAACCTCTAACAAAACACTATCTGTGGTTGTTGCATACCTCCCAGGTACCATTTACTGTAGTAAGTGTTTTATGTTAATAATCTAATTCATTTCTCACAGCGATGCTGAGACAGGTCCTCCTTCCCCGTACTAGAGCTGAAGAAAAGTGAGACTTGTCTTGCCCAGGTTACATATCTAGAGAGTTGTGGAGTGATATTGGAACTCAGGGCTGCTTGACTCCCAAATCTACCTGCCCAAGCCCTATTTTTTTTTTTTTTTGAAGATTTTATTTATTTATTTGACAGTGAGAGAGATCACAAGTAGGCAGAGAGGCAGGCAGAGAGAGAGGGGGAAAAAGGCTCCCTGCTGAACAGAGAGCCTGATGTGGGGCTCATTCCCAGGTCTCTGAAATCATGACCCGAGCTGAAGGCAGAGGCTTAACCCACTGAGCCACCCAAGTGCCCCAGCGCTGTCTATTTTAACCCCTCTAGGTCAAGCCAGGTAGCAAGGCTCCAGGGAACTTGAGGAGTCTGAGGCCATGCAGGAGCCCTGGGTGCACCTGGGACTCAGACTTGGCATGGTGCCTGCCAGCCTAGGCCTTTCTTCCCTTGATGGGTGGAGAGGCAAGCAGGGTGTCCCCAAGTCAGTTACATTGTCATGAAGCTTCTTATGGAAGGCTTTGCTGGGGTGGCCTACCTCCCAGAGTGTTTTAAAATAGAAGCAACTGCCTAGGAAGCTGGGCTGCCCAGTGTGAGACTGTCGTGGAGTAGGAGGGAAGGACAGCTGCACTGGGAACACAGACTTGCTACCAGGACCTGCGCTACCAGCGCAGGACGTTGGCTTTGCCAGCCCCCTATAGACCTACCCAGAGGCTGCCTTTATGGTGAGAAATTGTGTGTGAGATGGGGGTGGGTGGGGAGGCTTCTGATGGTGTTGGCCCAGTATATTGGCTTTCAGAGCTGGGCTGGCCTCCTACTGGGGAACTTGCTTTTCCTGGTCCCCAGACTTAGGGGGAGGTGCTTTTATTCGAATCCCTGGCTGGTCTGATGCTCCTCCTATAAGCTGGCCCAGTTCTGCTCAGACAAACCACCTCTAATGCTGTTAAGAGAAACACCAGGGCCAAAGGCTTTCCTGCAGTTTTCCTTTTCTGAGGAAAATTCAGGATGGTGATGGTGATAGAGGTGGTTGCTGTGTTGGTCAGGGTCCTTGCAGGGATCAGGTGCAAACTTATGTGCGGTAATCAAAGAAAGCATAATGAAGGGATCATTTGCAAAGGTGTGAGGAGGGTGTGGAGCATCTGACAAGTGATGTGTATCCCTCCAACCCCCTACTCTGGATCCTTTGGAACCTGGACAGGGCCCCTTGGCAGGAGCTGTGGCCTTGGAAAGTAAACCGAGCCCACTTGAGGCCAGCAGGGAGGGAGCTTGGGGAATGAATACCCCAGCCTCGCTCTCCCATCTTCTTCTGGTGCCTCCTCTTGGCGAAAACCAACCATCCTATGATAGCAGTCCATAATGATCAGCTCTTGGGGCATAGAACAGGATGGAGGTAGAAAGTGGATCTGGAGGAGCAAACAAAGACTATCCAGAATGGGGACACCTGGGTGGCTCAGTCGGTTAAGTGCATCTGCTTTCAGCTCGGGTCATGATCCTGGGGTCTTGGGATGGAGTCCTGCATCAGGCTTCTTGCTCAGGATGGTCTGCTTCTCCCTCTGCCTGCTGTTCTCCCTGCTTATGCACGTGCGCTCTCTCTCTGACAAATGAATAAATAAAATATAAAAAAAAAGAATATGCAGAATAATGGATTATGATTAGCACTGCTGTTTATGGAGCACTTACTGTGTGCCAGACATTCCTACATGTCCTGCCTACCTACCTTACTTCATCTTTGCAGTAATTCTGGTGGAAAGGCATTGTTATTAGCCTGATTTACAGATGAGCAAAGTGAGACCCTGGGAATATAAGTTTATCAAAGTCTTGTCCAAAGTTACACAGCTGGTAGAGGCTGGTGCTGGTAGAAGTCTCATAGCTCCTTCTAGGAGTCACTGGACCTTGCTGCCTGGGCACCCGGATGGGCTGGGAAATGCCATGGCAGGGTGGCTCCTGCTGTTTAGGTCCTAGCCCTCTTGTACCCTTGCCCTCGAAGATGGTGTCTCTCAACACACTAACCTTGCCCAGAAGACTTTCCTGACTGAGCTGAACGCTATCCTGTTCCCTTTGTCAGCCAGATCCCCTCTCTGGATCCTGGATACCTGGATCCTTCTGCCTCTGCCAGCGAAAGTGCTGTGCTGCCTGTTGTTAGGCTGGGAAGGGCGGAGAGGGAGGGAAGAAGGCTTTGGAACAGGTAGCTCAGGCCATTCTCAGGTATGCTAAAGTTAGAGAATTCTGTCTTACTTCTGCCTCCTGATAAGGGTGGCCTGAGCCCCAGGTGGTCACCTGGGAGTAGCATGTGTCCCCGACAGGCCTTGCCTGTTAACCCTGCCATCTCAGTGTAGTTTGAATCTGTTCTTGGAACCGGGATAGATAACTTTCCACATGGCTTTTCTTTTTGGCACCTGCACTGCAATTAATTGCCTTTTAGAATGTGGTTTATTGCAGCATCGTGAAGGCAACATAGCTCAATTTCACACACACTGGTTAGATTTTTTAGTTTTTCTGTTCTTAAAAAAATTACCAGTGTATACCAACAACTTAAATAATGAAGTGGAACAAACATTGAAAATCCCATTTTAACTCCACTCCTTCCTTAAACCCCTTTTCCTTTCCAAGCAGCTCCCAGGCAGCCACAACTTACAGATGGGCCTACAGCTTTTCCATCATATGCAAATGTGTGAACAAATGAACATGTATGTAAAAGGGTTTTCCTCTAGTAACATGGAATTGCACATTGTCTGTGACTTATTTTTTTCATTTAACTACAGCTGGCCCTTGAGCAGCATGGGGGTCAGGGGTGCTTACCCCCCATGCAGTCGAAAATCCTTGTACGACTTTTGACTCCCCCCAGATTTAGCTACTAATAGCCTACTGTTGACCAGAAGCCTTACAGGTAATATATAGTCAATTAACACATATTTTGTATGTTATATATATTATATTACAATAGACTAAGCTAGAGAAGAAATATTAAGAAAATTGTAAGGAAGAAAAAATACATTTACAGTACTACACTGTATTTGTTGAAAAAAATCCACATAAAAGTAGATTTGTTCAAATCTGTGTTGTGCAAGGGTCAGCTGCATATCAAACATAGCTTTCTTTGCCACCAAGTATAAACCCATCTCATTCTTTTTGATTACCACGTGATACTCCTTAGTTTGCAAGCCTCCTGATTTTATTAATTCTTTTCCCTGTTGACCATTTACATTGCTTTTGGCTTGTGTGTTGTCAGTCATGCTGCCATGAGCACCCTCTTGCACTGGTCTTTGGGTGCCTTGGGTGGGTTCCTCACGGTTGAATTGCCACTAGGTTAAGGTATGCCCACTTAGGCACTGGCCAGCCCCTGTCTCCAAAGGGACTGTCCTGTACGGAGTACTTAACACTTGGCGTGAGCAGGACTCAACATTTTCCACACCAACAGTGGATGTTTTCATATACGTTTTTGCCAGTTTGTTGAGTGAGCCTCTCAAACACAGATGTGTCATTCACTTTGAAGCGGCTCCCTGAGGCCATTAGAATAAAGTCCACACCTTGTTCTGAGGTCAGAAGTGGCAGTGGTCCCTTCTGAAGGCACTGGGTCTCCTCAGCCCGAGTGGAGCTCCCCTTAGGTCACAGTGGGGGTGAAGGGTCTCTCCACCCCCTCTCCCTGGTTGCCTTGCACCTTCCCTGTAGAGGGAGAGCCTGCTGCCTGGCTACATTGTCATTTACTTAGACTCTCTTGTCGGTTACTAAGTTTCTATTTTTTTTCCTCCTACTATAAAAATACTTTCTTGCTCCTTGCTCATTTACGCATTAAACAGGCATTTATATTGAATATCTGCTACGTGCCAGGGCTTGTCATCTTTGACACATACTTTTTACATATTTCGGATAAATTTAGGCATGACAGGCTCTGGGATGCTTTGAGTTCAAGGTATGATTTGGGGGTAGGTGTGCACTGTGGGAGTGTTGGGGGTGCTGGGAACAGAGCAGCGTCACTGCCAGGCAACTGATGAGTCAAGGAAGCCATGTCCCCCCAAGGCAGAGGTTATGTAAGTGTTATGCAGGCCATGCTGGGCGATATACTATCTCTACCCTTCCAGCTTCCAGTATGGGCTGGATTTTCATTCCTCAGCTGGAGTGGAGCTTACATAATCCGTTCAAGGTCAGCCAGGGTATGGTTGGGTAGGTAGCCTAGCAGGCAGTGGAGGGTTACCAGGGGCTCCTGTCTCCTGCTGTGATTTACTAGTCTTTCTCAAAGTCATCAGTGACTGGGGATGAGTCTGTTCAGCCCAATCCTGTCCATGCCTTGTGTTCTACATATCCTCGGAAACCAGGCTCCCAGGCTCCCAGGCTCCCAGGCAGACAGCTGGGTTCCTGCTTTCCCTAGGAAGCTTTCTGGCATCTGGCCAGGGCTGGCTGCCTTCCTATGTCAGAGTGCCCCACTTCGTGCTCAGTCCCCAGAGGCTGGGCTTCTGAAGGCACATGGAGTGGATGCTGCAGAGACAGATGGTGAGCGATTTGGAGCTGATCTGGGTGGAGGTAGGGGCTGGGGCCAGGGTTCAGCTTCAGAGTCAGCACAGGCGGGAGGTTACTGAGAAAGCAGGATGCCAGGCTCTCTTCCCTCTGGTCCTGGCCTGAGAAAACATGAATGGGAATTGTAATTTCTACACCAAAATTGTTTTTGTAGTGGGTACTGAGAACTGTGTAAAAATGGGCATATCCTGGGGGCTGTTGGCAGTTGTAAAAAAGCAGAATCTTGGCCCTTGCCTCCGTCCTCCAATAAATGCAGAAGGGGACTGGGTGGGGAGAGCAGAAGACAGCACCAAAAGCACAGGGAAGCTGCATTTCACAGCACTTGGGGGCTTCCAGTGAAGTGGGAGTCATCCTCTTGCCTTTTTTGGTGGGTGTGTGCTCAGGTCCAGGAGTGGGTTTGGCTCCCACTCAGCTGGGGGTTGCTCTGCATCTTCCCTGCCAGAGGCTGAGCGGGAGCCACATGGAGAGCCTGGCCTGATCCACGCTCCCTCTGTGGCCCCAACTCCTTTGTCCTTAGAGGGTAATCTCTTTAATGGCCACAGCCATGTACTTTAGGGTGATATTTGCTGGCAGTGGAGTGGTTTTTTTTTTTTGACAGGTGGCTTTACTTGTTCGGTTTTGGGAATTAGTGACGAGCGAGGGTATTTCCGGAGCATTAAATGATGAGTGATCTGCCTTTTCCCTGAGGGGCAGACCAGTCCAAATATGAAAGCCGCTCCTGTCTGGTGAGGTGGGTCCTAGAGCCAGCAGAGGGTACTTGGGAAGGCCCTGGCGCCTGAGGTACAGGGAGGTCTTAGCTCATCTGGAGATACTGCCACTGTACTGCTCCTCCCCTCCCCCGGGGCTGTTTGTGGCCCAGTGGGGGAAAGGCAGCTCTGAAGAGGGGTGCTTAGTCCACTGATTCCTGTTAGCATTGCTTGGGGTGGAGAATGCTATGGGCCCTTAGCTGAGATGTTGTGCAGATTTCCTTGGGGCTGCATAATTTCAGCCTTGGACACAGGGTTGTTTCATTCCTTCTCCTTGGAGGAAACCAGGGCAATCTGTGGTCAGAACATGCTTATGCTGGCGGTATTCTGTTCTGGAGGACCTGGTGGATGGTTTCCTGCTCTGTTTCAGGGGTGGATGTATCTGTGAGGTTTGTTTTGGGTGGAAGGGGAACAGGAGTCCCCAGACTTGAAACAGCCAATGAGGACAGCCTAAAATGGATCTTCCCCCATGTTTTTTGTGCCTGACCCTAATGTGGACTGAGCTATCCATGGTTCTAGCTTGATCATGTGCAAGAAATAACACGAGCAACAAAAATAGGATAGCGTAAACAGCTCACTGGGCTGCTCCACTCCGCTCTGCTCTGACACAAAAGTGAGGTGAAGCAGAATTAGCAAAACCTCTGAAAAACGTAAAATAGGACTTGGACCACAATTTTATAATTGTGGTCGTTTGTAGTTGTTTATTTTCTAGTGCACTCATTGCTTCTTGCAGCGTCTTGGAAATTAAGGAAATGCGGCTCCCACTTACTGGGAACATGCCATGCAGGTGTTTGTTTGTGTGAATACATACATATGTGATTTCATGTGGGGTATATGCAGATTCAGTTTGGCAATTTAGGCATACTGTATTTTAAAAATTAATGGAGCCATCTGTGGGTTTATTGGATTTCCGCTAATTGAGGCTAATGATTCTGGAAATGGAGAAGATGCATGTGATGGTTGCTGTCTCGTGGCTTCTCTCTGCCTCTGTGTGTGCTGCCCTGGGTTAGGATTTTAATGCTGTGTATGTACTACGTCATAGCAAAGCCTCCCAGGGAAACAGTGTGATCTTTAGGGCAAGGAGTATTTGAACTACTCACCTTCCTTGAACACTGAGATGTTTAATAAATGCTTGTTGACTGACTTAGGATATACAACAATTTCAAGTAGAACTTTGATAGTTGATTTTATTTTATTTTATTTTTTAAAGATTTATTTATTTATTTGATAGAGACACACACACACACAGCGAGAGAGGGAACACAAGCTGAGAAATGGGAGAGGGAGAAGCAGGCTTCCCGAGGAGCAGGGAGCCTGATGCGGGGCTCAATCCCAGGACCCTGGCATCACGACCTGAGCCAAAGGCAGACACTTAACGACTGAGCCACCCAAGCACCCTGATAGTTGGTTTTAAAGATTTATTCATTTATTTTATAAAGAGAAAGAGCATAGGAGAGTGGGGGAGAGGGGAGGGGCTGAGGGAGAGGGAGAGAAGCAGACTCCCCGCTGAGCCTAGAGCTCCATCTGAGGATCCTGAGATCATGGCCTGAGCCGAGATCAGGAGTTGGGTGCTCAACTGAGCCACCAGGTGCCCCTGATGGTTTTCTTTCTCCCTTCCTCCTCCTCTTCCCTCCTTTCTTTTTAAATATTTTATTTATTTATTTGAGAGAGAGAGAAAGCATGAGCAGGGGAAGGGGCAGAGGGAGCAGCAGGCTCCCTGCTCAGCAAAGGGGCCTGTTGTGGGACTCGATCCCAGGACCCTGAGACCATGACCTGAGGCTTAACCCTCTGAGCCACCCAGGCACCCCTGATAGTTGATTTTAAAAATAAAGTCCCATTGCTGCTCAATAAATGTTTGCATTTATTTTTCAGGCTTGTGTGTAGTTTCGTTTCCTTCGACATGGAGAGTTGCCTAATTGTTAGGTTTTACTATATTCTGTGTGAAGAAAATGGTACTCAAAAAATGGGTTCCTCTGAAGTGCAATTTTTTGAAATGTTAACATTCATTTTGGCACATAGTAGGTACTCTGTATTTTGTTGAATGAATGAAATCAGAACCATTTGGAAAATAAGCTGGCCTGATAAAGCTCTGATTTCTCTTCATCGCATTTAATGTCATAGTAGCCGACATTTTGTAAGAAGATACATTTTATTGGCAAGAGTCCTGCAGTTCACCAAAGTAGTTGGCTCATGGGAATGTGTCGTTGACAATTAATTCATTCAGCAAACATTTACTGACTCCTGCTATACTCTGGGCTTATGCTCAGTCCTGGGGATGCCAAGAAGAGATCTAAAGGCAGGCTGATCTGCTATCAGCAAAAACTTGTTAGGTATCTCAACCTCTGGATACAAGGAGAAGCTCGAGATAATAAGGCTTCTCTGTGCACATCTGGAACTCTGTGCTGATGATTTTTATTGGTGGTTAATTATAGCTAATAATTTTTATTGATGGAAAACTAATTTCCTTAATTACTGAATTATTTCTTCTGGTGATTCTTTCATTGTAGCAGAAGATGGCCGTGCCTCCCACGTATGCTGATCTTGGCAAATCTGCCAGGGATGTCTTCACCAAGGGTTATGGTGAGTGTTTCCGTTCACAGGCTGGATTGGCATGTTTGGGATTTCACCCATCGCATTTTGAGAGACGTGGGTCAGTCGGCTCTTACAACTTTCACGTTAGGGAAAATAAGACAAGCTTTCGATGGCTGGTGAAGTAGTTTTGGTTTGTGCAGCTGGTAGGGGCAGGCTCATGAATTACTACAGACAAGCAGACGTTCTGAGTTCCTCTCGCATGGCGGGGAGCAGCTCTGTGGATGCCGTTGCAGTGGAGTGTGATTTCTGAATGTAGCCTGTCCTTCGGCATGTGCTCACGCTGTCCTGCACCTTTCCCTCCCATTCTGCTGGGAGTGCAGGTCGGGCTCTGGGGGGTGCTGTGCCTTTTCTTTCTGCCACTGTTTGGTGCCTCCTGAGCTCCACATGTGGGCAGGCAGCAGCGGAGACAGGCTCCCTATACACTCCTGGCATTTTGGAGCAGCAGGAGGGGGCAGAGATGCTACTCTTAAGTTAGTTATTTAACCTATTAACAGTTACCATCTCCTTTCTTTAGGATTTGGCTTAATAAAACTTGACTTGAAAACAAAATCTGAGAATGGACTGGTAAGTTGTCTGACCGACACAGAGTACGAGTGTTTATTGTAGATCAGTAGGTAACTGCCATGTCCTGGGTGGCAGAGCCAAATGAAAGGCCCTTTTTGGTTGTGGTGGGTTGTGGTCGTCACATTCATTGCCGCCTCTATGGGATGGTTGATCCAGGGGAACCCTGCTGACAGATCCCCAATTTAATAGCTTTGTGTACTTAATTGACAGGCCTCAGTTTTGTTTTTCCTTGTTTCTTATATTAAAACTGACTTGTTTTCAGGGTGCATTGGTGGCTTAGTTGGTTAAGTGTCTGATTTCAGCTCAGGTCATGGTCTCAAGGTCCTGGGATCAAGCCCTGCATCACCTGCTTCTTTTTCCTCTGCCCCTCCCCCAACTGTGCATCCTCTCTCTTTCTCTTTCTCAAGTAAATAAATAAAAATGTTCAATAAAAAAATTTTACTGGTTTTCAACGCCACATAATTAATTAAAAAAAAAAACTTAGTAGTTCCTTTTTTTTTTTTTTTAAGATTTTATTTATTTGACACAGAGAGAGAGAGAGAGATCACAAGGAGGCAGAGAGGCAGCCAGAGAGAGAGGGGGAAGCAGGCTCCCCGTCAGGCAGAGAGCCCAATGCGGCCTTGATCTCAGGACCCCGAGATGATGACCCGAGCCGAAGGCAGAGGCCCAACCCCCTGAGCCACCCAGGCACCCCTCCTTTTTTTTTTTTTTTTTTTAAAGATTTATTTATTTTAGAGAAAGAGTGCGTGCACAAGCTGGAGAAGGGTAGAGGGAGAGGAAGAGAATCTCAGAGAATCTCAAGTGGACTCCTGCTCCAGAGTAGTGGGGGCTGGATCTAGTAAGCCTGAGATCATGACGTGAGCTGAAACAGAGTGTTGGATGCTTAACTGACTGAGCCACCCAGGTGCCCCTTAGCAGTCCCTTAGAGATTGTGCTTATGGCAGTTGTTGGAAGGAGGAAGTTTTGGGGCTGATCTACTGCAGTGTCATCTTTAGCCCAGTGCTTTTTCTATTAGGATGGAAGGGGGATTGCCTTCCTGTCTAGACTAAAGCATTACCAGGGAGGAAGGAAGTTGTCTCCTGGTGAAGAATTCCTCAAAAAGAGTCCTTCAATCAACAGACTTCTTTCGCCCCATCTGCATTTAAATATTGAATTATAGGAGAGGCTTTAGCCCCTGCCCCACACATCCTTACATAAGGGGACGTATGTTCTGTTTATGGTGGCATCGTGCTGGTGGACAGGCTGTGACTCTTTCTCTCCTTTAAAGGAATTTACAAGCTCAGGTTCAGCCAACACTGAGACTACCAAAGTGACGGGCAGTCTGGAAACCAAGTACAGGTGGACCGAATATGGTCTGACGTTTACAGAGAAATGGAACACTGACAACACACTAGGCACAGAGATCACTGTGGAAGATCAGGTAATGGGCCCCAGGGAAAAGACGTAGTTTTATTCATTGACATCTGTTGCCCTGCCTTTTGACTAAACCTGGCAAATTTTTTTCCGTTCAGCTTGCACGTGGACTGAAGCTGACCTTTGATTCATCCTTCTCACCAAACACAGGGTAAGAATCTCATGTGGCTTTTTTTTTTTTTTTTAAAGCAAGGACATTTAGCCATGTGTTCCAGTAAGATTCTGCACTGCCCGTTGTGGTTCTCCTGGCTTCATTTGTGGCAGGCTGTAGGACTTGTGGTCCAATAATGCTTTTTCACGTGAGTGAGGCTGCTGCTAATACAAATGGCCAAGGCTGCAGGGCAGTGGCGAGGTTTGGAAGCAGGGACTAAGCGATCATGGTTGCCACCCCAATTTGTAGGCTGGGAGAGTCCTCTCCCCAGCACCAAGATAGTGTGGCTTCTAACTGTAGGGAGGCTCCTGAGGCTGCTCTTTTTGCCCCATGCCTCCTAGCCTCAATCCAATTAGACTTGACAGTTATTGGGCTCATTAGGAGGCAAGATGGTGTGTTGGTTGCCTCAGGTCCTTGGCTAGACGGGGTACCCTTTTTTTAAATTTTTAACCATTCAGAGAAGTAGTTGTCTTAAACTTGGAGAAGGTTGTTTTACATACTGCTGACAGGTGCAAGAGTATATACTGAATTTCATTTGTTAGTTTTTAAAAATTGTAGTAAAATATACATTAAAATCTAGCATCTCAGCAATCTTTAAGCATATATATAGTGGCATATGGATTTCATCTTTTGCCGTTCCATATTATTTCTTTTCTTCCCTTCTGATGAATGTGTTTTAGAGGAAGGGTCTACTGAGCTCAGAGCCTATACTGCATGTGGGTAACTGCAAGGGACTGGGCAGGCAGGGCTTCTGTCTCTGGAGGTTGGAGTCTTACTGTAACTTTGTTCTGAATGATGTGAAGACCATTGGGCAGGAGCTGCATTTGCTCTTGTTCTCATCCTGTTGTAGTTTCTCCCTCAGGAGCATTGCTTTCTTGCTTGCCTGCTTCCCTCCAGGCACCCTGCTGTGACAGGAGAGGTTACCCAGAGAGATGCTCTGATCTCATGGGAGGCAGGGGAATGTGCTCACATGCTTGAATTTGCTGCCTAGGACTTTGTCTGCTGTGCTGAGATGGCACACTTAGGAATTTTTAAGGGTTTTCCCTCCCATTACATTTGGGAGGTTTGCAGAGAAGTCTCCAGGTCCTGCAGTAATACACATAAGAGGAACATTTTTTTAAATGTAACTTTGTATTTTGAAGTAATTTTGTACTTAACATACACAAAAATGTTGCACAAGTAGTGTGTAGAGTTCCCTTATTTCCTAGACCTGGCCTCTCCTAATGTTAACGTCTTACAGGACTACAATATGATGATCAGAACCAGGAAATTTATATGGTTTTCGTAGAGTTAACTAGTCTGTTGTCCTATTGATGTCTTATTTCAGGTCCATGATCTAGTTCAGGGTACTAGATCACATTTAGTCATCAAATCTCTTTTGTCTCCTCTAATCTGAGACATAGTCTTTCTTTGTTTTTCATGACCTTGACAGTGTTAAAGAGGATTGCCCAATTATTTTGTAGAATCCTTCAATTTAGGTTTGTCTGATGTTTCCTCATGGTGAAACTCAGGGTACCCATTTTCACAGCCACAGAAGTGATGTTGTGTTGCATCTTTCTTGGTGCGTGATGTCAGGGCATAGATGTCAGTATGCTTGTTACTAGTGACATTAACTTTGATGACTTGACGAAAGTGGTGTTTGTGAGGTTTCTCTATGAAGCTCTTTTTCTCTTTGTAAATAAGTATCTTGGGAGATACTTTGAGACTATGTAGATAATTTGTTTCTTATCCTTTGAGTAAGAAACCTAGTATCCATTGGTGATTCTTGCCTGCAACAATTATGTTTGGCAGATGGTGATTTTTCTCTTCCCATCATTCCTTCTGCATTTATTAATTGGGATTCTACTGTAAGGGAGAGCTTGCTCTTCTCCTTCATTTATTTATTTAATCAATTATTTATATCAGTACTGATCTATCGACATTTATTTTATTCTGTGGGTTATAATCCATTACCATAATATATTTTATACTCGTTTGTTTTAGATATGGCTATTGGGCCTCCTTCCAAGTTGACATCCTGTGTTTTATTATCCCCTATCATTTCTTTTGAGCTCTACTTCAGAAGATGTACCAGGCTCATCTTCTGCTTGTTCTCTAGTCCTGCTATCAGGCATTTCTCCAAGGAGCTTCAGTTCATTTTATTGAAGAATGGCATTTAGAAACCCAAGGTTGTGTCCATATTGCTCCTGGGTATTTGAGACAACTTTTGATGGCCTGATGGAGATTGGAAATGAAAGCTGGCTTTCCAAAGCTACTAAGGGGGATAGGCTGGGAAAGCGTCCTGGCTTCTGTCTGGAGCTGAGCATAGAGCACATTATGGATGAGGCTGCAGATTCATCTGTGCACCAGCACCCACGCTGGGTACCCCACCACAGAAAAAAGCCAGTTTGTTAACCAGAAATCAGAGTCATGCCTCACTCAGGCAGTTGTCAGTTCAGCACCAGGAAGTAGCTTAAAAGGAAAAATCCCAGTAATATTTGAAAGAGGGAAAACTCCAAAGGCGTGGAGTGTTACATGAGAGCAGGAACCTGGAGAGGAATCTGAGTCACTGCTCCAGCACTGCCCATTCTGTGGGGACTTTGTGCTCCTGGCCAGAATTCTTTGAGACAGCGTAGGGGAGGCACTGTGTGAATGGTCTGGCATGGCTGGTAAACACCGCTGTTTTCACCCGCAGCACACTATGGTCAGCAGCAGCTCCCCCGCCCACTTTTTAAAAAGATTTTATTTATTTATTTGGTAGAGATCACAAGTAGGCAGAGAGGCAGAAGCAGGCTCCCCACTGAGCAGAGAGCCCAATGTGGGGCTCGATCCCAGGATCCTGGGATCATGACCTGAGCGGAAGGCAGAAGCTTTAACCCACTGAGCCACCCATGCACCCAGCACAGCTTTTTACTGGTGGTTATACGATGCCTGGTTTTTATCGTTCTTGGTCTCCTTTTCTTTCTAAATGTCAGCCTTTGAGCAGATTTCTTTCATAAATCACCCAGCTAGCATGGTGCCAATTCGATAAGCCAAAACCTAGGCTTCTTTCCCCAAAGAGCAGGAAGTCCAGAATAGGTTTATTTTGAATTTTTCTTGTGGAGAGAGAATTTGTTTGGTTGTTACTCCTTTCTTTCAAAGCTTGAGAAAATGTACCAAAGCCACATGAACAAAAGTTGCACGCATCACTGTCATTTGTGAATGGTGTTTGCTTTACTTTCAGCCACAATGTCTGAAATTCTATCATTGGCAACTTGGAATGTTTAACCTTATTTTTTTTAAAGACTATTTATTTGACAGAGAGAGAGAGAGAGAGAGAAAGAGACAGTGAGAGAGGGAACACAGGCAGGGGGAGTGGGAGAGGGAGAAGCAGGCTTCCCACTGAGCAGGGACCCTGATGTAGGGCTCAGATCATGACCTGAGCTGAAGGCATCTGCTTAACGACTGAGCCATCCAGGCGCCCTTTAAATTTTTTAATATAGAAAATTTCAAACATACAAAAGCAGAGAAAAAAAAAAGGCAGAATAGTATGTTAAGCCCTCATCATGTTCCTATCACCCAGCTTTAATAATTATCAACACATAAACCAATTATGTTTTATTTATACATTCATAATCTCTCCCTCAGACTTTTTTGAAATAAATCAGTTATCACATAATTTCATCTGTAAGTATTTTAGTATGTATATTTAAGTGATAAGATTCTTTTTTAAAATTTTTTAATTCCAGTTAGTGAACGTATAGTCTTACATTAGTTTCAGGTGTACAATACCATGTTTCAGGAATTCCATACATTACCTGGTGCTCATCACGGCAAGTGCCCTCCCATCCCCTTTCCCCTTCCCCTCTGATAACCATCAGTTTGCTCCCTAGAGTTAGATATGGAACGCTTCATGCATTTATATGTCATCTTTGTGCAGGGCCCATGCTCATCTTCTCTGTATCATTTCAATCTTAGTATATGTGCTGTTGAAGCAAGCACGATATGATTCCTTTTTTTAAAAAGTATAACTACAGGGCGCCTGGATGGCTCAGTGGGTTAAAGCCTCTGCCTTTGGCTCAGGTCATGATCCCAGGGTCCTGGGATCGAGCCCTGCATCACGCTCTCTGCTCAGCAGAGAGCCTGCTTCCCTTCCTCTCTCTCTGCCTGCCTCTCTGCGTAATTGTGATCTCTGTCTGTCAAATAAATAAATAAAATCTTTTAAAAAAAGTGTAACTACAGTATGATTGCATTGTAAAAAATTAATCATAATTCCTTGAATTTTAAATCTCTAGCCTGATCAGATTTACATGATTTCATTTTTCTTTTTTACAGACTCAAAAATTGTCCATGCAAAATTGCAAATATTGCTTCCTGTGGCTCCTTAAATCTCTTTTTTAAGTTTTAGATTCTCCTCCTCACCTTCCCCTGCAATTTATTCATTGAAACTAGATCATTTGTCCTGTAAGATTAGGTATAGACTAAATTTTGCTGTTTGCATCTCTGTGGTGCCATTTAACTTGTTCCTCTGTCCCCCATGTTTACCGTGAATCAGTAAGTCTAGATTTAGATTCTAGATTGTTGCATTTAGATTCCTGGTGGGGGTGGTAAAATACAAGTGGTACTCTATGCTTCCATGACTTGGATATAGAAGGCGTGGTTTGTTCTTTGTATGTTAAAGTTGGTGCTATTCACAATTCATTCATTAGGGGTTACAAATTGGTGATAATTCTACTTTAATCATTCATTCTTCATGTGGTAGCTAGAATATTTCAATAAAAAGAAACTTCTCATAAACTATTGGTTATCTTGAGATAGAGTTAGGGTAGGAAAGGTGGGAAAATGTTTGCTTCCTTTTTAATTTATTGTTTTGAAGTTACACTTTGGTTTTCTAGTCTCTGATGATGACTGCTATGTGTGTTTTAAGTGTCATTATGAATGAATGCATAGGTTTATACATACTTGTTATGTTTCAATCCATTGCTGGTGTTATTCTTAAAGATGAGCTCATTGTTACATGTTTGAAGCCGTTAAGAGTCTCTTCAGGCCAGCTCTGAAGGCATTGTGCGCCAACCACAGTAGTCTTTGGTAGCTTTGATAAATACCTCAAGTTCACCCTGTCCTGATTTGTAGTCTGTTGTTTCTCCAAGGGACACTGGTGCCTTTTAGGAGAGGCTGGTATTTAGAGTCCAGAGTCTGGGTGCTGGGAATGAAGTTTTAATCTCAGTGTGAATGAGATTGGGGTGGGCAAGGCTGTGTAGATCCCGATCTCTGCAGACAATGCAGCTTGCTGTGGGAGGATGTCCATTTTGTAGCTGAATAACAGAAAATAGTCTAAATTTTATTTGATAGGTGTGGTCTTGTATCCCATTGACCTTTGGTAAAGGCAGGGTAATATATTTGCAGGTGACACGAGTCTCCCTATTTTCCTGAGTAGTAAGCACAGGAGGCACCAATCTGGTCATACATGCAGATCTGGGATTAGCAGACAAGACCCACAGACTTGTCCTGTCTTGCAGGACTTCCCAGCCCCCATGACTGCAGGGCCTCAGGTTGCAGGTCAGTATCCAGGTCTCTGAAATATACTTATTAGGATCTCTTGAATACTGAATTAAAAGCTATCTGTTATATTTACTTAGAAGGGATCTATCTAGTATTTGTTACTTTCTTTACTTACAAAGTTAGAAAGCAAGCATCTCCTTAAAAGGGGCTGTTTAGATAGCTGCCTTCATGACAGATACACCATGTCTTTTTCATAGTCTTAGAGAATAGCAAAGAAACATCTGTTTCATAATTACACGGTGGCATTTTCCCTAATAAATGCCTGTGCAGGCCATTACATTAAGCATAGGGAGAGTTTAGTAAAAGAAAATTACTTAGCACTTTTCCCCCAAGCTTTTCCAGCCTCTGTTCTCACTTCATTATTGGGGCATTTCTGCACATTGGATTCTGGTTAGAGAGCTAGTATTCTGCCGATGTGGCCTAGAGGCTGTGTAAGGGAGAACTGGGCCCTCACTTGGCCTCCTATCCCTGTATGTAAACTGGGATTTAAAACAATGCTTTTTTGGTACTTGTTGGTATGGTTGTTGCAAGGCGAGTTAGCTTGTGATCTTAATACAATTTCTTTTCTTTCAGGAAAAAAAATGCAAAAATCAAGACAGGGTATAAGCGGGAGCACATCAACCTGGGCTGCGATGTGGATTTCGACATTGCCGGTCCTTCAGTCCGGGGTGCTGTGGTGCTGGGCTATGAAGGCTGGCTGGCTGGCTACCAGATGAATTTTGAGACTGCGAAGTCTCGAGTGACCCAGAGCAACTTCGCGGTTGGCTACAAGACTGACGAGTTCCAGCTCCACACTAACGTGTAAGTGTATGTGAGTGTGGTGTGTGAGTGTGTGCAGAAGGGAGATTGCTTTTCAAGCTCAATTTTTAATCACTTGAGAGTATGTTGAAAGCAGATGAGCCAAATGGCCTGCTGATATTTTTCTGTTTCCCACCTGCCTATTTCCTGAAGTGGCTTAGGTTCTTTGTGTTCTAGAGATAATCATTGTTGTCACTGGTACACACAGAATGACTGCTCAGTTACAGCAGTGGCATGATGTCCATCCAGAGGAGAGTCCTTTCCCTGCTAGTGTCCTTTTGTGGACATTTAAGCACCTTTCAGTTTTAGTAGCAAAATGGCAGGGAAAGGTGCCACTGTCTTTTTCTCTGTGTGATGCCTGAGGTCAGGTTGCTGTGGTAAATGAAATGCAGATCTGAGAGACAGGTTAGGGAACGGTGATCTCAGTTGCATAGTGTCTTTTCCGCATGGCATAGCATGCACAAGTTTATTGCCTACCAGACAGTACATGAAGGGGAGAGAAAAGTGCAGATTAGGTTAGTGAGCTCCTTGTAATCAACCTTGGGAGTTAAAGTGGAGTGCTGCTGATTTAGATGAATGGAAATGCACATTTCAGCCCCAAATCCCCTAGGCATGAGAAACTAACCTACGGCACAACTGGGGGACAACTTTACCAATTTTCTTTCTTCCCACTAGAGGGCACTAAAGCAGCGACTTCTTAAAGATCTAATAACAATTCCATTTACAAACTTTTTTGAAGAATTTTTACCCAGTAGTTCCCCCTTTTCTGCCCTTTCACTTTCCACGATATCAGTTGACAGTTCCACAGTCAGCCGCGGTCTGGAAGTAGATGATCTCCTTCTGATGTGTTGTCAGAAGGTCAGTAGTGGCCTGATGTGTCACTCACCTCACCTTCATCCCATCATGTAGGCATTTGTCGTTTCACATCATCCCAAGAAGGTTGTATACTGGGCTGCCTGGGTGGCTCAGATGGTTAAGCATCCGACTTCTGATTTCGGGTCATGATCTCAGGGTTGTGAGATTGAGCCCCATGTCGGCGTGGAGCCTGCTTAAGATTCTCTCTCTCTCTCTCTCTGCTTCTGCCGCAACCCCCTCCCAAAAAACAAAACAGTATGAAGAAGGTGTATACGATATAATATTTTGAGAGGCCACATTCATATAACTTCTATTACAGTATATTGTTAGAATAGTTGTATTTTATTAAAATAATAAATTAGAAGTTATTGTTGCTAATTTCTTACCATGTCTAATTTATATTTTAAATTTAAATTTGTCTCAGAGATGTATGTATAGGAGAAAACATATAGTATATACACGGGTTCGCTACTGTCTGTGGTTTCAGGCATCCCCTGGGGGTCTTGGAACATACCTCCTGCAGATAAGGGAACACTATTTTAATTAATATAATTGACATAACAGAATATAATATAGCAGATATTAATATAATTTTTGAATTTTTTAAAACTAGGAAATCACAGGAAAACCATAGTGAAGGACAGTCCAGTGTTTCCTGGCTGGGAGTGGGAGTGTGTGACTACTAAGGGGGTGGAATGAGATTTGGGGGTGATGGAATTGTTCAGTATTCTGATTATAGTGGTGGTCACACAAATATTGCACATGTGTTAAAATCCATAGAAGTGTACACCAAAAAAAGTAAAGAAAAAAATGTAAATTCAAAAAAAGGTAGCATACAAAAGTGTCACAGGAAAAACAGTGCAAGTAATAGAAGGGTTTTTTTATTTTTTTATTTTTTATATTTTTTTAAAGATTATTTATTTATTTATTTGACAGAGAGAAATCACAAGTAGGCAGAGAGGCAGGCAGAGAGAGAGAGAGAGAGGGGGGAGGAAGCAGACTCCCTGCTGAGCCGAGAGCCCGATGCGGGACTCGATCCCAGGACCCTGAGATCATGACCTGAGCCGAAGGCAGCGGCTTAACCCACTGAGCCACCCAGGCGCCCAGAAGGGTTTTTTTTAAGTTGGAGTTTTGACTGAAATGGAAAGTCTTTCTTGGTTTGGAATTGGAAATTGGTACCAGTTCTAGGAAGAACAATGGCTATTAGCGTTTCCCCCACATACCTGAGCCTCATGTACCTGATTTTAAAATAAGTGGACATGATTTATTTTTAGCTGGTGTGGGAACAGCTGACACAGCTAATCCGGGTTGCCCTTGTGCGTGTGGAGGCCCCGATGTGTAATAGAGATTCTTTGTGCTTTATATAGTTGAATTTGAACAATGACTTCCCTCTGTTTATGGTTTTGAGAGCTCAGTACAGGAAGGCAGTGTTGCCGGTTTTAGAATATATTTTTAAAAAACTGACAGTTTTTTTTGGACAAACATGTGAACCCAAGAAAAACTTCCAATTTCAGTTATACTAAAATCCCTCAGAAATCTATTATCTAGGACAAGCTGCTATTTTGTAACATCCTCGGATTTTCTGAAGAATTTAGGATTCCCTGTGGAATCCTGGGTTGCCTGGGCTAAACCTGTACTTACTGGAAGCACAATATCTGTATGATTGAATTTCAGGGAAAACTTTAGCATTTAGAATGTATTTATGAGCGTCTGCTTCAGGGAGAGTGTAGTGGTGAGGAGCAGAGTTAGCAGTGAATCAGCAAGAATTTGTCCTTGGATTAGTGAGTTCTAAGGTCTTTGCTGAATTCCACAGCACATAGGCTGTGCCTTACCAGTTTCCGGTGACATTTCTACTTGAAACACCCAAAGTGATGAAGTGGAACTTTTTCATGTTAAGAATGTGAAGAGGTGGAAGGGGATATTTCCAGAAGCTGGAGTCAGTATCGTGTGTTTGGAAGAGAGGAAGGAGTTTGTCCCAGTTGGGTTTCATTCTGTTTTTGAAGGAGACATTTTGTAATGCACCAAGTAGCTCCTTTTCATTGCATCAGAACTGCAAATACTGGCAGTTTGGACCAAGAGTTTCGCACAGGTGGACCAGTCTGAATTGCAGGTGAAGCTCTTTTGTCATCACTGTACCCCCAAGGGACCAGGTTGCTTTTGACTGTGTCTTTGCAGCAAGCAGTGGCTGTAGCTGGGGTGCTAAGGGCTATAACTGCCTTCTGAAAAATAAGAGTGGCCCAGCCTTTCTTACCATTTCTGACTGAGTTCTCTTCTCATTGCTTCACTTTCCTTACTATTGTTATGATAGACACATATATAAAAGTAGTAACATTAGCAGTAGCAACAGCAAAAAAACAAACTAACTCCCCCCTCCAAGAATCGCAGGGTCTTAGTTGCTGCATTTATTCATTCATTCATTCATAGAAAGTATGAACAGAGGGAGGGGGAGAGGGAGAGAATCCCGAGCAGACTCCCTACTGAGCAGGGGAGCCCGACTTGGGGCTCCATCCCATGACCCTGACATCAGGCCCTGAATTGAAATCAAGAGTTGGACGCTCAACTGACTGAGCCACTCGGGTGCCCTGTTGCTGCTTTTATTTTTTAAAAATTTTTAAGGTTTTATTTATTTATTTGACAGAGAGAGACAGTGAGAGAGGGAATACAAGCAGGAGAAGCAGGAGAGGGAGAAACAGGCTTCCTGTGGAGCAGGGAGCCTGATGTAGGGCTCCATCCCAGGAGGCTGGGATCATGACCTGAGCCAAAGGCAGATACCCAACAACTTAGCCACCCAAGCGCCCCACTGCTTTTACTTTAAAGAATATTTTGGAAGCCAGCTTCAAGTTGCATGCAGCCAGAGATTCCTGCCTGGGGGTGTTTCTGGTGATGGTTCACATAGCCTTTCCCTTCCTCTGAACCCTCCCAACTCCAGTGTCTGTTCCATTCCTATCAGACTTTTCCCTAATTGGGTGGGTACCTGTTTTGTGATCACTTTGGTTCATTTACAGCACCCCTGTCCTCTGTTAGACTTGGACAGCTGTGCCCAATTGCAGCCTGCCTTTGGGGGTGGATTAGCATCTATGCTGTGCTTGTTTGCAGAAATGATGGGACAGAGTTTGGTGGCTCCATTTATCAGAAGGTGAACAAGAAGTTAGAGACCGCTGTCAATCTGGCCTGGACTGCAGGAAATAGTAACACTCGCTTTGGAATAGCAGCCAAATATCAGATCGACCCTGACGCCTGCTTCTCGGTGAGTTCCTGTAGAATCATGCATTGCCCAGGCTCCACATGATGGTGGGGTTGGAGGCCTTCTGGATTGCTGGGGTTGCATGCTTGGGCTGGAGATTTTCTCGCTGGGAGAGAGTTTGAAATGAAAAAAGTGCTAATAGTAATCGTGCTGACCGTGGGTGCCAGGTACTGTGTGTGACCCATTATATGTGGGTTACTGTATTTAATTCTCACACAACCCATTTGAGGTAAGTGCCTTTACAAAAAAATAATCATCCCAACCCTCTGTGCACAAACGGGGAAATTCAGAGAGGTCAGTGGCCAATGGGGCAGACATTTGGTATGTGCTGGGGCCTGGACTTGATGTTTTGCTGGGGAGCCTCCTCCTCTAATCATCCCTTGTTCCTGCACACTGTAAAGGGGTTTACTTTGAATCTGAAGGTTTTTTTTCTTTCTTTCTTTCTTTTTTTTTTTAAAAAGATTTTATTTATTTATTTGACAGAGAGAGAGAGAGAGAGAGAGATCAAAAGTAGGCAGAGAGCTAGGCAGAGAGAGAGATGGGAAGAGAGAGACTCCCTGCTGAGCAGAGAGCCCCATGCGGGGCTTGATCCCAGGACCCTGAGATCATGACCTGAGCCGAAAGCAGAGGCTTAACCCGCTGAGCTACCCAGGCGCCCCATGAATCTGAAGGTTTTAAATGTTTATTTTCCTTCTCATTTCTCATTCTCTTGCCTCCTGTATTGGATATTAACTTCTGTATTGGATATTAAGAAACCAGGCCCTGGCATTTAGCAGTTGACATCTAATCATGCAGATTCAGTAGCTTTGCTCATGGACCCCTTGAGTTGCACGATTTTTGCATTAAATCCTGTTGAACTCATCTCTGTTGTCACAGGGCACTACTAGCTGCATCTCTTTTGGGGTGGAATGAGGAAATCTCGTGTTGCAGGATGGTCTTTATATAATTTACAAATAGGCCATTTGAAGTCTGAAATGGCAACAATCTGGCTCCTTTCCAAGCATTTAGAAACAAAGGAAAAGGGGCCTTAATAATTAGATGGGATAAGCAAAAAGGAAGAGCCAGATAGGGCACTGTCTGCTGGAAGATCTTCCTTCCCGCTGCTTTGTTCTTTCTCATGAGAGTTGTCAGATCAGAAAACAGCCAAGCAGGAAAACATGCACATTGGCAGCCTCAGCTTTTTCCAGGACTTGGTGTCCTCATGGCTTGAAATCACTCTGCTCCTGACCTCTTCATATTTCACAAGAAAGAGGCCAAAGAGAGGCCCAGATTTCCCTAAAACTCAGGCAGAAGAACAAGGGCAAAATCATTATTGACCCAACTGCTTCATTCAACTTAATTATTTTTTTAAAGATTTTATTTATTTATTTGAGAGAGAGTGAGCACAAACAGGAGAGGAGAAGCAGAACCCCCAATGATCAGGGAGCCCGACGCTGGACTCAGTGCTGGGACCCTTGGACCATGACTTGAGCTGAAGGCAGACCCTTAACTGACTGAGGCACCCAGGTGCCCCTGAACTTAATTATTAATCAGCATTCACTAAGTGCTGAAATTTAAGTGACTGGCTAAGACATTCTTTTACTCTAATGTTCATTTTATTTTATTTTTTTTTTAAAGATTTTATTAATTTATTTGACAGAGATCACAAGTAGGTAGAGAGGGAGGCAGAGAGAGAGGAAGGGAAGCAGGCTCCCTGCGGAGCAGAGAGCCCGATGAGGGGCTCAGGCCCAGGACCCTGGGATCATGACTTGAGCCAAAGGCAGAGGCTTTAACCCCCTGAGCTACCCTGGCGCCCCTCTAATGTTCATTTTAAATTCAGGCATGGCATTGCCAAACCTTCTTCATGTCAATATGATTTTTGCTTCCTTTTTTCATGAAGGGAAAACTCTTTTTTTTTTTTTTTTTAATATTTTATATATTTAAGAAAGAGAGTGAGAGAAAGTGAGGAGCATGCATGAGCCCGGGCAGAGGTAGAGGGAGAAGCAGGCTCCCAGCTGAGCAGGGAGCCTAATGCCAGGCTCAATCCCAGGACCCTGGGATCATGACCTGAGCTGAAGGCAGGCACTTAACCAACTGAGCCACTTAGGTGCCCCCATGAAGGGAAAATTCTAACAGTGTTATGCCTTTAAAAAAAAAGAGCCTCAATACTCCATCTGACATTTGCTGTTTTCCCTTATCCTAACAGATTTTGAAAAAGTCTTCCATATAAGAAAGGCTTATATTTCTCTGGCCACAAATGAAAGTCTTTACCTGTTATAAATTAAATATAGACCTCTGCACAGGTCTATATTTAGGGTATATATATGGGCATCCATACCTTAAGGAATCAAATTTAAATAATAATTTCCTTTTAATTGACAGTTGGGTTGACTCTTTGAGTTTCTTTTCTGAGACTTAGCTCTCAGATTTGATATATTTCATGTTAAATGTAATGAATCCCATAAATGAAGTGGTCAGGAAAAAGAATTTGATCCTGAATTCCAGGGTTGGTGGATTACAGAGCTCTTACTCATTTTGGAGATGGAAACAAGAAGTACTTGAGAATTTCACTCTGTCTTATCTTTTCCTTGACTAGGCTAAAGTGAACAACTCCAGCCTGATAGGTTTAGGATACACTCAGACCCTAAAGCCAGGTATGTATGTGTTGCTTGTATAAATTCGTGAAATCAGTTCTTAAAGAAAAATTGGGGTGGTGGTTTGCTGCTTTATGTTCCTACTCATATAATACCCGTGTTATACATTATAGATGAGTATATATAAAGTTTTATAATGAAATGTTTATAAAAGGACATAGAGTCATTATAAAACATTTGGAGACTAGAAGTAGTAAGTAGGAGAGAAAAAGGCCAGGGCTAACATACATTACACTTTTGGTTATTTTTTCCCCTCTGTTTTTCCAGTGTGTTTATAATGCTTGATACTTATTTCCAGTAGGTTCTTAAAACGAGTCCATAAATCATCCTCACTGTATAACTGTTACGCAGGTTTCTTCTGCACAGTTGGCTAGACCATTCTCTGGTGTCTGAGAGCTACAGAGATGGTACCATCTTGGGGTTAGTTTGGTCAAATTGGGTCTTTGAGCTCTAGAAATCTAAGAGTACATGATGGCAGAATTAAGCTGTTGTAGGGAAAACATCAGTTAGTTGTATGCATGTGTCTGTGTTTGCGTGCAGGCTGAGTGTGTGACGGTGGAGTCTGATTCATGGTTAGGTTTCATTCCAAGGCATTTTTGCTGAAGAAGTTTGCTGCCTGGTGCCAGTGGTGGAGAGATTATTGCAGCAGGGGTTGATGAGAGGACAAAGAAAAGTGCACTCCGTAAAGTGGGTTTGTGTAGGCTGTGGAATAATAATTAGTATTTTATAAGCTCATTCCAGGCTACCAATTAATTAGTCCAGTGGTGATCAGTAGGAGGCATTGATGGGTCACGTGGTTTTGTTTTGCTGATCACACACAGTCGAAGCAGGTTCTGAATTCACTGGGGTCTTGCCAGTGTGCTTTGAGATGCCTAGCATGTTAACCCTTCTTCTGTGTGTTGACTTTTCTTATCTGTTCTCTCCTCCCTCTTCCCTCTCCCTGGGACTGTTCCCCTGCAGGTATCAAACTGACGCTATCAGCTCTGCTGGATGGCAAGAATGTCAATGCTGGCGGCCACAAGCTTGGTCTAGGACTGGAATTTCAGGCATAAATGAATACTGTACAATCGTTTAATTTTAAACTATTTTGAGCATAGCTACCTTCAGAATTTAGTGTACCTTTTAATGTTGTATGTCTGGGATGCAAGTATTGCTAAATATCATGTTAGACCTCCAGGTGAAAGATGATTCAGCTTTAAGGTGTTACCCTTTCAGAGGTACAGAAGAAACCCAGTTCCAAGAAAAGTCCTTTGAGCTGTAGACTTGGAGGAGCTTGGGGCCCCCTCTAGAGAGTTCAGGTTTCTTTTTTATCTAGAAATGGCTGCAAATGGAAGCTGATAATTTGTAGGCACTTTGTTCATTGGTATTGAGTACATGAATGAAATTATGACTTCTTGAGAATTGAACTGGGTTTCCTGTCTGAAGGAAGGAGAGACTCATGGGTGGTAATGTACACACTCATCTGAAAGAGACTTTTTTAGACAGATTTTCCTGACCTGTTTCCACTCCAGTCCATCACCTCTTTTACACCAAAAGTAGTCTGCAGGGTGTGGTAGCTGTTTCTTTTGTGCCATTTTGAGGGTGGAAAAGTTGGATGTGATGAAGCCAATAATTCAGGACTTAATTCCCTCTCATGTTGTGGTTTTCTGCCCTTGCACCAGAGTATGAAATAGCTTCTAAGAGTCCCAGCTCTGAGCTGGGAAGAGTCTCTGTGACTGTAATCGCATTGTGACAACACTCGGAATCGAAATTGGACTTGTTATATTCTCGCCACTCAGTTTATTTTTTAGCCGTTTAATGGGTACATTTTAGAGTCTTCCATTTTGTGTGGAATTAGATCCTCCCCTTCAAATGCTGTAATTAAAATCACTTAAAGTAAAACTTGAATAAAATATTGAAACCTCATTCTTCTGTTGTCTTTATTAATAAAAGTATAAGTAAACAGGGCATTTGGCATTTGTGTTTGTACTGTGTGTGTGTGTGTGAGAGAGAGAGAGAGAGATTTTTAGTTTTCTATTGTTGCATAACAAATTTGCCAAATAGTTGCTTAAAACAACACTCATTTATTTCCCAGGCCTGTAGTTCAGAAGTCTAGCATGATGTGACTGGGTTCTCTGTTAAGATTCTCATGATGTGGAAATTAGGATGTCTGTCAGACTGTGTTCTTGTCTGGAGCTTGGGGTCCTCTTCCAGGCTCACATGGTTTTAAGAGAATTCAACTCCTTTTGGTTGTAGGATAATGGTCCTCATGTCCTTGCTGGCCATCAAGTGGGGGTTCCTCTCAGCAAATAGAGGCCAGTGCCTTCCTTGCCATATGGTCCCCTCCCATCTTCAATGCTGGAATGGAAGAATTCCCTTACTGTCAAATCCCTCTCACACTTGAAATCTCTAGGAGGAGCACTAGCCACACCTTACCCCTTTTAAAAATTTATATATATATATATAAATATAAATATATAAATATAAATATATATATATATATATGTTTTCTTTTTTTTTTTAAGATTTACTTATTTGAGAGAGAGTGCATGTGTGCCTACATGCAGGGGGAAGAAAATCTCAGTGCGGAGCCCAGTACAGGGCTGGATCGCATGACCCTGAGATCATGACCCCAGCCACAATCGAGAGTTGGATACTTAACTGAGTGTCCAACTGAGCCAGCCAGGTGCCCCTATTTTTTGTTTATTGAGGTAAAATTGACAGAACACATTAGTTTCAGGTGTAGAGCATGATTCAATATTTGTATATATTGCAAAATAATCACTACATCTAGTTATATCTGTCACCACACAGTTATAATTATTTCCCCTTGTGATAAGAGCTTCTAAGATCTACTCTCTTAGCAACTCTCAAATATACAATCTAGTATTACTAACTATAGTCACCATGCTGTATGTGGCATTCCCCAGGACTTAAACTCATTTTTTCTAAAAAGATTTTATTTATTCATGAGAGACAGAGGGAGAAACAGCTGAGTAGGGAGCCTGACATGGGACTTGATCCCAGGACCCCAAGATCATGACCTGAGCTGAAGGCAGATGCTTAACCGACTGAGCCACCCAGGCGCCCTTTAACTCATTTTGTAACTGCCCCAACCCTTCTAAAGTCTCACCTGATTAGGTGAGGCCCTCTGAGGAAAATCTGCCCTTCTTAAAATCTCATGTGCCCTTTAATAACCTAATCACAGTAATGATATCCCATCATATTCACAGGTCCCTCCCACATTCAAGGGCAGGAGATCATACAAAGGCATGGATCACTGGGGTTTGTTCTAGAATTCTATAATGTCTTATTTATTTAAAAAGAATATTTTTTTAAGGATTTTTTTTTTTTTTAAGATTTTATTTATTTATTTGGCAGGGACAGACAGAGAGAGAGAGGGAACACAGTAGGGGGAGTGGGAGAAGGAGAAGTAGGCTTCTTGGTGAGCAGGGACCCCAATGGGGGGCTTGATGCCAGGACCCTGGGATCATCACCTGAGCTGAAGCCAGACACTTAACCAACTGAGCCACCCAGGTGCCCCATGTATTATTTATTTTTTTAAAAGATTTTATTTACTTGACAGATGAGAGAGCACAAGCAGGGGGAGCAGCAGGCTCCCCACCAGGCAAGGAACCCAACTCAGGGTTCCATCCCAGGACCCTGGGGTCATGAGCTGAACCAAAGGCAAATGCTTAACTGTCTGAGCCACCAAGGTGCCCTAGAATTCTGCAATTTAGATTTTAAAAAATGACAATGTGTAAATTTCAAACACAAAGTAGAAGAGTAAACTATGTATATATTATCTGGCTTCAGTAAATGTGAACTTATTTTCTATTCAAATATATATATATATGTATGTGTATGTGTGTGCATGTGTGTGTGTATATGTGTATGTGTGTGTATGTGTAATGGATGTTTGAAGGTGGCAATGCCAAACAAGATTTACTTAAGCATTTTGTGTCTCCCAAAACTTGTTGGCCTCAGTATTGTCATACTGTCTTCATTGGTCGGGTTCGTGAGGCTCTGTATCTATTTCAAAACGAACTTGTGAATTTCTCCAGAGATTTTGGCACAAAATGGTTATTGGGTACATCCAGTCAGATGCCAGTTACAGTACTAGTATTTTGAAATGTACAAAGGGCCCTGTGAATATTGAGAGTATATTTCCCTTCCCACTTACATAAATATCTGCCTGTTGTATGCAGTATGTCAGAATATTGTGCAAAATTCCCCGAGTTCATGGTATTTCATCAGTAAGAAAACCTAAACATTCTGGTGTGGGGACAAAAGGAAGAAAGTGGACAAAGAAGAGAAGATTGAAGGTAAGTTTATTAGGGAAAAAGGCTAATGTCTAAAGCTCCCAACAAGCAGAAGCTGGAATCAAGAGTCTTATTCGCTAAACTGAGTGGTGGTTTGTGTACCCAGAGAAGGGAGAGCTCCAAGGGAATTTGGGAAGACTTTGTGTCCTGGCTACCGTGAAGGGTTTGGAATAAGGGCACCATTCAGTCTGTCTAGGCTTGTGGTGGGCTTAGGGAAACGAACATGAATGACCTCTTAGTTTTTTTACCAACACAGAGTTTGTGTGTTTCTGAGCTGTCACTGGGGCCAGATAAATGTTAAGGGAAACCAGATTCAAGAGAAGAGGGGCAGTTCAGCTGTGTCTCTGGAGGATTCTTCTGTGGGAATCATGGAGATCAGAGTGGTGAAGCTATGGGTACAGCAAATGTCTTGCTTCCTGCTACAATGATTTTCCTGCAGATCAATGAATTGGAATTTCTATGATTTTAAGCCTACAGACATTTATTTAAGAAACATTTGCAGACACTCTGTTTATGACTTTTTATTACTAATGGCATTTAGTAAAATACATTTTTAGAAAAAAAAATTTGCAGAACACACAGGCCAAAGCATTTGTCAAGGCTGTGGGGGAATGCTAAATCTGCATTTTCAATATATTGGGGGTTTTAAGTCACAAAATTTAAAAAGTAACAGAAGCTTATTGTAGGAAATGTGGAGGCTGTTTGCGCCCTACTTCCTGGCCTGCTTTTCGTGCTTTTGCTCCATTATGCCTTTACCATCGTATAGTGTGTATTTTACACTATTGTCTTCCTCACAAACTGTACAAAGGGTATGTGGTTTGTTTTATTAATTGCTGTATACTAAAATATGAGAAGGTGCTAAATATCTGTTGAAGTAATAAATAATTAGGAGAAAGATAAAAAGTAAAACATTTACCTATAATTCCACCACCTAGATACAGCTGCTGTGAACAGTTGGGTTTCATTTGCCTTTGGGAGAGGGAGGGCAGCTACTTCCCTTTCAACGTTTTTTAAAAAAGATTTTAATTTATTTGAGAGAAAGAAGGAGAGCAGGAGAGGCAGAGGGATAGAGAATCCGAAGCAGAGTGCCCCCTGAGCATGGAGGTGGAGGTGGGGCTTGATCTCACCGCCCTAAGATGGTGATCTGAGCCAAAATCAAGAGCTGGCCGCTTAAATTAAGTCAGTCAGAGAAAGACAATTATCCTATGATTTCACTCCTATGTGGAATTTAAGAAAACAGGGGAGTACGGGGGAAGGGAGGGAAAAATAAAACGAAATGAAATCAGAGAGAGAGACAAACCCTGAGATTCTTAATCATAGGAAACAATCTGAGGGATGTTGGAGGGAAGTGGGGGGGAGGCGTAGGAGGAGGGGAGGGATGGATAACTGGCTGATGAGCATTAAGGATGGCACCTAATGGAATGAGCGCTGGGTGTTATATAACACTGATGAATCACCGAACTCAACCTCTGAAACTGATAATACACTGTATGTTAATTAATTGAGTTAAAAAAAAAAAAAGAGTTGGCTGCTTAACCCATTGAGCCACCCGAGTGCCCCTTTCTTCTAACAATGTTTTAGGGGCACCTGGCTAGTTCAGTCCATAAAGCATGCCACACTTGATCTCAGGGTTGTAAGTTCGGACCCCACTTTGGGTATAGAGATTACTGAAAAATAGTCTTAAACAACAACAACAACAATGTTTTAAAATACTTCCCTGAACTATAGAATATCTCATCACATAGCAGGCAGGGAGGGCCGCGCTCTGACCCTCTCTAACACTTTACAGCCTCAGGCCGCAGGGGCTTGGGTGGGGCGGGCCAGCTGCAACAGCTCCCTACCCTTTCTCTCCTCCGCGGATTTCCTGAGTGCCGCGCTGGGCTGCGACGTCATCACGTTGGGACGTAGATGCCTCAGGCCGTGGTGCCTTACGCAGTGTCTGATGTCATGACGTAGAGCCTAGCAACCGCGCAGGCTCCTGGCGGAGTCCGTTATGGCCGCTGCTACCTTGAGGAGGATGAGGGGAACCGTGCAAAGGAAACTGCGGCCTTCGCCCGGCCTTCAGGTCCCCGGAGTATTGGCGTGGCCGCTGGTCCCGGCGCTCCTGCTTGCGTCCGCCACCATGTCCAGTGGTAAAGGGGGCGCGGCGGCAGGGCGGGCGCGGGAAGACGCGGAGGGCCAGCACGGGCGGTGAGACAGGCCCGGCCGGGGAAAAGACGCTTCGGAGTGTCGGGAGCAGATGGCACTGTGTAGACAGGGCAGGGTCTCTAGGGGCGAGGACGGAGGGTAAGGTGTCTGAGGGAGTCTGAGGAGGTGGGGTCTCTGAGAAGCCGAGAAATGGGGATGAGAGATGCGGGGATCCAGGGAGCGGGAGCAGAGTATGTAGATGGGCGTGGAGGGAGGAGTGGTGGTGGTGTCTAGAGAATCTTGAAGAATGGGTTGCTACAGGGTATAGCAGTGGTGGGGTCTCCGAAATTGCTCGCAGTCGTGAGGGGACAGAGGGGACAGATGCTGAGGAGATGACCGCGGTTAGGAGGTGTGGTGTCTAGAGAGGGTCCCAACGCCGGTGCGTGGGGGGGGGGCAGGGCGGGGGGAAGGCACGCAGGGGTCTAGCGGGGCCAGGGGAGTGTGGGCGGTTTCCGGAACCGTGAGGTAAGGGGTAAAGACCAGGGTGGGCCGGGGCACTGACCAGACTGAGCTGATGGAATAATTTTTGGAGAGCAAAAGTGAAGGGGAGAAAGCTGTCTTAGGATACTGGTGCATCTCTGAGATCTGGGAGGTTCTGGTGCTTGGCAAAGAGCCAGAATACTGAGGCTCTGGGCTCCTGAGGGGCTTGGGAGGAGGAGAGGAGGAAGGCGACAAGGGAGATTCTTGGTAAACATGGTTCATTGTGTCCTGGGTTAGCTGGAAAAGACTATTGCTTCATTTAAATAGAGTCGTAGGATTTTATTTCATTTAAAATTTTTTATTAAAATTCTTTTTATTATTTATTTAGGTATGATTGGCATATAACATGCTAGATTCAGGTGTACAACATACATTTGGTATTCGTGTACACCGGGAACTGATCACTTCAATAAATGTAGTTACAACATATCACATTTTGTAACAGTTACAAAAATTTTTTTCTTGTAATAAGAGCTTTTAAGATTTACTCTCTTTGCAGCTTTCAAATATGCATTATTACTTTATTACTGACCATAGTCACCATGCTATTTATTACATCCTCATGACTTATTTTGTAATTGGGAGTTTCTTCCTTTTGGTGCTCCTCTACCATTTCACCAACCTCCAATTCTCTCTTTTCTGGCAACCACCAGTCTCTTCTATATGAGTTTGGCTTGTTTGCTTGTTTGTTGTTGTTTTGATTTCTTCCCCCCCATAGAGGTGAAATCATATGGTATTTGTCTTTCTCTGTCTGACTTATTTCAGTTAGCATAGTGCTTCAATGTCCATCCATGTTGTTACAAATGCTGTATTTCATTTTTTGTGAGTGTGTGGCTGAGTATTATTTCATTGTATATACATACCACATATTTACCTATTTGTCCATCCATAGGCATTTAGGTTGCTTCTCTATCTTGGCTGTTGTAAATAATGCTGCGTGATTAAGTATTTCTTTTCTTAGAAATATTACATTGTGGGGCGCCTGGGTGGCTCAGTGGGTTAAAGCCTCTGCCTTCGGCTCAGGTCATGATCTCAGGGTCCTGGGATCGAGCCCCATGTCGGGCTCTCTGCTCAGTGGGGAGCCAGCTTCCCTTCCTCTCTCTCTCTGCCTGCCTTTCTGTCTACTTGTGATCTCTATCAAATAAATAAATAAAATGTTAAAAAAAAGAAATATTACATTGTGAATGAAGATATTGAAAGCTTTATCAGGAAATAAAGAAGTGTGTAATTTAGGGCCTGAGACTTAGGGGGGCAAATCTATTAATAAGAATTTGTAATGATTAAGCAGTATTTTGTTTAGTATTCCCTTTTTTCTTTAGGCAGACATAGCCCTGCTCTTCTTCTTAAATCTTTTTGGAATTTTCAGAAGAAAAACAGTGTGAATGGGATAGTGTTTTCTTATTTGCCAACAGGGGCTGTCTAGCCATACATTCGTCTACTACAGTGCTGTGGTTACTTCCTTAGGTTTCCCCAGCAGCAGTGAGGGCAGGGCAGCCACCATCCCAGAAGCATCTTAAGTTTGTGGGGAAGGACTGAGATTCATTTTCCCAAGGCCCTTTCATCAAGAGTAGAATATAACGAGGATTTCTTTGGTTGATGCAAATATTCCTTTTCCCAAAGTACTTACATGGTATGATTGCTTTGGTTATTTAATCATTTAAGACAAAATCTGACATTTAAGCATTTATATTTCTTACTGGAATGATTAAGACATACAGTTTGCGGAATATATAGCTGGTAACTGTAGTTCATAAACAGCTTTTCCCCTGGTTGAAAATTTTGTAGGGAGGGTCAAGCAAGGGGGAAATGTGGAGTATTAAGGTGTCTTCTTGTTTCTATTTATTAGAGCGCCATAAATACTGCTCCAACTAAACTGGGACATGTTAGATAATCTTTCTTTTTTTTTTTATTAAGTCTTTCTGTCAATTTAAAATTCTTATTCTCTTGTAAAAATAATTTGAATGTAAACTAACATATGCTCTTAAGAAGGAGGCAGCTACATTGCAGTGCTGCATGCCATTTGTAAAACTTTGGTAAGAGAAGTGTTTTTTGTAAGCTTACCTTATGATAGAGCAATTTCAAGTAATTACTCTTTTGTTTAATTTTTTTTATTTTAAAGATTTTTAAATTTATTTTGAGAGAACACAAGCAGGGGGAGGGGCAGAGGGAGAGAGAGAAGCAGACTCCCTGCTGAGCAGGGAGCCCAATTCGTGGCTCAGTCTCAGCACCCCAGGATCATGACCCAAGCCAAAGGCAGACACCTAGCAGACTGAACCACCCAGGCACCCCAACGTAATTACTCTTTTAATAAAAAAAAAACAGCCAAATAAGATGTGTTGAGTTCCAAACTTCAAGTAAGCATAGAAAGTTAGGAAGTCACTGCATTAGATTTATTTAAACTTGTTTTATATTAGGTTTCTTTCTTTTTTTTTTTTAAAGATTTTAATTTATTTGACAGAGATCACAAGTAGGCAGAGAGAGAGAGAGAGAGAGAGAGAGAGAGAGGAAGGGAAGCAGGCTCCCTGCTGAGCTCCCTGCGGTGCTCTATCCTAGGACCCTGGGATCATGACCTGAGCTGAAGGCAGAGGCTTTAACCCACTGAGCCACCTACTGGGCATTGGTGGTTCGGTGGTAGAATTCTTGCCTGCCCACTGAACCACCTAGGTGCCCCTCATATTAGGTTTCTTAAAATTGCAGTACTTGGTTGTATTCTTGGCAATCTGTAAGGATTTTAAAGTTTTATATTTTTATTTTGACAAAATCTAAAAAAATTAATATAAGCATTGTTTTGGATCACTAGATGATCATCTTATGATTAGGTCTTACCACGTCATTTCAAAAATGCCTTCTTTCTCTGTTTGCCATCGGATTGCTCCCAAATGGTCACCTAAATTGAATTTGTAATATGTTTAATTTTTTTTTAAAGATTTTATTTATTTATTTGACAGAGAGAAATCACAAGTAGATGGAGAGTCAGGCAGAGAGAGAGAGGGAAGCAGGCTTCCTGCTGAGCAGAGAGCCCGATGTGGGGCTCATTTTTGAGGCACTGTTGCCTCAGTGCCCATTCTGGGTACTCAGTGCCCATGCAGGGTACTCTGCATTCTTGTTGAAGAGTTATTGTGGGACACCTGGGTGGCTGGCGTACTGGGATCGAGTCCCACATCGGGCTCCTTGCTCGGCGGGGAGCCTGTTTCTCCCTCTGCCTCTGCCTGCCATTCTGTCTGCCTGTGCTCGCTCTCTCTCTATCTGACAAATAAATAAAATCTTTTTTAAAAAAAGAGTTATTGTTGTAATCTATTTTAAGACAGTTTTTTAAAGAGACCCGTTAAAAAAAAAGAGAGAGAATTTAATGTAGAAAGTCATTTTTAAAATGTTGTTTTAGGGGCGCCTAGGTGGCTCAGTGAGTTAAGCCTATGCCTTCGGCTTGGGTCATGGTCTCAGAGTCCTGGGATTGAGCCCCGTATAGGGCTCTCTGCTCAGCAGGGAACCTGCTTCCCCCCACCTCTGCCTGCCTCTCTACCTACTTGTGATCTCTCTCTCTGTCAAATAAATAAATAAATAAAATCTTTAGGAAAAAAAAATGTTTAACTAGAGTGGTAATATCAAATAGAAAAGGGTAAAAGTGGGACATTTAGAAATCTAAAGTAATACATATGATTGTAGAAGCTCAGCAATTAAATCCATAAAGTCAGAGTCACTTTGTTCTGAATACTCTTCATTTCTGCCTAGATCGTATTCTCTGGTTTGAAGGAGTGGAGGACCAGGAGGTCCAAGTTTTTACTCCTTGAACAATACTTACTATTTTTTTTAAAGATTTTATTTATTTATTTGACAGAGAGAGTGAGATCACAAGCAGGTAGAGAGAGAGGGGGAAGCAGGCTCCCTGCTGAGCAGAGAGCCCGATGCGGGGCTCGATGCTGAGACCCTGAGATCATAACCTAAGCTGAAGGCACGAGGGAGGCTTAACCCACTGAGCCACCCAGGCACCCCTGAATAATACTTATTAACTTTGCTCCTACTTGGTGCTAGGTATTGGAGTTATAATAACAAATGGAGTGATATTGGAGATACCCTTAGAAGAATGAGTGGTTTTTGCCTGGCTGAAAACTATGGGAAAGGCTTTTCAGAGAGTGTGATAGGTGCAAAGATGCTACTTGGGAAGTAGTGTAGGGTTTGTGGTGAGAATTGGGGCAAGAGCATGTTTAGTAAACAGGTATTGCTATCCGTTAAGTAGGCAACAGGGATAGAGTAGTTTGGGAGTTTAGTAAGAGATGAGGTTGAGGTAATGGGTGCCAGATCATGTAGGATCTTGTAGGCTATTACAAAGACTTAGAGTTTTACATTTGAGAGAAAATGGAGAGCTCCCGGAGGGTTTTAAGCATAATTGAACTTAAGTTTTTACAGGATTACTCTGGCTGCTATGTCAAAAGCAGACAGTAGGAGTTAAAGTAGAAGCAGGCAGAGGGTTTAGAAGGCCTTACTCTTTTGGAGTGGGAAGTAAAAGTATGTTTCCTTAAACTTTTTATTTTGAAATACTTGTAGATTCACTTACAATTGTAAGAAATAATATAGATTCTGTATACCCTTTACCCATTTCCCCATCTTAAGAAACTGTAGTACCATGTCACAACCACGGTATTGACATGGATACAGTCGAGATAAAGAGCATTTTCACCAACCTCTTGTGTTGCTTTTTTATAGTCACTCCTACTTCCTTCCTATCCCCACTCCATCTTGAAATCCTGACAATCACTAATCTGTTCTTTATTTCTTTAATTTTATCATTTGAGGAATGTGATATAAATGGAATCATATAGTATGTAACTTTTTGGAATTGGCTTTTTTTTAATTTTAATTTTTTTACCTAGCGTAATTCTTTGTAGATTCATCAAGTTGTTTCATGTGTCAGTAGTTTGTTCTTTTTTATTGCTGAGTAATACTCTGATATTATATAGACACACTGCACTTGTTTAACCACTCATCCTTTGAAGGACATCTGGGTTGCTTCCAGTTTTTGACTTTTATGATTAAAGCTGCTACAAACTTTCATGTGTGGATTTTCTGTGTGATTTTAAGTTTTCATTTCTTTGGGATAAATGCCCAGGAGTGCATTAGCTGGGTCATATGGTAGTTACGTATTTAGTTTTTTAAGGAACTGGCAAACTGTTTTCTGTCATAGTTGTCCTATTTTATGTTACCACCAGCAGCATTTAAGTGATCTAGCTTCTCTGCATCTTTGCCAATATTTGGTGTTGTCATTACTTTTTAATTTTAGTCATTCTGATAGGTGTACAGTAATAGCTTTATTGTGGTTTTAATTTGCATGTCCCTAGTGGCTAATATCTTTTCCTGTGCTTATTTGCCATCTGTTTATTCTCGTCGGTGAAATGTGCCTTTGTGTCTGTTGCCTGTGTTCTAATTGGATGGTTAGGTTTTTCATTTTTGAGTTTTCAGATTTTTTTTTCTTTAATTTGACAGAGAGATCATAAGTGACAGAGAAGCAGGCTCCCTGCCGAGCAGAGAGCCCAATATAGGGTTCAATCTCGGACCCCGAGATCATGACCTGAACCTAAGGCAGAGGCCCAACCCACTGAGCCACCCAGGCGCCCCAAGTTTTCAGGTTTTTTTTAATGTATTCTGGATGCTAGTCCTTTTTTGCATTGGATCTCACAAATATTTCTTTCTTTGTATAGCTTATCTTTTCATCCTCACGGGAAAGTCTTTCATGGAGCAAAAGTTTTTCATTTTGATAAATCAAATTTATGGATTTTTTTTTCTTTTTATGTATTGTGTGTCAGGTCTACAAATTTGTGCCTAGTCCTAGATTCTAAAGATTTTTTTCCCTTTGTCTTTAGAAAGCTTTATGATTTTACATTTATTTTTATTTTTTAAAGATTTATTTGAGAGAGCAAGCACATGTGTGCACTTCAGAGCAAGGGGAGGAGCCCAGGGGAAGGGAAAGAAAGAGGGAGAGAATTCCAAGCAGAATTTGTGTTGAGTGTGGAGCAGGAGGTGGCCTTGATCTCATGACCCTGAGATCATGACCTGAGCTGAAACCAAGAGTTGGATGCTTAACTGACTGAGTTCCTAGGTGTCCCTACATTTTACATTTAAATTTGTGATCCAAGGTTGCCTGGGTGGCTCAGATGGTTGAACATCTGCCTTCGGCTCAGGTCGTGTTCTCCAGGTCCTGGGATCCAGTTCTGCGTTGGATTAACAGCTCAGCAGCAGGGGGTGGGGGTATCTGCTTCTCTTTCTCCCCCTGCTTGTGGTCTCTGTCTCTCTCTCTTTCAAATGAATAAATAAAATCTTTAAAAAATTTTATATTTATATTTTTATGTATTTATTTATTATTGTTATTTTTTTTTTTTAAGATTTTATTTATTTGTCAGAGAGAGAGGGAGAGAGAGCGAGCACAGGCAGACAGAGAGGCAGGCAGAGGCAGAGGGAGAAGCAGGCTCCCTGCCGAGCAAGGAGCCCGATGTGGGACTCGATCCCAGGACGCTGAGATCATGACCTGAGCCGAAGGCAGCTGCTTAACCAACTGAGCCACCCAGGCGTCCCAAGTAATCTTTACACCCAGTATGGGGCTTGGACTCATGACCCAAGGATCAAGAGTCACGTGCTCCTCTGAGGCAGCCAGGTGCTCCTGTGATCCATTTTTAGTTCATTTTTGTATAAGGTGTGAGACTTAGGTCAAGGTTTATTTAACTTGTTAATATGGTGGATTGCATTAATTGATTTTTGAATACTGAATTAGTTTTGCACCCTGGAATAACCTTTGTTCATGGAATATTATTCTTTTTATATATTACTGATTTCTATTTGCTAATATTTTGTTAAGGATTTTTGCAGCTTTGTTCATGAAAAATACTAGTGTGTAGTTTTCTTTTTATGTAGTGGTTTTGTTTTGGTATCAAGATAATATTGGCTTCATAAAATAAATTGCACAGTGTTTCCTCATGTTCTCTGGGAGAGATTCTGTAGAGTTGGTGATAGTTCTTTAAACATTTAATTCTCCATAAAACCATTTGGGACTGGAGATTAATTCTTTTGGAGTTTTAAAATTAAAGATTCAATTGTGTTAATAGTTATAGGGCTATTCACATGATGTATTTCATACTGGGTGAGTTGTGGGAGTTCGTGTTTTTAAGCCTTGGGTCTTAACTTTCTCTTTTGGTTCGCTTTTTATGACATTGCTCTGGCAGGGGAGGAGGGGGTTTCTGCACAGTACTGTCAGGTAGCTGTAGAACTCTAGGGTCTCCTCTTGATCTCTGTTGACACCCAAAGGGTAATGGTCTTCTTGTTACTTCTGGACTAGGGTGGGAGTATTTTCTCTCCTTATCCAGTGGTGGGGGTGGCCTTGTTACTACTGGATGATGATTAAAGTCTTGACTCGATACTAGGCCTCTTCTGACACCATTACACTGTGGAGGGGGAAGAGGCACCTTGGTACAGCCTGCAGAAGGTGGCTTCTGCAGTAGGCTTTCTACTTGGCCTTTGCTGGTATGGATGAGAGCAGAGCTACAGTGTGTGTGTGTAAGTGTTTGCCTGGAGTAGAGCAGTCATTTTCTAAAGTTTTCTTTCTTGCTAGGCTGCCTCTCTCCTAATTTTATTGGTTAGAGAGAACAGGCTTTTTTTTTTTTTTGTAGTGGGACAGGAGAGGGCATGTTTTTGTACATACTCATTGATGTTTCCATGTTGGTTTCTTTAGCTACAGGTCTAGAATACGTGAGGGAAAAAGAAAATCCAGGGAAGTCACAACTAGGTTGTTCCTCAGGTCCTGAATCCTCTAACCACTCTGCCTTATTCTTTCCACCTTTCAGAGTCTTATGTTATTTTATATATAATATCTAGGGTTAGTTGTTTTCAGTGGAGGAGTAGGGAAAAGTTTGTCTATTCCCATTCTTCTGGAAGCCTAAGTAAGAATTCATTTTGAATATGTTAATTTGAAAGTCAGACATCCAAGAGGAGATGTCAAGTAGCAGTTGGATTTATAAGTCTAGAGTTCTGGTAGTTCATGTAAATTTTCTTCTCATGGCTTCCTTTTTCTCAGAGCAGTTAGGAAGTAATGCCATCCATTGAAAATGAGGACAACAGAGAAGGTGTTTTTGAGAACAGAGGAGCATGTGAATGGAGTGGTCTCCTAAGGGAGTGGGAGGCTAAATGAACTAGAAATATACAGTATAATTTCCAGCAACATTACATGTACATCTGAATCTTTGGCGTTGAATTTAAAATGAAATAAAAATGGTGACATGATTGTGTATTTATTTCCAGCCATGTTTAGCTGCTTGGTGCAGATGGGGAGTAGTCAGAGAGTTTGATTGAACTTGGGATGTAGCCTTGCCAAGTGAATGGGATGTAGCCTTGCCAAGTGAATGGGACAGCGTGAGCAAGGGGGAAGGGGATTGGTGGTGTACATAAGGGAGGGTTCATGGCTGACTACAAAATTGAATCTTGGTAAAGAGAAAGGACAAGGGTATTGGGCAAGGATGGGATGGTGGTCATGGGGGACTGAAAAGATGGTGGAATCAGAGAATCATAGGTCCTTTTGAACTATGAAGGCAAGAGAATGAATTAGGATAGGTGGTCATATCAGCAAGTAGGTTGCCTGCAGTTGAGATTATGGAAGAGTTGTGATGATAGTGACCACGGTTTGATAAGTTTGATAAGGTAAGGGAAAGGTCTGGCTTATCAGAAGAGAGGTCGATGTTTTGAATTCCAGACAGGAGCACTTGGGTAGAATGAACTGATTTTAGCCAGGAGCTAAAGTCATTGAGAATAGGAACTTTTGATGGACAAAGGTTATTGGATTATAGCTGATGATGGGAGAATCAAGGCCGGTGCATTTAAGGGGGGGAATGGGAGAATGGTTTGGAAGGGCCCTTCTGCCCTCACCCCTCCCCCATCCACCCCAGAATACTTTCCCCTCTTCCAAACCCAGTGGTGCAAGGATGTGGGTGAATAAACAAATGTTAATTAAAAGGACTTCAGGGAAATTATGTCTTTAAGGGAGAGCAGTTTTCAGTTATAAAAAGAAAGTAAGGGATAAAAGAAGGGATTTGCTGATATCTCACTGAATTCCAGAGTGCACAGTGGATCGGTTTCTGGACAGGGAAAGGGGTGGGAGGTGGGGATAATTACAGTCATTTGCACTCCTATCAGCTTGTGTCCTTTAAATATACATGATAGTTCTATTTTAGTATATGTGCTGCTGAAGTGAGCACTATACATGATTATTCTAAAAGTCACATATAGAAAGACAGTTTTTTAAAAAGTGAAGGTTAGTTAGTTGGCTCCCAGCTTTAAGAAAAAAATTAGCTTTTGAGGCGCCTGGGTGGCTCAGTTGGTTGAGTGACTGCCTTTGGCTCAGGTCATGATACTGGAGTCCTGTGATCGAGTCTCAGAGTCTGCTTTTCCCATTGACCTTTCTCCACTCATGCTCTCTCTTTCTCTCATTCTCTCTGTCTCTCAAATAAATAAATAAAATCTTTAAAAAAATTAGCTTTTAAATCATATTTTCCCTGACTTCGATAGGAAAGTTAAATATACCAGAGAAATAGTAATTTGTAAATGCAAATATAAAAAGTCTTAAGAAATTCTTGATTTCTGACTACGGTACTCAATTGTAGGCCCTCTTTCTTTGTTTTCTTCTTCTTCTTTTTTTTTTTTTTTAAAGATTTTATTTATTTATTTGACAGAGAGAAATCACAAGCAGATGGAGAGGCAGGCAGAGAGAGAGAGAAGGAAGCAGGCTCCCTGCCGAGCAGAGAGCCCGACACGGGACTCGATCCCAGGACCCTGAGATCATGACCTGAGCCGAAGGCAGCGGCTTAACCCACTGAGCCACCCAGGAGCCCTCTTTGTTTTCTTCTAATGGAAAGTTTCAGGGAGCCAACTGTTGAAAATACTTTAAGGCAGTTTTACTAATTTACTAAATTTTTTTAACCAATTTACTAATTTTTTTTCTAAGAAATTCCAGTCAGTCTCATTGAAACTAGCCATTTTTTCTATACAAAAGAGTTGTCAACTATGATACACAAACCAGAGTGTATTCATGTATTCAAGTATTACATGTTTTAACATATAGTGGTCTGTTAGGCTGTTGATTTACGTGCATACACATGTTTGTGAAAGCCCAGGAATGATTTGGTTTAATCTTACCCCTACAAAGTATTTTACTTTAATTTGATAGGCTTTAAAATAGTATCTTTGTGTTTTTAGATCTCATGTGACAATTCATCTTTAAAAAAAAAAAAGATTTATATACTTTCAGAGAGAGAGAGAGAAAGAGCACAAATTGGGGAAGGGCAGAAGGAGAAGGAGAGAGAGTCTTAAGCAGACTCTGCTAAATGTGGAGCCCAACACAGGCTTGATCTCATGATGCTGAGATCATGAGCCAAAATCTCAGCTGAGATGCTGAGCCAAAATCAAGTTAGATGCTTGACCAACTTCACTATCCAGGTGCCCCAGACAGTTCATTTTTTTTTTACAAGTATAATGGGTATTCTTAAAGCTTTTCAACAGATACTACGTTAGATTGTATATTAGAAACACTGTTAAATTTCAGCAGGGATTCTTCTGAACTTTTGGTGTATAGAGTTACTTCTGTAAGTAATTTAAACTACTTTAGTAAACCATACTGAGTGGGTGGGAGCATAGGGAAATAAGAGCTTGTACGTATTTGGTGTCATTCCCATTCTGGATTGCCTTACCCAATCTTTAAAAAATAGTCTAGTTCAGGACACCGGGGTGGCTCAGTGGGTTAAAGCCTCCGCCTTTCCACTCAGGTCATGATCTCAGGGCGCCCTGTGCTCTCTGCTCAGCAGAGAGCCTGCTTCCTCCTCTCTCTGCCTACTTGTGATCTCTGTCTGTCAAATAAATAAATAAAATCTTAAAAATAAAATAGTTTATTTTTAAACACTTAAGTTTTCAAGTTCCTAATCCAATTTCCTTTTCTTCCCCTCGAGTTTTTGCTTTCTTCTTCCTAAGAGTACCTAAAAGAAAGAAAGGAAGGAAGGAAGAAAGAAAGGAAGTTGGTCTTCAGGTTCTAGTATCACTTAGAAATGCTGATTACAGCTTGCTTATAGCTCTTCTTAAATTTGTTGTATTGTATTGAAAATATTTAGGTTCACATTTTTTAGAAAGATTTTATTTATTTGAGAGAGAGAGAGAAAGAAAGAAAGCACAAGCAGGGCAAGCATCAGAGGTAATGGGAGAAGCAGACTTCCTGCTAAGCAGAGAGCCAGACTCAGGGCTTTATCCCCAGACTCTGGGATTATGACCTCAGCCAAAAGGCAGATGCCTGACTGATTGAGCCACCTAGGCACCCGATAGGTTCACATTCTGTATCTAGTTTGTGACCTCCTTGAGCCAGGATCAGCCACTAGTCTTTCTGTTTTGGAGATGGGGTGCAGTCTGGACAAGGGTTATTGAAGTCCAGCCCCTTTTTGAAATGAAAACAGAGGGGATGGATAAGAAAGAGCTTTGTATGAATTTCACCGTTATGACCCAAAGTTATCCCATCTATTCTTTCCTTTATCTTTTGATGACAGGCTGTGTAATGTAGCAGGTCTTTTATTGTGCTAAACTTCTTACTTTCTGGCTAAAGAGTTATTACCTGATGAATAGTTGACTAAGAAGACATGTAACTGATTGCTGGCCATTGAGACTTATTAACAAATTCTCAAGGGAAAGGAATTTGGCAAAGAGAAATGCTTAGTGAAAAATTTAGGTAAATATGCTTGTAGCCTGGTGGAGATGAAGTTGGAGCTTTCAGTTTAATATTCTTTATTCTAGCTCAACCACAAACTGATTTGCCGGGCCACGCTGTACCTCAGCAAGATGTTTCTGCTCCAAATATGAGTGCTTTAACACATGAAAACCAAACCAACCTTTCTGTCTTCCAAATCAGCACCACTCTCCGACCCACAACTAGTACAGAGAAAGGTGGAGGGGCATCTGTAGCCCCTCATCCCTCACCTACTACTTCTCTGTCTCAAGAGGAAACAGATAACAATGAAGATCCCAGCATAGAGGAGGAGGATCTTCTCACACTCAATAGTTCTCCGTCCACTGCCAAAGACACTCTGGACAATGGAGACTATGGAGAACCAGACTATGACTGGACCACCAGCCCCAGGGACGAGGAGTCCAGTGAGGCTCTGGAAGAAAACAGGAACTACATGGAAATTGAACAGTCAGTGAGATCTTTTAAGACCCCATCCTCAAATATGGAAGAGGAAGATAGCCATTTCTTTTTTCATCTTATTATTTTTGCTTTTTGTATTGCTGTTGTTTACATTACATATCACAACAAAAGGAAGGTATGTTTGGGGTTTTCAGCCCCTCTAATTGCCCTTAATTATCTCAGTCCTATTTCTTATTAATGTTTTGATAATTCAGAATTTTTTTTCTTTTTCAGTCAAGTTTAAATTGATGGTAAAATTTCAAAATGTCTGATCAGTTTATAAACTCGTGGTATGTTTTAACAAATTACAGACATTGCTTTACCTTGTGTGCTTCTAAAAAAAGAAGTAGAATTGTTTTTTAATGAGCAAAACCAAAGCCTAGTGTTTTTTTTTTTTTAAAGGATTTTATTTATTTATTATTTATTTGACAGAGAGAGATCACAAGTAGGCAGAGAGGCAGGCAGAGAGAAAGAGGAGGAAGCAGGCTCCCGGCTGAGCAGAGAGCAGAGAGCCCGATGCGGGACTCGACCCCAGGACCCTGAGATCATGACCTGAGCCGAAGGCAGCGGCTTAACCCACTGAGCCACCCAGGCGCCTGAGATGTTACATCTTAAGTTACCATTTCTACTTCAGTGGGAATATTTATGGAGAAAGTTTTTTTTTTTTTTTTAAGATTTTATTTATTTATTTGACAGAGACACAGTGAGAGAGGGAACACAAGCAGGGCGAGTGCAAGAGGGAGAAGCAGGCTTCCTGCCAAATAGGAAGCGTGACATGGGGCTCGATCCCAGGACCCTGGGATCATGACCTGAGGTGAAGGCAGATGCTTAATGACTGAGCTCCCCTGTGCTCCAGAAAGATTGGTTATTTAATACTTCTAATTAAGTAAACATTGAACTTAATAGTATTTAATAATTTTTTTCCCTGGCTATAAAATCATTACATATTTATTTTGAGTGCCAGTGATACTCTATCCCAGTGTTGAAATGTTGGGCCATATCTGTTCTAAACATCTAAGGGACTTGTTAAATAGGCAGGCTTCTGGGCTCCACTGTGGTTTCCTAATTCATTTCTATAGATAGAATCCAGAATCAGTCTTCAGCAAGCACACTGTACATTAAAATTTGAGTAGCTCTGTTTTTGTTTACAAGAGGGAAAGTAAAGCCCTTTTGTTATTGTTTTTTTACTTTTTGAATTTGGTAACCTAGGCTTGTATAAAACCTTTTTATACTTGTTATACTTTTAGCATATCCTCTATTTTCTTTTTGGCATATCTAATTTATTTTATTTTATTTTATTTTCCAGATTTTCCTTCTGGTTCAAAGCAGAAAATGGCGTGATGGTCTTTGTTCCAAAACAGTGGAATATCATCGTCTAGACCAGAATGTTAATGAGGCCATGCCTTCTCTGAAGATTACCAATGATTATATTTTTTAAAGCACTGTGATTTGAGTTTGCTTATTATGTAATTTTATTTGCTTGACTTTTTTATATAATATTGTGCAGATGTTTTGCCATAGGCAGTTGGTACTTAAATGAGAGATGGGGGTCTCTCTTTATTTTGCCTTGGTGCTTTGGAAATGAAATGTCACAAACAAGAAGTATATAATTTTTTATCTACACTTTTAGAGGTAAATTTAATCAGGTGTCCAGAATGTGGAGCTAAGCGTTCTCTGTTAGTTTTGTTTTAGATTTCTTTATTGTACTTCTTCTGGAAGTATTGGTAATGCTAGTTTTAAAAGATCCTAGCCTTCAACTAAATCCTAACATTATCTGGAACTGCTGGCTCAGATTCTCTTTCTGCCATCCAAGTACTATATTTTTAGCACACATTTTGTGCTCCCAAACTGTAATCTACAAGGATGTGTGTAATAGTGCTTGGCATATAAGTATCATTTTTTCTTTCAGGAAAATTGATTTGCATATTTTTGGATAATTTAAACATAATTTAAGATAATGATATTGCTCAATCCGACTGCAGTTTTAGGCAACACATTAATAAATGTCTCTAGAAATTCTGGCAATAGAGAGACTCTGTGGTTTGCAGTGGACATAGATAAAATGTTCCAGAGATACCATATATTGGCTTGAATTACTGAATTAAATTTAGAGATAGAAATTGTGGCAAAATATTAAATACACATACAATTGCTTTTAGTTAGCAATTGATTGTAGCATGGGTTCCTCCAAGCTTTCAAGTAAGGAGTAGAGTTTGAAATTGTATCAGATTTGTTCACTTTGTTTATTATTTTATAGTAAGTTTGGATAAATCTTAGGGGCCATTATCACTTAAATAATATTGTGTCTAGGCCTTTCAAATTAAAATTACACCTGAATGAAGTTGTTTGTATACATAAAGGATATATGTGTACACTGACTTTTTCTCCCCCGTACTTGTTTTATTTTCTTTTGTTTTGTTTTTCACAGCAACTGGAAATTATTTACTGTATTTCATTTTAGCCTGTCTTTATATAATAAAGAGTTGATCAGTATGTAAATATGTGATTTGAACCATGGTTGACTTACAAATGTCACTGCAACTTTTTAGAAAACATAACCCTTACTATATGTTGAACACCTGTTCAGAAAGCCCAGGAGAGCCAGTGGGCATGTGCTTTGTCTGAAGATGGAAGAAGTAGGGCAGTCCACCATTTCTTTCAGGTGGACAATTTACTGTCCTGATAAGGGGAGCACAGTGGAAATACACCTGAACTGTTTTATTGCAGTAATTTTTCATATCTGAAATTGTATTATTTAATATTTTGAATAAGATTTTAAAAATAAATGGCAAAGATATAAATCTATGATATTAAAAGTGTGTTTCATTTTAATGATGGCATGGAGTCCTTCCTTTGGGTGGTGACAGGGGTCATGCTTTGTTTGGGAGGAAGCTAAACTGACCAGCTTGTTTTTGTTCCTTTTAGCGATAGTACTCTGCTTCTTTGAATCCTCTTAGATTTCAAATTCTATTTTAGGTCCAGTTTTCTGCTAGGTACTGAAGTTTATTGAAAACTGGCAAAGTAGGATTGCAAAGAAAGCAGCTAAATCAATATATAGTTTCTGGAGTTCTGGCCTCCTTGTTGTGTCCCTGTTGAAGGTTCCCCTGTCAGGAAGCTCATACCCCCTTAGTGGGTCTAGGGTTCTTGGGCTTTTCCTGATGGCACAGTCTTTTTGCATTCCACGCCCCAGTGCTGCAGTCAAATAGTCTTTGACTTTTGGAGCATCACATCATACACTGAGTGGACATGCTGCCAGTGGGATGCCTGACTGGCTCAGTTGGCAGAGCATCTGACTCTTGATTTTGGGGTTGTGAGTTTGAGCCCCGTGTTGGATGTGGAGATTACTTAAAAAACATAAATCTTACTTTTTTTTCAAAGATTTTATTTATTTGACAGTGAGAGAGATCACAAGCAGGTAGAGAGGCAGGCAGAGAGTCCGATGTGGGACTCAATCCCAGGACCTGAGATCATGACCTGAGCTGAAGGCAGAGGCCCTAGGACACTGAGCCAACCAGGTGCCCCATAAATCTTATTTTTAAAAAAGATTTTATTTAGGGGTGCCTGGGTGGCTCAGTGGGTTAAGCCTCTGCCTTCAGCTCAGGTCATGATCTCAGGGTCCTGGGATCGAGCCCCACAGGCTCTCTGCTCATCAGGTAGCCTGCTTCCCCCTCTCTCTCTGCCTGTCTTTCCACCTCCTTGTGATCTCTCTCTCTCTCTCTCTCTCAAATTAATAAACAAAATCTTAAAGAAAAAAAGAATTTATTTGAGAGAGAGCGTACACAGTGGGGGGAGGGAGAGAGGAAGAGGGAGAGAGAGGATCTCCCGCAGACTCTCTGCTGAGCAGGGAGCCCAATGTGGGGCTCAACTCCTGTATCCTGGCATCATGACCTGAGCTGAAGGCAGATGCTTAACTGACTGAGCCACCCAGGTGTCCCTAAAAAAACAAAAAACATAAATAAAAAAAAAAAAAGCTGCCCTTAATAGCTACTTTATTTAGCTATTTTCCTGTTGAATATTTAGGTGGTTTCCAATTCTTGGTTCTATTTCTATGTGATGAACATTTCATTTTGGAATCAGTTTGTTGGTTTACAGGAGGCAGAGGAGGCATACGTAGGACTGGATGGCACAAATGAGACCCACGCTTGAGTCTTCCAGTACCAGTGTCACCAACTTAGGTGTGCTGTGTGCTCCCTTCTCTCAGTGTCACATCCTGGGTAGACGAGGCACTCTGCATCAAATGTGGAGATTAGTGGCATAGGAGATTACCCTTTGGTTCTGTTTCTGTACCGTACCTGAAAGGAATGCTTTGAAACTGGTGAGGCAAACACAAACAGACATTTTGAGTTTGTGCAGGCAGGAATGTCTTGACTGGAGTTTTGATTTTAGATGTGATCTCATGAGGGAGAGTGCAGCCTCAGAATGTGTGCAGGGGTGGCCCTCTATAGCTTGCCCCAGAATGTAAGCTAGAGAAAGGAAGACTGGTTCTGACTCATCTCTGGCCCCATATTCAGCCTTGCCGGGCTCCTACTAGGCCCCTTGAAATTGTTCACTGATGTGGTTGTGAAATTAGGGAAGAAGGAAATCAAGACAAATGACACTCAGCACCGGCTCACATTGTTGGCATAGGGTCTAATAATGCTACTGAGATTGGGAACCCAGAACTGCACGCAGTGGGGGAGAACCAAGATGTGTGTCTGCTTTATCCAAACAGCCCATGGCCTATCCATGTTATCACAAAAGGCACTGGTTCCTTCTCTCTTACTTTTTCTCTCTCTTCTTTTTATGGTTAAATATATCTCCACTGTGTGTTTATGTGTGTGTGTGTGTACCATATTTTCTTCACCCATCCCAACGATGGACATCTAGGTTGTTTCTTTGTCTTGGTCACCATGAGAAAAACTGCAGCAAATCTAGGGTGCAGATATCTCCTCGAGCTGGTGATCTCATTTTTTTCAGATACATAACTGAAGTGGAACTGCTAGATCGCATGATAGTTCTTTTTTATTTTTATTATTTATTTTTAAAAAGATTTTATTTATCCATTTGAGAGAGAGACAGTGAGACAGAGCATGAGCGAGGAGAAGGTGAGAGGGAGAAGCAGACTCCCCATGGAGCTGGGAGCCCGATGTGGGTTGATCCCGGGACTCCGGGATCATGACCCAAGCCGAAGGCAGTCGTCCAACCAACTGAGCCACCCAGGCGTCCCTCTTTTTTTTTTTTAAAGATTTTATTTATTTATTTGACAGAGATCACAAGTAGGCAGGCAGGCAGAGAGAGAGGGGAGGAACAGGCTCCCTGCTGAGCAGAAAGCCTGATGTGGGACTAGATCCCAGGACCTGAGATCATGACCTGAGCTGAAGGCAGAGGCTTAACCCACTGAACCACCCAGGTGCCCGGTAGTTATTCTTTAAGTCTTTTAAGGGGCCTCCACACTGTTCCCCACAGTAGCCGCTCCAGTCTACATTCCTACATTCCTCCTTGCTCTGTCCCAAGCTAACTACTTTCATAGTATTGTGTATAGGATTAATTACACCGCATTTTATTTATTTATTTGTTAGAGAGTGTGTGAGCACAAGCAGACAGAGTGGTAGGCAGAGGCAGAGGGAGAAGCAGGCTCCCCGCCGAGCAAGGAGCCCGATGTGGGACTCCATCTCAGGACTCTGGGATCATGACCTGAGCCGAAGGCAGCTGCTTAACCAACTGAGCCACCCAGGCGTCCCACCACACCATATTTTAATATTTAATTCCCTGTTTGTTTCTCTCATTACATGGAATGACTTGAAGGAAAAAATATCTATTATGTTTCTAATAGTGCTTGGCATATACTAGGTTCTTAATAAATAAAAGTTCTTTCGAGGTGCCGGGGTGGCTCAGTCGGTTAAGTGTTTGCCTTCGGCTCAGGTCATGATCGCATGGTCCTGGGATCCAGTCCAGCATCCAGCTCCTTGCTCAGCGGGGAGGCTACTTCTCTCTCTGCCACTCTTTCTGCTCATGTATTCTTTGTCTCTCAGGAAAAAAAGAAGAAATCTTAAAAAAAAAACAAAAACACCAAAAAACGTTCTTTTGAAATCTTAAGATTCTTTTTTTTTTTTTTTAAAGATTTTATTTATTTATTTGACAGAGAGAAATCACAAGTAGACCGAGAGGCAGGCAGAGAGAGAGAGAGGGAAGCAGGCTCCCTGCTGAGCAGAGAGCCCGATGCGGGACTCGATCCCAGGACCCTGAGATCATGACCTGAGCCGAAGGCAGCGGCTTAACCCACTGAGCCACCCAGGTGCCCCCTGAAATCTTAAGATTCTTAAGGAATCTCCATACTGGGGTGCCTGGGTGGCTCAGTGGGTTAAAGCCTCTGCCTTCGGCTCAGGTCATGATCCCAGCGTCCTGGGATTGAGCTTTCTGCTCGAGGAGGAGCCTGCTTCCCTTCCTCTCTCTCTGCCTGCCTCTCTGCCTACTTGTGATCTCTGTCTGCGAAATAAATAAATAAAATCTTTAAAAAAAAAAAAAGGAATCTCCACACTGTTCTCCAAAGTGGCTGCACCAACTTGCATTCCCACCAACAGTGCAAGAGGGTTCCCCTTTCTCCACATCCTCTCCAACACATGTTGTTTCCTGTCTTGCTAATTTTGGCCATTCTAACTGGTGTAAGGTGGTATCTCAATGTGGTTTTAATTTGAATCTCCCTGATGGCTAGTGATGATGAACATTTTTTCATGTGTCTGATAGCCATTTGTATATCTTCATTGGAAAAGTGTCTGTTCAGGTGTTTTGCTTTTAACCCAATGCTCTGGTAAAGGCAGAATGAGGACACCTGAGAGAGAAACTTGGCCCCTAAACCCTGCCGAGGTCCTAGCTCAGGCATGCTAATTGCCCTGAGCTCTCTGGGGTCCTGGGTCCCACTGCCTCTAGGCAAAAGGGAACAGCCAGGGCAGTGTGGGAGGGATCCTCTGGTCTCATTGCAGGGAAAGGATGAGGATAGAGAACTGGGAATGGGGTTGGAGGTTCCAAGGAAGCCCCAAATGTCACCTAGCAGATGCCTGGATGATTTGGGGGTAAACCCAGCTGGTAAGCTGCATGCCTCAAGGGAGCTGGGAAGGTAGTCCCAGTGATGTGGTTTTGAAACATAGGTGAGGTTCAGTGGGGTGAGGTCCAGAGCCAAGGATGACATAGAAAAAAATTCTTGGGACGTCTTTGGTGCAAAAAGGTGGTTTTATTAAAGCATGGGGACAGGACCCATAAGCAGAAAGTGCTGCTCCACCGGCTTTGTGAGAGGTGGCTAATTATATACTATGGGGGAGTTAAGGAAAAGGGAGAGGCTTTAACCCACTGAGCCACCCAGGCGCCCCAGTGTGGAGATTCCTTAAGAAATTAAAAATAGAGCTTCCCTATGATCCTGCAATTGCACTACTGGGTATTTACCCCAAAGATACAGATGTAGTGAAAAGAAGGACCATCTGTACCCCAGTGTTTATAGCAGCAATGGCCACGGTCGCCAAACTGTGGCAAGAACCAAGATGCCCTTCAAAGGACGAATGGATAAGGAAGTCCATATACTCTATGGAGGATTATGCCTCCATTAGAAAGGATGAATACCCAACTTTTGTATCAACATGGACGGGGGTGGAAGAGATTATGCTGAGTGAAATAAGTCAAGCAGAGACAGTCAATTATCGTATGGTTTCACTTATTTGCGGAGCAAAACAAATAACATGGGGGACATGGGGAGATGGAGAGGAGAAGGGAATTGAGGGAAATTGGAAGGGGAGGTGAACCATGAGAGACTATGGAGTCTGAAAAACAACCTGAGGGTTTTGAAGGGGCGGGGGTTGGGAGGTTGGGGGAATCAGGTGGTAGGTATTATGGAGGGGACGTATTGCATGGAGCACTGGGTGTGCTGCAAAAACAATGAATTCTGTTACGCTGAGAAGATATTTAAAAAAAAAAAAAAAAGCAAAATACCTGGACTCCTCTCAGTTGGGATTCGTGTCGCCCCCTGGGGATAACAGTAGGTCAAGACAGGCACGGTCTCTGTGGTGCCCATTGCCAGGCAGAGAAGAAACAAATTAAGAAATCCCAGTGGAGTGTTTTATGCCAAAAACTGGATTTCACTTTTGTTTCTTCATGGTAGAGGTGATTTAGACTTACTACAATAGCAGCAGACACTTCGTGAGGGCTTCTGATAAGCCAGGCACCAGCCCAATAGCATAGTCATTATTATTATCCCCATTTCACAGATTAGGAAACAGAAGCCTACAGACTTAATCGACCTGCCTGAGGTCATAAAGCTGATAAGAGAGCTGGGATTTGAGCTCAGGTAAGGTCAGACTCCAGACACCCCATTCTTCATTTGCTTAAGTTAGAGAAAAAGAGCTACAGAAAAGAAGAAAAGGTATCCAAAGTTTCTGGTCCCTTAGGCCCTAACCGTTAAGGTATATTCTCTTTTCATTTGAAGTTGCTTTTATGGGATGCCTGGGTGGCTCAGTGGGCTAAAGCCTCTGGCTTCAGTTCAGGTCATGATCCCAGGGTCTTGTGATCGAGCCCTGCCTCGGGCTCTCTGCTCAGCAGGGAGCCTGCCTCTCTCTCTCTCTCTCTCTCTGCCTGCCTCTCTGCCTACTTCTGATCTCTGTTTGTCAATAAATAAATAAAATCTTTAAAAAAGCCTATTTAAAAATTGTGCTTTTATTATGAATATAACATAATATGCTATAGGAAAATGCATCAAGCAAATGTACAGCTTAATGAATCATTGCAAAGCAAATGCTTGCGTAGCTAATTGCCCAGACAGAAACACAGAACTTTGCCAGCCCCCAACCTACCCCTTCTCATCACAGTCCTCTTCTTGTCTCCATAGGGAGCTATTATTTTGACCTTTCAGGCAATTACTACCTTGCTGTTCTTTTTAGATTTATCTCCTAAGTACATATGTCTGAACACTGTGATTTGGGCAGTTTGGGGCTTTTATATAAATTGAAGCCTACAGTATGCATTGTATATATTTTTTTGTGATTGATTTATTTCCTTCTACATCATGATGGTGAGATTCATCAAGTTAGTGCACTTGTCTTCATACTGTACTATATATTTTTCTGGTTTACTCTCGATGGATAGTGGAGATATTTCTAGTAGCAGACTATTATGGATGACATGGTTAGCAACATTCTTATACATAGATCTGTCCTTCGTTACTTGCAAGAACGTTTGCATTTCTGATAGTATATACCTGGGAGTTGACTTGCACATTGAACACGTTCAATCTGAATAGCAAATGCCAATTTTCTCAAGTGATTGAACCAATTTATGCTCCTTCTAGCAGTGTGTAAGACTTTCTGTCACTCTACATCCTTGCTAGCCCTTGGCGTTGTTAGTGTCCTTAATTTTAACTATTTTTGGTGGATCTGTAGAGGTATCTCATTGTAGTTTGACTGCATTTCTCTGATAATTAGCCTTTTTTTTAAAAAAAAGATTTTATTTATTTATTTGAGAGAAGGAGAGAGAGGAAATGAGAGGGGAATGTAGGAACAGAGGGAGAGGGAGAGGCAAACCGCCTGCTGAGGAGGAATCTCAATGAGGGTCTCGATCCCAGGACCCCAAGGTCGTGACCTGAGGCAAAGGCAGATGTTTACACCAACTGAGTCACCCAGGTGCCCCTGATAATTAGTCTTATTAATCATTTTTTCCATTTGTTATTGGAATGTTCTATTTGTGAAGGACTTATTCAAGTATCTTGCTTGTTTTTCTATTGAATTATCTTGTTTTTTTTCTTTCTTCTTTTCTTTTCTTTTTTTTTTTAAAGATTTTATTTATTTATGACAGAGAGAGACAACAAGGGAGGGAGCACAAGCAGGGGAAGTGGGAGAGGGAGAAGCAGGCTCCCTGCTGAGCAGGGAGCCCGATGCAGGACTCGATCCCAGGACCCTGGGATCATAACCTGATCTGAAGGCAGATGTTTAATGAACGAGCCACCCAGGTGCCCCTCTCAGTCTTCTTCTTACTGTTTTTTGAGCATCCTCTATTCTAGATATGAGCCCTTAGTTGGCTACTCAAATCCATTTTTTCACTCTATGTCTGGGTTGCCTTGGCACTCTATTGAGGGTGTCTTGATGAATGTAAGTTCTCAAAGTTTTTTGTGGAAATTAGAGCTGTTTTATTTGTATACTTTACATGCATAAATGCACAGATTTTAAATGTTCAGTTTAATCAGTTTTGGCCTTTGTATGTATGTGTGACTGCCACCCCAGATAACATAAACAGTATTTCCATCACCCCAGAGAGTTCCCTAGTACCTCTTTCCAGACTCTTCTTTACCCATCTTCCAAAGGTAACCACTTTCTGATTTCTATCACTGCAGATTAGTTCTACTTGTTCTAGAATTTCCTATAGATGGAATGAAAAGTGTGCATTCTCTTGTATCTGACTTCTTTTGGTCAACATAGTGCTTTTTTTGTTTGTTTGTTTGTTTTTAGATTCACCAAAGCTATTGCATTGTCAGCAGGTGTTTTTTTGTTTTTTTGTTTTTTTGAGAGAGAGAGAGAGAGAACAAGCAGGGGGAAGGGCAGAAGGAGAGGGAGAGAGAGAACCTTAAGCAGGCTCTCTGCCCAGTGTGGTGCCCAACTCGGGGCTCAATCTCATGACCCTGAGATCATGACCTGAGCTGAAATTGAGAGTCAGACACTTAGCCAACTGAGCCACCCAGGTGCCCAGGCAGTTCATTACTTTTTATTGCTGAGTAGTATTTATTGAGTGAATAGATCCCAATTTGTTTATTCATTCTATCAATGGACATTTGTATTGTTTCTAGATAATAGACACATAAATCTCTCTCTGCATTTAATATATATTATACAAATATTAAATATATTAATGTTGCATTTTAATTACTTAATGATATTTCATAATATATTAAATGTAGAGTATGAATGTATATGTTAAATTTTAATTTTGAGATAATTGTAGATTAATATGCAACTGTAAGAAATAATATAGAGATCCCATGTATCCTTTACCCAATTTCCCTCAGTGACATTTTGCAAAGCTGTAGTACAATATCACAACTAGGATATGACCTCGATGATGTCAAAATACAGAGCAAGGACTCTACTTGTTCCCCTTTTGTAGGCATGCCCATTTCTCTTGCACTCTGAAATTCTCCTTAATCCTTGGCAACCACTAATCTGTTCTCCATTTCTATTACTTTATCCTTCAAGAGTGTTGTATAAGTGAAATCACATAGTATATAACCTTTTGGGATTTTTTTTTTTCACTCAGTATCATCCTTTGGAGATTTACTCAGGTCTTCCCTTCCTTCCTTCCCTCCCACCCTCTCTCCCCTCTTCCTTCCTTCCTTTTTCTTTCTTTCTTTCTTTCATAGAATTTAGTGATTCATCAGTTGAATGTAACACCCAGTGCTCATTACATCCCATGCCCTCCTTAATGCCTGTCACCCAATTATCCCATCCCCCACTCACTGCCCCTCCAGCCACTCTGACTTTGTTTCCTAGAGTTCAGTATCTCTTATGGTTTGCCTCCCTCACTGTTTTCACCTTATTTCACTTTTCTTTTCCTTTCCCTATGTTCATCTGTTTTGTTTCTTAAATTCCATATATGAGTGAAATCATATGGTATTTGTCTTTCTCTGACTGACTTATTTTGCTTAGTATAGTACCCTTTAGTTCCACCCATGTTGCAAATGGCAAGATTTCATTCTTTTTGATGGCCAAGTTATATATCTAGATCTAGATCTAGATCTAGATATATAACTATCTCCTACATCTTCTTCATTCATCTGTTGATAGACATCTGCCATCTGGGCTCTTTCCATAGTTTGGTTGTTGTGGACATTGCTGCTATAAATATAGGGCTGCAGGTGCCCCTTTGGATCACTATGTTTGTATCCTTTGGATAAATACCTAGTAGTACAATTGTTGGGTTATAGGGTAGTTTTATTTTTATTTTTCTGAGGAAACTCCATACAGTTTTCCAGAGTGGCTGTTCCAGTTTGCATTCCTACCAACAGTGTAAGATGGTCCCCCTTTCTCCACATCCTCTCCAACATCTGTCACTTCCTGACTTGTTAATTTTAGCCATTTTGACTGTTGTGAGGTGGTATCTCATTGTGATTTTGATTTGTATTTCCCTGATGCTAAGTGATGTTGAGCACTTTCCCCATGTGTCTGCTTGCTATCTGGAAGTCTTCTTTGCACAAATGTCAGTTCATGTCTCTTGTTCATTTCTTGACTGGGTTTTGTTCTGTTCTGTTTTGTTTTGATCACCCAGGTTCTTTCAAGCATTCAGAGTTCTTTGTTTTTTTATTGCTGAGTTGTATTGCATGTTATGGATGTATCACACACTCTTTAACAATTTACCTATTCAAGGATGTCTGGGTTATTTCCGGTTTTTGACTATTATGAGTAAAGCTGCTATAAACATTTGTGTGCAGATTTTTGCATGAATATAGGTTTTCATTTCTGTGGAATAAATGCCTAGGACTGCAACTGCTGCATTATATGGTACTTGCATATTTAGTTTTTAAAGAAAGTGCTAAAAGGCTTTCCAGAGTGACCGTCCTCTATTTTATATTCTTACCAGCAACATGAGTGACCCTGTTTCTCTGCATCCTCACCAACATTTGGTATTGTCACTGTTTTTTACTTTAGCCATTCTCATAGGAGTGATATCTTATTATGGTTTTAATTAGAATTTACTTAATAGATAATGATGTTGAATATCTTTTCATGTACTTGTCGTTTGTGTACCTTTTTGGTGAAATGTCTCTTAGTGTCTTTTGCCCATGTTGTCAGTGGATTATTTACTTTCTGCTGTTTTTTTATTCTTTTGGTTTTTTAAAAAAATTTTATTGTGGTAAAACATAAAATTTATAATTTTAACCATTTTAAGTATACAATTCAGTGGCATTAATTACATTGACACTGTTGTGCAACCATCACCACTAATTGTTTCTAAAACTTTTTCATCATCCCAACAGAAACTCTGTGGTCATTAAGCAATAACTGCCCTCGTCCATCCCCCACCTCTCCCCACCACCCCTGGTAAGCTCTAATCTACTTAATGCCTCCACGAATTTGCCTACTCTGGATATTTCACACAAACGGAACCATGCACTCTTTGTTCTTTTGTGTCTGACTTTTTTCACTTAGCATTACGTATTCCTATTGTAGCCCATATCAGAACTTCATTCCTTTTTATGGATGAGTAATATTCCATTTTATGTCTATACCACATTTTTTTAATCCACTCATTTGGTGGTGGACGCTTAGCTTGATTCCACCTTGTAGCTGTTTTGGATATTGCTGTAATTAACATGGACATACAAATATCTATTCGAATCCTTGCTTTCAGTTCTTTTGGTATAGACCTAGGAGTGAAATTGCTGTGTCATATGGTAATGTTCTATTTAGTTTTTGAGGAACTGCCAAACTACCACAGCACCTCTACCATTTGTACATTTCCATTACCAGTGTATGAGGGTTCCAACTCCACATCTTTGTGAACACTCATTATTTTCACTTATTTATTCATTTGTTTATACCCTAATAGATATGAAGTGGTATCTTATTGTGGTTGCCATTTGCATTTCTGTCATGACTAAGAATGTTGAATATCTTTTCATGAACTGATTGGCTGTTTGTATATTTCCAGAGAAGTGTCTATTCAAATTCTTTGTTCATTTTTTGATAAGGTTTTTTGTCTTTTTGCTGTGGAGCTTTAGGTATTCTTTATATATTTCAGATCTTGATTCCTTATCAGATACATGATTTGCAAATATTTTCTCCTGTTGTGTAGATTGTTTTTTCACTTTCTTTATCTGTCCCTTGATGCAAAAATGTTTTCAATTTTGATAAGGTTCAAGTTACCTGTTTTTCCTTTTCTTGCTTTTGCTTTTTTTAAAAAAATATTTATTTATTTGAGAGAGAGAGAGAGAGAGCACAAGGCAGTGGTAGGGGGAAAGGCAGAGGGAGAGTGGGAAGCAGGCTCCCTGCTGAGCAAGAAGCCAAATGAGGGGCTCGATCTCAGGACCCTGAGATCATGACCTGAGCTGAAGGCAGATGCTTAACTGACTGAGTCACCCAGGAAACCCTTAAAAAATTTACTTTATGATGAAGGATAATTGGAAGGCAGGGAGGCAGGGACAAAAGGCCGCCCCCACCAACCCTAAGAGGACACTATCCTTAAAAGGATCTTACACCGCTCTGGAAGGAGCCCTCCACCTTTTCCCATATAATAGGTGACAAATCTGCTTGGATGACAGACGCTGGGAGGGTTAATCAGATTAAGACAGCCTGCCAACAAGCCCATAAATACCCCTAAACTTAGAAACTCTGGTGGAAACCCTTTTGGGTACCCTCCCTCCTTGGGAGCTTTGTACTATCTCTTTGCTGCCCACCACTGTCTGGTCTACCTCCTCATTTTTCGAACTGGTGTAACCAGGAACCACAGGCACTGACAGAAAAAATATCCTGCAACATTTTAAATTCCAGTATAGTTAACATACAGGGTTATATTAGTTTCAGGTGTACACTACAGTGAATCATCACTTTCATACTTTACAAGTGCTTGACATGCACTCTTTAATCCCCATCACCAAGTTTACCCATTCCATTCTCTTTTATGGCTGAATAATATTTCATTGTATATATATATGTCACATCTTCTTTATCTATTCATCTGTCAATGGACACTTGGGCACTTCCAAAATTTGGACATTGTCAATAATGCTGCTATGAACACTGGGGTGCACATATCCCTTTGAATTAGTGTTTTTGCATTTTATTTTAATTCCAGTATAGTTAATATACAGTGTTACATTAGTTTCAGTTGTACAGTATAGTGATTCCACAATTCCATACATCGCCCCATGCTCATCATGACAAGTACACTTCTTAATCCCCATTACCTATTTCACCCACCCCTCCATCTACTTTTGCTCTGGTGACCATCAGTTTGCTCTCTATAGTTAAGAGTCTATTTCTTGTCTTGTCTTGTCTCTCTCTCTCTTTTCCCTCTTTGCTTATTTGTTGAAGTCATATGGTGTTTCTCTTTCTTTGACTAATTTCACTTAGCATTATACTCCCTATCTCCATCCATATCATTGCAAATGGCAAGATTTTATTCTTTTTAAAGACTGAATAATATTCCATTATATATATAACATATATATATAAAATATGTGATATATATGTGTGTGTATGTAGATATATATGTATGTATGGTAATATATATGTATGTATGTATATTATATATATACATATATATATATAACTTTTTTCCCATTCATTTTATGGACATGGGCTGTTACCATAATTTGGCTGTTGCAAATAATGCTGCTATAAACATTGGGGTGCCTGTATCCCTTTATATTAATGTTTTGTATATACCCAGTAGTGTGATTACTGGATCATAGGATAGTTCTATTTTTTGGTAGTTCTATTTTTAACTATTTTTGGTAGTTTATTTTTAACTTTTGGAGGAACTTTTGGAAAACATACTGTTTTCCAGAGTGGCTGCGCCAGTTTGCATTCCCACCAACAGTGTGAAAGCGTTCTTTTTTCTCCACATCTTCACCAACATTTGTTATTTTTTGTGTTTTTGATTTTAGCCTTTCTGACAGGGGTGAGGTCATATCAGTGTACTCTTTTTTTGTTGTTTGTTTAAATAGTAACTTTTTTTTTTTAAAGAGTAACTTTTGGTGTTATCTTTTTTTTTTAATTTACTTTTAAAGTAAACTATACCTGCAACATGGGGCTCAAACTCAGATCAAGAGTCGCATACTATGCCAAATGAGCCAGCCAGATGCCCCTTTTTGTAGATTTTATTTGCATTTCCCTGATGATGAGTGATGTTGAGCATCTTTTCATGTGTCTTGGCCACCTGGATGTCTTTGGAGAATGTCTGTTAATGTCTTCTGCCCAGTTTTAAATTGAATTATTTGTTCTTTGGGTTTTGAATTTTATAAGTTCTTTATATATTTTAGACACTAATCCTTTACTCGATTTATCGTTTGCAAATATATTCTCCCATTCCATAGGTTGCCTTTTAGTTTTACTGATTTTTTTCTTTGCTGTGCAGAAGCTTTTTATTTTGATGTAATCTCAATAGTTTATTTTTGCTTTTGCTTCCCTTGCCTCAATTGACATATCTAGAAAAATATTGCTACAGCTTGTGTCAGAGAAATTACTGCCTGTGCTCTCTTCTAGGATTTTTATGGTTTCAGATCTCACGCTTAGGTCTTTAATCCATTTTGAATTTATTTACGTGGGGTAAAAGAAAATGGTCCAGTTTCATTCTTTTGCATGTTGCTGTCCTGTTGGGCTGCCAGGAAGGGCTACTAAAGATGGCGAAAAGTTCCCGCCACAGGACCTGAGCTCAGACAGGAGAACAAAGGCCCAAGCAGGAATCTGAGACCCCCGCCCCCGGCTCCTGTGGACCAATAGGATCCCGACGAGCAGGCGAGATATCCGAATAAGGGAAACTTCCAAAAGACCCCTGAGCTTCCTCCGAGACCCCTTAAAAGCCCCATCCTCTCTGCCTTGGGCGCGACTTCCGCCACTCTGCTTTCCAGAGTCGCGGAACCTCGCCCGAGGATGCCCACCTCCTCCCGGTGCAACTTTCTCGATTCCCCTTCTCCTGAGCCCTGAAACTTCGCCGGAGAGCGTTTTTAATAAATCTTGCCTTGCACCCACTTTGCCTGGTGTTGTGTTTATCTCGCCGGAAAAAACTTTACACTGTCCAGTGTTCCCCAACACCATTTGTGTCAGAGTCCTTTCCCCATTTGATATTCTTTTCCGCTTTCTAGAAGATTAACTAACCCTATAATTGTGAATTTATTTATGGGTTTTCTATTCTTTTCTGTTGGTCCATGTGTCTGCTTTTGTGCCAGTACTGTACTGTTTTGATCACTACCACTTTGTAATATAACTTGAAGTCTGGAATTAGAATACTGCCAGCTTTGCTTTTCTTTTTCAAAATTGCTTTGCTGGGCACCTGGGTGGCTCAGTGGGTTAAGCCGCTGCCTTCGGCTCAGGTCATGATCTCAGGGTCCTGGGATCGAGTCCTGCATCGGGCTCTCTGCTCAGCAGGGAGCCTGCTTCCTTCTCTCTCTCTGCCTGCCTCTCTGCCTGCTTGTGATCTCTCTCTGTCAAATAAATAAATAAAATCTTTAAAAAAAATTGCTTTGCTATTCAGGGTCTTTTGTGGTTCCATATAAATTTTAATACATTTTTGTTCCATTTCTGTGAAAATGCTGTTGGTATTTTGATAGGGATTTGATATTTGATATTGTTGGTATTTGATAGGGATTACATTAAATGAGTAGATTGCTTTGGGTAGTATAAACATTTTCACAATATGTGTTCTTCCAATCCAGGAGCATGGAATTTCTTTCCATTTCTTCTGTTGTCTTCAATTTTTTTTTCATGAGTGTTTTATAATATTCAGAGTTCATGTCTTTCACTTCTTTGGTTAGGTTTATTCCTAAGTATCTTATTATTTTGGGGTAGTTATAAATGGGATTGTTTTCCTAAGTTCTCTCTTTGCTGCTTCATTATTAATGTATAGAAATACAATAGATTTCCACACATTGACTTTGTATCCTCTGACCTTCTTGAATTCATTTATCAGTTCTAGTAATTTTTTGGTGGAATCCTTAGGGTTTTCTATATATAGTATCATGTCATCTGCAAATAGTGAAAGTTTTACTTTTTCCTTACTGATTTGGATACTTTTTTTAAAAAAAAGACTATTTATTTATTTGATGGGGAGAGAGAGAGATCACAAGTAGGAGAGAGGCAGGCAGATGGAGAGGGAGGAAGCAGGCTCCCTGCAGAGTACAGTGCCCATGCGGGCCTCAATCCCAGGACCCTGAGACCATGACCTGAGCCGAAGGCAGAGGCTTAACTCACTGAGCCACCCAGGCGCCCTGATTTGGATACTTTTATTTCTTTTTGTTGTCTGAGTGCTGAAGCTGGGACTTCCAGTACTATGTTGAATAAATGTGGTGAGAGTGGACATCTCTGTTGTGTTCCTGACCTTAGGAGAAAACTCAGTTTTTCTCAAACACTGAGGATGATGTTGGCTGTGAATTTTTCATCTATGACCTTTATTATGTTGAGGTATGTTTTCTGTAAACCTACATTGTTGAGGGCTTTTATCATGAATGGATGTCATATTTTGTCAAATGCTTTATCTGCATTCACTGACATGATCATATGGTTTTTATCTTTTCTCTTATTGATGTGCCATATCATGTTGATTGATTTGCTAATATTGAACCACACTTGCATGCCCAGAATAAATCCCACTTGATTGCTTGATTGTGGTGAGTGATTTTTTTCAACGTATTGTTGGATTCTGTTTGCCAGTGTTTTGTTGAGGATTTTTGCATCCATGTTCATCAGAGATATTGGCCTGTAGTTCTTTTTTGTGGTGTCTTTTAACTGGTTTTGGTATCAGGGTGAACCTTCATAGAATGAGTTTAGAAGTTTTTCTTCTTCTATTTTTTGGAATACTTTGAGTAGACTAGGTATTTACTCTTATTTAGATGTTTGGTAGAATTCATCTGTGAATTCTGGTTCTGGACTTTTGTTTGTTGGGAGTTTTTTGATTAACTAATTCAGTCTCCTTGCTGGTAGTCAGTCTGTTCAAATTTTCTACTTTTTTCTACTTTAGTTTTAGCAGGTTATATATTTCTAGGAATTTATCCATTTCTTCTATGTTGTCTAATTGTTGGAATCTAGTTTTTCATAATATCCTCTTACTATTGTTTATATTTCTGTGGTATTGATTGGTAATTCTCCTCTTTCTTTGGTGATTTTGTTTATTTGAACTCTCTTGGTATAGGAAATGCAGGGGTTCAGAGCTGATAGCCAAGAAAGAATTCTTGAGATATCTTTGGTGCAAAAATGTGGTTTTATTAAAGCACAGGAATAGAACACAGGGGCTAAAAGGGCTGCACAGGGGTTGTGATGGGTAACTGATGATATAGTTTCTAGCTGGGAGGGGGTTAGGGATAGCCTAAGTCTCTAAGGAATTTTGGAGGCAAGGTTTCCAGGACCTTGAGGGACTAGCTATTGTTAGGAAAAGGACCCGTATTACTATCTACTAAAACCTTTAGTGAGGAGACAGTTCAGATGTATATCAGTGGGCTCTACGCTTGGGGGATGACTGCCAATATACATCTTGGAGGGTAGAGATAAAGAAGTTTCCAAGGTGATTTTTATATGTTAAAGAAGACTTGCAGGGTCCTAGGGGTGGGTAGGATAATGATAAGCTAAGATTGCCTTTTGCCCTTGGCAAAGTGTCAACATTGAGGTAGCTTAGTTCCTAGAGGAATGTCATTCTGCCTGTTTCAAGGACTTGTCAATAGGCTGTACACACTAAGGATATTTAATTTGTTTCTTTTGCCTTTGTTTCCCACATAATTCCCCTCTGAACAGTTTTGACCCTTAAGTCTTTAAGTTTGCTGAGGCTGGAAGATCTCATCTTCATAACTTCTTCCTGCTGAATAGGGATGTAGAGATGTCCCTACCTATGGGTCAACACTGGTCAGTTGGCAGCTTTTATATAGGAGTTATGAAAGGCAGAGGCAGTTGAATCCAAGGGAGACCACATGTATGGATCTTCCCAAGAGGAAAGGATCATCTGTTGGCTTAAAGTTATGGCTGTAAAGGAGTCTTGGTACAAGGTAGAGATACATGGGAAAAAACAAGAAAACTTGATTAGAGTTACAAAGAAAAAGAAGCCCAAATAAGAGTCCTTTGATAGTTGACAAATATCCTCCTCCAGTCCATCATTAAAGGAAAGAGAACGGTCTTTTAAAGTTCTGATTTGAGTATTCATCTCAGTTAGAAACCCAGAAATATTTTTGTGGTAATCTGGAACATATATACAGCATCCTGTTTTTATGATAGCACAAGTTCCACCTTGTGCAGAAGTTAAAACATCTAATGACATTTTATCTTGTAAAACTGCTTTATGCATTGGTATTACTTCAGTGTTTAGCAGGGAAACACTATTTGGAGGGTTATTTGGGGCTTTGACTGTACTTATTAAGAGCTTCCAGGTGCCAAACAATATTTTCCAGTCCCAAAGAGGGAACAGAGATGGATGCTAGATGTTCATAACAATGAAACACAGACTGCGTCCTCCATTGTTTTAAATTTGGAAGGTTGGCTGGGTTTATAATGGTTTTAATAACACATCTGTGTATCCAGGCAAAACCTAGAGTACAGTGGTCTATCCAGCCTAGGGGAAGCCATGACTACAAGTTAGAGCTGCATAGCCATTGGGTCCCATTAGGAGTCGGTCATCTACTTTTGGGCCTCCTTGAACTGCAGTCAGGATATCAAGGGCCGTTCAGTTTTGGAGAGCCACCTTTCAAATTTGTGGGTGACTATGACTTGGGTCTGGTTAAAGATAGCTATTGTATGCTTGGCTAGAGCCTGTATTTGCAATTTTCAATCAATAGAGGTAGTTCCCAGGATAAATGTGATTAAGGAATGAAACCATCAAGAAGCCCTCCTTGTTCGAAGTCTAGCCTCAACAATATCCTTGTTATGAAGAATCACTGGCAAGTGGGAGAAGACTTGTCTCAGGAGATAAGGGCATCCCCAAATGCATCATCTAATCCAATCATAGGGAACATGGGGACATCCATTATCTCCATAAGTCCTTAGTTACTCCATGGAGAGGGGTATGCTCTGGGTTTTCAGGAACTATTTTGTTATCCTAGCCAGACAGAAATGGTTAAGGTGATAGCTGAGCTATACAATTGTTGGGAAATCACTCGTATTTTCCAGTTGTTCAAATAATCATATTCCCATGGGGCCCTATTATCCCCACAGAATAACAGAGTACAAAGATTGTGAGGGATTGTGGCAATTTCTATGAAGTCTACATTAAGTTGTCTCCCTTAGGCAAACAACTTTCAAAGACAATCAGAAATAGAATTTAACATCTGGATAGGTGTGTTAATGAAATGTAATTTTTCTCTCTAAAATCACCCTTATTTCCAAAGATAGCAAGATTATGGCTAATTCATTTGCAAAACAAGTCCAAGTTTAACAAACTTGGCCTAATTATTTACATACACTCAGGGAGAATAGTGATTGATTATATAGATCTTTTAAAATCTGTTTTGCTGGAACTTTTATAAAGAATCTAGATTGAACTTTTAGTAGCCTCTCAAGGCCAGAAGCCAAGCCAAGTATGTGCCATCAGACATGCCTGCAAAACCTGTAGATGTGGGTGGATTCCTCCTCATGAGGTCCCCAAAGTATCCTGGGGTTCCTACACCTGTTAGGAAATTACAATCTTGACTCACCTAGTAAGGCTGCTGGGAACTCTCTAAGCAAGGTATCAGGCCAACATTTTTAAGGGGCTTTAGGCTCCATGTTTCATAAAGTCAACCTTAATTCTTTAAAGCTGGTAATATCCAAATCTATGTATGTCTCTCTCAAATAGGGGATTCCAGTCAAAGCCTTGGTAAAATAACCCATGTTTCCAATGGTGTCCTCTTATAAGGGGAACAAATGTTTATTGAACTTATGCAAATGACTGATTGCCATGGAAGAAAGATACTTACTGAGATCTTTTGAATGTCAGAAGGTTCAAGTTAGAGAGAAGAGTTAAATGCTTCAATTTGGTCACAAATGAATACTTTATCACATTTCTATAAGTCATAGATATCTTAAGAGAAAGTTTCCTTAATCTGAAAAAAACATTAGAGAGCCAGCAATGTTTCAAACAAGAGTCACAGAACTATCATCCTCTTTTTAAATACATTTAGTCCCATGTTACTAATTCTTGTTCAGTTTGAATGCAGCTTTTTAGTTCTGGAAATTCTACCCATTTTAGTTTTGATTGTAAAGATATCAAATACCTATATTTGTCAAAAGCCCTTTTTATGAATCTCCTTGAAGATGAAACTCTTGTCAGACCGTCAGAACAATTACTATAAATGACAAAAACCCTGAAATGGACATTGTTAGTGATCTGAGAGGTCATTATGATGCAATTGACAAGGAAATTCAGTTATTTCTGACACATAACACTTCAATAAATAAAACATCATGTGATAACCTTATACCAGAATGCAACATACCACATAAACAAGCCTAATTGGTCAGAGAGACATTGTTTATGATTTAAATTTTGGGGAAGTTTGTTAAAACCTTAGAAAGTTTTAAAGCACTTGCCTAAATAGGATTAAAGATCATCAAAGACCTGATAAAGACAAGCACATAAACTGGTTTTTCTGGGCACAGAGAAGAGAAAACAACTTTGTTTACATTTTCTTATCAAGAGCAGACCAACAATTCAAGAAAACTTGTCTTTTTAACAGAGAGAAAACAGAATACCAGTGTATTTTAAAAATCCATTCATTTCAACCTTAGTCTATCCTGACCACACATACAATTGCTTTCCAAAAATTTCCCTTATTAGTGTCAGTCTTAATTATATTTAGCAGAATTTAAACTCTCAGAAACCAGTCTCCAGTGAAAACTAAGTAGTAACCAATTGTGAACTGTCACACCAGAATTTTTTTTTTAAATTTTAAATTGATTACTTACTTTCTAAAAAAGATTTTATTTATTTGATATATATAGAGAGAGCATAAGCAGGGGGAGAGGCAGGCAGAGGGAGAAGCAGGCTCAGTGATGAGCAAGGAGCCTGATAAGGGACTCTATCCCAGGATCCTGGGATCATGACATGAGCCAAAGACTGAGCTACCCAGGTGTCTCCACACCAGAATGCTTTAATGACAAATTTATGAATCAGTTAAGCACAAAACATGTTTTCCAACAGACCCAAATATCCTTAGTTTCTTTGCAATAAGAAGTCAAAAGCACTAACCTATGTTTAGTAATTAATGCCTTAGTACTTTATCCTGTTTGGAAAAGACCTAGATGTCCAATGAATTCTATACAATTTATTATCCAAACAAAACATTACAGTTTCAGGTTACCAAAGACTTCGAAAGCTATTTTAACAATTAGTCTTAAGAACTTTGAGACAGACAAAATGAACCATTATTTTAAATCATCTTTTTGCGGACAAATTGCAACAGAGATAACATGAGCTTACTTGACCTACACTAAACCTTGGTAGAATAAAAGTTTCATGTTTAATGTTTATAACTCTAAAAAACTCAAAAGTGATTTGTTTCTCATGGTCAGTTTTTACCTGGGACACTGGTGGGAAAATGTCAAGTGGGCTGTGTTAAGTCTGAAAGGGTGCTCTTCGCTCCTTGATGGCAAGGGGAAGAGGAGGAGCCAGTGGTGCCAAAGGCATTGAGGAAGGTTTAAAAACCAGTTATAGGGGTGTCTGGGTGGCTCAGTGGGTTAAAGCCCCTGCGATCGGCTCAGGTCATGATCCCAGAGTCCTGGGATCAAGCTCTGCATCCGGCTTTCTGCTCAGCAGGGAGAATGCTTCCCCCCACCCTCTCTGCCAAGTTGTGATTTCTGTCTGTCAAATAAATAAATAAATAAAATATTAAAAAAAACCCCACAAAAACAAACAGTTGTCAGGCTGCATCCAAGGTGGTGTAGAAACAGGAAGAGGGGGGAGGGGAGGCAGAAAAGGTGAGGTGCCACCAGAAGGCAGAGGAAGAGGATTCTGAGTTCTAAACTTCATCACCTCGGACTGATGAGCAGATGCCATTTGTTTGTTTGTTTGTTTGTTTTGTTGTTGTTGTTGTTTTTCCTCACCAAAGTGGAAATACACCGTTCAGGTTGGGCTGGAGAAGACAGGGAACTTCCTGAACTAAAGGGAGTCTTGGCAACTGCTTCGGAATATTCCTTAAAAAGTCCCTGTCTCAAGGTAGACTAGCCACAGTTGGCTCCAATTATAGCCATTAACCCAGGAAGTGAGGGAGAGGCCCCCACATCTGTTAGGAGGAGGAACAGTGAAAGAGTCGGTGTTTCCTTGGGCGCCTGGATGGCTCAGTGGGTTGAGCTGCTGCCTCCGGCTCAGGTCATGATCTCAGGGTCCTGGAATCGAGTCCCGCATCAGGCTCTCTGCTCAGCAGGGAGCCTGTTTCCCTTCCTCTCTCTCTCTCTCTGCCTGCCTCTCTGCCTACTTGTAATCTCTGTCTGTCAAAAAAAAAAATCTTAAAAAAAAAATAAAAGAGTCAGTGTTTCCTTTATTAGAGATGGGTTCTATTAGGAGGAGGTCTGTTTGGATAATTTTCATCCAGTATGTCAGGAGGGAGTAAACTGGCCTGGTTACTGACCAAGCATGTTCTACAAGAGGCCCTTACACCCAGTTCCTGATTTAGAGCTCCAGAAGCCCTGGACATAAGGTACCTCCATCCATTTGCCCTGTTTCCTGCAGAAGAGATCTAACCGGTAGATTCTACTGAGGCCATGCAATGTTACAGGAGATTAGTCGTTTTTAAAACTTTGCAATCTGAATTGTTTCCACTGGGTTAAAAGGCATCCCAAAATAGAGTCCTTAGAGTCCTTGGGGTTAGGTCAGTGATGGGTATTAAGGAGGGCAGGTATTGGGCGCCTGCGTGGCTCAGTTGTTAAGTGTCTGCCTTCAGCTCAGGTCATGATCCCAGAGTCCTGGGATTGAGTCCCACATTGGGCTCTCTGCTTGGTGGGAAGCCTGCTTCTCCCTCTCCCACTCCCCCTGCTTGTGTTCCCTCTCTTGCTGTCTCTCTATCAAATACATAAATAAAATCTTAAAAAAAAAAAAAGGATGGCGGGTATTGCATGGAGCACTGGGTGTTATATGCAAATAATGAATCATGGACACTACATCAAAAATTAATGATTACTGTATGGTGACTAACGTAACATAATAAAATAAAAACAAAATAGAGTCCTTGGAGAGAAGGTTCATTGCCACCCCCCTGCCCCCCGACTCCTGGATGGTGTCCCATACAGGATATGTCCGAGGATATATCAGAGGTTCCTGATGTCAAAGTGACTCAAATTGTCCCTCCAACAAAATCGCTATGATCATCACCCTGTCATTAAAGGCCCTGGAGAAGGGATGCTAGCAAACCCCTGCTTCCCCCACCTGCATTCCAGATTGCAAAATAGGTGCCACTTTTATGGATAGTAATACCATGCTTGAAGGTCTTACCATGAAGGCCATACCTTATTTTACCTTGCCTTGAAGAACCTACATTTCTTGGGGGGTTCCTTTTCTTTCTTTTTTTTTTAAGATTTCATTTTTATTTATTTAGACAGAGCATGAGTAGGGGGAGGGGCAAAGGGAGAGCGAGATCCAAGCAGACTCCATGGTAAGCACAGAGCCCAACTAAGGGCTTGATCCAACCACCTTGAGATCACAATCTGAGCTGAAACCCGGAGCTGGACACTCAACTGACTGAGCCATCCAGGTACCCCTCTGCTCTAAACTTTTTTATTTCCTTCCTTCTGCTGGTTTTGGGTTTTGTTTGTTCTTTTTCTAGTTCTCTTAGGTGCAAGGTTAGGTTGTTTATTTGAAAATTTTCTTGCTTCTTGAGGTAGGCCTGTATTTTTTTTCAATTTATTTATTTTCAGAAAAACATTATTTATTATTTTTTCACCACACCCAGTGCTCCATGCAAGCCATGCCCTCTATAATACCCACCACCTGGTACCCCAACCTCCCACCCCCCCTGCCACTTCAAACCCCTCAGATTGTTTTTCAGAGTCCATAGTCTCTCATGGTTCACCTCCCCTTCCAATTTACCCAAATTCCCTTCTCCTCTCTAACACCCCTTGTCCTCCATGCTATTTGTTATGCTCCACAAATAAGTGAAACCATATGATAATTGACTCTCTTTGCTTGACTTATTTCACTCAGCATAATCTCTTCCAGTCCCGTCCATGTTGCTACAAAAGTTGGGTATTCATCCTTTCTGATGGAGGCATAATACTCCATAGTGTATATGGACCACATCTTCCTTATCCATTCATCCGTTGAAGGGCATCTTGGTTCTTTCCATAGTTTGGCGACTGTGGCCATTGCTGCTATAAACATTGGGGTACAGATGGCCCTTCTTTTCACGACATCTGTGTCTTTGGGGTAAATACCCAGGAGTGCAATGGCAGGGTCATAGGGAAGCTCTATTTTAAATTTCTTGAGGAATCTCCACACTGTTCTCCAAAGAGGCTGCACCAACTTGCATTCCCACCAACAGTGTAAGAGGGTTCCCCTTTCTCCACATCCTCTCCAACACATGTTGTTTCCTGTTTTGTTAATTTTGGCCATTCTAACTGGTGTAAGGTGATATCTCAATATGGTTTTAATTTGAATCTCCCTGAGGGCTAATGATGATGAGCATTTTTTCATGTGTCTGATAGCCATTTGTATGTCTTGATTGGAGAAGTGTCTGTTCATATCTTCTGCCCATTTTTTGATGTGTTTGCCTGTTTCGTGTGTGTTGAGTTTAAGGAGTTCATTATAGATCCTGGATATCCACCTTTTGTCTGTACTGTTATTTGCAAATATCTTCTCCCATTCCGTGGGTTGCCTCTTTGTTTTTTTGACTGTTTCCTTTGCTGTGCAGAAGCTTTTGATTTTGATGAAGTCCCAAAAGTTTATTTTTGCTTTTGTTTCCTTTGCCTTTGGAGACATATCTTGAAAGAAGTTGCTGTGGCTGATATCAAAGAGGTTACTGCCTATGTTCTCCTCTAGGATTCTGATGGATTCCTGTCTCACATTGAGGTCTTTTATCTATTTTGAGTTTATCTTTGTGTACGGTGTAAGAAAATGGTCGAGTTTCATTCTTCTACATATAGCTGTCCAATTTTCCCAGCACCATTTATTGAAGAGACTTTTTTCCACTGTATATTTTTTCCTGTTTTGTCAAAAATTAATTGACCATAGAGTTGAGGGTCCATATCTGGGCTCTCTACTCTGTTCCACTGGTCTGTGTCTGTTTTTATGCCAGTACCATGCTGTCTTGGTGATCACAGCTTTGTAATAAAGCTTGAAATCAGGTAAGGTGATGCCGCCAGCTTTATTTTTGTTTTTCAACATTTCCTTAGCGATTCGGGGTCTCTTCTGATTCCATACAAATTTTAGGATTATTTGCTCCAGCTCTTTGAAGAATGCCGGTGGAATTTTGATCGGAATGGCATTAAAAGTATAGATTGCTCTAGGCAGTATAGACATTTTAACAATGTTTATTCTTCTGATCCAAGAGCATGGAATGATCTTCCATCTATTTGTGTCTTCTTCAATTTCTTTCATGAGTGTTCTGTAGTTCCTCAAGTACAGATCCTTTACCTCTTTGGTTAGATTTTTTCCCAGGTATCTTATGGTTCTTGGTGCTATAGTAAATGGAATCGATTCTCTAATTTCCCTTTCTGTATTTTCATTGTTAGTGTATAAGAAAGCCACGATTTCTGCACATTGACTTTGTATCCTGCCACGTTGCTGAATTGCTGTATGAGTTCTAGTAGTTTGGGGGTGGAGTCTTTTGGGTTTTCCATATGAAGTATCATGTCATCTGCGAAGAGAGAGAGTTTGACTTCTTCATTACCAATTTGGATACCTTTTATTTCTCTCTGTTGTCTGATTGCTGTTGCTAGGACTTCTAATACTATGTTGAACAAGAGTGGTGAAAGTGGGCATCCTTGTCCTGTTGCTGATCTCAATGGGAAGGCTGCAAGCTTTTTCCCATTGAGGATGATATTTGCTGTGGGTCTTTCATAGATAGATTTGATGAGGTTCAGGAATGTTCCCTCTATCCCTATACTTTGAAGCGTTTTAATCAGGAACGGATGCTGGATTTTGTCAAATGCTTTTTCTGCATCAATTGAGGGGACCATGTGGTTCTTCTCTCTTCTCATATTAATTTGTTGTATCACATTGATTGATTTGCGAATGTTGAACCATCCTTGTAGCCCAGGGATGAATCCCACCTGATCATGGTGGATAATCTTTTTAATGTGCTGTTGGATCCTGTTGGCTAGGATCTTGTTGAGAATCTTAGCATCCATATTCATCAGGGATATTGGTCTGAAATTCTCCTTTTTGGTAGGGTCCTTGCCTGGTTTGGTGATCAGGGTAATGCTGGCTTCATAGAAAGAGTCTGGAAGTTTTCCTTCTGCTTCAATTTTTTGAAACAGCTTCAGGAGAATAGGTGTTATTTCTTCTTTGAAGGTTTGGTAGAATTCCCCAGGGAATCTGTCAGGTCCTGGGATCTTGTTTTTTGGGAGGTTTTTGATCACTGCTTCAATCTTGTTATTAGATATCGGTCTATTCAGGTTGTCGATTTCTTCCTGGTTCAATGTTGGTAGTTTATATTTTTCCAGGAATGCATCCATTTCATCTAGGTTGCTAAGCTTATTGGCATATAACTGTTCATAATAACTTCTGATGATTGTTTTTACTTCCTTGGTGTTAGTTGTGATCTCTCCCTTTTCATTCATAATTTTATGAATTTGGGCTTTCTCTCTTTTCTTTTGGATTAGTGTAGCCAGTGGCTTATTGATCTTATTGATTCTTTCAAAAAACCAGCTTCTAGTTTCATTGATACGTTCTACTGTATCTCTGATTTGAGGTAGTGTATTGCTCCAAACTGCCATCTTAGAATAGCTTTTGCTGCATTCCAGTGGTTTTGGACCATTGTGTTTCCATTTCCATTTGTTTCCATGTACTTTTTGATTTCTTCTTTGATTTCTTGGTTGACCCATTTATTGTTTAGTAGCACATTACTTAACCTCCATGTCATTGTGTTCTTTCCATATTTTTTTCTTGTTTTTCTAATTTCTAATTTCATAGCATTGTGATCAGGAAAGATGCATGGTATGACTTCAATCTTTTTGAATTTATTGACACTTGTTTTGTGGCCTAATATGTGGCCTAATGTGGAGAATGTTCCATGTACACTTGAAAAGAATGTGTATTCTGCTGTTTGAGACTGGAATGTATCCGTTAAATCCATCTGGTCCAGTGTGTCATTCAAGGTCACTGTTTACTTGTTTATTTTCTGTTTGGGTGACCTGTCCATCAGTGTTAGTGGGGTGTTAAAGTTCCCTGCTATTATTGTATTACTAGTGATCAGTTCCTTTATGTTTGTTATTAACTCTTTTATGTATTTGTGTTCTCCCATGTTGGGTGCTTATATATTTATAATTATTATATCTTCTCCTTGGAGTCTTCTCTTTGTTATTACATAATGTCCTTAGTCTCTTTTTACCAACTTTATTTTAAAGTTTCTTTTTTCAGATATAAGTATAGCTACTCTGTCTTTCTTCTTCCATTTGCATCATAAATGTTTCTCCATCCCCTCACTTTCGATCTGAAGGTGACTTTAAGTCTAAAATGAGTCTTTTGGATGAATGGATAAGGAAGATGTGGTCCATATACACTATGGAGTATTATGCCTCCATCAGAAAGGATGAATACCCAACTTTTGTAGCAACATGGACGGGACTGGAAGAGATTATGCTGAGTGAAATAAGTCAAGCAGAGAGAGTCAATTATCATATGGTTTCACTTATTTGTGGAGCATAACAAATAGCATGGAGGACAAGGGGCGTTAGAGAGGAGTAGGGAATTTGGGTAAATTGAAAGGGGAGGTGAACCATGAGAGACTATGGACTCTGAAAAACAATCTGAGGGGTTTGAAGTGGCAGGGGGGTGGGAGGTTGGGGTACCAGGTGGTGGGTATTATAGAGGGCAAGGCTTGCATGGAGCACTGGGTGTGGTGAAAAAATAATGAATAATGTTTTTCTGAAAATAAATAAATTAAAAAAAACTGAAAAAAAAAAGATTTTATTTATTTATTTGACAGACAGAGATCACAAGTAGGCAGAGAGACAGGCAGAGAGAGAGGAGGAAGCAGGCTCCCTGCTGAGCAGAGAGCCCGATGTCGGGCTCAATCCCAGGATCCTGAGATCATGACCTGAGTTGAAGGTAGAGGCTTTAACACTGAGCCACCCAGGTGTCCTAAAATGAGTCTTTTTAGGCAGCATATAGATGGGTCTTGTTTTTTTTTTTTTTTTTTTTTATCTACTTTGTCAGCCTATGTCTTTTGATTGGAGCATTAGTACTTTAGTAATTACTGATAGTATTTAATATTCAAAGTATTTATTGACATTTTGTAATTGTTTTGTACTTTTTCTCTGATCCTTTCTTGTCTCTCTTTCATTATTTCATGGTTTTCTTCAGTGATACACTTGGGTTTCTTACTCTTTATTTTTTGCATATCTGTTACTGTTTTTTGATTTGTGGTTACCCATTTGGTTTATATATAGCACCTTCTGTATGTAACAGTCTATATTAAGCTAATGGTTACTTAGTTTTGAACTCATTCTTTACTCCTCTCCCCTAAATGTTTTAAATATTTGATATCTTTTTTTATATCCTTCTAGTTCATGCTTCCTGTTTTTCTTACTCTTACTTACTTATTTTATTTTATTTTTAAAATTATATTTCACTTGCAGAGTCCCCCTTACCATTTCTTGTAGGGCTGGTTTAGTGGTCATGAAGTCTTTTAACTTTTGTTTGTTTGGGAAACTACTGCTCCTATTTTGAATGACAGGTTTGCTTGGTAAAATATCCTTGGCTGCGATGTTACCTCTTTCAGCATTTTGAATATATCATGACACTCCCTTCAGGCCTATGAAGTTTCTGCTGAAAAATCAGCTGATAGTCCTATGGATTTTCCCTGTATGTAACCATCTTCTTTTCTTTTGCAACCTTTAACATTTTTTTCTTTTTCACTATTTTTTGCTGTTTTAGTTACTCTGTCTTGGTGTGGACCTCATTAGGTTGAATTTCTTAGGGGATCTCTTTGCTTCCTGAATCTGGATCTCTGTTTCCCTCAGATTTGGGAAGTTTTCAGGTATTGTTTCTTCAAATACATTTTCTGTCCCCACTTCTCTCTCTTCTCTTTCTAGGATCCCCATAATGCAAATGTTATTATGCCTGATGTGTCACTGAGTTCTCTAAGTCTATTCTCATAATGCAGTATTGGTCTCTCACCTGTTCAGCTTGATTGCTTTCTATTACTCTATCCTTCAGATCACTGATACATTCCTCGGCTTCCTGTAGTCTACTATTTATTCCATCTATTATATTTTTTTATTTCATTTATTGAGTTCTTCACCTCTTATATGTAATTAAAAAAATCTCTTTGTTAAGGGGTTTACTGTTATCTTTCACTCTTTTCCCAAGTCCAGTGAGTATCTTTATAATCATTATTTTAAATTCTTTATCAGGCATATTACTTATGTCTCTTTTGCTTAGGTCTCCTGCTACAAATCTGTCCTCTAATTTCACTTAGGACATATTTTTCTGTCTTTTCATTTTGCCTACTTCTCTGTGTCTGTCTCTGTGTGTTTGGAAAGTCAGCTAGGTCTTCTGCTCTTGGAAGTAGTGGCCTTATGAAGAAGAGGTTGTGTAGTGCCCTGCAGTGCAGTGCCCCTGGTTCACCAAATCTGGCACTTCAGGGAAGTCTTTTATGTGCATTGCTTGTATCTTGCTATTATGTCTGAGTCATTTTTCCTTTCAGTATGGATGTCTGCACTGACTCTGCCTATTATGGGCTCTGCTTGCTCTGTGTGTTGTTAATGAGACCAATGAAAGCTGCAGTGGTGCAGCACACAGAGGCAGAGGTTGGGTGGAGCAAGTGCAGTGATAACAAAAACTTCTTAGAGTCCAGGGCTGAGGCTAGTAGGCTTGGAGAGAACAAACCTCAGGAGAATTCATGTGCAGGGCCCAGTGCTAGCAGGTTTGGTGTCATGAGTCTGTGCAGTGCCGCCTCCTGCAGGAGGTCTCTGTGTTGACACTGAAAGGTAGGGGAGGAACAGGGTAACTGCCAGTTCCTTTGTTCCCAGAGCAGTATGCCAGCATGCTCCAAAATTAGTATAAACAGATCTCCTTCTTGTTGGGCAAACTGTCATTTCTCTGTTGTCCCTCCTCAGGCTCATTCAATCTCCTTGTTTTTTTCTTTTTACTTTTTCTAAAAATTACTTTTATTAACATATATGTATTATTTGCCCTGAGATACAGGTCTGTGAATTACCAGGCTTACACATTTCATAGCCCTTACTATTGCACGTACCCTCCACAATGTCCATAACCCAACTACCCTATCCCTACACCCCTGCCCCCCAGCAACCCTCAGTTTGTTTTGTGAGATAAGAGTCTCTTATAGTTTGTCTCCCTCCCAATCCCATCTTGTTTCATTTTTTTCCTTCCTTACCCCTCATCCCCTGCCCTGCCTCCCAAATTCCTCATATCAGAGAGATCATATGATAATTGTCTTTCTCTGATTGACTTATTTCACTCAGCATAATACCCTCTAGTTCCATTCACATCGTTGCAAATGGCAAGGTTTCATTTCTTTTGATGGCTGTATAATATTCCATTGTATATATATACCACCTCTTCTTTATCCATTCATCTGTTGATGGACATCTAGGTTCTTTCCATAGTAGGAAGGTTCCTCTTTCTCCACATCCTCGCCAGCATCTGTCATTCTCTGACTTATTAATTTTAGCCATTGTGACTGGTGTGAGGTGGTATCTCATTGTGGCTTTGATTTGTATTTCCCTGAAGCTGAGTGATGTGGAGCACTTTTTCGTGTATCTGGTGGCCATCTGGATGTCTTCTTTAAAAAATTTATTTATTTATTATTATTTATTTATTATTTTTATAAACATATAATGTATTTTTATCCCCAGGGGTACAGGTCTGTGACTCACCAGGTTTACACACTTCACAGCACTCACCATAGCACATACCCTCCCCAATGTCCATAACCCCACCCCCTTCTCCAGACCCCCGTCCCCCCAGCAACCTTCAGTTTTTTTTGTGAGATTAAGAGTCATTTATGGTTTGTCTCCCTCCCGATCCCATCTTGTTTCATTTATTCTTCTCTACCCCCCAAGCCCCCCATGTTGCATCTCCACTTCCTCACATCAGGGAGATCATATAATAGTTGTCTTTCTCTGATTGACTTATTTCACTAAGCATGATACCCTCTAGTTCCATCCACGTCGTCACAAATGGCAAGGTTTCATTTCTTTTGATGGCTGCATTATCTATATCTATATCTATATCTATATCTATATCTATATCTAAAAAAGAAGAGGTGATATATATATATCATATGATATATATATATCACCTCTTCTTTTTTTTAAAAAAGATTTTATTTATTTATTTGACAGAGAGAAATCACAAGTAGATGGAGAGGCAGGCAGAGAGAGAGAGAGGGAAGCAGGCTCCCTGCTAAGCAGAGAGCCCGATGCGGAACTCGATCCCAGGACCCTGAGATCATGACCTGAGCCGAAGGCAGCAGCTTAACCCACTGAGCCATCCAGGTGCCCCAATATACCACCTCTTCTTTATCCATTCATCTGTTGATGGGCATCTAGGTTCTTTCCGTAGTTTGGCTATTGTAGACATTGCTGCTATAAACATTCGGGTGCACGTGCCCCTTCGGATCACTATGTTTGTATCTTTAGGGTAAATACCCAGTAGTGCAATTGCTGGGTCATAGGGTAGCTCTATTTTCAACTTTTTGAGGAATCTCCATGCTGTTTTCCAGAGTGGCTGCACCAGCTTGCATTCCTACCAACAGTGTAGGAGGGTTTCCCTTTCTCTGCATCCTCGCCATTGTCTGTTGTTTCCTGACTTGTTAATTTTAGCCATTCTGACTGGTGTTAAGTGATATCTTATTGTGGTTTTGATTTGTATTTCCCTGATGCCAAGTGATGTGGAGCACCTTTTCATGTGTCTGTTGGCCATCTGGATGTCTTCTTTGCAGAAATGTCTGTTCATGTCTTCTGCCCATTTCTTGATTGGATTATTTGTTCTTTGGGTGTTGAGTTTGCTAAGTTCTTTATAGATTTTGGATACTAGCCCTTTATCTGATATGTCGTTTGCAAATATCTTCTCCCATTCTGTCAGTTATCTTTTGGTTTTGTTAACTGTTTCCTTTGCTGTGTGAAAGCTTTTGATGTTGATGAAGTCCCAGTAGTTCATTTTTGCCCTTGCTTCCCTTGCCTTTGGCGATGTTTCTAAGAAGAAGTTGCTCTGGCTGAGGTTGAAGAGGTTGCTGCTTGTGTTCTCCTCAAGGATTTTAATGGACTCCTATCTCACATTGAGGTCTTTCATCCATTTTGAGTCTATTTTTATGTGTGGTGTAAGGAAATGGTCCAGTTTCATTCTTCTGCATGTGGCTACCCAATTTTCCCAAACCACTTGTTGAAGAGACTGTCTTTTTTCCATTGGATATTCTTTCCTGCTTTGTTGAAAATTAGTTGACCATAGAGTTGAGGGCCCATTTTTGGGCTCTCTACTCTGTTCCATTGATCTATGTGTCTGTTTTTGTGCCAGTACCATACAGTCTTGATGATTACAGCTTTGTAATAGAGCTTGATGTCTGGAATTGTGGTGACACCAACTTTGCCTTTCTTCTGGCTACTTGGGGTCTTTTCTGGCTCCATATAAATTTTAGTTTTATTTGTTTCATTTCTTTGAAAAAACTTGATGGTATTTTGATAGGGATTGTGTTAAATGTGTAGATTGCTTTAGGCAGCATAGACATTTTCACAATATTTGTTCTTCCAATCCATGAGCATGGAATCTTTTTTCCATTTCTTTGTGTCTTCCTCAATTTCTTTCATGAGTACTTTATAGTTTTCTGAGTACAGGGTCTTTGCTTTTTTGGTTAGGCTTATTCCTAGGTATCTTATGGTTTTGGGTGCAATTATAAATGTGATTGACTTCTTAATTTCTCTTTCTTGTGTCTTACTATTGGTGTATAGAAATGCAACTGATTTCTGAGCATTGATTTTATATCCTGACACTTTACTGAATTCCTGAATGAGTTCTAGCAGTTTTGAAGTGGAGTCTTTTGGAGTTTCCACATAAGGTATCATATCATCTGCAAAGAGTGGGAGTTTGACTTCTTCTCTGCTGATTTGGATGCCTTTTATTTCTTTTTGTTGTCTGATTGCTGAAGCTAGGACTTCTAGTACTATGTTGAATATCAGTGGTGATAGTGGACATCTCTGCCATGTTACTGGCCTTAGGAGAAAAGCTCTCAGTTTTTCCCTATTGAGAATGATATTTGCTATGGGTTTTTCGTACATGGGTTTGATGATATTGAGGTATGTACCCTCTATCCCTACTCTTTGAAGAGTTTTGATCAAGAAAGGATGTTGTAGTAGAACACATCGATGAAACTAGAAGCTGGTTTTTTGAAAGAATCAATATGATTGATAAACCATTGGCCAAACTAATCCAAAAGAAAAGAGAGAAGGCCCAAATTAATAAAATTATAAATGAAAAGGGAGAGATCACAACTAACACCAAGGAAATAGAAATAATTATCAGAAATTATTATCAACAGTTATTCACCAATAAGTTAAGCAACCTAGATGAAATGGACACATTCCTGGAAAACTATAAACTTCCAAAATTGAACCAGGAAGAAATTGACAACCCGAATAGACCGATATCTAGTAACAAGATTGAAGCAGTGATCAAAAACCTCCTCCAAAACAAGATCCCAGGACATGACAGATTCCCTGGGGAATTCTACCAAACTTTCAAAGAAGAAATAACACCTATTCTCCTGAAGCTTTTTCAAAAAATTGAAGCAGAAGGAAAACTTTCAGACTCTTTTTAGGAAGCCAGCATTACTCTGATCCCCAAACCAGGAAAAGACCCCACCAAAAAGGAGAATTTCAGACCAATATTCCTGATGAATATGGATGCTAAGATTCTCAACAAGATCCTAGCAAATAGGATCCAACAGCACATTAAAAAGATTATCCACCATGATCAGGAGGGATTCATCCCTGGGTTTCAAGGGTAGTTCAACATTCGCAAATCAATCAATGTGATAGAACAAATCAATAAGAGAAGAGAGAAGAACCACATGGTCCTCTCAATTGATGCAGAAAAAGCATTTGACAAAATCCAGCATCCGTTCCTGATTAAAATGCTTCAAAGTATAGGCATAGAGGGAACATTCCTGAACTTCATAAAATCTATGAAAAACCCACAGAAAATAGCATCCTCAATGGGAAAAAGTTCACAGCCTTCCCATTGAGATCAGGAACACAAGGATGCCCACTCTCACTGCTCTTGTTCAACATAGAATTAGAAGTCCTAACAACAACAATCAGACAACAAAGAGAAATAAAATGTATCCAAATTGGCAATGAAGTCAAACTCTCTCTCTTCGCAGATGACATGATACTTCATATGGAAAACCCAAAAGACTCCACCCCCAAACTCATACAGCAATTCAGTAATGTGGCAGGATACAAAGTCAAAGTACAGAAATCAGTTGCTTTCTTATACACTAACAATGAAAACACAGAAAGGGAAATTAGAGAATCTATTCCATTTACTATAGCACCAAGAACCATAAGATACCTGGGAAAAAATCTAACCAAAGAGGTAAAGGATCTGTACTTGAGGAACTATAGAATACTCATGAAAGAAATCGAAGAAGACACAAAAAGATGGAAGACCATTCCATGCTCATGGATCAGAAGAATAAACATTGTTAAAATGTCTATACTGCCTAGAGCAATCTATACTTTTAATGCCATTCCGATCAAAATTCCACCAGTATTTTTCAAAGAGCTGGAGCAAACAATCCTAAAATTTGTATGGAATAAGAAAAGACTGTGAATTGCTAAGGAAACGTTGAAAAAGAAAAACAAAACTGGTGGCATCATGTTGCCTGATTTCAAGCTTTACTACAAAGCTGTGATCACCAAGACAGCATCGTACTGGCATAAAAACAGACATATAAACCAGTGGAACAGAGTAGAGAGCCCAGATTTGGACCCTCAACTCTATGGCCAAATAATCTTCGACAAAGCAGGAAAAAAAATATACAGTGGAAAAAAGACAGTCTCTTCAATAAATGGTGCTGGGAAAATTGGACAGCTATATGTAGAAGAATGAAACTTGGCCATTCTCTTACACCATATACAAAGATAAACTTGAAATGGATAGATGACCTCAATGTGAGACAGGAATCCATCAGAATCCTAGAGGTGAACATAGGCAGTAACCTCTTTGATATCAGCCACAGCAACTTCTTTCAAGATATGTCTCCAAAGGCAAAGGAAACAAAAGCGAAAATAAACTTTTGGGACTTCATCAAAATCAAAATCTTCTGCACAGCAAAGGAAACAGTTAAAAAAAAAAACAAAGAGGCAACCCACGGAATGGGAGAAGATATTCGTAAATGACAGTACAGACAAAAGGCTAATATCCAGGATCTATAAAGAACTTCTCAAACTCAACACACACAAAACAGATAATCATGTCAAAAAATGGGCAGAAGACATGAACAGACACTTCTCCAATCAAGACATACAAATGGCTATCAGACACATGAATAAATGTTCATCATCACTAGCCATGAGGGAGATTCAAATCAAAACCACATTGAGATATCATCTTACACCAGTTAGAGTGGCCAAAATTAACAATACAGGAAATAATGTGTGTTGGAGAGGATGTAGAGAAAGGGTAACCCTCTTACACTCTTGGTGGGAATGCAAGTTGGTGCAGCCATTTTTGAGAACAGTGTGGAGATTCCTTAAGAAATTAAAAATAGAGCTTCCCTATGACCCTGCAACTGCACTACTGGGTATTTACCCCAAAGATACAGATGTCGTGAAAAGAAGGGCCATTTGTACCCCAATGTTCATAGCAGCAATGGCCACAGTGGCCAAACTGTGGAAAGAACCAAGATGCCCTTCAACAGACAAATGGATAAGGAAGATGTGGCCCATATACACTATGGAGTATTATGCCTCCATCAGAAAGGATGAATACCCAACTTTTGTATCAACATGGTCGGGACTGGAAGAGATTATGCTGAGTGAAATAAGTCAAGCAGAGACAGTCAATTATCATATGGTTTCACTTATTTGCGGAGCAAAACAAATAACATGGAGGACATGGGGAGATAGAGAGGAGAGGGGAGTTGAGGGAGATTGGAAGGGGAGATGAACCATGAGAGACGATGGAGTCTGAAAAACAACCTGAGGGTTTTGAAGGGGTGGGGGGTAGGGTGAGCCTGGTGGTGGGTATTATGGAGGGCATGTACTGCATGAAGTACTGGTTGTGGTGCATAAACAATGAATTCTGGTACACTGAAAAGAAATTTAAAAAATAAAAAATTAAAAAAAAAGAAAGGATGTTGTAGTTTGTCAAATGCTTTTTTAGCATCTATTGAGATTATGATATGGTTCTTTTTCTTTCTTTTATTAATGTATTGTATCACATTGATTGATTTGAAGATGTTGAACCAACCTTGCAGCCCAGGAATAAATCCTACTTGGTTGTGGTGAATAATCCTTTTAATGTGCTGTTGGATCCTATTGGATAGTATTTTGCTGAGAATTTTTGCATCCACGTTCTTTAAGGATATTGGTCTGTAATTCTCCTTTTTGATGGGGTCTTTGTCTGGTTTTGGGATAAAAGTAATGCTGGCCTCATAAAATGAGTTTGGAAGTTTTCCTTCCATTTCTATTTTTTGGAACAGTTTCAGAAGAATAGGTATTAATTCTTCTTTTTTTTAAATGTTTGGTAGCATTCCCCTGGGAAGCTGTCTGGCCCTGGGCTCTTATTTGTTAGGTGATTTTTGATGACTGCTTCAATCTCCTTACTGGTTATGGGTCTGTTCAGGTTTTCTATTTCTTTCTGGTTCAGTTGTGGCCGTTTATATGTCTTTAGGAATGCATCCATTTCTTCCAGATTGTCAAATTTGCTGGTGTATACTTGCTCATAATATGTTCTTATAATTGTTTATATTTCTTTGGTGTTGGTTGTGATATCTCCTCTTTAATTCATGATTTCATTAATTTGGGTCTCTTCTCTTTTCTTTTTGATAAGTCTGGGCAGGGGTTTATCAATCTTAGTAATTCTTTCAAAGAATCAGCTTCTAGTTTTGTTGATTTGTTCTACTGTTCTTTTGGTTTCTATTTCATTGATTTCTGCTCTGATCTTTATTATTTCTCTTCTCCTGCTGGGTTTAGGCTTTATTTGCTGTTCCTTCTCCAACTCCTTTAGATGTAGGGTTAGGTTATATATTTGAGACACTTCTTGTTTCTTGAGAAAGGCTTTTATCACTATATACTTTCATCTCAGGACTGCCTTTCCTGCATCCCCAAAATTTTGGACAGTTGTGTTTTCATTTTCATTTGTTTCCATGAATTTTTCAATCCTTCTTTAATTTCCTCATTGACCCATTCATTCTTAAGTACAATGTTCTTTAGCCTCCATGTATTTGAGTTCTTTCCAACTTTCCTCTTGTGATTGAGTTCTAGCTTCAGAGCATAGTGGTCTGAAAATGTGCAGGGAATGATCCCAATCTTTTGGTACCAGTTGAGACCTGATTTGTGACCCAGGATGTTATCTATTCTGGAGAATGTTCCATTGGCACTAGAGAAGAATGTGTATTCTGTTGCTTTGGGATGGAATGTTCTGAATATGTCTGTGATGTCCATCTGGTCCAGTGTGTCATTTAAAGCCTTTATTTCCTTATTAGTCTTTTGCTTAGATGATCTATCCATTTCAGTGAGGAGTGTATTAAAGTTCCCTACTATTATTGTTCATGTGTTTCTTTAATTTTGTTATTAATTGGTTATATAATGGGCTGCTCCCATGCTAGGCACATAGATATTTAAAATTGTTAGATCTGGGGCTCCTGGGTGGCTCAGTGGGTTAAAGCCTCTGCCTTAGGTTCAGGTCATGATCTGAGGGTCCTGGGATCGAGCCCCACATCTGGCTCTCTGCTCAGTGGGTAGCCTACATCCTCCTCTCTCTCTGCCTGCTTGTGATCTCTGTATATAAATAAATAAAATCTTTAAAAAATTGTTAGATCTTCTTGATGGACAGACCCTTTAAGTATGATATAGTGTCCTTACTTATCTCTTATTATAGTCTTTGGATTAAAATCTGATTTATCTGATATAAGGACTGCTACCCCAGCTTTCCTTTGATGTCCATTAGCATGGTAAATTGTTTTCCACCCCCTCACTTTAAATCTGGAGGTTTCTTTGGGTCTGAAATGAGTTTCTTGTAGACAGCATATCAATGGTTCTTTTTTTTTTTTAAATCCATTTTGAAACCCTGTGTCTTTTATTTTTTTTTAAGATTATATTTATTTATTTGACAGACAGAGAGATCACAAGTAGGCAGAGAGGCAGGCAGAGGCAGAGGAGGAAGAAGGCTCTCTGTTGAGCAGAGAGCCCAATGCAGGGCTTGATGCCAGGACCTTGGGATCATGACCTGAGCTGAAGGCAGAGGCTTAACCCACTGAGCCACCCAGGCACCCCAAAACCCTGTGTCTTTTGAGGGACATTTAGCCCATTTACATTCAGGGTAACTATTAAAAGATATGAATTTAATGCCATTGTATTGCCTGTAAGGTGACTGTTACTGTATATTGTTTTTCTTCCTTTCTGGTCTATTACTTTTAGGTTCCTTCTTTGCTTAGAGGACCCCTTTCAATATTTTCTGTAGGGCTGGTTTGGTGTTTGCAAATTCTTTTTTTTTTTTTAAATTATTATTATTTTTTTTTTAAATTTTTTTTTTAAAAGATTTTATTTATTTATTTGTCAGAGAGAGAGGGAGAGAGAGCGAGCACAGGCAGACAGAGAGGCAGGCAGAGGCAGAGGGAGAAGCAGGCTCCCCGCCGAGCAAGGAGCCCGATGTGGGACTCGATCCCAGGACGCTGAGATCATGACCTGAGCCGAAGGCAGCTGCTCAACCAACTGAGCCACCCAGGCGTCCCGGTGTTTGCAAATTCTTTTAATTTTTGTTTGTTCTGGAAGCTTTTTAATCTCTCTTTCTATTTTCAATGACAGCATAGCTGGATATAGTATTCTTGGCTGCATATTTTTCTCATTTAGTGCTCTGAATATATCATGCCAGTCTTTTCTGGCCTGCCAGGTCTCTGTGGATAAGTCTGCCACCAATCTAATATTTCTACCATTTTTTGTTTCAGACCTCTTGTCCTGAGCTGCTTTCAGGATGTTTACTTTGTCATTAAGACTTGTAAGTTTTACCATTAGATGATAGGGTGTGGACCTATTTTTATTGATTTTGAGGGGGTTCCTCTCTGCCTCCTGGATTTTGATGCTTGTTCCCTTTGCCGTATTAGGGAAATTCTGTATTATAATTCGCTGTAATATACCTCTGCCCCCCTCTCCCTTTCTTCTTTTTCTGGGATCCTAATTATTCTAATATTGTTTTGTCTTATGGTATCACTTATCTCTCAAATACTCCCTCATGGTCCAATAGTTGTTTGTCTCTCTTTTGCTCAGTTTCTTTATTCTCCATCATTTGGTCTTCTGTACACTAACTCTCTCTTCTGTTTCCTTTGTCATAGCAGCAGGAGCCTCCATTTTTTTTCAATTAATTTATTTATTTTCAGAAAAACAGTATTCATTATTTTTTCACCACACCCAGTGCTCCATGCAATCCATGCCCTCTATAATACCCACCACCTGGTACCCCAACCTCCCACTGCCCTGCCACCTCAAACCCCTCAGATTGTTTTTCAGAGTCCATAGTCTCTCATGATTCACCTCCCCTTCCAATTTACCCCAACTCCCTTCTCCTCGCTAACACCCCTTGTCCTCCAAGATATTTGTTATAGGAGCCTCCATTTTTGATTGCACATGATCAATAGCTTTTTTTATTTCAACTTGGTTAGATTTTAGTTCTTTTATTTCTCCAGAAAGGGATTCTCTTATATCTTCCATGCCTTTTTCAAGCCCAGCTAGCACCTTCATAATTGTCATTCTGAACTCTAGTTCTGACATATTGCCAATGTATTGATTAGGTCCTTAGCTGTCGGTACTGCCTCTTGTTCTTTTTTTTTTTTGTGGTGAGTTTTTCCTGCATTGTCATTTTATCCAGGTAAGAATATATGAATGAAAGAGTAAAATACTAAAAGGGTGGCAATGACGCCAGAAAAATATACACTAACCAATTCAGAAGAGACCCGAAACCGGGGGAGAAGAAAGGTGGGAAAAAAAGTAAAAACAAAACAAAACAAAACAAACAAATATGTGTGTGTGTGTGTGTGTGTGTGTGTGTATAACTTGTGAATAAAACAGAACCACCCACTTGATTTTGGGTGTATTCTGGTCTCTTAGAAGAAACTACCTCCCAAAATTTTAAAGGAAGAAATATATATATATATATACACACAAAAATAAGGGTAAGCATGATGAAGAGATGGAATATGACCTAACGATGACAATTAAAAAAAGATTCTAGAAAAGGAATTGATAGGATAAGTTGGTTGAAAAAAGAAAAAAGAGAGAATGTGATCAGTCTGGAGCTAGATTTAAGGTATATTTTGATCTATTAGAAGAAATTATATCCCAAAATTTTAAAGAAAAAAACCCTATATGTATACAAAAAATAAGGTTAAATACAATGAAGGGATAAAATAGGACTACAAAGATGAAAATTTAGAAAGATTTTTCAAAAAGGTATTGTTAAGATAAAATAGTTAAAAATGTTAAAAGAGGAAAGAGGAAAGTTAAAAAATAGAATAAGAAAAAAAATTAAAAAAATTTAACTTTGCAAGACTAAAGGATCATGGGAAAAAAGCCATGAATTCTATGCGTTGCTTTCCCCTAACTCTGGAGTTCCACGGTTCTCATTGATTGATGAACTTGGTCTTGGCTGGATGTTCTTACTGGTCTGGGGGAGGGGCCTATTGTAGTGATTCTCAAATGTCTTTGCCCAAGGCGGAATTGCACTGCCCTTGCCAGGGGCCAGGCTAAGTAATCTGTTCAGGTTCGCTCTTGGAACTTTTGTTCCCTGAATGCTTTCTGCACAGCATTAGAGGATGGGAATGAAAATGGTGGCCTCCCAATCTCCCGCCTGGAGGAGTCAAAAGCTCGGGCCCCACTCCTCAGTGAGCCTTCAGAGAAAAGCAGTCAATCCCTCCAGTCTCCCTGGTCTCTGGCCACACTCTGTGCTCACCTGGCCTGTGACTATGTTTCTATTTCTGGCACACGGCCCTGTTTGGAGTCTCCAAACCCAACTGACTCCTGCAGCACACTCCCATACGGCTCCACCGAGAGGAGGAAGTGGGGGTCTCCCTGGATCTGCCACTTGTGGGGTCCTGGCTTAAAGAGTGTGGCCCAAATGTGCCTTGGATCACAGTTTAAGGTAACCCTGAGCTGAGAGCCCCTCCTCAGCTCCATCTCTGTAGCTGGCTTCTCTGCTCCAATACCTGACAGCTCTACCACACTAGACACTCCCCGTCTTTCTGTGACCCTGCAGGTCCTGAGACCACACTGTCCCTGTGAGGGCTCCACCTTGGCTTAGCCTCTGGAGTGACATCCCTCAGTGGAGCAGCCTTCTAAAGTTCTGATTTTGTGCTCTGCTGTTCCATAACTTGCTGGGACCCGGTCCCTCCCCCTGCAGTGTATCTTCCTGTCGCTTTGGGTTCACTTCTCCCCACATCCTACCTTCCCAAAAGTGGTCAGTTTTCTGTCCTCTTCTGAATTTTTATTTCTAGTTTAATTTCATGTTGTTAGAAAGTATACATTTTATAAATTCAGTTTAAAAAACTGATTCTTGTTTTGTGACCTAATACTTGGTCTGTCCTGGATAATGGTCCATTTAGACTTGAGAAGAATGTGTGTGCTACTGTTTGATAGAGCATTCTATATATGTCTTTTATACCTGGTTGGTTTATAATGTTGTTTAAGTTCTATTGGTCTTCTCTCTTGCTGTCTATCCATTTTTAGTATATCTATCTATCTATGTATCTTTAAGTCATCTTTGTGCCCAATGGGGGGCTTGAACTCATGACCCCAAGAACAAGGGTCACACACTCTTATGTCTGAGCTGGCCAGGTGTCCCTCTATCCATTACTGAAAGTGGTGAATTGAAGTGTCTGTTATTGAGGAATTGTCTAGTTCTCCTTTCCATTCTGTTGTTTGCTGTATATATTTCAAGGCTCTGTTATTTGATTTATATTTGTTTATAACTGTTATATTTTCTTGATGAATTGGCCCTTTTCTCAATATATAGTAACTTTACTAAGAGTTTCTTTCAATAATTTTTAACTTGAAGTATTTTGGATGATATCACTACAGCCATCCCAGCTCTCTTGTTAAAATTTGCAAGGTCTATCCTTTCCTGTCTTTTCAATTTCAACATATTTATATCTTTGGATCTAAAGTGAAACTCTTGTGTGTACAGCATGTATCTAGATAAAACTTTAAAGAAGCCATTCTACCAATCTCTGCCTTTTCACTGGGAAAGTTTGACCCATTTACATTTAAAATAATTGCTGATAAGGAAAGAATTCTGTCATTTTGCTATGTTTTCTGTATGTCTTATAATGTTTATGTTCCACATTCTTCAATTACTGCCTTCTTTTGTGTTTAACTGATTTTTTTGTAGTGAGCAGCTTTGATTGTATTTTCATTTACTTTTGTATATATTCTATAGATATTTTCTTTGTGATTACCATCAGGATTATATTTAACATCCTGAATTTGTAACAATCTGTTTTAAAACTCTTCTCTTATATAGCTATGTCCTCCCTCCTTTATGTTGCTGTTATCACAAGTAATCATTTTTTTTAAAGATTTTATTTATTGAGAGAGAGGGGAGAGTGAACACCAGAGAGAGAGAAAGAGAGAGAGAGTGAGCACCAGTGGGAGGAGGGGCAGACTCCCCGCTGAGCCGGGAGACTGATGTGGGACTCAATCCCAGGACACTAAGTTCATGACCTGAGCTGAAAGATTAGCTGACTGAGCCACTCAGGTACCCCACAAATATCATCTTTATATATTGTGTGCCCAATAACATAGATTTATAATTTATAATTTTAAAAAAGATTTTATTTATTTATTTGGCAGTGATCACAAGTAGGCAGAGAGGCAGGCAGAGAGAGAGGAAGGGAAGCAGACTCCCTGCTGAGCAGAGAGCCTGATGTGGGGCTTGATCCCAGGACCCTGGGATCATGACCTGAGCCTAAGGCAGAAGCTTTAACCCACTGAACCACCCAGACACCCCAAGATAATTTATAATTTTTTTAAACGTATTTGTCTTTTAAATCCTGTAGGAAATGACAAGTGACTTACAAATGAAAAATATAAAAATAGCTTTTATATTTTTCCATGTATTTAACTTGTGAGTCATCTTTATTTCTTCATATGGTTCCTTGTTATTGTCTAGTGTCCTGTAATTTCAATCTGAAGGACTCCCTTTGATATTCTTTTAGAGCACATCTAACAGTACTGAACTCTTCCAGCTTTCATTTATCTGGGAATGTCTTGGTTCTGCCTTTATTTTCGAAGGACAATTTTTTTGGATTTAGAATTATTGGCTGAAAATTTTAAATTTCATCAGTTTAAATATGTCATCCCATTGTCTCTGGCTTCATTGGTCTCTAATGAGAAATTGGCTGTTAATCTTATTGAGGCTCTCTTGTATGTGATAAGTTGCTTGTCTCTTGTTATTTTCAAGATTCTATCTTTGTCTCTTTTGTCCATTTGATTCTAATGTGACTCAGTGTGGGTCTTTTTGAGTTTATCCTACTTGGAAGTTTTTTTGAGCTATGTGGATTTTTGGATTTTTAGGTTCATGTTTTTCATCAGATTGGAGAAGTTTTTAGCTATTATTTCTTCAAATATTTTTTCTGCTCTGTTCTCTCTCTCTTCTCATTCTGAGATCCCCACAATGCATATGTTGCTCTGCTTGATGGTATTTCACAGGTCTCTTAGATGCTGTTTGTTTCTTTTCTTTTCATTTTTTTTCTCCCTGCTCTTTAGACTTGATAATATCAGTGGTCCTATCTTCAGGTTTGCTGACTTTATTTCTGCCTGTTGAACTCTTATATTGAATTTTATTTATTTTAGCTCATAAATTTCTGGATGTCGCAGTTAAGTGCCAGGAGAATTAATGTGATATTAACGTGTGTTAGTGAGATTTTATTTTTTCCACTTTTGCAGGGCCATAATACCAATTTCCCTTACCACTTTTGCTCTCAGTCCAGTAGCAGCTACTATCTGGCAAGCCACAGATAGTCTCTTGCTATACATGTATAACCTAGCTTTTGGTTATAGATTTACAAGGAGCCCCTCCATTGACCTATTGGGCTCCATGTCTGCACAGCTCTCTTCTCCAAAGCCCTAACTCTCAGAATGTAGCTGCATTAGCTGCTCTAAACTCTGACCCCTGCCTCCTCATCTCACTGGTACTGCCATGTTCTATTTGGACTATAGCTCTATGAAACACGATTGGAAAGTTGTCCTCAATCAGAAAGATGGGTGGTTGAGTGTGCAGCGGACCTTATGAGTTTTCCTTCTCTCAGGGATCAGTCTCACACTGCTTGGTGTCTCTGCTTGAATAATTGTCTTGTATATATTCCAGTTCTATAATTGTTTATGGTGGGAGGGCTAGTGCGCTATTAGCTACTCCATCATAGTTACAGGCAGAAGTTTTCCTCTTTTCTTCTTGATGAAGTGGATTATGTGTTGTCAAAGATGTTGAGATAGATGACAGGTGGAAAAAGCCACTTTCTGTGACTCCTTGTCTTCATCAGGTCTCTATGAACAATAGGGATATCACTTGTTAGGCTCTGCAAATACATGGATATGATGTCTTATACCCCCAATATCCTTAGAAAATTCCAAATGAAGGGACTTATACTACATGAGTGCTAATGGCAAGATTCTCTTGGATCCTGAAAGTCATTCCCCTTATTTTTGCTGATGAATAGTAAGTTCATTTCTTATTAAAAATACAGTTTTGCCGGTATTGCTTTTTTGCAGCAAGGAAGTTAAGGTTGCCCTATTGCTTGGTCAAGAGTGGATGGGGCCATAACACTTTCAAAGGTCTCTTTGGCTTCTTTGCTGCTGTGATTAACACATGGACCAGACTCCTGGCCTTGGGCCTGCAGGCAGAGAGCGATATTGTAAAGCACATTCCAGCAGAGGAGGACACACAAGGGGTGTCTTTCAGCCCATTAGAAAGGAGGCACAGCCAAGTCAAACACCAAAACAGAGAAGTTACTCTGAGACATGCTACGTCTACAAAGGAACATGAAGCTTGGCATCTCGCCCAGCTCCAGGAACCTACAGGCAACTCATTCATTGAAGAGACATTTAGTGATGGCCCATTTGGATCCAGGCCCTGGATTGGGTTCTGTATGAACAGGGTAGAGGGAAGATTCTTTAAGGACATGTTGCCAGAGTTGCCTTCTGGGGTCAACTCTTAGTTCCAAGGAAAACCTAGGGAAAAAATTGCACTGAACTCATCTTTTCCATATTTCTATTTGAATTCTATTTGAATAAAAGAATAGACAAACTGAATTTATTTGCTGAAAAGGGACCAAGAGATTTCATTTTGGAGGCTGAAACACTGTTTTGAGGGGAGCTTCTGACCTTATCTAACCTGTACATGTACTCTTAGAATAGGGCCCTCTCAAGAGCCCATACCTGGGTGTGTTTCCAAGTCTGAAGATTTGAGTAGGATGTGGCCTTTTTGGAGCACTGAGGACTCTTTCTTTTTCCAAGAAGTAGGTGTCCAAGCTTGAGGTGGCTCACCCCAGATTGTAGGATTATGTGTGGACCTTTGAACACTTTCCTTGGGTTTCTCTTGGGACAGGGCCTTCTTGTATTGCCTTCCTGGCCCCTTCAGTTTGTCGGGGGTGGGGGGGGCGGTTTCTGATAGACAGGAATTTTAATTACATGAACCTTCCTCTTGAGTAGGGACACCGCTGGCCAGGTGGCCAGCATGAACATTTGCAGATCTGTATGTCCTTTGGATAAGTGAACCCACTACCCTCCAGTAAAGTCTTGGTGTTTTCTCTGAAAATTCAGTTTCTGTTAAAGGGAGGTCCCTGTAAGACCTAATGTTCCAAGACTCCAGAGACTTCCTGGGGTTCCAAAGATGATTTCTCAGTTTTCTTTTTATTAAGTAAAACCTATTTATAGGTTTGCACATATATCTCTGGCTTTTTTCTTAGTCATGTTCTTGTGAGCCCTCTGGTTTGGGGGCCTGGAGTCATAGAATAAGGGAGGGCAGACAGGGGTGTCTTGCCTGTGGGGCATCATTTTGGGGCTCTTGTAGCTGCACTGGTGGATGAAGTTCCAGATCATGTGCTTCCACAGTGCCTTTGACCATTCCTTGTCCTGGTCTCCCCCTCCCCTCTCTCTGCCCCTCCTCCTATCTTCTACAGCTCTTTCTATCCTTTTCCATTGTCACTGGCATGATGGCGACGTTCTCCTACATAGCGCCCTTTCATGGGCAGGCATAGATTTTTAAAGAAAGTTTGTTTTAGGGGGCCTGAAGAATATCTATGACATGATGGTCAGAATTAATTATGATGGCAATTTATTGATATAAAAATACAATAAAACAATTCAATCTGGAAAATATGTGGACTGTACGATATGCTGTTTTTTGGCTGGAATGGGATTGTTGAATCGGGAAGCTAGAGCCTGCCCTGAGAAGCAGAGGGGTCACCATCACTAAAGGTCAGCAGAAACAAGACATTCTGCTGACTGTGGCATTCCCAGGTGATGGGTACAACTCTGTTTTTTCCCTCCTCTCAAGAGAGTGGGTGTGAATGCCAGTGAAGGAAGGGGACCCTGTTCTATACCTGCCCATTGTACAAGACAGGTAAACTATTTGGTGATACCAACCAAGGTTCACCCAGAAGTAATGGAACCCAGGCTTAGAAAAGGCACTTGGAACTCTCTAGGAACACACCAGGAGGCGAGGGGAAGATGGAGAAAGAAGAATTTGCAATTTCTTCTGACTCAGGTGAAAAACAACAACCAACCTCCCCACAGTGTCTCTATCTCCAGCCCCATAGATAAAGAGATAGAGGAAATATATGAAATGTGAGTCAGTATTGGACAAGTGTATCCAAAGCATTCTGATAGGCCAGCCTTTGAGGAAAGGGTTTTCATGATGCATAAACCACTCTAAGCCCTAATGAGTCTCATTCCTCCCCTCTGGCTCTCCTGGCATAGTGAGAGGAGGCTTTTGTATAATTGGCCCTTGAAACATTATTACAATCACTTTGTGGCCTCCTTCAGCTTATTTTTAATTATAAGGTCTATTGCATTGTTAAATTATTAACTCTGACAATTACTTATCTTGGCATTTTCTTATCTTGATGAAAATGAAAGCAGCAAGGTCATGTTAGCTCACTTGAGGTTTTGGTCGGCTACAAGCTTACATTAAGCTGGGTCAGCTCAGCAAATGTTTGCCATGCGGGAACGGGGCGCGTTTGCGTCTGCTAGTGGAACCTGGCCTGAGAGGACCCAGTGCTTGTAGGTGCTTGTTCTGGGATGGCTGGGCCAGGCCTTCTTTGGGAGTGGGAGGTGCTTTGCAGGTGATTGGGGCTGAGGGCGGCTTCTGCCCCCCAACTTTGAGGAGGGGCCCTTTGTGCAGGTCTCACACTCTGAGAAGCTATCCTTTCTATAGAAGAGACAACTGGGGGCAGAGTCAGGAAGCAGAGGGTGTCTTCCTGCCTCTCCCAATGCGTCCCTGCTCTGTTCTGGCCACCATTCCCTTTCTGCTTCTCTAGGTCCCCCTCACCAGAGGTCTGTTAGACCTCTTCTTCCCTGACCCCTTTCAACTCACACTGACCTCCTGGTGCTCTCTGTAAGGTAACATGTGCAACAATGACAGCAGCTAAAGGACAGTGATGATAACGGCAACATTTAGTGAGTTCTTGCTGTATACCTGGTGTCTTGTCCACAGTAGACTCTAGGCAAATGTCGGAAAGTGCTGGCAGAGGCACTCACTGTCATGCTGCCTTCTGTCCAGCAGGGGGTAGTGCGACCACACTATAAAGGGGGTCCACCTCTGTGTTCTCAAGAAAAGTGAAACTTCAAAGCTTCTGTGGGTCCTGGAAGAATGCTTCCAACTCTGACAGGGGGTCCACGGCTCCCACAGACAACAGGGCAAAGTGATGCACAGCTATCATTCCTGCCTGTCACCCTGGCTGGGACACTTGGGGTCCTCAACCTCAAGATATTCTGTGTTCAATCCCCAGTTTCCTCTGATTCCATGGGGGGCAAAGGGTATGAACTTGGAGAAACAGCTTTGGCTTCAGTGGGCAATATTGATTCCGTGGCAGGTCCTTGGCCCCTTGCTTCCTTAGAGAGACACAGATGATGCCCAGACCAGAGAGCCACTTGGTAGGAATTAGAGATTGAGGAGTGCACCGATGGCCAGATGTGTTACATGCTTCAGTGGCTGGGACCACAGTTGAAAGGTTAGTTGGCTATTTGGGCTATTTGGGATAGTTGCTTAAGGAGGTAAATCTGTAGGCTGTCTAGAGTTTCTCAGGCAGAAGCCCTGTGATATACTCCTGTCTTCCCCACAGACTGGGAGCCAGTTGTAACCGTGGTATCATTCCCAGACGGGAATGTGGGATGTGGGATGTGGCTGGATTAGCTCTGACCTCTTGTCTGTAGAAGGCCAAGGTGAGAAGGGGAGACATGAGCTGCTCTCACTCTGGGTGGTTTCTGTTGATTCAGCTCTCTCTGCGGTCTTTGGCTTTGGGGAACAGGCAAGAGTCCCCAGGAATGACTCCACAGACATTTCTGACAAAAGCTCAGGAGTCTGCAGGTGAACTTTTTTTTTTTTTTTTAAAGATTTTATTTATTCATTTGCCAGAGAGAGCGCAAGCAGGGGGAGCAGCAGGCAGAGGGAGAGGAAGAAGCAGGCTTCCCACTGAGCAGGGAACCTGATGTGGGGCTCCATCCCAGGACCCTCGGATCTTGTCTGACCTGAAGGCAGACGCTTAACTGACTGAGCCACCCAGATGCCCAAGAAGGATGACTTTTTACTTGAGGAGGAATTTTCGGTGTCTGTGCCCAGCAAGGATGGGCTAGGAGATCTCCCTGTTTGACTTCTGTGAGGGTTCAGATCCTGGGTCCCTCCACACAGCCCACATCTAAGGCTCTAGCTCCGAAGGACTTATGGATTGAGGAGGCTCTCCCACCTCTGGGGTGCGAAGGTTCAAAGTGGCCGGAGTTATCTTTGTATCCTCTCCAAATTCCACCCCATTCTCTAGGTCCCTGTGAAAAGAAAATGCTAATCTATCACAGACAACTAACTGCCCCCTCCACTCCCACGCACCCCTGCCATGCCAGCTCTCCACCTACTGGGAGACAGCAGGAAGAGAGCAGTCAGAGAGAGTGTCAGCTGTCAAATGTCTGCACAGCTAAGGCGATGCCCACATTCTGGATCTTTTGCTCCCCACCACCAGGCCTCACCCCAAACTGGCCTTCCACGTACAAAGTTCTCAAGTTTGAGGAAGCTGCGTGTCTGTGCGCATGCTCAGCCCAAGTCCATTTTGAGAGATTTGCCATTCACTGCCCAAGTTGCAGCTGAGGAGGACATATGCTCTGATTCCTGACCTGGTAGATGGGTTGGAGCCACTCGTATACTCTGGTTTAAAATAATAATAATAATAATGATGATGATGATGATGATGATGATAATAATAAATAATAACAAAAACAACAACAGTAATATTAATGATGATGATGATGTCTGGCAGTTCTGAGCCCTTTAACACCAGTTACCTGCTTTACGTGGATTACCCATATTAATTTCCACAGGAAGCCTAGGATGTACCTGCTGTATGTAATGTAATATATATAATATTACATATATGTAATGTGTATGTATCATGTACATATAATATATAGCACATGATCTATATATCATCTACTCTATATAATGCTTCCATTATATAAGGTGGAACGCGACATGTGGAGAGTTTCCTGGGAGGTCTTTCAGGGAGAAAGTCGCTGAGCCAAGAGCTGGGGAGGAAGCTGAGAGGCGGCTGGCCGAGGAGCAGGAGACAAACTTCAGATCTCTCGCCACCCCAGCCACTTACACCCACCTGAGGTGGAACCACATGGGGCTTGGTAATTATAGTACGGCCTAGATCCAGTGGCCAGAAGCCAAGCTGCTGTCCCCACAACAGAGAGCCATGGTCTCTCATGCAGTTTCCCAGGCCTAAGCCAGTTCACATTCCCAGAAACCACATGGACGAAGGGGGTTCTTGGTCCTATTGAGGAAAAGTCTATAACAGTGCGACAACTTATTTATTTTTATTTTTATTTTATTTTAATTTTTTTTCCAATTTATTTATTTTCAGAAAAACAGTATTCATTATTTTTTCACCACACCCAGTGCTCCATGCAAGCCGTGCCCTCTATAATACCCACCACCTGGTACCCCCAACCTCCCACCCCCCCCCCGCCACTTCAAACCCCTCAGATTGTTTTTCAGAGTCCATAGTCTCTCATGGTTCACCTCCCCTTCCAATTTACCCAAAAGCACATACCCTCCCCAGTGTCCATAACCCTACCCCCCTTCTCCCAACCCCCCTCCCCCCAGCAACCCACAGTTTGTTTCGTGAGATTAAGAGTCACTTATGGTTTGTCTCCCTCCCTATCCCATCTTGTTTCATGGATTCTTCTCCTACCCACTTAAGCCCCCATGTTGCATCACCACTTCCTCATATCAGGGAGATCATATGATAGTTGTCTTTTTCCGCTTGACTTATTTCACTGAGCATGATGCGACAACATATTTAAATGTATACTGTAAGCACACTCCTTCCCCCCGTGGGGTCCGTCGCCATTTACTAGGATGAAAGTAGATGAAGGAAATATACAATCATTTTTGGGGCTACTTGGCATTGAATCTTCATTTTTACTAATTCACGGGGCCTCCAAATAAAACTGTAGTCTACCAAAGAAGAGGTTTATAGTAGTCAGGTGATAAGTGGAGTTTTGAACAAACTTCATTTCACATTGGGTCCATGACCTTACTCTTATTCCTTAGTTTCTAAATGCATAATGGGCATAGACACGCTTGTGCAATTGGGAGAATCATCACATTAGCTCCCTGACCAGTGGAGTGAGAACTATTATGAACTTCGCCCTTCCTACAAGGACAGTAAGCAAAAACAATGCTGCATTCTTGGCGGGGGTGAGGGAATGGGGAGGATGTCAGAGATGAGCCTGGAAAGGTCTTGAAAACTGGAGATGTAGTGGTTTCTATCACATATCCACTTAGCTTATCTATTTGGCCTGTGCACAAAGATGGTAGGTCTTAGAAACATGCTCTGGATTATCATAAACCTAAATGAGTTGGCGATTCAAATTATGGCGACTTTTCTAGTTGGGGTAACTTTATCGGCACAAGTCAACAAACTCCTGGCACCTGAGATGCAGGTTTTCAATCTGACTATTACTTCTGCTTTTATGCCTCAGATACTCTGTCGATGAGACCTTGATGGTGTTGTCTCAGACTGTAATATAGGCTGTGAGCATCTTGATTGTCTTCCCGCATCACAGAACGTAGCACAGACCCACTGCACTGATGAGAGCCTACTGATTGGACCCGATGAACAGGAAGGCGAACCTTAGAAGGCTAAGGGGTCCCTCCAAGAGATGCCAGAGGATGAGAGATTAAGCCCATGAAAATGCTCTGAAGTGTTTTGGAGTCTAGTGGTTTGGAGACTATGGGGCTATTCCCTCCAGAGTGAAAGAAAAGTTGCTCTATCTTGCATCCCTTACCTTTAAAGAGTCATAATGCTTTGGGGCCTTTCTGGATTTTGGAAGCAATCTGTACTTCATTTAAGGATGCTGTTCTAACCTATTCATTAATTTATAAGGTTTAAAGTTTTGCCTTGAGCCCAGAGTGAGAGAAGACTCTGCAGGAGGCCCAGGCAGCAGCACATGAGGCTCTGACATGGGGCTTTAAGACTCAGCGGGTCAAATGATGCTCGAGGTTATCAATGGCCAATAAGGCTGCAGTGTGGAGACTCTACTAAGCCCCAGTAGGAGAATCAGGACATATACTCTTAGGGTTTTGAAGAAAAGCTGTGCTGCTTCTTTTTCTTTTCTTTTCTTTTTTTTTTAAGTAGACTCCATACCCAATGTGAGGCTTAAACTCATGATCCTGAGATCAAAACCTGAGGAGATCAAGGGTCAGATGCTCAACTGACTGAACCACCCAGGTACCCCCAAAGCTGTGCTTTCATATGCAAATAACTCTTCTCCCTTTGAGAAACTGCTGCTGGCTTCCTAGCCACCCCTGATAGACCAGCCATCTGAATCAACAACCTGAGCTTCCCGGCATGTCCTGGGTGTTCTCTGGCCCCCTCACCCCCAGCTGGGACTTGCATAGCAGCAATCCCTCAAGTCTGGATTCTCCCTCCAAAGAATTAGAGAGTACAAGTAAGTTGCCTGAATAAGTAAGGCTTGAGTAAGGGAGTACCGATGTTACTGCATTCCCTCCTTTTCCTCGATCCATACTTGTGGCCAAATGGCAAGCTTCTTACCACTTATAGTCGATGGAGGGGAAAAAAAAATCAGGTTTAGTTGACAGAGAGCTCTGGAGGCTATGTTGGTGCATTCTGGAAGAGGATTGCTATGGAGGAAACTGTAATAAGGAATATTTCTGAAAGAGAGTGGTGAAGAGAAATCATCTAAGAGATCAGAACTTAAGAACAACCCGTGGTTGCCCACTTTCTCTGGACTCATAGGTGGCCAGAAGTGTGGATCTACTCTAATTCATGGGCAATGGCTAATCGTTTGGCTGGATGATCAGGGACTTGGAAAGAATGGAATCAGAACTCGGTGGCAGCCTAGATAAGAGGTAAATGCATAGATCTCTCAGGAAAGGCCCAGAGCTTGAAAATTTTTGTGTCTCATGTGAATGCCTACCAAAGTGCATCTACTATGAGGAGGCTTTCAGTAATCAGGTGGACATGATGACATGTTCTCTAGAGATAGTCAGCCTCTTTCCCCAGTGATCCCAATGTTTGCTCAATGGGTCCATGAAAAAAGAGTCCATGGCAGCAGGAATGGAGATTACACATGGACTCCAAACCTGGACTTCTCCGAGGCTGATCTGATTATCAGCACCGCTGTTAAGTGCTTCACTTGCTGGCAACAGAGACCAAGGCTGAGGCCTGCTGAAGCATCATGCCTCGGAATATTTGACTCCTTCCGTCATGGTGGAGACAGTGATTGGTTCTCTCTGGGACGGACATGTATTCTGGATATAGATTTGCCTCCCTTGCCTTCTGTCGGCACCACCATTCATGGATTCTGGAATTCCTCATGCACCATGAAGGTGCTCCTTCAATATTGCTTCCCAGTAAGGAACTCATTTCACTGTAGAAGAAGCACAGCAGGGGTTGCATGCCCATGGAATTCCGTGGTCTTAGCATATGCTCCATAACCCCGAAGTAGCTGACCTGATAATAGGTTGAACCATGTGAAATTGCCAATGTTCAATTGTTTTTGACTTATGAAATTGGCCATTTAACGATTCAACTCCATATAACAGTGGAATGGCCTTTTGAATATTCATGTATGGCGCCATTTGGGAAACAACATCCTGAAAGGATGGGGATCGATCTTATTGGATGGAGTATATGCTTTGAATCAAGGACTGATCCTGGTGCCAGAATACAGGGATCTGGTAGTTAAGAGGGTGAAGGTGGGAGCAGCTCCTTTCTCTACTCTACCCAGCAATCCACTGGAATGATTTTTGCCTCATGGTCCTGCACTTGGGGCTCAGCTTGATTTCTGAAGGAAGAATGCTTCCACCAGGAAATAAAACAATGACACTGTGGAACTGGATGCTGGGACTGCCAGCTGGCCACTTTGGGCTTCTCATGACACCAAGCCAACAGGCAAAGACAGAGTTTACTGTACTGGTTGGGAGGACAGAACCCAATTACCAACAGATTCATTGTTTTCCTTAAGTCAGTTCAAGTTTTTTTTTTGTCCTTTGCGACAAAGGCATACCCTAGGAGCTCAATAAGTGCTGAGTAGCAAATTAGTTTCTCTTCTATCTCTTTGGGTTGCTCCCTAGTTGGGTCACAGGAGAGCTTCTGGAATTCTTTCTTTTTCTCTCTGTGGGAGCCTTCTCTCTTGAAAGGCAGTTGGGATGACACCACCCCTTGGACAAAGCAGCAGAGAAGGAAACCAAACTTTTTTTTTAAAAGACTTTATTTATTTATTTGAGAGAGAGAGAGAATGAGAGAGAGCATGAGAGGGGTGAATGTTAGACAGAGAAGCAGACTCCCTGCAGAGCTGGGAGCCCGATTTGGGACTCGATCCTAGGACTCCGGGATCATGACTGAGGCCCAAGACAGTGGCTTAACCAACTGAGCCACCCAGGCACCCGGAAACCAAACTTTTGGTTATCATTTAAAATATGCGAAATGAGAAAAATGTAGCAATTTCAAACAAACAGCAACTTATGTTTCCTTCCTCTCCCAGAGCCCTCTGTGAGGTGTCCGTAAGCTTCTGCAGTACAGAGTTTGAAATTGCTTCTTTGCCTCATGCCTTTGACAATCAAGAGCTTGAGGTCTGAGGCAGGGCTCTAAAGGAAGTTGACATTTTCGCCCTCTTTGCCTTGTTCCAGTGTCCAGCGATGCCTGTTTAATGGGCCAGAAATGACGTCCCATGTGTCAGTGTCAGGGCTTTGAGAATCTTACCTGGTGGCACAACTTCTCCTCAAAATTAACGCATTGCGTGTTTAAGGGGATGAATAAACTCATTATGGGAGCTCGCCGATGTCCTCATTGTCACCTAACAGCGTTCACTGTGTGTGTGCTTAGAATAATATCTTTCCTGCAAGCCAAATGGGAAAACGCTCTAATGTATTTCCCTGAATTTGGCCTGCCACTGTTGTAAATTACCCTGCTTAATGGACTTTGGGATTCTGTTATCTATTTGGAAACTTCTGAGCTCCTGGAGAACCAAATCAAGTGCGTTAGTCCCCAGGAAGGGAAGGCAGGCTTAGAAGATTTACAACTCCGTGAACATCATTATCGATGTCTGTTGTGTTTTGCGAACAACTTTCCTGTGGAATAAGTGCTTATGATGAGGCCGCAGGCACTTTTTTTTTTTTTTTTGATAAGTCACCCTGAAATAATGACTACCAGGGCTCCTAAATCCCTTCTGGAAACCAACAGGCCAGGAAGGTATCTGGCAATGACCCCACCCCCACCTCCACTCCGGCTGTGTATGGCGACCTTTCGGTCATCGACCAAGAGCAGCTGAAGTGATCACCACTGGTGGTGGCCGCCCACAGCTGTAGAGCACTTTCTAGCCGATGGAGCACTTTATAGACCTCCTCTTACCCCATGAGATGTGGGAGCTGAAGTCTGGAGAGGTCAGCCAGGAAGCAAGAGGTGGAAATTGGGGAGAGGTAAGGCAGGAAGCAAGGTGGAAATCGGGCTTCCTGACTTGCTCCGATGGTCTTTGTTCCTTACACTGGCATGGTTACATTTATGTGTCCACTTGACTGGGCCATCATGTCCAGATCTTGGGTCAAACATTATTCTGGCTTTCCATGAGGGTACGGGCAAGAGGAACCTTTTTTTTTTTTTTTTTTTAAGATTTTATTTATTTGACAGACAGAGATCACAAGCAGGCAGAGAGGCAGGCAGAGAAAGAGGAGGAAGCAGGCTCCCTGCTGACAAGAGAGCCCGATGTGGGGCTCGATGCCAGGACCCTCGGATCATGACCTGAGCCGAAGGCAGAGGCTTTAACCCACTGAGCCACCCAGGCACCCCAAAGAGGAACATTTGAATCGGTAGACTGAGTCAAGCAGAAAGCCCTCCCTAATGTCAATGTGCCTTGTCCCATCCTTTGCAGGCCTGATTGGGACAAAGCCCTGTCTTCCCCTGAGTAAGAGAATTCTCTTGCCCAGTGACCTTCAAAGTGGAGTGTCAGCTCTACGGATTTTGGATTTACCAGATTCCATACTCATGTAAGCCAATTCCTTATCATAAACCTCTCTCTCGCTTTCTCTCTCTCTCCCGCTCTCTGTATATATATCTATGTAAAAATCTTCTATTGATTCTGTTTCTCTGGAGCATTCTAATACAACTACTTCTTCCTCATGTAGTGACATAACATGCCTTGACTGCTGGTCCCTGAGCAGGGGACACAGGCCTGAGCCTGGGGATACAAAAAGGCTGAACTGGGTTGCGAGAGTAAAGATTTAAAAAAATTATTTTAATTGTGATAAAATGCATATAACATAAAATTTACCGTTGTGACCATTTTTAAGTGTACAGTTCAGGTGTGTCAAGTGTATTCACACTGTCGTATGAAGTTTGGATTAAAATGGGACTAGATAGGACTTTTTACCACCCGAAGATGAGATCATCCTTATAGTGAGAAGTGACCCCAAAGTTATGGGTTTGTCCGAGAGGGCTCTAAGCGACAGGAAAGGAGAGCCGGTACAGTGTGTGTACAGACCGGAGAGAGAGAAAAATTAAAAATAAAGCTGCTGCCCATTTGTCTCATGGAGCAGAGGCCTTTCTTTAAGCCAGGAGCTGAGCCAGCTGTTGAGCTGCGATAGCATCAAGGGGAGGAGGGGGCAGAGACAAAGGGGAAGCTTGGAAGAAGCAGGGGGCGTCCGATCCAAATGTGGAAGGGTAGTGGGATGGGTGGGGATGAGGGGGACTAGAGGCAGAGAGCAGTGTGGCTGAAGGCCAGTTCAGCATGTACACCTGCTTCCTCGCAGTCAAAATGCTGGTCCTGTGTCCTTGGGCCCCGTCCGCCTTGGTGACTGCCATGTTCCCACCGCCTCTGTGGCCCTGAGCCCAGGTTTCTAAAGACTCTACACTTCTGGAGGAGCATCTCCCCTCCTCCCCCGGCTCCCCACGAGCTTCTCATCCACGCCTGAGAAGCAGCATTTTATAAATAGCCGTGTTGACAAAACTTAAATATAGCACCCCTGGGAGCTTAATTACCCAGTGGCAGAGCTGTAAGTAAGTACCATCTGGGGTGTGACTAGTGGTGCCAGCACTGCAGGGAGGGGCAGAGGGTCTGAAGGGTGGCCTGTCAGCCTTGCCTTCAGGTCCTCTGCCCCCCACACCCTGAGCATCTCCCCCAGGACTGGCCTGAAGGCCTGGGCTTGGAGGACATGAGGAGCAGGCCTGCCTCGTCCTCCCTCCCTCGTCTGATCAGAGAGACATCTTGGGGTTCTCTGTCCTGACTGACTTCCTCTCAGAGACCATGAATCCACAGAGGCCACAGTGGGGGCCATGTGGGGAGCAGCCAGCTTGCAGGGCCAGGCCTGGGACCTGCCCAGAGGATTCACCCGAGCCGTTCAGTCCCAGGAGGTGGATCACATCTCAGGTCTGGGGGAGGGGGCCGTGTCTGGCTCTAGCCTCTTCTCAGAGCCCTCACTCCCTACTGTGCTTCCCACACCGTGGCCACAGTTGTCTTCTTCGGGGACCTCACAAACAACAAGCCCAGGCTCCACACCACGCCCCTCTCCCTGCCCAGAGCTCTCTCCTCTCCTTGGTTCCTCCATGTCCCAAGCTAAATTCTCTCCCTGCCCGCTGTACCCCTGCTCTGGCTGACAGCGGGGCCCCTGGTGCCTGCTGGTGGGGCGTTAGGTTTTTCCTGGGTACCTCAGATTCTAGTAGTGGCCAAGTGCTCGGTGTGTTCTTGGCTGCATGTTTGCCACCTGGGCGAGATGGCCAGCTCTGTGCGGACAGGGCAGCGTGGGGCTTGTACCTCCCTGAACCCCCAGCTCCTCACATAGGGTACGGCACTTAGTGGGTGTGCAGGGAGTGCGCAGTGAATGGAAGATAGAGTATCTCCCAAGCTCTTTCTCTAGAACCGGAATGCACCCCAATGGCTGAGCCCCCTGTCCTCCACCCTGGAGACTTCTGGCCACCTCACCAGCTGAGTCCCGTGGAAGTAAGTGGAAGGGCCAACTGGAGCTCACTGAGGCCAGCAAGTGCTGAAGTGCTGAGGACACAGACCAGGGAGTGCCGGGGGCGGGTCTTGGCCAGCAAAGGGGTGCGGTGGCAGGAGGGGCAGTGGACGCCCCGTTGGGTCACGCCATGTGCCTGTTACCCAAGTGGTCCGGAGGGCCCAGGGAGATGGCCTACCCCTACAAGGCAGGCTGTGTGTGTGTCGGCAGTGGGGAAGGGAACCCATGTGGTGTAGGTTGTCCAGGTTTCGGGAGGGGATGTGTGACGCCGGGGTGTTTCAGGAGATGTGGAGTTGAGGCCACAGGGGAGACACTGAGATGAACTTCAGTTCTCTCAGGCAGAGCCCTTCCTGATGAAGCCAGGCTTTGCTGACCACACCAGCTGCACGGTGACACGGTAGATTATCTGCTAGAGAGCCAGGAATCTGGCACACCTGGGCCACAGCCACGACCTAGCAAGTCCCAGGGGCAAGGAAGATCATTAGCCAGCAGGGACTGGTGGGTCCCCCAGGGCCAGAGTTCTCTGCAGCTTACAGGGCTCTGGCAGTGGAGAAGGACTCCAGGGAGAGGTGCCCTGGCCTCATGGTCACTGGGACAGGCCCTGGTCAGGCACACGTGGCTCCAGTGCCACCCCTGGCAAGGCAGAGCCCAGCCAGGCGCCAGGGCAGGGAGCCCTCTGGCCTGAGCCTCCCATTCACCATCACCTCTTCACATTCAGACTTCAGGAATTATTCCAAGGGAGGTTTTGATGTTAAAAACAGTAATTTGTTAAATGTAAGCATTTAAAACATGCCAGGGGTTTTATGGCTCTGTCTTGGCATGTCTTTGGTTTTTCATTTACCAAAGGCCTATAAAAGTGGAAGTGGTCCAGACCAACCCGCTGGCCTTGGGCAGCCTGGCTGAGTGGGCCTTTCTCAGGGACAGGGCCCTAGCTGGAGGAGCCCCAGGCTCAGTCCTGCCCTGCACACAGTTGCTTGGTGTCTCCCCCTTGGGAATAGCTCTACCCAGACCACCAGCCTCCCCCACGACAGAACCCAGGATGTTTTCATTGCCTCGTATTCTCTCTATTGGTGAGGGAGAGGTTCCTGCCCTAGGATGATGGCCACACACATAACACCTGACCCTGGACAGCCATCTATCAAGCACAGAGACACAAAGCCTGGGGAAGGAAGACACAGCACGCCACTCAGAGCCACATGGAGATTGCACATGAGAATAGAGGATGCAACCAGGGTTTATGGGAGGCAAGCTTTATAATATCAAGAAGATGAGATGACCGCCCCCCCCCCAACGCCCATGGGCAGATGTGATGTCTTGTGTAATATTAGGCCTGAGCTCTAGCTCCTGCCTTGAGTGCACAGTGAGGGACTCAGGTCAAGACCAAGCAGACAGCAATGTGTTCAGGGAGCTCAGTGGTAGCTTGGGAGGGGCTTGTGGGAGGCTGCCTGGGTCTAGGAGGTCACCCGGGTGCTCACCCAGGGATACAAATGAAAGTTCTCCTCTTGCTGGCATGTTCCTGTGGGTATTTCTTGAGGCTGCCTCATGCTGGGTTTAAACCACATCACACTTATTCCCAGTAGAGGATGGCGCCGTTTTTCTGGCCTGATGGAGAGCATGTATGTTGGGGTATCCTTGATCAGGGGTCCTAAGGCTAGGAGCCCAGCCATGAGGAGAGCAGCTGACCCTGGTAGGTATCGGCTCAAGCCTGAGAGGCAGGAAGCCCCCAAAGTGTCGTCTGCCCCCCTCTGCTTCTCCTGCCCTGAAACTCTTGATCTAGGCTCACAGGATGACCTTGGGGAGGCCAGGGGCCAGAGGGAGAGATGTGGCCCCACGGTCACACATTCCACATGTCCATGGTTCTGCCCTTGGATCAGAATTGTTGTCTCCACACTTGACCCTGAACAGCAGCTCTTCCCCGTGTGCCCATCACCCTGGCAGCCTCCGCATACCCCACCGTGGGCCTCCCTGCTCACTCATGCCCTCTGCCAGATGCAGAGACTCACCCCTGCCTCCTGGAATGCACGCTGAAACTCTGCTGCCTTCCACAGCCACTGGAGCATCGTCCCTGCACTGGCTCATTGTCCCCAGTGTATCTCCCTCAATTGTGTTTAAAAACACATGATGCTGTTTCTGAGGATATGAATCTATTTTGCTCCCACTGAAAAACTTGAGGTACTTTATCTAAACCTGGCGTGGGGCTGGGGCTATGGCTTGCAGGTTTCTCAAGCAGCAGAGACCAGTGCCCCAGGCCTAGGTGTTCCCTAAGAACAGGCAGAACCCCAGGGAGAATGGCTGATTGATTTGGCAGAGGTCCACGCTTGATGCCAAATTGGAATGAACAGGGAAGACCAAAGATGTTGGGATCCTTCCTGAATATATATATATTTTTAAAGATTTTATTTATTTGTCAGAGAGAGAGAGAAAGCGAGTGAGAGGGAGAGAGAGCGCACAAGCAGTGGGGAGCAGCAGGCAGAGGGAGAGGCAGGCTCCCCATTGAGCAGGGAGCCCAAAGTAGGACTCAATCCCAGGTCCCTGGGATCATAACCTGACCCAAAACCAAGAGTAGGTTGCTCAACCAACTGAGCCACCCAGGTACCCCTCTTCCTGAATATTCTGCTCCGTACAGGACCCAAGAGTATGGCATGACTCAGGAAGAGAAGGAGATCTTCTTAAAACCTAACAGATGTTGGGTTTTTCATCAACTTTGGGGAGGGGCATGCTCATTTCTTAAAAAAGTCATTTGTCTTGGAAAATTTGGAAAACATGGAAAAGCACAAAGACAACCAGGCTCACCAGATCTGCACCACCCAAAGGAAAACACTGTTGCCCTTGGGGTATCTTTCCTCCCAGTACTTCCTGCACATTTCGATGTGGGTATGTCCAGTTCCCAGGGTGATCCCATGGGGAGAGTTTTGCTTGCTTCCTTTGACTTAACAGCTGCACGATACTCCACTCTGTGGATCTGTAATCACATCACCACTTCTCCTATTTTGGGTTATTTGGGTTGTTTCCAGTATTTTTGCTATTATTAGTAATGCTGCAGTAAATGTCCTGGCACATGAATCTTTATGTATGTTGCTAATCAATGGATTTGTCAACAGTCACCACGCAAAGACCCCCGCTTGGGAGTAAAGAGAGGTCTCCTGACATAGAGGTCTAAAGCCAGACTCACATGCCCATTTCCAGAAGCCTTCCCTGTAACTTTTGTTGTTGTTGTTGTTGTAGCCAAAAGGTTTCCCTTTATGGGGGCTGGTGTGGTAAGCAGGAATCCCCCCTGTCTGGCATTCCTAACCTCTTTCCATCTTACTTCACCCCTCCTCCTTTTAGTTCGCTAAACTGGAAGCTAGCTATGCCTAAACTAGGCAGAACTCTGGAGACTCTGAAGGCAGAAGGGACAGGAGGCAGAAGTGGGGGAGGTGAACGGAAAGCCATTCTGGAAGCATTCCCTAGCCTCCCCCCACAACCTTGGAAGGTGGACACTTCTCTTGCCCCCAGTTGACGGATGAGGAAACTGAGGCACAAAGGCCAATTAATTGTCCAAGGCCACAGAGTGAGTAGATGACATTGCTGGAACTTGAAACCAAGACAAACAAAGCATTCCCTACACCCCCACCCCCAACCTGTAGGGCAGAGAGGGGCTCTGAGTGAATGCAGATCAGATGGTCCCTAGCAGGCTAGCTCCTGCGCCCATCCGGCCATGCCCGCTTCATTTTCTCTGCTGCGTTTGGCACACCCCATCTTTCCGGTGGGTGTTCAGAACGCTCCCAATTCAGGACTGTTGCGCCTGACACTTCCTCTGCATTCGCTTAGCTCAAAGCTGCTGTCCACCTCCACCTACCACATCTGAAGCTGTGAGAAGGAAACTTGAAAATGCCACTGGAGTGGGGACGTCACGCTTTCCAGTGGGGGACCTACTGTGACTCACTGTTGGGCTCTGAGTCTCTGGAAAATTCCTCTGGGCGAGGGGGTCACCCCCACGCTCTCCACTGCCAGGCCCCGTCCGAGCTAGTCCCAGAAGCAACAACACCCACCTCCACGGCCTTGTCCACAGCTGCTCAGAGGAGAGAGATCCAGACCGTGGGCAGTGCTGGTAACACACCCTGGGTTGTCCCCAAACCCCAGGATCCTACAAAGATCCTGGGCCACCTTTCCAGAGTTTTCTTCCCACCAAAGCCTGAGGCGCTGATGAAGAAAAAGCAGAGTGCGAGGAGAGAATTGCGGGTTCAACTGTGCTCCCCGCAAAGGTTATGTTCAAATCCTGACCCCTGGTCCTTCAGATGTGCTGTTGTTTGGAAATAATCAGCAGATGGAATTAGTTCAGATGAAGTAATACTGGATTTGGGTGGGCCCTGAAGCCAAAGACTGGTGTCCTCATGGAAGCTAGCTATGCCTAAACTAGGCAGAACTCTGAAGACGCACAGAGAAGACGCACAGAGAAGATGTCCACATGACGAGGGAGACGGAGGCTGGAGTGGTGTTGCCCTGAACGAAGGAGTACCAAGGACTGCCAGCAAGCACCAGAAGGGAGGGCAAGGCGATGAAGGCTCCTCTCCTAGGAGCTTTGGACTGAGCATGGCCCTGCCAATGCCTCAATTTTGGACATCTAGCCTCCAGAAGAGTGAAAACAGATTCCTCTTGTTTCAAGCCACCTTGTTTGTGGTCATTGGTCTTGGCAGCTCTAGGACGCTGATACGGAGGGGGTCTTGTGGGTGCTGGCCCCCCTGAGGCACTCCCATTCCTGGAAGCTGGGAAGGTGTCCATGAGAGAGGAAGGCAGTGTTTTTAGAGCATGGCCCCGGAACTTGCCCTCTTGGCAATCTCACTGCTCCCTCCTGGGGATCTCCCTGTCTCTGCAGACTTGCCGACCCACCTGGGCCTGTGGTGCACATCTGATGTCCAGGGACTGTAATGGGATCAGTACTGAGACTGGACTGTGTATGTCCATACCTGAGAATATAAAGACATTTTTTTGTCATCACCTTAAAAAGTTTCTGGCTAGAGGGGCGCCTGGTGGCACAGTCAGTTAAAGCGTCTGACTCTTGGTTTTGGTTCAGGTTGTGATCTCAGGGTTGTGATCTTACGGTCATGGGATTGAGCCCTGCCATTGGACTCCCCACTCAGGGCAGAGTCTGCTTAAGACTCTCTCTCCCTCTCCTTCTGCCCCTCCATCCTCACACCTGCTCTCTCTCTCTCTCTAAAACAAATAAATCTTAAAAAAAAAAAGTTTCTGATTAGAATGTTACGTCTGTTTATCGGTGCAAGGGACTCTGTATCACTCTCCACAGCCCCGCCCCCGCACCTTTTTTGTCTTTTAGCCAGAAAGTAAAAGTAGTTATCTCCAGCTCACAGTTGAACGGGGGAATCTCCCCGATTCTCCGATTCTCCGGTTCTTTCTTCTCACTCTCTGGGGAACTGCTGGTGAGGGAGGGAAGCTGTGGTTATTTGTACTGACCAGGAAGCAAGCCTGGGCTGTGACCAGTTTCTGCCAGAGTGAGTGTTCAAGTGGGGGCAGAACTTTCCCCTCCCCGAAGCCACCCAATAATTGGGGTGATGTGGCACAGGGCAAAATTGTCATCTTGCCCCCTTCTTTCCTTTGTGGTTGGCAGTCATTTGAAAATCCTTCATCCCATTTAGCTTTCAGATGTTATTGGCACCGACCCCCCATTTCCTCACGTGACTTGTTTAGGATGTCTGGCTACTCCCAACCGCAGGTTCCAGGAGGCCTGGCTGTATCCCTAGTGCCTAGAACTTGCCTGGCACAGAATGGGTTGAACCCATACATTAGAAAAAGATTGTTGCTTTACAGAGATACATATGAACTGTGAGCTCACAGCCATGAGGAAGGGGCCGGGGAGGGCACAAATGCTTGTCTTTGAGTGAAAAGCACAATAATCAATACCGGGCACTTACAGTGCCTTCCACTTCTTCAGAGACCTTCCTAGGCACAGCGTGGGGAGAGAGGGCATCACGATCACCCTGTTACTCATGGGGAAGTGGAGGTTTGCATGGGAGGGAATGACAGGGTTGGGCAGGCCTGGGGCAGGAAACTGGCTCTCCCCTTCCCACATCTGTGCCTGGTAGCTGGGATTGGTGGGGAGTGTTAAAACATTACTTATTAATTTTGACATTGGAACAGAAAATAGCTGGCTCATCTCGTATATTGCAGAACATGTTCTAAAGAACTTTAGGCCCTCCAGAAGCGTGGTAGATCTGCAGACTCAGGTCTGACTTACGGAGGATGTAAGGGAATATGTTACATGCATCCATCAGAATCTCTGACAAGTCCTGCACTAAGAGGCCCATTTCACCTTGAACTCTGTGCTTCCCTATGATTTGGGGCCACAGAAGCCTCCCATGCTCCCTCCTCTCTCCTTTCCTTTCTAGTAATAAATACACATCCTGCAGTAGACACCTTGCCTACTGTCAATTCTTTAGGTTCCTCCTTATAAAAAGCATCCTTTTCAGAGGATACCGTGAAGGGCAGGAGGGCCCCAGACCAGGCCAGTCCTCCTGGGCTCCTGTCTTCAGTGAGACCCTCGGGAAGGGCTGACCCCACTCCTCAGGAAGGTGGATGCCTCCGGCGTAGCTGGGATTGTGGGCAGGAGAGGGAAAAAACTGACTCCCTTGGTGGCAGCTGCCTTCTTGGAGTCTGGTGGTGCAGTCTGGTGGTTAATTACTTGCTTCTCCTGAATCGTGCTGTCTCCCCCGACCTGTGGCTCCCTGGGCCTGATTGCAGAACTCCTCTCTATGCAGCCTCATCTCAAACTTGTTTGATGCTTCTCCAAAGAGCTCCATCTGGTTTCCACACCATTTTTGACAGGTGGTTAACACAGCTCTCTGAGCCCCCAGAACACCAGGCAGCATCTTCCGAGGAATGGACTTGGCTTTTATGTCACATTTTGGTCTCCCTGTTGTGTATTTGCCACGACCACAGGCATTGGTATGAAAACGGAATCCATGAGTGTAAAAGTTCAGCTGCTCAGGCTGCAGGGTGAGGAGGCACTGGGGGGCAGTCTGCCTAGCCCAGCACCCAGCCACGAAGCTCTGTGGCTCCCCATGCAAGGCTTCCCGGGCTTCTGAGAGAGGGGCACACCATCCGGCTGGGATTTATGGCCTGAGTGGGCCTCCCTGGGCCACAGGAGCATCTGCTTCAATGTGGAAACAACGTCACTCTGTCTCCAAGCATATGTCTAGACCTCGGCCTCGTGGGTTGTGGGCATTGTGCATTGTGGAGTGCTTGGCTGGATGGCGGGGCCAGCCTGCGGGGCTGGGAAGGGCCATGGGGAGTCCTGGGGTGGAATGATGATTAGCAGGCTGCTAAGATTAGAGATGAGCTGGTGACAGCACATAAGGGAGAGTCACGGCCTGGGTGGGAGCCAGCACACACTCTAGCCTGATAGAAGCAAACACTGGGCCCATCTCTTTCACTGTCCTTGTGAGCCTGGAGAGTTTGAGTTTTGAAAGCACCTTCACCACCATTTGGTGTTTTCAGGGTGGGTGTTATGGACTGAATGTTTGTGTTTCTCCTAAACTCATAGATTGAAACTCTACCCTGCAGTATGATGGTATTTAGAAGTGGGGCCTTGGGAGGTCATTAGGTTGAGATGAAGCCATGAGGGTGGGGCCCTCACCAGAAGATTTATGGCCTTATAAGAAGAGAAGAGACAGCAGAGCTCCCTCTTTCCATCCTGTGAGGACACAGGGATGAGGAGGCCATTGGTAAACCAGGAAGACAGCCTTCACCAGACCCCAACCATGCTGGCACCTTCATCTCAGAGTTTTAGCCTCCAGAACAGTGAGAGGTGTCTGTTACTTAAGCTTCCCAGGCTGTGGTATACTGGGGTAGCCGTCTGAGCTGTCCAAGATGATCAGAAGGTGTGGCTGGCTGAGGGAGGAGGTATCTCTGCTCTAGGTCACACAGCCCTGGTTTTCCAGGGAGATGCAGCTCTGATGACATCATTTCTGCCCTGGATCCAGCCATGCCTGAAAACCCTAGAGTTGTAGTTTCCCAGTTTTGCTTAAGTCAGTATGAACCAGACTTCCTGTCATTTGCAACCAAAAGAGTTCCAGCCAAAGCAGAGGTGTGTCCCTATTCTGATACCATCCTCCTGAAGAACCACGCCTCTCCTGCCACTTTTTTTTTCTTTAAGATTTTAATTTTTTTTATATGACAGACAGAGATCACAAGTAGGCAGAGAGGCAGACAAAGAGAGAGGGAGAAGCAGACTTCCTGCTGAGCAGAGAGCCTGATGTGGTGCTCGATCCCAGGACCCTGGGATCATGGCCTGAGCCGAAGGCAGAGGCTTTAACCCACTGAGCCACCCAGGCGCCCCTCCCCTGCCACTTTGAGGCTCCTCCTCTCCCAAGCTGAACACATGGTCTATGTGGCATTGCATCCTCTTTCCATAGGGACATCTTATAGTCGTTACCTGTGTGTGGGGCTGAGCAAAGGGAGACAGAGGAGAAAGCCATGAAGAATCACTAAAGAGGATTTTTGTTTGTTTGGTGGTTTAATATTTGCTTTGTTTTTTAATTATTTAAAAAATTTATTATTATAGTATTTATTATTGACTCAAGTTTTTTTTTCATTTTACAATGTTTATTATTTTTGATTATTTGTTTATTTCTTTAGTCGTAGACAGGCAGATGACAGGACCTTACCTGTATTTTCCACCCCGGGGTCTGGGGCAGAGATGAACTGGAGGGGCTCCCGGGCAGCAGAGCTCCTGAACTCAGGAAGAAGCAGGGTGATGGCTTCAAGAGCCATCTTCAAGAACTGTCACGTATTGGCTTGAAAGGTGAGGAGAGGGGTGGGGGAGACGGAGTCAAGGAGGACTCCTGTTGTTTTGGGTTTTGATTGCAGCACATGGGTGGACAGTAGAGAGCCAATGAGTCAGAGGAAGGGTTGAAAGAGACTAGCTCCTTAGAGGACCCAGTCCAGACCTGGGCCCTTGTAGCCTCTTTCCCTTACTGGTAATCTCTTGCTCTATCTACATGTTTGCTTTTTTTTTTTTTTTAAGATTTTACTTATTTATTTGAGACAGAGAGACAGTGAGCACAAGCAGGGGGTGTGGCAGGCAGAGGGAGAGGGAGATGCAGGCTCCCTGAGGAGCAGGGAGCCCAATGTGGGGCTCGATTCCAGGACCCTGTGATTATGACCTGAGCCAATGGCAGATGCTTAAATGCCCTACGTGCCCCTATGTGTTTTCTTTTGAAGGACATTTCCCCTCCATGTTTTGAAGCCACTTAATTCATTAATTCTTCGTCATTTATGTCCTATTTCACTATGTTATAATCTTCACAATTGTTTTTTTTTTAAAGATTTTATTTATTTAGGGACGCCTGGGTGGCTCAGTTGGTTAAGCAGCTGCCTTGGGCTCAGGTCATGATCCCGGCGTCCTGGGATCGAGTCCGGCATCGGGCTCCTTGCTCTGCAGGGAGCCTGCTTCTCCCTCTGCCTCTGCCTGCCATTCTGCCTGCCTGTGCTTGCTCTCTCGCCCTCTCTCTCTGATAAATAAATAAATAAAATCTTAAAAAAAAAAAAAGCTTTAAAAAAAAAGATTTTATTTATTTATTTGACAGACAGAGATCACAAGTAGGCGGAGAGGCAGGCAGAGAGAGAGGAGGAAGCAGGCTCCCTGCTGAGCAGAGAGCCCGATGCGGGGCTCCATCCCAAGACCCTGAGATCATGACCTGAGCCAAAGGCAGAGGCTTAGCCCTCTGAGCCCCAATCTTCACAAGTGTTAATTTGCATTTCATTTCCTGAAATGAGAGAATAACCACAAACTTTACTCATGAAAAATGTTATTGTTGTAAATATTAATATGAGTCACAGATGATCGTCCTCCAGAGCCCATTGCACATAACTATGTCTCCCTTGTCTGAGGCTGGGAAGATCGGCATAATTACCAAAAGTAAGAGCTCTGCATGTCCTGAGGGCTGAATGAGGCAGAGCCAGTCATCAGCTCAGAGATAATATTAAAAGAGGGCGAGGAAACAGCCTTTGAGGACAGCCCACTCTCACACCTCTTGTCCCTTCTGGCCCAGACCCCACAGCATCCGCACCTGAGCTTCTCAGAAGCTAAAGAGGGACAGATGGCTGTTTCCACACGGGTGTGGGAGAGCCTGTGTCCAAGAAGAGAGAGGAGAAGAAAAGTGGAGAAGAGGCGAGGTGGCCCCCAGGGAGGAAAGGACAGGGTGGGTGGTGGGGGAGCTGATGCCTGGGCTCCAGCCCTGAGCTCCTCAATCTCTTCTTTTCTGGCCCAGAACAGGACTTGTGCTTTCTGCCCTTTTAAGGAAAACCATACTGCAAAAAGCAATTTCTCTGCCTTGGAGACCAGAGATAACCAATACTCCTTGCCCCCGCAAGTGAGATGCCTGAGCATGTAGCTCTCGTAGGGGATACCCATGACTCCTGAAGGAGATCTGTGGTACTGTAAGAAGCCAGCCAGGGGCGGTTGAGTCATGGCTCTACTCACTGGGGCCCAGGCCTGTGCAGGGAATTGAGGGCTATGGGCATACCCCTGCTTGGGTCCCTGACCCTGTCTCTGCTCCAGAATGTATCTGAGTCCCAGCTCTAACTATGGACCAGCCCCTGCCTCCACCTGACCCCAGGATGCACCCCAGCTCTGATTATAGCCCTATCTGGACTCTGCCTTTGATGAAGCCCTTATCAGAGGTCCCTTACTGAGTAAGGGACAGGAGTAAGGGACCCCCCCAGGTCCCTTACTCCTGCTCCAGTTACTAGGTCCAGAAAGAGTCCCCAGTTCCATTCTTCCCTAGTGTAGCTTCGGCCTTGGTGGAACGCATGGATCTCCACTGGCACTCACACCAAGCTCACAGGATGATCAGACAGGGGCAGCATCTGCTGGAAATCCCTCCCCTGGGTTCCCTCTCCCCAGTGCTCCCCTCTTCCTCCACAAAGCCTTCTCCAGTCAGTCCAGCCCTCATGGACTTGTCCCACCATGGGCAACCTGAGGGCTGGTCCCCCCAGACTTTCTGGTTCTGTGTGGTTGTCTTGCTAATATTAATAGCATGAGCCATTGTTAATTAGGACCTAACAGGCACCAGCCACTGTGCTGAATTCTTCATAGGCCTTAGCCTCTCATCTTCTGCAAGAGCTCAGGAGATTGAGACTATGTCATATGCAATGCACAGAGGGGAAGACGGGCTCAGGGATGCAAAAGGAGTTGCTCAAAAATACGCAACAAATTAATCACAAATCTAGGGTTTGAACTAGGTGCTCTAGCGCTTCCTTTTCTTCAAACTCCCCCTTCCCCCACTTTTTGGGGAAGGTGTTAACCCCACAGAAAAGCTGGAAGAACTGTGTGCTCCTTTAATAGCTTGGCTTACCCACTCCATTTCACTGCTTTCCCCCCCTTCTTTTTCTTTTTAAAGATTTTATTTATTTATCTGAGAGAGAGCAAAAGAGGGGAGAAGGTCAGAGGGAGAAGCAGACTCCCCATGGAGCTGGGAGCCCCATGCAGGACTCGATCCCCGGATTCCGGGATCATGACCTGAGCTGAAGGCAGTTGCGTAACCAGCTGAGCCACCCAGGCGCCCCATTTCACTGCTTTTATAATAAGGTACATCATTTGCTTTCACCAAATCGTCCAGAAAAGGGCTGGGACATTCATGACACTTGACTCCTGGAAGTACGCTGCGAGATTTCTGTAGCTCTCCTCCATGGAGCGCATTCCGAAAGTTGGCTCTCTGCAGAGTCTAGACGGGTGTGGTCTGCATTGGGTCTCACAAGCTGAATTTGTCCTACCACTTCCTTCTGGCTAGATTCAATCGGATGTCTCAGTACCATTAACCATGTAGGTACCTTCCATTACCGACAGGCAGGGGGCGCACGCGAGGCGCCTAACTGCCTCGGGAAGTGCCCCTTCCGGGCTAGGGTGAACTCTGTTCTCTCCTTCCATGAAGATCTCTGGAGGGTGTGGGTGAGTTTGCATGACCCGGTACCCCGCCATAGCCTTATTCCCACTAGTTTTAGCTTCTTTTCCTGATTCTTAACTGACCCACATTTCAAGTTCTGTTGTCTCGTCTACACTTACTAGTTGGCATTCTCTGATGAAAGATTTTTCTTGTTTTCTCATCTTCCTTCTCTCCCTGGCCCTCTTTTTGGGAGTTATCACTGTGGACTCATGGGTTTTTTCCCTCCGTTAAATGTGCCAGAATCTCCACCATTGTCATTCTTCTTTTCTTTTCTTCTTCTTTTTCTCTCTTTTCTTTTTTCTTTTCTTCTTTTTTTTTAGTAATTTCTATGCCCAGCATGGAGCTCAAACTCCTGACTCCGAGATCAAGAGTTGCATTCTCTACAACTGAGCCAGCCAGGTGTCCCATCATTATTCTTTTTAATGCTAAACTTGTCCCAAATCTGTCCAGTTGGATCCTTTTTAGATGGGTTCTTGTGTCTTTGAAACATGACCCCATTAAATCTTTGATCAGTCCCTTGTTTTCTGGTCCAAGACCTTCCAGATTCACTTTGTACTTTCCCTGCTCTAGAACTAGAATCAGCTGTTTTTCCAGGAAGTCCTAGTTTTTTCCCCTTTGATTTCTTCACAGGCTGGACATAGAGAATATACCTATTTCTTTTAGGATGGGCCTCTCGGAGAGATCTGTCATGTCATAGTCACTATTTGAAGGTGATATCTGTGGTGATGATGGTTGTGACAGACGGAGGTGACCTTTGGGCAGTAGCAAATCACCACCAGAATGCTAAGAATGGGCTCAGGTCACCACAAAGCCAAGGTACTCAGTAGGCTGAGCAGTGTCCCCCAGAAGTATGTCCATATTCATATTCTTGAACCCATGAACATGACCTTATTTGGGAAACAGGATATTTGCAGAGGAATTAAGTTATGAGGAGAAGCATCTGTACAACCTGGGTCCCAAATCCAATGGCAATCACCCTTATGAGAGAGAAGAAAGGCTCAGACACAGAGGAGAAGACCGTGTGAAGAGGAGCTCAGAGATTAGTGCCTGCAGCTCCAAGACACAGGAGCTGGAAGGGACAAGGAGTTCTCTCCTAGAACCTTCTGAGGGTGGCTCTGTCAATACCTTGATTTTGGACTTCTGGACTCCAGGACTGTGAGAGAACCAACTTCGGTTGTTTTAAACCCTCCAGTTTGTGGTGCTTTGGCAAGGCAGACTCAAGGAAGGTCACAGAAGCATCAAGAAAGAAATTTGCTTGAAAAAGCTTCACGGTAGTTAACATGGAGGAAATCAAAATGGTGTTTGACCACCGTACACTTCCAGTATGGTATTGTTTTTAATTTGAAATCACTGCTTGGGTCCTCTAAGGTCTTGACCCCATTCTGACCCCCATGTTCTTGGCCCCTGGTGCGGTGACTGTGGCTCTGTGGTGTTTGCCACGGTCTGCAGAATGGCTGACACAACCCGCCACCCCAGGTGGAGGAGTCACCCACTCTGAGCCCTGAGCCCAGGCATCTGAGGGGTTGCGTCCATCAGGGGGCTGCCACCCTAGAGCGACAGCCCTCCACAGAGCAGAAGGGCCCCTGGTGGCTGACAGCACCCCCCATTTCCTGGTCTGTGCACCCAGGGCCACATAACTGGAGAGGCAACACAGAAGGAAGAGGGCCTGGGGGACAGAGCTAAGGAAACACCAGTGTGCTGGTCTGGAGCTGTCGGGAGCAGCCCCCACAGCACAGGCTTGGGGTCCAAACAGCGAAGCTAGGTGGGGGCGGGTGTGTGGAAGGCGTCTGACAGAAAGCTGGTGTGGCGGAGTGCGGTGGGTTGGAGCACCTGATCTGCTTTGGTGAGGGGGTCTGCTGGAAGGTGTGGCACCAAGCCCATAAGCTGGCTTGTGGCCAGCAACCTGGTGACCCTACTTGTTCTGACTCAGGATCCTGTGAGCACAGGGTTTCTCTCACAAGAGCCAAAGCTAATCTCAGGTTGAGCTGTGTGTGATCTCAGGCTTTGCTGAGTGTTTTTGTCTCCTGAATGATTTGGGGCTTTTGAGTAGGAGGGTCTTCAAAGCTGAATCAAGCCAGGGCACCTACATAAGGCCTCATGGTCTGGGCCATGGGCGTGAGCAGACTCTGGAGGAGTTTTTTTCTGCAGAAGCCCCACACCTGCCATCCCTGGGACATGCAGAACCTCGGCCTTCAGACTAGATGAGGGAAGTGGGGAAACGACCTTGGACCCAAGCCTAACCCTCCAGCCCTGGAAGAGTGACACTTCTCTGACCCTTCTGATCTCCAGTAAGCGCCAAAGAGAACCATAAATTTTGATTAGGGGAAGACGTTGGTAGGCAATGACATACAAAAAAGTTTGTGATTAGTGAACTGTAAAAGCTAACATGACATGCTCATAATTGGGATGTATTTACTGCATGAAAAACGCCACACTGCCATTGGGACAAAGTGACTTTGAGGGAACTTGCTAGGGGAGGCTGACACAACTTTCCTCTCTTGCTTACCAAACAGCAGTGACCGTTATTGATGGTGCTTTTCAAACGGCAGCTACAGAGAGAGAGAGGGGCTGTGATTTCTTGTCAGAACTGCTTTATGGGGTCGTATTTTCTGGGTGTTTAAGAAGCCTTGTTCATTTGTGGCATTATCCTGGGTGATTTATGGACCCTCAAAAAGCTTACTTCATTTCAATGTTTTAGACATTTTGCTTTTTTACAACAAACCTTCTTCCGATATAATCAATGGAGGTTTCTCCATCTGGCCTGGGAGGGGAGTGCCGTGTGGGTTTATAGCAAAATCAATACGAGGATAAATGGACAGCAAAGAAAGTCCATTGTCAGAGTAGAAAGAGACTTGTAGGTCTCTGGCCCAGCACAGAGCCATTGGCCGGGGCTGATCTGGAGGCTGGCCCCGCAGAATGTGATGGCAGGGTGTTCTCCTCACTGACCAGCCTGGAAGGGTTGGGGACAATAGCCAGGCGGTGGGGAGAGGGCTCAGCCACATTTTAATTAAATAAGTTGGTTTATAAGTAGCCCCTCTGCAAGTCTCATTAATGTTTGATGCTATTTGAATTTGTGTTTTCTAATTAAAGTAAAAAAATGACTCCCAAGCATATCAGTGTTTGAACATTGGCTTTCTAGGGGATGACAGAGCAGATGAACAGCTCCTAGCTGGGTCTGATGTCTCCTGAAGGAGACCTCACAGCAGCAGGGGCCCCGGAGGAGCTCCAGACAGGCTTGTTCCCCTTCCCTGCGCCGGTCCAGTCAATGCCAGGGAAGTCCCTGTATTTTCTCTAGAGGCCTGGAGGGGTACTGCTGCTTCTGGGAGGGGGGATCTTAGAGGTGGAGGAATGTGGGGCACCCGGATGGGACCACTGTGAGGTACATGGGTCGTTTAAGGCAAATAAGAGTTTGCTTTTCCTGGAGAAGGAAAACTTACAGGCCTCTTGAGCCCCCATGGAAGAACACAGTAAATATTGAATTAATGAGCAAACAAAGGATATTGAAGCTGGAAATAAAATCTAGTTCCAGGCAGAACGGATACCCTCTAGGGGCTATCTTGCCCCTTGGGCAGCCTCATGGTGCAGATAGTTGTGTCCCACCAGCTTGTCTTACATTTATCCACTCATGCATTCATGCACTGAGCGCCTGGGATGGGGCAGGGCATTCCCAGAGCCCTGGGGACACGGTGGTGCCTAGGACAGGTAGACCTTTGCTCTCATGGAGCTCATAGCCTTGGGCAGGAATAGATTCTGAAGAAGTGAGCACACAAACAAACATGTAACTACCAACGGGAAGCACTGTGAAGAGCCCAGTTAGCTCCCCAGTACCCTCAAGCACGCCCAGCACTATCTGGCCAGAGAGACCACCCCTCTCCCTAGCTCTTGGTGGATCTGGTTCTGGCCCCTGGCAAGCTATGCTTTCTCAGAGACTTGCTCGTCTCCCTCTGCCTTCTGATTCTGAGGGAGAACAGTGCCCTTACCAGAGCAGGTTGCAGAAATCACCATAGTGTGCTTATTTATTTTTAAGCTTTATATTACAAAAAAATATAGTCAGAAGAGTAGAGGGAATAGTACAATGGACATTTATAGTATAGTGTATATTAGAGCAGTAGAACAGACACCCTTATGCCTACAACCTATCTTTAACTACTGTTTACGTTATGACATATTTGCATCATCTCGTTCTTATTTCTGAAGTGTTTAAAAATAAATTACAGACACCACTACATTTCACCCATAACTATTTCTGTATGCACCTCCAAAAAATAAGGTAATACTCATACATAATCATAATGCCATTGTATCAGCTAGAGAAGCGGAACCAACAGGATGTATGTAGATACATAGAAAGAGATTGAGTGTAAGGAATTGGCTGAGGCAGTTATGGAGATTGAGAATGCCAAGATTTGCAGTTGGCAAACCCAGGAGAGCTGACGGTATATTTCCAGTCTGAGAGCCAGCAGGCTCAAGACCAAGGAGGAGGCAACATTTCAGTCCAGCGTTTCAGTCAGGCAGGAAGCATTCCCTTTATTAGCAGGAGAGTCAGCCCTTTCAGGGTAGTTGTTCTTCAACTGATCAGACAAGGCCCACCCAATGGGAGAGGGGAATCTGGACAATCTGCTTTACTCTATTCAAGTGTTAATCTCATCCAAAAAGCTGCCACAGACATACTCAGAATAGTATTTGAGCAAATGTCTGAGCACCCTGTGACCCAGTGAAGTTGACATAAAAAATTAACCATCACAGCCATTATTGTGCCTCACAAAGAGTACCCTGATCTAATACCCTGTCTGTATTCAGATTTCCCCAAACATCCTTCAGATGAGTGTCCAGTCATAGACCAAGCCTCAAATTGGGTTGCTGCCCATGACCTTTTGAAAAGCCCAGCAGCCAGGGTCAATGACTCCTCCAGGTTTGTGGGGGAAGATGTTTGGAAGTGGAATTTGGCTGTGGGTCTGAGAAGATAATTGTTTATTACTGAGAACAAGCACAAGTGAAGCATCATAACACTCAGGGTTGTATCCCCAGTAATTTATGGGCTGCAATCATGGAGCATTTAGTCTCTAAGTGCTTTACATCGTTAATTAGACACACCTGGGAACCCCAGCAAGGGCAAGTCAGCATGACCCGGATTACCTCCAGTAAAGCAGGGGAAGTGGAGCTGTCCAGGGAAGGTCACCAAGCAGGTCTGGGCTTGAGTTTGGAGTGCAGGCCCTAAGAAAAGAGTGTTGGGCTCCTCTCTGAGGGTCAAAGCAGCCAGCCTTAGCCCAGATTTCTCCTCCTTCCCCAGAGGGAAGGTTGGCAGGCTGGAAGCTGCAGGGTCACACCCAGGGGTACGCATTTGTCCCCATTCCAGATCAGGAGTGGAAACTCCTTCTTGGAACATGTTCCCGCTGTGGCCGGGGGCCCTCTGGCTCTAGAAGGCCCTCAGGCCCCTCTCTGAGAAGCAATTCTGAGTGCTCCTGCTTGGAATTCACGGAGGCTGCCTTTGCTCCCCCTGCCACATTATTTTTCAGAGCGATGACCCAATGAAACAATTACTATTCCACTCGGAATGAAGATTTCTGCAGCCTGCAGCCAACCATTGCCCCTGCAGCATCTGTTAACTCTCCTCCCTTTCTCAGAGATCGTCTCCATTTCCATGGCTGCTCAGGTCTACAAAGGCTCCGACAGCAAGACCGAGGCCCCCTCTGCATGCACACTTGCTCGGGAAGCAGCTCCACAGTATCCAAGAGATTTGCGAAGGAGAATTCGGTTCCACCCATGCTATTTGCATTCTGGATGCTTTTCTCCCCTTGGAGAGCAAACTCAATTAAAATTTACATTTTATTTGTAGACAAATTGCGGCTACAGTCTAGAAAGTTTCACCGTGGAAGAGCAGTTCGGCAATGCTTAGCCAGGCCTCGTTTGTCTCCGACATGACTGCTTGCTCCATCGTACCCGCCAGCAGGAACAGTTCTGGAGCGGAAGGAAATCACGCGGAGGAGACCGCATGTAGCTTCTGCATGCTGAAGGGGGAGGGCCATCCTCTGTGGTGGCGGTGGAGTCCTAGCCTGGCACTTCGGAGGTTGGGGATGTCAGGCTTCCTAGCTGCAGGAAGAAGATGGGACCTTACTCTTGAAAACCTTGCCCTTGAGGGGCAGGGCCATGGACCTTTCTCACGAGGCTCTCTGCTCTTTCCCCCATCTTTCCCAGAAGCAGCCCTTCAAGGGGCTCAGCTGGTTCTGGCTCAGTCCCTCGTGGGTGCTCCGCGTCTGGGTGGAGGGCCTCGGAACAGCGACGCCAACTGTCCCATTCTACTCACAGAAAGGTCTGCTTCCAGAATGCTGTATGCTGCGACTCTGCAGCCTTAGCGGTGTCTGAATGAGTACGGGCCAGCAGGACATGGGGCCACAGAGTCCTTGCTCACCCTTGGTTCAGGCATATGTGCAGATATTCTTATAAAGTTATAAATCTGTGTGTCTTCAGGTCGCTTTGCTGGGGAAGGGGGTCCGCGAAGGACTGTTCACCGGCTCCCAACTCGCACTCCTGCGCTGCCCCCCTCCCCATATCTGCCAAGTGGGATGCAGATGCAGTGGGCACCCAAGCTTACAGGCAAATACCAAACTCTGCACTTAGGATACTGCCTAATTCCCCCCCAGGGCCTGGCTTCAGAGCTGTCAAGACAATGAAGTGTTTTTGAGTATGGTGCTTGGTGCTGCAGGAGGACTCCGAGCTGCGCTCTCCCAAATCAGAAGCAGGAACGTGACTGTCATCACATTTTGTTATTCTCTGCCCGCATCTACATAACATTCCTGCAAAGTGCTTTATAATCATATCATTAGTCATTCATTTGCTTAATTGCATAGCCTTCAATTCAGTTAGAAAATCGGATTTTAAATTTAAGTTTCCAAGACCAACAGTTTTAATTCAGAAAACCCATTTCTTTTAAGAAAGTGGAGATGTTTCCAGGTTTTGAGCCCCATCCCAGCCGCAGTGACTGGTTCTGGAGTATAGAGTGAGACGTTTACAAGGGGCGGGCGAGGTGGCCTGCTTCTGAGATTTAACTTAGAGTGGCCAAGAGGTACCTGGGTGGCTTAGCTGGTTGAGTGGCTGCCTTTGGCTCCAGTCATGATCCCAGGGTCCTGGGATTGAGTCCCACGTCCAGCTCCTTGTTCAGCAGGGTCTGCTGCTCTCTCTCCTTCTGCCCCTCCCTTTGCTTGTGCACTCTCTCTGTGTCAAGTAAATAAATAAAATCTTAAAGAAAAAAAAAAAAAGAATGGCCAAGAAGCCCTGCCCAGCCCCTGGAAACAGCAGGAGCACCAGCTGGACAAGGAATGCAGTAGCCAGAAAGAGTTCCATTGCTAAAAAAGGTTCACAGGCCCCACAAGAATCTATGGCTCCCTGCAGGGAGCGGGTACAACAAGGCAATAGCATTAAGCAAAGGAATCACAGCGGGAGGCTGCTTTGCAAAGCTGGGCCCCGCTGTTTGGAGAGCCCAGGCCTCCAAGAGCTCCCATCCTCTTTGCGAAAGGCCCTTCCTTCTGGGCACGCTTTATTTCTTGGACCAGGAATCTTCAGCGTGTGCACAGAGCACTTCAGAATGGGGAAGTCCAAAGAGCAGCCTTGGCCAGAGCTTCCTAACCCCTGCTGGTTACGTGGGCATTTTTCCTGTGGTGGTACTGGCCTCATGGTGGAGACCTTGCGGGGCTTGTTGAGACCAGGTGCAAATCATCAATCTTGGTGTTATCAATAAATGATGGTGTCAAGTGCATACAGTGCGCCCCGAAATGCCTCTGACCCGTGGTTGCAAAGCAACGCTATTAATCAGCAAGTTTTCTGTGCTGATGGGGGGGGTCAGCACCATGTAGGTATATTTCTTATTTTAGGAATGTAGCCCAGGCCAATTCTAGGCCACTTGGAAGCAAGCCTCCCAGCAGCTCAGGGAGCCTGGGTGACCAAGAGTGGAGAGGGCATAGGACTGATCCCCCTTGCTGGTTTGACTGTGACCCCAGCCTGCAGCCTCTCTCCCCTACCTCCACCCTCTCCCCCCTCCCTCCCAGTCTCCATTTGCCACCAAAACCCCACGTTGAGCATGCAGATTTGCTCAAGTCCTTGCTCAGATGCCACCCTTTCAGCGAGCCCTTCCATACATGTCCTATTTTAAATTCCACCCCTCCCACAGGCTCCCTGTTCCATTTCCCTGCTTTATGTCTTTTCTTTTATGTAGAACTAACAGATCTTGCTTTTTGTCATCCATCCCACTCAACTGTAGGTGCCATGAAGCAGGGGTTTCTCTGTGTGTTTGCTGTGTCCCTGTGCTTAAGTCAGCGAGTGCCTGGCCTGGCTGCCTGAAACCCATCTTCGCACGTCCGGTTTTCAGAACCCTAGCCAGACCCTCTCAAGCTGGGCCCGTGCTGCCTTTCTGGGGCTTTTTTCCCCCCATTGCTTCTTCCATGCCACCCAGTGCATACCTGCCACTTGCCAACTGCATCCTGGTCCATTACACCCCTCCCCCCTCACCTCACACCTGCTGTTCCAGTGCCTGGAATTCCTTCCCCTTGTCCCTTTCCCTGCCACCTCTGGTACCACTTCCCCAACCCCACTCCCCCTGCTCCTATACATCCTTCAAGGCCCAATTGGAATGTCAGTTCCTCCCAAATGCCCATCGCACCCTGTCTCCCTGGGATGTGCCCACAGTCAGAGCCTTCTGTGCAGGCCCTGCAGCTCAGCCCTGTTCGGGGGGGCCTGCTCTTCTGTCTGTAACCACGTGCCTAGTGGACTGTGAGGCATCGAGGGAAAGGAGGAGTTCGGTTTTGCAGGTACTGGGACAGCCCCCACCATCAGGTGTGTCAGGTGCCGGGTACTGGGCTGAGTGCTTGACGTGGGTAAGGCCTTTTTGATTTGTCCCTCTCCCCATGAGGTAGCGATGTGACTCTTCCCATTTTATGGAGAAGCACACTGAGGCTCAGGGAGACCAAGAACCTTACCGAATATCTCATGGCTGGTAAGTGGAGCCAAAAGTCAGAGCCAGGTCTGACTCCAAAACCTGGACTCCTGACCACTCTTCTCCCTCACATCACCTCCCTGGCTTGTTTAGGTTCTCTGCCGTTGGGGGCAGACACCACCTCTGCACACCTCTGGTTTTCCCCTGACAGCTTCTGGTCCCTTGCCTCAGCCCTTGCTGTGCCTGGTTGTCAGATCTGGGAGAGGAAGCCAGTGTACTTGCACCATCCATTCTCTTGGTCCTGGGAGCTAGGCTGCCCCCAGACAGCATGTGCTCCTGTCCCCTCTCAGTGCTGTGGCAGTGTCCCCACCTGACGTGCTGAGAAAGCCTCCCTCATTTGGAGGCAGAGTATGAGAAGACGCTTGCCTTCAGATACACGTCATGGGGCTCCATTCAGTCTGTCTAGAAATAAAGGTGACCTTTTGGTTTTCCTCTTCATATCTCACACATCAATTGATTCAGGGTTCACGCAGACAAGGGGGGCAATAACCTACTGGGTCCTTGAATATGGACGTCATTAAATATTTCCCAAATGACCTAAGGTGGGAGAAGAGAGTGTGAGGAGCAGAAGGTGTAGGGGGCAGGGGGCACTCGGCAGGGGGGAGGGGCCTTCAGCCTCTCTACAAACCTAAGGAGAGAGCCCTGGGATGACGGAGAAGCTGTAGTAAGGTTTTGGGCTTTGATCCTGCAGCCCAGGTGAGCCAGTGCTGGGGCTGAGAGGGTGGTCCTTTCAGGACAGCTTCACACTGCGTTCTGAAGACATCCTCATGCCTCTCGCATTGACCTGGCCTCCATCTGGTCAGCATATTGCTGGTGGCCATGGCCAGCTTGCAAGGGCACATGAGGCTGTGGCCTTGAGGGTAGGCGGTAGTGCTCTGGGCCCCACGTCTTCGTGTCTTGCTGCCTTCCAGCTGTCTCGCCGGTGTGGTACTCCCGGCCATTCCAGCCTGAGGGGCAAGATAGCATCTTGCCTTAGGTCCCCCTGGCCTACCCTGAGTGTAGGCTCTCTGGTCCCCCTGGCTGGCTGCACACGGCTGGACTGTACTTGGAGGCTTGGAGCCACCTGGAGCCAGGAGCAGGCTGCCTGAGCTGAGGATGCTTCCCTGTGCGGGCAGGGCTGCTCAGAGCTGGGCACTCTAGGGCTGGGTGGGCCATCCTCTCTGCCAGGTTTTCCTCCTGAGTCCAGGTGCTCTGTCCCTGGGGCTTTGCAAGTGGAAGAATACAGAGGCTCAGGGTTCCCTGGCTCAGCCAGAGCCTCCAGAACTCCCCCTCTTCTCTCAAAGAGGATCCTCCAACTTTTAGTAACGCTAATTGCAGCACTGAATTTCATCCCCCTGAGCCCTCGTTCTCTGATGATAGCTGCGGTCTGGGGTCCATAGGTCCTGGGGTGTCTCTCGCATTGCTAGGGCCCCTGGCTGACTGTCTGTCAGTCTGCAAGATCAGGGACCCTGAGTGGAGAAGGCTGGGGTCGGGCTGGGCTCTGAATGATATACAGGACCCAGGTGAGGGCTTCCACCCCTCATGGCCCCAAAACCTTATCGAGTCCAGCCTGCCTGCCTGAGCTGTCCGAGGAACAACTAAAGGTCTCCAGAAAAGAGGAAGGGAGGAGGCAGCAGGAGGAGGAAAAGAAGGCAGGTCACAGCTGGGCATGCCCAACAGAAAGGCTGTGGACACCTGGCCCCAAGAATGCCTGGGCCGCCAACGTGCATTATTCATTAGGCCCAGCCTGGCCTTCCGTGGCCGGTCATCCACCTCGAGCCTTCATCTCCTCACTCTGTCCTGTAAACTCACCCTCCCGGGGAAGCTTAACACATTAATGGCATTTGATCCAGCACCATTCTCCTCCAGTTAAAAATAAGGCTCATAAATCGAGGCCATGCCCTAGGGGACAGCAGTGTTATAAGCTCCTCACCTGTTGGTGTTCAAACCTAGTTACAAAATTACGCAGCACCTCTGCACCAGGGAGGGAGTGACCTATTTTATACCTCGTGGACCGACACCAAATGGATGGGGGCAATGTCTAGGCCCTTGTTCTGTTTGGAAATTCCCGATAACCCTTTGGCTCTGGCTAACTGATTTCCTTAAAGCCAGAAGCCCCTCGCCAGTGTGGTCTTCTCCGTTTAATGCCGCAGTGTGTCTGGTTCTGAGTCCACACAGCAAAGGGCTCTAGGCTGCAGGGTCTCTGGGCATCTGAGCAGCATTCTTGGGCTTCTACCTGTCTCTGCCATCAGGGTGTAGGTCCCCTGGAGTGAGGAATGAGGTCTTCCCAGACATTTGATCCCCTCCCTTCTCTGTGCCTGGTGCTGAGGTTCCTGCAGGATGGGGCTCTAATGTCTGCAGTGAGCTCTGAGACCTCCCGCCTCAGAGCCTCCCCTGGGTCCAGAGCCCGAGGACGCACGGAAACATCTGCTTGCTTTCTACGTATTCCTTCCACAAGTGTTAAGTGTCCTTATCAACCTGCACAGACAGACGCAGACGTAGGGTGTGCGCACACGGCAGTGGTACGGGCTGGGAGAGGGAGGCACGCACGTAGTAGGGTGCTGGGAGGGACTACAGCATGGAGGTTTGGCCTGGTCACTGAAGTCCAGGCTGACTTCCTGGAGGAAGCGATGAGGTTGCTGAGTGTCAAGATGAGGAGTAGCCAGCTGGGATGGGGGTGGGGAGAAGAGTCAGAAAATGGGCTGTGGTCAGCCAGGGAATCCTGCCCTGCGGCCTCCTGACCCTAGCTGCCAGTGGCTCTCCCTGGGTTGGGAAGGGCCCCGGGCTCAGTGTCCCCTCTGTTGCCTCTGCTCCTTCAGCGCCCCCACCTCCAGCAGCCTGGGACATGCAGAGGGTGTGAAGCTTTTGCTGGGTTGAATTGAAGAGGAGGTCATTTGTTTAGTCCCTCAAGTTCTTGAGGTTCACGTTTCTTCCGTGAGGCCACTTGTCTGGTGGAGGTTGGCAAAAGTGGGGGCAAATGCCCAGATCTATTTCTACCCCTCACATGAAATTCAAATGTACTCTTGATATTAATTTAAAAAAAAAACCACTTTTGTTTTCCTGCCAAGAGCAGCATGAGGAGAAGGCTGGCTGGCTTCAGGAGTAGGGGTACCATCCTATTTTGTGTATTTAGAAGTTGGGGCTGAGGCTTTGCATTTCTCCCCTCTGCCTGCAGCCTCCTGTTGGATTCGACTTCTTGCACATCAGTGTCCGGTCAGATGGCTCTGTTGTCCAGGCCACATCCCATGTACTTGCCATGGCCAGGCCTGGTCTGACACAGCTCCAGGAGCAAGTTGCTGGGCTCGAGAGTATTGCCTCTGGCCAAATCGTGGGGGACAGTCCTGTACATTATAGATGGGGGACAGTGATAAGGTGAAGTAGTCCACGACCACACAGAGAACCCAGGTATCCCCCTGCAAGGCCAGCTCTCAGCCCTGGAGGATGTCAGGTGCTGCTCCAGTGTGGACGCCTCTGGCCCTTCCTCATGTCCACGGCCATAGCTGTGCTCCCTAGCGGGCGAGGGGCCTCACCGCCACACGTTGTGAGGCATCCTGCCGCCTGCCCATGCGGCAGCTGGCCCCACCACCCCTCTCTCCTTCCCAAGGTGACCCCCAGCCTGCTTGTGGAAACACCCAGGCTTCCAAACTGGCCTTAGGGAGGCAGCCTTGCTGGAAGGCGAAGCCCTCCCAAATTCTGCCCCTGTAGGACCCCTGGAGAACCTAGGAGCCAGAAGTGGTCTCTAGCTGTCTAAGGGCTCAAGCAGTGGTGGTTAAAGAGACGGTTACTGATAAGTACTGTTACCCTTTGTGGAACAAGTAGAGTCTAATTAGGCACATAAATGAAGTGCATGACGTTGATTTTACCACGTTAAATTTATACTTTCCAAAAACCTTCCTCAGGCTCTTGTTTACTGAAACGGTCCCATATGGACTAGGATCCTATGGTATCATCCGATACTACGAGAGATAGGGACTAGCATTCCATTAGGCGCAAGAGAAGCAGACCAGAGAGGCTGCCCGGTGAGCCCACGTTTTCTTGTCCGCTGGGGGCAGAGCAGTGCTGACCTCCCACTGGCCACTGCCCGCCCCTCGGCCGCTGGTCTGGAGAAGCCAGATCCAGCCCCGGGGAGGTGCTTTCTCCCTTCCCTCCCTGTGTCCGCCTCATTGAGGTGGAAGAGAGACAGGTGGAGCTGCCCTGTTCCAGCAGAACCACTTCAAGATCTCACCTGAGAGGAGGCATGATTATTATTATTATTGAAGATTTTATTTATTTGGGAGAGAGAGTCGGGGGAGCAGGACAGGGTTGGGGGAGGGACAAGCAGACTTCGCATTGAGGGCAGAGCCCAACGTGATGCTCTGTTTCATTACCCTGAGATCACGACCTGAGTGGAAACCCAGAGTCGGATGCTGAACCGACAGCGCATGCCTCCCCCTTGCCCCGCCCCCCACTCCCTCAGCCCCCAGGTGCCCCGCGGCTGAGTGATTTTTGAAGTCTTACGTGCCCTGTGGCTTCCACACAGACTTCCCTGGACAAGAGAAGGACCAAATTGCCAAGCAGTGAGTACAACACCCTCCCAACCAGACACACTCCAGCTCTTAGGAGCAGCAGCCAGGGTTCTGCTCATTTATGATCTGGGCAGGACTGAAGAAGGGTCAGGGGGCAGATGGGATGGTCCTTGCCTTGTGCGAAAAGCAAGACGCTGGGACACCGGAAGGGAAGCAGGGACCCTGGAGGCTGAAGCTAGACCCTTCCTCAAAGAGGAAACACAGGTATGTCTTAGTGCGGACCCCTGGCGGTGCTTGCTGGGCTGCCGCCTGTCCCTGAAGGGCCAGAGGGAATGGGGCTCCACCATCGGTATGCTCAGACCTCTGTGCTCCTGCTCTGCAGCCTGCTCTGCCCGATGCATTATTAATGAGGCAGGCTTCATTTCCAGTTTTTGGGTAGCTAATTTGTTCCTACAATCATGATTTCAAATATCACATGAATAATTCAGAAAATTATTTTACTGTAGTTAGATAAGCCTGTTAGCTGTCACACATCTGAATAAATTAGTCTCTCCATCCCATGGGGCATGGAGGGCCGTCTCTGCTGGCCATGCAACAGGGGGCTAGCCCAGTCCAGCATAAGACTTAGAACTTTGCTTCAAGAGGCCAGGTCTGCCTTGGGACCGAGGGGTTAATAGGCGTCATAATTTGTCACGGAGAAGATGCTGAGTGAGAATGGGTCACTCGCAGATGGCCGTCAGTCACCCCCACCGCTGTTCGGGTGGGAGAGGTGTGTGGCTGTTTAACAAGCCTTGGGGGCTCTGGCCTTTCTGGCTCAGAAATGCACAACAGTGTCTGTCTTCCATGTGTGAGGGAGCAAGTGGTCAGACAGACAAATTCCTCTGCCGTCATCGTTCAGGAAGGAGGCCCAGAGAGAAATTCATCTGACTTTTTTGTATTCAGATGAGGGGAGTGGCCGGGTTCCATCCCTTATTAAATGTGTTGTATTTGGGAATTTGCTTCCCTTTTGTGAGCTTCGTTTCTTCATCTGTAAATTGGGCACGCTCTTTCTAGGACGCCTCCCCCCACTGGGTTTTTGTCAGAGAGGAAAATGAAAGAATGGTGTGCAGGAACTCCACAAACTAGAGAACAGCAGGGATGTAAGGGCTACTCTGGGCCTGCCTCCTTCAGGACAAGGACTTCTCCGCACCCCTTCTTACAGACTCGGGAAAAGGCCATTTCAGCCTTCTCCTTGACACACATTCTGCAATCTGAGACCTACCCAGTTCCCTGGTGAGGGAGTGACCACTGGCCATGGGCCAGCACCTGTCTCTGCCCTCTGGCCTTGCACCCCCGGGATGCCATTCTCAGGAACAACTCTGGTTGGGACCAGAGACCCCTGAGGTGGCAAAGCCTCTGGGGTCAGAGCCAGCTCTGGTATAAAACCTGACTGAGATTCTCTGTTGGTGAAGGCAAAAGAGTAAGATGCCACAGATTCCATGAGGGAGTGGCTTGAGCACTAGGGGCCAAAAAAAGAGGAAGGTGTGGCCTGGGGGCACTTCTGCTTGCACGTGGCATGATGCTGGCTAGAGCAGGGGCTCCCCAAAGGCCTGATGAAACAATGACAAAGTCCCTCAGCCCTGCTTGGGTCATTTGGGCACCTTACACATGTGGGTTCCAGCAGAAGCACAGCTTAAGCAAGAGGGTGGGGAACAGTGGGCCTCCGGGCCTGGGGAGTCAGGGGTTGGGGTGACCAGGGAATCTGGCTGAGGTGAGGTTGAGGTCTTGGACTCCCTCCCTTGGGAGGGGGTGAAGGAAGCTGCAGGGAGGGCTGAGATTCTGGATGCATGCTGGGCTGCTGAATACGCCATTTATCAAGATCTTGGCGACAGGTATTTACAAGGAGAAATATTTGCATGTGCATGTTTTTCAAAATGATTAATATTCAAATTAGCGTTGGAGATCCAAATTGCTAAAGTGTAACTAGGCAGAAAACTTCTCGGTGGGTTGGGCCGCTGCCTTCGGCTCGGGTCATGGTCTCAGGGTCCTGGGATCGAGTCCCACATCGGGCTCTCTGCTCAGCGGGGAGCCTGCTTCCCTCTCTCTCTCTCTGCCTGCCTCTCTGTCTACTTGTAATCTCTGTCTGTCAAATAAACAAATAAAATCTTTAAAAAAAACAAACAAAAAAACTTCTCTCACAGCTTGTAATTTTCAGTCCATTCCACTGTCTACCCCTCCCCGCACCCCCCACCCCCCGCCTAGTTCCCCAAAATATGTCTGAGATATTTCTTCTACAGACTTGTCCTGGAGCAGCAGCAGCTCCCTGGGAATTCATTTCCTGACACTTAACCATGCTGTGGGCACCTGAACCTCCAGGTGGAAAAAGTGGCTTCCTTGTGAACCCCCAGAACCCTTGAAATGGCCACCTCCCGACAGGCTCCCCCATGCCACTCAGGCCTCCCCTGCACACATCACACCCCACAGGGGCCATTCTAAGTCACAGATGTAAACATCCCAGCCTTGTGCTAGTGACATCTCTGTCACCCTGTTGCCTGGGGAAAAAAGCGTGTGAATTCCTTCTTCTGGAAATCATCATCAGGACCCCAACTAGCCTTACAGACCTCTAACCTCTCTCACCTTGGCTTGTCTGCGCCTGGCGGAAAATAGTGAGAGTAGCTACTTCTATTTCTTAGGTTTAGAGTGGGCTGTAACCATGCCTGCCGGCTTGGAGACTGTTCCTAATCCTGTAAGATATGTGTGGAGGAAGGGAGTTCATTGCAGGCTTGGTGTGATAACCTTTGACAGATCTTAGTTGCCACCTATGACTGCTCTTGGCTGAGGAGGGTTCACTGAGCATGGGCCCCATGAACCAGCTCTGGCCAACTGGGGCTACCAGATGTCACATGCTCTGCCCACTGGCAGTCCCGGAAGTCCTTATTCTTGGTTTGTCTTTCCTCTTACATACTGAGCATTCCCTGAGGGCAGGTACACTTGTCAATTTCCATGTCCCAGCACTTAGCATCCACCTATCCATCCACTTATCCATCCATGAATCCAACTAATATTTTTTAAGCCTTTAATGAGTTTTAAGCCCTTTCCCAGGCATTGGGAATAGAGCGGCTATCACCCCAAATCCATTTCTTGCTCTCAAAAAGCTTGTTGAGTGGCCGAGGTGGAAAGACAAGCAAGCAACTACCATATGGGATGTCAGGGGACTGTGGGAGCTGCAGGAGGTGCAGACCCAGATAGGACGGGGAAGGAGCAGAGAGCAGGGATCAGAGAAAACCTCCACAACCTGCGATGTTTAGGCCAGAAGAATGGGTGTTTGAGAGAGGGGAACTTGGGGTCAGGCAGCTCTGTATTTAAGTCCCAGTTCTTCAAAGTGAGGGACCGTGGACCGGTGAACTAACCTTTCTGAGCCTCTATCTCCTCATCTGTGAAAAGGAGATGATAGTGTCTATCTCATCTGGTTATTGGAATGATTAAATGAAAAACTACATAGAAAACATTTAGGATCATGCCTGGCACTTGGTATATGCTCAAATCTCTGCCTATTAAGCTGAGTCTTGAAGGGTGAGTAAGAAATGGCCAAAGGCCAAGTGTCCTAAACAGCAGGACTTGCCCCAGTAGCTGGTTGGGGCAGAGTGGGAAAGGGTTCAGGAGGGAGGGCCTGGATCTGACAGTAGGGGATGTCGCTTCAGGAGATGGAGGGGGTGCTCTGAAGCCAGTGACTCAGCTTTCTGGGAGTCACTGGAGATGGGTAGGGAGCCAAAGCAGTCCAGATCTTCATCTGGCACTCAGAGTGGGGTTCCCTGACCCCTGTTGTTGACTGACAGGTTTGCACTGAGCCACGGGCCTCAGACAGGGAGAGCAGGTACCTCTTTTGCGCATGTGATGGGGATGAAAGTGTCCAAATCTCTCTTCATCCCCCCTTCCTTCCCAGTCCACTTCCAGCCAGAGGACTCAGCCTTTGTATGGTGAAGCCAGTAGGGAGTGTTCCCCTGCCAGAGAAGCGCAAGTTGAAAGCAGAGAGACCGGAGTCAGGAGGACCGGTGGAGGAGGTCAGGGACCAACGGTGTCTGGATGGGAGAATTTTTAGGGGTGGGTACAGCAGCAGGCAGGCAGGCTGCTGATAGAGAAAAAGGTGGGAAAAGAAGATTTTAAGAATTTTTGCTTTGCATTATGAAGGATTCTCCCTTTGGAGATAAAGGTTTAACTTGCTTTGCAATTATATTTAATTTTTGGACTGGTACTTTTTGGAAAGCAAAGTTGCACTCAGGCTGGCTCATGAGGCTGACCAACTCTGTGTAGCTTACCTACTAGTGTGGCCAGTCTGAGAGGTGGGGCACATCCATGGTCTCACACATGTTCAGCCAATACTCACACCTGAGCACCCTGAACTGTGCCATTTCCCCTAGAACATGCTGGATTGTGGGTGATGTTCCCTTTACCATATTCCCAACCATAACACAAGGGGGTTAGAAATACACAAAAAGCAAAAGTGTTCAACTGAATGGCATTTTAAAAAGTTGTCTTTTTTTTGGTTAAGGTTTTTATTTATTTATTTGACAGAGAGAGAGAGAGAGAGCACACAAGCAGGGAGAGCAGGAGAGGGAGAAGCAGGCTTCCCGCTAAGCAGGGAGCCCAATTTGGGTCTCGATCTCATGACAGTGGGATCATAACCTGAGCCAAAGGCAGACGCTTAATGGACTGAGCCACCCAGGTGCCCCTAGCAAATTTGTCTTAAGGGATGCCTGAATGAACAAGGAAACCCAGAACAAAAATTGGAATTTTTTTTAAAAACTGGAATAATATTTTTAAAAAGGCACAAGCTGTCAAAACCTATGCTTTGTGGACTTTGGCTGTTGCCAAAACAGTACATTTAGAAAAATTGTATAATTCTAAATCCTTACGTCTCCAGGAAAGATTAAAAAGCAAAACAAAAGCACACACAGAGCGAACTGCATCTCCACATTTCAGATCTTCCAGATGTAAGAAAGAGGTTAAGAAAATTTGGAAAGCAAGCAATAATAACCCTGCTTAAACAAAACTGAAGAAATGAGTATTGATGGACAGAAGCAGTAATTAAGGCTTTGAGAAAATCCACAAACCCATTAGGCCAACTGATGAAAGGAAGAGCAAATATGTAAACAAATAAAGCCAGAAATGAAACATGAGCTGTAACAAATAATATGAAAGAAATCTGTAAGATTTGGGGAGAATACTGATTTTATTTATATGAATAAATAGGTGGATATGGCTGTATGAACAAGAAGTTCAAGATAGGGCACTAATGCCACCAGCACACTTGCAAAGAAAATGTATCTTTTTTGTCACTGAGTTCTGTTATGGCTTGAATTGTGTCCTCTTCCCTAACCACCCTCCCCGACTGTTATGCTGAAGCCCTATCATTCCCAATCCCCTCCCGCCACGTGCATTATGACTGTATTGGGAGATAAGGCCTTTGTTCATATAATCAAATGAAGATGACATCATTAGGGTGGTGCTAATCCAGTATGACTGATGGCCTTATAAGAAGAGGGGAGATTTGAACACAGGCACCCCGAGGGAGCACCCTGTGATGACCGGGTCAGAGACTGTAAGCCAGGGAACACAGGACTGACAGCCCCACTGGAGGCAAGGGAGGGGTAAGAATGGGTTCCACCCAGAGTCTGAGAGGGAGTATGTTCATGCCAACACCTTGCCTTCAGGTTTGTGGTTTTCAGAACTGTGAGTGAATCAATTTCCTTTGGAAGCCACTCACTTTGTGGTTATTTTGTTAAGGGCAGTCCTAGGAATCTAACACAGGTTCCCTCTACCTATCAGCTATTGGATCACGTTTGTCATGTTTCTCAGGTCTCTGATTCATTAGCCTTCTTGATCTGTCACTCAAGAGAGTAGAATGTACAGTCGCAGGGCATTTCCATCCATCTTTCTTGTATCTTTTCTGTGGCCCTGTGTTTGTGGTGGGTGGTTATAGTTGATTCATTGATTAAATATATACAGTTGTAACTTTGTGTATCTCATAATAGTCTTTGCTACCAAATGTACTGTATCTGTTATAATCTAACTGTTGCTTATTTTTTTATTTTGTTTTTTTGCATAGACAATACATATCAGGGCAACATTTTGGCATTTACTATTTAGGGTTAGGGTTCTGTAAGTGTTTTGTTAGGATTTCTTTTGGTAGAACTGCATGTTTATTTTGTTTTAGAATTTGTGCATGAACTTTCTCAAGCATGACTTGTCCTGCAGGATTTATGTGCGGGCACAGGATTGGCAGTGGGGCACAGAGATGCCCTCGAATCCCTGGTTTTGCCCTTCCAGACCTCCAAGTCCAACGAAAGTGATTTCTTTTTACAAAGAGGTCAGCTCATCTGCATTTCATGTCAGAACTGGTACAGGGATGGAATATTCTGACATTGCCAAAAAAAAAAAAAAAAAAAAAACCCACGAGAGCAGGAGAAAGGAAGTGGGGCAAAAGAAAGGGAAGTGCAAAGGAAGGGCTTTGGGCGTTTGAGGATATTTCGAGAAGCCTTGCTTCCTTATAGTCAGAGGCTTAGCAGCAGGTGTCTCTGCTCCTGTCCTGTGCATCAGAAGTAATTTGGCTGGGGTGCCTGGGTGGCTCAGTGGGTTGAGCCTCTGCCTTTGGCTCAGGTCATGATCTCAGGATCCTGGGATCGAGCCCTGCATCGGGCTCTCTGCTCAACAGGGAACCTGCTCCCCCCCAACCCCCCGCTGCCTGCCTCTCTGCCTACTTGTGATCTCTCTATCAAATAAATACATGAAATCTTTAAAAAAAAAAAAAGAAGTAATTTGGCTTTTTAGTATCTTTGCATCTTAAGTCCACTTCTGTCTGATCTGCTGTCTCTGCCCTGGGGGAACCTGAAAGCTATATATTTTGTCTTCTGTTCTCAACTCTGCCATGAACCAAATCTCTGAACTCTCCCCTCCTGTCATTACTTGGAATTAATTCCCTGGAAAATTGGGCTCCTCTGGGGTAAGGCACCTGATTTCCATCTTTGGAGAGAGTGCCTTGTGATCTGGTGTCTCTCACATCCCTGCCTTTGAGAAGCCGTGAGCTCCAACAGAATAGAGAAGATGTCACGTCTCACCACCCTTCAGGACCATCAGCTGGCATGGTCTGAGCTGCTCTTGGCCACCAGTGCCAGGGGCCTGAACAGAAAGGTCCTCTTCTACGAACCCAGAACTGCACATTCAGCCATCATGTTGATTTCCAGCTCCCGTCCAGGTGTTAGAGTGAATGCATCCATCACCCTTACAGCTTCTACCCTGGAGCCTTCACAGTTTAAGAGGTCTTTGCTGAAATATACTCTATTAATAGAAACCACAGGGTCCAAGTCCTTCCCTGGCATTCTCTGGACTAAAATGTCTAACTTAGCCAAATATATTTATCCTGATCTTCATGGGCCATGAGGAGGTAGCCCTAAGAGCCCATAAACCAGGTAACATAGGGAAAGGGTGAGCAGCTCAGAAATAAATCACCAAGTTGGTGCCTCTGTGCTCTTTCCCTAAGATCTGAGGACTCAGGGTGGGTTCCCCTTGCAGAAGTCTTTGAAGACTTTGAAGTCTTTGAAGACTGGCCAGCTCCCTTGATGGTGGGACCAAGCTCTGGGCAGGTTCTAGAAGAAGCACTGTGTGAGTGGATCCTGTTGGACCAGAAAATATGGGCAAAGGAGCAGCCTTCAGCCCAGGAGATGCAGTCTTGTCCCAGGACACGGGTGTCTCCCTCTGAAGCAGCATAAGCGAGCTTGGCCAGCATCCTCGTTCTGGCCTTGGGTTTGTCCCCAATGGTGTACTTTGGAAAAGTAGAGAGCTTTCCATACAGCATCTCATGGGAGACTCACAGCCACCTTACAAGCCAGATGTGTTGTTATTCCCATTCCTAAGATCTCAGGGGGGACGAAGCAGAGCTAGGATTTGTACCAGAAGTCTGTGACTGCAGAGTCTGTGCTCTTAAGCAACCACTGTCCTTCATTCTGTGATTGAGGTGGGCGTTGTTGGAAGGGAGGCCAAGTTTTAGATCCTTTATGGAGTTTATATTCTTTGATTCCCTTCTACCCACCAGCCAAACCTATTCAGAGGGAAGAGGATGTCTGTCAACTTCATCCAGCTGTCAAGGTTAATAGCCTAATGAATGAAAGGTCTGTAGGACAGAGGTGGAGGCTGGCTCAGTGACATGAACGAGTCCCCCCCATAATCCACCAGCACTTGAATCCCAGTCCCTGCCATCCTCAGAGACCAAAGAGGTGTTCCAAAGTCCAGGATGGGGTGGGGCTTCAGTTTGCCTGTAGTCTGGCCCCCTGAGTGTCCTCCTACACACAGTCCCATAGGGCAGGGGATGTGTGTGGCTTCCGTGGTCCTTCCATCAGCCAAGGACTCTCACCACAGATGATCCAGAATCGTCACTGATCTTGCCACCCCCAACACTAAAGAGTGGCTTTGGGATACACCCAGGATAGCCATTGTTTTTTTTTAATAGCTGATGAGTACCATTTAAGTTTCCCTTTTCTGAATCTCTGGACACTGATCAAGGCTAGAGAGATGCAGAAACCAGAAGGCAAAGTAAATGTTATCTCAGATAATTCACACTCGGAGAGACAGTGTCTGTGACAGCTCTGAAACACTGGGAAAACTCTGTAAAGCTTAGAACCTTGTACAGAAACGAAATGGGATTCCTGTGATCTAATCCCGGGCTGTCCGTGTTGGTTTCTAATCTTCATTGTTCGACTTCGACATTTCTGGATCTCCTGAAGGACAAAAACATGATCAACAGTGAACCTTGGCTTTTTGGGGTTCCCCTCATCCAACTCTTCATCCTGGGTGCGACACCCAGAGGTTTGGAACTCTTAAATGCATTGAGTATCTGCCTTACTGTTTCCCTAAGGGACCCCTAACCCCTGTGTGGATGTGGGGATGAAGAGGAGGATTTGGATGAGGCTGATGGCTGGTCCCTGAGCTCTCCAGAGAAGATCAGCTAAGAAATCTAAGCTGGGCACCCTTGCCTTGCTACCCACCCCTCCCCCACAGCAAATGCAGCCCCAGAGCCTACCCACATCGGGAGGGACCTGTCCCACCTCTGCTGCTGCTGCTCCCTCCACAGGCGCACACAGCCACAGTCTATACCAAGCAGGGCCTGGAATGCTTGCCATCTTGGAAATAGTCAGAATGCGCTAAAAATGCAGCGACAACAGCATTTGAGGGATATTTTTAAGGGTGATAGGATCTGAGAGTCATTAGTGCCAGAAATGTGGGTCTCATCTTATTTTTAAAAACCCAGTGCCACATCTCCAGATGCTCCAGCCTACACCTCAGGCCACGTCCTCAAACAGCCATACCCCTGGTGTCTGTTGAGTGCCGGGGACACGGTTAGACATCCTCCTCGTGGAATGCCCGTGTGAGGTTCCAAGTCCTCATTATTCCAACTGGGACAGAGATTCGTGTCTTAAGAGGCAGGTCTTCTTATCTAGCCACTTGTCCTCTCAGCTTGGATGCATTTCACATGAGGCTCACTCCAGGGAATGGGGATATTTGGGGCCCTCTGAGCCTGAAGGCCACACCCAGCAGAGGGAGTCCCCCATGAAGCAGGCATAGCTGACCCCTGTGGTCAGTGCCCAAGGCCCAGGCCAGAAGGGACTGAGCTCCATCAGCACACACTGGCTCAGTGACATGACCCCCTTCAGGGCTGCTCTGCTGCGAGCCCCCAACAATCCACCAAGCCTTGAACCCCAGTCCCTGCCCTCAGAGACCACACAAATGTTCCAAAGGCCAGGAAGGGGTTTAGTTTGCCTGTAGCCTGGCCCCCCATCCTGAGTGTCTGTCTGTATATAGTCCCAGAGAGCAGGGGTGGGAGTGTGGCTTTCTTGGCGCAGGGGAGGACCCAGCCCTTTTGCTTGCTGTGATGCACAGGAAAAAGCAAGGAATTTGGAGCTGCAGAGAAAAGGCTTCCCAACTTCTGGTCAGAACTGCTTCTCAGATGACTGTCTCCTCTAGATAAGCACTGTCCTACACAGATCTAATGTGAGCCTCACAGATAATCTAAATATTTCTAGTAGTCACATTTAAAAAAGTAGAAAGGAACAGGTAACATTAATTTGAATAATACATTTTCTTTAAACCCATCTATCCAAAGTGCTATCATTTCGAGATGTGACTAATACACAAAACTGCTAATGTGATAGCCTGCGTTCTTCTTCTTCTTCTTCTTTTTTTTTTAAAGATTTTATTTATTTGACAGATAGAGATCACAAGTAGGCAGAGAGGCAGGCAGAGGTGGGGTGGGGGAGGGGGAAGCAGGCTCCCTGCCAAGCAGAGAGCCCAAAGTGGGGCTGGATCCCAGGACCCTGGGATCATGACCTGAGCGGAAGGCAGAGGCTTTAACCCACTGAGCCACCCAGGTGCCCCTGCATTCTTTTTTTTTTTTTGCACAAAGCTTCTGAAATCTGCCATCTATTCATGTACTTTATATCTACGTGTATGGGTTTGAAGTGCTCAATAGCCGAATAGGTGGCTAGTGGTTACCGTGTTGGACAGCGTAGCTCTAGGGCCTGTTCTCAGTGGGTATATGGGAGGGCAACAGGAGGGACGGGAATAGGCTCCAGATCTGGAGGGGCAGATAACCCATCATTCCTAGTTGCCATTTCCTACGGGATCCGGCACAGAGGTAGGGTGCTGGTGTTGGGGCCGGTGCTCTGCACAAGCTGTTTTCTCCCCGTACGTCCACGCTCAGGGGAGGTGTGGCCACGGAGCCAGGTGCTGGGGCTCCAGTGGTTCCCTCCACAGGCTGGAAAGGGTTCAGAGGCAGCCTTACTGGTGGGGTAGGACCTGTGAGCAGAGAGTGGCCCCTGTGCCCCTCTTCTCTCTCCCATAATACTGTTTCTCCGTGAGACCAGGAGCAAGGTCATTCCAACAAATACTTCAAAACTCTGGCTGCACGGGAGGCCCTGCTCTAGGATTGGGAATAAACAGAACCGTTTAAAAAAAAAAAAAAAAAAAAAAAAAAAGAAAAGACAAAACCCCTGCTTTTATGGGTTTTACTCTTTAGTTGAGGAGAAGGTGCAGAGAAAGAGAGAGAGAGACCATGAACAAATATTTATCAGTGGTGATGAATATTGTCTTAGTCTGTTTGGGCCGCAGTAATAAAATACCACAGACTGGGTGCTTTACAAACAACAGAAATTTATTTCTCGTGGTTCTGGAGTCTGGGAAGTCCGAGATTAAGGTGCTAACTGTTTCTGTGTCTGGTGAGGAACTGCTTCCTCAGAGACCGCTGGCCAGCCGTTCACGGCAACCTCACGGGGTGGAAGGGTCGGGGGAGGGACGCAACCCCACCGAGGTCTGGGGAGAGCCTCCCGGCAGAGGGAAGAGCATTTGTGTAAGTCCAGCAGCAGACTTGCACCTGCTGCGTGGGAAGGTGATTGCGGAGGAGAGCGGGAGGAGGTGAGGTCTGAGCGCCGAGCAGGGCCCACAGCACGTTCCCTTGTAAGGATGTTGTTTTTACTCTGGGTCAGATTCAAGGCTGCTGCATGTTTATTTATTTATTTTTTAAAATTAAAGCAGCTACTTTATTTTGGACGAGCAAGAGGTCTGAGCAACTCAGAGTATTCCCCGACTCGTATGAAAGCTTGGTTTTGGGAGAAAACTATCTTCTCTCCGGCTGGTCCTGTCATCCACTATGACCGCTTCTAAACAGGCAGGCATGGCGTCCCCCGACATCTGCTCAACCAGATCTGCACGGAGCTGTTTGGCACTTACATTTGGGGAGATGAAAGCCAAACGCATGTGCCAATACTAGGCTGCTGACGGCTGATGCTGAATTAGGTAAAACGAACGTGATTTGTCCGCATTCCCCCAGTTGCTTCCGTGTAAGAGTCACTTTGATGATTAAGCTCCTATCATTAAAACATACTCTGATCAAATAATCTTGCAAAGGCAAGCACCCCCAGCCTCAAGTCTCTAATATAAGGGCAAGGAGAAGGGACGGGTTCTCTGCGGTGACCGTGTTCCGGGCATTTGCAAAGGTGGAGGGTGGGCCAGGCCCCGGGAGCGCCTCTGCCTCGCCATCTGTGCCCCAAATTCCACGTCCCGCCCCCGAGCCTCCAAAGGGTCAGCAGGCCGGTTGCATGCTGTCCACATCCGCTTCTCCCACACACAGCCACGTGGCCTTCACGTGGTTCTTCTCCTCCAGCGTGAAGCTGGATAAATCCCTGCAGGACGAGTTATCACGTCTCCTTTTTCAGGAAGATGTGGACCTCTTCTGCCTCTCGAGCTCTCACATCAAAGTAGCCACTGCTGTCCAAGACAGAGTAGCGGATCTACTCATCCAGGTGCTGGTGCTCCTCACAGAACGTCTTAATCTTCATAATCTGGTCATTAATCTTTCCTTGTGGTTATTACGTCCATCCCGGAGTAGCTTCTCCCTTTTCGGATCTTTTTCTAATTCTGGATTGTTCTCACATTTCTCAACATCCAGCTTCCAGCTAAAGCCGCTGTACCCTGTGCCCTATGGCCGCCCTGGGTTGCTCTTGCGCCAGCCCACACCCCTCAGCCCCAGCTACCTTCCCCTTCCTCTTTATCAGCCTCCTCTGCCTCCTCCTCCTTCTCCTCTTTCTCCTCCCTTCTGCCCTGGCTAAAGGACACGGTGAAGTGGATTTGGGTGGCAGCCTGTTGCGGGAGTCTGTGTGGGGGTGGCAGATGATGGCCTCAAGCTGCCTGGGCCTGGTTGTGGGGGAACAGGAGAAGGGACCTGATGCTGTATCCCACTCAGCAATAGGGCAGGGAGACCTGACTGCTGACGTCAGGGAACACTGGGTACAAAGACTACATTGAGGGCCTTCTGTGAGTGGAGGGGACCATCTTGGAGGAAGGCTTGCGGCTGTGACCTTCACAGCGCTCCTTTTGTTGGGCTGTGCGGTTAAGTAATGTCATTAAGATGAATGTGTGTTTAGGTAAAGGGTGTAAATATATGAATAGTGTCCTCTCCAGGCCCATACATCACCCTGTGTTTATTCAGTGCCTGGTGCATAAGCTAGAAGGCATGCATTGCTATTTGGGGCTGTGAGTTTTAAAAGTACATTAAAGGAGTTTACTGAAAACTCTTGGCAAACAGATAAAATACAATTACTCTAATTCCCAAGGCACTGCAGACAGAATGTCCTGAAAACCTGCAGTGTAATAATTCACAGGGAGCCGTGGCAGGCAGCCTGGGAGGCATCAGAAGCACTGCTTTTGTAAACTTCAGAGGCGGCCAAGAGCTGTCCCTCGGGAGACCCTCGTCCTGTGTTTTATTAACCTCCCTGTTTCTGGCTGAGAAACTGCAGGGAGAATCTAGCTGGCAGGGGTGGCTGTTGCCTTCTGGAGCTCTACAAGGGTCAACATGGAGGGGGGAAGCGATGTGACCTCCCGTTTTCTCTGGCTGTGCCCCACCTGTCCATGTGACCTTGAGCCTTGAGCTCTGCTAGTGATCATCCTGCACTATGGAGAATTCTCCCTGTGGCTGGGACTCCCAGCCGCTTTCTGGGAAATGGAGGCTTTTGGTGGGACACCGGGAAGAAGGGTCTTAGTGATTCCATGTGTCAGCTTTCCAGAGAATTTGAGGTTGGCTTCTAAGTTATATACCAGGGACACCCAAGGACAATTCCTGATGCAAAGGCAGAGATACCACCCCACAGCTTGGACAAGATTCCACAGGTTCTCTGGTCTGCCTTGCTTTTCCCTACTTGCCAGGGAGATGGGAAATGTCCCCAGAGCTTGTAGACTGTATCTGCCACTGATCAGGGAGCCATCCTGTGTCCCTCAATAATTAACACCTGGCCGTTCCCCAGAGCCCAGGGAAAGCCAGCGCCCTACTGGACAGGAGAACTGGTAGACAGCAGGTGACTTAGCTCCTGGGCATTTCCCTGATCACAGGTGGACAACAGACAAGGGTTAGAACTTTGGGAGCTTGGATCCCTGTTTTTTGGAGAGGGGGCAGAGGAAGGGCCTTCCTTGAGCAGGGCTTCTCCCTGGGTTCTGGTCCTAAAGCGAAGGCTGCCCACTATTCAAAAGCTGGGCCCGAGTGTGTTGTGCTGCAGACCATGGGCAGGCTCAGAGTATCAGTGCAGGGAGGGCAGGGGTGTCGAGGAAGTGGTACATAGACTAGGTGTTCCTCATCCCCACACCCAAGTAGCCAAAGCCTAGACAATTGCCTGAGCTGAAATGTTGGGGCACCTGAGGAAGAGTCAGGTGGGAAGAAAGTTTAGAGGAGGTGATTTCTGGAATGTGTGTCAGTAGTTCACTGAGAGACTGCCGTCTCCCCTGCACTGGAAGAATATGATAATAATGACTGCCTCCTGCAAGAGCAACAGCTGGGATTTGCAGAGCACATGGCTCCAGGGGGCTCTGAGAGCTGGCGAGGACCCAGAGAGAGGCTGGGACCTGTGGCTATCTCAGGGGCATGTGTCATGCACTCTCTCTCTGGAGGTGGCCCCAGGGCTCCAAGCCGAAGTCTGGCATTGCTGTCTCTAAACGTAGCTGCCTGTTTTCTTTTTCTGCAAGGCCATACATGAGGCTTCTGGCAGCAAACGGGTATTCCCTGGGCCTGTCTAGTTGGGGATCCTACTCAGAGCCCAGGCGGGGCTGTGCTGGGTGTGGCGGTTGGAAACCCTCCAGGCGGCCCACAGAGACCTCCCTGGGTCCCCATTGGAGGCCCCGGGTTTGCAGGGGCCTAGGAAATGGACAGCTTCGACTGAGAGTCACTTGCTCTGGTGGAAGGATATGTAGAATCTCTCGTGGGAGATACAGAAATTAGACCTGCTTAACTCGGCTGACCATAGCCCCTGTCGTAAAGCCTCCTTGCCCACCGCCGGTGAAATTGTGTGAGCCGTGTTGTTTAGTTGTTCGATGGGGCTACTTATTAATCTAGCATTAGTTACGGTAGTTAAGCTGTTAGAGATAATGAAATGTAAATGTGCCTCCAGAACATGCCGCGTTCTCTGAAACCAAACACATTCGTGAAGAAAAACGGTTGCGGTAAGATTCTGGAGAATATTAATTGTGTGGATTTACATACGGTACAGATGGCCATGCAGATGCTGGGTCCAGTCAGGGACCAGCTCCGGCCAGCAGGAAGGGGGACCTGGGGCTTGCTTGGCTCTTCCCTTTGGGGGTCCCCCCTGCACTCGTTGTGGCTTTTCTGTGGGAGTTTTACAGACAGAGAGGGGTGAAGAAGCCTGTCCAGAGCGCCATGGGGGGCAGAGGTGGAGCTGGGCCTCGGGCATGGGAGGCTGGACGTTGAGCTCTGGGGCGTGACCAAGCTGCCCGCAGGTGGGTCCCCTGGCCACCCTGTCCCCCTGGGTCCCGGTGGGGGCCTCTGCCAGTCACACCACGTCTCTCCTGACGGCCTCTCTCCTCCACAGCCCGCTCCCCTCTAAAAGGCAGAAAGAGCCAGCAATGATGATTCTTTAATCAAGTGTTAATTATTGAGTGCCTGTGTCTGCCAGGCTCCACGCCAGGCTTCGAGGCTGTTCTCACTCATGGAGCTGACTTCCAAGCAGTCAGCAGGTAACACCGAGCAGACATGCGGCGACCGACTGTGAGACCGGCTGTGAAGGCACAGCCCAGAAGGGGACGGGAGGTATAAGATGGTGATGATTACAGTGACAGCAGATCCTTTACTATGCGCCCCACGCGCTTCAGAACACTCTAAGTGGGTGACCTGCTTTTATTCGCGTCACGATTCTGCGAGCGAGCTCCATTTCACAGATGAGGAAGTGGAGGCACAGAGAGATGAAGTACCTCGGTCGCAGTCGCCAAGCTCGTCAGCGGCAGACCCAGGCTTTGTATCAGGAAGTCTGACTCCAAATTCCCTGCTAACTGCTATGCTGATGGCTTCTTAAAAAGAGAGAGAGAGTAAATTTGGATTACATGGGAGGTAGGGAAGACTTCTCAGAGGAAGCTGTGTTTGAATTGACCCAGAAAAGTGAACTGGCAGGTGAAGAGCCAGAGCCTGGCAAAGCCCTGGGAAAGGGAAGAACTCCAGCCTTCCTGGTGCTGCCAGCATCCCTGGGTGAGGTGGGGAGAGTTCAGTGACAAGTGGCAAGCTGGGAGTTCTTACTGTGAGAGCCACAGGAAGCCAGGGTGTTCAGCAGGGGAGTGGCAAGAATCAGTCTTTCTTTCCCTAAATAATTCCCCCAGCAGGGGGTGAAGCCCTTCCTTCCCCGGATGGCAGGTCAGTTTGGTGGGTTGGCTTTCTGTTCATAGGTAGAGCATCTAAGTCAAGGGCAGAGTGGATACCAAACAGGCATCCGTCAGCTTGGATGGAATCCATTTCCAGACTTTGGAAAGGCAGGGGAGAGCGGGATACACCCCACTTCAGGTGGCATGGCCACTGGTGTGGCTGGCGGGTGGGAGGCAGTGCGCCCTGGGAGGGCTGTGAGCATGACACCTGCCGAGACAGAGCAGTGGGGAGGGCGTTAGGCACCAGCAAGCACGTCATCTGCCGGGGAGCTGAAGCCAGCTCTTGCTTATTTGGAACACACTGCTTACCCTTGAGCTGTGGTTTTGTGAGACCCAGGACCCCTGCCCCTTAGAGGGAAGTGATTCTATTTGTATCCTAGAAGGAAAGGTGTTTCATGTTGAAAATGAAAAGGCTACTGTGCATATCTTGGTGGCTGCCATGCACTAAATGCAGGTGTAGATGAGGATTGAGGAAGCATCTGGTTCTGCCCTAACGTGGCTTCTGTGGTGGGGACATTTCTGTTGGTGCATAATTTTGTCAAGCCCAAGGGGAAGGCCAGGGTCTGAGACTGTGACCAGAGTGGGTGGAGAGCCAGGAATGTATAACATAATTATAAAAAAAATTGGAACTACAGCTGGGGTCTAGTTGAAGAGATGAGAGGAAGCGAACTCACGAGGGGTAAGAAGATGGAAGTCTGGGAGTGCTTCCTGGAGGAGGCAGGGCTTCAGCTGGACTCTGTGACTTTCAGAACAGTGATCCTGTTAGTCCTAAAACCCCCAACAGAGGCCTGGCCCTGGGGAGACATCTTGCTTGTGTAAGATCTTCATGCCATTCCATGAGCCAAGTTCAGATGATAGCCCCTTGGACTAGGTCCAGACTCCTCATTCTGCCTACCAAGGTTAGGGGCAGCAGACCCCATCTCTAGGCTCTGGAGTTCCTGATGGAGAGGCTCGGGGGCAGGGATCTGTGCAGGCACGGGCCAGAGACCAGCTGTGTTTGCCTGCCTCATTCATGCAAAGGGAAACTTGTCAATGGTGTCACCAAGAGTAGGGGTAGTGATGCGGTTTAGGAGGTCTTAGAGACTCCCCCAGCCACCCCTTGGCTCTGCCACTGTTCTCTGGGTCTGCTCTGAACCCACTGCAGGCTGAGGGGCGTTCACTAACACCCTCTCTTCTGTTCCCACATCCAAGGGCACGGACTGGCACAGTTTTCAAGCCACCAAGGGTTGTTCTTGACCTAGAACATCCTGAATTCCTGGTCCAAATCCTAAGTGATTTGTAGGCCTTTTCCGTAGTGCCTCCCCCTCCACTCACTATGAGCTCCACAAGTGTGGGGATTTCTGGTTTCATCCCCTGACATGCTCCTAGCTTGTAGAATGGAGTCTGGCATGGAGGAGGTGCTCAGGGAATATTTGTGGAATGAATAAATGAAACTTTCTTATTCCTCCAGCCTTGGGGCTCCCAGGAGGTTTTTATGAAACCCAGTTGGCATTTCTTGATTTTATGAAACCCAGTTGGCATTTCTTGAGTTCATGCCTATGAATGATTCTCAGAGTTACAACGGGGACAGTCCTGGGCAAACTGGGATGACTGGTCACCCAGCTACATGGTGCCTGGCACTGGTTGGTACCTGATAGGTGGTGACAGTTGTGTTCTGTGTGTGGAAAAAGGACACGGGCCAGGTGCATGTGCAGGGATTTTGTTCAGGATGAGCTAGAGTTGAATAGGAGAGGACTGAGGAATTGGAGCCTCCATCTCTGGGCAATAGGGAGCCATGGTAGGTCTCTGAGAGTTGCAAGGTTTCTTCTTTGGGAGGCCGGGGATTCCTGGGCTGAAATCCCTGTGCACTCACTTTAGGCCTGCTCTTAGGACTTCTCCCACAACCCACTGCAGAGTGATCTCCTGCCCCTGGGTCGTAGCTAGCACCTGCTGGGCCCAGAGAGCTTCTTTCTGAAACCAAGTGCCAGAAAGCCTGGCTTGCCCAGGCACCGTTCCCCCATTTGAATATTCTGAATGGAGCTGATTGCCTAAATTGAAGGTATTATGTTATAATGATTGTTATAATTAAAACTATTACCATCTGAAAGAGACTAGAACATGGGAAACCACTGCAAAGACTCCGAAAGCTTTTAAAGCATATTTTTGAACCAGATAAAAAGCGCCTTTGTGTGGAGTGTTTGGAAGGGAGGGAGTCTCTTTGAGTGGGCTTCTTTGGGCTCTGGCTGTAGCCCAGCCAGGAAGCCTGGTTCTCGGCCAGCTGGGTGGGAGCGGCAGGGGTATTTGGTCAGAGGGTGGCAGTTGCCCCTGGGCCATGCGGGCAGAGGAGGAGTTCCCTTGCAGGCTCAGGCCAGGCTGGGACCTTGCAGAGGAGCTCCGGAAGATGGGGCCTGTTCACACCTTGCATTTCTCCACACGGGGAAAGGGCAGCCCAGTTCCCGAGGGAGAGAGGGGGCCGTGTCTGGGCTGGAGGATGATGAGGTCTCAGGGTTCCCAGATGGCAGTAGGAGGGGACTGAGACTAAAGGGGCAGACTAGGGAGGGCTTGGGATGGTAGGATCTGGGCCCCCGGCAGGCTATGGACTTGGCAGTCTGGGCTGCCCTGTACTTGGGCGACAGGGCTCTTGGACTCGACCCAGCGGGTGTGCAGCTGGAGACGCAGTCTGAGAGGAGTTGGGGCTCCTCTTGTGAGTCTGGTAACCTCACCTCTTCTCCCCTCCAACCCCACATATAGTGCAGGTGTAGAGACTGAGGTTTGGAGAGTCAGGCATGGACGAGGGTTGCCCAGCTGGGGAGTGGGCAGAGTGGTAGGGCCAGGCGCTGGGACCCAACTCCAGGGTGCTGTCCTCTTCGCCTTGGCCAGCTCTTCTTTCAGTTGCTCCTGTGTGTCCTTGCTCCTGTCTGGTGTAGACATTTTGTTATATTTTTGTCCCACCTTAGTTTTACTTCTTACAAAAAAATTACAAAACGAATACATGAAACATACATTGATTTCTTATAAAGCAGTCAAATATTATGGATGATAATAGTGAACACACAGCCCTGATCTTAGACATGTGTAGGTTGCATTTGTGTACATGTATATATAATAATACATTTAACCCTCATGCAACCCCATGAGGTAGGCATTACTATCCCTAGCTTACAGAACAGAAAATGGGGGGCTTAGGGGGCTTCCACAGCTGGACTTAAAACCAGGCAGGCCGGTCCAGAGCCCGTGTGTTTGTTTCCTGTGTTTATGCAGAAAGTAGATGTCCTCCCCTGGGGATACTTTTCTCCCACTCCTGAAAGAAAGACCAGAGTTACTCTCTAGTGTGTCTTCTTTCAGCTGTTTCTCATGAATTTGCACAGACACAGGATTCTTGTGCGTGTGTTTTTGAACATAAATAGTATCATTTGGTATTTATTGCTTGCTTACAAATTTCTTCCACCACGGAGCAATACCTCTTGGAGATATTTTCATGCCAACATAGGCCACCACCTTATCTCTTTTAAAACTGCAGCGTGTTCCCTAGTTTATTTATTATCAAATACATTCTCATGCTGTAGACTGAATGTGTCTCCCCAAAATTCATATGTTGAAATCTAGTCCCCAAGGTGATGGCATTAGGAGGTGGGGCTCTTGGAGATGATTAAGTCATGAGGGTGGGGCCCTCAGGAATGGGATTAGTGCCCTTATAAATGAGACCCAGAGATCTCCCTTGGCCCTTCCACTAGGTAAGGACATGGGCCCGCCATCTATGAATCAGGAAGCAGGCCCTCGCCAGAACTACCAGTTCTGCAGGGACCTTGATCTTGGATCTCTAGCATCTAAAACAATAGAGACATTTCTCTCTCTTGTTTATAAGCCACCCAGTCTGCAGTAATTCTGTTATAGCAGCCCAAACTGAACAAGACGATTCGTAGTTATGAAGATGGAAATGAACAAAATTGAGATATAGCTTCGTCACTTGGTAGCTTGGCAAATGTGAGAACGATTGTTATTACCAAAGGTGAGCAGAGTGAGGGAGGATTGCCTACCGCTGGTGGCAGCATATGCTGGGCAGCCTTCTCTGATGGCCATTTTGCAATATCTATTAAAATTTAAATGGATACATGTTTGTGCTGGCCCCCCAGCTTCTAGGTCTGTAATCTGGAAACACATGTGCATCTGTGGGCAAGGAGGCATCACGTCCTGTGCTGTCTATATGGCATTGCTAATAATACTGTAACACTGAAACAGCTTGCTGTTTTTCCTGGGCTTGTGTCTTGGTTGGATAGTACATTCCCGAGGTCAGCTGCTGGGTCCTCAGCTGGCATACTACCTTCCAGAAGTGGGCACAGACCTGCTCAGATGCCAGGAGATCACCAGACAATTGCTGTTTTTTGCTTTTTAAGATTTTTTTTTTTTTTTTTTTGAGAGAGTCAGTGCAAGTAGTGGGGGAGTGGGATAGGGGAAGGGGAGAGAGAATCTTAAGGAGGCTCCACGTCCAGCTTGGGGCTCGATCTCATGACCCTGAGATCATGACCTGAGCTGAAATCCAGAGTTGGATCCTTATCTGACTGAGCCCAGTGAGCGCCTCTGTCTTTTTGCACTTTTTATTTTTATTATTTATTTATTTATTTCACAAGTAGGCAGAGAGGCAGGCAGAGAGGGGTGGGGGAAGCAGGATCCCTGCTGAGCGGAGAGCCCCATGCCATGCGGGGCTCGATCCCAGGACCCTGGCATCACCACCCAAGCCGAAGGCAAAGGCTTTAACCCACTGAGCCACCCAGGGGCCCATTTTTGCACTTTTTAAATCCAGGTTTGGTGTACATGGTTCAGAACCCACATAGAAGTACTGGGCTTACAAAGAATGACGGCAGGGCCCTGCCTACCTGTTCTCTACACTGGCTCCCAGGGAATCAATAGCTTTACGGTTTAGCCAAATTTTTCTTCTATTTCTTGTATTTTTTCTGTATTTCTATACTAGTTGATCTAACTGCGATGTCTTTTTTTTTTTTTAATTTTAGATATGACCCTATTGACTTTCTTTTGTGCAAGGGGGAATTTATAATTTTTATACTCTGCATGGTGCCTCCTCTCTGCCCCCTGCCCCCCAGCTTCCCCTTCTGCCATCCCTCTGACAATATTAAATCTTCATTTTGGATGACCTCAATATTCAATGTTTACATTATTATGACTATGTAGCTGTTATTCACGGGGAGTGATTTATGACATTAAGATGATAACTTCTTGTGCAACTTGACGTTTTCTCAGAATGATTTCCCCTTGTTCCCCCTTTGTTTTGTTTATGTTTTGTTGTCTATGAACTAATTACAAAGGATTTCCCCAAATCCGTGACAAATGAACACCTCTATTTCCAGCCCATCCAGTAACTGACTGGTTTTCTTTTTGTGTGTATTTTTCAGAAAGTCCTTTCGAGCCTCTAGCCTGTACTCTCGTCCAGACTGTTCTCTGCATGCTGCACCCAGATTCTTACCCATCTCCTGCTTCTAGACCATCCCCTGCACCCCAGATCCCACTGCATGGTCTTTCTTGGATTTTTTGCTTCTTTTCAGTAACTTCCTGAGGAAGGGTGACTAGGAGCTAAGTTGTTAAAGACCTTGGTTATCTGAAAATGTCTTGATTTTAGCCCCATCCCTGATTGATATTGAGGCTGACTCTGGATTGGAAATCATTTCCCTTTAGAATTTTGAAAGCATTGTTCCATTGTCTTCTGGCTTCTATTGTTGAGATGTCAGATAACGTTCAGATCCTCAGGTTTGTTTGTATGTGACCTGCTTCTTTACTTTGGAAGATGTTAGGATTTTTCTCCATTTCTTTGTTCTACATATCATGCTGGTGTTCCTTGGAAAGTCTGAAAAAAAAATTTAAACTAATTTTTAAGGTTTAATTCATGGTGCCATATACTTGGAGGACCTGTTAAGTCTTAGAATCCATTTCCTTTAGTTCTGGAACAGTTATCTTGTAGTATTATTATTATTATTATTATTTTTTAAAGATTTTATTTATTTATTTGACAGAGAGAGAGATCACAAGTAGGCAGATAGTCAGGCAGAGAGAGGGAGGGGGAAGCAGGCTCCCTGCTGAGCAAAGAGCCTGATGCGGGGCTTGATCCCAGGACCCTGAGATCATGACCTGAGCCGAAGGCAGCGGCTTAATCCACTGAGCCACCCAGGTGCCCCCCCCTTGTATTATTTTTTGATAATTTCATGTTCTTTGTTAACTGTATTTTGTTTTTTGGTAACTCCTCTTAGCTGAATGATAAACCTGTTAGATTAATTCTTGAATTTTCGTATCTTTCTTGTTTTCTACTTGTTTTCCTTCTTTTTTTAAAATTAAAGTTTATTAAAATTTAATTTCATTAACATAGAGTGTATTATTAGTTTCAGAGGTGGAATTCAGTGATTCATCAGTTGCATGTAATGCCCAGTGCTCACTCCATCACGTGCCCTCCTTAATGCCCATCACCCGGTTACTCCATCTTTCCACTTCCTCCCCTCCAGCAACCCTCAGTTTGTTCCCTAGAGTTAAGAGTCTTTTGTGGTTTGTCTCCTTCTCTGTTTTTATCTTATTTTATTGCTATTTTTTTTGATGATTTTAAAAAAGTAATCTCTACATCCATGGGTTCAAGCCCCATAAGCTCGAGGTCAAGAGTCATGTGCTCCTCCAACTGATCCATCCATGTATGCCTTTTTCTATTTTTATGGAGAATTTTCTTTTTTTTCAAATATTCTGCTGGTGAAAAAAAATTACTGCTATCCTATTTTAATTTCAAAGAGTTTTTCTCTGAATGCTCATTTTATAGCCCCCTTGTTCTCATTTCATGAAATGCACTATCTAATTTTTCTGTGGCTATGAAAATACATACATTATGTATATTTTTTTCTCTTTCCTGTCATCTCTCTCTTTTCTTTGGAATTCTTTTATTTTCTGTTTGCTCTGATGTGACTTTCAGTTAGAGACTTTTCTGCAATGTCTGGTGCTCTTTGGCTCTCCACACATATCTACAAGTGAGGTATGAGATACCCCCTGGGAAGACCCTGTGCTTGGGGAAGCCTTGATGACCAGTGGGCCTCAGTGCAGGGTGACAAGGTGGGGTGACTTAGAAATCCTCCAGAGAGGATTTCCTAGTATCAGTATCTTTAGGTCTTTTCTCTTGGAGCGGCCATTTTCTCAAAAGAGAAATCCTTCTCTTATCTGCTTGGACGAGGGGTGTAGGTTTGGCTGAGAAATTCTAGAAGTTCAGTGGGACAAGGTGGCACACATCTTTATCATTCAGTGTATAGACTTACCCTTGTTCCCTCTGGTCTTTTTTTTTTTTAATTTAAATTTTTGTAAATTTTTATTTTTTAGAAGATTTTATTTATTCATTTGAGAGAGAGAGAGAGAGACAGACAGAGAGCGCAAGTTCCACAAGCTTGGGGAGAGGGAGAAGCAGACTGCCTGCTGAGCTGGGAGCCTGACGATCCCTGGGCCTGGAGATCATGACCTGAGCCAAAGGCAGATGCTTAACTGACTGAACCACTGAGGTGTCCACCTTTCTGTTTTTAAGATGGTCCCTCACCCCCAAGTTCAGCTGTCTGCCATCCTTGAGTCCTTTTTTAAAGTTAACCTATAATGTATTATTTGCCCCAGGGGTACAGGTCTGTGAATCATTAGTCTTACACAATTCACAGCACTCACCATAGGATATACCTTCCCCAGTGTCCAGAACCCAGCCATCCCAACACTCCTACCCCCCTCCCCTCCAGCAACCCTGTTTGTTTTGTGAGATTAAGAGTCTCTTATGGTTTGTTTCCCTCCTGATCCCATCTTGTCTCATTTTTTCCTTCCCTAGCCCCAATAACCCCCGCCCTGCCTCTCAAATTCCTCATATCAGAGAGATCATATGATAATTGTCTTTCTCTGATTGACTTATTTTGCTCAGCAGAATACCCTCTAGTTCCATCCACCTCATTGCAAATGGCAAGATTTCATTTCTTTTGATGGCTGCGTAGTATTCCATTGTGTGTGTGTGTGTGTGTGTGTGTGTGTGTGTACATACCATCTCTTCTTTATGCATTCATCTGTTGATGGACATCTAGGTTCTTTCCATAGTTTGGCTACTATGGACATTGCTGCTATAAACATTTGGGTGCACGTGCCCCTTTGGATCACTACATTTGTATCTTTAGGGTAAATACCGAGTAGTGCAATTGCTGGGTCATAGGGTAGTTCTATTTTCAACTTTTTTAGGAATCTCCATGCTGTTTTCCAGAGTGGCTGCACCAGCTTGTATTCCCATCAACAGTGTAGGAGGGTTCCCCTTTTCCACATCTTTGCCAACATCTGTTGTTTCCTGACTGGTTAATTTTAGCCATTCTGACTGGTGTGAGGTAGTATCTCATTGTGGTTTTGATTTGTATTTCCCTGATGCCGAGTGATGGTGAGCACTTTTTCATGTGTCTATTGGCCATCTGGCTGTCCTCTTTGTAGAAATGTATGTTCATGTCTTCTGTCCATTTCTCGATCGGATTATTTGTTCTTTGGGTGTTGAGTTTGATGAGTTCTTTATGGATTTTGGATACTAGCCCTTTATCTGATATGTCATTTGCAGATCTCTTCTCCCTTTTGTCAGTTGTCTTTTGGTTTTGTTGACTGTTTCCTTTGCTGTGCAAAAGCTTTTGATCTTGATGAAGTCCCAAAAGTTTATTTTTGCCCTTGATTCCTTTGCCTTTGGCGATGTGTCTAAGAAGAAGTTGCTGTGGCTGAGGTCAAAGAGGTTGCTGCCTGTGTTCTCCTCAAGGATTTCGATGGATTCCTATCTCACATTGAGGTCTTTCATCCATTTTGAATCTATTTTTGTGTGTTGTAAGGAAACAGTCCAGTTTCATTCCTCTGCATGTGGCTATCCAATTTTCCCAACAGCATTTGTTGAAGAGACGATGTCTTTTTTCCACTGGACATTCTTTTCTGCTTTGCCAAAGATTAGTTGACCAAGGAGTTGAGAGTCCTTTTCTGGGCTCTCTATTCTGTTCCATTGATCTATATGTCTGTTTCTGTGCCAGTACCATACTGTCTTGTTGATGACAGCTTTGTAATAGAGCTTGAAGTCTAGAATTGGGATGCCACCAACTGTGGCTTTCTTTTTCAACATCCCTCTGGCTATTTGGGGTCTTTTCTGGTTCCATATAAATTGTAGGATTATTTGTTGAGAAATAGAGAACTTCTTAAGTTATCCGGATATCCCAGAACATCCCAAATGAAGACAGTGTAAGTGGAGACTTTTTTTCTCTGTGATTTAAACATGAAATGATCATTCAGTCTGACACTGAGACTGTTTGACAATTAACAGTAAAATGTACATTGCCAGTTAAACACAGTTTGACTCTTACAACAAGCTCTTATTAGGCAAGTAAATGCAAATCATGCTCTGTACCTGAAATGATACCAGAGAGAATCTTAAATTCTGTGATTTATTTTTTTTCTTGGTATCATCTATCTTTGCAGAGTGGACCAGTGGGTCTGCTATAGGTATGGCTTGAATAATTTCTTTCTTTTTCTGTGTGTTTAAAGATTTATTTGTTTGATAGAGAGAGAGAGAGAGAGGAGAGAGAGATTAGATGTTGGTTTGGCTATTGTGGAGATTGCTGCTATAAACATTTGGGTGCACGTACATCCTTGAGTCTTTGACCCCAAATCTCCATCATGTTGACCTCCCATGTGTTCTTCGTGCTGAGGGTAGGGTGGTTATCTTGCTAGGAGGTAGGAGTAGAATTCCTAGGTGTTATGTAGACTTTCCACGAGTCCTCCTGTGTTTAGCCCCACCTATGCCTCAGAGGTGTCTGGTGCTTCTTCAATCTTTGGGCCTTTTCCAGGTTCTGAATGGGCTTGTTCATCCAAACACAGACTTGTGTTTCCATCTTCTCCCATCTGCAAAGCCATTTGGCACTTGCCCATCTGCTTTTCAGCTTCCTGAAACTGTTGTTGATGTATTTGTCTTCTGTCGTCCTCTCTTTTCTTTTCCTTGAGGGTTTCTGTCACTTTAAACCTTTAGGGCTATTTTAGAGGAGTTTTTTGGGGGATGGGAAGCAGAGATAAATGTCTATGTTCAGGCCTCTGTGTTGACCCTGAACATCTCATTTCTTCTTTACAGTGGAAGTGGGAGTAGAGGCACAGCTCATCCGTTTGTTATGTGTCCCCACAAGAATGGCCTTGGCCAAGGATGTCTCCTTGCTGGGGTACTGGTGTATATTAGTAACAGAACACCCAACTCAAACAGCTTATACAGTAAAAGGATGTATCTCATCTGATAAGCAGCTCTGAGGCAGGGCAGCTCCAGGTTTGGTGAATTCAGCAACTCAGCAATATCACTGAACGTTCTTCCTACTTCCCCACTCCATGCTAGTCCCTCTCATGATCACAAAATGGCTGCTGTGGTTCCACCCACCCTTTAGATCCTTGTGTACAAATGTTTATAGGCAGAAAAGATAGCATCTTTTCATTGGTTTACTCTCTTTTTTAAAAATGTATGATTGTGTTCTGGTCTCTGCAAGCTGGCATAATGAAATGACATAGATGGGTGACTTATAAATAGCACGTCTTTGTTTCCCATAGCTCCAGAGGCTGCGAAGTCTGGAATCATGGCAGCAGCAGATTCTGTGTTTGGTGAGGGTTTTCTGATTCACAGATGGCTGTCTTTTTGCTGTTTTCTCACTTGGCTGAAGTGAGTCTCACTTGGCAGGGGACTCTTTTAGAAGGGCACTAATCCTGGCCTCTGTCCTCATGCTCTGATAAACTCCCCAAAGTCCCATTGCCAAGTATCATCACCTTAGGGGTTAGGATTTCAACATATGAATTTGGTGGGGTGTGTGGGACACAAGCATTCAGATTATAGCAAATTGTTTGCATATGTGTTACACAGCTTTGCAAATCTAAAACACTTAAAAGGTATGCAGTGAAAAGTTTACCTCTTCCTCCTCTTCTGTCTGCTCAGTAGTAGGACTTTCTTGTTTTATTCTTCCAGAGTCTTTTTTTTTAAAAGATTTTTATTTTATTTTATTTTTTTATATGTGTATATAGATATAGTATTTATAATAATATATAATTAGTATATATATATTTTTTATTGCTTTTTTTTCCAATTTATTTATTTTCAGAAAAACAGTATTAGATTTTATTTTTTTAAGTAATCTTTACACCCAGTGTGGACTTGAACTTAGAACCCTGAGGTGGAGAGTCACGTGCCCTGCTGCCTGAGCCAGCCAGGTGCCCTCTTCTAGAATCTTTTTATATAACGCATATTAAAGCAAATATGAATGTGTAGTTCTATCTACCTCATGCCCATTTTTTTTTTTTAAAGTACAAATGGTAGCATACTTTAAGTATTTTGGGACACTGCTTCTTTTTTTCACCTCGTAAAATATTTTGGTACACAAAGTACATCCTTAATATTTTATAGCTGTATCATATTGTGCTAGATGCCTGCAAACTAATTTGTTGAACCAGTCATCTCCTGATAGACGTTTCGGTTGTTTCCCATATTTGCTATTATAATACATTCTACAGATCTGTTAGTTTTCCTATAAGATGAATTCCCAGAATTACAACTGCTGGGGCAAAAGAGACATGTCTTTGTGACCTTGACAGATGTTGCCCGGTGCCCTTCAGGGGTTTGTACCACTTTTCTCCACCAGCAGTGTACAGAGGGTCTGTTTCCCATACACCAATAGACGATGTTCTTAACTTTTTGATTCTTGCCAATCTAATAGGTGAAAAATGGTCCTTGTATCTCTATTTAAGAGCTAAGAAATCATTCCCAGGGGCTTCTCCAGTAGGCTTGTTCTCCTGAGCAATGTCTTCTTGATCAGAATTTTGTAATATGCCTCATCCTAAGCTTGTCATTGGCAAAAGGAATGAAAGGACTAATTGGTTTAAGGTTAATCCAGATTAACATCCTGTGGTGGGGCTGGGATAGTGGCCAGCCTTCCAACCGCCTGGTGGCCTGGATTACACCAGCTTTTGTTAGCGAGGAACTTGGGACTGATGCCATCCATGGGAAGGCACCCAGCAGGGTCTGGGGCTTTGTTCCTGCTGCACCCTCCTGCTAAAGGGCTTGGCTTCAAACGTGTGCCTCCAAGGTCAGGCAAGCCTGCTTTTAGGAGTCCTCATTGTCACATGCTCAATGCTACTTGGCTGTCTAGGATGGGAGGATGCTCTGTGGTTGTGGAAGCCACCTGAACTCTGATCACATCCAAGATGTTGGTTGTATAAACCAGGTAAGAGAAGCCTCTCGGCTTTAGAATTGGCAGCCCTGGGTTCCAATTTCCCTGTATGATGCACTAGCCATGTAACCACTTAGCCTCTCTGAGCTTCAGTTTTCTCTATTGTAAAACTGGGCCAGGACTTATACAATAGTGGCTGTAGGGAGGTTTAGAGGTATGTATATCATGTGCCCAGCCCAGAGCCTGGCCCACAGGGAGATCTCAGCAGAGGTCTGTCCTGATTCAGGTCTCCATGTTAGGAAATAATATTCTACCGGCTGTGGCCTTGGGTCTTGAGCTCAATTGTCCCTCTGTCCCCAGGCTCAGCACACAGCCAGAGCCTCAAAAAAGGTGCTCAATCTATGCTTGTTGAAGGAGTCACAGAAGAGCAATAAATAACTACAAAAGTCATAGCTACACATCCTAACAGTATTTGGCTTTCTTGGCCGTATTGAGGCACAGTTTCCCTTGATACCCGTCTGTATTGATTCATTTACACATGCCCTGCCTCCTGATGACGTGCACTGTTTATCTACAGCATCGGCTCTCTATCGATTTATCAATGCCCATTTTGCTCAAGAATCAATGGCTTAATTGCATCTCCGCAGACCTGGGGATACAATCTGCGTGCCGTGTAGAACACAACCCTGAGTTGAGAACCTGCTGAAGCTTTTGTCTGCTCCTTGTGTGTTTTCCTACACATGGGCCTGCTCTAATGGACAGTTCCCAAGACCCAAGTGACCAGGCAGAGGCATCATTAGTGCCCTGGCAGAGGTCAGGCCCCCCGAGACACCTCGTGACCCAAGTTGGGTGTGTGTGAAGGTATCCAAGCAGATGAAGGAGATTCACCCTTATGGGAAGGGCTGTTGGTGGTGGGGAGGGTGCCTGCAGCTGGCGTGGGCTTTTCTCCTGTGACCCTTCCTGGTGTGTGTGTTCCTCCGTTTAGCCCTACCTCCCTGGACATTTCTCCTGAAGACTGGACACTTCAGAGCAAGGGTATGTTCCGGTTTGTCTGTACCCCCAGGATCTGCTGTACACATAATAGGGGCTCGATGAGGTCTGGCTGAATGCTTAAGGATCAAACACACCTCTCTCTGGGTCTCCTTTCCTGGGCTTCTAAGTGGTGTGGAAGCTGGGGAGAGAAGGTGCAGGGCTCGGACGGTAGGTGGCGCTCTGCCAAAGTCTGCCATCCTTATCTAGCTCTCCCTCAGGAGAGCTTCAGAATTTACCCGACTTTGAGCTTCTTCAGCATTTACCCGATTTTAAAATGAAACAGAAAGTGATGATTAGGCGTTTTTTAGTTTTTAACTCTTGAAGTGATATTGAAAAGTCTGATGTTATAAATGTTATGGAATTGCAATCAATCAACTCAGATAATGTCCATTTATTAAGCCCCTACTAAGTGCTAGGTACGGTATGAGCATATTAATTCCGAAGGGAGTATTCCTCTTCTTGTAGCATGTCCCCCAGACTAATCTATCTGTATTACTTACCTTTTAGAGGAATACATTGATGAATTGCCCTATTAAAAGAGAATAAAGGTATTTAAAGTCTTTAATGGGAGAGAAATCGCAAAGGAGTTTTTAAGGCGAACTTAGAATTGTGTAGAATGTTCAGCACATTATGTTAATTTTTTTTTCAGAGGCTGAATGGCTTAGAGGGGGGAAAAAAATCAACCTGTTCTCATCTTGTTGCAGAAGCTGGGTAATCTTTGTCTCATCAATGCTAACAAATAGACCACTAATAGCAGTTTGTGTTTGTAACAGTGAGAAATGTTTCTCTGGAAAATATTATTAGCACTTATATTATCTTACAGATGATGCTCTGGCTCAACAGAGGGTCCTAGTAAAAATATAATAGCAGATTGCTGCCGACGGGCTCTCTATTTTTATGTTCGAGATGTCATTATTTTGCAGAGTTGAAAGAAGTTCTTTGAAAACATAGGCTTCACACACATACCATTGCCAGAGCCCAAGTTTGCAAAGGAGCCTGGGGCGGGGAGTAGGCGGGTGGGCCTGTAGCTTGCTGAGGTCCCAGGCTTCTCTCTCCCATGCTGGGGAAGCTGGCGGAGCTGGTGGAGTGTGTGAGAGTGGAAGTGGTGTCACCTTCCATGGGACAGAGTCGAGGGTAGCTCTAAGCAGGCTCCTGGCCTGGTCCTGCTCGGTGGCCGTCTTCCTCCCTGGACTGTGGGTTCCTGCTACGGCCTCAGTACCAGCCCTATGCTGGGTACACACAAGGGCTTCTGCCATCCTGGGTGACCCAAGTGTTTAAACTATGGGCAATGTGGACAGAGGTGTGACTCTACAGGGTGCCACCCCAGGGACCCAGAAAGCAATTTTTTTTGTGCTCGGGCCTCTTCTTGAAGCCATGGGTGGGAAGGAGCCCAGTTCTGGCTCATCTGGGGGCAGGACAGAGGAGGGGGAGATCTCCTTGGTCTGAGGAAGCTGGTGACCACTATTGGTGGTGTTAGGGAAAGACACGAAGAGGAGAAGGGCAAGCTTTCCAGGCAAGGGGGAGGGCATAAGCAAGAATTTAAGTGCACTTGAGGTTAAGGGTGTATTTTGGCCAAGGGCAGGGTGGGGAGGCACCTAGCTTTGCATGTCTGCCCAACCCTAGGGGCACCTAGCCCAAGACCCACTTTCCATTCTTTCTATCCTTGGATTTTCTCTGCCCACAGACCTCTTTCCAAATCTGAAAGGGCCATTCTCCATCTGCAGCGTGAGGGGTGAAATCAGGGATGTCTCTGGAGTCTGCCATGCCAACGGACAGGGGTTCTGGAAGCATGGTTTCCCTGTAGTGCTCCCCTTCTCTGCGTGTGTGCTAGTCAGGCAGGACATTGCCTCCAGAAGCTCACAGTCCAGGTGGGAAATAATTGCCATAGGGGGCAGTGTGGCTCACACCGGAGGCTTGGTGTCCATTTCTATGCGCCCTGGCCAAGTGCAGAGCCTGGGCCACAGCAAGCCCCAATCTTGGTCTGAAGAGTCCTGTGGACATCATGGACCCAGGGTGAAGGCTGGAGAAGGGCCATTTCGTACTTCAGGTATGAAGAGGGTTCATCAGTAGGAGGGGAAAGGCCTTGTAGGGGCGTCTGGGTGGCTCAGTGGGTTAAAGCCTCTGCCTTCAGCCCAGGTCATGATCTCAGGGTCCTGGAATAGAGCCCCGCATCGGGCTCTCTGCTCAGCGGGGAGCCTGCTTCCTCCTCTCTCTCTCTGCCTGCCTCTCTGCCTGCTTGTGATCTGTCAAATAAATAAAATCTTAAAAAAAAAAAGAAAAGAAAAAGGAAAGTCCTTGTGGGTGGATATGCAGTGGCAAGTGCTCAAGACTCAGAGGTTAGGGCTGCCCAGGCTGTCTGCAGTATGGGCTGCAGAAGAGGGGGCAATGCCTTTGAGGCCAGATCACTAGGGCCTGGTTGCTACAGTGAGCTGTCTGTATGCATCCTCCTCTGCTTTTCTGCTTGGGGACCCAAGTGCAATGTGCCTAGAGGGGTGACATCCTAAGGGGAGAACTAGAGAGACCCTTTCAAGGCAGCTGCTACACCTCTTCTGGCTGGCTGGGTGGGCCTAAGAACTTCTTGGGAGACAAAGGGCTCCAGTCTGAGGCTTGAAGCCAGGAAGAGGCCTGGCCTCTTGGCTTGCAGACAGTGAAAGGGACCCCAAACTTTATTCCAGGAGGAAGAACATGCAAGGTCTAATGTCAGTCTTCTGGGGGGCCAGGGGCTGCTTGTGGGCCCATCATGCTCCCAACCAGGGTTGGAGCTCAGGTTCTCGGAGAGGAGCCCAGGATGTGATGGCCTCTAAATCCAGGCAGGCCCACGCAGTGCTCAGCCTCTGAAATGCGCTGTATCCGTGGGCGTGTTCTCCCTCAGGTTCCACACGTGCTCTGGAGTTGGCCCCAGAGGGTGTCCCAGACCCCAAAGCTCCAGGGCTGGTCAGGGCTAGGCCCTGAGAAAGGGCCCTTTGTTGTTGTGGGGGTAAGTAGGCTCCAGGCCCTGCCCAGCCCACCTCAGGGCAATGTCCAGTGTTCTGAGGGCACAGGTGGGCAGGCGATGAGTGAGCTCAACTCTTTGCTTATAGACAGGAGCCTGAGTGCCCCCCATCTCCTCCGTGTCCCCGCAGGTGATTCCTCTGGGTGCTGAAGTCCTGGAAGTACCCAGGATAGGATGATGTATTTGGGGAGAGAACCAAGAAAAACAACCACCTTTTACTGTGCCAGGGAACAGGGAAGGAGCTCCCTATGAGCAAAGGGGAGAGAGTCATGGTTCGTTACTCAGCTTGGGAACCTGAGAACAGAACTGGGAACAGCCATTTTTGTCTGAGTGATGGCACCTGAAACTCCCCACGGGTGTCCCCAAGGCCCTTCTGTTTGGCTCTGGCCACTCCTCTCTCCTCCTTTCACCCCCAAGTGGCTGCTCGGACTTTCTCAGGCCCCAGGTCTTCCTCAGCCTCCATGGCCCTTCCCTGGCACTGAGCCCATTGTCAGGAAGTCTGCCGAGGCCCTCCAGAGCAGAGGGGCTCTGACAGTCCCTTCAGGACCCAGAGCTCACCTCATCCCCACATAGGAGGCTATTTGCATCTGTCTCCCCACTTCCTGATTGTTGGGTCTCTAGGGGTTGGGATTATCATATTTTTTGTCTCTTTGGCTCCCAGCCTCGCTTGGGGCCTGAGATGATGCTTGCAGAGGATGTGTCTTGATGGTTTTGGGGTAAAAAGTCAGCAGAGGTGCAGTGCAGGAAGTGGGCCTGGGCGGGGGTCCCAGCACAAGCTGTGGGTGCACCATGGAGAAAGACTAACTCTCTGGAGTTCTGCGGGTCTGCACGGCCTCGTACTTGCAGCTGCTTGACGTTCCCAGCCCTTGTGATAACACTGGGGTTCTTTGAGGGCACTTGTTTTATTCTCCCCCTCCCTATAGCATCACAGTCCAGTTCAGGATTTTGCAAAGAGTTGGCACTCCGTTAATGTTTGCGGACTAGATGAATGACTGATTGAACTTAGTGTGTTGTCGATGTATGTGAGCCCTGTGGTCTGTCTGGGCTTCGGCTTCTCCAGCTGTACCGGGACTGAGTTGGGGGAATCTTCTGGCTTTGTGGGTTCTCCCCACTGTGACTTGACTCTGATGTGAATTTCTCCATGTCTCGGCCATCACTCCCCTTCTGCCAGGGCACAGAGAGGATGTATGGGAGAGGTTGGGGCAATGGGGCTAAGTCCCATGGTGGGGACAGACACTACAGGCCCCCAGGAGTCCCCTCGGATCCTGAGGGTTGAGCCCACAGCTGCAGCCCCTGCTGACCCTTGGGCCATCACTTCTACGTCCTTCTCCTTCGCCTGCCAGGATCTAGGCACTCAGTTGTCGGGGGGCTGTGCCCTGGAACACAGGACAGTGGGAGATGGGACCTTGTGGGTGGGCTGCCACGATTAGCTGGCTCTGAGGGCTCCCCCCGCTACCGCCACCATGGCTATGGGGGAGTGAAGGAGGCAGGGAACATGGGCAGAAGCGGCTTCTGAGGCTCAGGCTTTCTCACCTTCCTGGGGCGAGGTGAGCAAGAGTGGAGCCCAGACAACAGCTTAGCAAGGAGGGAGAAAATTCCTGGCTGCCGGACTCTGCCCCCTGCTGCTCTGGGGAAAGGGGCAGATGGCCAGTCTTCCATGAGGAGGCAACTGAAATTATAGCCCATGCCTAGGAGCCCTGTAGAGCTGCACCCATATTGAAGAGCAAGACGGTGAATAGCACGGTGAAAGTGTGTGTGTGTGTGTGTGTGTGTGTGTGTGTGTGTGTGGTGTGCACGGTGTCTGGCAGTGGACTTTCCTGACGAGCTTTGCAGTGAGGCGTGTGTTAGTTTCCTAAGGAGGCTGCGATGCATGACCACAAACATTTCTGGAGGCCAGAGTCTGAGACCAGGGTGTCAGCAGGGCCGTGTTCCCAGTGCAGCGTCTAGGGAGGGTCCTTTCCTGCCTCATGCAGCGTCTAGGTGTCTGCTGGCAGTCCTTGGCTCGCGGTGGCCCATGATCTCTGTCTTCACATGGCCATCATCCTTGTGTCTCCATGGGCCCTTTTCTGTCTGTGTAAGCACACTCTCCTTGGATTTAGGGCCCATCTAAATGAGCACAGTGGTCGTCTCTCAATTCTTACCTTAATTACATCTGCAAAGACCCGATTTCCAAACAAGATCCCATTCTGAGGTTCTGGGTGGTTGTGAATTTTGGGGGAACCCATTCATCCCATTGCAAAGAAGGGCCCTTGTTTGTCTATATTTATGTCTATTTTCCTGACCTGGTAATTATCCTATGGGCCAACTTAGCAGTGTTTTCAGAACCTGGGGAAGGGGCTGGGATTCTTATCATTTGGTATGTAGACTTCTGCTTCATATATTTGCCTTTTGGGCCCTACACTTGACTGGGCCTGGGGGTGCAGACAGTGGCCCTTTGAGCCCCCAGCCTTCTGCCTCTGTGTGTAGGGCCTTTGCAGCCCTTGCTGCACTGGGCATGGGAGGGTGGTGGGTATCTCATTGCTTTTTATATAGATTTTTCAGGCAGTCCTTCTGGTTCGAGCACCACCTGTACCCCTACTCTCAGAGGTGCCCGGGTCCTGAGACTCCGGGGCCATGCAGGGTTGGGGACGTGTAGACCCGTTGCTTTCCGGCTTTTCCCCACTGCTGGCTCTGGCCTGGTGTTCCCTGGTCTGCCGTGTCAGTTACCATCTGGTTTCCAGCCTCCCAAATTTTGATGCTATTTGTCTTCTATTCAATTTATACCTTTGTGGGTATTATCCCTTTACTGTCACTCTCCTAAAATCCATCAGTGGACTCTGATCACATTTAAGAAGATGGCCAGATTCTCACCATGGCCAGCCTCCCAGCCTGGGGTTTCTTACACATAGAACGCCAGCCCTCTGGTGCTCTGAGCTGAGCCCTTCTCTTCCCCTCTCCCTAAAAATAATCAGTCTTCAGAATGACCTCCTTAGAACTCTTACCCTTCCACCTTTTTATTCTTCTCATGGACAGGACCAGGCTTCTGTGCCAGGGAGTGGGGATCCCCGTTCAGCTGAGGAAAGCAGACAGATGGCCACGAGCTCCTCGTGGTGTCCCTGTCCTCTTCTCTCTCTCCCCTTCTCTCTCAGGGTCTGGCCAAGAGAACCTGGAAATTTCTGGAAGGTTTCTTGGGGGAGACTGGGGAATGGAGCCTTCCTCACTGAGGTTTTAAAAGGAGGCCGTCCAACCTCTCCAAGTTCAGGTTTCTATTACATGTGTAGAATGCAGAAGCTGATGATCATCTATGAAAATTCAATAAACCTTGAAAACAGCATCAGGGTTGATATCTGTAATTTAAAATAATGGATACTAAGAAATTGTTTCTCATTTATCTCTACTGCTGAGATTGTGGCATGAAAGAGACTTCATTAGGCGTAGATTTTTTTTTAAGAAAAAAAAAATAGTGTCATTTATCTCAATCAGTGATGGATGCAGGAGGTAGCTGATGATTGTGGTTAATAAAACCCGGCCAACAAAAGCCTTGATTTTTTTACGCAGTTTGAGACAACTGAAGGGAGCCACAAAAAATTATAGCGGAAAGGGACAGAAATGCAAAGTCTTGTTTTGGTGTAAAAGTACCACTTTTGATTTGTTAACCAGCCCATTTGGCCTGCAGTATTGTTCAGAAATTAGGGGACAAGCAGGGGGCTGAAACATGATTGAGCCCCAGGCCGCATATGTTCAGAACCTCCCCTTTCCCCAGTATTCCTCCTTCCCATCCAGAAGCCTTGAACTGAAGCTGGGGGTGCCTGTGAAGGTACGGCCCTCGGCTCCCAGGGTGTGCTGGGTTTGGCTGGAGAGATACCCGAGGTGTGTGTATGCACGTGTGTGTATATGTGTCTGTGTGATGTCCAAGAGGCAGCATTCTTATTTTTGCAGTATTTCCACCCAGAAATAAAAAAAATCTCAAGAGTCCAGTTCCTGCAAATGACACATTGGTGGAGAGGAAGACCACGGGTGTGAGGGTGATGACTTAACTCCCCTTTTAGGACAAAGAGCATTTATCTACCATCTTAAACTCTTCCCGCTGTCTCCGCTTGGCTAGAGGTGGAGGACGAGTCCCGCTATGGGGTCCACACCCGTATGGGGATCTGGAAGGGGAGGTGCCGCTGAAACCCCTAAGTTTGAATCGTGTGTTGGTTTGAGCAGATGTTGCTTTTGAGCTGTGTGCCAGGTGTGCTGCTGCCCAGAGCCATGTGGGGGTGACAGTGGTGCTAGATGTTGGGGGGGGGGACATCTAGCGGGCAGGGGTCCCCAGGGCGATGTCCTACCTTGTGGCCTCCTGCCCTCCTCCACGTTTCACTCCCACCCCCCGCTGTCTGCAGCGCTGGCTGCTTGGGCTTCTGATGTGTTTTAGATGCAGGTCATGTGTGTGAGCCTCTTTTCCCCTGTGTGCGCGTGCGCAGACACACACACTCACCCACACACACACACACGCACACGTCTCGAAAGAGGAAGCTTCCATCCAGCTACAGAGCGAGGGACATCCTACTGTTAGGCCACGGATCAAAGAATGCTAATTGATCAAATATTAAATGCCATTTAAACGCCACACTGAATAATTCAACTTTTCTCGTGTGAGCAGCTTTGTGGCAGCTGGAATGAGGAGAAGGGGCTTTCATGCTGATAACGGTGTGAGCAGGGGAGGGGAGGCAATGTTTGTTTTCCTCAAGTGTTGTGAAATGTGTGAGAACCGAAGTTTTCACTTATTAAATTCAGTCCTGGAGGAGTATGGTGTCAAGATTTTCCATCTCGACCTGATTTTTAAAGAATCAGGTGATGGGGACAAAGAGGGCCTTTAGAGGGGGAGGTGATGAAATCCTTGGTGGGAGCAACTGCTGGTGGGGCCAAGGACACTCTGCCCGGAGATGGGGAGACTCCGAAAATAAGCGAGAACCACACTGCAAGTAGGCTGAAGCAGGTGTCCCCCATCCCCCCAGATGTCCTTGTTCTAATCCCTGGGGCCTGTGAACTCATTCTCTTACCCTGCAAGGGACTCTGCAAAAGTGATTAAGTTGGTCTAGAGGGACGAATTGTGCGTGTATTACCCAGGTGAGCCCCAGGAAGTCACGAGCCCCAGGAAGTCACCAGGGTCCTTTCAGAGGAGAGGAGGGGTTTCAAAGTCAGAGAAGGAGGCTTGATAACAGAAGCAGAGTTGGGGATGACACAGCCATGAGCCAAGGAATGTGGGCAGCCTCCAGAAGCTGGAAAAGCCAAGGGTTGGTTCTCTAGGGCCTCAGAAGGAACACAGTTCTGCGGATACTTTGCTTTTAGTCTCGTATGATCCGTTTTGGGGGTCTGACTTGCTGAACTGTAAGGTAACACATTTGCATTGTTTGAAGTCACTAGATTGAGAGTCACTTGTTAGGGCAGTAATAGGAAGCTAATACATGCACCTCTTACTCTGTCTCCCTGCTTGCTGTGTGTCTAAAATAACACCAGCAGACCTACTCCTGTGGGGCCACGTGGGGAAAGCAGGTGTTCGTGATTATAATTACTGTTAGTAACATTGGTAAGCACTTCCTATGTGCCCTGCTCTGTCCTAAGAGCAATCCTTGCATTAGCCTTTTTAGTCCTCCTGTCAAGCCCATGGTCAGATCCCACTGGTGTCCCCACCATTTTAGCCTTCCACTGCTGCCCAACTGATTACAGTTCAAAAGACCAAACATTTATTACCTCCCAGTTTCTGTGAGTCAGGATTCTGGGAAAATCTTAGCCTCGTTGTTCTGGCTTGGGATCTGTCATGAGCCCGCCATTCCCCACCATTAAGTGTCCACGGGGGCTCCAGTCATCGCAAGGCTGGACTGGGGGTGGGTGTACTTCCCAGCTCACTCACGTTATGGTCAGCAGCCTCCAGACTCCTTGTGGTTGGCTGGAGGCTCCAGGCCCTTCTCCAACAGGGCTGCTCTCAGCAAGGTAGCTTGTCTCTCCCCAGTATAAGGAACAAGAAAATGGGAGCAAGGGAGAGAGAAGGAAGTGGGGGAAGACAGAGAAGAGAGAGAGAGAGATCTCAAGACAGAAGCCATAGTCTTTCTATCACTTAGTCTTAGAGGGGACATTCTATCTCTTCCACCATATTCTATACATTCTTCTACCATATTCTACCCATTCTTCCATCATATTCTATCATCAGAAGCTGGGGAAGAGATTCAGCCACACTCAAGGAGAGGGGACCACACAGGGGTGCGAAACCAGGAAGTGGAGATCATTGAGGACCCTCTTAGAAACTGCCTACTGTGTCCATTTTGCAGATGGGATGACTGAAGTCCAGACAGGTTAGGCTGGTAAAAGCCAGAGCTAGGATTGGAATCTAGGTCTGGGTGTGCTTAGCACCCACGTTCTTAACCATCCCGTCGTCATGCTTCTGCTAAGCCCATGCATATAAATCCTCCTTCCTGTGTTATTAAACACTCCTGCCACCTTCACAGCTCATATTCATGTCTCTCCTTGGGGTGTCTGTGATCCTCAGGTATACCTGAGACTGAGCATGGACCCCCATGCCCTGCTGTGTTTGGTCGATTGTCTGTCTGTCCTACTGGGTGGAATGGGGAGTTGAGTGCAAAGATGGATGACTTTTGGAAAGAAGGAATGAAGTAAAGATTGAACAGAAGGAAGGCTCAAAGAAAGAAGGGAGTCCCAGCAACATGGGGCTGCAGGGTGTGGTGTTTGCTGTGATGGGGGTTCTGTGCATGGGCATCTGTTTCTGCTTGGTGGGATCTCTGTGAGCTCCCCCTGAGGCCTCAGACGCTTGCCCCTGGCAGCTTCCTACACCGGGCTGCCATGTCTTGACACCAGCTCTGTGGGCGCCACAGCATGGTGGGAGGAATGGGCAGTGTCCTGGGGTTAAGGGGCCTTGGAGGGCTCGTTCTGGGGAGGACGATGTTATGAGTCACTGCAGTGGTATGTGTTATACATCTCAGGTGCGTCCTTCCCGCTTCCTTTTGGGGGACCAGGTGAGAGAGGGACAGAGCTCAGGGGTCCATAGAAGGCCACATCGTCCCACAATAGGGACTTCGTCCTCATCAATTCAACACATTGATGCCTTGGTGCCTTCTTCCTTACTGTCATCTGTGGGAACTTTTAGGCCAGTGGTTCTCAAAGCGTGGTCCCTGGACCAGCAGCAGCATTAGCTGGCACTTGTTAGAAATGGAAATTCTCAACTGTTCTGGATCAGTATTGATCCTTCTGGATCAGTAACTTTGGTGGTGGGGCCCAGCAGCCTGTGTCTTAACAAGCCCTCCAGGTGATACTGATGCTTAATAATATGGGAGAAACATGCACTCAGCCTTTAAACAACCTTTTAAAGCTTCTACATTTCTTAAAATAGGAATTGCCCAAAGTGAATATCTTCAATATATGAATGTCTTGGAAAATCCAGGTAAGCAACGGGACATCTAAAATTTCCCAGAGATTAGTATTTACTTACTGGTGGGTGTCATTTCATTGTATAGGATTATGTGTGTATTTATAAATACAGTATTTATTTATTTTTAAAGATTTTATTTATTTGTCAGACACACAGAGGGAAAGAGAGTGCACAAGCAGGGGGAGAGGGAGGCAGGGGGAGAAGCAGACTCCCTGCTGAGCAGGGAGGCTGACAGGGGATGCCATCCCAGGACCCTGGGATCATGACCTGAGCTGAAGGCAGACGCTTAACCCACTGAGCCACCTAGGCATCCCTAAATAGAACACTTAATAAAGTTGAGATTTTACTATAAATATTGTTTTGTATACAGCTTTTTAAAAGTTTCTCCAAGTCCTGCACACTTGTCCACAGGCTACCTCCTTCACAGCTGCATACTATTCCATTGCGGGAACACACTGTCACTGACCCATCCCTGGGACAGACGCTGTGGATATCTGCTGTGAACTCTGCTCAGATACACTCACGGCATAAACAGCTGGTGAGCAGAACATTGGATTTCTTCATGTCCCTGTTTTTGGAGGGTGGGACTGGGTGGGGAGGCTCACGAGAGTCCAGGGATGGAGGCCTGGACACGGCCGTGGCAGTGGAGAGAAAGGAACAGATGAAGGGACAGATGCCACAATTTCAGCGAGTGCCCAGAGTGGGTTTTGGGGGAGAGGGGAGCCAGAGATTCGGAGTCTGTGTGAGGGAGAACGCGCTGCGATAGGAACACATCTGATACTAGTTTTGCTTGGGGAATAAGCCCTCCAAACACAAAACCTTTCTTTATATGCACAGAAAAATGTGTAGAAGACTATAAACCAAAATGTTAATGTAGTTTCTGAGCGGTGATGTTATGAGATATTTTCATTTTCTTCTTATTGCTTATCTATATTTTCTGAATTTTCCATAATGAGCATCCATTACTTTTGTAATAAAAACATTGAAAAGAAGACAAGGGAAGTCAGGAGGAACAGTTGATGGGGGCGGAAGGTGCTAGAAGATTCTTTTTCGTTGGGCTGGGGTGATGGATCGTGGGTGCTGAGAAGGAGAAGCAGGTCAAGAGTGAAGGAGTGAGTTTGGGAATTTTTCTTCTGTAAATGCCCAGGAGGTCAAGGGCCAGACAGGGCATTCTAAGGCTGGGAGAGGGCCATCGACCTCTTGTCAGTGGATCGAAGCACCCCGGCTGGCTCAGAGAGAGAGTGATGGCAGGGAGGGGCTCTGTGGCCAGTGTAGCGAACTCCCAAGCCTGCCGTGAGTGCATATGTGAGTGTGCATACACGTGTGTGTGTGTGTGTGTGTGTGCGCTGAGGGGGGCATAGGGGCCTGTCCTGACTGAGGCTGCACAGTTCCTGGGGAGGCCGTTGGTGGGCAGGAAGGCGTCTGAGCCCAGAATCCTCTTTCCAGACGCGGCTGATCAGGAGGGAGTCAGAACTATTAACCTCTCCCTCGGCTGGCTTTCACTCACCACAATGCCCTGCGGAAGGGACCCTGAAAGACAGCGCTCAAATGAGTTTCAGTGACATCTCATCTGACGCTAAAGGGGCTGTGCCGGGCTTTTATTAAAGTTCATTACTTTCAATTACGAAAGAGGGGGTTTGGCGGGCTTTTGTCTTCAAACCAATTGAACCGTTGGCCCCACACCTCTCCTCAGCACGAAGCAATCTCACCCTTTGGTGCAGAAAACAGTACAGAAACTCTTTGTCATTGGAAGGAAACATTTATCTTCAAAGGGTGTGGAGAATTGAAGAACACTTCCAGGCTTGGTTTGGGAGGAGTATCGGTGGGGGGAAGGAGACTGCAGAGGGCTAACATTCCTGGGCTCCCAAATCCTAGGATGCCTGAGTCCTCCAAGGGGAATGCATGGGCTGCTTTGTTGGCCTGGAACCAGGCTGGATTTTCCCTGCTCCAGAGGGAAAGCTTTAGAAGGTTGATGGAGGGCCCCCTGGCTGGAGGGACAAGGGATTAGTTCTGAGACAGCAGATCTTTCCCCGCTTCCTTCACCTCCTCCCACTAAGATGTCTGGGTTGGAAGAAAGTGAAGCCGGCTGGAGCTCATCCCTGACAGCAGTCATGGGATCTGAGCCTTGTGAGGGTTGCAGGACCAGTGGTGGCTGAGGGGCTGGGGCGTGCAGGGTGGGGAGCCAGAAGACTCGGCAGGCTTTTGACACAGGCGGCTCAGCCTGCCCTTGCTGTCCCCCGTTTGTTCTGGAATGTTCTTCCTACGGCAGTTCTGCACAAGTCTGATTTCAGGAGCCATGCAATCCTGTGAGTGGTGAGGTGTGGGTCGAGGGAGGGTGGTGCTGGCTTCTCAAGGCCGGTGCTATGTGGCAGGACCTGCGAGGCTGATGTTCCCACTCCATGCGAGGGCCCCTTTGCTCCCTCCTTCTGATGCAAAGAGCTGGTATGGGTCTTGTGGGACATCTCCCCAGACCAGAGCCCAGGTGGAGGTGGCAAGGCTGGGAGAAGGGATGCTTGGAGGTTTTCTTTACCAGATGGGTTTGGGGTCTTCCGTTAATTTGTTCGCTGCCTTTCATTTGGATGTGAGGGAAGATGGGGAGAAGGGGTGCAGGAGGAAAGGTCTGCTATTTTGGTGTGGTTGATGGAGGCGAGGCAGGGATTACTCTGGGGCCCTTTTGCTGTCTGACTGACTCCAGGAGGTGGCTCTTAGGCCCTGCTCATGGCATCTGACCTTGACTCCCTGTGACCGGTCTTCCTACCCCCGTCATTTGTCCCTGGTGCCTTTTACCGCCCAGGCACTTTGAGATTTGCAGTGGGGTTACAGATAAAGAGACTGTCCCTAATGGCTGGGAGTGGGCTGGTTAGCAAAGAAGATGTCCACGATTAACCAGCCTCCCAGCAGAGGGTTCTGAAGGGTCTCTGGAGAGGGACTTCTGGATGTGCAGAAACCTGGAAGTCTGGGAGAGCTTGAAGGTTGAGGAAGCACTTCTGGAATCTGTGGGATCTGACAAGGGCATCTTCAGAAGGTGTTCGAGGTTGGGGGGCTAGCAAGGAAGGAGGCCTGGAGGTGGTAAGGGGGAGCAGGAGTGGGAGAGAATCCCTGCTGGAACCAGGGGGAGTAAATGGCAGAGATGAAGTTGGGGCATCAGAGGGGTACCCTGGAAGGATGGTAGGGAGACCTGAGTGCCAGTCTAAGAAGCTTGGTCATCCTTGGCAGGTTTTTGAGTTTGTGGGTGCTTTAATTAGAGGTAGCTCTAAGATTCAGCTCATTTGATAGACTGGCCACTGGCTTGGAGGCTGGCAGCGGGGTGGAGGATGGGCAGAGAGAGGAGCCTGGGAGATTGCTTAGGGAATGGGTGCCTTGAGCCTCACCATGGAAGGCATGGCCAATGACAAATCATTGTCTACCTCTGTCCTCTGTCCCTAGTGTCCTGACTTTCTTGTCTGGGGCTTTAGCTTGGGAACTGGGGTCCTGGTCCTTAACCCTACTGTTATCTCTGAGTGCTGAGGGACTAAAGCCTCACCCCCAGCCAGAGTGGACACTGCTGCCTCCTCTCCTGTCTTGAACGACAAGGAACCTCTTGACTGGTTGCCTGGATAGTGTCCAGACGGCATCCTTCCAGGGGCACAGCTGCGAACTGCTAAAGCCATCCCCCTCCCGCCCAGCCACTGTCTTCTGCCTCCCCTGCCCAGGGCCCTGAGAATCAGATGTCATCACCCCAAGAGAACATATGATGGTCTCAAGACCCTGCCAGAGAGAGGGTTGTCGGTGAGCCCAAGGATGGTGGGGCTGTGGGGACGGGGGAGCCCAGAGCTGGCACTTGGAATGTGTCCTTGTTTTATTAAAGTTTAAAATTTAATAAAACAAAATTTTTGGGAGATGTTCCAGCTTCACATACATCCTTTGGCTTCTTGCTGATGCAGCATGTTTGGGGCACAGCTGGGCCTCCCCATCTCTGGGCGTCAGCAAGGGAAGGCATAGTGGTTAGTGAGGTCTCATGGAGGTGAGGGCAGGATGGCAGTGTGACCCACATTTGCTAGGGCTGGGAGTGGGCCAGAGCTGGACCCAGGTCGGGTTGGGCCAGGGGTATGCCTTTGGGGCTCTCGTTGAAGACCTCATACCTCCACTCAGTTCACCTCATGTTTCTGTCTTCACTGAAGCAGCTTGTCCTTGACCACATGCCGAGGGCACACAGAAACCCTTCAAAGACTCACAGGAGAGGAAGAGAGCAGAGGGATGAAGGGACAGACTGTAGAGTCTAAAAGCAGGATCCTAGCTCTGCCAGTTTCTTGCTGTACTGGTTTCTGAACCCTTCTTCATCTGTAAGATGACAATAACAAGAGCTCCTCCCTCATTGGGGTATGGCCAGAGAGCCCCTGTGGGATGCCAAGCGTGGAGCTTGCACTCAGTAAACACTAAATAAGTGTGTCTTTGTTGTTTTGTTTTGGTTTGGTTTGGTTTTGCTTTTTATGCTAGGCTAGATGCTGCTGGGCATCAGGTCACAGCCCCATAGAGCCTTCATCGAACATAAGGAGGCAGGTTCATGGACACTTGAAACACTTGGGACGTATATTAACTACTGAATGGAACTCACAGCGTGGGTATGTAATCTGGGGAGGCTTCTAGGAGGAGGCGATTTTTGACCTGGTCTTTTAGGGAGCAGGGAGGATTTCATTGCAAAGATCTAGAGAAACCTGAAAAACACCGTCTCAGCTAGGTGACCAAGGTCACCATCACTGGTGATAAATCATGCTGATGGTGTGTATCCTGCATATGAGAAGGGCACTTTACCTCTCTAAAACCCATCACTTCAGTCTAACCATGAGAAGAACTTCAGATATATTCTAAAACACTAGTACCCCTCAAAACTGTCAAGGCTGCCAACAACCAGGAAAGTCAAAGAAACTCCCAGCCAAGAGATGAAGGAAATGACTAAATGTAATGTGATATCCTGGATAAGATTCTGGAACAGGAGAAGGTATCAGATGAAAGCTAATGAAATCTGAGTCAAGTATGGACTTCAGTTAAGGGGAAAAAAGTATCTAAGCTCTGAAATCTGAAATACAGCACCTGGGAAAAGCTGAGCATCTGATTTTTTTGGCGGGGGTGGTAGGGATGCAGTGGTGAGGGTGGGGGGGTCTTCCCAGAGATTGAAGTCTTTAGCTGAAGCCTGGAATTCCAGCCCTCACTGATGCTAACGCTAATGATGAGGACAATGACAATAATAATATTAGCAACAGTGACTAACAAGCAGGGTGTTGGCCGGCTAACGCAGGTGTCTGTTGGCTTGGGCTCTGGCCTCCTTCCTGACCTACCTCTTAAGAGTGTGCTTCTCAGGCTGATAGCCCATCAGTAAGGCTTACTGACAGCTTGCCCAGCACCGGCAGGGCTCTTGACCCCTGGAGGTCACAGCATGACAGGGAGACAGGCCTCCTCACAGGCTGTGTTGAGTGTTGTGGAAGGAAGGTGGAAGGGACACTCCTCAGGGCCGGGTCCTGAGGATCCGGGTCCTGAGGATCCGGGTCCAGGGAGCCTGCGTACAGACCTCCAGAAGAGGGCGCCAGCGTGGGGGCACCTGCTCAGAAGCCTCCCCTCCTTGGATGTGGTCCTACCACTTGTAACAGAGCTTAACCCCTCAAAGCAGCTGGATGGCAATAGTTTTTTTTTTTTTTTAAAATCAGAGAAATCATTACAGTTTGGCCCAGATTCCCAATGCAGAGAGCGCGACGAGACATTTGCATGAAGGCCTTGGAGGGTCTGGAGCTCTCTGCTGTCATTCGTGGCTTTCCTTTTAATCACTATTTATTTTTAAATATCTGTCTAATGTATGATACAAGCTCAGGCTCTTGAGGCCATCGTCTACCCTTTTAGCTCTGTTTCTGAAATCCCATTTATGGAGGACAAATAGCTTTTGGGCACAAGAGTCTTTGCTTCTTCAAAGAAGCAGTTAGCGGGCTGTTCTCTCCCGACTGTCTATCTGTAGTTAGGGCAACAAAGTGAGATTATTTTCATTCCATTTAAACTCTCTGGGGGTCTGGCTGTCTAGGGAGGCAGCTGCTGTCTTTGTTGGCTTGTTTTCCTCCTAAAAGGTAGGTTTCTTGGGGTGCGGTGAGGGAAGGCAAGGCGATGGCACCAGCACTGGTTCTGTCTCTGCCTCTTGGCCCACATCAAAGGCCTGAGGATCTGGGCCCAGCATTTCTCTGAACTTCAAAGAATCTCTCAGCAGGATCTTTGTGGTAATGACCTAGGAGGGTACGTTGCCAGAGTTTGTATTTGTGGATGTGAGTGCCCCAGGCCATGTGGCTGGCTCGATTTTTTAAAAAGCACACTTGTTCCATGAGCCGCACTTTGTGGAGCACCAACCAAGCCAGTCACATGTCATACAGAGACGTCAAGTCACCTCCCAGTGTGGTTGGGTGGTAAATCTTAGGATGGGGGAACCATGGGGTTTGTGGGGGAACTCAGAGGAGAGACACCTGGTCAAGTCAGGGAAGGCTTCCTGGAGGAGATGATATCTAGACAAAGCTCTGAAGGATGCGTAGAGGTTGTCCTGCTGATACTTTCCTCCTTCAGCAGAGAAGCATGGGGCAGAAAGTCTGTCATGGGCTGATCTGCTACCTTGAGAGAAATGTTGTTTCTCTCAAGGGAAGGGAACATGTCCAGACCCATGCAGCTTGAAGGACTGTGGAGGTGACAGTGAGAGGCTGCCTGGAGTGATGGGGTTGTCTCAGGCTGGGCAGGGGTAGATGGGAGGGTTCCTTATCCTTAGATCCTTGAGACTAATTTAGGGACAAAATAGTTTGGGAACAAATAGTAGGTGTCCCCAGCAAGGAAGACTCAACCAAGAGGTGATGTAGGGGGGCTCCCAGGGACCTCAAATGGTCTCTCCTGTGATGACCTTCATCTGGGGATCATTGGCTGTGAGGACAGGTCTCAGATCTGTAGCCAGGAGTGGGGACATGTGGCACGGTCATTGGAACCGCCCTCCCTTTCACCTGGTGCTGATGGTTCTTGCTTTTGTTTAACCTCATGGGGCCCCTTTCAGGGCCTGGGGGTGCTTGGTTCCTGGCTGGGGTTTGGAGGATTTCTGGGAGCCTTCTCAGGAATGTGGAGAGTGGGAGGACCCCTGGCCTGGGCTCTGTGGAGTATGACTGAGACAGCACAGCCTCTTGGCTCAGTGTCTGGAAGCCACTGGAACACTGGTAGCAAGTTGCTGGACTGCTGGAGAGCCAGGCCCTTGAGCTGTGTGTGTGGCTGGGCCAGGCACTACACCGGGGCTGAGTGGTTGGCTCCCTGGGCTCTGTTTGCGTGGCTGCATCAGAGGAACTGGTAGTGGAAAGCCCATGTTCTGGCTTAGGGGTTTGTTGGGTTACATCGTCAGGTCACCTAGCTTGGCTTTGTCTGTCTCTTCTTCTTCTTGTTCAGGTTTGTCAACTTAAAATGCGAGTGCCTGGGAGTGTATGTGGCATTCAGTGCTTTGCCAGCGTCGGTTGGTATTTCAAATCTTGGCCTCCAGTGTGCCCCCGCATTCAGGTCTCCCCGTCTCTCCCAAATCCCTAGTGGGCCTCAGAGAAGCAGAATAGGCACCAGGGCTGGCCTCTGCGGTGACTCTGTGCTTGAAGCCCCAGAAAAGTCAGAGCAAAGGATGTGAAGACGAACCCAGCAGCAAGCGCCTCAGAATAGCTCCTCTGACAGCTTGGGACGGGTGGGCAGCACTAATTTTATCTGCCGGCATTTCCTCGATTCACATTGACAGCAAAAGTCCCTTCCCCGATAGGGCTGGATCCATCCTGGCGGTTTTGGAGGAGAGGGAGGGCCGCTGCCTGCCTGCTCGCCCAGTCCCCAGATGTTCCGTGCGAGCATAGACACACCCTGTGAGAGCTCCGTGGTGGGCTCAGGCTGCCAGGTTGGGGTGCTGGGCGTTATCGCCTGAAGAGTCTCCAATTTCTGTTTTTCAGGGAAGTGAAGTAGCTTTGGATGATGTTTCTGTTGATGATGTCGCCGAGTCGTAGAGCTGAGGCTCCTGGGAGGGACTTCCATGGCCTGTAGCAGGTGTTTGATAGGCTGTGCCCGCAGTTGGACTGGATGTTGAAGGGGCTGGTTGGGCCCGTGGGCCTGGTAGTGCAGACGGTGGCGGGAGGGGAAGGGTGTTGAGAGAAGGCCACAGCCCTGCTGTATCGGAGTCTGGTGATGACACAGAGGCCAACATTAGGGTCGGAAGCAGGGTGCAAGAAATGCCAGCCCTGGGGGTAGTGGCCATTGGAGCAAGGATCCCAGGCTGAACTTACGGCCTCCAGCCAGTAGAGGGACTGGGGGTTGTCACATACCTAGGCAGACTCCTACCTGGTGGACTTGGCCACTGATAGCTGCCATGACTAGTAGACAAGAATTGATTGGCCAGTAAGTACTGGAGGAAATCTTCGTTCTGCTTCTCAGTGCTCAGGTATTGTTGTCACTGATAATTTCTATAAGATCAGCATATATTGGGAAAAGAAATATGGTGGGACTAAAGCCTGTTTCCTCAGCCCAGGCATAAGTAATTCACCCTCCTCTTTATGTGTCTACACAGAGCTTCACCATATAACCTTGGCCATTATTCAATGGTGGCTTGGTCTTTTCTTTCAGGGCCTGTGTCAAAGATCCCATTCTGTCTCCCTTTGGTAAAGGAGGGACAGTGCTCTCCTGAATGCCATGACCCAGACTCCTCAAGCTGGAAGGACCTTTTTGGCCACCCTCCTGCCTTTGTCAGGGATATGGTCTTACCTTGAAACTGTGGGACCCATGAGGTTGGCAATCCCTGGCCCCATGGACATGCAGGGCAAGGCTGTGTAGTTACCCTTTACGTTTCATAGATAAGGAGGCTGAGGCTCAGAGAAGAAAAGGAACTTGCCTGTCATCACCCAGCTAGTGGGTGATGAAGAAGCATGTTGAACTCAAGTGTGTGATTCCAAGGGCTGCACTCTTAACTACTGCGTTATGCAGAACCTTCTAGGAGCACAGGGGAAGGCAGGCAACCCAGCCAAAGGCTGAGTGTGAAGGAGAGGAAGAGGCTGGAAGTTCACTGGTAGTCTCTGATAACTCTGTTCTGGTTATCAGTAACAACTGCCCACATTCTATGCTGTAAGACCACTATCATTTTCTATTATCATTTCTCCTGGTTGTGGGGGTTGACTGGGCTTCTTTGTGGGTTCTGGTTCAGGGTCTCTCATGGGGTTGCAGTCGGATGGTGCCTGGGGTGGAGTTCATCCCGGAAGCCTTCCTCACTCATCTGGGCAGGTGTTGGAGGCTGGCTACAGGGCAGGACCTCAGCGGGGGCAGTGACAGCCTGTGCCCATAACTGGGGCTGGCCCATGCATGGCAGCCATATGGTGAGAAGGGTGGCCCTGAGGGGGTCAGGCTGAGCTTCATTTTTTTTTTTTTTTTTAACAGAAAGAGACACAGCGAGAGAGGGAACATAAGCAGGGGCAGTGGGAGAGGGAGAAGTAGACCTCATGTAGAGCAGGGAGGCCAACATGGGTCTCCATCCCCAGACCCCAGGATCATGGCCTGAACCAAAAGCAGATACTTAATGACTGAGCCACACAGGTGCCCCTGCATCGCCTTTTCTGACTTAGCCATGGGAGCAAGTCAGTGTCACTTGAGCTGGACTGTCTTCAGTAGGAGTGAGTCACTGAGACCAGGGGGAGGGGAATGTCACCCAGCCTCTCCATGGAGGGGTGGGGTCAGGGGGTGTCAGGGAATTTGCAGGTGTGTTCCCACAAATCCAGGATGAGACAATAGATGGAAGGATAAGTAAGAAGATAAGGGCAGCACAGGAGAGAAAGAGGGAACGTGTCCCTGGCTAAGGGTGCAATGGGAACAAAGGCTTGGGAGGGACGAGGGATGAAGGAACGAGAGACCAAGGATGACGGAGCATGGCAGAGGGGAGAAGACAAGCAGGGTGGAGTGCGGTGGGGGGTGAGAGGCGCCTGTGCAGGCCCTGGGAGGATATAGCAGGGGAGGGGGTGTTGGTTGGATGGGGAGGGCCTCTTCACAGCTGGCTGCCCTGCTTTAATGCTGATGGGTCTATGTCCATAGAGACCTCACCCTTAAAATCAAAAGCCAATTTGTTGAATTTCTCCCTGGGCCTTGGCTGGGAGCTGGAGGTAAAGCCTGGGCGATGGTTACATCTGCCTCAGACCCCTGGGCAGAAGCTCTGGGTTGGGAGATTCAGAGAGACAGACCCTATGCTGAGTCCGCTGAGCCCTAGGTGGGGCGGGGTCTGCGTTTTCCCATCATCCACTGGCCTACTTCCACCCACTTCTGATGTCCTCCCTCTCGCCTAACTCCTCCTGGGTGTCCAGAACCAAGATTAGGGAATAACCAGTGGGTAATGCGGTTTGCTTTACCCTGGTAATTGGGGGAGGGTAGAAGAAAGGGAGGGGGGCTTTTGAGAAGCTGAAAAACACACGCTTTTGAGGAGTGTGAATCACTGCCCCTCGCTTAACAGTCTGCTTCTGGAAATCCATGTTCCATGCTGGGCTCAACACCGAGGGGCTGCTCCTGGGCCCCTCAGTCCCTTGCATGTACCCCAGTGCCTGAGCACCTGCTGTGTGACCTGCTTCCCCCTTTGGCCAGGAATGCAGGCTTGGTCTCGGGTGGAGCCGGCAGACCTCTGGGGCTCGTGAGAGGAGAGCAGTGGGGCTCGCCCCATGGTCTGTCCACAAGGGCAGGTGGAGGGCTTTCACACAGAGCCATGATAGGCAGCATTCTAAGGGGGCCCGAGACTGCGCCCCCTGGTGTACACACGCTGCATACCACCCTCCCCTTGCGTGGACGTGAGACCTGTCGATGCCACCGACGGCCCTCTAGAGATTAGGTTACACTGTGATCGCCTGAAGCCATGGACTGGAGAGAGAATCTCCTACGAACTTTGCGGGAGTCAGCTCCCCTCCCCTGGAGATGTCCAGGTGGCCGGGGCCTGAGGGCAACCCCGGCATGTGACCCCTCAAGAAAATGGGGACCTCAGGCCCGACACGGAAGCAACTGAATTCTGCAGACAACCCGGCTGGGTCTGGAAATGAATTGGTGCCCAGTAAGGCTCCGCGCTCGAACACGGCCGGGCGGACATCTTGGTCTCGGTCTCCCGAGACCCTGAGCCGAGAACTCGGTGGAGCTGTTGCGGGACTTCTGACCTTCAGAACTGTGAGGTCATGAGTAGGGGGTGTTGAAGCTGCGCAGCCTGTGGTCACCTGTTCCTCGGCGCTGGGAAACAATACAACAGGCAACACTTAGGTCTGGCTTGCGGGTGGCCTCTGGGCCTGGGGAAGTCGAGGCCCGCGGGGTCTGTGGCTTGGGTGTGGCTTGCTTCCGGCCGCCGGCTCTACACCGTCAGGCCCGTGGATTACCTCCCACAGAGCTCCCAGCCACAGGACAGCCCACTTTTTATGGCTTGGTACAGCCACATTTTATTGTCGAATTAGTAGGAATAACAGCAGCATGTTAGTGGCTGATTGGGAGCCGTATATTAGCCATCGTATTAATAAGTGCACAGTGACAGGAGACCAGTGAGAGTGAGCAAATGAGACATGGTATTTATCCCCAGTGCAAAATCTTTTTTATTATTAAAGACACTGGGTTAACTGAGGATAGATTTAATGCCTGCCAGTAATTTTATTGGGTAATCAGCAGTCCAGGGTCCCCACTGCAGTTGAAGCTCAGGAACCTTCCTCTGGGGCCACTGGATTCTTAGGAGGAAACCCAGGGCTGGGAAGTTGCACACGTGGGCACTTTCTTGGGATTTCCTCCTGGCTCTGGAGGTGTGCAGGCAGGACATTCCCCTGCTGCTGCCTGTGCTCAGATCCTGAGTGGCGCATGTGAGACACGGTGAGTCCCTCACCTCTGTGGAGATGAACAACATGAGGTCAGTGAAAGTTCTGAGGTTCTGAAGACAGGGATTGCTGGGATGGTGTCAGAACAGGTACAGGCCTACACTTGACTCCAAAAGGAGCCACCCCGTAGATGAGGGTCTTGTATTCTGGGGACAGCCTGCCTCTGTGTGTCACCTTGTGCTCTGTCCCTCTGGTGCCTTGCTACGTCTGCTACTAATGGCCCAGCTTGGGAGGGAGGAAGTTGGACTGTGGCCACTCCAGCAGACATTTGTGGTGAAGCATGCATTTTGGGAAGGGGATTGCCTTCAAGATCCCTGCAGGCTCTTTGGCCTTGGAACACTGGAGTGGAGGGCTAGAGGACAGAGTATGAGACAGGAGGGAAAGCCACAGAATAGATAGCTGCCAGTAGCTGGAGTTCCAGCCGGATCTGCTTCCTATAAACATATAAGCCCCACAATTCTGCTTTCCTTTTTTTTTTTTTTTTTTTTTTTTTCCTGCTTTCCTTTAATACCAGTCCTGTCCTCCTCACTGGCTCTCCTCTGAAGACTCAGCTCTTCTTTCCTCCAGGCCTGGTCAGGGACCCTCAACTGACCCTCTTTTTGCACCTTCTACCACCTACTCTTGCCCCCGCCATAGAAGACAGTGGTAAGAAGACTCCTGGTAGCAGGTGAGGGGCTCCTGTGGCATAGGGCCTAAGAGAAACAACACGGGCTTTGAGCACAAATGCCCTAGATTTATACCCCGCCCTGCACTGTGCTGGCTAGGTGACATTGACCCTAGGGGCATTGATTCCTCAGTCTTCCTGTCCTCTGCTGCTGGGAGACAACAACCACCTCTATCTCCCAGAGGGTGGTTGTGAGGACAAAAAGAAAGAATAGACATCTGCAAAGGGCTTTGTAGGCTGTCTGGTACATAATAGGTGCCCAGTATTAAGAATGTGATTTCTAGAAGGACTCAGACTCTTGTATTCTCAGAGGAACTTCCTAACCACTATTGATGTGAATTTGTTAACTTGTTCATTCTTTCTGCAAGTGTGTGGTTCTGGGTGTTCGCGGTTCCATATGTGGCAGGTAGCAGCAGGTAGCAGGTGCTCCAAGGCGGTTTATTGAGTAGATGGTTTCAGGGGTTATAGACCGAGTTCCTCCTCTTGGGGAACTCAGTCTGGGACGGGGGAGCTGTGTGATGATACTTATGAGTAGAGTTATTTTATGGTTTTTCTCAGGTCTTACTTGGGTGTCCACTGCCAAGGAAGCCTTGATGATGTCTCCATCGTTGTTAGCCAGAGAAACTGCCCCATTCCTCTGTCGTCTGACATTCATTTGACAAGAGATTTCAGGGAGAGGTCGCTGTGATTGTATGTTGCTTGAAAGAAGAGACCTCAGCCATGTGGCAGGGGATCGGTGGAAGCTTGCAGACACAGACAGCATTGGCTTTGCCTCCTGATCCTGTCAAGCCCAGAATAGACACCCAGCTGCACAGCCAGTGCTCAGTCAAGAGTGGAGAGGTGAGCAGTGGTTTTGGGGAAACCCTCCTGTGCTTCTCTGAACTTGAGCAGGATTTCTGGGGAGGTGGTGGGGCCCTTCCAGGAAGGTTGGTAGGAACTGATTCACTTACCCTTCTACTTCATTTCCTTTCGGAGTTCAGATCCTTGCCCCCAGACTGTGTCCCCCAATCTTAGCTCCTGTGTAGACTGCCAGCGAGGCAGTGTTCTGGCTTGAACAGCCGGGCTTGGAAGTAGTCCATAAAACAAAGGTTGGCCTGCCACCTTCTGCCCTGAAATTGAAGAAAGCAGATCGGAAAGTGAGTGACTGTAGCTTGCTGGGCCAGTAAGCTCATGGAGGGCATCTCAAGGGTCCAGGAGCTGGCGGCCTATGGGGCCAGGTGACCTTCACTTTCAGATGTTAATAGTGCAAAGACCAGCAAGTGTTTAGGATCCCGTGATGGTTTAGCAGTTCTAGAGCCGAGGACTGGAAAATCTGTGGCATTGTTTATTGCCTCCATTTTTTATTATCAGCAAAACTTTAATTACAGCTCTCACTAAACCTACTACCTTCTGCCAGCATTTACAAGGCAATAAATTTCCCCTTCTCTCCTTACACAATCTGAACCTCCAATAGGGCAGTGCATATGCACTGGAAGATATTGATTCCCCAAAGAAATTATAACAGCATTTGTTCTCAAGTAAACACACAGAGAGGCTATTATAACACTGAGGAAGAGTCGATTGTCTTTGCTTTATTAAACAACTCAGCTCTCAATTGGAAGCACATCTAAATTATCAAGAGATTGGGAGAACGGATAGGCAGCGATGCCTGGAATGAGGCTTTGAGTGGGAGGACTCTCTCTTGCTGAGGTTAGAAAGACGGCTTTGTCCCTTTCTCCTTGCTTCTCACTCCCTCATCAAACCCATTTGCTCCTGCACCCCTAACCCCTGCAGTCCTTTAGCATGGAAGGGGCATTGATCGTGGCTCTCAGCTAGGGAGTGGGCAGCTTACTACAAACTGGCAGAAATGAAGCCCGCGTGAGGCCTGCCAACTGGCTAATGGCCCCATGTGTATTGGCAGACAGTAAACACAAGCCTTTTATAAACTTCTTGTTGTGTTACTGGCAGGTGGAAAAGGTTGATGCATTCATCAGCCTAATTTGGAAAATGGTACACGGCCCATCTTTTTGCTTCTGTACATCCAGAAATGCATCCCACGGAGCAAAAGAGTGATCAGCCATGACCTCGCTCCCACTGGGCAATTTGAGACTGAGTATTTTATTATAAACAACTTGGTTCTACAGTCCCACAGGAGCAGAGGTGGAACCACATGTGTGCGGATGTTCCATATGATGTTGGTATGTTCATATAATATTTATGGGGTGTTAATTGGCATCCTGCTAATAAAAAGATAACTTCCCCCAAATCCATTTTCTACGATTATATAAATTCACGAGACAAGGGTGAAACAAATATCTTTGCTGCAGGTCTTTTCAGATGCTGAATGTTAATATGCATGAAGACTCTAGAAAGGGGAGGAAAAAATAATATAGAGCTCTTTGTATCTTTTTTTTTTTAAACGGAATTCACATCCTGTAGGGTCAGAGTTTTTACAGAATAGTCTCTGGGAAGTACTGACCTGAGGAAATAAAGCAAAGGTAGAATAGAGCATGGAGAAGCGGTTTGGATTTTCTTTCCTGTGTCGGTTGGAGAAATGAGCCTTTGGAGTGAGTCTGTGTGGGTGGCAGCAGAGTCAGGTTGTATCGGTTAGGGTGGCCAAAGTCTTGCCAAAACAGTGCCTGAACTCTCACTGGGCCTCTGAGATTTGCCCCAGACCGAATGTGGTAAGTGCTCCCTACCGGGGAGGTGGGTTTAGCCCAACTAAAGGAAGAGCTCCAAATCAAGGTTGTCCTTCACCAAAGCACAGTCATGGCAATCTTATCTTCACTAAAGAGAACTCCAAGTTAACAGAGAAGGGAACTTCTATGCTTGGAAATACTTTCTAGCTTCTTTGAGACCAACCTGCTATCAAGAAGAGCTGGAGAGGTTGTGGTAGATTGTATTTTCCAGAAGACCATATCCACATCTCTTCCATACTGCATGCTCATGTGTGTTGCATCTGCTTTCAAAACGGCATTAACATTCCTGCATTGAGAGGTGGGTTTTATGTTTCTTTCTCTTGACCGTGAATTTACCTTTGTAATAGCCTGGATCAAGAGAACGTGGTAGGGGGCGCCTGGGTGGCTGAGTGGGTTGAGCCGCTGCCTTCGGCTCAGGTCATGATCTCAGGGTCCTGGGATCGAGTCCCACATCGGGCTCTCTGCTCAGCAGGGAGCCTGCTTCCTCCTCTCTCTCTGCCTGCCTCTCTGCCTACTTGTAATCTCTCTCTGTCAAATAAATAAATAATATCTTAAAAAAAAAAAAAAAAGAGAACGTGGTAGAAGTGAAGCTGCACGAGTTCCGAGACTGTCCTAAAAGCTTCTGCCTGCCTTTCCTTTTCTTTCCTGGGGTACACATGCCCTGGGAGCCCTGAGCCGACTTGCAGGAGGTCTCATCTGAAGCCTCTGTGCTATAGCAGTACCATGGAGAGATTCCGTGGAGTTAATGAGAGATGCCCGAGGAGTCAGATGCCCAGCTATTTCAGTCTTTCCAAACTAGGTACCAGGCATGTGAGTGAGGGAGCCTTCGAGATGACCCCAGCTAAAGCTACCATGTCACTAGAGCTGTACGAGAGACCCTAGGCCAGAATCTCGCAGCTGAACTGTTCTGAATTCCTGACAACAATCACAGTGAGAGATAATAAGTGACTGTTCTTGTTTGAAACCACTGAGTTTTGGGGAAATTTGTTATGCAGTCATAATTTCTAGAATACAGCTCCATGGTGTTCATACAACATGTCGAAGGCTTTGGAAACCCATCAGAACAATGAAGGCTTGGCTTCAGAGGGCCTATATTCTTGAGGGATGGGAAATGCAAAGAGGAGAGCCAGATCTTTGGTCCTACTTTTACGCTCAGGTTGGTAGTGGACTCAGATGCCCCAGCTGAGAGGCAGCGCAGGAAGTGGCTGCCAAATGGCTGGGAAGCTGAGTGCTGCTTTTAGCATTTTCATGGTCTGCGGGGGAACATTGGGGTTCAGGTTCTGCCAAATAGGACGGGCCCTGGTAAACTCCCCAGACTTTCAGCTGCAACTTCTAATAGTAAAGTCGAACCCGAAATAGACTAGCCCTCAGACAAGCTGAAGCCTGTCTTTTATTTTATTTTATTTTAATTTATTTCTTACTATTTTTAAAAGATTTTATTTATATGAGAAAGGGAGAGCGTGAACATGAGCGGGGAGAAGGGCAGTGGGAGAGGAAGAAGCAGACTGAGCAGGAAGCTGAGGCAGGGCTGGTTCCAAGGATCCTGAGATCATAACCTGAACCAAAGTCAGACACTTAATTGACTGAGCCACCCAGTGCCCTTGAAGCCTACGTTTTAAATCAGCTCAACCACTGATGGGGTTAAGTTCATCTGTCCCTACTGTATTTGTCATTGGAAACAAAAATGAATTTTCTTTTGAGGAAGACAGCATGCTCTGGAAACTCATATTATCTCTACACTATCTGGAATTCACTAAAAAATAAATAGATGTATAAAAAACAAGAATGGACTAAAAACCAAGGGAGGATGTATGATAGAATAGACTGGAAGGGAGTCTGGCAAGTGAAATATCAGAGGTGGACTGTAAACCAGCTGTGATTAACATGCTCAAGTATTTGAATGGCAATATAGAGAATTCCTGCTGAGAATTAGAAACTGTAAAATAATCATGGAAATTTGGAAATTGTGAAACCTATAACTGGGACTTCAAAAGACAAATTTAACTGCATATTAAATACAGTAGAATAGCAGATGAGTGAACTGGAAGAAAGATGGGTAGAAAATTTCCAGTTTGAAGAAGAGGAAAAAATGATAGAAAATACAGAAAAGACTCCAAGAGACATGGGATATAATGAAATGGTCTGACATTTGTAATTGGAGTCCCAGAAAGGAGGGAGTAGAAGCAATGTTTGAAAAGATAATGGCCAAGAATTTGCCCACACTGACAAAAACATCAAGCCACAGATTCAAGAAGCATTATGAACCCTAGGTAGAATAGATTAAAAGACATATATGTGGGCACATCACAATGAAACTGCTGGAAGTGAAACAGAAATCATGAAGAATTCAGAGGCAAAAAGGACAAAGAACCTAAAAGCAACACTGAACGTGATACTGGTTTCCAGGGAAAGAGTGGAAACTTGAAGGCAGTGAAATGATACCGTTCATGGTGAAAGAAAATTACCTCTGTGTTAGTCAGCTCTGGCTGCTATAACAAAATACTGCCGACTGGGTGGCTTAAAAAACAGACATTTATTTCTCACAGTTCTGGTGGATGGGAAGTGCAAGATCAAGGTGCTGATAGATTTGGTTTCTGGTTAGGACTCCTCATGGCTTGCAGATGGTTACCTTCTTGTTGTGTCCTAACATGGTGGAAAGAGGAGTCCTGGTGTTTTCTTCTCTTCTTAGAAAGACACTAATTATGTCATGGGGGCCACACCCCTATGACCGCCTCTAAACCTGATGACCTCCTAAGATACCATCTCCAGACACCATCACACTGGATATTTATATCACATTGTAGGTATTAATATCACCTGTGTTAAAGATGTGTTCCTGGTCATCATGGAATCCTGGGCTCCAGAGGTTCCCACCTGCCTTATCCAGGCAGTATGTTCTTGCAGGGAGCAATGCTATGGACCATGGCAGTGGCTATTTCTTTTTGGAAGGTGGGGCACTGGTTTAGGTGACTTTTATTTAGTACTGAGAGCAAACCTGCTTGAGCCATCTGGATCCTTCTCAATTCATTTCTTTATTTTTTAAGAGTTGTCTTTTTATGATTTTACATAAATAATTTGTGTTCAGTATAGAAAAATCAGGAAAAAAACTAACAAGAAGGAAAAAGATCATTCATAATCCTTCCCCTAGAGATAATTTTTGTTGTATGCTTTTGCCTATTTTCCCAGACTCTAACTATATATTATTTGGTGGCTTTCTTTAAAAATTTTTTCTAATTGTATCAAAAATACTTTGTAAAGTAAATAAATGTAGATTGTACTTCTTTATTTTTAATACCATTTAATGCGTTTTTCCCTAATTCTGCAACAATATGGAAAATACAATAAAAGGATAATTAAGAGAATGAAAATCTCTAGGGATTATTACTTCCATTTTTGATGAAAATTTCCAGTGTTTTTTTTCATGTATGCACATAATTTTCTTCCCCCTCCCAGACAGAACTAGGCTCATGTTCTGCATGGCAACATTATTTTCATGGCTGCATTGTATTCCATTGTATCAGTGTGTCTTCTGTTATTGATATATTTTCTTATTTTTGATCATTTACTTGTTTTAATTTTTTTTTATCTATTGGAAACAATGCTGCATTAATCAGTTGGGTCCTTTATATCTACTATTTGTAGTAGATACTTGGGTATTTATCTAATTTTTTTCTAGAAAAAAATTCTTGATTGCTTGATCCAAGGGCATGCCCGCATTTGTGTTTTTCAGTTTATATTGCCACAATGTCTTTGAGAAAAGCCGTGTGAACTGACAGCCCTATTAGCACAGGTCTCTTTACTCCCTATTCTTGTCATTATGGGCCGTGATCGTCCTTATGAGCCTTTACAAAATTAGTAGATGGAATATGGCATCTTGATCTTTAAATATGTATACTTTGATCTCTAGTGATGTTGAACATTTTCTTATATGTTCATTGTCTGTTTGCATTTTTTTTTGGCAATTTCCTGGACATTGTAGACCAATTCTGTAGGCTTAATATAGGGACATTTGATTTGACTTCTTTAGGTGAAATCTTCTATCAAAATTCTAGATTGGGTTGTATTCAAAATTCTTTTCTCTTTTGTTTGTAATTATATCTAGTTTAGATTATCTGAATTGAAAGAGATCATAGAGGACATTTGTTCCATATACCAGTTTTATAGAAGCTGAGAAAACTGAGACCCGAGAGGACAAGGGACATACCAAAAGTCACATGGTGTACCTCTTTGTCTCTTTCTTTCTCAATCATGTATTATTAAAATGTGATACTTGGAATGATTCATTCTGTCTGGAAATACCTGTTATTTTCTACTTATCACTTGGTCTGTAGAAGGAAATCCTGGGTATCAGGCTCAGATTCCCAAACTGTCAATTTCACTGAATAGGACATAATAGGAGAAAGTCTAGTTTGAATGTGAATCTCCTTGAAAAGGAGGTGACTCTAAAAATTCATTGTGATTCTGAATAGACTTAGGAGATGTTGTCAAGTTTCAGCATATTTGGGATTTGCTTTAATGAACAGATTAAAATAATTTATGCATAATTTATGATTTTAATGAAAATAGGTACTATAGAGTATGTTTAAAGTATATTTGAAAAGTCTTTTTTCTTAATAATACTTTCAGATTGCAATTTTGTCTGCTCCACTTATTCAATTAGAAAAATCCTTTGTATGAGTTTCAGATAGGATTGGCTAGGTTTGCTGCAGTAACAAATACCAAACAATATCAATGGCTTAAACAAGAATATATTTCCTGTTCACTCTGTATGTCCAGTGGGAACTGATCATAGGCACTCACGGGCCTGGGCTGATAGAGGCTCCATCTCCACACATGTTTCTATGTTCGTCTTGGCAGGGGAAGGAGGTGCAGCAAATCACTCACTGATCTTTTTAAGGCAGGACTTGGCCAACTATGGCCTCTGGTCACCCCTGTTTTTGTATATTCTGCAGTGTAGTAATATTTTTAAAAACTTCAGAGTTAAAAAAAGTCAAAAGAAGAATACTATTTTATGACATACACAAATCATATGAAATTCAAATATTGTCCACAAATATTGGAAATAGCCACACCCATTTGATCACAGAGTATCTACGGCTGCTTTCCTGTTACAACAGCAGAGCTGAGTAGTTATGATGGTTACCAGATGATCCACAAAGGCCAAAATGTATATTATCTGGCTTTTTGTGAGAGAAGTTTCCTAACACTTGTTTTAAAGCCCCTACCTGAAATGAATACATGATATTCACGCTCACATTTCATTGGCCAAAACAAGTCTTGTGGGCTTGCTTGACTGACTTCAGGAGGAGATGAAGAATTGCACAAAAGGGGGAGAACTGGAAATATTTGGTGCTTGGCATTAACGGCTATTCCACAGACAGAGGGAAGGTAAACTTCTCCCTGGCATTGTACTGAGATCCACCAATTCTTAATTAATTGGATCTGAACTAAAGATAATTTACTCTAAATGTCTGTCCAAAGCCTGACTTGCCCATGTTGTGCAGACCTGGCCCTCCCTCAGAATGACTGCAATCGATCTGTGATTATTCTCATAACTGCAATTTACAGCTTGGTAACAACAGCTTGAGAAATTTATAAGCAACCCAATGAGCACTTTTAAGAAAAAAAAAAATCAATTCTAGTTCTCCAGAGTACAAGGGGACATTTAATACTGTAAATTGTCTGAGCTCAGCTAGAAAGAGAGAGAGAAAAGCATTTATTTTCTTATTCACAGCCTACTTTAGAGTAAGCGTTTTTTGACCCTTATCTGGGAATGTTGTTTGCCAAACAATACAGGAGGGGAACTCTGCGGGCAGGCACTGCTTCCTAAGACAACTTGTAAGCCCCTCCACCAGCTTCAGATAAGCCCCCGTTAAGTCCATAAATGCTAAGTAAACTATTAAGTGAATGGGAAATGTTGAGTAATTTCAAAAAGTGATCTCAGAGCTTCTGGGTTGAGACACCTCCTTTCCCGCCATGGGTTGCAGACTCAACTTCATTTTTCTCCCTGACCCTGCTGTATGTACACCACATACAGCTGGGTATGCCCTCCCTGGGCCACTTTCTGTCCCTCTGACCAGTGGAGAGGGAGGGAGCCCGAGCCCCCTACGAGGTGGTTCCCGAGCAGCTGATACCACCAAGTTGGCCTCTTCCTTTCTGGCTGCCTGAGATGTTTTCTCCCTGTCCTCCCTCCTACAAATTACAATTCCTTTCTTTTTAAAAATCTCCTCAAAGCTCTTGTGCTTTTGCAAACCACAATTATTCGTAATGAATCATCCCTAGAGGGCACATCTTCATGAAGTCTTGCCTACTTCCTTATGGTTCTGGCAACTGAGTAATCAGAGGATATAAGAGCCCTTCTTCCCTGCCATAAAATAAGTTTATAGAGATATAATTAGCAATAGTATTATCTTCATTTGGACTTAGCCATGCTAAATGTCTTATAAGAGTTGTTTACGAGGCGATATGAATGGTAATGGTATTAATAACACTATTAGCCAGAAGTATCAATATTTCCCACCACTTACTGCCTCCTAATGAGGTTGCGTGTGGAGTTCTGGGACAGGAATGAGCTGGTAGATTTATAGAAAGTTGTAAGGAAGCACTTAAGAGTCATTAAAAGGAATTTGGTAACTTCAAAGTGTAGGGCTCTCGTTCTTCCTTGAGTTAGCAGCGCAGAGCAGGTCTCTGTGTGCATGGATTCCAGTGGCCCTGGCCCCTGGTGCTCTCTGCTGTCTCCAGGTCTCTGCTGGTGGTCTTCTCCTGTCTGTGATTCCTGCCCCGCTGGCCCATCCAGATGGGGCCTGGTTCTTTTGCTACCTCCTGCAGAAGTGCTCAGAGCACTCTCTGGGCTTAAGAATGATGCTACCCTCTGTCATGGGTTCTCTCATCTTCCCAGCAAAACCATGGGGGTCTTTGAGCTGGGGACTGTGTTTCCCATTTCAGTATCTCTTAGAGTGCTGGGGAAGAATCGGGTCCTGTCCCTTGAGGTCCCAGCCCCATGCCTTTCATCATTTTGACAGGTCCTGACACCTCCAGATGTGCCTGGAGTTGTAGGGGTAGAGCTGGGGGGCCCCGAGATGACATTTGCTCTAGCTGGTCATTTTACATGGGGAAACTGAGGCTCAGAGAAGTGATCTGTTTTGTCAGGGTCCCACAGGGTGACGGGTACTGTGGGGAACAGTTCCATTTCCCAGACCCAGCTTTTGAATGGGTGAAGGGGAGTGGAGAGGAGAGTCCCTGAGGAAGCTCCAGTGTCAGGTTAAGGGTGGCTCAGCCATGTCCCAGCATCCCGAACGTTCACCTAAGGGAGAAGGACTCCTGCAGAAGGTGGCAGAACACTGAAGAAAAGGGAGACCTTGGACTAAAAGCAGGAGGCCAGTGTTAGGTGCCAGCTCTGACCCTTTTAAGCCTCATTTTTCTCCTCAGGGAAATGGGGATGATTTTCTGTGGGGATTGCCCTTGGTGAGAATATGCTTTGTCCTTCTGTGCTCCCCTCCCTCCCTAATAAGGCTGGGTGGGGATAGAGGGGGAGTGTGAGAGCAGAGGGGAGGGTCCTCTTCCCAAGGCCTTGTCTGTCTGGTGGCCAGTCGTGGCCCTCTACTTCCCCCATGTGGTAGCATTCCCAGCCTAGGCCCCTGGCAGTGCCTCTGGAAGCTGCTTCCATTCCTGCCAGGTGGGCACCCTGGGGAACAGAGTGCCATGTGATCAGCTCATCTGAAACTGACTTAGACTCATCCTCCTGATTCATGCTCAAGAAGCCTGCTGGGTCCAGGATTAGTGCATCACTGTGTTGCTCCAGCTCCCCACCCCCTGCCCCCAAGCCTTGACCTCAACTTCAGGACACAGGCCTGAGCATGAAATGAGTACTCTCTGTTGCTATGACCATCTCATCAGCCCCACTGTCCCACAGAAGCAGCCAGGTGCTTTTGATCTTACCACTGGATCCCCCTTTTGGGGTCATGTTGGGAAATTCTTTGGAGGGTGCCTGGGGGCAGAGGTGGGCCAACCCTCTGTCTCCATTCAGGCATCCCAGGCTATGACAGTGGACACTCTGCCCCTCAGAGGGAGTGGGTCTTGTCCAGGGCCTCAATGGGAGCCTTGCGTCAGGGTGGGGTGCTGGACATGCAGACCCAGAGGTTCTTCTCATTACAAAGGTGAACTGATGCCAGTGATAGAGGGACCATGGCTGTGAAGAGGGAAGAAAGGTGATGGGGCCCCTCAGATCAACTTGAGGACAGGGACTCCGGGACGGCCTTCTTCCTCTCGTTTGGCAGCAGGGCTCTGGAAATGGCCTCTTAGGGGAGATGAGACTTTGTAGGAAAAGTAACCAGGAGGTTCTTCTGTCATTCCCCAGGCTGGGCCTTGGGGAAGCAGCAGTTAGAGCTCCTTTCTATGAATCCGGAGTCAGCAGGGAAAGCAGAACCACTAGACCCTGTCTCTACCGCCTTTGACAGTAGCTAGAAGGGATCTATCAGCTTGTGAATTCCTGAGCAACTGAGCAACTCAGTTCCTTGACAACTGTGTCAGAGTCCTCCCCAGACGCACCTTGGTGATATGGTAGGTGCTCAGTACCCAGTAAATGCTGATTAAACGAATGGGTGAGGGTGGCACTCGGAAGAAGGAATTTCGGTTTGGATTTGTCCCAGTACTAACCAAGGAACATTTGAGTCTTTTCCTGGAGCAAAGCGAAACCACACCCAGAGTCTCATCCAAGGGGACAGCACCTTTCTGAGGTCCTGGGTGGGTTGTTTGTGAGGAGAGCGGGCTTGAGAAGCTCTTCTGCCTGCCCCACCCCCCCCACCCCTTGGCTGTCAGGGCTGCCTATCCCTTGTATATGGCTCTTCTTAGCCTGCTCAGATCCTATTATGCCACCATAAATTGAGTTACAGCATCAAAAGCTCTTTGTTTAGTGAACCAAGCACTTTGTATTAGTTACTACATTTGTCTTGTTATTTTGTGTCATCTTTGCTGGAAGCCTGCATGAGTATCCTCAAGGAGAAAGCCGTATGGACTAAGTGATTTGTGAAATCTATTTGGTTCTTTTGGTTATTCTTAAATGGGACCAACAGCAGTGCCGGGGCTCCAGCATTTGCAGGGGGGAGAATGGAGGGTCCAGTGCCCCCTCCCAGTTGGTCCGGGGGGGATCATGGTGCCCCTGGCACTCTGCACACAATTGGCTGAGTTTCCCCCCATAATCTAATTAGGCACAGTCTGTTACAATTTGTTCTTCCAGAGTGGATGCAGGGATATGAGAATTATTAAAATTGCCAATTCTTTGCATTTGTACAGTTTAAAAAATAGCAGTTTTTCACACTGTAAAAATAATATGATGTACATTATAGAAAATTTGGAAAATACAGACAAAGCACAAGGAAAAACAAATCCCAAAACCTACCACAGAGGGTGAGACACTAACACTTCAGGGTATAGCCTTCTAGAGAAGCTTCCAGGTGTGTATGTGCGTGTGTGTGTGCCTGCGGGCATGTGAATCCACACTTCTACATTATGTCCTTCTACTTTTTATAAGAACAGGACCCAAAGCATATTTGCCTTTTATCCTTGCAGACATGGTGTCTGTGGTTCCCCAGGAAGCTGACTGACCTGTCAGTTCATACAACGCCTGCCTTCTTCTCGGCCATCACCCTTCTCTTGACTTTCCGTTCCAGTTAATGTGCATCAGGGGGACTAAAAGCTGACCATGTGTCACCAATACCCAACACTCTGTGCCCACTGGGGGGGGGCCCACATGGGACCGGGGTTGGCATGGACTACCCTTTGGCTTCCCTTCATAGCTGTCACCCAGGAGATGCCATGCTGTTTCGAGCCTCTTGGGATAGACACTGGGTGGACATTGATGTGCCCCTGTGTGGCTGACCTCTCAGGCTTTGAGGTGAATCTTGATTCTTGAGCCCTGCAGCAACCATCTCCCCCCGCCCCCATATCTGTGTAGTCTGCTCTGCCCACTGCCACCCCTGGATCAGTGTGGACGACCACCTCCTGCTTGAGATGGCTCCAGGGAGTTATGTGATCAGCCTTGCGTGCAGGGTTCGGAATATGGGGTGGGTTGGTAGAGAAGAAACTCAGGGCTCTGGAGGTCTGTTCATCTTGTGGAAGAAAATAATGCAAGGGGGGTCTCCGCGCTCATTAATCTTCTTCCTGGCTTGAAGAAAAACCTGACTTTCCTTTCACTAGCTGCTCACAAGTGATGTTAAAGATCTCTCTCTCCGTGCTGATATATAAGAGAATATTTGCTCAGTGTCCACTTTCCATTTTCCTCGAGAAATCAATCCTCCTTGTCAGAAACACAGAGTTCTGAGACTATACCCGTGTCAATGTCAGCTGCGCTCGGGGACAGTGCGAGGGAGCCAGGCGCTCGCAGGGTAGGGCACCACCCTCCCTGTTCAATATGCTCTGACCTCCGAGCTCACCCTGACTTTGTTCAGTCGATTGCCCCCCTGCCGTCAGGAAGGCCTGCCCTTGAACACGGCTGAGCGATTCATTACCTGTCAGAGGCGGCCAGGTGTGCACGCACAGGGTTGCGCGGGGGGCTTGTTTCGTTGGCTTAGTAATTAAAAGCAAACAAAGCTGGGATGGAGACCTATCGGCATTGCTGGGGGCTCTGAGGCAGAAACATGTGGGCAGGCAGCCAGGTACCGGAGCCCCGGAAGACGAGGTGTCGTGAGAGGTGACAGAGTGCTGCGACCTAGGGGTGCAGGAGCAAATGGCTCTGCTCCAGGCCATCTTGCAGGATACACGAAGCTCTCACTCCCATCTGGGCCTGGGGTGGGACTGTCACGGAGCATGCCGTCGAGCCTTCTGGGGTGAGAGAGAAGGAGGGCAAGGCCTGTTCGCAGATCACCACCCTGCTGGGCCCTTTATTGGATTCAAACTGGGTGTTGGTGACATCTTAAGAAAGGATTGGATTTTAGTTATTGAGTGATAGCAGTGGGATTCAGACTCAGAGCTTTGTGATCTCAACGCCATTCTCTTTTGTTTGTTTTTCCATCGGTGCGGTGTGTCATGGGTTGAATGGGTGGCCCCCCAAAGTTCTGTCCATAGATCTGGAACCTGTTGGTGTGGCTTTATTTGGGAAAAAGTTGTCTTTGCAGATGTAGTTAAGGATCTTGAGACGGGGTGACTATTCTGCATCATATCGGGTGCCAGTGACGAGTGTCCTTCTAAGGACACTAAAGGCTGAAGGAGAGTTGGGACAGACAAAGGGAAAGAGACACAGATGGGAGAAGAGGAGGCTGTGTGACCACAGAGCAGAGACAGATGGATGTAGCCCCAAGTCCAGGAACACTAAGCCACCAGCAGCTGGCAGGGATGAAGAACGGATTCTCTCTTAGAGCCCCTGGAGGAAGTAAGGTCCTGAGAGACGACGTTTCTGTGGTGGGAAGTCACTCAGTTTGTGCTGAATTGTTAGGGCTGGACCCTCAGGACCCTAAAGCAGGGTGGCTCAGTTCATGTTAGAGGCCATGGCTTGTCAGCTCCTTTGCAATTCTCGAGGCATCTTTCTGGTTATCTAGGGCCATCCTGTCCAGGGTGTGGCATGGGTGTGGAGTCATGTCTCCAGGCCTCCAAGGACACCCACGCCATCACAAGCTGCTACAGTTTCAGTGTCCTTCTCGGGTACCCTGGAGTCCCCAGCCCCACAGCACGGCGAAAGCTGACCTGATGTTGCATGCATGTTTTATGAATGGATTTTGCTCAGCTCCAGGCTGGCTTATTTCTCGCCTGGAGACAGCAGTGGGAACTTGGTGCTGTTTGGGGCCTTGTGCCCCAGAGTGGCCTACTCCCCCACCAAGCTTCCCTGGCAGGTGACCTCACAGGGAGGTTATAAATAGCAGCTGGGGATGGCTTCCGAGTGCCTCGAAGTGGAAGCCCAATCGCTTGCTGACAGTTCAGCTCAGGGGGAGACAGCAGGAGGCCGGGGGCCATCGCGTCTTCATGGCTCTGACGATAATCAGAGCAGGCAGATGTCTCCGACAGCTGGGGCTAATGGGCTGTCAGACAGGGCCGGACCAGCCTGGGACATCCTTCGTGCTCCTTGGCATCGGTCCAGTCCAGACTGAGGGAAATCAAGCATGGACCCACGGAGGGAGGCTGCGGACCTGCTTCCAGAGGCTCTGCCCCTGCCCCTGCCCAGCGAAGCCTCTCTGGGAGTTTAGGGGTCTGCTCCATCCATCCTGGACAGCTTTATTTTTCATTTGTGGGAAATGATCATTTGAATTATTGATGAGAGATTAAAACTCAGCTAATTCAGTTCAATTTCTCCAATAGACAAAACTATTTATAATTAACCTAGAAGCAAAGGTCAGTGTGGTAGTAAATGGCTGTGGTGGAAGGAGGAATTCCAATGAGAAGCCGGTTTGTGCTAAGGTGGAGTTGATGTAAGAACCAGCTTGAGAAGTGCTTTGAAACGAATTCCTGATTCAAGACCGAAGAGGGTGGTACTTCCTGGGAGAGCTTCTCAGTCTTGGGACATTTTGAGCAAAAGATGGCCTGGTCTTTTTTTGTTCCAATAAGTAGCCCTGAGAAGGGAGCAAGCTGGTGGCTTCTGGGGTGGGCGTCCTCCAAAGCAGTCTGGGAGCTGGGAAGTCGGAAGACCTGAGGCCCTGTATGTGCTCATCCTCTCTGTTCATGAAATGGGGAGGTGGGACCAGGGCACAAGGTCCCTCTGTCTCTGCCGTCTCTGACCCCTGCTCTGTAGTTGTCATGAGTGATTTAGGGATAAGGGGGTAGGACGGGCTGGTGTAGCTGGGGAAGCTGGGGATTTGTCTTTGGTGGGGCTCCTGGACTGAGGTGTGATGTACCACTGCAGCCTTTACGGGTGACAGGGCTCTGCACTCTGGCAGGGAGGATAGGGGTTTGTGCCTCGTCTGTGCCTTGTCTCTAGCATCTGTCTGCGTGCTTCAAGCAGGAGAAGCTGAGCTCGGCTAGTGTGGCAGTGAGCATCTTGGTGAGTGGCTGGCACATAGGCAGAGATTTCTAGCATGTCCTGGGAAGGCACAGGGCCTTCTGTGCCTCAAGACTGTGACTTCTCTGATGGAGCTGAGCCATAGCCACAGATCACTTCTTGTTTAATGCTAGGAAGTTTTTTTTTTGTTTTTTGTTTTTTGTTGTTGTTGTTTTTTAAGAGAGAGAGAGAGATTATGTGTGTGAGCAGGGACAGGAAGGGGCAGATGGAGAGGGAGAATCTTAAGCAGACTCTGTGCCCAACACAGAGCCCAGTGTGGGGCCTCATCTCATGCCCTTGAGATCATGACCTGAGCCGAAATCAAGAGTCGGACACTCAACCGATTAAGCCACCCAGAGGCCCCCAATGCCAGGAAAACGTATTTGAATATTTATCATCAAACTCTGGAAATGGCTTTCAAACATCTGTCTAGCAGTGAAACCATTAAAAAACGAAACCTTATGAGGAAACTTAGTAAGACTAAAAAAGGTACTGCTTGTGATCTCTCTCTGTCAAATAAATAAATAAAATCTTTAAAAAAGGGACTACTTGGCAGGGGGTAGGCTGTGGTTGTACCCTGGAGGCCCTTTCTTCCCCCAGGGGCAGGTTGCCCTCTGAGGGATCAGGAGCACTTGCCCCACCCCAGACCTGGAGGGGCATGCTGACCTTGGTCAGAAACCCCCCCAAAGATAAGACCAGCCCCTCACTTTATAGCAGACGGACCTGAGACCCAGAGAGGGAGTGGACTGGCCTGCGTGGCCCATGGGCTCCTGGCCAAGCAGGGCTCTCTTGGCCTCCAATTTGGTGGAGGGAGGCAGGGGTTCTGTTTCTGGCACCACACTGCCCCTCTGGTTGCTATTCTCAGCCCTGCAGGGCATTGGGTCTGGTTCCTGAGCACCTGGTCTCCAGTTAGGTCTCCCAATGGTGTAGACTTTTGGCTTTTCTCTGGGAGGGTAATTATTTGTTTTTTTTTTCTTTTATTGGCTTCTTTTTAGATGCAGTTAAAGTTTGTAGGTCCCCAGAAAGGATACCAATGTAAGCTGAAGGAATTCAAAACTATTTCTTAAAGATGGGGTGCATATTCTTTTTGAAATTGTGCCTTCCTTGGACTGTATAGCTGAGTTTCCATGGCAGTCCTTGGAGTCCTGCGGCCTGCGCCCCTCGCTTCGTAGCAGACCCGTGGAAGTCATGCATCTCTCTCCTCACCTCCTTAGGCTTCTGCAGTTTTGAAGTCCACTCTCCCCTCTCCTAATGAGGAAGTAAACACCACGGCTGTTTGTGACCTCCGATTTTAATTGGATTTGAGAGCGATTTTGAATGAATGAATGAAGTTCCTGAGTTCTAAGAACAAACTCTTCCAGTAATGAGCTGAAACTATTACATTAATTTCCTAAGGACCTCTTCCTTCCTTTGCTCAGATTGTTTGCAGACACTGGTCAATGCTGCATATAAATTGAGGTCTCAAAAGGCTAAATTAACAATTAATCGGAAGCATCTCTCAGCCCCTCAAAATGGAAATAGTCCCTCAGTTTTAAGAGGAAATCTACCTTCGGAGACCTCTTGTTATTGAAGATGTGCACCGTGGACATGCCAGGGGAGTCTGCGGTGAACTCCTGTTTATGAGGGTCTAAAGGGGCGAGGAGTATTCATACATCAAAGACATAATTCTTAGCGTTTTGTCACATCAGCTTTTCCCTTTCTTTCTGTTAACGCCAAGTCTGGAAGAGAAGGTGTCTCCATCCCTCAAGGAGGGCAGCAGGTTTGATTCAGAAATGTGCACGGGTGGCACCACCCCCCTCCGTCACTTGCCTTCTCTCTTGCCTTCTCACCTGCCCCTCAGACTCCTGTAAGGCGCTGGGTATCTGACACCCTGCCTTTTGTCATCCTCCCCTTGCACTACATGCTCCCAAACCCAGGTTCCTGGCTGCTCTCCTTATCTCCAGTATGTCAGGCCCCATCCTTTGTCAGGATGTGGCTGTAACTGTCTTGCTCCAGAGTCTTCACTGGCTCCCCACTGCTCCCAGGAAGGAGGAGGAGCTCTTCTCCATGGTTTCCAGGCCCCCTTGGATGCAGCCTGGCACTTCCTCCACAGTACCCTCCCCCGTCTCCCCAAATATGCTCAGCTGCCCACTGGGGCTCGCTCTTCCTAGCACCCCCCAGCACACCCCCAGATTCTGCTTGCATTATTTCATGGTGGCCCATATTATTCATAGTCCAAACCAGGGTTTTTTTTTTTTTGGATAATTCAAGGGGACACTTAATAATTATGCCAGGAAAATGGTCTTAAGTTGGGTGATCCCAGGAAACCAGGACAGGCTGTCACCTGAGCTATGTCCTCCTCTATTTCTCTTCACTTTTCCTTTTCCTTCTCTCCCCCGACCCTCCGCTAAGTTCAGCTCAGGTCTTCCCTGTGCTTGATGGCTCACTTCTAGGAAGCTTCTCTTAGTAGTTTGAGTCGTAAATATAGGGCTACATGCCAGAAGCCCTTTGTTCTCCTGAGCCCTCTGTGGGTTGTCCAAGTTTTTCCCGGGACATGAGTAGAGGGACCCAGATTAGGAGCGTGGATTTTGCAGAAAGAAGGGTCCTTTCCTTTTAGTGCCAAGGATTGAGCCACAAGTGTGGGCACAGAATGTCACTCAGGTGTTTTTATATACATATATATGGTGGTCATTTGTCAATCTTTTTGGACTTCTACTCCCTGAACCCCCTTTTTTTAAGGGGCATTTCTGCTTTGTCAGCGGAGCCTCTCCTACTATACCCAGTGGAAGATGCCAGGTACTTACTTTTGGTTTCCCTTGCAGCCAGGGTGCAGGAAGAGACCGTCTGGATTCCAGTCTGGCGAGACTGTGATAGCAGGTGGTGGTCCTAATGGTGGCAGGGTCTTGTACTGGGCACTGGGGCTGGCTCCAGCAACATGTCTGCACCTGGTACTGGGCCCTCAGTGGTGGATTTTTGGGACCAGCTCTGGAGTAGATATGAGGATCTGTTCCTGATAGTGTGCCTCCAAGGCTGGCTTTCTGGTCTTTCTGGGGACTGTGGGAGCTTTTAGCATTCCTTTTTTTTTTTTTTTTAAAGATTTTATTAATTTATTTATTTGACAGAGAGATAGAACCAGAGAGCACAAGCAGAGAGAATGGCAAAGGGAGAGGGAGAATCAGGTTCCCCACTGAATAGGGAGCCTGATTCAGGGCTCGATTCCAGGACCCCAGGATCATGACCTGAGCCAAAGGCAGATGTTTAACTGAGCATTCTTTTTTTTTTTTTTTTAAAGATTTTATTTATTTATTTGAGAGCAAGAGAGTGAGAGAGAGGGCATGAGATGGAAGAAGGTCAGAAGGAGAAGCAGACTCCCCATGGAGCTGGGAGCCCAGTGTGGGACTCGATCCCAGGACTCCAGGATCATGACCTGAGCTGAAGGCAGTTGCTTAACCAACTGAGCCACCCAGGCACCCCTTAACTGAGCGTTCTTAATTATAAAAAAATGTTAACCATAAACAAAAGTTAGAAAAAAAATCACATTAACATATCTCTACCTACTCACTGGGCAGGTTTAATAATGATTAAACTTTGTCCCTCACCCCTTTTTTTTCTATCATTTTTCCCCACTTAAAGAATTTTAAGAATATTTCATTCCTAATACCTCAGCATGAATTTCTAAAAAATAAGGACTTTTTAAAAATGTAACTTGACAATTTTCATCTTACCGAGCACGATGAACAGTAATTCCTCAGTCTCACCTGCTATCCAGTCTGTCTTACCCCTGAGGGTCTCAAGATGCTTTTTTACAGTGTGTTTGAATCCGGATCCACCGCCTGCTCACACTGCATATAGTTTTTCTGTCTCAGAGGTCTCTTTCCTTGCAGAATCACGTCATGTCATCGGCTGGTTTTGCCAGAGAAACCGGATTGCTTGTCCTATGGAAGCTCTCGGCATTCTGGGTTCATATGATGACTTCCTGGTGGTGGTGCCTCTGTGTGTTCTTTTGTCCCCTGCCCTTCCCATAAAGCAGAAATTGCTCTAGAGACTTGTTAGATTCAGGTTTAACTCTTTGGGCAAGAATATCTGGACATGATGCCGTGTTGTGGGGTTGGCATCCCTACTTTTAAGGCTCCTGGTTGGATTGGTGGGTTCCCTTGGGGCCAGCCTGAATCCCTTGTTACAAAATTGGACCTTACTCCTTCCAGCAGCAAGTGATCTATGGACACGAATTTGGCTCCCTCAGAACATGCAGATCCCCTTTGATTGTTCCACTGCTTTAGCATCTGTAGGTCACCATTGTTGACTCAGTGTTTTATTTATTTATTTATTTATTTATTTATTTGACAGAGAGAGAGAGAGATCACAAGTAGGCAGAGAGGCAGGCAGAGAGAGAAGGGGAAGCAGGCTCCCCGCTGAGCAGAAAGCCCAAAGCGGGACTTGATCCCAGGATGCTGGGATCATGACCTGAGCGGAAGTCAGATACTTAACCTACTGAGCCACCCAGGCACCCCTTGATTCAGTGTTTTAAGATAGATTTCTTTTCTGCTTAAATCCACTAGAATGATTTGCTGGCAAATAATAGCTCTGATTAGAAATTACATTTTTTTTTTGTAGAAAAAAATTACAGCACTTGCTGGTTGCTTTACATAAAAGTATGCTATACACCTTGGGGCAGATTTTGAAGAAATAGACATGCTTCGGCGCCTTCTTGCACATCTGCGGCTGTGACAAATCTCGGCTTGGTCAGACTGGACTTGGGTAGAATAACTCACTGTGGTCTTGTATTTGTTGTGGCAGTGCTACTGTTAGGAATAATAAACTCCCAGATGTCAGTGGCTTTAATCCAGTGGCAGCATTGTTGTTATTGATGTTCCTGGCTAGCGGGTAGCTTTTCCGCACCCGGGGACTCAGGGGCCCCAGGTTCTGATCCTCTGAGCTCTCCTGTTCCTGAAGGCCGTGTTGTTTGCAGTGCCCAGCTGGAAGGAGGAGAGAGTGGAGAAGGCACACTCACAGTTTCTTATTCATTTGTGAGAATTGGTCACATGGCCAGTCCTGGACGCAAGCAGGGCTGGGAGTAGATTTTCTCGTGGGGTGGCCACTGCCCAGGGTCACTTCTGTGCTATGGCTAAGGGAGAACCATGTTTGCGTGGACAGTTCTGCCCCTGCTTCTTCTTGGTTTGCTTTGTCTTCGTTGGAGCCTGGCTTTCATATACGCAATTCCATGTGGAAACTCAGGGTGCTCATGTTGCTGCCCTCTATCCTTTGTTCCAGCCTTGGAGTGTGGACATCTCATTCTGCCTTGCTCATCTCACCCGCCATCTGATTCTTCCCTTAGGGTCCCTGGGTCCTAGGGAGGGTCTCTTTCCAGCTCAGGTGCTCAGGTGGCAGGAACCAGGTGAAAGGCCAAGAGGTCATTGTGCATCCCTCAGGAAGTTCTGTTTCTACTCAGAAGAAAGTTCTTCAAAGAGAGGCTTTCTCCCTTTAATTAGTATTTCCACAATTTTTTCTTTCTTTCCCTCCCTTCCTTGTGGATTCTCCAAAGTCTGACAATAGCCTATAACATAGCTGATAGTCAGCTTTTAGAGAGAAGCATTAAAACAAGTTTTCAGAAAACAAAGCTTTCAGATAAAACCATTGGTGTCTCTTCTAGCTTCCTTGCAGATCTTTTAAAAAAAATTATTATTAACATATAATGTATTATTTGTTTCAGGGGTATACGTCTGTGGTTCATCAGTCTTACACAACACACAGCACTTACAACAATACATATCCTGCCCAATGTCCATCACCTAGCTACCCATCCCCACCTTCCTCCCATCCAGCAATCCTATTTGTTTCCTAAGATTGAGAGCCTCTTACGGTTTGTCTCCCTCTCGCTTTTTTTTTGGTCTGTTTCATTCTCCCCTCTCTTCCCCTATGAGCTCTGCCTTGTTTATTAAATTCCACATATCAGTGAGATGATGTGATAATTGTCTTTCTCTGATTGACTTACTTCACTTAGCATTAAACCCTCTAGTTCTGTCCATGTCCTTGGAAATGGCAAAATTTCATTTTTTATGTAATATCCATATATATATATATATATATATATATATATATATCTCACATCTTCTTTATCTGTTCATCTGTCAATGGATATCTGCATTCTTTCCATAGTTTGGCTATTATGGACATCCTTGTAGATCTTAAACTTTACCAACTCTTGCCAGACTCTGAACATAGCACCTTTTGGTCAGAATACACTGTTTCTTTGTAATACACATTGCCTTGTTCTCTAATAGTTTATATGTCTTTTTCTCTCTAACAAGTTGAAAAGTCCACAGTGAGAAAGAAGGAGATATTATGTGTCTCAGTTTCCCTTTTATCCTGGGCTCCAGGATGATGACAGGATTGGTGGATTACTCTTCAGTTGCCTAGAAAAGTCAATCATTAAGTCTGAATACTGACTCATTCAAGCTTAGGCTGCACGTGACTTTTGGTTTGGTGGAGTGTTGTGGTCCCTGTGAATTACCTCTTCTTCCTCTGTTGGATGGAGGCTGACGGACTGTAAGGCTGGGAATGGTTGAAAGCAAAAGAACCTGCACGTTCCATAAGAAACCAATGTCCATCAAGTGGAGGACATGAAGAGCTAACACACGTACCAGGCAACCTCTGGTCCTGAGGATGCTTCCTGCCAGAGGGGAAGAGAACCAATGTAGGGTGAACCAGGAGGAATGTTCACTAGCATCTGACAGCACTCTAATCACATAAACAATGCCAGGTTCCATAAACATCACAAATGGAGGAATTTGCCTTGAAGTTTCTTCTGGGATCTAATTTGAAGGAACATCCTGGTGAAGCTGAGGTCATGAGGGAGGTGGAAACAAGTGCAGAGAAATGCAGCATGACAGCTGGGCTCTCCTTGTGGCTTCGTGGGGAAGGGCTCTGGGGGAGGGGATACCTGGTGGGAAGTGACCTAGAGGGGTGATGGCTTTAGCAATGCTAGCCTTTTGGCATGCTGACCTGGGTCACATTGCTGCAGGACTGGAGCTGTGCTGAGCTGGGAAGAGGATGTGGAGTGAAAAGATTGGCATTTGAGTCATCTGCTGTGTGTGACATTGAGCAAGTCACCTTGCCTCTGATTTGAATTTTCCTCCTCTGAAAGTGGTGCTGGAAGTGCATGCGGGCTCGGGCTGCTAGGAGGATTGGCTGCAGTCCGTTTCCAAGGGCAGGAAGGGGGCTGTCACACTCAGTTGATCAACAAGGAAGGGCTGGCCAGGGGAGGCTTATATTGGGTGTCCCAGTTGAAATATTATTGTTCAAGGAAGAATATTGTCTTAGCATTTGTAGATGCTAAACATCTACAGATTTTTTTTCCCTCCTCAATCTGAGGTGGGAATTGGCTGTTAGAAAACAGGATGTCTCATCTAGAACAATGCGTGTGGGCAGCCCAATTTCATCTTGATCTTTGGATGTACCTTGAATTTCTCAGGTCACGTAAACCTGCCTGCAATTCCAGCTCTGCCTGTCGTGAGTTTAGCAAGTAATGAGCACAAAGACACAGACATGTAAATTAGAGCCTGCAGATCTAGGGGCCCCTCAGGGCTGCTCTTCAGTCTGTGGGGGTGGGGGGCATGGGTGAGACACCTGGTGTGCATCCCAGGAGGCCAAACAGAGGGTCCTGCCAGCTCAGCAGTGATAACTCAAGCTTCTCAGCCGCTGCTGAGCAGAGAGTGAAAAAGCAGGGTTCCAGCTGAGAGCTCTGGGGCATCACTGGGACCTGTTGCCTAAAGACTGTCGGGGGGAAGGTGTCTCCCCAGGGGCCCTGCACCCAGAAACTATTTCTGTGCCCGCCCTGCTGTTGGGAGACAGAGTGTGTGCATGTTTATTTTCAAAAAGAAGTTGACTTCAGTCTCTTGTTCTAGGTGGTTCTTATTTTAGCTGACCCCTGTGGTGTCTCTCCTCTGGGTGTTGGGGTGGTGTTCGCTGAGTAAGTGAGATAGGGAAGCCACAGGTAGGGAAAGAAGCATCGAGAAAGGACGGAGGAAGCTGAGTATGATGGGTGGGCAAATCTACTTGCTTCCAGAAATCCTATTGATCTTTCAGGAAATTGTGTGTGTGTTTGTCTTCAGAAGCATCTTTTCTTCGAATTTGTTGCAAAGGAAGGGCCTGTGGGGGGTTGCTCTAAGCTGAGCCCGCTTCTAAGATGAGTGGGGAATTATTTGTGCTCACAGTTGAGGTCTAAATCCTCCTTCCAGAAAAGGAGTCTGGAGAGAGAGGGAATTTGGTGTGGGGCAGGAGAAGGTATAGGGGTGCATGGACCAGCTCCTGAGAGTGGATGCCATTCAGGCTGTCCTGGATTCAGGGGAAACTGTCTGCAGACCTCTGCAGTTAGCATGGAATGCTTCATGAGTGGGCCATGGGAGCGGGATTTAAGTTTATGTTCACCGGGAGATTCTGGCAGTGTGTTTCCGTGGTGCAGAATCATTATTTACAATGAGGCACTTACACAGAAGTAGTAAAGTTAATGGAGGTTTCCAAGGAATTAGCCTGGTTGCATTCCCCGGTGTCACAGCCAGCTCCTCTCTCCAGTAGCCTGATCTGCTGTGTGCAGAGCTAGTGGAGTTTGAGGGGTGGATGAAATTGGGAGGCACCCAAAGTGGAGAGCCCCTGGCCCTCAGACACTGGTCTGTGGCCTGGCTCCGCCACAGGGCTCCCTCCCCAGCCAACAGCCCCATTTGGATTTGTGGGCTGATGACTACGAATGCCACTGGCCGTGGTTGGTTCTGGTTGCTGCTGTGGATGGCGAGATGTGAGTCAGCCCCACACTCACATTCCCTGTAGGAGTGACCAGGTCACACCATGGGGATGGTGACTCACCCCAGTTTTCCATATGCCATGAGGTCCTTGGGTCGCAGCTCTTAGGGCAAATTTGTCATGTGTATACTGGTTCCCTGTGTACCCGGTATTAGGATGTGGGTTGGAATCTGAATTTTGCTGGACCTTGAGCATGTTGTGTGGCCTCTCAAGTTTCACTTTCTTTAACTCTAAAATAGGGACGGTCCATGCTGTCAGCACACGGGGCTGCTGGGATGATTATGGAAGAAGGTTGGAAAGAACTTGGTACCACGCTGGGCACCATGGATTTTTTGCTACTTCTCCACTTTCGTCTCTCAGCTCAGCTCACCATCTGGGGTCCATGGATAGTTTTTCTGGCTTCCTTTCCGGGTGATCTCCTGCTCAGTTCTGCCCACAGGAGGTCCAGGAAACGGGAAGGTCAGGGAAGTCCTAGTCTTTCTTACCCTCTTTCTTCTTCTTCCAGTGGTATCTGCCATGTGCGGCAGCTCCTATGGTGGCCTTCCTCTGTGCCCCCAGCTCCTGGGATTGGAACCTCTCCTCTCACCTCTGGGTGATATCATCTCCTCCCGTTGTGATCCCCAGCTCCTGGGGAGCTACTGGCTTCTTGCATTTTCTACTTTCTGGGTCACTTACCTCACCTTCTCTTTCTGGCTGTCCCAGCCTCCATGTGGGTGATGTGTGGTGTTTAGTTCTTCCGTCTGAAGGATCTAGCCTGGTTTCCCAGTCTCTGACTGGACTCTGCTCAATACAGTGGAACTCCCATTAATTATGACAAGAGCATGGCCATGGAATCACACAAAGCAATGTTCAAAAGTTGTGGCTCCAGCCCTTCCCTGAGGTGGGACCCACGTCTTCATGTGCACCTCTATAGAGTGGAGAAGATAATGGACTGAAGTTTATGGGGTTATTGGGAAGATTTCATGAGAGAATAATAGAAATATAAGCACCACATAGTGTGGTAGTGGACAGCAACATGACAAGAGGGTATGTTTCTAGAAGTGTTTGTTTCTTCCTCAGGTTGGCCCAGGGAGTGCTGGAGATGCTGCTGGGAAGGGCATATGAGGGTGGGCTTGGGCCTGGGTATTTGTGGGCAGCAGGGAGCTGCATGGGGCCTGGAGGGTCTTAATGTCCTCTCCCAGTTTAGCTTAGAGCTTCAGCTAAACACCAAGGGCCAGGCCCTCCCTGGGGCCCCCCAGAGCACAAGTGCTCTGGCCTTCTCTCTAAGTCTCTGGGGCTCAGATAAGTGAGGATGGGTCAGTGCCTCAGTCTGGGGCATTGCTGCTCTTGTGGCTTTTTAAAGTCTAGTTAGTCATTCATTTTACCTAATTATCCAGTGACCTAACACCAGCCTATAATGTTATTTTCCGCTCGGAATGACACCCTTGGGGTTTGGAGAGCTAGAATATTTTATCGGCTGCTCAGTGGCCGAACTTCCTAGCACTTGCTCGCTGAGACCCTCCAGAGGGGAGTGGGGGCCCTGGTCCCATTCTGGGTTATCTGAGAATTGCACGGCCGGGGAGCTAATCAATGGGCCATCCTTCAGGCTCTGGTGGAGTGCTGGGTCAGCATCGCCTTTGTAAATGGCTTTTCCTGGGCTCTTTATCTCTAGGAGGGGGGTCATGATGAGCAGTGAGAGACTTGGCAAACCTTGGATCTGAATCAGCAGAGTTGAGACAACTTGCATCCTAAGCACTAACGTGGCCCACCTGACACACTCCTCTGGGCTCTGCCTCTGTCCAGGGTGGTCCCGGAGAGCTGGAGCAGGGACTGTGTGTTCAGAAGGGCTCCAGAGACCCAGAGTGCCAGGCCCTCCCATACCACCAGCCATTCCCCCTGGGGCCCATCTGCCTGGAGAACACCTCTCCTTCACATGCACCAGTTCCAGGATGTATATTTCTGCCCTCAGCATTTGCCATGCCTCCCACCTTGCTGCCGATGCTCTCTCCTTTCCCTGAATGCATATCCAGTGTTCTCAAGGGCTCTAGGGACATTTCTCTGGCTGCTAAGAGGCCCACTGACTTCCCTCCTCCCAGCCTCTTCTGAAGTGGGTAACAAACCCTTCATTAGGTTTTATATGACATGATTTTCCAGGCCTTTGCACATGTCAGGCTCTGTTGGCTTCTATGATGCTTGAGATTGCACAACCAGCCCTGCAGGGGTTGGGGCCTTAGCTACAATTCTGGGTGTTCTTTCCAGAAAGGAGTTTTCAGAGTTTTGCAGTGAGGGACAATGAGCTAGGTTTTCCCTACCTGGGGGCAGGGGAGGAGCACTGACCAGAGATTTCCTAATCAGGCTTTGTGCCAGAAGTACCTGGGAAAATATTTTAAAAATACAATTCCTAAACCTCACCACTAAATACTCTTTTTTAGTAAATCTGGAAGCAGGGCCTGGGACTGTATGGTTTCAAGTCAGCTGGCCAGATCATCCTGAAGTCCTGCACTGTGGGAAGCCTGGCATAGAACAACACATGGGCTGGGCAATCAGCCCCACGATGATGCCATAATCTGCATTTGGGGGCATACTCTTATTTCAAGTATTCTTGTCTACTGCTCCCATAAGCCACTGAAACCTGGGTTAGCCCAGGTGAATGTCTCAGTCTGCTTTTCAAACACGAATAAGCTGGTAGACGTCCTCCAGGCTTCCAAGCCTAAGTTAGGAAATGGGAAGTGGGGACCTTCCCACAGAAACAATTTAATCAGGAAGCACTTGACTTTTAATTCTCTTGGACTCTAAGATTTCGTCAAGAGTAACTGAAGATTACCCTCTGCCTGACCCAGTCAGGCTCCCGTCCCCGTGGAGCCATTCTACCATGCCCATGACCCCACAAGTGGCTGACTTGCTGGATCTTTCTCTGGTTTCAGAGTTGATACTCTGTCTCTTCAGCCACCAGTCTTATGTGAGTCTCTTCGAGCGGTCGTTTTCTAAAAAGAGTTTATTTGTCAGAGAGAGAGAGCATGAGACAGTGAGTGAGCACACAATCAGGCAGAGTGGCAGGCAGAGGCAGAGAGAGAGAGAAGCAGGCTCCCTGCCGAGCAAGGAGCCTGCTGCGGGACCCTCTCCCAGGACCCAGGGATCATGACCTAAGCTGAAGGCAGCGGCTTAACCGACTGAGCCACCCGGGCGTCTCAAGTGGTCGTTTTCAACCCTGGCCACATGTTGGCACTGCCTACAGATATCCAGACCTCTTGCATGGACATTCTGATGGCGGTGGTCTGGGTGAGGCCCTGGCCCCTGTTCTCGTGGGCAGCTGGGATTGAGAAGCTCCTGGAACAAGCCATCTCCAAGAGGAGATGAATAAGAGCAAAACAGAAGAAAATGCAGTCCCTTAGATATGGTATAGGACTCGCCTTATGACACTCTAGTTATTTCTCATCATGGGTGTACCTTACCTTTTCCAGGTAATTAGAGACTCTCTTTGTCATTGTCACACACTATGTTTCCAAATGACACTGGCAGTGGATGTACCCCTGACCCCTGCTTGAGGACTGCCCTGACTTCTGCTGTTGACCCAGTTCCTCTGGCTACTATTTTCCCGACCTCGACTTTTCACTGAGCTCCTTCTGATCTCATCTTTTGATGAAGGGAAACTTCACTTTCTGCACCTTGAAATGATCTGAGTGTTCTCTCCCTAGAATGTCACAAAGAGAAGAAAGGGGGACAGAAGTCTGTAGCCTTCCTGTGGGTGGCTCACCATTCCCTTCCCAATGACACATGTCCCAGGCTTGCACGTCTCGCTGTCCCCGGTGTGCGAGGGCTCCTGGCATGGAGTAAAGACCGTCTGTTAATCTCCCCCTCCCTCCCCACCGCCAACCCTGCCCAGTTTGGCTTCCAAAAGCAGGATGTGTTCTGTATGCTGAACCCTGGAAAATTTTGCTTTTTTTCATCCTGTGTAGCTTCCTCACAATCCCCAAGGGAAGGCTGCACATCATGTCTGGGCTTCCATTTCCTGCTTTCCCAGGTTGAGCCTGGTGCTGAGGCCCTGCCGGCCCCAGGAAGTGCTCCCTGTATTAAATCCAGTTGTATTTCTTGTTCTTCCCCATGCTGGGCTCCCTCTCAGGGGCAGGCACGAGGAATATTAGTGTCAGCTTGTGTCTTCTCACTTCAGCAGGCTATCTGTGTCCTTGTTGATGACACCCCCTGGTTTCGTGGCCCCCGTGGTGTGAAGTTTACCCCAGGACAACAAGCTTGTGGTAGGAGAGGCTGAGGAGGCAGGGGTCGGCTTTGTTCACAGGGAGGTGTGTGGTTCTGGCACACTCTCGGATTTCCCAATCAGCCTCTTCTCTCTTTGCCGTGGAATTACCCTCTCCCTTTGCAACGGGTTTATAGTACTCATTAGTTCTGCTATTAGAAATAGATCCCTATTAAAGTCAGTTAATAAACGGTGATAGTCTCTTGGTGAACCAGGAGCCGGGAGGACAGGAGCCTGATAACAACAACACCGCAGGGGGAAACACTGCTTCCCTTTTGGGGCGGGGGAGGGCTACCTCCTACACATGCTGCCAATTTGAGGCCCTGCAAAGGGTTCTGTCACAGAAATTTAGGGAAAAGAAAGAAAAATCAATGCAGACTCTGTGTTTTAATCAAATGCAGGAAAATTGTCTTTGTGTAAAAAGATTCAACACAGGAGAACAAGATGCGTTCTGCATTTGACATAATGTGTTTTCTCAGGCTGCACAGGGAAAGAGCTCAGTGATTCTAAGCCTCCACTGTCCACGACAGCGGCCACCGGCCATGGGGCACTTGAGATTTGGCTAGTCCAAAGTGAGATGTTCTGTGAGTGTAAAATCTGTGCTCGAGTTTGAACACTGGGTAAAAGAAAGAAAGTGAAATAACCAATTAAGATTTTATATTGATTAAAATGATAATATTTTGTTATATTGGGTTAAATAAGCTCTCTCTCTCTCACACATATATGTGTGTGTGTGTGTGTGTGTATGTGTATATATATATATATATATATATGTATATATATATATAAAATTATTTTTTTTTTCACCTTAGGGAGAGGGAGAGCCGGGGGGAGGGGTGGAGTGAGAGGGAGAGAGAATCCTTGAGCAGACTCCCTGATGAGTGCAGAGCCCCATCTGGGGTTCCATCCCACAACCCTGATATCATGACTTGAGCTGAGATCAAGAGCCCGAAGCTTAACCGACTGAGTTATATTATTAAATTTAATTTTCCGTGTTTCTTTATTCCTTTTTATTTTCTATTTTATTTTATTATTTTTTAAAGATTTTATTTATTTACTTGACAGTGAGAGACATAGCAAGAAAGGGAACACAAGCAAGGGGAGTAGAGAGGGAGAAGCCCTTCTTGCTGGGCAGGGAGGCCGATTTGGGGCTCCATCCCATGACTCTAGGATCATGACCTGAGCTAAAGGCAGATGCTTAACGACTGAGCCACCCAGGTGCCCTCTTTTTTCCTTTTTAAAATATGGTCCCTAGACAATTCACAGTTACATCTGTGGCTCCCATTGGTGACTTACATTATGTTTCTGTTGTATAGCATGGAGGTGAGCTGTCCCCCTATAGGACAGGGGGATGATGACTTCCCCCAGAGGTAAGGATGGCTCTGTGCCGGAGATGCTCTCTGGCTGTCTTGACCTCTCCTTTTCTCTGGAAGAGTCTACTCTTCCTGGAAAGCCCATCAGCAGAACACTGATGAGATGCCCCATGGGGAGGCATCTCCCATGAACTTGCTTTTGGAAACCCCAGCCCAGCTTATGCTTTCCCTTTGTTCAGACCAGAGGTATTACTTTGAAGAACCCATCCTAGGGATCACATCACAGAGTTCAGGAAATCTCCACTAGACCTTTATGAAGCACCTCTTAAGTGTGGGGCACTGTCCTAGGCACTGGGATGCAGCAGTGGACACAGTAGATAAGCTCCCGCCCTCCTGGAGCTTGCACTCCAGTGTTGGGAGCCAATAATAAACAGGTGCCTAAATAAAAGAATAAGATGCCTTGAGAGAGTGAGAGTGGCATGGATGGAGAACAGAGCTGGGACAGCGAGACAGAAGGTGATGTGGGGGATGGCAGGCAGCTCCTTTAAATTGGGTGATCCTAGGAGATGGCATCCAAGTTGAGATCTGAAGGATGAGAAGGAGCCCATCATGTGGAGATGTGAAGGCTGAATGCTCTTCGAAGACAGATCAGCTAGTGGAAGGGCCCCAAGGCTTGACCTAGCTTGGTGTGTTTGAGGAGCGCAAGTCTAACCTGGAGCAGTATGACAGGAACTGAGGCTGGAGAAGCGTCAAGGACAGATCACATGGGGCCTATGGCCACATCGAGGCATTCCAGGTTTAGTGTAGGAGATTCTGGGAGCCCCTGGAGGGTTTTGAGGAGGGAGTGAAACCATCACTCAGGCTCCTCTTTTGAGGACAGACAACAGAAGAGCCTGGAAGCCAGAAGAACAGAGGCAGTGTTTCCAGGCAAGACATGCACGTGAGTGAGCCAACTGATGCCGTGGAAGTGGAAAGATGTGGTTGGATTCAAGAGGTAGAACTGCCTGGAGTGGTTCATTGCTTGGCTCTGGAAGGTGAGAGAAAGAGAGACATCATGGATGACCCCTGGGTTTTTGTCCTGAGCAGCTGGCTAGATGGAGGGTGGCATCCTTTACTAAGATAGAGAAGCCTTAGGAGGGATGAATTTTGCAAAAGGTGGCAATTAAGAGAGGATCAAGAATGCAATTCAGACAAGTCAAGCTAAAGATTCCTTTAGATGTTCTGCATGGACACAAGGAGGAGGGTCTTTGTTCCCTGCCCCCAGGTAGAGGGGCGTGGGGGAAAGTTCCACGCCTGTGATGTGGAACGCAGTGCCATGGGCACCTATGTAGCATTTAAAGGTACAGATCTGGACAGGACCTCCAGGGTTCTGGGGTAGCTAGGGAATGGGAGGGTGCTTTCAGGCCTTCCAGTGCATAGAGATAGAGCAAAGGGGAAGACATACTTGACTGAAGGTGTAGAAGCTAAACCTGCAATGTTGGAATCTCCAAGCCTCAGTTTTTGTGAACTGTCTCTGACCATTCAATGAGTGTGTTTGAGGAGCTCCCAGGGAGGCCTCAGGCTCGAGTGGGGAAGAGGCCATGGCTCTGGGGATGTGTCGGACAGTTCTCCTACTGTTCCTGGGCATGCTGTGGGAGCAGGTTTTGTTCAGGATGGGATTTCAGCCTGGTCTCACCTTATGAGAGCAATATAGGAAAGCTTCATGGAAGAGGCAGGTCCGGAACAAGATTTGAAGGGCAGGGAATTAAGATGGGAGATGGCCTTCTAGGAAGGAAGCCAAATTAGAGACAGGAGTGAACGTGTGTGTGTGTGTGTGTGTGTGTGTGTGTGTGGTATGTGGGTGAGTGCTCACCCATGTATATGTGGGTAAGTACTCCCCCATGTATACTCACCCATGTATGTGGGTGAGTCCAAGGGATGAGGAGAAAAAGGACTTCTGAAGAGGTCTAATTTAGGTAAATGAGGGAAGTTGGTAAGTACCTCCATCAGAACTCAATAACATCTTGTTTTTGCCTCCCAAAATAGTGTTTTTTTTTTTTTTTTTTTTTAAGATTTTATTTTATTTATTTGAGAGAGAGAGACAGTGAGAGAGAGCATGAGCGAGGAGAAGGTCAGAGGGAGAAGCAGACTCCCCATGGAGCTGGGAGCCCGATGTGGGACTCGATCCCGGGACTCCAGGATCACGCCCTGAGCCGGAGGCAGTCGTTTAACCAACTGCGCCACCCAGGCGTCCCCAAAATAGTGGTTTTATGTGGGTGTGTAAGGGAAACATGGCTGGGTAGACTGGTGCCCCTGTGAAACTAGTGTAGCACTTTTGAGGCATGGAATGACGACATCACGGTATGTTTGAGGCTGATTAATCTGTCATGGGGCGATGGGAAAGCACGTTAATTTGTGAAATATGAGCATGATAGCCGTCACGTCTAGGAGAGGTGTGTAGGGCTGGAGACAAGGCATTAAGCAGCTTGTGCTGGATGACCAGAGGATCTGAGAGCCTTGAGGTTCTGGACCAGCCTCTAGGTGTCCTGTGAGAGAGGGGCAACCCCAAGAATCGAGGCCCAGGTGTCAGTGTGGTCCCTGGATTCAGATCCTCATGGGCAGAAGCCCCTCATGGGCAACTCCATGCAGAGGAAGGCCTCAGGTGTGATTCTCAAGCTCTCTTTGCTCTCAAGGGTTGGCCAAGTCTGTGGAGGGACAGTGGCTACCAAGCACATGGCCCCTTTTAGAGCTTGAAGCACCTGTCCCTACTGTGAGTGCACCGAAACCCATTGTGTGATTATTTACAAAATGTCTCCATCACCAGCCTGGCCAGACTGCCACAGGGGCAGCCCCAGCCTGCCTTTGCATCACGGTGGGCTTCAACTCTAGCTCTGAGCCTGGTGGATAACAGGGGCTCAGTTCATGTCTCTGGACTGAGTGGAAACCAGTGGTGTCCTTTAAGTCGAGACTGATGGGCCTGGGAGGAACCTTATGCAAAGGAGTGAGCCCTACCTTCCATTTTCCAGGTAGCCCCATGTGGGAAGGAAGGGAGAGAAGTTGGGAATGCTTCTCTTGCTTAGCCCTTTACCATCACAGAATGCTCACCATGAGCGTGGGCCTCAGGCTCCTTCCCCCGTCTCCCTTCTGTGCTGCCACCTGGTCTCATCTGGTCATCTGATCGTTTGGGACTTCTTTTATAGAGTCTTTTATAAGAATATTTTGGTGTTCCCCAATCAGGGGTGGACATTGTTCCTTTGGACTCCTGAAACCCCAGATCTTGTTGTTGAGACCAACTTTACTGAAAGCAGAATGCAGACCCGGGAGGGGCTGCTGGAACATGACAAATGGCACTAGGGGTGAGCAAGAAACACCCCTGTACTCCCTCCCCTCACCCACCCCTGCACTCCCTCCTCTCCTCCGCCAAACACTGTCAGCAGCACCGTGTTGCCCTCCAAGGTGGTTTTAAATACTGCTAAGAAATATCCCTCTTGCCTCTGAGCTTGGTACTTGAGTTAACACCACCCATTCAAAACGATGGTTCTTGAAGTCAGCAGACCGAAGTAGAAGTTACTGTGTGTCCTGCAGACCAAACCCTTCCGGCAGTTTCACTGAATTTACTTTCCGCCTTCTGTTCTGCAGGTTCTGTTAGGTTTCATTGCACGGGTATGGCTGCTAAGGAGTGAAGGGCAGGCTTGCCTCTGGGGGTGTTTGAGTTGTCCTTAGGCTCTGGGCTCTCTGACTCTCCCCACCGCCCCCCCCCCCACCCGTGCTACGGCACACAGGGGACAGCTGAGTGAGAGCCACCTTTTTCCTTGACATCTTCTTTCTGTGACTTTGGAGGAGGCATGAGGGAAAAAAATTCCAGAAGACTCTGTTTCACCATCAGGCTTTCAAAGTCATCATGAAGGATACCAGATAAGATAGCACACTTAACTTTCCAGTTTTTTTATTTTTTATTTTTTTTAATACTGCAAAGTTTCTACTGAGGTCTCTTAACATCTGGTCTTCCAGCTGCAGGTGTCCTCCTTGGTTCCCAGCCCCACGCTGGCCCTCAAGCCTGGATGGGTTTGAGGAGAAGATGACGAGAGTCATGTCTGGTGGCAGTTAATTGGGTTGTCTCATTGGGACTGGAGACGGCAGTTTAACACACATACCCTGGGGTTAAGTGACATGGCTTTGGGTCTGTTTGAGCTTGTTCTGTCATGGAGATGCTCCTCGCTTTTGTCCATTCTTGCTGAATCTCGTCCTGCGGTTTCCATGAACCCTCGGCCCCCTGGCTGGTTAGGAAAGCCACATGCTGTGTTATTGGAAATGGGATACGTCTTAAAGATGGCCAAATTTCGTGTTCTAGTTGCGAGCAAAAAGATTTAGAGAAGTTTAGAATCTGAGAGAGAAGTTAAATATTTGACTGTGTTAAGAAAGAAAATCTCAGCTGAGGATTTCATATTTTAGGTCTTAAAAATGAAGTTCAGTGTGTAACTGGCAAGGCTATATTTGAGGCTGTGTGGTGGGGAAACCCCTCCTTTCAAGGAGTTCATATTGTCTGGTGGGTGGAGAAGCAGGGGTGGGGAAATGAGAGGTGAGAAGACGGTATCTGTAGATGCCGAGTGCAGGAAGTCTGGGGGTGGAGCTGGGGGTGGGCAGGATTCAGGGTGGAGACTGAAAAGTTTCTCCCAGAAAGTGCCATCTGGAGCACGACAAAAAGACACCATCTTACCACCAAGGGACAAGATGGACTCCTACGTGAGTGGGCGCTGTCACAGTATGTGACTGGGGCCTCCCTTAGTTTTGTCTGGATTTTGCAGTGAGAGGACGTGACCCTCTGTCCATGGAAGCTTCAAGAGACAACCTTATGGTTCTCTTTCCCTCTGTACTTGCTTACCAAAGGCCTCTGATTTCCCGTGTTGATTCAAGAGCTCATGGGTCTACAGCTTTTTTCTGGTTACTGAGCCTTCTCACTGGCTTTCAGGGGCAACAGTCAGCGGGTAGAAAGAGAGGGAGCAGAGTTCTAAGGGAAATAGGCAGCATGACCAGCTTCTGTGAATTTTGCACTTTCCCTTGTTTGGTTAAGCGTCTGTTTGCAGAACACCCGCTTTGATTATTGCAATAGTCCTCCATTTAAAGTGTGAGGAGCCCTCTTGACCCCATACAAGCCAGTCATAAAAGAATGTTTTAAGAAAAAGTCTCTGAAGTAGAATTCTATTTACAGAAGTGCAATCTGAACACAGTCTCCATCTGTATAGCAGGGGGTGCTGAGTGGCCCTCATGGGCTCATGCTTGCATTTGGAACACAGCAGCTTCCTCTAAAAGGCGCCATGCATTTTAGCTATAGTAATAAATATTAGCCCCATTTTGCTGTCAGGAGGCCAAGGAACAGAGAGGGGAGAAGTGCACATTCTTTGCAGCCTCCTCTCCTGACCCACCAGACTGCTTGGTGTTAAGAGGCTGTTTAACAACAAAAGGAATCCTGTTCTTGTTGCTAGGTTGATGGGATGCTCATGAATATCCATGACACTTATGAATATTCATGAAGCAAGAATGTGATTGACAACCCATACACCTGAACCGTTTCCTGGAGCGCCCTCAAAAGGCGCCTCTGTCTCCAGCCTGGGATTTGCCCCCACCTGGATGGGCTCTGTAAGGACTGGGTTCCTTCAGGTAACATCTGCCTGGAGGACCACCTGGGGGTACTTGTTCTCATTTACGCACAGGGGATGCCTTCCTTCATCCAGTTTTTTCCAAGCCCTGCTTTGGAAAAATAAACATTTTCTCCCCATGATGACTCCCCCATCTATGGGCAGCATAACTGGTAATGGAAGCCAATACTCCCGGTGTGGCCACTCCAGCCGCCCCAGGAGCCAGTTTCGCTCTGGGTCAGAGGAGAGGAGGAGGTGAGAAGCCTGGTGCTCCGCAGTTGGGCCTCTAAGCTTTCCTCACTGGGAGTTTCATCTAACCTGGGATCCAAGGCCAGGCATATGCCTTCCTGGTACCCATGCTTTGGACTCAAGGTAATGCTGTTTGCTTTTTTTCCAAGCAGCTCTGAGGCATGAGAATGATAGCAGAGTCTAGAAGCTACTCAGCGTCCAGATCCTGCCCCTGGTCCCTAGCCAGAGGTGACAGGTGGATGTATGAGTTGAAAATATGGAATGCCTGTTCTCCTTCCTGCATGTTGGTTTCCCCTGCAGCTCCCATTCCTTGTTCCCCCAGATTTGAAACTTCAGCCCTTTCTGAGTGGGCTCTGAATCTCCCCCACGTCCTGACGTGGTCAGGGTGGGTGGTTTCCACCACACATGCCACAGATTATGCGGAGTTCTGCCTCTTGGTATATTGGTCAGTGTTCTCCAGAGAAATAGAACACACACACACACACACACACACACAGAATATGTTCTTTCTGAGAAAGTTCCTCGGTAAATACAAGAGGAACATAAGCTATCTGGAATACCAGCGTGGCTATCAGAAAGAATGAGAAAAGTTGGCCCCACAGGAAGACATGTTTGAAAAGCCTGCTGAAACATCAGGTAAAGAGGCTTAACATCTGTAAACAACACAGCAAGTCTTCCATTGTGGTAGGTCCCAGAGCCAGTGACTTAAGAATCTTGATCTTCTCTGTTTGACAGAAGACTGCTTTCCTTTTTTATCGGGTGTTCTAGTTCTCATTGTTGTGCATGGAAATAAACCAGGTTTGCAGTAAAAGAAATAAAAATTATGATGTGTTATCTAGAAACAGAATATGTATATTTACTCTTACTTATTGATGGATGATAAGACAGATTTTTTTTTTTTTATTCCAGGGGCTCTTACAATGGAGCTTTGTATTTGAAGAGAGAACTTATCTCCCTAGATGTTTACACTGAGGAATCGGCTCACGTGACTATGGAAGCTGGCGAGGCCAAAACCTGCAGGGTAGGCTGGCGGGCTGCAGGGTCTGAGTCCAAAGGCTTCTTATAGTGGGCGGGATCACCTCTTCTCGGGGAACTCAGTCTTTTTCTGTTCAGGTCTTCAGCTGTTTGGATGAGGCCCACCCACATCATGGAGAATAATCTGCCTGACCGTGTGTCCCCTCATTGATTGATTTTTTAAAGTGTGTGTGTGTGTGTGTGTTTTAAGTAATCTCTACACCCAATATGGGGCTTGAACTTAAAACCCCCAGATCAGGAGTCACATGCTTCAATGACTGAGCCAGCCAGGTGCCCCGCCACTGCCCCTGATTCCAATGTTCATCTCATCTAAAAAATACCTTCTCGGAAACATCTAGAATAGTGTTTAACCAAATATCTGGGTACTGTGGTGTAGTCAAGCCACATAACATGAACCAAAGCACTTCCTTGACACTTGATGTCAGAGATGTGTTCAGACCCTGGTGTGTTCCTCTGTGCTGCTCATAACTGAGCTTGAAAGATTTTTTCCAGAATGAGCCTCTTGGCATGAATCTTTTAAGTTGTATATCATCCTGGAAGAAAAAATTTCCATGGTTGGAGCCCCAGTTTGAAGCTGAGTTTGTAGGAGAGGTGATGCTCCTGCCCCTTGTTTTCTTCCTGTAGGACACCTTCTTGGAGGTAGGACCTTGGCTGCAGCATCCTCACGCCTTCAGTACTCAGCCCCAGACCTTGGACAAAGGAAGAGCTTAGTCAGTACTCTGAGCTGACTCTGGCAGAAGCAGCTTGGTGAGAAATTCTCTTCATGGTCATGGGGCGTTCAGCTGACTGTGCCTCTGGGTGGTGAGCCACGCCTGCTGCTGCCAGGACACCAGTCCCTGTCCTGTGTGGCCACCCTTGGCAGACCATTTGTGGGTTTTGTGGTCATATTGCTTGGGCTGCCTGCCTCTGATTTGACCACGTTCCTCGGAATCAGGGGTGCTTCCTTTCCTCGCCCCTCGGACCAGGCCCCTGAACATGGAGTTCCAGAAAGGTTGACTCCCGAAGTTCATCAGAGAGCCAGTCTGGGTTGCATTAATAGGAAAAACATTAGTAAGAGGGGACTGAGAGAGTGAATTAGTCGCAGAGCTTTCTGAGGAGTAGAAGACTAAATAATCAGGATAAAATATACTGTGATAAGGAAGCCTGTCCTTTTGTTTACTGACATGCATCTCTGCTTCAAGCTTTTTTAAAAATGACTATTTCATTGATAAAGTGAATGTGTGGAGGTAATAAAAGAATGAATGGAAATTTACCTGTGAACGTCTCTCTAATTGAGTACCTATCTGTGGGATGAATAGTGGAAGCAAATTATCCACGATGGGCCAACTCTTTGCTTTTCTAGGACTGTGCATTCTATTTTTCCTTTTCAATAGAGGACATTGTCTCCTCCACCAAATTAGCCAAACATAGATAATGTTGTCAAAGAATTGCTCCATTAGATTTTACAGATGCCTGACACCAATACAAAAGCCTCTACCCTTACCGCATTTCAACTTCAGTTTTTTCCTACATGACTCAAAAAATAAATTTGTTTTGTGGGGTGGAGATGATGGGTTTGACAGGTTTTTAGAACCAAGATAAAGAGGAGTTAGCAATATTGTTTGGGGGATTCCAGCAAATTCCATTAGGCTGTATATCATGGGGAGGGTAGAATGGGTGGAAGCTCCGCTCAGAGGGACATTTCTATTCCACCCAGAAAGACCATGTTTCTGACCATGCTGGCAAGGTTTGAGTGGTGTGCTTCCAGAGAATTTACCCCATATAGAAGGAGAAAACAGCTGGAACTTCAGAAAGTGCTCCTGGGCCTATGAAACAGACGTTGTAGTTCTTCTGTTCACAGCTTCCTGAGTCTAGGGTATGGAAACAAAGAGTCTGCAGGGGAAGGTATATCCCAGGGGCTGGGGTGAGGCACAGGGACTGGACACCACTGAGATTTCTCTTCTATATCACTGTGGCATGGTCATGTCTTATACTCTAGCTGTAATCTTAGGCGCTTGGTATAGAGTTGAAAGAGACAAGTTCATGCATAGACACAGGGGTCTCTCTTGGGGGCTTCTGAGGATAAAGGCTATATTCATTTGGACTCTTGATTATAGGCAAACCCATTTGAGTCAAAAGGGATGTTTACTAACTCATGTAGGGGAGAAATTTATGGGGTCTGCCTTCAGGCAAGGTTGGATCCAGCAACACAAATAATGCCCTTTCTCTCACTTTCTCCTTCTCTTGACCCTGCTCACCCTGATGCTCATCCATGTCCGGGTCTCCTATTCTCTTAGTGCAGATGGGCTCACTTCGTACAGTCAGGGATGATGTCTGCTAGCAGCTCCAGGCTCACACGACTCCAGCTTGGCAAATCAGTGGAAAGCAAGCTTCCTCTCCACATAGGACTATATGGACATGGAAATGATTGACCTTCCTGGGTCAAGTGTCCACACAGATCAGTGACATCTAGGGAGATGTGATACTGTAATTATTTCAGCTTGGCACACCTCTGTAGTCAGAGGCTGGGGCTGGGGCAGTATGATGGATGGCCCCCCAGAACCATCTAGAGAGCAGGGTGGATGGTTCCCCAAAGGAATCACAGTTGCAATGAGAGCAACCCATTTCCGGAACTCAAACAACAAACAAACAAACAAAAAACAGGAAGAGGCCTGGACTGGGAGACTGGTGACCCCAGGCAGCGAAGAAATGCCATGTGGGAGCCCTCATCTTGGTCAGCCTCATCTCACATGTACCCAGGCGTCCAGCTGGGCCCTTCCTCAGCTCTGTGAAGGCTGACCGGCGTTCAGCAGGTGTAATGAGGTGGGAGCACCTAGACATTTCCCTGGGGGATTACAAAGCTTCTTGCTCCCCTCAGTTATGTTGCATTTGCCATAGACTTATTTTTAAATGCCATATTCCAGCTCTCCTAGCTTCCTGTGTTTGAGAATAATGAGACTTCTCAGCTGCATGGGTTTTATGGTGAAATGGACCCCATCCAGGAGGAGTCCAAATTCTCTCCCTTTTCCTTTCCTTCTTGAAAAGGAGAGGCTCCTGGCAACCTCCTACCTAGGATTTGCAGAATTATGCATTTATTCCTTCAATATTTACAGAGAACCTGTTGTGGGAAAGGCCCTGGGATCAGCCTCAAACAAAACAAGCCCAGGCCTGGCCTCAAAGACCAGCAGGGAGGTCAGATAGTCAATAAAAACAAAACCATCATCCCACTGGTGAATGCATTTCTCAGTGGCCTGGGATACACACTCCAAAGAGGCAGAAGGGGGTGTTAAGACCATTCAGGCCTGAGCTGGCTCCTGGGCGGGGAGGCTTCCTTGAGAAGGGGATGTTGAGCTGAGAGCTGAAGGGCGGCTGACTTTTGGATTTTGAGAAGGCGAAAGGACTGGGGAGAAGGTGAGCAGGTTTGGACGCCAGGGCTCTGTGCAGGGAGATAGGGGCTGCTGCCCAGAAAGGGCCGGGGGAGTAGGTACCAAGTGGTTTGCAGGAAAGCTGTGGGCCTCCCGGGTGGAGTCAGAGGCCGTGTGGCAGTGAGGAGAAGGAGAACCAGGGTGATTACAAGGCTGCGGCCCCAGGGAAGGTGGTGCCTTCTGCTGAGGTGCAGGAGGCTGGGAGGAAGCCTCTCTGGAGGAAACAGGCACAGGTGCATCCATTGTCTTGGATATTTTGAGTTGGAGGAGATGCCAGAGAAGCAGCTGGGTATATGGGTCTGGGCCTGGAGCCACAAGTGCAGAAACTTTCAGCCCAGAGATGGTGAGGGAGGCTGTGACAGCAAGCACCTGTGTGTACAGATTGGGGAGACCAGGCCCTGGGCCCCTAGGAACTGAAGAATTTGGAAGTTAGCAAACAGATCAACCTGACCGGGCGACGGGGACGTCCTGCCTGTGATAAATCATGCCAGTGCTGCCTGGGCTGCTGACGTGTGCTCTGAGGACCCCCCAGGGTCCAGGGGCCTGTCGCTGGGTGATGGATGAAGGCTGCTCCCACCCACCCACCTTCTGCTGGTGCGAGCTTCCCGCCACTGCCAGGTAGTCCCTTGGGAAGAGAGAAAATAGCTGAGTAGGCTCGTTGTGACAGCCTTTTAAAAATTGACTTTTAAAACTTCTTAATAATTGTTGATTAAAAGGCCCATTGCTCTGAAGACTGTTTGTGGAAGAAAGTCATTTTGGAAGAAATTTCTGGGGAGGTGGAGTGTTCCAGTAAGTTGGTGAGGCGGCATTTGCAGCTCCAGCCTTAGATTTCAAAAGCCACTAAAAGCCCCTCAAGAAAGTGCTGCCAAGTAGTCACTTGGAGAAAGGGAACCACTTGTGGGGGAAGGAGAAAGTGCCAGCTGCGGGGTGTGCAGTGGCCAGGGGGAGGGGGAAGCAGGAGGCCCCAGGTCACTCCCTCGGTGGGGCAGGCCTAATCAGGTGGCTCCCCCAGCTCCCTGCACAGCCCCTGCATGCTCCTGTCTCACCCTGGCTGCCCCTGCTCTCCTATTTGGAATGACCCCCTTGCAATGCTGTCCAAAGTTAACACATGTTGTGGACTCCCTTCCCCATATCTTCCTGGCCCCTCTTGCCCTTGCTGACCTGTGGGGGCCTGTGACCTCTGCATGACTCCTGCGTGTTTGGGGCTAGGGAACCCAGAGCTGCTTTTCCGTGTGGGTCCCTGGCTTTCCCCTAGCAGGCCATGGTGTGTGCTGAGAGAGAAGGCTGTCAGGGTGTGAGGGGTCAGATGAATGCCACAGAACATCCATGGCTCCTTCCCTCCTTGCTAAATGGCCAGGGTGCTGTCAGGCTGCTGGTCCTTGGTGTGCATCCTGTCTCTGTCCTGGGTTTTGTTACCCCCACATGGGGCTGCCCCAGCATATGCAGGCAGGGAACATGAACAGCCTGTGTGCATGTGTGTTCTCAGCTTTTCTGCGGTTGTCAAGGTCAGGGAAGCTAGACAAGCTGGCCAGGGGAGGGCTGCCCAGCAGAACCACCTGGGATTGAGATGAGATCATTCAGTTTGCCTCTAGCACACAACCACCTCCAGCTGGGGGCTGTTGGGGGAGGGGAGGGGAGACTTACTGCTGCCCCAGCCACGGCACCAGGTGTTTCTGGGTCCCACTAGAATTCTAGGACCTGCCTCACAGCTCCATGCTTAGGGTGGAGCTGTAGACAGGCAGGCTTCTGGGAAGGCTGCTTGCCTGCCAGGAACTCAGGAGAGGTACAGGTACAGGAGAGGTACAGACAGTGCCTGTGGACACGAGGGTCCAGACCTGGAATCTCTCTGAGTCCTAGCCCCGAAGCACAGTGGAATGCTTTAGAGACTTGGTGAATTCCCCTTCTCTGCTGAAGATGGCTTGAATGGCATGGGATCTTGCAGCCAATTTCCAGAGTCTCAGACTAGAGAGAGTCTCAGAAATGGCTCAAAGCTGGACTTTGCAAAGGAGCAGGAGGCCCCCGTGTTGGCTCTAGGTGCTGGAATTGTGGGACTGGTGCCCAGGGGCGTTTGGGTAAGTTGCAGTGTCCCAAGACTTGTGTTTGTTTAGTCCTAGCTCCCTTCTCAGGGGGAGAGGGACAAGGGGACCAGGTGAGGCCATGGCTGCCTGGGTTCTCTCCCACCCTTTCTCCCTCTCTTTCCTGTCTGTCCATGTGTCCATCCATCCATTTTAGGCCTCTAGGCTGGGGCTACAATGGCTAAGTTCCATGCCCTTGGGTTGGGGGACCAGGCAGGAACCAGACAGCTCTGTTGTCTGTGTGAAGGGTGCCATATTTGGAGAGCATGGGGCCATAGGAGTCCATGGATCTGGAGGGACAAGAGGCTTCCTGGGATCTCGATCATCTCTGGACCTTCCCTGGTATGGCTGGGTACAGCCGTCACAGGCTTTGTGAAGTGGCTGGGTCGGAGCTTGGTGAGCAAAGCTTGACCGGGAGAGAAGGCAGAGACCTGATTTCTGCCCCTGGTGTGTACAGTTGTCATTCTGCTTTCCTTGTGTAAATGCGGGTTTGTGAGTTTCCTCTCTAAACCGAGTCTCACTGTTGGGCTGACAGAAAGCCGTGTCCAGGAACCTCATACATGGGAAGGGTTCCTGGGTTCATAATAATGAAATCTGGTATTTTTAGACACTTGCCTTGGCAGACCCCTCCTCCCAGAACCGATTCCCTTCTGCGTGCTCTCTCTCTCTCTCTCAGCTCCTCTGGGAAGTGAGGCAGCTGGCTTAGCTGAACTTCAAAGATGATGACATTCTGAACCTGTAGAAAACATTTTTTGGAATCTCAAAGTGCATGAATTAAAATGTTATTTTTACTTCTTTTCAGCCTGTTGAGGCGCAGACTGTGAAGGGGCACATCAGCCCAGGAGAAAGCACGCCGAGCAGCCGTGTGGGGACCGAGCAGACATCTGCGGGTGAGTGGGGCACAGGGACATCAACCATGAGCCTGATGCTCTTGGGCTGCTTCTTGTGTTGGTCCGGCCACACGTGCTGCTGAGTCTCCACAAGAAGGAAGTGCTTTCGGGCCTTGCAGTCCTCGGATGAGGAGCAAGTGGGGAAATCTGGCACATGTGGGCTTCTGTGAGCATGAGCTAGGTGCCGGGGGCTGAGTTTCCAGAGCTTTGCCTGGTGTTGATGGCAAGACTGGCTGACCAGAGCTTGTACCTGGAAAGGAAACCCTGCCCAAGGGCTGCGGAGGCCTCCGGAGCTGGGGCTGAGGTAGGGGACGTAGCGGGGGGAGATGGACAAAGGGGACCTCCACCCAGGGGACAGACAGAGTTGCGACTGACCCCTAAGAAGGACTGAGAGGCGGAGGGGTCATGTAGAGGATGAGGAGTCTTGGACTCAACACGGTCTGTTTTTTAACAGAGGTAGGGACAGGCACTGGTCATTTCGAAGCTTTTTGGTTTTGTTAATCTGATAGCATAGATTTGTTTCTCTGTGGTTACAGAGCAGCCTTGTGTGTTTATCTGAGAAACAGCTGTGCCAGGGACACTTTAGAAACTGGTTGGGGTTGAGAAGTCCTGGTAAGTGGAGTAAGAGGAGAGCAGGGAGGAAAGGGGGTGTGCAGGGCAGGGTGCCGGGTGCCAGGGTGTGTCAGCGTCTTCAGTGCTTGGGAGCTGCCATGAGTCCCCAGAGAGGACTCCAGAGCACCCCCCCCCACCGCGTCCCCCCCTGATCTGCCTATATTCACATGAATATGTTCACGTGAATACCAAGCTTGGGCATTGCATGTCCTTTTCTCACTGGTGGTGCTTCTGGGTGGGGAATTTGGAGGAGGAGGCATGTTTCTTGAGACCTCATAGGGACTTGGCTCCTGTGAACATCTGTATCTCTTTCCTGAGCTTCCACTAGATCCCATTTCACTCTATTCAGTAGGTCCTACTGGGTGTCAGTCCTGGGAGACGCCCTGTTACAGCTGCCTGTGGCTCTCTGAGTGCAGCTGGGAAACCCTGTATCCTGTGCTCACTTCTGGGAGATTCTTAATGACTATCAGTATCTCCCAGGCTCTGGGTGCAAAGTCCTTCTATAAAAAGAAATTTGTTCAACTTTTTTTAACCCTCTATTTCCCAAGCATATCTGATCACAGATCCCTTTGGTTACAGAAAGCCAATGAAAACCCTACACCAGTCTCTTCCCTCTACATGCAATCAAGTGTTCCAAATTCTTATGCCAACTATGCAATGGACTCAGAAACTGAATTTCCTCCCACTATGGAAATTGGGCAGGGCATTTACCCCCAGGCCTGCGGTGGCCTCCCCCAAGCTTGGGACATGCCTGTGAGAGCCAGAGTGCAGACATACCTGTTCAGGCATCATGACTTAGCAAGACCCCTGCCAGCTTAAGCACACAGGCTTGTTCCTTCCTGGTTCAGCTTGAGCAGCTGGCACAATGGCCAGTCTGTATTTTCACCTTCATGGCCAAATGAAGCTCACCTGGGCCCGGGAAGCTCCACAGAGGACAGGACGTGAGCAGAAACATTCCATCTGTCCAATCTTCTCTCCCCTGCAGCAACACAGGCCCCAGGCTGTTCTGAATGCCTTGTTTTGCATATAGTGATGAAATATTTAAGGAAGTTCTTCTCGCTTCGAAAGCCTCTTTGTCAAGGTACCAGGGGCAGCCTGAACAAGGGATAGAAATCCCTGCAGCTTGGAGAGAGGAGCAGAGGGACACAGAGAAAGAGAAACCCTTCCAGAGGTTGGGTCTTCCTTCACAGGGATCAGGAATGGCTGTGGAATGGCCATCTCCTGCCATCTTCTCACTGGTGGCTGTGCAAGGTGGGTGCCACCGAGCCTCGGAGGACTTGATTCTGATGAGTGTTGGGTTGGAGTTCTGTACTGGGCGGCTTGTAGTGTGTCCTTGAGAAGTACTTGTCTCTCTGAGATTGGGGTTCTCCACTGATAAGACTACATGGTAGGGGTGCCTGGGTGGCTCAGTGGGTTAAGCCACTGCCTTCGGCTTGGGTCATGATCTCAGGGTCCTGGGCTCTCTGCTCAGCAGGGAGCCTGCTTCCCTATCTCTCTCTCTCTGTCTGCCTCTCCATCTACTTGTAATTTCTCTCTGTCAAATTAATAAATAAAATCTTTAAAAAAAAAAAAGACTACATGGTAGACCAGATGCTCTCTGGGGCTTTCCAAGGTTTAGTTAATAGGACTGGGAAGCTGGTTTGTCTCTTCACGTTGTTTAGTTACCAATGCTTCCTTGATTCCTGGTGGGGTAAATTGAACCCTATGGCTATCCTGGAAGGGAAGGCTGTACCTAGAAGGCCCACCCAAGTGAAGCTTGCTGTGGCTCATACAGACCCAGCTTTCCTGCCCACAGAAATGTCGCTGGAGCTGGGGTGGCCATATCGAAGGGTCAGTGTGGTACAGGCCTGCCACGTTTCTGAGCCTACCTCCTGGGTATAGCTCTGTGACTTGACTTCTTTTGAGTGTGCATTCCTGTCTGGGTCAGGGATGGGCTCTGGTCTGGGCACAGACATAGCAGCAGCCTCTGGGCACTTCTGATACAAAGTGTCAGCCTCTTCAAAGCCTCTCCCTGCCCTCTGTCCTGGCTCTTCACTGCCCTGGCCCCGGCAGGATGCACGTGACCTGACCTCAGTCAGAGGTGACCTTGGAATGGTCCAAGCAGCTGCAGAGCTTGAGTCTATGCCTCGCTGGTGATACAGCCTCCATGTTCAAGGGCGCGTGCCTGCCCATCTCCCAGGGAAAAAGTGAGCAGCTCCCCCTCGGATGATTGATTAACATCCTACATTTCCCTTTGCCAAGGAGCCTCAGAAGCACACAGGCAGATGGCTTCTCTGGGAATTCCTCTGGGGAACTGGGCTTCTGCAGATCCACATGTGGAAATCCAATATTCAGATGAGAGAAGAAATTGGGAAAGAAAATATGCTCTTCCCCTCCCTCAGTTAAAACCTGGATACAGAGTTGGAGGGGTCAGAAATAGCTTCAACCCTTGCATGGCTCCCTTCCTTGTCAGAGGAAGAAGAACAGATCTGGGTCTGCTTCTAAGTCTGGAAAAGAGGTGTCCAAAGGGCTCTGAGGAAGCAATTCAGTTGAGTGAACAATTCAGCTGAACAGGCTTTGCTTAAGCAACTGCTATCCAAGGCCTGGGTTTGACACAGTGTGGGGTCAGGTCCCACAGTGTATGGCTTAAAAAGCACAGACTCTTGGCCCAGACTTAGGTTCTAGTTCTGGCTCTGCCATGTTCCAGCTGTAAGACCTTGATCCAGGGTCTTAGGCTGTCTGAGCCCCAGGTTCTAAGTCTGTAAAATGGAGGTCATAGTCCTTATCCCATAGAGCTGTTGAAAGGATCAAAGGAGTATGTGCATTTGACATGTGGAGCATGGGCCTGGCTTGGATTGGGTACACTCTCCTTAAACACAAGACCCCCAGGCCCTCAGGAGACACAGGGAATGTGCCCCATGTTAGCGGTGACAGAATGGAGGCTGAGGTTGTATGGGTTTTCTCAAAATCACTGTTACTGATAAAGCAGGGCTGGCATTGGGGTCTTCAATTTTGCAGTAGGTCAGATGTCTGAGACGGGGGTCACTGCCCCCGTGTGAGGTGGTCGGGGCTGAAGAAGAGCCTGCTTATGGTAGGGGCTATGCTCTGTTGTCACTGCTTTTTGGCAAATATTGGGCCATTAAGAACACATTTCTTATTTTAAATGTTTTCTTCCTGCTCAAGAAAAGAGTTGCCAGAATGCTGAGGCATTCGAAAATCTACCCAGATCCATCCCCCTAAGTGGGCAAAGGCAGTCCCCCTGTGGAAGGAGGGTTTGGGACCACTTTCCCCAGAGCCCCGACCTTCCCCATCCTGCCCCGAACCCGTGTTTTACGGTGCTGTTTGCTCTCAGGCATTTGGCTTCTCTTGTTCCTTTCCTTGAAGTTTGGTCCCATTAATGTTTATGAGCAAATAAAACTTGGATTGCTGCTTTGGGCTGTGGGATCACTGCTGACTTGGAGAGGGACATCTAATTTAACATAATCCTGCTCCTTCGACTTTCCATGACTTCCACTGGCTTCTCCTCTGGGAAGATGAGCAAAAGGAGTGGAAATGTGATTAAAGCAGAGTTTCACCTCCCTCTCCTAACCTTGGTGCTGTCAGTCCCTTGCTGGGGGTGGGCCGAGAGTCAGGTAGAGTGTTGGACACATGGATGCTGTTGTGTGTTGATGCCTACATGGACAAGGACATGCAGGGTTGAGCAACCTTTGGGGACTCATGAGCTCTGGAGTGTCATGAGTGGTGTGTGAGTTGGTTTCCTACAGAAGGAGGTCTTGGCACAGGGATGGTGGCTGTATTTGATCATAGGCATGAGGACACCCCCATTCCTTCTTCGGAGCAAGAAACTGAACAACAGAACTCATTACTTCAAGGGTAAAATCTAGTCAGACTGGTGTGTGGGACCCTAGAGACACTTATGTTTGTGCCATATGTATCATTTTTTAATTTTCCTAGATGCAGAGAGTCCTGTATGGGCTTTTTTTCAGTGGGTTTAGAGGGCAGTCTTGGGTGGGAGGGGCGCAGAGGGAGGGCACAGTGGCATAAGAGCTACAGGGGGCAAGAGGCTGTACTTGGCCACATTCTGGATTGCATCTTGAGGACGGACAACATATTCCTTCTGGGGCTGTTGATGGGGCTGTGAGCCAGGCAGGAGGAAGTAATTATGTCATTATATGTCACTCTTGTCTCAAGGGGCCAAATTAGCTGACTCTCCAAAACTAGGGTTTACTTTTGACTTTTTTTTTTTTTAATTAAATTTTTTTTGTGTGTGTGCTTTCTTTTTTTTTTTTCCAATTTATTTATTTTCAGAAAAACAGTATTCATTATTTTTTCACCACACCCAGTGTTCCATGCAAGCCGTGCCCTCCACAATACCCACCACCTGGTACCCCAACCTCCCACCCCCCCCGCCACTTCAAACCCCTCAGATTGTTTTTCAGAGTCCATAGTCTCTCATGGTTCCTCTCCCTTCCAATTTACCCAAAAGCACATACCCTCCCCAATGTCCATAACCCTACCCCCCTTCTCCCAACCCCCCTCCCCCCAGCAACCCACAGTTTGTTTCGTGAGATTAAGAGTCACTTATGGTTTGTCTCCCTCCCTATCCCATTTTGTTTCATGGATTCTTCTCCTACCCACTTAAGCCCCCATACAGCCTGATGCAGATGCATACTAGTTCACTCCTAAATTTTTCTGGAACAGCTCAGGTGTGCCTGGTATAGTGGGAGAGACTGAGGGTAGCAAACATGGTTCTGACGGGAAAGATCTGAGTAGTGGGAACCATGGAACAGACCACAGCCCATGACAGTGCTCAACAGGATGGGAGGATGGTTAGAGGAAAGGCTTGGAGAAGGTCTAGGGCAGGCACCCTACAATGGATGCACAAGCTCCCTGGGGGTGGGGGAGGGGGAGGTGGAGGTGGACTGGCTCTTGGAGGACAAATTGTATCTCCACAGGTGGAGAGGGGGTGGTCAGGGCTTCAGGAAGCAGTCTGTCCAACACGTAGGAGTGCAGATGGAGAGACCAGGGTTATTTGTTGAGAGGTTCTATGGAAGGAAGTCCTGGGGAAGTGCCTGGAAAGGGTGAGACCCTAATGGGCTTTGAAATGCTCTGTGGATATTTGTTGAAGAAATCTATGTGTGCCTTCGTTTTCTCTGACACGTATTTACTGAGTGAGTACTGTGTGGTACTCTGCTGGGGGCTGGGTGTGCAGCTGCCAACAGGTAAACGTCACTCTCTTATGAGTTTACATTCTAGCAGGAGAAGATAGTAAAGAAATAAATACAGCACATAAATAATGTATGCGGTACATCAGGAAGAGCTAAGTGTAAGGGGAACAGAATGAGTTGCACCATGGAGAGGAATGGGAGCACCAGAGTGGGGTGTACGTGCATTCGGGTGGGGATTGCAGTTTTGACCAGGGTAGCAGAGTTGGCCTTCTGTGACAGGAGGACATCTGAGTGGTTTGAGGAGTTAAGGAATTAGCCAGATGAATACTTGGGGGGAGAGCATTTCAGGCAGAGCAAATAGCAGGTACTTAAGGGCCTGAAGTAGGAGTGTGCCTGTTCTTTTCAAGGAGCTGCTGGAGGCCCAGGATGGGGGTTGGGGGAAAGCTGTGGGTTGACCCAGGGGGCAGCAGGAGGAGGCCAGAGTGCCCCCAGGGGCCTTGGAGGGCAGCATGAGGTTTGGGCTTCACCCTCAGTGATGTGGGGCCCTCTGGGAGACATTGACTGGAAGAGAACTGGGGGGATTTTCTGTTTTAAAAGGATCTTTCTGTGTGCTTTGTGTAAACCTGACCATTTTAGGGGCAAGGCTGGAGGCAGAGAGGCCAGTTGGGAGGCTGCTGTGGCCCCCAGGCGAGAGGTGATGGTGGGCTTGGCTGGAGAGGTGTCGCGGAGGTGGTGGATAGTGGTTCTGTTCAGGACAGAGGTTTCTCAACAGGATTAATGTGACTGTGAGAGGCGGGTTTCAGCCTCTGCAGCTGGGCCTGGCTTCGGGTGGAGCAGGCTGAAGATGGATCAGAGATCCTGTGGACTTGACAAGTTGGGGCTCCTTGTTTGCTGTCTGCATGGACATGCATGTGTGTGTTGGGGGGATGGTTAGCTGGTTTTTCTCAACCGGAGTTCTGGAGAGGTTGGAGCAGGAGTTGTGCATGTAGGGGCCATTGGCCTTTCCATGGTGTTAAAGCCACAAGATGGGGTGAGATCACCGAGGGGTAGATAGAGGCTGACTTGTTACTGAATTTTAAGTACCAGGGGTTCTGTTAGGCACTTCTTGCATCCCTCTCTGTCTCTACCACAACCCGACCAGGTAGGAGCTGTTAGTTTCCCTGCAGTACAGAAGAGGAATCTAAGGGCCAGAGGGGTTAAATGAATGACCCAATATCACACATCGAAAAAAGGTCAGACCTAGAATTTACACGTACATCTGTCTGATTCCAAGTTCTTTAATTATTGCCCTTACTGATCATCTAAATTATTGACCTGATTCTGGACTTAGTGGGGGGTCCACTGAGGTTTTTGAGCACAGAAAGGACTCAGCACTGTAGGTTGGGAAGGGGCCTCTGGGAACCTGGGGGCTCCTGAACGAGGTACTGGGGAGGAGAGAGGTAGGGACCAGGTATGGTGAAGGTTTAGACCACCTGAGGCGGGGTTGGAAATGGGGCCTGGAATTCCTGAACAGGGGAGACCCAAATTGTGGCAAACCCAGCATTATAAATTGAATGTGTGTGTTCCCCAGAAATTCCTGTGTTGAAGCTATGTTTAGAGATGTGGCCTCCAAGAAAATAACCAAGGTCATGATGAGGTCATGAGAGTCCTTATGACCCTCTGGTGGGGTCCGTGTCCTTATACAAAGGGGCACCAGAAAACTCATGCTCTCTCTCTCTGTGTACATACCTTGAGAAGAGGCCATGTGAACACCTAGTGAATAGTGGGTCCTGTGCAAGCCAGAAGGAAAGCTCTCACTAGAGTCCCAGTTGGCTAGAACCTTGATTTTGGACTTCCAGGCTCTAGAACTGTGAACTGTGAGAAATAAATGTCTATTGGTTAAGCTGTCCGTGGGTGGTATTCTGTTATGGCAATCTGAACAGATGAATACACCTAGATTCTTTGGTATTCTGGCTTTTTCCAGGGCTGTATGGTCTTGCCAGGCTGCAGGGCCCAACTGTTTGGTAACTGGTTTCTTGAGGACCACTCCCCCACCCTCTCTGCCCCCACTAAACAATTCAGTGGATTTGAATGGATCAGAAGAGTCACTGAACAATTATCTAGTGATTAGCTTCCTTGTGGAGTCCAGAGAGAATTGTTGGAAGAAAATTGGTAAATTCTTTTCATTCTTAATAAAACCTAACATTATCTTGCTAATGCCTGATATTAAGAGTTCAAAGTCATCTCAGACCATTGATCTTCAAAGGAAGAGATTTCCTAATTTATTTGACAAGGCCTGGAAAAATGTGGGTGAAGCTCCTTTCAGATGGGATTTTTTTTTTTAATCTTTCAAGCATTTTTTTTTTTGTACAAAAAGTGGTACAGTTCTTTTTTTTTTTTCATTTGAGAACAGCAGAGTGTGGGGGAGACATGCAAACAAATAACAAAAAAGATGCTTTTATAACATGATTTTCACTGTTTAGAGAGAAAAAAGTCATTCCAATAGTACTGAGAAGTCCAAGATGAAATGGTTTCATTTTCTTCTCTAAAGGCTATGAAAGACCCTGACTATTGATTCCATCTCTGTGTCCAGTGAACCAGTGTCACTCCACAGTGACCCAGGGATTCAGTACTGTGGAAGGATCAGCCTAGATTTCTGGGCATAAGGCCTAAACAGAAGGGTACGAGCATCAGGGGATCAAACCCTGCCCCCTCCACCCCCCACCCCACAGAAATATCGTGGGCAAGAAGGGAGGTCCCTGAGCTAAGAGAAGCAGCATTCTGCACCAGAGAGTGGCAGAGACCTAGATATCCTACTTCTGCTTCCTTCCCCCTTCCAGAAGATGGGAAAGAAAGTCAAAATGACACGCCTGTGAAGAAGGCGCAATAATGTATGTTTAGAAATACTGTTGAGGGAACTATCTTAGGAGTAAGAAAAGCCTTGCCAGCTTTTACTACAGATGGGAGAAGAAAGCCATCAGGGAGATCCCACCACAAGGCAAACGCACTTCCATTTTCTGGAACTCCTGTAGCATAGGAGACCAGTTTCAATTTCTTGACCCAACAGACTGGGCTTATTGATTAGGCCTTTTGGTTCCATATGGACTGATAAACGATAGAAACATGATCCATGGCCTAGTTCCAGATAAAGTCCCCCCAATACCAATAAATGGTGTGAGGGTACCTTCTATCCTGTAACTGAGAAATTTCATAATGTTTCGGGTGAGAATTTAGAACAATGAATAAATTTGCAAACATGGGTGAATTCTCCATTACCCTTGCCACCTCCCACTCTTGGCTTCCACTGAATCTGTACGTTCATTTGGGGCGTGCACTTCTCTGAGCACTCCAAGGCCAGTGAGGGGCGGGAACTTCTTCTGGGGGAGGCTGGCATCCTTGCTTCCATCCCTGGTCTCGCGCCGTTTGATCGAGCCCTTTTTGAAAAAGGTGCAGAGACACACGGTCAGTGTGGTCAGCTTCTTGGGAAGCGGATGTTTCTGGGATCTTAATGTTTTCTCTCTTTTTCCCGAGAAAACCTTTTCTCAATAAAAATGAGTTGTCAGCTGCTCTTGAGGCCCTATAAATTGATTTTGGCTCTGTCCATTACAGGTAGCTTCTGTGTGAAGAACCTGTATAAATCTTACTCAGTCAGGGAGTGTTTAAAATGGCAAATTTCAGAGTAAAGGTTTAACAAAAACCATAAATAAAACTTCAGAAGTAATGGAAGTGTTTACAAGTGTCTGTGGAATTCCACACTAGAACAATGAACACAGTTCAGGTGCCAAGAGATTGACTGAGGTGTTGTGTTTGCATGGGTTAGAGAATATCCATCTTTATTTGGCCTCTGCTTTCAGGCCAGACTTGGGAGAAGCAAGACTGCAAGCAGTGCTCTGTGGCTAGGCTCCTGAGGGGAGTTTATCAATGTCAGGGGCGGTGGCAAGTCTGGGTGCGGGAGGCTGCTGGGGGAGAGAAACTTGCCAAGGACCTGCGCCTCGAACCCACGATGCTTCCAGGCCTCCTCCCAGTGAGCTCATAATCCCCACAGCCTGCCATGGGGGATTTGGAGCAATGTGTCTGTATCCTGCTTTCCAGCTCAGAAAACTGAAGCAAACAGTGCCCAAGTCCTAGAACAAGGTGTTGTTGGAAGCTGGCAGATAGCTTGTGGTTCGTAGGACCCAGGCCGAGGGCTCCCTGCTACATTTCCTTCCTCCTCATTTAACTCCACCTCTCCAGTTACTGAATCTACACCATGCCCGGGCCAGGTTGTAGCAAGACGTGTCAGCATGGCAGGGTTTTACCTGCCCTCCTCTGGGATGCCCTCTGTTCCCTCTGTTGGGACCTGCACACAGAGTAGACAGTGTAGAACAAAGCCAAAGTACTGATCACTCATTCATTGATGTATCCACTCACTCAACGAGCATTTAATGAGCACCAGCTATGTTCCAGGTTCTATTTAGGTGCTCAGTAGGTAATAAAATGAGCAGATGTTTGGTGCAAGGGAAGAGTGTGAAGTTTGGCTCAGCCAGGGTGAGATTGGTTGGTGGGCAGGGAGAGATGGGTGCTTCCCCGAGAGATAGGGCTGAGCTGTACGCTCAAGGAAGGTAGGGTTTGAGAGGACGGGCTGCTTCTGGGTAGGAGGGACAGAGCAAATTACTTACATCTCCAGGCCTCGGTTTTCTCATCTGTGAAGTGGGGGCGGTGATGGACTCTGCCTCACGAATGAGGAATCAATGAGGTAATGACTGACAAGTGCTAGGACAGTGTCTGGCACTTTAGAGCCTTGACAGTGACAGGCACCACTACTATAGTTTTTGCTATTTTTGTTGCTGTTGGTGCCACCTCATGGGGCCACAGAGGCACTCTGTAGCTGCTCCCAGAAAGTAAGTCCTCTGCTCCCTCTGCTCCTTCCTCTCTCCGTTGAGGCTGGCGTCTCTGGGAGCCTGCCTACCTTCTCTTGTCACCTGAGTGTGTTTTCGGAGTGAAACAGGCCTCCATCTCTGCTGGACACAGTCATGCCTCCACCCAGTGTGGTAAAGTTTCTGCCCACAGATGCGACTTGGCTAGCAAATCCTTCAGTAGACTTTATAATGGGACATAGATCATTACAGATGGGACTCAGGTTTTACAAAAGATGTGAGGAGGTAGATAAATTAGATCATGAAAAGTGCATAAGGGACATGAATTATGCAGGAGCCAGAAGAATGACTATAAAGGGATCTGGCCTTAGTTTTGGCCCATGAAACATCGCACTGTGGCCGTAAAAGAAGAAAATATCCCTTGCGTCCTGCTTCAGAAGAGCAGGCTGTTGGGACCCTGCTTGGCCCAGGGGAGGGTATAGACCATGGGAAAACTTCTTTTGCTTGAGGGTGTCCAAGGAGTAAAAGGCCACCTGAGAGACAGAGAAAACTAGCCCTGGGCTTGCTTAGGTGGAGGAGTCCTGGGGTTCTGGGAACATGGGGGTAGGGGGGCAGGGGAGGGCCCCATGGAGAGGCTCTCTTGGGTTCTTAATCCAGGGGAGAAAGTGCATACCAGCATTTCATGGTGGAGTTGATAGACACCTTGACTCCTGAATCCTCAGAAGTTCCCCAAAGCTGTCATGTTTATCCTTCTTCTTGCCCAGTGGCAGTGAGATCTGTCCCTCAGTGGGCTGCCATCTGCTGAAATCTCTGGGCCTGGATTATGCTGGTGAACATGGGCATCCAGGGAGAAGGGGCAGATGAACATGATCTCTGAACAAACTGTCCACGTTGTCTTCCTTCCTGAAGCTTCAGCAACCATGGCTGGTCTCATACCTGGCTTCCGTGAGCATCTCTCAGGCCTATCTGGATGGCATGCTGTGCTTCTAGAAGGCAGGCACCTTCTCTCACCCTGTGGGCATTGGGTTGGGCATGTGGTGCCCCAGTGGAGCCTGATGTGGGGTGATGGTTTATTACTGGCCAACGGTATCATGGCAAACATTCCTAGGCTGGCTTTCCTATCATGGCTCACTCTTGGCCCATTGGTGTCTTCTGGAATCAGGGTGTATTTCTACCTAGAGCTGGTCTCTTTGCTTTAGGCCCACCTGTCGCTTGGAGCATGGCTATCAACAGCCATCAGAAGGACGAGGCAACATGGTGGTGGTTGGGGCAGGTGCATCCCCAGCAGCATGCCCTCAGTGGGAGAGTGGAGCGTGGTTCGTTGAGCGAGTATGGAACAGAGTGGAGCACATTGTGAGGGGAGGCAGGGTGGGAGGCAGGTGAGTCCTGTGCTGCCCACTGGTGCCACTCAGCGACCTTCTGTTCCTGCTGGAGACCACAGGAGCAGGACTGTGTTCTCATCAGCCCCATGACCCTGTTCCTGGGGACCTCTGGTCCTTCCTTCCTGAAGGCACTGTTTCAGTGAGTACTGCTAACTTACACCTTGTTGCTGGGCAAGAACACAAACTTTTCCCCTGGGTTTCAGGAAGCAGTGATAGGCATTCCTCATTACAACCCCAGCCTTGGGAGATGGCAGCCCTGCATTGCCGCCTGCAGGTTGGGTGGCCTTGGGTAAGTTGATTCTGCTGTCTGTCTCAGTATTCACAACTGCAGAATGGGGATACTACAGTGCCCATTGCATACAGTTCATGCAAACTGAATTCTCTGCTGGGTGTTCTTCCAGGAATGGTGTGTGTTCTCCAGGTGGAAAGATGGGTGTGGGGCCTTTGCCCTGCTTGGCCTTTTCGAGGTTGGAGCTGGGTGGTGGGCACTTGGTTCTCCTGGCCTCAGTCTCTGCACCCTTACAGCATACTTAGTATGTGATCAGATTTGCCATAAATATCAGCAATTTGCCTTTCCGGATGGGAGGCCATTTCTCACCCGGGTATACCTTAGCTGTCTACTTTAAACTTGTATCACTGGGTCATTAACTACTATTATTAAGTGCAATAGCTAGCGTTTGTCTAAAGCTTCTTTGCACTGGGATAAATGCCCTATAAGCATTCTTTCATTTAACCTCAGAACTCAGTACTTGAAGCAGCTGGTGTAGAGGTCATGCCCAAGGTCACAGAACTAGTCCTCAGTGAAGGTGGGATTTGAGGGGAATTTCTGCCCCCTCAAGAGCAGAGAAATAACAGGCAGGCCTACCCCGGGGGAGATTTCCTAAGTGTTGCCTGTGAGTGTACCATTCTAGAAGGGGGCTGACTGTGGAGGTGGGGGCAGGAAGGAATTTCTCCTGTTTTCTCCAAACCTAGAAGAAGACGTCCCATGAAGGCAAATTCATTTTCCCTTGGAGTCCAACATTGGTCAAGCTGCCATAGCTTGCCTTGAACTAAAGACCAGTCTGGAGAGAGAAATGCTTCCCCAAACCACTGAAGGATACTGGCATGCTAGACAGGACACTGGGACCCAGCACACGCTCAAGAGAAGGATACAGGGATGGCAGTCATTCTGTGAGCTGATGGCTAAAAAAGAATTTTGGATTTTGCTCCTAAGGCATTTTGCACAGTGAAGGGAGAATTTAAGAGAGATTTGCATAGAGTCCTAACAAGGTGGGAGATGCCACCACGTTGAAGGAAGCAAGAAGATGCATGAGGACAGGTGTCTGTGGGGCTGGGGTGGGTTATTTATTGATTTCTATATGGAGGATGCTAACTTACTGCCTTCAAGGTGGAATGGTGTTGTTGATAACGGTGCTGGGATCATAGGCATTAAAGTGGCACTGTCCTTGGGCATGCTTGCAAATTATTACTATTTATTAAAGCAGCCCTCTGGCCTCTGGTGAGCAGGACCCCTTTTGTCCGGTTTGAGTTGTGCGTACATTCAGAAGTTGTGTGGCCGTTTACGAACTGTCCTGAGCAGGGCCATTAAAAGACACAGCGAAGGTGTTTTGGCTGCAGGGCCGTGGAGTGTGAGCATGTGGGAGTTCCAGTACTTGGGTTCTTCCATCCAAAGGGAGTTGCTAGAGGTCTGGAGATTACTGCTTACTATAGACTTTGTACTTGCGCGCGCGTGTGTGTGTATGGTGGTGACAGCAGTGCTGAGCACTAATGGTGCAAAACAGGGATTGGAATTCTCAAAGATGGGAGTTGCCCTGCAGTCCTGCCATCTTCTCTGGCTCCCCAGTGGGAATGTTTCCCCAGGGCTCCTCCTTTTGCCCAAAGAGCAGAGTGAGGGCCTGATTTCCAGCTCATTCTGGGCTTCTTGTGGGGGGGGGCTTTGGGCTGTCTGAAATGAGAAGTCAGGCCAATTGCCCTCGTTTCTGAGAGCAACAAGCAGAGCTGGGGGCCCAGGTTTGGGTGCGTTTTTGCTTTTGTGACAACAGCCCTAACCAGCTCTACCTTGAGCTAGACACGTGAGAACCCACGTGTCAGCATCACGGCATGTTTCCCAGAATATGGTCACTGCTGGTTTTCTTGGCTTGAGTCCTCTAGCTCTGCCTCACCCAGAGAGAGACAGAAGCAGTCCTTTCTGTCCCAGATAGAAATCCCAGAGGGAAGTGTTTTACTGGCCTCTCCCTGATCAAGCCCTGGGGGAAGCACTGGGAGCTCCGAGGGGCTCAAGTTCTGACCACTTGCAGCAGGTGAAAGGGACAGGAGGGCAGAACATGGTAGCTCTACTTCCTGTCATGACTGTGGAGGGGAGAAGTGGCTCCTTGCCTAAGGGTGCCTTTTCTAGAAGAGGGACAAAGGTGGTGGAAGGGGCCGTAGTGGGCAGGACACGCTTTGACCATCAGCGGCAGACCTAGAGTTGGAAGCTTGACTGATTTCATTGAAGAGACGGTGTTTGATTTAAGTGTGTATTTGTTGATTACTAGTGAGGCTAAATATTTTCCCACAATTTTTTTTTGGCCATTTGCGTTTCTTTTGTGCATCGCCCATCTGTGGCCTTTGCCCATTAAAAAAAAAAAATTTTTTTTTTTTTTTTTGCAGCTGAGGATTTCAGAGGAGTGGGGGTGGTAGATCTGAGTTTGCTATTTCTTGCTGCCTTTGGTGGGTAATTGTGCCAGCTGTATTTACTCCTGCTTAGAAGAAACCCAGCTAAGCCTTCAGGAGACCGATGTGGAAATGCAAGAAAAATACTCTCTTCTTAATCAAATTTCTTGTATCATGAATGCTTATTAAATATTTTATGTGAGAATTGTAATTACTGATTAAGGCCAATATCAATAGCCTCGGATAATCAGTGTTTAACACTAATTAGGAGGTACTGAGCAACCCCCCAATGAGTTGTCTCTAACAATTTGGGGATTGCCATAATTGTCGGCAAGCTGAGCTGGGAGGTGGGCATGCTGGCTGGGGCGGGTGCCTGTGTGTCTGTGTCAAAGCCTAGCTGATGTGTGGGGTAAATGCAGTGTGGCAGGAATCACTGCTGAGTCGGGGCGCCCTCTCAGGTGTGCTGCCTTGCCTGGGGGGAGGCATGGCAGTCCGTATGGTACCCTCCTGTCCCCAGTGATGTGGTATTTGGGTTAATGAGGTTTTACTCTGAATGGTGGGAGGTTTCCAGCTTGAAAAGTGGGGCATAGATCATTGCCTCATCTATCCGTGTATGGGCATGTGCCTCCCTTCCCTCTTACACACACACACACACACTCACACTCATGCACTGATGCATGTGTGCTGCGGCTTAACCATTACTGGCTTTGTTTAGAATGTTTCTTTTGAGAGCTTTGTTCATCCTCTAGGGAAGGCACTTGAATTTGCTGCAAGGAGGGACACTGGCTACAGAATGTCTGAATCACATCCCATGCCAGGGCTGGCCACCCAGTGGCTTGTATAGTTTGTGGGAGGAGGGAAGGGGCTTTGGCCCTGGGGCCCAATGTCTCAGCAGGAATTCCTCCTGGGAGACTTCCTTAGCCAGTGGACCTCAGGTCCTTCCTTCCTGGGGACAGGGCTGGAAACAGTCACCGGGGACCAGTGGTGAACGGTGAGGAGATGCAGGGTGGAGCCACAGGAGGAGGAGCCCTTCATGTCCCCCTCCCCACCATGGATGGCTGCTCATGGCAACACCGCTGTGGGGAATGGGCTTGGGGATCAGAATCCCAGCCCCGTTTCCCTCCAGGTTTGGGGCTTCAGAAAAGTTACAGAATCTCTCTGGTAGGTGTCCCGAGTGGGATAATGATTCTTAGGCTGCAGCAGGTCATTGTAGACCACTCTGGAACGCTTAGCCGGGCCACCTCCCTGTCAACGCCTCTGCCCCGCCACGGGACTCTGACCCACTGGCTTAACATCCAAGCCTCGGCTTCCTAACATGCAAGATGAGCATATGAACAGCATGTACTGCACTGGGTTATCTGGAGGATTAAGTGAGTTGTAAGGAATTTAGAGTAGTAGACACCACACCAGTGCTCATTAAATATAAATACGGTAATCCTCCCTCATCTACCGTTTCAGTGATCCGCGGCCAACTGTGGGCTGAAAGACAGATGACCGTCCTTCCGCAAACCAATCAGAAGGTCAGCAGTCGCTGGCCCTCCATCACGACACCGACGTCATCCCTCTCACTTCACCTCATCGTGCAGGCCTCTCACTCCCTCACATCATCACAAGAAAAAGGGTGAGTACAAGAGGATAAGATCTTTTGACAGAGAGAGAGAGAGAGAGGCTACAGTCACAGAACTCTTATTACACTGTGTTGTTGTAATTATCCTATTTTGGTGTTAGTTATTGTTGATCTCTCACTGTGCCTGATTTATAAATCAAACGTTATCATTGGTAGGTATGTGTAGGAAAAACAAATACATGCGGGATTTGGCACTCCTGCGGGGGTCAGGCAGCCCCTGGGGTTCTTGGAACAATCCCCTGTGGCTAAAGGGCGGGGCGGGGGGGTGGGGGAGGGAGGCGACTTCCCTTGGTAAAAAGTCACGTAAGTTGCTGGAGACGTGCTGGGAGGCACTCGCCGAGTGCTCCTAATACCCACTGTGCTTGCTGGTGCTGGGGGCACAAGGCAAGAACGAGCCAGACCTGGTGCCTTCCCTTCCCATCTTGTGGGAGACACAAGGAGACCAGGAGATGTATGAGATAGTCACAGGTGGTGGTTTGTGCCACAGAGAAAACGAACACTAGGGCAGGGGAAGGTGGCAGCCCGGACGGGTATTTTAGGTAGGTGGAACCATGATGTTTGAGTGGACACTTACTGAAAGGAAGGAATGAGTCCTGACAGGAGGCAGTGGAAAAAGCAGTGACAGGGACCCTCTCCTGCCCACATCCCTGTGTGTCCCCTCCCATGGTGTACACATTTCTCCTGTGTGTTCCCTCCTGATTGCCTGTGCCTATGGCTCTTTGTTGGCAAAGTGACCTCAGGCTACTTGAACTGCTTTCCTTCCACTGAGAGCAGAACGTACCTGGACTTGCTCTCCCCCTTAGGGGCAGCCCTTCCTGATGGCTAACAGGAACCAGTTCCTTTGCCCACCTTCTCACTGGCTTTTTGTGGGAATGCTTCCCTAGTAAATCACTTTCACATGAGCCTCCTCTCGGCTTCCACTTATGGGGAACTTAAGACAGACCCTGGGTCAAGAGTGAGTGTAACATATTGGATTGGTAGGTGATTGATAAGTAAAATGTTTAGACACATGGATTTTACTGAAGTCATAGCAAGTCTTAGAGTTCAAAATGAGGACTCTGGGGGATGCCTGGGTGGCTCAGTTGGTTGGACGACTGCCTTCGGCTCAGGGCGTGATCCTGGAGTCCCGGGATCGAGTCCCACATCGGGCTCCCAGCTCCATGGGGAGTCTGCTTCGCTCTCTGACCTTCTCCTCGCTCATGCTCTCTCTCACTGTCTCTCTCTCTCAAATAAATAAATAAAATCTTTAAAAAAAAAAAAATGAGGACTCTGGGCCTGAGCTGGGCCTGTGCTGGGCCTGTGCTGGGCCTGTTCTACTGGTCCTTCCCCCACCCCACCATGGACACAAGCAGAGGCCTCTCCTGAGCCCAGAGCCTCTGTTAGAGCCATTCTGCAGAACCATTCTGTACCTTGTCCCAGCTGCTGGGTTGTGGCCTGCCAGGGCTTGAGGAAGGATCATGTGGGATTGCTTTGGGCAGGATATGAGGACTTGGGCAGGTCCTGCCTGTCCCTGGGCCTGTTTCATTGCCTTGGGAGTCAGAGGTGGGAGTGTTGAGACTCTTCTGAGGCAGCTGAAGGGCTTTGCGAAGGGATGGTTTAGAGAGAGTTTTGCTTGGGATGTGGAAGGCCAAGGGCTTCCTCTTCACAGTGTCACCTGCCAAGATGCAGCCTCTGTAAGCTGGATGGAGTGGACCCAGCATGCTTCCCAGTATCCCACAGGCTTGGAGTTCCTGTGGCCTTCTTGGGGACACTTCTTTAAAGGCAAGGGCCAGATAAAGCCCACTGGAGCTGAGATTGGGTTGAGTTGGAATCCATTTTGCTTCTTCAAGATGCCATTTCCACAGAAAGCGGGACAGTTGTTCTAAGTTCTTTTTCTTCCAGAAATTAAATATCTGAAGTGTTAAAATACTTAGCTCTGACTTTGAGGCCCCAGGGGACAGTTCTTTAGAAAAACATAAACTGCTTTCTGCAGGAGACATAGAGGTCTGTGGTGAGTTTCTGTGGGAGGTGGGCTGTTTCTGAGAAACCTTTTTCCCTAGGCTATACATCTTTTCATGATCTGAATATAAATAAGATGCTGCAGGTCTATGCTTTGGTCCTTGGGGTGCATCTCGAGGCAGATATGGAAAGTCCGTATTCCCAGCTGCTAGGCAACCCCCAAGTCAGAGACCCTGAGAGCCCAGGGAGGCTAGGAATTCCTGCCTTCAGAGCCTCTAGAGCCCGCTCATCAGCTGAGACCCCCAGTTTCCCCAGAAGTAAACAGTGGTATCTATCTATGGGAACTTTTAAAATGAAAATATCCAAACCTCCAACTAGAAATTCTACTTTTTTGTGTCTAGTCTAGAAACATAGTCCTAATGTCTCAAAGAGTCATTTATGCAACTGTTCAGAATAATTTCTTTAAACAGGGATAAAACAGAAACAACCTTAAATGTCCTGAATATTAAATAAACTGTGGCATAGCCACATTAAGACCTACTATTTAAGGTTAAAACTCCTTAAGCTAGATGTGTCTACACTGTTGTGGAAAGACCCCCAAGATTTATTACTAAGTGGAGAGAGTAATTCACAGAATAAATTTATGTAACATTAATCCCCCCCATGAGAACTTTATTTCTCTGCGTACATAAGAAGCCAGCTGAAGGCTGTGATTGTGTTGCAAGGGGACTGAGATTAGAGGTGGCATCCTCATGGGGGACTTTCGTTTTGTACTTCCAGTTAGAGTATTTTAATTTTTTATTTAAAATTTTTTTTTAATTTTTTTAGTATTTATTTTTAAAATTTCTTTTCAGTGTTCCAGAATTCATTGTTTATGCACCATACCCAGTGCTCCATGCAATACATGCCCTCCGCAATACCCACCACTAGGCTCACCCAACCTCCCAACCCCCTTCCCTCCAAAACCCACAGTTAGTTCCTCAGAGTATTTTTATTTTTTTAAGATTTTATTTGTCAGAGACAGGGAGAAGGAAACAGAGAGCGAGCATGAGCAGGAGGAATGGCAGGCAGAGGGAGAAGGTTCCCTGTGTAGCAAGGAACCCGATGTGGGACTTGATCCCAGGACCCTGGGATCACGACCTGAGCTGAAGGCAGCCGCTCAGTGGACTGAGACACCCAGGCATCCCAATTTGAGTGTTTTTTAAAAATGAGAATATTTTTCAGAATTGCCTGTGTAATGAAGATTATAACAGGATGTAAAGTAATTGATGTCTATTATAAGAAAAATTTAAATACAAAGAAATGTTCTCCTGTGCCCCACCATTGGCATTTTGGTGCATTTCTGTCCAGTCTGTTTTCTCCTTATGCATTTTTACACAGTGTTAAGCATTTGTGTAAACATATATAGTTTTGTGCCCTGCTTTTTCCTCTTAATATTTTGTCATAAACAATTTCTGTGCTGTTTCAGACTCTCTATAAGTACTTTAAATAGCCATGTAATTTTCCATTGTGCATATTTAGCCATTTCCTATTTGTCCTTCCCATTTTTAAAGTGATGTCCATTTGCCTAGGAAATCTTCCACCAATCCAGAGAGACAACTAAAATCGCTTCTCTTCCCATGGCCAGTCCAGGACTGGGCCATGAAATAAAGTCAGTAAGTGCGGACATGTGCGTGGATGTGTATGCATGAATGTGTGTGTGTGTGTGTGTGTGTGTGTGTGTGTGTGTGTAAGGGTGACAGGAAGCTGAGAGACAGTCCAAGAGGTGGATGAGGCATGACTCTCCCAGGGTCATTGAGGCAGAAGGGGCCGGGCCACACATTCCAGCCCAAAGCTGGTGGTTCAGGTCAGTAGCTTTTGGATGCATGAATGCCTTCTCTGAGCTGATTGACTATAGATGGCGTGGTGTATCCTGTAGTGGGACCCTGGGGTCCTGGGTGGGAGACCTATCTTGGCACCACCTCTGTCCCCTTCTCTCAAAAGCTTTTCCCTAGGCTGCGAACCATTTTATGATCTGAATACAGGAAGGGAGGTTTCTGGAGATGTGTTCTCTGGATGATCAGTTCCAGGCAGAGCCTTGTATTTTGCTCCCCAGAGGGAGGCCCAGTGGGCAGGCAAGGAGCAGCTTTGCTGTTCCTGCCTCTAGACCTTAGTTTTCTGCTCTGAGAAGTGAAGTTGCCTATGTCGATTAGGATCTCAGCAGGAAAGGGACAGAAAACCCAGAAGAGCAATGTCAGAGAGGTTAAAGAAGTGACTGTTTACAATGACATGAGCCGCAAGGTGGGGTGATGCACGCAGGGCTCAGAAAGCATTACTACCCTGGGCTTGAAGGGGCTGGGGTGGCGGCTGTGAGGAGCCCAGGGAGAGCTGCAGTCACAGAAGAGAAGTTGCTGGGGAGAATCTGGCTGTAAGCCAAAACTGAGATTTGGTATAAAGGGAGCTGGGGGGAATAAACCCCGGCCTCTTTTTCCTCCCATTTCCCAGTCTCCTGCTGGTATGCCCGTTGGCAAACCCAACTGAGAGCCAGAGGTGACAAGGGAGCCTGGGTGAGGTCGTCCGCCTGGGCCTGCGACCCAGGGCCCAGAGCAAGGTGGAGAAGGGTGGAAAACAGATCGAGAGGGCACATGGAGACCAGCCAGAACATTCAGCCCCAGTTCTACTCCTTTGTTAGGGGAAACACTGTGGGCCCAACACAACGGACACACAAAGTTGCACTGGCTCTTGGATCTTTGTGTGTGAGGAGTTCAGTTCTGTTATACTCCCGCCAGGAGTCTAATGAAAATGTCACTGTCTCCGGGTGCCCTTTCTATGAGGCAGTGGGAAAAAATAAACCATTAACACAAAACATCAGTGCTGTGGTCTCTCTGCAGCTATTATGAGGCACAAGATGCTAATCATGGCTTTGGTCACTTACTACCCATTCCATATGTCACCGATCCTCTGCTGACACATGAGCTGGTTGCCTTCTGTTTTTTTAATTTGGTTGTGTGACCTAAAACCTTTGTTCATACAGGATCAGGGTACTGTTGCGTACATGAATAAGAGCCTTTGTTCCTGTCACCATGGCTACTTTTTACATGGGCCTATTGATCAAGTGTGGGGTGTTTGGAGACATGAGTGACTGGCATACACAGAGAAAGGTCATTTCATCCATCTTATGACCGAGAGCCTTTTGTGCCATGAATGCCCTTTGGTGAGTATACCTGTGGGACATGGATGTCTCTACATATTCCCTGAACTCACTCTGAGTAGCTCACTCTTTGTCACCAGTGTGTCAGTCTTACTCGTTCTTTGTTTCTGACCAGCTTTCTACCTGTTAGGGACTGACTAATCAGGACAGGTGGATCAGGCTCTCTCCTGCCATGGGTGTGGACCACTGCATGCATTTCCTGAGTGTCTGCCCCCAGGGAGGACTTCCCCTCGCCATGGCCTTCCAGGGTCACCCTTGAGTGGGGTGGCGGTATATTCTCCATTCACTTCCGACTCGTTTCAGCGTACTGTGCAGGCCATTGATACACCAGGCCACACTCACCCCTGCCGCACTCTTCACTTATGATGGAGAACTCCCTCTAAACATAGGTGTGGCTTGAGGCAGGCATAGTGAAGTTGTAGAAATAAGCACCATGGGAGTCTGGGCTATCCGCTATGCAATCTACTCTTACTTCTGACCTGCTTGATCTTAGAGACACCTTGATCTTATAGACACACCTTTCCTTTTGACAATAGAATTCTGCTGTGCACTTCTAAGGTTATGATTCAGTAGATCATAAAGCATTCAGTGCATGAAGGGTGGTTGGTGACATATAATCACTTGGTGTCCCATGGTCTGTTGTTGAGTCTTTTCCATGGCTTTCATAGGAAGCCAGAAGCTGCTTCACACACAGAATACTATTATTGGCAGAATTTTTTTTTAATTAAAGATTTTTATTTATTTGTCAGAGAGATGGAGTGAGCAAGAGAGAGCAAGCACAAGCAGGAGGAGCAGTAGGCAGAGGGAGAGGGAGAAGCAGACTCCCCTCTGAGCAGAGAGCCCAATGCAGGGCTCAATCCCAGGACCCTGAGATCATGACCTGAGCTGAAGGCAGATGCTTAAGCGACTAAGCCACCCAGGTGTCCCTATTATTAGCAGAATTCTTATTCTAAGACCTTGGGGCCTATACTCTAATTTTCCTATTAGGGCTTACTAGAAACTCTAACCTCTCTATGACATCTCTGTGTGCCACAGATATTTCTAGTACAATTGAATGTGCTGGGTCACCAAGTAATGGAGCAATAGGGCAGCTTATAGCTAGGACCTTCTATAGAAACTTCTCTCGATCCAGACTGCTCTCAAAACTGGAAGAATTACCAGTTATCAAGCAAGAAATCACTGCAAGATGTCCAAATGTGTTAAATGTTTCCTCCACAATCCAGAGTGACCCACTCAAGTGGTATGTTCTCCTTTGTGGTGAATGGCAGAACGAAAAACAGCATTTTGTCATTTTAGAGGGGATATACCTAGATGTTCTAGACTGCTGCATCCTTAGAAACTTCATTTATGTGTCAGGTCCTTAAATTTTTGTAGAGTTCATCACTTATTTTCTGGCATGTATGTGTCTTGCTAAAATATGCATGGTGCTCTCTCTTCACTTTTCTACAGTCCAATTAGCATAATTATATTAACATAATAGACTACTGTGATTTTCTCTTGTATATCAAGACATAAATTAAGACTAAACTGTGATAGAGAACGGACTCTCTTAACCAAAGGGGAGACATAGCTGAACTTTGGGATGAGGTCGTGAAGGCATGCTGCTATCCCTGCCGTGTAAAAGCAAGTGGCTTCTGAGTTTTTGTGTGGGGTAGGCTTTGCTACATCCGTAACTGCACCCCAGACCTCTGTGCAAGGGAAATCGGGTTCCCTTTGATGAGCGTTGAGATCTGCTTCGAACAGTAAGGAAACTTCAAGAGGATCCTAGATTTAGGATCTAGGATCTCCGGGTTCAAAATTCTCACCCCCTTAAATGTCTCCATTCCATGTATCAGGATCTCGTGTTTTCTCCACGAGTGCTTTTACCTTAGCACAGTGTTTCACAAACTCAGGACTACTGAGAGTTTGGGCTACAGAATGGATTTTGTGTGTGTGTGTGTGTGTGTTTCTTCTATGCATTGTGGGATATTTACAGCTTCTGTGGTCTCTTTCCACTAGATACCAGTGTGGCACTGCAGAATGTCTCCAGATACTACCAGATGTTTCCTGGGAGGCAGATTGCTCCCAGGTGAGAACCACTGTCTTAGCATAAGCGAGCTGTCAAAGATTTCTATGAATTGGTCCCAAACTCTGTAATACTCATGCTTAGGTTTTATGCCTGATCCTCCTCCCTATCTGCCTGGCAACGTAGATGATGAGATGCTCATTCTAGACCTGCCATGGAGTCTTTCTGAATGCCTACCCATTCTTTCACTCAGGGATTCAAGGTTTTCATTGTGTCCTTCTGTGCATGTATTCTCCCTAAGCAGTCAGAAGCAGCTGGCTCCTCCCAAGGTCTTTGCAATCACCACTGTCCCTTAGTGAAAGAGTTTCCAGAGATGCCTCTTACCAGGACTGTCTTCTACCTTCACTCCATCCTGTGTCATTGCAGTGATTTGAATCATTGTAATGGCATTGCTCACCACAGATATCTCTACCCCTTGGCTTGTCCATGCTCTCATCAAATAGGTGAGTGATGCAATTCCCATATCCCATTTTTAGGGCCTATTTCCTGAGGTCACTTCCAGAACCAAGTAGGAGAAAAATGGCACACTCAGAAAAGCAACAAAAGAGCGGTTATTTAAAGGATGGTCTGTAAGGGTGAGAGCAGGATGCAGGAAATCAACAAAAAGATGGTGAAGTAGGAGTCAGTAAGATTAGGAGCCATGACCTCCCCTGGGCTGGAAAAGCAGAGGCAAGAGCTGTCCTAGATCCAGTGAAAGCTGTAGGCAAGGGGAGGGTCTCTGCTTACAGCCTTGGGTGGAAATGTGGCTGCTATAAGATTACCGCCTAAAAGGAGAGGATATGGGAGAGTAATGCTCTAAGGTCTTTCCCTCCTTTCCTCTCACCTCCTGGTACCTCCTACTGGCTGGATTGGAAGCCAGTAGGGAATGAAACTTTTTGTGCAATTTTGGCAAGTCAGCCTCCCAGGGCACAAAGCAAGAGTAGAGAAGACTGGAAAGGAATATGGAGGAAAAACCAGGAATGTGGCTCAGCAGGATATTTTGTGTTTTCCATATGAATATTAAAACTTTAAAGTTGAGCATAGCTGACACACATCATGTTAGTTTCAGGTATGCAGCGTAGTCATTTCACAAGTTTATATGTTATGCTGTGCTCACCCCAAGTGTAGCTACCATCTGTCCCCATACAACACTAATGCAATATCACCGATGATATTCCCATGCTGTACCTTCTATTCCCATGACTTGTTCATTTTGTAACTAGAAGACTGTGTCTCCTTCCCTTTAGCCCTTTTGCCCATCAATCTGTTCTATCATATGGACATTTTTTGCAGTAATTCAATCTCTTGGCCCCCAAAAGAATTTTAAAAAATTACTTAATCATTTTTCACTGGCATGTTGTAAAGACATAATTTTAACTTAAAAATTGGGACCATTACTTTTAAAGTTTATATCAAGTTTATTCCACAAATAACATTTAACAATATTAATTACATATTAAAAATTTAAACTTTTTACCCATTTAACAACTGATCATAGTTTAATAATAATAAAAACAATGGGCAGTGCCTGGGTGGCTCAGTGGGTTAAGCCTCTGCCTTCGGCTCAGGTCGTGATCTCAGGGTCGTGGGATTGAGCCCCGCATCAGGCTCTCTGCTCAGCCTGCTGAGGGAGCCTGCTTCTCCCTCTCTCTCTGCCTGCCTCTCTGCCTATTTGTGATCTCTCTCTCTGTCAAATAAATAAATAAATAAAATCTTAAAAAAAAAACAGAAAAAAACAATGGCTAATATTTTGTGCTTTCTCTGTATCGGGTGCCATTGTAAGTACTTTGCAGGCTTTAATTGATTTAATTTTTTAAATTAGGTCAGAAAAAGTATGCTTTGCCAACAAATAAATTATGACATCTATCATGTTTGTTGGCGACTGAATATATATTGAAGCGCAGATTGAAATTTAACCGTGTATTTCCACATCCAACAGATGACAGTTGCTTTCTTGACCTGGAATTTGGGATTCTCGTGTTTTGCCCCAAACGAACAAATAAGCCAGTGGTTTATTTGGACAGTGTTTGTGTTTTGTGTTAAATGACAAGAAAGGAGATACAGCATCGTGCTTTTGCACATAAGCACTTTGCCACTAATAATGTATTGTGTGTATGGGCAGTCTTTATTCTCAACACATGGAAAGCCAGAGTGGATATAATTGTCAGTACATTTCCTTTTTGAACAATCACATTTCGAAGTGGCAGAGATAGCTAGATGTACGAGCTGTGATTTCTGATCAGATGGCTGCAGCTTACTTACCTGGCAAAAACCATCCCACGGTGATTTTGTAGAATTATTACCATTTTTTACAGTCTTCATTAATTTGTTGTATTTCAACATCCGTGTTTCCTATGCTTCCTGACTTGAACCAATGGCCCATTGTGAGTATAATGAAATAACGTATGGCCGAGAATAGGACATTTAAAAAGAGTGTTAACGATCGAACCCACTGTGGCAGTTAGCACTTTTTCAGCTAAGTTACAAATCGATGGAGAAACTGATTTGTTGGCAGGTTCATCTGACCTCCATGATGGGCCATTCTTGCTCCTTGGGGCGCATTAAAGAGTTCTTGAAGTTTTGAAGAATTATTTTATGTAATTATTTTTTTAAAAACGGAAGTAGAAATTCTTGTTTATAAACATGAACCTTTGCTACTGTCTGTAATCCCCAAAAGGTTTGTTGGTGGCTCCTGATGTCAGGCAGTGCAAAGGGCCCCTCTGGGCCTGCTCTGGTTTTGCCCCAGAAGGAGCTGTGGGCCACATGAGCTTTGCAGGAGGCAGGGCAGGAGTGATGAGGCTGCCCAGAGTAGGGAGCCAGCTCCCCTGAGGCCAGGTGTCCAGCATATCAGAGCCGGAAGAGGCCTTGGGGTCAGAGGGTCTGTCTTGCCTTGACATTCTCTATTGAGGAGGAGGGAGCCCCAGAGGTTTCAGGGTCAGAGCTGGGGTGAGAGCAAGCACTCTCTCTTCTCTCCTTATAGATGACTCCAGAAAATATTTGCTGCACATTTTGCACCTTTCCCAGGGATCATAGATGCTCATTTCCTGGGTCAGGCGTGATGATGTCTGTCCTGGTCAGCTGTGCCACATGGTCTGCTGAGTCTGGGTGGGTGGCAAAGGTAGGCATTTATCTCTGGAGTCTAGGAGTGATCGCAATTCCTGACCTCTGATGTGTACCTGGGCCGATTGAGTAGAATTAGGTACCTGCGGTTTTCTTGTGGATTTAGACAGCAAACTCAGAGAACCTTCTTGGAAGCCAGGAGCTGCTGCAAAGACCAGTAAGCAGACCCTGAGATGAGCAGACTCTGTGTTCTACTTGGAGAAGTAGTGTGGCTCTCAGCTTCGCAATCTTTGTGATCAAGAGGGCAGACCCAGAGAGCCTCGAAAGGAGGCAAGCATGGCTATCTTTCTCCTATGTCAAGGTGCCTCAGCCATGGAGCTAACTTCCTGGCATTGAAACACTTTCAAAGCCTTTTTGACTGGATCTTTGTTCTCTTTCCCCTTTTCTCCGTAACAGAAGGTTCTCTCTTCTCTGAGGCAGGATTCAGGGTAATCTCTTTGCTGGCGGGTGGCTCTCTGCCTGTCACCTTGCATAGCAGATAAGCCAGGCAGAGAGCGGTGGGGCAGGAGCAAAGAACAAACTTCGCACAAGGATGAAACTCTCTCCGCACGTGTGCCTGTAGCGATGGCAGGTCAAGTGTTCAGTTTTGAGGGTTGTGTAGGGAAAATTCCATTCCCATGCATTCAGGGAGGTCTCTGGTCTCCGTCTTGCTCTCTCACCTCAGGTTCAGGCTGAATGTGAGCTCAGGGTGGCTGGTGTTACCCTGGTCACTTAGAGCCATGGTTTCTGTCCTCTGTGGGTTCACAGAGCCCTTAGGGGCATCGCTGAAAGTGATGGAGCGTCTCCTCCACGAAACGTTCATGGCATAGGTGCACTGGGCTCTGTGAGCGCTTTGGTGGTGGGGTTAGTTCTCACAAACTTTCCAGCCATCCACACACTTAGGGTTTGGGAATCTGAGGTTGATGACTTCCACAGTCGTGGATAGCGCAGGGTTGGACCCCCCTTCCCCTGGAGGTGGGCCGCTACCAGCTGCCTGTGGAGGGATGGCTGCTGGGCCGGATGTGGGCCCCATGTGGAGGATTGCCTTCTGTTGGGAAGATTTGGCTGTTATAAATCCTCTACTTGGTGTTTCTTTTTTTGGGCTCCCAACTTTTCTCCTGCTTCACTGACTCATATTCTTCCTCCTCTTTTGTCAACACGAGTATTTTTCTAAGTTCTGGTGGTGGACCTGATCCCTTCTCTCTAAATCCTCTCTCTCTCTCTCTCTCTCTTTTTTTCTGGTGATTTCTCAGTGAGTTTCCAGTCCTGCCTTCTCTCTTGAGCTCCAGACCATTCCCAATTGCCACAAAGATGCCTCTTGAATTTGCCTGCCTCCTGAGGGCCCACCCCTCTTGCAACCCATCCACCCTGTCCTTTCTTTGTATTGAGGGTCTGCTGGAGCCATGGGGGCTCCCTGATGCCCTCCTGGGTGGCCCTGAGTGTGTGCATTTGTTCCTCTCTGCCCCACTATCATGGCCTGGTTCCTGTCCCCCTCTCACCCTCTGAAAAGTTACAGAATTCTTCCAGGCACCTCTTAGGTGGCTTGTCCTTTGAATCATATTCTGAATTGCAGTCTTGTACCTCCAGGCTTTGAAACCTAGATTACACTCCATTCTGTGTAGAGCAGGAGGTCCCCAGCAAGGATGTATGAAGAGCTCTCCATGTTCGGGACCCACCTTTGTGGGGGCTGTGGACGCCGTGCTGGTTTGCTTTGTCTCTCAGCATCGTCACACAAACCTCCCCCTAGCTGCCACTGTGCATGTCTCCGGGTCTCAGGGACCGAGGCGTAGCTGTGAGCTAGTGGCTCTGGCAGCAGAGCCTGTTCCACCAGGGCACGGGGTAGGCTAGAAGCCAGGGAACGAATGCTTCCCTCACCCCCCAGAGCAATCCTCAATAAATACATGGCTGAAAGGCCCTGACATATAAACACCCCAGGCTTCCTTGTCCGTGGGGTGGGATAACCCTGAGTGTCACAGTCTGCATTGGCTCCCAGAGTCAGTAACAGAGCCTGATAATTTCCAGATGCCTTCAGGACTGGTGTTCCCTGGGAACTTAGTTCTAAATACACTCCTTACACTCAAGCTCTTTTTGCAGGGTCTGCTGGGGGACCCAGATGAAGTCGCCAACTGACCTTGTCCTCATTGGCCCCTCACAAAGGCTCTGCCATCCCTGTTCGTGTTTTGGCTTCCTTTGTCTTTGTATCTTTGCTCCAGGCAGGTCCTCCTAGAATGTGTTCCTGCTTCTAACTTCTGGAATCCTGCCACTCTTGAGGTCCACTCAAAAGGTGGTGCCTTCCGGGAAGTTTTCCCAAGGACTCCAGCTTTAGCACTCCCACCACACTTACTGTGGGCACCCCTCTCTCCATTATACGTTGTTTATGGGATTGGATGTCTGTCTATCTTTAGGAATGAGGCCTTAACTAAAAGATGTTTTTATTCACCCAGAACCTGGCACTTGGACATCCGACAAATACTTGTGGCATTCGACTCCCTCAGCTCCCCCAAATCATTGAGTCCTTACACCCACTTTAGTAAGACACGCATTCCGAACCTCCTTGGTGGGGGTGCTCTGCATGTTTTCTTTGGAGGAGAGTTAAGTCTTCCCTTTTGGACTATCGTCCAAACTGGAGGCGACCAGTACTCTCAGACAGTGGACTATGTGATAGGCATGGGGGCTGAGTAGATGGGAATCAACAAGGGCGAGTATTCAATTCACAGTGCTCACATAAACTCATTAGTTCAAGGGTTGGCAGGCTTTCTCTGTAAAGGGTCAGACAGTAAATAGCGTGGGGTTTGTGGGACACATAGGATCTCTATCTCTTCTCCTCCCCCACTCCTCTTTCTTCTTCTTCTTGATGACCATTCTTAGTTCTCAGGCAGTGCAAAAACAGGCTGTGGGCTGAGCCCTGCATAGTTCATTGACTCATCCATACAGCATTTATTGAGCACCTACTCTGTGCCTGGGCCCTTTTTGGGAAAGTTAGGCCTTCTGACATGTCCACTTTGAGACATAGAATATACCTGGCAGGAGGGGGAAGAGCCCTGAGAAGCTGACATGAGTTGATCACGGTGCCCCCCCGTGCTGAACTGGGGATGTGGGGAGAATCTCCTCTGCCCTGTCCTTGTTCTTTATCTACATGGCGACTTTCTAGCAGCATGGCTTGCTGTGAGTGCAATTGTCATTTCAGCTAGAGGTTGGCTGTCCTCTCATTGCTAAACAGCTGCCCCATCTGACTGAATTTTCGTGTGTTTGTGTCATCTTACCTCTGCTTTTACTTTAGAGACTGTCTCTGTATTCACTCCCCACCAGGCCCCAGTCCTTTACTTCTTCGCGGCCATACTGGCTATGTGCATGTCTCCTGTTGTGATTGCCTCCCTCTTCCATCATCCTTCACCTTGGGTTTCACCCAACTCCCCTCCCTTACTGCCTGTCAGGAGCCCTCCCACCAATGGCCTCTTTGTCTCTCATGCTTAAAGTCATCCTCTTCCACTGCTGGTCCCACTGCTTTGTGGTGTCATAGGCCCTGACCAGCCTGGGGTCACAGCTGGTCAGGGGCTGATCAGGGGTCCACTTGTTGACTTCCACCCAGCATGGTTTGGGCCTCAAATTTCCCTGGATGTCAGAGACCTGGCCTGCCCTGCGCTATTGATCATGGCAGATGGCTTTGTGATGGATTACATCCCCGGGTGTCCTTGTCCTCTGCACCACAGAAGAGTTAGTCATGCACTGGTTAATTTGGTTTTCGTAGTAGGTAATAAAAGATAACATTTTCTCCAAAAAGCTCTTCTTAGAGGCACAGATGCACGATAAGTGGAAACCTTATGTCTAAAATTCACCCCACCCACTGGCTTTTCTTCACTTATAGTTACCCATTCTACAGAAATCCATTTGAACAAAGAGGAGAGATGAATTTGCACATTCCAAAGCTTCCCTTGGTTTGCCAGAGAATTCATTGCCAGCTTTTATGAAGTAGTGAGCTCCCTGAGTGCATTTTAAGTGGTTTTATTTGCAAGGTTTTGATTCAGGTATAACTTTTCAGGAGCACAGGGAGTGTATAAAACGTGGCATATTCATGCTCACCTGGAGAAAATTGTTACCCTGTGTGTGTGAGGAAAAGATCATTTGCAAGTCTGATGTGGATGTTCTACCCCAAATCCCACAGGGCAGTTAGCTCACATTCCAGAATGCAGATTTCTCCTACTCTTTTATCTTAAGAAGCTCACCTGTAAGAATCTGTCTTTGGAATGCAGGAAAAGTCAAGATCTGAGGCTTTGGGTTGAATGTGATTATGATCCATTGAAGGAATTCAACAGATCACGGTGGTATATGAACAGACCCCTTAGAGAGCTCTACCCACTGAAGAAGAACTTGCATCTGATTTCTCTTTGCTCAGAGGTTCCTAACCTGGTGTTCACGGAGCCCAAGAGTTCTACCTATGGCCTTCGAGGATCCCCCAGCTCTAACAAAGCATGCAGATTTCAATGCCTCTGTTTCTGTGCATTCTTTTGGGGGAGAGTCTAAGGCTTCCTTGGGGTTTGCAAAAGATTTGGGACCCTAAAAATCCTCACTGGTGGCACAGTCTCAGGAGAAGAGATGTTCCACGAGGGCAGATCCTTTGGCTTGATCTCCACAAGGTCCCAGTTCCCAGAACACTGCTTGGTGCATCATCGGTACTCAATACACCATAAGTGTGTTGAGTGATGCAATGAGTAAATTAATAAAATGACAGCGCTGGGACATGAACCTGGGCTGCTCTGTGATCCCAGAGCACTCGGCCCCATATCCTCCCAGAGGAAAGAGGCTACTTTGGTTTTCCAGGAAGGCTGGACTGGCAGCTGGGCACAGAGGAGAAAGGAAAGGCTGTATTCACTGAAGACCCAAACTATGAATCAAAGACTCAGACTGCCACAAAAGGAATCTCAAAGCAATAACCAAAGCAAAGACTGCAGGAGGAAAGACACATTGGATTCTCTGAGGCTCTCTTGCTGAGCAGTTACCCCTGAGCCTGGGGAGAGCTTGGGCTTTGGCCAGCCCTGCTGCCGGTGGCTGGAAACCTAGTACAGGGCATTTCTGAGGTGACTAGAGTGAGAGGCAACTGCCTCAGGCTGGTTTGGGTTCTGATTCTGGTGAGAAGAGCATGGGCCAGCCTGATGCCATGGACTTTTCTGTTCCAGAAGCACTGTGAAGGATTACCTTGTGCCCTGACCGAGGCAGTCTGCTGAGCTAGGAGAAGTGCAGAACCAAGGGTCACAGGACCTGGCTTCCAGGTCTGACCCTGGCTCATGGAAGACCTTGGATCATCCGTTCCCCACTCTGGATTTCAGTCTCCCTTCCTGTAGAAGGCTTAGCACTGTCTGTTCTTACTCTTCCCATGCTTAGCTGGGGAAGTTGTGACTGGGTTTTATAAACTATAAAATGCAAAATGTGGAAGACACTTGGGGAAAGAGGGAACCAGCTAACTGTGCTGGGCATGAGTCTTCCTGTCTGGGGTCTGGGTCACTGTGGTCACATGTTGTAGTCAGCTGGTCAGGGAGATGCTCCTGATGAGCCAGGAGATGCTCCTGATGAGCCAGGGCTGTGTGGAAAATGAATGGAGAGCAAAGTTGGCAGGAGTCTGGGAATGCAGGAAGGAGGCTCAGAGGGGATGTTCTGGGAAACTCATTGGTTACTCAGGTACATGGAGCTAGTGCTCCATCTGTGCCCACAGCTGATGATCTGTCCCTTTTTAGAGAATAAGAGTTCATTACTAGAGCCACTTGATTAATTCCAAGATGCTGAGCTGAGCAAAACTGGCTTAGCCCACTCATGATGACAGAGCAGTGCTAACTCCTCTTAAGGGCAAAGATGGCCAGTGGTCCATTCCAGATTTGTGGCCATGTTCCAGTTAATAGAGGGACTTGTGCCCAAAGTAGCTGGAAATTGCCTGACTCACAGCCCTGGATGGGAGATGAGTAATTTTCAGCATTTTTAGGGCCCCTGAGGTTTGGTTTAGAGTGAATGACACTATAAATAGTGCTCCTGAAACCTGAGGCCCTTTCCAAGTGGAGGGCAGCACTGTCAAGAATGGGATGAGGTCCCACTGAGTTGTTTAGTGTTAGATGTTAGATGTCTAGTACCATCCTGCTCAGAAGCAGGAGGAAATGGACACTGGGGCTGCCTTGCCAGCATTCACCCCACCTTCCCCCAGGTCTAGCAGCCTAAGGGGTTGGGTGGCTCTGACTAGTTGAAGTCTGTCAGGGAAAACCCACTCCCCACCTTGCTGGAGAGAAAGGTGGAGAAATGGTCCAATCAGAACAAAGCTTAGGGCTTTAGTTCAGTGGCCCGAGAAATGGTACTCTCTTCCCCTCTGAATGTGAAAGGTGAAGCATGGAGTCCTCATTGCTATTGGCAGCCATTTTGTAATTATGAGGAAAGCTGATCTGAAGACAAAATTAACACATGAAGGTCAGCAGAGCACAGAGGATCACAAGGAAATGGAGCCGGACTCCCTGGAGACATGAATCAATAAAACTCCTTTTTATCATTCAAGTCAATTAGAGTTGGCTTTCCTGACTCTTGCATCAAGAACTTGTAACTGACATACATGGACATGTTGGTTTATGAGTCTCTTCTCAATTCTAGAAGTCAATAATTTGATTTTATAGTTTAATTTCCTGGGCTCAAGTCCAAAGCAAATGGAAATGAGCATGTGGGGCTAATGTTCTTCTTGGATTTTGGGGCTCTACGGTGGAGGTTGGAATGCTGGAAGCCAACTGGCTCTGGCACTTCTTTAATCCAGTCATCACAGATACCCTCAAAGACTGGGAGGGAGGCTCTTTATGTCGTTGGGGCACTGAGGTGTCGAGGCTGGTCTAGCCTGTGGTTTGTTGGCAGCTGGCGATGGTCTAGTTCTAGAAGAATCCAACCTGAAAATTTAGATATTTTTCTTCAAATGGTCTGTGGATTGGAAACTACTAGTGAATTGAGAAAATGATTTCTTCTAAGTTGTGTTCTTGCCTTCCGGAGTCAATTATCCATACGTCTTAGAGCTCACTCTGGTACTTAAAATTGCATAGTTCCTAAGCCCGTATGTCAGAGGAAGTGAAACAAACAGGCTTCTGTTTTACAAATCCTCAGACATTTCCACAAAGGCTCCCTTAACTGTCTCTGACAGTAAGAAAATTAATAGATGCAGCTGACAGTGTGTAAAATGATCGTGTGTGTCGAGGTCTCAGAGGATAACATAATGTCTTCACTAGAAACGACTGGTGTGATGTGGGCTAGTAACTCAGGAGATGGATGGGCAGAAAGCCTGTCATGGGTTAAATGCCATCATTACAGCCTCTTTCAATCAGGAAATGCTGGCAAGCACCTGCAGCCTGCCTCGTTCTGGGCTGGGGACCCAGACTCCAGGCACGTTGGATAATGTTGAAGGAGGAAAGCATCTCTTGACCTTGAGGAGCTGTCCAGCCAAGCAGGGAAGAGAAGGCACACATACCTAACAGCCTGGGCATGCTTGCAGCTGTATATGTTCTCAGAAGTCTGAAGAAGGAAACAATTGTTGAGATCTGGGCTTTCTCAGGGGAAATGGGGCTTGAATTAGACTTCAAAGGAATTGAGCAAATTATTATTTGGACTGGAATTATGTATTATCGAATGAACTTTGAAGCAGCCATTCATTGGCCAGGGCTTGCAGATTTTATTTACTGAGAATGTTGGAATAAAATTTATTATAACAAGAATTGGCCTGCCCTGTATTTGTCCTATATTTAAAACATGTAATTTTTCACAGTAACAGCAGAGAACATGAAATTTAAATGTAGGCTTCTTTATGGAGTCTTGAAAATGACTTTTCTTCCTGGATGGAATTGGACTATTGACTGTGTTAGGTTTGGAGGTGATTGAGCAAATAGTATTTTCTATTTGATCTTATTATATTTTAATCACATTGCAAGAAATGTCAGAATAGTACAAAATGAGAAACTTCACAAGCTCATATTTCATTATAAGTCAGTTTGTACAGAGCTTTGGAAAGGACCTCACTCCCATTGATTTGCTGCGGTGATCAATTATAGCTCAGCTCTAACAGGCTGAAGCTGGTGTGCAAGGAGCTTCTGCCATCCTGAGCTTGAAGGTCACTTTTCCATATCCCACTTCCTGGAGCTGGCCATGCTCTTCTTTGTTTTATGGGGTGACTTGAATCTGGAGGCCAGTAGATGAAATACCCCTCACCATGGCTCTGGTTTGCTAACACATCAAGCCATTGTGGCTGAACAATATTGCCTGTGGACTGAGTTTTATTTTGAGATACTTATTTTTCTTGCCCATCTTCCCTTTCTCTCTATCTTCTTCCCACTCAAGAGGTAACAGGCAGGGGCTTCATTGCACACTCTGTGGAAGTGCATGGCCAGGCTGCATGCCGAAGTTGCCTGCATGACTTGTGAACCTTTCTGTTCCAAAAGTCAAAGCCCAAGGTGCAGGATGGGATTTTAAGAAAAAGGCAGAGTACATGGCGGAAGCAAGAGGCAGAGAGGTTCCCCCCATCACCCCGAACTGGAGATTGCCCTGTCTGGGCCCCTGAGGGCAGGTGACAAGTGCCAGACATGATGTCTCCAGAGGTGGGCTACAGCCTCAGGGTCCCACAGCTCCATGAAATGGCATGGAGGTGGCAGGGAGTGACAACTGTGCCAGCCTGAGGAGGTGACAGAGTGCATGGCCACTTAGTGATGCTGGTAGGACTGAAAGAGTAGGAGCTCCGGAACAACCCTGTGGAGTCTGGATGGCCATTGACTCTGTGGCTTCCATTTACCATGGAAGGGATCGTGGCCAAGGCTGGCCATTCTAGTATCCTCCATCCAAATTTCCTGGGGCCTGGGACCTCCTCAGGAGCATGTCTCTGGAAGTCCGTATAATCTCCAGGACTGATTTTTAAAAAATTTTTTATTTATTATTTTAATTAATTTATTCTTTTTTTAAAAGACTTTATTTATTTATTTGACAGACAGAGATCACAAGTAGGCAGAGAGGCAGGCAGAGAGAGAAGGGGGAAGCAGGCTTGATCCCAGGATCCTGGGATCATGACCTGAACTGAAGGCAGAGGCTTTAAACCACTGAGCCACCCAGGTGCCCCTCCAGGACTGATTTTTAGAGAGCTCCTGGTAGGTGAGGCTGAGGATGAAGGGGGAGCTGCAGAGAATGTGCTCAGTTTGTCTGGTTCTTCCTCTGCAGCCAGATACTACCTTCATCTTGGCATTTGGGGTCTTTTTCCTGCTGTGCCTGTTAACCAGAGAAGCATAACGGGAAATACAAAAATCACCCCTCCTCTCCTCTGCAGAATAATGTAGAGTGAGCTGGTGCTGAAACTGTGAACTAGTAGTTCATGTGGCATCCAACAGTGCTTGTACAGGAGGACCTCTTTTCTATACCATCATCTTTGCCAGTCTTATGGCAACAACTTGCTTAATTTATATTTCTTTGGTTATGAAGAGGCTTGAACTTTTTCATATGTGTGTTAGTCTTTCCTGAATTGTCAATTTGTATCTTTTGCTCATTTTCCTATTAGAGCTCGTCATGGTTTTTAAAACATGCCTGCTCATACTTTGTCATTCTCTTTTCAGAAGGTGGAGCCTGGATCCCAGGCTCTTAAATGGGGGCTGGACTTAGTGATTCACTGCCAAAGAACAGAATGGCGGAAGCGGCAGAGGTGATGGTGTGTGACTTCCAAATCTGGACCAGAATAAACATTGCAGTTTTCACTCTCTGAAATGGTTTGCTCCAGGGGAAGTCAGCTGCCGTGGTTGTGAGGACACACCAGCAGCCCTCTGGAGAGGTAGTGACAGCCCTGCGGGGAGGAACTGAGGTCTCCTAACCAAAGAGATCATCAACTTGCCTGACGCATGAGGCAGCCATCTTGGAGGTGGGTCCTCCAGCCCCAGCCCAGCCTTCAGATGATGGCAACCCTGGCTGCCACTTGACTACACTGTCATGGGAGAGGAGTTTAGCTAAGGCCCCAAAGGCGGAGAACCAAACCTTAGCTGCCAAGTACCTCCACTTGAAAGCCCGCAGTTAAGACTGCACTGTCTAGTACAATAGCCACCAGCCCCACGGGGCTACTGAGCGCTGAATGTGGCCAGTCCAACTGGAGAGACACTGTAAGTATAAAGTGTAAGTGTAAAATGCACACTGGATTCCAGAGATGTAGCATGAGGAAGATGGTTGTAAAACAGCCCATTAGTAGATTTTTATATGGCTTGCACATTGTCATGATAATATCGTAGTTACGTTGGGTTGAATAAGATAAGTCTGGCCATAGGGTCCAGTAATATGTGATATATACAAATGTGGTATATACTCATTACTTTGTACTTGATTATTGATGATAAAACTACTTTAACAGTAACTAAAAGTGGATGCAATTAGGGACGTACTGATTCTCAGCCTTCCTGGGTCAAATTCTTTGAATCTTAGCAGCCCTGTCTGTAAAAAGGGGGTAATGAGAGTCCATGCCTCAGTGGGTGGGTTATGAGGATGGAATCAGATCATCCAAGTAAAGGGTTCAGTGCAGGGCCTGATCCATGGTGAGCACGTGTCATAGTATTTACAGCTTTTGTTTTTCTTTGTAATCAAAGGAGGAAATAAAGCCAAACATCACCTTTATTGACTTCCTTGACTCAGAGTAAGCAAACTGTGTGTTAAGAGGATGTGCATACAGTACAGCTAATGAGATGTTTTATCAGCTCTGACAGAGCTCCAGGCTGCCCTCATTCCATAGTAGTGAGATTCAACTGCCTTTCTGGTGTGTCAAGCCCTTGGATTTGAAATCCCTTGTATGCTGTACAAATTAGTTAGCTTTATTTTATATTGTACACATGTGGAGTTCCCACCTCTTGACTTCAACATTCAGATTTATGTGAAAATCATGCAAATGATGCTTCCCTAAATCAACCAGAGCCTCGGATGTTTCTGTCTGACATCTTCACTGCCTTGCAGCTGAGCTCTGTGTTTACCCGTTCCTCAGGGAAGGCTTGGGGCACCCTCAACCATCCTCCCTACCCTTCTGAGTACTCCCTGAGGGTGGGGCCTCTGGGCTCAGTTAGCACACAGTGGTAGGTTTGTTTTCCTCTTTTCTCAGGGCTTAGTTGAGGCCCCCAGAGTTGGACAATAAAACCTTAGCACCAGGTACCTCACATTCTGGAACCAGAGATTAGACCCGTGCTGTCCAATATGGTAGCCATCAATCGCAGGTAGCTCCCAAACACTGAATGCAGTTCATCCACACTGATGGGCCTGGTGAGTCCACACTGGATTCTGGAGACTTAGTATGAAAAAAAATTGTCATAAAATATCCCGTTAGTAAATTGATTATACATTGAAATGTTATTGAAGCTATATTCAGCTAAATAAAATAAATTAGTAAAATTATTTTCACATGTTTCTTTTGACATTTTAATGGGGCTATGAGAAAATTTAAAATTATATGTAAGGCTCACCTTATAATTCTTGTCACCAGCACTGGGTTAGACCATCTGTGCAGGACTTACCAAAGAGGGGGTTGCATGGAGAAGGGGCTGGAGATTCTGGCGTTTGTTGGGCTAAGTTGCCCATAATAAGAAGGGAGGCAGATGCGGGCAGCTTGAGAGGGTCCCATGCAAGAGCATTGTCTGGGAGGGTCGACCTGAATCCTAGCACCATGGGTAGACTCCCAGAAACTGCCTGTTGGGGTAGAGGTTGGAAATGGACAGCAGGAGGAGACATTGGCTGTACCCAGGACTACAGGTGGCAGTTCCCTTCTGCTTCCAGTGATAGGCAAAGGCATTTTTGAAGAAGAAAAGTAACTGTACCCCAAGTGTCCCTGCAGGGGAACTCAACATTTAACACTTGCTTCGCCAGAGAGCACCAATGACAAGTCACAATCTTCTTTTTTTCCTCTAATCTACACTCCCCTGTCCTACCTTCCAACCTGGAGGGCCTATGTGTTCACTGGGTATGGGAACGGAGCAGGATGGGGTATGGAGAAGGCCCTCAAACAACCCTTTTCCTATGGTGGACCGGGAACCCATAAACTGGATGAGTTGAGAGTTTTATTATCACACTGTTTTTGTTTGTTTGTTTGTTTTGTAAACCTGACAAAAAGGCCTATTCAGTTATTACCCTGTGATCTCTTAACTCAGTGGCTGGAGTGAACCTGCTAATATGTGGGTTGAGGCAGGTTCTATCTCTGTTCACAGCTATCCAGAAGCTTTCATCTCACTCTGAGTAAAGCCACAGTCCTACAACAGTCTGGAGGGTTCAGCAAGAGCTAGCTCCACAACCCTTCTCTGCCATAGGCTATACTTCCATCTCCTCCAACCCATGGCTGCCACATAGGCTCCCTGGTGTTCCAGGCACATGCACAGTCCCATACAGTGCACCTGCTCCTCCCTCTGCCTCAAGTGCTCTTACCCGATAAATCTGCACAACCCACTTCCTTTCTTCCTTCGGGTCTCAACTCAAACACAACTCTCTCAACCTGGCTGAAATGATAACTCCACTTTCCCAGCAACACCCCCACCCCCCTGCCCTGCTCCACTAACTAGCATGCTATTGTTTCACTTTTTATTGCCGTACTGACCCCTAGAATATAAGGTCTAGGAGGGCAGGGAGGTTGTTTTGTTGTGTTTTGTTGCTGGTTCTCTTTGTGGATGCATTGATGCAATGTGGGACATAGGAGGTGTTCAGTCATTATTTGTGAGTGGATTAATGCTAATAGACAGACAGTGATGAGGTTTGCCAGAGGCTTCCTCCTAGGGCAGGAAAGATGGACTGAACACTGAGATGACTAAAGGAAGCAATGTGAGAAAGAGTAGAATTGTTCTATACTTGTAGCCTGTCAGATACTCCTTGTGGGGTCCAAAGCATCGTGGAAAGACAGCCTGAGCTCTGCAGGTGCTCATAACCCAGTCAAAAGGTAAAGCAGTAAGAACTATGACCCAGGCTGGGAAGGGTGCTTTGGGAAGTGATGTGGGGGCTAGATCTTGAAGAAGCAAGCTGAGGAGCATCAGGCAGGAGAAAGGGAGCCCCCATTTTCCAGAGGGATGTGTGCTCAGATTTGTGGTGTGCTGTGATGTGGGGTGGGCTCTAGAGTGTGGGGAGGCAGGTGGGCGGAGGAGAAGAGTGCATGGGTCTAGTGGAAGAGGGCTTGTGTTTCACTGCTCTGGGTTCAGGGCCAGTACTGAGCCCAAATCGCTGGTGGAGAGGGCAGATTTGCTGCTTCTGCTTGTCTAATGACCAGCTCTTGGTCATTAGAAGGTTTGGAGGAATAAAAATGAAATTTATAGCCCCTTGGGACAGAAGGGGAGTGCTAATCTGGTATTGACATTCCATCCCTGGGAAGGAGGATCTATAATCATAGTTCAGCTCTGAGTGGAGGTGGCAGGATGCTGCTGCTGGCAGGATGTTCTCATTCCCTCAGTGGATGTGTCATGGCTTATGGTGCACTGGCTTACGGTGCCCAAGTAGTGGCAGCCATGACCTCTTACTGGCCCATGCCACAGGTCAGCATCTCTTGTCCGTATTCAGATTCTCAGTGGCGGTAGGCACGTCAACTCTCATTAGCATATTCATTCTGTTCTTAGATGCTAGTACCCTTGTGATACCTTCTCAATATGGAGGAAGGAAAATGGGGAGGATGGGGGGCTGAGTGTTAGTTAGCTGTTGCCATAAAAAAGGTTTATAACCAAACCCCTGCAGTCTCAGTGCTTGGCAGCAACAAACACTGGAAGTCTCCGAAATCTGGTTCAGGTTGCATTTGGTTCAGCTTGTGTAGGCTGCACATGGCTGGGCTGGGGTGGGGGCACTCCAGGCAACAGACTGGATTCAGGTCTATTCCATGCACACTCCTCCTAGCACCCAGGCTCAAGGGGAAGCTGTCACCCCAAGCGGGGTCTTCTAGCTGATTACCAGACTCATGAGCCAGGCTAAGCCACATTCATGTATTTAATCAAGGTCTCTGCTTGGGTCACTTCGGCTCATTTTCTCTTGGGTGAAGCAAGTCATGTGATCAAGTCCAACACCAGTCAGGCTGGGGAGTCTGCTCTGCCCAATTAGAAGGGGAGGAAGGGAACGGCTAATTTATCCCAGGCTACAGCCCAGAGAAAAGTATGCTGAACTTTAGAGATTCGGGGTCTTGCCTCAGGCATTAGGAGAAGTCTTTTCAGAGAGTGTGCTAGGCTGAGTGATGGCCTCCCAATGTTGTCCTTGTCCCAGTCCCTGGAACTTGTGAATGTTGTCATGTGGCAGAGGGCACTTTGCTGATGGGATTAAGATGAGGATCTTGCAATGTGGAGATATTATCCTGGATTATCTTGGTAAGCCTGAAATAAACTCCTTTATAAGAGGAGGCAGGAGGCAGAGAGAAGGCTGTGTGACCACGTGGTGATGGAGCAGAGCTGGAAAGAGGAGTAGCCCTGTGCTGGTTTTAAAGATGGAGGAAGGGGCCACCAGCCAAGGAATGCAGGCAGCCCCTGGAGGTGGGCAAGGAAGTGGATTTTCCCCTGGACCTTCCAGAAGGAACCAATCCTGCCGGCTCAACCAGCCCTTTGACACTTTAGCTCTCTAAGACACATTGCTTTTGACCTTCTGATCTCCTGAACTATTGGGAGAATAAACTTGTATTGTTTCCTTTTTTTAATTTAAAGTTTGTGAGTAATTTTTAAAACTTGTGAATTTCAGTAACTTTTAACAGACTCAAATCCTTGAAGAGTGAAACAAAATCCTGAAAATACAGAGACAGTTTGGTTGCATATTTTGGACTAGGTGCTGGGTTGGGGCCTGGTCTTTTCTCCCAGGTCACATGGCACAGGTGTGCCCTCCTGCTCTCGAGTGCAGTTTCCCTCCTCCTGCTGCAAATGTGCGATCATGTAGTCTGTCTGCTCATTAGTTCTCCTTTGTTTACGATGGGTGATTGGCCATATTTTCCTTCTCCTTGGTGGCATGAGCTTAAAACCTTATTAGCTTATGCACTGTACTAGCATTACTATTTTGCCAACTGTACACAGACCTGGAGGTAATGTTGCATTACTTAGACATGTTGCACTGTCTTATCTATGGTGGAGTATGGATAAAGGAAAGACTGTTTGGGGGTGTGGCTCAAGAGTTGGCCATCTGAGGAAGAGTGCCCCTCCTTGATCACCACCACCATGAATGCTGGAGAATAGAACCTGGTCCAGGAAATTATGGAGCCTTTTAACTTCTTCCCTTCCTTCTTTCTTCCATCTGCTCCTTACTTCCAGCCTGGGATGACATAATCTGATCTATTTAAAAATTTGGCTAACTGGTGACTCTGTAAGCATGAGGTGGCATAGACCAAGGAGACCAGGAAGGAGGATGGCACCTTAATCTAGTCAAGAGCTGGGGAGAACTCCAAGAAGGGCAGTGACAATCAGGACACATTTTCAAAGTAGAATGATTGGGACCCAAGAAGCTTGGCTTTGGGCCTGCTATGTTTGAGGCATGTGGTGGACACTGCCCAGCTCCCTGCTTCGGGACTGAGGCCCTCACTCCCCCAGCGGAACTGGGTGTAGGTTGATAATAGCCCACAACTGCATCCGCCTCTCCATCTCTCCCTTGACTCAGAGGAGCTTCAATGCCCAAGGAGTCATGGGAACTTGGAAGAAATGGTTACCAGAAGGATGGGAGTGAGAGTTTCTGTCAGATTTGGCAACACTGAGGTCACCAGTGACTTCAGCAAGAAGAGGATGAGGACAGGCCAGGTATAGGTTGTAGGGGCACGAAGGCCACATGGGAGAAGGAACTGGACTGAGTCTTGAAGGAAATGTGGGAAGCAGGGCATGGGAATACCTGCCAGGAAGGGGGGATGATAAGTGAAGGAACCTAGGCTGGAGAAGCCGTCTAGTAGGACTGGAGAGAAGGGGAAGGGGGGAAGGAAGGCTGGAAAAGTGGAAGGTGTCCAAGTATGGCTGTCTTAAATGGTAGTCTCTGGAGTTAGAGCAGAATCAGCCAAATTGTCTCCATTCATGTGCACGTTCTCTTGGGTCAGGGTACTGTTCTCTAGTTGGCATGGCACATTTTGTCCCCAGAGGATGGACCTGGCTGTTCACATGAATGTTTTGATGATGGTCCAAGGACTCCATGATTATGAGTGCAGCTGTAACAGATTTTCTGAAGGTAGTTCCATTAAGCTAGTTGAATGCCTTCATCAGTTTCCTATCCTGGCTAGTAAAATTGTTTCTAATTATTTTACATTGAAAATTTTTAATAAAATTATTTTCAAAGAATTTAATCCTATTTTGTGTGAATTATATAGGAAGGATTTAATACAGCTATCAAATTGTATCCATGATAACTTTCCGACATTCTGAATTTTCTGTGTGACCACTGTTTCTAACGAAAACCAATTTTCTTGGGCAAATATTTGAAGATCTAAATTTTAACAAGACAATTTGATCTTTATATATATATATAATCTCCAACAAATTTTACAATGTGAAATTTTAACTATTATCAGTTCTCATTGGAAGAGATTATTCCTTCTAATACAATTCATTATGACCAGGATAAAAGGTTGATAGTTTATATTTATTTCTTCACTAATTTATTACAAAATTATTCATAGGCCTGTGGGATGTTGCTGGTTTTCTGCCTTGTCCAGGATTAGATGATTGAATTGTAAGTCCCTGGATTACTTTGCGGGCTGTGTGTAAATTGCCTCCTTTGGGGTTCAGGATGGGGAAGTCAGGACGCCTGAGGGCCTACACATATGCACAAGCTGTGGGACCACCTGCCTTAGCTCCACAAAGTGCTCCCGCATCGAGCGCTCCCTCTGTGCAGTCTCTGTGCTGACCCTTCACAGACACCTGTCTCTTCTGCTTCTGGACTCTTATCCCATTTTACAGAAGTGCAGACTGCAGCATAGTGAAGTCAAGAGGCATGACTGCAGTTGGATCTGAGGTTCGTGGAAATGCAAAGTCCATTCTTTAAACCCCTGGGTTACAGTGTATCTCACTGTATTGGTGTGCTCAGTGGACACCCACTCACTTCCTGGTGCTGTCTGAGCAGGGGGTTGGGGGTGGGATGTGGTCAGGAAATATCTGGTCCAGATGCTGCTCTTGTTACACACACACACACACACACACACACACGCACACACGCACACATGCACACAGCAGGGAGAAGGGATAGGCCTAAGGTCAAACAGTTACTGAGTGGCTTGCTGGCTGCAATGCAGATTTCCAACCCCCATGGCAACTTCTGGGGGTGGATGCTCATGGCTTTGCTCGGTGGTCTGCATGAGGGTCTGAATGTTGTGGCCAGTGTGATGAGGGGGAGACAGGCAGTGTGAGTAACTCAAGACTGGGGATTCCTGGATCCCAATTTCCTTTATGTCAGGGAAGCTGGAAGAAAATGCCCCAGTGATGGGGACTCTTAAACCTTTGGCTCATCTTTACTGATGATGTTTGTCTGTTACGTGACCCTCCCAGGTCCTTGAGGCTCTTGGCACGGTCTGGTTTCCTCATTAGAAGGAGCTGCGTGGGACCTCCAGACTGTGTCCCCCATCTGAGGGAGGCTGAGCAGGGAGCAGGGGAGAAGGCTGCCACTTCAGTCTGAGGGCCCAAGGACATACATGAGTTGTGTATCCCCTCTTCATTGTCAATAATGCACTCAGACTTCTGGTCTTGAAACAATCACGGAGAAGAAGTCTTTTTCTTTATGCCGTTAAAACAGATTTACTTTTTCTGATTATATAATGAATGCTGGTTCATTGTGTTGCAGTTTTCCTATTTCATAAGGACCATCAGAGTTAGAATCATAATACTATGTGAACAAGAAAAGTCTTGTTTTTTCCCCATCTTTCTCGAAAGCCCACATTCACACAAAGAAAAGAAGTGTGGGGCTCAGAGCATGAGCAGATGATTGCACACTTGACCTAATTAGATGGAGAGGAAGCTGACCGGCTGCTAACAGGCTGGGGTGGCTTTTCTCTATATGGAATTCTGGGGGACCTGTGCTGGCAGCCCTGACCCTCAGTCCCACCATCCCCCACTACCCCACAGCTATGACAACTAGTCACATTACATATGCCAGGGAAGAAGGTTTTCAAAACTCTGTATCTCAGATAGTCTCCACTATCTCCTGTTAGGAGAGGGGTGATGTAGCTGGAAGGTTACTAAGAAAACTTGGGAGGTCAGTCAGTCAGAGGGTCCTTGCTTTTGCTGCCCTTCTCTGTCCCCCAGGAGTCTGGCTAGGGGCCCACACTGATGCTAAGTTAAGCACAAAGTGATGAGTTTGCTCTCTAAAGCTGGAGATATTCCTTCTGTTTCCAACATTTCCCCCCAGATGAGGCCCCACATCCAGGGACCCTGTTCTGACAGAATGTTTTTAGTTGGCCAGGCAAAGCAACCCCAGGCCCTCTTTGCTGGTCTGTCTGGCTTCTTTGTTATCCTTTCTGGGAACAATGTGGACCTTTCCTTAGCATCTCAGGTGGCCAGCTGCCTCAGGAGAGTGCCTGCCGACCGCCCGCCTTCCGGCAGCCTGGGCCACCCCGGAGACCCCAGCCTCCATTAGCAGCAGAGATGCAGAGAAAGTCTGACATCCCTGACCTGCCAGCGAGTCTTCCTTTGTTTGACTCCATTAGCAAATGACCTCCTAGACTTTGCGAGAAAAGATTTCCAAAATCCACCCGCGATCCGAACAGCTTTCAGCAGGAACAGTTGGTCTGCGCTCCTCTTGCAGAGAGCTCTGGGCGGAGAAAGAAGAAATTGCCATTGCATCTCCCAGAAGCATTTTGTAAAAGGACTATTTATTCTAGGTACAGTCTATTTTGCCCGACACCTCTCAGACAGTCAATAATTCCAGTTTGTTTATGATTATCCTTGCATCCTCCCCCTCCATCTGCCTCCCGAGCCTGCGCCTCTTGCGGCAGCCGCCCCCCAGAACATGGGAGCATCTGTCTCTCTAATGACCGGCCATGGCAATCTCGCCTGTTCAATATGGCTAGATGAAGAAAACATTTAATTTCTACTATATGGGGCACTCCAAAGCCAGATTTGACAACTGTTCCATCGAACACGAGTATTTCACCATTTCCTTCGATAACAAAAAGAAACAGTTTTTACTCCCAGAGGAATAGATTTATAAGACGGAAGGTTGATAACCAGGCCACTAGAATGACAAATGGTTCCAAAATACACTGTGTATTGACATTGATGAACGTGCATTGCCTTCTGAAAGATGGAATTCTTTCAGAGAGTGTCTTGTTCTCAGCCTGAAGGGCTTATGGACGTCTTAGTGAGAAGCAGAGCCTGAGTCCTGTTCTTGGGGCCTGGTCAGACTAGAGGAGAGAACTCTTGGGTCAGGCATGAATGCTTGGTAAGAACACCAAGGGAAAGTGATCCCCGAAGGCTGGGTTGGGGGTGGGGGGAGTTGGGTCAGAGAATCTTCATGTAGTGGTGAAGGATGGGAAGGGACTTGGTAAAGGGGGAGTTGGAGGGGCAGGGACAGTGAAGACATCCAGATCGTTTCCTTCTGTGAAAGTGAAGGGCAGTCAGTTGGGGACCTGGGTAGAGGAGGGGACAGCTCTGTGGGTAGGGAGAGGACTGTGGATGCGTCTCAGAGCTGTAGTCTTCTGCCCTTGGCTGAGATGGCTAAGTCACGGTCATGCATGCACGCGAAGGGAAGATATGCCTCCTCCTTCAGCTCTGTGGCTGAGGAGGGTGGGATCCCAGAGACAAACAAGACTGTCATTATTGAGCCATGCTTTTGTGCTCCCCACCACCCTCAGGGGGTGTTTTAGCAGAAGACTCACAAAGACCAATTGGCATCATAGGAGCCTGGAATAGGGAGGTGGCCAGGCTTCTCAGAGTCCTCTGGGGGTGGGATTCTTGCTCCCATTCTAGAGACTTGTTTTCCTTCTTGCTTCTCTTTTCCCATGAGCCAATGACTGGCCCTGTAATCCAGAGAGACGTAGGTATCCTGCCTGCCCGTGACACTCCTGCTTATGCTGACCCCTGCCTGTCCTTCTGGGGCTCTGTGTTGGAGGCCTGGGCTGTGATGGGAGGAAGGGAAGGCTGGAGTCAGGAAATCTTTTCACTGGGCAGACATCCTCAGAGACTAAAGCAGTGAGAAATGGGCCCAGGGAGTGGGCAGTGATTCTCCAAAAAGCACTTTCCACAAACATTTTGCTTTAATTCCCCACTGCTTAGGGCTTTTCTGAATAATTAATTGGTGGAGCAAACATCTGCCCTGAATTTTTTTAGGTAATTAGTAGGTCAGACTCCTACCAGAAAAGAGGATTTTTTTAAAAGATTTTATTTTATTTGACAGACAGAGATCACAAGTAGGCAGAGAGGCAGGCAGAGAGAGAGAGAGAGGAGGAAGCAGGCTCTCCGCGGAGCAGACAGCCCGACGTGGGGCTCGATCCCAGGACTCTGGGATCATGACCTGAGCTGAAGGCAGAGGCTTTAACCACTGAGCCACCCAGGTGCCCCGAGAAAAGAGGATTTCTTGGGCTCCCTCTGGGTCCTGTGTCTTCACAGTACTGTCCCCTCCTGGCATCGGTTTGTGAAAATGCCGCCTGGCTTCAGCTTGCTTCTTGGGTCACAATTAGATTCTGTCTCTACATCTCACACCTCCCAGTAATCTTGGTCAGCTCACCCTATGGTGGAGATAATCCCTACAGATCTGGATTGGGAACTCCCAGGGAGAATAGAATTGTGTGACCTATTTCCCTCCATAGCACACGTTTAACTCATGAAGAAGGTAGTGGATTACATAGCCTTTGTTAAGAGATTTTCACTATGTCTCCTGGGCTGTTATAATACCATCCTTAAGTATTTCTATCCTAAACTCCATTCAAGTCATTTCTAAGGCTCAGGGTGATAAGTGATTTAGTGATGCTTTCATTTTTGATACTTGTACCTTGCAACTGAGCAGAGAAGGGTGGCAGGGACTGTGGGAGGGAAGTGCTGGACTGGCATATACACCCTGCAAGCCTGGCTCCCAGTTATGTCCCTTCATCTGTTAAATAGGCCAGTGATTTCTGCTTTATCCCGTCCACAGGAGATAGGGGGTGGGGAGTTTGGAAAGGGCAAGATGTGAACATGTTATTAGGTATTAGCATCATGTGGATGGACTTCTGCCCTTCGATTCTGGCCTGTGGCTGTTTTTTCACTTAAGAGCTGGACGCTTGAGCAGGTTGTGCACTGCTCAAAGGTGCGTAGCTGAGAGAGCAAATGGGGGCAGAAATCTGGTCTGCACTGTGATATCAACCTGTGTGCCCCTGGGGCTGTGTCTGCCCCGGACAGGGGCACATTTTCTGATTCATACAAAAGAATAGGCTGGTGGTAGTCCTGGCTAGGAACCCTTAGGCTGGTCTTAGAGCAGGGCCTGGTCACTCAGAAGTCTTCACCTGGTGAATCCCCCGCTCAGGAAATAGTATTTATGCCTAAACCCATGCACTCCGGTTCTTGTTTGCCCACTGCAGCAAACATTCTGCCTGTCCTCTGGTTCCCAGTTTAGGTCCTCTGAAGTTCATCCTCAGTGTATCCTTGAAGGCCCTGGAGCCAAGCCAATGGCCTCTGCCAGGGAGTGCTGAGTGATCAGCATGAGTCCTCTGACCCATTATCTACCCACAACCAACCTTCTCCCCCAGAGGATCCTCCTGTCCTCCTAGTGCCAAGGCCTAGTCCTGGCACTTTGAGAAGACTGTGGATACCCCACAGTCTTATGTGTGCTCTTGACCATGGGCTTCCAAATTTGCTTCTCCAGTTGTATTACAAGAGAGAAGCACTTGAAAATCTCTTACCTGTGTTCTCAACTCTCTCCCCTGCCTCTTTCTGTCTGTTCCGCATGTGGCTGAGCTGGCAAGGTCTGGTGTTGCTGTCCCCACCTTTGGAAGGCCTGACTGGGCTGTGATGTCGGGTTTGTTTGTATTTAAGGAGAAACACTTGGCTAACTCTGCTGTCTTTGGCCCAGAGCAAAGGGCCTTTCCATCTGGTCCATCTGCCCAACAACCTGAGCAACTCATAGGGAAGGCAGGCAGATCCCCAGTTAGCAATGTAGAAACTTCCTTTGGTATTGTATGCATAAATTTCCCCCAGAGACTCCACTGGTGCAGGGAGTCGTTGGTTGAAGGCAGGGTTTAGGGGCTCAAAACAGACTGGCTCAGCCTTTTAACTGCTCTTGGGGCTTCCCACTCATTACCCACGAAGTAGCCTAAGTCATCCTCCAGCTTCAGCCCAACACCAGCCTCACTCCCAAATTACCCCAGGACCCAGGCAAGGTCTGAGGCCAGGAGATGGCAGGGTTGGGATTGAAGAAGATGGTGGGATTGGCAAACATACAGTCAAGGACATAAAGAAGTTCGCCAGCAGCTCTTTAGGTGCTAATAAAAACAAAAAGAAAATTAACCTAGATTTCATTCTCTAATCACTAGATCTTATTAGAGCCTGGTTACATAATCTATCTTGGTTTACATTCTCTCTTAACCTGTTTTTTAAATTGGTGGCAATAAAGCTAAAGAGCCTTGTGTTGGACTCATACATATGCTGGGGTGGGCAGATTGAGGCAATTTATTATAAGCATAATTCTGGGAGAGCCAGAGGTCTCTGTACAAACGAGAGGTCGTTACTAAAAGTGGTTGCTTTGTGTTGTGGGAATTGTGATTAGGAGGGATCGGCAAAGCAATGAAGGACCACTAAATTAGTAAGTGCCACTGCTTGGATAGAATCACTGGGTTTGGGTTCTCTGGGCTGGTTCTTGAGCTTGTATGGGCCTGCCAAAGTTAGCTAGAGAAAGTTGGGGAGGGGAAATCTTGTGTTTATATAGAATAATGGGGGTGGCAGGTTCAGTGCACTGGACTACCCCTGTGCCTCAGTCTTGTAGGTCTTGCTTTCTCTGTTCCCACTGCAGCAGATGGCAGGAGACCCCATTCCCCACGGGACACCTGTGGGAAAAGGCCCACCTTAGGCGTGATGAACAATAGGGAGAACAGGACTTGGCTCAGGTATGGCCTCTTCCCATATACATTACAGTCAAAGAGAAGCTTTCCTTCTCACAGCACCCCTGGTGCCAGGAGGATTTATTGGAGCATTTCCTCCAGCTGTCAGCAGGGGACAGGGACTTTGTGTGTGCTTTGTATTCTCATACCTGCATTAGGCAACATGACGTTGTTATCTTCAATGGCTAATTCAGTCATTGCATCACCTAAGTGTCTATTCAGTTTCTCTCATTTTTTCTTGGTGCAAACAGAACAGAGCTCTTTGCTTACTGTCAATGTCTTTTTGCAAACCCAGTCTTCCCTCTCTGCTGGTTTGTGTTCATTTAGCTTAGAATTGGTGTTTCATTTGATCACTGCTCACAGTCTGGATTTGTGGGCCAGAAATTATTTTTTTTCTGCCTTGGGGGAAAAAAAGTAGCTATATTCAGGAAGCAATTTCCCGAGATTTGGGGACCAAACTGATTCTCTGATTCAGAAACTAAATGAAAAAAAAATTTTTTTTTTTTTTGCTTTGTAAGTTTCTAATTTTCCTTTAGAAGAAATATATGAATAATTGTGTGCATATATGTGTCTGAAAGAAGGACAGAGCCGTGTAGGTTCATGAACTTTCATTTCTTATCTTTAATAGCCTATAAATGAGAGAGACGAGAATCACACATGCGCCTAGCCTGCTCGCTAACTGTCACGCTCTCTTCAGGAGGATGTACATATTGTACACTTCTGAATTTCTGTAGATCTCAAACTCTTTGAAACAAGGAGTGGTAAAGACAAGCCTCTAGTCCAAAGCATTATTGCAAGTGTTTCAAGGATAATGGGGTTGTCTCAACTGAGTGGAGTCCTTACTATTAATTTCCTTTGCTTTATTTTTTGAGGCGTCAAAAACACTTGCTTTGCTTAATATATTAGCATTCATTTCTAGGCTTTGGAAACTAATCCGACTTTGAAAGGAGAGTTTTAAATTTGAAATATGAGGCCTGTATAGCGGCGCCTTGGAATCATTAACCGTCCCTTCAATATTAATTGCAGGTATATCCATCATGGGGAACTTGTTTGTCATTAACGTGAGGGGGATGCGAAAGCAGAGACTCCTGGAACCCCTCCAGGGATAATGTTGTCACTCAAAACTTTGTTCTGGAATCGATCTGACCTCAGAAATGGGCTGTAACTATTGACAAAATGACAGCTGGTAGTTTTAACAAAGCTGACTAGTGGCAGTTTTAGCAAATGGAATGGGAGTTGGTTTGTGGAGGTATGTGCCAGGTAGCTTGGGCCCCGAGCGGAGTTTTTGTGGATGAGGCTGATGAGCCTGAGGGGTCGAAGGGCAGGGCACCTTGAATTTGATGTGTGATTCTATGTATCAACCCCGGAGGCGGCTTATTAGCAATGCCCCAAGCTGGGCCTGCTCAGGGAAGATGGAGTTTATATTTGTTCTGGCGTGTGCTGAAAGGAGCATTAATCTGTATGTATACTATATGAGGATCTAAAAATTGTAACCAGGGACGCCTGGCTGGCTCAGTAGGAAGAGCACACAACTCTTTATCTCAGGATTGTGAGTTCGAGCCCCATGTTTGGTGTAAAGATTACTAAAAAATAAATAAAAGCTTAAAAATTGTAACCATTTGTCCCATTCCACCTAGAGCCTCCATAGGCTTGTCTTCTCATGTCTTTGTCAACTTGGATATTATCGATTCCCTTTTGGGGCTGGTGACTTTTTTGTTCTTATTCAGCAGTGTTGCCTGTTAAATCCTAATCTGGGTCTAAAACGTTTTCCGATAAAGACAAAGCTTGAGGATCATCTAGTTGGATGGGAAACTAGATCCGTAGAGGGACCTTGGGGGCATATCCATGGGAAGGGCTTATCCTGCCCGGAGGAGCCAAAATCCTTGCTCTGCAAACCTTTCTGGTTATGGCAGAATGGGCCAAAAGGGAGTGTCTCTTTTTAAAACTGAGGTTTACTTTTTTACCTAAACCACCCTGGTTTCTTAAAGAATGCCATTTTCCTGGTATAGACGGAGAAAGAAGGTAGGTCAGAACTGACTCCTCATGCCTGAGAGCAAAGAGACCTGACCCCACAGAGGGTAGAATTTTCCTGCCTCCAACCCCAGACTGTCCCTTTGCCAGGCCAGGGAATTTTCTATGACAATGCAGTCCAGGTACAGGACTATCTGGTTCACTTTACTCTTCAATAAATTCAATTTAACAAACACTTATTGAGTGCCAGCTCTGTAAAATTACCATGGAAACCCAAGTGGAATCTTTAAAATCCTCTGGGGGGAATTGTTCAATTCCTACACCCATCCATTCTCCAGTGAGCAGGAAGGGCGCATCTTGGTCCAACCCTTTGCCTGATTGTATGCTTGTGTTCAGCCTGAACAGCAGAAAGGGGAGACAGCTGGAAGAAAATGTGTAAAGCCAATAATATAGCTCTTTGCCCCCTGTGGTGTAATGTTAGGCTCCCAGGGAAGGGGGTGAGGAGCCAGGGCTTTGATTTCTGTTGGAGCAAAGAGCTGAGTTCACTTGCAGCTGCCTCTGCTCCATAGTGTCACCGCCCACATGCTCTGCATCAGGGCAGGACCTACAAAGGGGTGTCTGTCTTGGTGCCTGGTGACAGCCTCATCCGTGGGCCCTGCAGCACAGTGGGGGCCATAGGCTTCAGAAGATCAAAACCTCAATTATGTGAGGTACTTGTCACATAAAGAGAACAGGGCTTGTCTCTGACACAGGGCTAGAAACCACAGAAGCAAGGTCCTGACAGGGCTCTTTGAGAAACCAGAAGACATCAGGCCATGTATTCTTAAGAAAACAGTAGTTCCAACCATGCTAAGGAGAGTTCCAATTTAGAAAAGGCAAGATGGGGTTTGACATTTAAGATCACTGTAATGATTATGGATCTTTGCATTGTAAGTGATTAAAAAAAAAGAAGGAAGGAAAGGAGGAAAGGAAAGGAAAAGAAAAAGAAAAAAAGAAGTGAAAACAGAACAGAACAGGCTTAAACCATGAAGGAAATCTGCTGGTTCAGTTAATAAGACAAGTGCAGATGTAATTTCAGGTAAGGATTGATCTAGGAACTCGATAATATCCCAAGGACATAGCTTTTTCCATTTCTCTGCACTTCCCGTTGGGTGGCTTCCTAGATGGGCCCAAGCCAGCTGCCAGCAGGTTCCAGGACTTCCTCATCCGCACGGAGAAGGAAGTAGGAACATCTTTGCCTCAGCTTTTCTGGCAGTTCCTGAGATTTCACCCTGATTGGATTGGTTTGGCTCATGTGACCACTTCTGACCAATCATCAGTGGACAGAGGACTCTCACAAGCCCCACCCTTGGTGTTCACAACCAGCTTTTAGTAGAGCCAAAGGGAAATGAAGAACTTTTGAAGGGAGGTAAGTTCAGGAAGGCAAACAACAAATGTTTGCTATAATTTCACAAAGGACATTACTTAAATTGACCCCTACCTTTGCCTGATAGTATCTGTTTATAGATAATTATAAATAACTTTGATTCACAAATGTCAACAACTACCATTTGTTTGGGAATTTACTATTAGATCTAAAAGAATTTCATTTATATGAATTGCATCATCTAATCCTTGTACAAAGTCCTCAGACTGTGATGGTGCATTATCATCAATCCTTTTGTACAGGTGGGGGAAACGAAGGTAGAGACAAGTGAAGGGACTTTCCCAACATCGCAAAGGCAGTAAGTTGTAGAGACAGCATTCAAACTCAGGTCTGAGATTCTGAAGTCCATACATTTAAAGGCAAGAGGCCAGAAGCATTATGTTGTAAATATCACAGTGTAAAGATTTCCTAATTACAGAGGGTTCGAGTCTTTTCCTGGACCCCGTGCCCTTCCTAGGGGAGTGTTCTCCGGATTGCTGCATTCTGGGACTATTCTTGGCACTCACCTGCCCTGAGACTTTGGTCTCTGCCTTGCCCCGAGCCTGAGCTGCCTCACTTGTGAAAATGAGAGCTTGTACTCTGGTGTCTCAGCCGTTCTTAACTCAGACACCCAAGACTTTCTTAGTCTGACCTATACTGGATTTTTTTTCATTTTTGTTTTTTTAGTTTTGGCTGACAGGAAGGAGTCCTGCCCCCTCACCCCCACTCACTGCCCCCCCACCCCATTCTGGTATTATTCTTCTTAGAAGAGAAGATTCCTTTCATAGGTTCTTGTTTTTTCTCCAAATAAAAGGAATATTCAAATATTTTCTTAGCTAATCTCCTAGAATCTAAAAGCAGCAAACAAATCCTATGCATATGATGTATCATGTTTCAGCCTGTGGACTTTGATGTTCTCTGGGCACATGCCTGTTGCCAGTTAGACAGCTCTCTGCCTGGACACCCCCATTCCCCACTCCAGTGTGCACCTCATTCCACCAGGGAGACTGCAGAGCCCACAAGGACCTCGAATTCACAGGGTTCCCATGGAAAAGCCATGAGTCCTCGAGGAGGAAACAATTTAATTTCTAGTGGCTCCCTGAGGTTTTCATTGGGTTTTTGCCTTCATAATGTCCTTCCCTGTCTGTCATGCCTCTGAGGGCCAAGATATTCTCATCATCCAGGCATAACATGTGCCCACACAGCTGGGTCTGCTGCTCCTCTGTATGGACAACTTTGCTATCAAAGTGCGCAATAGCAGTTATAGCCGCGATTTCTATGACCCATCACTGTGCAGGTACCTTTGTCACCTGCAAAACAGCTTTTGTTTCTTCAGTATCTCATGACTTTTTCTTTTTGGAATATTGACTTATCCTCTATTAGGGTGGGGATGGTTGCACTCCGCCAGTGTCGATGAGCCATCAGGCTTTGGGAAGCTGAGGTTTGGGAGCACAAGATGGCGCTCCTCATGGGGGCTGGGTGTGTGCCATCGCGATGTTTGTGTGCTCATTCCACCCCACTGGGCGACCCTGCTTTTTCTTTGGCAGAATGTGGGCCATGCACCAAGATGAATGGCTGTATTTGTGTTCAAATTAATGAGCTGCTTTCTCACCCCATGGACCTGCCTGAGGTAAGAGGGTGCAGGTGTGCACAGCACTGAGGTAGTGACCCCCTATGTGAGAAGGTTATGTGGGCAAAATGCCGTGTTCACCCTTCCCTTCTGCAGGGTCCAGAGGCAGCAGTTCATGGAATGTTGTCTGTCCTAGTACAGGCTGGTAGTCCTCGAGAAGGGATGCTTCTAGGGGATAAGGAGTGTTGGAATCTTCCAAAAATGTCAGAAGCCAACTCTGAGTTGTGAAGCATGGTGCTGAATGTCTCCTTAAAGACAGACACTTCTCTTAAGCCATATCTTACATCTGCCTTCAGTCACAAGGGCTCAGAGAGAGGTCGGACGGACTCATTGTGCCCTTGTGGGTTAGCTTTTTAAAGAATGACCTGTAGAAAGAAGAATAATTGAGGCCACCCAACGGAGCAGGGAGTATGGATACCAGAGTGGCTTTGCGACTGACTGAGCATCTCCCTCTGGGGAGGTAGGGCTCTGTGTCTCTCTGGAATTTCTGGCTCTTACAGTGTATGACCTGACATGGCGGTCACCATTGGTGCCCATCCTGCTTGCCTTTCCCACTGGTGTTCCCGCTCCCTGGCTGCTCTGTGTTGTGATTTCTCTAGGGATTGCCCTCTGCCCAATGGGAGCTACCTTGTCCCAGGAAGTTTTGCCCCCCTCTCTCTTTCCCTGGGGCCAGTGACTGACAGACAAAGGAGTGCAAAAGGTCAGCCCACTCGCCTCAGTGTAAGAACCACTTCCTGGACACCATTGTGTTTCAGAGCATGCAGCAGTATCCAGCTGAGGTCAGACCCCAGCTGTAACCACATCTCTACCTTGTCCTGCTCCCTCACTCTTCTTAACACTATTTGTTGAGTCTAATACATATGTCTGAGAATATTTGCTCGGTAGATTGCATGGACCCAAATCCCTGTCTTAGTTTGTGTTTCTAGGGAATCTGACCTCCGGTGCCTGGTCACAGTTGGCCAGGGTTGCATCATCAGCATAGGATTAATAGGGCACTGTCCTCCATCTATTCCAGTCTTGCCAGCCCCTTCTCCTTCTTTGTCTCCCCAACCCTTTCTCTCTCTATCCTTCTTTTGCTGTTTCATATGCCTGCGTGTATATTCGCCTACCCACCCATCCACCCAACCATCTACCTTTCTGCCCATCTGTCTACTCATCCAGCTCTCCAGAGATGGACCTTCAAACTCTCCTGTATGGTGAAAAGAACACAAATCAAGTTCCTCCCAGATGAAGACTGCTTGGGGCCACCTATAGCTCCTAGGTTGAGCTTCCTTTCTGTTCCTCTGGCGAAGGAGTAGGGCTGGGAAATGGAAGGACAGGTGCCCTTGCTTCCAGTTAGGAAGAACCACCCATCCAAAAAAAAAAAAAAAGAAAAAGAAAAAGAAAAAAGAACACCCATCCACAAGGGGGAACTGGTCTTATGAAGCCAGCATGACTCACCTTGAATACATTGTTTACCATTTCATGAGGGGTTTTTTTTTTTTTTTTTTTTTCATAGAGACTGACCTCCTGGCCCTGGGTCAGTGGCAGAAGCATGATAGGGAGTGTTTTTCACTTATACATGGTGTAGGAAAAATTGAGGTGAGTTATTTGGCTACTGTGTGAGTGCTTTATTGATTAGAGAGCGCCAATCAAATTAGCTGTCAGAGGAGAATGCAGATGGCACCATGTGGAATGGATTTTCTATATCCCCTAATTGCATTATTTCAATCAGTGGGTGAACATTGCATGGCCTGCGGTGGGATCTTGCGGGAGGTGGGGGTGGGAAATGGGGGCAGATTGACACACACTGTCTGCGCCAGGTTGAGGATGTGGATTTGAATGTCACAAATATTTTAATATCAAGGTTGAGGCATTAGCGGAATGGATCTGGATTGCTTTATAGATTAATGCGGGGCAGGGGCAGGACTTCAGGCATGTGCTTACAGGAGAGAATGCCTCTCTTTCTTGGAGACTGGACATGTGTTAGTCCCTAGCATAACTCTTTCCCATCTTTTGAAGGTGGTATTGCTCGGTGCTTAAGAGCTTATGTTCTGACCCACATCTCAGTTCTACTCCTCTATAGTTGAGCACCCTTTGGCAGGCCACTTACCCTCTCCAATCCTCAATTTTCTCATTTGCAAAATGGGGCTGATAATTGTACCTTCCTCACAGACTCCATTTGTAAAATGGGGCTGATAATTGTGCCTCCCCACTCCTCCCATGATCAAAGTGAACATGTATGCCAAGTGTTCAGCACAGTGCCTGGCCCATGCTTGCAGCTCTTTCTCCTGAAAGCCATTTATGTTTCCTTTGGGTACTTGGAAATTTACAAGGGCTCCCAGATCACATTGTGGAATGGCTGGTTTAATAACGCATGAAGACCTAAATGCATGATTTCTGCTCTTTTCAGGAATTCTTTTTATCTATTCATTTAACTTATATTCTTTTATTTATTTATTAATTATTCTTTGGATTTGTCTCTTCCACTGAGTGGGCAAAATAGACATGTGAGCTCTTCTGAAAGGCCTAGCCTGGCGGAAACTTAACTCTTTTGTTGGTGGGCATAGAAAAATCATCAGTGTTTTGTTGGCTGTGGTGTGGCCCTCCTGGTGCCTGGCTGGGGGCTCTGAGAGGCACAGCTGCCTCTCCAGTGGGATGGTGCTGGTAAAAGCAATTGATCAGTGAACTCCCAACACAGCCAGTCCCATGACAGCAACTTCCCTCTGCACTGAGGCAGCCGCAGCTCCTAGCCGAGGACTCCTGCAAACTTCTGGGCAGACAGAGCTGGGCCGGAGTAGAAGGAAGCGGGGATAAGATCTGTGGGGTCTCAGCCTAGGCTCTGGGGCCCCAGAGCATTGATGTTGTAGCTCCATTTATGGTAGCCTTGGGCCTGGGGTGGCATTCCTGACTCCTGTGTGTCCTGCTTGCAAAGATAGCTTTAGCTGTCCATGTTGTGGCCACTTCTGTCATCTTTCACTGAGACCCTTGTCCTTTCATCTCTCACTGAGACCCTTTCCTTTCTTTCATCTCTCACTGAGACCCTTGTCCTTTCTTGGACAAGTGTGTTCCCTCTCCCAGGAGAAGGGAGGTGGCAGATAAGGGATAGCCATGACATGGCATCAGGGCCAAGCTGGCCATTTGGAGAAGCCCAGTAAGTTCTTTGACAGTGTCAGTTACTCTCCTCTCCATTGCCATGGCCAAGCACATTGGGGTGGTGCAGGCAGACGAGGGAGCTGGGAGACTTTCCATGCCCCCAGAGCTTCATCCATGTGATTCACCCTCAGGCACTAGGGGTACAACTGTGGCCTCGGCCAAACTGTCCAGGTCACAGGAGGAGAGAGGAAAGGCTCACACCTCATCCACATCCCATGCCCTTCACAGGTGGGGTCCCGGGTCTGCAATGTGAAATGTTCTTTGTCTTGCGAGAAGACCCATAAACAAGCAGACTCCAGGAAGTTCACAGTTCAGAGACTAAACTCTTTAGAGACAAAACTCCAGGGAAATCTAATTAGGAAGCCTGTAATCCAATAAGTCTCGGTGCTCTGGGACTGCATATCAAAGAAAGACAGGGAGGGGGTGGCGGGGGAGAGAGAGACACCAGGAGGCAGAAACCCAGCGACTCTTTCCATTTGGTTTGGCGAGAGCTCTGGGTGTGGCAGCCTGGCGGGGCTGTTGATGGACTGCTGCTAGTCAGTGATCCATAGGTGGGATGAACACGTCCTAGAGCCAGCTGGTTACTCTGAGGCCTGAGAAGGGTAGACACTGCCTAAGAACACCCCGGAGGTATCCCCAAACCCTCCTTTCTATGGACAGTGCAGCCTCCCCATACATTGTAGGCATATTTCCCGTGTGGGGCAGCTGCCTTCTCCCAGAATCATGTGGCACCTTGCTGGATCGCCGCTGCACGCCAACAAGGCTGCACTTCATCTGGGATCTGGGAGCCACAGGCAGGGCGGACCCCAGCAAGGAGCAGAAGCAGCAGAGAGACTGCCCAGCAAGAGCAGGAGGGCCCAAGCTTGCGGCTCTTCTTCCTTAGCTTGCTCAGGTCTGTCCCCTTCTCCCTCCCCAGCAGCACTTCCCTGGCTTGCACAGCAGGCATCTCTTGTCTACACTGTGATGCTGTGACCCACTCACTGTATATCCAGGTGAATGATGAGAAGGTTACAACTGCAGAAGGTACCGTTACAGAAAGAGTTTGCAGAGTTGCATGTGACCTGTGGTTTCTCTTACCTAGGTCAGAGCCTGTGCTCCAGAAATGCATGCAGACACTGCTGGATTTAAAGTAATAACTGGTGTTCTGGTTTTTAGAACAAGGCCTAGAGGCCTTCTTACCTTCAGTCTTACCTCTTCTGTTCATCCTCCGCACTGTGGACAGAAAGAATTTTTTCTAGAATGCAACTGAGCATGTCCTCCATGATTTCCTTTCCCCAAAGGACAAAGCCCACACTCCCTGGAAGCCTCCTAGACATGGCTGATGAGGCCCTGCCTGAGGGATCCCCGTCCTGTCACCTCCAGGCACAGATTATCATGTCCCCCAATAACGTTAGGTTCAAGGATGGCAGAGTCTGGGTCACAAGCGAGGTTCCCCACGGGCTTTCTCTGTATTTCCAGCACCAGAGACCAGTGTCCTATCTCACAGAGTCTGAAAATTGGTCGCAGGGAAGTGAATGCTAGCTTTGGGGATTCTGTTGTGATGTAGCTTTATTTCCTCTCTCCCTCTTGTAGGTGAGCGGGAGCACTAGGGCAGGTCTTCCTGAAATACTTCCCTGGTGCTTAGTGTCTTACAAAATGAGGGGGAGTAAAAATGAAGTGTAGCCCATTATGAAGATATGGGGTGTGGCCTCAACCTGCAGAGGCCCTGGTTTGCTTGTGACAAAACAGACCTACTCTGGCAAGATGGCAAATTTGCTTTTCTGTTGTTGTGGTTGCAAAAAAAATTTCAGACCCTTGTTAACAGACTCTGACCCAGAGGAAGGAAGGCAGCAGCAGAGATGAAAAATGGAGAGGGTTGTTTGGGGATAGGTATCTATTTTGGTAAAGGAAAAGACAAACAAGAAATAAAATAAAATAATAAAATAAGCCAGCAGGGAATATGCTGCGACCTTTCCTTTCTAAACTCATGTTGCTTGTAGGGAGGAGTCAGGTGGGAGGTGCTTCTCCAGCTTTGCTAGGAGACTCATTGGTGATGGTTGATGGTGAAGAGGGACTCTTTGGAGCTGTGAAGGCTGTCAGAGGGAGAGGGAGTTCCTGAGGGGGCCCTTCTTGAGAAGGAGCCACTTTTTTTTTTTAAAAAGTTTTATTTATTTATTTGACAGACAGAGATCACAAGTAGGCAGAGAGCAGGCAGAGAGAGAGAGAGGGAGAAGCAGGCTCCCTGCTGAGCAGGGAGCTGATACGGGGCTCGATCCCAGATATGGGGCTCGATTCCAGGACCTTGGGATCATGACCTGAGCCGAAGGCAGATGCTTAACCCACTGAGCCACCCAGGGGCCCCAGAGAAGGAGCCACTGGACAGCCCCGCAGGGTCCCCCTGTTCTTCGTGGTCCTGCACCACACAGTTCCCACTCATTGTCACCTTCTCAGGCTGCCTTACCTACAATGGTGATATGCATACATACAAGACGCATTGGAATCCTGGGGGAAAGGGTGTCAGATATGGAGAGGAGAGGGTGAAGGCCTCACATATGGCTAAGCAGGGCTCTTGAAGAAGAGAGCAGAGCAGCTGAAAAAAGGAGGAATAAAGATATTCTAGAAGAAAACAGGTTGAGAGAAGACATGTCTGTGCAAATTGGAAGGGCACACCATGCTCCAGGCAACCTAAGTGAAATGAGAGCTACGTCTAACTATAGCCTGATAGCATTGGAAAACCCATCTTTATAATGAAAAATTTCAAGTATACATAGATGTAGAGTGTTAATATGATCAATTCCCCTCAGGTACCTTCCACCCAGATTTTGACAATCGTGAAAATTTTGTCCTGCTTGCTTTTCTTATCCCCTTTTATTTTATTTATTTTTATTTATTTTTATTTTTTTTGGCAGAATTGTGTATATTTTGGAGGTGAGAAAGCTAAGGCTCTGACCCATCAAATGACTACCTTAAATCATACAGAAAGCACACCATCATGCTTAGCACACCATTTGAATTCAGTGATTTTTATATTACAGCAGAGATTCTACTCTACTTTACCATCCATTAACACCACGCAGTCAGTACTCCTCAAGTCCTCACCTTCCCTTTCCTTGAGACACATTTTTTTTTTACAGTGAGTAAGAATCATTTATTTGTACATTAGCTCTTCCCAGATTTTTCTTTTTTTTTTTCCAATTTATTTATTTTAAAAATGATTTATTTCTTTATCTGAGGTGGAGGGGCAGAGAGAATGAGCAGGGGGAGGGGCTGAGGGAGAGGGAGAAGCTGACTCCCTGCTGAGTGCGGAGTGGGGACATGGGACTCAACCCTAGGATTCCAGGATCATGACCTGAGCTGAAGTCAGATGCTTAACTGACTGAGCCACCAGGTTTCCCCCGCCCCATTTATCCCCCTTTAAAATACTATTCTTCTTTTCTTTTTGTTTATTCTTTCAACTTTTGCTGAAGTATTTTTAAACTGAGGGAGAGTTGACATAAAACATTATATGTTTTAGGTGTACAACATAGTGATTTGATATATGTGTATACAAATTTTTGTGGTGAGAATTCTCACCACAAAAAGTATAAATAACATCCGCCACCATACATGGTTGCAATTTTTTTTCCTTGTAATGAGAACTTTTAAGATTTATTCTTTCGGCAACTTTCATATATGTGGTACATTGGTGAAGGTGTCTAAAGCAAATCTCAGACATCATCTCATGCTCTCTACTGATTTATTATACATCTCTAAAAATGTGGATATTTTCTCACCTGGCTACAGTGAAAGGACCATACCTACTAAAATTAACAATAATCCTTGATAATTATGTCACATCTATCCGTAATAAATTTCCTGGAGTGTTTATAAAATGTCTTTACAGTTGGTTTGTCTTCAGCACAATCCAAAAACCAAGTTGTTCTGTCATCTTTGTTTGCCACGGTGTTTTTAAGCTATGCCCTCAAATTTTTTTCACACCCCTTTTTTTTCAAAAGATGGACACCAATTCCCCTTGCCTGGAGGGTGGGTTGAGTTTAGGGGTTTTCTTTTAATAAGGAATGTGCAGAAGTAATAGTAATACTTCCAAGGCTGGGCCATGTGACACAGCGGATCCTCCACCTCGAGCTCTCTTGGGAGAGTTCACTGTGAGGAAGCCATGTGTCATGGCATGAGGGTGCGCAGTAGCCTGTGGAAAGTTCTGTGTGGGGAGGCTCCGATGGCTCCTGCCAACACTGACTGTATACTCACTAGCCATGTGAGTGGGCAGACTCAGAGGGGCATCCTCACTTCTAGCCAGACTTTGCTGTGTGAGCAGCTCCAGCTCCTGTCCTAACTGCAGCCTCAGGCAAGACTTGAGCTCCTACCACCCACCTAATACACGTCCCAGACATTTTGAGGTAATAAATGTTGATCATTGTCTTAAGCCACTCAATTTTGGGGTAATTTGTTATGTAGTGACAGATAAGTAGGAATTGTTATGTTTAAAAGTCTGTTTTAGTGGTGCCTGGGTGGCTCAGTTTGTTAAACCTCTGACTCTTGATTTTGGCTCTGGTCATGATCTCCAGAGTCATGGATTGAGCCCCATGTTGGGCTCATGGTCCATGGGGAGTCTGCTTGAGATTCTCTCTCTCCCTCTGCCCTTACCCCTTGCTCACACACATCCTGCTCCAGAAAAATAAATAAAATCCTTAAAAAGATAAATAAAAGTTCATTTTAATCTAGAACATGCCCCTTTATTAAAATATTTCTTTTTCATGGTGTAAAACGGAGTCCGTTGTTTTACAGAATGTTCTACCATCTAGATTTTCCTGTTAACATCATCATTTAACTTGTTCTTCTGTCTTCTGTGTTTATTGCAAATGGAAGTTAGATCTAGCACTTTCATTCTGGTTCACTATTCTTGGCAAGAATATTTCATAGGTGGTGGGTTTTGCATGAAATGCTAAGCACCAGCAAGTACCCCGCTCTGGGTGTTATCACACTTAGTAATATTAAGACAGAATCGAGGTTCAGAGGGTCTGGCAACATTTTTGAACTTCAGGGACAAAAGGGAAAAGTCCTATGTGTGAGCTTGTGGTAAGAAAAACTAGGTTTGCAGCCGTGGGCCATAGCTGGAATTTAAGAATTTTATAACCAACCAAGCTGGTGTTTTATGCATGAGTAAAGACTGCAGAATGGATGAATGCAGAAGTTCAGAAATATATAGTGACTTGTTGGGGTGAAAATATATCTTGAGGGTGTATGTTATTTATTCCTGCATTTGTTTGTTAACCCAGCTAATGCTTGAGAACTTCCCATGTGCCTATGTGTGGGCTAGAACTTGAACTGTCCAGGAAGGAGATTAAGGATTCGAGCCTTAAGGCTTAAATTAAGGATGAGAAGCCTTGCATGGGATGAGGGCTGCGAGTGGTGAGTCTGAGCCAGTGGCCCAAGTGAGACATCCTTGCCATCACCCTCAATGTGCCGCTGTTCCCAGCCAGCTCAGGAGGCCTCCTCCTGCAGGAGTTTGTGATTGCGAGCAGGGGGCCGGAGAGCTGGGGAGCCCCTGGGCTGTGAGCACTACTGCCTGAGGGCCCAGGGGGAATAGAAAGGGAAAGACAATCACTGTGGGAAAGCACTGGTGGCCCAGCTGGGCAGGCAGCACGAAGGGAGGAGCTGATCCCTAGTGGGCAGGAAGGGGAGCCCAAGAGGAAGGCTGTGAGGTGGGACGGGCATTGTGCTGGTGTGCTGGCAGTTTTGGCTGAGGCGAGGGTGGGGCACGGAGCCTACTGATGGCTTATGAGTGGGCCTTCTAGAAGCTTCTAGACCTGGTTCTGGGTCTGGGCTAGGGATGTGAAAGGGCAATAAAAATGCTGTGGAGTGGACAGGCCGCAGAGATAGGCAGGTAGCAGCAGAGATGGACCCCCAAAGCCCCCAATATCTGCCTCCTATCTCTTCTGTCTGGAGCTTTAGGGCCCCACTGATGCTGGAGTTCAGTGCCTTGCAGTGACGTCTAATACCATCTCCATATTGCAAGGGTGGGTCATAGGCATAGGTTACAGCCTCTCTCACAAGTGCCCCCCACCTTCTTACATTAGTGAACAGGTCCGGGGGGTGCTGGGGATGGGGTGTGAATCGCCTGAGTTCCTTCTCTTCCTGCAACTGGCTCTGCATTGACCTTAGAGTATTCCTCCACTGGGTCTGAGCCATCAGCCCCAGATGCCCCATGGGGAGCATGTGGTTGGTTGTGCATAAATCCCCAGGTCCCCTCTTCAGCGCCAGGTGAGGGGAGCTTAGCTTATCAGATAATGACTGAGCAGGGGTCCATGCTGCCCTCTGGGAATGGGACTAGGGAAGCTTTAGAGAAGCCAGAGTTATAGAATGAGGAAGAAGGGGCAATAGCGTTAGAGGTAACCAGAGAACGCCCTTTTCTCTGAGAGTATATCTCTGAATGGATGTAGAAGAAGGTGCCGGGACCCTCGTTGGTGGTGCTTTTCTGTTTCCTGTCTGCGTGAGCTGCTTCCTGTACTGCTGAGCAATGCTCTGTAACTCCATGGACACTCCAATGCCCCCAGCATTCCTTTTATCCTGCTTTAATCTCAGTTTCTTTTTTCTTTATTACTTCTCTCACGAGGTAGAGGTAGCCTAAAAATAACTGGACCCAAAACTCCCTTTGCTTGACCTTCCACCCTAGCCCAACTCCAAATCCCCATCTTGTTGGTGGTGGTGGTGGTTGTTTTTTCCCGCATATGTGCTAACTCGTAGCCTGTCAGCCCCCTGAGAAATATCCCTTCCACTTTCTAGATGCTGTGTGAAATGAGATTAGATGAGATGAAGTGTCAGAGTGTTTATGTTTGCTGTGTGGCCTTGTGGTATTTCTTGACCTCTCTGGTTTCCTGCAATGTTCTCCACTTCAGCTGGCTCTCTATCCTGTGATGTGTGCCCTGGTGCTGATGAAATAGTTTTGAATCTTCTCTAGAGTGTGGATGACTTGCTTTGTGTCCATGACTGCTTTCAGGCCAGGGCCCCTCCAGTGCAGCCCAGCCCAGCCCAAAATGTGAATGGACTTTTGTTGGAGGAGCATGGACACAGATGACTTGGGTCTCAACCTGCTTGAGAGAGCTTCCAGTGTGGGCCCCTCTGTCAGACAAGGAAGGCCACATTGTCCTGTGGCATGCTGTTCCTTCAGCCCTTCTCTCTACTGCTTAGGTAGAGGGAAAGTGGGTCAGCTCTTTGCCCTGCTCTCTCACGCAGACTGCCGGGAAGTCCCAAGGCAGATCGGGGCAGAACAGCCCCTGGCATGAAGATCAGGCCCATTGTTTGCATGCCCACTCCTAGGGTCCAGTTCCCATCTCGCTTCTCTGGGCACATCCAAGGCATTAAACCTCTCTTTCTTGATTGTATTTCCCACCTTCTTTTGTTTGTTTGTTTCATTTTCTGCTTTTTATGTTCTACTCTGTTCTCTAATTATTCCAGAAGCCAGACAGATGGGCTGATTTCTTTAGCCAAAATGAAATTTAAAAATCATCCAAAGTAAATGGGAGCCTCAGATGTTTCAGCTAACTTGCACGCCTCTTCTCAATGGCTAGTTTGCCATCACAAGGACTTCTTGTTTTAATACGCCATCTGGGCCTGACCATACCTCCCTCCAGAAGGCGTCTAGCAGCTTTTCTGGCCTTGGCAAAGGACACTGTTGGCCAGAGATGACCAGCTGGAATGTGAGTTCCTCCAACTTGTGTAGAACTGGGGGTTATTCAGGCTGAGTAAGATATGCCAGATCATTCTGTCCCATGTCACGTATCCATTGTGTGACCTTCGGACCTGCAGCCTCAGAGGGCAACAGGCTACCCAGGATCCCACAGCTGGGAGGAAAAGCTAGGTCTCCTGGCTCTTGGTTTAGCTCCCTTTCATTCCCATCATTGAGGCTGTCACAGAGAAGGGGCTTAAAATAAGATCTCATTGGAAGAACACATGATTCCAGAAACCAAAACTTATTTATTTAAAGATTTTATTTATTTGATAGAGCACAGGCAGGAGGAGTGGCAGGCAGAGGGAGAGGGAGAAGCAGGCTCCCCATTGAGCAGGGAGCCCGATGTGGGACTAGATCCCAGGACCCTGGGATCACAACCTGAGCAGAAGGCAGATGCTTAATCGGCGGAGCCACTCAGACACCACAGGTATTAGGAGTGTTGGTGATGAGAGCATGGTTTAAGGACGTGGTCTCTTACGCTCTCTACTTTGGAACGCTCTAGCTACTGCCTTAGATAAGACATGGATAAAGGTGTATCTTCCCACACCACTTTAATAAATAGCTGTTCTTCAGTAGTATGCCCCAGGGCCTCCATTAATTCATATGAAGGGGAATCAAGTCCTAAAGGAGATTGCTTCATTCAAGCTAACCTCATGCAATCTTCCTCAGGTTTGTACTGTGAAAGTCAGTTTCCTAGTTCTACATGGACAAGGGGTCTACCAGATGGCCAGGTGGTCTGCTGCTCTGGTGGAGTGGTGGAGGCTCTTGAAGGCCATGGAACTATTCTTGTCATCAGAAGGTTGTTCAGCAAGCCCAGAATGAGTACCAGGAGTGTTGGGGGTTCTTGGAGATGTTACTACTGAGTTCATTCCCTTGCTCCTAAGATGCCTTCTAAGAACCAGGGCCAGGTCATATTGGAATCTGACGTCTGCCCTTTTGGACCAGGGAAAGGGGCAGTATAAAGAACAGAATTCTTTCTCTATCCCTTTGGTTTGTCAATCATGTAATCTTGAAATGTTCTTTCTTTTTCTTCTTCCCTACTCCCATGATGTAGTAAAGTATGTTTGTGGTGGGTATGTTGACTGAGAATACTGAGGGTGGGAGAAATGAATGTTGGATGCAGTAACCAGATTGACTCTGGGCTGTTTCCAGTTGAGGATGAGTGAGGTGGTAGGACCACATTAGATGGGGAGATTTTTTTTGAGTGATGGGAGGAAACCTCTGCAGTGAACACTTACTGGTCATTCACTGGGTACCAGGCTCTGTGCGAAAAGATCATGTGCATTACTTATTGAATCCTCCTCATGAGCCTTAATAAGAATATTATCCCTGTTTTGTGAATGAGGAAGAAGTCATAGAAAGTTCAAATGTCTCTGCCAATGTCATGCATTGGTCAAGCCAGAATTCAAACTCTGACAGCCTGACTGTAGGGCCCAACAGTATATGGCTGTCTGGACAGGTGTGCGTGCATGTGTGCATGTGTGCGTGTGTGTGTGTATACACATGCTCATGAATCTGCATATGTAGGTGTTCACAGGTGAGACAGACAAGAGGTTGTAGCAGTGGGCTTCTTTTATTTCAGCTTCTTGCATCTCCTTTCCTTGTTCAGTAAGTACCCCTCTGGTCCTTGGCAGACCTTTCTCTACCTGATCTCAGGGCTTGCTGGTCATAGCCCTGGGCACAGCGAACACATGGCTGGATCAAGCCTCTCAGATGCTGTTCCCTGGACACAGAATCTGGAGTGGAGTTGTCTGTGCGCTGTGCCCTGAGGAGGTGGCATGGGAGCTCCTGCCCCCAAGGCACTTAGTCACCAATTGGATTCCTGTCCTTCCTAAGATCTTGGATTCTCTGAGCTTCCCTTTATCCATCTGATAAACTCCTCTTTTTTTTTTTTTATCAGTTCTTTTTCCTTTCCTTTCCTTGTCTTTTCTCTTCTTCCTTCTCTTTCCTTCTCTCTTGCTCCCTTCCTTTCTTGCTTGCTCCCTTCTGATATACATTGCTTAGAGCTGAAGATACTTCAGCTGAAACTTTCCCCACTTCTTTTGCTTCATCCTCTTCCAGTAGTTCCGTCTGACCACAGACCGTTCAGTCTCTCAGTCACTTTAAATCCTGTTGCATCTCCTAAGAGGGAAATTACGTCACTGAGGGCAGTTGTGTGTCTCGCCAACTGCTTCCAGTTCTCTTTCACAAAGTTTTCCTTCAGGGACAGTCTTCTGTTCCCTCTTTTCAATCCTACCCCTCGCTTTCTAGAGGTGTCTTGCTTCTAGGGGAGCATGATGTGCTGCTTCCAGTGATAAAGGTGGGGATGCCTTACTTACCCCAGCACCAAATCATATGGTACCATGGGTCTCTTCTGGGAAGCTTTCCTGACAGAAGGTACCTCGATTCCCGGGCATGCTCATTGCACAGGCTCTGACTGGGACCCCTGCGGGGCTCTGCACCTGCATCTAGGAGAATTTTGCTTCCATGGGCTCTCATCCTGAGATCCTTGAGCAAAGAGAGCCATTTAGCTATGCCACAGTTGTTTGCTGAACACTCATGGTCTGCTAAGTGCTAGTGAGAACTCTCCTCCACTCTTCTACCATGCAGGGCTGCTGCCCTGCAGGGACCAGTACCATTCTGTTGAGGGAATGGTGTAGCTCCCTTCACCAGGCCAGAAAGCCCTCTTCTCTGCAGGCCCTCTCCACACCCAGACTCAGGCTATGGACAGAACGGCCTAGAGCTGTGGCACCTGCTACCCTCACCTTGACCATCTTTACCTCCTTGCTCTTTCTTTATGTGCACAAAGGGCCAGCAACACCTGTCTGTGGGTTTCTGATGCTCCTCTTTTTCTCTGCTTTCCCTGCCAGACCCCCAGTTCTCAGTGGGGCTTCCATCAGTGGCCCTGTGCTCCCTCAGGCCAGTTCCTGTCCCATCCTCTTGGTTCCTCTAATGCTGTCCCAGAGCCTTCTGACCACGTCAGCCTCTGCCTGTTCCCAGCCTCCTTACTGTCTAATGGTGCTGTGTTCCAAGGGTTTTGTTGTTTGTTTTTTGTTTTGTTTTGGTTTTTGGTGGTAAGAAACAGGATAGCCTCTGCTTTATACTGGAACTGCCCTTTTAAAACCAGTGTTGAATGGGGATTTAGGGAAGAAGTTTATGTCCTGCTTTGGAATTTTCTGGTCCCTGGGCTCTTGAAGAGAGCATGATTTATCACACTGTTTCTCCACAGCTAGCCTTACCCCACAGCCAGCCTTACCCCACAGCCCTTGGTGACTGCTGCCCAGGTCTGCCTGGTCGGAGCCAGGTGCAATGTGAATGACTTCTCGTAAGGACCATGGGATGCATTTACCGCAAAGGTAGGGCCCCAGCAAGAGGGCCGCTTCAGCCATGGACGCGGAGGTCACTGTGGCTTTTGTTAAGTCAAGACTACTATTCTACTGTTCTGATGTGTCCGCTACAATTCTCAACCCCCTGAGGGGTAGCCATCTCTCTTTCAGCCTCCGCTGGCTATTTAAGTGCCTTTTGTTGTTGTCAAGTTTGCCGCCCATTGGAGCTCTTTGATTTCATTTTCTGTCCTTCTGAAAGTTGATGGCTCTCTTGGTCTCCATGTGTCCTCTTTGTCTGGGGCATAATTAGTTCTGGATGTGAGATGTATAATGTGAAACCATCACTGAGGAGAAAGTGAGGGTTGCCCACCAACCATCCGGCTTCGGAATGTATAGTTACCACAGCGATGTGCCACTGGTTCCCGTTTGCAGCTCGGTAATCATTCCAACATTAACATAGGAGGCTCCAGACTTTGGAAAAGAAAATGAAACCTATTTTATATGAAACAGTGCTTTATCTTGCATGTGAAGTGGTGATATGCCTTTCTTAATTTCATTCAGCAAGGGATGGGAGTAAGAGAAAGAATTGTTCAAACTGGCTTTATTTCTAATATTTGAAGTCTGATTGGTTTTACAAATTGAATCCCTTCAAACTTTTTTGAAGCTGAAAGTATATTATTCAGCTGGGATCCTCTTCCTGTACCAGGAGCTCCATTTGGAGCTGGCCGCCCTGCCTCTCTTGAGTCTATCCCTTCATTATACCCAGAGCACACAATGCTAAAATATGTTAAACCCCACAACTGAAAGAAATGCCCCTAGAATCACACACACAAAAAACCCTTTGCTTCTTCTTTTGCCTTATCTATGGGAATAAGGGAAACGGGGATAATTTCCATAGCAGGAATATTTCCTGGGGGAGAGTGACGAGGACTGTGCCATGGGGAGGTGAAGCTCCCCATGAAGGCCGTGGGTGAGAGGCTGCCCTTCCCTATGGATGGGGACCCACCAGCTTCAGAACCACCTTTGTAAAAAGATTGTTTTCAGGCAGTATCAGTTATGTTTTGCTCAAGGGTGGTCTACCAAGAATACCAGTATCCAGAAGGGCTGAGTACTACAGGGGTTCTTGTGAGGTCTTGATGAGGGAGTGCTTGGCCCAGTTGGGTCATACAATTCCTTTTTAGCCTGGCTTTCCCCTTATATGTGTGGGTGAGGTGGACTCAGGCCCAGGGGTTGGGCATAGTGATACCAACTAGCTCATGTGGGTGTGAATTCCATAGGGGGAGATGACATTAGCCACGTCCTGATATTTTCTCAGCTAAGAGTGAGTAGACTCACTCAGTCTTCCAGAGAAGGTTAAAAGCATAAGGATCAGCTGATGATAACATGTAATCTTGTGGTTTGATCTGGGTTCTGGACTTGACAAAGTCTAAGGGAGGGAAGTGATAGAGATAGGGGATAATTGTCTTTTAGAATTTTATCTCAGTAATGATGCAGCTGCTGAAAGAATTCCTGCTCTAGACCCTGCCCTCTTGTTTTTCTCAGAGTGGGTCTCCCCAGTGTCAACAAATGGAGACCTCTCTGATACCCGACCAAAGGTGAACTGCCCTTTATCCAGTTTTGGAGTCATGAAGATAGCTTCTGTCCTCCACACCCAGTCACCCTCTCTCGAATATCATGAAGGGTGCTATTAATAACAACTCCTTACAGGGGTGCACAGCATCAACCTTTTCCAAATTTCCACATACATCGGTGTGTTTTATTATCACTACTCACACTACTGTGAGGGCCAGTGTGTGGTCCGGCCAACTCACCCTGAATTCAGAAGACGCCAGCTGGTAACCCCAAGCTGTTAGCTGGGATTTGGTAAAAGGTAGGAGGGAGCCTGAGGCAGGACTTTGAAGGTTGATCGTCTCCACGATTAACAATTTCAAAGCATGGCATGTGTGTCTAAAAGCTATTCCTCTCCTAAACAAAACAAATCACAGATCTGAGGAGTGGGTGGCTCCTGGAGAACACATCTCTGGGTAGAACAGTCATTTACTGACAGACTAATGCTGTGTCTCGGTAATAGGCCATTTTCCCCATCACTGCACAGAACTAACCAACCTCTGAGATGCATCTCAGTTTTCATCTCTGGATCTAGTTTGAGCTTTTTTTTTTTTTTTCTGGGGAAGTCAACGCTGTGAAACTTTACGTGGAAATACCCTCTCAAGGTGGCATTTGAAATTTTCTGTGAACATGGAAATGACCTAGAATGGCTACAATAAGTTAAAAAGAGAAGAACATTGGTGGAAGATGTACACTGCCTGATTGTAGTCTTACCATCAAGTTACAGTATTCAAGGTGGTGTGGTTGGTATTGGTGTGTCTGTGTAGACACAGAGATCAAGGAATATAATAGAGGCTGGAAGTAGTCCCTCACATAGGTGGTGAAAGTATTTGCAATGAAGACGCCGGGGCAACGGGATGGAGGGATGGTCGTCTGTTCAACCCATGGAGCTGGAGCTCTTGGAGAGTCACATGGAAAACAAGATCCTCAACCTTGCTTTATGTACAGATTAACTCCCGTGGTGTCACAGACCTAAATACAAATGCTCGAACTACAAACCTGCAGAAAAAAAAAATGAGAGAGATATCTTCATGAGCTCAGGATGGGCAAAGCTTGGTAGGTACACAAAGAGCACAAAGTTGAGAAGATAAAATTGGTAAGTGTAATTCCATCAAAAGGACAATATTCTGCTCCTTTGAAGACAGTGTTAACTAAATGAAGAGCCAAGCTCCAGACTGAGAGAAAATATTCTGATGTATGTTTCTGATGAAGTTAGAGTATCCAGAATGTATAAACAACACCTGTAAGTCAGCAATACAAAGACAACCGAATTTTTAAAAGGGCAAGAGGTTTGAATGGATATCACACACACAGGAATATCAGTGGCCAGTAAACACTTGAAAAGATGTTTCATGTTATTTGTCTCTAGGGAAATGAGAATTAAAATGACAAGGAGTAAGATGCTACCATATAAAATTAGAATAGCTATAACAAACAGAAAACCCTAGGGGAGAGGATGAGGAGCAACTGGACCCTTACACCTCATCAAACATCCAATGGTGCAACTATCTTATAAAATACTTGGCAAGTTTCTTATAAAGTCAGGGATACGCTGATAGTGAGACCTACCACTTCCATTCATAAGTATTTACTGATGTGAATGAAAACATGTTCATCCTAAAACTTGTACATCCAAGTTCACAGCAGCTTCATTCATAACAGACGCTGGAAGCAATCCAAATGTCAAATAGTGAACAGATCAACAAATTGTGGTATATCCACATATACTCAACAATAAAAGGAATGAATTACTGATACATGTAACAATGTGGGTGGTGCTCAAAAAATGTTACCTTGGGTAAAAGGAGCCAAGATACAAAGAATACGCTTGTATGATGTTATGTAATGAAAATTCTAGAAAAGAAAAATCTAATCTATGGTCACAGAAAGCATGTCAATGTTTGCCTAGGGTTGGTGTGATCGACTGGCATGGGGCACTAGGGAACTTTTCACTGTGACGGAAACTTTCTGTGTTTTTATTTCAGTTGGTGGTTACACAAGTATGCACATTTGTCAAAGTTCATCAAAGTTATGTTGAAAATGGGTGCATTTTATTTCTTGTAAGTTATACCTCAGTACAGGTGATTTTTAAAAAAAAACAGTATAGTACAAAATACGTTTTTCAAAAGATTTCTTTATTTGAGAGAGAAAGGGAGAGAATGAGAGAGAGTAAACATGTGAACAGAGGGAGGAGCAGAGGGAGAGGGACAAGCAGATTCTGTGCTGAGCACAGAGCCCCATGTGGGACTTGATTCCACAACCCTGAGATCATGACCCAAGCCAAAATCAAGTGTGAGACACTGAAGTGACTGAGCCACCCAGGTTGTCCCAAAGCATAGTAAAAATAATAAATAAATAAATAAATCAGCATATTTCTGTCATTCTATTGCAACAACAGTATTGTCCTGAAGGTGAGAAGGTATTCTCTTATAGACCTCTCTAGTACTTTTGAAGTCAGAGCCCTAGCAGGACTGTGGTCTATTATAATGAACCCCTAGGTCCTGCTCTCCGGATGGGAGTCAGAGAAAACCATTTTTAGACCAGAAGGCAGCTGCCAATAGGGTGAGTCTGGCTGAGGACAGACTCCGATTTTCAGGGATCGGTCAGGGATTTGCTAAAGAGCCAACTGGCCAAGTGATAGATGCTTAGACTGGATGAAATACCGGATTGGGGGATCTTATTTCAATTCAGTTATTTAAGAAAATGCTCTAAATTTCCCTTTTTAAAAGAGCTAATTAGATTTTGTGATCCCCAGAAGTTAATATTTGGGATTGATTTCTATTTGTTTATAAGTCTCACGAGGGAAGAGACTCTCTTGTTCTCACTTACTGTGTTCCCCATGGTGAATGGACTGCCTAGCAAATCAGGGGTCCTTAATAAATATTATGTAAATGGTTGCCTGAGTATGTGAAGTCAGGATTCAATAATGAATCAATTTATCCAGTGCATTAGTCAAGATGAAGTAGTTTGTGCTGCAGTAGCAAATACCCCCTAAAACTTGGTGTGGTTGAGACAGAAGTTCATCTTTTGCACTAAACTAGTTTTATAGTCCAGCCTGGCTTCAGGGGGCTGGGAAGCATAATTTTCCATGTTCCTGGAAAAGGAGGGATAGGAAAGGAGGTTTGGTGAACACAGAGCATTATTACTTCCCTGTTAAGTCCAGACTACGTTACATGTACCCCTTGAAGCCAGCCTTTGCTGATGGCCTGAGGCTTTTTTGGAAAAGTGAGCCTTGCATGAAAAGAAGATCAGTCTTTCTGATGGTCTCTATCAGATGCCAAGCTCACTAGTGCTTTTATACTTTAGCTGGGGCAGTTTCTTCTGTCTGGAATGCCATCCATTCTCTTGTTGGATGTGTTAAAATTCTGATCCGTTCTTAGGCACTAACTTAAGAGCAACTCCTTCCAGAGATCCATTCGTGGTCTGTGGCCATGATTAACTATATGAAGTCCAGCACTTGGTTATAATTAACTAGACGGTACCTAAGGATTGTCTTCTCAGTTAGTCCATAAGCTGTTGGGGAGCTGGCACAATCCTTTCTTCAGCTTGTTCCCTTCTCCATCAGAGGACTCAGCTCAAGGTGGCTGCTGAGTAAATTCCCATTCTTGGCAGACATGGGTTGAATGAACCAATGGGAAGCATCCATTCTGAGTTGCCGAACCAGGGGAGCAGCCTGGGTTTAACTGGGGCAGGCTGTGCTTGGGGCTCCTTGCCATTCTTCCGAAACGCTTGGGGCAGATGTCTGTCACACACGGCCTTCCGTGATGCGACTTGGAATGGGTATTTATTTATCTGTCATACACCTCCCAGTTCTCACTGAACCAAAACAAACCAGGTGAAGTCTGAAGAAGAAAGTGTCTCGTGGGTTGTGGCTGCTTGTCCTCTGAGATGTTTAAGAGCTCTGGCCTCCGGTCCCTTCATTACCATTCTAAGTGACATTCCTCTGCCCCCTGTCCCCTAAGCCTGGGCTGGAGCAGAATGAGCAAAAAGGCTTAATCGCTCCGGTATCAAGATATTCCTTCCCGTCTGTGCAAATGTTCTTGGGTGTGTAATGTGAACATGCTGCACTCATTTGGAGCCATTGTTCTCTCTAAATGAGAAAATGCAAATGAGGCACTCAGGGTACTGCGCTGTAACTGGCTGCGTGAAATTCTTGACATCAACATGAAGCTACTTAGCATAATTTTCCTGTTAATAAACTGCCAATTTAGTCGTTTAGGTTTCGGCTTCTAAAGAATGCAATAGCATCAGGCAGGACTTTTTTCTCCCCCTCATATATGCCTGAGTTTATTATTTTGATGTTTATGTTAAAACATAGGAAATTGGAGTTTATGTGATTATTGGGAGATCTTCTACTCTAATTTGTTTACTTCCAAAATTCAGGGAATCTTTGCTCATTTGAAAGGCAAAACATAATTTTTCAGAGCATTTTCTTCTATTCAGGACCAAATTTCCATATTTAAAATGCCCGAGAAATCTTTTGAGTCAGATGTGACTGAGTCAAGCCTCTGCTGAAGGCATTGAACCCGAGGTCCTGGATGCCCCGGGCACCATGTGGAGGTCCTGAGGGGGACAGGAAGCTTCAGACCTAGAGGGAAGCTTGGACATGCCTGGGGTTCCCCATTACTGTGGGGATCTTGTTTTTGGAGTACCCATCCCACCCCACCCCAGGCTCTCTACCTTGCTGGCCATTCCAGCCATGCCCACCTCCTTGCTGGTCATCTGCCTCTTTCTTCCCAGAATATCCACTGCGTGCCTACTGTGTGCCAGTCACAGAGATGATTCTGGGGAACACACACCCTACTCAATGAGGCATAGGACCATAAATTAAAATGCAAAGCAGGAGAGCAGTGGTGCTCTGGGAGCGTGGAGCAAGGATCTGACTACATTCCTGCCTTCAGGAGCTCATAGTCAAGATATACACACATCATCATGGCTTGACAGAAGTTTCACGAAGCTTAAATTATCTACCAGGTTTCCCCAGTTCTCCAGATTATTGTGAATAACTCACATAGAGTCACTTGCATCCCACAGAGCTGTTAGGTGTTTTTTGAGCACCAACCTGTGCCCCCCACTGTTCCAGCCACCAGATATGCAGAGCTCTTTGCTTCCAGGGAGACGGCTGGAGAGTAGCCAGGGAGGCCACTCCAAGCATGGCCTTCCAGGTTAGGAGAGCGTGAATTAGAACTTGGTCTACACCACTTCCCCTCCTCTGTGGTTAATCCCCACTACCCTCCCGCACTGAGTGCATGCCTACTGTGGGGCACTGTGGCAGCTACTCTCTGTGGGTCCCCAGGTTCTCGCCGGCATGGTGGCTCGGCAGCCAGGCCCCTATCTGTGGGCTGGCCTGAGCGGGTAGCCTGTTGTGGTCCTGCATGGTCCACTACAGTGGAGTAGGAAGGGCACAAATGGCTTCATCCTGCCCACTTCCCTGATGTCGGTGTTGGAAGAAAACAAGCACCCTATTGCTCTTTCTTAGGTCGTTTCTCTTGCCTGCGGTTCTTAGATCTTCCTCAGGCAGGGAGAACAAGCCTAGATTCCCCTCCTCCTCCCACCCCTCGCCCCTCAATCTAGGACCCTGACTGGCCCAAACAGGAGGCATCCTGGGAAAATGGATGGGTTCCCAGAAGCTGCCTGGTAGCTAGCTTGAGTGCATGGCTCCTTGATTCAGTGTGTCTGTCCTGCTTTCTAGAGAATTCCGTGGGCTGTTTGTTGTTTGTTTATTTTTTTACTCCTTAATCCCAGGTTCCCTGGGTCAACATTTGTATGTTTGTGTTTGCTTTTTATAGCACAGAGGTAGGATCTTGGGACCTGCCTGGAGGGATAGCCCGGCAGGCTTAGGACAGCCAAAGCCAGGTGAGGGAGGAAGGTCCTGAGCTGCTTCCTTCCTATCAGGTCATGCACTTGGCTTTGTTTTGCTTTTTACTGGGTTTGTCCAAAGCCAGTGTTGGAATGATTATGCAAACCCACAGTTTATTCTTTATTTGTTCTAATAATTAGCAGAGTTGAAATGATCACACATATTTACAAAGATAAGCTAAAAATCAATATATCTTTATAGTTTTTAGTTTTAATTTTCAAGATAAAGTCTCAGTAAAAGCTTTCTTCACTCTTCACTCTATTTCGTCCCTGTTTTGAGTGGATTCAAAGAGGTCTTTGTCTCCGGTATCTGTTATCCTTGGAGAGCATGGAGCTCCTTGTGGATTGAAATATTGATGTTCAGAGTAGCACATAATTCCAGCTTCCAGTGAGTCTCAGACCCCAGTGCTCACAGGGGCCAGGGAGGTAGAGAGAGGTGGGGCAGCTATGAGAGGCAGGCATGACCTGTGGGGCCTCCCACAGACATGTGTCATGATTGCCCATGTAGTCTTTGGAGAAAATCGTGGCCTGTGGGGCTAGAAGCTTGGCTGTGCCCTGCTGCTGGGGGACAGCCTTCCACCTGGCTCTCTGGGTACCTGCCCGGCCTCATGAGCATTGGCCTTCCATGTGGCCCTGTTGTAACTGTAGCCCTTGTGCTGGCTGGGCTTCCTGGTTGCAGTCTGCCTGGAAAGTCTCCAGGACAAATCCAAGATCAACCTGATGGCTTTTAGGCTCAGCTTATCTTTGTATCAGAGGAAGTGGGTCCCTCCTAAGTGGTCTTCACAGGCCTTCTGTAGTTTCTGGGAGCTTAGTTTGACTTTGTAGCGAAGCATTGTTCTCAGGGCTTTTGGCACGACAGCTCATTTGACCCCCATTTTGCAGACGTGGAGACTGAGCCTCAGGGCCCTTCTGAAGTGCCTGCCAGGTCACACAGCTGGGGAGATAAGGGCCTGGTCTCTGGATCCAGTAGCTGGCTCCAGAATCTGTGCTTGCTCAGGGCATTGTTCCCACCTGCGGGAGCATCAAGGACAGGCTACACCATTCCGCCTCTGCTTCCCTTTCCAAACCCACCAGGCCTACACGATTGCCATATCGATGGTGGGACGACGTCATTGATTTTAGTGGTATTTAGATCACGAGAGCCTATTTGGAGCTGTGCCTCGAGATTTATGCTCCCCACATCCATTAGAGCTAATGGGGAGTGTCTGCATAAATCATGAGTGGCAATGGGGAGTTACAGCTCCAAGCTGCCCTCCATGCATTTTTAACTGCTGTCTCTGGATCTGCACATTCACTCTCTCTAGTTATTGTGTATCCCCTTGTATCTCAGTTGTTTGTTTTCTTGGAGAGGCCTCAGATTTGGGGAGAAGAGTGTCCAGACACGGGGCTGGATATTTTGTAGCTGTGTGACCTTGGGTAAGTTCCGTCATCTCTCTGGACATCCAGTTTCCCCACCCTAACATGAAGTGAAGGCTTTGGTGTGCTGTTTATAGAAGAGTGGAAGTCCTGAGCCCAGCAAAATGAGCACTCCCTTTTCCTCCACTGATTTTCCTCTCAGTGAGGGGACCCAAGAGAGCTTCTGTGGCTTTTTGGTTCATAGTTTCTCCAACTGGGAGAAGTGCTGGGTGGACATGCTGACCCAGATCGGGAGAGGCCGTCCAGCTCAGAAGAGAGCCAGGCTCGGCATCCACACTGTGCAGTTAGAGGCAGGGATTTCTCTGTCCCCTTGCTTGTTTGTGTCTGTATGTATTCACTCACTCATTAGCTCATTTTGCAAGTTTTTCTTGTTCCTAACAGTATGTGTTTTAAGCTTGGGGACAAAAGTGAGGTAGTAGCATGCCAATGGTGCAGAGACTTAGCGGTTACTCTGCTCTTACTGTCCTGGACAGTACAGAGCCACTCAACTGTCTTGCAACTGGACCTTAAAGGTTGGTTCCTAGCCTGTTTCCTTGTACATTTTCCATTTTTTGTACAAGCCAGGTGCCCAGCTCCGAGCCTTGCTTTTCAGCCAGCTCTCTGAATGCCTCTGCTTGGTTGGTCTGGGGCAGAAGGCTGCGCTGCAGACAGCAGTTGAGAAAGAAGGGGTGTGGCCACCACCCCTTGAGCAGTGCATGATGAGGTCATGAGTCCCTGAAGGGGGCCTGTAAGGGTCCACAGTGAGAAGAATGAGAGAAGTGGGGCCCATATATCTTATTCAAATGGGGACACTTGAGTGACAGGGGCACTAGGAAGATGTGGTCCATATACACTATGGAGTATTATGCCTCCATCAGAAAGGATGAATACCCAACTTTTGTAGCAGCATGGATGGGACTGGAAGAGATTATGCTGAGTGAAATAAGTCAAGCAGAGAGAGTCAATTATCATATGGTTTCACTTATTTGTGGAGCAAAACAAATAGCATGGAGGACAAGGGGTGTTAGAGAGGAGAAGAGAGTTGGGGTAAATTGGAAGGGGAGGTGAACCATGAGAGACTATGGACTCTGAAAAACAATCTGAGGGGTTTGAAGCGGTGGGGGGTGGGAGGTTGGGGGAACCAGGTGGTGGGTATTAGAGAGGGCACGGATTGCATGGAGCACTGGGTGTGGTGCAAAAACAATGAATACTGTTATGCTGAAAATAAATAAACAAAAAAAAAATAAAAATAATTAAATAAATACTGTGGACAGGAGGTGTAATCCAGAATGAGCTCCCACAAATGGGGACATCTGATCTCGCCATCGTGTCAGGCTGAGGCATCGTGTCAGGGAAGGCTTTCTGAGGAGAGGAGGCCGGGTTGAGCCCAATGGAAGGCAGCATTTGGTTTTAGATTGGAATTTCCCAGGGAGGCGTGGTTTGGGTAGATGAGAACAACTGTCCTAAGGGCGAGCATTTGGAGGATCCGCTTTTCTGTTTTTCCAAGGAATAGGCATCTGGGGAGGCTGGTGGCTGATATCTGAGGGGGGCATAAGCACCACCTTGTTGAGCATTGGGTTGGAGCACTTATGAGCCCCTCTTCTGCATCCTCCTCTCGGGACCCCTCCACATCCATCCCAGTTCTGACCCAAGGCCCCGGATGCAGGTCTTCCTGGGCTTCAAAGTGGGCTAGGACCAGTCCCCAGGCTCTGCAGGGTTGTCTCTTAAACTCAATGTCTTTCTGGTCCTCCTGCCTAGAGTGCCCTAGGGAGAACGCCTCACTTCCACAAATTTACTGAGATGTGACACAGCCCCTTCATCTCCAAGTCAATAAAAATAAAATTGATGGCTCACATAAAAAAGAGACTAGATAGCCATTCTCTCAGATGGGTCCTTCTGATCTGGCTGGGGGCATGAGCATTAAGGATAAGGCCGTTCCATCTGAACCTATTCACAGTGGGGTCTCTGGCCTTCTAGGTGGCTTGAGATGGGGCCTCTGGGCAGTGAGGATAGAGCAGAATGAAGGGACAGCATGATCAGGGAAAGTCACTGTCCCAAGAAGGGGGGCCATGGTAGCTTCTGCCTGTTCCCAATGCTCCGGAGTGGCACAAGCCATCACTCAGTGATACCGACGGTGGCTGATGGCAGCATTGCTCTATTTCGCTAGGGAAAATAAACTTCTCTGAAAGTTCCCTTCCTACTGCTGGCCAGGAAAAATGTACTGAGGAAAATATACTGAAGGAGCCAGTGTTTTTAGAATAAGCAAAGCCAGTCCTGTGGAGCTCATATCTCAAGCAGAAGTTAAATGTGAAGTTTGTACCCAAGGGAGAGACTGTGGTTTATCCTTATCGGGCAAAACTGCCAGCTGGTGTCTCAAGATCGGAGCTGATTCTAGTGAGTCAATGGGCTCTTATTTGGGGGAACATTTGGTTTGATCACTGTAAAAATGCTCAGTTCCTCCCCTGTTTCTTAGTTCCTTCTAATGTGATCAGAAGGAGGTTGACATGGGTGGTCTATAATCTGGAAAGATTTCCTTCCCTCCTGCTTGTAATAACTATACTTCACTTTGATATTAGCCATGTGTCTAAAATTTTGTGTGTAGAATGATTGGTAGACTGGATCCCTTTTTAATACAGGGAAGTTTGTTATGGATTGATATTGTATTGCATTGATATTGATATTGTAATCAATAATGGTAGGACACATCATAATGATAGGACATATTTATTGAGTGCCAGGGACTGCTGGGGGTGAGTATAATGGTGGGTACCACCACCCAGGTCCTTGTTCTCATAGAATTGGTTTTCCACCGAAGCAGAGAATCTTTGCCAACTTTCCTTCTTTGGGAAATTAAGCCTGACTCCAGTGGTTCCTGAATCCTATCTCCGGGAAACCCAGAGTAAGGTGAACCCTACCTCTGCCTCCCCACCCCCCAGTTTGGTGGACAAGATGGGTCAGTTCCCAAATTTTGAGAGGTGAGGATAACCCGAGATGATGGTAATATCAGGACGCATTGCTGCAGCTCCTTGAGCTGTGTGTTAGGGAACCTGAGGCCAGGGTCATGACCAGTCCCTCTCCTGTGCTCCTGTGACCTCTCCCATGGGCTGTGTAAAGCAAGCAGCCTGAGGAGCAAGGTCCACTGTGGCAGGGGAGCAGGGCAGTGCCTGGGCCTGGGAGGGGCAGTGGTCAGGTCTGGGGTCTGGTTCCATGTCACAGTCCAGCAAGGACTTGGCTTTTAGGTCATCGGGGCAAATCATGAAGTACGGGCCACAGAGAATATGGTCCTCTTGTTGCCCCACACACTTAGAAACAGTGGAGAGCTACCTACAGGTGGAGGGGTGACAGAGTGGGGGCAGTGGGGAGGTGAAAGGCATTGCCAGGGGACCTTTCTGGAAGGACCTGTGACCAGCCTGCAAATAAATGCAGACCACCGATTGTGGAGAGCAGGAAGGCCACCTGGACGTCGCCCTCACATTTTCAAGGAACTGCATTTCTTCCTTACCCCCTTCATTCCTTCTTTTCTTTCTACCCCACAGCTCCTTCATGGTATATCGTATATAGCAGGCTCTGTTCTGTGCATTGAGGATGCACATTTCCAGCTTTCAGGGAACCCACAGACAGGTCTTTAACCCAACATGCAAACATGTCTTATGGGAGTACAGACGGGGCAAACTGTGAACACAGTGCTCTAAGCAGAGATGCCTTCTCCGGGCCTGGACCTACGGGGGTGCCCGAAGGCTGGAACGACGGGAGGGCCGTGTAGGCAGGGCCTCCCAGGAGGATGCAAGTGGGGTCCGTTCTGTGACCTGACAGATGGCTGAACCTGCAGTGGGAGCTGCTGCGCAAAACCAGGACCAGCCCCACCAGGAGAGGCTCCTGCAATGGGTCGGGGACATGGCCTGTGCGCTGAGAGTTTTAAAAGCTCCTCAGGTGAGTCTCATGAGCTAAGGTGAGAGCCTCTGGTCTAAGAAGAGGACAGCTATATGTGAGCCTTGGGGAGAGACCAGCATTCTGGGGGCAATCATCACGCGGACCAGGAGGCCAGTGGGGACCGGCAGGTGAGGGCGCTGTGCAAGGAGGAGGGGGTTACCATGAAGAGAAGAGGGTTAGGAAGAAGGTGCTGGGGGAGGTTAGGAGGAGGAGGGGCATTCGTGGTGAGGATTAGAGGAAGACAGCCAAGGGCTCTGGTGAGCCACAGCCAGACCCTGCAGATTAGTCAGGAGCCCTCAGATAGGGGTCAGGCACAGGGGTGGGGCAGCCTGTAGGGGGAGACCTGCCCACACCCTGTCTGTTACAGGTTCCCAGGAGGTAGGCCACTGTGTGAGCGGTAGGTGCCTAGGCCTTGTTCCTCTCTCAGTAAAAGCCCAGAAGAAAGGGTGGATTGGTAGGGCCTGTGGTGGTTGTAATTTTTTTTTAAGGGATTAATATCCTTTTTAAAATTAAAAAATTTTTCCCATTTATTTATTTATTTTTCAGTGTTCCAGAATTCGTTGCTTATGCACCATACCCAGTGCTCCACGCAATACATGCCCTCCAGAATACCCACTGCCAGGCTTACCCAACACCCCACTCACCCTCCCCTCTAAAACCCTATTTGTTTCTCAGAGTCCACAGTCTCTCATGGTTTATTTCCCCCTCTTATTTTCCCCATCTCACTTCTCCTCTCCATCTCCCCATGTCCTCCCTGTTATTCCTTATGCTTCACAAGCAAGTGAAACCATATGATAATTGACTGTCTCTGCTTGACTTATTTCACTCAGCATAATCTCTTCCAGTCCTGTCCATGTTGATACAAAAGTTGTGTGTTCATCCTTTCTGTTGGAGGTGTAATATTCCATTGTAGATATGGGCCATATCTTTTTCATCCATTCGTCTGTTGAAGGGCATCTTGGTTTTTTCCACAGTTTGTCCACTGTGGCCATTGCTGCTATGAACATTGGGGTATAGGTGACCCTTCTTTTCACTGCATCTGTATCTTTGGGGTAAATACCCAGGAATACAATAGCAGGGTCATAGGGTAGCTCTATTTTTAATTACTTTAGGAATCTCCACACTGTCTTCCAAAGTGGCTGCACCAACTTGCATTCCCACCAACAGTGTAAGAGTGTTCCCCTTTCTCCACATCCTCTCCAACACTTGTTATTTACTGTCTTGTTGATTTTGGCCATTCTAACTGGTGTAAAGTGTTATCTCATTGTGGTTTTGATTTCTCTCCCTGATGGCTAGTGATGATTAACATTTTTTCATGTGTCTGTTAGCCATTTGTATGTCTTCTTTGGAGAAGTGTCTGTTCATGTCTTCTGCCCATTTTTTGACGTGATTATCTGTTTTGTGTGTGTTGAGTTTGAGGGAGTTCTTTATAGGTCTTGGATATCAGCCTTTTGTCCGTAGTGTCATTTGCGAATATCTTCTATTCTGTGGGTTGCCTTTTTGTTTTGTTGACTCTTTCCTTTGCTGTGTAGAAGCTTTTGATCTTAATGAGGTCCCAGAAGTTCATTTTCACTTTTGTTTCCTTTGCCTTTGGAGACATATCTTGAAAGAAATTGTTGTGGCTGATGTTGAAGAGGTTACTGCCTATGTTCTCCTCTAGGATTTTGATACATTGTGCCTCATGTTGAGGCCTTTTATCCATTTCGAGTTTATCTTTGTATATGGTGTAAGAGAATGGTTGAGTTTCATTCTTCTACACAGAGCTGTCCAATTTTCCCAGCACCATTTATTGAAGAGACTGTCTTCTTTCCAATGTATATTTTTCCCTGCTTTGTCAAGGATTATTTGACCATAGAGTTGAGGGTCCATATCTGGGCTTTCTACTCTGTTTGGCTGGTCTATGTGTCTGTTTTTGTGCCAGTACCATGCTGTCTTGGTGATCACAGCTTTGAAGTAAAGCTTGAAATCAGGTAAGGTGATGCCCCCAGTTTTGTTTTTCTTTTTCAACATTTCCTTAGCAATTCGGGGTTTCTTCTGGTTCCATACAAATTTTAGGATTGTTTTTCCAGCTCTTTGAAAAATGCTGACGGAATTTTGATTGGGATGGCATTGAAAGTATAGGTTGGTCTAGGCAATAGAGACATCTTAACAATGTATATTCTTCCGATCCACGAGCATGGAATGGTCTTCCATCTTTTTGTGTCTTCTTCAATTGTATTTCCTAATGCAAAAATTCCCAATGCTTTTTGCCACCTGGGAGGCAGAGCTCCTTGGCTCTTAGCTTCATGGAAAATGAGGCATGGTGGCTCCTCCCTTGGTATGAAGTGGTTCCCCACCCCAGAGTGAGCTGGGAGCCCCTGAGAGCTGTCCTCGGTGCTGTGGGCTAACTTTTGTGGCATTCCTTCTGGCCTCTCTGGCTTCCTCCCATAGAGAAACTTATGGTCAGTCCTCACAGTGTGAATCCCAAAGCCTGCTCACTTCATCCTTGAGGCACGGAGGGAGGAAAGGCTGCCTCTCAGCTAACACCAGATGTAGAACTCGAGCCCAGAGATCGCAGCTCTGGGGCCTTCGCCTGGACCAGGCCGGGAAACTTTTCTAAGCCAGCTGTGTGTAGCTTTTCTCCTGTGGGCACATCATTCATTTTCCCCAAGTGTTTGGCATTATTTGGTTTTATTGTTGCATTTAGGTCCTGGGAGATGATTACGTTCCACGAAGTAGCGTGATTGATTGACCTTTTGAAATGTCAGCGGCGGCTTCCCAGCTCTAGGGGATTTTGTGGGCTTCATTAGCCTTTGCCTCCTGGGCCATGTGAGCAAACCTCCCCTGTGACAGGCAAGGCACCTGTGAGGGGGGAAGCTTCCAGGAGGCCAGGGAGTGTGGCAGTTGCTCACAGGTAGGATACTGGTGGAGCTGGCGCCCCAGGTCACCCCTGTCATTGAAACAAACAAGTATTGGGTTAGGAAACAGTAGAGCGGTTGGCAAATTGCCCAGGTCCGAGGCCAGATGGGCACCGATTTAGTCCCGACATCCCTCTTTCCCTGAAGAGGGAAGTACATCTAAGCTTTGGGATGGTCATGGAGGCTTAGCTTCTGTTAGAAGGAACAACAGTGTGGGGTTTATGAGCTAATGATGATGCCGTTCGAGGCTGTGCCTTTCCCTGTCACCCACTCCCAGGCTACCCTGCATTTTCTCACCTGGGTGAGGGACTTGGAGAGCTAGGGTGGGCTGTGGCCTCCCAGGGGCTTGAGGGGAACATGATGGTTGCCAGAGGATCAGGGGTTTTTGTTCTTTGGTTGGGAGCCTCTCTGCATCATTTAAAGGTTACTCCTCCATGTCCTCCTTCCCCCGAGCAGCACAGCATGGTTTCCAAATTTGAGGGCTGTGTACCCCAAGAGGGAGGGACGGGATTAGATCATCCCATTCCTGCTGTGTTGGTGGCAGGTGGAAGGACCAGGCAAGAAGGGAATTGGCTGGAAGTATGTGCTCAGGAGTATTTATGTATGTACGGGTCTGTAACTCAAACAGTGAGGGTTGGGTGATATCTTCTAGATATATCTATCTATCAGAAAGCTCTGTTAGGGGACATTTGTGAAATTTCCCAGTACAAAAGATGGCTGTGATTCTCCATGATGACTGAAAGCCTTAGGAGAGTCTTAAATGTCTTCAGATTCATCAGTTAGTTGGTGGTCTATGCTATTCTATTCCTTAAAAAATTGGCAAGTCTAGTGTGGCAACTCTGGCAACTTCCTGTTAACCAACATTGTTAACAAGAATACTCTTTTCCTGACCATGTTCCATGTTATCAACCTGCCATTACTGATTATAATGATACCCAAGTCATCATAAGCATAATAATAGAGAGCATTTCTTGAATGCTCATTGTGAACCAGGCCCTGTGTGCTAAATACCTTGTATGTATTTTCCTTAATCACCCCAGCAGTCCTACCAAGTAGGTATTATCCTATTTAGCAGATAGGATTTAGAGAGGCTAAATATCCCATACCAGATCACACAGTGAGGGTGACTCCAAATTCCGTGCTCTTAACTGTTAGACACCCTGCCTTCCTATTACAATGTTCCTGGAAACCTACTGTGCTGGCAGACTTTGTGATCAAAGGGGGCTCAGGCCCTGCCTTCAGGTCACATGGGAAATGGGAACAAACAGAGGAGAAAGGAAACGCAGACAATGCGCTTGAGGTTCCTTGTCATGGGATGATACAAATAGCTGCCAAGTGCTAACTATACCTAGTGTGTGTGCGCACATGCATGTGTGTGCGTGGCATGTGTGAGCCAGGGAGGTTTCTGAAACAGGGGAACCATGGTCTGGACCCTGAAAAATGCAAGGCAGATTGGGTCATGACGTGGGTGAGGGCCCTGGCAGAGTTCGGGGGACTGATAACAGGTTCAGGGAAGACAGAAGATGTTGCTCAGACAGTTGTTGGGTTCTGTGGCTGCCCCCATCACATACCCAGCAGGATCCCTGCAGGATCAGAGGAACGCACAAGGAGAGCTTGGATGCTGTGAGAGGTACTGGTGGTCTAACTGAGGCTGCTCCAGAAGCAGGAGAAGAGTGGGCCCAGCACAGAATCCTGGCAGTGGCCTGGGCTGGTAGGAGACAGGGTCCCTGTTGGGGAAGGAGATATGTGGAGCCTGTAGGCAGCCTCTCTGTCATTCCTGCAAACACGGCTGGAGTTAATGTATGACACACACATTCCACTATCCTTCACATCATACCTCGGGCCTCTCGTGCTGTAGCAAACGCCTGTGCAGTTTAGCCCCATAGAATGACTGCCGTGCCACCTGAAGTTCTAACTCCCAGGTGGCGAATAGGTGCCTTTTTGTCTTCCCGGATCACAGATAAACTCTCATTCTGTGTGCCTCCCATCCCAGGACAGCAGTGGCTATGCCATTCAGATTCAGCGTGCCATCTGTCTGACCCTGTGCCTGGCCTGGGGTGACTGTGGGTTTGGTGACAGCGTGGGACCATGCCAGGCTGGGGTTCTTCGTGGAGGAAGGGCATCCCAAGCTTCTGTGAATTTGGGTCCAGAGATGCCCCTGACTGTATCTGGGGCCTCTGTATGCTTCTTGCTATGCATCATGGGCACCCTTGTTCCTGTGGCCCTTTGGGTGGGGACCCAGGGTTCAGGACTGACATTCTGCATCCCTTGTCCTGCCTTGACTTGTAGGGAGCTGCGGGAGTCATGACATTGGTCTCCTGGTTCCCTGCTTACCTGCTCTAGATCTGTCACTAGGGTTGTGCTCACAGGATCTCAGAATTGCCAGATGATGCTGTTGGTTAACTCAATTTCAGCATGGTTTGCCAAAAAATCAAATGCAAAAATGTATGAATGAATGAATGAACACCTTCCAACAAGTTAGTTATGGGACTGAATTCCTGTTTGCCCCTTCCTCATGCAGAGCGAGCTATTTCCTGAGCTCTCCTCAGAGTTCCACTCATGAGCCTCCTCTGTGCGCTTTGACTGGTTTCACCACACTCAGGCAGGGCGGCCCATGTCAGCCCAGGCTTGTTGCTCTTTTCCCATCCCACCGACCAGGGATGGCGGACCCTACAGCTCCGACCTATCACCTGCTTCCCCCCTCTGGCATGGTGTGCCTGCAAGGGGTCTGGAGAGGCAGAGAGGCCTCTTCCTCAGCTCATCGAGGGCTTTGCTCTGGTGGTGGTGGTGGTGGAGAGTCTCTGCTGTGCCCCCCTCCACACTTGCAGTCCCTCACACCTGCCATAGTCCAGCCCCACATCTGTGTCATAGTCAGTAACTATCTGCGGGTGTGTTTCAAACACAGTGATCTGCTTTGATCCTTTGCTCCTAAATTGTCTTTCAGTGGAAGAACCAGGAGCCTGAATTGAGTCAGGAGAAAGTCTTGCCCTTCTGCTGGGTATGTGTGCTGAGAAGCAGGGGCTCTGCTGGGCCCTAGGTAGCTTCCCTTGCCCCGCCCTGCATCCCTTCCTTTCCAGGGCTGCTTCCTCAGGAAGTCCACCAGGCTTATAGCCCACAGACCCATGCCTGTGCTCTCAGTGGCTTCCTGGTCTCCTCTTCCTGCCCTGATCCTGCAGAGCCTCCATCTCATTTCCCAGACCATCAGGCTGTGTTTGAGGGTTTCCTCTGGGGCTGGGACATCTTTCATGTAGGGTTTCATCTCCTCTCTGGAGGTTTCTCCAGACCTAGAGGCTTCATCCAGCCTGCTGGTCCCAGTCTTTGGCCAGGACAGACCATGGTCATTTGCGCTCCTTATCAAAGAGAAGTCTCCGGTGAGGAACGGTCAGCAGAGCCTGCTCAATGATGGTAAATGGAAGGGTGTGTGGTTGGCGGGGATGGTCCTGGCTGTGGAATCCTGGCTCTTTTCTAAGTGCCAATCCTGGATAGAGGGACAGAGTTGAGCCAGATCACAGCTTTCGTAAATCCCTTTTCCTCCCTGGCACCTCAAAGTTGATGTCTAGGCGGGAGGCCCTTTATAATGATCTAATTGGAATGGTAACGGATGGAACATTCTGCCACAGCTACCAGCAAGATTGGAATTTGAGGAGACGCAGAGACAAATTAGCTCTGAATTTTCTTTCAGCCATAAAAGCTTTTACTGTATAGTAATTTTCCATTTCTGCTGCAGGCATATTTGCATATTGCTTAACAATTTATCTCCCGTCATTTGTCAGATATTATCCATCTCCTGTTAATAAGCTAAGACAGGTTGTATTAAGGCTGGAGGCCGCCTGTGCTCACCCTCAGTTTGGCTCTCCTACCCATGGGGCCGCTCTGCTGCAGGTGCAGGCAGGCGTCCCTGGGCTGCAGCTTGGCCCCGTGTCCGCACTCTGTCAGCAGCCCCTTCCGCTCCTGTTTCCGCTTACACAGAGGGTGGAGCCATGGCATGTCGGCTCTCTGTTCGTGGCCTTCAGAGGAAGCTCTGGGAGCCCAGCTCTGCTCGAGTGGGAGCCAAGCTCTAGAGGCTCCTTGTGGCCCTGGCTCCCACTCTCTCAGATTTTTACCTACCTCCATTTTCCTGCTTTGAGAACAAGGGTTCTAGCATGGGGTTCATCACCCATTAAAAAAAAATTAATAAATGAAAGTACTAGTACCCTTTCTTCCACACTAAGATTTCCGTGGAACCCCAGTACATGGAATAGGCAACTGGTAAGCTGTGTTGGGGGATAAATGGAGAATGAGGTCCTATATTCTGGCATATTTCTATGGAAATAGAAAGGCCCTCTTGCTTCCCCACACACACAGGCCCCTGGGGGAATCTCCTGGCCTCTTGAGGCCCCATGGAACATAGGGAGAAGGTGTGTGGTAGAATGTTGTTGGGGCTGCCTTCTGCCCTGATGCTCTGAGGCTCCCATGCTATCAGCATATGTGCTCTGAACCTGCTGCTGGTGTGCCTCTGTGCTTAGGCTGGACAGTGATTTCATTTTCCAGCTCTCACACTTAAGACACTAGGACTCTGGGACCCCTGGGGGGCTCAGTTGGTTGCGTGTCTAACTCTTGATGTTGGCTCAGGTCATGATCTCAGGGTTGTGGGATCGAGCCCTATGTTGAGTGGAGGAGCCTCTTGGGATTGTCTTTCTCCCTCTCCCAGTGTTCCTACCCACCCCTAAAGAAAAAAAAAAAAAAGGGATTCTGGGACTCCACTCCCTCTGAGCCTGAAGTTGGTAGGTTCAGCTGGCCATTGGTGGATAGATTTTGAGAGGGAAGAAGAATGGTTTAATGCTGAACCCGTGATTAGATTTGCATAATTTAATTGAAACAGAATTAAAGGGTCAGGTGTTTACACAATGATGCCTAACATCAGATTGCAGTGATGTGTGTTCTGTACTAAAATGGACTCCAGGTGACTGGCTCTTTCCTAGAATCTCTGCGAGAGCCAGAGAACAGTCTCTGGGAGAGATGGTTTGGGGGAATGCCTGTCAAGGGGAGGAGGGGTATTAATGACAGTGGGAGAGTTTACTGAGCATTTCCCAGATGCCAGGCCACATGCTAAGCAGTTTACATACATGTCTTATTGAATCCTCACAGTGTCTGTGACATAGGTACTTTGATGCTCCCCTTTCACAGATAAGGAAACTGAGGCTCAGGGTAGTTCAGCTAGTAAGAGATGGGGGCAGCCCTTGAGCCCAGGCAGCAATGCCCTAGCATCTGTGCTCCTAGCTGTTGTCTGTGGAAGTGAGTAGGATGAGCTCAGGCATTCTGTTGGGGAAAACATGTGGACATGTTTCACTGTGTGCCCTTGGTGACCAATCCCATGTGTTTGGTGTTTCTGCTATCAGTCCTAGTTATATGTGTGATCCCTGCTGTTATTTTGGTCTGGAAACGAAATGTCAAAATGTGTTTATCAGAGGATGTGTGCAGGGGCACTGATGGTGGGTAATGAAAACTAACAGCTTCCTGTGTCCTGCTGAGTTTGTCCTCTGTTGTGCGGGCTGTGCTCCCCGGTGAGGCAAGCGCCACGGGGAGCTTGGGACTGCCCTCTGTAATGGTGTGTGTTTCCCTGACCAGGCTCTCACTTGGCTTTCCCATTCAGCTTGGAATGTCCTCCCTAAAGCCAAGCCTTGACAGTTGTCATAAGCATGATGGAGACTTGGACCTTTTTCACCCACACAAAATGTGCCTAAGGATCAGTCTGAACTGTCAAGAGAGGCCTATCCTGCTTGCGGTGGCCTTTTTGTCATTCTGACACCGTGTCAGGAAGAGAGTCTGAAGCCTGACAAATTTCCGAATGAGTGCTGAGAGTGCTTCTTCCGCATGTACCCTGGGAGCCTTCACACACACCCTCACTTGGATCCTTACAAGGCCCAGCCATGCAGGTCATGCCACATCTACTGTGCAGATGAGAAAACTGAGGTCCTGAGAGGTGAAGTGCCTTAAAAGAGGTCACACGGTCACAGTGATAGCAGCTGGTGAGGGGAATGGGCAGCCTGGGTTTGCCTCTTGGGAGCCGTGACCACAATGGACGTGGGTCTGCACTTCATGCTGGGACAGAATTACCCATCTGTGTTCTTTGCATGGGCAGAGTGCACACTCCCCTGACCACATTAGGGATACTGGATTTGGCCCTTGCCTGGTCGGAGACCAGGATATGAGCAGAAGCTTTCAGGGAGCTCCTTTGGTTTGGCTTGCTCTCTTGTGCTGCCAGATCTGTTCTTCAGAAAGGTTGCTGGTGGGATGCTGGTCCTTTGGCTGAGTCCCAGAATGAAGACCCATAGGCAGGGGTGAATCTGATGAGCATTCCGGAGTCCCACCTGGTGCGGCCAAGTCTGGACTAAATGAACCAAATCGTAGCCAACCTGCAGACCAGAAACACCAATCTTGATGCTCTAAGGCCCTGAGCTTTTTGAAGTGATTTGCTATGCATCAGGAGTGACCTGCACAGTCTCCTTGGGCAAGATAACCAACTCTTTGGTGCCTCCATTTCTTTGTGAAGCAAATAGAAGCAGTAATACTGTTTAGAACAGAAGCCCAGTAACACTACGCCTTGCAGGGTAGTGGAGAGGATTAGACAAAAGAAGCACAATTTCTGACGTTGAATAGTCACTTAGCCTTGTTTTCTGCAGAGGCTAAGTTCTCCTCAGGGTGGTTTTTGATGCTAACGCTCTTGGTAGCAGAGTGGGGGGATTTCCAGACTTTTGGGTAGAGGCTGATTCCTACAGATTTTGGTCCTCCTTAGTCCCCAGAGAGTCTGGCTTGCTGAAGCAAATGGAATCTAGCATGGAGTCTTCTGGCCTTGCCTGGGACTCTGGTTAGCTTGAGTGACATCATGTTGAATCCAATTCCTTTCCTCTTAGTTTCCCTTAGAGAGGGAAAGCCTGGACCAGGGGCTGGGCTCTGGGAGTCTGGTCCCAGGAGGTCCCAGATCTCTAGGACACCACTGGCTACCTTTTCTCCTGGCTGCACTGAGATTCTTTCCTGCAAGGCACTGACCTTGTTGCCATCACCCTGGGAGGAAGAGGTCAGAGCTATTGATGCCATGGCCATGGGAGTGAGTCTCTCCCTCTGAAGAGAAGGCAGAGCTCTGTGCCTGCACACCATGGATTTGTCTCCTTTGAGGGAGACCCACTAGATCTCATAGAAACACTGCCTGGCCTCCCTAGGCCTCAGTCTACCTTGTAGGCATTGGTCCCTCCAGCCAAGGAAGGAACTCTGGGCAACTCCTTGAGTAGGTCTAGAGCTCGGAGTTCTCCAGGTTCTCTCAAGACAGACCTGGGACCTTGTGTCCTTTCTAATAGTGATATGACCTCTCCCATACTGATCACTGTGGCACACGGGCTTGTGACAGTCACGGCCCCTCCATCATGTAGTACTATTTTTGCAGAAGAGGGAGAGGAGGCTAAGAGAAAGAATGTGCCTTGCCCAGGGTCACCTGAATGATACGTGGTAGAGGTGAGATTTGGACCAAGGTTTGTGACTTTACGTTCTGCTCTTCCTTGCCACAATGATTGTCTCTGTGTGTGTCTGTCTTTCTTTCCTCGGAACATGTTAGACAGGGTCCTGCCCTTCAGTATGGATGCACTCTGCTGTCTCTGGAAGTTTCTGACTTCTGGAACAGTGCCCCTTTCATTCCCTTGGGGTTCTCCTTAATATTGCCCGAGTACTTTCTGGATGCAGGGTGTAAGTTATAGTAAAGGTGTTAAGTGATTTCTTCTTCTCTGTGGCTTTGACTATAACAGTCTGTCTCGGCTCACATACTGCTCCCCCTGTTGAGTTTCTTCCATGAAACCATGCACAAGTAGGTGCTTGGTAAGTCTCCATTAAGTTGTTGGGAAACAAAAGTGACTGCCTTAAGGAAAGTGATGGACCCCCAGCTGTTTGGCTAAAGGGAAAGGCTTGGACTTGTCCTTTTTTGAAAACTTCTCTTCCCCTGGTGACAGGGACAGATGCTAGGAGAGTGTGATGAGATACTCAATCTCAAGCAGTGAAGGAGTGGGTGAGAATCTCAGCTTGTTTTGGCGTCTCAGGGACTTGGCAAGGCTATGCTTGTGGGTGGCCTCCCTGTGGTCAGGAGCATGGTGACCCCCCTGGGGCCACAGGCAGCCAGTTCTCCCTCCGTCATGTATCTGAGGGCCCGCAGTGCGAGTGCCGTGGAGAGGAGTGTTGTGTCGTGCCGGAGGGGGTCTGTTTCACGTTGAGTTTAGAGATTCAGCCTCTTGAAAAGAAAGAGAATCTGACAAGTGGGGCTTCAGTTTTCACTCCTCATTAGCTGTTGATGTGCCTTGGGTTTTCTTGATAAATTCACTGAACAGAGGAGGGGAGTGGAGACGGTCTTCTCTGTAGCACGGAGGGTGACTGTTAGTCTTCTGGGGGAGAGACATCAGCATGGTCCAGGGCAGGCGCAAGGCAGTGAGCTGTGTGCTGTGGCTGGCTGGGGGAGCTGCTCTGGGGAGGAGAGGCTTAACGGGGCAGGCTGGGCTCCCCGAGTCCCTCCTCATGGTGGTGGTGGGGAAGAACAGAGTTCTTCCCTCCTGGCCCTTGGCCCGCCAGAGACATGGGCTCAGTATGACAGGGAGCACATTCGATGCTTGTGTAATGCCTTTGCTACTCACTGGCAGGGACGGAGAGGAGTGCCGCACAAAAGATGTGCCCACAGTTGCCATGGCAGTTGCTGAGCCCCCCTCGCTGCCCTCTCCTAATCCCTCCTAATTGTCCTGTGTTGGGAGTTCTGCAGCTGATGGGGCCTGCTCTCCAGCCCCAGGGCTGCACCTTTAGGTGTCGAAGCCCTTTGTCACAGCGGACCTTCTGAGGCAAGCTTGCGGATAAATTAGGCTTCTGGGGCCCCAAGCTGTGACTCAGAAAAGACTGCCTGTCAGCACATGCATGCACTTGCACACACACATACACACATGCACACACACACTCACGTACCTAGTGTGGAAACAGCTGTGGAGGTACTTGTCTCCAGGGGGGCTGCCCAGCTGGGGTATCCTCCTCCTCCCCCTATGTGTTCCTTCTTGCCTCTTCCAGATGAATTAGAGCCGTGTGAGGAACCTGTCCATCTGGCCATCCGTTGGCCCTTCCCTGTGTACACAGACACTCAAGACGTAGTTTTGCTCACCAAATGCATTCTGGAGCTGGTCATGTGGCAGGCAAATATATAAGACAGCGGTGGTACCTGTGGACTTCCTCACAGAGTAGCCGAACATGGGGAACTCAGATGAGCAGCCCAGCATGCTGAAAGGTGAGGGCGCACCAGGAGCTGTGGGGTCCAGAGGAGAGTGGTGCCTGCAGGAGGTGGGGAGAGGCAAGGATTCTAGGAGAGGGGCAGGACAGCTCTGGCGTTGGGAGGCTGGGCCTGTTCATGGGCCTGTGAAGGGGCCAGTGGGCAAGCAGACCCCCCGAAAGATAGTCACCAGGACGGCAGCAGACCCATAAGGCACAGCTCAGAGCTGGACCCCAGTCCTGTCCTCAGAGGCCCCAGACAGCATCAGGACACCCGAAGACCAAAGATGCGCCCTCCCCTACAGCTACCTCACAGCATTTGTGTGCACGAAGATTAGCTTAGATAATACAGACAAAACTCAGGCCACAGACTCGGTCACAGTATTTCGGTGAAAGTAGAGTTTGGGCTGAGGCTTTATCTCCAAGGGGAAAAGATGGGAACATGGACTTGGGGTCAGATCATGATATTGCCATCCAAAGCAAGCATGGGAATCCAGGTTTTATTCTATAGAAAGGACAAAATCTCCCAAGGCCGACCTCCGTGGAGGCCACGCACAGGCTTGACTTTCACATTGCCCTTCCCATGCTCTTTGCTCACTCCTGGTTTGATGGGAGGGGATATCTGCGGTCTTGACTGTCCTGACTCTACTCCGGTCCTGAGCGGTGCTTGCAGCTCCTGCCCATGACTGGTACACAGAGTGGTGTGGCTGGGGTGGGTGCTGGACCTGAGTGTCAGGTGTGGTGGCACTCAGCACCCTCCGTACTGTGGCCACAGCCCTGTATATGCTGAGATGTCAGCCTGGGGACTCTACTTCTGGGCTCTTTGATCTCATGGGGGAGGACCACTTGGATGGGAGCTAGGTTTGCGTACAAATCTCTTGAAAAAAACGATGACTTAAGGCAAATACAGGTTCTACCTGCTGTAATATCTGGGAAGCCCACGTTCCCCGCCCCCGACATGTGGACAGCAGGGGCGATGCCTCCCTGTGCTTTGAACTTGCAGTTCAAGGTGAGGGTGCTGGCTATGGTTCCAGGTGCCCAACCCTGCTAGGCGCTGTGGTGAGAATGGTCTGGAAACCAGAGGGAAGATAAGAACGTGCTGGCGAAGCTCCATTGCCGGTGAGTGCTCAGAAGCTGAGCTTCCGCTCTGACGACACGGAAGGTGGTCCTCATGAGGAATCCTTAGGGGGCTGACTGAAGAGGAAGGGGGTTGGTCAAGTGCAGGTCCAGTGCATCGTCCCGGCTAGGGCGCCGTGTTTCCTCCCCACTGCTGATGGCAGGCACCTGGGCATCCTAGCCGTCACCTGATGCCAGAGTACAGATGGCTTAAGATGAGACAAATGGTAACAGAGGCTGGAAGAGAAGTGGGGCAGGGAGCAAGTGGGGTGCCCTGTGTGCCTCCTGTTTCCAGGGCTCATGTCTGTATGTTTGTGGGAGAACACAGATTTGCACCTGTCGCCCCGTTGACTGTCAGCTCTCAGGGCGAGAGCGAGAGGGTTGCTTGACTCTCTCCTGTGCCCCTGGCACTGAGGGACATGCTTGGTCCACAGCACTTGCCGAATTAATGTCTTGGGCATGAATGTGGAGTCAGGGGAGGAGACCAGGGAATTTCCACGAGGTGGGGTGGGGGTGCAGGAGAAATTGCAGGTCATGGAGGCACAGGCAGCCTTAGGTTCTAAGGTGTGTCTGGACATTTGTGGCACTCACAGATGAGACCCACCGTGGGCCTAGAGGACAGTGTGACACAGATGGGACACCGTTTGGAGGGCAGGTTCCACATTTCCTTTCCATACACTCCCTTACCCTAGGTACACAGAACAGCAGGCGATGGTTTTCATGGATTTTCACAGGGTTGCAGGGGGCTCAGATCGGGGATTTGGGATCTTCAGGCTTCAGGCTTCATGCACAGCTACAGTAGGGCTCATGATGTCTGGCCCATGGAGCCTTTATTTACTGCACGGTGGCCATCACAGCCCTTGGGATGACAAAGCGGGGGCAACCAAGGCCATCAGTTAATTTATCAATAAAACATGGTTGCTAACATTAACCCCTGCTGATCCCCCTCAAACTACCAAACCAGAATTCCCTTTTTCCCCTGGGTAGAAACAGATGCAATTTTCCTCAGGAGACGTGTAAGGTATTGTAATTTGGGAGGACACAACCATTTTTTTTTATAATTGTATAATTTGTATATAATTCCTTTTAATAAACTGTGATGATTATAGTTTTGTTCTCATAAAAGGCTCCCTAATCTTCTAGTTATAAAAGGATGTTTTTGGGGCTCCAGAACAGTCCCTCTTTAAAAGTTTTTATTTTAATATTTGCATTTTTAAAAAATAAGTGTCAAGCTCACTAGCATATGCTTTCCAGTGGGTGCAGATCTTCTTGGGAAAAAGGAGATGGTGCTCTCTAGTCTCCAGCCCCATTACTCAGGAAGGTGGACCAAGAATGAGAGAACTGTCACAAAATTGGAAATCTTTCCAGATCTGCCAGAAATGCTATCACCTGAAACAAAGTACAAACAAAGTGGCTGACTTTGTTCCATATCCATTAGGCACCTACTGTGTGCCAGGCTCTGTTGTAGCTGTGGTGTGAGGTGCACAGTGAAAAAAAAAAGCAGTTGGTGGTAGGTCTGACCTAATCAGGAAGGCCAGAGAAGGTCCTTGAGGAAGTGATATGTGAGCTGAGCTATGAAAAATGAGTAGGAGTTAACCTAATGAAGGGTCATGGAAGCCTCTCAAGTTTGGCAAGCAGCATGTGGTGGGAGGGAGTCTGACCTGTTCTCTTCTCACACTCTGTGAGATACCAGTTCTTCCCCTCTCTCCTGTGGCCAGAGCAGCAGAGATCTCCTGTTGAAGCCCATGGAGCTTGTGCCCCTGCTGGAGAGATGAGAGCCCCCATTTAGCCTCTTACGTCAGTATCTTCCAAAAGGGCCTCTTTCTGTTTAAATTCCCTGCTTTTTGTGCAGCTGTGGCTCTGGGGGCCACATCAGGCTATTGCTCTGTAAGCCTGGGCCACCATTTCTTACTGTGGTGGCTTGTGGTCACCTTGGATTTGATATCCGCCTCCTCATGGTCCTGTGCAGCCCAAGGGATCTTCTTGCAGGACAGCCCTGGTCACATCACAGCCCTGTTCAAATCTCACAAGGGCCTCGTGCCACCGCTAGATGGAATCCTGCCAGCCTAGGAGCTCCCAAGTCCCGGGGCTTCTGCTCCACACACTCCACATACCCAACTGTCTCCAGCTGGAGGATGTGTCAGCTCTCCCTCTCCTCCTTGCACGTGCCATATACTGTCCCTGGAACAGCCTCCCCCGCTGTGACCCCAGCCACCTGGCAAACTCCTTCCCATCCTTCACATCCTAGCTTCAAGTCATCTGTCCCTGGAGACTTCCCACGATCACCACTGTAGCCCCTCACCAGCTCCTTACTCTGGTTCTCCACTGCCCATTGCTGTAGATGACAGTTTAGCATTGGCTTTTCCCTTCTGGACTCTGACTTCTGTAAGACTAAGCAGATGTCTTGTCTTACTCACAGTATGGTCTGTCTTTGGTGTCTACATAGTGCCTGCCATGCAGTAGACACTTAGGAAATGAGGTTGTGGTAGACTTACACCTCCGGGTGGTTGTGTCCTTCCTCCTCCCTGGGACGTACACGCCAGGCCCTCATCCCTACACAGGCTGTGACTTCCTGTTGGTACCAACCAGGGAGCCTCTCTCATACACCATTTTTTTGCTTGGGGAGTGAGTTGGTCTGTGGGACAGACAGCCCTCCATGCATTGACTGCAGCCCCGAGAGTTTAGCCACATGGGGACGGATGTGAGCAAGTTTCAGTAGCAGACTTGGACCCACAGGGAGGTCACTGGTGGCTCAGCCTCAAATCCCCTCTGGGACAGAGGTGAGGGATTCAGAAATAAGGGGGTCCATTCCCCCAAGTTCTCTGCTCTGGCCATCTTAGAAGTTAAATGTGAGTCAGAGCCACTTCCCTAGTCACAGCTGAATGCCAGCTGGACGGGCCATTCATCTGGCGGGGGTCTGGCCGGACTATTGCCAACAGTGCAGACCCCTGGGAGACACATCAGAGACACAGTGTTTCTGGAGGCTGCAACGGAATATATAGCTGGCAATTATGTATTTCTGATCCATTAAAGAATGCTTTGGCATAGGAAATACAGATTAGGAAAGAAATTGTAATATAATCAAATTGCATTTTTATGGAAAGTACTACATTTTTCTCTAAATAAAATTCAGTAACAAAATTTTATTTGCTTCCCCCAAAAATGCCTTTCCAAATTGATTTTTCAGAAAAAATGTGGAAAAACAACACAGTTAAGGGGAAGAAGGGTCTAGATGAGAGGCATCTGAGCCAAGCATGGCATGGTTATGATGGGTGAGCTCAGGGTGGGTAGGGTTCAGAGCTTACCTGGCACTTCTGGCTACTTAGCTCATCTCTCACAGAGCTCCCTGGAAGATGGCATAAATCCTGAGCTGCCCCTGCTGGGGTGGAGGGAACGTGACAGCAAAGGATGGCTTGTTTTTTCTGAGTCATCCCATAGTAATGGAGCAGCACGCAGGTGTTCAGAGGAAAATTATTAGAAGAAACAGCTATGAGGGTTAGAGTTTGGAAATTGCTGGAGAAGACGATGTGCAAATTACCATCTCTGTGGGCAAAGGTTTGCAAAAAGGATTTGAAGCTGTCCGTGCGTAGCCTTGAAACATTCATATGGAAAGTCAGAAATACAGTTTGTCTTGCTATTGTTTGCCTTGTAACGTTATATTTGGAAACATCTGGATCATCATTAAATTTATCATTCCCCCAGATTCTTTATATTCCCTACGTGTGGCCATCTGTATGCACACAAGTGGGAATTGAAAATGATTTATTCTTTTTCTAATAACTATAATCAACTACCAGGTTTTCAGTAGCTGTCATCAACCTTCGGGTAGTTATTGATCTCCTAGGCTAGGCTTATGCACGGTAAGAGAGACATATGTCATGATCCTTCTCTTAAGGCAAGTGACATCTTATTTGAAAGGCAAAATCAGTCAACATGGCATAATTCACATTTGGTCCTTGCTGTTGTCCTAACTGTGGGGTCCTTTCTGGGCATATGATAGGAACCAGGGAAGCCTGGTTTTTTGAAGGAGGAGGACTGGCCTTATGAATAGAATTTGGGATAATGAAGGCGAAGAGGGGTCCATTTGTGTTAGGGCAAGAAGCTGGGCCCATTCACAGCAGGGCCCAGATAGGAAGGGGAGTATGAATGAGTAGGACGGTAGGGCAGGAGATTCCTGGCCTCTCTATGGTTGTGGTTGAATTTGGGAGAATAAGAGATGGGGTGAGGCCAGGTTGAACAGGGACCTGAATCCCTAAAGAAAGACATCTTCCTTTTCTTCAGGGCTCTGTGGTTCCCAGCGAGTGGCTTGGAGTTTATGCTGGGCCTGGGGGAGGGAGGTCCTTCCATCCTTAATCACAGCACGGTCTGCCGACGGAATAAATAAGTTTTCACACATGTTCTCACACCTGTACTTGAATCCATGGAGACTGTTGTGAAAAGGATGTAATTTTATTGAAAAGATTCATGAAATTGGACTAGCTGTTTGGCACTCTGACTTGTCTTAAGCGATGTTTTCCAAACATAGATAATTACTTTCAAGCTGAGGAGGCTGTGTTGTCTCAAGGTAGGGCACTATTGTTTCGGGTGGAGTTAGCATGGAGAGTGTTTGGACAAGGAAGGGGAGCAGTCCAAGAGGGGCTCTAAGGTGCTGTGGTGCTGGAGCTGGGCCCGGGGCAGATGGGAGAGGTGGGAGAGAGAAGACTGGCTGGCCACTCAAGAGAGAGCGGCGTAGAGGGGCTAGAAAGGAGGTAGGAGAGCAGGGAAGACCCAAAGGACCATGGGGAGGGGCAGCTGACAGGGCCATTGGCTCCTGTGCTCTGCTCAGGGGAACAAGCAAGGATGTCAGCACCCCTTCTCTTTCTGGGTGGCACCTTCCTCCAGCTGGGACTCCTGTCACCCATGCCAGGAGCTGAAGTACTGAGCCATGCAACGGGCCAATAGGACTTTTCCCCCCAGGTTATCCCATTGGATTTCCCCTTTATCCACTTCATGCATCTCAGCACAGTGTTGGGGGCCCGGCTTGGGGTTCCTGAGGCCCCTTGGGGGACAACACAGAAAGTCAAGGGAAGTAATCTGCCAAACAGTTTTCTACGCTGCAGATCATCAGAACTGGGACCCTGTCATAGTTCTGATCAAAGTCCCATGTTTACTGAGAAAGTCAGAGTAATTGAAGTTTGTAAAAATGAGTACCAAGTCAGACCTATTTATCCCCCTTGAAGGTTAAATCTAGTTGTCTGACTTTTGTATGTGCTCTGTCGACGGAATCTTTGTTCTGCCCCCAGAATGGCAGAGATGAGAAAAGTGAACAACCACTGTAGGGAGGTGAATTCATAAAGCATTTTGAAGTCAATGACAAAGCACAGAATCTTTTTCTTTTCCTTTTCCTTTTTTTCTTTTTTTGGTTGTTGTTGTTATTGTTTTGTTTTCTGGAGAGAGCTAGTTGTCTCCCAACACCCATTCTCCTTATTTCTGGAACCATTGGTTTTCAGCTTGGGCCCATGGCTCCTTTTCTCAGGCTTCATGCCCACTCTCTTTGGCCATTTACTAAGTGCTGGCACCTGCAGGTGAGGACAGTGATGTCACTGGCTTCCTTGATGTGACCTTAAACCATGTGTCTTCTCTTTCCTCCTTTTCTCCTTCCCATTTTGTCTGTAATGCAGGCATGGTAGTTGAGCCACCCAGGGCCAGGGACGCAGTCACATAGAAGGGGTTGGGCTCCCAGCACTGTGAAGCCACCATGCCAGCCTGGGCTGATTAGGTCCAAATTGTTGTTCAAGAGAAAAATAGATGTCTCCCTTACTTATGCTACTGCTATTTTGGGTCTCTGTTCACAAAAACTACAACTAGAGCCTCATTTATAATTCTTTCATTTGAAAGTGGAATGTGTACAGCTGGAGAGGAAGGAATGTGTATCAACAAACCACCTTAAGGTTTTGGCAGCTCAAAAATGTTTGGATTTTCTATCTGGGGGCATTCCTTCAGGAGAAGGAGGAGTGAAAGGCTTTCTGAAGACCTGTGAGTTTGCAGTGGGTTTTGGAAACTCACGATCCTGGCAAGCACGCCTTGGAGGTTTGCTAATTTCATTCCCCCTGTCTGCCTCTGATGACCACTTCCCTGGCTTATTGTCTCTTGCTGGATTGAAATGTAAACTCCAAGACCATAGGGCTTTTTGCTTATGGCTTATCTCCCCACTACAGAGAACACCTTGCAAATAATAGATGCTCAATAAATGTTGACTAAATTAGTGTACATCGAAGTCAGACTTTCTCTCCCAGCCTCTGGGCTCATGGGTGTCTTCATCTGGTCTGGTCTGTGCCTCACTTTTTTTCCTCTTGCTACCATGTAGATCTTACCGGCGGGCTAGCTCTCACCCCAGTCTGTCATTGGCTCCCTGCAGGATAGAAGCTATGCTCCTTGAGTTGTGATACATGGATTGTAGGTCCTCCTTTGTGCTTCCCTGGGCCCCGGGCTCCATCTCCACGACAGCTCCCAGGCCACGGCACCATTTCCTCCATCCTATGCCTATGGAGGAGGGCTGGCCTCTCCTTGTGGTGCTGGCACAACATCTTATCCTCCCAGACTCGGCCTCTTGTTACCCACCACTGTCCTGCAGAGCCTGCCCGCCCTGCCTTGCTGCCCCATAACACAGTCACATTTCTACTGCCAAATTTTCTTCTGGCGAAGTCACTTCTCTGGACTCTGCCCATCTGTCACCACGGCTGCCTGAGAACAGAGCCCTGGTTACGTCCTCCTTAATTCCCGGCCTCTGGGTCAGAGCAGACATCAGTGAAAATAACCTTAAGTAAGTCATTTCCCTCATCCTTCTGGCCTCAGTCTCTTTGTGTGTGAAATGGGAATAATAATCGTCCTTCCACCCACCTCATCTGGGCTGTGTAAGTACCGAGGAACGCACTTGGGTAAGTGTCATCTTCGGCACAGGCTGGGCATACGCGTCCCTGCTCCATGCCGTGTTACCGGGTTGGCGTCGCAGCCGCATCCAACATCAATTCTGACACTGAACCAACGGAATCACCCAGAGGACAGGCTCATGGATTTGTAGAAACTTACCAAGCACTTTCTGTGTGCCAGATGCTGGTTAAACATCTTACAGTGATGTCCTGTCATCCTATCTGACCCTCACAGTGTTCTCCTCTGCCCATTTTCCAGAGGGGTGAAGCCGAGAGGAGGTTGAAAACATAGCTCGAGGCAGAGTTAGTGAGGAGAGGAACAGAGTGTGAACACGGACAATCAGGCTGTGTAGCCCAGGCCACTAACCTTTCTACCTCCTACCCTTCCACGGCTCGCCAGGGCCACGGAGCTGGTAGCTGTGCGTGATGATGGTGAGGATGGTCACAATTGTGATTTTTATTTCGCATCGCGGGAGAAAGCAGAAAACCCCAAACAGAGTCCCACATGCTGTCCAGGGTGCTCCCATCGATGTAGTGCTGGGCAACGTCACAGTAATAAATGCAGACCTCTTAATCAGGTGATCTGACAACTGCGCCGTTTGCCAGGGAAGTTATGCCCCTTTAGAAGTGATTGCGGGAAGAATAAGAAAAATAAATGAGTTGGGAGCATGTCAGAGCTGATAAGCCTCAGGGGCATGGCTGGAACACAGTGAGGATGGGCTTTTTAAAAGCAGCTGCTGGCGGAACCATTGGGACTGGTTTCCCCTAGCATCTGTCACCACGGAATCGCAGCCGGCTGCCTTGTGCAGGGCTGGTCATGAGCCTGGGTCCTCCCGCTCATACCTGGCTAGTTGTTCCAGACTTTTATTACTGTTATCACTGCCTTAGATGTCCAATAGGGCTTGGATAATCCTACCGAGTGGTCTGTCTGTGCATGAAAGAAAGTACCAGAAAGGAGCATGAGCCTTCTTGCTTTGCCATATCATAGCAGCAGCAAGATCCCACAGGTCCCCCTTGGGGACAGTGCTTCACCGTTTCCAAGCACATGCACCTCTCTTGCTTCGTCTGCCGCCTTCTGCATCTTCGTGTAGACACAACAAGTGCTGGGCCCTTGGTGGCCATTGCTGTTGGTCAGAAGTTTCATTCTTTGGGCTTCTGGGTTCAAACTCAGGCAGCCGGACTTGGCCCCAGGCCCAGTTGCTCCTGTCCTTCTGAGGTACCATACTGAAAGCCCACCAACTTTGAACTGAATAGGGAGGGGTTAGGGTGTGTCATCATGATCAGATTTGTAGCAGAAGGAACAACACTGCCATCCAGAAGACAAGAGGCTCCATCCCAGGAGAGGTGCTGGGTCCCTGGGCAGGTTCCTGCTACTGGGGAATCTGTTGTCCTTTGACGGTTAGAACTGTGTGTTGCTGTGGGCTCTGCTGGCTGACCTTGCTAGAGCTGGACACGGCCATGTACGGTTGGTCAAGAGCTCAGTGCTGCCAACTGTTTGTTAGAGGAGAATTTATAGGCTCTTCGGAACAGGTCCTCTGGGTGTAGACTAAAGCAACGTGGCTGCCATTTAAATCTTGTCACAAGTACATCTCGATCCCTGGAGCTTCTCTTTGGGAAGAATCAGGATGCTTAATAAAACAATGAATAATAATTTGGGAATGTTCATTATTTACAGCTGCCCCAGGTCATTTGTAAATTATGCAGCCCTCAATTATGCTTGAGTTCTTCCTTCCACGGAGCCGTGTCTCTAGACTGCCGTCACGGTGGGTGGTATCCATGCCCCCGCTAATTGTACCATGAGGGCAGTTTCCCATTTCTTAAATGCTTCAAGTCCCTTGGCTGAATGCTTATGTTCCACAAACTCTCCATCTCAGTGATGAGTCCCTGGATAGTTGGGGGCAGAAAGAGAAACGAGGGATTAGTCTCGACAGAGAGAACGCATGCTTCTCTCTGCCAACCACCAATGAAAGGCTTCACTGGAGAGGTGGAGGAGAAACTTTTAAAGGCTCCACTGGAGCCGCCAGCGGGGTGAAGGAGAAGGGCAGTGACAGGTTACCTCTCTGAGCTTGGGAAGATCAGGGTGGCTGAGAAGCAGCAAGCTGGGGTGGGGGAAGCATGGGGCTGAGTCACTTCCCAGAGGCATGCAACCAGTAAGTGGTGTTGGGATGCAGACCTGGCTCCTTGCAGATGCTCTCCTCTCTGCAGACACCCTGGGTGGATGAGGAGGGTGAGGAGGACAGGAGGCAGAGGTGCCGCTGCTGGGCAGCCGCTGGCCAGGCAAGGTGAGCACCCCCCTACTGCCTTTTGCTTACCCATCACTTTCTGCCCTGCACTTGGCATGTAACTGAAAACAAGACCTTTCCCTAACTCGGAGCTTAATGATCCCTTTAATGCCCGAGCCGTAGCGTCACTTCTCGCGCGCGCCTGTTCCCTGTCAGCCATGGGGCATTAAACCGGTGATAAAAATGCCTTTTTGGTATGGTCCACAAACTCACCAAGAGGCTCCTGGTAGCAGTATAGCTATCCAGCATGAAATCAAGAGGCAATCACTGCAGACGAGGCGAGATGAGCTATGAGCGGGAGCAATTAGGGGAGCCCACGTCCCGGTGCCGTCCTTCACCATCTCCTTGTGTGCACCCACCGCCCTGCCAGCGTGGGGAGAGGGGCTCCTACTCTGGGATCCGGCAGCCCAAGTCAGGTCCCCAGGTAGGTGCTGCTCTGTTCCTGTCTGCATTGAGGGCAGTGGAAGTTGCTTTGTCACGTCTTTAATCCATCCCAGTGCAGCGTTCCTGACCCAGTTGGCCCCTGGGAGCACACATGTTTTTAATCCAGAAAATATAAAACACGAAAGAGGAAAAAAAAAAAGAGAGAGAAATGCCCACTTATGAATATGCATTAACAGGATGCTGCATTTGGAGCTGGAGGCAGGAGCCATTTATTTTAAGCAAATCGGATCTTGATACATGGGCCGTGAACGTGCGGACTCTTCTGTCACACGCACTCGCCAGGCAAGTGTGATTTATACGGTGCGGCTGTGAGGTTTTGTTCCCAATTAAAAATGAACCGCGAAAAATCATTAATTTAACTCCTGTATATTAAATTTGCATTAAAACATCCGTTTGTCTATATTTATATGTGAGTTATCGAAAACGTGAGCTCGTGAATTCTCATTTTTGAGATCACGTGCCAAATATTGAAGATAAATTTTATTTATTCTGCAATTAATTCTATGAGAACAAATAGCTCTAATTTAGGGGATGGCAGATGTAACTGTCCACTGGTGCCCTCCCTGCATAGCAAACACAACATTCATCTTTTCTCATTAGGAATTTCCTGTGCCTGGTCTCAAGATAGGCAAACCTTGGCTACGTTTCTGCACCCGGCGCTTCCAACCACCCTCGGCAGACACGCCTAGAAAATACTTGGGAAGTATGGACCATGTCAAATCTCTTTTTTCTGTTTCTCTCTGATGTGCAAAGACTTCAGCCGTATCCCAAAGGCTAAACAAACGTTTCTTCAAGGGCGATCTTGACACATTAGCCACTTGGTTGGAAGAGTTGGTGACCTCAGCATCAGTCCATGGATGGCAGGGAAGGGAGGCTGTCATGCAGTCTCTCCACCAGAGCTCCAGTGCTTTGGGGTAAACCTAGGACTTTGCAAACCCCCCCACCCCCGTTCTTTTACTGCAGGTAGCTACCCCCAGCAGCCTGCCTTTCCAGGGCTAGGCTGCACGTGCTGGGTGTTGCGGTCTCTAGTGCAGTCATGGCCGCTCAGAACACTGTGCTTCTTGGGGCACAGGAAGCTCAGGGCACCAGTCACACGGCTGTGGTGACCACTGGTGCTCCGGTTCTATTGTTTTCAGGAGCTCTGTCCCTAGGGCAGCCGGCTGCTGTTTGCCATTCGCCAGGAACCTAGAACGGGGCAGTGTTGTTACTCTGAAGGCTTTCATTTGGTAGGTAGCTGCACCCATCGCCAGCCCTGGTGTCTCCTCTGTGAGGACATTGCCTACCCACTGGCTTATACTGGGCCTTATGCTGTTTTGAACGGTTCATGCGAGGCCATCCCTGCCCTCAAAGATCAGAATTCTCAATAACATTGCAGTGTGATGTGGGCTGTGATCTGCACTAGACTCGGGAAGCTGGGAGCAAGAAGGGGGAGGACCCCTGTTCCTACTGGGGAGGCTGCCAGCTAATTGGGGGGCTGGAATGACACCTCTGTCCCAGAAAGGTTTTCTCTGCCTTGAGTTTCGTAGCTCCACTGTAATGATAGTCATGTCGGTATATGGGCTGAATTGCCCTATGCCCTCACTGGTGGGCCTTCTTTGTGCAGAGCCTGGTAGTTAGGCCAGGAGGAGTGTGTGTGTGTGTTGGGGGGGGTCCTTTTGCTATACCACAAAGTACAGAGAGTCTCATGGGCCCACTGTCTCCTCTACAAGGAAGGCTAAGCCCTCTCTCCCAGGAACCCATTAGCAAAAGGCCACTTTCTCCATTGTTGGGAGCTAATTTCCTGTGCGTGACATGCTGATCTCATCTCCTAAGTCTGATTCGAGGGCAGCTCCAGTGGTAGTCCTGGCCTTGGCCTCCACTAGGGCCAAGGGCAGCTCCTAGCCATCTCTTCAGTATGAAACGGACCCAAGGCTGAGTCTGGAATGCTGATTCCTTCAGAGACCCAGACCACTCTGCAGGGGATCCTGGAACCTTTGTGAAACAGGTCGTTTTCCAACACAAGAGCCCCTGACAACTGGAAGTCCCCCTGGCCTTGCTCCTCTTTCAGGGAGTCCGAGTCCTCCTTCTGATTAGCAGCATCTCCAAAATCACATTTTGTCTTACTCAGCCCCAGGAACACCAAGTCAAGTACATCACATTATCAATGGCAATTGTCATGTCAAGATTTTTTTTTTTTTCATTTCCCTCAGTCACAGGGTGATCAGACAGTTTCCCCCTTGATTTTCAAAGAGGAAATTTGGGCTCTAATATATATTACGTTGGGCTCTAATATATATTAACATAGCCAGGAATGATCACAGACTTACTGGGGCCTACAGCCGAGTCCTTCTTGTGGCCACAGGTGGGTAGCCTCTAGCTCAGGGCTACTACAGTCAGGAAGGGCTGCAACAGACACTTTTTATTCCACTCAGGTTGGACCCTCATTCTTTTTCTTTTCTTTTCTTTTAGTTCTTATTTATTTATTAGAGATTGAGAGAATAAGTGGGGGGAAGGGCAGAGGGAGAAGGAGAAGCAGACTCCCCCTGAGCAGGGAGACAATGTGGGGCTCGATCCCAGGACCCTGAGATCATGACCCAAGCCTAGGGCAGATGGTTCACCGACTGAGCCACCTGGGTACCCCCTCTCCCTATACTCTTTCTGCAGGAGGCTGTCCCCAACCAGCAGGGCAGAGGTTGGTCCTGCATTTGTCATGGCTCCTGGCCCCATCCTCCTGTCATGTAGGGGCAGCTCTGGAAAGCCAGGGGTGGGCAACCACTGCCACGGCCTGCCTGGGGCTTGCCCTCCCTGGACAGTCCGACAGCTGGAAACAAAGGCAGAAGGAGACCGAGGTTGGCACTGGTGTCAGTGCACCTGCCTGCTGCCTGGCCCTCCTGTGTCTGCCCTGCTCTGGGTGACTGGTACTGCCTCACGGTGGGGGGCAAATTGTCCGAATGCGAGAATTACCTTATGGGGCTAACCTGTCACACTCATTTGAGATGTGCCTGTTCTGAGCTCCCCTCTCTGCCCTGGCTTTGTCCAGACAGCCAGGCCTCAGAGAGAGGCCACAGCCCACCCCGGGAAGGAACCTAGCTTGAGTCCCACAGATCTGGGTTCAGGGCTGACTGCCTGTGACCAGCTCTGTCACCTCGAACAAGCCATTGCCCTCACTGAGCTTCGGTTTCCCTGGCTTCAAATAGAGGTGATGAGTAGTAGCTCTTATGAGAATAACGAGAAATAATGCGTATGACATTATCAGCAGCGGTCCTAGAACTCTGGGAGTCTGGCTGGCTCTTGTGATGCCAGGATTTATTCTGCTCTCACCACATTCCTGCCTTACTTTGTGCTTGCCCTTGCTGTCAGCCAGAAGGTGGGACAGGGGACCTGTAAGATGGGGCTTTCTCCTTTGGGCTGAGGACTCCCTGGGAGTCAAGCTTGCCTATAATCCCCAGTTGTTCCTTGACTTTAATGAGACAGCCTCCATCCCTCCCAACCCGTGAGAAAAGGTCAGAGAATGAGATCCAGTAATCTAGTAAGGTGTAGGGCCGTGTGTTCTGGGAATCCTGGACAGGCTGTGCTCTCTTAGGTTGGAGGCTTCCCCAGAAATCTGCCTGAAGGCTGGAAGGATGAGGGCCCCCTCCTTGGGGAGGAGGCTGTGTTTGGAGGTGCTCTTCCTGCTCCCACACTTAGGTGTGTAACACTTGGTGCTAATCCTTGTTTCCCAGGCAGGGGTGGGGGGAGGACTCTGTGCTGAGTGTCCCTCTCCAGGACCCCACACAAGGCCTCAGAGCAGGCATAATGTTGAAAAAAATGAATGCAAATGTGAGCGAGTGAGTGAATGAATGGATGGATGAGAAGGCATGAAAAAAATGTGCCATTTTGTGGAATGCATTCTGGGGATTTATTATGTAGATTTTGGAGAGCTGGCAAAGTTTTTTTTGAAATGATCAGACTAGGTTTAATGGAGTCAAAATAAAGGAGGACCTTGACCTCTTATCCTGACATCCCGTCTCATTTCCCCATTTTGTCTTTTTTCTGAGTTCTCTTGAGTCTTCTCCATGACCACACACGTATCTTACCTAGGTGTGGTCTCACCGGGGCCGACCCTTGGGAAGGTGGAGGTGGGAAACTACCTGGTTGGGGGTGAGGGAGGAGGGGTGCCCAGGGTAGATGAGAGGCTGCTCAGTATTGTCCAGGGAAGCAGGGGCTAGAGTCTGGACGGGCTTGGGTCCAGAGAGTGTCAGTGAGGCTGAGGGGCCGGCAGGGGGCCTATGTGCACAGAGTTCCTATGAAGGGCAGCACCCACCCGCTAAGGACCTGAGCAGATACCGGTCTGCAAATAAATGACTGACTGGGGCCTTCCTGTGGTTGCTCTCAGAGTTTACACTTAGGGATTTCCATCTGAGGCCTGGAACTAATCAACCACTTTCTAGATGTCTGGGCCTGTGCCCAAGAGGTCCCTTCCTAGCTGCCCAAGTGACAGGCCCATCATCTGGGGCTTTTCAAGAGCTCAGGGGCCCAGGTTGCTGAGAAACACCTCATCAACAGATTGGAACCATCAGATGCTCTAGGAACCACAGTTCCTGCTGGAGAAAGGAGTTAGCATGGCAGTTCTGACCCTACTTTCCTTCCAAAGGCTGGCTTGTGTTTTCATGCTTGGCTGGTATCTGGGAACTTGGCTGGTCAGCACTTTACTACATTGATCTGGAACTTCCCCTAAATGTTCAAGGTGGCTCACTGTGGTTTGTGCTGAATACCTGCGTTCCTCTCAGGAGTGTGGAATTTTGGTACAGACTAGACAGAGAGAGCCTGTGTGACCAGTGCCCAGTGAAAACTTTGGTCTTGATGAGATCCCTAGGGCAGAAACATCACACAGGATGCTTGTCTTCCCGAGTGGGGGAGGAGGGAGCTCTGTGTGAGCCCTGGCCGGGAGGGAGAGTACGTGAGGAAGTCCACGTGAGGGTTCCTCCAGACTCTGCGCTCGACTTTTCCCCTGGGGGATCCAGCAGTATATCTTTACCTCCCTGTCCTGAGAAATCTTAGCTCTGAGCCCAGTTCAATGCTGAGTGCTCTAGTGAGTCTCTGAACATCCTGGGGACATCTGACTGACCTGCCACCCTCAGCCTCTGCTTCTGCCGGGCTGTATGTGTTTGAGGACGAGGAGCCTGCCCTGAGCTCCTGTCTCTACCCACTTCTCTTCACTTGGGCCCGCTGTGCCTGATGGATGCTGAAGGCCAGTTGGATGGTGCTATGAGGTGAGGTCAGGCAAAATTTATCTCACAGATAAACGTTGAACCTGAGGTTCACACGTCTGAGAATGAGTCCTGCTCAAGTACAGGTATTGGAATCAGTACCCAAGGCAAGGTGAAGGCCATTACTGGGGTAAGGCTGATGGGAATGAGTCCCTCCTCCCACTTTCTTGATTCCTCTTAGCATCTCCACTAGCAAAACTGTGTGGGAGTCCAGGTGGCACAGGAACCCTGTAGTCTCTGGTCCACACACTGGCCCCACAGAACAGAATATGGAAAGAGGTTTGGGGGTGAGGGTCCTAGATTATTCCCTGGCATGGTCACCCTTTGGTAATTCAACATCCATACACACCCTGCCACGCACGTTTTTGAGCTTCTGTACAACGTGTGTGTTCCCCTAACAAGATGCAGTTGTCCTTTGTACAATGGAAAGGGCTCTGTCCCTATAAAGGGGGGGGGAAGACATAAAAGTTCAACAGTCATTGTATCCATACCTGTCAAAACAAATCATTCTTTTATTCTTTAAGTATTTTTATTTTTTTAAGTAAATCTTTGTACCCAGTGTAGGGCTTGAACTTATAACCCCAAGATCAAGCATCACATGCTCTACTGACTAAGCCAACCAGACGCTCCAAGACTAATTATTCTTTTAATCCAGATATGATTTCATCTATCTATAACATAAAGACCAAATTTTAAAGTTAATTGTCACCAATAATTCCGCATATAAAATATGGGAAAGAAGAGCAAAGAAACATGAAAGTAGTTATTATACACACACACATATATGTATATATAGACATTATTGTTTATACCTATAAATAGTCAGGAGAGAAAACAGGCAAAGCAGTCCGGATTTCTGTAACTAGTCACAACTCCACAATTGATGAATACGATTCTTTTTTCTCACTTGCTTTCAACTAGTTGGGCTTCTTTACAGATCGATATTCCAAACCTCCATTCAGGAGACCCAAACCCACAAGGGTTCCATCTTTTTTAGAGCAGTTTTCCATTAACTTGGGGTGGTCGTGGAAGTCCCACGAAGTCCTGCAGAGAGTCCTGTGATTGCAGGAAGGATGTTTCCTGCCTTTCTGTGCAGCTGTAACACACTTTCCCGTTGGCAAGCAGGACCAGGAATCCCAGCACACCAGCCCTCTGTTAGCTCTGTTCCAGGGGAGCCTCATTGGCCAAGGAGCTGCCTCACTGGTGCCTCAATGACACTAGTTCAATGGTATCATTGTTGTGCCTCCCAGCAGAATTCCCCCCTTGAGTACCAAGATTTCTGAACAGCAGAGATCAAATCTACAAGGTTAGAAAGAAAAATCCTGTGAATGAATAATTCAGTGTTACTGAATTATTATGGGAAAGGCCACTTTCTTTCCACCCCTTGATTCCAGGCCCATATATTCTGGCTACAGGGGAAACCAAACTGTGTGTTGGTTACTGATCTAAAGTATAGACTGCAGCCTGTCAGTCAGAATCCTGGCCTTCCTGGGCATTGTCTTAACAAATGCCATCGCTTTTAGTTTTCTACCTTCTCCACCTAACCTGATCCCAACCTGCCACTTCTTCACGATCTCTTATGTTGGCTCCTTCTCGCTTCACCGGCCTCTGAATATTGACTCCTGTAGGCCTTAATCCCTAGTTCTCTTTTCTTCCATATCTACGTTCCGTCCCCAGGTGATGATCTCATCTAGTCTTGTGCCTTAAATACCTAGAATACGGAGATGAGATTCTCAAGTTTACATTTCTAGCCCTGCCTTCTCACCCCAAAATCCAAACCTACAGATACAGCCACCCTCTACTCAAGAGCTCCACCTGGGGCACCTGGGTGGCTCAGTCGGTTAAGTGTCTGCCTTCTGCTCCAGTCATGATCCTGGGGCCCTGGGATCGAGCCCTGCATTGGACTCCCTGCTCAGCAGGGAGTCTGCTTCTCCCTCTCCCTCTGATCCTCCCCCGCCCCTGCTCACTCTTTCAAATAAAAACAAAACAAAGAGCTCCACTCATATCTCAGACTTCTCAAAATGAACATGTCCAAAACTGAGCGCTTGAACATCTCTGGACACTCCCCCCTCCCCCGCTCCCGCCCCCGCCCTGTGATGATGCATAGCCTTGCCTCTCCCCCCAGATTCCCCCATGTCATTTACTGGTACAGACACTCATAAGCTTGTGCTCAGATCTATAATCTTGGGATTATCCTTGCTTTCTTTTCCTATACTCCATCTCTAAGCCCTCAGCAACTGCTACCATCTCCATCTTCAAAATAAATCCAGAGTCTGACTAGTACTTAGTGCTCTGCTGCTGCCCTCCACCCCAGCAAGGCATCATTTCTTTTGTTTGAATCATTTATTACAACAGCCCTCGAATTGCTGGCCCACCTCTGCCTGTCTGGAGTTTGTGCTCCATACAACAGCCACGGTAATCCTTTAAAAATGTTTCTTCCTTGTACTCGTCCCCACCCAATGTAATTTATATTCATTTGTTTATTTCATTAAAATATCCCCTTGTGTTAAAACATAAGCTCCACGAGAGTTGGGACTTTATTGCCTTGTTCACTGCTGCCTTCCCAGCATCTAGAATAGTCCCTGCCCCATTGTAGGTTTTTGGTAATTATTTGTTGAATAAATGAATAAACACAACATCTTCTTTACTCCTTGCAATAACCCTTTGAGGACATTAAAACTCACAGTAAGTAAGTCACTTGATTGAATTCCCTGGGCTCTTAAGTGCAGATTCAGCGTTTCAACTGTCCTTTGAGTCCAGATTTGTAGGTCTTAATGCTCTCCTCGACCCTTTCTTATTTGTGTTTACTTCCCAGGCTGCTTGGGTCCAAAGAGAATATTCCCAGGATCAGAAATGAAGGATGTAAACCTCTATTTATGAAGCTTTACTTTATTCACTGGCAGGATACATTTCACAAGCCTGTGTTTGGTGTCTCCAGTGGGTGGGATCTCCCTCACTCTTTAGCTAATGGTCTTTCCATGCTAGACTTCTGTTTTTGAACAGGCCAATCCCTCTGAGGGCCACAAGCAAGCAGACACCATGGATATCATTAGTATGCGGTCCTGTGGGCAGCCAGGGTAGAAGGCATTCCTGATTCCATATCCATGTCTGTGCAGGGGTCAAATCGTAGATACAGCTGCTCAGATCCCAAGGAATTCAGCTAAATGACCTCCAGGCCTTAGGACATGAGTGTCTAGATTTGCCTCCCTGGAAAAGCGTCTTAGCTGAAGAATTTTTATTTGAGGGCAAAGTGAATGTTTTATAGATTCAGGCTGACGTGTAGGAGAATGATTCTCTATTTGAGGATTTCAGCTTTTAAACAGAGGCACAATTTGTCAATTTTGGTTTCGGTTTTACAAGCACTATCTTTCCCGAAGACTAAATTTGTGTGAGCACGAATATACTAATGAAACATGACATTTTCCTCTATGAAATGCACCTTCTCCGGGGAAGGGTTTTAAAAGAGTTCATAAAACTTCTCATGGCATTTGGGAAAGTACATCATTATATCTATAGATGTTTGAAAGCAGGACTAAAGCCCTCGTGGTGGAAAAGTACCCAGAGTAATTTAAACTATTAACATCAGAAGTCTAACCAGAATACAGAATTAGATGGGAGAAGTAAAGGGATACACATTCTTACCCCTCTTCCGGTTTCTGATAATGGACCAACTTGCCAATGTAAGAAATTCCCATATGGCAATATGCACAATTTAATTTTCAGGTTGACACACACTTGACTCAGTTCTACCCTAAGCAGCGCAAAAGAACAATCTGTCTTTTAAACATCTGAGCCCGTAGATTTAGTCAAAATCCAAACCTCATGGCATTCTTGAATCTTCCTGTAATATAAAATTGGCAATATTAATACTAATGTTTTTTTGCTGTTAGGCTCCAAATTGCTTATTATCCAACTCTTTCTGAGGCCAAGGAGAAAGCTTTTCTAAAAAAAAAAAAAAAGAAAAATGCGGGGAGAACAGTTACATTTCAAAGCATTTTTGAAGAGCTGGAATCTTGAAAGGAGAAACTAATTAATAAAAAAAAGTCCTGTTAAAAGCAGGATTACTTTCGGAGAGCTAAGAATACATGCAATTTAAAGTGTTTTTAACAAAAGGTATTGTTACAAGGTTTTTCCATCTGTCTGAAAGTGATTGAAGAGTAACCAGAAAGATCCCAGAGGGAGTGTTAGTCCACAGGGTTATAAGATAGTGAAAAGAAAAAAAAGAAAAAAAAACACATAAATCTCATTTTTTTTTCATACTAGTTTCAGTGTTAGAATATTTTTGAGAAATCCCAAGGATAAGATACTTCTTGGAAAACAAATATGATGGTTTCATCCTCTCTTCCATTCTTATATTTTGCTGTGATCTCTAAATGCCTCGTACTCTGTGGACAAGTAGAAATTAAACATGCTGGGGGCGCCTGTGTGGCTCAGTTGGTTAAGCATCTGCCTTTGGCTCCGGTCATTATCCGAGGGTCCTGGGATTGAGCCCCGCTTGGGCTCCCCGTTGAGCCCTCTTCTCCTTCTGCTTCTTCTACTGCCCCTCCCCCTGCTCATGTTCTCTCTCTCTCTCAAATAAATACATAAAATCTTAAAAAAAAAAAAGAAATTAAACATGCTGATTAATCCATTCATACATTTGAGGGACTCCCACTCCCCTGGAGCCTGATCATGGAATCTGGGGTTGGGAGAAGTTGTGTCTGGATGGGGAAGTCACCATGGGCCAGGCTCAGGAGCGTCCCAGCTGGTCCCAGGGCTTGTCAAACTCCCTGGGGCTGACTCTGCAGTCATGCCAACCCTGGAGGCCAGACAGCAGGGCTCCCCAGCACAGAGGTTGTTGGGAGTGAGGGGCGCTCCTTCCTGCCCCTCTGCAGGCACTTGACACGCTCACTGAGATCCGCCTAGTGAGATAAGGAGTCTCTTCTCACCAATCTCCCCACCCCAAATTTTTGTGTGAGGGTGATGTGGGCTCTTTTGTGAACCAGCCTCTGAGGGCCCAATCTCAGGTCCTGGGGACAGATTTGGCCCAGTCAAGGAGGTATCTGTGACCCTCTCCTCCCTGTCACCAGGCTCTGCACAGTGCTAGGCATTGGCAGCAGTGAGCTCTCCCGTTGATACAGCACATTACCTCATGTGCTCCTTAGCAACTTTCCTGTGGGGCAGCTGCATTAGCCGCCTTTAGCTGGCAGTGCGGGACAGAGAGGTGAGTGGCTTTCCTGAGGCCCAGCAGGCGCAGGAGGCACAGCCTGGCCCACATACTGTCACCACCCCCTGGGTTACCGTGAACAGGGGGCTTCAGCATGGGTGACTTGTGTTCGCTCCCTCAAGTAGCAGCTGGGAGACATGGGCACAAATAACACTTCTGTGTATGTGCCAATTTAAAACATATTTCCTCTGTTTTAAATTATTCCATGTTCCCCTTTTCATTCCAAGCTCTTTCTCACGTTAGAGCCTTTGTGCAAGCTCTTCCTGCCCTAATGCTTTTCCTTTAGAACTCGTGGGAAGAACCTACTAATCATAACTGTCATTACTCTGAGGGGCCTTCCTGGATGCCTCCCCCTGCCACCACCCCTGTCGAACCCATTCCCCCAGACACTATCACATCCCTGTTTGATTTTTTTCATAGAAGGAATCCCAGCCTGATTTTTTAAAAATATTTTATTTATTTATTTGACAGAGATCACAAGCAGGCCAAGAAGCAGGCAGAGAGAGAGAGGAAAGGAAGCAGGCTCCCTGCTGGGCAGTGGGGCTCGATCCCAGAACCCTGGGATCATGACCTGAGCTGAAGGCAGAGGCTTTAACCCACTGAGCCACCCAGGTGCCCCTGCCAGCCCGATTTTTAAGTTTGCTGCCTCATTATCTGTGTTACCACCAGAATGCAGTCTCCAGGAAAGCTGGTTCTCCACAGGACCTAGACTAGTACCTGAAACATGCCACAGGCTCAATAAATGTGTATTGAATAGATTTCTTGGCTAAATTAATGAATATGTGATTATAATGAGAAATCCACCAGCTTATGTCAAGAAGAATATTCAATTTTCTACCCTGATGCCTATGAGCAAGTTGCCTTTTCTCCCCCCACACAGTGGCTGTGACTGCTCTAATTGTATTCCGTGTGCATTTGTTGAATACCTACTGTGTGCCGGGCTGGGCATTCTGGTGTATGTACATCATCTCTGACCTCCAGACAGCTCAAGGAGAAAGGTCTCTGCTGTGTCAGAGCCACCTGGTTTTTATTAACTCTCTCTCTCTCTCTCACACACACACACGAGGCTCCTTGGTTTTTTTCTGCTTCCTTCTCTAGGTAATGTGTCAAGGTTTCTCTTGTCTTCATGGGCTCTGAACTAATGACGTTCTGCTTTCCTGGTACATTACAGTATGTGGAGGGCCTATTCCTCCCCTGCTTACTCTGTGTGTGTGTGGCAGGGGGCGGGGGGTCCTCACGGTTGCCGGTACTAGCTGAAATGGTAATATGACAACCACCTTGTATCTGAAAGCCAGAATTGCTGGGATTAGAAAGACATTAGAAAGACAGCTGGAAGCTTTGAAGTACATGAGGGAAAGTGTCTCCTGGAGGGGCAACGTGATCATTACACAGCCAACGTGCATACTTAGTGACAAGGCAGCACGCTCCTGAGCACGGAGCTAGCGTGTGTGTGGTCAGAGGTAGCAGGCAAAAAGTAGAAGGCCACAAACCCCCACGGGCAAGCCCTTCACTCACAGAGGGGGACGGAAGGCCCTCATGGTGTGGCCCCCACCCCGGAGCTTTGGGGCAGGCACCACCCCTCCCCTAGTGTGGCCTCTGTTGTTGCTGTATCATTGTCTTGCCCTATAATTAGTGTTACAGTGATTACAAAAGTTTTATTATGTTCCTAAGACTGTTATGGAGGCAACAGGCAGAATTGCACTGTAGAAAAGTGATAGTTAAAACACACACAGACAAGAAAGTTTGGGCCCTGAGAGAAGCTTGGATTTGCATCTTGCCTGCCCTGTTTTCTTATTGCTCCTGTCCCTCTCTCCCAGCCCTTATCAAACTTGGCTTTGAATCATGGCCCCTTTTACTTATATCTTCCTCCCTCACTAGATTGTGAGTCCCTGGAGGCAGAGAGGAGAGAGGATGTTTTATTTATTTCCTGGCCATAGCTCTGTGCCCATAATAGGCCCTAGATAAGCATTTGTTGATTTGCATGGAATTAAAGTTTGGTATCTGGAAAAGTCACTTAAATTGGAGAATTCGGTGTGGAGGTTGATGAGCTGAATCTGAATTCCCCCTTGCTGTTGGACCTTGTGTGATGTCGAATTAAGGACCTGAGTTCGTTAATCAGGGATCTTGGTGACTTTTAAGTCAGAGAGGCTCTAGTGGCTGGAATGCTGAGAAGTTATCTTAATTTTGGAAAAGGAAGGTCCAGCTCTGAGCAGATACCAGGGTGGCTGAGCCAGGAGAAGACACCCCCACTGTGGGAGGGACTTCTATGGCCCCAGCCATCCGGCACTTGCTCTACTTCCCTGGGGGGTCTTGCTGGGCCTCCTGAAGCCAGACAGATGGGCTGGAGGAACCATGCCTGAGCTCACAGCAAGGCCTTCAGACAGGAGGCAGAAGCCAGCTCTCTCCTCAGCTCTGCCTCACAGCTCTCAAGGGCTGTGGTAGGAGGAACCGCAACTCCATGGACCTCCCTAGATGCTTTGCCTTCACATTGAAATCTGGATGGGAAATTTGTTCCTCTGACCTCTTCAGACTAAAATGCATCGATTTGTCATCTTTCACCTTTTTCTCTCCTTTTTCTGTTCATTTAGCACTGCTGGGCTTGTCCTCTGGACAAAAATCATTTATTCACCCATTCATTCATGAACGAGAAGGATGGGACTTGGAATTTCACAGCTATGAGGCCTAATCCTGTCTTAGCCACTCTATCCATCAGATTGGGCTAGGCTATGCTGCAGTGATAATTCCCAGTCTCAGGGGCTTAACCCCTGAGAAGATGTACTTCACTGTCTTGTATGATGTCCACTGGGGCTGGGAACTCTCCTCCAGATCAAAGGACCTCGACTGAGGGTTATTCTCCACTTGGTGCATCACTGCGTACTGAGGCAAGAGGGAGGGAATGTGACCACTCACGCCTTTCTTTCATGGTCTTTTTCCTGGAAGTGACACACATCGCTTCCTCCTGAGTTTTATTGTCCAAGTCAGATCTCGAGACTGCAGTCCCACCAAGGGCCTGGAAGGAGAACGGGAATGTTAGCCCAGAGCTCTGATGGCTAAAAAGCCATTTGCAGTATCTGTATGACCTTAGATCATCAGGACCCTTGCTCTCAACCTCAGTTTTATCTGTGTATTATAGTACTCTCTAAAATAGGGCTAAAAACAGCACCTGTCTCTCTGGCTGTTGTGAGGATTTAAAAAGATGATGCCTGGGTATCAGTTACCTAGTGCTGTGTAACAAACAGTGGTGGCTTACACAAGTACTTATTTAGCTCCCTGTTTGACAATTTAGACAGGGTCCCTCTGGACAGTTTTTCTGGGCTTAGCTGGGCTCTCCCCATTTTGTGTGGCTAACTCTAGGTCATCCTGTTGACTGTTTCTGGAGGTTGTCTGACTGTCGTCTGTCTTTCGTGGCATCCTTCATTCTTTAGCATGCTAGCTCAGTTTTAGTCTCATGGTGTAGTGAGGCAACCAAGAAAGAGAGCAAAAGAAGAAGAGGAGTCTCAAAGCTGAGGCTTGGAATTCTCAGAGGATCGTGTCTTCTGCATCCTATCAGCCAGCAAAGAAAGTTCACAAAGTTGACCCAGATTGAAATGGTCTGGAGATAGGTTCTCTATCTTGCTGGAGAGAGTGGTGAAGCCACACTGGAAAGCTTGTGGAGACAGAGTTGGGGCTATTTGGGCAGTTAGAGGACCACAGTCTGCTCTCTGGGCAAAATTATTCACATCTTTTTTACATGCAAAATATACTCATTGCCTGTGTTATCCAGTGATGTTATAATACAGGGTCTTGTGATCTACATAAAACCCAGAGGTAGCACTTTTGATCTGGAGACCTAATGAGCAAAAAAGACAAGTGATCTGTCTCCCACATACCTGATTTTTGGTGTTGAAACAGGGATAGCAAAGCAGGATAACGTAATAGCAGGAATATTCCGATTTGAAACCGACTAGGCTCTACTCCACAATAATCCTGAAATCCTTCTGGGCAGAAATGTGGCCTAGGCTCCCCACCCTGGACAGGGAGTGTTCCTAGATGAGACCCTGGTTCTGGAAGTGCTGTCCCATTCATGGTTTTTCACAGCTCTCGCCTCTACCATCTGGGCCCTTGGCTCCGTGCTCTGAGGCATGTTTTCTTGGCCATCACACCCCATGGTGTGGGAGGAAATGGTCTATACTGGTTCCAGAGTAGTTTTCTCAGCCCATCCCCTGACATAGAGGATCAGGGATCCATACCCCTTTATGCATTCAGAAGAGCCTTGCTTCCTTTTGGCCCTGGCCAACTGTGCTTTACTGCACAGCTCATGTTAACAACATTGTGGCATTTCTGTATATTTCATGATAGCCCCCTTCACGCTCAAAAGCCACACTCACAATTATTTCAGTGTCTCCCTGTCTCTTTAGAGTTACTGCTGTGATGAGATTAGGCTTCTGTAGGATCTTGCCTTTAAGCGTCCTAAAGCCCATTTGTTCATCTGGAAAACTCTGCTGGGAAGTGTGCTTATTCTTTCACATGTCATAACAAGAGATCTTAGAGCCGCACACGGATTTGAACAACGGCCCCAAGCTTCATTATTTTTCACAGCTTTGATGGGGAGTACTTGACACCCAACAAAGGCCACGTATTTAAAATCTCAGTTTTGACATATGTGTACGCCTGTGACATCATTACCACCATCAAGATAATGGATGTATGCATCATACCCCAAAACCTTTTGGGGGCCTTTTGTATCTCTTCCTCTCACCCCCTCCCCATCCTGGGCAAATATTCTCTGCTCTCTGCTGCTGAAGGTTTGTTTGTATCGAGCAAATTGAATAGGGTTGCCTTGGCTAGGCTTTCATATAAATGAAATTGTCTAGTTTGTATAGTTCTTTGTTTTGCTTAAATTCTTTTGCTTAGCAGATTTATTTTGAGATCATCCCTAGTGCTGCATTTATCAATACTTTATTCCTTTTTATTGCTGAGTAGTATTGTGTTACATAGATGGAGCAACATTTGTTCATCTGGTCACCTATGGCCGCATAATCTGGTTGGGTCAAGTTTGGGGCTGTTACCTATAAAGCTACCGTGACTATTCACAAACAAGCTTTTTATTTCTCCTGGTTAAATACCCAGGAGTGGAGCGGCTGGGACACATGAAAGCTATACAGTATTATTTATAATTTAACATTCCTAACTGTGCCCAGAGACTTCCAGCGGGTCTCCATCCTCTGTGACACTCAGTATGGCAGTGTTGTAAATTTCAGGCACTCTGCAGGTGTGTAATATATCTCAGGGTGGTTTAGATTTGCATTTCCCTAATGACTAAAGATGTTGAATATTTTTTCAAATGCTTAATTGCCACCCATATATATTCTTCCAGAAAATGGTCAAATTTTTGCCCATTTTTAAGTAGAATTGTTTGAGAGTTTGTGTTGAGACTTCTTTTATTTTTTTTAAGATTTTATTTATTTATTTGACAGAGAGAGCGATCACAAGTAGGCAGAGAGGCAGGCAGAGAGAAAGGAAGGGAAGCAGGCCCCCTGCTGAGCAGAGAGCCCAATGCGGGACTCGATCCCAGGACCCTGAGATCTTGACCTGAGCCGAAGGCAGCGGCTTAACCCACTGAGCCACCCAGGCGCCCCCAGTGAGTTGATTTTTGACGAAAGTGTGAAGGCAGTCCATCGGGTGAGGAGTAGTCTGCCCATGAATGGGCTGGAACAATTGGATATCCACAAACAATTATTTAACGAATAAAAATAAAAACAACTTCGGTCCGTATCTTGCATCATGCAAAAAAATTTAAGCAAAGTGGACCACAGACCTATAAATGTAAAACTTAAAGCTTCAAAATTTCTAGTAGAAAACATCAACTCACTGGCAAGAACACTTCTTGACAGGGACTTTTGGAGGTCTACTCCTCCATAAAAGTAAAGAGAGCGCTGGCTAAAATTGTCGGAATTAACTCTTTCTGAACTCTGGGAAGTAACCAAAAGCTTGATATGAGGAGGGTTTATGCTTCAGTAAATACCAACATTGCTATATTAAAATTTTTTTTAATTTTTAAATTAACATGTAATGTATTATTAGCCTCAGGGATACAGGTCTATGAATTGCCAGGTTTACACACTTCATAGCACTCACCATAGCACATACCCTCCCCAATGTCCATAACCCAACCACCCTCTCCCTACCCGCCCCCCGCCCCCACAACCCTCAGTTTGTTTTGTGAGATTGAGAGTCTTTTAGGGTGTGTCTCCCTTCTGATCCCATCTTGTTTCATTTATTCTTTTTGTACCCCCCAAACCCCCCATGTTTCTTCTCAACTTCCTTATATCAGGGAGATCATATGATAATTGTCTTTCTCTGATTGACTTATTTCGCTAAGCATAGCATGACTACAATTTAACTCACTTTCCCCCCATCTTCTTCTTCTATTTGCATCCCATCCTTCAGGAGCAGGATATAAGCTATAGCTCCAGTGAGTAGGGACCTGAGATGGAGAGGGGGTGCCTGGCCCAGGGGAGCATGTAGGTCCTTCCTCCATACACGGGCATCTCAGGAGCTGTGTGCGTAGCTGGAACATAGAGGCCTCATGGTCTGCGATGCAGAGGAGGCCTCAGAATGGACTGGACCCAGGTCTTGTGCAACTAGAAATATAAGAACCGGAAGTATGCCTTTATCTGGAGGTCAATGGGAAGCTTTTGGTGACTCTTAATTGAGAGCAGAGAAGCTCAGCTTAGCACTTTGGAGTCCTTCTGGGTATAACAGTGAGATCAGCCTAGAGCATGGAGTGGATGGGGCTCCAGTCCCGGAACAACCATGCTTTCTGGACAAAAACTGGTGAAATCAGATCCTTGGGATTATTGCTTGAGCTAGGGATGATCTCTTCTGGACTTGCTTTAGTATCAAAGTATGAGGGTGGGTATTTGAGATAACGTAATAACAAGATCCTTTACATCTTCTAGAGCCTCTGTAGAAGCCTGGTTCAAGGGGGTCCCAGGCCAGAGCTGTCAGGGGGAGCTGCTCAGAGGACAGGACCCATTCTAGCCCTGCCTGACCCCAGACCATGGCAGAATTATCACACCTTTCTGCCACCCGTCGTTTTGTGAAATCACAAAAGCATAGTCCTCCTAAATGCTTTCATTTTTAGTAGAAACAGGCCAGGCTGTGAAGAAGTACTCAGGGAGGATGAGACTCTTGGCTGCAAGGTGACTGCCTAGAACCTCACTTCTATACTTGGTCTCTGATTTGTGACTTCTTTTGGCCCACCCACATGCCAGGAAGATCTGGACCTGAATGGCTGACTCCCCTCCCCAGGAATGAGTATTTACAAGAGGAGCCAAGGAAGGGTCTTCAGTGCCCAACCCTACAGAGTGACCTTAGGCTGTTGAACAAGCAATTTGGGAAAAGGGATTTTTCTGGTGCTGCTGAAATCCTATCAGTGAGGCCTCCAATTATGCCACCTGTATGAGGCTCTAATTATTAAAATATCCTGAATTGTGATGCTAATAGCAAATTTGTTAAATGGGAATGAATTTTTAATATCATAATTTGCCTTTTGCTTTTCATCTGCTTCGTTTTCTTTCTAGATGTCATTTCATAAGAGCAAATGAATGTTAGAAACATTTCTTGCCCTTTCTGTTTGTGACATATTTAGTTATATTTCATTACATCTTGGAATTTGGGGGGACTTGTCTAAGAGCAGCATAATGATGGGCTCATGCTTATTTGCTGGAGTGCCAGTTGACATCATCCACCCCTGCCCCAAGAATCACAGCCTCCCCTCCAGCTTGCTGATGCCACAAGGCAGAGCATATGGGACTTGGCCGGAGCTGGAGGTGTCACCCCTAAAGGGACCCAAGTGTCCCTAAGCCCAGCCAGTCTGTAGCAGCTCATGAGGTCATGTTAGCAAAACCCAACCATCAGAAGGTCTCTTACACCACTGGCCTATTGGGCTTTTGGCCTTTCCTGCATGATTTAGCAGGTCCCTGGGTGTACCTCTTGGGTACACCCAGGGACCTGCTAAAGGTTAGATTAGATCATGCCTTCACCTTGCCGAGCCTGAGGGAGATGGATCTGTGTGGCATCTGTGGCAGAAGAGAGGAGTTACTTCTGGCTTCTCTGTACACTTGACAGCAGGTTCAGGTATGCAGCAGTTAGTGAAACAAATTGACATTTTGAGTTACAACCCTCTCCTGGTCAGGCTAAAGGAATTGGGGAAGGTTTGATTACCACGGTGTCCACACGCCTGTATTCAGAATCACTCCTACCCTCTGACTCATGCAGCTCTACCTTCCCACAGAATAAGTGGTCTTCCAGCGAGTCACCCTGTCCCTGGGTGATGGGCTTGTGCTAACCCCTCACCCCAGTCTGTAAAGGCACTGGCAGTGACTGACCCAGGGTAGTGAGCCCAGCTCAGGAGTAAATTCCAGTATGTAACACACAGCCTGTAAATACATTCAGGTGTTGGAAATCTTCCTTAATGTTAGGTCGATGAGTTAGGACAAGTTTGGCCACTATTGCCACAAGGAACCTCTTGGCCAGTCACTGGTTCACTCACCACTAATATGGAAGTGAGAGGAGATGTCAGGCATGGAAGGCGAAGTGAGTCTCTGACTAATCTGGGCCTCATGATTCCCAATGAATAGAATTTTGTTTGTTCATTCAACAGATATGTCATAAGTATCTATGGCGTGACAGGCACCATTCTAAGTGAGTGGACATTGCAGTGAGCAAAACAGATAAAGATTTCTACTCCCTAGGACTTATATTCTAGTAGGAAAAAAAGGTAAGAAACAAGTACAATGGAAAATATGTCAGATGAGGAGAAACAAGTGCAATGGAAAATATGTCAAATGAGGATAGGTACTAGGAGGAAAGATGCAGCAGGGAAGGAACCAGGGCTGGGAGCGAGGATGTTAGACCTATAAGTAGTTGGAATGATGCTGGAGCAGAGACTTTGTGAGGTGAGAAAGCCTTGCAGATGGCTGGGAAAGAGCACTTCAAGGAGAGGAGCAGCAGTGCAAATGTCCTGGGGTAGAAACAGTCCTGGTATACTTAACTCACTCAACTGAAGATAAGTCAGAGAGTGTGGTAGGAGATGAAGTTGAAGAGAGTTTTTTGGGCTACATTAAGGACTTTGCTTTGAGGCTGACTGATTTGGGAAGACATAGGAGGTTTAGAGCATTAAAGAAACATTACCCTCGTTATGTTTTTAATAGGACCATTCTGGCTGTGGTGTTAAAATGAGACTGTATGTGGACAAGGTCAGACTCAGGAAGAAGACCATGACAAAAATTTAGGCAGGTTTCGCTTCTTTTCCTTTTGATTAAGATCAAGTTTAAAAACTTAGGCAGGCAATGGTGATGGCTTGGACTAGGGTCATAATGGCAGAAGGGTAACCGATGGTTGTACTCTGGACATAGCTTGAAGGTGGGGCCAACAGAGCTTAGCTGATGGGTTGGGAGTGGAAGGTGAGAGAAAGAACAGAGTCAAGGGGATCTGCAAAGGCTTTGCCCCGAGAAACCAGCAGCACGGGGCTGCCCTTTGTTGAGTCAGAGGAGTCGGGGAAGAGCAGACCTGCATCCAATCAGGAATTAGGTTTTGGACATGCTCAGTTTGCCGTACCTGAGAGAGAACCAAGTGCAGATGGCAAATAGGTGCTTGGCTCTGTGAGCTGAGAACTCAGGGGGTGGAGAGAGGAATTTGGGAATCATCAGCCCTGGGAGGTTCTCTATGGCCAGGGGATTATAGTAGATCAGAATTCAAATGCCGGGGAAATACTGCTTTTTTAAACATACAACTGTAGCCGTGTTTTCAGCAAGGGAAGGACAGCACGAAAGAAATGCTTCTCCGTGTGGGAACAACTTTCTTAAATTCTGTTCAGTTTCTTTGTGCAGTTGTGTGTTTTGATTCTGAATAAAAGGGAAAAAAAGTTTTCACTGTTAAGGAAGGGAGATTAGCATGGAATTGCTTCAAAATCAGATTCAAACTGTGTTCCCCACTTGAGGTGTTTCAGAGAGGAGAACAGCCCAGGAGAGCAGAGCATTGCACTAGAAGGTCCTTCTGTGCAGTCATGAAAAGGGAAAATGGTGCTTAGAGCAACCAGGGTTCTGGAAATAGGCTTTTTTTTTTTCTTTTTTAAACAGTGAATGGTTGAGAAGAAGCTTTTAACATTTTAAATATCCTTTAACCATGGATATTTATTTCTGTGAACTGATTTACATATAATTAGAATACCTACAGATTTTAAGGGGGAAATCCTTCCTATTCTGAGCTATAGAAATATAATGTCGGAGGCTTTTCAGGGAATAGAGAACAATAAAATAGAAGAAAAATACCAGAGTTCAATTTCTTTTATAATTCAGTATTTTCAAGGCTTTCAAATACATTTTTTTCAAGTAGTTATGGGGATGTGGTTCTATATTTTCCATCAATTTTCTAATTAAAACAAGATTTGGAAAGAAAGTGTTTTGCTCGCTGATTCTTTACATTGGAGATGCTTTAACATGAGTTTCATAATAGTGTAATATAATATCCGAGCAGCTTGGCTGGTTTACTTGCAGATGAGATTGTGCTGGGTCTTACAAGCTATTCCTTTAGTGATTATCTTTTTTTTTTTAATTGGTGGGAAATACAACATGTAGAATGGTTTGGTGGTTTCTTATAAAACCAAATGTATTTTTTTCCCAATTTATTTATTTTCAGAAAAACAGTATTCATTATTTTTTCACCACACCCAGTGCTCCATGCAAGCTGTGCCCTCTATAATACCCACCACCTGGTACCCCAACCTCCCACCCCCCCCGCCACTTCAAACCCCTCAGACTGTTTTTCAGAGTCCATAGTCTCTCATGGTTCACCTCCCCTTCCAATTTACCCAAATTCCCTACTACTCTCTAACGCCCCTTGTCCTCCATGCTATTGGTTATGCTCCACAAATGAGTGAAACCATATGATAATTGACTCTCTCTGCTTGACTTATTCCACTCAGCATAATCTCTTCCAGTCCCGTCCATGTTGCTACAAAAGTTGGGTATTCGTCCTTTCTGATGGAGGCATAATACTCCATAGTGTATATGGACCACATCTTCCTTATCCATTCATCCGTTGAAGGGCATCTTGGTTCTTTCCATAGTTTGGCGACTGTGGCCATTGCTGCTATAAACATTGGGGTACAGATGGCCCTTCTTTTCACGACATCTGTATCTTTTTTATAAAGATTTTATTTATTTATTTGTCAGAGAGCGACTGAAAGAGCACAAGTAGGGGGAATGGCTGGCAGAGGCAGAGGGAGAAGCAGGCTCCCCGCTGAGCAGGGAGCCGGATGCAGGACTCAATCCCAGGACCCCGGAATCATGACCTGAACTGAAGGCAGATACTTAACCAACTGAGCCACCCAGGCATCCCAAACTAAACATATTCTTTCCACACAGTCCAGCAGTCATGATCCTTAGTAGTTACCCAAAGGAGAGGAAGACTTATGTCCACACAAAAACCTACACACAGATGTCTATAGAAACTTTATCAATAATTGCAAAACCTTGGAAGCAACCAAGATGTCCTTCAGTAGGTGAATGAATATATAAACTGTGGTCCATTCAGGCAGTAGAATATTATTCAGCACTAAAATGAAATAAACTATCAAGCCATGAAAAGGCATGAAGGAAACTTAAATGCATATTACTGAAATCTGAAAAGATTATATACTGTGTGATCCCAACTCTAAGACAATCCAGAAAAGGCAAAACTATGGATACAGTAAAAAGAATCAGTGGCTGTCAGGGTTTATGGGGGAGGGCATGGAGACATGAGTAGGTGGAGCACGGAGGACTTTGAGGGCAGTGAGAATACTCAGTGTGATAACATAATGATAGGTGCATGTCATGATGCATTTGTCCAAATGCACAGAATCTACAGTATCACGAGCGAGCCCCAGTGTAAGCTATAGACTGGGTCATTGTGATGTGTCCATGTAGGTTCATCAATTGTAACAAAGGCTCCACTCTGATGGGTGATGTTGATAATGAGGTAAATTATGCCTGTGCAGGAGGCAGGAGATATATGGGAAATCTGTATCTTCCCTTCAGTTTTGCTGTGAACTAAAACTGCTCTGAAAAAATAAAGTCTTAATGAAAAAGGAAGGAAGGGAGGGAGGAGGGAAGAAGGGAAAGAAGGAAGGAAGGAAAGAGAAAGGAAGAAGGAGGGAAGAGAAGAAGGAAGGAGGAATTCTTTATTCCCTTTCCTCTTCCTGATGTGACAAGATAGAATGGGGTAGGGTTAATTTCTTTTTTTTTTTAAGATTTTATTTATTTATTTGACAGAGAGAGATCACAAGTAGGCAGAGAGACAGGCAGAGGGAGAGGGGGAAGCAGGCTCCCCGCTGAGCAGAGAGCCTGATGCAGGACTTGATCTCAGGACCCTGAGATCATGATCTGAGCTGAAGGCAGAGGCTTAACCCACTGAGCCACACAGGCTTCCAGTAGAGTTGATTTCTAAGTCACCATGAAATATGACCTGACCTACCTCTTTGGAACCCTGGTGAGAATAAGAAGTAAACTTTTGCTGGGTTCAGCTACAGAGATTTAAGGGTTGAGGCATTACTGCAACATAGCAGAGCTTAGCCTAACTAATAAAATTCCTTTCTTAAAGCCACTATCCCACCTTGTGGAGTCTTGGTCCATAGTGTGGTTTGGGTCCAAAAGGACACATGCCTCAGAAAGGAGCCTCAGTGGAGTCTGTTTGGGGCCATTGCAACACTGTGTGTTGAGGACCAGATTTCCTGAGTGGTGGCTACCAGTGGATGTTGGAGTCAGCTTCTTAGCTCTGGCCAGGTGGATGCATGGCATGCTGATGCATTTCGGTTTTTGTCATTTGCATGAAATTGAGTTGGTCTCAATCCCTAATCAAGGAGACAGGATCTTCCATAGAAAGAACAACATCTCACATAAAATTGTGTGTATTGGGTCATCTTTCATCTACCTTTGAAGTGATTCATGACTCTCTAAGCTAATAAAACACCTTGCTGAAATAAAATGATCTGTCCAAGCAAATAAAAACTCTGACAGAGTTACTGGATGGCATTTCCTAGGGAGCTATAACTATGATAGCTAGTTCATTGAGAACTAAGTAGAAAACCCAAACACTGACAAAGCTGCAAAAGAGAAATGGATCGCCATTGAGGGGGAGTCTGTGCCAGGAAGCACTCTGAGGTCATAAAATATATGGGCTCCCAGTGCAAGAGGACTTGAAGTGGACACCAGGCTGGCTTCTTGCCTTGGGCATGCCATAGCCATCATTCACTCGGCTTCACGTGTTTCCAGAGCTTCTCTGTCACCCCCACCCTGTGCCAGGCTTCGGGGGGGGTTGCGGGAGCAGCAGAACTTGTGCTTTTAAGAGGCCTGAAGATCTGCTGGGAGACATGAGGAACCCCAGAAGAGCTAATGGGCTCAGAGGAGCAGATACATGCTAATAGAGTTAAAAAATTACAAAAGAGGGGCCGGGGGCACCTGGGAGGCTCAGGAGGATGGAACTCCATGATGGTGATGGGCTCCACACTCAGCACCGTCTACTTGAGACTCTTTCTCTCCTTCTCCCTCTTCCCCTCCCCCCATTCCCACTCCCTCTCCTTCTTTCTCTCTCTCAAATAAATAAAGCTTAAAAAAAGAAGGGAGCAGCACTCCAATGAAAATATTAAGGTCCCCACCTCCAGCGTCCTCACTGTTGGTATCATCTTCTCCGAGTGGGATGGGAGGGCATTGATTGGGACCCTTTATACCATTCTTGACAGATGGTCATTTGATCCATGTTCAAGTATCTCCAGGGTTTGGGAACTGATGGCCTGTCAAAAGCAGGCATGGTGGACAATTGTTTATATTGAGTTGAGAACTGCTTTCATCCAGCTTCTACCTACAGATCTAAGACTTGCCCTCGGGATTAATACAGTGTGAGTCAAATCTCTTTCCCAGCGGCCCTGCAGATACCCGCTCCCAGCAACCAGGCCGCGTCTCCCCACACAGACACACAGCTCCACACACCTTCTCTGAAGGCTGAGCTCCCAGCATAACTCAGAAACACAGCCTGACTTCGAGACGCCTCACCTCCTGGATGGCCTCCCTGCCTTGTATTAGTTGTTATGGGGGGTACTGGTGAGACCCCCTCTGCTTCCGCTTCCCCTCTAAGCCCCCCTCTTGCCCACAGCAGGTGGTAGAGCACTTCTGGCTCTAACAGTCTCATGGCTCAAACTTTGCTCCTGGAGTGAAGTCCCTGGAAAACTCCCCTTTCTGGCCCAACTCCTCCCTCATTCAAGCACCACAGAAAGGCAGGCCATGCCATTAACACTATATGTGTGAAAGCTGATCCCATTTTTCTCCTGATGTCAGTAATATACACAAGGCCTGTGTTAACTCTTCTGTTCTCAAGTGAGGAAGCTGTTCTCTGGGCCCCATGGCAGGGTATTGGTGAAGGATATGGAGATCTGTAATTTTTTTTTTAATAGTTTGAGGCCTACCAGCATTTGCAAAACTCGTGCCTTGAGTGTGCATAGATGCATTCCTTGTGCGGCAGCTTCCTCCAGTGATAATTGTGCTATGATAGTGCAGTGTCAAAACTGGGAAAGTGGTGTTGACACAATAGTTTTTAACTCAGTTACAGACCTTCCTGGGATTTCAGCAGCATTCCTGTATATGCATGTGCACGTGCACGTGCGCATGTGTGTGTGTATAACTCCACGCATTTCATCGCACATGTAGACTCAGTAACTTACCACAACCATGCATCAAACTGTTCTGACCCCCAAAGAAACTCTCTCAACTTAGCCCCTAATAATCACATCCTTCCCCCAACCCTACTTCCTGATCTGTTCTCTAGCGTTATAATTCTGTCCTTCTGAGAATGCTTTTTCAATGAAATCATATGGTATATAAGCCTTTGAGGTTGCCTTTTTTCCCCCACTCTGCGTAATGCCCACTGATATCTTTTGCTTCCATGTACTCATGATCATAAAGAACTGTCTCGCTTTATATTTTTGTTTTGTACAATGCAACAAGACCTCCTCGATGCATACAGTTGAATACATGAGCCATTGAGTTAAGGGGAGGAGAGCAACGCATGCCCCCATGGCCAGTACATGGAGCATGAGTTGTGACCCCACGAGGCTCTCCCGGCCTGACCTTGTAGAGATCCCTGGGGCTCTGGGAGTGTGAGTGGCATAACCCGAGCATTTGCTCCTCTCTCCTCTCTCTATGCTTTAAAACACTAACTTTGTTCATAGCCTGAAGATTTTAGTATTTTGAAAAGGCAGGCATAAAAATCAAGAGTAATTAAACCTGTCAACCTATAGGGTTTTTTTCAGGGAAGCATTTTAGCAGGGACAATGGGCTGTCATATTTCTAGCTCCCTCCATGGTACATGTCTTCAAAGGGTGCCTGTATTCTGTAATTGTCTGATCTGGAGAAAAGTTAGACAAATTCAGATTCTAACCTTACTTTGTTCAACTCAGAAGTGATTAGCCACAGAGTGAAAATACCCACAGCGATTTGGCAAATAATAGTATCACTGCTGAGCATTACTACTGTAAATGAAAAAGTAAAGTATGTAAAAAGTAAGGATTAGATGGAAAAGAGAAATGCTCATGGTTTAGGAATGTAAATGATTATTTAGTGAGCGTATCTATTTACAGCATTGTACTCTGAAAAGAATTTGGTTTTTTTCTCCACCTTTTGAGAAATCTGGGAAGTTTAATGGAATGTGAATTTTCTAAAGCAATCCTCAAAAAGTACGTATTTCTTGGTCTTAGATCCGCTAATGTGTTTCATAGGTGAAGCCCAGTAAAACGCAAATGTTTTACAGATATAATCAAGCATACATATATGGTTGGATTCTGGTGACATAATTGTTTTTTTTTAATTCAACAAATATTTACTGAATAACTACTTTGTGAAATGCCTCCCTGTTCAGCATCCAATAAATATTTGCTGGATGAATGAATAAACAAATGAGTGTACAAGGACAAGTTAATAAGAATGTGGCCAGATATCTTGGCTTTTTAAATGAAGCAAATGATGCCAACTTCAGGATAACCCAGAAGTCCATAAAGAATCTGTTATTATCCACCTACTTCATTGCAAAGTTGTCTTTGGGAACCAGATCTTCGTATTTTGTTTAAACCCCTTCTAAGACATAATTAATAAAGAGCAAAGATGAGGTATTATGCATCCACTGGAAACCACTTTTCATGTTTTCTCAGCAGAGAAAATAGTGATGCTCTCTCTTTCGTTAGCACTACCAAGTTGGGCTGCGAGAGTAATGTTAATGCTACTGCCAGTACTAATGCTAGTTGTTATACTCACACTAACACTAAGCAACTACTTTTCTGAGCTCTTGTTAAGTACCAGGCTCTGTGCTAAGCATGTGACAAGGAAGGTGTTGTTCCGTCTTCACCACCACCTTGGGAAGCCAGTGCTAATCTCTTTACAAATGAGGAAATGGAACCTCAGAGCACTTAGCTTTCTTCTGAAGGTTACAGTGACAGTGAGGTGTAAAATCTGGGTTTGAACACGGATGATTGTCTCCAAAGCAGAAGCTCATAGCCTCCGCTGCCATTTCTGTACTGCTCCATTTCTAGCCATTAAAGCCAGTGTAGATTGCATGAGAACTGGGCATCTTTGGATTTACTGCAGCTCTTTGGGAACAACAGTAATGGCTTTTTTCCCTTCAAGGATTTCCCCACTTACATGCCTTCTTTGATCCAGTGAATTAATGAGAGCAGTTGTGCATAAGAGAAAATTAAGAGAGTGAGCAAATATATAGGCAGGCGAAGTGGAGAAGTGGGAGGCCCCAGGAACCAGGTGGTCACGTGGACATCAGTTTGCGCTCACCCACTGTCAAGGCCTAGGGAGACAGGGCAAGGTGGGGACAGTGTGAATTGTGGGTTTATGAACTGAGAGAAAATGGGCTGTTTATAGACACCTGGGTCCACACTGAGTGCAAGCCCTGTGGCCTTGACCGCATTTTGACACACAGGATGCAGAAGACCAGTGGGAACAGTGTGACAGCCATTAAGGCCAACCTCTGTCCTTGGCATCCACTGGCTGAGGAATTATCACCTTCCAACCTCAGCTTACATATCACTTCAGACAGGGCAATTTCTCTTGCTGGATGTTCCCGAGGTGCTCTGTACTTCCCCTGTTCTCTAATTTTTACTTAAATTCAATTTAGTTAACATGCAGTGTATTATTAGTTTCAGGGGTAGAATTTATTGACTTCTCAGTTGCGTACAACACCCGGTGCTCACTACATCAAGTGTCCTACTTCATGCCGTCACCCAATCACCCCATTCCCCTATCTCTCCTCCCCTCCAGCAACCCTCAGCTTGTTTTCTAGGGTTAAGAGTCTCTTATGGTTTGCCTTGTCATTGCTTTTTAAACTGTTTGTCTGGCCTTGAACCCTAAGAGTGCAAGATGATAGTCTACTTGTTCATGGCTTTGAACTCAAGATGAAAAGAAGGCCTAGAACACAGTGATTGCTTAGTAAATGATCATGAACTAATCTCAAATGCTTTCCCAAGCAAGGGAAGAAAGAAATGCTCTGGGGACATTTCATTTGCAAGGAGAAAGGAATCCTAGAGTTTTTCTTGCTCTCTGAATTTGAGCACATTGGGTGTGTAGGACTCCTAGCTTTATTCCCTAGATGCTCACTCCTTTTGTCGATTTTATCCGTTCATCTCACTTTCTCTTTTTTTTCTGTTCCTTGCTGACCTCTTGCTCCTTCAATTATTTCTTTCCTTGTCCCTTTCCTTTGCTCCATGTCTTTGGTTTTATTTTGTCTATTTCTCTGAAATTCTTTCTCTGGAGGACAAAAATGTATATTGATAGCTTAAGAAATTGGTACTACCATTCTTAATAACTTAGGAACAACTACCAAGACAATAAAAACAATGTATAACTTTCGAACCAGCTGAAGAAAATTACATCTACCCAGCAGAATATACCAAAGTTTGGGGGGGGGAGTGGAGAAGTTAGGGAAATTTGGAAGCATAAAAAAGGCAGAAATAAATATTACTATAAAAGGAATTATAATAAATGTAAATAGTTAAAACTTATTAACCAAAGTATAAAGAAAGACTCTCTAATTGAATTAAAAAGATAAAATTAAGCAATGTATTTCCTGTAAGATACATATTAAAAGCAAAAATATATAGAAAGGGAAGATAGAAAAAGATTTACCAAAAAAAAAAAAACCCTGATAAAGATTGTAATATCAAAGAAATAACAATTGAAGACATCAAATATTAGAAGGGGAAAATAAAGATGTCATCTATTGGTAAAATAAATAATATATCAAGAAATACAGTGAATATGAACATATATGTCCCATATAATATAAACTCAGAATACATAAGGCAATAAGTGATAGATGTATCATGAAAAATAATAAATCAAAAAGCATAGTTGAAAAAAAAAGCATATTTGAAGACTAACACTTCCTCACCAATATGAGTAGTTGAAATATAAAAATAGACAAAGATAGAAGGTTATTATAACGCAGTTTATCTGTCCCAATCTTTCTCCAGGAAACAAAATATTTTCATATACACATGGAACAGACACAATTTATGTGCAAGGCCACAAAAGAAGCTTTAGTAAGACCAGTGGAACAGAGTAGAGAGACCAGATATGGACCCTCAACTCTATGGTCAAATAATCTTCGACAAAACATGAAAAATATACAGTGGAAAAAAGACAGTCTCTTCAATAAATGGTGCTGGGAAAACTGGACAGCTATATGTAGAAGAATGAAACTCGGCCATTCTCTTACACCATACACAAAGATAAACTCGAAATGGATAAAAGACCTCAATGTGAGACAGGAATCCATCAGAACCCTAGAGGAGAACATAGGCAGTAACCTCTTCGATATCAGCCACAGCAACTTCTTTCAAGATATGTCTCCAAAGGCAAAGGAAACAAAAGCGAAGATGAACTTTTGGGACTTCATCAAGATCAAAAGCTTCTGCACAGCAAAGAAAACAGTCAACAAAACAAAGAGGCAGCCCATGGAATGGGAGAAGATATTTGCAAATGACAGTACAGACAAAAGGTTGATATCCAGGATCTATAAAGAACTCCTCAAACTCAACACACACAAAACAGACAATCATATCAAAAAATGGGCAGAAGATATAAACAGACACTTCTCCAATGAAGACATACAAATGGCTATCAGACACATGAAAAAATGTTCATCATCACTAGCCATCAGGGAGATTCAAATTAAAACCACATTGAGATATCACCTTACACCAGTTAGAATGGCCAAAATTAACAAGACAGGAAACAACATGTGTTGGAGAGGATGTGGAGAAAGGGGAACCCTCCTACACTGTTGGTGGGAATGCAAGCTGGTGCAGCCACTTGGAGAACAGTGTGGAGATTCCTCAAGAAATTAAAAATAGAGCTTCCCTATGACCCTGCAATTGCACTACTGGGTATTTATCCCAAAGATACAGATGTAGTGAAAATACATGTATATGCATGTGCATATACATGTAGGGCCATCTGTACCCCAATGTTTATAGCAGCAATGGCCACGGTCGCCAAACTGTGGAAAGAGCCAAGATGCCCTTCAGCGGACGAATGGATAAGGAAGATGTGGTCCATATACACTATGGAGTATTATGCCTCCATCAGAAAGGATGAATACCCAACTTTTGTATCAACATGGACGGGACTGGAAGAGATTATGCTGAGTGAAATAAGTCAAGCAGAGAGAGTCAATTATCATATGGTTTCACTTATTTGTGGAGCATAACAAATAGCATGGAGGACATGGGAAGATGGAGAGGAGAAGGAACTTGAGGGAAATTGGAAGGGGAGGTGAACCATGAGATACTATGGACTCTGAAAAAAATCTGAGGGTTTTGAAGGGGTGGGGGATGGGAGGTTGGGGGAACCAGGTGGTGGGTATTAGAGAGGGCATGAATTGCATGGAGCACTGGGTGTTGTGCAAAAACAATGAATACTGTTAGGCTGAAAAAAGTAAATTAATATAAAAAAGAAGCTTTAGTAAATGTAAAGGAATCAACATCATTTATACAACACAATGTTGCTGATCATAATGCAATTAAACTGAAAAATTCTATATGTTTAGACATATGAAAAATACTGCCAAATATCATTGGGCTGTACAAATAATCAAAGAGAAACTTTAAATACCTAGAGGTGAGTGGCAATGAAAATACCACATATCAAATTTTGTGGATCATATTCAAACTTACTCAGAGGTAAATGTATAGCTTTAAATATTGCAGAAGTTAGGAAATAATGAAAAAAAGAGAGTTAAGCTTTCAACTTAGAACATTCAAGAGAGAAACAAGGTAAACCTGAATAAGCAAGAAGTACATAAATGAGAATATAGGCAGAAATAAATAAATCTAGAGAACAAAAACAAATAGGAAATAACAAAACTGAAACTGTTCTTTAGAAAGACTAATGAAATAAATTCGCCTCTGGCAAGATTGATAGGAGAGGGAAAGGAAGGAGAAAATGTGAATAAACAAAATATAAGTGAAAGAATATATATATAGCTATGTGTCAATAAATTGCAGATGTTCTGATGACTACATAACATTGCAGAAAAATGCAAAAATGCTAAAAGTGACCCACAATCTTAGAGCTGTAACTCTTAAAGAAACCGAAATGCAATCATCATCACTCTTTTAAAAAAAAGCCCCAGCTCCAGATAGTTTTAGAGCTATGATTCATTTTTCAGGGAAGAGGTTAATCCCAATCTTATAAAGTTGCAACCAAAAAACAGGAATAGTGGGAAAACTGTTCACATAACTCTGTCAGATTACTGTGCTCTTGATTCCAAAACTGGATGAAAGCAATTCAGGAAAAGAAAATTATAGGCCCATTTCACTATAAACATCCATGTGAAATCCTAAATATATTAGCTAATTAGAGTTAATGGTTTATTTTTTTAAAACACATGCAGTTTAATTTATCCAAGGAATTCAAAAAAGTTTAAACTTCAGAAAATCTGTCAATGTGATTTAATATATTAGTGGAATAAAGAAGAAAAAAATCTCATGACCACCCCAGTAGATGCATTTGATGATGTTCAACCTCTCTTCATTTAGAAAAAATACTCTGAGAAAATCTGAATAAAAGGAAAATTTCCAATCTTCAAGGTTATCTACTAACAGCTTATTTTTCTTTAGCTCAATTTCTTGCAGCTTAGTTTGTGAAAGAGTTTGAGGGAGCTCAAGTGTGTCTCTATAGAGTAGATTAGATAACGTAGGGCCTATACATTTGTTTTTAAAAGAACCTACTTCACAGTAATTGGTAAAAATAAACTAGATTTTTATATGGTAATGCAAATAGATCTTAACATGGCATTGAGTAAAGAAGAATGAAGTAACATTTTGAATTATCAAAACAAACATACATAAAACAGTGACCTACTTTTGTTGGACACTCCCATGTCTCATGGCATTAATAAATATCTTAGAGACAGTTCCTATGTGCAGGGAAGCATAGTATGGGACTAGCAGAGGGGACATAATAAAAAAAAAAAAAAAGAAAGCCAGAGACAAGCCCTGTATGGACAAGTGAAGGTTGTGTGTATTGAATTGAACAATAGGATTCATTCGACTTTGTGCACTGAGGACCCAAAGAAAAAAGAAAAAATCTCCTGTCTATGCCATTGAAGATGGTGACCTGGGTGCCCCCCACTATCACTGGGGGCTAACATTTCTCCAGTCCACCCAGGCTCAGAGTTACTGATCTTGCTACATTCCAGCCCCCCACGGTGCTCCTGCATCCACCATCCCTCTTCTAGGGTGGGCCAGCCCTCCGCACCACATACACGCCAGACAGTGCCCAAGGTGTCCCAGGACGGGCTCTTCTGAAGGCTTAGAGCACTGGAGAGGCAAGGGAAGGTGGTATGGTCACAGCAGAGCAGATTCAACCAAATTCTCCATCGAGCTCTAGACTCATGGATCCAGCAGGCCAGTAACAGACATCTCAACTATTAAATATCCAAAACTGACTTCTGGATTCCCCACCCACTGCTCTGAGCTTTTGTCTCCCTTAATCTTTCCATCTTAGTAAATGACTCTTCTTTTTTCCATCGTTAATCCTTATCAGCTATAAATTCAAACTGTAGCCTGAATCCAACCCCAATTAAAATGCCACCCTGTGAGTATAATGCTAAGTGAAATAAGTCAGAGAAGAAAAACACCATATGATTTCACACATATGTGGAATTTAAGAAACAAAACAAATGAGCAAAGGAAAGATTGAAAGCAAGAAACCAAGAAACAGACTCTCAACGATAGGGAACAAGAGGGGAGGTGGGTGTGGGATGGGTGAAATAGGTGATTGGGATTAAGGGGTTTCCCTGTCGTGATGAGCACTGGGCAATGTATGGAATGGGTGTATCTAGATTGTAGATAGAGTGTAATGTAACACTCTATGGTAACTATATTGGAATTAAAATAAAATTAAAAAAAGAACAGTGTAGCACACAGACATACAAATAAAATGCCACTCTAGTTCAAGTTGTCATATCGGTCACCTGAACTACTATCCTGGTCTCCTAATTGGTCCTCCTTCTTCTTTTCTTGTCCCCTCAGTCTCCTTTCCACCCAGTGACCATAATGATGTCTTAAGGATATGAAGTCACATTCCTGCACTAAAACTTGTGTGGCAACCCCATCCTATTTAGATGGAAATGCCAGCTCCATATCATGAGACATGCGTCCCTACCTGGGCTAGCCTTACGCCTCCTCTGGCTGCTAGTCTCACCACACTGCTTGAATGAATCCTAGACACAGCTCTTTGCTGCTTGAGCCCACAGGCTGCTCCCACCTGTAGCTCTCTCACAGGGATCCTTTTGCCTCGAATGCTCTAGCAGCTGTCATTGGTGCCTTCACTGCATCCCCTTGGGCCTCTATATTTCTGTGCTTGCAATCTGACTTCGACCTGCCAGCAGCTACATCTTCTTGCCCAGGTAGTTTCTCTCAGTTTCCTCTGCTCGTGCAAATGCAGGTCAGAAGTGCCAGAGAATCAATGCCTGTGAAAGTAGCCCTCCACCCAGGAGAGGTGAGTTGGTATATAAATGCCCCAGCTCTGTCGGCCCTTTGGATGAGAAGGAGATTTAAAGGCGTGTGTTTTACACTGTATCCCAAAGGGCCCAGCAGGATGAGGTTCTGTTGACACACAGGGCTCAGTGGCTTGATGACACACCCATTTGAGGCTGCTCTCCCTTCACTGTTTCACTTTCCCATTCCCCGACCAGGGCTCCCCAGAATCACCTCTTAAACCACCTGCCTGTGAATCTTTGTCTCAGTTCTTCTTCTGGGAGAACCCAAACCAGCACAGCACCAACTCCACCAGGTCTCCTGGAGAAACAGCATAGCACAGTGGGTAGGAGGGTAGATCCTGGAGTCATATTGCCAGGGCTTAAAGCCTGAACCCTCTGCTCAATCATTTTTGAACTTGGGCTCTTGGGCTCTATTTTCACATCTGTAGAATAAGAGTAACCAGAGTACTGAGGCCACGAGCTCTTTCAGTTGGGGTGTTCAGCGTTTACCAGATAACATTTATTGAGTGCTTACTGCATGACAGTTTATTCTTTTTTTTTCTTTTTTTTAAAGATTTTATTTATTTATCAGAGAGAGAGGGGGAGAGAGCGAACACAGGCAGACAGAATGGCAGGCAGAGGCAGAGGGAGAAGCAGGCTCCCCGCCGAGCAAGGAGCCCGATGCGGGACTCGATCCCAGGACGCTGGGATCATGACCCGAGCCGAAGGCAGCTGCTTAACCAACTGAGCCACCCAGGTGTCCCCATGACAGTTTATTCTAACTGTAACACATTGATCCCTGCTTTTAATTCTCCTAGTGACATATCACTATCTGATACTATATTCCATTTGCTTTGTTCAACCTTTGCTTACTGTCCCCCTCAATAAGGCCCTTGGTCCAAAAGCAGAAAGACTCATTGTGTACTTGACCACTGTATGCCTAGCATCTAGAAAATGACCTAGCCCACAGTAGCTACTCAAGGCACATTTGTTCAGTAAGTGACTCGTAACACCATTCTTAAAAGGCCCTTGCAGAGTCCCCCACTGTATACCTCTTGTTGGACAACAAAGATGGCATGGTTCGACAGCATCATGTGTTGGAGGTAAGGGCGGGCATCATGGACTTGGAGCTGGGCAGGTACTTGTTTGAGTGTTGCACTTGACTCTGGCTATGTGTGTGGTTGGTCCCAGGCAGTTAGAGGCTGGAGACAGGATGCCTGCTGGAGCTCTGGTTTAGCCTTAGGTGATGAGAGCTGAAGAGACAGGCAGTGCCAAGATCCTGGACACAGGTAGCAGTTGTGGGGAAGAAGGGGTGGGCTTGATCCGTGAGGGAGGAAAGAGGGAGTTTCGGAGGTCTGGAGCCTGGTTCCAGAGTAGATGTAGATCAGTAAGAAATGCAGGAGGAAATGGGGGTGGGGAAGAGGTGGTGAATCTAGTTTGAACTGTGTTAGGTTTGTAAAGTCTATGGGTATCCTGATAGGGACAGATGTCAGTGGCCAGTTAGAAATACTGCAGTCCCCCTTAGGACTGAGTTGAGGGATGGGGGTGCAAGTTTGTGCCTGCGTTTCCACATGGAAGAGGCTGAAGCAGCCCAAGGGGACGTAATCACCATGTGTCCAAAAAGAAGTCTCCTGGGCTTCTCCCCCTGGAGAGAATTCTAGACAGCCTTGTGAAGCTCTAGATGGGGCCAGGGCAGCCCTGAGGTCTGTTTTCCCCCTGGGAGTGCCCTGAACCGCAACTTCTCTTCCCTTGCACTTGCACCAGGAACTCTGCCTCAAGGATGTGGGCCATTTATCTCCTCTTCTCTCTCCTTTGCCTGGAATCCCCATGGCTCTGCCCTCGGCACTGGGAGGACTGCGGGTTATTTGACCAGCATCATCAGCAGAAGTCTAGAAGAAATGACAGCAAGAGACTTCACCCAGAGGCACCAGTGAAATGATCCTTGAAAAGCCTCCAGGAATGCAGGCTGTGACTGTTAGTAATCCCGAGCAGTCCAGGGATGGATCAGACTACCAACTGGACTGGATTCCCAGTATGAGGACTATCCCTAGGACTTGGGGGCTGGTGAAAGGCATGGGTGCTCAAGTCCAGTCACCTTGGCTTACAATCTCTATTTTGTAGCCCAGTGTCATCTGGCAGGTAGTATAACTTCTTTGAGCCTCAGAATTCTAGTGTGTAAAATGAGCAAACGAACTGTGCTCCAAAGGGCTGTGGTGAGGATTACATGAGCTAAGTGATTTCAAGGACTCCCTATATAATATGCCTGGGTCAATGGTGGCTGTGATGATTATTAGCAAGCACCTTTTTCTCCACCGGGAAAGTGAGCCTAGAGCAAGGGAACAGGTGCATAAGGCCTGGGAGTGGCATAGCAGGAGCTGTGTGGAATTGACTCTTCACCTAGAAATGAGTAAACTGAGCACCACCCCCCACCAGAATCTTCTTCCTGCCCAGCGCAAGACCCTTTTTGGCAAGTGCAGGGGAGAGGTCCGATGAGCAAGGGAATGAAGGAAGGAAGGAGTCAATAGGGAATAATGAGCCTTCCATGCTGGCCTATAAGCACTGACCTTTTTCTGATTTCATGCTGCAGCTTGTAGGGGGAACATCTGAAATGCTGTCCTGGGAGGTCTCTCAGCTGCATGTGCACACGTGTGTGCATGTCTGTGTGTGTCTGCGAGGGCATGTTGAGATTAACATGAGAATAAATCATTAAGTGTTTAATCTTCTTGGTCCCTGACTGTCCCACTCAACAGACGTTATCAAAGGCATAATTTCACATGCAGTTGTTTTTGGGTTTCCATCCCTCTCAGCGTGAGCAGGGGTGGACTGCAAAGTGTCTCATGAATTAATAAAGAGACATCCACATATTCAGCTTGGATGGCTATATTGACTTCATTTTTGGATTTGACCACAATAAATAGGGAAGAACTCATTTCCTGTCCAAGAGACAGAACCACTAATCCTCAGCAGGAGAGAATAGATTCTAGATAGGGACCTGAGATGGAGCAGGGAGGGATCCTTTCCTGAGAAAGAGATTTCCAGGGTGTCACCTTGGAATTCTGAGTTTGGGTCCCATGGGGTCTCCAACTTGGCCAGGGTGCCTTGAGGTGTGAGTGTCCCCTCAGAAAGTTTGTCTTCTGAGGAAACAGGGCCACAGGGACAAAACACTGTGTGATTTACAGGAGCCTGTGAGTTGGAAGTGATGATGTGTTTGTGCTGGAGGGGATTTTAGAATTCCTGCCCCTCCCTTCACCTTAGTTTCCCACCCACAGAAGGAGGAGGCCAAGCTACATCATTGCTAAAGGCCTTTTTGCACTAGCAACCCACGCCTTGACTCAACACTCACGTGCTCTGGGCTATGAACGTGCATGTGTGGGTGTGTGCGTCTTGTTTTGTCTAAAGCTTAAGGCGGCATTACTTGACTCACAGGGAGTGAACACGTGTATATGGGGTAATTTCTGGGCAGATGAACCCCATCTCTAGCATGGACTGTGTATAATTTTATAATCAAAATGAAGCACCTAAAGATGGGATGTGGGCAACATGCCCATTGTTGCCATGATAACCATGGGCACGTCTTCTAATTGGTCACGTCTTTGTCACATTTATGTTTAGCTAATACATCTATTGGAATAATGTCTGGATATCAATGTTCATCAGAGTGAGTGGGGATTTTTTTTCCTAATTTTTAAAAGTGATCACTGAGTCCCTTTCTCTGGGCTGCAGTGTTAGCACCCAGCAGACCCTTTGAGGCCTAAAGAAACAAGGGTAATTTGCGTCCTATGTCTCAGGAGGTGGCCATGCTCAGCTTCTTGCTGGCTTGGTATTATGCCAGGTACACCAAAGGTCATTGATCAATGCTTCTTTTATTGAGTTCATAGTGACCCCTCTTTTGAGGGAGAAGGGAGGTGTTAGCCCAGAAAGGAATAGTTCACATTGAAAGAGGTTGGTCCTAACACCTTTCTGCCCAGAAGTTGGGACCACTTATTATTAAACCACAGAGCAACTCCTAGAATTACTGAATTGAATGGGAATGTTCACCCTGGCCCAGGCTTTTCCAATTCTTAGTTCTGCTTTTTAACTTCAATTTTTCACCTCCTTTATTCTCTTGCTTTTAGTTGCCACTCATTGGCATGTACCTTGTTACTCAGATATAACATGTCAGCATCTTCCTCCTGTCTTTCTCTCATACCCCATATCCATTAATTCTTTAGAGTTCTATCTCCAAAATGTATCTTCAGTCCATCTCCTTCTCTCCATCTCTGAGGGGTCACCACATCCTCATTGCTTGCCTAGAAGACTGCAGATATCTACTAACTGGGCTCCCTGCTCTCCTGTGATCTCTCCTCTAAGCTATTTCTCACCAGTAACAGAAAGGATTGACGTAACCCCTTCAAGTGTCTCACAGGCTTCCATCCTCACCTGTCAGATGTCTTTTCACCTTAGAATAAAATGCCAAGAATTTACTGTGCCCCATAAGTCTGTGTGTCCTGGCAGTCCTTACCTCTCCGACTTCATTCCAATGACAGTGGACTTTCTAGAACAGGCTCGTCTGTTCCCCACCTCTGGGCCTTTGGTTTGTCTCCTCTGCCTGGATGCTCTTCTCTGAGAGCTTCCTGTGACTGGCTACCTCTCATCCTTCAGGTCTAAGCTTGAAGGTCACCTCTCAAAGATGCTTGCCCTGACCACCAATCCAAATAAGACGCTCTACAGTTTTCTCTAAGCATCACTGAACTCACCATAGTCTGTAATGATTTATCTTTGTTCACTTTTTCATGATCTGTTTGTTCTCCTAGACCACATATTCTAGAAGGGTAGGGACCATGTATGTCTTGACTACTGTGGTATCCTCAGAACCTAGTGTATGATCATCCTAAGATGCAATGACAGAGTACTGCAAACGGGATAGTTTAAAATGGTGGGAATTTGTCCTCAAACAGCTCTGAAGGTCAGAAGTACAAAACTGAGGTGTCGGCAGGACCAGTCTCCTCTGCAGGGCTCTAGGGGGGGATCCCTCCTCGCCTCATGCAGCTCGTTGTCTTGTGGCTGAGTTGTTCAGGGTCTGACCCCGTGGTCATATTGCATTCTCCTCTTCTTTCTGTCAAATCTCCCTGTCCCTCACTGTTGTCAAGACACTTGCCATTGGATTTAGAACCTCCCCCCCCAGATCATTCAGGATAAACTCCTCCCCTCAAAGTTGTTAGTCACACCTCTTGCCTTTTAAGGTTATATTCACAGGTTCTGGGAATTCAGATGTGGACATATCATTTCAGGGGCCACAAGTCAGCTTGTACTTGGTGGAATGCCTGGTACCTGGGAGGCACTCCAAAAAAATGTTGAATGAATAAGTAAATCATCACAGCAAGGGCTCCTGTGATCAGAGAAGCTAGGTGGCTTGCCTCATTGACCGTCACCCATGATTAGAAATATTTGCCCTTAGGCGTCCTTTCCAAGTGGGTGCTCACCGTGCTGCATTAGTATTTGCCTGCACACCTGAAGTGTGTGTTTCACCCATCATCCTGGCACCACAGGTGTCTCCTGGGCCTTCTCTTTGTTCGGAGACCCTCTGCATCACCCACTGAGGAGGAAAAAGTAGATTCTCTAAAGCAGAAGAGTGGCAGATATTTCAGGTAGAATCTTGAAAGGAAACAGGTTTCACCCCAGTGGATCAGATGAAGAGGTTTTTAATGAGAATACCATCTATATTGGTGTAGGAAGGGCAAAGGGGACAAACCGGGATGGTGATGTCCCCAGTGGGAAGTTATCACCACCCCTAGGAAGAAAGGGATGGAGGAGGAGGTAATGTTGACAGAGCCCCGTGAGAGGTAACAATGGAGGGGGGCTGCTTGGCATGAGCTATAGTCACAGAGGGATGATGGAAAAATAGGAAGTAGAGAAATATCCAGGCTGTCTCTCCTACCCCCTGATCTACTGGAGCCCCCCATGGGCAGAGCCCAACCAGAGCCAGAGGAAAAGAGAGCTGGTAGGTGCTGCCCATGGTCCATAGAGGTCAGTTTCCTGGAGCACAGAGCCAGGAAGAAGACAGGGCATGGGTTTGGGGGAGAGGTACATGGAAAATAATGAACAAAGCAGGTTAACCAGCAGCAAGTCTATTCAAGGGATCAGAGATGCAGGAGGCTGGAGGGGCTGTCACCCTGTCCAATGTAAGTGAGCAGTAAGTAAGAAATGTAGGGTTGATCTCTCCTTTCTTCCTTCCCCTACCATTGCCACCCTATGGAGGCAGGGAGTCCACCTCTGTCATTATAACAGTGGCAGTACTGTTGTTATCAGTCTCTGTGTGGGGACCAGTTAGAAGCCAGCCATGTCTGCAAAATGTCTGGAGGACTCAGACACCGAGCAACACAGAGGAGGAGTCCTGTGGACAGTAGGGGCTGACCTCACCAAGATGGACCAGCGGGCAGGGAGGGGACTCCAGCAGGAGTTTTTGTTTGTTTGTTTGTTTGTTTTTAAAGATTTTACTTATTTATTTGACACAGAGAGAGAAAGAGAGATCACAAGTAGGCAGAGGGGCAGGCAGAGAGAGAGGGGGAAGCAGGCTCCCTGCTGAGCAGAGAGCCTGATGTGGGGCTCGATCACAGGACCCTGAGATCATGGCCTGAGCCGAAGGCAGAGACTTAACCCACTAAGCCACCCAGGTGCCCCTCCAGCAGGAATTTTAATTCCATTTTGGGTTTCATGGGTTCATTCCCTGCCTCTGCCTCAGGATTATAAAAATAAAGTATGGCTTTTTACTTGCCTGTTGGACTAAAGGAGAGGAGAACTAGGATGACCGTTCTCAGCAAGCTTGAACTTGAGTGACCAGAGAGCTGTCTGGCTGAAAGCACAGACTATATGTCTCCCCCGGACAGCCCAGCGTCTGAGCTGAATGCATACTCCTTCTCCTCACGGAGCACATCCCTGTGGCTTTGGGAATGATGCATTTTACAAAGTATGACACCTTTATCCTTTTCCCACAATCCTTTTAGTTTGGTAAGTTGAGTTTAAGGAATTTTTAAAAAATTTACTGGAAGAATAAAATGAAGCACTGGAAATATTAGAAAGGACGAGTTGCCTCGCTGTGAAGCACTGGAGTAGAGAAAGCTTTGTTGTGTCCTCAGGTCTTCTCTGCAGGCTGTTTTGGGTCTTCCTGAGTTGCTGTCAAGCCCTCACCTCCTTCCCTGTGAGCAGGAGGTCATGTTGGCTTTGCTCGGGTTTTCTCTCTGATCCTTGTGAGCTCTGTGGCCTCTGCTGCCTCTGGGGCAGGATCTCACTTCATTAAACAGGACAATCAATTAGGCTTGTTCATGCTGTACTACATCATCGAGCAGTTTCTCTCAAGACAAGGCTAGGTTCTTGTATCTATTGACAGCTTTATGGCAGGGGTGCCTTCCAGTGGGCAACCTGCTCTGTCCTGGATTGCAGGCTGAGCCCCGTGTTCATTGTGAGGAAGTCCAGAGGGCTGTGGTGATCATGTGTGCCAAGCCCCTGATTTGGGGAGTCAAGACATCCGGTGCAGAGGGGTGTCCTGTTGGGCATGAAGCCTGAAGGAAGGTCCAAGACGGAACAGAGGTCCCTTGATCAAGACAAAATGGTCCTAGGTCTTGGAAAGCTGTGAAGAACCATCATCCTTTTTTTCTTTATGGTAGAAATACCTTTAAGGTTTTGGTCGTTGTACGAGTAAAGAAAACTTCTCATTGCAAGATTTCAAACAATTCAAGTCTGTGTGGAATAGTTGATGAGATTCCTTTACCGTCTCAACCCACAGCGTTAACGTTGCTCTGCTCACAGGGGATATGTCCCGATTTTTAAATGTCTACATCACATACACACACGCATGGCTGCTTTAAAGCTGGGGTCAAACCTACACCTACTTTCCTGTATCCTACTTGTTTTATGGCAGAATGTATGGGCAGCCTCCCGCTTTTATACCGAATCCATTTCTGAATGATGTTCAGAAGTGAAATATGCAAAAGGGAATAATCGACGTACATTTTCTCTGGTGATTGCAGTCACGGAGATCTCAATTATTCTGTCAGCCTGTTCATATGCTCACAATTTGTTCTTCTACTTTGCAGATGACCACAAAGTCCGTAAGCCTAAGTCAGAGGAGCATCAAATCAGGGCTAAAGACTTTCTCCTTGTGGTGCCCCAGTGATTTGTTTCAATTTTATGAAGCCTCTAAAACCTTGTCTCCTTGTTGTAAATATCAACATTTTAATTTCTCTTCTTCTTAACTCACTTTTATAAGGCAACAAGGATATGATGCAATAAAACATTCAAGAAAAATTGGGCAAACCTGCCCAGCCAGGCTCTTTAACCTGGATTGGGGGCTGGCAGTCCCTGCCCCCTGCAGACTTCGGGTGTAGCTCCTTCTGTTGCGATCTGAAGGTCCAGACCTGACACTTGAGTGGTAGCTTATGAGGTCTCTATGTGTGGTTTTCAGAAGTATGCACTGTTCCCTTGGGGCGCCTGGGTGGTTCAGTAGGTTGTGAGCCTGCCTTCGGCTCAGATCATGATCTCAGGGTCCTGGGATTGAGGTCTGCGTTGGGCTCCCTGCTCAGTGGAGTTGGCTTTGCCTTTTCCCTCTGCTCTCCCCAACTTCTGTGCTCTTTCTCTCTTAAATAAATGAATAAAATCCCCCCTAAAAGGTGGGGGGGGGAGAAGAAGTATGAGCTATTCTGAAATTGAAATTATAAAGTCAATAATACCTATATCCTAGATTTCTTTCTGGCAATGTGAGATAATTCTGCTCCTTAAGAAGGAAAGAGCTTACTACAAGCACATCAGGCAGCTCATGGAGAGGTTGGGGGCCAAAGAACTGGGTTTGGAGCTCTGCTTTGAAGAACTATAGCCAAACCCACATGGCACAACTGCCCTGATGAGGATACAGCTCCAAGAAGCTCGACGTACTGCAGCTGGCTTTGCTGAAATCACCCCTGCCCCTAGCACTTCTGTGTCAGAAGCAGCCCAGCAGGTCCTAAAGCAGGCCAGCGGGACCACGCTCTGCACCAGTGAAATGTGGCCCTCTCTAATCCTGCTTCCTCTCTTCCTTCTTGAAGTGTTGTATGGTAGAGATCATTGGTGGAACAGGGTACACACCTGTGTCCTGACTACAGAGGAGGCTGGAAGCGAGACTCCTGCTTCTACTTTGGGGAGAAGGTATCATAAGAGGGTTGATTCCCTGAACATTAGAAAGATGAGAAGCGGCTGGGAATGTAGGGAAAAACAAAACAAAACAAAACAAAAACAAAATTTATACTATAATTCTTTGAGCAGATCCCTCATCAGCATACATTCATATAATTTCCTTTGCTATTAAAAAATCAGAAGCTGTGTTACAATAAACATCTTCACATATATGCTATACACACACACATACAAACATGCAAATGTATTTGTATACTTGACTTATTTTTATAGGATTAACTCTCAGGATTAGAAGCCCTCAGCACAGGTTGTTTAAAATCTTATATTTTGAGTACACCTTGGGTCAGCATAGCCATGGAAGCTCTTGTCCTTTCTGCCTGTGTCTCCTGATTGTCCCTGTGCACCGTTGCCCAGGGCCCCATGCTGGCCACAACCCCACAGAGGCTGGGTCAGGGACGGGGATTCCCCAGCCCGCCTCACTTCTTGCACACTTCCCAGTTACACACTTGTGCCACCGGTTTAGTGATGCACCCTCTTTGATGTTAGATGGAAGCACGGACCGTGTTCTTTACAGCTCAAAGCTCTGTGACAAGGTTGACCCAGAGAAGCTCTCAGTAAATTCCCACTTTGCAAAAGACCAGGGCTTAGGCAGTTTGGACCAAATGGAGATTATCATGGCCGTGGAGGAAGAATTTGGTTTGAGGTCGCTGATACAGATGGGGAGGAGTTAATGCATCCCCCAAAACTGTAGGTTACATTGCAGAGAAGAAGGATGTGTATGAATAAAATACCAAAGCCCCTTTTACCCCTGAGAGAGGAGTCAAAAGATGCTGGTGAGTGTCTGGAAGTGAGAACGCGTTTTGGCATTACTGCTGCCTTTGACAGAGTAATTGTGTTTAGACTTGGATTTAAAACGTCTGTTTTGCCCTTGGAAAAAAAAATGTATAAAACCAAAAAAATCTTATATTTTAATATATTTTATTTTACTTTAAAGATTTTATTTATTTATTTGACAGAGAGAGAGAGACCGTGAGAGAGAGAACCCAAGCACGGGGAGTGGGAGAGGGAGAAGCAGGCTTCCCATCGAGCAGGGAGCCTGATGTGGGGCTTGATACCAGGATCCCAGGATCATGACCCAAGCCAAAGGCAGATGCTCAAAGACTGAGCCACGCAGGTGCCCCTTTAAAGATTTTATTTTATTTTCTTTGTCAGAGAGAGAGAGAGCACAACCAAGGGAAATGGCAAGCAGAGTAGGCAGAGGGAGAAGCAGGTTCCTCGCTAAGCAAAGAGCCTGAGGTGGCACTTGATCCCAGGACCCTGAGATCATGACCTGACCTGAAGGTCGCCCAGGCCTTAACTGACTAAGCCACCGAGGTGTCCCCATTTTAATCTATTTATAACATTGTCTTCATAAAACTTGCTGCAATGGCTCTCAACAAAGATAGGTCATGTTTTTGAGGTGTTGCCAAGCTTAGGGAGTTTAAATAATACCCAGATAATAAAGTGGTTAACACATGCATATTTTTGTATGGTAGAAATGAGATATTATTATAATATAATTGTTAATTATTATTATAACCAGAATATCTTGAATAAATGGAATGAGCCCTTGCCCTACAGAGCCTGGTAACAGACATCGAACTATACTAGCGATTCGGAGGTCTCTGCATGGATTTTCCGGTCTATCAACATGGTCACTGTGTGGCTAGGTCTCTGTGATCCATTTTTGTCATGCTCCCACAAGCCCTTAAGAATATTGACTCCAAATGGTTCAAATAATCACAGGGTTGCTGCATGTCATTGTACAGTAGTGATCCCATCACAGTGTAGTCTGGGGAAATTGTGCCCTTGGAGTTGTGCTCTGTATAACCTGTACTCCAGTACAGATCACCTCTGCCAAGCCAAGCAAAAGGGGTCACTTGGAAGTCCTTCCAGTACTCTGTATGGACATCTAATTCATTTATCTAAGGTAACTGATTATGAAACATTAAGCCTGTTTCCCTTCCAGAGAAGCAAGTCAGCTATGGTGACAGTTCCTAAGTACATAAGAAATGTATCTTGAATTCTGTGACATTTTACATTCCCAGCTTCGCCCAGCAGCCAATGGCTCCTTCTTGCAAGTGACATATTGATTGTACACACATGCAAGGTGACTATATTGTGCTCAGTATTTTGAGCTCATCATCTGTTATCCCATTCTCATTGTCATCCTCAGCCCAGACAGTATCAAATTGGAAGCAGTAGTGTAGAAAATTATGAACAAATCAGAAAAGACTACAGCTGTAAAATGAATCAGGCCATTGCTCCACGTTTAGCACTTCCCCTGATGTAAACACCCCGCTCATTTCTGTGCCCTGTTAGGAGGTCCCGGAGCCAGGAGGGTACTGGGATCATCAGAGCTGAACTCTGACCTTGCTTTGAAGTTAAGTACCAGCTGTCCCTAAGAGCAGCAGATTCTGTTGCTGGGGAAGCCGTGTCATATCTTGGAGGCCGTAGGGTGGCTCACCAAGGTGTGACAGTGAGGAAGTAGGGATCGACACATGGTGATTTATGTGGCTGTGAATGGCAATTTCACTCTTAGAGGGCACCAGGGATGGCCTGTTCCCCCAGGTTTTATGAGATTCTCATTAATCACAGCTCTCCAGGTGGATTTGTGACCAGAGGGATAATGAGAGGAGGCCATGTTGCTAGTTGGCATAAAGTAGGTGCCGCTCCATCAGGGTGGATAATTTCATGCATCATCAGAGTGAAAAGCATTAATGAATGGCATGTGGGCAAGACACACTGTGGAAACCATGGGCTCCTCTGTCATTGTTCTGTGCCTGTTGTCACTTTTGTGTTTGCTTAACATACCTGCAGTGGATGTGAATGGGGTGTGCATTTTAATGTTAATTCAAACCAGTGCAGATTCTTTCTTCTTGCTCTAAAAACTCAGTTCTACTCTTTTTTTTTTTCCCCCAATTTATTTATTTTCAGAAAAACAGTATTCATTATTTGTTCACCACACCCAGTGCTCCATGCAAGCTGTGCCCTCTATAATACCCACCACCTGGTACCCCAACCTCCCACCCCCCCGCCACTTCAAACCCCTCAGACTGTTTTTCAGAGTCCATAGTCTCTCATGGTTCACCTCCCCTTCCAATTTACCCAAATTCCCTACTACTCTCTAACGCCCCTTGTCCTCCATGCTATTGGTTATGCTCCACAAATGAGTGAAACCATATGATAATTGACTCTCTCTGCTTGACTGATTTCACTCAGCATAATCTCTTCCAGTCCCGTCCATGTTGCTACAAAAGTTGGATATTCGTCCTTTCTGATGGAGGCATAATACTCCATAGTGTATATGGACCACATCTTCCTTATCCATTCATCCGTTGAAGGGCATCTTGGTTCTTTCCATAGTTTGGCGACTGTGGCCATTGCTGCTATAAACATTGGGGTACAGATGGCCCTTCTTTTCACGACATCTGTATCTTTGGGGTAAATACCCAGGAGTGCAATTGCAGGGTCGTAGGGAAGCTCTATTTTTAATTTCTTGAGGAATCTCCACACTGTTCTCCAAAGAGGCTGCACCAACTTGCATTCCCACCAACAGTGTAAGAGGGTTCCCCTTTCTCCACATCCTCTCCAACACATGTTGTTTCCTGTTTTGTTAATTTTGGCCATTCTAACTGGTGTAAGGTGATATCTCAATGTGGTTTTAATTTGAATCTCCCTGAGGGCTAATGATGATGAGCATTTTTTCATGTGTCTGATAGCCATTTGTATTTCTTGATTGGAGAAGTGTCTGTTCATATCTTCTGCCCATTTTTTGATGTGTTTGTCTGTTTCGTGTGGGTTGAGTTTGAGGAGTTCATTATAGATCCTGGATATCAACCTTTTGTCTGTACTGTCATTTGCAAATATCTTCTCCCATTCCGTGGGTTGCCTCTTTGTTTTTTTGACTGTTTCCTTTGCTGTGCAGAAGCTTTTGATACGTCTCCAAAGGCAAAGGAAACAAAAGCGAAAATAGACTTCTGGGACTTCATCAAAATCAGTTCTACTCTTTTTCCCTGGTTCACGGAGTCTAGCCAAGGAGGATAGTGCTAGAGAGTGTCTCTGTCCCAGGTGCTGTGGGAAAGGATAGTGCTGGGGAGTGTCTCTGTCCTAGGTGCTGATCCTTCAGCATCTGTGGGAAAGATCACCTTGGCCTGGGATGGCCTTTTGTGTCCCGCCCATGCTTAGCCCCTGGCTGGTAGCACAGAGGCTGTAGATCAAAGCTTGCTTGTTCTCATTGTTATGGGGCCTCCTGAAGCTGGGGTGTGAGAGGTAATGTAGAGGGAGAAGGCATTCCCCCTAAGAAAGTCCTAGCTGGACCCTCCATTCCATGCAGGTTCTTCCTGCACACTGCCATTCCCTGCTCCCAATGGGTCCCCCTTTCCTCCTGCAGAGATCCTACCCTGCCTGGAACCCTCCAACTTGTCTTCGATCTCTAGGTTCACTTTGGAAGCAAGGCAAGCTCTGAGGACAGCTGAGGACCTCTCCCACAGAAAGGGCTAGGACTGTCTGCAAATCCCAACATTCTCCAGGGTTACCCTGTGGGCTTCATGCATTTCTGCTCACTTGGTGTTGGAGATAACCGGACATGCTATCCACAGACCATCCCCTCTCTGAAACTCATTGTCCCCATTCATATAAATCATCGAAATGACAAGTGTCTGTGGATCTATTGCCACACGGATGTCAGGATTGAGGACACAGTAATAAACCAAATAGATAAAACTCCAGCCCTCAGGGAGCTTCTATTTCAGTGGGGGGAGATAAGAAAACAGCAAAATATAGAGGTTGCTGGAAGAAAATAAGTGTCATGAAGAGGAATAAACTAGGGAAAGGGGAAAGGTCATAGTAGGATGGATAGGAGTGAAAATTTTAGGTAGGCTGGTCAGGAAAAAACTTACGGGGTGGGGGGCAGAGCTTTGCAGAGGAAATGAGCCCAGTGGGTGCCTGGGAAAGGGCATCCTCAGGCAGGAGTGTGCCTGGAGCATTCAGGAATTACAAGGAAGCCAGTGTGACTATTTCAGAGTGAGCAAGGTGGGGAGAGGAGGACACAAGTCAGAGCAATGCAGGGCCTCATTGTGTAGGCTCATAAAGGCCCTTGTGAGGATTTGGGGTTTTCCTTGAAGTGAAATTAGAAGTCTCCAAGGGAGGGGTCAGGAACAGAAGTGGTGTGGTCTAACTGATGTTGGAGAGGACAGCCCTGACATCTGTTCTGAGAATAGTCTTGGGTGGGTGGAGCAGGAGCTCAGTGATATGGCTGGCAAGAGTGGAGGGGTCACTGCAAAGGCAGTGACAAGTTGTCTGCTTTGGGATCTATCAGACAAGAGGAGCTGAGAAGATTGACTGGTAGAGTGGATTGAGATGTGAAGGAAGGGAAGAGCCAAGAATGGCTCTAAGGTTTTGGACTGAGCAACAGGAAGGATAAAGCTTCCATTCACTGCATGATCTGAAGAAGATTACATGGCTTAGCTTTGGGGATATAGCCAGGTCAGGAATTTGGGCTGAGCTCCCTAAGCCCAAGATGCTGAGGATGGTTGGATGCTGCAGCTCAGGAGAGAAGTCTGGGCTGGAGACACAAGTCTGAGCTTTTGTCTTACACAGAGTGATGAAGGCCACAGAGTTGGAAGCACTCTCCAGCATAGTGAATGAAGAGATCCCAGGACTAGGAGCCAGAACTCCCCTGCATTTAGAGGAAGGAGACATAAGTGGGAGCCAGCATAGCACACTGAACAAGAATGTTTAGGGTAGTGGGGAGAAAGAAGCTGGAGAGAATGACATTCCAGAAGGTAAATGGAGGAAATGTTAACACAGGAAGTGATGGGCTGATCACTAGACTGCAAGTTCATGTGCACAGGGGCCTTATTCCTTTTTATTCTATGCTTGATCTCCAGCCCCTGAAGTAGGACCAGACACCTAGCAGCTGCTCAATGGAAGAATATTTTTGAATGAATAAGCAAGTCATGTAAGATGAGGCCTGGGAATTTTCCCCTGGATGTAACATAGCCACTTGGAGGTTGTGTGTGACTTTACAAGACCAGTTTCAGAGGAGGAGTGGGGATGAAAAGACTGTTTGGGGTGAGCTCCCAGGCTGAGGATGTGCTGGCATGGGACAGAGAACTGAGAAATGAGCTTGTAGCTAGAGGAGGTAAGGCACTGAATCCAGTCTGTCCTGTCACATCATTAATGGGGCCACCTTCCAAGAGCTGGCTTTCATCCTGTCATTGCTGTACCTCTACAGCACGAAGCCCAAACTCCCCTGCTGCAATCCAGCCACCATCCATCCTCTAGCCTTTGCTTTTTGCTGTCCTTCTACTCACACTTCCATTCCAGCTGAACAGTGTAGATCCCAGCTGTCCTCATTACCAGATGTGCAACTGTGAGCAAGTCGCCCCACCAATCTCAGCCTCCATTTTGGGATCATCGCGGGGTTTTTCTATGCAGCTATTAAGGGAATCAGTGCTAGCATTCAGTTGGTCTTCAATAAGTAGCAGTAATGTTTATTCCTGTTTTTGTGCATTTGATTATTGTGTTGGTTTCAATCCCCCCATAGTTTATGGATCACAGTCCTCTCCAAGACCCTATTCAAGACTGTCCATTCATTTCTGCATAGTGATAATAATAATAGTAGCAGTCAATATTTACATAGTGCTTGCTCTGCACTAAATGAATGCTTATGTCTGTCGATTCATTTAATTCTTGGAGCAACCCTAAATGGTAGATTCTATTATTTTTTCCATTCTGTGGAAAGGGAAACTGAGACACAGAGTAGTTAGATGCCTTATCTCAGGTTCCATAGCTTATAGGTAGAAGAGTCAGGTTGTTTCATTCTTTTACTGAGTGGCCACTGTGAGCCAGACTCTGCCCTAGACCCTGGGAGATTAGAAATGTAAGACTCTATCTGTGTCCTTAAGGAACTCACAGCCTGGCTTTCCTGACCACTTAGGGCCAAGGCCTATCTTTTGAACTCCCATAGCTCTTACTACCTGTCCCACTCATGGAGCACTCAGGCTGCTGAACATTCCCCTGATGTTTTACACTGTAAGCTCCTTGAGCTTGGGTTTCTGTTCTGGGATCTCTGAGTCTTGGAATCCGAATCTTGTCTTGCATATCACCAGAACTCAGTAAATAGCTTCTATGAAATGGCCTTTTGTCCCAACAGCCTCTCCAGGTTGTTTATGCATTCATTCAACACTTATGTATTGAGGGACTTTCATGAGCTAGGTGCTAATGTGGGTCCTGGGGACTCGGTAGTGGAAAAGAAAAAGTTTCTGCCCACATGGTACCATGCACTAAGAGTTGGCACTGTGCTTCTGGACTTTACTGCCTCCTTCCCTCATGCACCATCATTCATGTCCACAGTAGGGTTTCTCCCCTCACCATGTGAGTTAGATTGGACTCACTTGGATTTTGTTGGGGGAAGAAGAAGGAATGGTGATATTTGCACCGGTTTTGCAAACTCAAAAAGAAGGAGTCTGGGAAAATTTAAGGAGCTGGTAGAGTTCCAGATCCACGCACCTTTCCTATATGAATAACAGGGATGTGTCTTTCCAGATTGGTTGTGGAAGTTGTTGGATTACTTCACTTCAAAACCACCATTATCCAGCATATAGACACAGTACTGTCTGCAGGTCACCTTGTCCTCCCTGACCATGGGAGTCCTGTTGAGTTTTAGTTCATTAACCCCCTTGGGGAATTCTGATCCTCAGAATACCTCATGCATTTGATTCATCATTAAAGCCTCCTAAAAGCAATACATCCTTACTTCCTAACTACCTTGATATGTGAAATAGCAGGGGGCTGTTTTCCATTCCAACTTAGATGTAAAGAACAGATGGGATGGCAGTAAGATGTCTATGGTCTCCTTCCTATGTTTTTTTTTTAAAAAGAATAAAATATGCAAGATATCAATAAAATGCCAAGTAGAGAAACTATGTATTCCTTTATCCTATACCAAGGAGATCCTATTGTCTATAGTCTCTTGCTTTTAAAACTGTGTGTATACACACACACACACACACATGTGCATATACACACATATATGTATACACACACATATATATATAAAGAGATCATATACAAACCATATATATAAACTGTATATATGTGTATATATATATGTATATATATATATACTGTGGGTGGACAAAGCAATGCTCTGTAGTCTGTATTGTCTAGAGAAAATCCATTTTCAAGCTGCTTTCTCTGGAATATGAAGGTTTTCACTGCAGAAAGTCACGCAAAAAGTGTCAGAGGAACAGGACACGAGGACACCACTATATGGTTGTTTTCTTACTAACATAGTCTGACATATCACACATCTCAGCTAATATCATCTGTGTCAGTACCTTTCAAATGGTGGTGTTCCAGAGGATCCATATGGCTACTTAAAAAAAAAAATCAATGAGTAGACTTCCACTTCTAGGAAGATAGAGAAGACAGATTTTCCCTTAGTTCTTCCCACTAAGTACAACTTAGTAACCCTGGACATTATATATGAAACAAACATAGGAAGACTATGAAAGGTGAAGAGAAGGCAGACCCATAGGAACATCACTGTTGTGAGGGCCCTGGGTTTTCTTTTTGCCTCATATGTCCCAGAGTTGGAGCTGAAGAAGCCAGCAATCTTGAACTGCCAACACGTATAGACTAAAAACCCCAGCAAAAGCCTTCTTTCTGTAGCATAGAACCAGGAAAGGGACAACCAAATAAGACAGAAAACTTTTAGACAATAACCATTCTACTCCAGTCAAGGACCATAGAATAACCACTAGCCCCACCCCTATTCACACCAGTGAAGTTCAAAGAGGTGAATCTAGATTTCCGCAAGGTGCCCCAGTCCCCTTCCAAGAATGGTATCAGAGAAGGCTGAGTAGGGAGCCTGGACTTCTACTCCACCTTGCAGGAACAAGGAACCTCTGTTCTTTATTGTCAAGGTGGTGTCAGAGAAGGTTTAATGGAGTCAGGACTTAATCACTGCCTCTCACTTGTTAACCAGGTCACTTTTTCTCCACATCTCCTCACCCCATCCTGTCAATAGAAGTCATGTGGTGGGCTGTAATGTGGTGATCCTGCCCTAGGTTTCAGTGGAAGCCTACGAGGGAAGTCAAATTGTCACCCCCCCGAACAGTAATAGGGAGTCCTCTGCCCTCTTGGGTGTCAGTAGAAGCTTAATAAAGCACCTGGACTACTGTACCCACTTGGCAGTAATAAGACAACATCCCTCTTCTTCCAGCTAAAACAGGTTTCAGTAAGATTGCAAGTGTTGATTAACCTGACTGGAGTCATTTCACAAAGTATACATATGTCAAATAATCACATTGTACTTAAAAAATATAGTATTCTATTTGTCAGTTACACTTCAATAAAGATGGGAAACAGAAAAATAAGATCCAGAGTCTCAAAACACAATATTCAGAATGTACAGGCCCCATTCCAAAATCATTCATCATACAAAGAATCAGGAAGATCTCAAACAATGGGAAAAAAATTGATGCCAATACTGATATGATAGAGACATTAGAATTATTCAACAAGACTTTAAAAATAAACTGTGATATCAATGTTTCAGTGAGATATTATGAATATACTTGAGACAAAAGGAAAAACAGAAATTCTCAATAACTAAATAGATGATATAAAAAAAGAACCAAATGAAAATTTTAAGACTGAAAAATATAGTAAGTGAAATGTAAAATGTAATGGATGGGTTTAATAGCAGAATGGAGGAGGCAAAAGAAATAATGATGAACTTGAAGAAAGAATGAAAGAATCCCCAATTTGAACAACATAAAGAAAATAGACTGAAGTTAACAAAGTCTCAGTAACCTATGGAACTATGAGAAAAGGCTCTAACACTTGTGTTATCAGAGTCCTGAAAGGAGAGGAGAAAGAGGGCAAGACAAAAAAAAATGTGAACAGAAATAATGGTAGAAAACAGAGTAGAAGCCTTAATTTATGGATTCAAGAAAATCAGAAACTGCAAAGAGGATAAATCCAAACAAATCCATACCAACACACATTATAGTCAAACTTCTGAAAACTAAAAACAATAAAAAAATCTTGAAAGCAGCAAGAGATATTACACTTTGTATGTCAAAAACCATTTGAATGACAGAGGACTTCTTATTAGAGACTATAAAGGCCAGAAAGAAGTGGCACAACATTTCTGAATGAATAAAAGAGACCTGTCAACCCAGAATCCTATATCCAGAGAAAATATTCTTCAGGAATGAAGGAATATTCAAGACATTCTCAGTAAAAGGAAAAATAAGAAAATTATGCTTCCAGAGGAACTATTGTAAAAAACTAAAGAGAGTTTTCTAAAAGTATAAGAAATAACAAAAAAAATAATCTTGGAAGATCAAGAAGGAAGAAAGGATATGTAAGCAAAACCTGGGTAAATACAACAGCTTTTTCTTCTCAAATTTTCTAAATTATGTTTCATGTTTGAAACAAAATTGTTATACTACTTGTTGTAATTCTAAGTGTCTGTAGAGAAAAGATTTAAGACAATTATAAATGAAAATGTAGTGGTATATAAAGGAAGGTAAAGTTCTTATACTGGAAAAGATAAAATTGCTAAATCAGTAAACTGTAGAAGTTATGTATAGATGACGTAATACTTTGGCAGTCACTAAAAATCTATATATAGAGAGGTGCACTCAAAACACTACAGATAAATCAAAATCAGAACTCTTAAAAAATCTTCCTCACAAGAAGGCAGGAAAAAAAGAGAAATGGAAAAGAGAACAGGCAACAACAACAACAACAACAAAACGACAGGCTTAAGCATTAACATATCAATTAAATTTTAATGGTCTAGCTATACCAATTACAAAACAGATTCTCAAAGTTAATTTAAGCAATGATCTACTATATGCCATTTATAAGAAACTCACTTAAAATATAATGATCTAGGGAGGTTGAGTGTAAAAGGATGGAAACATTATTGAAAAGAAAGCCAGACTGGCTGTATTAATAGCAGATAAGGTATATTTCAGAGCAAAGAAAATCCTAGAGATAGAATCATCATACAATGATAAGAGGTTTGGTTCACAAAGAACACATAGCAATCTTAAATGTGTATGCAGCAAACAACAGAGTTGTAAAATATGTGAAACAGAAACTAAGAGAACAGAAAGGAAAATAGACAAATTATAGTTGGAGACTTCAACACCCAGCCCCCCAACAACTGATGGAACAACTAGATAGAAAATCACCGTGGATATAGAAAACTCAATAGCACCATCCACCAACATAATCTAATGAACATTTATAGGACACTCTACCCAACAACAACAGAATACACATTCTTTCCAAGTGTGCATGGAACATATACCAAGATAGACCATATCCTGGGCCAAAAAATAAATCTCAACAAATTTAAAAGAATGGAAACCATACAGGGTGTGTTCTCCAACCACAATGGAATAATACTAGAAATCCATAACAGAAAGATGACAAGAAAATTTTCAACACTTGGAAACAAAACAATACATTCCTAAATAGCCAAGAGTCAAAGAAGAACTCTCAGGGAAGTAAAAAGTACATTAAGCTGAATGAAAATAAAAACATAGCATGTCAAAATTTGTGGGACACAAAGCAGTGATGAGAAGGGAATTTATAGTACTAAATGCATACATTAGGAAAGTCTGAAATAACTAATCTAAGTTTATACCTTGAGAACTCAAAAAAAAAGGAGCAAAATAAACCCAAAGCAAGCAGAAGGAAGTAAAAAATAAAGGTAGCAATAGAAACTGAGAAACCAATAGAGAAGAGTCAGTGAAAAAAAGAGATTTTTTTTTAAAAGATCAATCCACAAAATTGGCGAGACTCTATCAAGCCTGAGAAAGAAACAAAGGGAGAAATAACAAATTACCAGCATTAGGAATAAAGTAAGAGATAACCACTACAGATCCTGCAGACATCAAACAGAATAAAGTCGTAGTATAAGGAACTCTACATGCCTAAATTTTACAACTTGGAAGAAATGGAGCAATTTTTCAAAAAACACAAACTTCCACAACTCACCTAAAACTAAATTGATAATTGGACTAGTTCTAAACTATTAAGGAAGGTGAATTAATAGTAAAAAATTGCCCCATAGGAAATGTTTAAGGCCAGATGGCTTTACTGGAGAATTATACCAAGAAACTTAGTACCAATTCTATGCAATCTGCTCCAGAAAATAGAAGAGAAGGGAGGCTGTCTTCATTCATTTTACAATGTGACTCTGATACCAGAACCAGACAAAACACCACAGAAAACTAAAGATCCATTTTCCTCATGAAGATAGACACAAAAGTCCTAGATATAGTATTAACAGAACATTCAGCAAAGTATCAGAAGAATTATATACAAATAACATGGAGGACATGGGGAGTTAGAGAGGAAAAGGGAGTTGGGGTAAATTGGAAGGGGAGGTGAACCATGAGAGACTATGGACTCTGAAAAACAATCTGAGGGGTTTGAAGTGGCGGGGGGGTGGGAGGTCGGGGTACCAGGTGGTGGGTATTAGAGAGGGCACGGATTGCATGGAGCACTGGGTGTGGTGAAAAGATAATGAATACTGTTATGCTGAAAATAAATTAATTAATTAAAAAAAAAGAATTACATACCATGACCAAGTGGGGTTTATTGCAGAGACGTGAAGCTAATTCAGTATTTTAAAACAATCAATGTTATTTACCATATAAATGACTAAAGAAGAAAAATCACATGATCACATCAATTCAGGAAAAAAACATTTTACAAAATTCAGTCTGTTCACAGAAGTTGAGACAAAAAGAAGGAAGAAATTCATCCACTGACGTGTTTGAATTTTCTTTTGTAAGCGTTGGAGTGTCAAAAGAGGTTTTTAAGGGCAGGAAAAAGAGATCAAATCTGCTCTCTAGGAAGATAGTTTTGGTGAAAGAGCAGAAGGCAGAGTGGGGGAAAAGTGTCTGAAATTCAATGCCATGTCCTTTTCAGAAGTCCTGGAATGATCACTTTTTTCCAAGCAAATCAAGGAAAATAAAAATATAATATAAAAAAAATTCAGTCTGTTCATAATAAAAACTTAAAAAATAAGAATACATAAGAACTTCAAATCCATAAAGACCATCTACAAAATATCTACTGCTGACCTTGTACACAGTTATGAAAAAGTGCACATTTTCTCCCTGAGATCAGGAACAAAACAGGAGGTCTGCTCTTATGATTCTTATTCAACATAATGCCAGAAATTTTAACCCATGTAATAAGGCAAGAAAAGGAAATAAAAGACAGACATATCACAAAGAAATAAAATGGTCCTTATTTGAAGATGACATGATTATCTGAATAAAAAATTCCTAGAAATAATAAGTTTGTTCAGGGAAATTATAGGATACAAGATAATTTACTAAAGCCAATGGTATTTCTATATACCTATATATGGTAATTCTATATACCTAAAATTAACACATGCATACCAAAATTAAATATATAAAACCATTAACAGTTAACTAAACAGTTAACTAAAAAAAGGAGAGAAATAGAAGACTAAAAAATGATGATAAAAGAGACTAAAGCTGAAAGAAATAAAAGTAGATCTGAATAAATGGAGAGGCATACTTTTCAAATTTAGAGACAGGTTTAACACAGTTGCTACCAAAATTGAAGTAGCTATTTTTGTAGATATAAATAAGGTCATTATACAATTACCCAATACCTATACCCAGTTTCAAGACTTCTATAGCTATTGTAATCAAGATTATGAAATATTGGTAGAGGAATAGATATGTAAGTCAATAGAACAGAATAGGAAACACAGAAATAGAAAATATGCTTAACTGAATATTTTCTTTTATTTCTAGTGAAGTAAAATTCATTTAACTGATAACCATTTAAATATGAACAAATTAGTGGCATTTAGTACATTTGCAATGTTTTGGAAATACCACCTCTATCTAACTCAAAAACATTTGTCATTCCAAAATAAAACCCCTTAACCATTAATAGTTACTCCTCAATCCTCTCTCCAACCACCAATTTTCTTTCTATGATTTACCTATTCTTAGTATTTCATATAAATGGAATCATCCAATACGTGACCTTTTGTGTCTGGATTCTTTTACTTAACCTATTATTTTGAGGTTTATCCGTGTTGTCACATGTCTCAGTACTTCATTCCTTTCTATGGTTGAATAAGATTTCATTGTATTTATTTACCACAATTTGTTTATCCATCCATCCACTGATGGACATTTGTGTATTTTCTACCTTTTGGATTTTGTCAGTAGTACTGTTATGAACATTTGTATGCAAATCTTTGAGAGCTTGTTTTAAATTTTTTAAAGCATATAACTAGGACTGGAATTCCTGGGTCATATGGTCATTTAGTGTTTAACTTTTTGAAGAACAGCTATACTGTTTTCCATAGCAGTTAAACCTTTTTACATTCCCACCAGCAGTGTATGAGGTTTCCAATTAGCCAGGTCCTTGCCAAAACTTTTTATTCTCCTTTTTTCAAAAAATATTTTTATAGCCATTGTAGTGGGTATGAAGTGGTATTCCATTGTGTTTGTGATTTGCATTTTCCTAGTGACTAAGAATATTGAACATCTTTTCATGTACTTTTGGGCCACTTGCAATATCTTCTCTGGGGAAATGTCTATTCAAGTCCTTTCGCTATTTTTAAATTTGGTTGTTTTTCTTTTTGTTGTTTGAGTTATAAGAGTTACTTATATGCTCAGGATATTAATCCCTTCTCAGATATATGATTTGCAAATATTGTCTCCTATTCTGTAGATGGTCTGCCACTTTCTTGATTATGTTCTTGCATTAGGTGCATAAAAATGTTAAATTTTGAAAAAAATCCAATTTATTTTTTGTTGTCATGCTTTTGGATCATATTTGAGAATGCCATTGCCAAAACCAAGGTCATGAAAATTTACACCTGAAAGGTAAACAGGAAAGTTTTCTTCTAAGGTTTTACAGTTTTAATTCTTACATTAGGTTGTGATCAGTTTTGAGTTAACTTTTATAATGGTGTGAGATTGGGATCCACACCCAATTCTTACTGTAGTGAATAGTTACAGGTTCTTTCTGCACATAATTTGGCCATGGAAATATATTTCTGGACTCAGTTCTCTTCCATTGGTCTATATTGTCTGTCCTTATACCCATACCACACCGTTTTGCTTACTGTAATTTTGTGGTAAATTTTGATATCAGGAAGTATGAGTCTTTAACTTTGCTCTTCTTTTTTAGACAGTTTTGGTTTTTTAGAAACTTTACATTTCTTGCCTGACTGATTTTTTACAAAGATGCGAAGAATTTCAATGGAGTAAACATAGCCTTTTCAAAAAAATGATGTGGGACAATTAGACATTCTAAGGAAAAGAGTGAACCTTATTCTAAGTTTCAAACTTTGTACAAAAATTCACTCAAAAGAGGTGACAGATTTAAATGTAAAATATAAAACTCTTAAGCTTTTACGTGAAAAATATCTTTGGGATCTTGGATTTAGATTTGACATCAAAAGTAAGATCTGTATGATATGATACTATATGTGGAAACCCCAAAAGACTCCACTCCAAAACTGCTAGAACTTGTACAGGAATTCAGTAAAGTGTCAGGATATAAAATCAATGCACAGAAATCAGTTACATTTCTCTACACCAACAACAAGACAGAAGAAAGAGAAATTAAGGAGTCAATCCCATTTACAATTGCACCCAAAACTATAAGATACCTAGGAATAAACCTAACCAAAGAGGCTAAGAATCTATACTCAGAAAACTCTAAAGTACTCATGAAAGAAATTGAGGAAGACACAAAGAAATGGAAAAATGTTCCATGCTCCTGGATTGGAAGAACAAATATTGTGAAAATGTCTATGCTACCTAAAGCAATCTACACATTTAATGCAATTCCTATCAAAATACCATCCTTTTTTTTTTTTTCAAAAAAAAATGGAACAAATAATCCTAAAATTTATATGGAATCAGAAAAGACCTCGAATAGCCAAAGGAATATTGAAAAAGAAAGCCAAAGTTGGTGGCATCACAATTTCGGACTTCAAGCTCTATTACAAAGCTGTCATCATCAAGACAGCATGGTACTGGCACAAAAACAGACACATAGGGGCGCCTGGGTGGCTCAGTGGTTTGGGCCTCTGCCTTCGGCTCAGGTCGTGGTCCCAGGGTACTGGGATCGAGCCCCGCATCGGGCTCCCTGCTCAGCGGGGAGCCTACTTCTCCCTCTTTCTCTGCTGCTTTGCCTGCTTGTGTTCTCTCATTTGTTCTGTCAAGTGAATGAATGAAATCTTTAAACAAACAAACAAAAAAACAGACACATAGATCAATAGAACAGAATAGAGAGCCCAGAAATAGACCCTCAACTCTATGGTCAACTAATCTTTGGCAAAGCAGGAATGTCCAATGGAAAAAAGACAGCCTCTTCAACAAATGGTGTTGGAAAAATTGGACAGCCACATGCAGAAAAATGAAATTGGACCATTTCCTTACACCACACATGAAAATAGACTCAAAATGGATGAAGGACCTCAATGTGAGAAAGGAATCCATCAAAATTCTTGAGGAGAACAGAGGCAGCAACCTCTTCGACCTCAGCCACAGCAACATCTTCCTAGGAACATCACCAAAGGCAAGGGAAGCAAGGGCAAAAATGAACTTTTGGGATTTCATCAAGATCAAAAGCTTTTGCACATCAAAGGAAACAGTTAACAAAACCAAAAGACAACTGACAGAATGGGAGAAGATATTTGCAAAAGACATATCAGATAAAGGGCTAGTGTCCAAAATCTATAAAGAACTTAGCAAACTCAACACCCAAAGAACAAATAATCCAATCAAGAAATAGGCAGAGGACATGAACAGACATTTCTGCAAAGAAGACATCCAGATGGCCAATAGACACATGAAAAAGTGCTCCACATCACTCGGCATCAGGGAAATGCAAATCAAAACCACAATGAGATATCACCTCACACCAGTCAGAATGGCTAAAATTAACAAGTCAGGAAATGACAGATGCTGGCGAGGATGCGGAGAAAGGGGAACCCTCCTACACTGTTGGGAATGCAAGCTGGTGCAACCACTCTGGAAAACAGCATGGAGGTTCCTCAAAAAGTTGAAAATAGAACTACCCTATGACCCAGCAATTGCACTACTGGGTATTTACCCTAAAGATATAAATGTAGTGATCCGAAGGCCACATGCACCAGAATGTTTATAGCAGCAATGTCTACAATAGCCAAACTATGGAAAGAACCTAGATGTCCACCAACAGATGAATGGATAAAGAAGATGTGGTATATATACACAATGGAATACTATGCAGCCATCAAAAGAAATGAAATCTTGCCATTTGCAATAACATGGATGGAACTAGAGGGTATCATGCTAAGCGAAATAAGTCAATCGGAGAAAGACAACTATCATATGATCTCCCTGATATGAGGAAGTGGAGATGCAACATGGGGGGTTAAGGGGATAGGAGAAGAATTAAGGAAACAAGATGGGATTGGGAGGGAGACAAACCATAAGTGACTCTTAATCTCACAAAACAAACTGAGGGTTGCTGGGGGAAGGGGGGTTGGGAGGGGGGTGGGGTTATGGACATTGGGGAGGGTATGTGCTATGGTGAGTGCTGTGAAGTGTGTAAACCTGGAGATTCACAGACCTGTACCTCTAGGGATAAAAATATATTTTATGTTTATAAAAAAATTTTTTTTAAAAAGTAAGATATGTAAAAAGAAAAATGGATAAATTTGACTACATAAAAATTAAAAACTTTTGTTCTGGAAAGGATCCTATTGAGAGGATGAAAAGACAAGCGATAGACTGAGGGAAAATGTTTGCAAACCACCTACTCACAAAGGACTAGTATCTAGAGTGTATAAAGAATTCTCGAAACTCAACAGCAGAAAAAAAAAAATGAACATACAAAAAAGAAACCCCAAACAATCCAAATAGATGATAGCCAAAAGACATGAAGAGGCATTTCACCAAAGAGACTATACAGATCAAGAATAAGCACATGAAAAGATGTTCAACAACATTAGCCATTAGGGAAATGCAAATTAAAATCACAACGAGATATCATTACATGCCTATCAGAACGACTACAATAAAAAGTAGTGATGCCAGCAAATGCGGGCAAGGATGCTGAGAAACAGAAGCACTCATGCATTGCTGGTGGGAATGTCAGATGGTAAGAAGACCCTGAAAAATGATTTGGCTATTCAAAAACTAAACATATGACCCTCCTACAAACCAGCAATTGCACTCATGGGTATTTATCTTAGAGGAAGTGAAAATTTATGTTCTTAAAAAAAAACCTGTACAGAAATGTTTATGGCACCTTTATTTGTAAGAGCCCCCAATGGAAACAAGTCAGGTGGTTTAACCAATGAGGTTCTTGCATACCATGAATCCTACTCCGTAATACAAAGGAACAAACCACTGATAAGGGAAACAACTCGAACAAGCCTTGAGGTAATTATGCTGAGTGGAAAAAGACCATCTCCCATGACTACATAGTGTATGATCCCCTTTATAGCTTTGTTGAAATGATAACATTACAGAAATGAGAACAGGTTTGCAGTCACCAGGGGTTGGGGATGAGGGGGTAAGAGCAGAGGGAAGGAAGATAGATGGTGGCTATGAAAGAGCTACAGGAGGGGTCTGTGGGGTGAATGAAGGGTTCTGTACCTTGACTACATCAGTGGCAGTATTCTGGTTGTTCTAGGACATGATAGTTTGACAAGATGTCACTGGAGGACACTGGGTAAGCAGTACCCATGATTGCTCTGGTATTTCTTACAACTCTATGCGAAGTCTCTAATGATTTCAGAATGGAAGTTTTCATTAAAAATCAATAAGTGATACATTGTTTAATTTTTCTTTCACGTTTGTAAGAAAAGGCAGCAAGCCTGTCGGTGTGTAATGAGTGAGCACACACACAGTTAGGTGGAGTTCAAATGAGGACGTTCATGGCTCTATCGCTCCCTTTATTTCTTGGCTACACAGAATGGTTAAGACTGTTATATTTTAAATTGTTTTTCTTCTTAGACATATGTTTGATTTCTGCTCATAATAGATTGTGTTTAAAGACTAGAAACATAAGGAACCTGATAATGAAATACAAGATAATTAGGAGCAAAAAATGGGAAGACTACAATCTTACTTAAAATTACCTTCACCAATCTGTAAATCACATTCATCTGATAAAAACTCTTCTATGGAACATCAAGATGTCTTTGGTACTTCAAAAACAGTGTTAAGAAGAGAAAATAGAGTGACAATTATGTCCAATTTGGCTTTTCATTTATTGAGAATAAAGGCTCTTTCCACACCCACAATGTGCTATTTGCAGAGTGGTTGCAAATAGCGGCCTGAAATCTTTCCCCTCCTGTCATTTATAAACAAAACATGGAAATTATAAAAATGAAACCATCATTTTTTAAGCATAAAATTCCAGAATTTCAGACATCGATTCTTGGAAACCAGTTTTTGCCTCGACTTGATGTTATATTATGGAGTAAAATCCCAGAGTATTTTTTAGTATACATTCAGTCCCCAAACAAGAGATGACATTTCATTTTTAGCATGTTTATCTGAAAATTATATTTTCTCTTATATAATTTAATAAAATTAAACATTGTGTCTTCACTGGTAAATGATACAAAGCATAATTTTTTGTAATGACTGTGTATTATGTATATTATGAATGATCGCATTAAAACAGACTGTAGAATAGAATATTTAATACGATACCCTTGTTTAAGATTTCAAATCACTCACTCATCACAGGCCACACAAAAATGGCAAAACCAGTTTCAGATTTTTTGAGGATGGTTGTAGTGAGAAGTGTCTGCGAGTCACATCTGGGTAGGCAGTGGTGACTGACGCATGTGTGTGCACTTATCAGCTTTAAAGTGTCCTGTATGTGTCACTTGTTATGTGTCTGCTGCCTTTTATCTAGGGCAATTAGAAAATGGAGGGTCCTGCTCAATTAAATGTTCTCTGTAAATGAAGATTCTCTTTATGTGAGCTCTGGATTAGAGTCTGGGGACTTCAACCTTTGACTAGCCTGAGGTCCTTAGATAAATGAAGTGGGATGATGACAGTATTAATCTTCCAAGTTGTGTGTCTAAAGGCAGTCAAATAATGGATCAGGCTTTTATGTACATTTGCGCTTCTTTCTCATTTGCCATGTTTTCTGCTTTAATTAAGAACAAATCCAAAGTCTACTGATTTAAGTCATGAGGAAAATAAGAACCTGAGATAGGGCAGCTTCCATAGTGGTGATTTCAGCAGTTCAATGGCATCCATAAGGTCTTAACTTCTTTCCCTGTTCTGCCATCTTTCATGGTCAACTTCATTGCTCTTCGGCTCACAAGATGGTGACCGTGAGCCTACTGGACCCTTGTAGTTAGTGATAGTATCAAGAAAGAAGAGAGTCACCATCTCTTCCCGCGCATCTTTTTTTTTTTAATTTTTTTAACAGATACATTTATTTTAGAGAGAGAGAGTGCATGAGTGCAAGCACATGCATGCAGGAGTGACAGGAGGAGTGGAGGAAGAGAATCTTCAAGTAGACTCCCAGAATGTGGATCATGGAGCCAGGCAGGGGGCTCAGTCCCATGACCCATGAGATCATGCCTTGAGCTGAAGCCAAGAGTTGGACGCCTAACCTACTGAGCCATGCAGGCACTTCTTCCCGCCCACTCTCCTCCCACATCCCATCCTCTGTGCAACTTTTTATCCCTCCAACTGACTTTCTCTCACCTGTCCTTGACCAGACTGGGCCCCTTGCTCTCCTCTTAGCCAGTTCCTGTAAAGAGAACAGGAGCCCAATGATTGGCTTCGACTATGACTATGCTGAACAGAATTGACATTCTGTAGGCAAAGGAGAGAGAAAGACTATGCATTGGGCTTTCAAGAGATCAGGTTGAGGACAGTTAAGGAAATACACCAGCAGATTCAGACCAGAAGGTTCTCTAGGTACCTGTTTGTAGGACATGTATTTTGAGATACGTATTAGCTGCCATATATATACACTCTGTGTGTAAGTGACACAGCATTGCATAGTGATTATGAACGCAGACTCAGAGTCAAATCCTAGCTTTGCCATTTGCAAGACAAACTGTCTTGGATAAATTGTGTGACTTCTATGAGCTTCTCTTATCAAATGGGGACCTTATGGTGCTAAGAGAACTCAGTGTTGCAATCCATACAAAGGGTTAGGCCCAGTGCCCAATGCACAGTTAGCAATCAGTAAACATGAGGAGCTGGTGTGCTGCTGGTGAGGAGAATGAGCTAAACCCGGCTTTACGTCTCAACAGCTGAACAGCTGCCGACTGCCCTCACTCCATCAGACCCTGCCCTTCGCCCAGTCTGTTCTCCATACAGCAGCCTGAGCGATGTTCAAAACCTGCATTGATCATGTTGTTCTCCTGCCCAAAACCCTCCAGTGGCTCCCAATTTGATCACAAATCAAATCACAATTTGATTTGTGATTACACATCAAATCAGATCTGAAGTCCTTGTGTGTGAGGGCCTTAGCTACCTACCTAAGTGATCTGGCCCTGGCCACCTCCCTGCCTTCTTCAACAACTGCCCACCTGGTCCCTCTGTTTAGCGACGTCAGCCTCGCTCACATCCAGTCTGGTCTTCATACCTGGTGTGCCTTCTGCCTGCATGTTCTCCGCACTAGATCTTGTCCTACTTCGTCCCCTCATTTCTTCATGTCTCCGCTCTCAGCACCTCCTCATCCTCAGAGAGAAATTCTCAGCTGCCCTCTTGAAAAGAGTCACTACTCTTCCTTCCTTCCTCTGCATTCTCTAGAAAACAGAGCACCTCACTGAGGAGGAGTCCAATACCAGGAAGCAGGAACAAGGAGGAAGAAAGAGCAGATATGGAAGGCCCATCTCTGTCGTCATTTAGCTCAGGGCTTTGTCTCTGGGGATGTCCTTACACAGGACCCAGGGCACTCTGTATCTCAGTACAGACCAACCAGGGAAGGAAGGGAGAATTTACCTGCTGGCTTCCTCCTATAACCAGCTCCTGCTGGTCAAGTCCTCTCCTCTGTCATGACCTTTCCCACCCCTCTGTGTTGTGTGGAGCAGCTCCCGAGGGCAGCCTGTTGGGAAACCAGAGCCCCCAGGGGGCTGGTCTGACCACTGCACAGGCATGGATGGAAGCCAGTGACTCCATGTCAGTTAATGCCACATGTGGGGGGGCAAGGAGGGCTTCTTGGTTTTAGATAGTGGCAGTATTAGCAGAGGGATCTGTCTCTGAGGCTGTGGGAACAGCTCTGAGGTGCCAGGAAGCAGGTAGGGTTGAGAGTAGGGGCAGAGTGGAGGGTGTGGGGGTTGAGGTGGAGTGGTCAGTGTGGCTACTCAGATTTAGGGTGCTGTATAAGCTGAGTCTGGTCTTAGCTCACAGATCCTCGTCTGGCTCAGTACTCTTCAGAATACTCAAGACGGGCCCCACTATACTGCTTGTGCATCTGAGGGGAACGTATATTCACAGGAATGCGGTGTCCATAAGGTAAGCACTCGTCTTTTTGAATGATCTATTTTTTTCGATTGGCATGTTATTTACGGCTCTATATTGATGAGCTGGAAAATGGGGTTGTGGCAAAAATTTATGAGTCTGAATAAATCAGGTTGAGTAAGGAGGTTGGCCCCTCTCTTTGCCCCCACCCTTCATCCTATTGTCCCACTTCATCTCTCTCCCCTGTCCCCCATATAAGAGGTGGCCCTCTGTGGCTTGGAGGCCTGGACTGTTCAGTCCACATTCTCCCTGTGCACACATCTTCCTTGAGGGATTCAGCTTCATTTCCTCCTACCTGGGGGCTTCCTCAGGCCACTGGTACCCTCAGCCTAGGCCCTGGGAGCCGGATGGGACTTCTGTCTCTGGATTAATACCACGGTAAAGGGTTTTATTTTTCATGCTCTCCACTTTTACCCGTTCACTCTTCCCTCTCCCTCACTGTGGCTTTTTATTCATCCCAGCTTCTTAATTAAGGTCCTCATTCTTCAATGCTTCGTCATTGCCTTGAAAAATTTCCCAAGTCACACTTACCTTTTGAAGGAATACCTTACTTAATCTCCATGCTGGCTATTTTTCTTCCTATATTAAAGTTAAACAATTATTTCTGAGTATGATTTTAGGTCTAGAATTTTTAATTTATGCTTCCATTCCCTTAATTTCTTGATGATTAAGTGAACCATGATTTAAGAAAACTTGGAAAAATCCTTAACATCACAGCTCTTCTTAGATCAGAGTGGCCCTCACTTCTGTAAGTCCTAGCAAAATAAAGGCATGGCCTTGCAGAATGGAAAATGGCCTCAGGAACTGACTGAGTATGACTGCCTCCCAGCCCACCCACCTCCAACTCCCACTGGAGACATGAAGACACTAGGCCTCGAGACGCCTGGCCAGTCAATGTATGGCAGAGGCAAGAGAGGGACTGGCCTTCATGTCTTTCTGTCTGGGGCTCTTCAGAGAGCCAGACTGGTTCTTCAGTTGACTGCAAAGTTTGGGTTGAAGATTTTACCAGATGTTTTTCAGACAAGCAGCAGTGTTCAGTTGTGCAAGACCAGGAAGACCCCTGCCTTTTACCTTCTCACATGCCCTCCGAGTCTGGGCACTGTCTGACCAGCCCAGGGGGATCCGACCCATAGCTAGTGACAGGGAAACTTGTGGTTGAACCTCGAGGAGGTTCCCTGCTTCTTCCCAATCCCGTGGCTCTGGGATCTCACTGTGTGACCCGATGTACTGCAGTATGCTGGAAATAACCTGTAGGAGACCCACTGTTTGGCTGCAGTATTTGATCATATTGCCGTGTTTTGGGTAATAATAGAAATAGAAGAAAGTTTTAAAACTGGTAAAGTAAATATCTATAAGAGATTTTTGAACTTCCTGATCTTGCAAAAACATAGCGCTCACTTCCTTTTGTGCGTCTCTAAGTCTGTCTCGGGAAATTGCTCACCAATCCCTTACAATGGGGGGTTGGAGTCAGTCATCTGAACTTGTTTCCTTCTAACTTCCTCCTTCCAAACTGACTTAATTACATGAATTCAAAACTTACACCCCCTCCTGCCGCTTTTCTGGCCAAGCATTCCAGTTTGCCATTGCGAAGCATCAGTATGCTTGCAAATTCTGAAACAGGGTTGCAAGCAAATTCTTTGTGTGGGTCTAGCATATTTTCCATGCTGGGGGAGTATTATTATTCAGCCAAGAATTGCCCTGAGAGGTCAAAGCACAGAGCAATTCATAGAGGTGTCAAGGTCTGCTGGCATCTGATGCCGCTGCCCTGAAGGTTTGTTTTATTTTGTCATTCACATTTCACCTTTTTTATTCCAAGGTGACTTTAATTCCACACTTATTTTATGCACAGTAGTCACAATAGCTCACTTCAGATGTTAGCTTTCTCTCCAAGGGATATTCTGCACATCTGGTTTGTGGCAGCTACATTCCCTCCTTCTTGGAGAAGCCAAAGAAGTCTGTGGAAGTCCAGTCCCTGTTTACTGCACTAAACAGAGCTATTTCAGAGCTCGGTCACTCTACAGACCTTGGTTTAGCTATGACCCAGAGTTATTAAAAAGACACACGCCAAGGCCTGCCTTGGTTATGTAATAAGGCCACTAGGCTGACTCAGGGACTTTGTGCTCAGAGAACTGAAATCTGCTTTTCCAAACACCTCAAAGTGTGGGAGGGGAGCTAAACCCAGTCTCTGAGCTGTGGAGCTCCATCTTGTCCACGGACTTAGAATTAAATTTCAGAAGGAGACATAGCCTATCTCCAAATTCCCCAGCTTCCTTTTATGTCCAGTCCTCCTTTGCTCTCTCCCAGGATGGAAAGTGCCATCCTTTCCCCAGTCCAGCTATACAGAATCTGGCTTCAAGCCAGCCTTGGGGGTTCAGTCACGGATGGCCTTGGCAAAGATTCATGGTCAAATATGAGAGAGCATTATTCCTGCCAAGGCCCTAGGGCATGGAGGATGGAATGGCCTTTGTCCTTCCGAGCCCACGTGGGAAGTCACAACGATGAACACCTGGAAGTCACCCAGGTCTCATGCACTCCTCATTTTGCTGATGGGGAAACTGATACTTATAGCAGAAATATGACTGGCCTGGGTTATAGGCTGGAAAGTGGTGGGGAGAGAGGTGATCCCAGACAGAAACATGTGTGAGGGGAGGGACCATGCTGGTTCACCCACTGCCATCCTCCCAGCACCTAGCAAGTGTCTGGTACATAGGAGGGGCCCAGTAAATATCTGTTGAAGGAGAGCAAATGCAATACCTTTTCTCCTTATTCTTCCTCTTCTCTTGCTATTTAACTAAACTTATCCTAGGAAAATCCTCTCTGTCCCCTCATCCAGGCCAGAAGAGATCACAGGGGCATAGACCAGACACTGTCCTGCTGCACAACCTGGTGCCCACATAGAGCAGGGGGCAGTCCCCCAAAAGTCTCCTGCCCATTAGTTACTACCAGCCTGGCCTAGCTAGGATCATACTCCTAAATCTGATGCCAGACTTGGGCTATAGATAGACCACTGGTTGGGGTGCGTGTGTGTGCGCTACTTGTTACAAAAGTGTTTACAGTTTATTTGAGCACCAAGACTGATCTCTAGATCAATTAATGAAAGCAAATGACGACTGGGTTGGGGGTCTCCAAAAGTTCTGGATGGTGATCAGAGATCCAGGCTTGGGGATGAAGTCAGGGCAGTGAAAATGTCTCGTTCGAAGGGAGAATAGGGCACCCTCTTGTCACAGCTTGGCCAGGCCGAGCCTACATCACCTGGGACTGCCGTTGTATGCCCAGGATTTTGTTAATTCTCCGGCTGGAAGAGGGCAGAGTCAGAAGAGAGAGATAAAAACTTTGCTCTTTCGCAGGTTGTTGGCTCTCAGCGAGGGAGCGTGTCACTTCACTTAGCCTCTAGGGACTCGTCTAAGGGCAAGGTGTACTGGCCTGCCTAGGCTCCACAGCTATGGCGGCTGATTAAGACCACTTGTGCACCTTGAGAGCAGAGGCTGGAGAGCTCGGCCTGCGAAAGAGCCGGAGGACAGCAGAGAGGGGTGTGTTGGGGAGTGAAAGGGGCTGCAGATCTCTATGAGAGAGCCAGGGGCTGAAGCGCACCACCTCAGAGATCGCCCTGGAGCTCTGGGAGTCCTCGCGCCCCGCGTGCGCGCCCGGCTGTTCCGCGCACCTGCGGCGGGCCCCGCGCGGGTCTGAGCGGCGGGCGGGCCGCGCGCACAGGTGGCGGCGATTGGGCAGGCGGGGCCGGGAGGGTGACGTCACGAGCTCCGGTCCCGGCGGCAGAAATAGGGCAGCCGCGGCGGCGGTAGTACAGCAGCGGCGGTTCACGGAGCTGGAGCCGAGGCAGCCTCCTGCGCGTCCGGGACCCGCCGACAGCCGGAGAGACCGACCGAAGGACGCGGGGTCGGGTCGTCGCCACCGCCGCCACAGGAGCTCCCGTCCGACCGCGTCCGGCCACCTGGTCTTCCCTCGGCCGCGGCCACCTCAGGTACGCGGGCGCGGGGAGAGTGCCAAGACGCCGCCGCCAGCAGCCGGTCCCGCTGCGTCCCGCTGGGGTCCCGGCGCCCGCGGCTCCGCGTCTCCCTGCGGGGCCCGGCGCGGACACTCGCTTGTCCTCACCGCCGGCTCCAGAGAGCTAAGTTTGCCCCCCTGGCGGGCGGCGGGCACGGGACCACGGGACTCGGGCTCGCCGGGGCTACCACGGCCCCGGCCAGGATTCCGGGGAAAGGCTGGGGTGCGGAGGCTGGTGGCCCGGTCTGCAGTAGGTATAGGAGTGACCCGGCCGGCGCGCAGAGCAGAACCGAGCCCGCAGCCCGCGCCGGCTCAGAGACCCCGCAGGCGCTGCTCCCGGTACTCGGGCCCCCGAGCAGCCTCGGAGAGCTAGGCTAGCGGCAGCGCCGCGACTGGGCTCGGTGCCCTTGGCCCCGGGCTGGGGTGCGGAGCGCGCGTACTCGCTGCCTCCTACCTCCAGCTTTGCGGGGGAAACTTGCATGTCCCCGCTGCAGCCCGAAGGGCCCGCTGCGCCCCGCCTGGCCGTCGCTCCCCCGAGGTCCACCGAGTCTGCACGTTGGGGCTCGGCGGAGGCTGAGGAGATGGGACCGGGGCACCACCTCGTTCCGCGAGGCCCGCGGCTCCGGTTCTGTCCAGCTAGTCTGTTCCAAGAGAGCGACCAGTGTTCCCTGCTGAGGAGTCGCTGGGGAGCAGTTTGTTTGGGGCACGCTCCGGCAGCTTGGTCCTAAGAGAGCTTGTGCAGTGGGTGATCTCCGCCCCTCTCTGCACCCGCAAAGGAGGCCGGTTTCAAGTTTGGGGGGCACTCAGGCGACGCAGACACAGCGCTGAGCTTTGGGCGCTTGTCGCCCCGAGTTGGTGGCCGAGCGCTGCGCGAGCCTTAGCGCCCCCCTTGAGCTGACGAAGCGGCGCCTTCAGCGCACTGGCCCACGGCCTGCCACCTGAGGACTTCGGCGCCCGTCAATCTGGCAAGGGCAGAAATCCGCTGCAAGCAGCAGGATTTCTCACAGTGGCCGGGACGTGGCGAGCAGCCCGTGCAGTGCGCCCGCGAGCTCAAGTTCCTGGGGCTCCGGGGAGTCGGGCCCTGCCGGCTCTCCGTGTCGCCTTGCTAGCCACCCCGCGCCCTCCCGCGCAGTCCAGCCGATCTCGTTCCCGTAATTGTCGGCGACATTGATGAATCGCGCTGCCACCGCTCTCCTCCGCTCTCCTCTAGGTGTCGCTTCCTCCGAGGGTTCCCGCGAGTGAAAAACAGCGCCAGTAGCTTTGATCGGTTCCCTTCCTAAATTTATTGCAAGCCTGTGCAAGGGGAATTGTGCCCGAGATAGAAACATTCGTACACATTCTGTGGGCCACGCAGAAACAATTTCATCAAGAGGTGGCACGGCAACTCTTAACCAAATGTGCACAGAGAATGGGCCTCCATCACAGTCTCTGAGGCACAGGGAAGAAATTCAGACATTTATCCAAGGTCTAAAGTTATTTTCCCACCACCAGGCTTATGGAAAAGTCGGACTTGACTTTTAGCAGTGTCCTGTCTATGCTGGACTGGGTAGGTTCCTGTGCTTGCCCCTTCTGGCTCCCAGGAAGGCTTTGATGTGGGTGGTGGTTAGGTAGAGGGCTCAGCTGTGGAGTACATGGTCAAGGGAGAGAGTGATGGGGCTTCTAGGACACCAGAGTTGCGGCAATCCTAAGGCAGTAGCTCAAACCCAAGCCATGAACTGATGCCCCACAGGGCCCATGCCTGCTTGCCATCTTGGTTTTGTGAGAAGAGGCTGCAGCATCACTACAGCATTTCTCTTCAGACACCCTCAGCTGAATTGGTAGCTTTCTTTCCATCCTAGGAAAACAGACCCTCCCTCCCTCAAGACTTTAGACTGAGCCAAACGTCATGCAAGATGATAGCTGTCTTCATATATACTGTAATGTGTTAAAGTTATTCCAGTGGCTTTTTCTAAGACATTTTTTTACCACCCTCAATTTTCCTTAATCTCAGGAAATTGATTTTTATTCCAGAGAGGGGCCAGCCTACTCCCATGGGCCTTGGGAGAACTTTTATCCCTTCTGCTCTGTCCAGGAGGTGGGTGTGTGAGTGGTAGTTTGGATTTTTCTACTTTGACCCATCAGTTGCTCAGGATTCTTCTCTTCATCTCAGAGTTGCAGGATTTTTTTTTTTTTTTAAGTGATCTTCATGTTGTGATCTTCTGCTGGATTTAGTACCAAAATCCAGAAACAGGTCATTGAATAGTCACAATTTCCCAAATATTTAATTCCTATTTTACCTTTCTTGGTATGTTTCTGCAAATTCAACCTTCTTACGTTGCTTATGTGTGGTCAGTTGTGTGCTTACTAACTTGATGAAATTAGGAAATTATTTCAAGAGCACATATGTCCTTATACTTTCTTTCTCTTAGTGCGTAACAAAAAGGATGGGACTTTGGGGAAAATAGAACTCCTGTTGGGAGAACGTGGTACTTAAGCAGTATAAATGTTGAAATGATGAGAGTTCCTGGAACTCACAGGTGTGTGGGTTAAACTTCTTGGTATATAGGAGTGTCATAGATTGATCTATTTTCCACAGACTAATTTAGGCATTCAATTTATCAAATGTTGGAACAATTAACCAAAGATAAAGAGCAGATAATTAATGGAAAGTGCAGTGTAACTTCATTATGGCTTGCTGCAGGGGTAGCCTGATACATTTCCATGCCTAAATTCCTTGTTGGTATTTGAGGGGCTATCTTAGGAAGTTTGAACCCCTTCCTTTTTTCTTAAAACACTTGGATATCAAAACTAGGGTCCTGGGCCTTTCTTAGGAAATTAATTTGTAGCCTTGTGGTGTTAGGTTAGGGTCAATATGGCTTTTCTTTTTTTCCTTTTAACATTGGGTAGACATAACAGAGGCTGCAGGATTTTGGTGGTCTCCAGGTGGTTTCCATTTGTTGATTGCCAGCATCCCATGTGCAAAACACAATGGCCCTCTAATAATTGGCTAAACATACACTTGGTTAGCTGGAAAGATTGGAAATTGAGGTGCCTCAGGGTCACAAAACTTACTGTTCTCTTTAAGGCTGGGGTGGTATTGCTTGGTTTTACCAAAGCATCTTCATAATTTCTGGTGTTGGTGGTTACAAAGAGAAGCCCTTTCCATGAGGCTAAATCGTAACATCTGATTCGGTAACGTTCCCATATTCTGGGAGAGATGCTGAGAGAGAACTGATGAGTAAAGTCTCTGGAAGCTCTTAGGGTCTGAAGTCCCACTGTGCCCAAACAAGGCTGGTTCCCAGAGGAGAAAAGGGAAGTTTGTATTAGAACCACTGCCAGTTTAATGTCCATGCATCTCCCTGGCCTCTGACCCCATTCAGTACAGACCACTTGCATGCTGGTGTGTGTTCTGTGGTGGCAGATTTGGAATCGACCTATTCACGCCTATTTCTCCCTAACCACTTGCCATTCTTATGTCACATTTTTCAATTTCTTGGAAAAGTGAGTCAGTTTTCTGAATGTCACATCTTACAAATTTGTAGTACCTCTATAATTTTAAATACAAGTAATAGCACATGTAGTGGCTTCTAATTATAAAACCAGAAAAATCCTGTGCTTTGCACACAGGGCAGATTTTTGATCTAGTAGGGCCCATCCTCCACTAAGAAAAGCAAAATTAGTCTGATTGAGACAGAATGCCAACATTCCATATTTATTTATGACAATACAAGAGACATATATAAGAGACAAAGCCATTGCCTCGGGGTCAGAAGGCCTGATTTCAGTCTAGATCTGGCTCCTGCTTTGGCTACCACATGGGGTGAATTCTTTGGCCTTCCAGGCTTCTGGTGTCCTGTCTGTACTACAGCCAACATAGCTCCTGATTCTTTTGATTATGGGGGAAATTGAGGCTTGGGTGGAAAACCTCAGGGGAACCAGGTCTTTAATATCAAGTGATTGTGCTTTATGAGTTGTTTGAAAAAAAAATGCAGTCCAGCTCTTTTATGAGAACGGCCTCCGATAGATTTATAGCCAGTCTTAGGACTCTAGTATGGATTGAATGAAGCTTATAAACCTAAATTGATCTCAAAAGGAACTCAAGGTTGAAAAAGAGAGTTTGTGATATTATAGATGGTACCTTGCCATTTCTATAATGAGGAGATCCTTGTATTTTCTTCTGTCTGAAGATCAGCTGGGCTCTTTGAAGGTGAGGAGTAATGAATCAACAAATCTCCTTCCCCCAGAGTGACTGTCTTCCTCATGTTGGCACTCCCCCTTAGTTGAGAGGCATCCTTGCTGCCCGGCATTCTGTGCATCTCCTCATGATTTCTTTTTTTATTTTTTTCCCTACTACATTTCTTCCTGGCTGATAGAGACAGCAGTTCTGAGAGCTGAGGACCGTGTGCCAAGTGGCCCCGTTCCGGGGAGGGATGCAGAGAGGAGCCGTGTGGTTCTTTCCTCACGCTCAGTTCCTCTGGAGGAGTGTGGCTCTTGGCAGCTGTCGGAGGAAAGGAGAGACTCAGGATTTCCCATCTTGCTTGACCTAGGTTTTCCCCATCTTGCTAAGAACAACTGTTGGCTGAAACAAAATACCGCAAAGTATTGAGAGGCAGCAGAGGGAGGCTGTGAAGAGCACAGATGTCTTGCACAATCTACCTGCATGGCTTGGCATCCCAGCTCTGCCATTTATTTGCCACATGGCTTTGGCAGGGTGCTTAGCCTCTCTGTGGCCTGTCTGCTGCGTCATTTGACTAGGGGATTCTTAATGCCCTCCTCATGGAGTAGAAGTGATGCGAGTGAGTTAATACCTGCGAAGAGTTTAGAACAGCGCCTGACACACGTTATTGTTACACGAGTGCTAACCAAAGAGATAACTTCTATTTGGCTATTACATACATCATCAAAATTGGTTTCGACCCAATATTAATTCTTTTTTTATGAACTGAGCCGTCATAAAACTTGAGTTGTAAATTTTCAGGCTGTTGCTCCTGTAGATAAAATGAGTTGTCAATCACAGTGAGTATAAAATAACATCGGACAGGCATCCACCGTGCAAATGGAGTCCCATATGGTGGTGGCCAAGCTGAGCGAAATGTTACAAAGAAGCTGGGAATATTTCAGTCATTGGCCTGGCTCTTGTGTTTCCTTGTCTGTAAATTTTCGGGTAACCTCAGTGTAAACCAGATAAAACCAAACATGAGTCCAGGTGCCATAGGCCTGGAGGCCAGGATCCCTGAAGCAACAACTTGAAACAACTGGTTTAATATCACAGGTCTGGGTATACCTTCTAAAATAGTTTTGCAACTTGCCAAAATAACAATTGAGGTGAACGGATTTTATTTTGGTGCTATCCATTAATAATAAAACATCAAACATAATTGGTCTTGGATTACTAGGCAAATTGAAAACTAAATAGTCGGTTTTGTGGCTTGAATATTTCATAACTCCAGAAATTGACATTTGTATATTGAGTCAGTTTTGATTATTTTGCTGTTTTTGGTTTATTCAGGCTTGAAAACATGATGGGGGAGAAAGGAAGACCTTTTGTACATATGCTTTCCTTGTGAGTGCTGTTTCATATGGATAAGTAGGGAATAATTCTCAAAAATAAAGTAGGAAGTAGTGTCTTTCTAGTTCTAGCTTAAGCACTGGTGTTTTTTGAAAAGATTTATTTATTTTAGAGAGAGAGCGTATGTGCATGAGCTGGAGGGGCAGAGGGAGAGAGAATCCTCAGGAGACTCCAGGCTGAGCATGGAACCTGATACAGGGCTCGATCTCACAACCCAAGATCATGACCTGAGCTGAAAGCAAGATACCTAGGTGCCCCTCAGTATTGGTATGTTAAAAAAAAATTTTCCAAAAATCTAGTAAATGCTTTCTGCTGTTCCAGGCACATGGCTCTGCATTCAGAAGACACTAATTTATGGAGAGTAGGGAGTTGCCCTATTTATTTTCAGAAGAACCGGTTGCAGTTTTTACTTTCTTTTAGGTCTGAATTTGATTTTTCTCTACACTCTGCAGTCTGTGTGAAGAACTCACACACTGTTGCCAGAGCTCTGGATCAGGAGCGTGGCTCAGGGACTGCTGGGAATGCTCTACTTCTGTCCCAGGTAGCATTGCATGAAGCATCATTGCCCTTAGCTCTGCCTTCCTCAGAGTGTGGAGCAGATGCTGACGGTGACAAGACCGTGACCTTCACACTATGTTTATTGCTCACTCAGACTACTGTCTCAGTCACTCCAGCTTTGCCAACAGATGTCAAAGATGAAGAGACAGATAGAGGAATGGAGGCCTGTGGATTGTTTGTATGACAAGAGACACGTTTTCTTAAAAGACCGTCATGACTTACAACCTTGCCTTTTCAGAGGCTAGTGTTAGATGCCATAACTTTTAGCCCCATTTCTCCTTCATGTGGGCATTTTCTGTCTCAAGTGAGGGATATAAAGCATATCTGGAAAGGCAGCCAAAGGAAGCTGGGAATGTGGTAGGAGTGAATTTGTTTGGTGGTCCAGGGATCAGTGCTAGTGATGGTGGGATACCTCCAACCCTTCTGGTTTGAAGTAGGCATCCCCCACAGCTCTCACCATGGGAGTGAGAGGGCGTGGATTCCTCCACCAGCCTGTAGTATCTGCCAAGCTGCTTCATCATTTCTGTCTGGGATACCTGCCCTGGACCAGTTCAAGGCCAGATCACATGGAATGCTGGCCTCCGAAGCACTCTGTGTTTCCATATTTCCCACCACAATCAGGATGCCGTGTGCACCACATGCAATTAAGCACTAAATTGTGTAATGCTCACAGAAATCAATAAGCCCTCTGGTTTCCTTGAGGACGAGTTGTAAATACTGCATGATGAGTTCTATCTCCCTGGCTGCGTTTCTTGGACAGAGATGCGGAAATCAAGGTTGGAATGTTACAGTAGAAACCTTAAAAAAAAAAAAAGGTAGGGCTGATTGGACACGTTGACTAGCCTGTGTCCTTGTCCCATTAGCAACTCAGCACGTGATAGGGAGTTGAATATCTGTTGTGGCTGATCCTTAGCTTTTTCATCTGCGTAATTCTTTGGTTACTTTGAATTGCCCATTTCTTCTAGGACTTCAGACCTCTTATCACATGAGCCCCAGGAACCACCTTAAAGGTTATTGAAATCCCGTTATCCACTGGGTGCTTGACTTCCTCTACACAAAGGAACAGTCTTGAAAGGAAGATTTTGAGCTTTATGCCCTTTTGAATCTCGCTGTCTTATAAACTGAGACATCAGCCACAAACAGGGTACCTTACATTTAACATAACTCCTCATCAGTCTTCACTGATCACTAATTGTGTGCCCAGCCCCAGTGCTTTCTGAAGGGACTGAAGCTTGGCTGTGTGGTTATGGAACAGAAGTGACACAGGCTCCCCCCTCGCTGGTTCTTGTAGATGGAGTGGTAGCTGCCATGTTGGGTGGCTTTCCACACCATTGTATGCATAGAGTTGTTAACTCTGTGTCCGACACTGACTTCTTTGACCCTCACCACAATCCTATGAAATACATATTATGGAACCCTTTCTAGAGGTGAATAAACTAAGGCTCAGAAGTACTGGGACTTCTCCAAAGTAGGGTAGAAGGGTTGGTGGTAGGATTTAAACTCTGGTGTGTCTGATTCTGGAGTACAAGCTCTACCTACCCACCCTGTGACGTGCTAATAATGTTTTGCAATATTTAATTCAGAACATCTGTCATTTTCTCAACAGACTCCACGAAATGAAACTGGGACGCTTATGGCTGCATCTCGTGCTGCTTGGAGCCTCTCTGCCAGCTGTGCTGGGATGGATGGACCCAGGACCCAGCAGAGGCCTGAACATGGGTGTGGGTGACCCACAGACGGAGGTATGGTCACATAACACCTGCTAGGATGCTTGAAACTTGCTGCTTTTCCATGCCAGTGTATCTGATTTCTTCTCTACCTTTGGTTTATATCAGTTAGATTGCAGTGTGAGTTAAAATTGTTCCCTCTTTTTGATAGGGGACAGAAGGACACAGCATGCATTGGTCTGGACAGGAGGTTTTATGTCATGCTGTAAGTGATAGTCTAAAATCTCTGCAATGCTGAAAACGTATTCCAAAACCAGGCTTTAGTTGTATGGTTTGTCTTCCGCAAAGAGCCTCAAGAGAATGGCCTTTTTGTATATTTAATAAAACTCTGAAAATGCAGACTCAATGGTAGAGCACACCCATGTGAATTAATGAAGTCTTTTAATTACAAAATGTGTTTTAAAAGAGAGAGACTCCTTTTCACGTACACAGATAAAAAACACCAGGCTGAGAAAGAACTGGCAAGTAGGGGTCCTAAGGGAGCCTGTCTTAATGAACAGATAAGAATGATTAATGGCACGTTAGGTATATATAAATGCTTCTAAAGTACTTGAAAAACTTATTCTCAAATGCCTCCCCAGAGAGTCTCGATACACTGCTAATTGCTCAGCGAACTTGGTCTTAAGTACCGGAGAGGATTCATAAGCTGCACCCTCGCCCTGCTCAGGTAGTAGGCCTGAGGAATTTGGGGCTTGTGGGGGGGTGCAGTTTCTCTGCAGAAATTGCTTTGTGTGTGTCAGACCCTAAGAAATGACTACACCCTTTTTCATCAAAGCTACCTGGGATTTTCTTTATGACATGGTAAATGCAAATTCTTGCCAAAGAGCTTCTCAGGCCATTTCAGCTCCCATTGCCTTCCTGGTGCATGCCTGCCTCTTGTCTCTGTGCTTGTTTCCCGTCCTTTGGAATGAGAAAAATTACCTCCCAAAGTCAACATCACCAGAGAGTGAATAATGACACACAGTGTGTGGATGGTAGGATTAATGCATTATTTGATCAAAAGACACGATGTCTTTCTCATTATTACTTAATCGTAATGCAATCCCAGACCTACAGACCTTAATCTCTGGGGAGCTTCAGAAGTCTGAATGCCCACGTTTGCTGCTGAGGTTCACGTGGCTTCCTTTTGTGGTGAGCAGGTGATTGAAGAGCATCACTCACTCTCCCATCACAGTCCGTGAAGGACACGACTTAATGGTCTTTTGAAAGAGCCTGGAGGCTGACTCGCTAGCCAGCACAGCATTTCCCATATGGGATGGCTTAATCATTACACTCATATCCATACAGAGGGAAAAGGATCCTACAAATATATTGTTGAATATTTAATAGCAAAGCAAACAGGCAAACACACAGATAAGCTTTTTTAGTCTTCTTACTATTGGGGCTCATTGGCCCACTCTTTTAAATTGCCTTCTTCAGTTAAACCAGTCAAACCAATTAAGGTAGGATTTAGCTGGAGGTAAAGTGAAGGTAAGTTAATATCAACCTAGGGCATCTTTATCTTGGCTGTTAACAGCCTAACACCAAGAAAGAACAGATAGTGCTCATTCCGAGGCAGGGAGGCTTTCTGTTGGTTAGTTTTGGGGTGTTGTTTTTCTTGCCGCATCAGGGTAAAACCCAGGAGATGAAGCCCTCTCCCATTTCCAGGCCTTGTGCTGTTTCGGGAAAAGGAAATGATACCTGTATAGACTCCAAACACAGGAACAGCTGCCCTATCAATCCAGTGTTTGTGGCTATGCATTGCATTTTTGCAAAGTGTAATAACTTATACTCATAGAGTCTGTTTTTATCAGTGATGAAATGAGACGATGGCCTTTTGGATGGGCCTAGGATATAGGGCAGCCTCAGCAAAGTTCTGATAGAGCAGGACATGGATATGGAACTGATGTGTGCTGATTCTGACCATGCTCCGTGCATGGCCTCTCCATGCCATTCCTCACTAGCACCACGTGTTGGATTCTGTCCCTTCAACCCACATACTGACTCCTCTTCTCCAGGGCTTAGCTCTGGTTCTCATCTTTTCTCTGGAAACTTCTTTGAGCACACTTTGGTCAAATTTGTTGTCATGTTCTGAACTAGTCCTTTTTTTTTTTAAAAATCCATATTTTTTATGTTAGCAGATGAAGGAAGCCAATTTTATGTATGTTTCCCTTCTTTACAATGTCTAATAATTTTCAGAGCACAGTAGAGACTCATTGTGTTTTTGAGCTGATTGGTATTCAACATTTAGTATTAGTGGTGAAGTCACTTTAGTGTTGTCAAACTTTAGTGTAGACAGTTCATAATTTCTGCGTATGGCAGCCCGACCTGCGCGGCAGGTGCATGTCCAGTGGGGACATGAATGGTCCCCCAGCCAAGCTGTAGGCAGCTTACTGGCCAGGCTTGTCTTTCATCAACATCCAGGTATTTCTCCTTCGAACTGTAGCTATTAATATGTCCATAACTGACTGTCCAGACTATACTAAACTCCTCTAGAAGTTTCCTCAGACAGTCTTACTTTCTGGAACAATCATAGCCAACCGAGTTTCCTGCGACCCCATAAATTAATCAGGACCTAAATGGTAAAACGTTTCTGTGTGTGTTTTCTTCCTGCTAATACTACTTTGCAAAAACATTCATTGACTTCAGATTTTTAAAGTACTTGGAAAGCATTAATAAGATTTGACTTCCCTTTAAAGTTATTACACCAATTACTTGAGCATCCTAAGGGTAAATAAGGATGAAATGACCAGAGCATGTGTGCGTTCACTCATTTGTAAAGCAATGATAGCGTATGTAAGTTTTGTTAAATTATTGTTTTATGTACAAAGACTGCAGTTGAAATAGCTTCAAGGAGTTTATCGTTTTACAAATGTAGATGAAACGAAGTGGAGCTGGGTGGAGTGCCTCTTTAATAAGAACTGAGTGGCAGACTGTGGCCTAGAATACTAATGAAATTCTGAATTCAGAGGAAAAAATTCTGAGAGATACAACTCAACAAAATTCTAAAATAATTAAAATTTCCCCCTTTCCCCTATTCTCTGGCCAAGATAAATGTAGTACTAAAATCAGTATTGGTAGAATTTTATATTGGGGGAGAATAGGAAAGTGAGAGAGGTCAGACCAAGGAACCCACCTTCTTCTGAGGGGCGGACATTTGTGGGAGCGTTCTCCCTGCCTTTCAGCCCTCACTGCTGTGTTCCCACTGTTCACTGGAATCTCGGATTGGATGGTGGCCATTAACAGCCTTATGTGTCCTTCATATATCCTGCTGTACCTTTTCCACGTTGCTCTGACCCAGAGTTACTAGTCCTGTACTAAATATGCCTCAGTGCTTACAGACCAGGGAAGGGCTGTGAAGTCAGACACCCAGTGTTTTCAATGTGTGCAAGCTCTGAGAGGGTAGTTTTTGAGGAATAAATGTTTCTGGTGGTCTCAGTAATCAGAGTGGTCACCCACCTCCCTAACCCCAGGAGAGTCAGCCTAAGAAAGCACCTACCGGCCCTTTGCTTTTCTGCACGTATTAGTCCTAGATGCCACTGACTGCACCCAGGGGTGCCCCCGTTCCTGGGAGGGGGTGTCTCCTAAGGCAGAGACCTGGAGTGCTCCAGCTTCCTTTTACATTTGTTGGGCATTGAGGAGATTGGAGGCTGCTAAGACTGGGCACTAATTTTTTAAAAATAGTTCTTTTCTTGAGTTAGTGTTGTTACTGTTACGTAGTTGATCGATTTTAAGACAACGCTCCTCTAGTTATGGTCTCCTCCCCACCCCCAACCCATGCTCCACTCTTCTGACTGGTGATGGAGAAAGTAGCTGATCTTCTTGTGGGCTTTGAGGCATCCATTATTCACCTCTCCTTCCTCTTGCCCCTCCGTCTGTGGGTGTGGGAACACCACCTCCCTTCTCCCTGCAAACAGTTGGTGTCCAGGCTGGTATTTTCTGAACCTCATCTGTAGACCTATGTGCATGTCTTATGGATGTTTTCTTTGGAGTCCCCATTCCTAGACACTCAACGGTACCAACACTGACATTTAACTGGCTTGCCACAGTGAGCTTCTAGGTGAGCTGTCCCAGCAAAGGGCCTGAGTAGGCCTTCCCTGGGGCATGGGACTGGAGGCTACACCCCTTTTGGAGGATCCAGGATTTCTGTACATCTGTAGACCTGGCATGGGGAAGGAGGGGAGGGCGGCTTCTTCTCTGATTCTGGAATATTCGGGCATGGCTGCCTACTGACAATTCTCCATCAGAGGTGTGGATTTTTAGTTTCTCGGCCTCAGGTTGGGAGAAAAAAACCTCTCATCTGCTGATGTGTGAGTAAATCCGTAGTATTCTTGGTGAAAGATGGTGATGAGTACTGTAAGTTCCTAGGGGCATTGGAGGATTGGAGGAGCCAGTTCTTTTTTTTTTTTTTTTTAAGATTTTATTTATTTATTTGACAGAGATTACAAGTAGGCAGAGAGAGAGAGGAGGAAGCAGGCTCCCTGCTGAGCAGAGAGCCCGATGCGGGACTCAATCCCAGGACCCTGAGATCATGACCTGAGCCGAAGGCAGCAGCTTAACCCACTGAGCCACCCAGGTGCCCGGAGGAGCCAGTTCTTACCTCTGGAGTTAATGCGGGCTGTGCCCTACACCAGCCTCTCTTGAATTTCAGTGTGCTTGCAAAGAGCAGGGGGGTCCTGTTAAAATGCCCATGCAGTAGAGCTGGAGGGGTTGGTCCGGAGAGTCTGCCTTTCTCATGAGCTCCAGGTGATGCTGATACTTCTGGTCCCAGGGGACGCTGGACACAAAGGCCATAGAGGAGTCCCCTCGACCCTGCCTGCATACATCCCAGAAGGAGATTCCGTTTGGTGATGAAACCCAGCTTTTTTATTTGTTTTTGTTTTTTAGCTTTTGTCAACGTGACAAGGCTGCCTGTAGTCAGCAAAAGGAGCTGAATGTACAGGGTGCCGTCCTGTTGGAGGATAGCTTCACACTGGGTGGGCTTGTGGGCAGGTGGGCGAGGGAAGCGGGAAGGGAAGTAGCCTGGCTTTCAGAGTCTTTTTCACCTATTTAGAACTAAGCAAGTGGACAGACAAGCTTGGCTCTCTGTGTGTAGGGTTCCTCACTGTTTGGGTGCAGGCGATTTAAATCCTGAGGGTCCGCCCACACTCTTGTGCTCCCACCCATCACTGTCTCTCTGTCACTCATACTGGTGTCCTGCCCAGTTCCTGTCCCCAGAGCCCAGCCGGACTTTTCTGGGGATGCACCTGCGGGGTTGTTGTCGTTTTTGAGGGTCTTGTTTTTGTGTTTACCCTCAGATAGGGGAAGTTGCTGTCTTTGTCTTCGTGTCGGAGGTTTTTCCTCTCTAACTTCTCCCGGCAAGCTGCCCACCATGTACTGGTTAGTGTGCTGCGGGCCCCTGGCGTAGTTTGAGATCGTAGTTAATAGAGTTTTAATTGGCTCTGAAAAGTTCTGTGACCCAGGAAAATGAACATTTATGAGTTCACAGAAAGCCATTATTCTTCTTCCTCTTAATTTAGCATTTACTCATCTACTTTTTTAAAATGCCTCTGCTATTAAAATAATCTATGCTTCTGTAGGAAACTTTCCACCCTTATAATCAGGACATCAGGCCATGCATTGTAAATGGGGCTCTGATTTCCATTTCTCGGGGAGTTGGCAGCATCAAATCTTCCAGGCCCCAATCATCTGCTTGATTTATTCTCTATGACTTGTGGGTTATCTCTCTTGTTTACCATTTAGAGAGAAGTAAATGTCATGATGGTGTCAGATGGACTCTAACAGGCTCTCTGTGAGTGGGCTCGGCTCTCCTGTCCTGCCAAGCCAGGGCCGTTGTCCTTCTGCTTCCACCCACTGTGGTTGCTACTGTGAGTCTCCTGGGCCTTGTCTTGTCTACAGCCACTGGGAAGATGGAGGGCCCTGGTCCCAGAAACAGAGGGCATAGGATAAGATGGGCCCTCTACTCCAAGCAAGTAGCACCTGAGCTGACGGCAGCTACTCAGGTACACTGGTGTGGGGAGGAGGAAGTCTCTCCCTCTGGCCGAGAAGCCACCTGTCCATATGGCCTTGCTTCTCATATACTTGCTTTTTGACCTTAGGGCTTCCCTTGAGTCCAGAGACATGGGCCAAGAGAAACCCGTCTCTTTCCTCCTGAACCTGGTCCCAAGAAGAAGTTTTTTAAAAAGTAAAACCTGGGTATTCTCATTTAATACTTGGTCTTGGTCTCCAACCCTGGAGACCAGCAGTTCATAGCTCCATGCTGTGCTTGGCTGGGGCAAAGCCTATCATGAAATTCAGAAAATAAAATTAACTTCACTTTAGTTTAATTTCAAAGTCTGTTTCCCTGACAGCATTTCTGGGCTTAGTAGGGAATGGTGATGCTGGACCCAGCTGTGAATGGACCCTTGCAGGGTGGAGAGGGGAAGGGAATTCTCATGGGGGCCTGTGGGGAAAGGGCAGCTTGTGATTTAACTGGGGCTTCCTCCTCTCTTCCCAGAGATGGTGTCATACTGTCATGTTTTGGAGGAAGAGGCTCCTGAGGGAAGGATCTGTCATAGTGAGGTCAGACAGAAGTAGAGGGGGCTGGTGGGGATGGAAGGGGAAGGTGGAGGCAGAGAGCTCTGAAGTATGTACATCTGGTCAGTAAGTGAGTAGAAGTGCCCAGCTCTGGCGCTTGAGAAGGGAGTGACATCTGGCATGTCCCAAATGCTAGTAATCCACCTGTTTCATGGGTCATGTCTCTGCAGTCCAGAATAAAGCCCATTAGTCCTTTGACCCAATTTCAGGACTTGGAAGATGCTTCACTGGGGAGACGGAAGCAGAGCCCCATGAGTCCTGTAGAACCCTTCTCACTCAGAAGTGCAGGCTGCCCAAGGCAGCTTACTTCTGGATGAGAACACAGGATCTCATGTGGGTTCTGCGTTCCAGGTCCAGCCTGGCACAAACAAGCTCCGGGGACCCGAGACACTCCCTGCTCCTCTCTGGCCTCTGTTTACTCCTATGGAAGGTGAGAGGGTAGCCAGGATGCCACCTCAGATTGCCTTCAGGTTCTCTCCCCAGCTTAATTCTATGGCTGCTGCGTGTGCCCTTTCACACCACGTTGTGAACATTTTAAGTGTTATTTCTTGGTTCTTCTAAGGCCGTCCAACACATGTGAAATCAGAAGGTTTGGCCCATCCTGTGTGCCTCAAGTCACCTTGCATGTTTCCCTTTGGGAAGAGATAGCAGGGAGGAGTTCTCTGTCACTTGACTGGGGATGGGGGTGACCCTTTGGGGTCTATTTGACCACCATTGTTCTCCCGTCCTCTCTGCAGACCTTAGTTCAAAGAAGGCTTTATTGGGGCACCTGGTTGGCTCAACTGTTAAGCGACTGCCTTTGGCTCAGGTCGTGATCCCAGAGTCCTAGGATCGGGCTCCCTGCTCAGTGGGCAGCCTGCTTCTCCCTCTCCCACGCCCCCTGCTTGTGCGCTCTCTCTCTCTCTCTCTCTGACAAATAAATAAATAAGATCTTTTACAAAACATAAAAGCAAAGAAGCCTTTATTGCAGTGTGTGCTGATGACACAGACTCGGGCACCCTTTGGGTGTCTGCAAGAGGAGGAGAAAGTCTTGAGAATACTGGGCTGGAGAGGAGCTTGAGTGGACTGTCCTCTTCATTGTGTAACAGGGACTAAATTTGTGCAGTGTGCTGGGAGTGCACTCAAAGCAGTGGCTCCTAGGCTTTTTGATCTCACAGAGCAGAAAAATGAAAAAAATTTTTTTAAAGATAAAGGTACTACCTAGAATTCCTGGTACCTCCTTATTTATGTTTTCATTTATTCTTTTTTTTTATTTATGAAAGAAATGAAAAGCCATACTGCCAGAACCAAGGGTGGTGTGTCCCACAAGGGCCACCCACTAGCACATTCTGCATTGCCCGTGTGGATGTGTTGTCTGAAGACCTGTCACAGTGCACCTGTGGCTCACAGAAATGTTGATCTAAGACCATTGTGAATGGAGGCCCCCAGACGCACATGGTGGTATGGCCTGGAACTGTGCAGTGAGCAGAAGTCCAAGCCACACTGAGATACCAGGTCCCCAGACGCAAGTCTGGTGTTGTGCTCTGTGGTATCTGTCTGAATTTCAAGGCTGGAAAAACATAGCTCCAAGCTAGGGAAGATGGATGCTCCTCCCACAAAGAGGCCCTTGTGCCTTCCACATAGGTGGGAGAGTCCACCTGCATATGGGTTTTCAGTGTCCCATCCACATACTTCTCTCTGTCGAAGTGACAGGTATGTCTGGGTTGTAAAGGAAAAGTGGGGTATGGGTTTCTTATTCCTGGTTCTTTAAGTTTCTTCAGCTCTTGAAAAATGGCACACCACTGCTATTTAGTTGATGGTGTCTTCTAATAAGAGGCAGTTTTGTTTCACTCTTACTAGAGATGGACTGGAGAATGGACAATGAGTGGCCTGTGGGGTTCAGTTATTCCCTCAATCAAAGAGTGCATTTCACCTCAACTGCACATAGGGAGGGATGAAGACAAGTTGGTGCTGGTGAGAGGCTGGTGTTGGCCAGCAGGGAACCACCTGAGAGATCATTGGCTTCCCTCCATCTGTAGGATATTCCAAGAAGGTTCCTATTTAATTGTTTAATGGTTCATTTGGAGACCTAGTTCTTGGTTTTCACCTCTCTTCACTGTTCCAAGAAGGTGTTGAGTTCACGTTGAAATCTTTCTGGAGGTTTTAGCTGAAAACAAAGGTTGTCTCTGTAACTTTTGTTAAAATACTGTACAGTTTAAGCTTTTAGTTATTCTGGGTCTAGGCTCAGAGATAAAGTGTGTGGGGGGGCATGTGTATATTTTTCAGAGTTGAGAAGGGCAGCAGTTGGCCCTATTTCTCACAGAAGTCTTTTCCAGAGAACACCACTGATCACTGTGAGCCTCTCATGGAGTCTAGTGGCTTCAGAAACCACTTCTGCTGGCCACTTACTCATCAGTGAGGGTATTGGCAGCCTGGTCCAGCAGCAGACCCACTGCCAGCTTAACAGGCTGAGGTTCAGCCCCAGCCAGGGGCCTAGGCCTCTGAGGCATGGCTTGCTTCTCTGACCATACCTCTCTCCCTGCTCAGGCTGAGTCCTTCTCTGAGCTCCTGGTAGCTTGGCTGCCTGTGGGGCGAGCTCCTGCAGCAGGCAGCTCTCTGGGCTCTGAGGAGAAATGGCTGCCATCCTCCCTGCCCAGGGAGGGTATGCTCTACCTTTCCCCTTTCTCCTCTAGCATAGTTAATGTTCCAAAACCCAATAGTTGGTGTTTTCCTGCTGAGGCTGAATCATTCGCTCCAGCTGGCACCTGGGCGTTCTGCTCCTGAAGTATCTCTGTTCCTAGCTTTGCGTCAGGGGTCCCTCACATCAGAAGGCCCAGTGCCTCCAATCTGCTTTTTCCCAACTCTGTAGCTAAGGAAAGTCACTTAGTCTCCTGGACCTTCAGGTTAGCAGTGAGGAAAACGTAGGCGATCATAGGACTAGTTTCAGAGTTGTCATGATTGGGGGTACATGTACTATGTGGCATTGAACTTGGCAGTTAGAGTGGTGGTTTGTGTCCCATTAAGTACCCATCAGGAGGGTTGTGTACCTCTTCTTCTCTGTGGCCTGCATGTCGCTCTCCGCTGCAGTACCTACCACTCAGACCTTCAGCGGGTTCTCTTTCTGGTGGATAAGTCCCCTTGGGTCTTGATCCCTGGGACCCCCAGTGGCCAGGGCATCCTGGAGCACAGTAGCAGGCTCAGATGTTTTAAGGGAGTGAATGGGTCCGTGATCTCTTATACATTTTGGCATCATATAGGGATTTGGACAAGGTGACTTGACTTTCTAGGACTCCTTACAGAAGAAGCCCCAGCAAAGACCTGACTGTCTTCAGTTTCCATTTAGAGTAGACTCTCATCCCAATTTCCGATATCCTCATTGAATCAATAGAAGCTTTAGAGAGTCCTGTGGGTGCCAAGTGTGGGACGGGGTGAAACACCTGACTGGCTCGAGGTCCCTTTCCTGCAGTGTTTGCCAGCATCTGCCTGGCCCGAGCTGTTCCTTCTGCCAAGAAGCCAGCATCAATGTGATAGGCGCAGCACAACCTCGCCCCACATGGGAGCCCAGAGAATGAAATGTAAACTCCAACAAATGCAGGGTGTTCTATTTGTGCTTAGAATTTTCAGGGTTAGCAGAAATCGCCTGTGGCTCCAAGGAGGGTTGCTGCCACATGTCCCTACAAAGAGAGGGAGGGATCTAGGGCAGTGGGAATGAACTTCTCTTTGGAGGTGCCATTAAATAGGTATAAGACTCTAGATGGCTTTTCTTGACACTAGTCTGGATAACTGGAATAAAAACTTGTTTAAGCTGTTGTGTCATTCACATCTTGCTGTCTAAATAAAACAGAGCACTTTTCCCATTTATTTCTAGCCTCGCATTTAAAACATGCTCTTCCTCTATAGGAGGACCTCAGGCTTCTGTGGTTCTGCTGCTGCCGCATTTTGTGCATCCATTGCAGTGAAATAGGCTTTGATGTGGGCACGCTGGGAGGTATCAAATGGGAGAGGCCTGCCAGGCAGATGTTCTAATTGGAGTGCTTCTAGAATATGCCCCATCCTCCTTCTCGTCCTTTACTCTCTTCTGTTTGGTTGTTACATATGCTTTTGGTTTCCTTTTTAGCATTTGTCTGTGAAGAATGGAATTCTCTGCCTCATGCTTGCATGTCCATCTCCTGCCAGTATAGCTTTGGAGGATGTCTTTGTGTCCCAAAACATGACTTCCCACTTGAAGGAATGCTTCTCAGGACACTCTGTAGATACCCAGTGTGGGTCTCTGCATCCTGGGCTGTCTGGGTCCCCTGGGACATCCGGTGGTTTTCAGTCTCAGGAACCTGGTATTCATTGAGCACCTGTGGTCAGGTTCTCTTCAGCAACCTGTGGTCAGGTTGCTGAAGAGAGATGGCATCTGTGAGTCTGAGGGCTGGGGATTGCTGGGGGTCGGGGCCGTTGACTGTTTCTGAACAGGAGCTGTGCCAGCAGGGGGAATTCAACACCTATGTCAGATGCTTGATCTTTTTTTTTTTTTTAAAGATTTTATTTATTTGACAGAGAGAGATCACAAATGGACAGAGAGGCAAGCAGAGAGAGAGAGAAGGAAGCAGGCTCCCTATGGAGCAGAGAGCCCGATGTGGGACTCGATCGCAGGACCCTGAGATCATGATCTGAGCTGAAGGCAGAGGTTTAACCCACTGAGCCACCCAGATGCCCCAGATGCTTGATCTTTTATTACCTCTGTGTGGTGGTTAAGCTAATTTCTCAACTGTAGCCTAAAGGAAATGAGGTACATTTATGGAGTAGTAAAGGAGAAGGTAGCTCCTGCCTTCCCTAGTCCTGTTCCTTCATTCCTGACCCCAGCCAGAGCAGGATGCTTGTTCTCAGAGTCCCCATGCCTCTCACCTGAAGATATGTGACTGATGGCAGATCTAGTGTCACAGGTACATCCTGGCCCATGACTTGAGGCTCCTGAGCCATCAGAGGGTAGACTGGAGGTTAGAAGCAGCTGGAGTGTCCATGTCCTCCATGTAGATTGGATGTAGCAGTGACTGCAGTAGCCCCATGGGGGTCCAGGGCTCAGAATTTCCACCAGAGCACCCCCAACCCCACAAGATTTCAGAACTTGTTCACCAGAACAAGGCTCTGTACCCTCTTGGAAGATGATGACCATGTCCTTCTTGTTGGCTCAGTGCCTCCTGGATCCACTGCCCCCCCCCACCAGAGGACGAGGTTGGCTGCAGGATGGGGTAGCCCCTCATGGAGCTCGAGGCACCACAGCAATAGTGTTCCCACCCTGGAGCCTGAACTGTTCTACTGGAAGTCTCTACTCTAGCATTAGAGCCCTGCCTTGAGCTACATGTCCATCCTTGTCCAACTAGTTGCACCAATTGGTTGATTAAATTTTAGTAATGAAAACCCTTCTGTGGCCATGTGGACTAGAACAAAATTATCTGTGACTTGTTATACATTCTAGATGAATATGTATAACAAAATTTAAACCTAATCTCATTCAAAGTGACTTTTCTTAGTTACAAGAAAAGATGGTCATAAACTGAGTTCTACAGGAACTTCCTCTCCGTGGGCTGATGTCTCACCGTGGGATCTTGAGAAAGGAGAAAGAATAACCGAAAGGGGACTTGAGGAATTCACCTGTGTAATCGCAGTATGCTGAGCAGTTAGTGCAGAACAAGTCCAGGTGTGTTAGCAGTGTGGGCCAAACCCTGGGGGACATGGCAGTCATGAGCGGAGGTTGAAAGGACCTTGTGGAGGTGGAGAGTCTTGGAGAGGCTGCTGGAGATGTGTGTGGGTGGAGTACTTATGTATGTCAGGAGGAGGAATCCTTGAGTATAGATTGGGCCTTGGAATAGGACTATGTCTGGTGGGAAGGAAGAGAGAAGAGATGTGGGGGTGGATATCCAGGCCCCCGTCAGAGTGATTGATCAGGGGCTCTTTGAATACCAGGAGAGGACTCACATTCCACTGTGCTCACGTCCGGTGAAGGGTTATCCTGGGACCCTCAAGGAATGCACTACAGGCTGCCTGTCATCTTGCTACTTCCAGCCATATCTTCTCCCTTCTCCCATTTCTGTTTCACTCTTCCCTCTCTGTCCTTGGGGTGGGGAGTGGGTGCTGGCCATTCCATGGAGCTTCAAATCCCTTTCTGTAGCCCTCACCCTGGAAGCTTAGCCCCAGGGCCCTGGCCCTGCTCCCACACAAACCTCCAGCTCCAGGGCCTGGGGCCGCTCAGCCCAGGGAAAGTCTCTGAGAACCTGATTGTCTCCACTTAGAGAAGCCAGGGGTCAAATGCCCCCGCCATGGGAGGGGATATTTGGGAGCTCTGAGCAGGAGTATGGAGGCAGGCCTGGGATGCTCTACTGAAAGAGTGGGAAGGCAGGTTGAAGTGAGGGTAGAAGTGGTGAGGCCGAGGGGCCTGCCTCCATCCTCTCAGCGCTCTGAGCAATGGGAGCTGAGATTTTCAGAAGTATAGGGAATTTATGAGTTGAGCTTTCCAATCTTGAATGCCAGAAGGGAAGCACGAAGGCCTGGCACATGGTCTTAATTCTTTACTCTTATGCTCTCTAACTACTTTGTTCTGTCTGACTCATTGGTACCCTCTCCCCACCCTCGTCACACCAACCTGGTCTGTGTGCTCAGGGTGGCTCGGAAGCCCAGCCTACCCATCTTTAGGTGATCCCAGCTATCAGCCTCTCCAGAAGGCCTGACCTCCAATGGTTGACTCACATCTTACCAGACACCACCCCTACCTACTCCTCTCCCTCCCGAGTCCCATGTGTATACCTTGCCTGCCAGGCTGACTGAACAGAAGCAGGCTTGGATGGGGCTTAGAGGTGGCCCTGTGACTCCAGAGTCACGTCCCCTCTGGCTGCAGGAAGCTCCTTATTACAGGTGCTTTGAGGTTTAGCTGGAATTGTTTTGGGGAAGAAAGGGCTCCATGGGGAGAGAGTCATAGCTTTTCGAGAAGTCTCTTCTAAGAGACTCTGCTGCCCTGTGGAATCCAGGGAGCGACATCACAACAGAGCTGTTGTGGAATAATTAGGCCAGTCATCATGGAAGACAAGACGGGATAAGTGATCTTCCCAGCTGTGGCGCTGAGCTTTGCTCCCAGCCAGGTGTGAAGTCTTGTTGCATTAGGAGCTTTTTTTTTTTTTTTTTTTTTCAGTGATGTTTGTTTCTATATAACCAAGCATTATGGAATGTTAGGGAACGAGAGACACTTCAACGGTTGGGGATGACAGAGCAAGGGGCCTCTGGAAGTCTGAATGACCCTTGCTATCCATTCCTTACAGGAAAAAAGAGATTTCTTGGTAGGAATTTTGACTCCTGATATAGAATTTTTTGAATTCCATAGCTGTTAGTGATGATAACATTAATAAACAGCTACCATTTTGTCAAAGCTTTAAGTGGATTACTTCACTGACTTAGAAAGATTCTTTGACGTCCTATTCACTTGGTTATTTTAAAGATCTGGAAACAGGCTTCAGGATGGTAGGTAAGCTGCTTGAGGTCTTTTGAATATTACCCCGTGGAGCTGGGGTTTGCAACTGGTCTTTTGACTGTGCCAGTTGCCCTCTTAACCACAAGCCTGTGTTATTACCACCCCTCCACACATATTTTTGAGGCTAAGAAAAGGACATTTGATGACACTGAGCTCTGAAAGCCAAAGCAGACCCTATCACATCAGATAATGCATCTCCACCTCCCAGAGGACAGCAGAGCTTGAGGTGGCCACTGGGGATTGGGCTTTGGGCAGTTTCTTGACATTCCCTATGAGGAGTGACAGAGCATGTCCTGTCCCTTCTCATTCCCTGTGTCCCCAGCATGTGCACCTGTTTCTTCCCTTCTCCTATGGCGGGAATGGGCCTACAGGAAAGCCATGGAGGCTAGTAGAGTGAACATGTCTTTGACTGTTACCTTCCAGTTCCACAAGGGGGTCTGGTGGGACTTTGTAACCATATGCACATACATAATGTGTCCCTGAGCATCTGCCCCCATGTGGGGCAGGGCCTGAGCAGACCCACGGCTGGGCTTGTGCTTACAGAGCGGTGGGTGTTTAGACTCGGGGCAGAGACCTCAGCATGATGATGTGTGGTGGTCTCTGTTTCTGCTTCTAAGAATTGGCCTTAGGAGGTTGCCAAGGGTCAAGGAAAACAGTCTCCCTTCCAAAAGCTGGGCTCTGGGACCTAAGTGAGGAGGAGGGACTCCCTGCTGTGGTAACCAAAGTGGTTACTCTTAGATAAAGGTTGTGATGGGTCAGGAAGTCCAGTGGGAAAATGTTGGTGTTGCTGAGTCTTCCACCGGTGCAGGAATAGAGTAACGGGAGTCAGCTCCTGGTTCCAGCCAGAGGCAAGTGCTGTACCTGCTGTGGAGGGGCTGTCATGAAAGAAGGCCCTGTCCTTCCCAGAGGTCAGGCAGCCCCAGGCACATGGGACATGGAGCTTGGTCAAGCTGTAGTGGTGGGCGGTGGTTCTTCAGAAATATGTCTCCCTCAGCTAGGTGGGTGTGTATACCGCTGGAGCTCACTGCCCCTGCCGTGTGGGACAGCTGTGGCTGGCCAGTGGTTGGGGCTGCCTGGGGGTGAGAAGGGAAGCTCAGCTCTCTAGGCTGGGCAGGTTACATTACACAGATACCAAGGGAAGGAATCCTGGCATTTATTTGTGCTGGGGCCGCTGGGCAGCCCAGAGTCTGAGAGAAAGTCAGGCATGACAGCCTGGAGTGGGTCTAAGAAGATGTGGGAGGAGACCACTATGGCCAAGTGCTGATAGTCTACAGGTGACACTGTACCAACCCCTGGAGCCCTCCCACCACTCCATCCATCCTCATCATTGCGCACCTGCCTGGGTGAACTCCAAGCCTCTCCCTAGCTCCTGAGAACTTGCTGAGCATTCTGGGCACTATATTGAGGGCCAGGGCACAGGGAAACCTGACATACCCAGGCTGCTGTCTGTGGGTGGACATTGGTGAGTTAGGGCAGCCACTGGACATGGAGTGCTCTCGGCTTCCCTCCTCTCTCACTTGGCATCACTGTCTCCTAGCCACCACCCTGCGTCTCCTCTTGAAGCCCAGGAAACCGAAACTCCCAGAGGCCAGCACCTTGTAGCCTCTTGCCCTGTGGGCCAGGGGTCCTCATGGCTGCACAGAGCCAGCTCACACTCTCCAGGCAAGCCAGAGCATTCTGTCCTTCTCTGGAGAGGTTACACATTGCCCAGTACTAAGCCTGCCCTCTTCTGCCTGCCACCCAGTGGCTGCTGAGACCTGCTGAGACCTAGGTAGTTAGGTGGCATCACTTCCTGTGGAAACAGGACAACCTGCTTGGGCCATTTTCCCGGCTTTGCTAAGTCTTGCTGGGAAGGAGAAACTGGTGCCATTGTGTACATTTGGTGTGCCAGTGACACTATGTCTCCGGGGAGGCCATGCTAGCTAGCACTGGGGAAGCCATGCTGGGCCATCAGACACTGCCCAGCATCACCAAAAGTAGCAGTGACCTGGGAAGTGTCAGCCTAAGTGGGGCGAGAGAGTGTATAGGGATTTAGTCTGCCCAGTGGTTCCCAAACATGTCCTCATGTAGGGATCACCTGGATAGTTCCCAAAAAATACTGATACCTGTGTCCAAGCCCCAGAGATTGTCCTTCCAGTGGTCCAGGATACAGCTCAGGCTCTGGATTGTGTAAAGATCCCTATTTGGGAACCCCTGGGCTTGCCTGTGGAAGAAAGGCAGACAGAACAACTGCTTCTCCCCTCATTGTCCTCCTAAGCCTCTGTTCTTCAGGGGGAAAGAGGAGGCCAAATCTTTCATGTGCCTTTGCTCTAAGCCAGTGTGAGTACTCAGGCTGGCCTGGCTCCTGGGCTAGTAGACACAGGGCAGGCATTTCTGCGGCTGAGGAGGGATGAGCAGTGTTGTTGGCTCACCCCTTTTCTTTCCTCATAAGCATCTCATGGAAACTGCCCTGAATGTCCTCCCACAGCTGAGCAAACTGAAGCTCACAGAGCAGGGCAAGGATGGGGGAGAGCACTGGTGGGTTTACCTGGAACTCTCAGACAGGCTACTTACTAGGTGACTGCCAATCCAGCTCGGCTGACCACGGGTGCCTTCTTCCCTTTTGACTCTGTTATAAAAGAAAATTGAAAAAGATCCTTATTGTGCCTTAAAGGCTTTTTAATTATATATAACTCATTTAATTTAAACTACTCTAAGTTCCATTTTTAATATAAGTTTTATAGTGGTACAGTGAAAGTGCCTTCTAATCAAAGTGTGTTTGGAGATTTATCTCCCTATACAAAAGCAGCTACCCCTGGGAGCCCCAGCCAATTATTTATTCAGACAGCAATCAAAAATCAGCAAGTACTAAGTGGAGGGAATGGTGGTGGAAGCTCGTGGGAGTGCGGAGGCATCAGAGAGGCTCTTCCCGGGGGGGCGTCTCTGAAAGTTGAAGGAGCCAGGTCAGCACACACAGGCTGCCTTTGTGATGCTCACTGCCATTTCTGGGACAAATGCTTCCACTTCTCACTGCTGATGCTTCGGCTATGGAGAGGGGAGATGATGCAGAGCAGGGCTGGCTTCTTGGTCAGAAGGGATGACTGGGCCATCCTGAGCAGGGAAGGTCAGACTCCGAAGGGACTGGGGCCCTCCCTCACCACCCCTCTAAAGTAACTGGCCCTTTTACCGTCACGATTCTGTGCCCCCCGCCCTGTTTTATTTGTGACCATGCTGCTTCTTACCCTGACATGTTCTGTAAATTTCATTTGCTTTTAGTCCGTCTCTCCACGTCAGATCAGAAGTTCCATGGTGACAGAGACTGTCCCTGTCTTAGTGCTGCTGTATCCCCAGGGCAGTAAATAGTTTTGGAATGAATAAATACATGAAGGAATGAAGAGGTGGATAAATGTCAGGAGACCATCAGAAACATTGCCAAGAGCTGTGGGTGAGGAGCTGAGTGTCTTGGGGGGACTCATGGTGGAAGGCATAGCAGGATAAGGCTTTCCTTGGAGGCTGGGAATGAGGAAAGAGAGGTGAAGAGAGAGTGTAGGTGATGCCCCAGAGGGTGGAGGGGCCACTGGCCAGGTAGGAGGGTTGGAGGAGAGGGACCTGTTTCTGGGTTGGAGGAGAGATTCTGGTGGGGAAGCTAAGATCGAGGGAGCTTCTCTGTCCCTTTGAGGGCAAGAAATTTGCCCATCCTTAGACATCTGCCACTATCGGGATGTTCAACCTGATTTCCATCTCACCCCACCCGGGCTGGCCTGCAGGCCCCCTTTTCCCCCTTGCTTCCCCATGTCACCCACCCCCAGCTTTACCGTGGCTCTGGAACACTTTGCACCTTCATGTTAGGTCCTGTCTCTGATACCCTTCCCTCCATGCTCCATGTTAAAAAAGAAGAATGAAATAGAGACCTGAGGAATGTGCTGGGGGCTCATTTATCTTTTTAATTTTTAGACATAGGTTATTGTTTTTGTTTTTGTTTTTTTAAATAGTTTTCACAGTGCAGGTCTTTCACCTCCTTATTAAGTTTATTCCTAGGTATATTTTTATCTTTTTTTTTTTTTCCCAATTTATTTATTTTCAGAAAAACAGTATTCATTATTTTTTCACCACACCCAGTGCTCCATGCAAGCTGTGCCCTCTATAATACCCACCACCTGGTACCCCAACCTCCCACCCCCCCGCCACTTCAAACCCCTCAGACTGTTTTTCAGAGTCCATAGTCTCTCATGGTTCACCTCCCCTTCCAATTTACCCAAATTCCCTACTACTCTCTAACGCCCCTTGTCCTCCATGCTATTGGTTATGCTCCACAAATGAGTGAAACCATATGATAATTGACTCTCTCTGCTTGACTGATTTCACTCAGCATAATCTCCTTTGATGCAGTTAGATATGGGAGTCTTTTCTTCATTTTATTCTGATGCTTCATTATTAATGTATTGAAATGCAACTGGTTTCTGTACATTGATTTTGTGTCCTGTGGCCTTACGGAGTTCATTTATCAGTTCTAGTAGTTTTTTGGTGGAGCCTTTAGGGCTTTCTATGTATAGTAGCATGTCATGTGCAAATAGTGGAAGTTTTACTTCTTCCTTACTGAGTTAGATTCCTTTTATTTCTTTATCTTGTCTGATTGCTGAGGCTAGGACTTGAGTACTGTGCTGAGTAAAAATGGTGAGAGTAGACATCCTTGTCTCACTTCCAATCTTAGAAGAAAAGCTTTCAACTTTTCACCACTGATTATGATGTTGGCTGTGGGTTTGTCATATATGACTTTATTATGTTGAGTTATGTTCCCTATTAACTACTTTGGTGGGGGTTTTTTATCATGAATGGATGTTGTAATGCTTTTTCTGCATCTGTTGAAATGATCGTATGGTTTTTATCCTTTCTTTTATTGATGCAATGTATCATGCTGATTGATTTGTGAATATTGAATCACCCTTGCATCTCAGGAATAAATCCCAGGTGATCATGGTGAATGATTTTTTTAAAAAATGTATTGTTGTTGAATTCATTTTATTAATACTTTGTTGAAAATTTTTGCATCTATGTTCATCAGAGATCTTGTCCTGGTATCTTTATCTGATTTTGCTATCAGGGTAATACTGGCCTCATAAAATGAATTTGGAAGTTTTCCTTCCTTTGAATTTTTTAGGATAGTTTGAGGAGAATAGGTATTAACTCTTAGTTACATGTTTGATAGAATTCACCTGAGAAGCCATCTGGTCCTGGTCTTAGACTCTTGTTTGTTGGGAGTTTTTTTTTTTTTTTTTTTTTTAAATTACTGATTCGGTTTCATTGCTGATAACTGGTCCATTCCGATTGTATATTTCTTTCTGCTTTGTTTGTTAGGTTATATGTTTCTAAGAATTTATCTGTTTCTTCTAGGTTGTCCAATTTATTGATATATAATTTTTCATAATATTCTCTTGTAATTGTTTCTATTTCTGTGGTGTCAGTTGTTATTTCTTCATTTCATTTCTGATTTTATTTGAGTCCTTTCTCTCAACCCTTCTCTCTTTGATGAGTCTGGGTAAAGGTTTATGAATTTTGTTGATCTTTTCAAAGAACTAGCTCCTGGTTTTATTGATCTTTTTTTTAAAAATTTCTATCTTATTTCTGCTCTAATCTTTATTTTTTTTCCTTCTATCTGCTGGTTTGGGGTTTTGTTTCTTGTTCTTTTTCTAGCTCCTTTAGGTATATGATTAGTTTGTTAAGGTATAGGTTATTCTAAACCTCATCTGGATCTTACAGCTGGCATAGAGGAAAAAAAGGTGGCAGATTTGAATATCATCTTAAACAGGTTGATGCTAAGCTACATCATCTATTGGCTGGTACCTGGAGGGTATAATAAATAATTAAAATGTGAACTTCTGTCCTCTTTCCTCCCAGAGGCCATCTGTCTTCACTACCATCTGTCCTCCCCTGAAAGTGGTCTTGATTTTCTTACAGTGTTCAGTCTCCTGGAATCAAGCCAAAGCAGGGGAGATGCTTATTTGGTAGGACAACTAGTGAACATGAAGCCTTTCAGAATGAGGAAGGCATCCTAGGATATCTCTGTTTCTGTAGAAAGTTATCTGAAGGGGCGCCTGGGTGGCTCAGTGGTTTAAGCCTCTGCCTTCGGCTGGGGTCATGGTCTCAGGGTCCTGGGATCGAGCCCGCATCGTGCTCTCTGCTCAGCAGGGAGCCTGCTTCCCCCTCTCTCTCTGCCTGCCTCTCTGCCTGCTTGTGAACTCTCTCTGTCTATCAAATAAATAAATAAAAATCTTAAAAAAATAATAATAATAATTTAAAAAAAGAAAGTTATCTGAAAAAGAAAAAGTATAGTAATCAGGCTCCCATGACAACCGATGTTTTTCATGACCCTCATGGGGAACCTCAGTTGCCCCCCATTTCTCACCAGGAGATCTTGAAATAATCTGATTCCATTCTTACAGTAAATGTGTTTAAGGTCTATAATATGCCAGGCTCCATGCTGGGGTGAGAGATGAATGAGTGTGGACCGTCTGGAAGACAGATGCTGCTCTAGAGATGGCAGTCCGGCGTGACTGTCGCTTGTGGTGGTTAACTAGCTGTGTACATCAGGGGCTGGGCTTTGTCAAGCAGGGGCTGGTGTCCCCTGGAGATTACAATAGCTGTTAATGAGGCTCACCCTCAGGTGCCAAGTTAGAGCCCCATGCTACTAGCTGTTAGGGTGGTTTGGCACACCATGATCGCTTGTTCTGGGGCAGGTATATGGATTGTTTTCTAAATCAAAAGGTTAATTAGTTTTTCATTTGTTGGGTTGTCAGAGAGAAAAAATTGGAAAGTGCCCTTCTTTCCTCCTTGGTCTTGTGATCTTGTGCAGGTGATGATGTTGAACAAGGTGGACTGATCCATGAGTCATTGACATTTACTCCTTCAGATGTCATTTCGTGTTTACTTGTATTGTCACTTTGGTAGATTTGCCACAGAAGACAGCCTTAACCACAGAGCCGACTTCTCTTTTTTAATTGTACATGAATAACCTTTAAACATAGCTTTAATACCTAGAATTTAAAATCCCTAAGTCCTCATATAAATTTCTGTTCATGCTTACTTACAAAAACCAAGAAAACTATCATCCAAGTTATCTTAATTTCTGAAGGCCTGGGAAATATTCGCATACTCGATTTTCTATCTGGTGTCTCGTAATCACTATCAATAACTTTTCTCTTCAGAGAAGCACAGCTTTCTCCTGTACTGGTCACTCTCTGCTTCCTATCGGAAAACATGGGGCTGAACTGGCTGTTAGACTCAGCCCATGGTTCTGAGATGTCCCCTAATTGATCTCGGCCGGCCTGTCTGGTCTCCCATTTTACAGATGGGTAAACAGGGGTGCAAGGGTCTGGATGGCTCCCTCAAAGGCTGCAGCTGCTGGAGCTGTTGCTAATAAAATCAGGTCACTCAGCCCTGCTGCAGGCTGTGAGGCTCTTGTTTCACATTGTCCCTTGTGGACAAAATCAAATTGATGTTCTTCATAAGTATGCCACAGAGACACTATTTGCAGGTTCATAATGATGCTTTTTTTTTTTAAACAAATGCTTTGTATCTTAATTGTACAGAGATTTCTTTGATATTTTTTCAGAATCATCCATGCATGGTCTCTTCCTTCTGTTTTTATAAATTCTCTCTTCCTGTGTAAACACCAGTTTCCTTACACTGATCAGTTTTTGTTAGGACATAGAACGAACCCAGAGCTTGCTAAGGGTATCTCCATGGTTGAGCCCCAGAGTGTTGGAGAAGGTCACCTCCTTTGCCTGTGTGGCCATGCCCAGACCTAGCCTTCCCTTTCTTGGTCTCCTTAGAAGGACAAGTGAAGCCTCCCCTGATAAGGTAGTATGCGGGCAGGGCTGGCTGAAGGTGGGAGGGCCCATGCCCTGTGACCCACCTCCTTAGCTCCTTAAGCATTATTGAGGCCAAGTGCTGCTGGCTGTGCCTCTGCCCCCTTGAACATACCTTGAAGGCATGAAGGCAGTCTACTAGAGAGGACACACATCTTTCTACCCTATAGGGCTCCTGAACATGTGACTCTGTTCTATGCAATATTCAGAGATGAGCTCTGACCCTTTGACTAAGTGGTATTTCTCAAGAGCCCACACTTCCTTGTTTGAAGATTTTTCTTGAGCACCTGCCACAGGTTCTATATGACTGGAGGAGGCAGCAGATGTTCAGATTATCCCCGCCCTGTCCCCGAAAATTCTGTTGTTTGCTGGATAATTCAGCTTGGCTTTCGAAGTAACCCTTGAGTTTAAGGGTTTTAGGGTTTAAGTTTTAGGGTTAATCCCCTAATCCTCCTGTCATCTGGCTTTGAACACCCAGACGTGATGTGCTGGGAAATCTAACAATGCAGCCATTTTCCTCCTGCCTTTAACTGAACCATATAAACGAGATAAAGTGTACAAAGTGCTTGGTTTGTGCTCAGTGAATGGGAGCCAGTAATGGCATACATGCTGCATAAGGTGTCACTTCAGTTAGCTGTATTTTGTCAGTCCAAGTGAAGACTTTAATTGCAGAATGGTGTCTTGCTAGCAAAAATGAAAGTGGTTAAAGTTTTTTAAAATTCAAGTGCAAAAAAGAAAAACTGTAAGAAAGGTTGTTAAAGAAGCATTAATTTTAAGAGCATCTCAGACATGAAAAACTTCAATTTTAGATGTCAGGATTTCAGGAATGATTAGTGCTGAGTGTTAGCAAAGCTTTGATCTCCACTATACCAAATGGTTTACAAATCAAGCATTTGGACTTCCTTGTGTAGCTTCTTCCAGCATTTGGGGCCTGAGGAGCTCTGACGCAGAGGGCTTCTCCTGTTCCTGTGATGCTGGCCTGAGACACTGTGTGTCCTGCGCTCACTGTTGGGACGCGGGCATGGGTCAGGGCCAGCAGCTGGCCACCTCTGTGGCCCATGCCGCATCGGCCCCAGATCCGCTTGTGCTTCTCGTGTGAGGACCTGGCCATGCTGAGCTCTGCTCAGCTTGGTGCTTCCCTGTCATCTTCTTCTTGGTTGTGGATGTTTTTTGATCCCCATCTTTCTAACCCGCAGAGTCAACATTTTCCCAGAAGCCACCAAGTCCCGTTCATATTCTGAGTGGCAGTCTGAGGCTTTCCCCCTAAGCAAGGATGGCTGGCCAAGTGGCTGAGGTGGGGTGTCTTTGGTCTGTGGCCGTGCTCCACCAGCCTTTTGCTGAGCCCAATGCACAGCCTGAGATCCCTGAGCACGGCCTACGATGGACATGACCAGGATCCCAGGATGGAATCTGAGGATCCTCATTTATGCTCTTGGAGCTGCTCTCAAACTACTTTTTGGGAGCTGAGAATCTGTAATAGATTTCTGGATTATGAAAAATATTACTCAGCACTTACATTATATTGATTCAAAAATAAAGATTATGCAGTTGAACTGCACAGTAAAATACAGCTTTATGGAATGGTAATTTTTTACTTAAGTTCCTCTCCATTATAGTGGAAGATAATGGATTCAGGAAGGGTACAATGAGGAATAAAGCTGTTGTATTGTATTGGTTAAATGACATTTAAAATGATTTGGCTGTCAAATTCATGGAAAGGTTATGAACAGTGAATGAAAAATCTAAAATTAATTCCCTACTTCAAGAAAGTGTGATTTATACCATAATAAAATTAGATTTTTAGTTAAAGAAATGTAGTCATTAAGTAATGCCCATGCACTAACTCTCATTTATAACCATCTGGTTTGAAGGTTCGGCAGCAAATAATCTCTTCCTTAGGCAATGCATCCAAGGCCCTGGTGTCATTTATGCCAGTGAATTTTGTTCTGTACCGCTCTGCTACAGTTTTTGGGGGGTTCTTCTTCAAGTACTAGAGAGGCAGGCTGTTACTTAGCCTCAGTAATGGACGGAGCCATTGAACTCGTTTGCCTTCCCAAATGATCCCTTCCCTTTTCCCCCTTAGTCCTCTCCATTTGTGATGATAGCAGTGAGGACCGCCACCCTTGGAGGACGCTTGCGTGCCTCGCTAAACACGGTCTGGGCCTATTTTTACTTGGCCCATTCACCACTTCCACTCTATGAGGAAGGCACCAAACCCACCTTTGTTTGACAGATGAACACACTGAGGCTTAGGCCAATGGTGTTCACCCAAGGTGGCAGGGGCTGAGCTGGCAGGAGTAAGCCAGGATCCAGCCCACACACTCTGGCTTCAGACTGTCAACTTTTTTCTTCTTCTTTTCTCTCTCTCATTTTTTTAAGTTAACATATAATGTATTGTTTGCCTCAGGTGTACAGTCTGTGAATCATTAGGCTTACGCATTTCACAGCACTCACCATAGCACATACCCTCCCCAATGTCCATAACCCAACCATCTTCTCCCTACCCCCACCCCAACCCTCAAGCAACCCTCAGTTTGTTTCCTGAGATTAAGAGTCTCTTATGGTTGGTCTCCCTCCCGATCCCATTTGAGTGTCCGTTTTTAATCCCTGTCATAGATCTTCTGAGTCCTGGCTGAGCATTTGCTCTGAGGCAGCAGAGTGTGGCGGTAGCATTTCTGAGACTGACATATAGCCCTGACTTGGCCCCTTAGCCCTCGTGTGATGATGAGCGTGCCGCAGCTTTCCTTCTGTCAGAACTTCCTTCTCTGCATATCAGGGAGTGGGATGCATGCTCTCGATTAAACATTCTCCTGACTGGTACGGTTGGGTACTTTATCCTGGTTCATCTTTTAATTTCAATGGAAGCATATCAGATATACAGGCAAGAGTGTGTACCCTACGCATAGAGCTCAATGGATTTTTACACAGTGGACACACCCATGTGGCTGCAATCAGGATCACAACTGAGAACATTCCCAGCACCCCAGAAACCATCTTGGTGTCCCCTTAGCCATTGTCCTCTCAAAGGTAACCACCAGTCTGTCACCTGACATCGCTTTTCTTTGTTTCTGAACATTATAAAAACAAAATCCCACAAACTGCACTATTCTGTGTCGCTTTCTCTCTCTCAACACGAAAGCTGAAATCCCATCTGTGAGGCTGACTTCAGTTCCTGCTTCTGTTCCTCCTCACAGTGGTGACGTTTCCCACTGCACGGCCATGCCGGCGCTCATCGACCTGGGCTTGCAGCAGTGGGCATCTGGGTGGTCATCGACCTGGGCTTGCAGCAGTGGGCATCTGGGTGGTCCCTGTCCCCACCTATTGCAGGCTGGGCTGGGATGCATGGGTGCAGACCAGCTTCTGCGGGCACTTCCCCAGGAGCGGAAGTGCTGAGAGAAAGGAATTCACACTGTTAAAAAAAAAAAAAAAAGGAAAGAAAGAAAAAAGAATTTAATAGAGGGAATTCGTTGAGCAGGTATTAAAGGATTAAACAGGCAAAAAAAAGGACTCCCTGAGATAAGGATGAGAGCCAGCAGCAGGGAGCCCCATCGGACTGACACTCAGACCAGTGAGGAGAGTCCTGCTTGGGCTGGTTCCTCCAGACTAGGAAATCACAGTTGCTCCATGTCCTTGCATACATTTGATGTTACTGTTGTCATTGTCTTTTAATTTTTTTTCCCTGTGGTGTATAATAGTATCCCACTGTGGTTTTAACTTGTGAAGTTCTTTTCCAAGTACATGAAGCTCATTTTTCAAGTACGTGATTTCATTTGTTTTTATCTATTTGCACACGTGTTCTCTATATACTGCACGAGTGCTCTGTCAGCTCTGTGTGTTGTAAATACATTCCGCCGACTGCTTGACTCTTCACTGTCTTAATCCTGTCCTCTAATGAACAGAAGTCTTTGTTTAATAAAGTCCAGCCTATCATTCTTTTCCTTCATGGTGGTACCTTTCCCATCCTATTGAAGAATACTCACTTGCTTAAAGGTCATGAAGATAATCTCTTAAGGTATCTTCTGGGGACATAATTGTTTTACCTTTCACATTTATGTCTGCAGTTCATCTGGAAGTGACTTTTATGTTTGTTGCAAGGTAGGAGGTTAAGGTTCAACTTTTTTCCAAAAAAATTTTATCCAATTGATTTAGCACCCTCTATTGAAAAAGCCATCCTTTCCCCATTGTATTGCATTGATGCCTTTGTCATCCACTCAGAAACTGGGTATGTGTGATTTCCCGCTCAATTACAAATTGTGTCCTTTCCTTCCTATCTTCCTTCCTATCTTCTTTTCTTCCAGTCCTTCCCTCTTCCATCCAACATTCCTTCCATCCATTCTTCCTTCCTCCCTTCTGTTTTTCCTTCCTCTCTCCCTGTCTTTCTTCCTCTCTCCCTCCCTTCCTTCCTTCCTTCCTTCCTTCCTCAGGCTTCTTAGGGATCCATCAAGTTTATCCATCTCTTCAAAGAACCAACTTTTGGCTTTAAATTTTTATGGTATATATTTCCCCCTATTTCATTGATTTTTGCTCCTATCATAATTGTTTCTTACTACTTTTTGAGGGCTGAAATTGTCCTCCTCCTAGCTTTCAGAGGCAGATGCTTAGGTCATCGATTTCTAGCCTTTATTGTTTTCTAACATATGCTTTTTAGGTTGTATTTCCCTTGAAGCATTGCTTTATCCACATCCCACAATTTTTTAAATGCTATAATTCACTTGTCCTTCATTCCAAAATACCTTATTTCTTTTGTGATTTTTTTTTTGAAATTATGTGATATACTCATATATAAATCCATGGGTCAAATATTGGGAGATTTTTCTCCATATCCTCCTGTTATTGACTTCTAATTTAATTTCACTCTAGTCACAAAACTGTATTTGTTCTCTATATGATTTTAGTAATTTGCAACTTGCTGCAACTTCTTGATGGCTCACCATGTGGTCAGTTTTTATAAATGTTGAATGGACAGTTGAAGAGAATGTGTAGTATGTAGTCATTGGTTACTGTTTGATGTACATCTTTGTCCTCAGCCCAGAAACTGGGTATGTGTGGTTTCCTGCTGAATTTCAAATTCTGTGTACATTTTTTCTTTCTTCCCTTCCCTTCTCTTCCCTTTTCTTCTCTTCCTTCCTCTCCCTCCTCCTCCTTTCCAACCATCTTCCCTTCTCTCTGTCCTCTCTCCCTTTCAGAGATTGACATAGGTCCAGTTTGCTAATGATGAGGTTCAAATTTTGTAGATCGTTACTGATTTATTTCCACTACTTATTTTGTCACTTAGTGACAGGTGTTTCTTTAATTCTTGGACCATTATGGTAGATTTTTCCATTTCTTCTTTGAGTTTTGACTTTTTGATGTTTAAGCTATGCTACTGCTCTTCTACAAGTTTAGGATTACTATGCATTCCTGTTAAATTGTCTTGTTATTGTTATGAACCATCCCTTTTTGTCACTAATAATAATTCTTGCTTTGGAGTTTACTTTATCTATACCAGCTTTCTCCTGGTAGGAATTAATGTTTATCCTTTCTATTTTTTTTTTAAAGATTTTATTTATTTATTTGACAGAGAGAAATTACAAGTAGATGGAGAGGCAGGCAGAGAGAGAGAGGGAAGCAGGCTCCCCACTGAGCAGAGAGCCCAATGCGGGACTCGATCCCAGGACCCTGAGATCATGACCTGAGCCGAAGGCAGCGGCTTAACCCACTGAGCCACCCAGGCGCCCCTCCTTTCTATTTTTTTTGAAAGATTTTATTTATATATTTGACAGAGAGACACACAGTGAGAGAGGAAATACAAGCAGGAGGAGTGGGAGAAGGTAAAGCAGGCTTGCCTTTGAGCAGGGAGCCTGATGGAGGGCTCAGTCTCAGGACCCTGGGATCATGACCTGAGCCAAAGGCAGACGCTTAATGACTGAGCCACCCAGCCGCCCCATAGGCTTTCTATCTTTTTACATTCAGCTTTTTTGTATCCTTTTATTTATGGTATGTCTCTTATAAGTAGCATTTTAGATTTTGTTTTATCTATTATGTCAATCTTAGTATTTTGGTTAAATTATTTAGTCTACTTTTATTTAAATGGAATTAAATCTAACACATTATTTTCTCTATTCTTTTTTCTCTTTTTTCCTACCCTTTCTTGTCTTCCTTTGGATCAGTCACATTTTTTGTTGTCCAACTTTGGCCTCGTAGTACTAATTTTACCACTTTTGAACGGTAAAAAACCATTCTGATACTTCTGTTCCATTTGACTTCCTGACCTTTGTGATCATATTATCATGTATTTTTCTACAAATTTTATTCATTAAAAGGCGATTATTGTACTAAGTAGACAAAAATAGGTTTATCTCTTTTTAACCCTTACTGGTGCTCTTTATTCCTTCTTACAAAAATATGCATTCATCTGAAAAAAATTTCCTTTTGTCCAGAGTGTTCCTTTGTGTTGCTTTTAGTAGTAATCTGCTGGCAGTATAGTCTATTTTTGTTTATCTAGATAAATCTGTATTTTGCCCTGTGTATACCCATATTTTCACTGGGGATAGAATTCTAGTTTTCGGAATTGTGAAGATTTCATTCCGTTATTTTCATTTCCATTATTGGTTCCATGATTATTTTCTTCTACAAAGTCATCTGTGCTCTTGTTGTTGGTCCTTTGTGGATAATAAGTCGTCTCCATCCCCATCACCCCACCCTCTGCCTGATTTTGTGATTTTCTTTTTGTGTTTGAATAGTCGACTATCTTTCTTTGAATACCTCACATTAGTTTTCTTTGTGGTTGTCTTGCTTGGGTTTTATAGAGATTGCTAAATCTTTGGCTAGATGTTTTCCATAAATTTCAGAAAATCCCCAGTTGACAGCTCTTCAAATATTTACTCTGCCTAATTTCCTGTATCCTTTCACTTTGAAACCTAAATTACATGCTTGTGGGATGTTTGCCCCATGTCCTCTAATGTCCGTTATACTCTTTTCTTTATTTTTCACTCTTTATTTTCTCCTTTCAGATCTTCAGTGTGTGTGTTTTCTGCTGATCTGGCTTCCAGCTTACAATTCTTTTCTTTAGCTGTGTTTAATCTTTTGTCAAATCCATCTATTGAATTTTTTTGTTTAACTTTAAGTTCTAGAATTTTCACTTGATTCCTTTCTAGTGGATTGTGATTTTGTGATGAAATTCAATGTCTTTTATTTTCCTGAACAAATTATTCCTCATTATTCTAGAGCTTGTGTTTTATAATTCTAAAATCTGGGGACTGCTGTATTGTTTTTTATTGGATTTAGTCATTTGATCTGATTTCCTGCCATACCTAGTAATTGTGGATTGGGTGTTAGACATTCTGTAGGAAAAATTATAAATCCTGTGGATATTTTTATCTTCCAGAGAGGATTTTCTTCTCTTTTTTAGACATAGAATACTGGCAAATCATCTTGCTCTGCTAAGAATTGAAATTCTTGGAGAGTATATGATCTCAACTGAAAGTCACCTGCATTTACCGGGGCCACTTTTTCCTGGGAAGCCTAATTTTTGTCTCTCTAGCACCATGATAAGTACCAAAATCTATGTTTAGTTTTTCAGCTGATTTGAGACTAATTTTTGCTAATTTCTCATCCTCTTGCCCTTTATATGTGGAGCTCAGACATATTTACAAAAATCAAGAGGAAGCTGGGTGCAAATTATTGGGCTCACTTCTTTCTGGTTTCCTTTTCCAGGATTTGAGACCCTCAGGTTCTAGCTGCTTTGGTAGCCCTGACTGGTTATCTCTCAACTCAGTGAAACCTCTTTCAGCTCTAGAGCATTACTTTTTTGTTTGAATTCTATGCAAAACAGCCAGTGCCCTAAGGGGAAAATTAGCACCTCAGTGGACTTTTCTGTTCTCTGAATATTATCTCTTTAAGTTCTGGTTACATTTTTTTCTCTGATATGCCTTCAAAAAAAAATTTTGGGGGGGAGTGCCTGGGTGACTCAGTGGGTTAAAACCTCTGCCTTTGGCTGAGATCATGATCCCGGGGCCCTGGGATCGAGCCCCACATCTGGCTCTCTGCTTGGCAGGGAGCCTGCTTCCTCCTCTCTCTCTGCCTGCCTCTCCGCCTACTTGTGATCTCTGTCAAGTAAATAAATAAAATCTTTAAAAACATTTTTTTTTAAATCAAACTTTTATAGTTGTTTTTAGCAAAAGGATTGGTCGTCTAATGCAAGTTCTTCTCTCATAGCCTGAAGTAGAAGTATCTCTCATCTGATTTCACACTATCTCATGAATTAAGTAGAGATCTGCATAAACTTTGTTATGTGTGTTAACTTTGAAATTTAAATCCCAGCTGGCCACTGACCAGTATGTGAGAACTTGGACAAGTTTAACCTTCTTTGACCTTTTATTTCCTCACCTTTTAATCAATATGTGAGAAATGAAGTTGAAGAGACCTTTAAAGATCAGTTAATTCCACTTACTTAAACTATTTCAGAGCACAGTAAAAAGAAAACTTCTGAATTCATTATATGAAGCTGGAATCATTTTAATTCCTAAATCTGAGAAAAAAAATGACACCTAAAAATAATAGAGCAATCTCATTTATGAATATTAATATAAAAACATATTTAAAATCATTACAAGTAGAATCCATCAATATTTTTTAGGAAGTGTATCATGATTAAGAAATGCTTATTCCAGAAATACAGAGATAGGTGAACCATGAATTCTACTAGAGCTAAAGAGAATTCTAATAGATCTAAGGAGAAAAAGAATCATGAAAATCTCCTTAAATTCAGGAAAAGTATTTGATAAAATTCAACACACATTTTTTTATTCATCTAACAAGCATTGAACGTCTGCTCTCTTACAGCATTGAGGATAGCATTGAGGAAGCAAGAATGAAAAAGATATTGGTGCCATCCCATCTCACATTCCAGTAGAGGGAAATGGTCAGTAAAGAAGTAAAAGGACAAGCTAGAACATCCATTTATTTCAAAGACTCAGTAAATTGTGCATGGATTTCATTAATATGGTGGACATACCTTGAGCCAAAAGCCAGCATTTTGTTTCCCTTAGTAAGGAAACACTAAAGGTTTTCTTCTTAAAGTCGGACACAAGACCAGTATGCCCATGGGCATGCCAAGTTTCCACAACACTTAACATCAGATGGAGGAATTAGCTGAAGCAATAAGACAAGAGAAAGACATGAGAAACCTAAGAAATGGAAGGAAAGATAAAATCATAGCTATTTGAAGATTACATAAATACATCGAAGGAAACACCAAAAGAATCAGTGGAATAAGAAATTCAGTCAAGGGGCGCCTGGATGGCTCGGTGGGTTAAAGCCTCTACCTTCGGCTCAGGTCATGATCCCAGGACTCTGGGATCAAGCTCTACATCAGGCTCTGTGCTCAGCAGGGAGTCTGCTTCCCTTCCTCTCTTCCTGCCTCCCTCTCTGCCTACTTGTGATCTCTGTCAAATAAATAAATAAAATCTTAAAAAAAAAAAAAAAAAAAAAAAGAGGGGCGCCTGGGTGGCTCAGTGGGTTAAGCCGCTGCCTTCGGCTCAGGTCATGATCTTGGAGTCCTGGGATCGAGCCCCGCATCGGGTTCTCTGCTCAGCGGGGAGCCTGCTTTCTCCCTCTCTCTGCCTGCCTCTCTGCCTGCTTGTAATCTCTGTCACATAAATAAATAAAATCTTTAAAAAAAAAAAAAGAAATTCAGTCAAGTGGCTGGTTAAAAATCCACATATAAAAACCAGTTGCACTCATACACAGAAATAAAAAGCAGTTAGAAGGTATAATGAAAGAGAAATTCTATTTATGATAACAAAAAATCTACAAAAGAAATATTCAGAATACATACAGGAAAATTATAAAATACTCTTGGAAGAAATAAAAGTAAACTTGAACAAATGTTGAGAAATACCATGTTGTTAGATAAGAAGACACAACATAATGCCGAAGCGAGCACAGAAATATTCAGAATACATACAGGAAAATTATAAAATACTCTTGGAAGAAATAAAAGTAAACTTGAACAAATGTTGAGAAATACCATGTTGTTAGATAAGAAGACACAACATAATGCAGATGTCAGCTTTTCTTAATTTACAAGTTTTATACAGTTGCAGTAAGACATCCCTAAAGTCTTCTTCTTGAGGTGTTTAAGTTGCCTATGAATTTTCCCTGTTCCAGAAATACTGGTTACTTCCAGGGATGTGGTGCCCGCCCCTGTAGCAGAGAGCTGAGGAGCAGTGTGGGCTTGGCTTTGTGCAGTGATGTGCCTTGCAGCTTACTTAGGTCTCATAACACTTAGCGCTTTCAGTGGTCCCTCTTCAGGAACCAGCGTTCTAGAAGCTCATTTCACTAACTGGGCTGTGCTGATGAGCTGCAGGCGTATAGCATGTGTCTTCCATTGGTTTCCACTTGGGCTTTTGACTCATTGCAGAAGTGGCAGTCAGAGAATGTAATTTGGGGCAGGGGAGGGGATACACTTTCAAGTGCCTCCTCAGTTTCATCCCTCATATTACCTCTGCTTCCTGATCCCAAAGGATACTAGACAAGAATGCTGATATTGTGAAAGACAAATGCCATTTGCTATAGAAGTGCTGGTGCTGAATGGTCCTCTTTGTCATGATGGCAAGAAGTTGGCCCAAGCTTGTTAGGTACTGTATTCTCTCTTCTTTGGTTTTCAGCATGGATTTTCCACTTTTATTGATATTAGACTTTGTATCCTAAACTGGTTATTCATGATGAATTGTAGGTACTTTTGATTAGTTGTGAAACCACAGCATATGTTTCCAGCTTTACCCTCCTATTACTTCTCACTGGGTCTCTTCCTGCTTCATGAGCATACCCTGTTCTCTCCCCTTACCCTGCCTTTTCTTAAGCATTCTCTCTTCCTGGTGAACCCTCCCTCCGTTACTCCTGTCTGAAAGCCTGCACATTCTGCAGTGCTATTTCAAAGGCTCTTTTAAAAACCCCTTCCTTTATGTATCCACCTGAATATGAATATACTGGTATTTTTTAAGGTAAAACCACCCCTTTACTTCTTAGTAATTTGTGTTTGTTCTGTAGCCTCCTGTCCAACTAAGAATGTTTCTTTTTTTTCAGCTATGAATGTTTTCAATGCAAGAATTCTGTTTTGCTTATATAACTTCTCAAACACTTTGCTTATTGCCCTATACAAGCGGGAAGGCAGAAATGAATTTAAAAAACAAATACCCAAAGGCTTAATTTAGTCCACTGGCCTAGACTGGTTGTCCAGATTGTAAGATTCCCACCCTTTGGAAACTATTGAGTTGAGCACAGTCAATCACTAGATCATGCCAGTGACCCACTCAGGAGCAATGGTGGTCTTCATTATGGCCCCACAAACCATAATCTACTGCAGGTCAGATCATTCTGACTCCTAACTGCTTGTGTTTTTCCCAAGCCCTATAGTACCTGCAGTCTAGGTGGAAGATGTGGTATCAGCCCAGGTCAGGGTCTTCCTTCACACTTGGTACCAGTCCAGATTCCACATAAGGAAGAAGACCACAAGAGTTGTCTCTATTCATTAAAAACTGAATGATTGGGACACTTTGGGTGACATAGTCATTGAAATGTCTGACTCTTGATTTCGGATCAGGTCATGATCTCAGGATTGTGAGACTGAGTCCTGACATAGGCTCCCTATCAGGCGTGAAGCCTGCTTAAGATTCTCTTTCTCCCTTTCCCTCTGGCCCTCCCATGACAAAAAAAAAAAAAAAAAAACACACACACACAAAAAACCTTGCATGATTAATAATGTATTCTTTGATTAAGCCCCCCAAACAACAAGTTGTTTACCTTTACTGGTGTGTGTGTGTGTGTGTGTGTATGTGTGTGTTGGGAGTTTAGTAGACCCAACATTGCTGAATGTCATGTTCTTATGAAATTGTTCATCATTTTGTGAATAAATGGCTAGCAGAGGTGAGGTTTTTGCAAGTATCTGTACATGTGAATTATTCTTCAAAAACACAAAGCCTTTCTTTTCTTGCAGGAGTCCAGAAGCTTTGAAGTCACAAGAAGAGAAGGTAGGGAAAATGCATTCATACCCATTTCGTTCTCAGTGTTGGCATTTTGGAAGTAGCTTGTTGAAGCTAACATGAACTTCAGACCATGGGCAGCCTGTTCTTTCAGATTTCATGTGGCCTTTTCTGGGTGCTGACTATTTGGTACTTGCCTTGAAGGACTGTAAGAATTGAAATCCAGGGCTGCTTGAGAGAACTGTGTCTTCTACTTCGACTATCCAAAGTGAAGATCTGGGGACCTGGCTTCTTCGTGATCATATCTGTGGTCTGGAGAGAAGCCTTATTTTTGAGTGGAGTTTGAAGTAATTGTTTGGTTTCATCCAGCAAAAACAACATCAATAATAAAAAATGGTTTATGATTTGAAGTATTTCAATAACTGGGAGAAGGTGCCACTGTGAAAAATATTTGTAATTAGATTTTTACAGCTTTCGCTAAGCTGAAATAGAAATAACCAATTAATGTCCCTTTTGCAACAATTCCATTATGTTCATTTTCACCGCCGGTTCCTCTAGCATGTTTGTTTTTCGGTCTCTGATGTAAGTATGTATGGGTGGTGATTTCTGAAACCTTTCCTTAGAAATTGAAGTTTCCCTTACTTTCAGCAATACCAACTGTCAAATAAGATGTATTTTCTATGGTGTGGGGCATCTTTGCCAATCATCTTTTTATTGCAGGGCTAGGAGGAGGAAGTCAGGAATCAAAGTGAATTCTTGGTCTGGAGTCTTTGGTTTCAGCCTTAATGACAAACTTCTCTGTAGCATTGTCTCCAGAGAGAGTGGTGATCTAAAAGGTGTGAGCAAATTCCACATCGACCTCTAAATGTAATATGTCCTTGGTTCCTGATTAGTTCTTCTTTTAAGCCCCACAGTGAAAGATCTAGAATGGCCATGTTATCAAATTATGTTTCTAGAGCTAAGAGACCCAAGCCTTGCATACTCGGTGTATTGGTAAACTAGTCCACCTGGTTGTTTGCTGCTACCCATGGGGCTTGAACCCTAGGTTCAAAGGATATGGGTAATCTAGCTCTGGGATAAACTTCGTGGCTTCCATTCCCATTTGCCATGGTCTCTGGATTTGGTCTTGGCGTCCTGTGAACTGCATCTGTAGGGGAAGCTACATTGTGTCGATCTCAAAACCAAATGAAACTGGTTGGATATGTTGGAGCCAGGAGGCCATGTTTCTTATTGGTGACTGTGTAAATGGGAAAGAAATAGCCTTGAGCAGAAAAGTTGGCATGAAATTTGGTTTTGAGTATTATTTAGTTCATGTCAGTAGCCCCGAGTATGAATGTTGGGAATTAATTTGCATCATGGAATCATATCAATCTAACTATTCTGGAATTTTACTTTCCTTACGTTAGAAAGGTCTCTAAATACTAAGGCTGGGGTATAAGAGAATCGTGTATATTTGCTCAGAGGCCTTAAAAGGCTGGATTGGACCTCTGGCTCCAAGTCCACTGAAAACTGACACCATTGGAGGATGAGCAAAGGTGTGTTTGACTTGTGCTCTACTCATCCATAACCTTCCCGTCTTTGGAATTAGCAGCTCTCACAGCTGGCTGACTGGGAGTGTATGCTTCGAGTTTGTACCAGCAAATTTGTCCTGACAGCACATAAACTTTTTTTTCCCCCCATTGTGAACTGATGTCTTTCTTGCTTGTTTCTGTCAAAGTTGAGTGTTGGAGAGTTCCTAAAATAGCTTAGTGCCTTAATGTCAGTGCTTATAACGTGGCAGGAAGGAAAGGAGGAATGGGAGCCTGCAGGTTAGTTACAAGTGTTTTCAGGCCTGAGAATTCACTTGCTTGAATGGTGGGATGGTTTTTCTTCTCCAGAAGAGTGCACAAGTATAAAAATTATAGAAATGCTCTAAATATTCCAATAAGCCATTATTCCTACAGATGAAAATAAGACATTATTGTCTCTCAACAAACACTTAAGGTTATTTTGCAGTTGGAAAGGAAAGAGGAGCAAATAAGTAAACTGAATTTTTCTGCCCAGTTTACCAGGCCCAGGAGAGTTTGGCAAGGTCTGGAGGAAGAAGCCTCCCAGTCATACAATCCAAGATGTCTTCCCATTTTTTGTTTTCAGACTACATCTGACTGAGGAGTATCTTCTCTGTCTCAGGTTCAGTGGCACAAACGGATGACCAGCCACAAGCTCATCCTACATGACTTTTGGGAAGTGCTGAATAAGTCTGTGAAGTGAGAAGTGAGAGGGACTCAAATTGGTGGGAATGGAGTCTAAGATAGACCACAGTGGGATTGGAGTTTGTGGACTTTATAGTCACAGCCCTAGGAAAATAATCCACTTGGCCAGTGCTGGACTCAGTATAGAGTTAGCTGTTGAGACTTGTACTGCAGAACCTCTTCGACCTGTATGATGCTAAGTCTGACTCCCAAAAGGGGGTGTGATATGCTGCATTTCCCAAATTTAGTTTCCCATGCTGTCTTAATCTTATGTATTCAGTGTCTCTGGGCTGGCCTTCCATGCAGGATCCTTTGCAAGGTCTGCTCCAGGGAGTTCAGGTAGAGGGAGTGTGTCCTCAATGCTCAGGATGAGCCTATGATGTGGGTCCAGTAACTTCCATGGGCTTTGCATGGACAGGGTGTAACATGGTGATAATGAGAATAACTTCGCAGCTCTCAAGTTTGCAGAGAGCATTTACCCTTAGCAACACATGACAAGAGGAGAGCATCTTCCTTCCTTTCCATGCTGATTTGTGGGAACAAGAACTCCCTCTGGACCAATGTCCCTTTCATGCACTGATCCTCTCTTGTGCATATTCTTCTGCCCATTCATGCCCACTGCCAAGGCTGGAGAGCTAAGAGGGACTCTTGGAAGCAAACTGTCTAGGGGTTATTTGATGACAAGTTACACTAGGGCTGGGGCTCTCAGGGGAACCTGGAGGGAAATATGTCGTACCAGTGAGTGTGGCAGGACTGCAGGACTGGCAGGATGTCTTCTGGGAAGGACACATGCCTGCCCCAGCCACCAAGCCCTTCTTCCTTCAGTGCTCGAGCCTTGGGAGCCACATGTGCTAGCTGCCTGGGGAAGGACAGATGGTTGCATCTTCATCTCCTTTCCTTTGCACATGTATTTTTACCTCCCTCCAGACACCTTCAATTTAATTTCAACTTTTTCTAAGGCTTCAGCCAAAGGTGCCAACCTCACCTCTCTGAGACACTCCTGTGTCCACTCTGAGGGCTGGTGCTGATTGAGACTGCCAGAATTCATCTGCTCAGACCAGCACTTTTCTCTAACTGATTCCATCACATTGAATTACAGCCCTGAGAGAACACTTGAGTGAGCTGAGCCAAGCGGCCAGGATAATTCAGCCCTTGTCAGCCATCTCTTCGGAACATGCAGTGATCTAGACACCATTCCAGATGTCTGCGACTGCGTTGTGATTAGAGGCTGTGAGTTTTGGTGTGGGTACCAATGTCCTATTGCGTGATCCAGCCTCCCAGGGATGGTTCTCTCACAGGTTCTCGTCCAGGCCAGCCTGACCTGGCTTCTGGCAGGATGTGAGGGAGACCTGAGAGCAGGGATGCACTGTCTTCCCTGAAGGAGGGAGACTGAGAGAGGGAGTGACCGGCACACCCCCATGGTGGCTCTGACTCCTTAGCAATGCAAATCTCCTAAATAAACATGACCTGCCAGCACTGCCCCCCTTCCCCTGCTGTGTGACTAGACCCTCCCTTTCTGAAAACCTTTGGAATTAGCCCTTAATTGGCAGCTGCCTCTAATAGCCCCTTTATAGTTCTCTGCATCTGGGTGAACTTCAGCTATCAAGAATTGCGTTCTGTTTACCATTAATTCTGATTTTGTTTAGCAGATGTTTTCTGGATCTCTCTCAGTTGCCTGCATAGTCTGTCTTGGTATAATGCGATCTGGCTGACTCTCTTCCGTAAAACGGATTAATAAACTCCTAGCTTCTTTTGAGGTAACTTCTTTAATGGCTGCAGATGCAGGGAATTTGCCACATTTGACAGTGCCTGGGGTAGTAGGTCCTTTTCAAACCAAGACTGCCTTCTGGGCAAAGAGATAAAGTTTCCGTCACCTTTCTACCCTCACTCTCATGTACAGGGGAGTTAGCTGTTTCTCTCCAATAGACCCTGGGCCTCAAAAAGGCAAGAGTGACACTGAACCCTTTCTACTTCTAGCCCCACAGAAATGGGCTCTTTCTGGGTGGTGCCACCATTTTTCAGCTGCTGGAAAACTATATTGTTCCTGCTTGCCCCGCGTGAGTGGGAAGTGGGTGGCACAGCTGGCTGGTGTGTTCTGGTTGGACACAACGATCTGACACCCAGTTGTGAGCATGACGGATTGGTCGGCAGTAGACTCCTACCTCTCTACTTACTCACAGGCTGACTTGGGGTCTATTCCTCAGTCTTACTGGAGAAAAGGGCATAGTAATAGTACAGACCATTATTCCCAACCCCGAATCACAGTCAGCAAGCCATGAAAGTCTCATGAAACTTGAGAATCCAGGGGTGGCTCCGGCTGCAAGCACCACTGATAAAAGGCTTCTCCGCCTCTTTCCCTCCTTGGCATCCGTGCCTGGTGGGGTTGATAGTCTCCATTATGGCTCTTCCTCCCATCCAAGTACTAACCAGGCCCGACCCTGCTTAGCTTCCGAGATCAGACGAGATTGGGCGCGTTCAGGGTGGTATGGCCGTAGACCATTATGGCTCTTCCTATCTTGCCCATGTAGATCTGGCCTTAGATCTAGAGTGACCAAGTCACTCTCCAGTCACCAAGCCCATCCCTCTGTCTCCAACCAGACTTGTATATGACCTTGCATGTTGTGGCCTGTTGACCGTGAGGAATTATCTGGAACCTTGCCTGTTCCCATCCTCTCTTCTGTCAGAGTCTTGAACTTTTTGCTCAAATTCTTTCATGTCACAGTCAGAAGAAACACCGCTCTCTTCTTGGTGGTGTCTTTAAGAACTTAAGGGCAACACACATAAAATTTCTCTCCCCAGATTAAGGTTCCCTGGGCACTGGGGTGAGAACTGTCCTTGAGTGTCATAGTTACCATCCCTTCAATTACTCCATCAGAATAAAGCTCAGGGATTGAGGACAAGGGCCTCTGCCAAGGATCATGCATGGCATTAGCCAGAGGAGTCTCAGGCTGTGGGTCACCCCATGCTTCTGTTCCCTGAGCTTCCCCGAGATAATTCTGAGTGCCTGGGCCTAGAAAGATTAGTGGTGGACTGAGATAGCCTGAGTGAGCCGGAGTCCTCATTCCTGCCTCTGCAGATGATCTTCCTTGATCAAAGGTCCGCCAGGTTCTGGGTGAGTGGTTGTTCCCTCCTAGTGCCTGGGCAGTTCCAGCTGTCCCCAGAGATCTGGAAGCAGCAGGACCTTGCTCACTGCAGCTCAGGGCTGACGATGGCAGCTGCCTGTGCTGCTGTTAGAACTGCACGTGTGTGACTCCCTGCCCAGGGTCTCAGCACCACAGGACACAGCATGGGCAGTTATGGCCTGCACTCAAGGGCCAGCTCTCATGCTGCTGTGTAGGGTGAGCCCTGGGAGGGCAGGGAGCCAGGCCTTTCCCCCTGACCTCCTGGGTACCTTATACACAGCAAGCCCTGAAGAAGCATTAGACGCCTGCTACATCCCAGGGCCGACCTGGCTGGATGTGACATACCCACTTAACATAAGGCAGAATCACAGGTATGGGGGCTGCCGGCTTGTTTGGCTCTGGGTCCACAGCTCCAGATCCCCCTGTCCTATCTGCTGTGCTGCTGCTTCTCACCAGCACTCTTGGAAGGCTCACTCACCTTAACAAATGTCCTCAGAGAGTGGCTATGCTCTTTCTGGGGATTTGTGGGTCCCTCTGCTAGCTGGTACTGACAAGCTGGTGCAGGTGAGCTAGATCTCCATGGTAGGGCCTCGGTAGGTCTGGGCGGGGCAGGGAAGCCCCGTGCCCGGGCTGTGCTTGTCATGGAGTCTCCTCGGGGATGTGACTGCACACTTGGAATAAGCTCCCTATGTGGAACTTGTGGGGGAAGAGCTGGGTAGTCTAAGAAGTCACAATACCCAAAGGGTGCCAACCAGGGCCAATGAGGTGAGCACTTCACAAGATAGCCCTGCCCTGCAGCACACTGAGCTGGCCCACCATGATGGCACTCCCTCCCTGCTGAGGCCTGTCCCTCCCCTAGAGGCTTCCCTCTCTTCTCCAGGGCCCCACAGTGAAGGTTGACACTGGCATCTTCGCCCTTTGCCCGGTCCATCAGCCAGAAGGAGTCTCTGCTTTTCAGGAAGCCTTGAAATTGTCTTTTCCATATAAACACTGAAGCTCTTTTCAAACTTGCTAAGCCATTTGCCCTAGCAATATTCATGTGCCATCAGCAAGCCTCTGGGGTTAATTATCTGTGACTTAAAAGGCATTTGTTTCTGTCTCTTTTGTCTCATTGCTGCTGAGCAGTCTTTCTTTATTAGGAAATGAGGTACAGAGTCCAACTGACCATTATGTTCTAATTCTCTTCTTGTCATGAGAATTAATTCATCTTTTTAAAACTCTCTTTAAAAAAAAAAAAACCTGCCTTCCTATTTTCAGATAGTGTTGTTCTCTTAACAAATGTTTAATCTCTCCACTTCAGTGGGAACAGAGCCAAAACTAGAAATAATCTGCAAGGTGAGACTTCTCATCAAAATGAGTGAGGCTTGCCAGTGCTCTCTCTTCTGGTCACACTCACTTTTCGGAGCTCCCTGCTGCCCAGCCATCTGTCTCTTGGTCTCCTGGGGCTGTGGTGAGGGCTTCATGTGCATCCTCTGGTGACAGTGCTGTGCTTGGTGAATGAGCCACAGTGTCTGGGGTGGAAGGAGGGTGGGGGGGGCAGGGATGGTGGTGGTGCTTGCACATCAGGCAGGCCAGGTAAGGAGAGCCTGTGCATGGCAGCCCACCCCGTGGTTCTCTGTGCCCTCTGTCACTTACCCTTCCCAGCCAAGGCTGCCACTGAATTCCAAGAAATGCATCAGGGTCTGCATGTAGAAATTTTTTTTGCAAATTGTTGACTGTTGCATGAGGGAAGCTTATTAGCTTGCCTTGTGCTCACCAGGAAGTCAGAGAACATTTGTCACAGAAGTGAGCAGGTTCTGACTGGCCTCTGGTTCCGTGGGAGCCAGACAGTGACATGTAGCCTTCGGGGCACAGGTACAGTCAACAGAGGGAGGGTCTGAGTATGGTCAGTGTGGTTGAATGGCACTGTTGCTGTTCTCCCGGGCGTGTAGGCTGACCACTGCCCACCTGTCTTAATCTCTTGGAGCCCCTGAGGAGTTCCCAGCCTCTCAGCTACCATGTCACCCCTGCAGTGTTTCTGAATCAACGTCTGAAGCCTCATTTGGTAATTACTACTTCCCAAGGAGAGATAGCTCCTGTGGAAATTAAGTTCCATTTTTAGGGTTTCTCCAGGGTTTATTGGATGCTAATAGAAGTTTCCTTGGGTGGATTGGAGTTTCCTGGGTGTGCAGTGAGGACAGGGTGTGGTCCTTGCCCTTACAGGGCACACACATCAATGAATGTGTCAGCTGAGGAGATGTACAAGCATCCTTTAGACAGAAAGGCCACCTGGGTGTGTTGGTCACTGGCCAGGCATCTCACAGAGGGGCCGACAACCGAGTGTGAGAGGCTTTGCTCAGTGTAGACCATTATAGGAGAATGTTCTCTTGGTGGGAACAACTCACTGAATGTTTTGGTAGAGGCAAAGTCTGAAAGTCTTTTCTGCAGAGGAAGGTTATATTGACAAAGGGTTCCCTTTTGACTCTTAATGGCATTCCCTGTCAGTGAGGACATGTGGCTGCAAATCACAAATCAGCTACCAGCTCAAACAAACAGAGGATCTTATTGGCTTACATAATTGGATAGTCAGGAAGGGGGTGAGGGGTGAGGGTGCTGGCCTCAGGCACACTTGGTATAGGGCACGAGGACCTGGTTTCTCTTTTCACCCCCTTCTAGTTGATTCCCCTACATGGTAAGTCCATTCTCCCCATGTATGTCTCTCCAACCTATGGAAGAGAGAGCGCCCCTGAGCTGATATTTCCTGCAGCTGTGCGAAGATCCCCTTGGGTGAGATGGGCTGGGGTCATGTGCTGCCACCTGAATCCATGATGAGCCTGGTGGGCTGCTTTGTGATCCTGGGCTCCACACAGGTCAGGCCAAGCCCCTGCAGTCAAGGTGGCATGGGGGTTGGGGGGAGTAGTGGATCCCCAAAGGACAACTGGGCCTCTGCCCAGTTAGGACACATGCATGCAGGAAGGTAAACAAGGTCTACTCTGTGTATTAGCGTTTACTCTATGATTCCACATCTGAGTGTCTATCCCAGTACCTACTCCCAAAGGATTTGGAGTGCCTTGCAGGTAGGATGAGCTTAGCCAGTGTTCACCCAATATTTCTGGAGAAGGCATGTCTCTTGTCTTGTGGAGAAGGAAGCCAAGGCTGAGATACGACCCTGCTGACCAGAAGTCACAGGAGCTTGTGAGGGAGCATGTATCTGTACCCAGATTCCTGGTGACAGGGCACATTTGCCTTCTTTGTTTTTCGCTTCAGCTGCCTCCCGCAATGGCTTGTCTTGCTGTTTCCCCACTCCCATGGTGGTACATGCCATGACCTGCTGAGGTGCATCGAGCCTCCACTGCCACTGTCTGTGGGAGGGTTACCATTCCTTGAGACCCCACCATATCCTCCTTTCTTGAGCCCTTCAGCCAGAGGCAGAAGGATCAAAGCTAAGGTTCAGCTTCTCCCCTGAAGGAAACTTCAGTGCTTGCCACCGCAAGGCTTCTAACAAGCTTTATTTTCCATTTTTCATTAGAGATCCTGTTCTTTTTTGGGAAGGAGGTGGGAGGGTGGCGCGCTCACTCTGTTAGCTGCTTGTGATGGCATTGTGGTGGGGCAGGGACCACAGACAGAGATGGGGGAACCTGGACTTCACGTATAACCAGAGCTCTCGTTCAAGAGCTACCTTTTACTAAGGCTTCTCGATTGTTCATATATTAATTTATGGTCAAAGCCTTACTTCACTGCTTTTATACAAATTCCCTAGATTGGAAGAGTTTTTAATGGCCATCTTTTCACTTCCAGTCTTTCCCTTAATTCTCATGAGCACCCTCTAACATAGGCATTGCAACTGTATTTTGTAAATAGAAGAAAGATGGGGGAATCCTTTGAACTCAACAGGAAATTGACCAAAGAATTTAAATGGGCTCAACCAAGGTCCATCAGGAAAGCACATTCTCCATGGAAATGCAGCATTGTTTGTCCAATGGTGATTGAACTGTTCATATTCACAAACGTGGAGTCGTCATTCTGCAATTGAAATGCCTGTGGGGTCCAGGTGGCTGGACCTCCCATGTCTGCTGATGCCAAGGAGAAACAGGGACCTCCACGTTCAGAAGAAATATGCCTTAAAGAAAAAAAAAAAAAAATCACGGGTCTGGAAAATGAGTTGTCAGAGTAAAAATACATTTCAATCTGTTTGTTTTACTAATTTTAGCAGTTATTTGCTCTCTTTTTTTGCTGGAAGCAGCATTCCCATCCAGCTGCTTGGCTGCTGCATTTGAATTTTTATCATTTGTGTGAGTCGCTGCCTATTTGGACACAAAATGGGAGTCCTGTGGCTAAGAGGGGACATTTGTCTGATAGGGTCAGATCTAATCTCATGCTTAGAAACTTCAGGTGAAAATAAAATGAGTTGAGTTGGTGTTTTTTTTGTTTGTTTTTTTTGAACTGCGGTTGTGTAAAGCTGGGCTAGCAAACCGCTTGGCCTTGTATACAGAATTTAGAGTAAGAGCATCTTCTATTGCATAGTGTTAGCAGGCTGCTTTTTGCTCTCAATGAGCTTTGTCATCTGTCATTTCATGTCTTCATTCATGAAAACCTTTGAGCTAGGCAGGAGGAGGAGATCAGCATGGGTGTCTGACAGATGAGGAAACCAATTATTGGAGGTGGCTGGGGGCATGTCCCAGGTCCCACAGCCCACTGGGGCAGGGCTAGAGGTGATGACCCTCAGTCAGAGCCCTTTCCTCCCCCCACACTTCCTGTCTCTCCATGTGAGTTTATAGCAGGAGTATTTGAATTAAAACCCAGTGCAGAACTACAGAGTTTTTAGTCCTGTTTTGGTTCTTTTAAAAATAAATCATTATAAAGACAACTTTTCTCATCCGTCAATGTAATGATCCCATACTGTGGGGATTCAGAATATTCAAAATGTATGTGGGGGAAATGGTAAAAGTTAATCATTTCCACCGTACCTGTCTGTGGTGAGGTTTAATTATCACTTGACATGTTCCATGGTTTAAAATGATGACAGTTTAAAATAGAGCCAGAGAAAGCCAGAAAAAACATTCATTACCTTGTGTCGAGGACTGTATTAGAGTGAGCCCCAAATGCAGATGTTCCCCAGACAGACAACTCTGCAGCATTTTCTGTCAGCTAGAAGTCCCGGGAATTGAAATCCAAACTGGGAACTCCATCCTGACCCTGCCGTCTCCACCGGGAGGGAGCTTGGGTGAAAGCTAGCAGTGTGGTTGGGTCCTCGCACTCATTCCAGATGCTCACCTCCTCGACGCCCTCCCTCGTCCCGCTCACTCACGGCCTTCTGCAGTGCTGCTGATGAACAAGATGATTTGTGGCAAAGCAGGCTCTGAGTGAATGAATGAAAGCTACTGTAACATCAAGGGGCACGAGTCTCTTAGGGAATTGCTTGCCTTCGCAGGATAGAAGCATCTTCCGGTTGTGGTCGTAGTTGGGCTGGTTGTTCAGTAAGCTCAGCACTGGCTGTCTGTTTGGGAAATAATTAAATAATTGTTTCTTTCCTGTGAGATTCTGGAAGAGGAGCTGTCCAAGAGCAGACCCATCTGTCCAGATTTCAAATATCAGTTTGGAGAGTCCCAGGAGAGGGGGCAGATGAAGCCATCTCAGAAATGCAAATGCTGTTTGACGTCTATTAGCTCCATGCTTATCCATGGCTGACAGGCAGATCCATTAGGATGCCAGTGTCGTGGATCAGAGATGGTCCCAATAGAGTGAGAGCCATGCTGCCACAGGCCGACCCCAGTGCAATGATCTGAGAGCTCTCTAGCGCTCCGGCCTGGGTACCGCCCCATCCCGGTCCCTCATTCTCTGGTTTCGAGGGCCAGGCCTCCAGCCGGCCTTCATGGCTGCGCCCCCGCCACTGAGCAGCCTGCCTGAATGCTCTGCCTGGTGGTAGTTGTGCCCTCCGTGTATAGTCTGGCTCACTTCTTGGCACTGCCTTTCATGGGATCACCCTAGAGATCCACCTGCAGATCTGGAAGGTCCCTGTGGGATAACTCACTTTCCCAGCTGAGGACACAGGCTTGAGCAGGTGAAGTGACTGGTCTGAAGCCCCCTGGTGAGCAGATAGCAGAGGTGGGGCGTATGGACCGAACAGGGTTCATAAACTTGGCTCTCCATGGCTGGTTTCTTAGGTACCTTCCCTTTTACCCCATCCTTGGGGCCATGGGGTAAAAGGGAAGGTACCTAAGGGGGTACCTCTCCTCTCAGGGGAGGCACAGTGTCTAGCATTGTCCTGGGTGCCCAGCCAGCATGTCCTAGCGATGGATATTCTGGCTGAGTTTTCTAGTTAAATTCTTTGCCTTGACTATTGTTTAAAATACTTCTCCATTTATTGTTTTCCTGTTTGGTGGGGAAGGGACAAAGTGGGAGGGGGCACATGGTGACCAGTGTCATCATTAAAGCCCCAGCATGAGCTTTGCTGAGTTAACTTGTTTCAGCCCTCTCCATCATCCAGTGTGGCCAGCTATGGGATCTTCTATTATACAGAGGAGGAAGGATGTGCTTTTGAAGGATTAGCAGTCTGGCTGGTGGGGAGGTGGTGCTTCAGCTGGTGGGAAGCCCTTCTAGTGGCTCTCATTGTAATGAAATATTCAGTCTTCTCTGTGTCACTGGTGTGGCCTCTCTAGGAGTCCTGTCTCCAGGATTCTCAGCTATAAGGCAGATCTCTAAAGTCTCTAAACAGTCTGCTCTTAAAGAGCTTGCGAAGAGCAGATGCCCCTGTGGCTGTTTGTGATGGGAGTGGGAGCAGTGGGAAGGACTGATGGAGATGGACAGGGTGCATCAGATGCCAGATACTGGGAAGCTGCAGTCACATCTCCTGAACCGAGGTTAGGGTGTGAGTCCCGAACCCAAGTACAGACTGTGAGCTACAGGCACAGCGAGGCTCTCCCTGTCCCACACTCTTGTGGTGTTCAGAGGGAGAGTATGTTTTGTGGGCCAGGGGATGTGATGGCAGAGACCATGTGATCACTGTGGTTAGGGTCCAGGGAATGGTAGGAGACGGTGCCCATAGGGTGCCTCACCCAGCACTCTGTGAGTGCTGGTGGCTCTGAGGCTCTGCTCTGGTGTTGAAAGGGCTGAGAAAGACTTTTTCCCATACCTGCCTCTCCTGCCTACTGGCTTATGCCTAAACCCACCATTACTGACTGAAATCCCTTTTCCTCATGAGGATCCCCCAAGGTAATTTTGGATCCTGAAGGCATCAGGGAACTTCCAACGAACCACTTCATACTCTACCTGGGGAACTCACAAAGCCTGTCAGCCCCTTCGTAGGGCTTCTCCTAAGACCCCTGAACCCAATGTCTCTTCTGTATTGGTTTTTTCTTTTAATAGTGAACATATTTATTCATTAATCTCTACACCCAACATGGGGCTTGAACTTACAACCCCACGATGAAGAGTCGCATGCTCTTTGGACTGAGGCAGCCAGACATTTCTAATATGTGAGACAGATTCTTTTTTTCCCCTAGTGTTCCAAGATTCATTGTTTTTGCACCACATCCAGTGCCCCTTGCAATCTCTGCCCTCCTTAATACCCACCACCAGGCTCACATAACCCCCCACTCCCCTCCCTTCCAAAACCCTCAGTTTGTCTCTCAGAGTCCATAGTCTCTCATGCTTCATCTCCCCCTCTGATTTCCCCCATTCAGTATTCCTTTCCTTCTTCTAATGTCTTCCATGTTATTCCTTGTGGTCCACAAGTAAGTAAAACCATATGATAATCGACTCTCTCTGCTTGACTTATTTCACTCAGCATAATCTCCAGTCCCATCCATGTTGATACAAAAGTTGGGTATTCATCCTTTCTGGTGGCTGTGTAATATTCCATTGTGTATATGGACCATATCTTCTTTATCCATTCGTATGTTGAAGGGCATCTTGGCTCTTTCCACAGTCTGGCGATTACGGCCATTGCTGCTATGAACACTGGGGTACATAGGTCCTTTTTTTCATTACATCTGTATCTTTGGGGTAAATGCCCAGCAGTGTAATTACAGGGTCATAGGGTAGCTCTATTTTTAATTTTTTGAGGAATCTCCACACTGTTTTCCAAAGTGGCTGCACCAACTTGCATTCCCACCAACAGTGTAAGAAGGTTCCCCTTTCTCCACACCTCTCCAACACACGTTGTTTCCTGTCCTGTTAATCTGTATTGGTTTTGTATGACAAGACTCAAGCAGGTGGTCCAATGGCCAGATTCAGCTCATGGTCATGTTTTGTTTGACTTATATAATGTTGGCCTTCATAATTTTCTTTTTTTTTCTATTTTATGTTGAATAATTGGCCAATATTTAAAATAAAGGATGTTGTACATGTAGATCCAAGTAGATTACTTTGGAGAGTGAACTGCTTTAGTCACCCTGGGCCCACATGATTTCATGGTAACAGTGGGGGCTGGAGTAAGCAGCTATGTCCTTAGAGAGTGCACATGTTCTCCTCTTTGTCACAGTCCACACTGCTCCCTAGTGATTCCTTGATGCTGAGATCGTCAGATGCAGTTTTGCAAAATAAATAAGAACAGGCTGAAATCCCAGAAGAAAAATACTCATTAAATTATCTAGTGGCCTTTGTAGGCATTTGAGTTTTCAGCCCATTTTATACTCAGATATATTATTAATCACAGCACAGTAGAGCTGGATGTGAGCAGGTGGGAAGGGGTCAAAGATAAAGAGAGATTTAGTGTAAAGGTTGAAGTAATCCTTTATACTTAGCACTCCTTGAGAACTCTGGTATCTAGGCATGAGACCTTGATTTAGGCAGTTAAGTGTTCCATTAAAATATCTACTTTTCTGATATTTATGCCTTGATCTGCACACATTCACTTTAGGCTATAAGTGTGCAAGTGCATTTCCAGCTTGGTAATTAATATTTGTGCCTCTTTGTGTAAGTTATGTCTTTAAAATGGATCAGTTGCTTTAAGTATTTAAAAGACATTCCACATATATTATAAAGTAATTACTTTCCAAGGATATTTCCCACTGATATTTGTTACATCTAAATATACATTTACAGTATTCACTAGACCAGAATAGTTCTGATTTATATATTTTGGTCCACTGAGCTTAAAAAAAAAAGACATTTTTCAAGTATTTTTAATTAGTGTATTTATTCCAAAGATTCTCTTGGCTCCTCTAGAATCAGCCACATGGTATTAGAACAATAATAAACATGGTGTGTTCTCTGAGCTGGTTTAGAATTTAATGAGAGATGACATCTCAGCCTGAGAGTGAGCATGGCTAACTTTTAATCTGGGCTCCGAAGTGTCCTAGAACCTGCAGGAGCTTATTAACTCTCTCTGTGTCACGTTCGTAATGTGCAAAATTCAGATGATAAACAGTTACTGCCCTTGTGTAGGGAGAATTAATCCTTGCTGAATAGCAAGTATTGTTTTAATAAAATAGTCTTAATTGTTTGCTTTGTACATTTTCTGCTTTATTATTTTTATTATTTCTCTTGCCTCTGTAATTGGTAGTTATTGGGTTCTCATTATTTCTTGATTAGTCATTTCATAAAAACTATCTTGTGATTTATCCTCCCTCCCACACTTGCTTTCGCCCACACGTCACTGGCAGAAGCAGGAGGTAGACCCATGTAGCTCACCTCTAATGGAGCCGGCGCTGCAAGCAGCACCCAGGGCTGGCCTCTGGTCTTCAGGAGCTGTGATGCCCAATTCGTTGGCTGCCATGCTGTGAAAGGGCTGCATGACACTTAGTGGAAAAACATCATTAGTAACAGTGAGAGGGCAAGATGCCCAGGGTCTGCGTGGGGATGGGGGGATGGTGACCTCCCACCTTGTGGGAGAGAAGAGAGGTGCCCATCCAGTGTGGGACAGCCATTGTAAGTGTGCAATGACCACATAACGTGGGGAATTAAAGAAAAGGGCAAGAAAAATCCTCACTGTATTGTACAAAGAATCCCACCATCTATTCTACCTCTGTAATGTTTCCTGCTGCCATTACCTGGGGACGTGACCCTACTTGCCTTCCTCACAGACTATCACAATAGCTATTCTTGAGCTCTCTAATCTCTGTATGTGGTTTTGGAAATTGAGTTAGCCAGACCTTGTGAGTGTTATCTAACTTAACCAGCTGTGTTAGTCTGGCACATTACTGAACTTCTGTATCTAGGTTTTCTTACCTCTAAAATGATAGTAACCATTCTATCCTATATGGCAGTTGCATAGATTAAATACATTGAAAAAAAAAAAAAGGCTTAACAGAGTACTGGCCAGCCTTCTGAGAAGACCCCATGTTACCATCACTGTTAGCTATGATTCAGCCACATTGGGGCAGGGGTTGGTTGTGCCTGTGTTCTCAGTGGGTCTCTAGTACTGAGAAGTAGGAGATGTTCAGTGAATGCTTGTTGAAATGAATTGGGTTAGAAAGCCTTGGATTTGGTGGACCAAGTTATTTTCTTTCATCAAAACTAAGTAATTAGATTTACCTAGAAATTTGGGATGAGTGGGCAACAATAAGGTGAAAACTAGGGAACAATTTGTGTGGGCTTTTGTTTCTGGCTGTGTGGGAGACCAGTTACCTTAGCTGACTCTCTCACCTAAAACCATTTGAGATGATGGACAAAACATTGAAATAATCTTTCACCTCAGTGAGAAGGCAGGAAAGTGAAGATTTTCTAAGAGTTTCAATATTCAGTGAAAGGTGAAAATCAGGACTCTGAAGCTGCCTTTTGCTTTGAATGTATTTGCCCAATGTAGATGACCTTGACCTTTGATTCTTAGAACCTTAAGAGGTCCTAAGGGGTACAGGAGACAACCCCAGGACATGTCATTTTGTTAGGAAACCTCCTCCACCTAAACTGAGACCCCCAAAAGCTATACCCTAGTGTAAGCGTGGAATAGAAGTAAATATGCCCTGCCTCCCTTCAGGGAGGAGTGAAGAAAATTACCTCCCTTGAACCTTGGTGCTGGGTAGAGGATCAAAATAACTCCTTTGAGAACTAGAATCATGAGCTGGGTTTTCAGCTGAACACATAAGCAGGCTGGCTGGGAAAACCTCAAACCAAGAATTTATTTTTTTAAAAGATTTTATCAATGCAAGGCTCAAACCCAGGACCCTGGGATCATGACCTGAGCTGAAGTCAGACACTGAACCCACTGAGCCACACAGGTGTCCCAAGAATTCAGTTTAAAGCAGTCCTGGCTGGTAGCACTTTGAGTACTTTGAGCACTTTGAACACATCCTTGAAGAATCCATCTTCAACATATGTCTTAAATGATTTTGACAGGTTACCATCCACAGAACATGAGCTCACAGTCAAAAGTAAAAAATACCTAACAAAATTAAAAAGATATCAAAGTGAAAGCTGGTAGAAGCAGAACCTCAGATACTGGTATTAATAGATACAGAATAAAAACAAATAACAATGTATATTGTAAGATGTAAAAAAGGGAGTTGAAAATATGAAGAAAGAGTACGACTGTAACAGATGACCTTGATGGTGTGGAAAATAACTAAGTGTCATTTCTTAGGAATAAGAATTGCAATCAGAATTGTCAAAATCAGTGGATAGATTTAAGAGCAAATGAGATGTCACTGAAAGGGGCTAGAAGGAGTGGAGAGAGAAGCCAGAATGCACACAGCACAGGGGGAGTAGCCCTGTCCCTCAAGTGCACGAAGAGAGTTTGAGAAGATTGCCACATACTAAACCATAGGGCAATTCTTGCAAAGTTACTCCCCATGATGCAGTTTAGTAAACAGTTTTAAAAAGGGGACCAGAGGGGCACCTGGGTGGCTCAGTGGGTTAAAGCCTCCGCCTTCAGCTCAGGTCATGATCTCAGGGTCCTGGATCGAGCCCCTCATTGGGCTCTCTGCGTCAACAGGGAGACTGCTTCCTCCTCTCTCTCTGCCTGCCTCTCTGCCCACTTGTGATCAGTCTCTGTCAAAGAAATAAATAAAAATCTTTTTAAAAAAGGGAGGGGGACCAGAAATACTTTCCCATGTTTGAAGATTAAACACTTGTCTAAATAATACATGAGTGGAAGGGAAAAAATGGGAGAATCTAACTGAACAATAACAAACAGTACATATTAAAATTTGTGAGAGGCAGCTAGAGTAGAAATTAGAGTGAAATCCATCATCTTAAGTATTTCCATTAAAATGGAAGAAAGGGCCCAAAGTTAATGAATTAAACATACAACTCACAAAGATAGGTAAAGAGTAGTGGAGTAAACCACAACAAAGTGGAAGAAAGTAAATAATGAAGAACAGCAGTAAAAAAAGAAATGGGTGAAGTTGAAACAAGAAACACCACAGAAAGGGTGAACGCTGCTCTTTCTTTGAAAGGACTAATAAAACTGACAAATCTCTGTAAGAGAATAAAGCTGGAGAGGGGAAGGCAGGAAGGAGAGAGAATAAATGCGTGATATGAAAAATAAAAAGCTATAATCACTGCAGACATTAAAATAAGAGAATCCTTTTTGCCAATAAAGTTGAAAGGTCTAATGATCCAACTTAAAAAAAAAAGGTAAAATAAAACTTGCTAGAACTTAAGTAGAAATTAAAAACCCAACTAGCCTTATTATCATTAAAGAAATAGAATCAGACTTTTAACTAGAAATATTCCCACAATGATGATACCAGAGCCAGATATCCATGGGTATTAACTAACATTCAAGGACTTGAATTCAAGTTCCCCCATGAACTATTCCGGGAGATAGAAAAAGGGGATATGTATTTATGAGGCTAGAATATACTTGACACCCAAATGTTGGCAAGAAGGCTATAAAAGAAAGGTAGGTTTTAAAAATAGTTGTGTAGATCCTAAGGAAAAAACTAGCAAACTGAATTTAGTCATGTATTCATAAAAGAGAATGAACCACGGTAATTTGGGATTATCTCAAAATTAGAAATTTGATTGCCACTAGAAATGGCTTGATGTCTTTCATGACAGTAGTGATTGTAAGTAGAAAAGTCATATGATCGTATCCCTAGATATAGGGAAAGCATTTGAAAAATCCGATACTCATTATTTCAGAAAATTATTAGAAAAGGAGGACTAGCATAGAGGGGAACTAATTTAACTTAATAAAGCATAATTTTAAAAATCTAGTAGCAGACCTATGAGTCGGTATATTGAATATAATGATAACTCCCTTAGGAAAGGAAGTTACAAATATGAAATGAGGAAGATCTGGGTTATACCGTTCCTTGTTGCTCTGGAGTTGGAAGTATTAGAAAGAACTCAAAGCATATGTGTCTATTTGTAACATTTCCTAGCATTGTCTGCTGAGATGGGCCAGAATCCTAACACTCCCAGAGGCGCTGAGAACTTTCCACTAAAAGGAACTTTCCACTGAAAGGAACTAAGACTTCTTGGTGAAAATGGCTAATTCCACTGCTGGAGCAGAAAAAGTACACAGTAAATCTGGAACATTATTTTGTTCCAGAAAGTAAGGCAGTGCTCAGACAACCATGGTGACTTGTCAAAAGGACATAGCAGTCAGCTTGAAAGAGCTTCATATAGCCACATCTGGACAATTTGAGTTTAAAAATGGAAAAAAAAAGAAGATAAAAATGGATTTGCAGCAGATTTTATTTTCCAAAGACAGCCACAGTGTTGTTTCCCATTGTACATATTCTTACAATGTGCCTTGGTCACCATTCTTGTTGAGAGGTGGAGTTGCTGTTCCTTGTCCTTGAATCTGAGCAGGCTGCTGGGTCTGGAAGTGATGCCCTGTGACTGCCAAGGCCACATCATAAAGGCAGGGTAGCTTCTACCTTGCTGACTAGAGCATTCTTGCTAGACCTCTGAGCTACCACATAAACCATCTAACTGTCCTGAGGTCACTATGTTATAAGGAAGCCCAAACTAGTCCATGTGGAGGAACCCTGTGAAGGGACCCTGTGAACAAAGAAGAATGCTGCACATGTTCCCACCTACTTCAGCTCCCCCACCATTGCAGCTTTGGCCAACATCTGATTACAACTACCTTAGAGCCCCTGACTGAAAACCACCCAGCGGCTCCTTTCCCAAACCTAGAGAAATACTGAGCAGTAATAAAATGTTTGTTGTTATAAGTCACTGGTTTGTTGCATAGCAATAGATAATCACAACAGATTCTGGGACCTGGATATGGAATGGAACCATAACCAAAAATCAAAAGCATATAGCAAAGGTTTGGGGAGGCAGGACAAAGCAGAAAGGGCCTTGAAGAGATTGCTGGTGAAAGCTTGAAGGGTCTCTATGAGTGTTAGCAGAAACCTCAGGGACCTTGAGGAGGCTCTCAGAGCTTGAAGGCATGAAAGGAAAATATTACTAAGAGTGGGTGGGGGACACCTGGGTGGCTCAGCCGGTTAAGCTGCTGCCTTTGGCTCAGGTCATGACCCCGGAGTCCTGGGATAGAGTCCTGCATTGGGCTTCATGCTTGGCAGGGAGCCTTCTTCTCTTTCCGCCTCTGCCTGCTGCTCTGCCTGCTTTGTGCGCGCTCTCTCTCTGACAAATAAATAAATAAAATCTTTAAAAAAAAAAAGAGTTGGGTGGAAGAGGATCCTTGATTGGGACCGTGTATAGGTTGGTAATGTTGTGATCTGTCACAATAAAATAGTGGTAAAGAGACCAAATGAACTCAGTGATCCAACTCAACAGATGATTAGGCAGCATATTAAAAGTACCCCCTGGCTGCTTCTTGCCTTGATGAAACATGAGAAGAAAGAGGGGAGGAACAGAGCAAGCTGTTAAATATAAAGGAGTCAGGACTCACCGCCTTTGAAAATAAAATTGTTCCTCATTTGTAGCCTCTCAAAATGGCAAAGAGTGGTCACATTAAGAAAATATTTCAGCGTAAAGATCAAACCCATGGAGGGACCTGTAAGATTCTTTTTTAAAACTTGAAAAAAATTTAAAGTATCATAGGCTTTCCCTCCCAGAAAGAAAAAAAAGTCTTCTAAAGATTTTACAGATGTGCCTTTCTGTTGAGCAATAGGACTTGTAGTATCTTAAGAGGATTGCCTGGTAACAGCCCCTCAGGGGACCCAAGATCTAGTAAGGTTTACCTTAAAGAGGTTTGTAGGTTTAGCTTTTATCTGAAAGAGTATGTGTTACTCCAGCTTCTCTACATCATTAGAGCCAACAGAGTTATGTTTATATTGAACGAGATCTATCTTAAGGAATTGAATCCCATGGTTAGGGAGTCTAGCCAGTCCAAACTTTGGGTAGGTAGACTGGCTGGCTGGAGACACAGGAAGGAATTGAAGTTTGAGTTTGCTCACAGAATTCCTTCTTGCTCAGGGGAGATCAATTTTTGTTCTCACCAGACCTTCAACTGATTGGACAAGGCCCACCCACATTTTATAAGGTAATCTGCTTTTCTCCAAGTCCACCAATTTATATGTCCATCTCATTCAAAAAACACCTCTACAGAAACATCTAGAAGAATGTGTGACTAAATACCTGGGCACTGTAGCCCAGCCAAGTTGATACACATTAATTCAACCATCATATAGTATACTATAAATGGGTATATTTTAAAAAACCCACATTTTTTTAAAGAGTTACACAAGTTTGGAACAAAAGGGACAGAGAGTGTACAAAATGAGGAGGCTCCTGAATGCCCTAACTTCTATGTGTAGGAAGCAGGCTGAGAGAACTTTAACTACAAACATAGGGTGGTTTTTGTGGAAAAGATAGCTGGTTCAAAGAGTTGGTGCCAAGAGCTATGGAGAATTATTCCTGTGAAGCAGACCTGAGTCCTAAGCAGGGGACTTGGGGCAAGTCCCTGTTGGGTTTCACAACTGCTGGAGATCAGTAATTGAAACATGCCTCACATTTTCTACCTTTTAATTTTTTCAAAAAAAATTTTAAATGGAAATATCTGTACATGTTATCTTACGCCTGTCTCACCATTATAAGTTGGCGTGTGGGGTGAGTGGAACATGTGTTTCCTTAGCTTACATGTCTTCAGATTAAGAGGAACAGCACCTGGACTCAAGGCGCTGAACCTAAGGAACCTTGCCATGAGGATCCTTATCTGAACCTGGACCTAATTCACATCCCAAGATCCTGCATTTTGTGCTGCTTCCTTGACAGACTGGGGGATATTAGGGAGAGGATTGCATGTGTACTTACAGAAGGGAGGTGAATACTGGTGGTCAGAGAGCAGAACATAGTGGGTGATATTTTCCAAAGATGACTGCAGATTATTGCCCATCTTAGGATGGCACTTTGACCTTCCTTCTGTCAAGAAATAGGATCTGTTTCCTTTACCTTGAATCTAGGCAGATCTGTGACTATGACAGAAGTCATGCTACCTGGCCTCTAAAGGCTTTGTAATAAAGCATGATAAAGCTTCCGCCTCGCTGGCCAGATCACACTGCTGTGCAAACAGTCTGACTGCCCCGAATTCACCCTCCTGTGACGAAATCCAAAAGAGCCAATGTAGGAAGACCATGTGCAGCGTCTCCGTGACTGCATGAAGAGAGAGAGAGAGGCTCAGAAAGCCCTCAGGCTGGCCCCCACCCTACAAGTCTGGCTGCTCTCTGACCTCAACTACTGGAGGGGCCTTGATTCAGAGTCCATTCTTTCACTCTTGGCCCACAGAAACTGTGAGAGATAATAAAATAAGTGTTGTTGCCTCAAGTCTCTAGATTTTTGAATGATAGGCTCAGCAGAGAAAGATAATCAGAACAGGATTAGAACATACTGAATAAAATATGGATCCATGAGTCCAATCTTACATAAATGAATGACTGAAATAATGGGGATAAAGGAAAGCTCTTCTTTTTTTTTTTTTTTAAAGATTTTATTTATTTATTTGACAGAGAGAGATCACAAGTAGGCAGAGAAGCAGACAGAGAGAGAGAGAGGAGGAAGCAGGCTCACTGCTGAGCAGAGAGCCCGATGTGGGACTCGATCCCAGGATCCCGAGATCATGACCTGAGCCGAAGGCAGCAGCTCAACCCACCGAGCCACCCAGGCGCCCAAGGAAAGCTCTTCTTTATGGTACAATGCCAGATAAGAAATAAAGAACAAATGATGGTGTTAAAATAGTTATCAGTGGATACTGAAAACCAGTAGTCAAAATTTGATGAGCAAGAGAATATTAACATATTCTGAAAGTACACCTTCAACAGTGAGTTTCTAATTACAAAGGGAAAATACTAACTCTGCTTTGGAGACACTTGCTGGATACCACCTTAACCAAGAGATTAAAGTTAGTATCATCAATACTGGGACAAGCCAACATCATGTGCCTCTTGATATGATGTACTGAGAGGGACAAAATGTCAACTCTGTTGTGTTCCTGTGAAAAATTTATAACCTGAATCTTATCTCGAGGAAACATCAGTCAAATCCAGGTTGAGGGATATTCTGCAAAATAACTTGGATGTACTTTTAAAAACAACGTCAAGAAACACACAGAAAGGCTGAGGAACTCTTTCAGATAAGAGGAAACTTAGCAACTAAATGCCATCCATGATCCTAGGGCGGATCTTATACTAGGAAAGAAAAACAGCTATAAAGATCAATATTAGGACAATTGACAAGATTTGAATATGGACTGTGGAACAGATTAGAGTATTACAGCAGTGCTGATTTTTGCAGTTGTACTATGGAAGGATGTTTTGATCTTGGGAAATACAAGCTTTAGGGTTAAAGACATGGGGTGCTTTTCATTTGCTTACTAATAGTTCCCACCAGAACCTGTGTATGTATTGAAAGCATTCCCTTTCAGAGGATGAGTAAGATACGGGTGCCTGCCATCTCTCTCATATTGAACATTGTACTGGAGGTCCTAGCAAGTGCATTAAGGTAAGAAAAAGAAATAAACAGTATAAAAATTGGAAAGGAAGAGGCAAAATTCTGATTATTCATAAATGATATGGTTTTACACAAGAGAAGCCAAAAGACTTTGTGAATAAATTACCATGATTAGCTAATACATTTTAATAAGGCCATTAAATACAAAATTAATACACAAAATCCAATTAGATTTGTATGTAACAGCAACAAAGAGAAATTGTAATTTAAAAGATATCAAAATCACTGGAATCAAAAATACAAAGTTTCTAAGAAACAATATAATTAGAGTATGTAAGACATTCCTAGAAAAAAGTCATGACAATTTATTAAGGGCTGAAATTGGTGGATAAGAAGGTTCAGTATTACAAAGAAGTTTTTTCTTCCCCAAAATGATCATTGCATTAACTCTCTATCAGGTATATGTGTATACGTGTATGTAATTTAACAAGCTATTTCTTAAATGTATATAGAAAACAGAGGCCCAGAAAGAGTGATGGCTGTTTTGGAGAAAAAGAAGGGTTCAGATAACCTACTAGTGAGAATACAGGTGGCATGATTCTTTTCAAGAGCTGTTTGGTCATATCTAGTGTAGCTGATGATGGTCATACACCAGGACCCAGATTTCCACTCCCGGGTAAATACTTGCAGAGACTTTCTTGTGCCTTTTTGCTGGGAGACATGAACAAGTTCTAGATTTGTAATAGTTTAAAACTATAATTACAGTTCTACAATTATCATGTGGTTTCATGTATATGTGGAACATAAGGAATTACATGGAGGACATTAGGAGAAGGAAGGAGATGAACATGAGGAAATGGGAGGACAGGAAAGCAGAGGTGGGAAGACAAACCATGAGAGACTATGGGCTCTGAGAAGCAAACTGAGGGTTTCAGAGGTGAGGGGGTGGGGGAACGGGAGAGCCCAGTGTTGGGTATTAAGAAGGACTTAATGTGCATGAAGCATGGGTGTTATGCCAAACAACGAATCGTGGGACACCACATCAAAAACTAATGATGTGCTGTATGGTGACTAACATAACATAATAAAAAAACAATAAAGGTCTAGCAACAGAATAATTTGTAAGTAAATTGCATTACAGCTTGTAGTGATCACCATAGAGTCTGTTGTGATACTATAGGGATGTATTTTCTAGTGATATACAGAAGATACCTAGATGGGTGGGTTGATGGATTGACAGATAGATACGTAAATATGAAATGGATATAGATATAGAAGATTTTGAATACTGTACCACATGGAAAATGAATGAATTATATCTGCCTATAATAACATTGCTATTACATTCTCAGGAACATGGTAGTGAGCAAAAAGAAGCAAGCTTATATAGAAGTAAAAGCTAATTGCATGGAGCACTGGGTGTGGTGAAAAAATAATGAATACTGTTTTTCTGAAAATAAATAAATTGGGAGAAAAAAGAAAAAAAAAGAAGTAAAAGCTAAATAATTTACATGGATGATCATTTTGTTGTTATGTGCTCCATGAATTTTATGAACACTTTGATTCTTTTCAGAAGTTAATTTTTAAGTAATTATAATTAAATGTAAAATAGGTATGACAGCATCGGTTATAGTTATAAAATATTTTAAAATAATAAAAAGGAATTAACTAGGGGCACCTAGGTGGCTGAGTTGGTTAAGCAGCTGACTTTTGATTTTGGCTTAGGTCATGATCTCAGGGTTGTGAGATTGAGCCCCATGCCAGAATGTGGAACTTGCTTAAGATTCTCTTTCTCTCTCCCTCTCTGCCCCTCCCCCTGCTCGTGCACTCTCTAAATTAATGAATAAATGAATGAATGAATGAATGAATGAATAAATAAAATCTTTAAGAAAAAAAAGGATTTGACTAAAATCCTCATGGTACATTTGTGCCATAACATACTAAGCATCTGTTTAAAACATTGTATGTTTGTTGAAATGGAAAGTAGTTCACAATATGCTTTTAAGGGGGAAAATAACAAGTTATAAAAAGGATATGTCCTGTTGGATTCTAATTTGCAAAAAAAAAAAAAAAACCAAAAAACAAACAAACAAAAAAACACGAGATAAATGTAGAAGTATATAAACAAAAAACCAAAACGCTTATTTCTGAATAGTCGACTTGGGTAATTTTTCTTTGACTAGCTGTATTTCCTAGTATCTTCCCAGGATAAACATACAGTCCATGCATGAGGGGGGATGTCTGCTGCCAACCAGAAACTGGTGGGGGAGAACATACTCCACCCTGTGCTCAGGTCTTTCATTCATTCACTTTTTCCTTCCTCATTCAGTGTGCATTTACCACACATCTATTGTGTGTGAAGCCCTGTGCTTGGTTCTAGGAAAGAAAGATGAGCCAGGCACGTCCCTGCCCTGGAGGAGTGCGGTCTATGTATAAATAGTAACGTGGTGTCAGATGAATGATGACAACACTCATTCATACAAGAGTGTTCCCTGCCTCTGCCCTTCATTCAGTCAACCAAAGAAAGTCCCATCATTTCCAACCCAGTTTCTCCCCTCTCTGCTTTCCTTCCTTGCTCATGAAGGGGTGGGTCGATCCACATAATTTAAAGATTGAAGGGGAGGTGGCCTGCAAGAACAGCCAGCGCAGTTGGCACTGAAGAGGTTAAGACTCTGGTGGGGAAGAGATGCCTGAGACAGCTGGTGGGGTGAGGGCAAGGAGGTAGGAGCAAAAAGGGATGTGAGCAAATACTACCATAAACTATGAATTTGTGCCTTAGTAACTGTTTTAGAAAAAAGAAAGTAAAGAAATTGTGTTATTTGTTAAAATTATTTTTGACCCTGGGGCTGTGTTCCTTCAACCACATTCTTCTTCCAACACTGGACCTTATGTGCCTGGGTTTAATGGTTCCCCCAAGAACAGTAGTTAGGAGGACACAGAGGGAGGGAATTCTGCGGAGCTCCATCATTAGGAATAAAAGCAATAGGCCAGGGAGAAGAAATGCACCAGCATATGTGGAACTCGTCACTGTAGTTAAGTGTGTTAGACAAGATCAACAGTCCATTTTCCTTGCAACATCTCCTGGGGCTCGTCTTCCCCTGCCCCACCTGGAATGGTCTCAGGACTGAAGTGTAGAAAGCAAAGTAGGACTGGGCAAGAGCAAGTGGCAAAGGGCTTCCTGGCTGATCTTTTCTGCAACTCAGGTGATAGAAAAATAACCAGCATCCAGGAGTTCAGGATGGTAAGTTAACTTTAACATACAGATTCTGTTTCATTGGAGGTTTTAACTTTAAATTTTCGTATGGGGTTGGTTTCATAAACAACCAGCTTCACTTCCTAGGTGACTTGCGCTGTCCTGTGGTTTCAGTACAGAAATGTGGGTGAGGGCCTGCAGTATGGGCCAGGGGCAGAACCAGGTTGGAGGGAGAAGGGTGGGCAGACAGATGGGAGACTCACCCACCCCAGCGCAGACTGACTGAGGTCCTCAGGGGTCGGAGCCTCCTCTCTGATGTGAGTGAAGGTGAGGTGGTGTGTCGGTGGCTCCACAGCAGGCTTTGGGGGATGTCTGTTCTGCCCCGAGCCAGGTGGACGTCACTGTGTTTGTGCTCATTTCCTATGGCTGTCCGCTGGGTGGCTTAGAACAACAGACAGTGCTTGTTAACGGTTCTGGAAGTCAGAAATCCAACATCAGTTTCGCTGGCCTCAAATGGAAGTGTTGAGCCCCATCGTGACCACATTATTTTCAGTAGCTTTAATTCCATGATGAAGACTTCTAAGCTCTCTTGTTTGCTGCATTAACTCCTTGGTCCCAAGGTACCTGCTAAGCAGGAAGTCCTTGGAACCATGACCTGGAAGTTTCACAACAGAGATGGGTCTATAGGATTTGTCCCCGTTAGAGGTGGGGGCTGGCTGCTTAAGGTGTGTTTGGGCCTCTCACAGCTGGTTTTCTCTAGGAGCTCCCGGCCTCTGACCAAAGGGCAGAATCGGGCTTGGTGCTCTGGGAGGCTGGCTTGCCAGTCCCCCTGGGACTAGCCTCTCTGAGCCAGATGTCTGCAGGTGACATTGCCACCACCAGGGTTGTTAGTGAAGGCTCTGGACTAGGTTCTCAGAGCAAGACCAGCTATGTTTGCTTTGCAGTGTGTATTTTTGTCCTCTTGGGCTGAGAGAATCAGAAGTACATTTGCAGAAGATAAGACTGAATCCCAGAGTCTTGGCTCTGAAGCCTAGGGTCCTGTTTATGAGTGGCTCATGGGGTGGAGGTGGGGAGTCTCAGTTCTTTCCAGAAAGGTCTTCCTTGGGAGCTCTTTATTAACTGGAACATTGGGTTAACTAGAACACCTACCTCCCTGGCTATGTTCTAAGGGAGGCTTAGCCGTATTACTGCATGTCCAAAAAGGAGGCTATTTGTGCTTAATATCAGACCTGGAGATTATATTGCATATAGTTCTCTATGCTATGAATGTGTAAAACACAAAGCGTGGAGGTGGTAACATGTGGGGTTGTTGTACTGACTGCATATTCCCGGAAGCTGTAATGGTTGGTCTGTGTGACCTCGAGTGCAAGACAGGGCTTCCTTCTAGCAGCTGTAGGAGCAAATCTATTGCCTTGCATCTTCTAGCTTTTTGAGGCTCTGACCTCTATTTCCTTTGTAATGTCTCCTTCCTCTGCCCCTCCTGCCTCCTGCATGTGAGAACCCTGGTGATTACATGGGCCCCACCCAGATGATTGTTCCCACCACCCTTCACTAAGTCATATCTGCAAAGTCCCTTTTGCCGTGTAAGGGAACGTGGACATAGGTCAGGAATAAGGTGTGGCTACCTATGGGGGCAGCATTCTGTCTACCAGAGAGCCACTCCCTATTGAGCTCTCTGCCCAGTGTGTTCTTGGTTCTTCCTCCTGTGATAGACGGATATATGTTATTAATGAGTTGTATATGAGAGTGATGGCTGCCAGGAACGAGATCACTAGAATCTTTTTAAATATCATTCATTTGGGAATATGGCTGTGACCAAGGAGTGTGATGATTGTCATTCTTGTTCCCAACCTATGATTTTATAAACTAAAACTTGACTGGCAATTTGAAAAGGACCGTCTTTCCCTTTCTATTTTCTCATTTCACACTGATTTATTTCAGGTCGTAGCTCAAAATCTTAGCAAATATAGTAGTCTCTCCTGTTAACCATGAAGGATATGTTTCCAGGCCCACAATGGATGCCTGAAACTGCAGATAGTACCAAACCCCTGTATATACTATGTTTTTCCTATACACACATCCCTGTAATAAAGTTTAATGGATAAATTAGTCACAGAAAGAGATTAGCATCATAGGAGCAGTAGGAAAATAGAATAATTGTAACAATATACAGTAATCGACGTTGTATGTGGTTTTTCCCTCTCAAAATACCTATCATGTATGTGATGGGAAGGAGCGAGGGATGGGCACAGGCACATGATGCAGCCTCAGGCTACTACTGGCCTTCCGGTCCTGTCAGGAGGAGGATCATCTGCTTCCTGATACAGCTGACAGTGGGAACTGAAGCCACGGAAAGCACAGCCACGGATAATGGGAGACTTCTGTAAAAGGACATGTTGCTCATTCTGTCACCACACATTGCCCAGATTTGAGAGACCTCCTTGGAACACCATCCTTGTAGGGAGCCCATCATCCTGGAAGGGCTGGATTTCTGTTTGTGCAGGGAGACCCTCACAGCATAGCAGTCAGCCCCACTTCTTCCCAGCCGATTGCTAGCAACACGAGCAGGACACTCAAAGCCTTGTGAGTGACTGGAGGAATAAATCTGAAACCCCCAATGTGGGTCTCTCCCTGGCCAGGTGACTGCCGAGGTCTGGGCCCCAGTCACCCACCCCACGCCTCTCCTCTTCCCTGCCTCTCTTGGTGACACCAGAGGGTAAGGGGCTACACTTTCTCCCAAAGTGGTGGCTTGTAATAGTTTCCATGTGGGAATGTGTATCAACCAGCAGGTTGTTCAGATTTTGATGGAGAAATGTTGAAAGCAACAGTGTGAAGACGAAGTCGCATCATTGATCCCCAGAGAGACCCTAGGATGGGGTCAGTCAGGATGGGGGCAGCCCATCCTTTTTGGTATTGGCAGTCCTGGTGAAGGGGATTGTCGGCACCCCCCAGGGACAGGCTGGAGACAGCACTGGTCTGGGCACTGGGGACGGAGGCAAACCCTTGGACACAAATCCTTTTGTGACCTTGCTCTTCTCAGCCCAAGTAAGTATGGTGACTCCAGACCAGAGTTTGGGGTGTTTGTGTTTGAAACACAGACCCCACTTAGTCCTGTTTCAGTCTGCATCTTTGGCCCAGTTCGTCTTGCCAGATCTCCACACTGGAGTGTGGGTCTGGCTCCAGCTATTAGCAAGGAGTTACTGGGCCTTTTTCTTCCACGATGTTTTGTGCATTTGGGAGCCTAGAAGAGTCACTGTGGTTGGGACAGAGTCTTCTCTGTGACACATCATAGTGTCCCAAACGTGTGTCTTCTCTTCTTGCCCAGACTACCATCTCCTTGAGGGCAGGGGTGATGTTTTTGCTTACCTTGTGCTTACTTACCTCCCTTTCTCTTGAATATACTAGTGCTGGTTCATCAGTACATGTCACGGGACAGGAGGCCCTGAAAACTGCAGTGTGTGCTGTCCTGGAACAGCCAGCCAAGGTCAGGGAGCCGAGGCATTGGCAGGGTTGGGCGGGGGGGGGTGGGGAGCGGGGTCCTGCAAGGTGTTTTTAACCTGCTCTGACCTTGAAGTGGAGTGTGAACACTGTCTGCGCTGGGCTGCAGCCCTCGCTGCATCAGGCTGCCGTCTTGGAAGATGCTGATATGCTCGTTTTTCCCGACCCTTTTTTCTTCGTGAGAGCAGTGATTCCTGCTCCTGGTTTACAGCACCCCGGGGTGCCTCCAGTTGTCTCAAGGGCTGGCACAGAATTCTCAAGCCATTTGCTTCAAACAAAACACAAATATGCAGAACACAGCAGTTTTAGCTGAGTGTGGAGGAGGGGAAGAAGAAAGTGCCACAAAATCCAAACCAGCAAATAGGGTGTCACACTCCAGAGATTGGAGTGTCTGCCTAAGGAAAGAGAGATGGTGACACAAAGCCAGTGTCTCCTTGTAGTAGTTTGGATCCATGTTTGGGGGACTGCTGCACACAAAAGCCATTTTGCTGCTTTCTTTGCCTTTTCTATAGAAAATGAGTGTTATTATAGATGAATAGTGTTCTACAAAAAAACCATTCAACAAAAATCTGAACCAGTACCTCTGAAGAAGTGAATCTCTAGCGAAGCAGAGCATCCCTACTTGCCGAGTTTCTAGGGGTTCAGGAGTGGGTTCAGCTCTGACTGGATTTTAGGGTTTCCCACTACTTGACTAGGCACTTTGGGAGGCAGTGGTCCCTCAGTTTCCTCATCTGTATGATGGAGATAATAATCATATCTGTCTCCTGAATGTAAGAGAATTAAAGAAAGGCTCATAAAAACCACAGAAGGGACCCCTGCTCAGAGCGAGCCTTCTTGAAGTGTGTGCTAGATAACACATTCACAGCCTGCTCTGGACCAGGTGTGGCACTGGGCAGGTCCCCAAAGACTGACGTCTAGTGGAGAAGACTGAGGGGAGACAGCCAAACGAAATACTCTGTACTGAATGCTAGTTCAGCATAGACTTGGGTGAAGATTTGTAATTAAAACATGGATTCTTGGGGTGCCTTGGTGACTCAATAGGTTGAATGTCCAACTCTAGATCTCAGCTCAGGTCTTGATCTCACGGTTGTGAGTTCAAAACAAACAGACAAACATGGATTCTGGTTCTGGCATTGGTTGTTAATATTCTGAACAAGTTCTTCATTTTTTCCAAGCCTCAGGATGTCTATTAGGATATGCTAGGCTATAATAACGAATAGGCCCCAAGATTTCAGGGCCTTCACACAACAGAAGTTTACTTCTTGGTCCAGAAGCCATTCTGGGCAAGTGTTGAGATTGTCAAAGCCATTGTCTTCCATCTGGTCTTTCAGGGGCCCAGGCTGACAGCAGTTTCCAAGACTTCCCTGGGCATCTATGTCCTAGCCAGTCTCAGGAGCAGCATGGAGACACACCTCGGGGAGTTTTTCACAGGCCTCACTGGGAGGTGGTACTCTCCCTGCTGTGCACATTCTGACTGAGAGGACTTGTCACCACTGGAATGGCAAGGATGGCTGGGAGGTACCTCCTGCTCTGTGTCGGAAGAGAGAGCACAGCTTTTGCTAGACATCTCAGTTTGCTCATTTTTAAAGTGGAAGGTGATGTTCCCTCCTGGGCTGACTCACACTGGTTGTGGGGTATCACGTCATCGGAGCTAAAAGGTGCCAGGTGGACAAAGGGAACTGTTGCCTGGGGCATGGTGGCTTGGCTTCCCGAGAGCCAGGTGGCAGTTGTTTAGCCCACATCTCAGCACCACCTCTGTGTGGTCTCCTGACGAAATCAAACCATCAAATGTTCACAGAGAGATGTATGCCAGGCCCTGCCTGGGAGTTGGGGACACCATGGTCACATGACAAAGATCAGATGTGACTTAGAATACACAGGGCATCCAGTTCAGACAAGGAAGTCAAGACCTCTTTCCTAAGGATGGGATGTCTCCTGGAGAACAGAAAGGGTCAGGGGTCAGGGAGGCCAGGGCCAGGTGGAGGAAGGGTGTTGGGAACAGAGGGAATCCCAGGAGCAAAGCCCCAAGGGAATAAGAGGACCACCTGACAGGAGCTGCCACAGTATGGCCAGATCTTAGGTCGGGGAGAAGAAGCTAAGAGACCAGGCCGGTTGGTGGGCCGTACAGAGCCTCACAGGCAGCTCCTCCGCTTGTGGGAAGTGCCTTTTTATTCAAGGTGACATTTCGTGGAGCCACAGTGCTCCTAGGGGTGGGGCTGGGGGGGGTGAGGAGACCAAGCAAGAGGGAGGCTGCGTGGCAGTGTGGCTGGACCCTGGCCCTCAGGCGTCACTAGAGCCTCCTATCCAGCCCAGAGCTGGACGTCCCTTTCAGGGCTGTGAACCCTACTGGGTTCACCATCCACTTCACCGTCCACTCGGTGTGTTTTTGCTCCTGTTTATTCTGCGCCTGGATATTTCCAAAGGAGAAAAAAATAAGGGGGAAATCAAAATGTGAATCCCTCTTGCTACTCTGAGTCCCCTCACTATTCAGTTTACAGCCCTTACAGGATCAGTTCTGGCCTACATTTTCAGAGATGATTCCTGCTTGTTTAACTGCAGTGTGTGTCTGGAATGCTCTTCGCTTTGGTCAGTGTTGCAGTGAAGACACACTTGCATGCACGCACAGAGTCCCCCCCCCAACACACACACAGTGGGAGGAGGTGGGCATTAAAACTGAGAGAGGGTGGTGGGGACCGTGGGCACTGGCTCACCTACTGGGGGTTTTGGGTGAATCTTGGTTTCCATGAGGAATCGAACAGTTTTGATGAGAGTGGTGTGTCTCTATGAGACATCAAGCTACATCAGTCTTCCTGGAACCTTGACTAATTTTTGATTCTCTGGTTCCGTTAGCCAAGCATTAGATGGAGTACAAAAATACACCCTTCAATTTGCAGAGAAGTGGAAGGTATTCAAACACAGAATCAAAATAAAGGATAATTTTTCATCTTCCACTGAAACCTCTCATTTTCCAGCAGTCTAGAAACAAAACAAGAGCCAGTGGGAGCATGCAGTGACTGAGAAGCAGCGCATTAGCAGTCCTGGGAGAGGGCTGCCCGGGCTGGAGGAGGTTCTCTGGAGGGTAGGGTGGGCTCAGGTAGGCTCAGGATTCAGCTCTGGTCGGACCAGTTGTGGCTTCCCAGGCTGATGCAGAGCAGCGGGCTGCCACCTGTCTCTGTTGGGCAGGAAGGAGAGGGACGGGAAGACACCTCCTCTGAGACCTTTGAAGATGAAGGGAGTCAACTGGCAACTCCACCCATCTGAGTGCAAAACACCAGCCTGCTCTCAAGCCCCGCTTGGTCCCGCCTCACCCAGGTCCAGGCTGGCTGCCATGTTGAGCTCTTGCCGCTCCTCCTCAGATTCATCCCTCCTCATCCTGCTGTCCTCACCCAGTTCCCCGCAGAAGCCCCTCTGGCCCCAGCTGGGGGCACCCAGCAACACTCCCCGACTTGTCCATATTGTTTTTCTCACACGTGGCCAGCCTGGTAGAAGGTTGGACCTTGTGGGAGTAGCTAATTCCCCTGGAGACCTAAATGGCTGCCCCATGTACCTTGTTGGGAGTCTTGCTTGCTATTCTGCCCGCATGTCAAGGCCATCCTTGGTCTGTCATCCTCTACCTCTCCAATGACAAAGTCCATCCTGCTCTGGCATACTTCCTTTGTTCTGCCTATGCCTTTGGACTTCCTCTCTTGGTGGTGAAGAAATGCTCTTTCCCCCCCAAGATCAGGCTAGAGTCTCCTTTCTCTTGATCACTCTCCCTCCACCTCACACCCACCCCCTCATTGGCCTGTCCTTGGTGATAAAGGTACCCCCTTAGTTTCACAGAGTGAAACTATTTCACAGCTATTTGGGGAGAATAAAAATAGCTAAGATGTAGTGATTGCTTATGCTGGGCTACAGATTGGGCCAAGCCCTTCTCATATAAATACACTCCATAACTATGTGGCTAATATCGGTGTCTCATTTTAGTTAGTAAATCACGCTGTGAGGAATCACAGCTCTTAACCTGTAGAGGCGGTATTTTTAATTTTTTTTTAAATGTATTTGACAGAAATCACAAGTAGGCAGAGAGGCAGGCAGAGAGAGGAGGAAGCAGGCTCCCTGCTAAGCAGAGAGCCCAATGCGGGGCTAGATCCCAGGACCCTGGGATCATGACCTGAGCCGAAGGCAGAGGCTTTAACCCACTGAGCCACCCAGGTTCCCCAAGGCGGTATTTTTAACCTCAGCCCTCACCAAGTGTAGCACATAATTGGTGCTCAGTAGTCAGTCACTGAAAGAAGAAACAAGCTATTCCATCTTCTCCAGGACCCTAGTGCCGGGATGGTACAAGAGCACATAATACATAGTCAACTTTGACCAACATTTTCTAAAAAAGCATTTTAATTCCAGTTCATTAATATACAATGTTTTATTAGTTTCAGGGATAGAGTGTAGTGATTCAGCAATTTCATACATTACCCAGTGCTCATCACTGGACATGTTTGAGGAGGTAAAGAAGGGATTGTTGACAACTCTCACTGGCTGGTGGAGTAACCCAGTGCTCCAGTTGTCAGGTTAGAGACCCAGATTCTAGTCATGGCACTCAGCTAATTGGCAGTGGGACACTGGGTCCTAACCAGCCTCAGACACCATTTCCTCATCTGTAGGACAAGGGGCTGTGCTCAGGTCCTATGCACTCTGAAATTCTCGTGCTTTTATTTTCATTCCCTGAAGAGGTTAATTAGGACGAGGAGCTCTTTAGCAGGCAGTTACACAGCTGAGACATAGCTTATTAGTGAGGACAGCATCATTGCCAAGGCCAGTCTTGCTACTGATGACCGTTGGCCAGTCTCAGGAGATCAGCGACCGTGAGGAGATTGCTTAAGATGAATAAAATTTCCCCCATCCACGATCAAATGTGAAAGCTATGGATGCAGGGCTGGGAGATGTTTGTGGGCAGGATGTTTTGAACACTCCCAATTTAGCCAGCTCTAATTCTTCCCTAAGCAGCTAGGCCTTCATTTTGTGACATAAAGGAACTGCCTTTGCGTGAGGACTCTGCCTTTCCATGAAGGGGAAGTCAGGACAGACCGACCAGACATGCACACAGGCAGTGTAGGGAGAAGGCATCTGGGTCCTAGGAGTCCAGCCCTCATCAGACGTCCCACCTGGCCAGCTTGGTTTAGGGTTGGACTCTGTGAGATGAGCTAATTCACACAGAGATCTCAATGGCTGCCAAGGAGAATTTGTGTTTTTAACCAAAGAGCTACATAATTAATGGAAGTCCTCCAGACATCAAGTGTACTTGGACTTACTGACCATGGGTACCTGTTTTGCCAGAACAGCAGGAAGGCTGGAACACCAGTCTTTTGAGAAGATTCCACACAGCCGTGTTAAAAAGGTGAAGCTTCACAGGTCCATTAGATCCATGAGGTTAGCATGACATGGGACTGTCAAGAATTCTTTAAAGCATTTGGAGACAAATTAGCAAAATTAGGTGTCTCTGAAGGGCCTCACTGAGTACAGTAAAGTCAACTTCAGTCCTGAAATCTCTAGTTCCCCAGTGGGTCTGAGTGGGTGGCATCCCTTGTGAGGTGGGCAGTGCCACAGGGAGGCCCTAGAGGGCTTGTGCTGCATGCAACCTTCCTGAGTTCAGCTCTGTATCTAAATCACAGCAGTATCACATAATCTACTTGGTGAGCATTTCTGGAGGGTCTTCCGTGTGCCAGACATTGTGGCAATGCTGGCCCAAAGCAGTATGGGTTGGACAAAGCAAGTTATATGGAGCTCTGTCTACAGTTGGCTCATCTAGGCCAGGCCCCTCTTACTTCCATTTCCCGAGCTATAGCTATGAAGAGACAAGGCGACAAATGGTGTGTGTTCCTCATAAACCCTTTGGGGTTGACACCACTCTGACCCTTCTGTCTTGCACTGCCAGAGGCTGTGACTCTGGTTTTTCACCTTTCAGTCATCATAAAGTCTTTCCCTTTTGTCTTGTCAGACTTTGGAAACCCCAGAATAATGGTAATGATTTATCATTGTAAGCCCTCCAATGGCCTCCCATTATGCTGAGGAGAAAATACAATTTCTTCCCAGAACCTACAAGACCCTGTATGATCTCACTCTGTCTGCCTCTCCCCAATCCTCTCTCCTGACTTCCCTTCCACTTCCTGTGCGCCAGACACAGTGACACGCCTCCTTTCCAACCCTCAAGTAGAACAGACTTGGTTCTACCTCTGGCATTGGCACGTGCTGCTTCCTCTGCAAGAAGGTCTCCCCTCAGGTTTCTCATGGCTGCTGTCTTCTCAACCTTGGGATTCCTCTTGAGGGCTAACTCCCTGGAAACGCCATTACTGGCTTAGTCACCTCAAGAACGCCCCTTTTTGCTGCACAGCCTTTACAGTATTGAGCTCCTTCACAGCACTTGTGACTCAAGATGAACTTATTTACAGCTTCCTGTGTGTCCGCTGAACTAGAATGTAAGCTCCAAGAGAAAACTGAACTATTGGTTGGTTACCACTGTATTTTAGGTGCCTGGAATACTATGGGATGAGTGAATAATTGAATGATAATTCAATTCCTGGCTATTTACTGAGTACCTATTATGTGTCAGGCTAACAAATTTAATCATCACACCCACCCCAAGTGACGGTGTTTGTCCCCTCACTTGATACATGAGCAACTGAGATGCCTGTAGGTTAAGTTCATTGTCACTTTTGCAGTAAGCACAATAGGGAAGATTCACACCCAGGTGTCTCTGGCCTGGAGACCCATGCACTGTCTATAAAGAACAAGAGAGCAACTTACGGTGTTGTCCACCTGGCAGTCTAGCCCTGGTTCACCTGGCCTTACCTCCTCAAGGGTCCTGTCTCCTAATACAGTCACATCGAGGCTCAGAACTTCCAACACATGAATTGAGGGTGGGGGAGGGAGAACAAATCTGTTCCTAGCATGTTCCATGGAAATTTTTTTCCATTCCTTAGCTATACCCAGCTGATTGCTTCCCAGTAAGTGCCTCAGAACAGAACACTGAAATAATGTGGTCCCTCCCCTTGAGGAACTTAGAGTTTCAAATGATCAAATAATTGAATTGTGGGCTCTGTTAATGATGATGGGCTTATGGAATGAATTCTGGAAGCCCAGGCTAAAGCCCCCAGCCTGTGAGGGGCTACCGGGGCAGACACATGCTAAGAATGTGTCAACTGGTTAATCGATTAACTGAATTTTAAAAGTGGCAGCTGCTGGAATATTAAATGGGGAAAATGCTGCTGGAAATTATTTAGGCTTCGAGTCACATTGAAGAGATGTTAGCCTCAGCATTATGTCATGCTTTGGCCTCCAACATTTAGGCAGAATGGGAGAGGGTCCAGAAATGAGCAATAAGGGTGAATCAGGGGACAGAAAATGATGCTATGAGGGAAAGAGATAAGAGCTGTGGTGTTTTGTTGTTGTTGTTGTTGTTGTTGTTGTTTTAAATCCCAATGTCCAGGAGATGATGGCAAATAAGTAAATTACGGTCTTCCAGCATGGTTAAAGAAGAATGCTGACCAGGTTTTTCAACATTTTCCTGGAAAATTTAGTAGGAGTCATGGGCTCAAGTCCAGCACAGGAAAGGTGGAGGAGGCAGAGAAGTCATCATTTGGATTTTTAGTGTGATTCAATGTTGGGTTCAATGAGCAGGAGATGTGCTCAAGCTGTGGTCCTGCCTGACAGCTGTTTGTCTTGGATGGTTCCTGCACAGGTAAACTTGGGCCTCTGTGGCTGCCCATTAATAATTTCCCCTGCAGCTCTGCATCCCTGTGGGGAGCCCTGGGCACCTGCACCTGTCTCCCTAGCTCACTTTGTCCGGTGTCTCTTGATATTTTCACATATTTCACAAAGGGAGCTTTCTACCACCCAGCTGTGCCTCTTGGCACCTCTCCTCAGTTGCATCACTGTATTCTTGGGACAGCGTATAAATCTGTCTACCTGGAGGTAGGAGATAAAACCGAATGACATGTGAGGCCTCTTTGTGACCAAAACATCCAATGATTTTTCTTGCTTAAAACCTAACAGTGGCTGCAGTAGGTGGTTGCCCACTCTGCCTCTCCATGGAGGGGAACTTAATAAAAATTCCCACTAAGAATTAATGGTCATAAAGACTTAATAGGGTCCCTCTCAAGGAGTTTCTTTAGGAAGAATTTATGGGAAAATGGACAACAAAGTGGAAAAGGAAATAATGTTTACTGAGAATCAGTTTTCTGTTAAAAAGAACAGATTTACAAAGGAGATGCTATGGTCTCCACCTGGATCGTCCATCCACAGCTCCCACAGGCTTTCCTGAGAGCCGGCTACATGCCAGGCACTCCTGTGGGTACTGAAGAGAGGGTGGCAGGCAGTGCACAGTTCCTCACCCCAAGGGGCTTGCAATTCCTTGTCTATTAGGATTCACGATTGCAAGCAACAGGAATCCAACCAACGCTGCCTTAAGCAAGGAGAAAGGGATATGTCACTGGCCTTGATCCAGATGTGACAGCAGTCAGGGCTCATTTGGGAAGCAAGAGATGGTCTTTCCCCAGCTAGAGGTGCCTCCTACTGGACCACCTTTGGTCTTGGGCCTGTCCTTGAATAGCCATTATAGAGAGATGGAAAAATTACACCTAAGGTCAAGTGGAGACCACGGTTCCACTCTGGTGCTAGGGATGAGGTTAGGAGCACCCAATGGTTACTCTAAAGCAGGCTCGGGAGGCTTGATGGGGAAAAAAGGAGGGGCAGTTAGTTCCCACTGTACCATTCTCAGAAGAGGAAACAAACTCCAGAAACCTTCCGTGAGGCCCTTGGTCACTGTAAGATGCAGAGTTGGGTGTTGGAGCCACATCTTGCCCAGCCAGCACTGATCTCCTTCGGGAAGCAGCAGGGCAGTACTTCTCCGTACTTTGTGGCAGAACAGCCTCCTTCCATCCTGTCTGCTCTCCCAGGTGCCGCAGAAAACACCTTCACGCTTTCATCCCATCAGAACTCATGTTGCCCACGTCTCACCCTGCAGGGCCTAGCTCTTCATTATCCAATATGGCGTGTGGTAGTGTGCTAGTGTATATACTAAAGGTGTATGTATATAATATACACACACACGAGACTTTTCATAATAGCAACCCTGCTTTTTATTGATTATTGTGGTATAATTTGCATAGGGTTATATTAGTTTCGGGTGTACTACATATTGATTTGACAGTTTTATGCATCACTCACCACAGTAAGCGCAGTCGCCATCTGTCACCACACTGTGTTCTTGCAATATTCCTGACGATAATCCCCATGCTAGACTTCTCAACACTGTGACTTATTTATTTCATAACCAAAAGTTCGTACCTCTTAATCCCCCTCATCTATTTCATCCCACCTTCCACCCCTCTTCCCTTTGGCAACCACCAGTTCTTTGTATTTGAGAGTTGGTGTGGGTTTTTTGTTTTGTTTTATATTCCACATATAAGTGAAATAATACAGAATTTGTCTTTCTCTGACTTATTTCACGTAGCATAATACTGTTTATATCTATCCATGTTGTTGCAAATAGCAAGATCTTTTTCTTTTTAATGGCCGAGTAATATTCCATTATATATATATATATAGTGCTTTTTTTTCTTTTTTTAATTTTTTACTTTTAATTAAAAAATTTTTTTTATTTTTAATTTTCTACTTTTATTTTTTTCAATTTATTTATTTTCAGTATAGTGGGTTTTTTTAAAGATTTTATTTATTTATTTGACAGAGAGAGATCACAAGTAGGCAGAGAGGCAGGCAGAGAGAGAGGAAGGGAAGCAGGCTCCCCACGGAGCAGGGAGCCCGATGTGGGACTCGATCCCAGGACCCTGAGATCATGACCTGAGCTGAAGGCAGCGGCTTAACCCACTGAGCCACCCAGGCACCCTATATAGTGTTATACATGTCATATATATATGTATAATCTTTTTGTCCCTTCATCTGTGGAAGGATACTTGGGCTGCTTTGGTAGTTCAGCTGTTGTAGATAGTGCTTCAGTAAACATAGGGGTGCATATATCTTTTGGAACTAGCATTTTTGTTTTCTCTGTATTTCCCAGTATTAAAATTACTGGATCATATGGTAACTATATTTTTAATGTTTTGAGGAACCTCCATACTGTTTTCCACAGTGGCTTCACCAGCTTACATTCCCCCAACAGTGCACAAGGGCTCCCTTTTTCTTTTCCGTATCCTCATCAACCCTCATTATTTCTTGTCTTCTTGATACTAGCCGTCTGAATTGGTGTGAGGTGTTCTCTCATTGTGGTTTGCATGATTTGCATTTCTCTGATGATTAGTGATGTTGAGCATCTTTTCATGTGTCTGCTGGCCTCTTGTATGTCCTCTGGAAAAATGTCTATTCAAGTCCTCTGCCTCTTTTTAATCGGATTGTTTTTTGGTGTTGAGTTGTATGAGTCCTTTATATAATTTGGATGTTGACCTCTTTTTAAATATATCATTTGCAAATATCTTCTCCCGTTCATGAGGTGGCCTTTTCATTTTTTGAAGTTTTCCTTTGCTACCAAAAGCTTTTTGTTTTGGTTTAGTCCCGGTGGTTTAATTTTGAAAAGCAACCCTGTTTTTAAAACTACCTTCAGTGAATACTTTGCACCCTCCTCTCCTTCCTGCTGGTGCCTGAACTCAGCCTTACCCTTTCTGTTATACTTTCTAACAGCAGGGACTCAGAAGCTCCAGAGTTCCAGCCCTAGGCACCATGCTGGACACACAGTAAATACTCAAGACTGTTTTGCTGAGTTCTCCTAGAGTACTGTGCTCCTCTTGAGGGTTGTTTATCCCCTGTGGCAGCTCTCCTTGTCACTTGGTGCCTTGGCATCCACCCATCCCCACCTCTGCCCCCGCACTGACCCTCTCAAGGGGAAGCCCCCAGATTGCCCAGAGTCCCCCAGCCCCCTGTGTGGAGTCTACAATCAGTGTGCCTTGGATGACTGGCGTTGCTTCCTGGAGACCACACTGTGGTTGTGCAGGATTGCAGGGATGGGAAGGTGGGGAGGGTGGTAAGAACAGGTCCATCACCACTGCCTGGGATTCTCAGTTTGGGTGTCTAGTGACCCTCTCTGAGGTATTCCCAGCTCTCCTTTCTGCTCTCCTCCTCCTTCAAACCCTGTATTTCTGTGGGCATAAGTAATTCAACCACATTGCAAGAAGAAAAAGAAGGAGAGAGAAAGGGAGGGAGAGGGCAGAGGGAAAGGAAAAAGCAGAAGAGTAAGAGAGAGAGAAGAAAAATTAAGAAATATGGAAACCTTTTCCCTGTTTCCACTTTGGTTTACTTCTCTCAGGTTCTTTTCATGTGCATCTGTTTTATGTTGTTACTTTTTTAACACAGTGGTGCCCACAGTCTAATTTAGCTGCTTGTTTATCACAAGTAATTTCATGTAATTTTTTTCTATACACAATTTACTCTCCATCTTCTGGAGCTCTCCTGGCTGGGGCGAACACCTACAGCTCCTGCCCAAGTGTTGTAATTAGAGCCAGAATGAATGCCTATGACTTGTGGGGTCGAAGGCCTTGTGCCCTCTCCCTTGGATCAGAAGGTCTTAAACATGACTTATTTTGAATTCTTGTTCCTGACTGCGCCTGTTAGAGCAGAAGGGATTCTTGCTAAACAACACAATTCTCTGTGAAAGGCAACTTGCTGGGAAAGGAGGGCTAATACCTCGTTGGGAAAGTGCGGCTCGTTACTGCGTGAAAACCGCCGGAGGGGTGTGGGCACAGTTATTACCACCCCTGCCTTTCTCTGAAAGGCACATGGCTGCCCAGCTGTCTCCAAATGGCCGGCGGCCACCAGGGCTGTGCTTGGCATTGTGGCTCTGAGGAGGGCAGATAGCAAGGAGCACGCCCCTCGGTGATGGTGCTGTGGGTGCTTTGGGGTGACTCGCACACACTTCCTGAGGCTGGTGGAGCACCTTGCAGGTGCTGGGTGCTGGGATAGGGCAGATGGGGCTTGGGGGTGAGCAGTAGCCAGCTGTCTGGGCAGCTGGATCATGGGTCCGGGGAGCTGTGGGCATATGCTGGCTCATGGGAGGGAAGCCCCCCGGGGAGAGAGTTTTGGTGGCTTCCCCAACAACCAGAGCAAATAAATGGTAGCCTTTGGAAAGTGCCGTGAAGAACGTGAAGCAGGACTAGTGATGGGAGAATGGCAGGCTGAGAGGTGACAGGGACACCCCCCTCCTTGCTTGGAGGACTCCAGTCCCCCATCTGACAAGTGAGTTTTCTTCTTTCTGGTCCTGGTACTTTTCATCTAAAAAGTGGTGCTGATAAGAGTCTTTCTTCTCTGTCTGGTGTGATGAAAGCTTCAAGAGGTCTAACCACATATGAAGATTATTGTTAATTTGGTTCCATGCTGTGGTGATTGGGGAGTAATAGTCTTTGTAATGCACTTTTGAGAGCGCTTTTTCATTGGTTTTCAGTTCCCAAACTGATATATCTGTATTTTAGTCAATTTGGAAAATATAACACAGCACACAAAAAAATAACTTTCGACTACCGTGTGGACATTGAGCACCATTACTGTTTGCACATATGTCCTATCCAGGATTTTCCTCTGTGCATGGGTAAGAGTGACCAGCATTTCATATCTTTGCACTTAAAGCCTCACCTCTGTATTCTTCATACCTTTCTTAATACTGAGCTTGAGTAGTAAATTTGTTGGGATTTGGAGCAGAACATAGCCAGAGTTTTAGATCTTTAGAAACATAGTATTGAGTTGCCATTTTGAAAGGTTACTTTAATTCACATCTGCACCAGAACTGTAAGATCATGCCATTTCCCCTTCATTAGTCCTTTGCTGGATGTTAATAGTCCTTGAAGTCTTTGCGAATTTGTTATTATGAACATGGTATTTCCTTGTTTTAAATGTGCTATGGGGCACCTGGGTGGCTCAGTCAGTTAAATGTCTGCCTTCGGCTCGGGTCATGATCCCAGCATTGGCCTCCCAGCTCAGTGGGGAGTTTGCTTCTCTTTCTGCCTCCCACTCCCCTTACTTGTGCTTTCCTCTCTGTCTCTGACAAATAAATAAATAAAATCTTAAAAAAACAACAAACAAACAAATGAATTAATATTCCACGCTTTGATTATCAGGGATAACGGACACATTTTTATCTGTGTATTGGGCACTTGTATTGATTTCTCAGTGTCTTGATTGTTCCATCGCCTTTTTTTTTTTTTGATTGACATATCTCATCTTTTTCTTATGGGTATGTAAAATAACATTTTAATATATGAAAGGCATTCACTTTTCAGCATAGATTTTAGCAAATGTTTCCCCAGTTTGTAATTTGCCTTTTAATTTTGTTTGTGATCACTTTAACATACAGAAGATTTCTTCGATGTTTATTTAGCCAACTTTTCCATTTTTTTTCCTTTATAATATCTACATTTGCTGGTAGGCTTAGAATGATATAAATATTTATCTATACTGTCTTCTCATACTCCTCTGGTTATCAGTTTTTACATTTTTTAGTCTGTTGAGAATGTAATGTTTGCTGTGAGGCAGACATCTAATTTAATTAACTCCCATGTGCTTAACTAGTTGTCCCAACACCATACATTGAATGACATATCCTTTCTTCTTGGCTTTCAAACAGCACCTCTATCATTTACAAGTATTTCTGCCTGGTTTCTTATTCTGTTGTTTTGATCTGTCTGTTTCTCCTCCCGTACGGGACTATTTCCCTGGTTCTACCACACATTTCCATGTTGGTAAGTCAGCACCCCATATGCCTTTCCCAGATGTACATTTGGAAATTGTTTCTACATGAATTGGAATAATATTTGTTATATTCCAAAAAGGAACCCTATTGGAGATTTATTGGAATTGTGTTAATGTTCTAGGTTAATGAAGAGAAAATTAAAAATTTTACAATCTTGAATGTTCCCGTTCAGAGACATAGAATCCCTCCATTTAGTCATCTTTCTTATTTTTCTGAATAAACTTGTAATTTTCTTCATATGCATTTTGTACATTTCATAGACATATTATATTTGGGGTTGCTATAGTAAACTAGATTTTTTTGCCATTTTATCTGCTTTTCTGTTAATATATGTTGTAATTAGTTGCCTTGCTAACTGCTTAATAAATTCTAATAGTAGTTTTGTAAGTTGTGGCTTTTTTCCCAGGAAAGAGGATTAGCTTTCTCTCCTGCTAAAATATTTTGGCTACTACTTTGTTTTCTCATCTAATTATAGTGACTAGACCTTACAGAAAACAAAGTCAGGTATATTGTATGTGAGCATCTTTGTCTTAATTCTACAAGTCAAATTAATGCCCCTTACTAAGTGAATCATAGTTTAAAATAATACTGGTTTTTACTTTGAGGTTGATAATATTTATCACATAAAGCAATCACTCTATTCTTACATTACAGTTTAAGTGTGTTAATTTGATATATTTACATCTTATAAAATAATTATCAATTTAGTATTAGCTAACAGCACTGTCTCACTATATAGTTGCCATTTCTTTTTTTTTTTTTAAAGGTTTTATTTATTTGTTTGACAGACAGAGAGATCACAAGTAGGCAGAGAGGCAGGCAGAGAGAAGTGGGGAAGCAGGCTCCCTGCCAAGCAGAGATCCCAAGGCGGGGCTCAATCCCAGGACCTCGGGATCATGTCCTGAGCTGAAGGCAGAGGCTTAACCCACTGAGCCAACCAGGCGCCCCTATAGTTGCCATTTCTTTTGTGTGGTGAGAACATTTAAGATCTACTCTCTTAGTTACTTCTAAGTTACATGACAGGGGTGTCTGCGTGGCTCAGTGGGTTGAAGCCTCTATTTTCAGGTCAGGTCATGATCTCAGGGTCCTGGGATCGAGCCCCGCATCGGGCTCTCTGCTCAGCGAGGAGTCTGCTTCCCCCCACTCTCTCTGCCTGCCTCTCTGCCTACTTGTGATCTCTGTCTGTTAAATAAACAAATTTTAAAAAAATTTATGTTACATGACACAGTATTATTAACTGGAATCCCCATGTGATCTCTAGAACTTGTTAACTCTATGACTGGAAGTTTGTACCCTTTGATCAGTATCTCCCCATTTCCTTCACCCCTGATGCCTGGAAACTACCACTCTACTTTCTGTTTTCTGAGTTCAGTTTTTTAGGATATATATTCATCCCATCCCATCCCATCCTGCAATGGACGTGAAAGTGCAGATAACTCTATGAGATCCTAATTTCAATTCCCTTGGAGATCTACTACCCAGAAGTGGAATTGGTGGATCATGTATAGTTGTTTTAATTTTCTGAGGACCCTCCCTACTGTTGTTCATCGTAGCTGTACCCATTTATGTTCCCATCAATAGTGCACAGGGCTCCCGTTTTTCTACAACAGTATGTTCCCTGCCATTAAATCTCCTACAGGTTATTCTTAAATTTCTTGAGGGATTTTTTGTTGTTGTTGTTTGTTTTTTTAATTTTTTATTTCTTTTCAGCGTAACAGTATTCATTGTTTTTTGCACCACACCCAGTGCTCCATGCAATCCGTGCCTTCTCTAATACCCACCACCTGGTTCCCCCAACCTCCCACCCCTTCAAAACCGTCAGACTGAAAAACAATCTTGAGGGATTTTTAATCAGTCTATCTCTTATTCTCCAGTCCACTGAAACAATGTCTTTTGAATTTGAGTAGTAACTCATTTTAATGAATTTTTAAGTTCCTTTCTGTTTCCAGTTTCTCTTTCCAGGTCTCTACAGTTTTTTAGCTTCTATTATTATTCAGGATTTGGAGCCAAATCAATTTTTAAAAATTTTTTAGTCTTACCTTAGAAAAAATAAAGTTGACACTTTTTCAGCTTATCAACCAACATAATAGCATTTATTTAGATTTATTTCTTATTTATTTAGTTGCATGGTTTATTGAGGATTCTTTCACAGCTTCAAGAAATATTCTGTTTGGTTGATTATATTAGTATTACATTTCCAAGCAGTGCTTTTGAATGAAGGGTATGTGAGTGTCGCATTATCTGAAATGTTACATCTCCAAGAATATAATTGTTTTATACATAAAACACAACTTTCCTGGTTCTATTTTTTTTAAGATTTTATTTATTTATTTGACACAGAGAGAGAGAGATCACAAGTAGACAGAGAGGCAGGCAGAGGGAGAGGGGAAGCAGGCTCTCTGCCAAGCAGAGAGCCTGATGTGGGCCTCGATCCCAGGACCCTGAGAACATGACCTGAGCCGAAGGCAGAGGCTTAACCCACTGAACCACCCAAGTGCCCCTTCCTGGCTCTATTTCTTAAATTATTTTTCCTTACATCTATATAGACACTGCTCCATCATCTTCTGGTATTTTGTGTTCTAGAATAAAAGTCTGAGGGAGGCCTGATTTTGTTTCTTTGCAGAAAATCTCTGTTATTTTTCTTTTGTTCTTGCCATAATGCTGGTACCACTTGTACTCTTTGTTACTCGACTGTTTGCTATGTATAGGCGTGTGTTTCTTAGTGTTTTTTCTTCTGGAACATGATGAGTACTTCTAATCTCTGCTTTGGTCTTTTTTTTTTTTTAACATTTATTTATTTATTTGAGTGAGAGAGAGAGAGAGATCACAAGCAGGGGGAGTGGAAGAGGGAGCAGGGAGCCCCATGTGGGGCTTGATCCCAGGACCCTGAGATCATGACCTGATTTGAAGGCAGAGGCTTAACCCACTGAGCCACCTGTGTGAGGTGTCTACTACCTGCCCTCCACCTCTGTACTTTCTTCCCTGCACTCCGGGAAAGCTCCTCATGCTTGTCTTCCGTTGTGCTGTGGAGTTCTGTGCCATTTCATTTCTGCACTCTCCTGGCTCCCATACAGATGTTAATTGTGCAGATTCATTTTCTGCCTCTTATAATCTCCCTTTTGCTAAGCCCCTTCACATCTGATATCCTCACGTAGTCCCTTCATCCTCTTCTATTGTGTTTTTGATTTGTTCTCTTGTCTTTTTTATCTCTTCCTCTTTATGGATTTCTGCTTTCTCTCAGAACCATGACTTCTTGAGTTTTATTGAGAAGCAGCCATTTTCTTCTGAATCCTAAAATAGGTCATTTTCAGATGTTGCTCTTAAGGATGGCAGCCTCTTGAGGGACAGATTCCAGATCCGCATCCCCCGCCATTCCTTTACCCCAGGCCTCCTGTTGGGTTTACATCTTCCCTTATCCCTGAAAGAGAAGCAGGCTGTTCCCACTTACTGTTTGCCAATAGACAGAGTGTGTAGACACCCTTATCTTTTTTGGCTGCTTAGAAGGGTGGCTGGAGACAGGTGCATTAGAATCCCGTCCCACCAGCAGGTAATGGGAAGAGTTCAGCTCGTGCAGTTCTGTTTCACCACGTGTGTGTTCCCGCCCTTCTGGCTGCTGCTCTGCCATGCTGGAGGTGTGGATGACTGCACGGCGAACTGTGCTCACAGGGGGTCTTGCTGCTGGGGTCTCTCTGCTCCTGCCCACTGTGTCTAGGTGAGTCTGCGGTCTCACTGCTTATATTCACCGTAAGCATTCTTCTCTCCAGCTGAATGATGCAAAAACTCTGCAAACATATGATGATGAACAAATGACTTTTCTTTATGAAGGGGAACAGTTTTGCCCTGTTGAGAATATATATGATATGAATGTGTGTATGTTTTATGTATGTGTGTATTTGTGCATGTATGTACATGCTTTAAGTGTGGGACTCAGCATCGTCAAAGTGGAATGCCCATTACACAATAGGACTGGCAAAGGAGCAGCTCTCTGAAGGGGGTCTTGGAGATTGTAGGGAATATCATCCAGGGTCTAGGTATCAGTTGTTTCATCCTGTCCTCCATCTCTCTTAGCATCTAAGGTTGCTGTGGCCTCATATACAAAATCTGTTGCTCTTCTTTCCGAGTATAAATGTATCCAAGTATATACATGTATGTGAGTGTAAATATTTATCTTTGTATACCTTGTGATACAGAGTAAAAGGGGTTAAAAACCACATGCAAGCTGCCTAAAGGACTGTAAAAATGTAAAAATATAATTGAATGATATGTACTATAAAAATCTCATGTGTACAGTTCTTAGAAGAAGTACCCCATTATTTTGTGTCATATCTCTCTGTTAAAAAATGAATTGAAAAACTATGTTGGGTAGTAGCTGATGTGAAGTTCCAAATCACCAACCTGTTTGGGATACAAGTCCTCTTAGGACGACCAGCGATTTTGGGCTATCAGCCTAGTTTGCCGTTCAGCAACACTTAGGGAGGGCCTGGGGTGGAGACCTGGGAGCCAGGGCGGGGTGTATGGTCAGAGCCAAGTGCCGGCTGCTGCTGGGATGGGTGCGGCAGGTGTGGAGGTGAGCTGGACACAGGTAAGGAGCACACAGCTCCAGAGAAAGCCAGCCTTTGGTGGCGGCAGAGCACACACCTGGGCTTAGGGCTTTGGATAAGGGCGCAGCACCCTTACAGTGTGGGCCCTCACAATGGGTCTTGTGGCATTTTGGCTCCAAGATCAGAGTCTTTCTTAGTTCACCTTGAAGAATGATACTGCTGTGAGGTTATATGAGGGGAAAGCGGGAGGCAAGGATCTTGCAGAATGCTGAAAACTACCAGCTTGGAAGAGACCCAGAAACTGGAGCTGTACCTGGAGTGCTCGGCTCCTGGGACCTGTGTAGCTGGACTTCTTCCTCTTCACGCCTTGACCCTACCTTCACTTCTCCTACCCTCTTGCTCTACCCCACCCCTGCCACTGCCCACTGGCCCTGTCCTCCTCCTCCGCCCTGTATCTTTGCTGTGCCTCCCAGCTCCTGTCTCCCCACAGCTCAAGTCTGCTCTGGCTCTTCTGGTTCCCAGGCTCCCTCAAGACCTGTCCTGATGCTTTTTCTAAATCTCAAATCTAGGGCAACCTGAATCACTCACTTGGTTATTTTTTTTTTTCAGTTATACATTTGTAAAACAGAGAATCCAGTGGACTCAGCGCACTTCTTTGAATATATCACTGAAGGTCTTTGGTCTTGCTACCATTAGGTCATGTGTGCCTCCAGATCCAATTAGCTGTGGTCATGGGATGTCGTGGCATACAAAGCATGGTTGCCTAGAGCTACCCTTCTCACTGGGTCTTTGGTTGAGACAGTTTTCCTTAGAAGAGGTTGTGGGTGTAGTAAGAGCAGTGAGTGACAGGATTGGTGTAACTGACCTAGCCCCTGGGAGAGAGAGGGCTGTGGCATAAAGGCAATAGTCTACATTCTTGTCTTTAAGGATCTGGATGGAAAGAAAAGATTATCAGTGACTGATGCTGGGTAGCTCAGGCTTTTGGTCATGTCCTCTGCCAGGCCCATAGACCCTTTGGTGGACCACCCATGCTGCAAACAGATATCAGCCTAGGTCATGGGTGTCCAATGGCCCACAGCTGGCTTGGCTGTCCTTGAGATGTCCTTGAAGGCACACTCTATGACCTTGATGGAACTTAGAGGGTACATATCAGGTCTAGTAACTGAGTTTACAAAACATGCTAGAGATGAAGCTGAGGCATGACCAAACAATAAAAAATCTCAGTTGCTACAGAGACATTGTAAGAATGGCTCCTACAAAGGGTACCACACAAGAGCTGTACAGAAACCTTCTTTTTTTAAATTTAATTTAATTTTTTAAATAAATATATGATGTATTTTTATCCCCTGTGGTACAGGTCTGTGAATCGCCAGGTTTACATACTTCACAGCACTCACCATAGCACATACCCTCCCCAATGTTCATAACCCCACCACCCTCTCCCGACCCCCCTCCCCCCAGCAACCCTCAGTTTGTTTTGTGAGATTAAGAGTCTCTTATGGTTTATCTCCCTCCCGATCCCATCTTGTTTCATTTATTCTTTTCTTACCCCCCAAATCCCCCATGTTGCATCTCCACTTCCTCATATCAGGGAGATCATATGATAGTTGTCTTTCTCCGCTTGACTTATTTCACTAAGCACAATACCCTCTAGTTCCATCCATGTCGTCACAAATAGCAGGATTTCATTTCTTTTGATGGCTGCATAGTATTCCATTATGTATCCAGATGGCCAACAGGCACATGAAAAAGTGCTCCACATCACTCAGCATCAGGAAAATACAAATCAAAACCACAATGAGATACCACCTCACACCAGTCAGAATGGCTAAAATTAAACAAGTCAGGAAATGACAGATGCTGGCGGAGGATGCGGAAAAAGGGGAACCCTCCTACGCTGTTGGTGGGAATGTAAGCTGGTGCAACCACTCTGGAAAACAGCATGGAGGGTCCTCAAAAAGTTGAAAATAGAACTACCCTATGATCCAGCAACTGCACTACTGGGTATTTACCCTAAAGATACAAACGAAGCGATCCAAAGGGGCACGTGCACCCGAATGTTTATAGCAGCAATGTCTTCAATAGCCAAACTATGGAAAGAACCTAGATGTCCATCAACAGATGAATGGATAAAGAAGATGTGGTATATATGTACAGAAACCTTCTTGCTTGGATAGCTGGCTTTCCTGCTGGCATTTCACAGACAGCGCCTGGGGCCAGAGATGTGCTTCAGAACCCTCACATAATGGGATGCAGCTTTGGTTCAGACCCTGCTCTTGGATCCATTCTGTGAGTCACCAGCAGAGGCAGAAAGACAGAGCCCAGAGCTTCCCATCTTCCAGAAAGGTTTCCCTAGGGCTACACGAAAACCATGCCCTCAGTAACATACACACTAAATTTTGTTCCCGTTTGCCTTTAAAATGTTTTGTCTTTTCCCAGTTCTCTTGGAACAGGAGATAAAATCTGGGTAGGGAGCTGAGTCTGTGGTTTTTCCTTCTGCTGGGAAAATTGATCTTGCTGAATGCATGTGTGGCCCGTTCTAGGGGACAGCTGGGGACAGCCCTGGGTAGAGACAATAACAAACTCTGGAGTCATGAATTAATCACGGGAAGCTGGCAGGAAGGCACCACCTGGGCAACATGAGCTTGTAGCCCAACCTGGGAATATTCATGCACCGTTGTTGGGGATTGAAAGTTAATTTTTTAAAGAGAATGGGCATAATCTCATTTGACTTCCCACCTGGTCTTTTGGGCTCAGTGGCTTTTGTTAATATATGATGCCCACAATTTGTTCTGTAGAGAACCATTGTGTACGCGATGTTGTTAGAGGCTGTATCTTACTGGTTAGGAGTCCAGCCCTGGGGGTCAGGCAAACTAGGCTCCATAGTCTGGCTAGGTCACTTAATAACTCTCTAACCTTAGACAAGTTAGTTAACTGCACTGAACCTCACTTCCCCCAGGTGTGAAATGGGATTAATTCTGCTGCCAGCCTCATAGGTTTGTTGTCATGATTAAAGGAGATAACATATGTAAATATTTTGATGTGGGGCTGGGCATTCACTGGGCATTCAGACATTAGCTACGATTATTAAATATGGGTGAGTGGCCCAGATCTTTCGTCTGCTCTCCATGTATGAACCCTGGCATCTGGGACTTATGCCAGACATCTGTCTCCAGAGCCGTGGAGGCATTCGGCATGCACATAGCCTCTGAGGTCCATGCCCAGAGTCAGAGCAAGTGCTGCAAGGTCACAGCCCTTGGCCAGTGGGCCCTGCACAGGGCAGAGGGAGAGACAGGATGGGCGTACTGACTGCACAGTCCACAGCTGCCTTTGTGTCTTTTCTTTTTTTCTGGTTGCTTACATATGCTAGCGTATTAGGCCCATTATCCATAATGAAACACTCAGAGTGTTTAGCAACCCAGATGCTATTGCATCCTTTGCTGAAGGACTCTGTTGTTATGAAATGAATCATTTCCAGAAGAACACAGTGAAAGCTCAGCCATGTTCCTAGGCTGAGAGCAGTAACCATTTGAATAACGAGAGTGAGCACTTGGTGGTCCAAGCCCCTTAAAACGTTTTCTTGGGGAAGAAAAAAAAAAAAAACGTTTTCTTGGGATAAATTGGTGCCTACTGAGGGATTGGCTCCTCTGGGAGGGTACTTAGGGTGCTGGCTGTAATGAGTGAGGAGGAGACAAGCACTGGGCTGACAAAGGCTCCTCTTTGATAAAGAATCAGAGAAGAGGACATAAGGAAAAGCACAAATCTGGACAGAACGTGGAAATGATGTAATGAGAAGGTTGGCCAAGTCTTTGCCGTACTATAGAAAGGAGAAGAGCTTTGTCCCACAGAAGTCCAAAAGCTCAGGGAAGATGAGAATTGGGGGATGGGAAGTCCTGCAGCCATGGACATCACTGCAGGAGGAGGACTCCCCCACGCCTGCTGGGGGCTAGCTCCGCTTGGTTTGAAGGAGGCTCACATACCGTGATGGGAATGTAAGAGGGTGGCAGGGAAATGCCTACATTTTGAAAACCATTACCAGATTTTGTGTTCTCTTATGTTGTAGTTACTTTCAAAAGAGGGCCTTAGATCACGGAGCTGGTGAGGGAGGTTTCTGAGCTAATTCCAAAGCAGCCCTCTGGTCGACCCACAGAAATGACCTAATGGACCGGAGCCCTCAGCAGCCTGGGTGGGGAAATGATAAAGACCTGGTGCCACAGCTGCGTTGTTCATTTTTATCTAAACAAACAAAACAAATTTTCATATCACCTACTTTTTTAAGACCCAGTCTAATTTATATCAAAGGAGCCTTGCAGGAATACTTGCTATTTATTTTTTCAACCAGCCATTCCCCCAAGAAACATTTATCCAATAGATATTTGTTGAATGACTACACATTGCTGTTCTGGGTCCTGGGGACAGAGACGCTGTTACTCCATTTTCACCTCTATGCCCCATGTCCACTCTCAGATCCACGGGTATTTCTGTCATGTCTGCTCTCACAGCCAGGTGAAGCAGGTGACAGCTCCTCAGCACAGGTGAGGAGGCAGACTGACTGATGAATAGTGATATGAACTACCAAAGGTAAGTGGTGTAACAGAAACCAGAATTTTCACTCTTCGTCTCCGTTCCTCCTGCCCACCCAGCTGAGTTTTCATTCTTATTTCTTGTCCTGCCCCTGGTTCATCTGCTCTTACCTGTCCCTTCTCTTCATTCCTTTAAAGCTGAGCTATCAACTTTTCAGGGTGACAGGCTGACGGAATCACCTCCCCTGTGCCACTGGGTAGGAGGTTAACACTGGCTCCGTTACCATTCTATACGTTTGCTCTTACCCTGGCTCAGGAACATCAACTTGTCAAGTAGATCTCTCACCATTGGCTCCTAAAGACTCTTAGGTTTGCTAGAGTCGGAGGGACACCTGGAAAAAAGATTATAACTAGACATGAGCCTATTTCTGCCATGTCACAAATCCCTGGGCAGTCAAATGAATTGATACAGCTTTTGGTTCTTTTTTATGAAATAACTGCCAGTATTTTCTCTAAGAGGTGGGTTTGGTCAACAGCTTTGATGATCTTTCCTTCAGTGGATACTTCTTGAAGCTAGAGGCCTTCCCTCCAGCTTCAGGGGAACCCCCACCTTGTTAGACTGGCAGGCAGCCCCTTGTCCACTATTTGGGATCCTGCAGTTGTCTTGCCTTAAATAAACCTACTTGAAGAATCTATTTCCAAGCAAGTGGGATGGGTATTTTTGATGGGGGATCGAGAAGAGATGTAGTTTATTGGATTTTATCTTGCAACTGATTCGTTTCTGCCAGACGTTGATATGCAGCCCCGATGCTGTGATTTCAGGCCTCAGGAGTATTAACGCTATAAACAACCCTCCATTGCTTCATCTGCTGGTAGAAACCTTAATTTATCACCTAGATGTTAGAGTTGCAGTTTTTCATCCCCTCGTAAAAAAAATCGGCAGCTATAAGGAATGCATCCCCTCTTTTAAAAATTCATTTGAAAATATCTTCATCTCAATGGAAATAAGAATCCTACTTAACCACCCAGGAAGCCCCCACCCTGGGCTTTGATTAAGAAGGAACTATGAGATGGACATTTCTTCTCTTACTCTTAGTCTTCTGTGTCAGTCTGACCCTCAGGAAGAATATCTTGTCTTGGGTCCTTACAGGGCTACACATCTTCTGGGATGCAGAGACTGGTCTTTGAGAACCTTCTTTGGCTGACGGTGGGCTGTGAAGGCATTCAGAAGCTCACCACCCTGCTGACCCCTGGCAATGGAGGAGAAGGGCCAGAGTGCCTCTGCTCTTGAGCTTCAGGCATGATGCCCCTTCCGCTCTGTCCTTCGATTCAAAAACAATAGCATTCATAGGTTTAGATGATTATAAAAACAAAACATGTGCTTTGTTTAAAAAAAAAAAACCCTGAATATATAAAAATATATGTAGAGGGGAAGGCAAAAATTACTGGTAATCGCACCACCCGGAGACAGTCTTGGTTATCATTCTGATTTATACCCAGTCTCTTCTCTCTTAAAGCATTTATGCTGTTTCCACAAAACCAGGACATTCTTCCTATACGTTCTATTCTGTAACGTGATTTTTTTTTTACTCAACACTATATTTTTTCATTTATTCTTATTTAAAAAATACATTCTGTATCTCCACACAAAGACACCAGTGTGGTATCGTGAGGATCACAGCACTGACTGCATCTACAGGGGCCTTGCCCTCAGAGACGGCTCATTCAAGGACAAAGAGCAAGCATTAAACAAATAATTGCACCAATGATCATTTGATTACAACTATAGTAAGAGCTGTGAAGGAGAAGAGTAAGTGATGGTGGGCATCTGACCTGGTTTGGGTATGGGAAGGCTTTCCTGGAGAAGCAGCATGACGGCTGACTGCTGATAGCGGGGCAATGGTTGTCATCTAAGCAAAGGCTCAGGGAATACTGGGAGGAGGACAGGAGCTCTGGTGCAGCTGGGAGCAGCCAGTGTGGCCCAGACAGCAGAGAGTGGGTGGCACGGGATGCACAGGAGAGCCAGGCAGGGACACCACTGTTCGGAGCCTCAGCCTTTGTCTTACAAGGGTACCAGTCGGGTCAGATTAGCATGCTGGCTTTGTCCTAATGGTGGTGGTAAGCTGTCAGTGCTTTTGCTCAGGGTTGTAACCTTGTTAGGAAGGACCATTCTCTTATAAAGCAAGGGATCCTGGAGTAGCTGGGAGAAGTTGAATTAGGAGTTGTAAGAAGCTACAACAATCTAGAAGGGCCCTGCCAGTGATCTGGGATGCCATGTTGATGGGGACGGCATAAGTGGATGGCCTCTGCCTGTTTTTTCCTGTTTGAGGAGCCCGTTGATCACCTATGATGACTTGTTGGCTAAGGCAAGTGAGAAAGAAAAAGGCATCAAGGATGCTTCTACTTAGAGGCACTGTATGCAGAGAAGCAGAACCCTGGGGGGAGGACCAGCACTTTGGGGGTAGCTGCTAGATTCTGGTCTAGTCATGTCATGTTGGTTCTGCCCACTGAAGGGGAGGCAGCACACAGGCTCTTTGCCAGGAGAGACTAGGATACAGCAGAGGGCCTGGGGCTGAAGATATGGATCTGGGAGTCATTGGCATGTGGAGGGCAGAGAAGCCCTGAGTGGCTGATGTTGTCTGGGGTGTGAGGATGGGGTGAAGAGAAGAAGGCCCAGGACAGGGCCTGCAGGCCCCAACCTTTGAGCACTTTAGTGGCAGGGTGGCTGCGTTAGGGCTGGCCCCTCAGCTCCTTCAGGCCCCGTGTGTCTGCATTCCTTCAGGGTAACTTCTCTTGGTTCTATTTTGTGAATTCTGTGGAGTGCTGAAGTCAGCTTGTACTGCCTTGTGAAAGCTTTTGTCTCATTTTCAGGAATTCTGTGAGCCAGTTGTTTAAAAATGGCCACCGTAGGAGCACTCAGATGTGGAAACTGGTGAGGGTGACCCATCAGGACTTCTCCCCACGCCCTTCCCAGGAGAACAGGTTGTTAACCATGTACCAGCCATCCGCTGTTTATAACCAGCCTCGTTTATCGTCTCTTCTGCTGCTGGGTGGGGTGTTGCCGTTGGAATCTGGAGAAGGAAAGTTATCTATGATCACTTTCATATCTCTCTTGGAAGTCCCTGATTTTATTCTCAGTTACCAGCCCCTTCTGCTAAAAGTAAGCACGTTGAGAGCGTGAACTTCCTCCATTGTGTAAATTTTCTCCTGGCAACTTAGTCACTTGAAACAACACAAATTTATTAGCTTGAGGGACTTGGGTTTAGGAGTCCATGTGGGCTTAGTTGGGCTCTCTGCTGAGGGTCTCAGAAGGCCAAAGTCCAAGTATTAACTGGTCTGAGCTCTTGCCTTTGCAGGCTTTCGGAAAAAAAAATCCACCTCCAAGCTCCTTGAGGTTGTTGGCAAGATTCGGTGCCTTGGGAAAATGGGAGAGAGATCTCTGATTTCCTCATTGCATGCATTTCTTCTCACATGGCCCCTGCATCTTCAGGTTAGCAACAGAGCATCATGTATTTTTCACAGTTTGAATCTGTGACTTCTCTGCCACCAGCCACAGGAAGTTCTCTGCCTTTAAAGGTTCATGTCATTAGATCTGTTCCAGTCAGATAATCTCCATACCTTAAGCTTAACCATCCCTGTCTTAGGTTCCCAGGATAGCTGTAACAAAGTACCAAAGACTGGGTAGCTTAAAACATTGGAAATTTATTGTTTCACCATTGTAGATGCTAGAAACCCCAAATCAAGGTGTCAGCAGGCACTCTCCTTCTGAAGTCTCTGGGGGAGGATGCTTCTTTGTTTCTTTCTGCTTCTGGCAGCCCTCAGTAGTCTGTGGTTGGTGGAAGCATCATTCCTGTCTGGCTCCGTGTACACGTGACGGTGTTCTCTCTGTGTCTCTGTATTTTCCTCTGTGTGTGTCCATGTCTTACAAGAGTACCAGTGGGGTCAGATTAGCACCCTGATGATGTCAACTTAACTTGATCACATCTACAAAGACCCTTTTTCCACGTCAAGTCACATTAAGGGTACCAGGGGTTAGGACTTCAACATTATCTCTTTGAGGGACCCAACTCAGCCCGTGTAACATAACACAATCACGGAAATGGAATCTTGTCACATTGACAGGTTCCAGAGACTAGGACATGGACCGGTGCGGGGTGCAGAGCACTTGAGCAGTCTGCCTTCCACGCTCCCTGAAGATGCCCTTTAAGGAACCACCTCATCTGCTGACTCACCTAAAGACATATCACCTGCGATCCAGGACCCCTCCCTGGATGGCGTCAGTTCACACCTTTTCCTTCCTCCTCCAACCTTGAATGCTTTGTCTCCCCATCACACAGGACTGTCTCTCCAAACTAGTACTGCTCTCTTTCCCGAGGGGCAGGCTCCTTAGAAACTTCCCACCCAAGCTGATGAAGCTGCCTGTTACAAGACACAGTAATAGGAAGGAATTCTCCCATCCTTCAAACCTGACCAATTTTGTGCTCCAGTCATCAGCAAAGGAAGTTTGCTCTTGTTTCCTATTTTATTTTTTTAAGAACTGTGAAGCATGTAACAAATTGCTCCCCATTTTCCCTCATGTGGTTTCGGTTGGAGGACGTGTTCCTTTCGCGGCCGCTCTCAGCACCCCACCCCGCAGCTCTCTCCGAGGCGCACTGGCGCAGGCTGGACCCCATTTGTGGTCTGCACTCTCTTTTCATCTTCCCCAGGAGCACATTTCCCACTGTGAGAGATGGCCCAAATTACATAGCACTTCGAGGCTCCCTTTTATCTCCCCCTCCTCTAGATGTCAAGCAAATTCAGAAGTTAAAGCATGCGTTTTTGTGAAACAAACCGGAGTCTCGTCGGTATCTGTGTTTCACGGGGATGTTGAAAGCTGAGCGGCTTCCCACTGCGTGTCCAGTGTGTTCTCTTCTGGGCTATTGCCTCTGGAGAATTTAATTATGCCAACTTATATGATCATGGGCTCCATCCGGAAAGGTTAGAGAGGAGAATTAATCATTAGGAAATCCTTTTTGGAAATGGGTTTGGTTATTTTATCAGCTTTTATATCTTCAAAGGTTAACGTATTAATCAGTTCATTTTTTTTTTTTTTCATAACATGGCTGTTTGGTGAACCAGCCTCAGAGCACAAGCCTGAAAAACGAACACCTTTGTGATTTTGTGCTTCTGCCTGCTGGTCCTTGCACCCCAAATGACATGGCACCCCCAGAGTCAGGAGGCTGGAACTTCTTGCTGCTGAGGCAAAGTAGCAGACACATCTCCCACCTAGATCCTTTAGGATGACCCTTCATGGGTTGTTCTGTGAAGACAGGAGGAGGAAAGGCTTCTTTTAGAAGGGAATTGAACCCACAACCTGGCCTCCTGAACACTTAGTTCAATGGTGAGTCATGGACTATGATGAGCCAAAGACCAGGGCTCAGTAAGTGTGAACCATAGTGTTCACTTCGAGGCTCACTGGTGTAAGAAATGGGGATCAGCCAGCCAACTGCCATGGACATTGTGTCTTTCTCAACAAAGTGAGGGCTCAGATTCTCTTGCACGGACATTGGGAGAGTCGCATGCGTTTGTGGAAGTAAAAGGGTAAACATGGCAGGGAAGAGAAGGATGGAGACCCTTCCATTTAAAATGGCGTCCATGATGGGCTTTCTGGAACTCCTTTCCTATTCCCGTAGTGGAACAAAGATAAACTGAACGTGCTAAGTGTTTATGACGCATCCTGTACATCAGCAGTCTTTTGCTGGCCCATGAGAAGTGATAAAAAGGAAATATGCAGCATGGTTTGCAGCTCCTCTGGTCTGGTTGTAAAGAGAAGCCTTGTACGGAGTAGGCACTAAATACAGATTGGTTGATTGAGTAAATGAACATCAAACAACATGGGAGAAGGCAGAATTTAGGTCCTGCCATATGAATCCCATAATCAAGAATCCCATAATCAAGCTAAAATGTGTGCCATGGGAGGCAGGGATGGGTAGAGATCATTGCTTCCTTGAAGACGTTGAAGGGATGAAGGAGAGGAGTGGGATGGCATGGCCTTGGCCTGTACCAGAGGCCCCAGATTCCCAACACAGGATTAATCTGTTGAGCCTGTGCTCAGTCACAGGAGGAATTTAAAATAATATTAGAGTGTGCTTCACTGAAGCAAATATAAGTTGTCACTGTTGTGAAAAGCAAATTTTAAGCCAAACTGAAACCCTGGGAGGCTGTTTTATTCCTGGGTTTGAATTTAGAGGAAGTGGTTGGCAATTACAGTTTGCACAGGCCTAGAAACTCCAACTCTATAGCCCTGATTGAGGAAATCTAACTTTTTGCTTGGATCCACAATAAAATGAGTCTTCCTTCCACCTGTTTTAGCAAGGAGTCCTAACACACTGCCCAGGCCCTTTGAGGACCCAGTGACAAGTGTAACCATGAGAAGTCTCTATTTAAATGGTTGGATTCCCCCAGAGATTTCGGCAAAAGCTTGGCCTAGGATTAATCTTAGAACTGTTTTCCTGGCTTTAAACCAGTCATCGTAGGACCAGATTAGACAAGGATGTAATGAGAGTGAGAGCTGCTTAGCAGATATGCTGTGTGTGGTTCTGAAACATGGCCTGGCCATGAGAAAAGCTGATATTTGGCCAGTCTGCAAAAGCATTTAGCTGAACTGGGCATTGATGCCTGGGATCCATTCTCACTGGTTACTGTTCATGCCACACTTGTTAAATATTTGGAAAATTATCTGTGGGTACAATGTGTGTGTGTGTGTGTGTGTGTGTGTGTGTGTGTGATCTTTTGATGCTGAGAACACACTGGGCTTTGGGGATTCGAGGAGTTCCTATATCCCCTGTTAGACATTTGTGTGTCATGATCATAAACATTTCGTCTAAATAAGGAAGACACATGGGGAGAAAAGGTAGAAGTGTCTTTGCCTGAACTCAGCCCTCAAAGGCACTGTCTCTGAGCTCAGCTCTGAGGTAATCTGCCCATCACAGAATTACACAAGTAATTGTGTAATTACTGCCCCACTAATGGAGAGCTGTCCCTTGAGGGAACAGGGCTTAGAACTCTGGACTCCTATGGAACAGAGTTCCATCCCTCATTCTACCACTTAAGTAGCTGCGTGACCTCGAAGTGATCACTGTCCTTAAGTTCCCTCCCTGAGATGGAAAGAATCAACCTAACAGGGGTTGTGGGGGTGAGAATAATAAACGTGAAGCCCTTAGATCAATGCCTGATAGTATGCAGATGGTGGCTGTGGGTGCTGATAGTGTTAGTGTTGTTGTTTGCCTGAGGGCGGGGAAAAAAGCCTCAGCCTGAGCCCAGGGATTCCCGAGGCATGTTCCTTGTCCTTTCTTTCCTCAGGTATCCAGTCCTGGGACACACAGTCCCCTCCATCCAAGGACAAGGCAGGCTGCATCTCTGTCAGACCCCAAATCTGCAGTGTCACATGCCTGGGAAGGCAGGCATACAGGGAGCTGGAGCCCAGAGCCTCTGCCCTGGCATCAGGGGCCTGGGGTCTGCAGCGCATTGACATCTGGCGTCTCTGATAAGCCCAGAACATGATTCAGAGTGAGACACATGGAACTTGCTGCTCCCAGGGGCCTCCCTGGGTCTGCCTGGTCTGTCCCTGATTTTTTTCCTTGTTCTTTAAATGGAAGGAAGAATAGAACATGGTCACACCATTTATTTTGCTTTATTTTTTTAAAAAGATTTTATTTATTTCAGACAGAACACAAGCAAGGGGAGCGACATGCAGACAAAGGGGGAGAAGCAGGCTCCTCATTGAGCAGGGCTCAAACCCAGGACCCTGGGATCATGACCTGAGCTGAAGGCAGACATTTGACCGACTGAGCCACCTAGGCACCCCATTTTATTTTTTTAAATAGGACATGCTCCCAAGAAAGCCAGGATTTCGAGAAAGCTTAGAGAAAGGGGGTTTGCTTGAAAGAATTTATCTAGAAGGTGCTTTTGCTAAGTGGAGCCCATGCTAAGTGGTCTGTGCACTGGGCTTCTCCGTGACTTGTTGGATCTGCTTCTAGGCATGGAACCCGCTCTACACAATGATGGAACCCAGAAGTGGCTGGGGAAGGGAGGGGAGGCTGCAACTCTCCCATAATATTCTTCAACAAGTCCTTCAAAAATGGACATTCAGTCAGAGCTGTGAGCATGCTGAGCAGCAAGGCTGTCAGGTCAGTCCTCAGGAGCCTCCCCCGACTCCCAGGCAAGTGCCCTCTGACTCCCCGTCTTTAGAGCTTTCAATATAACTGGGGGTTATCCCGCCTTCTGTCATCTCTTTCTTCAGTGAAGTCATGTTTGCAAAAGCTTTCTGTGCCACACACTCACTCTTCATGATCTTGCTTAGTAGGCATTGCCTCAGAGATTGATATGAGCTCAGATTATTATGGAGTCTGTACTCAAAGTTGTGCTTTTAAAAAGTAATATATCATGTCTTCCAAGGCCCTTTCCAACTTTCCAGAGTCTTTTACAGATTCCTCAAATGACCGCTTTTCTTCCTTTCCTGACTCCTTAGCCCACACCATTTAACCTACCTTTTAGTGAGCATCTGCTGTGGCCATCTCATGGGAGATGGTGCTCTGGCAGAACTAGGGACAGGAGTAGGAGCAAATGGAGCTCCTGGCTTCAGGGAGGCTCTTGGGAACCAACTCAGATGTGAAATGGAGCCTGGAAGGAGACGGAGGCTGCAGGAGATAGGTGGCTGAGGTAGTGAGGGCAGGTCCCCTGGAGGAGGAGATGGGAGCTGGGCCGAGGGACAGGGTAGGGGAGAGGGTTAGGTTAGGGCCCTCCAGCACCAGAAGGTGAGCAGGAGGAAGGTATGTGGGAGGCAGCCAGGAGGAATGAGCCCATCTGGCACCCAGAGCTCCCTCTGGGCAGAGTGGCTGGGATGGGGGTGGTCCTGGCTGGTCCCTGGTGATGGATGGGAGCAAGTCCAGGCCCCAAGCAGGAGCAGGTAGAATAATGCCATGTGCTGGCCTCGAGGGGAGGAGTCTGGCAGTGTGGAGCCCAGTTGCAGGTGGTTTTAGTTTCCTTGGAACCTTTTCCTCCTCTAGAGCAGCACTAATCTGAAGGTCAGGCCGAGGCCGGAAGAGGTGGTTTGGGGCTCTTCCTGTTCCTTGGGCCTGTGTGTGCATTTTGTATCGAGGCCTCCCCATCCCTTCCATCATGGGGCATCCATGTGGATATTGTGGCCAGAGATACCATGTGAGAGAAGGTAGGGAGGCTCATTCCTGCATCCTGGGTTACTGCAGCATCTCGCTCAGTAAATGGAGATGTTTGCATATGACACGGGTCTCAGGGCTCACCAAGATGGCCTTGATCGGAGGGCCACAGGGCCAGGTCTGGAAGAGAAGCTAAATCATACAAAGCTTTTCATCTTCGACTGTAGACCTCCATAGACCTGGGCTCTGGAGAGGCTTTACAGGACACCTAGAGCCTAGTGTCAGACCACAGGGATGGGCAGGGCTTGCTCTCTTTCTAGGTTAACATCCTGGAAAGCAGTCTGCATTTTACCCACATGATTCCTTTGTTTATTCAAATGTTTGCACACCTGAGGAAAGTGCACTACACCCACACACATTATTTCACACAATTCTATGTATTCTATTTAATTCAATTAAGTAGAGATGGTTTGGAATTTCAGGGCCTATGTTGTATGATAAGAACTTGTATGAAGGTGCAGATTGACAGGGGTGCTTAGGGGGGTAGCATCCCAAGTTAGGTGCTCTGGGTGGCACTGGGCCTTCTGCTCCCAGCCGCAGAGCTGCTGCACAGCACAACTAGCCCCGAACTTCAAGGAACCCAGAGCAACCCAGAAGATCCCTGAGCTGCCCATCCTGAGGCCACTCAATGCAAATGCTCATGATCACTTGAGAAGAGAGACCTCCTTCAAGGCCTAGTGACTCCTGCTTTAAACATAACGCTAACCTCCTTGATGAGTTGGTTTTGTAGCCCATGAATGAATGAAGATGAAGAAAGGAGGCTACCAGAGGCGAATTCTGGCCACAGTGCAGGAGACAGATGGTAACCCAAAAGCAAACTGCAGAAGTGGACAGAAGGTCAGTTGTTTACACAGAGTTGGCTCCAACCTCCCAATAATGCCTCATTAGGCCCTGGGGTGGTACCCGCAGCAGAGCCTGGACTGGTCGTCACTCTTCACTGAGGTGATCTGACTTGTCCATAAAGCCCAGAGGCTGTTCTGCTGTCTCTCTGTGCAAGTGCTGGAAATGGTTAGCACCCCAGAGAAGGGGCTCTGTCCAAAATGATCACACTTAGAATAAAACATGTTTTGCCACATAAAGGTCCTCAGCTTTGTTATCTGGATTATCAGCTTGTCCCCGTAGAGAGACTCACATGGCCAGGATGAGGGTTTGATTGATAGCATGGACTTGCCAGGATTGCTGCTCATTTGTGTCATTCCCCTCACTGACCAGAACATGGCTTCTAGGCATGACCATCTCCTGGAGATCCCCGCTCTTGCCCCTGCAGTCATGGCAGAAGAAGCAGCAGGGTTTCCGAGAGCTGAGAACAACCTCTCCTCCCTCCCCCACACACACCCAGAGGAACCCTTCCCCGCAGGGCCCCAGCCCATCCCTGGCCTTCCTCATTAGTGTATCTCCCACCTCTCCCCTTGGCTGAAGTCTGTTGGTCCCAGCCCATTTGTAAGCAGCCTAGCACTTCTGCGGCTCTTTCTCATAAATGATTCTGGCTGCTTGTTCCCCAGACTGATTCCCGGCAGGATGCTCTGGGCCAAGGCAGGAATCATCCCATCCGCATTGTTTGTTCAACACGGATATGTTTGGTTTTCTGCTTCAGAATGGAGACAGTTGCTTACAGCCTCACCCGTCAAAATATTTACTAAAAGTAACCCACAGCTCCGGGACTGAGAGGAGAACAAAACACAGTTTGCTTTCCAAGATGATCAAAGCATTTGCATAAGACCCCCTGGCACACAAGCCCCGGGCCTCCCTGCTTGGGACGCCATATTCCCGGGAAAGGCGTGCCAGCCCATCGGCGCCAGGCACAAGCGGCAGGCCTCCTTCCTTTACCTGTGGCAATGGAAACAAATGTGTGCACCAACCAGACAATGCTCTTCAACGGAGATGAGCATTTCAGTTTTCAGACATGGTTTAGCCCCAAGGAATTCAGACGAAGTTGATCAAAATCTGTGCTAGGAATCCCATCAGGTCTAAGGACTCAGTTGTCAAACATTTTATCTTCAAACTTCACTACCTCTCTGTGTATTCTTGTTGTCAGGGTGTCCAGAAAAGTCTGTAACTGTATTTTGAGTGTGAGACTCCAGGTGTACAGATGTCTGCTGGGGCGTCAGAAAGAGTGCCCATGATTCTGTGAACTCAGTCCTGTGCAATGCCAGACTCAGAAAGCTTTCAAGGGGGGCGCCTGGGTGGCTCAGTGGGTTAGGCCGCTGCCTTCGGCTCAGGTCATGATCTCAGGGTCCTGGGATCGAGTCCCACGTCGGGCTCTCTGCTCAGCGGGGAGCCTGCTTCCTCCTCTCTCTCTCTCTGCCTGCCTCTCGATCTACTTGTGATCTCTCTCTATCAAATAAATAAATGGAATCTTTAAAAAAAAAAAAAAAAGAAAGCTTTCAAGGAAGTTAAACGAAACATTTGTGTGATGCAGTGTTGTGAGAAAGAGATCACGTTCATTATCATCTTCAGATAACTGGACATAAAGACTTGAGTGGCAGGGAAAAGTTTCAGTACCATCACATATGAAATCCTCCGTCAACTGAACTCTAGGGAAGTTGAAATATCTTCCTTCTCTCTTTTCTACTCTTGTTTAGCGGTTAAACACATAGCTGCTGTGTTTGTTTTAGCTCTCTGTTGCTCAGTTTCCTTAACCATAAAATGGCCGATAAGACCTACCTCACAAGGCTGTCAGGGAGATAAAATGTCACAGTGTGGCTAATGTGCTTAGAATGGTGCCCAGAGCATAGGAAGTCTGCTGTTACTACACATGTTGGAGTTCTGTGCTTCATCGTTGGAGTTTTCTTTCTTTTAATTTTGTATAGTTTGAAGAAACACTTGGCTGAGGGCTAGTTTTTACCACAGAAGAAAACTAGTCCCAGCCAAGTGTCAACTTGGTTGGAACTGGGGAGTATTACACTGAGTGAAATAAGTCAGTCAGAGAAAGACAATTATCAAATGGTTTCACTCATATGTGGAATATAAGAAACGGTGCAGAGGATCATAGGGAAAGGGAGGGAAAACAGAATGAAAAGAAATCAGAAAGGAAGACAAGCGATGAGAGATTATGAACTATAGGAAACAAACTGACGGTTGCCAGAGGGGAGGTTCATGGGGAGATGGGCTAACTTGGTGATGGAAATTAAGGAGGGCATGTGATGTTATGAGCATTAGTGAATTGTTGAACTCTACATCTGAAACTAATAATGTACTGGGCAATTGAATTTAAATTTAAAAAAATTTAAATTTAAATTTAAATTTAAATTTAAAAAAAGGAAAACAAATACTGGATCAAGGGACTGGAGGATTCTATTTCTGAGAGATGGATGATTTGAGTTGACACCAGACCCCTCCACTGTTCCTACTCCAGACACAAAAATGTTAGACAAAATATTGCTGTGAAAAAATTGTTTATCTTCTAAATAGATGGCTAAACCTGAAGGCGAGGGAATTTCCTAGATGTCAAATGAACAAAACACTCTCAAAGGCAGTGATTGGTGAGTGAAAGCCAATGTCTTGACACCCTGCTGTCTCAGGAGATAGTATTAGATCTATATATAAGCCATCAGGGTTGGCTTTAATATCCATGCCAGGATGGCACGTGTGGTATGGGTCTGCACAATACAAGGAGCCCCTACATGAGGCCCAAACCTGAGGGACTGCCAATGACTGAGAAAATTTTACCTGCTGGGCCAAGGTAAGCAAGAAAGCAGCATGTAATCTGTGCCAAGAAATGAGCATGTAATCTGTGAGCTGCTGGAGTTTGTTCCTCCCATTAATGTGGAAGTCTGAATTTATACAGCTTACATCAAGGTGAAATTCTACATCTAGGAATTAACTGGAAGATAGGTCCCAGATCAGTAAAACCATGAGGGATCCTAGAAGAACACATGCAAATCCATTTTAAAAGAATATCTCCACACCAGAATTTATGGGTTATCCATGGAGAAAAGGAAATCAGGAAATCTGAGTCTAAAGTATAAAATTATAGGGGTACCTGGGTGGCTCAGTCAGTTAAGCATCCAACTCAGGTTTTGGCTCAGTTCTTGAGATCATGGGTCATGAGATCAAGCCTCATGTCAGGCTCCACACTCAGCAGGAGTCTGCTTGGGTAGCGTCTCCTCTGCCTCTTCCCCTACTCATGCTCTCTTTCTCTCTCTCAAATAAATAAATAAAATCTTCTTAAAAATTAAATAAAATATACAATTTCGGGTTTTAAGGGAGTAATTTGCCATGAGGAAGAGTTAACAGATTCAGCACACTGGAGGGCCAGCTTCCCTAAAATCTTTATATAATAAAACAATGTAAAAGTGACTAAAAATTCATGTTTGAAATGATTAGAATGGTAAAAAGACTCAGGAGAATTATAAATAAACAATTATAGAGGTAAAAAACAGGTAAATTTAGAAAGGTAGAGTTTCAAGAAATTAAAATTATTAAAATTGATAATGGGTTAAAAAGCATGTTAGACATAACTGAAAAGAGAATTATTGAACTGGAAGATCACTCTGGGGGAAATTACCCAGATAAGAACTCAGAGAAACACAAAGATGGAAAATATAAAACAGATATTGAGAGAGAATAGTAAGACAAGGAGAGGAAACATTGGATGAGATAAAGACTAAGAACTGCTTAGAATTTTAAAAAGATATAAATTCTTAGACTAAGGAAGCACACCAGATTCTGAATAGGATAAATAACATATCACAGTAAAATACAGAATACCAAAGTAAAAAGCAAAGAGGAAAAAAAAGATGACCTGCAAAGGAATAATCATTGATTGCAAACTTTTCATCAGGAACAGTGGAGGCCAGAAAGGAACTGAATAATGTCTTTCAGTTATGAGGGAAAATAGTCAACTTAAAATTCCCTTTACTGATTACGGCAAAATTATCTCCTGTGAAAGATGTGAGAAGTTCCCATTCATAAACCCTCTGAAAGAACTGCTGAAGGATCTACTTTAGTATACTTCCCTTTTCATGGAATACAGAAATCACAGAAAAGAAAGGCCAGTAGGCAAATATAAGGGCAAATTTAAGACAGCATTGACTTAGAGAAAAATCAGTAATAGAAAGTAGAAAAATATTTTTTGTAGAAAGATAGCAGTAATAAAGAAGGCAGTTTGAGGGCTGAGGGCTGCTCAAATATGAGGTATGATGTGGTAATGATGACCAGTGCTAAAGCATTTCATAATTTTTTGATTATTTGAGAAGATAAAAGACCTTAATAAACCATATATGAAGTAAAAATGCATAATAAAAACTTAAGGGTAACCTGTAAAATAATAGAAGTAGAAAATCACTTGGAGTGGAAAAGGGCAGTTGCATAAATAACACTCTACCAATTCAGTGGAAGGCCAGGAAAGTAGACAAAATGAAGCAAAGTAAAAGCATAATAATATAGAAATATATAGTAATAAAATAATATAGAAATAAATACATAAAATAAGAGCAAAAATAAGCCTGACTATATCAGTAAAATTATTAATTGATTAGACTTATCAGCTAATCAACCCCAATTCTCAGATTGAATTTTTAAAATCTAGAATGTATTACCGACCATAGTCATATCTAAGTACAGTGACACAAAATATGAAATGAAATTAATGGGAAAATGTATAGAATGCATGCTAGAGAAAAAAAAACTGCTTTGTGGTAACATCAGTACAGTCCACCCCTGAATGACTCAGGATTTAGGGGCACCAACCCTCCTGCACAGTCAAAAATTCATGTGTAACCTTTGATTTCCCCAAAATTCACTACTAATAGCCTAACTATTGACCAGAAGCCTTATCAATAATATAATCATGTAACAAATATCCTTTTTAAATTCTTTATTCAAGTTCACTTTAAATTATTAGTTAGCATTATTAGTTTCAGGGATAGAATTTAGTGATTCACCAGTTACATATAACACCCAGTGCTCACTCCAACACTTGCCTTCTTTGATGCCCATCATGCAGTTACCTTATCCTCCCACCCAACTCTCCTCCAGCCACCCTCAGTTTGTTTCCTATATTTAAGTGTATCTCATTGTTAGCCTCCCTCTCTGTTTTTATCTTATTTTATTCTTCCTTCTCTTTCCCTATGTTCATCTGTTCTGTGTCTCAAATTCCACATATGAGTGAAATCATATGGTATTTTTCTTCCTCTGACTGACTTATTTCACTTAGCATAATACCCTCTAGTTCCATCCACATTGTTGCAAGTGGCAAGTTTTCATTCTTTTTGATGGCTGAGTAATTTTTCATTGTAGATATATACCACATCTTCTTTATCCATTCATCTGTTGATGGACATCTGGGCTCTTTCAAAAATATGTACTATGTTACATGTATTATATACCATATTCTTATAATAAAGTAAGCTAGATGAAAAAATGTTAAAATCATATGAGAAATGCATATACAGTATTGTACTATAAAAAATGTGTATAAGTAGACCTATGTGGTTCAAAGATCAACTATATACATTAGGTGACAGACACATTTTTGCACACTGACAAATAATTCACTCAGAAGATATAACAACTATGAAGCTCTCAGGTGCTAAGTAGGCACAAAGTGAAGCCTAGAGACTAATAGGAGAAAATTGACAAAAGCACCACCATGATGGGACTTTTAACATGTACTTTATAAAACAATCCAAGCCATCAGAAATTCATGAAAATATATGTATTTGGAAATTAAACTAATATAATAACAACTATAATTTGGAAATTCTAACTAATAAGCTTAATGCAGTCACAGTATGTAAGACTGTGCACCTAGTACACATCCTTCACATGGTCAGTTTAAAACACGAACCACATTCCAGGCCACAAAAAAGCTTTAGCCACTACTATGTAACTAATGAACCATAGTCTTTGACCAATAAGCAGTAAAATCATAACAATTAGCAAGAAGCTCACTAGAAATCCATACATTTAGAAACTTAAAGATGTATTTCTCAGTAATAGCAGGGGCAGAGAAGGGGCAGTAATGAAAGCTACCAAATGTTTAGAACTGAAAAATGATGTATCTTCTGTGTGTCTAGGATGCCAGGGTGCTGCTAAAGTGGTACTTGGAGGGAAAGTCATAGCCTCTAATGTCACATTATAAAATGAGAGAAGCTGAACACTAAAGAGCCAGGAGTTCAACTGAAACACTTTAGAAATAAGAAAGATAAGAGCAGAGATGGATAGAAGATCAGGAAATAGTAGTCATGATCCATAACCAAAATTTGACCTCCTGAAAAAAAAAAACTGTTAAAAACATATGAAGCTCTGACAAGACTGATAATAATAATACTCCATGCCAAAGACTTCCGTGTGCCTTATTTTGAACTACCTTAAGAGTCAGAACAACCAAAGGGGACTAAACTTAGGAATTCACCACACAACTATTGGTGCTCTTGAGACCAGGGCAAAACCCTTCCATTGTAGAACAGTCCTTCAATTTTTTTTAAGGCATGATATCAGTTTTTTAAGCCAAAAAACAAAAACGAAGAAAAGACATGAGGCAAAAAGTATAGAAGATGACTTAGGAAATACACATAAACCAGGGAAGGTAAAATGCAGCTTCAAAAGAGAAAAAACAAATTCTACAAGTTGGAGGCTATCTTGTACTGAGAACATGGAATGAGGTGATGGCTTCTGGCAGTCAAGTTTAGCATGGAAAAGGGTGTTTCCTGGAAGAAGGGATGAACTGTAGGAGGTGATGGCATCGGTTACAGCATTCAGGTTAGAGTCTTGGTTTCAGAGCAGAGAGAAGCATTTGACCTGGCTTATGTGCACGAGCATCCATTCAAATTTCAGCAGCAAATGGCTGCTTGTCCTTGGTCATCCACCAGGAAGGGCCTTGGGCCCATGCAGGCAGACTCAGGGAGCCCCCTTGGACAACATGGAGCTGAGGATCTAGGGGTTGTCTTTGGGGTGACATACTGTATATCCACTGCCCACAATGTGTGCTCTAAAAGGGAAGTTTTCCCCCAGAACCAATGCTGGTTCCTGAGCTTGTGCTCGTCTCCTAAGGATGTCTCAGGAGCCTCAGCATGACATTCTTATGAGGGCCACAGGGATGATGGAGCCTCTGGCTGGGATCTCAGAGACACTCAGTAGTTCCTCACTTAGAGAGTGGCGGCCCTCCCGCTATGCCCCCTGAGGCCATCATGGTGGAAACCCCTTGCATAAATAGCCATGTATATATGATTGTTATTCCATCAGGTTAAGTTCTCTCTCCCTCCAGACATGCTTACCCTTTCCCAGCGCTCACTGCAATCAAAATTTCGGCATAGGAGGCCCTGAGTGGCTCAGTCAGCTAAGCATCTAACTCTTATCTTTGACTCACGTCATGATCTCAGTGTTGTGAGATCGAGCCCTTTGTTGGCTCCAAGCTTAGCATGGAGTCTGCCTACAATTTTCTCCCTCTCTCCCACCCCAAAATGGGCATAGGCACATGCACATACACATGCTCTGCTCACTCTTAAAAAAAGAATTTCTGCATAGAAACCAGGTTTCCACAGTGAACTAAGCCAGAGAGATGTTCCCCAGAGGTTAGCTACAAATGGGATTCCCCTAAGGGTCCCCCCCACCTTATTTCCAAAGTCTGTAGTTTCTCTTCAGAGTGCTGGACACTGGTGGGCTTGATCAGTAGGCCCCAGTGTCAGGATGGGATTCAAAGGGAGGAGGGCTCAGGCTTTCAGTGACACTAATTGTGTTTATTAAAACACCTACTGTAGGCACCTGCCAGTGCCCTGACACTCTGGGCAGGGAGGGCTTGGCGAGGTGGTCTAGGGGCAGGTCCCACAGCAGGAGCATCAGTGTTCCCAGGCTTGAGAAATCTCAGATGGGCCATTTCCAGAAGGCAGATCAGACACCAGAGGAGCAGGGCCAGGGATCCAGAAGCAGTGGGAGGAATGAGGTGCCTGGCTTGGAGGTGGGGAACATCCTGAAGCCTGTGGGAGCAAGGCAGGGTAGGCTTCTGAGGCTCATCAAGGTCATTCATAGCCAAGCACCCAGCCCCAGCCCCCAAGAAAGTTTTTGCTTTAATGTTTTCATTTTCCTTAAGAATGAAATTGGAAACAATTTGGGAGTTTTTCTTCCAAATTTACATTTTTAATAACATTTCTTACCTAGAGATAAACACATCATCTCCACCCTAACAATGAAGGGAAATGCTCCATCCTTGGTACCTTTAACTTTCTTATTTAAAAGACAGCCTCCCACAGTGATCATCTCATTTCTCCTGGCCTTTTAAAAAATCCTAAATAATGTAAGATAATTATATCAACAAAATCAAAATTATGAAATACCAGTTTTAAAATTACATATATATGGTCCTAGATACTCTAGCTTCCAGTTGTTTAAAATCCAGTTGTGTGGAAAGAGACCTGAATTTGAACTCTTTAACTGCCCTTGTTTGAGGCACAACCCCTTCCCTTGGGAACATCAGATTTCCCATCTGTAAAAGGATAGTGCGGGACTGGACTGGCTATTGGACCTCACACTCTTCACTGAGTCCTAACGATGGGCAGTCTGAGGCCCACAGTGGTAAGCTTAAAGGCAGACCCGAGGATCCTGGCATATTCTGGGGCTAGAGTCAGTCTGCGGTGCTAGCCCTTGTGGACTCTCTGGAGGGCTCAGCTGAATGATGCACAGGGGCTGGCCAGGGCCAGGGGAATGGCGAGGGAGAATCCTGCCACATGGTGGGGTGCCTGCGGGGGTAGAAGCAGCCTCCCTTCTGTGGCGACTCACCTTTCCCAAGGGAGGACTTGTCATCTCCCAGGCATTCGTGCTAAGTGTCGACATCACCAGCTCAGGACACACTGGCAACCACCTGATAAGGAGGGCTTTTACACGGAGTAGTGAAAACTGAAGACTCAGAGGCAGTCACTGACCCAAGGTTATAGAGATAGAGCAACAGCAGAATAGTTCCCTGAGATAGGGACCCTGCCATTGTGTATCTAGGGCCCTTGTGAGTGATGCTTGACCTCAGAGAGGCTCGTGCTCCATCATCTGCAAGGACACATGTGACAGCTGAGATAGCATGGGGTAGAGAATACCGAACAGGCAGCAGCATGACTCAGGGACACCTGCCCACTGTGTGTGATCCTCCTGGGTCTGGCCACCCTGGGAGTGGTGGGTGCTACATGTCAAGTGCAGGGAGACTCAAAGGCGTGATTTGCACAGAGAGGCCAAGAGTTCTGTGTTAGCCTCCCTGGGCTCACCTGATAAAATGCCCACAGGGGAGCAGCCCCTTGAGCTCACAGGGTGCTTCTGGAAGGCATCAAGAACATGCGTGGTGTGTGTCCACTCTGCGCAGCCTCTGTCCCTTCTTCTCGGTGGTTCGCAGGGGTATTGGGTTCAGTCAGCCCCAAATCCCCTGCCACACAGACACAGTTGCTATAAAGGTATTGAAATTCTTGCCAAAGCCCAGTTTTGTCCCCAGGAGGCAGGTGTGGTAGAGGAGCCCCAGAACCCCCTTCTACCAGCTACATGACGCCCAGCAAGCCATCAGTCTGGGCCTCCACTTCCGCATCAGTCAAGTGGATGCAGAAGCACTGAGGAGCTTCAGTGTAGATGTGGTGGCCGAGTGTGGTACACGCTTCTCCCCCAACCACATACGGCCCAACTCCAAGGTTCAGTGGTCCTTCCAGTGCCTTCCCTGGCTGTGGCCCTCAGCAACCCCTCCAGGCCAGGAGCTGAGGCAGGGGTTTCTCCAGGCTCCTTAGTTACGCGCCAGTCAGCTAAGGGTCGTCTGTTTATTCTTGCCTCCTAGTGTGAGCCAGTGAGAGTAACTTGTGTTGGGTGACAGATTCTTCCACAGGGAAACACGTTTTCTTCAACTTACCTCCCCAAAAGCATTTTCAGATGTTGTGGGTGGTTGAGCTAGTTTTAAAGAAACTGGAAGAACAGAACAGGGGATGGAATGCTTGCTGGAAGTATGTGCCTTTCTCCTGTTCCCTAGAGGACTCAGGCTCTCCCTCTCCAACTACCCCCTGCCCCATCTCTCCTGCCTTCTTTCATGTGCTCTGTCTCTCTCTCCAGGTTTTCCTAAGGTCTTTCTGCCTCCTTTTCCTCTCTCACAGTACCCTTTACCTCTCCTCCTGTTTGTGCCTTTCTTGTAACCTTGTGGTCTATCTCTCCTGCTCTCCGTCTCTCTCTTAGGATCCCTGTCTTCTGCCTTTCTGTCCCTCCCTCCCTTCCTCTCTGTGTCCCGCTGTGTCTCTTGGCCCCACTCACGCACACAGGCACGCATCCCAGTCTGTCTCTGACCCACGAGCCTGTGTCTTTCTAATGGTAACATGATGCTTATGTGGTCCTGAGTGTGCATGAATCCTGCTGTGATTGGCATTTTCCCAGTGGCAACTACTCCCTGCTCACCTTGGCAATGTGCCCATTTACCAACAGGAAGACCGCATAGTCCAGAACTGGAGAAGATAGTCATCTGCCTCTTGAAGGAGAGTCTGTCTTCTGCAAGAAGCCCAATGCGCTGACTGGATGGGGTGCTAGGGATACACTCCCTCAGATAACTGTGGTCTGGGACCACCTTGTGCCCATGTACAGGGGACCTCAGTAGTTCAGCCTTCCTCATCCAGAGGATCTGACAGCTGGCAACTGGAGAGTTTTCCAGGGACAGGGTATCTGCTGAGAACCTGGGCACTGTCAGCAAGCAGGCCACAGAGCCAGTGTGCGTCCTCACTGGCCGAGCCCCTCAGGATGACAGCTTGTGTCCACCCCTTTGGCTCCTGCCCTTTGCGTATTTGCTTAGAATGTGCCGATTGTCCATCACTTACCTCTTCTCGGGTGGGATCAGAGGACCTCTTCAGAGCAGCAAGCCCTGGCCATGCTTTCTAGTTTGAGTTGCTGCAAAACTAAAATTAAATTAGATTTCACTTTCACTGTTCCCAAATTTAGCCGTTGCTGCCACAGGCCGGCCATCCTCCCAATTAGCTTCAATGGGAGAGGTTCGCCTCCATGGGAAGTGGCACCATTACCTGCCCATCAAGTGCTCCCTCCTGCTTTCTCTATGAGTCTCCAGGCAAGTGTTTCTTAGCATCTGTTCCCAAGAGCCGGCTGCGAATGGGAACTCTGCTCCTGCCCTGTTCCAGGGCACGTGCTGCCAGCCCAGTGTTCCGACAGTGAGGGGGCTGCTATGGGGCCCTCTCTGCAGCCATCGGGAGGAGCTCCTGGTGTGCTACAATGTCTCATAAATACCTTTTTTCCCGGGTAGAGAAATTGCACCACCCAGGACAGTCACATTTCATTTTTAACCCAAAATTCGTAGCTACTGTCAAGGGTAATATAAATGTATTGAAATCCTCGACAAAGAGATAAAAACAAGAGAAGAGCTGGAAACATTCTTTGGGTGAGGTTATCCTTCCAATCGTGCTCAAATCGAGGGTTAGCCTAAATCACATTACACCTTTCTAGCAGCTGTCCTAAGAATTGGTACTTAACAAATAAACACAAGGTGTTTGCATTTAGATAGCTGTGAGCTGCCACATTCTCATCTCAGTTTATCTTTATGATGACAACCAACGACGCAAGCTAAGAAGGAAGCCATCCCCATTTTACAGAGAGGGAGCCTGAGGTCCTCATGCCGACTTCGGCTGCAGGTGTGGGGCTAGGATTTGAAGTGTCCCGAATGCTGGCACCAGGCTCTTATCCCTCCATCATGTCGTCCCTTAACAGACAGTAGACAGTGCTGTTCAGCAACATGTAGAAAGCACCGCTGCAAAGGGCATGTAAACCAGCGGAGGCTTACAGAGTAGAGGCAGTGGTCTCTGTGGTCAGGCGAAAGCAGAATGAGAACTTTCAAACCGGCTATTTTAAACCTTACACAAGAGTATGTGTAAGGTTTACACATAATGAGACGCATAATGGTTCTTATAAATGTAGGAGAATCTAGTTCTTCTTGCATTATAACCTTGTGAGTATCCTCTATTCCGTCTTCGCTAGAAAGAAAACCGGGATTTTAAGTCTTGCTATTTCTTTAAAAAAAAAAAAAAAAAAACTGCCTCCTATCTGTGTAAGTGGTGTTTCTTCTAGTGTCATCTTCAAAGTTCTATGCGAGAGGGCTTTGAGTGATCCATCGTCCTCACACAGCTTTTTTCTGGCTCCATTTCAGTGTTCTGCAAAGTGGGGACTCTGCGATAGTGCTAGTACCACTTTCTGCTGCTGCCTTCCATTTGCTCTGAGGGTCTCTGCCTGGGAGGGGAAGAAGTGGCCCAGTCTGCGGTGCCGCAGAGACGATGTTACACCCAGGGGACCCAGGAGCTGCACAGACCCTCTTCTGAGCAGAGGCACATCTGGGGTGGGTAGACAGGGGCAGGGGAGAACAGAGCCCAGCTGGGGGGCAGTAAAAGGCAGCTGCAGAGCTGGAGCCAGGGCTTGGAGAGTGAGGAGTCATGGTGAGAGGTGGAGTGGGGTGGGAAGAAGTGCACACAGAAAATGGGAGCGTGCCCTCCTCCTGCTGGGGGCCCTGGCAGGCTGCGGGGAGAGCTGGAGGTGGTGGAGACTGCAGCCGGCACCTCCTGTCCAGACCTCTGGAGACACTTGCCTGTGGGAGGGCCAGGGAGGTGGCATGTGTGCTGCATAGCAAGACTGACAGCAGGAGCAGATGTGTCTTTAGCAAGCACCTCTCTGCCTTGCCCAGAGGCTCCCACCTGCCCTAGGCCTACTGGTGCCTCCATGCCCCTGCCCCACATGTACCTTGCTAAACTGCAGAAACTGTGAGTGAGGAGCTCTATGAAACAGTGGCCCCAAAAGCAAAGGCATAGCTGTTGAACCGACCTTGAGCTCCTTGCTGAGCAATGAGGCCAGTCTGAGGCCAGGGTCACGGACTGGTATGTGGGTGAAAATAGTGCTGGCTGGCTCATTTGTTGAGGACACAAATGGCCTTAGGAGGTCTTAAATTAGTTGGAGTGTCCCATCCAGCCCCACGCAGCATATATCTGCCCTTTGGCTGGGCTGGATGCTGGGCCTGCAGCATGCACATGGGTACAAGGGTGTGTGTACATGAGCAGCACACCCCTTTGCTGGGTGTTTGTACTTTCTCTTGAAGATGGCTCCATCCCCTTTCCAGTGCCTCCATGTGGCCCCTGTGGATTATCCTTTTGGAGCAGAGGGTGGTCATTCCCGGGGGACACAGAGCCCCCTTCGGGCTTGCTCTGAACCTCCCTCCTCTTGTCAAATGGCAGCTGGCCCTGGTACTGGCTGAGGGGTCCCCCAAACCTTTGTCCTTCAAGGGAGGCCTTGGGTCCCCCACCCTCATCCACCCCAACATCTTTCGCTTACCTCCGTGCTCTGCAAGTCATGAGCTGCAGTGAGAAAGCCCCCTTGTACATGCTCACTCTCATGATAGCTGGGGTCCATAGGATCTGTGTTCACCCTGGCATGGAGAGCAAGCCGTGAGGCTCTGCTGTGAGTAGCCCCCACTCCCTTCTCTGACAAATAGCGATGGATGCCGACCAGCAGTTCTTGGGGTCTGCCTCTGTGAGTCTGGCAGCTTTCTCTGGAAGCAGGCATTTCTTTGGCTTCTTGAGGGTCTTTGACAAGTAGGGTTGAACCTGGACTGACCCCTGGCAGCGCCCACCTTTGCCAGCAGCACTTCCTAGGAAGCCCATTACCGGTCATTTTCCACAGATCCGAGGTCGTCCTCAGTTGCATGTAGCCAGCATGCTGTGCTGCGCCGAGGCCAGAATGGGGCCGGCCAGCAGCCTGGCTCTGACTTTGTGTCTCTTGGCTTTGCAGTCTGGCTTCCCTGGTCTTTTTCAAACGAACATGTGCACGGCATTTTCTTCCTTTTTGCATCACTTAGCATTAGCTTTTAGTGCAACCAGGGCTGTGTTTGCAGACAGTTGTCGCCTGACTGTGGTCCTGCTTGTCCTTCTTGGATGTGTTTCTTTGCCACCTGGAGTCACCTGCCCTCCCTCTCCCCACTCCTCCTCTGGACGCATCATTCCTGAGCACTGAGACCCAGTTCTCCTCACCTGTTCTCCCAGATTTGCAGCTTGGCGGGGGGGGGGGGGTGCTTTCTTAGATGATTCAGGAGCCCCCATAGCCCCCACATTGACCGTGCATTAGGCTGCTGCCTCTGAGAGCAGGACTTCTCCCCCTGACGGTGGGTCAGTTCTGTCCTTCCCTTGTGGGAGAGACTGTGTCCCCATGGCGAGCCTGGACGGTGGTATGGAGCCTGGGCTATCATGGGTCCTCAGTAAACATTTGTTCAGTGAATGGAAGAAGAGAATGTTCTTTGGAGATGTGTGGCTAACCACCTGGGATCAGATCCTTCCACAGGAATGATTGGTAGCACATGAATGATTAGGATGAGAAGGAAAACCTGCAGCCCAATCCCCTAGCAGGGCCCCAGCATCTCAAGGCCAGAGACACTTGGGACTACCTGCCCACAGCTTATGCAGGAGTCAGCCTGTGCTTGCTGTCAGAATGCTCTCAGCAAACAGCAAGTTCCCCAGCCCCCCGTGGGCTAGCTCATTAGGCTTATTTGGCCACCAGCTGCTGTCCTCCAAGCTGGACTCCAGAGTTGTCTGGAATTTCCAGGAGTGTGTCCACATCACGGATTGGCCTGTCGCCCCTCCTCTGACACATGCACATGCAGAGGCCTCCAAGGCCGTGTGCACGGCCGGCTGCTCGGCTGGGGCTGTTCTCTTTTTGGAAGTGTTGCTGACGGGGGACACAGACTTCATGGGGCAGAAATCTCATTTAAAGAAAACAGAGACCCGTCAGCTGGTGAAGCGTTTCTTCAGGGTCATGGGGAAGATCATCAGCCAGCAGAGGTTTAATTAGGTACGCAATTACAAGGGGACTGTAGAGAGGCCTCCCTGGGAACACACAGGGGCAGAGGAGCCTCAGCCTCTGGTGCTCACATATGCAGGGTCCTGTCACTTGCCCTCCAAGATCCACAGCCATAGGTAGACATGGGCTTAACCTTGACTAAAGCCGGGCGTGTCCAGGGCACCTGGATGGCTCAGGTCAAATCAGAGGGCACCTCCCAAAGCAAAACCTCGGTGCCTTTGAAAGCTGTGTGCTGTTCCAGCAGCCACTGGTAGCAATGCCTTTCACCCCTTGTGCAGAAAGGTGAGCACATGAGCCCTTTGGTGGCATTTTAGTTCTTCAGATTTAATGAGAAGGTCACATAGTAGAAATGGCAAGTATTTATACTGGGCTTACTCTGCACCAGACTCGATCTGAGGACGATGAGGTTGATATCAGAATCCCCATTTGAGCGTTGAATACACTGAGGCTCACAGAGAGAAAGTCATTTGCCTAAGGTCATGGCCAGTCGGTGGCAGAGCTTAGAAGCCAACTGAGGTAGGCGGCTCTAGCATCTAGCATTCAGCGTGCTCTGTGCCTGGTGTGGGGCGAGGGTATGACCTACAGTGTCAACATGCAGTAAGACCCGTGGAAGCTTTTCCCTGTTGTTGTATGTGTTAAATGCTTCCACAAACACTGTTTCCTTTGATCCTCATGGAGAAGGATGGAATAGCGTTACCCTCATTTTTTTTAAATTGAGTTTTGTATGCAATTTATTTTGTAATTAATTTTTTAAACAATTTCATTGAGATATAATTCACATACTATATAATGCTTTCTTTTTTTAGTGTATTAGTAAATACAGTTTTTAGCATATTTACAGAACCATACAACTATCACTACCATCTTATTTTAGAAGGTTTCCATCACCCCCAAGAGAGCCCTCATGTCCATTTGCAGGCCTTTCCCACCCTAGCCCAAAATAACCACAAATTCACTCTCTGTCTCTATGCGTTGCCTCTTGGGACATGTCAAGTAAATGGGCTGACATTTCTACTTTTTACCTATTGTATCATCTTCTTCAGATGGAACAAGAAACTAGGTCTCAGAAGAGTCTTGTGCCCTTGCTGCAGTGATGTCATCCCTGGAGTGAGGCTAGACTAAGGAAGGACTGCTGGTTCACTCACTGATCCAAGCACTTATATAGTTCCTTCCATGTGCCTGGCCCTAGGCTAAGAGGGCCCTGCTGTCAACAAGACACAGCGGGCCCCACTTCCCTGGGACTCCCATTCTAGTGGGGAAGAGAGCAAGTCAAAAAACTTTGCAGGACTGTGAGCTGGTGATGAGCACTATGAATGGAATAACCTAATATGAAAGCATGTACAAGGTATTCAGCATGTTTTCAGCATTTCTATTTTAAACTCCTCTAGAATTTTTTTTCCCCTGGAACTTGAAATGTCTATTTTATATAAAGAATTATGCAAATAATATCCCTTAACATGGAAAATATTCACAGATTTGAAAAAGAAGTACTTATTTTTATCTGTATACTTTGGGGACACACCTGTAGGCTCCCTTGTGGGTGAGGTGTGGCTCTTCTCCACACGTGGTGGGGTCCGTGCACAATCCATATCCCCACTGCTGGGTTTCCCCACACTCCACCCTCCCACCCTCTGACAAGGCAGCTTCCTATCTGTTCTGTGGGCTCTATAGTCAGCGCAGCTCAGAGGGTCCTCCGCTGAAGCTGCATTAGTGCGTGTGAGCAAATTACCCCAGTTATCTGGCCACGTAGAAAGCTACAGTTTTGCTCTTCATGAAAAATTAAAATCTTGTCCTGATTTGATGGAAGGATACATATGAGACAGCTTGGCTGAACTCAGGCACTGTGTGTGGATCAGGCAGGTGATCAACGACACATTTTCTTGACTCGGGGGATCAATGGAGAATCTTAAAGAGAGCCTCACAGAAGAAATTAGGATTAAATTTGCAAGCTTGTAATATTAGGAATGCATTCCACAACTGCAGCAAAATAATTCTCTCTCCTAAAGATGCATTATTTATCCCCTGCCTGTTACCACAGTTACAGATGCTCCTTCCCGTGGTTTGAACCCGAGTTGGTTTTAGAAGCAGACCAGAGACAGACGACTTGTAGCTCTCCAGTAAAGTTAGAATTTCAGATGAGCAGTCAAGATATTTTTGGAATGTTTGTGTGTACAGCCACACCATAAATCGTGAGGATGAAGGTGGCTGCGTGATTCTAAATCCAATCGGGGCCACAGTGTGGGCTTTCTACAGCATAAATCTTATTAAGGGAAAGAAATTGTGGGATGCGTTGTGCACTTCATTCCCACATATCTTTCATTAGGAATCGCTTGAAGAAACATCAAGAGTGGTTTTTGGTTCAAGGGGGACCTTCCATAGAAGAACGTAATTTGCTTCCTAATGAAACTCACTCCTATCATCATAGGTACCGAAGGGAGATTCAGAAAGAGAGGGTCATACCACTGGTGTTGATGGGTTGGCTTCTGCCTCGAATGCCATCACCATGGAAGTGTCACAGGCCAGAGAGTGGGGCCAGGTCAGTAGCTGAAGCATGAAGTAATATGAAATGTCCCCAGTGAGAGGTATACTTCAGTCCCTGAAAACGGTGTTATCAATTATCTGGGCAAGTATCTGTCTGAATTCTCTGGGAAACTGGCAAAGGGGGAAAAAGGATTTTGAGGAGTCTTAAAGTTTGAAGAAGACACTTGTAGAAAAGTTGTCACCCCAGCCAATTAAAGTTTCAGCAGGTGGTTCTCTCAGAGAAGAGCAGCAGACAAAACTTTAAAGGGTCAGGTCTGTCACCCTGTGTCTTCCTGAAGAGGGAAAGACTGGGAATTGGCTAAGAGCAGAGGTTTGAGAGCCATATGAAACAGTTTGATTCCCATCTGTGGTTCTTACCAGTTCTGTGATCTTGGGCAAGTGACCTGTGCTCTGCAACCTGTCTCTTCTCCTCCAAGAAGGGTGACATTAGAAGCCCTTATGTCCATGGGTTTGCTGGGAGGATTCAAGGAACGTGTGAGAATCATGGAGCAGAGTAACCAGCGTAAAGTCAATGGCCAGCATATTGGCAATCTACTGGAAAAACATGGATGGGATGGAAGTTGTTAGAAGAGTAGAAAGAGTAAGGGGGAAATGGTAGAACCGTTCTTTGGTTATTATGGGAAGTTTGACTCCATCCCCTGACAAGTCAGAGCGTATTCATACAGACCAGCTAAGCTACTAGCAGGCCTGAGGTATGTGTTTAACACTCTCCCTCTCTTCCTTCCTTTCTTCCTTCTTAGATTTCTTTTTTCTCAGTGACAATTAGGATTTTAGTGACAGGTATTTTAAACCAAAGGTTGCACACAGGGGGTAGACGCCTGCATATCGGTGGTATTAGTCTTTGGCTCTTTGAGCAGAATAATGAACAGAGCACACAGAAGTCTTCGATAACAAAATGATTTACTAAACATATACTGTGTGCCAGGCACAACCCCAGGTGTTGAAACCTTTTGCCAAAGAGGTGATTGATGTGGTCAGTTGGGTTTATGCTCATCTACCTTAAGTATACCATGATGGCAGTCAGGGACTTGAGTGTCCCTGACTCAGGCTTAGTGTAGGGCCTGACCTCATACAATGATTGCCTGGGATTCCCACTGTGCCCTGAGAAGGAAACCCATCAGTTTCCCAATGATAATTATAGTAAATGTGTGTTAATTTAAAGGTTGCTTCATGGGTGTCCCCTTATATGGGATCAGGGAAGTCCACTCTTCACAGAAAAGGCAACCCGTGGCTCCTGAAGAATTTGATGGCGTGGGGAAAGAGGGCTCTGGAGAACATGGTGGAAACATCCATAGGACATCCATTGGTGAGGAGGGCAACTCTGATATCCAATGCACTTTCTTCTGAGTGAGGGTTTACCAGAGGCTGGGCTATAAAATTTTCTCAGAATCGCTTTCTTCACCGCAACTCTCTAGCTAGCTTTCCTATCACTCATGAATATTTACACCTTGTCTGCTTAAAATGCTTGGAGGGGGAAAAAAAAAACTTTGTTCTCAGTCTCAAATTTTTCTGAGAGGTATAAAAGGATTGGTATAAGATAGGAACAGTGTATTGCTAAACCAAGTGCTTCGACCAATACTCATTTAAAACCCACGTCTGCTTTGTATCGACACTGAATTATAATAAAGTTTACACTGGGTAAGGAAATTTCGGGGCCACAGTACAGTGCCCAAGATGTACCCGTCACTGACTATCTGCTTCTTTTATGTTTCTGTAAGAGAGCTTAACACAGTGTGCTTGAAGCTGAGCGGCCAAGCTTCACGGGGTTTTGGAGAGGGATTGCATTGGCTTCAGGTCCTCACAAAGACACTTGTTTGGGTGCTGAGCTCTTTGCTTTCACCCAGGAGCCTGTCCTTTCCCACCTTCTTGCTGACCTCATGCACCTTCCCTGCTCCGACTCCCGTCCTCTTTTTTCAATCTCCTTCTTCATCCCTGAACTTGGCTTCTGCCTCCCCATGCTGCACCCTCCTGCCACCTGGGCCCTGTGGGGTGGATCCTGCCTACTTGCCCAGACTCTTCTTGAGGGTGGATAAGGGGAGGCCCTGCTGCCGCTCCGAGTTCCTGAATTCCTCGAAAGCAGGAACTCTGCCATGCACACACGAGAGCTGGGGAGCAGACGCTCGCAAATGCAGATTCATTCTCAGGCAAATTTTTGAAGGGAGGGGGAGAGCTGATTATGCAGACCACTCCAAATTCAATCTCCTGCTTTATGTTATCGCTGGAGCCTGTGATGGAAGCACCGCCTGATAATTCAGACTTGCCTATTACTTATTCTTTATCTAGAGGAAATAAAGAGAAACAATTACCTTGGTGTGACATTCGGCCATCTCTACAAAGCCACCTGCACCTGAGACTTCACCAGCAGCAGAAATAACGAGTTAAATGCTAAATATTTCATAGAGAAGAGAGGAGCAGGGCTATTGAAAGTAAATTTAAAAGACCTTCATGTATTCTGGTCATATATCCCCGGCATAAAACTTCATGAGAGATAAAATAGTTTTCTGACAGGAGGGTTGCGGGTGGGGAAGGGGTGAGACCTGGGGAAGGAGCCTAGGAAAGTAGCCCTGAAAAAACCCATGTGGCCTCCCAGCACCAGATTCGGGCACCACACTCGAAGGCATGTTTGCAGTGACCGAAGTTGGACTATTACTGCAGAGCCTTACTCAATAATGAATTTCAAATTATAAATGACAATATGCTGCATGTTCTTCTCTTCCACCTGTTGGCTGTTCACTGGGAAAATCCATGACGTTGTTGTCTAGACCACGCAGATTTCTCAGGAAATTAGCCTGATGCTCTTTCCTAAGAACACTCGATCCCTCCCCAACATCAAGTTCTGCCAAGGCCAGGTCCCCGAGCAGCCTGAGCTGGACTGGGGGATCCTGGTCTCCCTAAGAAACACGAGCATTCCTTCCCGGTCTCTCGCCCTCCAGAACCTGTTCTGGGAACTGAGTATGAGGATGATTTAGGACCCTGGGATGATGTAGAACTTGGCTGCCCAGGAGACCCTAGGAGGCTGATTTCTTCCAGTAGGTGGTGGGTGTGAGTGAGTCCCAGCAATTAAAATGATGGGACTTGTTCAGTGAAACAATTACCCGTCAGAACTACAAAGAAATTGCTGTTTGTTTATTGCCCTTACAGGAAGCTACTAAGACAGAGAACAGATAATTTAAGAGTACTCATTTGAGTGCCAGCCCTTTCCACCGACCCTGGCGTTCAGTTTTCTCTCACTGCATCAACCATTCTTGGCAATTAGGTGTGCTTTCCTTATTAATGCCAGGGTAGGGAAGCAGAAAATGAAGGCCCTTCCTCGTAAATACCTGCTGATTGTTGTATGCGTGCCTGTCAGTCATGAAGGCCGTGCAGGTTTGCTCGTCCCTGGGCGCAGAATGCCCTTGATGACAGCTGCACAATAGACTCGGTAACTCAGACAAGCAAATCCTGGCATTTCCTGCTGGCCTGTGCATATCCCAGACATGGGTGGAGCTGGGCACCCTCTCTCCTGGGCACAATGGTAGAAAGGCCCTGCCCCAAAGAGAGTCTGAGCCTGCCTACAGAGGTGCCCTGTTCTCTCTCTAAGCCCTCGCACCTGCTCCTTCTCAGCGAGTACTGCCTTCCTCCTCCTTTTGCCCTTTGTCCCTAGGCAGTGTGCATACAGCTGCTGACCATGGTGCGGGGGGAGGGGGGCAGAAGTAGGGGCACAGAGACATGTGTGGATGTTTGTGTGTCCCATTCCCTAGTTATTAGGTATCACCTGTGTGCAAAATGCTGCCCTAGATGCTGTGCCCCTCTGCGTGTGTCCTGGTTTCCAAGTGCAGCATATAGCACTGAAGAGGGGCCTGGGTCCCCATCAGCCTCCATGAACCTCAACCAAGAAGGTTCAGCAGCAAGAACTGAGCTAAGGGTAAGCAGGAGCCTATTCTCTTGTTTGTAGAGTAGATCCTGTCACCTCCGTGGCAAGATTACTCTGGAAATTCTCACTCGGTTGTTATTCCTCCCTACATTCCCAAATGTGAAACACGCACCTCTACTGAAGCATATCTAGGTGGCAGTGTCAGCCTGGAGGCAGAGGGCTGGCTTAGGTGACCTCATGACCCCTTAGCCGCTGGGACAGCCATCACCTCAGGCTGCCAAAGATGGCCTATCCCCAGGTAGTCGCAGCCCTGACCTGCGACTCACAGAGGACCAGGAGAGATGGTGTCACACCCCGCTGGGAGCCACTTTTTCCTGTCCTATAGGCAGGCCGAGCAGCACACTGCATCACTCTGTAGACCGGGGCTGTGGTGCTGCCAACCACCACAAGGCTGACATGATCCGATGTGTCGCCTCTGCAAAGCACACCATTGATTTCTCTTTCTGTTTCCAAATCAGACCCTCCCCAATAGCATCCAAAAACGATAGGAACCAAGCCCTAGAAGAGAACATAGTGGACAGGCAAGGTTTTCTGGTCTGGAGAGGAAATCGACTGCCGCCCCAACTGGGAGGAAAAGTGTCCAAAGGAAAGGGCGGGGGAAGGCTTGTTAGCACTGGAGCTGGACTCTGCCAAGCCACAAGTGCCTCTGCTGAGGCAGCTGGGTCGTGGGCAGAAGCTCTGCCTGCCACGGCTTGGTGGTGAATTCGGGCTTGGCGAGTGGTCTGAGGGATGGGCTACAGAAGAACGGGAGAACAGGAGCCACGGCCCTCTTCCTCTGGTCCTTCTACAACCCGAGGGGCCAGGGGAGTACCACATGCCTGCGCCCGTTCTGATAGGTTCATCTTAAAGGCTGGAGTTGGACTCCCCGGCCAAGATGTGTCCCAACAGGGCTAGCATTCAGAGGGCCTCGCCTCACCAGTCTGTAGAATGATAATGAAAGTTGAAGACAGATACATCATCTCTCTGTTAGTGGGACCCCGGAGACCAGAGAGTCACACTGTGGGCAGCCGTTTCATTTTGTTCTTTGTGGTATCCGGCACTTTGACTACGGGGTCACTCAGCGAAGATCTTGTTCTGGCGTCGGGTTCAGAGAGAGTCCGCCTTTTCACCCTCCAGAAGTTGCTTCTCACATAACCTGGCATTCATTCATATTATCTCTGTTATCATCAGTTTGGTTTGGGGGGTTGGTTGTTTTGGTTTTTTTTTTTTTTCCCCAGAGTTCTCTTTTCTGAAGCCTCTCTTTCCTGCTCCTGTGTAGAGTGTTCTTTTAGGTTGTCCCACTCTTTCTCGGATACCCTGACTTTGCCATTCTTGGCTCATGCTTTCCTTCTGCTGGAGCTTACCCTCTGTAATTTCCTAAGAAAGCATGTATGGGAGTCTGACTTTCTGTTCCTCACATGACTGAAAATGCTTCTGCTCTGTCTTTGTACCTGACAGATTAGCTGGATCTAGAATTCCTACCTGGAGATGCTTTATTTTTTTTATTAACATATAATGTATTATTTGTTTCAGGGGTACAGGTCTGTGAATCATCAGTCTTACACAATTCACAGCACTCGCCATAGCACATACTCCCCAATGTCCATCACCCAGCCACCCCATCCCTCCCCCGCACTCCACTCCAGCAACCCTTAGTTTGTTTTGTGAGATTAAGAGTCTCTTATGGTTTGTCTCCCTCTCTGGTTTCATCTTGTTTCATTTTCCCCTCCCTTCCCTTTTGCTCCTCGGTCTTGTTTCTCAAATTCCTCATATCAGTGAGATCATATGATAATTGTCTTTCTCTGGTTGACTTACTTCACTCTGGTTCCATCCATATCATTGAAAATGGCAAGATTTGGGGGTTTTGATGGCTGCATAATATTCCATTGTATATATATATACCAGAGAAGTTTCCCTTCAATAGTTAGGGTAGGGAGCTGAGTATTAGGGGCAGACAGGGCTGATAGTTACTCATGTGGCAGCCCAGGGTTTCCTCTGTCATACTGGGATGTGGGGCTTCTCTGCTCTGCACAGTAACTCAGGGGCCTACATAGACTCCTCCTGTACTGTAGCATCCAAGGTCATGGTGGGTAAGTTGAGAGAGAGAGTTCAGAGAAGGCCCACCAGGTCTTAAGCGGCCCAGCCCAGAAGTGAGAGATGGTTCTACTCATGCCTTCTCCATGAAAGCTGGTCACATGGCCCTGTCCAGAAGTCAGGCTCTGGGAAGTGTGGTTTGTGTTTGCAGGAAAGAAAAACCACATCCTCATACTGTTGTTGTTTTAAAGATTTTATTTGCTTATTTGTCAGAGAGACAGCACATGAGCAGGGGGAGCAACAGGCAGAGGGAAAGGGAGAAGCAGACTCCCTACTGAGCAGGGAGCCCAATGCAGGACTTGGTCCCTGGACCCTGGGATCATGACTTGAGCTGAAGCAGACGGTTAATGACTAAGCCACGCAGATGCCCCAGATATCCTCATACTGTTAAAGGCATCATCTTCAATTAAGCAATGTCTCTGATAAAAGGCCAATACTAGAGTGATTTTTGTTCCTGTGGCTGACCCGTTTTAAACCATCTGGAAACTGTTAGAGTCATCTCTTTATCTTCTTTAGGTTCTATGAGGGTGGGGGCTGTTTCACTAGCTGTGTCGCTCCCGTGTCTCTGTAACCAGGCTGGGATTGGTGGAGGCATGCAGGCCTTTGTCTGCCAACCCAAAAACTCAGCAATCAAGATAAATGATATTTTAATGCAATATATTACAAAGTAAAAGGTATTATAAAAAATCCATGCTGAACAAAATGGTAATATCCTTGATGTTATGAAATTTTGCAATGATGTACCTGACTTTGCGACGTCTTCTCTGGGCTTTTCAACCTAACGATACATCTCCTCCTCAAATAAAAGCAAATAAAATTTTTCGTCTACATGTGTAATAATGCCCTCTTTCTAGTTTTTCTCTCCTGTCTTTCTAGAGGTCTTAATTGGACCTGTAACTTCCTGGATCAAGAGTCTCTGTCTTACCTTTTCTCATAGCTTCTGTTTCCAAAATGTTTAATTTTGGAATTCCCTTGGTTTGTCATCCACCCTGAGTATCAAATTTTTATTCCAAGAATCATGCTTTTAACTTCCAAGCATGCCTTCTCATTCCCCAATTCCTAGAAGTAGTATCTTGTTGAAACTGAGGATACTAGTTAGTAATTTTTGGTTTTCCATTTGCTTTTTGCTTTTACTTTTCTTTGTCCTATGGATTGTAGTAGTATGTGGTTTTCTTTCATTGCGCCTTTTTGTTTATCTGTTTCCCATTTACAGTCTTGCTCTATTTTATGTTGCTGGTCTGGTGATTCTTGGTGGACCGTCTGAAGGTGAGAATGAAGGACAATGGTACAAACGTCTGGAGGCACTTGCTCTGGGACAGGGCTTGCCAGCCAGGAGCTTCCACCTGGTCGTGAGCAGCCTGTGAGCCATCATGGTGCAGGGAGCTCAGCCCCTAAATACCAGGGTAAGGAGGGCATCCGCACCCATGTCAACTGCCATGGTTTTCCTTGGGTGATTTATTCCATTTTTTGGAAGAAGGACACACTGGGTGTTTTTCATCCTCCGACCTTTGATTCTATTGTCCCCACCTCAGCCATGCCTGTGGGGGAAGTGTCCTTCAGCTGTCACCTCTTGCCCACCCATTCTAGGGTGTGGGTTGAGGTGCCCTTTGCCCTATCCACCGGTGAATGTCCTTCCAGAAACGCCTTTAAATCCTTTTCTCACAGAGGGAACCTCTGCCTTTTTCTTCATTTCTGTAATTTCATCTTTTAAGGCCATTTTCCTTGAGGCTCCAGAGGAGAAGGAAATAAAGACATGCACCTTCACTGTCATTCCGAATCATCCTTTTTGTTTCTTACCTGTTTGGAAGATGTGGTCTTTTGGTATTAGCACTGGGCATTTCAAACTTAACATGCCCAAAGCAGAGCTCTTCCAGCCCCTCTGCTAGCCCCCAGAGGTCTCTGCATCTCCTCAATCATCCCCACTTCCAGGAACAGCACTAAAATCCACCCCCTTGCTTCAGCTGGAAAACTGAGTCATTGTCTGTCATCCCTCCCTTACCCACCCCCAGTGTCAAGTCCACTTCTCTTGACCTGCTCTATTTGTGTCTCAGATGTGTCCCCATCTTCACGCCCCACAACTTCACCCCCACCAGCCTAGACACACTGCCCCCCCACCCCGAGGACTAATCACCCCCCACTGGTCTCCCATGACCGCTCTTCCCATGGCAGAGCAGTGGACCTAATAGCCAATTCTCTCTCTTCTCCCCCATGGCCTTTTCGGCAAAATCCAAACCCCTGCCAGGTCCTTCTTCATGAGCTAGCCTCTTCCTGTCCCCTCCCGAGTCTCTGTGTGTCCCAGTGTCCTCTGCCTCTGGGTGCCAGCGGCCTTGTCCTTATCCCGCAGTGTCGCGCAGCACCCTTTCCTTCTCCCTCACTCCACGCTCTGAGTTTATTCCCTCTCACTTGGCTACCCCCACACCATGATTTGCTTTCCTCATGCAAATTTGCTTTCCTCCTTTTCATTTTCTTTACGGCCCTTCTCCCAATACGTGTTTACACGTATATGGTTTATATTATGATGGGTTCGCTCACCAGCTTAGTTTTGGGTGGTGCATGGGACCACTGGTACCCACAGGGCAGGAGTGTTGCTGGATTTCTTCTCAGGTATGTGCACTTCCCCTGCCCGGTGCCTGGGGCCACAGGTCTCAGCAAGCCTGATGGGTGCATGGCGGGGGACAGGTGGCTGCCGCTCAGTGTGGTTGAGTCACCACCCTGCACCTGGGTCAGGGGCTTCTGGTTTGTTGTCTTCTCCTCGGGTGGAGCTTTCTGACAGCAGACAGTCTTCAAAACCTGACACATTGTCCCGACACATGGAGGAGAGCCAAGCTGCCTGGCCTGCCCTTCAGGCTTCTTGTGGTCTGGTCCTGGGCTCTTGCACAGCTCACGCCCTTTGCCGTCCTCTGACCTAGGGACAGCACCGGCCACCCTCTTGTCTCCTGAGCCACCTCTCTGCATTTATTCCGCTTGAGATGCCCTTTCTGCCAAACTGGCCTGTCAAAACCTGCCCCTTTTAGGACCATTCAGAGGGCTCTCTCCTCTGAAGACCTCCCTTCAGGGTCTGTGCATTGCAGGGGTGTGCTCATCCTCTGAGCAGTGTCTGTCTCCGTCTGTATGTGTGTCTCTCTCTCTCTCATATACTCTGGTTGGAGCTCACAGGTCACACTGCCCTGGACTCGGCCTTGGCTGGGAGACCGTGTTTCCTCCACGAAGTTGTGAGATCCAAGAAGCGAGGTTGAGTCCAGCTGGCCTGCCCTCTGATAGCGTTGTGGCAGACACGGCTCCTCTAGCGCAGACGAGGGAAGTGTGGCAGGGGTTGGCACACGGGGAATCTCGGGGCTGAGACAGGACCGGGGCCCGAGGGGAGGCAGCTAGCTCACCGAGTCCCTGGGTGGGCGTTGTTCTTCAGGTGTGGTGTGGTGGGAGCTGTAGTGGGCAGCAAACCCCAGCTCCCACCCCTCAGCCTCAGCAGGCCACTCTGAGAAGCTGCGGGTGTGCCTACATGAGGAGGAAGGTGATGGAGCCACGTTCACCCTTGTCCGGCCCTGACTCCTGCTGCCTGTCTGACCCTTATACCTTGTACTGCTTATCACCCGACTCAGGAGTGAACCCAAACACCAGCAGCCACCACCTGAGTCCAGTTGGTCATTCCTCGCTGTCCTGCCCTGCTGGGCCCAGGGGTATGTTCTCCCTCCACCGGATGAGTCACCTGCCTTCTGTGGGTGACACCCTGGGTGGTCACACCCCCTTGGCACTGAGACAAGGCCTCCTAGAGGTCGTGTGCCTTCTGGGTAGACCATCACTCCTGGCTCATCCCTGTTGGGAAGGAACCATCTCTTACTTCCATCTTCCCGGCCAGAGGAGCCACTGAGGGGCTGCAAAGCAAGGTGCCTGGCACCCAGCACACTTTCCTCTTGCTGAGACACCTGCTCGTGAGAGGACGGGCAGATTGCTCCATAAATGATGAACCTGGAAGGAGTCTGCCAGACTCTTCCTTTGCGGTGCAGAGGCTGGTCTCTATGAGTGCCCCATTCTGAAGGCAATTAGTCTAATTGCTTTTGTTATTTCAGAAAACAAATTAAAGCACCCGAGTGTTTCAAGGCAGAAAAACGCCTGCAATGTATAAGAAACGTTTCAGGAGCATTTAGTTCAGCTCACAGCCAACAGGGTCTGAGCAAACGTCCAGAAAGCAGGCTTAAGGGACGCAGAAGGGACAGGGCACTCCAGAGATGGGATCTTCGTGAGGTGAGCTGCACGCCTCATGGGAACTGGAGTCAGGGCAAGACTCTTCTCCTGGCCATTTCTGAGTGTCCTCGGCGTCCTGTTGAAGCCTGAGACCCACCCTGGCCTCCTGGCCTCCTCCGCCCTGCCCGCTGGGTCTGTCGAGTCTGTGTCCTCCTGCTCCTTCCTTTCAACACCATACTTGGCCAGGAGCTCCTCTTCTCCCTCCAGCTGCCCTCCTCACAGCCAACCCAGGGGGCTTCCTGAAACACCAGTAACACAAGTAACACGAATGCCATCCTAGTCTGCTCCTGCTACTTCAGCTTTGTGGCTTCCTGTAAACTAGCAGACAGCCCTTCCCCCCAGGGAGCTAGAGAGACAGGTTGCACCTGCAGGCCCAGCCTGCCTGCACGCGGGCCTTAGAAAACCTAGTTTTCTCATGCTTTCTCTGTGTGCTTCATACCTTTGTCCCAGCAGAGTGTGGTGCACACGTGCACACACAGATACTCTGACCCTAGACTGCTGCCCACTCCTCAGTCTTCCGGCCAGCCCTCCTTGCCTTACGAAGCCTTCTCTGCCATGGTGGGAAGAATTGGATACTTCCTCCTTTGTGTGTCCCTAAGCCCAGGACTTCTCTCCCTTTTATGTTCCATTGTATTCATTTGTCTCTCTGTTGCCCTCACCTGACTGAACAACTTAGAGAGGAAGGGCCTGGCCTTGTTCATTGTATGCTCCTAGCCTATGGCAGAGGACCTGTCACTCAAAGAGAATTCGGTACCTGTTGGATAGATAACTGGATAGATGGGTGCATGGATGGCCACTGAATGGATGAGGAGCCCTGAGGACTGGTGAAGGCTCTTCTACCAAGCAGCCCTTCCACCTGAACTCTGCCCCAAGTCAGGAAAGACCCCAGGAAAGAGAGGCAGACTGAGATGGAGTGGTTCAGTCTGAGGCTCTCCTCTTCACCCTGCACCACCCTTTCCTCTGTGGGAAGTAGCTCGTTCAAAGAGTGGGTGAGCAACTTGATGACAGATGCCTTGCCCTGTTTCCTTCGACTCGGAATCCAGTGAGGTCCACACGTCAGCCTTTTTCCTGCCCCCCACCCCCGGCTAGAACAGGCGCTAACCCCAACCCAGTCTCTTCCTTAGAGGCCAGAGCCTGGTTGGAGTAGGGACAGAAGCCTGGTCTCTTGAAAAGCTAGCCACCCTCTTCTGTGTCCCCATAGGAAGATTCTAGAACACAGAGATAACCATCTATTTAAAGTGTTCCTTGATGATGTGTTGAAAACATAGAGGAGGTGTAGCCAGGAGTTCTGTTCTGTTCTCAGGGCCCACGTGGCTCTCAGATCTGGAGCACAGGCCACCTGCACCAGAATTACTGGGAACATTCCTTGAAAATCAGCTTCTGGGGCCCCAGCCCAGTCCTGCTGAATCACAGTCTCTGGGATGGGATCCAGGCTGGGTATTTTAAACTAGCCTCCCTGGCGATTCTTAGGCAAGGGAAGGTTTAGACTCATTGCCTGTGAGAGTGCAGAGCTAGCGGGAGAAGAATTTCAAAGGACCGAAATCCCATTCGTCCTCCTTCCTCTCCAAGCGGCAGCCCAGGGCTCCTGGAAACCCATCCAGCAGGGTGAGTGGCCTCACCCCCTTCCCTTTGATGCACTCCTCCTGCCTCCACAGAGACCCAGCCTGCTCGCTGCGTTCTCAAAGCTACCTTGCGTTTTCAACCATCGATATTATTTACTTGGAAACCTAGTATCCTGCTTAGATTTATGTTAGTCATGCCTGTCTGCATGCCACTTTGTCAGGCTCACCATGAAGTCTCTCTTCTTCCCACCTTCAGCAGACAGCGTCTGCTAATTCAGATTCACGCAGCCGCCATCACCTTTTCCAGCCTGTTTCTCGGGACCTGCACTGAGGCCGGCTGGAGGTGACCTGCCTCTTGAGCATCTGGGGGGCACCATCATCACCAACCCTGCTGGGCTGGCCCCTGTGCTCCCCTCCGTGAAGTAGGCCAGTAGGTGCGACTCACCGCCCTGTCCCCCAGCAGGGAGGGACTGGTTCTGTGTCATGTGTGCTTGGGAACTCAGACTCTCCACCCTTGCTAGGCTGTCTTTCCTCTCAATGTACCACTGTAGGCTCAGCACCCTGCGGGGGCTTCAGAGAACATGTGGCATGGGGTATCCCCTCAGGAAGCTTACTCTCTATTTGGGGAAAATGCAACACACAGAAAGTAACAGCGAGTAAATCAAAACAGCAGAGGGGGCAGGGGGGCGGGGGGCTTCCCTGCTTGTACGAAATAGTCGTATGGCCTCACAAAGCAGCTCAGGAGATCACCGTGGGCTAAGCCAGGTAGGAAGGGCTTTCAGAAGAAATCGGCACTTGAGCCTGACTCTGAAGGGCAGGAAGCAGGATGGATGCTTCCCCTGGAGGTCACTGCAGGCCAAGGAGGTAACCAGCGTGGCAAAGGCAGATGCTAGCTCGGCGGTGGGGGGGGGGCGGGGGGGTAACGTGGGACACCACTCAGGGACCAGCAGTGAGAGGCCAGTGTGTCCCGCAGGCAAATGATCATTTTTCCCAGCGGAGTGGAAATGCCTAGAGGTATGGTTTGGTTCCCAGGCTATCCAAATTAAGGCAGGTCATAGAAAGATTTGATTTAGATTACCAGTTCACTCAGCTCTGTTTTGTAGAGAAGGCATAAAATGTGAGAAAATGGCCTCCTCTTTCACGTAAACTTTGAGAATTTCCCCATCACACTTGGCTATCAGATTAACTTTCTCCCTAGCTCCTGGTCATGGAGTCACCGTCCCCAGCCTTCCCACACAGAAGTTTCTCTTCCTCTTTCATGGCTGGTCCGTGTGGGGCTGACCCCGCACTGTGGAGGCTGCTGGCCGGTGGAAGGGTAGGGAGTGTCCCCGGTGCGGGGACACAACTGTGAAAGGCACCTGCCCCTGCAGGCTCTTCTGCAGATAATCTCTTGTAAAACTAAGACGTGTTTCTTCTCTTCTATGAAAGAGCAACCACCATTGAACAACTTGACCTTTTTAAGCCTGGAGTATTGTTCTGTTTAGGGTATTTGGTGGGGGGATTGGGACTGTCTTTCTCATTTTCTAACCCAAAAAACCCGCATACAGAATCAGCAAAGCAGAATGCCTCCACTGCTGGAGAAACGTCGCTGCCTTTACGTCAGTCCCTTGGGCTCTCCCGGGGCGCTCACCACGGAGGCGGGCTCTGTGTGGTGGGGGTTTGTGGGGACTGTCCTGTCTGGGGGAGGTGGGACCTGAATTCAGAGCAATGAACCCACACAGACCTAGTGGAATTTGGGGTGTGTGACAGCTTGCGGCAGCCCTGCAACAAGTGGGTGATGTAGGTAAAGAAGTCACCCTTGACTACCCATCCTCACCTACCTTTTCTGCTCCTTTCTAACCTCTTCCTGCCTTCAGGGGCTTAACTCTTTGACTGATAAAGTCAGTCACGTGTGTGGGTTTTTTGTGTGTCGTCATTTGTATTTGTTCTCTCTCTCATCATTTCCTGTCAGGAGAGGGCGTCTACCGTCTACACCTCAGGGCATATAAAGTCCCAACACCTCCAGATAGGGTAGTTGCACTGTAAGCCTTAATCCTCCTCGTGCTGGAAAGCTCTACCCCCTACGGATGTAAAGATTTTGTACCAGGAAGCTGAGGAGCTAGGACTAGATGAGAGAGGAGAGGAAGCTTTAGGTAACAGACCTCTTCCCCTACTTCGCAGCCCGGGGCCTGAACCATCAGAAAGAAAAGGAAAGCAAGAATGCCAAGGAGGAATGAATGGCCAGTGTTGAGGATTAATTATTCTAACACTTGTTAAAAATGGCAAGGAAGACTTGATTAAGACTGTAGCAATAGGGAAGAAAGATGGAACTCAACCCCAAGCCAAGAGGGACAAGAGAGGACTGATTTATAGTCAGCAGGCCACATGAGGGGGAGGGTGGAAGATTGCTAAGGGGAACTTGGTTAGGTATCAAGGGTATGGAAAAAGAGGAGCTTGATTAAATGTCAGGGTGGAGGAAGAGAAGCTTGATAGACTATCAGGAGTAGGGGAGATTCTGGATACACTGGCTTAGTAGGATTCTTTGCTGTGACTGGTCTCAGCAGGCCAAGGCCAAGGCCTTAAGGAAAAGAGAGTTCAAAGGAACTTGACTAAAATTAGGTCACGTCTTTGTCACCAGATGTTCCCATGCTGGAGAGTAACCCAGAAGGCCTAGCACCTTGTGGCTAGGGATGCAGGAATGGCTGCAGGCTGTTGTGATTTCTTACAGCTGCCCCATGCACAGGAAATATACTTTAATTTCCAAGGCCTAGAACACACTTCACGTGGTGGTCCTCAGTCAGGATTTAGAAGCAAGTCAAGACCAGACCCCATGTGGTTGTGAGCTCCAGGTCGAGCAAAGCGTCACCGGAGCATGTCTCCCATCCCCTGGGGTCTCAGGACTTTGCCCAGGGACAGCTCAGCAACTAGGTTTCTTGCCAGGTCATCTCCTCTCTCAGGTTACAAAAGGCCCCACTCAGACTGACTCAAACAGTAGGGCAAGCTATTTCCCTGTTCTTTGTGAAGTCATTGGGTAGGACAGCCCCAGGCTCAGACCATCAATGATGTCATTGAAGCCCAGGTTCATCTCCCTGCCATCCTCTGCTGGCTGGCTTTGCCCTCTGTCTGGCCTTCTGCGGGAGTCACATGGACACAAAGCAACATTTAGGGAAAGAAGAGACTCTCTCTCTGCTCCATCTTTCTTCAGTGCCCACAAGACTGCCCCTCACACTCATCTACCAGGGTGGGACATGCACCCCTTTCCAAACCAGTCACTGACATGGAAGTAGATTTGGGGGTGTCCTTCATCTTTTGGGGGAAAGGGAATTTATGGGGTCTGTGTAGTGCATGGAGTCCCGAGCCACAGCATGCAGTGTTACAGTTTAGAAGAGAAGTAAGGTGTGTGCTACATCTTGGGGTGAGTGAGAGAGAGCGCCCTGGCCCTAGCAGGGTGCAGAGCTTGGCAGTATTTCTTAGGGAGCCTCCAGGGAGATGGAAGGAAGGGAGTGCCAAGGTCCTAGGCCTTGCCCCTCAAGAGTTTATGTATGCTTGGCCTGCGAGTGAGCCCCCAGTGAGCCCCTCACCTGGCCAGCTTATTCTTTGAGGTTCCATCTGCCGTCAGAACCTCACAGGCAGAAGGGGATGTGGTCGAAGCAGATGCCACTGGCTGTTTGCCCCCACGGAGGATGTGGCTGGCCGGGAAGAGCTACGTCTGTGTTTCTGCATGCCCACAGCCCCCTTGTTGGACGATGTCTGTGAATGACTCAGGCTGAGGCCAGATGGTTTGTGCAAGTAGATGGCCCACTTGTTGCCTGACATCCTCGTTTCCTTCTCACACGGTGGCTGGCAGAGGGGCTTACGCTCTTGGTGGGCTCTTCATCAAAGCCCGCACAGGCCTGGAGCTTGTCTCATCAGAGCTTGGAGCTGGAGGCTTCTGAAGTATGGTTATGGGAATGTGTGATTATTTTCTTATTCGAACATCCTAGGTCATTTGACCTCTTCTTTTTAAATATGTTGGGAGAGCAGTGGAGATCCCAAATGAAGAAAATTCGTGAGATTTGTTTACTCAGATTGATCCAATGGTATAAGTCATCTAAATAGTATAAAATGCCTAGATATGAATAGCTTAACAGCAAATAGGGTTGAGCACCCAACCTCTCTCCAAGGGCCCTGGTGCAAAATCCGTGAACCCCCAGACTTGTGTGCTCAGGAGCCAGCAGGCTACACAGCCAATAGCTGTAATAGAATCTTTCTGGAAATTTGGAGTATTTTTGGTTTAGTGGGAAGAGAGTCAAATCTGCATTTGTCCCAAGATGTCTCAAGGACAGATTTGCAGCAATAGACCTCGGTGAGCTAAAACTGGGTGATTACACTGTGACGTTGGGATAAGGAACAGGGAAATTGTAAATGCCCCAGTAAACTACTTAGGAATCGAATTAAGTCCCTTGCAAGAGACCAAACTGCTGAGAATGTGAGAATCACCTCGTTGTTCCCTAAGAACCACTTCTGGAGGTAATCAGTCTGTTATGACAGGGGAGGATGGATGGCAGGTCCCAATATTGAGACACGGGATTGAAACCCGCACTGGTTATGGCATTTTCCCTTTAGACTGGAAATTTTAATAGCAGAGCAGTGTCGACAGATGGAATTTGAGTAAGTGATTTGTGCAAGTAGTCCGCAATTCACAAGAGGGTTTTGTTTCCGGCAGTCTGACGTCTGTCGTCATGCCGTTGTTTGGACCTTTGGAAACTAAAATGCATTTTCCCCCCACAGGCATATTCCCTGGAATGTGGGTTGATTTCTAGACGAATCTCCAAAACTTTCTTTAACCCTTAATGTAGTTAAAATTACACATGTGCGTAATATCAGAAAACTCAGCTTTGTAAGTAAAACAGTAAAATTGAAGAGGAAATTGGGTTTTTTTCCCCTGGGTTAGTGTAACCTGAAGGAAAGTGAGAAGCTAACCTCCTATAGCATGCAAGATTGTGAAGGGTTTGAGCCTGTAGTTGGGGTCAAGCCCATATTTGTCAAATGAAGAAACTTAGATTCAGAGAGGAGCAGTGTTTGCCTAAGGTCACACAGCCAGCCAGGTGATTAGAACTGCGGGCCTGCCCTGACCTAATGAATAATACCTGTGAGAAGTTTCCAGAGAAACTACCAGATAACATTCAGGGTCTTTTTTTTTTTTTTTTTAAGATTTTATTTATTTATTTGACAGACAGAGATCACAAGTAGGCAGAGAGGCAGGCAGAGAGAAAGGGGAAGCAGGCTCCCCGCTGAGCAGAGAGCCCGATGTGGGGGTCGATCCCAGGACCCTGGGATCATGACCCGAGCCGAAGGCAGAGGCTTAACCCACTGAGCCACCCAGGCGCCCCGACATTCAGGGTCTTTAAAGTTGTGTTGGGCTCTACTGGATGTCTTTTTTTCCCTGCTTCACTATAAATGTATCCTATTCCTTCATTTTGGTGATGGGACGTAGCACTACTATTAGGCTTCCCTGGGAATAGATCCCAGGAGCTCACCGACAGAATGGAAAGAGAAGAAATGTGTGTTCCTGTGAAAAGTAACAGCAAGATGACCCTGAACAGGAACAGCAAGAGACCAGGGCCTGAGAATGGAGGAGACTGGTCTCCCCAAGGAGGAGGGGGGTATCGCCTCCAGGGCCAACTTAGGGCCCATGCCTCTCCTCAGCAGGCTGCCATGTCTGCCCCACATAGCTTTGTTGCTGCCCTTGTTGGAAAGAGCAGTGTGGCATGGGGGATCCATGTGTCTGTGATGGGGAGCAGGAAGGTGTCACATGAGTCCCTGACAAAGGAAAGGGGACATGGTCGTCCAGAAACATACTTCACTAGTCAAGGGTATGTAACCCAGAGCACATTGAAGCTAAAACAAGAAGTAAAAAGCATAGCATTTCATGTCGCCAAACCTAAGCTGGACTTCGTTGGACCACAGCCCATGCATGACCTCCCCATGCCCTTGGTCCTAGAGGCAGCCTTCGATGCCAGGAGCCCACATGTCTCTTTCCTCTCCCTTGTGGCCCATTGCCTCAGACAACACGCTGCTTGAGGACAAGTCCTGTTTTGTCTTGGATTCTCTACAGTCCCCACAAGCAGATGTTTGATAATCCATTGATTGGATTGACTCATGTTTATGGTAGATTTCTGAGAACAAAATAATGTTTTTAAGATTTGTACTTGAAATCTGGGTAAAGATTTCTTTACAGTCTAGGATCTAAAGGCCTAACCCTAATCACATTTGGTTGCTCCAACTATTGAGTGACTTCTCTGGTAATAACCCCACCTGTGGTCCCTGGGGGAAGCTGTTGCTACCAGGTGGCCTCCGTCCCCACCCCTTCCCTGGATCCAGAGCTATGGGAAAGCCTCTAGCCCAGCTGGTGGGTTTGCCTTGCTCCTTGTTTTTGGCTTCAGAATAAGTATATGTATATGTATAAGTATATGTGCCCAAATAAGTATATTTGCCCTCTCAGGTTGAGGAGTCAGGAAAAAATAGTGAAATCCCCTCAATTTCTGGAAGTATGTTGGATGAAAGGCCCCGAGAGAATCAGCCCTATGCACCAGTCCCTTGGAGGCAGTTGGGGGGTCCATAGAGAAAGGAGGAGGTAACAGTGTACCTCTTCTGAGAAAGGCAGAGATTGGAGCTATCTGCCAGCACCAGCCCAATGTTGCAGGCCACAGGAGCTGCGATGTCTCATTTCCCTTGTGTTTCTCCTACTCCTTCTAGAATGTGGCAGTGTGGGAACCTGTCCTCCACCCTCTGCTGGTCTGACACTCCATTCGGATGTTTCATGTCCCTCCCAGGAAGCCAACCAAGGCCTAAGCACATAGCAGGGCCTACAGTAACAACTTGCTGAAATCAGAGATTTCAAAGCATTTGACTTCTTGCCCAGCCTCCTCCTCATGTTTAATGATAATACTCCTACTGATAACACCAGTAGTACCAGCCCCTTCTGTCTGTGAGGACGCTCATTGGCCAGCAGTTGCCAATCATTGCAGTCATCTCGGGGCACATCCCTGAGGACTGGTCGTCCCCATTTTAGAGCTGGGGCACAGACTTGGGGACAAATGTCGTGCCAACATGGAGAGGCTGGGATTCCAATCCCAGGGTACCTCTTTGGAGTTCCCATCAAGGGGAACCCTTCTCTCCTCATGAAACATGTCAGGTGGGGCCCTGCCATGGCCAGTTCCCAAACTCACTGCAAGCTGGGGTAGAGACAGAACAGAAACGGGAGTGTGGCTGTTTATACCTGACAAGGTTGGGTGGTGGCCTGCAGGTTTCCTCCCCGGGGGTACCAGTTCACATTGTAAAACCCAAGGCAGATACCTCAAGGTTTCCATTACTATTTTCTTAAGGACAAAAATCATTCTTTTTTATTTATACATAAATAACTGTTTTCTTGAGCAGGCCCAAAGAAATGAAACACAGATGGCGATAATGTTGAAAATGTTTACCTATTTCCTCTCTGAGGACATCAGATTAGCCCTTTCTGTGGGCGGAATGTGTAATCTGCTGGAAGACAATATCATCCTTTTGATCTTGCAATACATTTTTCATATCTTTGCCGCAAAAGCTGATGATTATCGTGACATTTTTAAACAATGACTGTTCGCTGTGCAGAATGGGAAGGGAAAGCTCAGCTGAACGTATAGATAGATGGATGCGAGTCGAAGGCCAGACGGGCGGAATGAATTTTCCCGGGGTTTCTTTTGCGCAGCAACATTGGCATTAACCCCTTCATCCCGTCGCATGCACTAATTGGAATGTAATGCTCAGGCATATGAATTGGCCTCTTCTTAACAGCCATGAGGGGACCATTGATTAATGGCCTCATCCACTCTTCCCAAGGTCCCTGTGTCCCCTTTTCTTCAGGAAGTTAAAAATCCTTGATTAAATGGCAGAAGCGGATTGAACGGGGGTCGTGTGTGAGGAAGGGCTTTTATGAACCATGTGGGGCAATGCAGACTTGGGCTGCCGCTCACTGCTTTGTAGATGGAGCCCTTCAGAGCAGGCGGTGCGGGCAGCCGTGGAGTGCCTGCTTGGCCCTGCAGCCCTGGGCTTGCTGATGTGGAAACCGACATTCCTGAAAGGCTCCCTCTCTCTGCTGCTCATCTGTCTTCAGGGCTTTACAGCATTTCAAAGGGAAGGCATTGGAAAAAGGAGAGACCCAACAGAAGTGGAAAGGACACAGATTTCAAATGTTTTCTGTTCCATTTTGCTCCAGAGAATTGTGTTTGGTGGAGAACGAGGTGACTATCTCTGTGAACCGGGTGCACCCATCTGCGTGCCCCAGGGAGCCTGTGGTGTCCAGTCCCGTTGCTGGGGTCCACCAAATGCCAGGCCAGGTAGCAGCCATGTGGGTACTGGAAGCAACCAAAAACGGAAGGGTTAAAGTTGCCCATGCTGTTTGCTGTTTGCAGCTCTGTGGCAAGCTAGCATACTGTCCTGGGTACAGCTAGACCATCTTGCTGCAGAGTCAGAATCCCCTGCAGCCACAGGGAGGGAAGAGATAAATCATGAATGAGCTTGAAATTATATTTCCTTCTCTTAGCTCTGTTTTTTCTTTCTTCCTTCCTTTTTCTCTCTCTCTCTCTCTTTTTGTTCCATCTTTACCTCCCCACCTTGGGAACAATGTTACAGAAAATTGTAGGTTGTAAATTCCACCCAGTGCATTTAGCTGGAGCCTTGCTAAGGGTCTGTGGAATGGAATCTCCCCAGTCATATTTCATGAGACCCGTCAGCAAGTTCGAGCAATGCACAGAGATCTGAGGGGTGAGAACAGGAGGTGGTCACCAGGGTGGCCGAGGGCCAGAGGTGGCAAGAGTGTGGTCATCTAGGGCATGGGGCACTCTCCCACCCCCGTGAGCAGACTAGTGCGGGTGGGTGCCCCAGGGGCATCTCGACTTACAGCCTCTCGTGTCTCTGGTTGGACACAGTGGGGCCTTGTTTCCATGCTGGCCGAAGCTACTGGGAGGCAGATCTCAGGCTTACATGGCTTGTTGTGTTGGGGGTGTCTTTGTTTATTTTTTTAAAGCGAAACTTTGGGTGATATTGTTCCTTGAGCATTGACAGGCCTTTCCAGGGAAATAAAAAGGAAAGCTTCCTACTCTGGTGTCCTGTCCCCAAGTGTTAATGACTGCTGAGTATTATCAGGCCTGAGCAGGGGATGGCAGTACACACATGGCCTTTTGAGGGTGACCCAAACTCCCTCCCTGCCCAGGGAGTGGGACTAGGCTCAGCTTTTCGCTGAGTGGGACCTCCCTGCCAAAGAGCCCTTGTCCCCTGCCCCTGGGCTCCACAGGCCCCAGATCAGGAGTCTGTTTCCTCGTTCCTCATCACCATGTTTGGCCTTTGCCTGTTCACTTCTTCCCCAAGACCTTGAATACCACCTGCTGTGGAAACCTCAAGCGTGGTTTTTCCCTGACATAAAGCTTCCCCTTAGATGAACCTCCGATCTCCCCTGTAGACTGTTCCATCTTACAGGCCTCCTTCACAGACCCTCTGCCCTCAGCCTCTGCTGGTGAAGTCTGCATGCCTGACCCTTTCCGAAAGGCCACACTTATTTGGAAAGGCAATCAATATAGGTTAAGAAATATAATCAGTAAGGTACATGTACATACATGTTTTAAAAACAGATTTCTTTCATCTTCTGCCCTGTTAGCAGTGGGTGCCACAGCCTATCACCTTCAACCACAGCTCACCACGTCTGACCTCATCCCATTTATTCTTCTGGGTTAAGCATTTCCTGCCTCATATTTTCTTGGGAAACAAAAATACCTCTCAAGATAGTATGTCTTGGCCTTTTGTTCTGTAATATTCTCTGGGGCCAGTTTCTTCCACCAGCTGGAATACCTTGGGGACAAATCCGACTGTTAGGTGACTTGGCGTCCTGGCCCCGGGCACAGTGCTTAGCATACAACAACCCTTTTTAAAATTTTTTTTAATTTTTTTTAAATTTTTAAAAAACTTTTTTTAAATTTTTTAAAATTTTTTTTATTTTTTTTAATTTATTTTCAGCATAACAGTATTCATTATTTTTGCACCACACCCAGTGCTCCATGCAATCCGTGCCCTCTCTAATACCCACCACCTGGTTCCCCCAACCTCCCTCCCCCCACCCCTTCAAACCCCTCAGATTGTTTTTCAGAGTCCATAGTATGTCTGCAATTTTAATATGATGAGTTTATTCTCTTTCCTGTAGCAGGAAAATGAGGAAGGCCCAAGGTGAGGAGCCTGTGAAGGTCAAGGAATTAACAGAGGGGAGGCCAGACATGGGGGTTGCTGAAGATTCCCTGGGCACCTTTCTCTCTCCCCTACCCCCAACCATGCTGGAAGCTGCTTAAAGCTCAAGGCAGGGCTTGTCCCTTGATCATCTCTGTACCTTTCCATCCACCGCCCCCCCATACCCCTGGGTTGGAGCCTACCACTGGTGCAGCTAACCAACTCATGGTGAGGGAGGGCTGTTGTGTGCCAAGCACTGTTCCCGGGGCCAGGAGCCAAGTCACCTAACAGTCGGATTTGCCCCCAAGGTATTCCAGCTGGTGGAAGAAACTGGCCCCAGAGAATATTACAGAACAAAAGGCCATGAGGAGAGCCCAATGATAGGACAGTACATGGGGACAGTGTGTCTCAAGGTCTTGGCCTATGCGGGCTCAGACCAGCTGCCGAGGGGTCCTCACCGAGCATAGCCTTGGCGCCCCGGCTGGAGCCAGGCCGTTGCCATGTGGGCTTCCTAACCATCCATCCCAGGGCCGCGGTGCAGAGAGCTGCTCAGAGCACAACCTGGCAGCCATCTTGCTGGGGCCTCTCCGTGTCATTCCACAGTGAGAGACATACAGTCCAGCTTTGGGGGCAGAGAGATTTTACTTGCTTGACAAATGGTCTGTTTGTCCAGGCAGGCGTCTGCCGTCCATATGAGCTTCTTCTGAACCCCAGGGCTGACGGCTGCATGCTGCGGTTCAGCACTGAGGCTGGCCTAACTGAGCTGCGTGTGGGGGAAGGGCTTCTTGCTCAGCGCACACTTACCATTAAGGAGGAAAAAGAAAATCCAGCACCCTTTCCGATAGAGCATGCCCAGGACTGCCTTGCCAAGTTCCATTTTTAAAAGCTCTGCAAGTTTACTTAGATGTATGCGTTTTTGCTTTGTAATCAGATTTTTGCCAAACTGATATATCATTATATCTTTCTTTTTACAATATATGCTTTATTGCAAAACTAATTTCAACAAAGTGGTGCAGTTGCAGTGTAATTTTTATGTCTTTGTTGTTGTTGGTGTTGGTTTTTTTTTTTTCTCTCTCTCTCTCTTTTGGTTGCTAGGGTACCAAACACTTCCGAGAAAGTAGCTTGATAGTATCTGTAATATGGTGCTTTTCTGGATAAGAGATTGCATTATTCCCCATGTAATATATTTGGGCAGAGTATATCCATCATGGCTTGGCTAGATAAATAAGTTAAAACTCGCTGATTGGGGAAGAAATGTGATATTTCTATTATTGAGACTGGTTCGTTCTCCTCTGACAGCCACTGTGCTGCTGGTGCTCTTCGTGCTGACCCAGCATTGGCATTTCCACTTCAGATGGAAATGCTGCAGTGACTCTCGGGGCTGTGGGCACCTTCTCTGCAGCCAGCCAGCAGCCACAGTGCCCCCAAGTCAGCAGCACCTCATCCCAGTGGCTTGTCCTCATTACCCAGGACATAGCTGCTAGTCCCTGCTGGGCACTCACAATGTGCTCCACATGCTGGCCCCACTAGGGGTGCTCCTTGGGGGTGTGCTGGGCTTCTCTCCTGTCCCTTCCTCAACTTGGTGGCATGGGCTGGGCAAGAGTCAGGGCCAGCCCCCGAGGCTGACATAGGTCAGGCATGCATCCCCTGCTGTCAGGCCTGGGCCTAGGAGGCTTGTCTTGAGACAGCCAAGAAGGGTAGGAGTTTGGTCTTCTCTGTGAGGCTTCTCACAGGGTGCTGCTCCTTGGGGTAGGTCCCAGCGCCTAGGAGGGCATTCAAGGTTCCATCTGGTCTCCACACAAAAACTTGGAAAGCTACGGAACAGTCCGTGTACACTCACAATATTGTCATACAGAGGCCACAGGGATGGCGAGTGATGGTGGGAGACCACACACTTCAGGACAAGGTGGCACTGACTGGTCTCATCCCACTCCAGCACCTCCCTCCCATGGGTAGGGTCCTGCAAGGGAGAGAAAGAGTCACATGTCCTCCTCTGCCTTCTCACAGCCTGTGCTGTCAGTGGACATGGAAGGAGAGGAACATGGGGGACACAGGGTAGCACACTGAGCTGACGCCTTGGCCTGGACCTAGATCCGTTCTCATCAGTTCATTCATTCATGTTTGAGCACATGCGTGCTTCAGTTACCATCCCTGGCACTGCTGTGCTTCCAAGCTGACAAGGCACATCACGGTCCCTCTGTGCCTCAGCTGCACCGTGGGTTTGCTGGGAGGCTAAGACAATGAGTGGGACTTGGTGTGGAGTTAGCCCGCGGTGAAGAAGGATGTTGCCTCTGCCACATCTGTGGTGTTTAGAGGAGGTCCTAGGACAGCAGAGCTCTGGTGTGCGAGAACCACTAGTACCTACCCTCCCCACTCTCCACCCAGTTGCCTGGAACTGTCCATCAGTTCCAATGAAAGATGATTCATCCCTTCCCTCTGTGGCAGAAGGACTCAGAGGGCTCAGAGTGCCGAAACATTTTCTTCCTTCCCTCTTGGAAAAGTCCCTTTTGGAATTCTTTCTGGGATGGACTCCCAAAACTAATTATGTCAAGGTCTATTAAAACAAAGTAGATAGGGCGCCTGGGTGGCTCAGTGGGTTAAGCCGCTGCCTTCGGCTCAGGTTATGATCTCAGGGTCCTGGGATCGAGTCCCGCATCGAGCTCTCTGCTCAGCAGGGAGCCTGCTTCCCTCTCTCTCTCTCTGCCTGCCTCTCCATCTACTTGTAATTTCTCTCTGTCAAATAAATAAATAAAATCTTTAAAAAAAACAAAAAAAAACAACAAAAAAAACCCCAAAGTAGATAAATCCCTCCTCAAACCAGCTGCAAAGGTCCCTAGAATTGTGAGCAGTTCTTATGAAAGTTAATGTAACGCTTTCTCTAGACTATTTACCATTCAGGACACACTCAGTTAAGTTGATGGATTCTGGGATCAGGCTGCCTGGGTTCAAATCCCGGCTCTGCTGCTTTCAGTCTGCGTGACCTTGGGCTAATTGCTTAACCTTTCTGTGCCTCAATTCCCTCATGTGTAAAACACACCTAATAAGGGTACATACCTCATAAGGTAGCTGCAAGGATTACGTGAGTTAATACGCACAAGTCTCTTGGAACAGTGCCCAGCACTAGTGAACTCTGGGTGAGGCTTCTCACAGGGTGCTACCGTTGTCATTTAGTGTCTCAGGAGGGATTTCCACTTAAATGAGAAACCTCTATAGACATTGCCTGCCCAGAAATCTCTTAGCTCAGGAAAATTTCCCCAGCTGTGGATCCCGCTAAGTACTCCTGTGTTGTTTTCCTCTCATGGCTCAGTGCGACGCAAATACATTTGCTGTCTTTTAAAAATTCAGTTCTTTAGTTTGGTACGTGAGAGATGGGAGCAAAGGATGATACCACAAGAGCAGTCTGGATCTTCTTGGACAAGCTGCTTGCCAGGCAATCGGCCAGGTGGGAGTGGCGCTCGGCAGCGCGCCTGCAGGTGCATGTCGAGGAGGCTCCGGGCCAAGCCACCCTCCCATGGACTGCCATCATCTCTGGCTCTCTGCAGCCTCGGTGTGCAGAGGCGATGGCCTCACAGCTCCTGTGGCTCCTGTGGCTCCTGTGGCTCCTAGAGCCCAGGTCCCGATCCTGGCTCATGGTCCCAGGGCTCTGCCTGCTCGCCGGCTATGTGTGGGCAAAGATCTCAGTTGTATGCCAGGATCCCAGGAGGGCAGATAGGAGAAGGGTCCGGCACCTGCAACAAGTGCCTCCTTTGACTTCCATGGTCACCAGTCACTCCTCCTCAAAGTCTGGGGGCTCCATCCTCTGTGCTCCTGCAGCCTGGCCCTGGAGCCCACAGCAACCACAGGCACTCAGCTGGCTTCACTCCCCAGCCAGGTGCGGGCTCCTGGAGGAAGAAGTGTGGGCACTCTTGCGTGTGCACCTGCACCTCCCCCTGACACAGGGAAAGTTAGGCAGCAGGCAGACAGCAGGACAGATGCGTTTTCATCTCTTGGGCTCTGGCCACCTTGGTGTTGGTAGCTCTTAGTGATCCCAGTGTTCTCTTTACTTGATAAAGAGTCACAGTTATTTCATTGCCAGAAAAATAGAAAAATGTTCTGCCTGACTCTGACAGTTCATCTTCCTTCAGAATTGCCCCCAGAGGCCTTGGAGAACTCTCTTCCCTCCTGGGTCTCTTGTTGCCTTTAAAACGAGACTGCCCTGGGCCCAGCACCATGCTCTCAGGTCAGGGGGGTGGTGGGGAGGCTGTGGGCTCTCTCCATGGGTGTGTTTGTGTCTCTGTTTCAGCCCTGGTGATCTTGTGCTGCTGTTGACATTCTCATGCTTGCCCTTTGTATCCAGGAGCCCCTGAAAATATTTCTTGATGGGAATGGAACCATGGGCCATTAACCAGTGCAGGTAGACCTTATCACATTCCCTACCTGCCCAGATCAGTTCACTCTGCCCTCCAGGGACTTGGCAAAGCTGGGGAAGGACTTCCTTTTTCATGCACTCTCTCTCGCCTTCCAAGGTCCCCTCCCTCCCTTACCTCCTCCTCCCAACATTCTTCTTCCTGCCCCCCCCCAACCTTTCTTGCCTATCTCTCCCTTCCTCCCCTGTTCTGCCACTTTTTCCTTTCACTCATCCCATGCCTTCCCTGGGGCATGAAGAGCCAGGCCACCTAGGAGTACCTGGAGCCAAGGTCTTGTCCAGCATGCACTCAGGGCAGGCACGGTGGACCCCTCTTTTGGTTGGTCTGCAGCCCCTTCTGCCCTCCTCTGTGAATGTCCCAGCCCTGTGATGGATGTGATCTGAAAAGGTGCTGGTATGCTCCTTCATCAAGTCAGCTACTTGAGGCACCGAGATGACAGGTGTGATGTTTTCCTGGGGATGCTGAACTGGGAGAAGCACCATCTTCGTCTTAATGGAGCTAATGGCATCCCGCTCAGGACAGCTGCACTTACATCTGGTGTTAAACCACCGTTATTTAAACTTTATGATGCAAGAGGCTGCCAGCTCGTCCACTTGCAGCATATAAATGATGTCCGTTGCTTGTGCACTTTTTTTAACCCTGATTCCCCTGAATTATGAAAGACTGACAAGACTGGTGATGGTTCCCAGGGCTCCCTGGGATCCCTGAGCTGTGAGCATGCTGAGGGGCCTCTGCTCAGGAGTGTGCACCTGGGGAAGAGGGGGTGGCAGAGGTGGAGCCCAGAGCTCCCTGTACTATGATGGCACCATCCCGGCAGAGCCCCCGGCTCTTACAGCCCCGTCCCATGGGCTCAGTATAGTCGCCCTCAGGTGACCGCCTCTGCTGCTGCCTCTTGGGGGGATCCAGATTGTGTGCCATGAAGACCATGGATCCTATAGCTGGCCTACTTGGAAGAGCTTCCCCTGATAGAGAGTGGCTTGGTGGTTGTGGTTTTGCATCCTGGATTTTTTCCCCAGGGTGAAGAAACAGAGGAAAGGCTGTTGTTTGCATTCAGTGACAAAATTGAGCAAGGCTTTAAGCAGAAAGAGTTCTTCTTTCAAAGGGCACTGGTAGGTGGGGGTTCCAAAGCCATTGGCATGGCAGCCATCAGACTGAGTAAAACCTTCCCATGACCTACACCCAGCCACGGGAGCCTGGATGGTAACTGAAGCTGGACACCTGACTACATCGTGTCCCCAGGAAAGGCAGAGTAGAACCCTAAGAGTAGAGGGCCCATGGGTTGATCTCTATGGCTCCCTTCACTGGTGTTGAAATCCAATTTACCCTCCATTTTCTTTTCCTTGATTTGCGTCTATTTGCCAAGACTTACAAGACATGCTGGCAAAGTGAATTGCACAGTGACTTTGCCGGGAGGGGACGAAATGAGTGAAATGAGGGGATGAAAAGAGTGTAGCCAGTGGGTAAATCAACCAGCTCAGAAAGCAACGTGGGGATGATTCATGTGGACCTTGACCTGGGGACTGGGGGGTGTGCCCCTCACCCCAGATGCCACCCTGGGGTGGGTGTTTGTGGAAGGGTCTCTCTTGACCTCATCCTTTCCAAACTGTTTCCCACGTTTGCTCACTCTTGGTTACTTGATGGGGTTACGAACTCCAAGCTCCCATCTTCTGAGCCCACGGTCCTAAATGAGCCCTAAAACCCACCTAAGGACAAAGCCTACAACTCATTACTGTAAAGAAGGCCACGTGGCCTAGGCTATATGGCAGTGTGTTCGCATGGCTTTGCTGCCTTCTTCTGACTCAGAAGGCTTCACAGAGTGCCTGATTGCATAAGGCTCTGCCAGCTGTGGGGATGCCCCCAGCAAAGCCTCACTCTGCTGTTAGGGGCCCGGTAAGTGCTGACCGTCCAGCTGGCAGGGCTGCTCTCCAGTGAAACGCTGAAGCAAGGGAGAGCAAAGGCACAGCCGCCTTGCCCTGTAGGACTGCCATGGGCTCAGGAGAGGTGAAGCCTTGGGGACATGCGCCTGGACAATCGGAGGACCCGGCTGTCCGCAGATGCCCCCCTTCCCTTCTCGAGACTTGTCTCTATGCCTGGAGGCCACCACTAACCTGTAAATGCTACCTGGAAGGGAAAACCCGTTAAACCGTTGTCAGAATTGCCTCCCCAGTATAGATGAGCCTGATCGGCCGTTCAACATCTGGGTGTGAATTAGTCCGTCAATTACCTGAAACAGTGGTGGCAGCTATGGTTTAAAAAGAGTTCTCTGTGAGAACCTGAATGTAAATCCCCATCTTAAGTGGATGGTAGGCTGTGTCGGACTCTTGAGGAGTTTGTTCCGGAGAGATGGCATCCAGAGCCGCCCCCCACCCCAGGACCCCAAGTCCTCACAGGAGGACGGACCACCCAGTGGGGAAACCTTGGGAGTTGTCCACAGTCCCTCTCAGTCTCAGTGTCTGCTGCGGAAGCAGGGGTGTTCACGGTCATGGGAGATTCGATGCAGAAGCGGCCCTTCTCTTGTGTGTGTCCCCCCCCCCACCCCCGAGCAGGGAGGACCTGGCATGTACCCTGTGTGCTGTGAGGCCAAGCCCTGTGCTTGTGCTTGTGCTGAGCACAAGCCCTATGGGGATCCGCACAACACCTGAGGGGCCAGCTGCCCACGGCCATCTATACACCTGCACTCCGCAGCCACACCAGATGGGGCAGGTGCTGGGCCCACATGCCCTCCCAGATCACCGCAGAAGGTTGCTGGGCCTGCAGCCAATGGAGAGTGCAGAGACAAGGCATGAACCACAGCCCCAGCACTGTCACCAGAAAACATCCTGCAGGGCAGCCTCAGGTGGCGGGGAGAGGGGTGCAGGGCAGAGACAGGCATACGGCTTGGGCAGGGGCAGATCTGTGCAGGCTGCTCTTCCCACTGCTCCCCGACCGTGCAAGTGTCTCCTCGGCATCTCAGGAGTGAGCACAAACCACACAGAGCTACTTCCGTGCTAATGTAGGACACGTACTGTGCTTGCACACGCCAACAAGGGGTGGAAACAATTTCCTTATTGAAGCAATTTGAGATAAAAATCTTGCCATCTGTTCCTAGAAAGAAAGAAAAAAAAAGAGAGAGTTCTGTTGAAAAATTAGGAAGTTTTTACCAGAATAGCAGGATTATATAGCTCACACTGAAGTGGTATTTTCAAATTGGTAGTCCTGAGGCACCTGGATGGCTCCCTCAGTTAAGCATCTGCCTTCAGCTCAGGTCATGATCCCAGAGTCGTGGGATTCAGGCTTTTTGCTAGGTGGGGGTCTACTTCTGCCTCTCCCTCTGTGCTCTCTCTCTCTCAAGTAAATAAATAAAATCTTTTTAAAATTTTTTTAAAAAATAAAAGTCATAATCCTGTGCTCCTTGTGATTCCTGGTGTGTTTCTGTGAGCTGTGTTTTCTGAGCTCCAGGAATCTGAGCCTGGATCTTGCCGAGCGCATTGGCCTTGCCCCTGTGCTAGCCAGGATGCTGTTCTGGAGCATCAGGTTTGGAAATTTCTGGGAGATGCAGTATACACCGCTGTGATGCATTTAGAGAAGGTCTACCGTGAGAAAAGGCAGAGTAGCACAGTGGCTAGGAGCCCCCCCTCGGGTACCAGGTGGCCCTGTATAGCCTCCGCAAGTCCTTCCCTCACTCTGCACCTCACCTTCCCTAGCCATCACATGGGCCACTAATGACACCGACCTCAAAGATAAGGCTTGTCACATGCATGCCTAGCATGCACATCCTCTCATACCTTGGCCATCACCACTCTTCCTGCAAGGTCTGCCCCGGCCCTGCTCTGCTGGTGCCCACAGGGCCCGCTGTGACCCCACAGCACGGGCAGCAGAGCCCAGAAAGAACAGTCTCATTTGGGTCATAAAACATTAAAAAGAAATGGCACTTTTGTCATGGGAACCCTCTTTGCTCTCACCCTTCTGTGAGCCCCTTGATCGCGCCAGTCCCAAGGCTCTAGACCTCAGCTTTCCATCTCCTGCCTCTGGACCCACGTCTGCTGCTCCAGAGCCAAACCCCTGGTGGTCTGTGCTCGTGAGGACCTAGGGCCAGGAAGGAGACAAAATGTGCTGGGCCACAAAGTTAGTGAGGACCAGGGCCAGGCCTGGCCCCTAGAGGGAGGACTCCATAGTGAGAACCATGGGTGGGCTGGGCAGCAAGAAGGCTGCCTGGGACACGACCACCTCCAGGACTGCCACCTGCAGAGGGCCATGGGAGAGAGGAGGCCCCACGTGGAGTTTCAGGGTCAGACCCTCCTGATATGGGGAAGCAGGGCGGGAATAGGAATCCTTTAGAAGAAAGGAGCAAACTTAGGACGAGAGGGATGTAGGTCTGGGGCTGGGACACACAAATGCCAGCAGGTTCTGGAACAGGAGAGGCTGCAGAGTCTGCTGCAGGTGGCCTGTGGTTGAGAGTCTGGGGGCCCCGATGGGACTCAGGTTGCTCTGGGGGCCCCTGGAATTGGGATGGGTAGGAGGAGAGTCTCCTCAGGAGAAATGAAGGTCATGACTGTTAGCATTTTTATGCCTTACAATCAATCACTCGGGGAAATTGCTAGCCCTTGAGTTTATAAACTTGTAGTATCCATTAAAGAGAACTGCCAGGGGACACATGGTTTGCCTAGAACAGCACCCAGCCTGCCATCTGCTCCCACATGTAAATTATTTGTGTTTTATAACCTTTCATGAAAGTTGTTTAAAGAGAGTTGTCTTTTTTTTCCCCCCTTCAAAACTCAAGCATAAATTCAAAGCTCAGTTAAATAATCCCCTCAAGTTTCCCTCTGTTTAAATACTGCCACAGCTCTGGCAGGCACCCACGCCAGCCGGGGGCCTGGGAGGGCCTGTACACTCCAGAGGAAGAAAGCCTGACCTGAAGCGCATTCTGGTCTGCATTTGGAAGGATCTGGGGGCCCCAGCCGGTGTCTGAGAGATTTCCCTGGGGCAGAGTGGGGGGAGGGGGCGGAGACTGGCCTATGCATTTTATCCCCAGGAGTCCCTGGACAGAAGGGCCTGGCTAAGACCATGCCGGGCATCAGGACAGGTGACAGCCCAGCAGCAGGTAACAGGGACGAGGCTGGACCTGCACTCCATGGCCTATACTGCTCCAGGTAGTGATCTAATGGCACGTGCATGTCACATAGGTGGTCATCCCTACGGGACGGCCCTCCCCCAGCAAGTCTTCACTGCTGGCAGCTGCTCCTCCCCCTCTCTGGTGCTCCCTGTGCCAGAAGGAAACAGTCTTGCTCTTTAACTTGGATGTGGGGACCAAATGGGATGAGAGCCAGGCCTGGATTGCTGCGCCTTCAGTCTAGGCTGTTTGAGAGAGGCTCAGGGTTGGGGCCGAGCCTTTGTTTGCTCACTTTCTGGCCCCAGATCTGGGCTGCCCCTCCTCCTCTGCAGCTGTGCACCAAGGTCCATGGCCACAGTGGCAGACAGTGGAGGTGAGACAGAGATGGAGGGAGTCAGGCATCATGCCCTCCTCCCTGGGGCCCAGAAACAAAGGCTGGGGAGGAAGAGGCCATGGGCTCAGTGGAATTAGGTAAGGGACTGCTTGAAACCTCATATGGGGACAACCCACCCCATGCCCTGCAGAAGTTCCTTCATCCTGCCTAGGCCTAAGAGCTCATAGGCTCTATAGAGGGACGCCAGGGCTTAGGAGCTCTAGCTGGCTGATGGCTGACCAGGGCCAACATAGGGCAGCAGCAGGGGGCAGAGGATGGACTAGCAAGAGAGAGCAGGGCATGGAAGAGACCTTTCCTAATTGCCGAGGGTGGGGCATAGCATGAATTGAGTCTGAGCAAGCGTAGGAACAGGGGACCAGTGTGGTCCCCAAAGAGGGGGAGCTGACTACAGTATGGCTGCAGGGGGGACCAGGTACCAGTGCTCCTTGGCAGGCCTTCATTGGTGCTGGGCCTGGAGAAGCAGCTGGCCCACCCTTGCTCAGCAGGCTGGCAGGCAAACCCTCCCAGGAGGGCTGTCTTGGTGAGTCTGGGCTGCTGTAATAGAATACCACAGGCTAGAGGCTTAGAAACCACAGGTGTTTGGAAGCTCCAGAGGCTGGAAGCCTGAGGTCAGCATGCCTACATGGCTGCGTTCTGCTGAGAGCTTTTTCCAGGTTGCAAACTAACAGCTTCTCACCATGTCCTCACATGTGAAGGGGCTAGAGAGCTCCCCCAGGCCTCTTTTATAGGGGTACTAATCCTCATCACCTCCCCAAAGCCCCAGCTCCTCAAACCATCAGCTTGGGGCTTCAGGTCCCATATTTAAATTGGGGAGAACACATTCAGACCATAGCAGGGGCTGTGGACAACTAGTCACCTGCCTATATGATCCTCTCTGTTTTTACTTTCCCTTTCTTCCTTTCTGTTGTTGAGTCATTTAACCCACACTGTGAGGAGCTCACCTGCACAGACACAGTTCCCCTCCACAGGCTCTGGTCTGATAGGCACAGCTTAGCACAGGGGCCGGGAGAGAAGGGATGATGTAGGCACATGCAGCAGGACCCCCTAATTCCAGAACAAAGACGTAAGAGCCATGTCTCAGATGACATGATGTCTAAACTGAAAGCCAGCGAGGGCCCAAGGCCAAGGAGTAGGAGGCATGGGTTGGAATGTGTTCTGAGCAGAGAGGATGGGATGTTCAAAAGCTAGGGGCAGAGGGAGCCTGGCCCAGAGTCAGGGGGTTGCTATAGGCAGTATAGTCTGGATTGAATGTAGTGAAAGAGGCAGAGTCTAGGGCCCTCCTATTGGTCTGAAGGATCCCTATAGACAGAAATTGACCTCTCAGTGCTAGGGGCCCCCCTCAGAACATCAGGTTGAACTCCCAGCGGAGCTGGCCTTACAGGGTTGGATTCCTTAAGGGAGAAGACCCTGTGCAGCGCCACCCCACCCCAGGTGCAGACCCACCCAGGTAGGAGCTGAAAAGCAGCTGTGTCCTAAAGATGCCTAGCATTCCCCCTCTCCAGCAGGATCAGCTACCCACATGATTTTAAGGAGAGGATACAGAAGCAGAAGGGATGGAAGACCTCCCCAAACCATGGAAGAGTTGCCTCAACACCAGAAAATGAAAGAATTCTAAGGGTAAATGTTTAGAACATTTGGGCTTTTCCTCTCCTTTCCCAGATAGGAATCCTTAAATGTTGCCATTTCTTCTCTAAGTCCCATTAGAAGAATCAGACTCGCCTTATCACTTTCTTGCACCTGGAAAAAGCTCAGATAGGAACAGCTGGATATATTTGGACCTCATGTGAATTTGAATTCCACATTTAGATTCCACCACCCATGTTTGATTTCTAATTAGAAAGTCGCACTTACCTTATGAACACAAGGTGTTGTGCTGAAGGCCTTCTGCAAAGGAGGTGAGGGATGGGTGGAAATGAAGGTGGTCCATATGGTACAAGAATATTTCCGCACGTGTGTTTAGAAGGGACAATTTTCTGATAAATAAGGTCTTCGAAAATTTTCTGAAACATCATTGTACACAGCAAGAAAGTGTGCCAGTGTGTACAGCCGGTGGTATAATGAGACTCAGATGCTCAGTGGTTTTCATCTTGGTGACATGGAAAGCGCAGCTGAGCCTCTCTGACTCAGGAGAGCATCAGCATGAGTTTTGAGGCCCTGTGATTGTGAGGGTCAAGGCACGGATGCCTGTTTCGTTTTTATACTTCTTTGCACTAGAGTTCAAGATAATGGACCATCGCATGAGAGTTAAAAAAAAAAAAAAATCAGTCAAAGAATGGCACCCAAGCTGTATTACATTGGTTTTGCTGAACATGCTTTTATTGACTCTGGTTGAAAACAGATGAGAATTTTTCCCCCTTAATCTTGATAAATAGAAGTAGATAAGAAACATCAGCATCACGTCTCTCAAGAAAAGCCGCAGAAGAGGATGATCAATAAACAAGTACCGGACTCTACACGCGCACAGACTTATTTAGTATCTTTCATTTCAATGACTTAATGGCAAGAGATCACAATTGTATAATTAGCAAGGCAGAGAAATGATGGCGAGTGGAAAGGGACACGTGGGCTGTCGTTCTGCAGTCTTGTTTCTTCTTCCTGTAACCAGAGGAAGAGAGAGCTAGACTCTTGTTCCCCTCTGGCCTGACAGATATGTAACCATCCTTAGCCTGTTAGCTTTGGGCAGGTCATTGACTCCTTAGGTCTTCAAACGAGTGTGGGGCATGGAGATTCCTCCTTATTCTTCGTGGAGGATGTTGCATAGCCCTGCCTCTAATGTGCATGGCTAGAACACTTGTTGGCATTTTAAATCAGGAATGACACTCCTCTGGGCCCTTCACGACAGATGGAAGCAGGTCCTGTCCCTGTCAGCCCAGCTTCTCACCATCAGGGGTACGATGCCAGCAGCTCACCAGTTCCCCGGCAGGCTGCCCACACCCCTTCAGGAACCTGATGCTCCATCGCTGAACATTCCTCAGTCCTGGAACCTGCTGCTCTGGACTGAAATTCATGTGAGAGAGAACCTGACCTCACCTGGTAGACAAAGACCTTTACTGACCATGCCATTGGTGTGTGGGTCAGTATCCACCAGCCGGGCCATACTGGAGCCTGCCTATGGCTGGATGTGAGACAAGATCATGCCCTCGGGGTCTGCAGATCTGGGCTCCCTGGTCCTAACGTTCCCATCAGTCATCTCTGTGTCTTGGTACAACTGAGTCAGTTTCCCTGGACCTTTTCCAGGGTCTAGGAGTCCTGTCTGTTACAGAGCCTTGCTCTAGGCCTCCCGCTCAGCAGTCTGTCCCTTGCCCTGCCCTCTGTGGGCACCTGTGACCCTTCCTTTCTGTAATTGCATGTGTTCACTAAACAGTCCTTGGCCACTCCGGCAGACGCCAACAGTGTCCTGCCCTGGACACCTGGCTCTCACGGGTCCCAACACACTGATGGTACCTACTGGTGTTCTCTGCCTTTCCCCCCATGCTAGGGCATGCTTGGTGTAATCACGGGGCAGACCAGAAATGCTGGGGAATTCCTGTCCCTGGGAGCAGCCTGTAGCCAAAAGTGGCCCCAAGTTGGTAGGTAAGCGACAGCTCAGCTACCAGCAGGGGGCGCCCGGAGGCCTCCTCTCCAGCTACCCTCCAAGTGCCTGCCTGGCTGGTTTAACCCCCAGCTGCCTGTGGCAATAACCTGCTCATTTCCGTCATCTCCACCAGCCCTTGCCGCTCCCTTGTTTAGTTTCCCCTTCTCCTCCCAGTGTTTCCTGGGATCGCCTCCCATTACACTACTGGCACTCAAGTCCTTGATTCAGGGACTGCTCCTGGGAACCACACCATGACAGACTCCAGTCACCCACAACCAGGCTCTGGGCTAAGGCCCTGACACCTGTGACTGTCTTCTTTTTCTCACCATATCAGGCCAAGAGGAGGGAGTATTCACTGGTACAGAAGCAAAGCCACAAGGACACGTGCCTCTCATCTTGGGTGTCTTGCTGGGCCTGGCAGAAGTGTGGGCCATGAGCAGTGAGGGCTGGCTGTGTGGGAAACCCGTCCGTCTTCTGTGCTGCTGGGCCCTCTGTTATCCCGTCCCCACCGTCATTTCCTCTCTTCTCCCATCTCTTCCTGGCATCACACAGGTTGTGTCTGTCACTGGTGTGACCCAGGCCACTGCCCTGATTTTGTGCCTCTAAGAAGGTGACCCTGCTACTTGGAAAACCATTACACTCCCAGGAATGGCCTCCCTTGATCCCACTGCTCTGCAGGCAGTAAGCTGAGGCCAAGGCCGACAGGTTCCCAGATGAAGTTGCTGTCAGGGAACCTGACCTTGCCCTGAGTGGCTTTATCAGCCAAGCAGGTGGAAGTGCTGTGTGTGGCCCCAGGCCACTGTAGGCTGGTTCATGAGGGCTGCACTCAGGCCTGTGGAGCAGACGCAGGCAGGCTACCATCCTTTCCACAAACAGGTGCCTTGAAGTCCAAACCTCTCGCCACCATGGACTGATGAGACTTCTTATAGGCACCTTTGAGCTGCCCACCACCACCAGAAAGGAAAGAGCTTGTTTCTGTGCCCTCCTCCTCGCTCTGGAAGCCCTCCTCCCCTACCAGACCCCAGGAGTTACTCAGTGGCTGCCCACCTAGATGTACCATGCCCCCATGGCCTCAGCTGGTGCTCCAACATTGCTCCTCCTTTCTGTTCTCGTCTCCCCAGCTTGTTCCCCATCTGCAGGGCTCCCCTCTCCAGGAAATGTTGGTCCTTAGAGTGAACGAACAAGTCACCTCTACTTAGAACAGATGGGTCAGCATCTAACTGCTACCAAGTGTCTGCACCCAGATAGCAGCAGTCCTTGCGACCGAGGGACTGAATTCCCAGAGTAAGGATTTCTACCACTGACAGCACTGGGCACAGGGCTGGGTGGAGGAGGGTCACACACATGAACCCCCTTATCCCCATCCCCCTTCAGCACAGCCCTCCAGGCCTGCCACACTATCAGGCACAGACCATCCTTGCACAGTGACACTATCTTTGCCATCGTTGGTATCAGTGCCAAGGACTTTGACCAGCTCTCATTCTAAGTCCTGCATCAGAGACCACGAGTGTAGCCCTGAGAGGAAAGGGATGTTCCCTGTATGTCCCATGACCTGGCACTTGAAGATTCCTGAAGGCACTTGAAGACACTTCAGATTCCTGAAGATATTAGTGTCCTAAGCTGTTTGTTTGTTGTGGTGGAAAGGACAGTCACCCTCCCCCAGTAGCAACAGGATGAAAATTCTAACATGTGGTATCAATCCTCATTCCCACCCATGGCCTGAAATAATGTTTGTGCTGATTGAAGGTAGAAAGTCATGGCCCCGAGAGCACCCAAATAGTGACACATCTGAGTGACACATCAAGACTTCTTGAAAGAACGTCTTTTTCAACAGGTAATAGGTTGAAAGTTCTCACAAAGGTCTAGAAAAAGAAAAAAAGCACTTCTAGATCATCTTGCTCTATCTCTCACCCCATGTCACCCCTGGGGGGCCTGAAAGTTCCCAACATTAGTAAAGGCTGGGAAGAGAGTCTGTCTTGGGATCACTGTCATCACAGGCCACCAGGGAATGGACTCAACCACGGTCTCATCCCATTTTCCTCCTATGCAGGACTGCTAGCTGGTACAATAAGAGAGACAATGTGACCTCCCAGGTACATGATCTGTGACCCCCAATGACCTCCTCCAGAGTGGACGGGAGGACTCAGAATGGTACGTGAGCTTTCAGTGGCCTTTGAGAGTCCAAGCTTACCCTGACCCTTTCATATTTAGTATCAGTCATTTCTCACGAAACTGTCTTCTTGGCCTGCAGCCCCAAAGGCGGTGCTAGCTAGAACACTTCTGTTCATCCTCCACATCTAATGCATTTAATCAGCTTGTGGTTTTTCCTCATCCTGAGGTCGTTCTCCTGAGGTGAAAGCCCCATTCGTAGGACGGTCAGGGTGATGGATCTCCAGAGCAGCCTCTGCTGAAACCTTTCCTTAGTCAGACTCTCTCTGTGTTCCTCTCTCGTCCCATGTCCGTGATCGCGTGAGTACGAAGACTCGGCTGTGTCCGCCACATCTGCCTCCTTCTCCCACCCCTGTTTCTGTTTCTCCACAGCATTGTAATGACATGTACATGTGGCTCTGATTCCCAGGATGTCACTGATTCTTTTCTCTTTACTACCCTATCATTATGTCTTTCCTCTAATTTATTCTTCTGATCAATACTGCCCAATCCATAAACGTGTCCTGGAAATGGTTTTGAAGTATCCACATACACTAAAATCTTAGCATCCTAGAAGAAAAATCAAATCAATTAATGGCCTCTTGTCTATAATTATTGAATGCCAAGAAATATTAGAGCAGTCATTAGAGAAGTTTGAGGACCAAAAATTATAATCCAACATTGTTGTGTCCCACCTAGGTGATACTTATGTGTGAAGGCCAGAGAAAGACATTCTCAGACATATGAGCAATCAAATATACATGACATCTTCCTTTTTTTTTTATTTTTTAAAAAATGTACTTCAGGGCACCTGGGTGGCTTAGTTGGTTAAGCAGCCAGCTCTTGATCTCAGTTCATGCCTTGATCTCAGATTTGTGTGTTCAAGCCCCATATGGAGCTCCATGCCTTAAAAAAAAAAAAAAAAAAAAAAAAAGTGCATGAAGTCACACTTGACCCCATTGATGAATGAGTCAAAACAAATAACTTAGAGAGATTGTGTCATAAAAGAATTGGCCTTGAGATTCAAATGCATTAGTTTCAGAATTAAGTATATATAATCAGATTAATATATTAAATCATATTAGTAATAGAGAAAGAGAAAGTGGAAAACTTGGCCCATAGAGCTGAAGATGAAAAAAAATTAACAAAGGAAAAGGACAAAGCAAGGAAACTAATAATAGAAATAATGCGGGGCATCTGGGTGGCTCAGTGGTTGGGCATCTGCCTTCAGCTCAGATCATGATGCTGGGGTCCTGGGATCAAGCCCCACATCAGGATCCCTGCTCGGTGGGAATCCTGCTTCTCCCTCTCCCACTCTCCCTGCTTGTGTTCTCTCTCTCGCCATGTCTCTCTGTCAAATAAATAAATAAAATCTTTTTAAGATTAATAGAAATAATGACAAAAAATGAAAAACTTAAAGGAATAGCTTCCCAATTAAAAGGCAAACTCCCAAATGGACTTAAAAAACAACAACAATGACCTATTTGCTATTTGTATTGAATGTTGGCTCATAAATGTTCTTCCCTCAAGCACTAATCTTCGACATCTCAACATAGACAGTCTTCTCTTCTGATTCTGTATTCTCAAGTCACCTCATCCAGGCCACAGCCTCAAGCACCACCCAAGGGCCACGACTCCCATTTATAGAACCTCCTTAGACCTCCACTCTGATATCAAGGCCCATAGAGTCTGACTTTCTACTCAATTCCTTCACTCAAGTGTCTTACAGGCAACTCAGATGCATTATGTCCAAACCTAACCTTATGGTCTTTCCCCCATCACCAACCGCCACCCTGCCAAAACAAAACCAAAACACTCCTCGACCAACAATTTACTGTATCTCAGTAAATGACCCCACCATCCATCCATTTACATGAGCCAGAAATCTGGGAGCCTTTGTCATCACCTGTTTCTCCTCTAGTAACCCAATCCAGTGTATCACAAGTCTTTTCCATTGTATGTCCATATGTGCCTCAGACCTGTCCATGCCTCTCCATCTTCACTATAACCACTCTCATTCAAGATACAGTTATTCCTCGGCCATACTCTCCTCATCACATCATAACCAACCTCCCTGTATCCCTTCTTGCTCTCCCGGAACTTCCTTTCCACCCAGATGCCAGAGTGATTTCCTTTCAAAATGCAGTTGGTGGGGTGCCTGGGTGATTTAGTGGGTTAAGCCTCTGCCTTCGGCTCAGGTCATGATCTCAGGGTCCTGGAATTGAGCCCCACATCAGGCTCTCTGTTCAGTGGGGAGTGTGTCCCCCCCCCCACCGCCTGCCTCTCTGCCTGCTTATGACCTCTCTATCTCTCTCTCTCTCTGTCAAATAACTAAATAAAATCATCTAAAAAATGCGTTGGTGATTATGCAAGTAAATGTTTGACAACTGGGTCTCCAGGAGAGAAAGCCCTAATAAGTTGGCATTTGCCACTTGCCATGGTGTACATACTACTACCATGAGTGACCTTGAGTGACCAGTCACTCAACACAGTTGGAAAGAGATGTGCTTGCTTTGCCCTTGTGCTCACCAGTCTGTGACACACCACTCATTAACCCTCTGCTTAAAACCCTCTGTGGATTTTTCATGCTTCTAGAATAAAGGTCCACATCCTTGAAAGAACACCTAAAAGATGCTGCATGCCTGGCTCCATTGAATGTTTCCAGGCTCAACTTGTACTGTATTCTCTTTGTTCTGCTCCTCGTCCCCCTTGCTGGCAACAAGTTCCTTCCTGCCACAAGGTCATTTTCTGTCTAGGATGCCCCCCAGTGCCTCCTACTATAATCTGATTAACAAACACATCCTTTAAAGCTGAGCCTAAATGTCTCTTCCTCAAGAAAGCCTTTCCAATATGCTGCCCCAAACATTCCATTATACCCTTTTGTAGCCCGTAAAGCATCTGTCACCACTCTGACTTAGGTATACTTAGGAAATTATCAATTACTGTTTGTCTTCATACTGTACTCATTTCTAGGAGAATGAGCACTCAGATTGTGTTCCCCAGCACCTGACATTTGGCACATAGGTGGACTCAGCATATTTTTGGTGGATGGGAGAATGAAAAGACAGATATTTAAAAGCAAATGGCTGAAGGAAAAGAGTGGACAAAGCTCTCTGAGTGAACACAATAAAGAAAGCAGAGGTAGCCACTTTAGGGGCAAAGTAAAATTCAAGGTAAAAACATTAAATGAGAAAAAAAGAGGTGGTTTTGTGGTGATAAGATCCATAAAGAAGATGCAGTGGCCACAGAGTTTTATGAACCAAATAATACCAACTGTTACTGTTAAAAACAAGGAAAACAGCATAACTGTAGTGTGAGAACTGGACACATCCATGGACATGAAAAGAAAGGACAGAAGTAAAGCTCAGGACACAGAATCCTAACAGAACTGTGAGAAGGGGGAGATTATTCTCAGATGGTGCTATGACGAATGATTAGGTGTTTAGAAAAAGTGGGTTTGCTTTTCAACATTTCCTTAGCAATTCAGGGTCTCTTCTGATTTCATACAAATTTTAGGATTATTTGCTCCAGCTCTTTGAAGAATACCGGTGGAATTTTGATCAGAATAGCATTAAAAGTATAGATTGCTCTAGGCAGTATAGACATTTTAACAATGTTTATTCTTCTGATCCAAGAGCATGGAATGGTCTTCCATCTTTTTGTGTCTTCTTCAATTTCTTTCATGAGTGTTCTGTAGTTCCTCCAGTACAGATCCTTTACCTCTTTGGTTAGGTTTATTCCCAGGTATCTTATGGTTCTTGGTGCTATAGTAAATGGAATCGATTCTCTAATTTCCCTTTCTGTATTTTCTTTATTAGTGTATAAGAAAGTCACTGATTTCTGTACATTGACTTTGTATCCTGCCACGTTGCTGAATTGTTGTATGAGTTCTAGTAGTTTGGGGGTGGAGTCTTTTGGGTTTTCCATATAAGGAATCCTCAAGAAATTAAAAATAGAACTTCCCTATGACCCTGCCATTGCACTCCTGGGTATTTACCCCAAAGATACAGATGTAGTGAAAAGAAGGACCATCTGTACCCCAATGTTTATAGCAGCAATGGCCACGGTCACCAAACTGTGGAAAGAACCAAGATGCCCTTCAACAGATGAATGGATAAGGAAGATGTGGTCCATATACACTATGGAGTATTATGCCTCCATCAGAAAGGACGAATACCCAACTTTTGTAGCAACATGGATGGGACTGGAAGAGATTATGCTGAGTGAAATAAGTCAAGCAGAGAGTCAATTATCATATGGTTTCACTTATTTGTGGAGCATAACAAATAACATGGAGGACATGGGGAGTTAGAGAGGAGAAGGGAGTTGGGGGAAATTGGAAGGGAAGGTGAACTATGAGAGATTCTGGACTCTGAAAAACAATCTGAGGGTTTTGAAGGGGCAGGGGGTGGGAGGTCAGGGTACCAGGTGGTGGGTATTATAGAGGGCACGGATTGCATGGAGCACTGGGTGTGGTGCAAAAATAATGAATCCTGTTATACTGATAATTTTTTAAAAAAAGTTAAAAACAAAACAAAATAAAAAAAAAGTGGGTTTGCACCATGACTCCACTGGGATAAAATGGCTCTTTTCAAGTGCTTGTCCTAAAACACTCTTATTGGACACTGGTAACCACCACAGGAAAAGCGTTCTGTATAGTTAAGAAAGTCTGGGAAACAGTACAGTAAGCCAAGTGGATTTCTTCACTGCAAACATTTAAGAGTCTTTGTTGCTGCTGTCCAGTAGACAATGTCAAGGCAGAACTGTAGTACATGCTATTCCCATAATTACTGGAGTATTTCATGAGACTGATGGTTTATATTCTGCAGAAATAACTTGGGAAGGTTGCTTCAACAGGAAGTGAGATTCTAAAAGACCCTAAATAAATACACATGGATATTTATATGCTTTACGCAGGTGAGGGTGGCTCTCCTAAGCCAAAGAGAAAAGGAAGACACAATTGGGGAAATGGTTGATATGGTCAATGACATAAAATCTTTTGTCTTCTGAATATCATAAAGTAAATGAAAAACAGCGAGTGGGGATTGTAGTTAGAGTTAGGAGTGACTTCACTATATAAAAAGCTCTTAGTAATCAATAATGAAAGATTGCCATGTGAGTAGAAGAGTTGGTAAAGAGCAGGAAAGGAGAGCACACACACACAAACTCACATTCACTTCCACCCACCACATATGTCTGATCACTAAATAGTAGGAAGATGCATATTTCACTAGTAATCAAAATAAGGCACATATAAACAGTTAGCATGATACATTTTGGGGGCTCTTAAATTGGCCATTTTTAAGGATAAAATTCAGTTAAGCAAAATAAAGCAAAATGGAAACTATCAAATATAGCCCACAGGAGTATAAAATTGTTGTATCTCTCCTGCCATTTCAGCCGCACCTATTTATCAAGTCTCTTTCTAAAACTGCCTTTGATTCTGTAATTCCACTGGAGGCAATTTATCGCAAGGGGAAAAAAAAATCAGAGATCAGCCTCAAGATTTATGTATAGGGATGTTTACTATAGCCTTGTTTCTAGCAGCAGAATTATTGGAAGCTGCCCAAATGTCAGCCAGTGATTGGTTAAAGAAATTATGGTATGCCCTATATGTTGAGCTATTATGTAGTCATTAAAAATTATGACTCAGAAATAGTCACAAAAAAGAATGTTATGTTTAAAAGCATGATGTAAAGCCATATCCAGATTTGGATTTTTATACAAATACATATGTATGCTTATATAACTGGAAAAGACGAGGGCAAAAAATATTAAAATGTCGAGCTATTCTCTCTGGGAAACATTCTGCTTACTTTAGAAGCATCCCACCCACACCTCCACAGGTAACCCATCAACCAAGTGTTATCACCTCCGTGTCCAGTCCTGTCAACTTTTTCTCCTTCCCCACTCCCGTGCCCCAGTCAGAACCACCACCATCCCTGACCTTGACAAACACAGAAGCCTCCCATGGGCCTCCCTTCCTCCTCTTTTGCCTTTTTTGGTACAAGGCCACTCTCTGTGCAGCAGCTAGCATTATCTGTTGCCACTGTAAATCAGATCACGTTACCCTCCCGCCCCCCCCCCCCCAGGGCCCTCGGCCCCTCAAGATCCCAACCTACCTGTCTCACCTCCTCTTAAGCCATGCTCCTCTCCCACTGTGCTGTGGCCTCTCTGGGCCCTTCTCCTCACCTGCCCCACCTTGGCTTGCCACTCTCTCTCCCTCTGCCTGGGATGCTTCCCCCTGCTCTTTACATAGCCGATTCCTTCCTGCTGGGTCTCAGCTTAAATGTCACCTCCTCTGAGAGGCCTCCTGATCTCATCAGTGTATTTTAATTCCCCACCTCGCTCCCATTACCATCTGATTTTTTCCTTATGTGTCTATTTCTTTGTGTATTGTGTAAACTTCCCCCACTAGAATATAAACTCCATCACAGCTTGCTGCATTCACTCAGAACCCTGCCTTCCCAGGCAATAAATGCTAACCGAATGCACAAACTAGAAAATGAAACCAAATGTGTTTCATCAAAACTGGAGAAGTCCTTGCCGGCTGCCTGGCCAACAATCTTCCAAAAATAAAACACTCTGGAAAATCTGCAGGCTTGGAGGCCTGTCCTGCCCTCATGTGGACGCCCCATTGCCGAAGAGTGGCTAATCCCTTCCCTCCCTAACCTCTGAGACCAGAAAACGACTTTAATGGGGAAGGGCAGGTGGAATGGATTTGCAATGTCCCCTGCTTCAGAAACAAATAGCACTATTAGGCTTTTGCAGGTCTCTGGGGGAACTCCTCCAGGTTTTGGTGAATTCCAATGAGCTCTGGTTTTAAACATGCAAGATTTCAGCTCCGGCCTCTAACTCACTGAAAGAGAGCAGCTCAGATCATTTCTTTGCCTCCTAACTCCAGAAATTTCTACCCTCCCCACACCCACCCCCCCACAACATGACAGTCTGAGAAGCCAAAGGTAGAGAGCTGAGTGGGGCTGGGTGCCTTTTAATGAGATAGGCCCAAAGAAGCATTCTGTGCTCTTTGGAAGCCACTCCTTAGGACCGCTTACCCAGAACGGGTCCATGACCCCAGCCCACAGTGCAAGAGCGTATCGCCAAGTTGTCAGATTTAGTGGTTGTGGTTTTGACCGTACTCTAAAAGTCCCCAGAGGACACTGATTTGTCATGTTGCTGTGGAATAAATTTGAAGCGAGTGTGAACCAAAGCTGCTGTGTGCAAAGAGCTAGTGAGTGGGCCTAGGCAGCGCCCCAGCATCCCATCTCACAGACACTTCCATTTAACCCTGGAGCGTAAGGTCTGTAGGAGGCAAACTGTGCTTCCTTTTTTTCACTGCTGAATCTCTGGTGCCTAAAATAGCACGTGCACATAATAGATGCTCAGTACTTGTCACGTAAGTTAATAACTGAGCAGGCACTTCGCAGTCACTGTGTGCCCCACCTGGCTCAATTCTCACAGCAACTTCAACCCCTCATCCTCTCCCCACCCCCAGGACCTGAGCTTCGCAGAGGAGAGCTTGAGAAACTGAGGTACTACAAACCGTGCATGCAGCTCGTGTCCGCTGAGAAGTCTGAGCGTGCTCCCTCTGTGAGGACGTTTTCTGACCCTCCTGTGTTGAGTGGATCTTGGGGGAGAGGCAGGAATGTTGTGGGCAGGAGGACCTTTCTCTACAAGCTAACGTATGCGAAGAGGCAGAGGGACATACAGAAGAACCATGGGCCAGGGAGTTGTCAGACCTGGGTTCAAATTTCCTCTCCTTTACTAACCAGTGGGCACCTGCACAAATCACAGCCTCTGTGAGCCTCACTCAGCTTCCTCATCTGCTAGAGAGAGAGAGATGATAAGTCAACCTCACCCAGCTTACACCGGCATAGTGAGGCACAGATCAAAGAGGAGCCGTGATTGGAAAAGCGTCAGATGCTCTGTTCCATCGGGCTTTTAGTGATCACGCACCTGCATTTGGCCCATTGGTGTTTGGGCCCTTCTTGGGAGTTTGGTACTCTTGAAAGCTTGGGTTGTGTATAAGTGAGTTATTCCATGTAAAGTGTTTTGGAGTGTCCTTGCATGTAGTAATCACTCAGTGTATTCTAGTATTACTGTTCTATTATTGTAAAAGCCCCCAGGTGCTCCTGCTGGGCCCAGGACACAGTTTTTGTCTACATCCAGGGTGGCCAGTGAGTTTCACTTTCATGTTCAGGGTATTTACGGTGGTGTAACTAATTACCCCAGATGCCCGTGGCTTAACACAGCTTTTGTATTCAATCTCACACTCACATAAGGAGTTTGGACTTGGTTCAGCTAGGTGGTTTTTCTGCTTTAGGTGGCCTTGATCAGGGTCATTCAGGGGGGTTCAGCTAACACCTGGGCTCTAACTGAGGATCCTAACCAATGTCATTCACATGTCTGCCACCTTGGCAGGGTCCACTGGACCCCACCTTCTCCCCCATGTCATCTCAGAACATTCCCACACCACCTGTCAGGATACTCTGACCTCTCCCATGAGGGCCCAGGACTCCAAAATCCAGCCAAGATGCCCTTGTGAGCATGCAAGGCTTCTTAGCCTCAGAAGTCCCAGTTACTTCTGTCAAATTCTATTGGTCAAGCAGGGCCAAACCAGATTCAAGGGGAGGGAAACTAAACTGTGCCTCTCAGAGGCATCAGAGAATTTGTTACCATCGTGAATCTACTATGGATTGTGACTCTGATCTGGGAGTGTCTGCCTGGGGTGATATGAGAGGCAGTGAGAAACCCACACCTGGGCTCAGTGGGAAAGAGTGAGGGGGTTCCCACTGTGTGCCCTGGACGTGGGGACATGAGTGCCCCATGTTTGCCATCCTGACTTGGAGCTTTCTCCCACTGTCTTACCCTGTTTTCTTCTCATCAACAACTCACTGTGATTGCATCTAACTATTGTCCCCCAGAGAGTTTTATAGAATATTTTATTGTTCACCCCCCCTTCACAGGATCTGTGCATGGAGCTGATATCTTTGTCAAGTGCCCTTTGCCCTGAGCCTTGTCCGTGGAGTCCTCTGTGAACACACTGATTGCCATTCTCTCTAGTTGTGTCAAGTCAGTCAGGCAAGGCCAACTAGGCATATCCAATTATGAGTATGTCCTTCCATAAATAGCAAAAATCACAAGTGATTGTATCACCTCTAACTCTACTAAGTAGACTCATGCTGAAAGGTACCATCAGAAATTTGTGGAAGAAAGGAAGGGCGGGAGGAAGGAAGGGAGGGAGGGAGGAAGGAAGGGAGCAAGACAATGCGCTTATTATTCTGGAAAGCCGCATTTCGCTCTTTCTTCCGTAGAATGAGATTCTGATAGGATGAGTTCAGCTAAAGCCGTACATGCGGTGAGGTAAGGCATGCCTGAACAGTTATTCCTCCACTTCTTTTGCTGGCTCATGAATGCATCTGTAACCAAACTTGGGAAGGTTCTGACTTGTCCGTTCCTCTCCCATGTCCTGCTGAGATGGCAGTGATGAACTGGAGACATTACATTCATTTCCATGGCAACAAACATCATTGTCCTAGGGCCACTCCCGGAAACCTTTGCAAACTCCTCTTTCCCATTATACCCAAGCCCTGGGAGACAAGAGAGTGTGTGCAGACGCAGCAAGACACACCCCACAGGCCACCGTGTCCGGAGCAAGCCTAGGCTTTAGCAAAGAACGTCTGGCTCCGTGGACCTACAAACAGCAGGTGGAATAAAGACAATTAACTAAATTGGGTTTTCTGCAATTGTTTCTTCTCTTGTAAAGTTTGCCCCTAGTGTGAGAAATCTCACTTCCAACTTATTTTCCACACCCAGACACCCTTACATCTAGAGTTTGGAAATTGCCTGAATAAGGGGAGATTGTACCTTGCATTTCCTGAGTGCTTTGTGTGTCTTGTGGCCTTGCAGTCTTTCTCAGTTACTAATTATGAGCATTTATTTACAGCTCATACCTCAAATGCTGATGGTATGCAGTTTGCTTCCATAACCAATGACTTGCCATTAATCAGTAATCAGAGATCTGAAAATAAGAATGTGTGAACTATGGTACAGACCCAATTAACCTGAAATAGGAAGGAAGGGATTTTCATTGAGTTACACCACAGTGTGGGGTGTGCAGTGGGTTCTAGGAAACCACCAAGGGACCCTGACTTCATGCTGAATGGGATCGCCTCCCAGGGGATGGTTTCCTGAGCTTATCATGCTCTGGTCCTCCCTCCTATAGCTGACCAGGGAGTACAAAAATCCGTAATGACATGAACACAAGTGCCCGAAGCTGTCTTCAAGCTTAGGAACCTGGAGGTAGACCCTCAAAGGACAGGCCTCATTTTGAGCAGGGCAGGTTCTGGAACAAGAAGGAGGTTGGCCTTAGCCCCGATCCTTGATATTTTCTCTGGGCTTCACTCTAAGAGCTCAGCCCACACCCGCTTTCAGCATCATCATCCTCACTACTGACTTCCTCGCCAGTGTCTGCCTTGAGGATTAAGGGGGCAACCTCCCCAGTGTTCAGGCTTGCTGGGAGCAGATCTCCACAGATGTTGGCCACCAAAGGGCAAACCAGTTACACCACAGCCAGGACCCACGTGAGGCTACTCCAGAGAAGAGATTTTCAGAAGGTTATGTCCAGTGGAATCTTTCTTGTTTACTCTTAACCCCCTGTGTGGTTTCCTCAGAAACCCATCTCAAGGCAAGGACACCATGACCAAAATCCCTGCATGTGGGCAAGAAGGTGCTCCCTTATTTCTGGAAACAGCTGTGATCCAAGGAGGCTGTGTAGAATGTTTTACACGGTACCAGAGCCACTGCCTGTCAGTTTACTCTTGTGACAGCATCGAAAGTCCAGAGACAGGGAGAGGCAGGGACAGCTCGTTGTCTTATGCCCACACTGCCTGCCATACCTACCCTGGGAATGTGGAATTAACAGAAGAAAAAGAGAAAAACCTTTCTAAGAGTCACATTAAGGTAAATGGCCGAGAAGAAAGGGGCAGCCAGAGTGGGAAGTCCTGAGCAACACTGGTCTTGCACAGGGTGCGGCTGGGAGCCCCTGCCTGGGGCACACCAGGCCCTCGCTGGTCCCCTCCTGTCTGCGCAGGGCTGCCTGGCGTGGGGTGAGCCACGGAGTGGCTCAGCATCCTCCATTCATGTGACCTTGCTGTGGACGTGGGACCCCATCCTCATTCTTCTGTCCTTCCTGCTCTGTTGTCTCTGGATAAGGTGCCACCCACTGGCCTCTCCACCAAAGGCCCAGGCCGGCCCCATCTGTGGTCCACTCAGAGGTGGCAGTGGGATGAAGTTAATGAGGTTCTTGCTCAGGGACCCTAGGACAAGTCCGAGAGCCACAGATCCCAGCCTGGACAGTGCAGCAGGTCCTTCTGCCAGGACTTGGGACAGCTCCCATAGTCTGTCTAGCATACCCAGATACAACAGACTGCAAGTCCTGCCTGGTGGCACTTGTGTTGGCTGCAGTCCCTTTTATGTGCACCACAGTCTGTCAGGGAGGGCACAGGTGTGTGAGAATGAAATTATGACAGGGATCAATTTCAGCCCACTCAAAAGTCATTATCTTAAAAGTAACTTATTCCCAATCTGGCATATCTCCAGCACTATTACTCACACAGGAATTGCAAACTTACAACCACTGGAAGTTGACATCTGATTTTAGAGGGGGATTCTTCCCCTATTAGGGACTTCAGAAGACTCTTTGGAGTAGCCACTTCCCCAGCTCTATCCTTCACCCTTCATGCATACATAGCCTTTCCAGAAGGATCCACCAGCTGAAACAATTGTCCTGCACATCTCCCCAGGAAGACCTAGGCCCGCACACTCCTGTGGTGCCAGGTGACCAGATGTGGCCTCTGAAAAGGACATAGGGTCCCCTGCCCAACCAGGGCTGCCCCAGGGGAGAGGAGGTGCCTGGATCTGCCAGAACCCAAAGCCTCTTGGCTTGGGTTGCAAGAGCTGGAGCCCTGGGGCTTCTCAACAAGTGGTCCAGCTTTGTGACAGAAGCTCAGCTAGGGCACTGGTGAAAAAGGCACATTGCCAGGCCCTGTCTGATTGTCAAGTCCAGGAATATGCAGTCTTTGTTCCCAACTTCCCCTCTCACTCCTGTGCTGTGCATTCATGGCTAGAGGCCCCAAGAAGAGCTCCTGCATACATAGATCCGTTCCCCCAGCACACTCCCACCAAGAGGAGTCCAGTGCCTTCCAGGGCCTAGGGAGGCCTAGAGAAGGTGGTCGCCCTACAGATAGGGAAACACAAGCCCCTACCAGAAGGGCCTCCATCACTCTTACTTCAGTGTCTAGTCCTCAAGAATAGGGTATAGCTGAAGAACCTGATAAGACAAGGGGCCCTTGACTGAGAACATTGTAGAAGCCCCACACTGTGCTGAAGACTGCATGTAAGCCATCTCTCATCCTTGGTTAAGGTGCTGGTTGTTTCCTGTAGCTGTAGACTGAGGACCAGAGAGGTTATGTGATTCATCTAAGGCTACACAGCTGGAAAAAGCAAAAGCAGAGTTGTAACCCTGGGATGGCTGACTCCTCTGGTGACACTGCCAGGATCTGGAGGAGATGCTGAGAGCTGGACCAGACATCCAGACAGATGACCAGACATCCAGAGACCAAGACATTGACTTAGGACTTGAAATCTCAGCTTACTATTTCTGAAACTTGTGCTGACTTTTGGGAGCCTGGCTTTGGGGCCCTGCCGTGTGATGGCAGCAGGGTTTGTTAAACTAGAAATGGGACTTGGAGGTTCTGCTGATGAGCTGTTAAAGCAAAGTGGCGAGTCCTCTGCAGGGGGCTTGGGGAGCAGCTGAGTGGGGCTCACATCTTCCCCAGCACCACCAGGCCACAGCTTGGGCCACCTTTGCCTCCACTCCCCCGCCACCCACTGACCAGCCCCTCCAGGAGCGCAAAGCCAGGATTGATCACCCCCTGACCCACAGTGCAGCCCAGTTTCTCTGCTGCTAATTGGCTGTGGGAACTGTGCTCTGAGTAATCAGTATTGCAAGCCTAATGCTGTCTGTCAGGAGACCACCTCAGGACATGCTGTAATTGGGGAACAGCCAAGCCCACAGGGCCACACGGCTCATCTGCCCAGAGCCCCCCATGGTGAGCCCCACACTGGGATGCCCTCGTTATGCAGGACACACAAGTCCATGCTCCCTTCAGGTTGGGAAGCAGGACCTTTCTCTCTCATCCTTAGACTCCCAGCTTCTCTCTGCTCCTTCCCTTCCGGGGGTACACGTCTCTTTGGTCAAGCATAAAGGACAATACTTAATCTTTGGTGGGCACAGTCTGGATTTTGTGAATTTCTAGTTGAGACAGATGGCTTTTTTTTTAATCAGGGGACCCTCTCAAGAACGTTGGACCAATGAGGGAAGATGAGAGCTCAGGAGGTCAAAAACAGTCCAGTTCTACCTCCTCCTTACTGAAGAGCAGGAGGCCAAGGCCTGGGAGGTGAGGCTCATGCCCAGGAGGGGTCCTCGACACTGGACGGGGAGACTGGAGTCTGAGTTGTTCCTGGTTCCCTTCCCCTCACCCCCTCTTCAGTCGCAGACTTCCTTTCCTATGTATCTGTTCTGTTCTCCGCCAGGGTGCAGCCATGGGCCAGGAAGAGATACCACCACTAGCAGGCTGTTGAAGTGTCAGTGAGACAGTCATTGCCTTGGGACTGTTTGCTCAGGTCCATCTCCCCAGCACAATGACCAGTTCCACAGACTTTGTGTACATCAGAATAAAAACACCCCCAGTAAGCAAACATAGCCTTCTGGGTTCTTGGCTTGGCAAGTACATGACATCTCTGTACAGAGAAAGCAACATCCCTTCCTCCAGGCAAATTCAGGCCCTGTTAGGGTGCACGGCTGGGCAAGCAGTGTGTGGACAGGATTTCATTCCCCATGGAATACATACTGTGCCCAGACTGCATGGCTCTATGTGGTAGCCATGAACTAGACCCTAAGGTTTAAAGGCAGAGTCTATGTTTGTCTTGTCCTCTGCTGTATCCCAGGGCCTGCTATTTGGCACAGAGTAGGATCACCAAATTATCGAGGGAGTGTATTAATTAAATAATGTTTCTTCCCCCCCACCCCAGTGTCCTAAGATTCATTGTTTATGTACCACACCCAGGGCTCCATGCAAGATGTGCCCTCCTTAATTAATGTTTCAGTGTAAAGTTCAGATGAGTACTTCTTCGGAGAGGTACCCAGAAAAGCTATTCCAAGAACTGAATCTCCAGCAACAGGGACTTAGCTGTCCCAAGGGTCTGGGGAGGTCATTTAGGCTTTGGATCTTTCCTTGTAGGAGCCTGCTGATTATTTTCCCAGCTTTTCTGCTGAACCGTCTGAGTTCACATTGAAAACTATGTTCCCTCCTGTCTCTTTCTAAATATCTCAGCACAGCTTCTGCTGTGGGCAGTCGTTCAACCTCAGGCCTGGCCATGGAATGGCTTTGCGCCCTGGGAAGGGCCTTGTCTTGTGTTGGGGAGGAGTTCAGATGCCTTGCTCCCAGGGCCTCCTGCTCAAGTACGAGTGGGGACAGGCCATGTGGGGACAGGCCGTCTGAATAACTTAAGAGTAGCTTCTGGGACAAACCTCGTTTTTTGGTCACTTTAATGAGATCTTTACATTAAAAAGATGCACAAACTAAAAACTAAATAGCAAAGTGTTTGTTTAAAAATTGATAACAAAATCACCCATGAAGATAGTCCACATCAAGCATTGACAGTACCTGGCACAAAACAAGTACTCAATAAATGAGGGCCTATAGATCTTTTATATCAATACCCTCTTGAAATAGATTAATCCATGATCTAAAATTTGGACACAGTCTCCTATAGGTGAGAAACTTTGCTATGTAAAAGATCTTTGGTTTTGTTTTTACAGATTTCCTGTTAATTGAATCGTCTTTTCATTGGGAAGGGAGGGCAGAGCTGGCATTTTCCTGGGCCCACAGGAGCAGAGACTGCTAGGTGCTCTTGGTTATTCCTGTGTGTAGGCCCCCCTCTTGGTTTCAGGGCAAAGTTTGTTCTCCAATTTTCCGGTCTTGGAGCTGAAGATTGTTGGACTCCAAAGTGTCCTTTCCCTTTCGTGGTGTTTACAAGTGAGCCCAGTTAGGGCAGTGCTCCGTAGCCCAACTCTACGCCAGAATGCTCCATGACGACCACATGGTCACTGCCTGCTTCCCGTGCGGACCAGCCTTCCTTGGGCCTACAGAGAGCAGAGGTGTCGTTCAGAGGATGCCATCACCTAGCCACTAGCAGGGAGTGGCTGTATAGAGCCACTCCCTGCTCTGTCCCTAGGATCACCAGCAGGGAGGCGGCCTAGGCCCACAGGCTAAGGTGAGTCTCGGGGAGCCCAGGTGCCCCTGAATGTTCTAGATAGAATAGCCCACATGACTGCTGGAAACACTTGTCACCATATGCCATTTCCTTGTCTCTGATGTATAGGATTAAAAATACCATGTTTCATTCCCTGTTTCTAGTCATATCAGGCTGTGTGTCCCCTAGGTTCTCAGTGAACACCCAGAGTCGTCACCCAGTGCCAGGAGAGTGTTTTCATTGTTCTGATGTGACCTGCTACAATGTCCAGGGACACCACCTGCCCCAGAGCTGCTGCCTGACTCAGGTCCGAGTGGCCCCTGAAATCAGGGATGGATGCTCCCTCTGAGGCCGCCAGACAGCATGCCCTTTCTCCCTGGAGAGCCGTCCTGGCCCCATGAGATGGCCGTAGTCCTTTGCCCAGGGGGACATGTGGTGTTGAGTTGGTTAGCTCTGGACCCCCTGTGCGGCTCGTCACTACCACCCTTGGCTTTAGTCTCTGGGCTATGTGCCCTGGGGAGGGCTCTCGTGCCAGCCTGCAGATGCCCAGCCTCCATGTACATAGTCAGTGCTCTTTATGGAAGGTTCCTGCCCAGTCACATCTGTCTTCTTCCTGCTCTGTGCAGGCACACATGGTCTCTGTCATAACTCACCAGGGCGGCCTCATCCTTCAAGAGGAGGAAAATGGGCTGTGTCTCTAACCCCCTTTCCATCACCATCACAACCCATCCCTCATCACCATGGGCCACCTCCTTTGCACCTCCACCATCACCGCTGTCACTGCCTCCCCCGCCCCGTCCACCTCTATCTCCTGATTCCATTCCCCATTCAGTCTCTCCCTTCACCCACTCCTCTCCCCACTATCACCAGCCTTCTCAGCAAACAACTGTTTAGAAACCCTTGTTTGCATGTGCCTGGGGCCACCTTCCTCGTGTCACAGCAGAATTGGGCAGCACCCCTGCCTCTGAGGTTCTGGGACAGATGTGGGAGCATCTCCTGGGTGGAGGGGCAGGGAGGGGGGGCGGCACACGGTGTGCAGGAACTTGGCGCAGGAATGCAGTTAACCGAGGCAGCAGAACAGGGGACCTCACCCCAGGAAGGAAGCACATGCTCCAGCTCCTGCAGTGCAAATAGGACAGTCAGCCGGAGGTAGCGCCCGGATGGCTTTAGGACCAGGGTTTCTGCCGCTGTAAATGAGTGCAGGTTCAGGGGGCCACCTCCATCAAGGCGAGCAGTGCTGAGGAGTCTTCGGTGGCCTCAGGGGTGCCGGCCAGGAAACATGCTGCCCGTTAATTCATTCAGTCAAGAACAAAGCCAGTGTACCAGCTCCAACCGTTGTGACACCGTTGTGACACCACTACCAGGGGACCTCTTCTTTCTTCTCCATTTTCCCCCAAGCAGCACCAGTACAAAGGAAACTTCCAACCGGAGCAGGGCTGTGCGGGGCCAGAGCACTCCCATCTGTTTGCTGTGCCTCTTGCCGCATGCTGGACACCCCAGGCCTCGTTCTTTAGAACAGTAACCCTCAGCCCCAGGAGCACGGGGGTGCTTGCTGAGCCCTAAGAACTTCAGGGCCGTGAAGGAAAAATAGAATGTTGGCAAGAGTTTCTTTTAAAGTTAAGTTGAATGACCTAATTAAATACATCATTTTCAAATGAATCATGGAATTTCTAACGCAGAGTGGAATTGTTAAACTTCACAGGTTTCCGCACTTGAGAATTGTCCGAGAATCACTATTTTAGGATGACACTCTTTTCTTCTTGCTCTCCCTCACAAATCCCTGCCCCCCCCCGTCCACACCTCTTTCCCGAGCCACAGGCTCACTAAGCCAGCAGAGGGCCCTGTCCTGTTCTTCCCTGAAAACACCAAATTCCTCCCTAGCTCAGGGACTTGGCACTTGGTCGGTCCTCAGAGCCTCTCCAGTTTGTTCCCTCACCCCATGTGCGTCCCTGCTGAAAAGCCCCCTCCTCCAAGAAGCCTTCCCTGACCACCTTATCCAAAGAGCCCCTCTCACCCTTCACTCCTTGCCCCCTTCCCCACTTCTCTTTTTCTTCACAGCAATGTCACTTGTCTGTCTCCACCTTTCAAATGGAGGCTCCATTAAGGGAGGGATTTTCTGTGTTTGGGTTACTGCTGTCTCTAGCACATACGAGGAGGCTTAGCATGCAGTAATGCTCAGTATATATTTGAGTGAATGAATGAACGAATGAACAAACGGAAAAGAATAATGTCCACCCTTGTTGCTGCCCCTTCTACCCAACTCTGTGTCCCCTGAGAGGACCAGAGAGGCTCACTTGGATTCTCCCAAGGACAGCATCTGGGAATCATTTCTGAAGAGAGCTCTTAGGGTGTCAGAAACGGCTCTACTTCTGGGGCCATCTTGCCAGTGTCACCAAGAGGCAGGGTCATGGCCATCTCAGATACTATGCACCAAAAGGGATAAAGGCTCAGCACCCAGGAAGACGAGGCACTCAACCTGCACTGTAGGCCAGGGTCCTCCAGGAGGGAGTGCCCAGAGAACCAGCAGGGAAGTCCAGCACTAACTGCAGAATTTGTGGGGCCCACTGAAAAACAAAACCGTGGCACCCAGCCTCACAGCCCCATAGGCCACAGCCTACTGACCCAGCACACTGACCCAGCCCACTGCCACAGGCCTCCTGCAAGAGCTTGCCCCTCGGCACCAGGGGCTGTTCAGGCACTCAGAGGGTCCCTATGCTTGGTGTTAAATGCTTGGAGGTTATAGTCTTAAAATACCTAACAATTACCTCAAATTTGTGTTTCATAGGGAAAGTCCAGTGGGAGAGTGGAAGATCTGTGTAGGAGCTGGGGCCTAGTGTGCATGTGTTCCTCTGAAGAGTCTTACTTGAAAGTAAGCAAGAGGCCTCTACTGTTGGTATCATGGTGTTGTCAGCCTGGGGCAGGGACAGCTGCCACCATGGCCCTGCCTGCTGGGGTGTGTCCAAGTGATACCCTGCCCACACCTGCACCCCACCCAGGCCCTCACCAAGGGGGGAGGACAAGCACAAAACTCAGACCCCCTTCCCCAAAATGAGCCCTCCACCACCTTAGGTGGCAACGGAGGTTACCTAGAAGAAGGCCACTCAGGGCACGGGGGCTGAGGATCCAACAGCAGAGAGCTGTCCTGGGGAGGCCAGGAGACAGGATGTGTGAGGAACACATGCACACTAGGCCCCAGCTCCTACACAGATCTTCCACTCTCCCACTGGACTTTCCCTATGAAACACAAATTTGAGGTAATTGTTAGGTATTTTAAGACTATAACCTCCAAGCATTTAACACCAAGCATAGGGACCCTCTGAGTGCTGAGCCTGGGTCTTTGCACTCATCCCACACCCATGAAGTCAGCCCTAGCTGTAGGGCTGGAACCGAGGATCTGCCAGACTGCCCTGTGACCCTCTCCAGCTTTGGAAGCTCCTCTGTGGTGGGAGCAGCTTTGGATCACTGCCAGCCTCTTGTGACTTCCCACTCCTGCTGTGTGGCCACCTGTAGTTTGCAGTCACAGAGTTCTACCAAAGAATTTGCCCAAGAGCCCTGCCCGAGGGGACCCACCATCATCTGAGAGCGAGCCAGAGCCTCTCTATCCCACCTGTATGGGAGGGGGGAGAGTGCTGGATTACTGAATTGGGTGGAATGTGAAGATTTCTTAGATTTCCATTTGTGATCATTTAGTCTCAAGTGTTGTCCTGGGGAAAAAAGTATAACCTGAATATGGATTTTTTTTAATTGAAGTATAATTTACATACAAAGAAATGCCTCGAACTTTGTGAATTATTTTTGACACATGTATACACCATCACTCAAATGAAGACATGAAATGTTTCTATCATTCTAGAAAATGATCCAGATCCCTTTCCAGCCAACCCTTCCATATCCAGAGGCCATCCCTATTCCACTTCTGACCACCATGGATAAATGAGTTCAGGTATTCCCGAAGTTCATATAAGGAGAACTCTGCAGAAGGGATCTTTTGGTTCTGACTTCCTTCACTCCCCATAACATTTCAGAGTTTTGTCCCCATCATTGTAAATCAGGTCCTTCTTACTGGGGAGTAGTATTTGTGCTAGATGAGTATATCACAGTGTGCAGAGTCATTCTTGCTGATGGACATGACATTGTTTCCATTTGGGGATTATTAAGAATAAAGCTTCTATGAATGTTTGTATTTATGTCCTTTTGTGTCCAAGGTAAATAAATACTTACAGATAGCAAATAAATACATTTAAAGATGATGAACAGGATTAGTCACTGGGAAATGTAAGTTAAAAACACAATGATATACTATTACATAGCTCTTCAAATGGCTAAATCTTAAGACTGATCATAGCAAGTGTTGACAAGGACCTGAGGGAACCAGAATACTCATAGAGTTCTGGTGGAAATGATTTCTGTTGTGGTGATTTTTTTCTTATCTTTATTTTTTCTTCCTTCTACTTTTTTTGATATTCTTTCTTCTTTCTTCTTGAGCTGGAAGCTTTGTTCATTGTCTTTTGACTTCCATCATCTTTGATGAGAAGTGAAGCATCACTGTTACTATTGTTTTCTTGAAGGTGATGTATCTTTTTCCTTCTGGCTTTTTGTTACAGTTTCTTATTACCTTTGGTTTTTAGGAGTTTGATGATGATTTACCTTTGTGGTTTCCTTTGTGTGTTTATTTTATTTGGGGTTCACTTACCTTCTTGGATATTGGATTGATGTCTTTAAGTTTTGTAGATTCTTAACCAGTATCTTTTCAAATATTCCTTCTGCCTTATTCTTTCTCTCCTCTCCTGGTAAAACTCCAGTTACATGTATGTGAGCCCTATCCCACGGTTCACTAATGATCTGTTCAATATTTTTGACTCTGTGCTTCAGTCTAGGCTTTTTCTATTATTGCCTTGTCTTCATTCATTCATCCCATTTCCTGCTGTGTCCAGTCAGCTTATCCTTAATAAACTCTACTTGGTAAATCCTTTATTTCAGATTTTGTGTATTTCAGTTTTATTAAAGACACATTCTTCTTCAATTTCATTCACTTAAACATATATTCCTTCTCTGCTGTCCCATGACTTCAATAAAACTTAAGAATTTTAGATCATCTGGTGTTTCCTGGTGGTTATAATGGGGAAAACCATCTTCTGCAAACTTCTCTATCCAAGACAGAAGTAGAATTCTGTGTATGAAATTTGAGATGTCCTGTTTTTCCCCCAACATTTTGCATATTACTAGAAAAGTACAGGAATAGTACAAAGAATTCTCATATATCCTTCACCCAAAGAGCCCATTCACATTTTGCACACTATCCTAATCGTGGTTTTTCCCAGTAAGGGAATTCAAACCAGATTGCTCATGATACTTGGTGGTTATCTGTCCTCAGACTGTTTGCCTCAATTCACAACAGTCTTCAGGCCTTCCTTGCTCTACATATCTTTAATGTTTTAAACATTTTTAACATTTTAAACGTCTTTAGTGTTTTTAAAGATTATAGACCAGTCATTTTAATGATGTCCCTCAATTAGATTTTGACTGATGTTTCCTCATGAGGACACTGAAGGTATGAGTTTGAGGCAGAAATATAACTAAAGGTCTGCTGAGTTCTTCCCCTGTGTCCCATCTCAAGTAGGAATCAATGACAACTTGTCCCATCACTGCTAATGTTAACTCGGATCACTCAAATGAGGTAATAACTCACAGCTTTCTCCACGGTAGAGTTGCTCTGTTTTTCCTTTGAAAATAATAAATATGTAGTCATGAGATATTTTAAACTGTAAATATCCTGTTACTCCCCTTTCACCCATGAGTTTCAGCATTTATTGGCTTCTTTTGGCCTGAATGAAAACTTCCTCATTTTATCATTTCTTCTACATTTATTAATTGAAATTCTATAAGAAAGAATTTCTCTTTTCCCCATTTGCTTACTTTTTAAAAATCAGGTTGGGTGTGTGAATTTCTCTTTATTCAACAGAATATTATCTGTTTCTATCATTTAATTTCAGGCTCAGAAGGTTATAGGTTTGGTCAGTGAGAGCTGCTTTGAACTGTCCTCCATGTTTTTTTATATGCCCATGATTTTTTAAGTGCTTTCCTAGGTTCTGGCACAAAAAGATACTCAGAGCTCCTCTTAGACATTGCCTGCCTGTTTCCTGGCACAAACGAAAGAGACTTGTTTCCCTTTAGTGGTGAACTGCATTTAGAAATGAGAGTTAAAAGTGCTCCTTACTACTGGGGTTTTGCTGCTCCCAGAAACTCTCAGAGAAGAGACATAGGAAATGTCTTTATGTCCATATTCATTCTGAAAGCCATGATCCATCACATCAATACCTCCCAAGTCAGTCCATCCATAGGGTTCATTCTAGCTTTCCTTTTTCCCATTTTTGCAACCCTCTTCTTCAGTGAAAAACCTAACTCCCATTACCCTCAGTATGCTTATTCATTGCTAAGTCTCCATATATATAAGTTAATCTTTGGACCCCTATCAGACTGCTCTCTCCCTCAGCCTTCTCCCTGTGTAGACCCTAGTCCCACCCTTGCCACCACCCAGCTGATACACCTACCAGAACCAACTCGGCCACAATTCCTCGGTACCCTGCCTTTTGAGGGCCTGACCCCAACTCGATAACCATGGCACTCTGTTGCCTTTCTGTGAACCACAAATTTTTGTATCATTAGAATTTGCTGTCCTTGGAATGAAAAGTGACAAGTCATTCTGGCATGTTTAAAGTTGAGATGATAAGTAATGCTTTTTGTCATGAATGAAAGATAATTTTGTCTTTGTTGATATGACCTGTTTAGAAGGATATTTCAACTTCTAATGCTGTCTAATTCTGTCCCTATAACTAACATTGAGCTGGCACTTATTATGGAATGATGTCTACACAGGCTTTAGGTAAATATACGTCAGTGGGAACTGAGCCACACTTTGCAAGGCTACTGCCTCAGCAGGGCAGGACTGGTCAAAACCAGGCTTGTTCTGATCAATATCAACTAGTGATCAGGTGGCCCTGTAGGCTGGAGACCCATACTGTGCTGGGCCTTCCTGAAGCAAGGCGTTGCTTACTCAGGTCATTCACACTCAGCTTAGTCTTGTCTGTTTCTTTTATCAGAAGTGGTCCAAAAGGGGTCAGTCAGTGACTGCATGTCTGTCACCAGCCTCGTCTGCCTGTTGCCAAAAGGACTGCCTCTCAGAGACTCCTACTCAGGGTTTCCATGTAGAAGACAGGGATGCAGCTTATTGCTGATATCTGTGTCCTTTCTTTCTCCATGGCACCCCAGCAATAGACTTCTCCTTATTGTTGGAGGTCCTGCTGATGGGAAAGTTTCAGTTTGCTTTCAACATGCAGGTGGACTTGGGAAAATTACAATCGGCTCTCTGTCAGCAACGCCAGCCTTTCCTGCCACAGAAACTCTTCTCCCCACTCTCCCAAGTACAGACTGATGGTGCATTGAACAGAATATCTTTGTATTTATTTCCGAGTCCTTTTTAATTGTTGCATTCTCTTTTAAAACTTCATTATCTGACTTTTGCCTCTGGCAACATGGTAGATAAATATTTGTTAAATCCTTTGAAGCACTGATGTACTGGTAAGGAAAGACTTAGAGGTTGAAAAGACAAGTGAAATTAGGAATGCAGAGAGCTCGAGTAGCCCTGCAGCTGGCTTTCCCTGGACAGCCAGGCCCAGATAGGTGACCTTGAGCTCTCATTTGCACACCTTACATCGTTCAGGGTACCTAGGACATATCCCAGGGGCCTTCCAAGGAGGACGTATTTGGAAAATGTTTCTCACCCTGCATACACACGAGGGATGCCAAAGGATTGCATCTGCAGCAGAAGGGCAAATGAGAAAGATACCAAGTGACTGTAAGAAGGTGTGCAGCAATTCCCGGCACAAGGTGAGAGATAGCAAGGGGACAGAGCAGGACAAAGTGCCTGATAATGTATAGTCACGTGCCGATCTTCACAAGGAATTACAGTGCAAGTGCAAAGCACCCAAACAATCTCAAGCATACATTTAGTGTAACCCCGAACAAGGGAGTCCTTGGGTACCCAGCGCAATCAAGACGAGCCTATCTTCACACCATGCCTCGGGAACTCTTACAGAGAAACCTTCAGGAAATGTGAGCTCATTAAAAAAAATAACAAAACCTTAAAACCCCGTGGGTTAAGGCAGCACATTGTAATCAGCATGAAGAACAACAGGATACAGCATATAAAATATGTCTGTTGAATATTTTTTAAAGATTGAAAGTAGGATTAAAAGTGAAGAGGCTATACAAATAACCAGCCACCTCTGTGCAAGATGAAATAAAACCTCTAGAAATAAAAATTTCAAAGCTAAGGACTCTGTGGGAGAGGGTAAGAGTAGATTAGAAAAAGCCGAAGAGGAAATTCAGGAGCTGGAAGATGAATTTGGAAAAATTACACACAGTGCAGCACCGGAAAACTACACATGGGAAATGTGAACAAGATAGAGGAGAGGTTGAGACAGAGGAGAGAGAACTTGCAACACAGGTCTCATCAGAATCCCCGAAGAGAAGAAACAGGAAAGAAGCCATGGAGCAGAGATAATATTTAAAGAGAGATGTCTGAGTTTTCACAAACTGATGAAACAGAAGAATACTCACTTCCAGGAAACCCAGTGAATGACAAGCAGAATAAATGCAGAGAAATGTGCCTGCTTACATCAGAGAGAAGCTGCAGAAAACCAAAGAAATCCTAAAATTACCCACATGGGAACAAAACATTGTCAGCTGACCTCTCAAGAACAACAGAAGTCCAAGAGCAGGGGAATAAAATGTTTATTGAATTGAGGGGGAAAATCGCTAAACATAGAATTAATTACACAGCATTAATTATTCTTTAAAATGAAGACACTAGATATTTTAGACACACATAACTAAGAAAATGTGAGGCATAAAAAGAAATTAAGAGAAATAACGAGCTAAGGTGCTCTTGTCATGTATTTAGGTCACAAAAGGAGTGTTTGGAGTTTATATGTTCTAAGGTTCTTTCTACAGGGGTATTTAATTTTTATTTGAGTCAAAGGAAAAAAAAGTAAGGTGAAATAAGGAAACAAAAGAGTGAAAGAGAAACATAGAAAAAGGCAATAAACAACCTCGAGTATCTCGAGTAATGAGATAGGTATACAGTGGACACTGTAAGAGAAAATGAATGAATTCCAGTATGAGGTACATGAAGCCACACCGTGTCAGAACAGAGGAATGAAGTCTCAGATAAGTAAATACAGTATGAGTGATTCACTTACGTAAAATAAAATTCAGAAACATTTAGAACAAGCAGGATATTGCATAGAAATACAAAGAGTAAGATCGAACAACAAAGCAAAAGCAAGGCAAGAAAAAACACAAAATTGAGGATAATGTTTACCTCTGAGTAGAAATGAGGGGGCTGTGGAGAAACTCAGAACAGAGAACACTGTTCTTTTTCTAGAAATGGGTCCATGAGTACATAATTGCTCTCTGCGTTGCAGTCTTTACTCTGTCCGTGAAGTATCCTTTCACAGTCATTATTTAATAAGAATAATTGAGCCATTTACAGTTATTTGAATTTGACTTGTATGTGGTGTGAGACAGGGTTCCAGTGTGATAGTTTTCCAGGTGGAGAGCTGGTTGCCCAGCACCATTTAGGTGCCTCTCCTTTCCCCAGGGCAGTGGTCACTCTGGTCATACACCAGACTTTCATGTATAAACACTGGGATGTATTTCTGGATCCCCTCTCCTATTTTATTGCCGCATCTGCAGTCTTCAATTTGTCTCTTCCTCACTCTGTATCACTGGCGCGATCACAGCACTAGCAGCTTTGTGGTTGGATATTCTGATAGCAGAGATAAAGACACAAATCCCTTCCCTTTTCTTTTTTTATTTTCCTTGGTTATCCGGGGTCACTTACTCTTCCAAATGAACTCCTTAAGATCATTTCATCCCCTTCCTAAAGGATTGCATTAAATTTGTAAATTTATGGTAATATCTTTCCACCCAAGAATAAGAAATGCTTTTGCATTTGTTCAAATCTTATTTTATGACCTTCAGTAAGATTTTATGGTCATTTTGTATTGGTCCTATGGCTTTCTTGTTAAATTTATTCATAAATATTTTATGATTTTTATCATTATTATGAGTGGTCAGTTTTTCCCTTTACCAGTTCTAATTATTTATTGCTAATGAAGAGAAGAATGATTAATTTTGGCATATTTATCATCTATTCAACCACCTCATCATAACTCTCTTGCAATTTAATATTGTCCCTGGAGTCTCTGTTTTGTAAGTATACAGATACATGGTCAGCAAAAAGATAGAGTTGTCAGTTGCCTTTTCTAAATTTTTACTGATTATTTCATTTTCTTATCTTTTTATACTTCCTTTTTGAATAAAAATGGTCATGACAGGTGTCCCTGTCTGGCTCCTAATTTTAACTGGAACAGTGGTTGGCCATTTAAGGTACCATGTTTAAGTTTTCCTCTATTTCTTTTTCCTTAGCCAGACAGGGACACCTGAGCCAAAATCAAGAGTCAGACACTTAACTGACTGAGCCACCCAGGTGCCTCCTTTTTAGTTCTATTTTTGCTCTGGGCTTTGAGATATGTCCTGTACTTGATCATGGAGGCCAGTAATTTGAGTCTCCATAGTGACCATTCTGTCCTTAAATTCTTCTGATTTTCTTTTTGGCTCAAAAATCATGGTTCTTTTGAAAACCCTTCTTTGTGCTGTGCTCGAATCTCCTGGCGTTCCAGTACCACATTGTCTCTGTTAAATTGTCATCCTCTTCCTCTGTCTGTTCCAGTTTTGGTCATTCATCTGAGCCCCCTCCTGTAAATGGTTATTTCCCACCACCTTTCACTGGGTCTCAAGTTCACACAGTGAAGGACCTTAAAGCAACGGTCTCATCAACAGAGCCTGAGATGGGGTTGGCCAACCCGGGGGGGGGTCTCCGTATGGGAGTAGACAGCTTGTAGGGCTCCTGTGGAGAGCTGGAGGAAGCCTCCTACTCTCTGGTCAACATGTGCTCTCCCAGACTCAGGGATACAGCAGACAGTCTACTCATTTAGGCAGGAAAGCCAGCTTCCCATGAGCCTCTGTGCCCACCTGTCAGAGGCCTCAACAGCTGCTTGGCTCAGACAAGCCCGATGGTGGGAGCTTACAAGAGAAGAAAAGATACTCTTTTTGATCCAGTTACTAAGCTTTGTTTTGATATTATGGCTGCTAATCCCATTGAGAGCAAAGGACAAATCTTTGAGAAGAGAAACTAACACCCTCCTGATTGGAAAATAGTAAATTTTTCTGTGCTAATATTAGATATTTTAATTGAGCTCCATTTAAAAAAAAATAAATAGCAGAATAATCAAGAAGACGAGCATGTTATTCTCTCTAGTTGTGAGACACATCTTTGCTAAGTGATCTACAAGGCCAAGTGTCAACCTGAGGGCGGCTCTTATGTAGCTGGTAGAGGGCCCTAGAAGAAAGTAGCGCTCCCTCTGCGCTCGTAAGTCTGGAGTATAAATGTGGGGGAGCACAACAGTGCCTCATGCATGGAGAGTGCCTCATGCTGCGTGTCTGCACGATAATCCTTGAAATAATTGGAAGCAGCCTGTGGTGTCATGGCCTTGAATCATTAGTTGGTGGAGAGGCAGGAAAGAACCCACGTAATGAGGTATCAGCAAGAGAGTGGAGACCCATCAAGAGTGGCAACATCTGGCCCCCTCAGCTCGAAGATGCAGGGAGCCCCAAGGAGCCAGAGAAGGGGACAGGAGAGCTTGGCACTGGGAGGAAAAATGAGGGGTCTGGTGACAGAGAATAAGACAGATGCAAGCTAAAGAGGTTTTAGGCAAAGAACAGGAGCTTGGGGACAGGAATATATTTGGAGGAAGCGCTCTAAAACAAAACCATTTTGCAAAAGAAACTCTCCCAAGGGCAAAAATCCTATTGTGTTTCACATTTTTATGCAGCTTTTCTTTTTTAGAACATCTCTGAAATAACCCTTCACAAGCCAGTTGAGACAGCTGGATAGGGCAGACAGAGGCAAAGAGAAAGAAGAGAGTCTTGTACTTTTATTATAGCCAGAGACATGCAAGTTAGGACATGAGTTTTTGTACACCAAGTTCACAGGCACGAGGCTGTTTTTCACGTCTCACCGGGTCTCTACAGAAGCCCTTCATGCTCCTGTTCAGGAAGCTTGAGGAGGCTCACACAGGAAGGAGACTTGCTGTGATAGAACCCAGGTCTCAAACTCTCACCCTAAGTTTTCCATACCCTTCACTCTGCCCACTACTCACTGTGTCACCGTATCGCCTTCCTTAAAACCTCCAACCTCCAATGACTCAGACCTCTAGCCAGCAGTTTTGGGTGTCTGCCGTCTCTTAATCAGATCCAGTCTTTTTCCCCCTCACCTTTCCTGCAGCCACTCCATGCCAAGCCCAAAGCCACACTCTGAACCTAAGAATTAGAACCTGGCCATCGCCCCGAAACCAGAGAGACAGCCCATCCCCCTCCCCAGAGCGCTCAGGACCGTGAATTCCAGCTGCTCAGAGCCCCGCCACAGGACCGGCTGTTCTATCTGACCTATCTGACCTTGCACTGAGAGAAGTGCTGAGTTGCTGGCCGGCAGCCTGGGAGCCCATCATAGGTGGAATATGCCTATGGGAAGCCTCAGGGAGAAAACTCTAGAAATCGTGAGTCAGGCCAGTTCACTGTTGTCACCCGAAGTAGAGAGCAAGGTGGCATGATAGCACAAAGGGCTCCCAGAAGGAAGAGAGATGCCAGGACCTGCCCGTGGTAAGTGGGTCTGACACCTCTGCAGGCACCAGGGCCTAGGCTGCTTGCTGCCTTTGAACTTGAGCTCCAGGCTTGCCTGGCAGGTTGGAGGCCCTGAGGCGTTGAGGGGAGCCTGCAGAGTTTGAGCTGCAGTTCAGTCCTGGGCCCTGAGAATCGGGCTCCCTCACCTTGAAGGCCAGACTCCCTCACTTTGAAGGCTGGGCAGAGTTTACATGAGTCAAGCCAATCCCCAGCACAAGGAAAGTGGTGAAGGGAAGAGTGTCCTTGAGATATTTTGAAGCTTGCTATTTCAAGGCTGCCTTTTCAATCTAGTCGCTGTAGTTTATATATTCAGTGTAAATAGGCTTACCTTTTCATGAAGGCAGGCCTCCTGACGATGGTCACCAGCCCACACTCGTGTCCACTTACGTCAGTAAAAGCGCGGGGCGTCATAGCTTCCAGTCCTGTTGAACCCATCACTAACTGAGGGTCTAAACTGAGCACTTACTATGTGCCAGCCTCTATGAATTATGTCATTTAGTCCTCAAAACAATCCGGTCACGCAGTCAACTATTGCTATCTTTATTCTTAAATCAGAGGGAAAAGGGTAGGGGACTTGGCAGGGCTGCGACTTGGTAGGGTCAGAGCCCAGGGCTGGGTCCGCGATGACATTTCATTCAACCCTGTGTCTGGTGATGCAAGCCTACCCCAGCTCACTCTTGCTCTGCTCCATCACGTGCCCTCCCACGTGACAATTCTCTTCCCACGTGAGCAAAGCTGAGCTCCGTGGTTGGGGGCTTTGTGTCCTCCCTTCTGGGGTCTCTCTGCGAGGTTGGACGCTCCCAGAACAGGAGATGTTCAGGGTAGGGGTGGAAAGCTGAAACTCTGTGGCAGCCTTTTCAAATGACATCTATCACTGCAGACGGTATTGGGGAAAAGACCCAAAACTTGGGAATAAGACAAAAGGGCAGGTGACACATCCTCTCAGGTCACATTGGCGCAGTGTTTAACGGGCTCACCCAGGGTCATTTCGATCTGGACCAGAGGTTGCCTCTCTGCGTGTCTCGCCATGCACCACTCACTGAAGGCCCTTACTGTGCAGTTACCCACTAACTCATAGATTTGCTTCCAGGAAAGATGCAAACAGTTTCCACCTGGTGGAGAACACAGCCCCCAAAGTTGTGTCTTCTTGCCCTGTATGTCATTCACCAGCATGTGCCTCAGCTGGCCAGCTCATGTACACCTGTCTCCAATACCCATGTACCCCTGAACCAGCTTCTCTCTCCTGCAGGCCCCCTCATTAATGAGCTAAATAAATCTTCACCTCATCCTCACTTTATATTCTCATGAGAGGCACGCTTTTAAGCTTTTGGAAAGTATGCTTTGGCATTGTGTTCATCTGTAACTGGAAATAGACCCTCCAAAAGTCCTGCCAGAGACATCGGGCATGCGTGGCAACCAGCCGTCTGTTAGATCCAGACTCCTTGGCCAGAAAGAGCCAGCTGAAGGTTGAAGGTCTTCCTTCCCTCATCTTGTTCCAGGCATTTCTGACTTGACAGTTCGTTGTTGTTTTTTTAATTAATTTTTTATCTAAACTCAATTGAATTAACATATATTTTATTATTAGTTTCCAGGGTAGAATTTAACAATTCATCAGTTGCCTATAACACCCAGTGCTCCTTACATCATATGCCCTCCTTAATGCCCATCACCCAGTTACCGCATCCCCCAACACTCTTCCCTCCAGCAATTCTTAGTTTGTTTACTAGAGTTGAGAGTCACTTATGGTTGGTCTGCCTCTGTGATTTCATCTTGTTTTATTTTTCCCTCCCTTCCCCTCTCCTTCTCCATTTTGTTTCTTAAATTCTACATATGAATAAGGTCATACCACATTTGTCTTTCTCTGACTGACTTATTTTGCTTAACATAATACTTTCCATCCACATTGTTGCAAATGGATTTCATTCTTTTTGGTGGCTGAGTAATGTTCCTGTGTGTGTGTGTGTGTGTGTGTGTGTAGGGATATATATACCTATATCTTCTTTATCCATTCATCTGTTGATGGACATTTGGGCTCTTTCCAAATGGTTGGTGTTTGAAGCCAGTTTGTTGGACCTGGGTTTGTAACCTCAGAGTTATACACATGACAAGGTGCATTTAGCTTCCATCAATGGGTAACTGGATATTTCTGTTAAGTGTTTGGACCTAGAAAATTTGGTCATGTCTTTCAGAGCTCTTCAGAATTCTGCTTTAATGAAGCACACAGTTGCCTCAGCTTAAGGTCCACTCTGGGGTCACTGAGAGGAATTCACATCTGCCTAGCAGTCACTTAGACAATTCCCGGGGGAATAAAAGCCAGAGAAGGAGGTCAGAAAGGTGTTAATGCTGAGAGGCATCCCATTAGAGGGATGGGACCCCTGGCCATGGAGTCCATGCATGATAAGGAGTGGAATTGGGTCTGTGATGCTCAGAGACCCCAGCAGGGCTTCCTCCCCTAGCACCGAAGACCTCCGGCCCATAGAGAAAGTGCCACATGGGACTCCGAGCTGCACGCACTCAGTGTATGAGCTGCAGAGATCCTGCAGGCCAGGAGTGCTGATGTTTGGGGGTATCCTGATGTCGGTGAAGCTCAAACTGGATGTGTGGGCCCTCCCAGCATGAGTTCCTTGAGGCAGGAGCATATTGTCCCATGAGCTGAGCAGATTGTCCCATGTCCCATGTCTAAGGGATTTGAGTGAGACTGATTGAAATCTAGGCTCTGCTGCTTCCCACCCACTCGTTATCTGAGCTCAGGCAAATTACCTCCTGACTGTATTTCCTAATTTATAGAATGAGCCTGTACGTGTGCCACAGACACATTCAGGGTGCGACCTATGCATGCATCTGCTTCACGGGGCTGTTGTAAGGATTAAAGGAAAAGGAGATGAGAGTCACGTGTTCTAAGTGTGAGGCAGGGCATGCGTGAGTCAACAGTAACTGCTCTATATACTGCCCTCTCTGGCTGGGTCCTGGAAATGCTTATCTCCCTAACGGTAACTACAGACCCTCTTCCCATCCCCCCATGTGAATGAGATTCTCCAGGCGCAGGTGGAGCTGGCGCAGCCCCAGCACCCAGGGTGCCCATAGGCTATGTCGGTTCCTACCAAGGTGGCTCGTGGTGAGAGCCCAGGGGGGCTTCTCCCTCCCCCACCAGCAGCCTGCAGGGTGCCTAGAGCCTTCTGGCCTGTGGGAGTGCTCGAAGGTGAGTCCCTTTCGCCAGGAATGGAGCCAGTGTGCTGAACTTCAGGGCCACTAGACCTCCTCTCAACGTTCAGGACTCGGGCTGACAAATACCCCCTGAGAACCAGAGGCACCCTGCTTTCCCAAGGGTACAGCAGGCAGCCGGCCTCTGCCTGGCAAGGCTGTCTTGGAGCAGGGCTTTGCGAGCGAGTGGGCTGCTTCCTGTGAAGCCCAGGCTGTCCCCCTCCCAGGCCCAGGTCTCTGCCCCCTCTCTCTCAGGTCTCACATCAAATCTCTCACCTCAGCAAGGCTTCTCTGACTCCAAGAGAGTTGGCCCGTGACAGCAACCAGTCTGTTTCCTGTGCGTTGACTACAACCCACAGTGGTTTCTTGTTTGTGTTCTTGCTCCTGTGTGTCTCCCTACATACAGTGTCCTGCCCTGAGCACCATATCCTGGCGTGCCTTGTGTCCCTAGCACCCGGTGTCGGGTCTGGCACAGAGGAGGTGCTCCAGGACTGTGCCCTGGCTGTGTGGGGGAAGGACCCCACTGTTTCCACCTGTGCACAGTGTGGGCCAGGGAGCTGCATCTCTGCAGGCTCTGGCACAAACTCAGGATCTGCAGCTACGGAAAAGGCACTTATACGATATGCACAGGGGGCTCCCAACAGCAAGTCCTCAGTCCTGGGTCCTTAAAAAACCCGACCATGACCCAGGTTGTGCGCTGTTGCTCCGTGGGTAGGTATTTTTGCTCAGAAAAGAAGCATTGAATCTCTCTGTACCTGCCAACAGGTGGGCACAGTTGCTATATGGGAACCTTCCAGCCACCGGTGCCAGAGACCGCCACCATGCCAGCCTGGGGCTCATGGCAGGTGGCAGTAAGGCTGTCGACATGGGGTGCCTGAGATTTGGTGCTGTCCATGCTTTCTGCGGCCATAGCCCACTCTTTTTGGCCTGCTCAGAGCCAAGCCCTCACCTCAGTGTGGCTTCGTGGTGAGGTGGAATGCGGTAGTAAGCATTTCAACCCTAGTCCTTTGCTGAACGAGGAGTAGGGACCTCCTGAGGTGGCATCATGAGAAGGGGGCTCTTCTCAGTAGTCAAGTCAGGGGCAAGATCTTGGAGGGAAGTGCTGCACGGGGCAAGCTTGCCTATGGGAGTTAGCATCCCACAGTAGAAAACCATCATGTTTTCCCTCATGCACTGCTCAGCACCATCCCCAAAAGAGAAGCACTCCCTGCTGTACTTTACGGCAAAGCACCGGTTACTGAGACTGAGTCAGAGTTTGGAAACTGCCACGTGGTATGGTCAGTGATGAGAAAACAGGCCCCCTGCAATGGGGGACGGAAAAGTCCCACCTCCTCTGATCCCTTGACAGGGTCCCACGGGCTCAGCTTCCACTGTCACTAAGCTGGGCCACTTCCCCTTGTCTGGGAGGCAATGGCAACCGAGGTCTATGAGTTCACATCAAGAACCCTGATCTGAGTCACAGAGGGGATCTCTAGCACCAACTGGTACAGATGGATGTGTTTCTCTGGTGCCATAACTTTCACGTAACAATTCCCATTTCTGACTGTGTTCAGTAAATTTAATTAGTGTCAAAAATCCGCTTATTTGGTAAGATGATCAGTTTCTAACCTGGGTAAACGACTTTCTTTATGACTATAAATTAAGCATATTATATCTTTTTCATGCATCATGATCGTCCTCATAAATACTGTAGGCAGTTGCTGGCGGTCTCACTTGGTTACCTTTCCCATTACTGTTTTATCACCGTCCTGCTAGGACTGGGGAATTCATTCTGTTTTAGTAACAAGGAGGAAGTAGTGACAAGGGGCTTGTTTTCGCAAGGAACCCACAGGTTGGTCCACATCTCTGCGGCCAAGGATGGGATTCCATGCCCACCCCTGTGCACGGCGTTCCCAGCTCATCACCAGGCCTGCTGGCCACAGACTGGGAAAAGCAGATGCATGGCTGTTCAGCTATTTTTGTCTTAATTGCAAATAATTAAGATCAAATATTTGCCAACAACCCATTTCCATGTCAGGAGAACCTGAGTGTTCTTGGCAATATCTGTGAGCACAGGTTGGCTGGAGTGTTTTCTTAACACTGACTCCTCAGCGTACAGCCTATGGGGGAGGCCTCAGTCACACCTGTGATCTACTCATACATGGGCACTGGAGACCTGGTGTCCAGTGCTAGTCTTCGGAGGATCTCACTGCAATCAGAGTGTGGTGTTTGAGAGGAAAAAGGGTCAGATGGCAGGGGTTCTGCCCCTACCCTCTGCCTTGCCATCCACTGTGAGCTGGCTTGGCTATAACTGCCTAGGTGGGTTTAGGTGGGCTCTGAAGTCTCTTCTATTCTGCCACTCCAGATTCCAGTCTCCTTTACCCCACAAGGCTCACCTCCATGGACCTTTGTCTCCCCTTTTTGCCTCCATCCTTCCAGTTTCCCTCTGCCCTCTGCTAGAGGAGACAGGGGAGATGTCTCCCTTAAAATGTTCCCCCATTGGGGTATGGTGTTCCCACTACCCTCCTCATCTCTGCTTATAACCTGAGGTTTGACCAGTGACACCAAGTCAGAGCTGAGGAGGTCAGCTTTTAAACATACTGTGTTTCCTAAAGTGTTCAAGGCTGTGTGAGGACAAAGGCCCCATACCTGCAGGGTCTCTCTCATCCAGACATCAAGGTAGACATTTTCAGGAAGGGAATTCAAGCATGGGGGAGGCTCAGACTCGCCCTGGCAGTGAGCACCCCAGAGAGGCGCTAGACCCCAGGGGTGAGTGCTTGGAGCTGAGTCAGCTGGAATGTGAGCATAGTCTGAGCAGGGCAAATACCCTGAAGCAGGAACTGAGAGGCCAGACACTCAGAAACTTTGGCTCTGCTTCTTCAAACTGTAGCGATGAGTGGGGGTGCCCTTGCCATCACATGGGAAGTTTATTAAAACAATGATACAACGGCAGTGCTTTGTGTTCTGGCTGTCCAGGGAAAGAAACAAAAGCCAGTATCTTTAGAGCTGTATTAGTTTCTTCTAGTAGCCGCTAGCACTTTCCAGGGTAACCCATTTTGCAGCACCCAGGAGAGTCATGCTAATCAAACACGCTCTGTGGCAAAGCAGCCATCAACACCATGGGTGGAGGCCCTCCAGCCCAGGCCCTCCCACCGTCAGGACCCCTTGGCTCCCCTTCACCTGTCAACCTTGACAGGAAGATGTGTGCAGAGCCGATAAATGCTGCCAAGCCTCCACTGTGACATACAAACATCAGCCAAGTGGATAAAGAAGATTCCCATGCCTGCTTAGGATCTGCACTTCTACACTGCTCAGAGATATTTTGACCTTCTAGTTTATTTTGATTCAAGAAAAAGTCAATATTTCTTAGCTTGCCAAGGCTGGAAGAATTTAAATGAATTATTGAATCAAGCAGTTAATCTATCGATAACTGATTTTTTTCCTTTTAAATCTAGAATGATGAAAAGCAGGCTTAATGGAAAACAAGAAAAAGAAGGTTGTTTTTCCCCCAGACGTTTTAATCCCATGGGATCAGAGCTGGGGCCAAAGGTTCAGTGTTGACCACTGGGGCCGTTCTGTCTCACTTGAAAATTGTGAAGAAGATACAATTAAAACTTAAAAGCAAAGACTTCTGTGGCCATACAATCTGCGTCCATGATTTACTTATTTGTATTTCGATATCCTTTTCCTATTCTCAACTTGTGTTTGCTGCCATTAATGCTTCTTGGCAAACCTCTCATTTTCTGAACTCTTCTGGTGGAATGGAATGTCATTTGTGGGGGTGCTTGCTTGGCCTTTTGTGTAAGTGGGCACTTCCAGCAATAAGATGCTCTCCTGGCCACCCTGCCCACATGGGAGTGTGAACTCTGGGCACCACTGCCTCACACCACTGGACACATGTGTTGGATGCAGGGGACACCCAGCAGCATGGCAGCAGCCATTCCCCAGGTCTCAGCCTTCCTGCCACAGCTGTGGCTTCCTGCTTTGTGCTAGAAAGGGCTGGGCGGTAGAGAAAGGCTACTGGTCCCACTGCTGGTGGTGTGTATCCTGGAGAACCACATTCTCACCCAGAGACAAAGATCAAGCTCAAGCCTCCCTGCCATGGCTGACCCCATCCTGAACATTTAAGAGTATTACTTTCTCCTTTCTTACTCCACACTCCCTAGACTCTGCCGTTTTTCCCCACTGCCTGCCCCATGTATCTAACCACACTTGCTCTGCTTGGCACTCTGTGTCTCCTAGAATGATGCCTGGCATCCTTACCCTTCCCATCCTGCCCCTGTACAGAATTCCTCCTCCCATCAGTGCAATTACGGGAGCCATGGCTCAAGCCTTGCCTTTTGGCAAGCCATCCTCCTCTCGCTTGGCATGGTCCATTGGCTCTTTGCTACCTCCTTGTGGTCCCTTGTTTACTCTTCCCTTCCAGGATGGGTGTGCCTGAGATGGTTGGTGTGAGCCAACCATAAAACCTGAACCCTGTACAGCTGGGCACTGCTTTTGGCACCTGTGAACACCTCCTGTTAGTAGAGCAAAGAGTTTTTTGGGCACCCCAAACCCCAGGCCCTTGGCTTCACTGGCAAATGGAACCACAAAGGAAGCCCTTGACCACCCTCCCCTAATGCTTGCAGCTGACCCTCTGTGTTTGTGTGTTCAACAGGACTTTCTGATGGGCTGCCAGCCTCCTGTGGGAAGAAGTTCTGCAGCCGCGGTAGCAGGTGCATGCTCAGCAGAGAGACCGGGGAGCCCGAATGCCGGTGCCTGGAGGCATGCAGGCCCAGCTACATGCCCGTGTGTGGCTCCGATGGGAGGTTTTATGAGAATCACTGTGAGCTCCACCGAGCTGCCTGCCTGCTGGAAAGGAATATCGTCATTGTCCACAGCAAGGACTGTTTCCTTAAAGGTAGGAAGATACCCCCTTGCACCTATGCTTCTGGTTTTGGGGATGGATCTTCTCATGCCAGGGTGCTGAATCTGCAGGTTGGATGTGTAAAGGCAGTAGAGGAAGGCAGGAGGCTCAACCGGGTAGCAAGAGCAACATTTCAATGAGGCATGTTCTGTGTATATCTACCTCCAGAGACCCCCTGCCTTTGGCAGGGGGGCCTTGGAGAGCAGAATCTAGGCAGACCTTTGGGGTAGGACAGGGAGGGGAAAAGAAGGGATGGAACCCACCAAGTGCCTACAACAGTGATGGAGAGGCGCATCAGAGCTGCCTGGGCCGGGGCACCCGGAGCGGAGGGGCAGGGCTCGGGCTCGCCCTAATGGGCCCCGAGCCCATGGTGCTATGGCTCAGATGTCAAGGAGTTCTCCGCAAGGGAGCACAGGTCTATTGGCCCCCTACAGCCGCCCCCGCAAGCCACCTGCAGACACATGAAGGGCCGCTTTCCCATCCTCCTGTCTGGGCTGTGGCAGCAGAAGTGGAGGTCGGGGGGGAAGGTGTCCTGGAGAAGGCAAAGCTCTGGCAGGTCGGGCTTCCCCTCTGAGTAGAAGTAGCTTCGGACATGTTCACGGCTGTGCTTCTGACACTCACGCTGAGGTGCTGCAGGAGTCATGAGGCACATTATGGAAATGAGGCCAAAATGAGCCCAGGAAAAATGTTCCCGGTCTGAAAACCCTGCCCAGCCTCATGCCCGCCAAACCCCGGCCCTGTGCGTGCTAAAACACTTGACCAGCTGCTCCAGCTCCATTGGCCGTGTTGAATTTTATAGACTGATGTTCCGTTCTCCAGTTTCCAATATCCCCCAAATTGCATCTTTCTAAAGGTTTTTATTTCTGCATCAGAGTGTGCCCAGCCTCCCTCACCATCGGTTATTCAAACAGCATTTCTCATTTCATGCAAGGGAAAAACAACCACCATGAAAGCTGCCTTGGCGAGGGAGGATGGGCAAGAGCCGGGGAGGATGGGGGCCGCCGGTGCACGCGGATGAGGGCTTGGTTCTGCTTCATGCTGGTTGAATTCATCCACCAAATCCTTCTGATTCATTGAAGTTTTATACAGATTTTGTGAATGCCCGTGCTGTGGACAGCAGTCCCCACCAGCTCCCAGAGAGGCCTAAGGGTGCCGTCGGGCTCTGCCACTTCCCAGCTGTGTGACCTTGGGCACATCACTTCACTTCTCTGGGCCTTTTCCTCTGCTGTGAAAGGGGCTTTTGGGAGTATGGAGGAAAGTAAATGAGAGGCTACACAGACACCCATGTGCCAGGCACATCGCAGTGTGGTGTATTAGTGACCCCTGTCATCCTGTTTTAATCCAGCGTGGCCTCAGGCCTGGAGCAGAGAGGCACAGGTCATGCAGGGAAGGCAGAGACAGGAACAAGTGCCCTGCCCAGCAGGTGTGGGGCCCACATGGCTTCTGGGTAGGTGGAGTCAGGAATGAAGACGCTGAGGGTCAGGTCCTCATGCTGAGATGCCCAACAGGAACCAGGGCTCCCATTTCTGCAGGCCCAGCTCTGTGGGTCTGGATGCCATGGAGGAGTCCTCACCATCTCCTGCTCAGATCGGCTCCCCTCCCAGGCAGCGGGAAGGCCCACCTGCCTCTGTCCTCCAGCATCCCCACCAGGAGTGCCCAGCAAACAGTGAAGCCCTGTTCACTGACTGCAGGGGCTTGGCAGGGATGGAAGGCAGGCAGGGGACTTCAGGTGGGCACCACCCCACCTGCCCCAGAGCCATGGTTCCAATGGGGAACAAGAGAACACAGTGACAGGGGCTGGGGAGCAGAGGTCTTAGAAGGAAAGAGGCAGTGAAGAACAATATTCTACAGCCCGAGATAGCAGTAGAGTCTTTAATCCCCTCTTCAGCTCCACGGATGGTGGTTTGTCTTTTGTCCCTATTTCCAAGGAGTTATTGATAGAGGAAACTGAAAAATACCTTCTTTTTTTCATGCAAACAGTAATTCTAAATTCATCCACGTTCATTATCTTTTCCTACCAGACTTTTTCTAAAGAAAAGTTCTGACTTCATTCTCAGGTTTCATTTGTACCCCAGAAGTCACTATGAGGACACACTCCTCATGGGGCCGGGTATGTAGAGACGGTGGGGGGGACATGGTGGTGGATTCAAGGGGCCGCAGCTCGGCGCACCCCCTCTGTGGCTGGGGCCTGGGCTGTCGGCGGGGCAGGGAAGGTGATTCTCTGGAGCGCTGCTTGAGGACCACAGCCCTCTTGCTCTGCAAGGGAGGAGAGGCGATATTCTAAGCCCCAGTTTCAAGAAAACTTCTTGTATCACATTGCGGTTGCTATGGCAATGGAATTCCTTGTGATTGTGGAATGAAATATAACATCATTTAGGGATTATTAGCATGTGAGTAGAGCAAAACTGAACTCAAATCATTGCTTCAGCTCATCTTTGCAGCTTTTGATACCAGCTCTCCTGACATCCCAAGCAGGGTGTCCCCTGCCGAAAATCAGGGGGACAGAGAGACGTAGGATTGTCAGATCTCTTTCTGCCTGTGGCCAAATTAAAGTGTTGTTGTTGTTGTTAAAGTGGTGTTCTCAGCACCAGATACCACCAGAGAATACCAAGACAGTGGGTGGAATTCTCTGTAACTCTAACTCCTGATAGGCTTTGTGTTTGCAAAGTTACCTCATGACATGGGGTTCCTATTTGTATACTGGTTGGCACTTTTAAAATTGTTTTTCTGTCTCCGTTTGGAATTCACGCAGTATCTCCTGCATTGTTTGAGAAGACAAGCTTGCTTTCAGCCGTCACTCACTACACCGGGCTTGTATTATCCCAGATGATACAGTGTCATAGTTGGACAGTTTTCCAAACAAACCGTGAAATTATGGAAGAAAGAGGCCTGTTAGGGCTACAGTTCTAAACGGATCTGAAGATTCCTCGTCCTGCATGGTGTTTTGGGGGGGCACTTTGATGCTTCAGAGACAAGTTTCCAGGCTCATGAAATCAGAGGAAGTAATTTCCATTTTTAACCAAAAAATGAAACACACTGCAGGCTCACTAACAAACCTTTTATTTTTAAGTGTTACCACACAGGGAATAAAAACCCAGCCTTTTGAATAAATGAAACAAGGTGGGATCGGGAGGGAGACAAACCATAATAGACTCTTAATGTCACAAAACAAACTGAGGATGGCGGGGGTTAGGGAGAGGGTGGTGGGGTTAAGGACACTGGGGAGGGTGTGTGCTATGGTGAGTGCTGTGAAGTGTGTAAACCTGGCGATCCACAGACCTGTACTCCTGGGGCTAATAATACATTATTTGTTTATTAAAAAATTTATATATATATATATACACACACAAACAAACAAACAAAAACCCAGCCTTTTGTGGCAAGGCAGAACAGATAGGTCTTGCTGCCAAAGAGACTTCTTCTATTGTTGTTCCTGTTGGTACTTTGAATGTTACTGCCTCAGAACTGAAATTAGGTGTCTCACCTTCAGGCCATTTCCATACTTCCGCAAGTCTTTCCTGCCCTGCAAGAGTGAGCGCTACTCACATCCCCCGCTGGGGGCGCAGGCTTTGGTTTCCCTCGGTCAGTTGGAGCAGGTCCCCACAGCCAGGGAGGTGCTGAGGCCTGAGTGAGCCTTGCGGGTGGGAGTAGGCGGGAGCAGGCCTTGCGAGGGGTGGGGGAGTGGGGGTAGCACAGGCTCAAAGGCGTGGCCTGAGGTCCATCATGGGCCATACCACACCTCCTTGGTCAGGGCACGTGAGCTGTCTGTGCCTCACTTACCCCATCCATAGAACGGGAATGACGGCGGTGCCCGCCTCACAGCAAGGCTGCCGTGGGCATGAACTGAGCAGCGGCTGGCCCATGATGAGCTCACTTCTCTAAGCAGGGTCAGCCGCTGCTCAGGACCACAGGGATGCCGTTGCAAACATGGTGACATAGCAGAGAGGCAAATGCGAGAGGCCTTAAGACGCCTGCCCCTGGACAGCACTGTGTATGAGCTAAGAACTTGGTGGAGGCCGGGGCGGGTGCGCCTGTGAGCCAAGAGAGAGATGATCACTGGTTCTCCATGTTTATGGAATGAGTGGCTAGAACTGGATCTTCAAATGGGCAAACTAAACTCACCTCTAGCTGCCTTGGTGTTTTAGAAAGAGATGTAACAAGTCATTTAGGTTCACCTAGCAGGTCAGTAGAGATGCTGAAGGAGTTCCAATAGCCCCTGATTCTGAGTCTAGAGGAAGTTCTGGAATGCATGAAAGGCTCCTGGGAACTGCCAGTTGAGCCTCAGGGAGGGGTTCATCTGCCAGAGGGTGAGAAGGGACATGTCCAGGGAAGAGAGAGTAAGGGGCATCTCCCAGGGTGAGTGAGGGCAGGAGGGTGGTCCTTAGCGAGGCAGGCATGGGGTTCCTGCAGACTCAGAGAAGAGCAAGGACCTAAAATGCAGATCATGGGGAATGTGGGTTCACACTGGGTAAAGCAGACACTTGGGGAAGGTGAGCTGAGAAAGGCTATCACACCAGGCTAGGGTGTCGCACCCAAGCTGACTGTCCGATGAACCAGTCCAACTTCCCCTTTCCCCAAACAGGGACCCTGGGGCCCAGAGAGGGCTGGTACCTAGTCCAGGTTACTCAGGCCCTGCCCCTGCAGCCTGCCCTTGAGAAGCAGCCACGTCTCTGGGGCTGCTCATCCCAGCAAGGCATGTTCATGACAGATGCAACCACTTTCTTCTTCTCCCCTGGACACCTCTTGGTGCAGAGATGGAAGGCTCAGGAGCCTTGATCGGTAAGAAAGGTCTGGGAGCTCCTTAGTGGGGGCCTGCCCTCTAGGTCAGCAAGAAGCCCATTGGGAACAACTCCCAAAAACCTGGCTCAGTCATCCCAAACTGACGGGTCCTCTGGATGTCCCAACACCAGACCACTTTCTCCCCAGTGACGAAGGAATAGGAACGCAGGTTCACTCAGAGGCCACTGAGCCCCAGGACAAAGCAGTAGAGCCTCTAAGACCAATCTGAAGGCCCTTCCACCAGGTCTGGCTTTTATGCCAGCCTCCACTTTCCAAAACCTCCTTCCTGTTTCCAGTTTCTTCAAACTGTCCTCTACTCCTGACCCCACCCACATTCTGTCCAGAGAACTTGGCTGCTCTTCCAGCCCTGCCCAGCAATCTGTATGTACTCAGTGCCGTCCCTGACCTTCACTTTGAACGCCACAGAGGAAGGTGTGGCCATTCTTTGCCAAGTCGCCCAGCTTCACAGGCATTATTGAATGTCCTCCAGGTGCCAAGGCTGTGCTGGACCTGAGGACACCCGTATGATCAGGACTCTAGGCCTGATCTCCTGGAATGGATAGCCACAAGAAAGGGCCACCTCCATTCCCCAGCACTCTCACTCTCTGGGCCAGCATGAGGGAGCTGCTCTAGCCAGAGACACCCCCAAGACCTCAAGGACCAGCAGGGATCTTCATGGACTGTCCCGTTTCAGAGACTTCCCTATAGATTGTTCCCTCACCAGTGCACAAGGAACTGGGAGGACCAAGCAGCAGGTTGACCAGCAGCCCCCAGGGCAACAGCCCTTGGAGCTCACTCATCCCCTTTCTGGTACCTGCTCCCCCATCAAGAGAAACATGGCATCACACAAAGGTTTGTTCTTTCGTTATATCCTCTAGGTTTTATGCAAGACAACGGCTTGGTGTGAGTGACTCACAAAAGTGCAAGAATGTTATCAGTACAGTGCGTGTGGTGTGCTTCACAGAATGGCTGTACTTTGGATGAATTAATTACATTCCAGTAATTAAAAATTGCTAATAAGTTACTGAGCTGAGAAAGTCTCGCACCGCATTTATTTTGCTTATGTAAACACGCCACAGCCTCTGAGGCCCCCACATTGTCTTCTGCCCTTTCCTGACACCCCCTCCTCCATATGCACAGCCCCTCCTTGGTCCCCTCGGCCCCCTCGGCCAGCTCCGGGCGTCTCCTAGCCCCGCGAGTCTCCTAGCCTCGCATCCCTCCAGGGGTCCTCCCTTCTCTCCCCCGGACCCCAGGTGCCACCAGCGCTGGGTGCCTCCCCTGCCCCATCTCTGCCACACTCTGCCCACCAGGGTTCCTTCTACTTCCCATCCCCAGGAAGATTGGTGTAGCCCAGGTGTCACAGCCAGGTGGCACTTTGCAGGCCTTCTCTTGCTGCACCTGCCCTGCCATGGGCAGTCTTTGGGCAGCCCCCACTTGTGCTGCTGTGATCCGTGGTGTGGGCCCCTCCTTCCCCACTAGCCTTCTCCACATGGGTTCTCCCCAGGCCCCCCTCAGCCCTCCTCTCTTTCCTTTTCACCCCCTCACCTTTCCTGCCATGCCTCATATGCAAATAAGACCCAGCTGTATCTTCATCCCGACCTCTCGTCCACATTTCAGTCACAAGTCCTGCTCCCCAAAGGCCCACAACCACCTCAGATCCAGTGTGTCCAGAATGAACTCTCCAACTCTCCACTCCCTCTGTCCTTAACACCCTTGTTCCTCACACAATGTCTATCTCAGTGAGAGCAACCTCTTCATACCCCCGGAGACCGGACCCCAAGAGACAGATCCTTCCTTGCAGCCGAACCCCCTCACCATAAAATCGCATCAAGTTTACTTCCTTTTAACTTCTTACCTCTGCCCCCTCTTCTGTACCTGTTCTGCTAACACACATGCCCATCCCATCATCATCATTCACCTGCACGTCCGCTGTGACCCCCTAGATGTTCTCCCAGCTCCTGGCCAGATACTTCTTCAAACCCACCTTCTATATGGCCTTAAGAGTGATTTTTTCAGGAGGTAACTACCCTGCCTTAACCCTTCCATCCATTCATTCAGCAAATGTGCACCTCCTATGAGTCAAAGTCTGTGACAGGCACTGGGGATAGAGCAGTGCACAAAATGGACATGATTCCTGCCCCGATGGCACATGCAGTCTCTTGTTGTACATAAGAAATTAAGTGTCTTAGCCAATGACAAGTGCCATGGAGGAGGATGAAGGAGGCACAGGGGTGGGCAAGAGTTTCTAATAGGAGAAGAGGCATCTGAGCCAATAGCTAGAGAAGGTTGAGAAGTTAGGGAGTTACCTATTTGACTATCTGGAGGAAGGACTAGCAGGTTCAAAGACCCTGAGGTGAGAGCCCTCCAGGCTTGTATAGAGATCAAAAAGGAGCCCAGGATAACTGAAGCAGAGTGAGGAAGGCCAGAGAGGTCTGAGTGGTGGTCAGAGGGGCCTTGCTGGCCATGGGAAGCCTGAGCTGCTAACCACTATCCCATGTTGCCTTTCTGATTATTCTGCCATGACCACCAGTGGATGGCCTCGAGGCACCATCCCGTTCATCACCACCCTAGGAAGCTGTCCGGGGTGTGCTATAGCTGGAGAAGATCTGTCCAGGGGCTGTCAAGCATCTCCGGGGTCCTTCTTCACCTGAGTTAAACTCACAGGACCAGGGGATTTCCTCTTCCTTGTCAGCTTGTCAACCTTCCCATGATACTGGGGGTCTCTACAAGTAAAGAAATATGATTTATCTTTCAACCCTGACACCCGGAAATGTTCATTCATTTTGGATGAATGCACAAATGGATGTTATGTGTTAAATAGGATATGTGCAAACTTTTCAAAGTCCCCAAGTGAGAGCATGGAAAGCCCTAGAGGTGCTTTGTGTCACATGTATCAGAGGGTCCCAGCAAAGGACCAGCAAAGGATGGGTGGGATTTATAAAGAGGACCCTGCTCAAAGACATGTTCTCTGTGATGGGGTGGGGGGTGGGCATTAAGGGTGTTGAGGGAACATAAGGAAAGAATGGGCAGAAGGAGGGAGAGGAGGGGGGTGACATAGAGCCTCCTGTCCCCCCACTTCTTGCCGGCAGAGGCTGCTTAAGCAAGGCCCTACATGGAAAGAAGGGGGCCATTGGTCCCAGCTGCTTCAAACCACCTCCTGGTGCCTATGGCCAACGCTTGGGAGACTTTGGCTGATGATCAGGAGTCAAATGTTTAATTACTGGAGCGAGAAGAAGTTGATTTGGGACTTCTTTAAGGTTCTCCCCTATTGCGCCTTCAATTAAGATCAAGGCCCCATGCAACAGCCGCTAAATGATGCCGCATATTGAATCTCTGTGCTCAAGCAGTTTATCTAATTATCTGTGTGACAAACTCAGCAGCTGTCAGCGCGGCCACAGCTCAGATATGGTGACTCTGGGCCCCCGCCTGCTAGTGTTTTCTGCTTCCTCACAGGCTGAGCGAAAGGGCTTCCGTGCTCTTCTGCACATAGGGAATCCCTTTCAAGTTCTCTTGCCACTGATGGAAGGTACTAAGGGCACCCACAGCGGGGAGCTGAGCAGAAGCCTGGGGGTCTGCCGCTCCCTGGCTCTCTAGCCCCCCTGCCTCACCATCAGCCCCTGTGGCTGGCATGCATCTCCAGGCTCTCCCTGCTCTTCTAAACAGGGAAGAATTGGCCTGACTTGGGCCATTTTTTTTTTTTTCTCCAAGGAGAAGGAGGAGGTCTTACCATTGCATCACATTAACTGAAATAAATCAAGGGAGTTGGGCGGCAGATGGATACAGTGACCCAGGGAGAGGGAGAGGGAGATGACTGCTCATCTCCAGCAGCAGAGAGTGTATGCGTGGCTAAATGTCCCAGAGCAGGCTTACCAGATGCGTGCCCACACCAAAGGATCCAATCCAAGGGATGGAGCTACAGAAAGCTGCGGCCCAGTCCTTGGCAGCATCCTGGGGACTGGGGAAGCACCCATGGTTCCTAGCGTGGATGAACTGGCGCCCTGCCCTTTGGCAGATGCCATGGGAGAGCCGTGTCTAGAACACTAATGAGGGAAGCTAATGAGGGAGGGCAGAGCTTCACAATGACCTCAAAATTTGGACCCCTCATCCCGGCAAGTCCTGTCCTCTGCTTTTCTTCTTCTTGTGTTCATTTCTGCTTTGATGCATTTTGATCACTCATTAATGAAGGTAGCCAGAGTGAAACTACTTTGGAAAAGCTCCTCTAGATGAAACTAGTAAAATTGCTTTCTTGCCAGGAAATTAAAATCATCAGACACAATGAGCTCTGCCAACTTATTAGAAGCAATGGTCTGAGTGGGGCATTTGTCTTTGTAGCTGAAGGAGGGGTGCATCCAGGCTCCTGGAAGGCACACCTGTTGACTTATTATCCTGCAAGAACTTCATGTCCTCTTGTCCTTGTCTTTTAGTCCAGCCCCACCCATTTTGATTGCAGGGGTTTGACCTGCAGACCTGGTCTCCAGAGGTCAGCAAGTGCCTCTGTGAGCTCAGGTGCGCCCCAGTCATTCTGCCAGACTGAGTTCTCTGATGTCTCTACCCAGACCTCATTCTCTCCCTCCCTCTCTCTCTCCACCCCTCCTTGCTCTCTCTCTCCCTCTCTCTCTCCATCCCTCCCTGCCCCCACCTCCTCTTTCCTCCCTCCCCCATCCATGCTGTGTGGCTCACCAATTAATTTATATTTCCATTGAAATATAACAAACCCAAGATTTTTCTTGTGGGGCTTTGCAGAGAACCCTTTGATCTCCAGCTCTGTGTGGGTCCTTGTAGCTGAGATTTTTAAATTTTCCCCTTCCAAACTTATCCAGTGCTCCAGGAACTCTAGATGAGAGATACATGAGGGAGAGTATGGTGTGTCTGGTAGCCAGATCTTTGCTGATTGGGGGGGGGGGGGGAGGTCAGGAATAGGGGAGTGAGAAATCTGTGCAAAGCTGCAGAAAGAATACTCCAGAGTGAGGGAAAGGGTTGAAAGAGGCCATCCAGGGCCCCCGGGAGCAGTGGGCACAGTCACAGGGAGGCTCAGCAACAAAGCATCCTGTTATATACAGAGTGAATTTGTTAGTTCTACTTTCTATCCAAATGTCCAAACTTCCAAGGGTGTCTCTCAACTGTTCAACCACAAGTACTGGTTCCAGGAAAGCTATAACCTCCACCTCCTAGCATCCCCACCCCGCTGTCGTGACATTTTGGGGCAGTGACCATGAACAATCTGGACAGTCTTGCCAGGGCTGGGACGAATGTGAATGGAGGTGAGGCTGGACAGACCTGCCTGGACAAGAATTAAAGGGAAGTTGCCTTCTGCCACCCAGGAGAGGAAGAGCTCCCTCGGGGTGAAGAGAAAAAGGGAAATGATGACCAAAACCAGAAGCCCGGTAGACAGCAACTGTGTTCTCTCAATTCAAGAAAACATGCACCCTGAGAGGAGATGAAAAACGGGATTACAAATTGACTAAGCCACAGCCAAAAATGAAATGGAAGCTGGAGGAGGTAAAACAAGACTTTATGGAAAATGGGGAGTAGTGTCACCCAAGTGCCTTCTGTGTCTCAAGCATTGGAGGGCAAGATTAACAACACAGAAATCAAACAAGCATGCCCCCACCAGGAGAACAGACTTAAAAAGCTCTCCCAGAATACATAGAAGAAAAAGGTAAAGAAGAAGAATAATAATGTGAGAGAAGATGATAGATAGAGAAGACGGGGATGAAAGTTTAGCTCTTGGCCATCCGTCATCTTCAAGACCCCAGAGCAAATCAAAGGGACACAGAGAGTGAAGAAAGATTGTTTTTTAAATTGCCCTGTGCGGAAAGATTCCTAAAATAGGTCTGAATGTAACTGCTAAAATTTCAGGATTTCAGAAATTTTTTCAAATATATTTGAAGTGATCAGGCAGAGAGGAAAAACCTGGTCTCCTGTAAAGAAAAAAGGAAACCCACTGGTGTTAGGCTTTTCTGCAACATTAAGAAGCAAGAAGGCAGCGAAGACCATCTAGAGAGTTTTGAAGTGGTAATTCTGCACTCCTCAGATGAAAATCCCTGTGTGGAAACAACAGAAAGGATGCTCTGCTGGGCAGGGGCTCAGATAACAGACCACCTATGTATTCTTGGCTGGGAAAAAAAAAAGATACTGAAAGATGAACCCCCAACAATCTAGGGACACATCAAATTTGGGAAATAAGAAGGTCGTGGTTCTCACAGCCTGGAGGTGAGCAAGAGATTCCTCTCATGAAAAAATTGTCTAAATGATTGTTTTTAAGCATAATTACCCAAAGGGACAAAGAGTAAATGAAGACGTTAAATGCAGCTAATTTCTTTGACTCCCTTGTGAGGGTTTCAACAGATCCTGCATAATTCTTGACTTAGTGTGTTAAAAAGCATGTATCTATTTAGCTAGGCAATTTCCCATTAACTCCATCATTCCTCCCCAGAATGAACCCAGTGCTGGCCCCAAACAAGTCCCCCAGGCTGCTCCCTGCCACAGTGGGAGGCTTCGCTCCTGCCTTCACTGGTATGTCCAGAGACCACGGGTAGGATTGGTCCTTGAGTGAGGTGACCTACCCTAAGGCTGAGCCTCCCGTGCCTTGCTCACAGTGGCTAGAGTGGGCTCCCCCTTCCAGGAAGCTTGCCTGGGCTGGAATGGAAGTAGAACTCCAGCTTGCTCTAGGGTGTCTTTCTGAAGCAGTGATGTCAGTGAGCCAGCGATGTGGCCTGGACTAGTGATTCTCATGTTCTAATCTAAATAGGTGGTTGATCCACAAGCAAGGAGTGAGTAAGAGCTGAACCATGTTGTGAGAAAAAAAGCCAGGAAAGCAAAAGTCTGGCCTCTTGGGAGGTAGAGGTAGAGATGAGACCCCCTAGGCCAGCCAGGGCTACCATGGAGATGGCCCTGCACAGGAGAGAAGGATGGGGTCACCATGATGGTGGCCACCATTCATGGAGTGGCTGCCAGCTTCCCAGCCTCTACCAGATCCTCTGTGGGCATTAACTCGTGTCAAATAACTTGCCCAGTTACTGAGCTGCTAAATGAGAACTGGGGCCTGCCTTCCTCTGTCACTATGTGCCAGCAGCTCCTCCGGCGAGTAGAAGGGCCTCTCCTGGGGGACAATGGCTCAATGTGACCCTGGCAGGATGCACAGGACTTGACCAACCAGATGTCGGGGAGGGCAGTGTCAGCTGGACATACTTAATGCAGCCTCCCTGCTCCCTGCTTCCTTCCCTCCACCTCTCCTCAGACTGGCCACAGGCTGCTGATCAGACAACATGTGCTTAAAAGTGATCTTCCCCTAAAAGCAAATGGGTGGAATGTCACTTTCCGGTGGACATCCAGACTGTCACAGCCAGTCATTTTAATGAAGTGAATCATGTTCACACGCATCCAGTCTTCGACCCCAGGGACCGGCACCGTGTGGATTGGTGATGTCACCACCACCATGCACACGTTGCAGACGAAGGGCGTGTCCACTCCCTGCCAGGGGAGAGGCGGGGACACCTGGCTTCCTCAGCAGAGGAAAGGAGACTGTCATTCTTCCGGGTTGCTCTTCTCTGTGTCTCCACCTCAGCCTCTCTTCCTTCTCGCCCGGTCCCTGCTCCGTCCCTGCCGTATTTCAGCAGCACGAAGACCTTATTTACATGCCAGGCTTGTCTCAATAAGCACTCCTAACAATTTTAAAGGAACAAACATTCCATTTTAAAAAGTCTTGTGGATCTCAGGGTACACAGTTGCGGGTATCAAGAAGACCTAATGAAGAGAGGGATCCCTGGAAAAGGCAGACAAAGCCCACTGCTGGGAAATGGGGTTTCCCTCCTGTGAGAAATGCCGACAGGCGCGCACATGCTAATTTAGAAAAACAGTGAAGAGGAACCCAGATGCACCCTGGAATATGTCTGTCTAGAAGGCTGGGGAAGAAATAACCCCAGGAAGAGGCACCTGCCAGCTTCCTTTGGTTACAGCTCCACGGGGACTCAGTGGGCTCTGATTATAATTCAGTGTTTGCGGGGTTTATTGTGATTTTATGCATCTCACGCTTTTTAAGAGACCAGAGAGCGGAGGGGGGCGGAGGGCAGGGTAACGACTCACGGAGACAGCCCATGCTCCAGGCCAGGCCCGACACTGGGTACCTGTCGACTCTTCATCCCATTCAGCCCTACGACAGCCCTTCGGGACAAGGAGTATTACTGTCCCAACTGAGCAGAGGCCAACACCGAGGTCAGAGAGGCTTTGTGACTTGCCCAAGACCAAGGAGGAGAGAGCTGTCACTTGGACTCAGTCCCGTTATATTTAAAATGTGCTCTTTGCTCCTCTTACTCTGCTACCTCTCTTGTATGTATAATGATTTTTATAGTCAATAACAGAAAACAAGCCTTGGAAACCATCTAATTCTGAAAGTACCTCGTGATCACTGTCCAGCAACCTGGCAGACTATGTCTGTGTTCGCATAGTTCTGTTCTGAAGACAACTTCTTTGTAGGAGCAGGTGATGGTCACCTTGCTGTGGGCCGCTCTTGCCTCAACAAAAGAGTAATGTTTTCTCACAACCTTGGTTCTTTCATTGTCTTTGCTGCTTCCACTGTGCCATGCCTTCTGTCTATGGGATAATTTTTATAAATCAGAAATGCAGGAGACCTCACACTGAACAGTACCTGGTCTATCCCTTGGTCAGGATTGGCTGGGAATAGTACCTAGCAGAGGAGCCAGTGGACAGGTGGGCTTAGGGCTAAACCCACGGACCATGTTGTGTTCTGGGGCGTCTAGGAGCCAGTGGGACAACCCAAGCTGGCAGCCCTGGAGAAGGGGCTCGGACCTGTGTGATTAGAGAGAGGGCCTTTCAAGACAAAATCACACAGGAACTCATGAGCAGCACCAAGGGGGGCCTGGAATGTCACTCCACCTGTTTATTCACATTTCTAGGACAAGTGAAGTGGTGGTCCTGTCTTCCACATTTTATAGGTCAAGGTTATGTTTCAGGATGCATTATAAAAACCTGGGACTCCTATATCTGATGGCTGTTAATGGCTTGGTAAATTTTAACAACTGAGTCTTGTGGATTCAAGAAATCCTGCTGAGCACCTCCTGTGTGCCAGGCTTGGTTTACAGGCTGGGGACTCAGGAAGACTGTGATGTGGTCCCTGCCCTTGGGAAGCTCATAGCAGAGAAACATGTAAACTGGGGTGATAGTCTATTATGGAAGGAACCAGGGAGGCCTCTGGAGGGGGTGCCATCCTGGCTGAGTATTAAGTGGAAAGTAGAAATAGGCTAGGCAAAAAGGAAGGGAAAGGGCCTTCTAAGGCAAGGGTTAGGGTGTGTATCTACAATGGGGAACCATGAGCCAACTGATGCTTTCCCCCAGTATGAAGCTTGAGACAGGGAAAAGCAGCAAGAGCTGAGTTTGAGAAAGAATTACAGCCAAACCAGGGCCAAACCTCAAAAGTCAGGTTAGGGAGCCCAGGCTCTCTCCTGTAGGTAGGACTCTTGGGCTTGAAACAGTCTAGCTGGCGTTTAGAAAGACCGCACAGTGTGGGCAAAGTGGGACTGGCCAGTGGTGGAGTGACCCAGAGGTGGGGAGCCCAGAGGCAGGGAGCCTGGTGAGGAGGTGTTCCAGGCATGCAGCCAAGGGGTACAGAAGGCTGCCTTAGGGGAATGGACAAACCTGAGCACTGTTCAGGAAAAGTCACTGTGACAGGACAAGGGACTGACTGGGAGAGAGGTAAGAGAGAAAGAGGTTGGAGTAGAGGGATGTCCCGGCTCGTGGCCTATCTGGCTATGAGTGCCTTTCCCACTGCAGTGGAGACGCAGGAGTGGGAGCCTTGGGGGTGGTAGGAAAGTTAGAGTTTGTCCTCAGGTCTGAGGCCCTGTGGGCCATCTGGGAGAGAGGAGTTCAGTTTGTAAAGAGCCTATGCCCCTAGGCTTCAGCCATTCCTGCCTAAGGAGGCTTTCAAACCTTTCCGGTGTGGCAGAGTCAGCCCTGCCTCTTAGCCCTACTGTATTAGTCAAGGTTCTCCAGAGAAACACAACCAGGTGTGTGTGTGTGTGTGTGTGTGTGTGTGTGTGTAAAGAAATCTATTAGGAGGCATTGGTTCACATGATAACAGAGGTTGGGAAGACCTAAACCTGCAAGGGTAGGCTAACGGCCTACAGACCCAGAAGGGGCCAATTTCCTACTGGGAGTCTGAAGGCCATCTACTGGAAAATTCATCTTAGTTGAGGGAGGGCTGGTCTTTTTGTTCTATTCAGGCCTTCAACTGACTGAATGAGGCCCACCCACATCCTGGAAGGCAATCTGCTTTATGCAGAGTCCACCAATTTAACTGTTAACCCTATGCAAAATACCATCACATGAACACCCAGAATAATGGTTGATCACATCTCTGGGCACAGTGGCCCAACTAAGCTGACTCCTCCTCACCCCAGGATTGTTCTCAATGCCTTGCTCAATCCTGGCCAGGCCTCAGCTAACCATGGTACAGCCCATCACAGGATGTGAGGGCCTCTGATCTGCAGGAGCCAAATGTCTCATCTAGGCTGGGCCCTGAACAGCTCTGTGGATATGCTGGGGCTTTGTCGGGCATACCCAGTGCCCCCCCTCTACCCCCCAGTAGAGAGCAGGATGCTGAGCCAGAAGGAAAGTGCTTGCATGTTCCATCAGAGGTGTGTGTCCTTCATGCTGGGGCCCAGTCTGTGTCCCTGCCCTGGGGGCTGGGAGGACAGCTCTTGAGGTCATTGTACCTGCTTCACTTGAGTTGCAAACCACCCCCTACCAGGAGCACCCAGGAGTTCCACAGGAGGGTGGGGAACTATCTCAACCCCAGAAATCCCTACCTCCCTCACCCAGCAGCCTGCAAAGGGGCTTCCTGCCAATGGCTGTTGGCCCAGTAAAGTTATTTTCTTCCACAGCCTCATAGTTTTAACAGTAAGTGCTTGAAATTATACTGAAACATTCAGATGATGTAAGATGCAACCTGGGGGGCGGGGGGAGGAAAATCAAAGAAGAACGAAGACGTCAGATGTCTCGGGACACGAGAAAGATGCACAAATGGCGGGAGCCGGTGGCAGGGTACAAAGGCTGCTGATCAGATCCTGAGGTGGCTCTGTTCCTAGGATACATTTGTCTGGAAACCAAACACTTTCAACCATCCAGAGAGACAGAAATCACAGTATTTGATCAGCAGCCTTGGCTGACTGGAGCTTGGGGAAGAGAGAACAGGAGATGTGTAGTTCCTCCTGGAAATCGGTAACAAAGCCTCTAGCAGGAGACCTACCTCCTGTTAAGGCACTGGCCAATTAACAGAACAAATGTTTGCAGTGTCCCCGCCAAGGGACATGATGTCGGGTCTGCTCCCAGAGCCCCCAGGCGCTGGTCATTCAGACAGGCAGGTACATGACTTAAGTTAATCGCAGAAAAATGCCTTCTAGGGAAATGGGCACTGGCTTGTCATTTGAAGGGACTGAAGTTTGCTTTTTTTCTTTCTCTTTTTCTTTTTTTTAATTTCTGAGGTTTGCTTTTGACAAGTATCTGTCTGACCCGAGAAAGACATGTCCTTCAGACAGGCTCCTCTCCCCTCTCCTCCTACCACAGAGACTCTGGTTGGGATTTTCCCCCAGAGTACCTCAGAGCCAGAAGGAAAGGCTGGAATCTGAGGACTCAGGAAAGTTTTGGCAGGAGGGGCTGTGCCGGGCAAGCCTAGTCCAGGGTCCAGGAGAAGACAGCTCTCCTCCCCATCCCAGTGGTGTCTGCTGAGCCCCCCTAGGAGACTGCAGGGCCTGGAATCCAAGGCTGACCAGGAAGGAGTACCAGATGTGGGCCACAAGAAGGATTGGGACTGGGGGTCGTGGGAAGCTCAGGGTAGGGCTGAGTCAGGAGGGCTGGCCTCACTCCTTTGCCAGGAGGTGGTCAGTCAGCAGTAAATTTCCTTTCCGAAGGGGCCAAGGAGTAATGTGTCAGCATGGTCTGATGTAGCCAAAGCAGGAGCCTGGGTAGGAGTGCGGGAAGCCAACTACATATCCTGCTGCCAGCCCCCGAGTCTCTCCCCTCCCCCGCTTCCCCTACCCCCTGCCCTTCCCCCATGAGGCCTGCCTCCAGTGTGCCCACACATATCTCAAACAGTGGCTGACAAACAGCCTGTTTCTCAGGGAACTGCAAGTATTTGCTGCATGACCCGCGCCACTAGTTTTGACTTTTTACCAACCTACCCAGACTCTCTAACATGAGACTCGGTTGAAATAGTGAGTGTCCTTCCATGCTGCCCTGGACATGGCCCCTGTGTGAGGCCAGGGATGGCACCTGCCCCTCCGATTTCTCAAGGTTGTGTGAAGCCGGTCCACTCTCTGAGCTCGCACGTTTGTCTTGTGTTGGAGGAATCCCCCTCCCCCATGTTTCAGTCAAACGTCTGCATCAGGAACTGCGTGACTAACTCACAAACAAAGGAGCTGTTTCTCAGTGTTCTCGCCTCAAGTTCAAAGTGGGAGGATTGGGGGGTGAAGAGAACTAAGAGTCATGCAGGTGGGTAGGTGGAAGCTCCTTCCTGCTGCGTGCATAAGCAGGATACCTGGTGGGCAAAAATCTCAATGTAGATACAGGAATCTTCGAGCTCCTAAAACAATACGTCAGGAGCTCCTAAAACAATACGTGAGGAGGCGGCAAAGGCCTCAGGGGCACATGGGGTCATGTGGCGGTACCAAATGCTCTGCACCCCAGGAAGGGCAGACTTGTCCCTCATGCCCCGTCCAGTGGGGGTCTGCAGCGACTCCCACAGACCCGCATCCACCCTTAGACACCGCTTTTCCACCACTGTCGCTGATAGGGTAGGGGCCCTGGTGGGTGAGCACACCCCTGCTGAGCTCCTCTTTGGGGTCGCTACTCACACTTCAGCTACAGTCACACGTGAGCTCACATCCACAAACAGACACGTTCCCTTACATTAGAACACGTTCTTCAGTGTGGCCCCTCTCTCGTACTGAGAAACATTTTTGTGGAGCCTGTAAAAAACACAACAGAAGAGCTAATGAGTTTAAGGCTAAAACTCATTTCTCTGTGTGTTTCAGAAGAAAACAGTCTCCTGACGTATTGTTTTAGGAGCTCGAAGATTCCTGTATCTACATTGAGATTTTTGCCCACCAGGTATCCTGCTTATGCACGCAGCAATGATGACACCCCAAAAAAGGAGCTCCTCTTTGAAAGTTTCCATCAGAGCAATTGGAAATTTTTAGCATAACAAAAGCAGTTACATCAGTCATACACAAACTACTTCCGAATGACCAAATTTTACATCCTGAAGCTTCCAAGTGTTTAAGAATATCCACAAAATTAATATTTTATAGACAAGACTAGAAGACTTCCCATTGGTTTCCAGTATTTCCGTTCTGGGCCGTGGGTATGGGCCTGGCTTCACAAGTGCAAGTATACAGACACCCACATTGTCCTCTCCATCCCTGGGCACAAGTCATCCGTCATTTGAGACGATAGGTAGCATCGTCCCTTCAGTGAACTGTAGGGACCAAACCTGCCCTACTGTGGTCCTGGCGTGGAGTAAGAATACAATATGTGGAATTTAAGAAACAAAACAGATGAACATAGGGGAAGGGAAGGAAAAATAAAATAAGATGAAAACAGAGTGGAAGGCAAACCATGAGAGACTCTTAACTCTAGGGAACAAACAGGGTTGCTGCAGGGGAACTCGGAGGATATGGAGTAACTGAATGATGGGCATTAAGGAAAGCACGTGATATAATGAGCACGGGATGAGGGGGTTGGGTTTTGGGTTTGGTTTTTTTTTAGATTTTATTTATTTATTTGAGAAAGCACAAGTAGGGAGGAGGGGCAGAAGGAGAGAGAGAGAAGCAGGCTCCTCACTGAGCAGGGAGCCAGATATGGGACTTAAACCCAGGATCCTGCGATCATGACCTGAGCTGAAGGCAAGGCCTTAACCTTGACTGATCCACCCAGGTGCCCCAGCACTGGGTTGGGTTTGTTGTTTTTGTTGTTGTTGTTGTTGTTGTTTTAAGATTTTATTTATTCGATGGAGAGAGAGATCACAAGTAGACAGAGAGGCAGGCAGGGTGGGGGCGGGGGTAAAGGGGAAGCAGGCTCCCTGCTGAACAGAGAGCCCCGATGTGGGGGGCTCAATCTCAGGACCCTGAGATCATAACCTGGGCCAAAGGCAGAGGCTTAACCCACGGGGCCACCTAGGAGCCCCATCACTGGGTTTTATATGCAACTGATCAATCACTAAATTCTACCCCTGAAACCAACAATATAGTATATATTAACTAAATTGAATTCAAATTTAAAAAATATTTAAAGAAGACAATAAACACTTGTTCAGAAGTAGGAGAAAGGGCAGGGAAGGGACTGGATGAAAGCAAGTGTGGTTATCCCTTGGGTCAGCACAATGGAAAGCAGCTGATGACGGCCAGGCTGAAAGGGATGAAGCAGACACTAGTGAGCCAGGATTGCCTTTGTTGCTCCAGTGGCAGAATCAGCTACGGCAGGGCGCATACCCATGGTGTGGAGGCATTTCCAGGCTGGAACTGCTCCCACAGGTTCACCTCTTCCTCCAAGATCAGACTCTGAGTTGTACGCTCATATGCCACCCAGATCCGCAAGCACATTCCAAGGAAGGGGAACCTCCTGCTGAAAACAGAGTCTTTTTCTTCGTTTATTATAAAAGATGACTTATTGGCAGAAGGGGGTATAAGATGTATCTATGCAATTAGAAGAATGACCATTAAGAGAAGAGCCATGTCTTAGAAATCGGGCTGTGTCCCTCCTGCCCTGCCCCCACACTCCCTCCCCCCACTTCCCAAAAGTGACCACTGTCTTCTCTGACTGACACCATCATCATCTTCTGACTTTTCTTTATTGTTGTCTCACTGAAATACGTGTTGAAACATGATTGACTTTTTCCTCGGTTTGAAATCCCATAGAAATACGCTTGTAGATATTCTTCTTTGATTTGCTGCCTTCATATCTGGAAGACTCAGCCACACCGAATATAGCTGCGGCTTCTTGGTTTTTGTTGCTGAAAATCCCCTTGTGTGACTACACCATAATGTATCCGTCCTACTGATGACAGCCACCATCCGTTCCCATTTAGGAATCTGTTCCCGTTTGGGGCTGTTCCAAGTGATGCCTCCGGGAACACTCTCATCTGTGTCTTCTGCTGCCCACGTGCAGTGGTTTCCCTAGTGTATGTCCCTGGGCATTGTGCTGCTTTGCCCTTAATCGATATTGTCATACTGTTTTCCAAAATTATTGGCCAGTTTACCTAGAAAACAGCAGTGTATCAGAGTTCCTGCAGTTCGCATTACTAACTCTTGTGACAGCGAAACATTTTTCATTTGTGCTAGTCTGTTGAGTATGATATGGTAGCTTACTGTGGTTTTAATTGCTATTTTCCTGCTTGCTGAGACTAAATTTGTTTCATTGGTTTATGACTATTTTGATTTCCTTTCTCTCTTCAGAAGTACCTGCCCAGGTCTTTTGCACATTTTTCTATTCAATTATTTGTCTTTTTTATATTGATTTATAGGAGTTCTTTATGTATTCTGGATACTTATTCTTTGTTGATTATATTTATCACATTCTTCCAATGGTGACTTGATTTTTCACCCTCTCTTGGTTTCTTTTTAAGGATGGAAGTTCTTAATTTTTGTTAGTTGGATTTATCAAATGTTTCCTTCATGTTGCAATATATAAATATCAAGTCAACGTGTTGTACACCTTAAGCTTACAGACCATTCTAGGTCAATTATATCTCAATTAAAAGTTTTTTTTTCTCCCATGGCTAATGGATTTTGCTCCTTTGTAAAATTAAAAAAAAAAAATCTTCCCTGCTCCCAAAGCCCTACATTATTCTGCATCATCTTCTACTTTACCATGTTGTTTTTCACATTTTTCAACATAATAGCTTTACTGATATGTAATTCACATACCATTCAATTCACCCACTTAAAGTGTACAATTCAAAGTTTTTGGTACACCCGAAGAATTGTGCCACTAGCTCTATAAACAATTTTAAAATGTCTTCATTCCCTCCAAACAGCACTCCTGTCCCTATTAACAGACAATTCCTCATTCATTGCCTATCCCCCATCCCAGTCCTGTAGCTCTGACAAACACTAATTTACTTTCTCTTCCCATAGATTTGCCTATTCTAGACATTTCAGACAATATGCAATCTTCTGTGATTGGCTCCTTTCATTTAGCATGTTTTCAAGATTCATCCATGTTGTATCATGTATCAGTATCTCATTTATTTCTAAATATATTCTTGCAGGATATACCAAATTTTATCCATTCATCAGTTGATGGACATTTGGGTCCTTTCCACTTAGGCTATTGTGAATTTGCTGCTATAAACACTTGTGTCCAAGTTTTTGTGTGGGTATATATTATTTCTCTTGGGTATTTATGTAGGAGTAATATTGCTGAGTCATATGTTAACTCTGTATTTAACTTTTGGAGGAAGTGCCAGACTGTTTCCCACAGTGGCTGTACCATTTTACATTCCCAGCAGCAGCCTGTGAGGGTTATAGTTTCTCCGTATCTTTGCCAGCAGTTGTTATTATCTGTCTTTTTAATTAGTCATCCAAGCAGATGTGAAGTGGTATCTCATGTGGTTTTGATTTGCATTTCCTTGGTGGATAACGATATTGAGTAAGCATCTTTTTTGTGTGATTACTGGTCATTTGTATGTCTTCCTTGAAGAACTGTGTATTCGTCACCTTTATCCATTTTTTAATTGGACAATTTGTCTTTTTCTTATTGAGTTGTAAGAGCTCAGTATATATTCTGAAAACCTCTTATCATATATACACTTGCAATTTTTTTTTCCATTCTGTGAGTTCACTTTTTCACTTTATGCTATCCTTTGAAGCACAAAAGTCTTAATTTTGATGGAAAAATATGGAAGAATATGTTTGTAAAGTACAGTGTATCTGCTTTTTCACTCTTCACTTGTGTCTTTGGTATCACATTTAAGATGGTGTTGTCAAACCCAAGGTCATGAAGATTGCTCTGATTTTTTTTCTGAGAATCTTAGAGTTTTAGCACTTACATTTAGATCTTACATTCATTTAAATCATCATGACTTAATTTTTGCATATGTTGTGGCATAGGGGTCCATTTATTACATGCATATCCACTTGTCCTAGTACCATTTATTTTAAAGATTGCTCTTCCCCTTTGAATTGCTTTGGCAACTGTGTTGAAAATGAATTAACCATACTTGCAAAGGTTTATTGCTAGACTCTCAATTCTATTCTATTGATTTCTATGTCTATCCATATGCTGGTACCACAGTTTCTTGATTACTGTAGCATTGTAATGCAGAAAATGTGAGTCCTCCATCTTTGTGGTTCTTTTGCAGCACTGTTTCAGCTCTTCTGTGTGCTTTACATTTCCATGTGAATTGTTGGATGGGCTTGTTAATTTCTGCAAAGAAGCTGGGCGAGATTCTGAGAAGTATTGCATAAATAGATCCCTCTGAGAAGTGTTACCATCTTAACAGTATTAAGTGTTCCAATCCATGACCATGGCATGACCTTCCATTTATTTTAGACTTCTTTCATTTTTTTTCACATTTTTTTGTAGTTTTGGGAGTATAAATTTTACACTTCTTTGGTTAAAGTCATCCCTAAATATTTTGTCTATATAGAATCTGTTGTAAATGGAATTGTTTTCATATTTCCATTTTCAGGATGCTTATTGCCAATGTATAGAAATACAATTAATTTTTATATATTGAACTTGTACTCTGCAACCTTGCCAAACTCATTTATTAGTTCTAACATATGTTTTTACATTGGAAGTTTAGGATTAACTATATTGAGATAATGCCAGTGTAAATAGAGTGAGTTTTACTTGTTTCTTTCTAATCTGGATGCCTTTTATTTCATTTGCTTACCTAACTGCCCTGGCCAGAACCTCCAGAATGGTGATAAAAGCAGACATCCTTGTCTTGTTCCTGATTTCAGGAGAAAGCCTTCAGTCTTCCATCATTAAGTATGATGTTAGCAATATAGATGTCTTTTACCAGGTTGAGAAGTTCCCTTCTATTCCTATTTTGTTTTGTGTTTTTATCAAAAAGGAGTGCTAAATTTTATCAAATACGTTTCCTGCAACTATTGAGATGATTATGTGGTTTTGTTCTTTTTTTCTACTGGTATGATATATTACATTAATTGGTTTTCATATGCTAAACCACAGTTAAATTCCTTGGTATGTATATGGTCATTGTGTATAATTCTCATATGTTGCTGGATTTGATCTATTAATACTTTTTGAAGATTTTTTTGTATGTATAATTCTAAGAGATCCTGATCGGCAATTTTATTTCCTTATGATATCTAGTTTGGGTGTCAGGGTGATGATACTGGTCTCACAGAATGAGTTGGAAAGTGTTTCCTTCTTTTTTATGGTGTATGGATGAGCTTACAAAGAACTGATATTCATTCTTAAATGTTGGTGGACTTTATCAGTGAATCCACATGGTCCTGTGTGTGGCTTTGTGGGAATTTTTTAAATAATTAATTAAATATCGTACATAGATTTTTTTCTTTATTTTCTTTCATTTATTTTCTTTCACTTGAGTCAGTTTCTGTAATTTGTGATTTTCTACAAACATATCCAATTCATCAAAATTATCCAATTTGTTGGCATACAAAGTTCATATTATTACCTTATTATCCTTTTTATTCTACAGAGTCAGTACAAATGTCCCCTCTTTTATTCCTGTTTTTCGTAATTTGAACCCTCTGTATTGTCCTTACCAATCTAGCTAAACATTTTGTCAGTTCTTCTGACTGTTTTTTGGGAAACAACTTTTGGTTTTGTTGATTTTTCTATTTTTCCATTCTTCTTTCCACTGATTTCTACTCTCATCTTGACTATTTTCCTCCACTTCTTGCTTTATGTTTAGCTTATTCTTCTTTGTCCAGTTTGTTGTGGTAGGTTAGGTTTTTAATTTCATGTTTGTTTCTCTATTAATGTTGGCTTTTATAGCTATAAAGTCATTCCCTGTAAGCACTCCATTATCTGCCTCCCACAAGGTTTGTTACATTGCGTCTTCATTTTCATTCATCTCAAAGTATTTTCTAATTTCCCTTGTGATTCTTCTGTGACCTATTGTTTATTTAGAAGCGTGTTATTTAATGTTTATGTATCTGAATTTCCCAAATTTTATTTTTTATACTGATTCCTAATTTCATTCTTTTGTGGTAGGACAACATATGTTATTTTAGTCCTTTTAAATTTATTAAGCCTTTTTGATGGTCTAGCACATGGTCTATCCTAGAATGTCCATATATACTTTAGAAAATATGTATTCTGCTGTTTTGAGTTAGAATGTTTTATAGAGCACTACTGGGTCGAAGTGGTTTCCAATATTGTCCAAGTGTTCTGTTTCTTCATGTGTCTTTTGCCTCATGGTTCTTTCCATTACTAAAAGTGGGTATTGAAGCTGTCAGCCATTATTGTTGAATTCTCCCTTCAATTCTGTCAGTTTTTGCTTCTTGTATTTTGAGGCTCTATCGTTAGTTGCATATGTTTATAACCGTTAAATCTTCTAAATGACTTGATCCTTTTATCATTACAAAATTTGCCTCTTTACCTCTTGTTTTCCTCTTTACATCTTGTTTTAAAGTTTATTTTGTCTGATATTAATGTAGTCATGTGGCTTTTTTATGGTTTCTTTTTTCCTGGTATAGTTTCTTTTTTCTTGTTTTTTTTTTTTTCAACTTATTTATATCTTTAATTCTCAAGTATGTCACCAATAGGTAGCATATATTTGAATCTTTTTTTAATATGTTCTATCTAACAATCTCTGCCTTTGACTGGATTGCTTAATTCATTACATCTAATATTATTGTTGATGTAGTTGGGTTTGCATCTGATGTTTTACTTTGTTTTCTGTATGTCTTACATCATTTTCTTCCTCTTTTCCTCCTTTACTACTTTCTTTTGCATTAAGAGAATATACTAGTATAATATCTTAAGTTCTTCAATGAAATGTTACTATTTTTCTGTAGTTATTTTCTTAGTGTTTGCTGTAGGGCTAATTGTATATATCATAATTTATCTGAAGATATTTCAGGCTCATACTAAATTCCAGTAAGATATAGAAACAGTATTCCTATGTACCTCTATTTCCCCTTCTGCATTTTCCACTATTATTTTTATACATATTATGACTATGTCACTATCTTGGAGTTCTTGGGTGGCTCAGTTGGTTAAGTATCTGACTCTTGATTTTGGCTCAGATCATGATCTCAGCGTTGTAAGATCAAACCTCACATTAGTCTCTGCACTGGGCCTGGAGCATGTTTAAGATTATCTTTCTCCCTCTGCCCCTCCCCCCTTGCTTGCTCACTCTCTCTCTCTTTCTCAAAAATAAATAAACAAATAAAGAGGGGTGCCAGAATGGCTTATTCGGTGAAGTACCTGTCTTTGGCTCAGGTTATGATTACAGGGTCCTGGGATGGAGCCCCATGTCAGGCTCCCTGCTCAGCAGAGAATCTGCTTCTCCCTTCCCCCTGACCCTTCCCCTAATCATCTCTCTCTCTCTCAAATAAATAAATAAAGTCCTTTTTAAAATAAATAAAAATAAACAAACTGAGACAAGAGAAAATGAGAGCAAGTATATATTTAAGGAATTTGTTATATAAAACTTTTTATTTCTCATTTCTGGTTCTCTTCATTGTTTCTGTGGATTCAAGTTACTATTTGGTATTCTTTTCTTATTCCAGTACATTTTGTACCCACCCACCTTCCCTGTGCTATTATTGTCAAATATATTACATTTCTATATGTCATAGGCCTAACAATATAATTATATACATATTGTTTCATATGACTGATTTTTAAATCAACTAACACAAGAAAGGAGAAGAAATATACATTTATACTGTGTTATATGATTACATGATTACTTTCGCCATTGCTCTTTGTTTTTTATTGTATTCAAATTACCATTTAGGGTCACTAGCTTTCACCCTGAAGACCTTCCTTTAGTACATGTTGTAAAGTGGGTTTGCTAGCAACAACTTATCTCACTTTTTGTTTGTCTGGAAATATCCTTATTTTCCCTCCATCTTTGAAAAATAGTTTTCCTGGCTTTAACATTCTTTGTTGACAATTTCTTTTTTCTTTTAGCACTTTGAATATGTCACACTACAGAAGCATCGCTTCTGATGAGAAGTCAGCTGTTAATCATAGTGAGGGTTCATTGCGACTGATGAGTTTTTTTTTTCTTGGTTCTTTCTAGATTTTTCTCTTTGTCTTTAAACATTTTTACTATGGAGGATCTGAATGTGGATCTCTTTGTGTTTATCCCATTTGAAGTTTGCTGAGTTTCTTGGATGTATTGATTGATGTTTTTCATCCAGTTTGGGAAGTTTTTGGTCATTAGTCCTTTTAAGTCTTGTTTCTATTCCTTCTCTGCCTCTTGCTTCTAGGTACTCCCATTATACATATATTGATGTGCTTAATGGTGTTCCATATTTCTCTGAGGCTGTGTTCATTTTTAGTTTTTGTTTTTGTTTTTGTTTTTCTTCCTTGGTAAACTAGATGGCCTGTCATCTAGCTTGTTGTCTTCATATAACTCTGAGCCTTCTCTTAATCATTTATCACAAAAATCTCCACTGTTGCAAGAGCACCCTCAGGCAGGCTTGAACTTCCATATTCTGTTCCAAATAAATTCAGTTCCTCTCAGTCAGAGATCTCTACATTTATGGCCTATCTCTCCCCTGCACAGAATTTCTGAACCACTGCTCCAGAGCCTGGGGCAGGGACAGTGGCCCATTTGTCTTAAAGTGACACCAGTTTATGAGTAGGGTACTAAGTAAGGAAAACAGCCTCTGATCTTCTCAGCTTGCCTTTCCCAGACTGAGATCTCCATCCTGTGAGTAAGCTGAATGAGGGTATTTGAGGTCCCAGTATCTTTGCCCTGCCTCACGAGCAGTAGAACTTCCATGTTATGAGTCGGCACTGAATATATGCAGAGACCCCCTCATTCTTTAGCTGTCCTTGCTTGGAATGTACCCATACAACATGAACTCATGGCTCAAGTAAAATTCTCAGTATTCTTACTGAGATTTAGTAGATATTCTTGAAAAAGAAAGAAAGAAAGAAAATTTCTTCATGTGTTGGCTGCATTTAGGACAATTTCCAGGCATTCTAAATGGTTGATGTTTGGATGTGTTAATCATTTTACCAGTTATGGTGGTTTCCCTGGGAAGCATGTCTATAGAGCTCCTTATGCTATCATTACAGAAGTGGAATCTGTTCATTTCCTTTAGTTTACCTAGAAGTAATTTTTTGGTGACTGGTATAAAGCACAAGCCTTTTTTTTTTTTTTAATGTATCCCAACTTGTGCTAGCATCATTTCTTAAAGGGTTTATTTATTCCCCCAGGGATATACAATAACATCTATGTCCTATAGTGAATTCTCCTATTTTCAGGGAACTATTGTGGAATGCTTTCTTATGTTCATCTGAGCTATTCCTATACCAGTACTCCACTACTTGAACTTTATAATAAGTTTTGATATCTCAGAGGGAAAGCCCTTCTTCTTTCTCTTAGAGAGCACTTTGGCTGTCCTTGGCTCTTTGCACATATCTATAAATTGTAGAATCAGCTTCTCTAGGGTGTGCACACTTGGGTGCATGCCCGCAAGCATGCATGGACACACTCTGTTGAAAATTGCATTTGCATTGCCTTGAATTTTGGGGTTAGTTTGGGGTAAACTGGTATCTTTACAAAACTGTGTCTTCTCAGAGCCCCACAGGGGCTCTCTCCACTTGTTTAGGTCTGAGTATCAGCTGATGCAAGCAATATGTGTGTCCCACAAGCCCTAGATAGCTCAGAAACTTTTTAACGGTTGCTACTGTCTCCACTCCTTTCTTACCAGGGTTGATCCCACTTTACATTGTGTTAAAGAGACAGAAAGCCTTTAAGCTTAGAATCTACTAACCAGACAAGACATAAAGCCAGATTTCTGGACAACCAGATATTTTGGGCAGCTGTTTCTTCTGTTTCTTATGGGTCCACTATACACAACAGGGGCAAGAATAGGAGAAGGTACATTTTTGACCCAAAGGAGCACCTACTTGGAAGTTTTTCCACCACTCTATATTAACCAGTTTCCTTTCATGCTTCTAGCAATATTCCGACTATTTTCTGACAATGAGGAAATAGCATGAGGCTTTGCTATTAAAATCAAGGCAGGAAACCCTGATTGGAGTTTCTGGTTTATTGGGGTTTTTTTGTTTTGTTTTTGTTTTTTTTAACTAACAACTATTGCTTTCGTTTTACTATTGTTTTTCTGATTACAAAGGTATTATGTATTATTTGCAGAAAATTTAAGAAATAAAGAAAAGCAGAAGAGAGAAAAATAAAATTTATTTACTGTAAGAGAGAATCATATATTTTGGGATATAACTTTACAGCTTTTCCTTTGTGTGTATGTGTGTATGCACACACACTGCCCACCCCCCAGAACAGTACTTTATAAACTGGTCTCTTCACTGAGCAGTAAGCAAAACATCACTTTCTTGGGGAAGGGGCTTGTACCCCCGGCAGGGCAGAGAGTGGGTATGTAGGAGGTCATGGCAAGTTAAGTCAGGAGAGAATTCTATCAGGAGAGGTGGAAGTGCTGAAATTGAAACAGCCTCAGAGTTCTGCTTCACAGAAGAATTTCCAAAATCATATGCTTGGTTAGGTTATGTGTCCGTTCCCTTGTGCAACTTACCCTATTCATTCTTTGATGGTTGGCTCGTGAACTTGGGATTTTCATAGCCTCCAAGTTTCTTCCAAAGCTGAACGGTTGGGCCCCATGCCTCCACCCAGCCCCATCGTTGGCCTGAGTTGTTGACATGAGGCTCTTTCACTGAGATTTCTACCAGTAACATGATTGACAAGGTTCCTATCTTGCAGGATGGTGGTGCTTCCACTATTTCCATCTAGAAGGGAAAATATTGGAAGTCCCTTCCTTCTGCACAACCTGCCTATACAGAGGAAGGATGACAATTCAGAGGTTGTCTCTGGTGAAGCATCTGTATGCCCTGGACTCGGACCCCTTGTTTAGACCTTGCCCTCCTCTCTTCAGCTCCACCACTTACACAGACCCTCCTCCAAAGAGAACTGAGTGTGAATAAACCATCTCCTTAATGACTGAATAAGAGAAATTTGCACAACTGTCTCCAATTTCAACACCAAATTCCTTTGTGTGCAGGCCAGCATGCCTGAGTGTTCAGCAGTTGGGAGAGTGGGGAGGGTGGGCGCGCCTTCCCGGAGCCTAGGAAGTACCCTGAGTTCATGCTGATGGTTTGGGGACCAGCTGCTGCTCAGGGGCTGGCCCCCTGCCTCATTGCCCCACCCCAGGGGACCAAGGGGCACTGTTTCCATCCTGGATGGCACAGCATAGGCCATGACCAGGGCTTCTCAAGCAGAGAGGTTGGGAGTGGTGCCATCTGCCCCACAGGGTCACACAACGTGGGGCCAGCCTCCCAGACTCCTGGCTGCCCAATGTCGGGACCGGTCCACTCTGAGCAAAGTCATTAAGACCCTGTGATATTTGTCTTTGCATCATACTCAGACCACTCAGATGCCGCAACTTCTCTATGGAGACACAGCAGGGATGTCAGAGTGAGCTGCTCCTGGGAAAACTGGCTTGGCCCTAGAAGCAGAATATTCCAGCTCACCCCTAATCTCGTTGGTGCCACCACTCGCTCATCCTGGTTCCCTCTCCTGTGTTCACACAGTGGGTCTCTATTCTATGGACAGCTCATTACAGGACCCTCCTTCACGGCCCCATTAATTGTGGACATCACAGTATCACTCAAGAGGTGTTTCAAGGAGGAGTTAACCCCAGGCGCCAACATTCCTAGTCCCCATAATGTCGCAAAGCCCAGAAGTTCAGGTGCAGGCAGCCCCCTGCATGAGCTTGTGAACACAGCAAGGCAGTCACTGGCCTCAGAGCCCCAGCAGCTCTTTCTATAACCTGCGTCCCTTCCTGGAAGGTCAGTCACACTGTTTCCATAGTGAGGGCAAGGCAAGAATATGAAACCAGGAGGCACCTTCTGAACACAATTAGAGATAATGCCCTGTTTGTCAGTGTCATGGATCTTCATTTCTCCCCACTGGAAGCCCAGTTTGCCCCATAGCACAGCACATTTGAAATGCAGATTCCTGGAACCCTCCAGAGGTCTAGGGAGAGTGCTCTGTCCATTAGTGTAAGTGACGTTCGTGTTATCATGCCTGATTTTCCTCCTGGCTAGTTTATTATTCCCACTGTAAGTGTTATTTGGAACAGCTCCAAAGTAGAATTTCTGTAATTGCCCTCGTTGGCTTTTTCCCACCTTTAGAAGTCCCTCCATGGAAGCCTGGAGTCTTGGCTTCCTGCTGGGTCCAAGAGAGGTTGTTGGAAGCCCTGACCGATGGCAACCAGGCCTAGCAATGACCCATTCCTCACAGAAACCTCAAGGAAGTGGGGGACACCCCACTGAGCAGCAGCTAGGCCTGGCCAAGTCATGTCTAGAGGTATTCTGCCAAGTAGATGGCCTCTGGCAGGGAAGACTAGGGCAGCATGCAGTCTGGAAACTTCATCCCATGGGGCCATAAAAGCAACACTGTAGATTTTCCCCCACAAGTCCCCAGAACCTCAAGCGTGAAGCGTTGTCTTCCTGGTAGGAAACCCAAGGAAACTGTCTCAAAGTGGGATGGACCTTCACCTAGAAGCCTGATGCCAGGTGTCAGGCCCCCACCACACAAACCTTGAGCCTTTGGGTGGGTGGCAAGGAGGCCCATTTCAAATGCCCTGCTGGTCAGTATTGTGAATCTCAGCTCTTAGTCCTTGGAAGCAGTTTCCACCGTAAAATGGAGAGCCTTCCAACAACTGGGGCACTTTGTGTGAGGGAATGAGCGGCCTCTTGCTGGGAAGGCCCGAGTAGAGGGTGCGAGGGTGGGGGGGGGCGGTTTGCACCAGGACAGGGGGCTGCCCGTGTCACCTGGAGCAGCCGCCTGCCCAGAGCCCAGCCATCTGCCCCGACTGGCACTGCTGGGCCTTCGTGTTTCTCAAGCCCAGATCAGTCCCTTTAAACTGTGCTCCCAGAGATAACAAAACCAGGTGCCACATGTGACTGTCTTTCCCCATCACACTTCAAAGGGGTCTGAGAACAGAGGAAGATGTCGCTTCCTTGTCTTCCCCTGACGTTCCTGTGCAGCAGTCAGCTGCCACCTTCTGTGTCTTTTGGCAACTCCTCAAATGCATGGTCCCCGGGATCTTCTTGGGTGGCGCCCACCATGGCAGCCCTGCCGTTAGGACACCTGGGCCGTGTCTCACCTCCCAGACAGGCCTCAGCCTGCCACCACGAGTCCCACGCTCTCCCTCGAACTGAGGCCCTGTTCCGTTGTGCTAGGTTTGTGATCATGGGGGCTCTGAGGACACTCAGCAGTCCTGGCTTTAAATCCCATGAGAACTTGGGCAGGTTTCTGAGGACAGATGAGCTCGATGCCCGGCGTGCCACCTGCTATGAGGGTAGAAGGAAAGCCCAGCCACCTCGTGGGGGCCGTGAGAGGCAGGCAGGGACTCACCTGGCCAGAAGAGGCAGAGCTTCAGGCCTGCAGGCTCATCTCACTAAGGCCTCCAGATCTGGCCTATGTTGGTGGCTTGGGGATAGTGGTCCTCTGAGGGCCTCAGGAGGCTCTCATCACTGCACCTGTTCCTTCCAGGGTCAAGCTTGCTGTTGCCTGAGGCTCCCCCAAGGAAGCGTCCTGTATGCTGGGCTCTCAGTTTGCACCCAGCCATGTCAGCTGAGCCAGCAGCCTCTTACCACGGGGTTAGCCTCCCCTCAGCCACCCTCACCTGTCCCTCCCTGCCACCATGTGGACCCAGTCACTTAGGTATTGGATGAGTCTTCCTTGGAACTCTGGCATTCTCTCCTCTGCCCATTTCGAGAACCATCACTGCCATCTCTGAGGACCCAAGCTTGCTTGGAGCCCCTTGCTAGCTCCCTGCCTCAGCATGAGCCCCCCTCCAGGCTCTCTGACCTTCCACAGCACTGCCTTGTTTCACATTCCCCCATCTGGAGCTGTTGAAACAGCACACCCAAACCCTGATGCTCCCTATAGGGCAGGCTTCCTAAGCCCATAGGGCTCTCTCCCCAGCCTGTCCTCACTCGCCCTGCCTGGAAAGCCAGACCAGGTAGAGCACTGACCGTGCCAGCTTGCCCGGGCACAGACCTCTCCTGTCTCTGTCCAGGGCTAGGACAGGACCTCTCTTCATTTGGGCATCCTCCAGCAGGCTTCCTATGAGGCCCATGGCTACTGTTCCAAAAAATGAAAACTCTGTCCCAGGGATAAGCTCCTTAAATCATTCAGATGATTCATTCCAGTGAGACTGGCCTGGGGTCAAATGCCAAGTGATGGGGCTGTCCCTGGCAAAGCTGCAGAGCTGAGACCATCAGCCTCAGCTCTGTCTGGCTGCCCACTGCCCAGCCTGCCAACCACAGCTGCATTGGCCAAGTTATCTCGTCATTCTCTCAGCCTCAAGCTGAGAACTTTGGGCAGCAACCAGTTTCCACCTCTGCGCGAAATGCTCAGTCTCACCAGGGCAGACAGAAATTAATTAGGGCATGATTCAAGATGATGCTTATGAAGAGAGGGCTGTGCGGCTCTGACCGTACACCCAGTGAGAGCTCAAAGGAGGAAGAGTGAGCCCTGGGAGGTCCAGGGGAGCTTCCTGGAGGAGGTGGGCTTGGAATCCAGCAGGACAGTCTTAGGTTGAGACAGGACCAGCCTCCACAAAGCAGACAGACAAGCAGGGCCTCATTCTCTCCCACCTCTCAAAATGTAGGTGTCCTCTGTCCTCACCACCACAGCTCCACCCTCAGATCTGAAACTCTCTGGGGGTGAGGGTGGGGAGGAGTGAGCATCTAATGGGTTCACAGTGTCCTGCTGAAGACAGGCCACCCAGTGACTGAGAACTCACCCAGGAAATCTCATGGCCCAAGTACCATTTAACGGTGCCACTGTGCCAACAGGAGTCTCCAAGACCTTACCCTGTGGGAGGAAGCCACCTGTCAGAGTGGGACTCACCTGAGCTGAGATTTTTGTGGGGAATAAGAAAGTGGACTCCAAGCTGGTGGGAATTGCTGAGCTGGGCTGGATCCTGGGCCTTGGTGTTCGAACTTCACAGGGTCGTGATTTAGAACAAACTGTGGCATGGGCATCATTGTCCCCTCTTGGACCATGAGCAATTGGCCTGTTTTTGTTGACCTGCTTCCCACCAGGACACCACATGACCCTGCTATGAGTGGCATTTGATGTCTCAGTGTGGGACTCGGCCAGGTCCCACTGAGGAGCCCCAGGAGACCAAGCCCCAGGGATCCAGCAGACGGAGGGCTGGTGCTAGCTGCCTTAGCCAGACGCTGCCATCACATGCAACAACTTGCATTTTTTGGCTTCTTGTTTTATTAAGAGGCATGATTCTCTTGGAGCCAATCCTCAGATGCCAGGAGAACCCTGAGCTTGGGAAACTAGGATAAGATTAATGTGAACAAGGAAAGGGCAGACCTGGGGAGCTTGGAGGCCCATTGTGTTCAGCCAGATCCCCACGTGGAGCCTAAGTCGGCCTGGTGGTTCAGGATTGCTTTTCCTGCCATGAAAAAAACCCCTTTGGTGGAGCACTATGTGCCAGAAGATCCTCTTCCACAGGAAAAACCAGTTGGTCCCAGGAAGAATCCCGGCCTGCCAACTGATCTTCGCTTAGTGACCTAAGATGATGAGGATGGGCCAGGGTACAAGCCCCAGCTGTGTGACCACCGTTGGGGCACAAGGACTGGATCTCTGGGACATTGGCTTCGAGGGTCCAGATCCATCTGACAGCAAGGCCACAGAAGAGCCACCCAGAGAGCCAGAGTGTAGGACCTCCAGCCTCTGGGTCCTTTCTGGTGTGTGTCTGCTTCCTGGCTCCCTAACGTGCATGCCATCCCCTCCCGGTGCAGGGGACCTGACCTGCACATCAGGAGTGCTTGGCTCTCTCCTGACTCTTCCTTCACCTCTCTGGACCTCAGTTTCTACAGAGCTGGGTAATTCTCAAGGCCTCCCAAACTACTGATACCAGCTTCAAATTCAGGAGTCTCCACGATTACCCTCGTGTTTGATCATTTGCTGCCAGGGCTCCCTGGAGTCAGGAAAGCCATTATGCACACCGTGGTAGGTTATTGCAGCAAAAAGAAGCCATTGAAAGTCACCAGAGGGAGGAGGCTCACAGGACAGGGTCTAGGAGCATTCCAGTGGCAGAGCTCCTGAGTGTCCTTGGGCTGGGCAGGTGTGCACACGGCGCTTGCTTCTCCCACCTAGGATGTGGGGTGACACATGTGCAACATTGCCACTGGGGATGCTCACCTGAGCCTTTGTATCCCAAGATTTTACTGGCGCTCAGTCGCATAGATGTGGTTGACGGCCCACATGGCTGACCCCTGTCCCCAGCCTGTTTAGAAGTCAGACTAATGGGGGTTTGACTCGTGCCTACCCCCCTCTCCTGCCGCACTGTAAATCACTTGTTAGCATGGACTATCTGATGTGTCCCAAAGCTTGCAGGTCCATAGAGACACTCATCAGGGAGGACATTCCACATGGCTTCAAGATCGCCGACCGAGCGGGGGGCAGAGGGCAGACTCTCCTAGGACAAGGTTCATCCTAGGAGCAGTTTCTATCTGCTCAATGAGGGGTTCTGGCAAGATGGTTTCTTGGCTCCTTCAGGGTCTCAGATCGGGGGTCTTGATCCTGCCTGTGGGCCCAGGTGCATCTACAGCAGAGTACAGGGAACCCAGTTCAGCCAGCCAGCCAAACACACCGTGAGACTGGGTCAGGTTTCCATTCAGATACCTCCTGCTTTAGGAACTGTGTTCTATTTGTTCTCTCCCACAGATCAAAGCTGGCAGGTGCTTTAAAACCATTAGCTTTCATGTCCTTTTCTGTTCTTCCTGATCTTAGATTCTAAAGCCCTGGTGTGGCCCACTGCAGAAAACCCGCAGTGGCAGGGAATCTGGGTTTCTTGCACTTTTTCTTTCATCCCGCTGTGAGGGGGAGCTGGGCAGGGAAAGTCAGCTAGCCGCCCGAGGAAATCTGGTGGGGGAGGTGCCCAGAGAGACAGGCCCAGGCCAGGCCTCTGGGACCTTCTACATGGTGCACCTACAAATTGAGGTCTGATCACAGTGCACTTAAGACAGTGCAGGCCTTTCTGCAATGCCTTGGTGGCATTCCCAAAAAAAACTTCAAAGAATAAAACAGGCTATGTGGCTGTGTCTTTGTTTACCCTAGGGCTGAGGGAGACATCCTAGACCAAGAGCTTCCACATTGTTTCAGAGACAACACTTCCAACCTCACACATTTTTAGGTAGTGTTTAAAAAACAGTCTCACTGCATCCTGTGAGGATGTAGACACATATCTCAGAGGTTTGGACCCGGCATCGCATGCTGGACCAAGTCTCCGCTCACCGCAGAGGGCACAATCCTGGATATCTTGGCGTCTGCTCTTCCTGCACTGCCTTAAGCAGGCAAGCAGGCAGGTCTGCTGGTTCCTCGCCAGCTGGGCACTGATCTCTTACAGGAAAGAGCAAGGCATGTGCTCCCCCTGAATCTGTCCAAAGAAACAGTCACCCTCAAGACAGGCGCATGGGGAGGATGGTGAATTCCCAAGCAGTCCCTCTCACCCTCGCTCTGGTTGGCTTCCACATTTTGTTATAATGTTCAACGTATCATTACATATTATAATGTTCAAATGTATCATTGAACAGCATGAGAATGCCCTGCACCAAAAAATTAATCCAAGCAAACCCATCGGAATCTTTCAGTGTGGGGAGGGAGATGTCAAGCTAGAGTGTGTCCATGAAGTAGGCCCAAGTTCAAACTTTGGAACTTGAAAATGGCTTCATTGGTATAAATGCTGCTGCTGCGGCCTGTGCATGTATAAGAAACTTCTATGTCAGATAAATTGCTTACTGCTACTCTGAATCAGTAACTACAGTGAGTTAAATTCTGGATGCAGGGATTTGCAGGGCCTCTGTGTCACAAAAGTATGGCTGTGGGACTTCCCAAGAAGGGATGAGGAAGGGAGCTTGGGAAAGCAGGTAGGAAATATTTTTCAGTGACCAGTGAGGAATCTGAATTATGGGATTATTTTTTAATGAAGTGCGCTGTTATTGCCATTCTGTTTTAGATCAGATCAGGCAACTCAAACAATTGGCAGAGACTAGGTGTATGTATTTCTCATGGTTCTAAAAGCTAAGAAGTCCAAGGTCAAAGTGCCAGCAGATCCTGTCTGGGGAGGGCACGTTCCTGGTTTACAGATGGCCATCTTCTCGTTGTATCCTCAAATGGTGAAAAACAGAGTGAGGAAGCAAGTTTTTGTGTCTCTTCTTATAAAGATACAAGTTCCATTCATGAGGACTCTACTTTCATGACCTAATTATCGCCCAAAGGCTTACCTCCAAATTCTATCACACTGGTGTTAGGATTTCAACCTGAATTTGAGGGGGACACAACCATTCAGTCTGTAACAGTCAATGAGCATTTATTAAGGACCTGCTGTATACCTGTGACTGTGCCAAGAACTGGAAGTGCAGTGGTGACCATGAGAGAGACAGTGTCTTTGCCCTTGTGTTGCTTATATTCGAGTAGGGTGAGACAGAGAATACACACATGAACAGACAAACATAGTAAATGATAAAGACTCTTAACACAGGACAATGTCTCCATGAGGAGTTTCATGGCTAGGATATCCTGGGAAGGCCTCCGTGAAAAGATGACATTGAGTTAAGAGCTAAATGTTGAGAAGGAGGCAGTCATGCAAAAATCTGGGGAAAAAGAGATCCAAGCCAAGACTCAGCATGTGCAGAGGTCCTGAAACTGGAGGGAGCTTTGCATACTCGAGGACAGAAAGGGCACATGGGAAGTGAAGCAAAGAGGGGAGGAGAGAAAGATGGGGAAGACACCATGAACCCAGATGGATGAGGCCTTGTAGACCATGGTAGAGAGTCTGGGTTGCCCATGGAATTGGAGTAAGAGTAGGAGGAGCAGTCCCTTTGTGCTAGGATAGGGGAGGATCCAAGGGCTAAACGTCATCCACATAACTGGTCACATTGGACCCTGCAGGTTATGAGCTTTGCAGGCTGCAGGATGCTAATACAGATGGTGAATGTTAATACCCACAGCCCTGGTTCGACCTTTTCAGCATTGGGGGTTCTGATTAACTGGCCATTCTCCCTCTTCAGCACATGTAGAAGACACTTTGTTCAGGAGGAAGTCGAAATGGCCAGCCCATCTAATAACAGAATATTGAAAAGGTCACAGCAGTAGAGCTGAGTCCTCCAACCTACAAATCACAGAGAGCGTCCGCTCAGATAACTCATCCTCCTGACAAATCAAGGAGCAAGGGCTGAAGACTGCACAGCTGATTAGGCTCATCGAAAATCAGAGCGCCAGGGAGAAATCGATGCGAGAACATCACTGACCTATGCTGGGGGTCAGGGCAGCAGGGTGCATGTTAGCGAATCAGTAGGGGGGGCATGCTGCCCCCTGGTGGCCATTCACATGACAGCAGTGTCGGAGATGAGCTGGGAGGCCCAGAGGGAACCTGGTACCTGTCCCACCCCCAGGGAGGGAGGACCTGTCTTGGGGGTCCCACCAGGCCAATGGTTTAGCTGAAGACCTTCTCTGCTTTGTCACAAAAGTATTACAAAGCACTTTTCCCTAAAACATGCTAAGTAAAATACTTTCCACTAAAATTCCTAAAGTTGGGGTACCTGGGTGGCTCAGTGGGTTAAAACCTCTGCCTTCAGCTCAGGTCATGATCCCAGGGTCCTGGGATTGAACCCTGCATCA